>NC_138896.1:68169692-70569692 GCF_965194825.1 Balaenoptera physalus
GTTGTTGTGCTACTCTTTACCATAGCCAAGCCACGCAGATGACTGACATGTCCAGCGGGAAATGAATGGATAAAGAAGTTGTGCTACCTATACTCCCTCGACTGTCACTCATCCAGGGAACAAAATGAACACATGCTATTTGTAGCAACATGGATGGAGCAGTAGATATCACTAATTCTGGTATATTAGGGACAGAAAGACACATATCCAGCATATCCCTTTCTGGTACAGTCGAAAAATGGATACAAAGGAAGTAATGTACAGGGCAAACACAGACTCACACACTGAGACACAAAACGGAGATTTACCATGGGGGAAATTGGGGATTGGAAAAAGATGAAGTAGGAGGTTGGGATTAACAGAAACACACTAATATATAAAAAAACTTCAACAACGGCGACCCTACTAATAGCACAGGGATCTCTAAGTGACACTCGTCAATAACCTAACATGGAAAATAATCCAAACTTGTAAAGGTACAGCTACATATATATCTGCATCAACTTGCTATCGAACGCAAACAAACACAACATTGTATATAAACTATGCTGAAATAGAAAATAAGTATTAAATTATAAAACAAGAAAAAGGCAAGAAATGCCTACTATATTACCCTCAGGCCTCTGTGACGTGGGCTGGTGTCACATCTCTGTTGCCTCAGCAGGCCTGGGTCCCAATGCAGGAGTACGCTGGTGCTCAGGGAGCCAGGGAGGAGGACGTGCCAGCAGATCAGCACCCCCTCAGACCTCTATTGCCCATTCTCCTCTGCATGGTAGCACAGTCTCCCGATCCAAGCCGGCCCTCTTACAACTAAGCCAAGCCTAGTGTACCCAAATGAAGGTCGACCAGCTGGGAGGGAAGAGCTGTGAAAAGACACCGTATCTCCACAGCTCCTGCTAGTGGGGTTCCCACCTCCAGCCTACTTCCTTAGACTCGCCCCACCTACGAACCACAGCACCTTCAGCATAGCACATTTGCACTGCTTGGGATTTGCGTGGGGTCGGGCAGCGCAGGGTAAGGGTGAAGAGGAAAAGATACACAAGCACTGCGCTGTGTGTTCAGCCACGTTGGACTCCAATTTCCAACCCAACACCAAGACTCCCTCTAAGGCTCTGTTTGCCTATGTTACCAGGGAGGACACGAAGAAGTGCTGCCGCCTTGTGGCGCTTTCCCGTAACAACAACTTGAAAAACTGTACTCAAGGTCACTTAACATTCACAAGGCCTGCGGGGCTGCAAATGAACCCTGCCCTCCAGAAATGTCCTATGCTAGGTGATCTGAAATAAATTCAAATCAGGTCCGACTCTCAGGCAGAAATGTTTCAAGAGCCCAGTGGTACTCACACGCTTTTTAAAAAACAGCACCTCAAATGAAAAGATGCTCAGGATCTCTCATGATTAAAGAATGAAAATAAACGTATACAAGGTGTTCCCTGGCTGCACTCCTCAAAAAGCCTACAAAGAGTAACTGCTCAAGAGGGCAGGAAAAAAGAGAACCCTACTACGCTGTTGGTGGAAATGTAAATTGCTAACAGCCAGTATGGAGATAGGTAGGCAAGTTCCTTAGTAACCTATAAACTGGAGCTACCACGAGATTCGGCAACCCCACTACAGTTCGTATAACCAGAGAATACCATCACTGGAATAAAACAGTTGCACCCCAACGGTCGTGGTGCTACTCTTTATCATAGCCAAGACACGCAAACAACCAAAATGTCCAGCGAGAGACGATTGGATAAAGAACTTGTGAGACCTATACTCCCTGGACTGTCACTCATCCAGACAACAAAATGAACTCATGCTATTTGTAGCAACATGGATGCAGCAGTAGATGATCTCACTAATTCTGGTAAGTTAGAGACAGAAAGACACATATCCCAGTATATCACTTATATGTGCAATCTAAAAACGCATACAACAAAGTAGTATACAAAGGAAACACAGATTCACAAACGGGAAAATAAAGTGTCGAGTTCCCAGAGGGGGAAATTGGGGATCGGGGAAGGATGAAGTAGGAGGTTGGGATTCACAGAGAAACACTAATATATAAAAAAGACTTCATCAACAACAACCATCCTGAGAGCACAGGGAACTCTACTCAACATTCTTCAATACCCTAACAGGGAAAAGAATCCAAACTACTACAGGTACAGCTACATACATAACTGCATCAAGTTGCTGTAGAACTCAAACAAACACAACACTGTATATAAACTATGCTGGAATAGAAAATAAATGTTAAATTATAAACCAACAAAAGGCAAGAAATGCCTACTCTATTACTCTCTGGTCTCAGTGAACTGGGATGGTGTCACATCCCTTGAGCCTGAGCAGGCCTGGGGCCCCTGGCTAGAGTATGCTGCTGATTAGGGAGACAGGGGGAAGGACGTGTCAGCAGATCAGCACCCCCTCAGACCTCTAGTGCCCTTTCTCCTCTGCATGGGACCACAAACTCTCGATCCAAGCTGACCCTCTTACAGCTGAGCCAAGCCTAGTGTACCCAAAGGGTGGTGGACTCACTCGGAGGGAAGAGCTGTGAAAAGAAACCGGATCTCCACGACTATTCCTGGTGGGGTTCCCACCTCCAAACTACTTCCTTAGATTCGCCTCACCTACGAACCACAGCACCTTCAGCATAGCACATTTGCACTGCTTGGGATTTGCGTGGGCGAGGGGGATGCAGCATTAGGGGGAAGAAAGAAAGATACACAAGCCCTATGGTGTGTGTTCAGCCAGTTCCATTCAAATTTCCACCCCAACAACAAGACTAGTTCTAAGGCTCTGTTTGCCCAAGTGACCAGAGAGGGCACAAAGCAGTGCTGCCTCCTTGTGGCGCTTTCCCATAACAACAACTTGAAAAACTGTGCTCAAGGGCACTTAACATTCACAAGGCCTCTGACCTGCGTGGCTGCAAATGACCCCTGCCCAGGAGAAATGTCCTGGGCTAGGTAATCTGCCATGAATTCAAATCAGGCCCGACTCTCAGGCAGAAATGTTTCAACAGCTCAGTGGTACTCACACGCTTTTTAAAAACCAGCGCATCAAATGCAAAGATGTTCAGGATCTCTCATGGTTAGAGAATGCAAATAAACGTAGACGAGGTGTTCCCTGGCTGCAGTCCTCAAAAAGCCTATAAATAGTAAGTGCTCAAGAAGGCAGGAAAACAGGGAACCCTACTATGCTGTTGGTGGAAATGTAAATTGCTAACAGCCAGTATAGAGATAGGTAGGCAAGTTCCTTAGTAAACTATAAACTGGAGCTACCACGAGATTTGGCCACCCCACTGCAGTTCGTACAACCAGAGAATACCATCATTGGAATAAAGCAGTTGCACCCCAACGGTCGTGGTGCTACTCTTTACCATAGCCAGGACACGCAAACAGCCAAAATGTCCAGCCGGAGATGATTGGATAAACAACTTGTGAGACCTATACTCCCTGGACTGTCACTCATCCAGACAACAAAATGAATTCACGCTATTGATAGCAACATGGATGCAGCAGTAGATGATCTCACTAATTCTGGTAATTTAGAGACAGAAAGACACATATCCCATCATATCACTTATATGTGCAGTCTAAAAACGCATACAAAGAAGTAGTATACAAGGGAAACACAGATTCACAAACGGGAAAAAGAAGTGTCAAGTTCCCCGAGGGGGAAATTGGGGATCGGGGAAGGATGAAGTAGGAGGTTGGGATTCAAGAAGTACACTAATACATAGGAAAGACTTCATCAATGACAACCATCCTGAGAGCACAGGGAACTCTACTCAACATTCTTCAATACCCTAACAGGGAAACGAATCCGAAATACTACAGGTACAGCTAGATACATAACTGCATCAAGTTGCTGTAGAACTCAAACAAACACAACACTGTATATACACTATGCTGGAATGGAAAATAAATATTAAATTATAAAACAAGAAACGGCAAGAAATGCCTACATTATTACTCTCTGGCCTCGGTGAACTGGGATGGTGTGACATCCCTTGAGCCTGAGCAGGCCTGGGGCCCCTGGCTAGAGTATGCTGCTGATTAGGGAGACAGGGGGGAGGAAGTGCCAGCAGATCAGCACACCCTCAGACATCTAGTGACCATTCTCCTCTGCATGGGACCACAATCTCTAGATCCAAGCCGACCCTCTTACAGATAAGCCAAGCCTAGTGTACCCAAAGGATGGTGGACTCGCTCGGAGGGAAGAGCTGTGAAAAGACACCGGATCTCCACGGCTACTGCTCGTGGGATTCCCACCTCCAGACTACTTCCTTAGATGTGCCTCACCTACGAACAACAGCACCTGCAGCACAGCACATTTGCACTGCTTGGGATTTGCGTGGGCGAGGGTCGTGCAGCGTTAGGGGGAAGAGGTAAAGAGACACAAGTCCTACGGTGTGTGTTCAGCCCCGTTCCATTCAAATTTCCACCCCAACAACAAAACTAGTTCTAAGGCTCTGTTTGCCCAAGTGACCAGAGAGGGCACGAAGCAGTGCTGCCGCCTTGTGGCGCTTGCCTGTAACAACAACTTTTAAAACTGTGCTCAAGGGCACTTACCATTCACAAGGCCTCTGACCTACGGGGCTGCAAATGACCCTTGCCCAGGAGAAGTGTCCTGGGCTAGGTAATCTGCCATGAATTCAAATCAGGCCCGACGCTCAGGCAGAAATGTTTCAACAGCTCAGAGTTACTCACACGCTTTTTAACAAACAGCACATCAAATGAAAAGATGCTCAGGATCTGTCATGGTTAGAGAATGCAGACAAAAGTAGACGAGGTGTTCCCTGGCTGCAGTCCTCAAAAAGACTACAAAGAGTAAGTGCTCAAGAGGGCAGGAAAACAGGGAACCCTACTACGCTGTTGGTGGAAATGTAAATTGCTAACAGCCAGTAGGGAGATAGGTAGGCAAGTTCCTTAGTAAACTATAAACTGGAGCTACCACGAGATTTGGCCACCCCACTGCAGTTCGTATAACCAGAGAATACCATCATTGGAATAAAGTAGTTGCACCCCAACGGTCGTGGTGCTACTCTTTACCATAGCCAGGACACGCAAACAACCAAAATGTCCAGTCGGAGATGATTGGATAAACAACTTGTGAGACCAATACTCCCTGGACTGTCACGCATCCAGACAACGAAATGAATTCATGCTATTGGTAGCAACATGGATGCAGCAGTAGATGATCTCACTAATTCTGGTACGTTAGAGACAGAAAGAAACATCTCCCAACATATCACTTATATGTGCAATCTAAAAACGCATACAAAGAAGTAGTATACAAGGGAAACACAGATTCACAAACGGGAAAAAGAAGTGTCGAGTTCCCAGAACGGGAAATTGGGGATCGGGGAAGGATGAACTAGGAGGTTGGGATTCACAGAAATACACTATGATATAAAAAAGACTTCATCAACGACAACCATCCTGAGAACACAGGGAACTCTACTTAACATTCTTCAATACCCTAAGAGGGAAACGAATCCAAAATACTACAGGTACAGCTACATATATAACTGCATCAAGTTGCTGTCGAACTCAAAAGAACACAATATTGTATATACACTATGCTGGAATGGAAAATAAATACTAAATTATAAAAGGAGAAAAGGCAAGAAATGCCTACACTATTACTCTCTGTCCTCGGTGAACTGGGTTGTGTGACATCCCTTGAGCCTGAGCAGGCCTGGGGCCCCTGGCTAGAGTATGCTGCTGATTAGGGAGACAGAGGGGAGGACGTGCCAGCAGATCAGCACCCCCTCAGATATCTAGTGCCCATTCTCCTCTGCATGGGACCACAATCTCTAGATCCAAGCTGACCCTCTTACAGCTGAGCCAAGCCTAGTGTACCCAAAGGATGGTGGATTCGCTCGGAGGGAAGAGCTCTGAAAACACACCAGATCTCCACGGCTACTCCTCGTGGGATTCCCACCTCCAGACTACTTCCTTACATTCGCCTCACCTAGGAACCACAGCACCTGCAGCACAGCACATTTGCACTGCTTGGGATGTGCGTGCGCAAGGGTGCTGCAGCCTTAGGGGGAAGAGGTAAAGAGACACAAGTCCTATGGTGTGTGTTCAGCCACGTTCCATTCAAATTTCCACCCCAACAACAAGACTAGTTCTAAGGCTCTGTGTGCCCAAGTGACCAGAGAGGGCACGAAGCAGTGCTGCCGCCTTTTGGCACTTTCCTGTAAGAACAACTTTTAAAACTGTGCTCAAGGGCACTTACCATTCACAAGGCCTCTGACCTACGGGGCTGCAAGTGACCCTTGCCAAGGAGAAGTGTCCTGGGCTAGGTAATCTGCCATGAATTCAAATCAGGCCCGACGCTCAGGCAGAAATGTTTCAATAGCTCAGAGTTACTCACACGCTTTTTAAAAAACAGCACATCAAATGAAAAGATGCTCAGGATCTGCCGTGATCAGGGAATGCACATAAACGTAGACGAGGTGTTCCCTGGCTGCAGGCCTCAAAAAGCCTATAAAGAGTAAGTGCTCAACAGGGCAGGCAGAAGAGGGAACCCTACTATGCTGTTGGTGGAAATGTAAATTGCTAACAGCTAGTATGGACATAGGTATGAAAGTTCCTTGCTAAACTATAAACTGGAGTGACCATCAGACTCGGCATTCCCACTCCAGTTTGTATAACCAGAGAATACCATCATTGGAATAAAACACTTGCACCCCAACGGTTGTTGTGCTACTCTTTACCATAGCCAAGCCACGCAGATGACTGACATGTCCAGCGGGAAATGAATGGATAAAGAAGTTGTGCTACCTATACTCCCTCGACTGTCACTCATCCAGGGAACAAAATGAACTCATGCTATTTGTAGCAACATGGATGGAGCAGTAGATATCACTAATTCTGGTATATTAGGGACAGAAAGACACATATCCAGCATATCCCTTTCTGGTACAGTCGAAAAATGGATACAAAGGAAGTAATGTACAGGGCAAACACAGACTCACACACTGAGACACAAAACGGAGATTTACCATGGGGGAAATTGGGGATTGGAAAAAGATGAAGTAGGAGGTTGGGATTAACAGAAACACACTAATATATAAAAAAACTTCAACAACTGCGACCCTACTAATAGCACAGGGATCTCTAAGCGACACTCGTCAATAACCTAACATGGAAAATAATCCAAACTTGTAAAGGTACAGCTACATATATATCTGCATCAACTTGCTATCGAACGCAAACAAACACAACATTGTATATAAACTATGCTGAAATAGAAAATAAGTATTAAATTATAAAACAAGAAAAAGGCAAGAAATGCCTACTATATTACCCTCAGGCCTCTGTGACGTGGGCTGGTGTCACATCTCTGTTGCCTCAGCAGGCCTGGGTCCCAATGCAGGAGTACGCTGGTGCTCAGGGAGCCAGGGAGGAGGACGTGCCAGCAGATCAGCACCCCCTCAGACCTCTATTGCCCATTCTCCTCTGCATGGTAGCACAGTCTCCCGATCCAAGCCGGCCCTCTTACAACTAAGCCAAGCCTAGTGTACCCAAATGAAGGTCGACCAGCTGGGAGGGAAGAGCTGTGAAAAGACACCGTATCTCCACAGCTCCTGCTAGTGGGGTTCCCACCTCCAGCCTACTTCCTTAGACTCGCCCCACCTACGAACCACAGCACCTTCAGCATAGCACATTTGCACTGCTTGGGATTTGCGTGGGGTCGGGCAGCGCAGGGTAAGGGTGAAGAGGAAAAGATACACAAACACTGCGGTGTGTGTTCAGCCACGTTGGACTCCAATTTCCAACCCAACACCAAGACTCCCTCTAAGGCTCTGTTTGCCTATGTTACCAGGGAGGACACGAAGAAGTGCTGCCGCCTTGTGGCGCTTTCCCGTAACAACAACTTGAAAAACTGTACTCAAGGTCACTTAACATTCACAAGGCCTGCGGGGCTGCACATGAACCCTGCCCTCCAGAAATGTCCTATGCTAGGTGATGTGAAATAAATTCAAATCAGGTCCGACTCTCAGGCAGAAATGTTTCAAGAGCCCAGTGGTACTCACACGCTTTTTAAAAAACAGCACCTCAAATGAAAAGATGCTCAGGATCTCTCATGATTAAAGAATGAAAATAAACGTATACAAGGTGTTCCCTGGCTGCAGTCCTCAAAAAGCCTACAAAGAGTAACTGCTCAAGAGGGCAGGAAAAAAGAGAACCCTACTACGCTGTTGGTGGAAATGTAAATTGCTAACAGCCAGTATGGAGATAGGTAGGCAAGTTCCTTAGTAAACTATAAACTGGAGCTACCACGAGATTCGGCAACCCCACTACAGTTCGTATAACCAGAGAATACCATCATTGGAATAAAACAGTTGCACCCCAACGGTCGTGGTGCTACTCTTTATCATAGCCAAGACACGCAAACAACCCAAATGTCCAGCGAGAGACGATTGGATAAAGAACTTGTGAGACCTATACTCCCTGGACTGTCACTCATCCAGACAACAAAATGAACTCATGCTATTTGTAGCAACATGGATGCAGCAGTAGATGATCTCACTAATTCTGGTCAGTTAGAGACAGAAAGACACATATCCCAGCATATCACTTATATGTGCAATCTAAAAACGCATACAACGAAGTAGTATACAAAGGAAACACAGATTCACAAATGGGAAAATGAAGTGTCGAGTTCCCAGAGGGGGACACTGGGGATCGGGGAAGGATGAAGTAGGAGGTTGGGATTCACAGAGAAACACTAAGATATAAAAAAGACTTCATCAACAACAACCATCCTGAGAGCACAGGGAACTCTACTCAACATTCTTCAATACCCTAACAGGGAAAAGAATCCGAAATACTACGGATACAGCTACATACATAACTGCATCAAGTTGCTGTAGAACTCAAACAAACACAACACTGTATATAAACTATGCTGGAATAGAAAATAAATGTTAAATTATAAACCAAGAAAAGGCAAGAAATGCCTACTCTATTACTCTCTGGTCTCGGTGAACTGGGATGGTGTAACATCCCTGGAGGCTGAGCAGGCCTCGGGCCCCTGGCTAGAGTATACTGCTGATTAGGGAGACAGTGGGAAAGACGTGCCAGCAGATCAGCACCCCCTCAGACCTCTAGTGCCCATTCTCCTCTGCACGGGACCACAATCTCTAGATCCAAGCTGACCCTCTTACAGCTGAGGCAAGCTTAGTGTACAGAGGATGGTAGACTCGCTCGGAGGGAAGAGCTGTGAAAAGACACCGGATCTCCACGACTATTCCTGGTGGGGTTCCCACCTCCAAACTACTTCCTTAGATTCGCCTCACCTACGAACCACAGTACCTTCAGCATAGCACATTTGCACTGCTTGGGATTTGCGTGGGCGAGGGTGATGCAGCATTAGGGGGAAGAGGGAAAGGTCCACAAGCCCTACGGTGTGTGTTCAGCCAGTTCCATTCAAATTTCCACCCCAACAACAAGACTAGTTCTAAGGCTCTGTTTGCCCAAGTGACCAGAGAGGGCATGAAGCAGTGCTGCCGCCTTGTGGCGCTTTCCCGTAACAACAACATGAAAAACTGTGCTCAAGGGCACTTAACATTCACAAGGCCTCTGACCTGCGGGGCTGGGAATGACCCCTGCCCAGGAGAAGTGTCCTGGGCTAGGTAATCTGCCATGAATTCAAATCAGGCCCGACTCTCAGGCAGAAATGTTTTAAAAAACACACTTTTTACAAAACAGCACATCAAATGAAAAGATGCTCAGGATCTGTCATCGTTAGAGAATGGAAACAAAAGTAGACGAGGTGTTCCCTGGCTGCAGTCCTCAAAAAGCCTACAAAGAGTAAGTGCTCAAGAGGGCAGGAAAACAGGGAACCCTACTACGCTGTTGGTGGAAATGTAAATTGCTAACAGCCAGTATGGAGATAGGTAGGCAAGTTCCTTAGTAAACTATAAACTGGAGCTACCATGAGATTTGGCCACCCCACTGCAGTTCGTATAACCAGAGAATACCATCATTGGAATAAAGTAGTTGCACCCCAACGGTCGTGGTGCTACTCTTTACCATAGCCAGGACACGCAAACAACCAAAATGTCCAGTCAGAGATGATTGGATAAACAACTTGTGAGACCTATACTCCGTGGACAGTCACGCATCCAGACAACAAAATGAATTCATGCTATTGGTAGCAACATGGATGCAGCAGTAGATGATCTCACTAATTCTGGTAAGTGAGAGGCAGAAAGACACATCTCCCAACATATCATTTATATGTGCAATCTAAAAACGCATACAAAGAAGTAGTATAAAAGGGAAACACAGATTCACAAACGGGAAAAAGAAGTGTCGAGTTCCCAGAACGGGAAATTGGGGATCGCGGAAGGATGAACTAGGAGGTTGGGATTCACAGAAATACACTATGATATAAAAAAGACTTCATCAACGACAACCATCCTGAGAACACAGGGAACTCTACTTAACATTCTTCAATACCCTAAGAGGGAAACGAATCCGAAATACTACAGGTACAGCTACATATATAACTGCATCAAGTTGCAGTCGAACTCAAAAAAACACACTATTGTATATACACTATGCTGGAATGGAAAATAAATATTAAAATATAAAAGGAGAAAAGGCAAGAAATGCCTACACTATTACTCTCTGTCCTCGGTGAACTGGGATGGTGTGACATCTCTTGAGCCTCAGCAGGCCTGGGGCCCCTGGCTAGAGTATGCTGCTGATTAGGGAGACAGGGGGGAGGACGTGCCAGCAGATCAGCACCCCCTGAGACATCTAGTGCCCATTCTCCTCTGCATGGGAACACAATCTCTAGATCCAAGCTGACCCTCTTACAGCTGAGCCAAGCCTAGTGTACCCAAAGGATGGTGGATTCGCTCGGAGGGAAGAGCTCTGAAAGCACACCGGATCTCCACGGCTACTCCTTGTGGGATTCCCACCTCCAGACTACTTCCTTAGATGTGCCTCACCTACGAACACCAGCACCTGCAGCACAACACATTTTCACTGCTTGTGATTTGCGTGGGCTAGGGTAGTGCAGCGTTAGGGGAAAGAGGTAAAGAGACACAAGTCCTACGGTGTGTGTTCAGCCACGTTCCATTCAAATTTCCACCCCAACAACAAGACTAGTTCTAAGGCTCTGTTTGCCCAAGTGACCAGAGAGGGCACGAAGCAGTGCTGCCGCCTTGTGGCGCTTGCCTGTAACAACAACTTTAAAAACTGTGCTCAACGGCACTTACCATTCACAAGGCCTCTGACCTACGGGGCTGCAAATGACCCTTGCCCAGGAGAAGTGTCCTGGGCTAGGTAATCTGCCATGAATTCAAATCAGGCCCGACTCTCAGGCAGAAATGTTTCAACAGCTCAGAGGTACTCACACGCTTTTTAAAAAACAGCACACCAAATGAAAAGATGCTCAGGATCTGCCGTGATCAGGGAATGCACATAAACACAAACGACGTGTTCCATGGCTGCAGTCCTCAAAAAGCCTATAAAGAGTAAGTGCTCAACAGGACAGGCAGAAGAAGGAACCCTACTATGCTGTTGGTGGAAATGTAAATTGCTAACAGCCAGTATGGAGATAGGTAGGCAAGTTCCTTGCTAAACTATAAACTGGAGCTACCATCAGACTCAGCATCCCCACTCCAGTTTGTATAACCAGAGATTACCATCATTGGAATAAAACACTTGCACCACAAGGGTTGTTGTGGTACTCTTTACCATAGCCAAGGTAAGCAGATGACTGACATGTCCAGCGGGAAATGAATGGATAAAGAAGTTGTGCTACCTATGCTCCCTCGACTGTCACTCATCCAGGGAACAAAATGAACTCATGCTATTTGTAGCAACATGGATGGAGCAGTAGATGATATCACTAATTCTGGTATATTAGGGACAGAAAGACACATATCCAGCATATCCCTTTCAGGTACAGTCGAAACATGGATACAAAGGAAGTAATGTACTGTGCAAACACAGACTCACAAACTGAGACACGAAACGGAGATTTACCATAGGGGGAAATTGGGGATCGGAAAAAGATGAAGTAGGAGGTTGGGATTAACAGAAACACACTAATATATAAAAACACTTCAACAACGGCGACCCTACTAATAGCACAGGGATCTCTAATCGACACTCGTCAATAACCTAACATGGAAAATAATCCAAAATTGTAAAGGTACAGCTACATATATATCTGCATCAAGTTGCTGTCGAACTCAAACACAACATTGTATATAAACTATGCTGAAATAGAAAATAAGTATTAAATTATAAAACAAGAAAAAGGCAAGAAATGCCTACTATATTACCCTCAGGCCTCTGTGACGTGGGCTGGTGTCACATCTCTGTTGCCTCAGCAGGCCTGGGTCCCAATGCAGGACTATGCTGGTGCTGAGGGAGCCAGGGAGGAGGACGTGCCAGCAGATCAGCACCCCCTCAGACCTCTATTGCCCATTCTCCTCTGCATGGTAGCACAGTCTCCCGATCCAAGCCGGCCCTCTTACAAATAAGCCAAGCCTAGTGTACCCAAATGAAAGTCGACCAGCTGGAAGGGAAGAGCTGTGAAAAGACACCGGATCTCCACAGCTCCTGCTAGTGGGGTTCCCACCTCCCGCCTACTTCCTTAGACTCGCCCCACCTACGAACCACAGCACCTTCAGCATACCACATTTGCACTGCTTGGGATTTGCGTGGGATCGGGGAGCGCAGGGTAAGGGTGAAGAGGAAAAGATACACAAGAACTGCGGTGTGTGTTCAGCCTCGTTGGACTCCAATTTCCAACCCAACACCAGGACTCCCTCTAAGGCTCTGTTTGCCTACGTTACCAGGGAGGACACGAAGAAGTGCTGCCGCCTTGTGGCTCTTTCCCGTAACAACAACTTGAAAAACTGTACTCAAGGGCACTTAACATTCACAAGGCCTGCGGGGCTGCAAATGAACCCTGCCCTCCAGAAATGTCCTATGCTAGGTGATCTGAAATAAATTCAAATCAGGTGCGACTCTCAGGCAGAAATGTTTCAAGAGCCCAGTGGTACTCACACGCTTTTTAAAAAACAGCACCTCAAATGAAAAGATGCTCAGGATCTCTCATGATTAAAGAATGAAAATAAACGTAGACGAGGTGTTTCCTGGCTGCAGTCCTCAAAAAGCCTACAAAGAGTAACTGCTCAACAGGGCAGGAAAAAAGAGAACCCTACTACGCTGTTAGTGGAAATGTAAATTGCTAACAGCCAGTATGGAGATAGATAGGCAAGTTCCTTAGTAACCTATAAACTGGAGCTACCACGAGATTCGGCAACCCCACTGCAGTTCGTATAACCAGAGAATACCATCATTGGAATAAAGCAGTTGCACCCCAACGGTCGTGGTGCTACTCTTTACCATAGCCAGGACAGGCAAACAACCAAAATGTCCAGACGGAGATGATTGGATAAACAACTTGTGAGACCTATACTCCCTGGACTGTCTCTCATCCAGACAACAAAATGAACTCATGCTATTTGTAGCAACATGGATGCAGCAGTAGATGATCTCACTAATTCTGGTAAGTTAGAGACAGAAAGACATATATCCCAACATATCACTTATATGTGCAATCTAAAAACGCATACAAAGAAGTAGTATACAAGGGAAACACAGATTCACAAATCGGAAAAAGAAGTGTCAAGTTCCCCGAGGGGGAAATTGGAGATCGGGGAAAGATGAAGTAGGGGGTTGGGATTCAAGAAATACACTAATACATAGAAAAGACTTCATCAACGACAACCATCCTGAGAGCAGAGGAAACTCTACTCAACATTTTTCAATACCCTAAGAGGGAAACGAATCCGAAATACTACAGGTACAGCTACATATATAACTGCATCAAGTTGCTGTCGAACTCAAAATAACACAATATTGTATATACACTATGCTGGAATGGAAAATAAATATTAAATTATAAAAGGAGAAAAGGCAAGAAATGCCTACACTATTACTCTCTGTCCTCGGTGAACTGGGTTGTGTGACATCCCTTGAGCCTGAGCAGGCCTGGGGCCCCTGGCTAGAGTATGCTGCTGATTAGGGAGACAGAGGGGAGGACGTGCCAGCAGATCAGCACCCCCTCAGATATCTAGTGCCCATTCTCCTCTGCATGGGACCACAATCTCTAGATCCAAGCTGACCCTCTTACAGCTGAGCCAAGCCTAGTGTACCCAAAGGATGGTGGATTCGCTCGGAGGGAAGAGCTCTGAAAACACACCAGATCTCCACGGCTACTCCTCGTGGGATTCCCACCTCCAGACTACTTCCTTACATTCGCCTCACCTAGGAACCACAGCACCTGCAGCACAGCACATTTGCACTGCTTGGGATTTGCGTGCGCACGGGTGCTGCAGCCTTAGGGGGAAGAGGTAAAGAGACACAAGTCCTACGGTGTGTGTTCAGCCACGTTCCATTCAAATTTCCACCCCAACAACAAGACTAGTTCTAAGGCTCTGTGTGCCCAAGTGACCAGAGAGGGCACGAAGCAGTGCTGCCGCCTTTTGGCACTTTCCTGTAAGAACAACTTTTAAAACTGTGCTCAAGGGCACTTACCATTCACAAGGCCTCTGACCTACGGGGCTGCAAATGACCCTTGCCCAGGAGAAGTGTCCTGGGCTAGGTAATCTGCCATGAATTCAAATCAGGCCTGACGCTCAGGCAGAAATGTTTCAATAGCTCAGAGTTACTCACACGCTTTTTAAAAAACAGCACATCAAATGAAAAGATGCTCAGGATCTGCCGTGATCAGGGAATGCACATAAACGTAGACGAGGTGTTCCCTGGCTGCAGGCCTCAAAAAGCCTATAAAGAGTAAGTGCTCAACAGGGCAGGCAGAAGAGGGAACCCTACTATGCTGTTGGTGGAAATGTAAATTGCTAACAGCTAGTATGGACATAGGTAGGAAAGTTCCTTGCTAAACTATAAACTGGAGTGACCATCAGACTCGGCATTCCCACTCCAGTTTGTATAACCAGAGAATACCATCATTGGAATAAAACACTTCCACCCCAACGGTTGTTGTGCTACTCTTTACCATAGCCAAGCCACGCAGATGACTGACATGTCCAGCGGGAAATGAATGGATAAAGAAGTTGTGCTACCTATACTCCCTCGACTGTCACTCATCCAGGGAACAAAATGAACACATGCTATTTGTAGCAACATGGATGGAGCAGTAGATATCACTAATTCTGGTATATTAGGGACAGAAAGACACATATCCAGCATATCCCTTTCTGGTACAGTCGAAAAATGGATACAAAGGAAGTAATGTACAGGGCAAACACAGACTCACACACTGAGACACAAAACGGAGATTTACCATGGGGGAAATTGGGGATTGGAAAAAGATGAAGTAGGAGGTTGGGATTAACAGAAACACACTAATATATAAAAAAACTTCAACAACGGCGACCCTACTAATAGCACAGGGATCTCTAAGTGACACTCGTCAATAACCTAACATGGAAAATAATCCAAACTTGTAAAGGTACAGCTACATATATATCTGCATCAACTTGCTATCGAACGCAAACAAACACAACATTGTATATAAACTATGCTGAAATAGAAAATAAGTATTAAATTATAAAACAAGAAAAAGGCAAGAAATGCCTACTATATTACCCTCAGGCCTCTGTGACGTGGGCTGGTGTCACATCTCTGTTGCCTCAGCAGGCCTGGGTCCCAATGCAGGAGTACGCTGGTGCTCAGGGAGCCAGGGAGGAGGACGTGCCAGCAGATCAGCACCCCCTCAGACCTCTATTGCCCATTCTCCTCTGCATGGTAGCACAGTCTCCCGATCCAAGCCGGCCCTCTTACAACTAAGCCAAGCCTAGTGTACCCAAATGAAGGTCGACCAGCTGGGAGGGAAGAGCTGTGAAAAGACACCGTATCTCCACAGCTCCTGCTAGTGGGGTTCCCACCTCCAGCCTACTTCCTTAGACTCGCCCCACCTACGAACCACAGCACCTTCAGCATAGCACATTTGCACTGCTTGGGATTTGCGTGGGGTCGGGCAGCGCAGGGTAAGGGTGAAGAGGAAAAGATACACAAGCACTGCGCTGTGTGTTCAGCCACGTTGGACTCCAATTTCCAACCCAACACCAAGACTCCCTCTAAGGCTCTGTTTGCCTATGTTACCAGGGAGGACACGAAGAAGTGCTGCCGCCTTGTGGCGCTTTCCCGTAACAACAACTTGAAAAACTGTACTCAAGGTCACTTAACATTCACAAGGCCTGCGGGGCTGCACATGAACCCTGCCCTCCAGAAATGTCCTATGCTAGGTGATCTGAAATAAATTCAAATCAGGTCCGACTCTCAGGCAGAAATGTTTCAAGAGCCCAGTGGTACTCACACGCTTTTTAAAAAACAGCACCTCAAATGAAAAGATGCTCAGGATCTCTCATGATTAAAGAATGAAAATAAACGTATACAAGGTGTTCCCTGGCTGCACTCCTCAAAAAGCCTACAAAGAGTAACTGCTCAAGAGGGCAGGAAAAAAGAGAACCCTACTACGCTGTTGGTGGAAATGTAAATTGCTAACAGCCAGTATGGAGATAGGTAGGCAAGTTCCTTAGTAACCTATAAACTGGAGCTACCACGAGATTCGGCAACCCCACTACAGTTCGTATAACCAGAGAATACCATCACTGGAATAAAACAGTTGCACCCCAACGGTCGTGGTGCTACTCTTTATCATAGCCAAGACACGCAAACAACCAAAATGTCCAGCGAGAGACGATTGGATAAAGAACTTGTGAGACCTATACTCCCTGGACTGTCACTCATCCAGACAACAAAATGAACTCATGCTATTTGTAGCAATATGGATGCAGCAGTAGATGATCTCACTAATTCTGGTAAGTTAGAGACAGAAAGACACATATCCCAGTATATCACTTATATGTGCAATCTAAAAACGCATACAACAAAGTAGTATACAAAGGAAACACAGATTCACAAACGGGAAAATAAAGTGTCGAGTTCCCAGAGGGGGAAATTGGGGATCGGGGAAGGATGAAGTAGGAGGTTGGGATTCACAGAGAAACACTAATATATAAAAAAGACTTCATCAACAACAACCATCCTGAGAGCACAGGGAACTCTACTCAACATTCTTCAATACCCTAACAGGGAAAAGAATCCGAAATACTACAGGTACAGCTACATACATAACTGCATCAAGTTGCTGTAGAACTCAAACAAACACAACACTGTATATAAACTATGCTGGAATAGAAAATAAATGTTAAATTATAAACCAACAAAAGGCAAGAAATGCCTACTCTATTACTCTCTGGTCTCAGTGAACTGGGATGGTGTCACATCCCTTGAGCCTGAGCAGGCCTGGGGCCCCTGGCTAGAGTATGCTGCTGATTAGGGAGACAGGGGGAAGGACGTGTCAGCAGATCAGCACCCCCTCAGACCTCTAGTGCCCATTCTCCTCTGCATGGGACCACAAACTCTCGATCCAAGCTGACCCTCTTACAGCTGAGCCAAGCCTAGTGTACCCAAAGGGTGGTGGACTCACTCGGAGGGAAGAGCTGTGAAAAGAAACCGGATCTCCACGACTATTCCTGGTGGGGTTCCCACCTCCAAACTACTTCCTTAGATTCGCCTCACCTACGAACCACAGCACCTTCAGCATGGCACATTTGCACTGCTTGGGATTTGCGTGGGCGAGGGGGATGCAGCATTAGGGGGAAGAAAGAAAGATACACAAGCCCTATGGTGTGTGTTCAGCCAGTTCCATTCAAATTTCCACCCCAACAACAAGACTAGTTCTAAGGCTCTGTTTGCCCAAGTGACCAGAGAGGGCACAAAGCAGTGCTGCCTCCTTGTGGCGCTTTCCCATAACAACAACTTGAAAAACTGTGCTCAAGGGCACTTAACATTCACAAGGCCTCTGACCTGCGTGGCTGCAAATGACCCCTGCCCAGGAGAAGTGTCCTGGGCTAGGTAATCTGCCATGAATTCAAATCAGGCCCGACTCTCAGGCAGAAATGTTTCAACAGCTCAGTGGTACTCACACGCTTTTTGAAAACCAGCGCATCAAATGCAAAGATGTTCAGGATCTCTCATGGTTAGAGAATGCAAATAAACGTAGACGAGGTGTTCCCTGGCTGCAGTCCTCAAAAAGCCTATAAAGAGTAAGTGCTCAAGAAGGCAGGAAAACAGGGAACCCTACTATGCTGTTGGTGGAAATGTAAATTGCTAACAGCCAGTATAGAGATAGGTAGGCAAGTTCCTTAGTAAACTATAAACTGGAGCTACCACGAGATTTGGCCACCCCACTGCAGTTCGTACAACCAGAGAATACCATCATTGGAATAAAGCAGTTGCACCCCAACGGTCGTGGTGCTACTCTTTACCATAGACAGGACACGCAAACAGCCAAAATGTCCAGCCGCAGATGATTGGATAAACAACTTGTGAAACCTATACTCCCTGGACTGTCACTCATCCAGACAACAAAATGAATTCACGCTATTGATAGCAACATGGATGCAGCAGTAGATGATCTCACTAATTCTGGTAATTTAGAGACAGAAAGACACATATCCCATCATATCACTTATATGTGCAGTCTAAAAACGCATACAAAGAAGTAGTATAGAAGGGAAACACAGATTCACAAACGGTAAAAAGAAGTGTCAAGTTCCCCGAGGGGGAAATTGGGGATCGGGGAAGGATGAAGTAGGAGGTTGGGATTCAAGAAATACACTAATACATAGGAAAGACTTCATCAACGACAACCATCCTGAGAGCACAGGGAACTCTACTCAACATTCTTCAATACCCTAAGAGGGAAACGAATCCGAAATACTACAGGTACAGCTACATACATAACTGCATCAAGTTGCTGTAGAACTCAAACAAACACAACACTGTATATACACTATGCTGGAATGGAAAATAAATATTAAATTATAAAACAAGAAACGGCAAGAAATGCCTACATTATTATTCTCTGGCCTCGGTGAACTGGGATGGTGTGACATCCCTTGAGCCTGAGCAGGCCTGGGGCCCCTGGCTAGAGTATGCTGCTGATTAGGGAGACAGGGGGGAGGAAGTGCCAGCAGATCAGCACGCCCTCAGACATCTAGTGCCCATTCTCCTCTGCATGGGACCACAATCTCTAGACCCAAGCCGACCCTCTTACAGATAAGCCAAGCCTAGTGTACTCAAAGGATGGTGGACTCGCTCGGAGGGAAGAGCTGTGAAAAGACACCGGATCTCCACGGCTACTGCTCGTGGGATTCCCACCTCCAGACTACTTCCTTAGATGTGCCTCACCTACGAACAACAGCACCTGCAGCACAGCACATTTGCACTGCTTGGGATTTGCGTGGGCGAGGGTCGTGCAGCGTTAGGGGGAAGAGGTAAAGAGACACAAGTCCTACGGTGTGTGTTCAGCCACGTTCCATTCAAATTTCCACCCCAACAACAAAACTAGTTCTAAGGCTCTGTTTGCCCAAGTGACCAGAGAGGGCACGAAGCAGTGCTGCCGCCTTGTGGCGCTTTCCTGTAACAACAACTTTTAAAACTGTGCTCAAGGGCACTTACCATTCACAAGGCCTCTGACCTATGGGGCTGCAAATGACCCTTGCCCAGGAGAAGTGTCCTGGGCTAGGTAATCTGCCATGAATTCAAATCAGGCCCGACGCTCAGGCAGAAATGTTTCAACAGCTCAGAGTTACTCACACGCTTTTTAAAAAACAGCACATCAAATGAAAAGATGCTCAGGATCTGTCATGGTTAGAGAATGCAGACAAAAGTAGACGAGGTGTTCCCTGGCTGCAGTCCTCAAAAAGACTACAAAGAGTAAGTGCTCAAGAGGGCAGGAAAACAGGGAACCCTACTACGCTGTTGGTGGAAATGTAAATTGCTAACAGCCAGTAGGGAGATAGGTAGGCAAGTTCCTTAGTAAACTATAAACTGGAGCTACCACGAGATTTGGCCACCCCACTGCAGTTCGTATAACCAGAGAATACCATCATTGGAATAAAGTAGTTGCACCCCAACGGTCGTGGTGCTACTCTTTACCATAGCCAGGACACGCAAACAACCAAAATGTCCAGTCGGAGATGATTGGATAAACAACTTGTGAGACCTATACTCCCTGGACTGTCACGCATCCAGACAACGAAATGAATTCATGCTATTGGTAGCAACATGGATGCAGCAGTAGATGATCTCACTAATTCTGGTAAGTTAGAGACAGAAAGAAACATCTCCCAACATATCACTTATATGTGCAATCTAAAAACGCATACAAAGAAGTAGTATACAAGGGAAACACAGATTCACAAACGGGAAAAAGAAGTGTCGAGTTCCCAGAACGGGAAATTGGGGATCGGGGAAGGATGAACTAGGAGGTTGGGATTCACAGAAATACACTATGATATAAAAAAGACTTCATCAACGACAACCATCCTGAGAACACAGGGAACTCTACTTAACATTCTTCAATACCCTAAGAGGGAAACGAATCCAAAATACTACAGGCACAGCTACATATATAACTGCATCAAGTTGCTGTCGAACTCAAAATAACACAATATTGTATATACACTATGCTGGAATGGAAAATAAATATTAAATTATAAAAGGAGAAAAGGCAAGAAATGCCTACACTATTACTCTCTGTCCTCGGTGAACTGGGTTGTGTGACATCCCTTGAGCCTGAGCAGGCCTGGGGCCCCTGGCTAGAGTATGCTGCTGATTAGGGAGACAGAGGGGAGGACGTGCCAGCAGATCAGCACCCCCTCAGATATCTAGTGCCCATTCTCCTCTGCATGGGACCACAATCTCTAGATCCAAGCTGACCCTCTTACAGCTGAGCCAAGCCTAGTGTACCCAAAGGATGGTGGATTCGCTCGGAGGGAAGAGCTCTGAAAACACACCAGATCTCCACGGCTACTCCTCGTGGGATTCCCACCTCCAGACTACTTCCTTACATTCGCCTCACCTAGGAACCACAGCACCTGCAGCACAGCACATTTGCACTGCTTGGGATTTGCGTGAGCAAGGGTGCTGCAGCCTTAGGGGGAAGAGGTAAAGAGACACAAGTCCTACGGTGTGTGTTCAGCCACGTTCCATTCAAATTTCCACCCCAACAACAAGACTAGTTCTAAGGTTCTGTGTGCCCAAGTGACCAGAGAGGGCACGAAGCAGTGCTGCCGCCTTTTGGCACTTTCCTGTAAGAACAACTTTTAAAACTGTGCTCAAGGGCACTTACCATTCACAAGGCCTCTGACCTACGGGGCTGCAAGTGACCCTTGCCAAGGAGAAGTGTCCTGGGCTAGGTAATCTGCCATGAATTCAAATCAGGCCCGACGCTCAGGCAGAAATGTTTCAATAGCTCAGAGTTACTCACACGCTTTTTAAAAAACAGCACATCAAATGAAAAGATGCTCAGGATCTGCCGTGATCAGGGAATGCACATAAACGTAGACGAGGTGTTCCCTGGCTGCAGGCCTCAAAAAGCCTATAAAGAGTAAGTGCTCAACAGGGCAGGCAGAAGAGGGAACCCTACTATGCTGTTGGTGGAAATGTAAATTGCTAACAGCTAGTATGGACATAGGTAGGAAAGTTCCTTGCTAAACTATAAACTGGAGTGACCATCAGACTCGGCATTCCCACTCCAGTTTGTATAACCAGAGAATACCATCATTGGAATAAAACACTTGCACCCCAACGGTTGTTGTGCTACTCTTTACCATAGCCAAGCCACGCAGATGACTGACATGTCCAGCGGGAAATGAATGGATAAAGAAGTTGTGCTACCTATACTCCCTCGAATGTCACTCATCCAGGGAACAAAATGAACTCATGCTATTTGTAGCAACATGGATGGAGCAGTAGATATCACTAATTCTGGTATATTAGGGACAGAAAGACACATATCCAGCATATCCCTTTCTGGTACAGTCGAAAAATGGATACAAAGGAAGTAATGTACAGGGCAAACACAGACTCACACACTGAGACACAAAACGGAGATTTACCATGGGGGAAATTGGGGATTGGAAAAAGATGAAGTAGGAGGTTGGGATTAACAGAAACACACTAATATATAAAAAAACTTCAACAACTGCGACCCTACTAATAGCACAGGGATCTCTAAGCGACACTCGTCAATAACCTAACATGGAAAATAATCCAAACTTGTAAAGGTACAGCTACATATATATCTGCATCAACTTGCTATCGAACGCAAACAAACACAACATTGTATATAAACTATGCTGAAATAGAAAATAAGTATTAAATTATAAAACAAGAAAAAGGCAAGAAATGCCTACTATATTACCCTCAGGCCTCTGTGACGTGGGCTGGTGTCACATCTCTGTTGCCTCAGCAGGCCTGGGTCCCAATGCAGGAGTACGCTGGTGCTCAGGGAGCCAGGGAGGAGGACGTGCCAGCAGATCAGCACCCCCTCAGACCTCTATTGCCCATTCTCCTCTGCATGGTAGCACAGTCTCCCGATCCAAGCCGGCCCTCTTACAACTAAGCCAAGCCTAGTGTACCCAAATGAAGGTCGACCAGCTGGGAGGGAAGAGCTGTGAAAAGACACCGTATCTCCACAGCTCCTGCTAGTGGGGTTCCCACCTCCAGCCTACTTCCTTAGACTCGCCCCACCTACGAACCACAGCACCTTCAGCATAGCACATTTGCACTGCTTGGGATTTGCGTGGGGTCGGGCAGCGCAGGGTAAGGGTGAAGAGGAAAAGATACACAAACACTGCGGTGTGTGTTCAGCCACGTTGGACTCCAATTTCCAACCCAACACCAAGACTCCCTCTAAGGCTCTGTTTGCCTATGTTACCAGGGAGGACACGAAGAAGTGCTGCCGCCTTGTGGCGCTTTCCCGTAACAACAACTTGAAAAACTGTACTCAAGGTCACTTAACATTCACAAGGCCTGCGGGGCTGCACATGAACCCTGCCCTCCAGAAATGTCCTATGCTAGGTGATCTGAAATAAATTCAAATCAGGTCCGACTCTCAGGCAGAAATGTTTCAAGAGCCCAGTGGTACTCACACGCTTTTTAAAAAACAGCACCTCAAATGAAAAGATGCTCAGGATCTCTCATGATTAAAGAATGAAAATAAACGTATACAAGGTGTTCCCTGGCTGCAGTCCTCAAAAAGCCTACAAAGAGTAACTGCTCAAGAGGGCAGGAAAAAAGAGAACCCTACTACGCTGTTGGTGGAAATGTAAATTGCTAACAGCCAGTATAGAGATAGGTAGGCAAGTTCCTTAGTAACCTATAAACTGGAGCTACCACGAGATTCGGCAACCCCACTACAGTTCGTATAACCAGAGAATACCATCATTGGAATAAAACAGTTGCACCCCAACGGTCGTGGTGCTACTCTTTATCATAGCCAAGACACGCAAACAACCAAAATGTCCAGCGAGAGACGATTGGATAAAGAACTTGTGAGACCTATACTCCCTGGACTGTCACTCATCCAGACAACAAAATGAACTCATGCTATTTGTAGCAACATGGATGCAGCAGTAGATGATCTCACTAATTCTGGTCAGTTAGAGACAGAAAGACACATATCCCAGCATATCACTTATATGTGCAATCTAAAAACGCATACAACGAAGTAGTATACAAAGGAAACACAGATTCACAAATGGGAAAATGAAGTGTCGAGTTCCCAGAGGGGGACACTGGGGATCGGGGAAGGATGAAGTAGGAGGTTGGGATTCACAGAGAAACACTAAGATATAAAAAAGACTTCATCAACAACAACCATCCTGAGAGCACAGGGAACTCTACTCAACATTCTTCAATACCCTAACAGGGAAAAGAATCCGAAATACTACGGATACAGCTACATACATAACTGCATCAAGTTGCTGTAGAACTCAAACAAACACAACACTGTATATAAACTATGCTGGAATAGAAAATAAATGTTAAATTATAAACCAAGAAAAGGCAAGAAATGCCTACTCTATTACTCTCTGGTCTCGGTGAACTGGGATGGTGTAACATCCCTGGAGGCTGAGCAGGCCTCGGGCCCCTGGCTAGAGTATGCTGCTGATTAGGGAGACAGTGGGAAAGACGTGCCAGCAGATCAGCACCCCCTCAGACCTCTATTGCCCATTCTCCTCTGCATGGTAGCACAGTCTCCCGATCCAAGCCGGCCCTCTTACAACTAAGCCAAGCCTAGTGTACCCAAATGAAGGTCGACCAGCTGGGAGGGAAGAGCTGTGAAAAGACACCGGATCTCCACAGCTCCTGCTAGTGGGGTTCCCACCTCCAGCCTACTTCCTTAGACTCGCCCCACCTACGAACCACAGCACCTTCAGCATAGCACATTTGCACTGCTTGGGATTTGCGTGGGATCGGGCAGCGCAGGGTAAGGGTGAAGAGGAAAAGATACACAAGCACTGCGGTGTGTGTTCAGCCACGTTGGACTCCAATTTCCAACCCAACACCAAGACTCCCTCTAAGGCTCTGTTTGCCTATGTTACCAGGGAGGACACGAAGAAGTGCTGCCGCCTTGTGGCGCTTTCCCGTAACAACAACTTGAAAAACTGTACTCAAGGTCACTTAACATTCACAAGGCCTGCGGGCTGCAAATGAACCCTGCCCTCCAGAAATGTCCTATGCTAGGTGATGTGAAATAAATTCAAATCAGGTCCGACTCTCAGGCAGAAATGTTTCAAGAGCCCAGTGGTACTCACACGCTTTTTAAAAAACAGCACCTCAAATGAAAAGATGCTCAGGATCTCTCATGATTAAAGAATGAAAATAAACGTAGACGAGGTGTTTCCTGGCTGCAGTCCTCAAAAAGCCTACAAAGAGTAACTGCTCAACAGGGCAGGAAAAAAGAGAACCCTACTACGCTGTTAGTGGAAATGTAAATTGCTAACAGCCAGTATGGAGATAGATAGGCAAGTTCCTTAGTAACCTATAAACTGGAGCTACCACGAGATTCGGCAACCCCACTGCAGTTCGTATAACCAGAGAATACCATCATTGGAATAAAGCAGTTGCACCCCAACGGTCGTGGTGCTACTCTTTACCATAGCCAGGACAGGCAAACAACCAAAATGTCCAGACGGAGATGATTGGATAAACAACTTGTGAGACCTATACTCCCTGGACTGTCTCTCATCCAGACAACAAAATGAACTCATGCTATTTGTAGCAACATGGATGCAGCAGTAGATGATCTCACTAATTCTGGTAAGTTAGAGACAGAAAGACATATATCCCAACATATCACTTATATGTGCAATCTAAAAACGCATACAAAGAAGTAGTATACAAGGGAAACACAGATTCACAAATCGGAAAAAGAAGTGTCAAGTTCCCCGAGGGGGAAATTGGAGATCGGGGAAAGATGAAGTAGGGGGTTGGGATTCAAGAAATACACTAATACATAGAAAAGACTTCATCAACGACAACCATCCTGAGAGCAGAGGAAACTCTACTCAACATTTTTCAATACCCTAAGAGGGAAACGAATCCGAAATACTACAGGTACAGCTACATATATAACTGCATCAAGTTGCTGTAGAACTCAAACAAACACAACACTGTATATACACTATGCTGGAATGGAAAATAAATATTAAATTATAAAACAAGAAAAGGCAAGAAATGCCTACACTATTACTCTCTGGCCTCGGTGAACTGGGATGGTGTGACATCCCTTGAGCCTGAGCAGGCCTGGGGCCCCGGGCTACAGTATGCTGCTGATTAGGGAGACAGGGGGGAGGAAGTGCCAGCAGATCAGCACGCCCTCAGACATCTAGTGCCCATTCTCCTCTGCATGGGACCACAATCTCTAGATCCATGCTGACCCTCTTACAGCTGAGCCAAGCCTAGTGTACCCAAAGGATGGTGGATTCGCTCGGAGGGAAGAGCTCTGAAAACACACCAGATCTCCACGGCTACTCCTCGTGGGATTCCCACCTCCAGACTACTTCCTTACATTCGCCTCACCTAGGAACCACAGCACCTGCAGCACAGCACATTTGCACTGCTTGGGATTTGCGTGCGCACGGGTGCTGCAGCCTTAGGGGGAAGAGGTAAAGAGACACAAGTCCTACGGTGTGTGTTCAGCCACGTTCCATTCAAATTTCCACCCCAACAACAAGACTAGTTCTAAGGCTCTGTGTGCCCAAGTGACCAGAGAGGGCACGAAGCAGTGCTGCCGCCTTTTGGCACTTTCCTGTAAGAACAACTTTTAAAACTGTGCTCAAGGGCACTTACCATTCACAAGGCCTCTGACCTACGGGGCTGCAAATGACCCTTGCCCAGGAGAAGTGTCCTGGGCTAGGTAATCTGCCATGAATTCAAATCAGGCCTGACGCTCAGGCAGAAATGTTTCAATAGCTCAGAGTTACTCACACGCTTTTTAAAAAACAGCACATCAAATGAAAAGATGCTCAGGATCTGCCGTGATCAGGGAATGCACATAAACGTAGACGAGGTGTTCCCTGGCTGCAGGCCTCAAAAAGCCTATAAAGAGTAAGTGCTCAACAGGGCAGGCAGAAGAGGGAACCCTACTATGCTGTTGGTGGAAATGTAAATTGCTAACAGCTAGTATGGACATAGGTAGGAAAGTTCCTTGCTAAACTATAAACTGGAGTGACCATCAGACTCGGCATTCCCACTCCAGTTTGTATAACCAGAGAATACCATCATTGGAATAAAACACTTCCACCCCAACGGTTGTTGTGCTACTCTTTACCATAGCCAAGCCACGCAGATGACTGACATGTCCAGCGGGAAATGAATGGATAAAGAAGTTGTGCTACCTATACTCCCTCGACTGTCACTCATCCAGGGAACAAAATGAACACATGCTATTTGTAGCAACATGGATGGAGCAGTAGATATCACTAATTCTGGTATATTAGGGACAGAAAGACACATATCCAGCATATCCCTTTCTGGTACAGTCGAAAAATGGATACAAAGGAAGTAATGTACAGGGCAAACACAGACTCACACACTGAGACACAAAACGGAGATTTACCATGGGGGAAATTGGGGATTGGAAAAAGATGAAGTAGGAGGTTGGGATTAACAGAAACACACTAATATATAAAAAAACTTCAACAACGGCGACCCTACTAATAGCACAGGGATCTCTAAGTGACACTCGTCAATAACCTAACATGGAAAATAATCCAAACTTGTAAAGGTACAGCTACATATATATCTGCATCAACTTGCTATCGAACGCAAACAAACACAACATTGTATATAAACTATGCTGAAATAGAAAATAAGTATTAAATTATAAAACAAGAAAAAGGCAAGAAATGCCTACTATATTACCCTCAGGCCTCTGTGACGTGGGCTGGTGTCACATCTCTGTTGCCTCAGCAGGCCTGGGTCCCAATGCAGGAGTACGCTGGTGCTCAGGGAGCCAGGGAGGAGGACGTGCCAGCAGATCAGCACCCCCTCAGACCTCTATTGCCCATTCTCCTCTGCATGGTAGCACAGTCTCCCGATCCAAGCCGGCCCTCTTACAACTAAGCCAAGCCTAGTGTACCCAAATGAAGGTCGACCAGCTGGGAGGGAAGAGCTGTGAAAAGACACCGTATCTCCACAGCTCCTGCTAGTGGGGTTCCCACCTCCAGCCTACTTCCTTAGACTCGCCCCACCTACGAACCACAGCACCTTCAGCATAGCACATTTGCACTGCTTGGGATTTGCGTGGGGTCGGGCAGCGCAGGGTAAGGGTGAAGAGGAAAAGATACACAAGCACTGCGCTGTGTGTTCAGCCACGTTGGACTCCAATTTCCAACCCAACACCAAGACTCCCTCTAAGGCTCTGTTTGCCTATGTTACCAGGGAGGACACGAAGAAGTGCTGCCGCCTTGTGGCGCTTTCCCGTAACAACAACTTGAAAAACTGTACTCAAGGTCACTTAACATTCACAAGGCCTGCGGGGCTGCACATGAACCCTGCCCTCCAGAAATGTCCTATGCTAGGTGATCTGAAATAAATTCAAATCAGGTCCGACTCTCAGGCAGAAATGTTTCAAGAGCCCAGTGGTACTCACACGCTTTTTAAAAAACAGCACCTCAAATGAAAAGATGCTCAGGATCTCTCATGATTAAAGAATGAAAATAAACGTATACAAGGTGTTCCCTGGCTGCACTCCTCAAAAAGCCTACAAAGAGTAACTGCTCAAGAGGGCAGGAAAAAAGAGAACCCTACTACGCTGTTGGTGGAAATGTAAATTGCTAACAGCCAGTATGGAGATAGGTAGGCAAGTTCCTTAGTAACCTATAAACTGGAGCTACCACGAGATTCGGCAACCCCACTACAGTTCGTATAACCAGAGGATACCATCACTGGAATAAAACAGTTGCACCCCAACGGTCGTGGTGCTACTCTTTATCATAGCCAAGACACGCAAACAACCAAAATGTCCAGCGAGAGACGATTGGATAAAGAACTTGTGAGACCTATACTCCCTGGACTGTCACTCATCCAGACAACAAAATGAACTCATGCTATTTGTAGCAACATGGATGCAGCAGTAGATGATCTCACTAATTCTGGTAAGTTAGAGACAGAAAGACACATATCCCAGTATATCACTTATATGTGCAATCTAAAAACGCATACAACAAAGTAGTATACAAAGGAAACACAGATTCACAAACGGGAAAATAAAGTGTCGAGTTCCCAGAGGGGGAAATTGGGGATCGGGGAAGGATGAAGTAGGAGGTTGGGATTCACAGAGAAACACTAATATATAAAAAAGACTTCATCAACAACAACCATCCTGAGAGCACAGGGAACTCTACTCAACATTCTTCAATACCCTAACAGGGAAAAGAATCCGAAATACTACAGGTACAGCTACATACATAACTGCATCAAGTTGCTGTAGAACTCAAACAAACACAACACTGTATATAAACTATGCTGGAATAGAAAATAAATGTTAAATTATAAACCAACAAAAGGCAAGAAATGCCTACTCTATTACTCTCTGGTCTCAGTGAACTGGGATGGTGTCACATCCCTTGAGCCTGAGCAGGCCTGGGGCCCCTGGCTAGAGTATGCTGCTGATTAGGGAGACAGGGGGAAGGACGTGTCAGCAGATCAGCACCCCCTCAGACCTCTAGTGCCCATTCTCCTCTGCATGGGACCACAAACTCTCGATCCAAGCTGACCCTCTTACAGCTGAGCCAAGCCTAGTGTACCCAAAGGGTGGTGGACTCACTCGGAGGGAAGAGCTGTGAAAAGAAACCGGATCTCCACGACTATTCCTGGTGGGGTTCCCACCTCCAAACTACTTCCTTAGATTCGCCTCACCTACGAACCACAGCACCTTCAGCATGGCACATTTGCACTGCTTGGGATTTGCGTGGGCGAGGGGGATGCAGCATTAGGGGGAAGAAAGAAAGATACACAAGCCCTATGGTGTGTGTTCAGCCAGTTCCATTCAAATTTCCACCCCAACAACAAGACTAGTTCTAAGGCTCTGTTTGCCCAAGTGACCAGAGAGGGCACAAAGCAGTGCTGCCTCCTTGTGGCGCTTTCCCATAACAACAACTTGAAAAACTGTGCTCAAGGGCACTTAACATTCACAAGGCCTCTGACCTGCGTGGCTGCAAATGACCCCTGCCCAGGAGAAGTGTCCTGGGCTAGGTAATCTGCCATGAATTCAAATCAGGCCCGACTCTCAGGCAGAAATGTTTCAACAGCTCAGTGGTACTCACACGCTTTTTAAAAACCAGCGCATCAAATGCAAAGATGTTCAGGATCTCTCATGGTTAGAGAATGCAAATAAACGTAGACGAGGTGTTCCCTGGCTGCAGTCCTCAAAAAGCCTATAAAGAGTAAGTGCTCAAGAAGGCAGGAAAACAGGGAACCCTACTATGCTGTTGGTGGAAATGTAAATTGCTAACAGCCAGTATAGAGATAGGTAGGCAAGTTCCTTAGTAAACTATAAACTGGAGCTACCACGAGATTTGGCCACCCCACTGCAGTTCGTACAACCAGAGAATACCATCATTGGAATAAAGCAGTTGCACCCCAACGGTCGTGGTGCTACTCTTTACCATAGACAGGACACGCAAACAGCCAAAATGTCCAGCCGCAGATGATTGGATAAACAACTTGTGAGACCTATACTCCCTGGACTGTCACTCATCCAGACAACAAAATGAATTCACGCTATTGATAGCAACATGGATGCAGCAGTAGATGATCTCACTAATTCTGGTAATTTAGAGACAGAAAGACACATATCCCATCATATCACTTATATGTGCAGTCTAAAAACGCATACAAAGAAGTAGTATACAAGGGAAACACAGATTCACAAACGGGAAAAAGAAGTGTCAAGTTCCCCGAGGGGGAAATTGGGGATCGGGGAAGGATGAAGTAGGAGGTTGGGATTCAAGAAATACACTAATACATAGGAAAGACTTCATCAACGACAACCATCCTGAGAGCACAGGGAACTCTACTCAACATTCTTCAATACCCTAAGAGGGAAACGAATCCGAAATACTACAGGTACAGCTACATACATAACTGCATCAAGTTTCTGTAGAACTCAAACAAACACAACACTGTATATACACTATGCTGGAATGGAAAATAAATATTAAATTATAAAACAAGAAACGGCAAGAAATGCCTACATTATTATTCTCTGGCCTCGGTGAACTGGGATGGTGTGACATCCCTTGAGCCTGAGCAGGCCTGGGGCCCCTGGCTAGAGTATGCTGCTGATTAGGGAGACAGGGGGGAGGAAGTGCCAGCAGATCAGCACGCCCTCAGACATCTAGTGCCCATTCTCCTCTGCATGGGACCACAATCTCTAGACCCAAGCCGACCCTCTTACAGATAAGCCAAGCCTAGTGTACTCAAAGGATGGTGGACTCGCTCGGAGGGAAGAGCTGTGAAAAGACACCGGATCTCCACGGCTACTGCTCGTGGGATTCCCACCTCCAGACTACTTCCTTAGATGTGCCTCACCTACGAACAACAGCACCTGCAGCACAGCACATTTGCACTGCTTGGGATTTGCGTGGGCGAGGGTCGTGCAGCGTTAGGGGGAAGAGGTAAAGAGACACAAGTCCTACGGTGTGTGTTCAGCCACGTTCCATTCAAATTTCCACCCCAACAACAAAACTAGTTCTAAGGCTCTGTTTGCCCAAGTGACCAGAGAGGGCACGAAGCAGTGCTGCCGCCTTGTGGCGCTTTCCTGTAACAACAACTTTTAAAACTGTGCTCAAGGGCACTTACCATTCACAAGGCCTCTGACCTATGGGGCTGCAAATGACCCTTGCCCAGGAGAAGTGTCCTGGGCTAGGTAATCTGCCATGAATTCAAATCAGGCCCGACGCTCAGGCAGAAATGTTTCAACAGCTCAGAGTTACTCACACGCTTTTTAAAAAACAGCACATCAAATGAAAAGATGCTCAGGATCTGTCATGGTTAGAGAATGCAGACAAAAGTAGACGAGGTGTTCCCTGGCTGCAGTCCTCAAAAAGACTACAAAGAGTAAGTGCTCAAGAGGGCAGGAAAACAGGGAACCCTACTACGCTGTTGGTGGAAATGTAAATTGCTAACAGCCAGTAGGGAGATAGGTAGGCAAGTTCCTTAGTAAACTATAAACTGGAGCTACCACGAGATTTGGCCACCCCACTGCAGTTCGTATAACCAGAGAATACCATCATTGGAATAAAGTAGTTGCACCCCAACGGTCGTGGTGCTACTCTTTACCATAGCCAGGACACGCAAACAACCAAAATGTCCAGTCGGAGATGATTGGATAAACAACTTGTGAGACCTATACTCCCTGGACTGTCACGCATCCAGACAACGAAATGAATTCATGCTATTGGTAGCAACATGGATGCAGCAGTAGATGATCTCACTAATTCTGGTAAGTTAGAGACAGAAAGAAACATCTCCCAACATATCACTTATATGTGCAATCTAAAAACGCATACAAAGAAGTAGTATACAAGGGAAACACAGATTCACAAACGGGAAAAAGAAGTGTCGAGTTCCCAGAACGGGAAATTGGGGATCGGGGAAGGATGAACTAGGAGGTTGGGATTCACAGAAATACACTATGATATAAAAAAGACTTCATCAACGACAACCATCCTGAGAACACAGGGAACTCTACTTAACATTCTTCAATACCCTAAGAGGGAAACGAATCCAAAATACTACAGGCACAGCTACATATATAACTGCATCAAGTTGCTGTCGAACTCAAAATAACACAATATTGTATATACACTATGCTGGAATGGAAAATAAATATTAAATTATAAAAGGAGAAAAGGCAAGAAATGCCTACACTATTACTCTCTGTCCTCGGTGAACTGGGTTGTGTGACATCCCTTGAGCCTGAGCAGGCCTGGGGCCCCTGGCTAGAGTATGCTGCTGATTAGGGAGACAGAGGGGAGGACGTGCCAGCAGATCAGCACCCCCTCAGATATCTAGTGCCCATTCTCCTCTGCATGGGACCACAATCTCTAGATCCAAGCTGACCCTCTTACAGCTGAGCCAAGCCTAGTGTACCCAAAGGATGGTGGATTCGCTCGGAGGGAAGAGCTCTGAAAACACACCAGATCTCCACGGCTACTCCTCGTGGGATTCCCACCTCCAGACTACTTCCTTACATTCGCCTCACCTAGGAACCACAGCACCTGCAGCACAGCACATTTGCACTGCTTGGGATTTGCGTGCGCAAGGGTGCTGCAGCCTTAGGGGGAAGAGGTAAAGAGACACAAGTCCTACGGTGTGTGTTCAGCCACGTTCCATTCAAATTTCCACCCCAACAACAAGACTAGTTCTAAGGCTCTGTGTGCCCAAGTGACCAGAGAGGGCACGAAGCAGTGCTGCCGCCTTTTGGCACTTTCCTGTAAGAACAACTTTTAAAACTGTGCTCAAGGGCACTTACCATTCACAAGGCCTCTGACCTACGGGGCTGCAAGTGACCCTTGCCAAGGAGAAGTGTCCTGGGCTAGGTAATCTGCCATGAATTCAAATCAGGCCCGACGCTCAGGCAGAAATGTTTCAATAGCTCAGAGTTACTCACACGCTTTTTAAAAAACAGCACATCAAATGAAAAGATGCTCAGGATCTGCCGTGATCAGGGAATGCACATAAACGTAGACGAGGTGTTCCCTGGCTGCAGGCCTCAAAAAGCCTATAAAGAGTAAGTGCTCAACAGGGCAGGCAGAAGAGGGAACCCTACTATGCTGTTGGTGGAAATGTAAATTGCTAACAGCTAGTATGGACATAGGTAGGAAAGTTCCTTGCTAAACTATAAACTGGAGTGACCATCAGACTCGGCATTCCCACTCCAGTTTGTATAACCAGAGAATACCATCATTGGAATAAAACACTTGCACCCCAACGGTTGTTGTGCTACTCTTTACCATAGCCAAGCCACGCAGATGACTGACATGTCCAGCGGGAAATGAATGGATAAAGAAGTTGTGCTACCTATACTCCCTCGAATGTCACTCATCCAGGGAACAAAATGAACTCATGCTATTTGTAGCAACATGGATGGAGCAGTAGATATCACTAATTCTGGTATATTAGGGACAGAAAGACACATATCCAGCATATCCCTTTCTGGTACAGTCGAAAAATGGATACAAAGGAAGTAATGTACAGGGCAAACACAGACTCACACACTGAGACACAAAACGGAGATTTACCATGGGGGAAATTGGGGATTGGAAAAAGATGAAGTAGGAGGTTGGGATTAACAGAAACACACTAATATATAAAAAAACTTCAACAACTGCGACCCTACTAATAGCACAGGGATCTCTAAGCGACACTCGTCAATAACCTAACATGGAAAATAATCCAAACTTGTAAAGGTACAGCTACATATATATCTGCATCAACTTGCTATCGAACGCAAACAAACACAACATTGTATATAAACTATGCTGAAATAGAAAATAAGTATTAAATTATAAAACAAGAAAAAGGCAAGAAATGCCTACTATATTACCCTCAGGCCTCTGTGACGTGGGCTGGTGTCACATCTCTGTTGCCTCAGCAGGCCTGGGTCCCAATGCAGGAGTACGCTGGTGCTCAGGGAGCCAGGGAGGAGGACGTGCCAGCAGATCAGCACCCCCTCAGACCTCTATTGCCCATTCTCCTCTGCATGGTAGCACAGTCTCCCGATCCAAGCCGGCCCTCTTACAACTAAGCCAAGCCTAGTGTACCCAAATGAAGGTCGACCAGCTGGGAGGGAAGAGCTGTGAAAAGACACCGTATCTCCACAGCTCCTGCTAGTGGGGTTCCCACCTCCAGCCTACTTCCTTAGACTCGCCCCACCTACGAACCACAGCACCTTCAGCATAGCACATTTGCACTGCTTGGGATTTGCGTGGGGTCGGGCAGCGCAGGGTAAGGGTGAAGAGGAAAAGATACACAAACACTGCGGTGTGTGTTCAGCCACGTTGGACTCCAATTTCCAACCCAACACCAAGACTCCCTCTAAGGCTCTGTTTGCCTATGTTACCAGGGAGGACACGAAGAAGTGCTGCCGCCTTGTGGCGCTTTCCCGTAACAACAACTTGAAAAACTGTACTCAAGGTCACTTAACATTCACAAGGCCTGCGGGGCTGCACATGAACCCTGCCCTCCAGAAATGTCCTATGCTAGGTGATCTGAAATAAATTCAAATCAGGTCCGACTCTCAGGCAGAAATGTTTCAAGAGCCCAGTGGTACTCACACGCTTTTTAAAAAACAGCACCTCAAATGAAAAGATGCTCAGGATCTCTCATGATTAAAGAATGAAAATAAACGTATACAAGGTGTTCCCTGGCTGCAGTCCTCAAAAAGCCTACAAAGAGTAACTGCTCAAGAGGGCAGGAAAAAAGAGAACCCTACTACGCTGTTGGTGGAAATGTAAATTGCTAACAGCCAGTATGGAGATAGGTAGGCAAGTTCCTTAGTAACCTATAAACTGGAGCTACCACGAGATTCGGCAACCCCACTACAGTTCGTATAACCAGAGAATACCATCATTGGAATAAAACAGTTGCACCCCAACGGTCGTGGTGCTACTCTTTATCATAGCCAAGACACGCAAACAACCAAAATGTCCAGCGAGAGACGATTGGATAAAGAACTTGTGAGACCTATACTCCCTGGACTGTCACTCATCCAGACAACAAAATGAACTCATGCTATTTGTAGCAACATGGATGCAGCAGTAGATGATCTCACTAATTCTGGTCAGTTAGAGACAGAAAGACACATATCCCAGCATATCACTTATATGTGCAATCTAAAAACGCATACAACGAAGTAGTATACAAAGGAAACACAGATTCACAAATGGGAAAATGAAGTGTCGAGTTCCCAGAGGGGGACACTGGGGATCGGGGAAGGATGAAGTAGGAGGTTGGGATTCACAGAGAAACACTAAGATATAAAAAAGACTTCATCAACAACAACCATCCTGAGAGCACAGGGAACTCTACTCAACATTCTTCAATACCCTAACAGGGAAAAGAATCCGAAATACTACGGATACAGCTACATACATAACTGCATCAAGTTGCTGTAGAACTCAAACAAACACAACACTGTATATAAACTATGCTGGAATAGAAAATAAATGTTAAATTATAAACCAAGAAAAGGCAAGAAATGCCTACTCTATTACTCTCTGGTCTCGGTGAACTGGGATGGTGTAACATCCCTGGAGGCTGAGCAGGCCTCGGGCCCCTGGCTAGAGTATGCTGCTGATTAGGGAGACAGTGGGAAAGACGTGCCAGCAGATCAGCACCCCCTCAGACCTCTATTGCCCATTCTCCTCTGCATGGTAGCACAGTCTCCCGATCCAAGCCGGCCCTCTTACAACTAAGCCAAGCCTAGTGTACCCAAATGAAGGTCGACCAGCTGGGAGGGAAGAGCTGTGAAAAGACACCGGATCTCCACAGCTCCTGCTAGTGGGCTTCCCACCTCCAGCCTACTTCCTTAGACTCGCCCCACCTACGAACCACAGCACCTTCAGCATAGCACATTTGCACTGCTTGGGATTTGCGTGGGATCGGGCAGCGCAGGGTAAGGGTGAAGAGGAAAAGATACACAAGCACTGCGGTGTGTGTTCAGCCACGTTGGACTCCAATTTCCAACCCAACACCAAGACTCCCTCTAAGGCTCTGTTTGCCTATGTTACCAGGGAGGACACGAAGAAGTGCTGCCGCCTTGTGGCGCTTTCCCGTAACAACAACTTGAAAAACTGTACTCAAGGGCACTTAACATTCACAAGGCCTGCGGGCTGCAAATGAACCCTGCCCTCCAGAAATGTCCTATGCTAGGTGATGTGAAATAAATTCAAATCAGGTCCGACTCTCAGGCAGAAATGTTTCAAGAGCCCAGTGGTACTCACACGCTTTTTAAAAAACAGCACCTCAAATGAAAAGATGCTCAGGATCTCTCATGATTAAAGAATGAAAATAAACGTAGACGAGGTGTTTCCTGGCTGCAGTCCTCAAAAAGCCTACAAAGAGTAACTGCTCAACAGGGCAGGAAAAAAGAGAACCCTACTACGCTGTTAGTGGAAATGTAAATTGCTAACAGCCAGTATGGAGATAGATAGGCAAGTTCCTTAGTAACCTATAAACTGGAGCTACCACGAGATTCGGCAACCCCACTGCAGTTCGTATAACCAGAGAATACCATCATTGGAATAAAGCAGTTGCACCCCAACGGTTGTGGTGCTACTCTTTACCATAGCCAGGACAGGCAAACAACCAAAATGTCCAGACGGAGATGATTGGATAAACAACTTGTGAGACCTATACTCCCTGGACTGTCTCTCATCCAGACAACAAAATGAACTCATGCTATTTGTAGCAACATGGATGCAGCAGTAGATGATCTCACTAATTCTGGTAAGTTAGAGACAGAAAGACATATATCCCAACATATCACTTATATGTGCAATCTAAAAACGCATACAAAGAAGTAGTATACATGGGAAACACAGATTCACAAATCGGAAAAAGAAGTGTCAAGTTCCCCGAGGGGGAAATTGGAGATCGGGGAAAGATGAAGTAGGGGGTTGGGATTCAAGAAATACACTAATACATAGAAAAGACTTCATCAACGACAACCATCCTGAGAGCAGAGGAAACTCTACTCAACATTTTTCAATACCCTAAGAGGGAAACGAATCCGAAATACTACAGGTACAGCTACATATATAACTGCATCAAGTTGCTGTAGAACTCAAACAAACACAACACTGTATATACACTATGCTGGAATGGAAAATAAATATTAAATTATAAAACAAGAAAAGGCAAGAAATGCCTACACTATTACTCTCTGGCCTCGGTGAACTGGGATGGTGTGACATCCCTTGAGCCTGAGCAGGCCTGGGGCCCCGGGCTACAGTATGCTGCTGATTAGGGAGACAGGGGGGAGGAAGTGCCAGCAGATCAGCACGCCCTCAGACATCTAGTGCCCATTCTCCTCTGCATGGGACCACAATCTCTAGATCCATGCTGACCCTCTTACAGCTGAGCCAAGCCTAGTGTACCCAAAGGATGGTGGATTCGCTCGGAGGGAAGAGCTCTGAAAACACACCAGATCTCCACGGCTACTCCTCGTGGGATTCCCACCTCCAGACTACTTCCTTACATTCGCCTCACCTAGGAACCACAGCACCTGCAGCACAGCACATTTGCACTGCTTGGGATTTGCGTGCGCACGGGTGCTGCAGCCTTAGGGGGAAGAGGTAAAGAGACACAAGTCCTACGGTGTGTGTTCAGCCACGTTCCATTCAAATTTCCACCCCAACAACAAGACTAGTTCTAAGGCTCTGTGTGCCCAAGTGACCAGAGAGGGCACGAAGCAGTCCTGCCGCCTTTTGGCACTTTCCTGTAAGAACAACTTTTAAAACTGTGCTCAAGGGCACTTACCATTCACAAGGCCTCTGACCTACGGGGCTGCAAATGACCCTTGCCCAGGAGAAGTGTCCTGGGCTAGGTAATCTGCCATGAATTCAAATCAGGCCTGACGCTCAGGCAGAAATGTTTCAATAGCTCAGAGTTACTCACACGCTTTTTAAAAAACAGCACATCAAATGAAAAGATGCTCAGGATCTGCCGTGATCAGGGAATGCACATAAACGTAGACGAGGTGTTCCCTGGCTGCAGTCCTCAAAAAGCCTATAAAGAGTAAGTGCTCAACAGGGCAGGCAGAAGAGGGAACCCTACTATGCTGTTGGTGGAAATGTAAATTGCTAACAGCTAGTATGGACATAGGTAGGAAAGTTCCTTGCTAAACTATAAACTGGAGTGACCATCAGACTCGGCATTCCCACTCCAGTTTGTATAACCAGAGAATACCATCATTGGAATAAAACACTTCCACCCCAACGGTTGTTGTGCTACTCTTTACCATAGCCAAGCCACGCAGATGACTGACATGTCCAGCGGGAAATGAATGGATAAAGAAGTTGTGCTACCTATACTCCCTCGACTGTCACTCATCCAAGGAACAAAATGAACACATGCTATTTGTAGCAACATGGATGGAGCAGTAGATATCACTAATTCTGGTATATTAGGGACAGAAAGACACATATCCAGCATATCCCTTTCTGGTACAGTCGAAAAATGGATACAAAGGAAGTAATGTACAGGGCAAACACAGACTCACACACTGAGACACAAAACGGAGATTTACCATGGTGGAAATTGGGGATTGGAAAAAGATGAAGTAGGAGGTTGGGATTAACAGAAACACACTAATATATAAAAAAACTTCAACAACGGCGACCCTACTAATAGCACAGGGATCTCTAAGTGACACTCGTCAATAACCTAACATGGAAAATAATCCAAACTTGTAAAGGTACAGCTACATATATATCTGCATCAACTTGCTATCGAACGCAAACAAACACAACATTGTATATAAACTATGCTGAAATAGAAAATAAGTATTAAATTATAAAACAAGAAAAAGGCAAGAAATGCCTACTATATTACCCTCAGGCCTCTGTGACGTGGGCTGGTGTCACATCTCTGTTGCCTCAGCAGGCCTGGGTCCCAATGCAGGAGTACGCTGGTGCTCAGGGAGCCAGGGAGGAGGACGTGCCAGCAGATCAGCACCCCCTCAGACCTCTATTGCCCATTCTCCTCTGCATGGTAGCACAGTCTCCCGATCCAAGCCGGCCCTCTTACAACTAAGCCAAGCCTAGTGTACCCAAATGAAGGTCGACCAGCTGGGAGGGAAGAGCTGTGAAAAGACACCGTATCTCCACAGCTCCTGCTAGTGGGGTTCCCACCTCCAGCCTACTTCCTTAGACTCGCCCCACCTACGAACCACAGCACCTTCAGCATAGCACATTTGCACTGCTTGGGATTTGCGTGGGGTCGGGCAGCGCAGGGTAAGGGTGAAGAGGAAAAGATACACAAGCACTGCGCTGTGTGTTCAGCCACGTTGGACTCCAATTTCCAACCCAACACCAAGACTCCCTCTAAGGCTCTGTTTGCCTATGTTACCAGGGAGGACACGAAGAAGTGCTGCCGCCTTGTGGCGCTTTCCCGTAACAACAACTTGAAAAACTGTACTCAAGGTCACTTAACATTCACAAGGCCTGCGGGGCTGCAAATGAACCCTGCCCTCCAGAAATGTCCTATGCTAGGTGATCTGAAATAAATTCAAATCAGGTCCGACTCTCAGGCAGAAATGTTTCAAGAGCCCAGTGGTACTCACACGCTTTTTAAAAAACAGCACCTCAAATGAAAAGATGCTCAGGATCTCTCATGATTAAAGAATGAAAATAAACGTATACAAGGTGTTCCCTGGCTGCAGTCCTCAAAAAGCCTACAAAGAGTAACTGCTCAAGAGGGCAGGAAAAAAGAGAACCCTACTACGCTGTTGGTGGAAATGTAAATTGCTAACAGCCAGTATGGAGATAGGTAGGCAAGTTCCTTAGTAACCTATAAACTGGAGCTACCACGAGACTCGGCAACCCCACTACAGTTCGTATAACCAGAGGATACCATCACTGGAATAAAACAGTTGCACCCCAACGGTCGTGGTGCTACTCTTTATCATAGCCAAGACACGCAAACAACCAAAATGTCCAGCGAGAGACGATTGGATAAAGAACTTGTGAGACCTATACTCCCTGGACTGTCACTCATCCAGACAACAAAATGAACTCATGCTATTTGTAGCAACATGGATGCAGCAGTAGATGATCTCACTAATTCTGGTAAGTTAGAGACAGAAAGACACATATCCCAGTATATCACTTATATGTGCAATCTAAAAACGCATACAACAAAGTAGTATACAAAGGAAACACAGATTCACAAACGGGAAAATAAAGTGTCGAGTTCCCAGAGGGGGAAATTGGGGATCGGGGAAGGATGAAGTAGGAGGTTGGGATTCACAGAGAAACACTAATATATAAAAAAGACTTCATCAACAACAACCATCCTGAGAGCACAGGGAACTCTACTCAACGTTCTTCAATACCCTAACAGGGAAAAGAATCCGAAATACTACAGGTACAGCTACATACATAACTGCATCAAGTTGCTGTAGAACTCAAACAAACGCAACACTGTATATAAACTATGCTGGAATAGAAAATAAATGTTAAATTATAAACCAACAAAAGGCAAGAAATGCCTACTCTATTACTCTCTGGTCTCAGTGAACTGGGATGGTGTCACATCCCTTGAGCCTGAGCAGGCCTGGGGCCCCTGGCTAGAGTATGCTGCTGATTAGGGAGACAGGGGGAAGGACGTGTCAGCAGATCAGCACCCCCTCAGACCTCTAGTGCCCATTCTCCTCTGCATGGGACCACAAACTCTCGATCCAAGCTGACCCTCTTACAGCTGAGCCAAGCCTAGTGTACCCAAAGGGTGGTGGACTCACTCGGAGGGAAGAGCTGTGAAAAGAAACCGGATCTCCACGACTATTCCTGGTGGGGTTCCCACCTCCAAACTACTTCCTTAGATTCGCCTCACCTACGAACCATAGCACCTTCAGCATAGCACATTTGCACTGCTTGGGATTTGCGTGGGCGAGGGGGATGCAGCATTAGGGGGAAGAAAGAAAGATACACAAGCCCTATGGTGTGTGTTCAGCCAGTTCCATTCAAATTTCCACCCCAACAACAAGACTAGTTCTAAGGCTCTGTTTGCCCAAGTGACCAGAGAGGGCACAAAGCAGTGCTGCCTCCTTGTGGCGCTTTCCCATAACAACAACTTGAAAAACTGTGCTCAAGGGCACTTAACATTCACAAGGCCTCTGACCTGTGTGGCTGCAAATGACCCCTGCCCAGGAGAAGTGTCCTGGGCTAGGTAATCTGCCATGAATTCAAATCAGGCCCGACTCTCAGGCAGAAATGTTTCAACAGCTCAGTGGTACTCACACGCTTTTTAAAAACCAGCGCATCAAATGCAAAGATGTTCAGGATCTCTCATGGTTAGAGAATGCAAATAAACGTAGACGAGGTGTTCCCTGGCTGCAGTCCTCAAAAAGCCTATAAAGAGTAAGTGCTCAAGAAGGCAGGAAAACAGGGAACCCTACTATGCTGTTGGTGGAAATGTAAATTGCTAACAGCCAGTATAGAGATAGGTAGGCAAGTTCCTTAGTAAACTATAAACTGGAGCTACCACGAGATTTGGCCACCCCACTGCAGTTCGTACAACCAGAGAATACCATCATTGGAATAAAGCAGTTGCACCCCAACGGTCGTGGTGCTACTCTTTACCATAGCCAGGACACGCAAACAGCCAAAATGTCCAGCCGGAGATGATTGGATAAACAACTTGTGAGACCTATACTCCCTGGACTGTCACTCATCCAGACAACAAAATGAATTCACGCTATTGATAGCAACATGGATGCAGCAGTAGATGATCTCACTAATTCTGGTAATTTAGAGACAGAAAGACACATATCCCATTATATCACTTATATGTGCAGTCTAAAAACGCATACAAAGAAGTAGTATAGAAGGGAAACACAGATTCACAAACGGGAAAAAGAAGTGTCAAGTTCCCCGAGGGGGGAATTGGGGATCGGGGAAGGATGAAGTAGGAGGTTGGGATTCAAGAAATACACTAATACATAGGAAAGACTTCATCAACGACAACCATCCTGAGAGCACAGGGAACTCTACTCAACATTCTTCAATACCCTAAGAGGGAAACGAATCCGAAATACTACAGGTACAGCTACATACATAACTGCATCAAGTTGCTGTAGAACTCAAACAAACACAACACTGTATATACACTATGCTGGAATGGAAAATAAATATTAAATTATAAAACAAGAAACGGCAAGAAATGCCTACATTATTATTCTCTGGCCTCGGTGAACTGGGATGGTGTGACATCCCTTGAGCCTGAGCAGGCCTGGGGCCCCTGGCTAGAGTATGCTGCTGATTAGGGAGACAGGGGGGAGGAAGTGCCAGCAGATCAGCACGCCCTCAGACATCTAGTGCCCATTCTCCTCTGCATGGGACCACAATCTCTAGACCCAAGCCGACCCTCTTACAGATAAGCCAAGCCTAGTGTACCCAAAGGATGGTGGACTCGCTCGGAGGGAAGAGCTGTGAAAAGACACCGGATCTCCACGGCTACTGCTCGTGGGATTCCCACCTCCAGACTACTTCCTTAGATGTGCCTCACCTACGAACAACAGCACCTGCAGCACAGCACATTTGCACTGCTTGGGATTTGCGTGGGCGAGGGTCGTGCAGCGTTAGGGGGAAGAGGTAAAGAGACACAAGTCCTACGGTGTGTGTTCAGCCACGTTCCATTCAAATTTCCACCCCAACAACAAAACTAGTTCTAAGGCTCTGTTTGCCCAAGTGACCAGAGAGGGCACGAAGCAGTGCTGCCGCCTTGTGGCGCTTTCCTGTAACAACAACTTTTAAAACTGTGCTCAAGGGCACTTACCATTCACAAGGCCTCTGACCTATGGGGCTGCAAATGACCCTTGCCCAGGAGAAGTGTCCTGGGCTAGGTAATCTGCCATGAATTCAAATCAGGCCCGACGCTCAGGCAGAAATGTTTCAACAGCTCAGAGTTACTCACACGCTTTTTAAAAAACAGCACATCAAATGAAAAGATGCTCAGGATCTGTCATGGTTAGAGAATGCAGACAAAAGTAGACGAGGTGTTCCCTGGCTGCAGTCCTCAAAAAGACTACAAAGAGTAAGTGTTCAAGAGGGCAGGAAAACAGGGAACCCTACTACGCTGTTGGTGGAAATGTAAATTGCTAACAGCCAGTAGGGAGATAGGTAGGCAAGTTCCTTAGTAAACTATAAACTGGAGCTACCACGAGATTTGGCCACCCCACTGCAGTTCGTATAACCAGAGAATACCATCATTGGAATAAAGTAGTTGCACCCCAACGGTCGTGGTGCTACTCTTTACCATAGCCAGGACACGCAAACAACCAAAATGTCCAGTCGGAGATGATTGGATAAACAACTTGTGAGACCTATACTCCCTGGACTGTCACGCATCCAGACAACGAAATGAATTCATGCTATTGGTAGCAACATGGATGCAGCAGTAGATGATCTCACTAATTCTGATAAGTTAGAGACAGAAAGAAACATCTCCCAACATATCACTTATATGTGCAATCTAAAAACGCATACAAAGAAGTAGTATACAAGGGAAACACAGATTCACAAACGGGAAAAAGAAGTGTCGAGTTCCCAGAACGGGAAATTGGGGATCGGGGAAGGATGAACTAGGAGGTTGGGATTCACAGAAATACACTATGATATAAAAAAGACTTCATCAACGACAACCATCCTGAGAACACAGGGAACTCTACTTAACATTCTTCAATACCCTAAGAGGGAAACGAATCCGAAATACTACAGGTACAGCTACATATATAACTGCATCAAGTTGCTGTCGAACTCAAAAGAACACAATATTGTATATACACTATGCTGGAATGGAAAATAAATATTAAATTATAAAAGGAGAAAAGGCAAGAAATACCTACACTATTACTCTCTGTCCTCGGTGAACTGGGTTGTGTGACATCCCTTGAGCCTGAGCAGGCCTGGGGCCCCTGGCTAGAGTATGCTGCTGATTAGGGAGACAGAGGGGAGGACGTGCCAGCAGATCAGCACCCCCTCAGATATCTAGTGCCCATTCTCCTCTGCATGGGACCACAATCTCTAGATCCAAGCTGACCCTCTTACAGCTGAGCCAAGCCTAGTGTACCCAAAGGATGGTGGATTCGCTCGGAGGAAAGAGCTCTGAAAACACACCAGATCTCCACGGCTACTCCTCGTGGGATTCCCACCTCCAGACTACTTCCTTACATTCGCCTCACCTAGGAACCACAGCACCTGCAGCACAGCACATTTGCACTGCTTGGGATTTGCGTGCGCAAGGGTGCTGCAGCCTTAGGGGGAAGAGGTAAAGAGACACAAGTCCTACGGTGTGTGTTCAGCCACGTTCCATTCAAATTTCCACCCCAACAACAAGACTAGTTCTAAGGCTCTGTGTGCCCAAGTGACCAGAGAGGGCACGAAGCAGTGCTGCCGCTTTTTGGCACTTTCCTGTAAGAACAACTTTTAAAACTGTGCTCAAGGGCACTTACCATTCACAAGGCCTCTGACCTACGGGGCTGCAAATGACCCTTGCCCAGGAGAAGTGTCCTGGGCTAGGTAATCTGCCATGAATTCAAATCAGGCCCGACGCTCAGGCAGAAATGTTTCAATAGCTCAGAGTTACTCACACGCTTTTTAAAAAACAGCACATCAAATGAAAAGATGCTCAGGATCTGCCGTGATCAGGGAATGCACATAAACGTACACGAGGTGTTCCCTGGCTGCAGGCCTCAAAAAGCCTATAAAGAGTAAGTGCTCAACAGGGCAGGCAGAAGAGGGAACCCTACTATGCTGTTGGTGGAAATGTAAATTGCTAACAGCTAGTATGGACATAGGTAGGAAAGTTCCTTGCTAAACTATAAACTGGAGTGACCATCAGACTCGGCATTCCCACTCCAGTTTGTATAACCAGAGAATACCATCATTGGAATAAAACACTTCCACCCCAACGATTGTTGTGCTACTCTTTACCATAGCCAAGCCACGCAGATGACTGACATGTCCAGCGGGAAATGAATGGATAAAGAAGTTGTGCTACCTATACTCCCTCGACTGTCACTCATCCAGGGAACAAAATGAACTCATGCTATTTGTAGCAACATGGATGGAGCAGTAGATATCACTAATTCTGGTATATTAGGGACAGAAAGACACATATCCAGCATATCCCTTTCTGGTACAGTCGAAAAATGGATACAAAGGAAGTAATGTACAGGGCAAACACAGACTCACACACTGAGACACAAAACGGAGATTTACCATGGGGGAAATTGGGGATTGGAAAAAGATGAAGTAGGAGGTTGGGATTAACAGAAACACACTAATATATAAAAAAAACTTCAACAACTGCGACCCTACTAATAGCACAGGGATCTCTAAGCGACACTCGTCAATAACCTAACATGGAAAATAATCCAAACTTGTAAAGGTACAGCTACATATATATCTGCATCAACTTGCTATCGAACGCAAACAAACACAACATTGTATATAAACTATGCTGAAATAGAAAATAAGTATTAAATTATAAAACAAGAAAAAGGCAAGAAATGCCTACTATATTACCCTCAGGCCTCTGTGACGTGGGCTGGTGTCACATCTCTGTTGCCTCAGCAGGCCTGGGTCCCAATGCAGGAGTACGCTGGTGCTCAGGGAGCCAGGGAGGAGGACGTGCCAGCAGATCAGCACCCCCTCAGACCTCTATTGCCCATTCTCCTCTGCATGGTAGCACAGTCTCCCGATCCAAGCCGGCCCTCTTACAACTAAGCCAAGCCTAGTGTACCCAAATGAAGGTCGACCAGCTGGGAGGGAAGAGCTGTGAAAAGACACCGTATCTCCACAGCTCCTGCTAGTGGGGTTCCCACCTCCAGCCTACTTCCTTAGACTCGCCCCACCTACGAACCACAGCACCTTCAGCATAGCACATTTGCACTGCTTGGGATTTGCGTGGGGTCGGGCAGCGCAGGGTAAGGGTGAAGAGGAAAAGATACACAAGCACTGCGGTGTGTGTTCAGCCACGTTGGACTCCAATTTCCAACCCAACACCAAGACTCCCTCTAAGGCTCTGTTTGCCTATGTTACCAGGGAGGACACGAAGAAGTGCTGCCGCCTTGTGGCGCTTTCCCGTAACAACAACTTGAAAAACTGTACTCAAGGTCACTTAACATTCACAAGGCCTGCGGGGCTGCACATGAACCCTGCCCTCCAGAAATGTCCTATGCTAGGTGATCTGAAATAAATTCAAATCAGGTCCGACTCTCAGGCAGAAATGTTTCAAGAGCCCAGTGGTACTCACACGCTTTTTAAAAAACAGCACCTCAAATGAAAAGATGCTCAGGATCTCTCATGATTAAAGAATGAAAATAAACGTATACAAGGTGTTCCCTGGCTGCAGTCCTCAAAAAGCCTACAAAGAGTAACTGCTCAAGAGGGCAGGAAAAAAGAGAACCCTACTACGCTGTTGGTGGAAATGTAAATTGCTAACAGCCAGTATGGAGATAGGTAGGCAAGTTCCTTAGTAACCTATAAACTGGAGCTACCACGAGATTCGGCAACCCCACTACAGTTCGTATAACCAGAGAATACCATCATTGGAATAAAACAGTTGCACCCCAACGGTCGTGGTGCTACTCTTTATCATAGCCAAGACACGCAAACAACCAAAATGTCCAGCGAGAGACGATTGGATAAAGAACTTGTGAGACCTATACTCCCTGGACTGTCACTCATCCAGACAACAAAATGAACTCATGCTATTTGTAGCAACATGGATGCAGCAGTAGATGATCTCACTAATTCTGGTCAGTTAGAGACAGAAAGACACATATCCCAGCATATCACTTATATGTGCAATCTAAAAACGCATACAACGAAGTAGTATACAAAGGAAACACAGATTCACAAATGGGAAAATGAAGTGTCGAGTTCCCAGAGGGGGACACTGGGGATCGGGGAAGGATGAAGTAGGAGGTTGGGATTCACAGAGAAACACTAAGATATAAAAAAGACTTCATCAACAACAACCATCCTGAGAGCACAGGGAACTCTACTCAACATTCTTCAATACCCTAACAGGGAAAAGAATCCGAAATACTACGGATACAGCTACATACATAACTGCATCAAGTTGCTGTAGAACTCAAACAAACACAACACTGTATATAAACTATGCTGGAATAGAAAATAAATGTTAAATTATAAACCAAGAAAAGGCAAGAAATGCCTACTCTATTACTCTCTGGTCTCGGTGAACTGGGATGGTGTAACATCCCTGGAGGCTGAGCAGACCTCGGGCCCCTGGCTAGAGTATGCTGCTGATTAGGGAGACAGTGGGAAAGACGTGCCAGCAGATCAGCACCCCCTCAGACCTCTATTGCCCATTCTCCTCTGCATGGTAGCACAGTCTCCCGATCCAAGCCGGCCCTCTTACAACTAAGCCAAGCCTAGTGTACCCAAATGAAGGTCGACCAGCTGGGAGGGAAGAGCTGTGAAAAGACACCGGATCTCCACAGCTCCTGCTAGTGGGGTTCCCACCTCCAGCCTACTTCCTTAGACTCGCCCCACCTACGAACCACAGCACCTTCAGCATAGCACATTTGCACTGCTTGGGATTTGCGTGGGATCGGGCAGCGCAGGGTAAGGGTGAAGAGGAAAAGATACACAAGCACTGCGGTGTGTGTTCAGCCACGTTGGACTCCAATTTCCAACCCAACACCAAGACTCCCTCTAAGGCTCTGTTTGCCTATGTTACCAGGGAGGACACGAAGAAGTGCTGCCGCCTTGTGGCGCTTTCCCGTAACAACAACTTGAAAAACTGTACTCAAGGTCACTTAATATTCACAAGGCCTGCGGGCTGCAAATGAACCCTGCCCTCCAGAAATGTCCTATGCTAGGTGATGTGAAATAAATTCAAATCAGGTCCGACTCTCAGGCAGAAATGTTTCAAGAGCCCAGTGGTACTCACACGCTTTTTAAAAAACAGCACCTCAAATGAAAAGATGCTTAGGATCTCTCATGATTAAAGAATGAAAATAAACGTATACAAGGTGTTCCCTGGCTACAGTCCTCAAAAAGCCTACAAAGAGTAACTGCTCAAGAGGGCAGGAAAAAAGAGAACCCTACTACGCTGTTGGTGGAAATGTAAATTGCTAACAGCCAGTATGGAGATAGGTAGGCAAGTTCCTTAGTAAACTATAAACTGGAGCTACCACGAGATTCGGCAACCCCACTACAGTTCGTATAACCAGAGAATACCATCATTGGAATAAAACAGTTGCACCCCAACGGTCGTGGTGCTACTCTTTATCATAGCCAAGACACGCAAACAACCAAAATGTCCAGCGAGAGACGATTGGATAAAGAACTTGTGAGACCTATACTCCCTGGACTGTCACTCATCCAGACAACAAAATGAACTCATGCTATTTGTAGCAACATGGATGCAGCAGTAGATGATCTCACTAATTCTGGTAAGTTAGAGACAGAAAGACACATATCCCAGCATATCACTTATATGTGCAATCTAAAAACGCATACAACGAAGTAGTATACAAAGAAAACACAGATTCACAAATGGGAAAATGAAGTGTCGAGTTCCCAGAGGGGGACACTGGGGATCGGGGAAGGATGAAGTAGGAGGTTGGGATTCACAGAGAAACACTAAGATATAAAAAAGACTTCATCAACAACAACCATCCTGAGAGCACAGGGAACTCTTCTCAACATTCTTCAATACCCTAACAGGGAAAAGAATCCGAAATACTACGGATACAGCAACATACATAACTGCATCAAGTTGCTGTAGAACTCAAACAAACACAACACTGTATATAAACTATGCTGGAATAGAAAATAAATGTTAAATTATAAACCAAGAAAAGGCAAGAAATGCCTACTCTATTACTCTCTGGTCTCGGGTGAACTGGGATGGTGTAACATCCCTTGAGGCTGAGCAGGCCTGGGGCCCCTGGCTAGAGTATGCTGCTGATTAGGGAGACAGGGGGAAGGACGTGTCAGCAGATCAGCACCCCCTCAGACCTCTAGTGCCCATTCTCCTCTGCATGGGACCACAATCTCTAGATCCAAGCTGACCCTCTTACAGCTGAGGCAAGCTTAGTGTACCCAAAGGATGGTAGACTCGCTCGGAGGGAAGAGCTGTGAAAAGACACCGGATCTCCACGACTATTCCTGGTGGGGTTCCCACCTCCAAACTACTTCCTTAGATTCGCCTCACCTACGAACCACAGTACCTTCAGCATAGCACCTTTGCACTGCTTGGGATTTGTGTGGGCGAGGGTGATGCAGCATTAGGGGGAAGAGGGAAAGGTACACAAGCCCTACGGTGTGTGTTCTGCCAGTTCCATTCAAATTTCCACCCCAACAACAAGACTAGTTCTAAGGCTCTGTTTGCCCAAGTGACCAGAGAGGGCATGAAGCAGTGTTGCCGCCTTGTGGCGCTTTCCCGTAACAACAACATGAAAAACTGTGCTCAAGGGCACTTAACATTCACAAGGCCTCTGACCTGCGGGGCTGCAAATGACCCCTGCCCAGGAGAAGTGTCCTGGGCTAGGTAATCTGCCATGAATTCAAATCAGGCCCGACTCTCAGGCAGAAATGTTTCAACAGCTCAGTGGTACTCACACGCTTTTTCAAAACCAGCGCATCAAATGCAAAGATGTTCAGGATCTCTCATGGTTAGAGAATGCAAATAAACGTAGACGAGGTGTTCCCTGGCTGCAGTCCTCAAAAAGCCTATAAATAGTAAGTGCTCAAGAAGGCAGGAAAACAGGGAACCCTACTATGCTGTTGGTGGAAATGTAAATTGCTAACAGCCAGTATGGAGATAGGTAGGCAAGTTCCTTAGTAAACTATAAACTGGAGCTACCACGAGATTTGGCCACCCCACTGCAGTTCGTACAACCAGAGAATACCATCATTGGAATAAAGCAGTTGCACCCCAACGGTCGTGGTGCTACTCTTTACCATAGCCAGGACACGCAAACAGCCAAAATGTCCAGCCGGAGATGATTGGATAAACAACTTGTGAGACCTATACTCCCTGGACAGTCACTCATCCAGACAACAAAATGAATTCACGCTATTGATAGCAACATGGATGCAGCAGTAGATGATCTCACTAATTCTGGTAATTTAGAGACAGAAAGACACATATCCCATCATATCACTTATATGTGCAGTCTAAAAACGCATACAAAGAAGTAGTATACAAGGGAAACACAGATTCACAAACGGGAAAAAGAAGTGTCAAATTCCCCGAGGGGGAAATTGGGGATCGGGGAAGGATGAAGTAGGAGGTTGGGATTCAAGAAATACACTAATACATAGGAAAGACTTCATCAATGACAACCATCCTGAGAGCACAGGGAACTCTACTCAACATTCTTCAATACCCTAAGAGGGAAACGAATCCGAAATACTACAGGTACAGCTAGATACATAACTGCATCAAGTTGCTGTAGAACTCAAACAAACACAACACTGTATATACACTATGCTGGAATGGAAAATAAATATTAAATTATAAAACAAGAAACGGCAAGAAATGCCTACATTATTACTCTCTGGCCTCGGTGAACTGGGATGGTGTGACATCCCTTGAGCCTGAGCAGGCCTGGGGCCCCTGGCTAGAGTATGCTGCTGATTAGGGAGACAGGGGGGAGGAAGTGCCAGCAGATCAGCACGCCCTTAGACATCTAGTGACCATTCTCCTCTGCATGGGACCACAATCTCTAGATCCAAGCCGACCCTCTTACAGATAAGCCAAGCCTAGTGTACCCAAAGGATGGTGGACTCGCTCGGAGGGAAGAGCTGTGAAAAGACACCGGATCTCCACGGCTACTGCTCGTGGGATTCCCACCTCCAGACTACTTCCTTAGATGTGCCTCACCTACGAACAACAGCACCTGCAGCAAAGCACATTTGCACTGCTTGGGATTTGCGTGGGCGAGGGTCGTGCAGCGTTAGGGGGAAGAGGTAAAGAGACACAAGTCCTACGGTGTGTGTTCAGCCCCGTTCCATTCAAATTTCCACCCCAACAACAAAACTAGTTCTAAGGCTCTGTTTGCCCAAGTGACCAGAGAGGGCACGAAGCAGTGCTGCCGCCTTGTGGCGCTTGCCTGTAACAACAACTTTTAAAACTGTGCTCAAGGGCACTTACCATTCACAAGGCCTCTGACCTACGGGGCTGCAAATGACCCTTGCCCAGGAGAAGTGTCCTGGGCTAGGTAATCTGCCATGAATTCAAATCAGGCCCGACGCTCAGGCAGAAATGTTTCAACAGCTCAGAGTTACTCACACGCTTTTTAAAAAACAGCACATCAAATGAAAAGATGCTCAGGATCTGTCATGGTTATAGAATGCAGACAAAAGTAGACGAGGTGTTCCCTGGCTGCAGTCCTCAAAAAGACTACAAAGAGTAAGTGCTCAAGAGGGCAGGAAAACAGGGAACCCTACTACGCTGTTGGTGGAAATGTAAATTGCTAACAGCCAGTAGGGAGATAGGTAGGCAAGTTCCTTAGTAAACTATAAACTGGAGCTACCACGAGATTTGGCCACCCCACTGCAGTTCGTATAACCAGAGAATACCATCATTGGAATAAAGTAGTTGCACCCCAACGGTCGTGGTGCTACTCTTTACCATAGCCAGGACACGCAAACAACCAAAATGTCCAGTCGGAGATGATTGGATAAACAACTTGTGAGACCTATACTCCCTGGACTGTCACGCATCCAGACAACGAAATGAATTCATGCTATTGGTAGCACCATGGATGCAGCAGTAGATGATCTCACTAATTCTGGTACGTTAGAGACAGAAAGAAACATCTCCCAACATATCACTTATATGTGCAATCTAAAAACGCATACAAAGAAGTAGTATACAAGGGAAACACAGATTCACAAACGGGAAAAAGAAGTGTCGAGTTCCCAGAACGGGAAATTGGGGATCGGGGAAGGATGAACTAGGAGGTTGGGATTCACAGAAATACACTATGATATAAAAAAGACTTCATCAACGACAACCATCCTGAGAACACAGGGAACTCTACTTAACATTCTTCAATACCCTAAGAGGGAAACGAATCCAAAATACTACAGGCACAGCTACATATATAACTGCATCAAGTTGCTGTCGAACTCAAAAGAACACCAATATTGTATATACACTATGCTGGAATGGAAAATAAATATTAAATTATAAAAGGAGAAAAGGCAAGAAATGCCTACACTATTACTCTCTGTCCTCGGTGAACTGGGTTGTGTGACATCCCTTGAGCCTGAGCAGGCCTGGGGCCCCTGGCTAGAGTATGCTGCTGATTAGGGAGACAGAGGGGAGGACGTGCCAGCAGATCAGCACCCCCTCAGATATCTAGTGCCCATTCTCCTCTGCATGGGACCACAATCTCTAGATCCAAGCTGACCCTCTTACAGCTGAGCCAAGCCTAGTGTACCCAAAGGATGGTGGATTCGTTCGGAGGGAAGAGCTCTGAAAACACACCAGATCTCCACGGCTACTCCTCGTGGGATTCCCACCTCCAGACTACTTCCTTACATTCGCCTCACCTAGGAACCACAGCACCTGCAGCACAGCACATTTGCACTGCTTGGGATTTGCGTGCGCAAGGGTGCTGCAGCCTTAGGGGGAAGAGGTAAAGAGACACAAGTCCTACGGTGTGTGTTCAGCCACGTTCCATTCAAATTTCCACCCCAACAACAAGACTAGTTCTAAGGCTCTGTGTGCCCAAGTGACCAGAGAGGGCACGAAGCAGTGCTGCCGCCTTTTGGCACTTTCCTGTAAGAACAACTTTTAAAACTGTGCTCAAGGGCACTTACCATTCACAAGGCCTCTGACCTACGGGGCTGCAAGTGACCCTTGCCAAGGAGAAGTGTCCTGGGCTAGGTAATCTGCCATGAATTCAAATCAGGCCCGACGCTCAGGCAGAAATGTTTCAATAGCTCAGAGTTACTCACACGCTTTTTAAAAAACAGCACATCAAATGAAAAGATGCTCAGGATCTGCCGTGATCAGGGAATGCACATAAACGTAGACGAGGTGTTCCCTGGCTGCAGGCCTCAAAAAGCCTATAAAGAGTAAGTGCTCAACAGGGCAGGCAGAAGAGGGAACCCTACTATGCTGTTGGTGGAAATGTAAATTGCTAACAGCTAGTATGGACATAGGTAGGAAAGTTCCTTGCTAAACTATAAACTGGAGTGACCATCAGACTCGGCATTCCCACTCCAGTTTGTATAACCAGAGAATACCATCATTGGAATAAAACACTTGCACCCCAACGGTTGTTGTGCTACTCTTTACCATAGCCAAGCCACGCAGATGACTGACATGTCCAGCGGGAAATGAATGGATAAAGAAGTTGTGCTACCTATACTCCCTCGAATGTCACTCATCCAGGGAACAAAATGAACTCATGCTATTTGTAGCAACATGGATGGAGCAGTAGATATCACTAATTCTGGTATATTAGGGACAGAAAGACACATATCCAGCATATCCCTTTCTGGTACAGTCGAAAAATGGATACAAAGGAAGTAATGTACAGGGCAAACACAGACTCACACACTGAGACACAAAACGGAGATTTACCATGGGGGAAATTGGGGATTGGAAAAAGATGAAGTAGGAGGTTGGGATTAACAGAAACACACTAATATATAAAAAAACTTCAACAACTGCGACCCTACTAATAGCACAGGGATCTCTAAGCGACACTCGTCAATAACCTAACATGGAAAATAATCCAAACTTGTAAAGGTACAGCTACATATATATCTGCATCAACTTGCTATCGAACGCAAACAAACACAACATTGTATATAAACTATGCTGAAATAGAAAATAAGTATTAAATTATAAAACAAGAAAAAGGCAAGAAATGCCTACTATATTACCCTCAGGCCTCTGTGACGTGGGCTGGTGTCACATCTCTGTTGCCTCAGCAGGCCTGGGTCCCAATGCAGGAGTACGCTGGTGCTCAGGGAGCCAGGGAGGAGGACGTGCCAGCAGATCAGCACCCCCTCAGACCTCTATTGCCCATTCTCCTCTGCATGGTAGCACAGTCTCCCGATCCAAGCCGGCCCTCTTACAACTAAGCCAAGCCTAGTGTACCCAAATGAAGGTCGACCAGCTGGGAGGGAAGAGCTGTGAAAAGACACCGTATCTCCACAGCTCCTGCTAGTGGGGTTCCCACCTCCAGCCTACTTCCTTAGACTCGCCCCACCTACGAACCACAGCACCTTCAGCATAGCACATTTGCACTGCTTGGGATTTGCGTGGGGTCGGGCAGCGCAGGGTAAGGGTGAAGAGGAAAAGATACACAAACACTGCGGTGTGTGTTCAGCCACGTTGGACTCCAATTTCCAACCCAACACCAAGACTCCCTCTAAGGCTCTGTTTGCCTATGTTACCAGGGAGGACACGAAGAAGTGCTGCCGCCTTGTGGCGCTTTCCCGTAACAACAACTTGAAAAACTGTACTCAAGGTCACTTAACATTCACAAGGCCTGCGGGGCTGCACATGAACCCTGCCCTCCAGAAATGTCCTATGCTAGGTGATCTGAAATAAATTCAAATCAGGTCCGACTCTCAGGCAGAAATGTTTCAAGAGCCCAGTGGTACTCACACGCTTTTTAAAAAACAGCACCTCAAATGAAAAGATGCTCAGGATCTCTCATGATTAAAGAATGAAAATAAACGTATACAAGGTGTTCCCTGGCTGCAGTCCTCAAAAAGCCTACAAAGAGTAACTGCTCAAGAGGGCAGGAAAAAAGAGAACCCTACTACGCTGTTGGTGGAAATGTAAATTGCTAACAGCCAGTATGGAGATAGGTAGGCAAGTTCCTTAGTAACCTATAAACTGGAGCTACCACGAGATTCGGCAACCCCACTACAGTTCGTATAACCAGAGAATACCATCATTGGAATAAAACAGTTGCACCCCAACGGTCGTGGTGCTACTCTTTATCATAGCCAAGACACGCAAACAACCAAAATGTCCAGCGAGAGACGATTGGATAAAGAACTTGTGAGACCTATACTCCCTGGACTGTCACTCATCCAGACAACAAAATGAACTCATGCTATTTGTAGCAACATGGATGCAGCAGTAGATGATCTCACTAATTCTGGTCAGTTAGAGACAGAAAGACACATATCCCAGCATATCACTTATATGTGCAATCTAAAAACGCATACAACGAAGTAGTATACAAAGGAAACACAGATTCACAAATGGGAAAATGAAGTGTCGAGTTCCCAGAGGGGGACACTGGGGATCGGGGAAGGATGAAGTAGGAGGTTGGGATTCACAGAGAAACACTAAGATATAAAAAAGACTTCATCAACAACAACCATCCTGAGAGCACAGGGAACTCTACTCAACATTCTTCAATACCCTAACAGGGAAAAGATTCCGAAATACTACGGATACAGCTACATACATAACTGCATCAAGTTGCTGTAGAACTCAAACAAACACAACACTGTATATAAACTATGCTGGTATAGAAAATAAATGTTAAATTATAAACCAAGAAAAGGCAAGAAATGCCTACTCTATTACTCTCTGGTCTCGGTGAACTGGGATGGTGTAACATCCCTGGAGGCTGAGCAGGCCTCGGGCCCCTGGCTAGAGTATGCTGCTGATTAGGGAGACAGTGGGAAAGACGTGCCAGCAGATCAGCACCCCCTCAGACCTCTAGTGCCCATTCTCCTCTGCATGGGACCACAATCTCTAGATCCAAGCTGACCCTCTTACAGCTGAGGCAAGCTTACTGTACCCAGAGGATGGTAGACTCGCTCGGAGGGAAGAGCTGTGAAAAGACACCGGATCTCCACGACTATTCCTGGTGGGGTTCCCACCTCCAAACTACTTCCTTAGATTCGCCTCACCTACGAACCACAGTACCTTCAGCATAGCACATTTGCACTGCTTGGGATTTGCGTGGGCGAGGGTGATGCAGCATTAGGGGGAAGAGGGAAAGGTACACAAGCCCTATGGTGTGTGTTCAGCCAGTTCCATTCAAATTTCCACCCCAACAACAAGACTAGTTCTAAGGCTCTGTTTGCCCAAGTGACCAGAGAGGGCACAAAGCAGTGCTGCCGCCTTGTGGCGCTTTCCCATAACAACAACTTGAAAAACTGTGCTCAAGGGCACTTAACATTCACAAGGCCTCTGACCTGCGTGGCTGCAAATGACCCCTGCCCAGGAGAAGTGTCCTGGGCTAGGTAATCTGCCATGAATTCAAATCAGGCCCGACTCTCAGGCAGAAATGTTTCAACAGCTCAGTGGTACTCACACGCTTTTTAAAAACCAGCGCATCAAATGCAAAGATGTTCAGGATCTCTCATGGTTAGAGAATGCAAATAAACGTAGACGAGGTGTTCCCTGGCTGCAGTCCTCAAAAAGCCTATAAATAGTAAGTGCTCAAGAAGGCAGGAAAACAGGGAACCCTACTATGCTGTTGGTGGAAATGTAAATTGCTAACAGCCAGTATAGAGATAGGTAGGCAAGTTCCTTAGTAAACTATAAACTGGAGCTACCACGAGATTTGGCCACCCCACTGCAGTTCGTACAACCAGAGAATACCATCATTGGAATAAAGCAGTTGCACCCCAACGGTCGTGGTGCTACTCTTTACCATAGCCAGGACACGCAAACAGCCAAAATGTCCAGCCGGAGATGATTGGATAAACAACTTGTGAGACCTATACTCCCTGGACTGTCACTCATCCAGACAACAAAATGAATTCACGCTATTGATAGCAACATGGATGCAGCAGTAGATGATCTCACTAATTCTGGTAATTTAGAGACAGAAAGACACATATCCCATCATATCACTTATATGTGCAGTCTAAAAACGCATACAAAGAAGTAGTATACAAGGGAAACACAGATTCACAAACGGGAAAAAGAAGTGTCAAGTTCCCCGAGGGGGAAATTGGGGATCGGGGAAGGATGAAGTAGGAGGTTGGGATTCAAGAAATACACTAATACATAGGAAAGACTTCATCAATGACAACCATCCTGAGAGCACAGGGAACTCTACTCAACATTCTTCAATACCCTAAGAGGGAAACGAATCCGAAATACTACAGGTACAGCTAGATACATAACTGCATCAAGTTGCTGTAGAACTCAAACAAACACAACACTGTATATACACTATGCTGGAATGGAAAATAAATATTAAATTATAAAACAAGAAACGGCAAGAAATGCCTACATTATTACTCTCTGGCCTCGGTGAACTGGGATGGTGTGACATCCCTTGAGCCTGAGCAGGCCTGGGGCCCCTGGCTAGAGTATGCTGCTGATTAGGGAGACAGGGGGGAGGAAGTGCCAGCAGATCAGCACGCCCTCAGACATCTAGTGACCATTCTCCTCTGCATGGGACCACAATCTCTAGATCCAAGCCGACCCTCTTACAGATAAGCCAAGCCTAGTGTACCCAAAGGATGGTGGACTCGCTCGGAGGGAAGAGCTGTGAAAAGACACCGGATCTCCACGGCTACTGCTCGTGGGATTCCCACCTCCAGACTACTTCCTTAGATGTGCCTCACCTACGAACAACAGCACCTGCAGCAAAGCACATTTGCACTGCTTGGGATTTGCGTGGGCGAGGGTCGTGCAGCGTTAGGGGGAAGAGGTAAAGAGACACAAGTCCTACGGTGTGTGTTCAGCCCCGTTCCATTCAAATTTCCACCCCAACAACAAAACTAGTTCTAAGGCTCTGTTTGCCCAAGTGACCAGAGAGGGCACGAAGCAGTGCTGCCGCCTTGTGGCGCTTGCCTGTAACAACAACTTTTAAAACTGTGCTCAAGGGCACTTACCATTCACAAGGCCTCTGACCTACGGGGCTGCAAATGACCCTTGCCCAGGAGAAGTGTCCTGGGCTAGGTAATCTGCCATGAATTCAAATCAGGCCCGACGCTCAGGCAGAAATGTTTCAACAGCTCAGAGTTACTCACACGCTTTTTAAAAAACAGCACATCAAATGAAAAGATGCTCAGGATCTGTCATGGTTAGAGAATGCAGACAAAAGTAGACGAGGTGTTCCCTGGCTGCAGTCCTCAAAAAGACTACAAAGAGTAAGTGCTCAAGAGGGCAGGAAAACAGGGAACCCTACTACGCTGTTGGTGGAAATGTAAATTGCTAACAGCCAGTAGGGAGATAGGTAGGCAAGTTCCTTAGTAAACTATAAACTGGAGCTACCACGAGATTTGGCCACCCCACTGCAGTTCGTATAACCAGAGAATACCATCATTGGAATAAAGTAGTTGCACCCCAACGGTCGTGGTGCTACTCTTTACCATAGCCAGGACACGCAAACAACCAAAATGTCCAGTCGGAGATGATTGGATAAACAACTTGTGAGACCTATACTCCCTGGACTGTCACGCATCCAGACAACGAAATGAATTCATGCTATTGGTAGCAACATGGATGCAGCAGTAGATGATCTCACTAATTCTGATAAGTTAGAGACAGAAAGAAACATCTCCCAACATATCACTTATATGTGCAATCTAAAAACGCATACAAAGAAGTAGTATACAAGGGAAACACAGATTCACAAACGGGAAAAAGAAGTGTCGAGTTCCCAGAACGGGAAATTGGGGATCGGGGAAGGATGAACTAGGAGGTTGGGATTCACAGAAATACACTATGATATAAAAAAGACTTCATCAACGACAACCATCCTGAGAACACAGGGAACTCTACTTAACATTCTTCAATACCCTAAGAGGGAAACGAATCCAAAATACTACAGGTACAGCTACATATATAACTGCATCAAGTTGCTGTCGAACTCAAAATAACACAATATTGTATATACACTATGCTGGAATGGAAAATAAATATTAAATTATAAAAGGAGAAAAGGCAAGAAATGCCTACACTATTACTCTCTGTCCTCGGTGAACTGGGTTGTGTGACATCCCTTGAGCCTGAGCAGGCCTGGGGCCCCTGGCTAGAGTATGCTGCTGATTAGGGAGACAGAGGGGAGGACGTGCCAGCAGATCAGCACCCCCTCAGATATCTAGTGCCCATTCTCCTCTGCATGGGACCACAATCTCTAGATCCAAGCTGACCCTCTTACAGCTGAGCCAAGCCTAGTGTACCCAAAGGATGGTGGATTCGCTCGGAGGGAAGAGCTCTGAAAACACACCAGATCTCCACGGCTACTCCTCGTGGGATTCCCACCTCCAGACTACTTCCTTACATTCGCCTCACCTAGGAACCACAGCACCTGCAGCACAGCACATTTGCACTGCTTGGGATTTGCGTGCGCAAGGGTGCTGCAGCCTTAGGGGGAAGAGGTAAAGAGACACAAGTCCTACGGTGTGTGTTCAGCCACGTTCCATTCAAATTTCCACCCCAACAACAAGACTAGTTCTAAGGCTCTGTGTGCCCAAGTGACCAGAGAGGGCACGAAGCAGTGCTGCCGCCTTTTGGCACTTTCCTGTAAGAACAACTTTTAAAACTGTGCTCAAGGGCACTTACCATTCACAAGGCCTCTGACCTACGGGGCTGCAAGTGACCCTTGCCAAGGAGAAGTGTCCTGGGCTAGGTAATCTGCCATGAATTCAAATCAGGCCCGACGCTCAGGCAGAAATGTTTCAATAGCTCAGAGTTACTCACACGCTTTTTAAAAAACAGCACATCAAATGAAAAGATGCTCAGGATCTGCCGTGATCAGGGAATGCACATAAACGTAGACGAGGTGTTCCCTGGCTGCAGGCCTCAAAAAGCCTATAAAGAGTAAGTGCTCAACAGGGCAGGCAGAAGAGGGAACCCTACTATGCTGTTGGTGGAAATGTAAATTGCTAACAGCTAGTATGGACATAGGTAGGAAAGTTCCTTGCTAAACTATAAACTGGAGTGACCATCAGACTCGGCATTCCCACTCCAGTTTGTATAACCAGAGAATACCATCATTGGAATAAAACACTTGCACCCCAACGGTTGTTGTGCTACTCTTTACCATAGCCAAGCCACGCAGATGACTGACATGTCCAGCGGGAAATGAATGGATAAAGAAGTTGTGCTACCTATACTCCCTCGAATGTCACTCATCCAGGGAACAAAATGAACTCATGCTATTTGTAGCAACATGGATGGAGCAGTAGATATCACTAATTCTGGTATATTAGGGACAGAAAGACACATATCCAGCATATCCCTTTCTGGTACAGTCGAAAAATGGATACAAAGGAAGTAATGTACAGGGCAAACACAGACTCACACACTGAGACACAAAACGGAGATTTACCATGGGGGAAATTGGGGATTGGAAAAAGATGAAGTAGGAGGTTGGGATTAACAGAAACACACTAATATATAAAAAAACTTCAACAACTGCGACCCTACTAATAGCACAGGGATCTCTAAGCGACACTCGTCAATAACCTAACATGGAAAATAATCCAAACTTGTAAAGGTACAGCTACATATATATCTGCATCAACTTGCTATCGAACGCAAACAAACACAACATTGTATATAAACTATGCTGAAATAGAAAATAAGTATTAAATTATAAAACAAGAAAAAGGCAAGAAATGCCTACTATATTACCCTCAGGCCTCTGTGACGTGGGCTGGTGTCACATCTCTGTTGCCTCAGCAGGCCTGGGTCCCAATGCAGGAGTACGCTGGTGCTCAGGGAGCCAGGGAGGAGGACGTGCCAGCAGATCAGCACCCCCTCAGACCTCTATTGCCCATTCTCCTCTGCATGGTAGCACAGTCTCCCGATCCAAGCCGGCCCTCTTACAACTAAGCCAAGCCTAGTGTACCCAAATGAAGGTCGACCAGCTGGGAGGGAAGAGCTGTGAAAAGACACCGTATCTCCACAGCTCCTGCTAGTGGGGTTCCCACCTCCAGCCTACTTCCTTAGACTCGCCCCACCTACGAACCACAGCACCTTCAGCATAGCACATTTGCACTGCTTGGGATTTGCGTGGGGTCGGGCAGCGCAGGGTAAGGGTGAAGAGGAAAAGATACACAAGCACTGCGCTGTGTGTTCAGCCACGTTGGACTCCAATTTCCAACCCAACACCAAGACTCCCTCTAAGGCTCTGTTTGCCTATGTTACCAGGGAGGACACGAAGAAGTGCTGCCGCCTTGTGGCGCTTTCCCGTAACAACAACTTGAAAAACTGTACTCAAGGTCACTTAACATTCACAAGGCCTGCGGGGCTGCACATGAACCCTGCCCTCCAGAAATGTCCTATGCTAGGTGATCTGAAATAAATTCAAATCAGGTCCGACTCTCAGGCAGAAATGTTTCAAGAGCCCAGTGGTACTCACACGCTTTTTAAAAAACAGCACCTCAAATGAAAAGATGCTCAGGATCTCTCATGATTAAAGAATGAAAATAAACGTATACAAGGTGTTCCCTGGCTGCACTCCTCAAAAAGCCTACAAAGAGTAACTGCTCAAGAGGGCAGGAAAAAAGAGAACCCTACTACGCTGTTGGTGGAAATGTAAATTGCTAACAGCCAGTATGGAGATAGGTAGGCAAGTTCCTTAGTAACCTATAAACTGGAGCTACCACGAGATTCGGCAACCCCACTACAGTTCGTATAACCAGAGAATACCATCATTGGAATAAAACAGTTGCACCCCAACGGTCGTGGTGCTACTCTTTATCATAGCCAAGACACGCAAACAACCAAAATGTCCAGCGAGAGACGATTGGATAAAGAACTTGTGAGACCTATACTCCCTGGACTGTCACTCATCCAGACAACAAAATGAACTCATGCTATTTGTAGCAACATGGATGCAGCAGTAGATGATCTCACTAATTCTGGTCAGTTAGAGACAGAAAGACACATATCCCAGCATATCACTTATATGTGCAATCTAAAAACGCATACAACGAAGTAGTATACAAAGGAAACACAGATTCACAAATGGGAAAATGAAGTGTCGAGTTCCCAGAGGGGGACACTGGGGATCGGGGAAGGATGAAGTAGGAGGTTGGGATTCACAGAGAAACACTAAGATATAAAAAAGACTTCATCAACAACAACCATCCTGAGAGCACAGGGAACTCTACTCAACATTCTTCAATACCCTAAGAGGGAAACGAATCCGAAATACTACAGGTACAGCTACATATATAACTGCATCAAGTTGCAGTCGAACTCAAAAAAACACACTATTGTATATACACTATGCTGGAATGGAAAATAAATATTAAAATATAAAAGGAGAAAAGGCAAGAAATGCCTACACTATTACTCTCTGTCCTCGGTGAACTGGGATGGTGTGACATCCCTTGAGCCTCAGCAGGCCTGGGGCCCCTGGCTAGAGTATGCTGCTGATTAGGGAGACAGGGGGGAGGACGTGCCAGCAGATCAGCACCCCCTGAGACATCTAGTGCCCATTCTCCTCTGCATGGGAACACAATCTCTAGATCCAAGCTGACCCTCTTACAGCTGAGCCAAGCCTAGTGTACACAAAGGATGGTGGATTCGCTCGGAGGGAAGAGCTCTGAAAGCACACCGGATCTCCACGGCTACTCCTTGTGGGATTCCCACCTCCAGACTACTTCCTTAGATGTGCCTCACCTACGAACACCAGCACCTGCAGCACAACACATTTGCACTGCTTGTGATTTGCGTGGGCTAGGGTAGTGCAGCGTTAGGGGAAAGAGGTAAAGAGACACAAGTCCTACGGTGTGTGTTCAGCCACGTTCCATTCAAATTTCCACCCCAACAACAAGACTAGTTCTAAGGCTCTGTTTGCCCAAGTGACCAGAGAGGGCACGAAGCAGTGCTGCCGCCTTGTGGCGCTTGCCTGTAACAACAACTTTAAAAACTGTGCTCAACGGCACTTACCATTCACAAGGCCTCTGACCTACGGGGCTGCAAATGACCCTTGCCCAGGAGAAGTGTCCTGGGCTAGGTAATCTGCCATGAATTCAAATCAGGCCCGACTCTCAGGCAGAAATGTTTCAACAGCTCAGAGGTACTCACACGCTTTTTAAAAAACAGCACACCAAATGAAAAGATGCTCAGGATCTGCCGTGATCAGGGAATGCACATAAACACAAACGACGTGTTCCATGGCTGCAGTCCTCAAAAAGCCTATAAAGAGTAAGTGCTCAACAGGACAGGCAGAAGAAGGAACCCTACTATGCTGTTGGTGGAAATGTAAATTGCTAACAGCCAGTATGGAGATAGGTAGGCAAGTTCCTTGCTAAACTATAAACTGGAGCTACCATCAGACTCAGCATCCCCACTCCAGTTTGTATAACCAGAGATTACCATCATTGGAATAAAACACTTGCACCACAAGGGTTGTTGTGGTACTCTTTACCATAGCCAAGGTAAGCAGATGACTGACATGTCCAGCGGGAAATGAATGGATAAAGAAGTTGTGCTACCTATGCTCCCTCGACTGTCACTCATCCAGGGAACAAAATGAACTCATGCTATTTGTAGCAACATGGATGGAGCAGTAGATGATATCACTAATTCTGGTATATTAGGGACAGGAAGACACATATCCAGCATATCCCTTTCAGGTAGAGTCGAAAAATGGATACAAAGGAAGTAATGTACTGTGCAAACACAGACTCACAAACTGAGACACGAAACGGAGATTTACCATAGGGGGAAATTGGGGATCGGAAAAAGATGAAGTAGGAGGTTGGGATTAACAGAAACACACTAATATATAAAAACACTTCAACAACGGCGACCCTACTAATAGCACAGGGATCTCTAATCGACACTCGTCAATAACCTAACATGGAAAATAATCCAAAATTGTAAAGGTACAGCTACATACATATCTGCATCAAGTTGCTGTCGAACTCAAACACAACATTGTATATAAACTATGCTGAAATAGAAAATAAGTATTAAATTATAAAACAAGAAAAAGGCAAGAAATGCCTACTATATTACCCTCAGGCCTCTGTGACGTGGGCTGGTGTCACATCTCTGTTGCCTCAGCAGGCCTGGGTCCCAATGCAGGAGTACGCTGGTGCTGAGGGAGCCAGGGAGAAGGACGTGCCAGCAGATCAGCACCCCCTCAGACCTCTATTGCCCATTCTCCTCTGCATGGTAGCACAGTCTCCCGATCCAAGCCGGCCCTCTTACAACTAAGCCAAGCCTAGTGTACCCAAATGAAGGTCGACCAGCTGGGAGGGAAGAGCTGTGAAAAGACACCGGATCTCCACAGCTCCTGCTAGTGGGGTTCCCACCTCCAGCCTACTTCCTTAGACTCGCCCCACCTACGAACCACAGCACCTTCAGCATAGCACATTTGCACTGCTTGGGATTTACGTGGGGTCGGGCAGTGTAGGGTAAGGGTGAAGAGGAAAAGATACACAAGCACTGCGGTGTGTGTTCAGCCACGTTGAACTCCAATTTCCAACCCAACACCAGGACTCCCTCTAAGGCTCTGTTTGCCTACACTACCAGGGAGGACATGAAGAAGTGCTGCCGCCTTGTGGCGCTTTCCTGTAACAACAACTTGAAAAACTATACTCAAGGGCACTTAAAATTCACAAGGCCTGTGGGGCTGCAAATGAACCCTGCCCTCCAGAAATATCCTATGCTAGGTAATCTGAAATAAATTCATATCAGGTCCGACTCTCAGGCAGAAATGTTTCAAGAGCCCAGTGGTACTCACACGCTTTTTAAAAAACAGCACCTCAAATGAAAAGATGCTCAGGATCTCTCATGATTAAAGAATGAAAATAAACGTAGACGAGGTATTCCCTGGCTGCAGTCCTCAAAAAGCCTACAAAGAGTAACTGCTCAAGAGGGCAGGAAAAAAGAGAACCCTACTACGATGTTGGTGGAAATGTAAATTGCTAACAGCCAGTATGGAGATAGGTAGGCAAGTTCCTTAGTAACCTATAAACTGGAGCTACCACGAGATTCGGCAACCCCACAGCAGTTCGTATAACCAGAGAATACCATCATTGGAATAAAACAGTTGCACCCCAACGGTCGTGGTGCTATTCTTTATCATAGCCAAGACACGCAAACAACCCAAATGTCCAGCGAGAGACGATTGGATAAAGAACTTGTGAGACCTATACTCCCTGGACTGTCACTCATCCAGACAACAAAATGAACTCATGCTATTTGTAGCAACATGGATGCAGCAGTAGATGATCTCACAAATTCTGGTAAGTTAGAGTCAGAAAGACACATATCCCAGCATATCACTTATATGTGCAATCTAAAAACGCATACAACGAAGTAGTATACAAAGGAAACACAGATTCACAAATGGGAAAAAGAAGTGTCGAGTTCCCAGAGGGGGAAACTGGGGATCGGGGAAGGATGAAGTAGGAGGTTGGGATTCACAGAGAAACACTAATATATAAAAAAGACTTCATCAACAACAACCATCCTGAGAGCACAGGGAACTCTACTCAACATTCTTCAATACCCTAACAGGGAAAAGAATTCGAAATACTACGGGTACAGCTACATACATAACTGCATCAAGTTGCTGTAGAACTCAAACAAACACAACACTGTATATAAACTATGCTGGAATAGAAAATAAATGTTAAATTATAAACCAAGAAAAGGCAAGAAATGCCTACTCTACTACACTCTGGTCTCGGTGAACTGGGATGCTGTCACATCCCTTGAGCCTGAGCAGGCCTGGGGCCCCTGGCTAGAGTATGCTGCTGATTAGGGAGACAGGGGGAAGGACGTGCCAGCAGATCAGCACCCCCTCAGACCTCTAGTGCCCATTCTCCTCTGCATGGGACCACAATCTCTAGATCCAAGCTGACCCTCTTACAGTTGAGCCAAGCCTAGTGTACACAAAGGATGGTGGACTCGCTCGGAGGGAAGAGCTGTGAAAAGACACCGGATCTCCAAGACTATTCCTGGTGGGGTTCCCACCTCCAAACTACTTCCTTAGATTCGCCTCACCTACGAACCACAGCACCTTCAGCATAGCACATTTGCACTGCTTGGGATTTGCGTGGGCGAGGGTGATGCAGCATTAGGGGGAAGAGGGAAACATACACAAGCCCTATGGTGTGTGTTCAGGCAGTTCCATTCAAATTTCCACCCCAACAACAAGACTAGTTCTAAGGCTCTGTTTGCCCAAGTGACCAGAGAGGGCACAAAGCAGTGCTGCCGCCTTGTGGCGCTTTCCCGTAACAACAACTTGAAAAACTGTGCTCAAGGGAACTTAACATTCACAAGGCCTCTGACCTGCGGGGCTGCAAATGACCCCTGCCCAGGAGAAGTGTCCTGGGCTACGTAATCTGCCATGAATTCAAATCAGGCCCGACTCTCAGGCAGAAATGTTTCAACAGCTCAGAGGTACTCACACGCTTTTTGAAAAACAGCACATCAAATGAAAAGATGCTCAGGATCTGCCGTGATCAGGGAATGCACATAAACGTAGATGAGGTGTTCCCTCGCTGCAGTCCTCAACAAGACTACAAAGAGTACGTGCTCAACAGGGCAGGCAGAAGAGGGAACCCTACTATGCTGTTGTTGGAAATGTAAATTGCTAACAGCCAGTATGGAGATAGGTAGGCAAGTTCCTTGCTGAACTATAAACTGGAGCTACCATCAGACTTGGCATCCCCACTCCAGTTTGTATAACCAGAGAATACCATCATTGGAATAAAACACTAGCACCACAACGGTTGTTGTGCTACCCTTTACCATAGCCAAGCCACACAGATGACTGACATGTCCAGCGGGAAATGAATGGATAAAGAAGTTTTGCTACCTATACTCCCTCGACTGTCACTCATCCAGGGAACAAAATGAACTCATGCTATTTGTAGCAACATGGATGGAGCAGTAGATGATATCACTAATTCTGGTATATTAGGGACAGAAAGACACATAACCAGCATATCCCTTTCAGGTACAGTCAAAAAATGGATACAAAGGAAGTAATGTACAGGGCAAACACGGACTCACAAACTGAGACACGAAACGGAGATTTACCATGGGGGAAATTGGGGATCGGAAAAAGATGAAGTAGGAGGTTGGGATTAACAGAAACACACTAATATATAAAAAAACTTCAACAACGGCGACCCTACTAATAGCACAGGGATCTCTAATCGACACTCGTCAATAACTTAAAATGGAAAATAATCCAAAATTGTAAAGGTACAGCTACATATATATCTGCATCAAGTTGCTGTCCAACTCAAACAAACACAACACTGTATATGAACTATGCTGAAATAGAAAATAAGTATTAAATTATAAAACAAGAAAAAGGCAAGAAATGCCTACTATATTACCCTCAGGCCTCTGTGACGTGGGCTGGTGTCACATCTCTGTTGCCTCAGCAGGCCTGGGTCCCAATGCAGGAGTACGCTGGTGCTCAGGGAGCCAGGGAGGAGGACGTGCCAGCAGATCAGCACCCCCTCAGACCTCTATTGCCCATTCTCCTCTGCATGGTAGCACAGTCTCCCGATCCAAGCCGGCCCTCTTACAACTAAGCCAAGCCTAGTGTACCCAAATGAAGGTCGACCAGCTGGGAGGGAAGAGCTGTGAAAAGACACCGGATCTCCACAGCTCCTGCTAGTGGGGTTCCCACCTCCAGCCTACTTCCTTAGACTCGCCCCACCTACGAACCACAGCACCTTCAGCATAGCACATTTGCACTGCTTGGGATTTGCGTGGGGTCGGGCAGTGTAGGGTAAGGGTGAAGAGGAAAAGATACACAAGCACTGCGGTGTGTGTTCAGCCACGTTGAACTCCAATTTCCAACCCAACACCAGGACTCCCTCTAAGGCTCTGTTTGCCTACACTACCAGGGAGGACATGAAGAAGTGCTGCCGCCTTGTGGCGCTTTCCTGTAACAACAACTTGAAAAACTATACTCAAGGGCACTTAAAATTCACAAGGCCTGTGGGGCTGCAAATGAACCCTGCCCTCCAGAAATATCCTATGCTAGGTAATCTGAAATAAATTCAAATCAGGTCCGACTCTCAGGCAGAAATGTTTCAAGAGCCCAGTGGTACTCACACGCTTTTTAAAAAACAGCACCTCAAATGAAAAGATGCTCAGGATCTCTCATGATTAAAGAATGAAAATAAACGTAGACGAGGTGTTCCCTGGCTGCAGTCCTCAAAAAGCCTACAAAGAGTAACTGCTCAAGAGGGCAGGAAAAAAGAGAACCCTACTACGATGTTGGTGGAAATGTAAATTGCTAACAGCCAGTATGGAGATAGGTAGGCAAGTTCCTTAGTAACCTATAAACTGGAGCTACCACGAGATTCGGCAACCCCACAGCAGTTCGTATAACCAGAGAATACCATCATTGGAATACAACAGTTGCACCCCAACGGTCGTGGTGCTATTCTTTATCATAGCCAAGACACGCAAACAACCCAAATGTCCAGCGAGAGACGATTGGATAAAGAACTTGTGAGACCTATACTCCCTGGACTGTCACTCATCCAGACAACAAAATGAACTCATGCTATTTGTAGCAACGTGGATGCAGCAGTAGATGATCTCACTAATTCTGGTAAGTTAGAGTCAGAAAGACACATATCCCAGCATATCACTTATATGTGCAATCTAAAAACGCATAAAACGAAGTAGTATACAAAGGAAACACAGATTCACAAATGGGAAAAAGAAGTGTCGAGTTCCCAGAGGGGGAAACTGGGGATCGGGGAAGGATGAAGTAGGAGGTTGGGATTCACAGAGAAACACTAATATATAAAAAAGACTTCATCAACAACAACCATCCTGAGAGCACAGGGAACTCTACTCAACATTCTTCAATACCCTAACAGGGAAAAGAATTCGAAATACTACGGGTACAGCTACATACATAACTGCATCAAGTTGCTGTAGAACTCAAACAAACACAACACTGTATATAAACTATGCTGGAATAGAAAATAAATGTTAAATTATAAACCTAGAAAAGGGAAGAAATCCCTACTCTACTACACTCTGGTCTCGGTGAACTGGGATGCTGTCACATCCCTTGAGCCTGAGCAGGCCTGGGGCCCCTGGCTAGAGTATGCTGCTGATTAGGGAGACAGGGGGAAGGACGTGCCAGCAGATCAGCACCCCCTCAGACCTCTAGTGCCCATTCTCCTCTGCATGGGACCACAATCTCTAGATCCAAGCTGACCCTCTTACAGTTGAGCCAAGCCTAGTGTACACAAAGGATGGTGGACTCGCTCGGAGGGAAGAGCTGTGAAAAGAAACCGGATCTCCACGACTATTCCTGGTGGGGTTCCCACCTCCAAACTACTTCCTTAGATTCGCCTCACCTACGAACCACAGCACCTTCAGCATAGCACATTTGCACTGCGTGGGATTTGCGTGGGTGAGGGTGATGCAGCATTAGGGGGAAGAGGGAAAGATACACAAGCCCTATGGTGTGTGTTCAGCCAATTCCATTCAAATTTCCACCCCAACAACAAGACTAGTTCTAAGGCTCTGTTTGCCCAAGTGACCAGAGAGGGCACAAAGCAGTGCTGCCGCCTTGTGGCGCTTTCCCGTAACAACAACTTGAAAAACTGTGCTCAAGGGCACTTAACATTCACAAGGCCTCTGACCTGCGGGGCTGCAAATGACCCCTGCCCAGGAGAAGTGTCCTGGGCTAGGTAATCTGCCATGAATTCAAATCAGGTTCGACTCTCAGGCAGAAATGTTTCAACAGCTCAGTGGTACTCACACGCTTTTTAAAAAACAGCGCATCAAATGAAAAGATGCTCAGTATCTGTCATGGTTAGAGAATGCAAATAAACGTAGACGAGGTGTTCCCTGGCTGCAGTCCTCAAAAAGCCTACAAAGAGTAAATGCTCAAGAAGGCAGGAAAACAGGGAACCCTACTACGCTGTTGGTGGAAATGTAAATTCCTAACAGCCAGTATGGAGATAGGTAGGCAAGTTCCTCAGTAAACTATAAACTGGAGCTACCACGAGATTTGGCCACCCCACTGCAGTTCGTATAACCAGAGAATACCATCATTGGAATAAAGCAGTTGCACCCCAACGGTCGTGGTGCTACTCTTTACCATAGCCAGGACACGCAAACAACCAAAATGTCCAGCCGGAGATGATTGGATAAACAACTTGTGAGACCTATACTCCCTGGACTGTCACTCATCCAGACAACAAAATGAATTCATGCTATTGGTAGCAACATGGATGCAGCAGTAGATGATCTCACTAATTCTGGTAAGTTAGAGACAGAAAGACACATATCCCAACATATCACTTATATGTGCAATCTAAAAACGCATACAAAGAAGTAGTATTCAAGGGAAACACAGATTCACAAACGGGAAAAAGAAGTGTCGAGTTCCCAAAGGGGGAAATTGGGGATCGGGGAAGGATGAAGTAGGAGGTTGGAATTCACAGAAATACACTAATATATAAAAAACACTTCATCAAAGACAACCATCCTGAGAGCACAGGGAACTCTACTCAACATTCTTCAATACCCTAAGAGGGAAACGAATCCGAAATACTACAGGTACAGCTGCATATATAACTGCATCAAGTTGCTGTAGAACTCAAACAAACACAACACTGTATATACACTATGCTGGAATGGAAAATAAATATTAAATTATAAAACAAGAAAATGCAAGAAATACCAACACTATTACTCTCTGGCCTTGGTGAACTTGGATGGTGTGACATACCTTGAGCCTGAGCAGGCCTGTGGCCCCTGGCTAGAGTATGCTGCTGATTAGGGAGACAGGGGGGAGGACGTGCCAGCAGATCAGCACCACCTCACATATCTAGTGCCCATTCTCCTCTGCATGGGACCACAATCTCTAGATCCAAGCCGACCCTCTTACAGATAAGCCAAGCCTAGTGTACCCAAAGGATGGTGGACTAGCTCGGAGGGAAGAGCTGTGAAAAGACACCAGATCTCCACGGCTACTCCTCGTGGGATTCCCACCTCCAGACTACTTCCTTAGATTTGCCTCACCTACGAACCACAGCACCTGCAGCACAGCACATTTGCACTGCTTGGGATTTGCGTGGGTGAGGGTGGGGCAGCGTTAGGGGGAAGAGGTAAAGATACACAAGTCCTACGGTGTGTGTTCAGCCACGTTCCATTCAAATTTCCACCCCAACAACAAGACTAGTTCTAAGGCTCTGTTTGCCCAAGTTACCAGAGAGGGCACGAAGCAGTGCTGCCGCCTTGTGGCGCTTTCCTGTAACAACAACTTTAAAAACTGTGCTCAAGGGCACTTACCACTCACAAGGCCTCTGACCTGCGGGGCTGCAAATGACCCTTGCCCCGGAGACGTGTCCTGGGCTAGGTAATCTGCCATGAATTCAAATCAGGCCCGACTCTCAGGCAGAAATGTTTCAACAGCTCAGAGGTACTCACACGCTTTTTGAAAAACAGCACATCAAATGAAAAGATGCTCAGGATCTGCCGTGATCAGGGAATGCACATAAACGTAGACGAGGTGTTCCCTGGCTGCAGTCCTCAAAAAGCCTGTAAAGTGTAAGTGCTCAACAGGGCAGGCAGAAGAGGGAACCCTACTATGCTGTTGGTGGAAATGTAAATTGCTAACAGCCAGTATGGAGATAGGTAGGCAATTTCCTTAGTAAACTATAAACTGGAGCTACCACGAGATTTGGCCACCCCATTGCAGTTCGTATAACCAGAGAATACCATCATTGGAATAAAGCAGTTGCACCCCAACTGTCGTGGTGCTACTCTTTACCATAGCCAGGACACGCAAACAACCCAAATGTCCAGCCGGCGATGATTGGATAAAGAACTTGTGAGACCTATACTCCCTGGACTGTCACTCATCCAGGGAACAAAATGAACTCATGCTATTTGTAGCAACATGGATGGAGCAGTAGATGATATCACTAATTCTGGTATATTAGGCACAGAAAGACACATATCCAGCATATCCCTTTCAGGTACAGTCAAAAAATGGATACAAAGGAAGTAATGTACAGGGCAAACACGGACTCATAAACTGAGACACGAAACGGAGATTTACCATGGGGGAAATTGGGGATCGGAAAAAGATGAAGTAGGAGGTTGGGATTAACAGAAACACACTAATATATAAAAAAACTTCAACAACGGCGACCCTACTAATAGCACAGGGATCTCTAATCGACACTCGTCAATAACTTAAAATGGAAAATAATCCAAAATTGTAAAGGTACAGCTACATATATATCTGCATCAAGTTGCTGTCGAACTCAAACAAACACAACACTGTATATGAACTATGCTGAAATAGAAAATAAGTATTAAATTATAAAACAAGAAAAAGGCAAGAAATGCCTACTATATTACCCTCAGGCCTCTGTGACGTGGGCTGGTGTCACATCTCTGTTGCCTCAGCAGGCCTGGGTCCCAATGCAGGAGTACGCTGGTGCTGAGGGAGCCAGGGAGGAGGACGTGCCAGCAGATCAGCAACCCCTCAGACCTCTATTGTCCATTCTCCTCTGCATGGTAGCACAGTCTCCCGATCCAAGCCGGCCCTCTTACAACTAAGCCAAGCCTAGTGTACCCAAATGAAGGTCGACCAGCTGGGAGGGAAGAGCTGTGAAAAGACACCGGATCTCCACAGCTCCTGCTAGTGGGGTTCCCACCTCCAGCCTACTTCCTTAGACTCGGCCCACCTACGAACCACAGCACCTTCAGCATAGCACATTTGCACTGCTTGGGATTTGCGTGGGGTCGAGCAGTGCAGGGTAAGGGTGAAGAGGAAAAGATACACAAGCACTGCGGTGTGTGTTCAGCCACGTTGAACTCCAATTTCCAACCCAACACCAGGACTCCCTCTAAGGCTCTGGTTGCCTACACTACCAGGGAGGACATGAAGAAGTGCTGCCGCCTTGTGGCGCTTTCCTGTAACAACAACTTGAAAAACTGTACTCAAGGGCACTTAACATTCACAAGGCCTGCGGGGCTGCAAATGAACCCTGCCCTCCAGAAATGTCCTATGCTAGGTAAGCTGAAATAAATTCAAATCAGGTCCGACTCTCAGGCAGAAATGTTTCAAGAGCCGAGGGGTACTCACACGCTTTTTAAAAAACAGCACCTCAAATGAAAAGATGCTCAGGATCTCTCATGATTAAAGAATGAAAATAAACGTAGACGAGGTGTTCCCTGGCTGCAGTCCTCAAAAGGCCTACAAAGAGTAACTGCTCAAGAGGGCAGGAAAAAAGAGAACCCTACTACGATGTTGGTGGAAATGTAAATTGCTAACAGCCAGTATGGAGATAGGTAGGCAAGTTCCTTAGTAACCTATAAACTGCAGCTACCACGAGATTCGGCAACCCCACTGCAGTTCGTATAACCAGAGAATACCATCATTGGAATAAAACAGTTGCACCCCAATGGTCGTGGTGCTACTCTTTATCATAGCCAAGACACGCAAACAACCCAAATGTCCAGCGAGAGACGATTGGATAAAGAACTTGTGAGACCTATACTCCCTGGACTGTCACTCATCCAGACAACAAAATGAACTCATGCTATTTGTAGCAACATGCATGCAGCAGTAGATGATCTCACTAATTCTGGTAAGTTAGAGTCAGAAAGACACATATCCCAGCATATCACTTATATGTGCAATCTAAAAACGCATACAACGAAGTAGTATACAAAGGAAACACAGATTCACAAATGGGAAAATGAAGTGTCGAGTTCCCAGAGGGGGAAACTGGGGATCGGGGAAGGATGAAGTAGGAGGTTGGGATTCACAGAGAAACACTAATATATAAAAAAGACTTCATCAACAGCAACCATCCTGAGAGCACAGGGAACTCTACTCAACATTCTTCAATACCCTAACAGGGAAAAGAATTCGAAATACTACGGGTACAGCTACATACATAACTGCATCAAGTTGCTGTAGAACTCAAACAAACACAACACTGTATATAAACTATGCTGGAATAGAAAATAAATGTTAAATTATAAACCAAGAAAAGGCAAGAAATGCCTACTCTACTACACTCTGGTCTCGGTGAACTGGGATGCTGTCACATCCCTTGAGCCTGAGCAGGCCTGGGGCCCCTGGCTAGAGTATGCTGCTGATTAGGGAGACAGGGGGAAGGACGTGCCAGCAGATCAGCACCCCCTCAGACCTCTAGTGCCCATTCTCCTCTGCATGGGACCACAATCTCTAGATCCAAGCTGACCCTCTTACAGTTGAGCCAAGCCTAGTGTACCCAAAGGATGGTGGACTCGCTCGGAGGGAAGAGCTGTGAAAAGAAACCGGATCTCCACGACTATTCCTGGTGGGGTTCCCACCTCCAAACTACTTCCTTAGATTCGCCTCACCTACGAACCACAGCACCTTCAGCATAGCACATTTGCACTGCTTGGGATTTGCGTGGGCGAGGGTGATGCAGCATTAGGGGGAAGAGGGAAAGATACACAAGCCCTATGGTGTGTGTTCAGCCAGTTCCATTCAAATTTCCACCCCAACAACAAGACTAGTTCTAAGGCTCTGTTTGCCCAAGTGACCAGAGAGGGCACAAAGCAGTGCTGCCGCCTTGTGGCGCTTTCCCGTAACAACAACTTGAAAAACTGTGCTCAAGGGCACTTAACATTCACAAGGCCTCTGACCTGCGGGGCTGCAAATGACCCCTGCCCAGGAGAAGTGTCCTGGGCTAGGTAATCTGCCATGAATTCAAATCAGGCCCGACTCTCAGGCAGAAATGTTTCAACAGCTCAGTGGTACTCACACGCTTTTTATAAAACAGCACATCAAATGAAAAGATGCTCAGCATCTGTCATGGTTAGAGAATGCAAATAAACGTAGACGAGGTGTTCCCTGGCTGCACTCCTCAAAAAGCCTACAAAGAGTAAGTGCTCAAGAAGGCAGGAAAACAGGGAACCCTACTACGCTGTTGGTGGAAATGTAAATTGCTAACAGCCAGTATGGAGATAGGTAGGCAATTTCCTTAGTAAACTATAAACTGGAGCTACCACGAGATTTGGCCACCCCACTGCAGTTCGTATAACCAGAGAATACCATCATTGGAATAAAGCAGTTGCACCCCAACGGTCGTGGTGCTACTCTTTACCATACCCAGGACACGCAAACAACCCAAATGTCCAGCCGGCGATGATTGGATAAAGAACTTGTGAGACCTATACTCCCTGGACTGTCACTCATCCAGGCAACAAAATGAACTCATGCTATTTGTAGCAACATGGATGCAGCAGTAGATGATCTCACTAATTCTGGTAAGTTAGAGACAGAAAGACACATATCCCAACATATCACTTATATGTGCAATCTAAAAACGCATACAAAGAAGTAGTATACAAGGGAAACACAGATTCACAAACGGGAAAAAGAAGTGTCGAGTTCCCAGACGGGGAAATTGGGGATCGGGGAAGGATGAAGTAGGAGGTTGGGATTCACAGAAATACACTAATATATAAAAAAGACTTCATTAACAACAACCATCCTGAGAGCACAGGGAACTCTACTCAACATTCTTCAATACCCTAACAGGGAAAAGAATTCGAAATACTATGGGTACAGCTACATACATAACTGCATCAAGTTCCTGTAGAACTCAAACAAACACAACACTGTATATAAACTATGCTGGAATAGAAAATAAATGTTAAATTATGACCCAAGAAAAGGCAAGAAATGCCTACTCTACTACACTCTGGTCTCGGTGAACTGGGATGCTGTCACATCCCTTGAGCCTGAGCAGGCCTGGGGCCCCTGGCTAGAGTATGCTGCTGATTAGGGAGACAGGGGGAAGGACGTGCCAGCAGATCAGCACCCCCTCAGACCTCTAGTGCCCATTCTCCTCTGCATGGGACCACAATCTCTAGATCCAAGCTGACCCTCTTACAGTTGAGCCAAGCCTAGTGTACCCAAAGGATGGTGGACTCGCTCGGAGGGAAGAGCTGTGAAAAGAAACCGGATCTCCACGACTATTCCTGGTGGGATTCCCACCTCCAAACTACTTCCTTAGATTCGCCTCACCTACGAACCACAGCACCTTCAGCATAGCACATTTGCACTGCTTGGGATTTGCGTGGGCGAGGGTGATGCAGCATTAGGGGGAAGAGGGAAAGATACACAAGCCCTGTGGTGTGTGTTCAGCCAGTTCCATTCAAATTTCCACCCCAACAACAAGACTAGTTCTAAGGCTCTGTTTGCCCAAGTGACCAGAGAGGGCACAAAGCAGTGCTGCCGCCTTGTGGCGCTTTCCCGTAACAACAACTTGAAAAACTGTGCTCAAGGGCACTTAACATTCACAAGGCCTCTGACCTGCGGGGCTGCAAATGACCCCTGCCCAGGAGAAGTGTCCTGGGCTAGGTAATCTGCCATGAATTCAAATCAGGCCCGACTCTCAGGCAGAAATGTTTCAACAGCTCAGTGGTACTCACACGCTTTTTATAAAAGAGCACATCAAATGAAAAGATGCTCAGCATCTGTCATGGTTAGAGATTGCAAATAAACGTAGACGAGGTGTTCCCTGGCTGCAGTCCTCAAAAAGCCTACAAAGAGTAAGTGCTCAAGAAGGCAGGAAAACAGGGAACCCTACTACGCTGTTGGTGGAAATGTAAATTGCTAACAGCCAGTATGGAGATAGGTAGGCAATTTCCTTAGTAAACTATAAACTGGAGCTACCACGAGATTTGGCCACCGCACTGCAGTTCGTATAACCAGAGAATACCATCATTGGAATAAAGCAGTTGCACCCCAACGGTCGTGGTGCTACTCTTTACCATAGCCAGGACACGCAAACAACCCAAATGTCCAGCCGGCGATGATTGGATAAAGAACTTGTGAGACCTATACTCCCTGGACTGTCACTCATCCAGACAACAAAATGAACTCATGCTATTTGTACCAACATGGATGCAGCAGTAGATGATCTCACTAATTCTGGTAAGTTAGAGACAGAAAGACTCATATCCCAACATATCACTTATATGTGCAATCTAAAAACGCATACAACGAAGTAGTATACAAGGGAAACACAGATTCACAAACGGGAAAAAGAAGTGTCGAGTTCCCAGACGGGGAAATTGGGGATCGGGGAAGGATGAAGTAGGAGGTTGGGATTCACAGAAATACACTAATATATAAAAAACACTTCATCAACAACAACCATCCTGAGAGCACAGGGAACTCTACTCAACATTCTTCAATACCCTAACAGGGAAAAGAATTCGAAATACTATGGGTACAGCTACATACATAACTGCATCAAGTTCCTGTAGAACTCAAACAAACACAATACTGTATATAAACTATGCTGGAATAGAAAATAAATGTTAAATTATAAACCAAGAAAAGGCAAGAAATGCCTACTCTACTACACTCAGGTCTCGGTGAACTGGGATCCTGTCACATCCCTTGAGCCTGAGCAGGCCTGGGGCCCCTGGCTAGAGTATGCTGCTGATTAGGGAGACACGGGGAAGGACGTGCCAGCAGATCAGCACCCCCTCAGACCTCTAGTGCCCATTCTCCTCTGCATGGGACCACAATCTCTAGATCCAAGCTGACCCTCTTACAGTTGAGCCAAGCCTAGTGTACCCAAAGGATGGTGGACTCGCTCGGAGGGAAGAGCTGTGAAAAGAAACCGGATCTCCACGACTATTCCTGGTGGCGTTCCCACCTCCAAACTACTTCCTTAGATTCGCCTCACCTACGAACCACAGCACCTTCAGCATAGCACATTTGCACTGCTTGGGATTTGCGTGGGCGAGGGTGCTGCAGCATTAGGGGGAAGAGGGAAAGATACACAAGCCCTATGGTGTGTGTTCAGCCAGTTCCATTCAAATTTCCACCCCAACAACAAGACTAGTTCTAAGGCTCTGTTTGCCCAAGTGACCAGAGAGGGCACAAAGCAGTGCTGCCGCCTTGTGGCGCTTTCCCGTAACAACAACTTGAAAAACTGTGCTCAAGGGCACTTAACATTCACAAGGCCTCTGACCTGCGGGGCTGCAAATGACCCCTGCCCAGGAGAAGTGTCCTGGGCTAGGTAATCTGCCATGAATTCAAATCAGGCCCGACTCTCAGGCAGAAATGTTTCAACAGCTCAGTGGTACTCACACGCTTTTTATAAAAGAGCACATCAAATGAAAAGATGCTCAGCATCTGTCATGGTTAGAGATTGCAAATAAACGTAGACGAGGTGTTCCCTGGCTGCAGTCCTCAAAAAGCCTACAAAGAGTAAGTGCTCAAGAAGGCAGGAAAACAGGGAACCCTACTACGCTGTTGGTGGAAATGTAAATTGCTAACAGCCAGTATGGAGATAGGTAGGCAATTTCCTTAGTAAACTATAAACTGGAGCTACCACGAGATTTGGCCACCGCACTGCAGTTCGTATAACCAGAGAATACCATCATTGGAATAAAGCAGTTGCACCCCAACGGTCGTGGTGCTACTCTTTACCATAGCCAGGACACGCAAACAACCAAAATGTCCAGCCGGAGATGATTGGACAAACAACTTGTGAGACCTATACTCCCTGGACTGTCACTCATCCAGACAACAAAATGAATTCATGCTATTGGTAGCAACATGGATGCAGAAGTAGATGATCTCACTAATTCTGGTAAGTTAGAGACAGAAAGACACATATCCCAACATATCACTTATATGTGCAATCTAAAAATGCATACAAAGAAGTAGTATACAAGGGAAACACAGATTCACAAACGGGAAAAAGAAGTGTCGAGTTCCCAGAGGGGGAAATTGGGGATCGGGGAAGGATGAAGTAGGAGGTTGGGATTCACAGAAATACACTAATATATAAAAAAGACTTCATCAATGACAACCATCCTGAGAGCACAGGGAACTCTACTCAACATTCTTCAATACCCTAAGCGGGAAACGAATCCGAAATACTACAGGTACAGCTACATATATAACTGCATCAAGTTGCTGTAGAACTCAAACAAACACAACACTGTATATACACTATGCTGGAATGGAAAATAAATATTAAATTATAAAACAAGAAAATGCAAGAAATACCTACACTATTACTCTCTGGCCTCGGTGACCTTGGATGGTGTGACATACCTTGAGCCTGAGCAGGCCTGGGGCCCCTGGCTAGAGTATGCTGCTGATTAGGGAGACAGGGGGGAGGACGTGCCAGCAGATCAGCACCCCCTCACATATCTAGTGCCCATTCTCCTCTACATGGGACCACAATCTCTAGATCCAAGCCGACCCTCTTACAGATAAGCCAAGCCTAGTGTACCCAAAGGATGGTGGACTCGCTCGGAGGGAAGAGCTGTGAAAAGACACCGGATCTCCACGGCTACTCCTCGTGGGATTCCCACCTCCAGACTACTTCCTTAGATTTGCCTCACCTACGAACCACAGCACCTGCAGCAAAGCACATTTGCACTGCTTGGGATTTGCGTGGGTGAGGGTGGGGCAGCGTTAGGGGGAAGAGGTAAAGATACACAAGTCCAACGGTGTGTGTTCAGCCACGTTCCATTCAAATTTCCACCCCAACAACAAGACTACTTCTAAGGCTCTGTTTGCCCAAGTTACCAGAGAGGGCACGAAGCAGTGCTGCCGCCTTGTGGCGCTTTCCTGTAACAACAACTTTAAAAACTGTGCTCAAGGGCACTTACCACTCACAAGGCCTCTGACCTGCGGGGCTGCAAATGACCCTTGCCCAGGATTCGTATCCTGGGCTAGGTAATCTGCCATGAATTCAAATCAGGCCCGACGCTCAGGCAGAAATGTTTCAACAGCTCAGAGGTACTCACACGCTTTTTGAAAAACAGCACATCAAATGAAAAGATGCTCAGGATCTGCCGTGATCAGGGAACGCACATAAAGGTAGACGAGGTGTTCCCTGGCTTCAGTCCTCAAAAAGCCTATACAGAGTAAGTGCTCAACAGGGCAGGCAGAAGAGGGAACCCTACTATGCTGTTGGTGGAAATGTAAATTGCTAACAGCCAGTATGGAGATAGGTAGGCAAGTTCCTTGCTAAACTATAAACTGGAGCTACCATCAGACTCGGCATCCCCACTCCAGTTTGTGTAACCAGAGAATACCATCATTGGAATAAAACACTTGCACCACAACGGTTGTTGTGCTACTCTTTACCATAGCCAAGCCACGCAGATGACTGACATGTCCAGCGGGAAATGAATGGATAAAGAAGTTGTGCTACCTATACTCCCTCGACTGTCACTCATCCAGGGAACAAAATGAACTCATGCTATTTGTAGCAACATGGATGGAGCAGTAGATGATATCACTAATTCTGGTATATTAGGGACAGAAAGACACATATCCAGCATATCCCTTTCAGGTACAGTCAAAAAATGGATACAAAGGAAGTAATGTACAGGGCAAACACGGACGCACAAACTGAGACACGAAACGGAGATTTACCATGGGGGAAATTGGGGATCGGAAAAAGATGAAGTAGGAGGTTGGGATTAACAGAAACACACTAATATATAAAAAAACTTCAACAACGGCGACCCTACTAATAGCATAGGTATCTCTAATCGACATTCGTCAATAACCTAACATGGAAAATAATCCAATATTGTAAAGGTACAGCTACATATATATCTGCATCAAGTTGCTGTCGAACTCAAACAAACACAACATTGTATATGAACTATGCTGAAATAGAAAATAAGTATTAAATTATAAAACAAGAAAAAGGCAAGAAATGCCTACTATATTACCCTCAGGCCTCTGTGACGTGGGCTGGTGTCACATCTCTGTTCCCTCAGCAGGCCTGGGTCCCAATGCAGGAGTACGCTGGTGCTGAGGGAGCCAGGGAGGAGGACGTGCCAGCAGATCAGCACCCCCTCAGACCTCTATTGCCCATTCTCCTCTGCATGGTAGCACAGTCTCCCGATCCAAGCCGGCCCTCTTACAACTAAGCCAAGCCTAGTGTACCCAAATGAAGGTCGACCAGCTGGGAGGGAAGAGCTGTGAAAAGACACCGGATCTCCACAGCTCCTGCTAGTGGGGTTCCCACCTCCCGCCTACTTTCTTAGACTCGCCCCACCTACGAACCACAGCACCTTCAGCATAGCACATTTGCACTGCTTGGGATTTGCGTGGGGTCGGGCAGTGCAGGGTAAGGGTGAAGAGGAAAAGTTACACAAGCACTGCGGTGTGTGTTCAGCCACGTTGGACTCCAACTTCCAACCCAACACCAGGACTCCCTCTAAGGCTCTGTTTGCCTACGTTACCAGGGAGGACACGAAGAAGTGCTGCCGCCCTGTGGCGCTTTCCCGTAACAACAACTTGAAAAACTGTACTCAAGGGCACTTAACATTCACAAGGCCTGCGGGGCTGCAAATGAACCCTGCCCTCCAGAAATGTCCTATGCTAGGTAATCTGAAATAAATTCAAATCAGGTCCGACTCTCAGGCAGAAATGTTTCAAGAGCCCAGTGGTACTCACACGCTTTTTAATAAAACAGCACATCAAATGAAAAGATGCTCAGGATCTCTCATGATTAAAGAATGAAAATAAACGTAGACGAGGTGTTCCCTGGCTGCAGTCCTCAAAAAGCCTACAAAGAGTAACTGCTCAAGAGGGCAGGAAAAGAGGCAACCCTACTACGCTGTTGGTGGAAATGTAAATTGCTAACGGCCAGTATGGAGATAGGTAGGCAAGTTCCTTAGTAACCTATAAACTGCAGCTACCACGAAATTCCGCAACCCCACTGCAGTTCGTATAACCAGACAATACCATCATTGGAATAAAACAGTTGCACCCCAACGGTCGTGGTGCTACTCTTTACCATAGTCAAGACACGCAAACAACCCAAATGTCCAGCGAGAGACGATTGGATAAAGAACTTGTGAGACCTATACTCCCTGGACTGTCACTCATGCAGACAACAAAATGAACTCATGCTATTTGTAGCAACATGGATGCAGCAGTAGATGATCTCACTAATTCTGGTAAGTTAGAGACAGAAAGACACATATCCCAGCATATCACTTATACGTGCAATCTAAAAACGCATACAAAGAAGTAGTATACAAAGGAAACACTGATTCACAAACGAGAAAAAGAAGTGTAGCGTTCCCAGTGCGGGAAACTGGGGATCGGGGAAGGATGAAGTCGGAGGTTGGGATTCACAGAAAAACACTAATATATCAGAAATAGCTAATCAACGACGACCCTCCTGATAGCACAGAGAACTCTACTCAGCATTCTTCATTAACCTAACAGGGAAAAGGATCCGAAATACTATATGTACATCTACATTTATAACTCTATCAGGTTGCTGTAGAACTCAAACAAACACAACATTGTATATAAACTATGCTGCAATAGAATATAAAGATTAAATGTAAAACAAGGAAAAGGCAAGTAATGCCTACTCTATTACCCTCAGGCCTCCGTGACCTCAGCTGTTGTCACATCCCTGGATCCTGTGCAGGCTTGTGTCTCAAGGTTGGACTGTGCTGGGGCCATCAAATGGGTACCCTTTGGCCTGTAGTGCCCGGTCCCCTCTGATGGTATCGCATTTTCCGTATGCAGGCTCACCCTCTCACAGGGAAGCTAAGCCTAGTGCACCCAAATGATGGTGGACCCTCTGGGAGGCAAGAATTTTGAATTGTTACCCCATCTCCACACCTCCTGGTGGTGGGGTTCCCATTCCAGCCTCCTTCCTTACAGTCATCCCACCTACGTACCACAGCCCTCTCAGTATATCAGTTTGGCATGGGTTTGGATTTGTTTATGGTTTGTAGTTTAAGGGGGAAGGGTTAATGAGACACAAGCCCTTGGGTGTATATTCGGGCAACTTCCATTCTAATTTCCAACCTGGGAATTGGACTTTCTGTAACACTCTGGTTGCCTGGGTAACTAGAGTTTGTCTTAAAGAGGTCCTGTCCCCTTGTGGCCATTGCTGTTAATAATTACATTAAAACCAGTGCTTATGGGACTTCCCTGGTGGCACAGTGGGTAGGACTCCGAGGTCCCAATGCAGGGGGCCCAGGTTCGATCCCTGGTCAAGTAACTAGATCCCACATGCATGCCTCAACTAAGAGTTTGCTTGCCACAACTTCGGAGCCCATGGGCCAAAACTAAGGAGCCCATGAGCCGCAACTAAGGAGCCCTGGATCCGCAACTAAGGAGTCCATCTGCCGCAACTAAGGAGCCCGTCTGCCGCAACTAAGTCCCATCACAACCAAATAAATTTTAAAAAAAGAAAAAGAAAAAATGCTGCTTATGAGCACTTAGTATTCATAAGGCCTGTCATGCTGTAAATGGTACCTGTCCTCAAGAAATGTTTGTTACTTAATGGAAAAATTATTCAAAGCAGGGCAGAGTTTTAAGAAGCCAATTTCAAGATGTAAATTTTACTCACACTTAAAAAAAACACATGAAATAATCACTAATTAGTATAGATAATTAGTACAACGAGGTATCAAGTTGCACCAGTCAGAATGGTTATCCTCAAAACACCTACGAACAATAAATGCTGGATAGGGCTTAGAGTAAAAAACCCTCTCTTGCTCTTGGTGGGAATGTAAACTGCTAACAGTCACTATGGAGAACAGTATGGAGGTTCCTTATAAAACTAAAACTAGAGCTACCATATGATCCAGCAATTCCACTCCTGGGTATATATCCAGAGAAAACCATAAATCAAAAAGACATATGCAGCCCAAGTTCACTGCAGCACTATTTACGTTACCCATGATATGGAAGCAACCAAACTGATCACTGACAGATGAATGGATAAACAAGAAGTGGTTCATATATACAATGGACTATTACTCAGCCATAAAAGAAGAATGAAATAATGCCATTTGCAGCAACATGGATGGACCTAGAGATGATCATACTAAGTAAAGTAAGTCAGACAGACAATCACAAATATCATATGATATCACTTATGTTGGGAATCTATAAAAATGTTACAGGGACTTCCCTGGTGATCCAGTGGTTAAGAATCCACCTTCCAATGCAGGGGACATGGGTTCAATCCCTGGTTGGGGAACTAAGATCCCACATGCCGCGAGGCAACTAAGCCCACTCACCGCAACTACCAACCCTGTGCGCACCACAATGAAAGATCATGCGTGCCACAACTAAGACCCAATGCCACCAAAAATAAATAAATAAATAAATATTTTTTAAAATATTACAAATGTATTTATGTACAAAACAGGAACAGACTCAGAGACTTCAGATACCATTCAGGAAGAAAATTTTTTAAATCTAGTATAGATCATTAAATGTCAACCTGAAAAAATGATGCAATAATTTATATTGTAAAGGGTTTAATTTTCCTCAAATTAATCTATACCAGGCATTAGCAAACTAAACCTGCATATCACATCCAGCCTCCCACCTCATTTTGTAAATAAAATTTTATTGAATGACCAAAAAAACCCATAATGAGACATCACATCACACTTGTCAAAATGGCTATCATTCACAAGTCTACAAATAACAAATGTTACTGAGAATATGCAGAAAATGGATCCTGAGTACACTGTTAGTAGGACTGTAAATTGGTACATCCACTATGAAAACAATATGGAGGACCTGAAAAAACTAAAAGTAGAACTATCATATTAGTGAACAGTTCCACTGCTGGGTATATGTTGAAAGAAATGAAAACACCAATTTGACAAGATACATGCACCCCAATGTTCACAGCAGCATTATTTACAATTGCCAAATATGGAAGCAAACTAAATGTCCATCAACAGAAATGGATAAAGAAGATGTTGTATGTATACACTATAAACTATTACTCAGCTTTTAAAAAGAATCAAATTCTGCCACTTGCAACAACATGGATGGGCCTAGAATGTATTATACCTAGTGAAATAAGTTAGAGAAAGACAAATACACTATGTTCTCATTTATATGTGGAATCTAAGAAATGCGAGAAAGAAGTGTATATAACAAAATAGCAATAGACTCACAAAGAACAAATTAGTGGTTACCAGTGGGGAGAGTGAAGGGGGGTGGGAAAGATAGTAGTTTGTTTTTGTTAATCCAATACCTCTATGTAGAAAATAAACAAGGATCTATTGTACAACACAGAGAAATATAGCCATTATTTTGTAATAACTTTAAGTGGAGCATAATCTATAAATATATTAAATCCTTATGTTATACCCCTGAGACTAATGTAATATTGTAAATCAACTATACTTCAATTTTTAAAATCCATAGGGTGGCTGAATGGATTTAAAAAAGATTAATTATATACTGTGAACCAGAGCTTCATGTTAAATTTAAGACCATATATAGGATAAAACTGAATGACTGGAAAAAAGATATTCCATGCAAATGATACTTGCCTTACTAGTCTATCATCAGGAAAAAAAGACTTTAAGTCAAACTTCTCAAAGAAACGAATGTTATCATATAATGATAAAGGGATTAATTCATCAAGAAATTATGACAATTATAAATATGTAAGTATCCAGCATTGGAGGTTCTAAACATATAAAGAAAATATTAACACATACAAAGGTGAAAATGTGCAGAAATAAAATAATGGTAAGAAACATCAATACCCCAGTTTCAACACTGTATAGATCAGACAGAATATCCATCAGCAAACACTGAACTTGAACACACACTTGATATCGAGTGAACCTAACAGACACATGTAGTACATTCCACGCAAAAGTAGCAAAATTTCCATTCTTCTAAGCACACGTAGAACATTTCCCATGATAAATCAAATGTTAAGCCACAAAACAAGTCTTCAAAAATCCAAGAAGACTGAAATTATATGAACTATCTTTTCTATCCACAATGGTATGAAACTGAAATTCAATATTAAGAATAATTGAGAGATTAGGAACCAAAACAGTGGAGCAGAAGGACGTGCTCTCATTCCCTCTTGCGAGAACACCAGAATCACAACTAGCTGCTGGATAATCATCGACAGGAAGACACTGGAACTCACCAAAAAACATACCCCACATCCAAAGACAAAGGAGAAGCCACAATGAGACAGTGGGGGGGGCAAAATCACATTAAAATCAAATCGCATAACTGCCGGGTGGATGACTCACACACTGGAGAACACTTATACCACAGAAGTCCACTCACTGGAGTGAAGGTTCTGAGCCCCACATCAGGTTCCTAACCTGGGGGTCCGGCAATGGGAGGAGGAATTGCTAGAGAATCAGAGTTTGAAGGCTAGTGGGATTTGATTGCAGGACTTCGACAGGACTGGGGGAAACAGAGACTCCACTCTTGGAGGGCACACACAAAGTAGTGTGCTCACTGGGACCAAGAGGAAGGAGCAGTGACCCCATAGGAGACTGAACCAGACCTACCTGCTAGTGTTGGAGGGTCTCCTGCAGAGGCAGGTGGTGGCTGTGGCTCACCGTGGGGACAAGGACACTGGCATCAGAAGTTCTGGGAAGTACTCCTTGGTGTGAGCCCTTCCTGAGTCCTCCATTAGCCCCAACAAAGACCCCAGGTAGGCTCCAGTGTTGGGTCGCCTCAGGCCAAACAACCAACAGGGAGGGAACCCAGCCCCACCCATCAGCAGTCAAGCAGATTAAAGTTTTACTGAGATCTGCTCACCAGAGCAACAGTCAGCTCTACCAACCACCAGTCCCTCCCATCAGGGAACTTGCACAAGTCTCTTAGATAGCCTCATCCACCAGAGGGCAGACAGCAGAAGCAAGAAGAACTCCAATCCTGCAGCCTATGGAACAAAAACCACATTCACAGAAAGACAGACAAGATGAAAAGGCAGAGGGCTATGTACCAGACGAAGGAACAAGAAAAAAACCCAGAAAAACAACTAAATGAAGTGGAGATAGGCAACCTTCCAGGAAAAGAATTCAGAATAATGATAGTGAAGATGATCCAGGACCTCGGAAAAAGAATGGAAGCAAAGATCGAGAAGATGCAAGAAATGTTTAACAAAGACCTAGAAGAATTAAAGAACAAACAAATAGAGATGAACAATACAGTAACTGAAATGAAAAATACACTAGAAGGAATCAATAGCAGAATAACTGAGGCAGAAGAATGGATAAGTGACCTGGAAGACAGAATGGTGGAATTCACTGCTGCAGAAGAGAATAAAGAAAAAAGAATGAAAAGTAATGAAGACAGCCTAAGAGATCTCAGGGACAACATTAAATGCAAAAACATTCGCATTATAGGGGTCCCAGAAGGAGAAGAGAGAGAGAAAGGACCAGAGAGACTATTTGAAGAGATTATAGTCGAAAACTTCCCTAACATGGGAAAGGAAATAGCCACCCAAGTCCAGGAAGCGCAGAGTCCCATACAGGATAAACTCAAGGAGAAACATGCCAAGACACATAGTAATCAAACTGGCAAAAATCAAAGACAAAGAAAAATTATTGAAAGCAGCAAGGGAAAAATGACAAATAACATACAAGGGAACTCCCATAAGGTTAACAGCTGATTTCTCAGCAGAAACTCTACAAGCCAGAAGGGAGTGGCATGATATACTTAAAGTGATGAAAGGGAAGAAACTACAACCAAGATTACTCTATCCAGCAAGGATCTCATTCAGATTCGATGGAGAAATCAAAAGCTTTACAGACAAGTAAAAGCTAAGAGAATTCAGCTCCACCAAACCAGCTCTACAACAAATGCTACAGGAACTTCTCTAAGTGGGAAACACAAGAGAAGAAAAGGACCTACAAAAACAAACCCAAAACAATTAAGAAAATGGTCATAGAAACATACATATCGATAATTACCTTAAACATGAATGGATTAAATGCTCCAAACAAAAGACACAGGCTTGCTGAATGGATACAAAAACAAGACCCATATATATGCTGTCTACAAGAGACCCACTTCAGACCTGGGGACACATACAGACTGAAAGTGAGGGGATGGAAAAAGATATTCCATGCAAATGGAAATCAAAAGAAAGCTGGAGTAGCTATACTCATATCAGATAAAATAGACTTTCAAATAAAGAATGTTACAAGAGACAAGGAAGGACACTACATAATGATCAAGGGATCAATCAAAGAAGAAGGTATAACAATTATAAATATATATGCACCCAACATAGGAGCACCTCAATACATAAGGCAACTGCTAACAGTTCTAAAAGAGGAAATTGACAGTAACACAACAATAGTGGGGGACTTTAACACCTCACTTACACCAATGGACAGATCATCCAAAATGAAAATAAATAAGGAAACAGAAGCTTTAAATGACACAATAGACCAGATAGATTTAATTGATATTTATAGGACATTCCATCCAAAAACAGCAGATTACACTTTCTTCTCAAGTGCACATGGAACATTCTCCAGAATAGATCACATCTTGGGTCACAAACCAAGCTTCAGTAAGTTTAAGAAAATTGAAATCATTTCAAGCATCTTTTCTGACCACAATGCTATGAGATTAGAAATGAATTACAGGGGAAAAAAACGTAAACAACACAAACACATGGAGGCTAAACAATACGTTACTAAATAACCAAGAGATCACTGAAGAAATCAAAGAGGAAATCAAAAAATACCTAGAGACAAATGACAATGGAAACACGACGATCCAAAACCTATGGGATGCAGCAAAAGCAGTTCTAAGAGGGAAGTTTATAGCTATACAAGCCTACCTCAAGAAACAAGAAAATCTCAAATAAACAATCTAACCTTACACCTAAAGGAACTAGAGAAAGAAGAACAAAGAAAACCCAAAGTTAGCAGAAGGAAAGAAATCATAAAGATCAGAGCAGAAATAAATGAAATAGAAACAAAGAAAACAATAGCAAAGATCAATAAAACTAAAAGCTGCTTCTTTGAGAAGATAAACAAAATTGATAAACCATTAGCCAGACTCATCAACAAAAAGAGGGAGAGGACTCAAATCAATAAAATTAGAAATGAAAGAGAAGTTACAAAAGACACCGTAGAAATACAAAGCATCCTAAGAGACTACTACACGCAACTCTATGCCAAATGGACAACCTGGAAGAAATGGACAAATTCTTAGAAAGGTATAACCTCCCAAGACTGAACCAGGAAGAAATAGAAAATATGAACAGACCAATCACAAGTAATGAAATTGAAACTGTGATTAAAAATCTTCCAACAAACAAAAGTGCAGGACCAGATGGCTTCACAGGTGAATTCTATCAAACATTTAGAGAAGAGCTAACACCCATCCTTCTCAAACTCTTCCAAAAAGCTGCAGAGGAAGGAACACTCCCAAACTCATTCTATGAGGCCACCATCACCCTGATACCAAAACCAGACAAAGATACTACAAAAAAGAAAATTAAAGACCAGTATCACTGATGAATATAGATGCAAAAATCCTCAACAAAATACTAGCAAACAGAATCCAACAACACATTAAAAGGATCATACACCACTATCAAGTGGGATTTATCCCAGGGATTCAAGGATTCTTCAATGTACTCAAATCAATCAATGTGATACACCATATTAACAAATTGAAGAATAAAAACCATATGATCATCTCAATAGATGCAGAAAAAGCTTTTGACAAAATTCAACACCCATTTATGGTAAAAACTCTCCAGAAAGTGGGCATAGAGGGAACCTACCTCAACATAATAAAGGCCATATATGACAAACCCACAGACATCATTCTCAATGGTGAAAAACTGAAAGCATTTCCTCTAAGATCAGGAACAAGACAAGGATGTCCACTCTCACCACTATTATTCAACATAGTTCTGGAATTCCTAGCCACAGCAATCAGAGAAGAAAAAGAAATAAAAGGAATACAAATTGGAAAAGAAGAAGTAAAACTGTCACCGTTTGCAGATGACATGATACTATACATAGAGAATCCTAAAGATGCCACCAGTAAACTACTAGAGCTAATCAATGAATTTGGTAAAGTAGCAGGATACAAAATTAATGCACAGAAATCTCTTGCATTCCTATACACTAATGATGAAATATCTGAAAGAGAAGTTAAGGAAACTCTCCCATTTACCACTGCAACAAAAAGAATAAAATACCTAGGAATAAACCTAGTTGGGGAGACAAAAGACCTGTATGCAGAAAACTATAAGACACTGATGAAAGAAATTAAAGATGATACCAACAGATGGAGAGATATACCATGTTCTTGGATTGGAAGAATCAATATTGCGAAAATGACTATGGCATTTTTTACAGAACTAAAACAAAAAATCTTAAAATTTGTATGGAGACACAAAAGACCCCGAATAGCCAAAGCGGTCTTGAGGGAAAAAAACGGAGCTGGAGGAATCAGGCTCCCAGACTTCAGACTATACTACAAAACTACAATAATCAAGACAATATGGTACTGGCACAAAAACAGAAATACACATCAATGGCACAAGATAGAAAGCCCAGAGATATACCCACGCACCCATGGTCAAGTAATCTATGACAAAGGAGTCAAGGATATACAATGGAGAAAAGACAGTCTCTTCAATAAGTGGTGCTGGGAAAACTGGACAGTTACATGTAAAAGAATGAAATTAGAACACTCCCTAACACCATACACAAAAATAAACTCAAAATGGATTAGAGACCTAAATGTAAGACTGGACACTATAAAACTCTTAGAGGAAAACATAGGAAGAACACTCTTTGACATAAATCACAGCAAGATCTTTTTTGACCAACCTCCTAGAGTAATGGAAATAAAAACAAAAATAAACAAATGGGACCTATTGAAACTTAAAAGTTTTTGCACAGCAAAGGAAACTACAAACAGATGAAAAGACTACCCTCAGAATGGGAGAAAATATTTGCAAATGAATCAACGGACAAAGGATTGACCTCAAAAATATATAAACAGCTCATGCAGCTCAATATTAAAGAAACAAACAACCCAATCAAAAAATGGGCAGAAGACCTAGATAGACATTTCTCCAAAGAAGACATACAGATGGCCAGGAAGCACATGAAAAGCTGCTCAACATCACTAATTATTAGGGAAATGCAAATCAAAACTACTATGAGGTATCACTTCACACCAGTTAGAATGGGCATGATCAGAAAATCTACAAACATCAAATGCTGGAGAGGTGTGGAGAAAAGGGAACCCTCTTGCACTGTTGGTGGGAAAGTAAATTGATCCAGCCACTATGGAGAACAGTATTGGAGGTCCCTTAAAAAACTAAAAATAGAATTACCATATGATCCAGCAATCCCACTACTGGGCATATACCCTGAGAAAACCATAATTCAAAAAGACACATGCACCCCAATGTTCACTGCAGCACTATTTACAATAGCCAGGTCATGGAAGCAACCTAAATGCCCATCAACAGATGAATGGATAAAGAAGATGTGGTACATATATACAATGGAATATTACTCAGCCATAAAAAGGAACGAAATTGGGTCATTTGCTGAGACATGGATGGACCTAGAGACTGTCATACAGAGTGCAGTAAGTCAGAAAGAGAAAAACAAATATCGTATATTAACGCATATATGTGGAACCTAGAAAAATGGTACAGATGAACCGGTTTGCAGGGCAGAAGTTGAGACACAGATGTAGAGAACAAACATATGGACATCAAGGGGGGAAAGCGGCAGGGGCGTGGGGGTGGAGGCATGATGAGTTGGGCGATTGGGATTGACATGTATACACTGATGTGTATAAAATTGATGACTAATAAGAACCTGCTGTATAAAAAATTAATTAAAAAAAACACAACTAGTGAGCCTGCACTGTAAAGCCCACATGCCACAACTACTGAGGCCCCGTGCCACAACTACTGAAGCCTGCGTGCCTAGAGCCCATGCTCCACAACAAGAGAAGCCACCGCAATGAGAAGCCTGCGAGCTGCAATGGAGTAGCCCCTGCTCATTACAACTAGAGAAAGCCCACACACAGCAACAAAGACCCAATGCAGCCAAAAATAAATAATTAATTTTAAAAAGTAAAATAAAATAAAAGACTGAATCATGAAGAAATAAAACAATCTGAACAGACAAAATTACTATTAAGGAGATTGAATCAGTTCTCAAAAACCTCCCCCCAGATGGTGGTGTGCTGAATTGGGTGACTGGGATTGACATGTATACACTGATGTGTATAAAATTGATGCCTAATAAGAACCTGCAGTATAAAAAAACAAACAAAACAACTAATACTAAACTTTCATTGGGTTATGTGTATGGAAATATGTTAATATAAATGTTTCAGACATTACATGAAATTTCTAAAAATCTTATATTTGTATTTGTATGGAAATATGTATGGAAATATGTTAATATAAATGTTCCAGACATTACATGAAATTTCTAAAAATCTTATATTTGTATTTGTATGGAAATATGTATGGAAATATGTTAATATAAATGTTTCAGACATTACATGAAATTTCTAAAAATCTTATATGTTCTGGTATAATGTTATAAGTAATAATCCTAGTTATTACTTTAAAATGTATATCTCAGAAATAACTAATTTTCTTGTCAACTGCATTATTATGAACTTTCATCAAATCTTTTACTGTGGTCATTTTTAAGTCTTTTGTCATTTACAGACAGTTCTGGGTGTACTCTGATGATTTTGCAAATACGTTCCTATAAAAGGGTTTCATCTTCAAGAAATTCATGGAAAAGACTCTGACAAGTACAGGTTTCTGGTAACTGACTGTACTGCTGAACTGAATGAATAAGCATTTTCAGAACTCTGATGAAAAACTGATGAACACATAAAAGTGCTAACAAAAGATCAAGATGAAAAAAAAAATTAATTACATGGGACTGAGTGAACTGATGAGGATGAGTATAATTTTTGTGACTTTCTGTCTGAATTAAAAAAAAAAAATCCCACAAGGACTCAGAGGCAAAGAATATACAAATCAATTTTCACTGCAAAGTAAAGGAGCTGTTACAGTGGAGGATTACTGGACTGAATGTCAATATTATGACATAGTATGAGTGTGTTTCATGTAGGGTAATTGCAATCATTGTTGCTTTTGTTGTGGTCATCCATGTACAATGCTTGGTGTCAGTCTATTTATCTCTTGTAAAAATAAAATATAGTGTGTGTGTGTGTGTGTGTGTGTGAAAAAAAATAAATAAATAAAGTATTTAAAAATTTAAAAAAAAAAAACCTCCCCCCAAAAAATACCAGGGCTATGTTCAGTAGAAACTAACACAACATTGTAAAACACCTATAACCCAATAACAAAAAAGAAACATTTCCTATAATTATCAATTCCATTAATAAATCCAGAAATAAAATATGTTGATATTCTTTTTATTTAAAAAAAATACCGGGACTAGATGGCTTCACTGGTGAATTCTATCAAACTTTTTTTCCTCTATCAAACTTTTAAAAGAAGTATTAATACTAATTATTTTTAATTGGGTAAATCTTATAAATCTATTTGTGGATGATACTTTGTATTTTACAAATACACTAGGGGAGACACACACAAATGATATAAAATAAGTTAGAACTATTGGTTCTGAATCTCTGATGTCTGAAAATATTTATCATTTTAGTTGAGCTATGTTTCAGAAATTTAACACAATTGAGCATACATTAATAATATGATTCTTGTAGACTTTTTGGAAAATACAAAGAAGTGATAAAGAAGAGTATGTCTGTTACATGAGTGGGGAGTATAATGGAAACATAGAAGAACAAGCCTCGACTGATTACAACCTCCACTTGACAAGCCAATATCTTCAATGAATGAAGGGGACAATGTTCACTTTTCAAAGCAAACTACAAGCAAAGGAAAACTTAGACAAAAACTAAGTTTCCAGATTTACCATGATAGTTTATGCACATTTCTCAGAGAATCACACCAAACCCTTACTAAACATAAAAGAAATATATGAACTTCATAGCGGAGGAGTCTTGCAGAAAACACCTGAACAAGGGAACATCAGGTGTAATGGGACAAACAATTATCAGGTCACTGAAGCACACATGACACATTATCCCTACTGTGGTATTGTGGGTGAAATACACAAGAAAATCATAATCTGAAACTATCATGAAAAAATATCAGTTTTATGCAAATTTCAGACCACATATACCTCCCATGTTCTCTGACTCTAATACTGTATTAAATAGTCTTTCTTATCAATATACAGAGCAAATCTCTCCTAATTACTTTTTTTTCCCAGAACTTCGAGTTATCTGGACCACTAACGCCATCCCACTTAAAAGGGCATTCATCCTGTTGTGCTAAGTTGATGTTGCATTCAGATGTACATTAATCTTTCCATTTTCCCCTTCTTCACTAATAGCTCAACATCTGAAATTATCCCATAGGGAATTTTGGATATTAATGGCTTCCCATGTTGATCTTTCACAAAAGGAATAATTTCAATAGTTGAAAGTCATTAATTCATGGTGAGAATTCTCCATGTTCTGTAGGAAGCCTGGATGCAGACAATGGGGAAAAGGCTCTGGAACACAGGGGAGAAGTATTGTAAAGAGCTGACTGACTATCAGAAGAAGAAAAACAAGCAGTTGAAAACAACCTTGCTAGGCAGGAACATCAGAAGTAGAAAATGAAAGGTTTGCAGGTTCTCAATCCATGACATTTCAGGAGAAAAAGCAGACACGGCCTCTGACCCCGAACAGGACGTTTACCTGAGAAGCTGCCATTTTCTCCTTTTCTTCCTCCTGCTCTGGGTTGTTTTCTCATCGCTATTATGTTGAGGAATCACATCAGTATCTTGAGAATATGTCTTCAATGGCATCAGCACAACTCCTTCACCTGTTCCCACCATACCCACAGGCAAAAGGACCGTGAAATGCCAACCTTTTGAAAAAGAGAGATTCAGGAACAATGAGCTCCTGCATGGAGACCAAACTGTGAGGTTTTTCTTTCCTGTCTACATGTGCTCTCCCCTCACACAGAGGCCCCCAAACTGCTACAGCATAGAGTAAGTGGGCTACACTGCCCTACCTCTTCCAATCCCATGTAGAGCAGACACCGACGCTTCTCCATCGGCAAAAAGACCAAAGACTGGAAGCAACGCTCACCAATGAACCCAGCAGCCCTCGTGCTTAAAACTGGCCTAAATTTAGAATCACCTGGAGTTAAAACAATGCAAATGCTCCCACCCAGATCAATAGACTCTGTGGGGCGGGCACAGGTGATGTTACTGCTAAATACTCATCATGCAATGCTAATGGGAAAGTGCATGGGAGCAATGTAGCAAACATTTCTTCCAAAGCTTTAAAGTGCATAGAAATTTGGGGGGAATCTGGGCCCCACTTGAAGTTATAATTCTCCTGTGGGGCTCATAAAATGGCATCTTTAACAAGTTTTTTGTTGGTGCAGATGTTACTCCTCAGGCCCGTATCCAGTAGCACTGAGCTAGAGCTATCAGGCAGAGCACACCTGAGACCACTGAGTAGCGTGAAGGTTTGGGGTAAGAACTTCAGAAGCGCAGGTTCCCTGGGCCTGATTCCTAGGGCCTGAGCCCCTCCTGGAATAGCTGTGGCCTTGCTGTTGCCTACGGGAGATGCTGCTGGGTTGGTGGAGATCACATGGTGGGATTAGGGTTGTGTGAGGGGTGGCCCGTAGAAATCTACCCAAAGGTACCCTTAGTCCTCAGGTCCTTTAGCCCCCTCTCCTCTCAGGGCCCACCTGACCCACAGGACTACCGGAGCAGGGCATGACCACCTGTCCTCAGGTGAGCTGAGACTCCCTACCCCCAAAGATCCAGAGCATGAAGTTGTTTGCATCACAGATTTGTTTGAAAATAAACCAAAGGCAGGCACTGAGGGTGGATTAACATTTTGTGTTGGGAATGGACAGAAGCCTTTGAAAATGATGCCATGAATGCATATTTGATGATTCACAAAGGAAGTTGTGATCTATGTTAATAAAGCACATTATAACTGAATCAACAGATCATAATTTTTGGTTTGTTGTGTGTCTATGTGTGTGTGTTACAAATTGTGGTGCCAGAGTTTGTTCTCCCCACCCCCCTTTATTTATTTTTACTTTCTCACATCTTTAAAGTGCATTGATTAAGGTAAAAATTAGAGAAAAGCATATCTATTTTTTCAAATATTCTTTGAGAATATTGAATCTTTTAAATTTTTCATTTTATTAACATTTTTAAAAAATTTTTATACAATTTTTAAAGGTTACTTTCCATTTACATTTATTATAAAATACTGGCTATTTTCCCTGGGTTGTACAGTACATCTCTGAGCCTATCTTACACCCAATAGTTTGTATCTCCCACTCCCCCACCCCTATAGTGCCCCTCCCACCTCCCCACTGGTCACCACTAGTTTGTTCTCTGTATCTGTAAGTTTGCTTCTTTTTTGTTATATTCATTCATTTGTTGTATTTTTTAGATTCCACATATAAGTGATATCATACAGTACTTGCCTTTCTCTGTCTGACTTATTTCACTTAGCATAATGTCCTCCAAGTCTATCCACGTTGCTGCGAATGTCAAAATTTCATTTTTTCATGGTTGAGTAGTAGTGCGTTGTACATATACACCACATCTTCTTTATCCATTCATCTGCTGAGGAGCACTTAGTTTGCTTCTATATCTTGGCAATTGCAAATAGTGCTGCTATGAATATTGGGGTGCATGTATATTTTTGAAATAGTGTTTTGGGTTTTTCTTGGATATACATCCAGGAGTGGAATTGCTGGGTCATATGGTAGTTCTATATTTAGTTTTTTGAATCTTGTAGTGTATCCCAATAATTGTTTCATAATCCACATACCAGTGTATTTAAAATTTTAAGTGATTTTTAAAAGAGCTTTTTTTTTTTTTTGGCCACACTGGTTGCAGGATCTTAGTTCCCCAACCAGGGATTGAATCCCGGACCAGGGATTGAGCCTGGGTCACAGCAGTGAAAGTGCCAAGTCCTAACCATTGGACCACCAGGGAATTCCCAAACAAATTAGACTTTAAAATAAGGGCTGTTAAAAGAGACAAAGAAGGATACTACATAATGATCAAGGATCAACCCAAGAAGAAGATATAACAATTTTAAGTATTTATGCACCCAACATAGGAGCACCTACATACATAAAGCAAATATTAACTGACATAAAGGGAGAAATTGATAGTAACACAATAAAAGTAGGGAACTTTAAAATCCCACTTACAACAATGGACAGGTCATCCAGACAGAAAATCAATACGGAAACCCTGGCCTTAAAGGACACATTAAACCAGATGGATGGATGTATATATACGAAACATTCCATCCAAAAGCATCAGAATACACTTCATTTTCAAGAGCACACGGAACTTTCTCCAGGATAGCTCACATGCTACACCTCAAAACAACCCTCAGTAAACTTAAGGAAATTGAAATCACATCAAGTATATTTTCCAAACACAATGCTATGAGACTACAAATCGACTTTAAGAAAATAACTGCAAAAAACACAAATACGTGGAGGCTAAACAATATGCTACTGAACAACCAATGGAACACTGAAGAAATCAGAGAGGAAATAAAAAATACTTAGAGACAAAAGAAAATGAAAACACAACAATCCAAATCTATGAAACACAGCAAAAGCAGTTCTAAAAGGGAAGTTTACAGTGATACAAGCTTGTTTACAGGAAACAAGAAAAATCTCAAATGTACAATCTAACCTTACACTCAAAGGAGTGAGAAAAAGAAGAAAGCTCGAAGTTAGTAAAATTTTTAAAAATCATGAATATTAGAGGAAAAATAAATAAAATAGAGATGAAAAATCAATAGAAAAGATCAATGAAACTAAGAGCTGATTCTTTGAAAAGTTAAACAAAATTTAGCCAGACTCATCAAGAAAAAAAAGAAAAGAGAGGGCCCAAATCAGTAAAATCAGATATGAAAAAGAGTAAGGTACCACTGACACCACAGAAACACCAATGAGCATGAGACTGCCATGAACGATTATATGCTAATAAAATGGGAAACCTAGAAGAAATGGACAAATTCCTAGAAATGTACAATCTCCCAAGACTGAATGAGGAAGAAATAGAAAATATAATCAGACGAATTACCAATAATGAAATTGAATCAGTTATTAAAAAACAAAAAAACCTTCCAACAAACGAAAGTCCAGGCAGATGGCTTCAAAAGTGAATTCTACCAAACATTTAGAGAAGAGTTAACACCTATTCTTCTCCAACTATTCCAAAAAATGGCAGAGGAAACTGCAGAGTCAGGAATTACAGGGTTGGGGAAAATGGGTGCAGGGTCATGAGGAAACTAAGGACACTTGGTAACTGATGACCGGAACATTTGGGGGCATTAGACATACAGGACACGAGAAATGGGCTGAGGTCACCGGAAGGAGAGGAGGATAAAGGGCAAGGGAGAAGGAAGATAAGAAGGATAAAAGGCTTGGGAGCAGTAGAAGGGGAGGAGGGTTGGGTTGAGCGCTCTGGATTCCAGAGGATAGAGGTTTCATGGGGATGGAGGTCTAAAATGCACAGGATGGACACGGGAGAGCAATAAAGAAGCCTAGAAGGGGAAGAATTCATTCTAGAGATATCTAAAGGTCACAGAGGCAGAGAGATTGAGGTCACAATGAGGAATAGAGGACAGTGGAGTAAAGGGATGGAGGTGGGTGATGCTGGTTGCAGAGGGTGGAGGGTCACGAGTTTTTTCTCCTGTTTAAGCAAACAAAACTTAATCCAGAGTCAAGGCACTTTGCGAAAATAAATTACGAACAACCAATCACACACAGACAGCAAGGCTTTCCCAAACCAAGGTGACTGGTTAAGATACAGTCAAATATTATCCTCGCTTTGATGTGGTGTCTTCTTTAGAAAAACCTCTCTCCGAGTTCCTGCAGATAAAGTGCTCCTAACCACCTTTGATTTGAGGCTGCTGGAACTGAATAGAGAGTCGGCTCAAATGAACTCTTGAAAATTGGAATGCACATAAATTAACATTTTAACACACGGTGCCACATTTCATTTTGAGCACTAGCACCTCGTCTAGTCCCTAAAAACCTCGCTCAGGTGCAGCGTGGCCTGAGGACTCAGGGTGAAGTCTCTCCCCGCTTCCCCCTGCCCCCACTCACTCACGCCAACAACACACCAGCACAGCTGTGCCCTCACTTGACCAGACTGCACCCTTGATAGTAACACCACACTGCCTGCGCCGGCAGAGTCTCCCACCACGTGCTGAGCAGGGCACAGAGGACTTCTGGCACACACCAGCCCCTCCCAGGGCCAAAACTTCCAGTCACAGCCTCCTCCCTTCACCAGCCCGGGGCTCAAGATCGCCAGCCTTGAATTCCATTTTAATGGAGCCCACACAACTGAGTTCGCAGTTCAGGCAAGCTGGTACCACAATCTGTAGCACAGACCAGTTCTCCCTCTGACCCGTGTTGTTACCCCTTGGGTTTTGACAACCTTCCCTTTTTTGGCCTCTTCTTTAGCCCAAACCTTCACACAGGCACAGACAGGGAATGCAGATGAAACTCATAAGGACTTGAATCTAGTACCTCTAACAATGCATATGACCCAAGAGCAGACTGGAATCAGGGACTGGCCACCCAGAATCACCCTGAGTAATGTAAACGCATAAGGCACCGGTCAGTCCCACCTCTAGAGCAGCCCATCGGATGCCACAGATTCCTGTTTCATACTTGAGGCTTAACATTGCAGGCACAGCTCTGCTGCCTCAGAATTTCCACCCAGAATATAGTCCCTCTTCCAAAACCAGACTTGCAGAGCCTAATAGGAAAGGTCAATTCAGATTCCGTTTAAAAGGACCACTTAAACAAACAAACAAACAAAAAAGTCCTGCCATGGCTCCGCCCCCATTCCTTGGTCATCCTTTTCTGAGCAGCTCAGAGACCAGAGTTCCTGAAAACTCTGCCACCTTTGTGAATAGATCTGGCATTCATAATTTTTGATGCTCATACTCAGATAAAGGAGAGCAAAGGACTTGAAATTTGGTGGGTGGATTTTATGTTTATCATCCGTGATAGTGAAAGAGAAGAGACAAAGATAATCTCTACTCCCAGGAAGGCAAGCCCGACAACTAAATCCTCCTGGGAAAGATGAACATAGAATATCCAGTTCCCAGCAGATTACGACAATCGACTCTCATAATGTGAGGATGTTAGCACAGTGTCTTGAACACAGTGCATCCTCACATAGCTGTGAGCATACAGTAGGTCCTCATGAAACATTCCCTTCATGAATAAATGTTTCCGCATAACAGTCTTGCTCAGACCCCACTGCTTTCTCTAGTCCCTGATGAATTTGAAAGTGGTGAGCAGGGAATGTCATCTTTTCAGAAGTTGTTAGTGGTCTTCCCTGGGAACAAGCAGTATTTGTGTTCGGATAGGCACTCAGGCACTGTTCTTGATTTCTCTAGATTAATGCTGCTGGAAATGGAGTCTGGGGTAAGCAACTTCAGTGGCTGCTCAAAGTGCAAATTAATGACCTTCATCCCAACTTGGAGACTCATAACGTCTGAGTGTGGGGCCCCAATATCTGTTTTTAACGGGATGCATAAGTGATTTGTATAGACATGCAATTCTGGTGAGCAATGTTCCCCAAAGTCATTTTCAGCATTGACTCCCCATTGGAATCATTTACGTATATTTTAGAACTACCATTCCCTGTGTCCCACCCCCATAGCTTCTGTCAATTAGTCTTTGGCAGGGCCCAGCATCAGTGATATCTTAACGAAGTGGCCCAGGTTATTCTATCATGAGGCTGGGTAAACACTGTGAGGCTCCCAGGTTCATTTCTGATGACCTAGTACAGGGTCTGGTCCATAGGGAAGCCTGGTCTACATAGACTTGAATGGGGGACACTCAGTCTATCTCACATTCCCAGGGCTGTAGTGGAATGTATACGTGTTTCTAGGAGACAAGTACCTCCAAAGACAAGGGAGGAGAAACTCACATAAACTCCATAAAAGAACGTTGTATGTGCACAGATTTTCCCAGGCCCCCAAAAGCAATGGAATAACAGTCAGAACATGCAGACCCTCAGAGGCCATGGGGAAGCCTTTGGCTCTCACTCTGATTGCCATGGAAGATCACTGGAGCAAAAGGAAAAACCTTAGAGGATTTAGGAGCAGGGTACGAGTAGAACAGATGTACCTCTGTGACAGCAAGAGACATAAACCTGGGCTTCTCAAAATAATTTCCATTGAAGCAGAACTTCCCAAACAACATTTTAAAGCCTCACTTCCTCCTTCACCTTTGGACATCACCCCTGTGTTATCTGCTTTATTCATTCCCACCTACCTGGGTGTATGACTGTTGTCTCTTTTTCTTCACATCCCAAGGCTCTTTGCTCAAAAAAGGTGACCAGGTTCAGCTTACAGACAGCAACACCTATTTATGAAACAAAGGAACATATTACTCATCCTGGAGATTCTACAATTTCCAATCCAGTACTGTGTTCAGTAGAGAAGAGAGAACACTATAAATTATAGAAAATTACTTCACCAAATAGTATTTCCTGACAGCCCCTTTAAAGCACTTAGGAAGCATTTCTAATTTGCAGATCCTTAACTCTACTTCCAAGTAGTACTCAATCAAAAATAAGGAATGGATAGTCGATTTTAAGATGTGGGCAACAATATCTCATTTCATTTTAAATACCTAGAATGATCACTGATCTACAGTGAAAGATGCAGATCAACTCAAGAAATGAGAAGGACAAGATGAAACCTCATGAAGATTTTTTTTGCATCAACAAACCCCTATTTCTTTGAAATGATTTCATTTCTCATTTGTGCTCATTATATTATAGCATTTTAAGATACTTGAATATATACTATGGGACTCTTGTTTTCTTTTCCTGGAGATACAAAAAGTAAGAAACTAAGAGAATAACTGTGAAATGACAATGGAATTAAAAGGAAATTTACAGAACATTTATTAACAAAAGCCTGAACAAAGGTGAGAGCCTTCATTTTCCAAAGCAATCTACAAGGGAAATGAAGTAGACAGGGGGAGTAGTCACATGAAATGTGATAGTTTATGCACATCTCTCAGTAAATCCCTCCAAGACCCTATTAATGATAATTGGAAAATTATTAGCTTTTCAGTGAGGAATCTGGCAGACAGCCCCTGAATTAAGTGAACAAAATTAACATCAGCTGTACTGGGACAAACTGTTATCAGCTGATCAATGCACACAGGACTCATCATCATTGCTGGGATAGTTTTGAAAAGCAACCCCAAAACATTAATCTAATCATGAGAATAGGGTTAAGCACATTTAAAACCACATAGAGCTTCCAGGTCCTGTCCTCTTGTGTATTTTAAATAGGAAGTCTTTCCTTGAGGCAATTTAGAGCTCTCTTCCTTTTTCAGAACTTTGGGTTATTCTGGGCCGTATAGCAAATCAGCTTTACTGGTGCATTTTCATTATCCTTGACTACATAGACTGATGCTGCATCCACATGGGACCTAAATATTACATATTCTCCTTCTTTACTGATATCCCAGGACCCAACCTCATATTCAATGGGAATCTTGTGTATCAACACATCCCCAAGTTGGTATGACAAAAAGGGATATTTCTCAACGTTTGCACGTCAGTAATTTATGGTAGGAATTCTTTATGCTCTAAAGGGAGCCTGGATGGAGAAAATGGAGAGAAGGCGATGGGATATAAATGAGGAATATCCTAAAGATCTAACCTTGGCTATCATTAGAGAAAAAAGAAAAGTATTAAAAAGAAATTTGTTAGGCAGGACCACCAGAGGTAGAGAAGTAAATGTTTGCAAGTTCTCAATACATGGGATTTCAGCAAGAAAAGGGGACACAGCCGCTGATCTGGGTCACAAATTTTACCTGAGAACCTGCCATTTCTTCCTCATCCTCCTCCACTTCTAGGTTCCTTTCTCAGGCAATATTATGTAGATATATGGCACCTGTGCCTCTTCAAGGGCATCAGCACAGCGCCTTCACCTGCTACCCCCACTCTCAGAGGCAGGAGGCCCCTGAAATGCAGAAAGACCATGTTCCCCTCTCCTTTGTCACGTGACAGATTCAGGAAGAAATGTGCTCCAACATGGAGACCAAGGATATTCTCCTTCCCTGTTTTCATACGCCCTTCTGTCTCACAGTCAGCCAGGAATGCTGCTACAGCAATGGGGTATGTGGGGTGCACGGCCCTGACCCACCCACCCAGACTCTACTACCTTTCCTTAAACCAAAGGCTGGACTCAAGTCTCACACCACAGAAATATCTGAGAGCCCTCTTGCATAACCCTGGAATTGCCTGGTAAATGTAGTGAAAACAAATTTATTTGTATTCTATGTAAATTTTGTGGTTCAACTGAAGCTATGTTATACACCAAAAAATACAAATTTGTATGTCAACTATACTTGATTTTTAAAAAGTGCACTCTCACCTAGACCAATAGAATCTGTGAAGGAGGTCACAGGTGATACTAGTAATTAAAATTTGCCATGTCATCTTTATTGTAAGCCCAGAGTGATAAACACATATGTAAATCTTGCCTCTCAAACTTTAATATGCATACAAAGCATTGCAGGACTATGGAAGAAATTGTGATTCTGCAGGTTCGGAGTGGGGCCCGTGAATTGGCAGCTTTAACAAGCTTCTTCCGTGTGCCGATGTTGCTCCCCAGACCCATTTTTAGTAGCACTAGAGAAAGCAGGCACGCCACACCTCAGCCCCTTCCACCAAACGCCTTATCTCAAGACAACTACTCTTGGTTCCATTAAGGACCACCATCACGGTCTTGAAGGATCACATGTTTGGCTGGTACTTTAAGGTTTACAGAAGGCTAATGAAGGCTGTAACATCTGAGTAAGTCTCTATTTGGGAAACAACATGTATATAGGCATTAGTGCAATGACTACTGAGCACTTACTCTGTGTTTACAAGTAGGTTATGGTGCACTGTTTTGGAAACCTCACAGCTATTCTTGGAGTTAATCTTCATAACACCCTGGGATTTTGGCACTAGGAGGCTCATAATAACCATGAGGATGTAGATACTGGGACTCACCTTTCTGTCTCTTCTTCTATTTCTCTATCATTGGTATTTTTTAAATGTTTGCATACAGTAGAAACTACCTATAGATGGCTGGAAGAATACAGAAAGGAAGGGTATCTTAGGAGTTCAGAGAGTCTTCATTGTTTAGTGTTTACTTTTACTCTATTTTCTAAAAGGGTCATTATAGTATGAAGTTTATAAGTAAAATCCAATTAGTTTTCCTAACTGGATGTATTTTTTATACTCCCATAAGCTATACAGGGTAATTTTGTTGCCGAAATATCAGCTTCCCTGTGCACAGATGCCAAACAGAAATATGGAGACAGAGATTTTGGAGGAAGAGAGAGATGGCTTTATTTTTCTGCCAGGCAGAAGGGAAGACCCATCAGACTAGCACCTCAAGAACTGTGCCCCCGCACCCCGTCCTGGGGAATTACAGAGGGTCTTATAGGTGGAACACGCAGTCCAGGGTAAGTGACAAGGATCAAAGTGGTGAAGGTCTTGCATTCTTCTTCTTGCAATATTTTAAAACAGTCACTGCTGGCATCAGGCAGCCTGGTAATTGGGTCCGTTCATCTCTGGGTTATTGGCCTGCGACCTTCTTTCTGAAATGTAAACAGCTATAAGGGGTGATGTGCTACAAGAGAATGCAGCGAGAGTAAATGCCAGGTGCAGGGTACGAGAGTAATTAGCTCTGTTTAGCTTTGTGAAGGACAAGTCTAGCTACAGTATTTGTTAGTAGTAACAGCTAAAGAATAACCAAGATTGCTTAACTCTTTCAGGCCTGTTGGTGCTGTTTCCCCAGCCTGTTCATTGTTGCTTATTTTGTTTATCAGATAAGTCTCATTTCTATTTTTGCTGCAACAATTTTTATTCATCTACATTCTCAATAAAATTTGAAGTTATGAATTTTTCTTTTGTTTATTTAATTTGGTATCTAGAAATTTGAGGTGCTTTCCTATTATTCTTTCCCTGGTGTCTAGCATAAATAATAAAGAAAATATGATACACAAAAATGAATATTATTTAGCCTTAAAAAAAAAAGGACATTTTCCATTTGGGAGAACATCAATGAACTAGAAAGACATTATTCTAACTGGAAAAAGCCAACACAGAAAGGAAAATAGTGTATTACCTCAATTATGTGTGGAATCTACTGAAGTCCAATGCACAAACACAACAGAATCTTGATTGTCAGGAATTTGCCTGCAGAGATGGGAGATGCTGGTCCCATGATACAAAAAGTAGGTTATAAACAATGTATGAACTCTGGAGATCTAAGTACAGCCTGCTGAAACAGTTAATTTTACGAGATATTATACTTGAGATTTGCTAAGATCCACCCGGCAGGGGTGTGGGGACAGAAAGAAGAGGCTCATGTAAAAAGGAAAAATGTTAGATTGTGGAGAACTCTCGAGAGAAAGAAACCATACACAGCGATGAGCACAGCCCGCCCAACAAAATACCAGCGCTTTTACACGCTCAAAGTTCCCGACCCCAAACACCGTTGTCTACGTGCCAACACACACGCAGGCCTGCAGTTCCAAAAGTGCAAGCCCAAGAGTCAAGGAAGGTATTTCTGTGTCTCGTGAACAATGAATGTGCAGTCAGACCACAGAGAGCCTGTCACGGTGTCTGGCCACTGAACACCCAACCAGGCTGGAAGGGCCCCGATCGCATGCTTAGGCAGAACTCTGCCCCCTCTTTGAGGCGAGGCAATTTGGGCCGGTGATTCACAGGTGCCCACTACCCAACCCGTCTTCTCTGGGCACACCCTTGGGGTTCCTCCAAGCTCACCACCTAGCCATGAGGTCCCGCCCAGGAGTCGCAGCTGCGTTCCCCAGTGCTTTGGCGCCGTCTGGCGGACATCTACTGTAACAACAACTCTCAGCCCTTCTGCCTGCCTCCCTCCCCAGCCCTGCGGCTCCACTGACCTTGAGCACCAGTATGCCTGACTTCTTTTCTTTTCTGCCTCGAAATACAAAGAAATGCCCTTCGAGGGAGGTATTTTTCTCTCTCAAAGCCTCCCGGGGCACTCACCCCTCCCTACCCCATCGCTCTATTTTCAATCAGCCCCCTGAAGTCGAGTGGCGTTGACCCCGGCTTTAAATCCAACCATTTCCCCCTTAATTCAGGTGACCAGGCTTTAGGTCGGGTCCGGCCAGGAGGGGTGTGGGCGCAGGAGGAATCGCTTCAGATGGAAAAGGAAAAAAGAAGTCTGAATAGAACTCTCAAGAGAAAGAAGAATACACAGGGATGTGCACAGCCCGCCCACCAAAATACCAGTGCTTTTACACGCTCCACATTCAGGACGACCAGCCCTGTTTTCCACATGCCAACACCCATGCAGGACTGCAGCTTCAAAAGTGCAAGCCCAAGAGTCAAGTAGGGTATTTCTTGGCCTGGAGAACAATGGCAGTCAGACCTCAGACAGCCTGTCAGGGTGTCTGGCCACTGAACACCCAACCAGGCTGGAAGGGCCCCGATCGCATGCTTAGGCAGAACTCTGCCCCCTCTTTGAGGCGAGGCAATTTGGGCCGGTGATTCACAGGTGCCCACTACCCAACCCGTCTTCTCTGGGCACACCCTTGGGGTTCCTCCAAGCTCACGACCTAGCCATGTGGTCCCCCCATAAGTCGCAGCTGCGTTCCCCAGTGCTCTGGCGCTATCTGGCGGACATCCATTGTAACAACAACTCTCAGCCCTTCCCCCTGCCTCCCTCCCCAGCCCTGAAGCCTTCACTGGCCTTGAGCACCAGTATGCTTGATTTCTTTCCTCCTCTGCCTCCAAATGCAAAGAAGTGCCCTGTGAGGGGGGTATTTTTTCTCTCTCAAAGTCTCCCGGGGCACTCACCCCTCCCTAACCCATCGCACTATTTTCAATCAATCAGCCCCATGAAGTCACGTGACGTGATTCCTGCTTTAAATCCAACAAGTTCCCCTTTAATGCAGCTGACCATGCTTTAGGTCTGGTGTGGCCGGGACCGGTGTGGCAACAGGAGGAAGCAGCTCAGATGGAAAGGGAAGAACGAAGTTTTCAGAGAGCTCTCCAGAGAAAGAAAGAATACACAGGGATGAGCATAGCCCACCCACCAAAATACCAGTGCTTTTACAAGCTCCCCATTTAGGACCCCCAGCCCCATTTTCCACATTCCAACACTCACACAGCCCTTTACCTCGAAAACTGGGAGCCCAAGATTCAAGCCAGGTATTTCTGGCTCCAGAGTTTTGCCTCTGTAGAAATAGCCAGTCAGGCTGTCCAGCCAATGGGCCACCCGACCAGGCTGGAAGTGCCCCCATCGCAAGCTTCAGCTCTACCTGCTCTGTGAGAGGAGGCAATTGGAGTCAGAGAGTCAGAGGCTCCGGACAACCAACCGCTCCTCTCAGGGCTCACCCTGGGGTTCTGCCAACCCCATCTCAGAGGCTGGAGCCGCAGGTGGGCTCCGCCAGTGCTCTGCCGCCCTCTGGCGGCTGTCGGGTTTGACGCCAACGCTCATCCCTTCCTCCTGCCTCCCTCCCTTTCCCCAGCCTGGCAGCTGCACTGGTCTATCCTCAATAAATCTTACCTTAAGGGGATTTCCCTGGTGGTGCAGTGGTTAAGAATCCGCCTTCCAATGCAGGGGGCATGGGTTCGAGCCCTGGTCCGGGAAGATCCCACATGCCGCGGAGGAACTAAGCCGGTGTGCCATAACTACTGAGCCCACGTGCCGCAACTACTGAAGCCCCTGCGCCTAGAGCCCGTGCTCTGCAACAAGAGACGCCACCGCAATGAGAAGCCCACGCACCACAACGAAGAGTAGCCCCTGCTTGCCGCAACTGGTTTTGGCCATCCTGTGTTTTCAACAGGAGGGTTATAAATGTGTGAGGTTTCTCAGTGGCTGGGGGAAGGGACAGAGAGTACCAAGGAAGGAAGGGAAAAAATGAACTACAAGACCAGAAGCACTAAAGGCAAACTGTTTCTCTTACCTCCAATCTAATTCTCCTGGTGCCCAAACTGTGAGTTAAATTTCTTTGGAAGTTGCATTGTGTTTTTTAACTACCAAAGCAAAATTCAAACAGTAAAAGTTGACTTTGGAGTTTAACAGAAGAATGGAAGAAAAGAAAGAAAAGAAAGCTGATGGTACCAAGTTATTTTTCTGGTCAGCAATTTTCCCTCACCCCCATCCCCGCCAGGACTGGAGACGGACTGACTGAAGCCTTTGGAATGAACTTCGCCAAGGAGCACTCACTCATGAAACTGAGTGCAGACAAGCTGATGGGATTCATTAATTGTGATTAGTGTGCCAGATTTTCTATAATCCTTGGTTGACTTTTCTGGAACTGAAAACAGGATCCAATTTAGAAAAAGAAAAAGAAAAAAAAATGGCTGTGATAAGCGAAGGTGGACAGAAAAACTGTTATAGGGACCTTAATGGATTTCCATTGCCCACAGCCATGGTTCTCACAGTGGTCTTGAGACCAGCAATTTCTTCATCACCTGGGAACTCATTGTACTAGTCTGCTTAGGCTGCTATAACAAAATACCACCAGTTGGGTGGATTAAACAACAGACATTTGTTTCCTTACAGTGCTGGAGGCTGGAAGTCCAAGATCAAGGTGCTGGCCAGTTTGGTTTCTGGTGAGATCGCTCTTCCTCTTTTTATAAGCCACCAATCCAATCAGATTAGGAACCCAGATTTATAACCTCATTTAACCTTAATTATCTCCTAAAAGCCCTATAGCAAATACTGTCACATTGGGCATGAGGACGTCAACATATGAATTTTGGGGGACAGAATTCAGTCCATAGGACTCGTTACAAATGAAAATTCTGGAGCCCTGCCTCAGACCTACTGAATCAGAAATTCAGGAAATGGAGCCCTGCAATTTGTGTCTTATTAATCTCTCCAGGTTATTCACATGCACACTAAAGCCCGAGAAGCACAGGCCTGCAGGGAAAATTCCCAACATCCCATTTCTTTTCCTCCACAATTTTTCCCATTTTTACTTTCCGACCTAATTTCTTAACTGCTCTTTGACATGACCTCTGCTTCTGCTAAACTCCTTCTCACCGTGGCCTGAAGGATCATTCTTATTCTTTCAGATTCTTGTTTACTGTCCTTCCACAACTTCGCATTGTCTTTCAACCTCTTTAATGAAGCATCACTTTAACATCCCAGCCAAGGTCATGTCTTCTTTCTCCAGACAGCAGAAGCACTAATTGTCTAAACCAATCATTTTCATATTTTTACAGATTTTACTTTCTTAGAGTTCATAGGTTATACTTGTCTGTAATTTTAGCACAAGCCTTTCCATATAAAAAGTACTTAAATCTTCAAAATATTTTTACTGTCTTGCTTATAACTCTTCTCTGTAAGCAACTCCCTACAACACTTGCTCCAATACAACACTGATTTGGGGTATCAAACAGCCCATTGATCTCTGACATAATGCTACTTCCAAAGTTGCTTAATAGAAAAAATAATCTATATAGTATTTGCTATTTATTAAATCTTTAAGTGTACCAAGTCCTATAATAAGCACTTAGTACATTAACTCATTAAATTCTCACCATCACCCTGATATAGGCATTATGATCTTTATTTGACAGAAAAAGACACTGGAAACTGAGGCAGAGGAATTCAAGGAATTCCCCCAAAGTCACATACCCAAGGAGCAGCAAGGTCGAAAATTATGAATCTATGTTTCTCTAACTCAAAGCATATGCATTATTTTCACTATGTTATACTAGAGACAGAGATTTAGTTTTCTGTCAACGTGTTGAATTTACTGCCAAGAACCCCAGAGTGTACGTGTCTTGCAGTAAAGATATTTCCAGGGTAGCCTTTGTAAACTCTCTATTTTCTCCACCCCTAACGTACACATACGCACATACAGAAGCACTGCTAAAAGTAAACCATCATGAAAAGAAAATTTAGGGAGGACTTGTTGAGACCACCAGATACTATTAAATGACTACAGACAACAAAGAGCTCTGTTCTATCTGCTAGTCTATATGCTATTTATCTGCAGACAGCCTTTGGAATTCTTTCATATTTACATTAAAGACAACTGAAGAACTCAAAGGGAATTACTTGAAAGCTCACAAGGAGCTCTGATAAACTTTTGCCCAAAGCAATGACTGATAACTGAACACTAGAAACACTCACACACACATATATATGCATAGAAAATTGAAAAAAATCTATAAAAACAATGGATTTTTTTTTAAAAATTCGTACATTCTTAGCTTCCTTTCCCAGAAAACAGCCCAAGTGGTTATATCTTACTTTCACAGCTGCCTGCACTTTAGACTGGACTGTTAAGATAATAAGCCACACCTACTGTATTGTTTCAGTCATACCAACCACCAGCTGAGATAGTAATGAAAAGTAACACTCCATTCACAGCCTACCTGGGGTGTTCAGCAGACTCAACATCTTGCAGAAATAGGTGACATACTGTTCACATGGAGGCGCTGTAAATGAGCTGAGTATTCTTCTGGGTTGTAGCCCACCAACGTCATCTGCATCTGCAAGTCGTGAGACACTATGGTCCATACTTTGTCCTCTGTGGGGAGAAAAATGCCACAACGATGGGTCATTAATATGCAAATACATCTTCAAATGTCAGAAAATAAGTGAGCTATGCTTTCACTGGTGTTTTCCCCGAACTGCTGTAGAACAGAGTTAAGGACAGTAATCCTTAAAGTAACCCCTACCCTTTTCTCACACCTACATTCTGCTTCTATAGACAAAGCAGAAAATTCATGTTTTTTATTAAAAACAAACGCAAGATCTGGTTGATGCTCTAATGTCCACAGCATTGAATATGAAGCCCATTTTCTTCCAATGCCTTCCCCTCTCTGGAACCCCTCACTCCTCACATAGAACAGGATCAGTCCTCCCTAAATGAACTATGTGCTCTCAAGCCTCTGGATCCTTGTACATGCTGTTTGCTCTAATCAGAATATGCATCCTCACCTTGTCAACAATGGTCCTTTTCACTCTGACCTTTCAGGTAAAAGGAGACACTGTATGCTCTGTTATTGAAATGTTCTACACATGTGGGAAGATGCAAATAAGTAATTATCTTGGTGTTTTGGACCCTGAAAATTTCACTGTGTGAAAAGGAGAAGCAGATATAAGATTGATGAGGTTAAATTAAAATCCTATAGGCATTGGGCTTCCCTGGTGGCGCGGTGGTTGGGAGCCCACCTGCCAATGCAGGGGACACGGGCTCGAGCCCTGGTCCGGGAAGATCCCTCATGTCACGGAGCAACTAAGCCCGTGCGCCACAGCTGTTGAGCCTGTGCTCTGGGGCCCGCAAGCCACAACTACTGAGCCCACGTGCTGCATGTACTGAAGCCCGCGTGCTCTAGAGCCCGTCCTCCGCAACAAGAGAAGCCATGTCAATGAGAAGCCTGCACACCACAATGAAGAGTAGCCTCCCCTCACCGCAACTAGAGAAAGCCCACACGCAGCAGCGAAGACCCAACACAGCCAAAAATAATAAATAAAAATAAATTTTAAGAAAATCCTATAGGCACCTCCCTGGCAGTCCAGTGGTTAAAACTCCCCGCTTCCACTGCAGGGGGCACGGGTTTGATCCCTGGTAGGGGAACTAGGATCCCGCATGCCTCAACATGGCCAAAAAAAAAAAATCCTATATAGTTCTGTATTTGAATTAAAAGTATCACTATAAACCCTTGATGATGTTATCTTTTTAAAAATGCAGATATATGTCCTAGCTCCATCCACTGAAAAAGTCCCGAAACAAGAACAAACCTCTGGCACCAGACTGTCATCACTGAATACCATTTTCCATTAAGAGAAAACTAGGCTCCTGGAGAAATGGCTGATTCCAGGGCTGGAACTGGATAAGAGGAGCCTGGAACATATTGTCACATCAGAAACAAATAAACTACTGGAGACAGAGGACTGTTCAAAGACCCCCCAGGGCCAAAGACATCAATCAGAATTTCCTGCAATGAATTAAAATACATCAAGGATATTTAATTCTATGAGTTCACTGAAAAAAAAAGAAATGTTTTATTTTGGAAGATTAGCTAACATGTTATTTTGAATATCAGTAAAAGAAGGCAAAAAATCCAGCATTTAGTCCATGTTACCTATATGAACGGTAATATAACTAAATACTCCCTTTATGGAAATACTTCAGCTCATAAATGAAGGCTAAGTGATAAATTAGAGTGTCACAATTTTTTTTTTGGCCGGCCCCATGGCATGTGGAATCTTAGTTCCCCAACCAGGGATCAAACCCGCACTCCCTGCATTGGAAGTGTGGAGTCTTAACCACTGGACTGTGTGTCATCATTTTGTAACTTGTAACAAGTTAGTAGGATCTAAGGAGACTAATTCATGGCTGCTAACATATCCACAAGTGAAAGGAGAGAAGGTGTGCCTCATGGGGTTGGGAGGGGAGGGCACGTACACAGCACTACAGTGAAGCAAGGCAGACACAAATCAGGCTGGAATTTCACCAAGCTTATAGTCCTACCTGCCAACTTCTAGAAAATATAGAGGAAAGGGGAACATGTTAAATGGCACCAAAGGGAAATAATCAGCAACATCCATGCTGTGGAAAACCATATAGATCATACAATCTAGTTTTTCAACAGGTAAGTAATAAATTACAAGGGAAGAGAGAGAGACAGAGCTACAGATTTAAAGAGATGACCTCAACTTGCCCTTAGGCAAGGGCAATAGGAGTGGGGTCTTCCTATTTCAGGAAATGGCAACTTCATTCCGCCAGTTCTCAAAAGCCTTGGAATTGCCCTTAACTTTCCCCTTTATTCTACCTCTGCATGCAGCCTGTCAGTGACTCCCATCTGCTCCATGTATTCAGAATCTGGGTACCCCTCATCCCATCCCCCACCACTGCTCTTGTCGAAGTCCCTGGGGCCCCTCGCCTGCATCCCACAGGAACCTCTAACCAGCCCCATCTTTCCACCCTCGTACCCTTGAGGCAGGAGATAGATGGGCCCCAGGCTGAGCATCTGGATTTCGTTCCCTGTGGACAAAGACTCCAAAATATCAGTAGCAGGACAATCGAGAGAGGAGGCTGGGCCCTGCCCAGATAAGAGATAAAAGACCACATATCCCTCATTCTCGAAATCAAGGAAACCTCCCTGACTACCCATGCACAAAAAGGCTCCCTGGAGGTCAAAAAGGGAGGGGGCGCTACCCCACAGTAAGTGATGTCAACTACCCATAGGCCTCTTCCTAGAATCCATCTTGGCTAAGAGATACACATGCACACAGGGAGGACCCTGAGATAAACGAAATATGGACTCAAAGCCAGGCAAAGCAAGATGATTGTTCAAAGGAAACCCGGATGAAATGCCCCACAAGAGTGATTCAAACTACCACTAGGGTGCGACTCTCTCTCTGAGCCCACCCATGTGTCTATCCACGCGTATTGTACTCTTTTTCCTCCTAATAAACACTTTACTTGCTTCACTAATTTCCATCTCTATGTGGAAATTCATTTCTACACAGCTGACGGGCCAGGGCCTTGTCACTGGCCACTGTGCCGGGTGGTCTAGTGGTTCGGATTCAGCGTTCTCACTGCCTTGACCAGACTTCAATCTCTGGCCGGGGAACTGAAACCCTGCTTCAAGCCAATGCAGGCTGAGGCCACCCAAGATCACCCTGATGCCTACGGTCAACACAGCAGCCAGGCTGAGCCCTTTCAAATACAAGTCAGATTCTGACACAGCTCAAAGTCTTCATGTAGCACCCAGTCTTGTCCACAGTCAAAGTCTAGTTCTTAAAATAGCCCAAGGCCCTCAGCGATCTGGCTCCTTCTTGCCGCCCTGCTAACCTCTCCACCTTGCTACTTGGGCTCTGGCCACACTAACCTCCTTGCATTCCTCAAACAGATCAGGCAGCCCCTTCTCGGAGACTTGCACTTGCTCTTTCCTGCGTCTAGAGCCATCTTTCCTCAGATCTCCTTGCCCCTCCTTCCCTTGCAGATCTGAGCCCCAGAGCCAAACTTCCCTTCGCTGAGTCCCACCCCTACCACAACTGCTCTCAATCTACCTGCCCAGCTTTGCACATGCAAATTATTTTTTAATGTCTGTCTCCCTCCATTAGAAGGAAAGAAAGCAGGGATTGTTTTCAATGCTATACGCACAGTGCTTAGAATGGTAATTGGCACATAGTAGGGCTTCAAAAATGTTAGTTGAATAGAAGCATGAATTAACAAGAATAAATAGAATACAAATACTTGATCTAGGAACTTCTTAAAGTCACTTTGGTTCAAGTTCTGCTGAGACTATCCTGAGAGACTCTGGACAGGTCCCTTCCTTCCTCTGAGCCAGAACTGCCCTTCATCTATTACAACACACCTCTCTATCAGAATACTTTCCAGCTTGCTGTTCTTAAATCGATGAAAACAAGTTCAGTTATGGTGCCCCTGTAGTCATTTTCTATAGGATAATGACTTTTCCAGTTTTATCTTTGGCCTGATCAAAACTGCCTTCCTTTAGCTCCTCTGATACAGCAAGAAAAGCTACAATATATTTTGGTAGTTCCATCACTTTCTGACATGATTCTGAAAACAAACTGTCATTTATATCCAGACCTGCAGATTTACCTTCGCCTAATTAAAAATTCATTAATTGAATTAGGTTGAAATAGGGAATAACGAATCTAACTCCATATTAGATCTGTTTATTTTACCTTAACCTTTGTTTTCTGTTGCTTTTGCTACAAGTTATTCACTAAAGGGATGTTGCCTATAGCTGAAAATACACATAATGGCTCGTCTCTGGGAACCCTGCCCCCCATGCCTGAAGATTAAACTAATATACCTTTGTTCAGCTCACAGGAAACATCCTGACCCAGCCCACCTGTGAATGGCTGCAGGAAAGAAGAAATTTACACACTCCCTCCCGGAGTCAGGCCGAAACCAGGACCTCTTTGCAATAACTTTTACTGGTCATCTTACTTTACCTCCTCACCTCCCTTTTTCTTTGTTCGATAAAAGAAACTAGCATCCAGACCCCAGCAAGATGGTCCTCTAGGACCCTTGTCCACCATCTGCTTGGAATCCTGGCTTTCCAAATAAAGTTGTTTTTCCTGCCCCAACACCTCCTCCCCTGATTTATTGGCCTGTCCTGCAGCGAGCAGAATGAGCTTGGACTTGGTCACAAGGTTACTTTTATCTCTTTTCTGTTACATTCAGCCCATGGCATAGAATTCTTAAATGTTTGACACTACTTACATTTTCCTCCCTCCCTCCTTCCCTCCTTCCTCTCTTTCTTTCTTCCTCTCTTCCTTCTTTCCTTCCTTCCTTCCTCCCTCCCTCCCTTCCTTCCTTCCTTCTTTCTGAAACCCCTAGGTGGCATTTCAGGGGCTCCAAGGAGCTCTGGTTCTTTATGTCTCAGCTCAGAAAGAATTCAGCAAGAGGCAAAGTGATAGATAAGAAGTGATTTATTAGAAAAGGACGCTTGTGAGGCTTACAAGCAGGTGGGCAAGAGGGTGCTGCACCCCCAAAACATAGTGGGCTACAGTTTTATAATCAAAGGAAAAGTGGGGAGGGGGGAAAGACTACCTTCCTCCTCATTCTTGAGTAGTCGTCACACATCCGTCATTAGCTCCTCCTCCATGTCGGGCAGGGGAGTGTTCTTGTCCCTACATGGTAAAGCTGGGACTGTCACAGCACAATAGAAATGAGCAAAGAGCTGGTAACATATGCTTAAAATGGTAAATCACCTCAGGTTTTAGTATAATGTCACTTTTTCCTTATATTTTTGTTTTTAGTGCACACAGAGAAGCATGTCCTAGGAATCATTAACCTATTGAGCTCACTGGGCAGGATGTGGGTCTCATGCCACCATTGTATTACTGTTTGGGGGCATGTCTCATGCTTCTCTTGCATGGTTTTGTTGCTAAGCAAGCCTGCTTGGCTTTGTGGTTAAGCAAACCTGCTTTTTTTTTCTCTCTTCTTTTTATTTTTTATACAGCAGGTTCTTATTAGTCATCAGTTTTATACACATCAGTGTATACATGTCAATCCCAATCGCCCAATTCAACACACCCCCACCGCCACACTCCCCCCCACCGCTTTCCCCCCTTGGTGTCCATACGTTTGTTCTCTACATCTGTGTCTCAATTTCTGCCCTGCAAACTGGTTCATCTGTACCACTTTTCTAGGTTCCACATATATGCGTTTATACGATATTTGTTTTTCTCTTTCTGACTTACTTCACTCTGTATGACAGTCTCTAGATCCATCCATGTCTCAGCAAATGATCCAATTTCGTTCCTTTTTATGGCTGAGTAATATTCCATTGTATATATGTACCACATCTTCTTTATCCATTCATCTGTTGATGGGCATTTAGGTTGCTTCCATGACCTGGCTATTGTAAATAGTGCTGCAATGAACACTGGGGTGCATGTGTCTTTTTGAATTATGGTTTTCTCAGGGTATATGTCCAGTAGTGGGATTGCTGGATCATATGGTAATTCTATTTTTAGTTTTTTAAGGGACCTCCATACTGTTCTCCATAGTGGCTGGTTCAATTTACATTCCCACCAACAGTGCAAGAGGGTTCCCTTTTCTCCACACCCTCTCCAGCATTTATTTGTAGATTTTCTGATGACGCCCATTCTAACTGGTGTGAGGTGGTACCTCACTGTAGTTTTGATTTACATTTCTCTAATAATTAGTGATGTTGAGCAGCTTTTCATGTGCTTCTTGGCCATCTGTATGTCTTCTTTGGAGAAATGTCTACTTAGGTCTTCTACCCATTTTTGGATTGGGTTGTTTGTTTTTTTAATATTGAGCTGCATGAGCTGTTTATATATTTTGGAGATTAATCGTTTGTCCGTTGATTCGTTTGCAAATATTTTCTCCCATTCTGAGGGTTGTCTTTTCGTCTTGTTTATGGTTTCCTTTGCTGTGCAAAAGCTTTGAAGTTTCATTAGGTCCCATTTGTTTATTTTTGTTTTTATTTCCATTACTCTAGGAGGTTGGTCAAAAAAGATCTTGCTGTGATTTATGTCAAAGAGTGTTCTTCCTATGTTTTCCTCTAAGAGTTTTATAGTGTCCAGTCTTACATTTAGGTCTCTAATCCATTTTGAGTTTATTTTTGTGTATGGTGTTAGGGAGTGTTCTAATTTCATTCTTTTACATGTAGCTGTCCAGTTTTCCCAGCACCACTTATTGAAGAGACTGTCTTTTCTCCATTGTATATCCTTGCCTCCTTTGTCATAGATTAGTTGACCATAGGTGTGTGGGTTCATCTCTGGGTTTTCTATCTTCTTCCATTGATCTGTGTTTCTGTTTTTGTGCCAGTACATATTGTCCAACCTGCTTTCTTGAGTGATCATGAACTTACAGGGGTCTCCCATACTTTTTTCTTTACTTACAATCCCCTAGTGGGATTAACTATTTAATTACCTACTTTGTCTCTTTACTCGGCCCCAATCTCTCCCTCCCTCCCTCCTTTCCTTCCTTCCTTCCTGCCTTCCTTCCCTTCTTTCTCTCTCTCTCTCTTTCTCTTTTTCTAAAAACAAATCCTTGAGCCTTGTCCTGTAGCAGCGTTCCAGACCTTTCTTTCTTTAACTCATGATGGAATAGCATTCTAATCAGACCCTCCTTTAAAGTACCATAAACCCCTTTTTAATATACATAATGTTCATAAAGTCAAACATTAAGCCAGTAAAACAAAATGATCATCATTATGGTCTCTGTCAATAACTTTAAAAATGCTAACCAAATTGTTAATATTGATGAATATTTTGGTCCTTGTTTCTTCATGGCCCTAAACTCTAGTTCCAACAATCTCACCACACACATTTCAGCATCAAAACCCTGTGCATTATCTCTTTATATTTGCTTTATAGCCATTCATTCATTCAACAAATATTATCATGTACCTAACATATGACTGATACAGATCTAGGTGCCAGGGAAACCACAGCAAAAAAAAAAAAAAAAGCATTCATAAGTTTTTGCAGCTTACGTTCTTACATTCTAGTGGGGAAAAGAAAAAAGATAACAAGCAAAATTAAAATAATACATGTATTTTGCAAGTGATAATGACGAGGAGAAAAACTAAATCAGAGAAGGGAAAAATAGGCTGTGTGTATGGGCACTGCATTTTTTTTTTTTTTTTTTTTGGCCAGCCTCATGGCTTGTGGGATCCTAGTTCCCCAGCCAGGGACCAAACCTGGGTCCCGGCCATGAAAACACCAAGTCCTAACCACTGGACTGCCGGGGAATTCCCCATATTTTTAAACCCAGAAGAAACCATAAAAGCCCTGAGAAAGTGACATTTGAATAAATAAGATAGTTATCCAGCAAGCCATGTAGATGCCTGGGGAAAGTATTCCAGACAGAGGGAATGCAAATGCAAGTTTTCTAATTCCGGAATATTTCAGAGACCACTCAGGTAGACAAGGAGGCCAGTGAGTGAGGAAGGGCAGAGTAGCAGAAGTCGAAGGCAGAAATGTGATGGCAATGAGTGGGACCTCACAGTGAGATGGAAAGACATTGGCAGTGGAAGGTTTGGAGCAAGTTAAAGTAGTTTGCTTTAACTTATTCTTTGACATACTATTCTTTGCTTCAATAAAATTATACTTCAGAAGGGTTTGAAAAAAATAGATGTTTATATGTCTATATCTATATATCTTTATAAAGATTTAAAACTTTTTTAAATGTCATGGCATTCTAAAAGGTAGTACAGTAAGTCCCCTACATAAGAACCTTCAAGTTGTGAACTTTCAAAGTGCATTTGCATGTCCAATCACGTAAGTTAGTTCATGTGTCTGGTATACATTGTCACATGCGTGAATCCTTTACAAGTGTTTGTGCTTTTGTGTACTTTACTGTAAGTACTGTATAGAGTACAGTAGTACAGTATTTTTATTTCAAGCCCAGGATGTCCAGAAGCAAGTGTAAAAGCAGCAGTGATGTAGCTGGTACTTCTAAGAAGTGCCAAGCGATAACGATGGAAACAAAAGTGAAAATAATTGAGAGAGTGAAGCGAGGCAAAAAGATAGAATTGGAGGCCCAGAGAAAGGATGAAGAGAGACAAGAGGAAGAAGAAGTAACTGAAGAACCAAAGAGATTCACGACGCAGGAAATGGCAAGGGGATTCTCTTTATTTGAGGAGGCACTGTTAGTTTCTGAGGCACAGGACCTGAACGTAGAACGGTACACGAAGGTTGCAGTAGCCATTCAGAACGCAATCCAGTGGTACCGTGTCATCTATTACGAGAAAAAAAGAGCTAATACCCAAACATCATTGGATCATTTTTTCAAGAGGGTAGATAGAATTGAATCCAACAAGGAACCAGAACCTGTGCCATCAAAGTCGGGTGTGAGTGAAATTAGAGCTTGCCCTCCGTCTCCTATTGCTGACGATCCTTCAGCTCTACCATCTCCCACCTCCTCTCCCTCCTCCAGTCAGTAACTCTCCTTCCCTGTTCACACGATGCCAGCCCGTGTATGACAGCTGTTGTACTGTACTACTGTCAAGGTATTGTACTGTAAGATTTAAAATGTTTTCTTTATTTTTTGTGTTTGTTTTTATGTATTATTTGTGTGAAAAGTATTATAAACCTATTACAGTACAGCATTATATTGCTGATTGTGTTAGCTGGGTACCTAGGCTAACTTTGTTGGACTTACTAACAAATTGGACTTACGCACGCACTCTTGGAATGGAACTCATCGTATGTAGGGGACTTACTGTATATAAGCTCTATGTTGATAACATAAAACAATTACTATTGACGCATCTTGCAAATTATTTTTTAATGCTTGCATATTACACATTACAATGTCTCCTTTGGAGCTATTAAATCTTAAATGACAAATGGATATTAAAGATTTTGCAGGTATCCAGCATCTAGAAGAAAGTTCTGCTGTATAGATTTTTCTTTGCTAGTATCATAAGTTGAAAAATTAAGACTCTTATTCCCACATTCAAAGTGTGTTTATATAATAAGTATTATCAGATATGTGTGTAATGCAAATAGAAACTACTGTGTATGGAAACTTCTAAATTTCTTCCACTGTTCCATTTTCATGAAGAAGCAACTGATAAACTAGTGTATTTAAAATACTCTTTTTGGATTAGTGTGTTATGAAAATACCCTTTGTGATTACTGAGAGCTTAGGATCTGTTTCATCTTGCAATTACATATTTTAAAATTACCACACTGTACATTGTTTTAAATATAGCTGATTTAATGATAGGTTTCAAATACTAGGGCACATGTGGAACATACTGTGGAAGTACATCTCTCCCCTTGGCAATTAAAGGGTCTTTGAGATTACCCAGCTTAGTTATGTTGAATATGTACATTAAAAAGGTCCTTTGCTACCTATATTAGTGACCCCCATATCCTTATCCTATCTGTAATTCTCAAGTAATTCACTTCATGAGAACCCAATTCCTTGTGTGGCTGGAGTTCTGATCAGGCTCTGATAAAGCCAGGAAATGACCAGTGAAAAAAGTAAGGAATAACTCCTCCTAGAACACAACCAGTTTCTTCATCATGTATATGGCTATTCTTTGACTCTTTTCTATGTTATCCATTTACAATCTGAAGTTCACATGATAGAGCAGGTCTATCTACAGTACATTTTAATAAAAGCCCAATCTTAGCTGAGTCCAGTAGAAAAATTTTTTGTATCCTATACATCTGCATATGCCTGTAAGTGTTTCTGATTTTCAGACAATATCATGGTGCTGGTTAATGCCCAATTTGTTCATCTGAGAGCTTTTTTCACCTTTCTTCATACTAACTCTGAAATGATCTTTAAAAAGAAGGTAATAGTATATTATAAATTATCTAAATTGAAAATGGTGTATAAAACCTGTTAGGTAGGCATAACCAACATCTACCTGTAGTCCAAAGCCCTTAGCAGCCCTATTATCTACTATAGTTACTCTACAGGAATAACTTTGGGTCTCTCACTCTTAGAGCAACACAACTGGAACTGAACTATAACACATGCTTCACCTAAGATTTTCCATACTGCATGTCAGCCTTGGCCTGCTGCATAAAACTAGTGAATCCAATTTTGTATATCCTTAAATTTCTCCTCTGTCTCATAAACTTCATTCTGATAACTTAGTCTGTGGCTTTCTTTGAGCATGGAAATCTTACTGGGTGTTATCCTGATTCAATAAATCAACAATTGAACCTCAGCTATGAGGAAGATATGAGCAAGGATCGCCAATGAAATGTTACAGCATTAATAAGAATTGCTTAAACATTTGCAGCCTTATAGGAGATCATAGCCAAGGAAAGAAGCCTACCATTCAAAGGAAACCATGTTCTCATGTAAAACATTTTGAGTACCAAATAATATCAATATAATGTCATGTAAGAGAGCATCCATTTTGACTCTTTTGTACCAGAGATTAAGAAACCAAGTGTAATGGAGTTACCACATGATCCTGCAATCCCACTCCTGGACATATATCCGGAAAAGATGAAAACTCTAATTCAAAAAGATACATGCACTCCAATGTTCATAGAAGCACTATTTACAATAGCCAAGATATGGAAGCAACCTAAATGTCCATCAGCAGATGAACAGGGAATTCCATTGGTTAAGACTCTGAGCTTTTACTGCCGAGGGCCTGGGTTCAATCTCTGGTTGGGGAACTAAGATCCCGCAAACCGCGCACTGCAGCTAAAAAAAAAAAAAAATCAGATGAATGGATAAAGAAGATGTGGTACATATATACAATGGAATATTACTCAGCCATAAAAAAGAATGAAATAATGCTATTTGCAGCAACATGGATGGGCCTAGAGATGATATTGCTTATATGTAGAATCTAAAAAAATAATACAGGGGAATTCCCTGGTGGTTCAGTGGTTAGGACTCCACACTTTCACTGCATGGGGCATGGGTTCGATCCCTGGTCAGGGAACTAAGATCCTTCATGTTGCACAGCGTGGCCAAAAAAAACCAAAAACAAAGAATTATAAAGAGATTTGGAACCATGTCAGTTAAGGATCTACTAAGTACTAAAGTAACTGGGAAGTTCAAGATTATGGACTTAAAGATTATGTTAAAAGAGATTGATTTGTAAGAATATTTCAGAATTGACTTTTTCTGCATATTTACTAAAAATATTAATATGTATAAATAACTGCAGCAAGAAACTAAGAAAATAGAGTTGCATTTAAGTTAAAGGTAACAAGATTAATGTTTTCCAAGATTAGTAAAGGCAAATGGTAGAAAAGTTACATTTGTGTTGGAAACAATACTTTAGTTTTATAATATAAAGAAATAATTTGTCTTTGTAATTTTGTTAAAGGAAAGTTTTGCATGTTCATAAAATTACTATGATTTTTGTAATTTAGGAATAATTTTACACTAAATATTTTCCCACTAAGACACCGAAAATTAATACCCCCTTTAAAACAAGATTACTATCATGTAGGAACAACTTCCATAGACTTGCAGTCTATTATTGTTCTGTAAGAACAATGACTTTCCTGGAGGGCAGAAGTAGGCCTTTATATACTTCAACAGCAGTTTATTTTCAAATAAATGTATACTTCTTAAATGAAAACATTTTAAAAGTATTTAAGTGCATTGGAAATTGGAAGTAATGTTAATCCTGATTATCTGAGTGGGGTGATTATGGATGACATGGTCTTCTAATTATACTTTCTAAATTTCCTACAATGAGCATGTATCCATCTGGGCCATTTGATTTGTCAGAAGCCCTAATTAGGGGACCTTCAAGATGGCTGAGGAGTAAGACATGGAGATCACCTTCCTCCCCACAAATGCATCAAAAATACATCTACATGTGGAACAACTCCTACAGAACACCTACTGAACGCTGGCAGACCTCAGTCTTCCCAAAAGGCAAGAAACTCCCCAAGTACCTCGGTAGGCAAAAAGAAAAAAGCAAAAACAGAGACAAAAGATTAGGGACAGGACCTGCACCACTGGGAGGGAGCTGTGAAGGAGGAAAAGTTTCCACACACTAGGAAGGCCCTTCACTGGGGGAGACGGTGGGTGGCGGCGGGGAAGCTTCGGAGACACGGAGGAGAGCGCAGCCACAGGGGTGCAGAGGGCAAAGCAGAGAGATTTCCCCACGGAGGATTGGTGCCGACCAGCTCTCACCAGCCTGAGATGCTTGTCTGCTCACCCACCAGGGCGGGTGGGGGCTGGGAGCTGACACTCGGGCTTCAGAGGTCAGATCTCAGGGAGAGGACTGGGGTTGGCTGCGTGAACACAGCCTGAAGGGGGCTAGTGCGCCACAGCTAGCCAGAAGCGAGTCTGAGAAAAAGTCTGGACTTGCCTAAGAGGCAAGAGACCATTGTTTCAGGGTGCACTAGGAGAGGGGATTCCTTCCCTGTCTGCCCACATAAGGCAGAGCACTGCCTAAACGATCTCCAGAGACAGGTACGAGCCGTGGCTATCAGCTTGGACCCTAGAGATGGGCATGAAACGTTAACTCTGCTGCTGCAGCCACCAAGAATCCTGTGTGCAATCACAGGTCACTATCCACACACCCCCGGGAGTCTGTGCAGCCCGCCACTGCCAGGGTCCTGTGATCCAGGGACTAGTTCCCCAGGGGGAACACACAGTGAGCCTCAGGCTGCTGCAACGTCATGCTGGCCGCTGCTGCAGGCTCGCTCCACATTCCAATTATAACTTCCATACCCCTCCCTCCCCACAGCCTGAATGAGCAAGAGCCCCCTAATCAGCTGCAGCTTTAACCCCATCCTGTCTGGGCAGGAACAGATGTCTGAGGGTGACCTACACACAGAGGCAGGGCCAAATCCAAAGCTGAACCCCAGGAGCTGTGCGAACAAAGAAGAGAAAGGGAAATCTCTCCCAGCAGCCTCAGGAGCAGCAGATTAAATCCCCACTATCAACTTGATGTACCTGCATCTGCGGAATACCTGAATAGACAACGAATCATCCCAAAATCGAGGCAGTGGACTTTGGGAGCAACTGTGGACTTGGGGTTTGCTGTCTACAAATGATTTGTTTCTGATTTTTATGTTTATCTTAGTACAGTTTTTAGCACTTGTTATCATTGGTGGATTTGTTTAGTGGTTTGGTTGCTCTCTTCTTTTTTTATTATCATTATTATTTTTTATTTTAATAATTTTCTTTTATTTTTTTTTCTTTCTTTTTTCCTCCCTTTTCTTCTTCTGAGCCGTGTGTCTGACAGGGTCTTGGTGCTCTGGTCTGGTGTCAGGCCTGAGCCTCAGGTGGTAGAGCCAAGTTCAGGACATTGGACCACCAGAGACCTTCTGGCCCCATGTAATATCAATCGGTGAGAGCTCTCCCAGAGATCTCCATCTCAATGCTAAGACCCAGCTCCACCCAACAGCCAGCAAGCTCCAGTGCTGGATGCCCCACGCCAAACAACTAGCAAGACAGGAACACAACCCCACCCATTAGCAGAGAGGCTACAGGAAACCATAAAAAAGACGAAAAGACAACCCTCAGAATGGGAGAAAATATTTGCAAGAGAATCAATGGACAAATGATTAATCTCCAAAATATATAAACAGCTCATGCAGCTCAATATTAAAAAAACAAACAACCCAATCCAAAAATGGGCAGAAGACCTAAATAGACATTTCTCCAAAGAACATATACAGATTGCCAACAAATAGACGAAAGGATGCTCAACATCACTAATCATTAGAGAAATGCAAATCAAAACTACAATGAGGTATCACCTCACACCGGTCAGAATGGCCATCATCAAAAAATCTACAAACAATAAATGCTGGAGAGGGTGTGGAAAAAAGGAATTCCTGTTGCACTGTTGGTGGGAATGTAAATTGATACAGCCACTATGGAGAACAATATGGAGGTTCTTTAAAAAACTAAAAATAGAACTACCAAATGACCCAGCAATCCCACTACTGGGCATATACCCTGAGAAAACCATAATTCAAAAAGAGTCATGTACCACAATGTTCATTGCAGCACTATTTACAATAGCCAGGACATGGAAGCAACCTGAGTGTCCATCGACAGGTGAATGGTTAAAGAAGATGTGGCACATATACAATTGAATATTACTCAGCCATAGAAAGAAACGAAATTGAGTTATTTGTAGTGAGGTGGATGGACTAAGAGTCTGTCATACAGAGTTAAGTAAGTTAGAAAGAGAAAAAAAATACAGTATGCTAACACATATATATATGGAATCTAAAAAAAAAAACAAACTGGTTCTGATGGATCTAGGGGCAGGACCGGAATAAAGACGCAGAGGTAGAGAATGGACTTGTGGACACGGGGAGGGGGAAGGGTAAGCTGGCACCAAGTGAGAAAGTGGCATTGACATATATACACTACCAAATGTAAAATAGATAACTAGTGGGAGGCAGCCGCATCGTACAGGGAGATCTGCTCAGTACTTTGTGACCACCTAGAGTTGTGGGATAGGGAGGGTGGGAGGGAGACGCAAGAGGGTGGAGATACGGGGATATATGTATACATATAGCTGATTCACTTTGTTATACAGCAGAAACTAACACAACACTGTAAAGCAATTATACTCCAATAAAGATGTAAAAAAAAAAAAAACGCCCTAACCACCCCTACCCCCCCAGCCCCCCACCCCCGCTTTCTCGCTGAATCTGCCGGTCTCTAGCGCCCTCTGCCGAAGCATCTCTACGTTTTGCGCTTCTCGAACTAGAAGGTGCAGGCTAGACTCCTGGGGGTCTTGCTAAAATGCATATGCTAATTCAATGGATGTGGGGCGGAGCCTGGGATGGGGCGTTCTAATCATATTCCCACGGGAAGCTGATGCTGGACCACACAGAGTGACAAGGATTGAAACTGCTAGGCAGCGAAGAGTTATTCTACAACAGCAAGCACAGTACCGCAGTCAGCCTTGGACACCGGTCCAGCAGTGCTCCTCGGAAAGCCTAAACCTAACACGGAAAGCCGCCCACCCTCGGGAGAAGGCTGTCTGTGGCTCGGCCGGCAGCCCCGCCCCTCGAGGCCCTCGCGGAGCCTCAATTGGTCAACCCTCTCATGTGAGCGTCTCATCACATGAGGCCGCCGTCCAATCGCGGAGCGCTCCCGGCCCAGCCGGTGGCTGGCGCGGCGGGCGCACGGAGAGGTGGTGGCGGGCACCATGGAGGGAAGGCGTCAGTTCGCCGGCGGAGGGGTGTGCGCGGCTGTCTACCCCGACGCCTCCGCCGGATTCCCCCCGCACCTCCAGGCGGGCGCAATGCGGCGCCGCTTCTGGGGCGTGTTCAACTGCCTGTGCGCCGGCGCGTTCGGGGCCTTGGCTGCCGCCTCCGCCAAGCTGGCCTTCGGCAGCGAGGTCAAGCCGGGGGCGCTGCTGCGGCAGGCCGGCGGGTGGGGCCGGGGCAGGAGGGGCGCTACGGGGCAGCGGGGCTTCGGGATGGAGCGGGGCTGGGGGCGCAGGGGGCCGCCTCACCGCCACTGGCCTGTTTGGTCCACTCCGCAGCCGGGCACTACTGACAGCGTGGGCAGGAAGGCATCCCTCGACTCCACATCACGCCCAACCCTCGTCCATTGTAGGTGGTAAGAGACGTCGGGGACTGAGGCTTGTTCCCTTACCAGGGACCTAAAATCTGTCCTCCGATTGGGCTAGTTCACTCTTGGGGAAGACGCACACCTCCTACATCCACTCTCTACCTCTCATTTTAAGCTCTTTATGCCCGAACATTTCTCTCCACGTGACTCTAAAGGTGAGACACCTGTTGCCCATTTCTTTAACTCCGTAGTTAATGGCTGTTTTGACTGGTCTCCCCTGCTGGCGGAAACTTGGGAATTTGGGATACCCTAGGTATAAGGGAGACTGAGAGAAACATTCTGGACATAACCCCGATGTTGAGAACTCCTTAACTGCCTCCCCATGTCTGCTAAGGTGTACCTTTGCCTCTCCCATCGCGAGTCATAGGCCACCTTCCGCTTGTTAAAGAGATTTCATTGCATCTGCAACCCAGGGTTAGGCCCTGACCTGGACAGTAGACAGGTTGATTCTTTAGGTTTAAGCTAATCCATTGGGAGCTGCCATGCTCGAGGTTGGTATCCTGTTGGGTGTAATTCTTGGAGTAAGTGGTCCAAAGTGAGATGAGTGACTATGAGCCATGAGGTTTTCTAGTCTTCTCAGTTGTGCATCAGACTTTCATAAGCCTTTACGTAAGCAGGCTGGCACTGGCACATAAAATGCTTCTGTCTAAATTATACAGAGACACTCCTTGCTCAAGACTGTATATTCAGCTGCTGATGAGAAGTAAGAGGATGAGGTGTAGATGGGCACCATCCCCAGGGGAAGCAGCTCTGTCTGCAGGCAGGTTTATAACTCAAAACCAAGCAAGGGGTCTGCATATCCTTTGTGTAGGAGGCTTCTAAAGATCCTCTCTTCTTTCAGTGCTCTCCTTTAAAAAAGAAAAAAATCTGCAAGTTCTCCAAGTGATGCCTTGGGTCACCAGTCAAATAGTCCTCCGTGTGGTTTCTCTAGGCATGGCTGTGTCCTAGTTCAGATCATGGAGCTACACTTCCTGGGCCTGAATCCTGGCGGCTCCCCCCAGCTGTGGCGCTTTAGGCAGGTTACTTAATGCCTCAGGTTCTTTATCTGTAAAATGAAGTTAAGGAATAAATGAAAATGTACTTAAAACACTTAGCACAGGGCCTGGTACAGAGTAAAAGCTCAAGAATGCCCAGTGGGACCGGCCTGAGTGGGTTTTAGCCTTCACAGAATGGGGACGGCGGTGGGGGGTGGGGAGACGACTAATTCATGCTTTACCTGATCCCGGGAAGTGACGGCTCCGCCCCTGATTTACTCATCCCTCAGACTGAGCAATAACCACTTGGCTGAGACTGAACTTCATGCACTGGTCACTGTGAGGCCAATAAGGGACTGGTGTTCAATAGAAGATAACTGGTATGGATTCGCATTTTACTTCTGCCCAAGGTCACATGGCTGGCAAGATGGCCAAATAAGTGTCTTCTCTGAGGTTGTTTCAGCTGTTAAATGGGTGTGCTCCCTGCTGAGGGTTAAGTGAAGCCCTGTGCAGGAAAGCTCTGAGGACCTCCAGGCTGTGGTGGCCCGGCTGCCAGCAGTAACCATGACCCTGGGTACTGTGAGGGGGTCTGCTGGGCGTGCTTCCCCGGGGCTGGCCGTGGCTGCAGTGACGCTTTCTCCTGCAGGTGAACGTGGGCTTCTGCATCTTAGGCATTATTGTGATGGCTACCACCAATTCTCTGATGTGGACGTTCTTTAGCCGGGGCCTCAGTTTCTCCATGTCTTCAGCCATTGCATCTGTCACGGTGACTTTTTCAAATATCCTCAGCTCGGTGAGTAGCCTGAGCGTACAGTTCCTCTGTCCCAAACCTGGGTTCTGGGAGGGTTCTGGGCGGGTTGTCCTCGGGCAACCCCGGCTTTCCCACATAGGAGAAGGGCCAGGAACTCAAGCAGAGGTTGGGCTGTGTCTTGACTCCCGGTAGCTGCTCCTCTAATCTCTAACTTGGAGGAATTCTCAAGTTAAATGGGGATGAAGTCCAACTGTCAAAAGCCTACTTGCTGCTCCTCAGGGGTCTGTGAACTCAGGCAGGAGATGTGGAGGGTCGAGGTTCTCTCCCAGATGGGGCTGAGCCAGTCAGCCCTGCAGTCCAGGCAGGGAGGACTTGGTGGACCAGCTGTGTGCTGGGCCTGGCTGCCGGCCTCTACTGGGCTTTCTTGTGCGCTTTGCTGGGGCCGATGCTGTGAGGAGGTACCCTCCCCACTTCTCCAGGTGAAATATGCTGAAGGTAACAGATGGGTTTCAGGCCCAAGACTTGCAGCTCCAGACCTTTCCTCCCGCCCTAGGGGGGCACTCAGCCACAGGGGAGTCAGGTGGTGCCCACCCACCGTGGTCGCATCCTGTGGGCACGTGCCTGCCCAGCCTCACAGCTGTCTCTGTCCTGCAGGCCTTCCTGGGTTTTGTGTTGTATGGAGAGTGCCAGGAGGTCTTGTGGTGGGGAGGAGTCTTCCTCATCCTCTGCGGACTCACCCTGATCCACAGGGAGCTGCCACCACCCAGGAAGGCTCTTCCACACAAGCAGCAGTAGCGCCAGCGGGCTGGGCGGACCCGCTGGAAAGACAGCGATGGCGGCTCAGGCTCGGGCTGGCATGTGGGGACTGCTTCTCAGGGCGACCTGGGTGTGCAGCCTTCTGACCCTCGGCCAAAGAGAGATGCTTCCCAGGGAACCAGGCCTGTGACCGAGCAGCCTTGCGGGTGGACAGCTTCGGCCTCTGTCAGGGGAAGTACACCGCAGCATGTTCTGCCCGAAGCCTTCTCGGTCCGTCTGCTCGGTGCTGTTGATTCTCACGCTCCACAACCCACCCAGTGAGCCATGGCAGGTGCGGGAGACCCTGGGGTTGGTGGGCTTCCTGTATGGACTTGAAACCATTGCTGTAACTGCAGTCCTGTTGCCTAACAAAGGCCAGTCATGGAATTTTGGAATCAATGACTGGTGGGGCTTTCGACAACTTCACACTGATATGTCGGGCCGTCAGCGTCATGCTTCTGGATTATGGCAAGAGAAGGAAAACTAGATTAATAAATACTTTTTTTGTCAGTTAAAACTGCCAGGTGTGGAATCTTAATTCTTTCCTACTTTTTTTCCTTTCCTAATTTTTTGGAGTAAGAGCAACCAGGGTGAGCTGCAATTCCTGGAGGGGGAGTTGAAACTCCTCCCCCCGCTTCCAGACCTGGGGCTTGACTGCTCTCTGCCTGCCTGCGTGGTTCCTTCCTGACTTCACCCAGGCTGGCGCTCTTCAAATTCAGGAGCGTCTGTCCATTCTCTTGGTACCAAGGAGAAAAGCTTGACCTCACTTTGGGGGCCTAGTTTTATTTTACTTATTAGGAAAGGAAACTGGCCCAGAGGTTGCTCCCACCCCCTCATGTTACCTCTTCTGCCCTTTGGTCCCCTGACTTTTTTGTATCTTACGCCATGTGAATCTAATTCCTAGTTCAAAACAGTCTGTTTGCTGCCTGCACCCTCTCCCCATGCATAGCTTCAAGTGCGAGGCTCACCTGCTCCAGTTCCCCGGGGCTCCCCTGGCTGTCTGAGAGCCCTCTCAGCTCTCCTGAGCCTGACTGCCGGCCCCAGGTCTCCTTCCACATCCCCTGCAGGAGAGAGGGCCTTCTTAGCCACGAGGCTGGGGGAGAGAAGGGTCGTGTCCAGCTGACCCCTCCTCCCCACGCACATAGCACCTTCATTGCTGTCCTCTGTTACTCGTAGCAGTTGCCGGATGCTCTCCAGAGCTGTTCTGTGGCTCCCAGTGACTTCGCTGTGGCCCAGTCCCCTCTCCAGCTGCTCCCTTGCTGCCTCCTTCCCTCCCCTACTCACCGTGCCTGAGTCACCCACACGTCTGCATCTCAGCAGTTCTCTGAGGCCACCAGAGCCAGTCGTGCCTCCATGCTTTTGTGCCTGCTTTTCCGTTTGCCTTGGATTCCCTCCCCCTTCCCCTGTCCCTGGAAAACTCCTCCTTCATATCCAACAGGGCACAATTTGCTGTGCTTTCTGAGCTCCCACAGGGGCCAAGGCCAAGCTGTGAGTCACAGAATGGTAATCGACTAGCCCCACTTTGACACATTGAAGCCTCCCAGCCTCACTGGGAGGGAGGTATTTTTTTTTATTTATTTTATTTTATTTACTTTTGGCTGCATTGGGTCTTTTTTGCTACGCGCGGGCTTTCTCTTGTTGTGGCGAGCGGGGGCTACTCTTCGTTGCGATGCGCAGGCTTCTCATTGCGGTGGCTTCTCTTGTTGCAGAGCACAGGCTCTAGGCATGCGGGTTTCAGTAGTTGTGGAGCGTGGGCTCAGTAGTTGTGGCACACTGGCTTAGTTGCTCCATGGCGTGTGGGATCTCCCCGGACCAGGGCTCGAACCCGTGTCGCCTGCATTGGCAGCTAGATTCTTAACCACTGCACCACCAGGGAAGAAACCCAAAGGAGGTACTCTTGTTACTCTCATTTTAGAGGTGAGGAAACTTAAGGCTCAGAGAGGTTGGGTCATTTGCCCAAGGTCACACAGCTAATGAATGTCCAAATCACTGTGTGACTCCAGGGTTTGGCTCTTAATCCGTATAACCATCCTGCCTCCCACTTCAGCACGTTAAAGCCCCGGAGAGGTCCTGTGGACGAGGATCCTGTTTTCCAGTGTCTAATAGCGCTCCCCAAGTCTCACCTCCTACCCCTCTGAAGGTGATGCTCCCTGGAACACTCTTCACATCTCCCTGGTCAAATCTGACCCCATTATTCTACCTGTGAGGAAGATGAAGGCCATTCAAGGCTCTGCAGGGTGTGTTCACATATGTGAGTCAGGCACCCATCCAAGGCCAGACGTGAAGGCTGCTGAGAGCTGGTGGCCCGGCCTCCCTGAGCAGTTCATGAAAAGGGCAGGAAGAAGTCCATCTCGGAGCAGACGTTGTCACGAGGGGACCCAGCCTCCCATCCAGATGCCTGCCAGATACATAAAGATGCTTGAGGAAGAGGAGGCGGCTCGGGGAGACGGAGCAGCAGCTGGAGCACGGAGCGTGAGTGAGGGAGCTGAGCCGCCTGCCCATCCGCCGTCGCCTCCCCTCCGTAAGCAGGAGCCCAGGCCGGCCCGGCACACTGCCTCAGCCCCTCCCGCGTCTTCAGGCCGCAAGGGCAGCGTGTGAGCCAGGGGGAGGGAGAGCGAGCCAGCGAGCGCCAGGAGGAGGCGGCAGACGGGACCTCAGAAAAAGAACAGCAAGAAGCAATTGAACATATTGATGAAGTACAAAATGAAATGGACAGACTTAACGAACAAGCCAGTGAGGAGATTTTGAAAACAGAACAGAAATATAACAAACTCCGCCAACCATTTTTTCAGAAGAGGTCGGAATTGATTGCCAAAATCCCAAATTTGGGGGTAACAACGTTTGTTAACCATCCACAAGTGTCTGCACTGCTTGGGGAGGAAGATGAAGAGGCGCTGCATTATTTGACACGAGTCGAAGTGACAGAATTTGAAGATATTAAATCAGGCTACAGAATAGATTTTTATTTTGATGAAAACCCTTACTTCGAAAATAAAGTTCTTCCAAAGAATTTCATCTGAATGAGAGTGGTGATCCATCTTCAAAGTCCACTGAAATCAAATGGAAATCCAGAAAGGATCTGACAAAACGTTCAAGTGAAACTCAGAATAAAGCCAGCAGGAAGAGACAGCTTGAGGAACCAGAAAGCTTCTTCACCTGGTTTACTGATCATTCTGATGCAGGTGCAGATGAGTTAGGAGAGGTCATCAAAGATGATATTTGGCCAAACCCATTACAGTACTACTTGGTCCCGGACATGGATGATGAGGAAGGGGAAGGAGAAGAAGATGATGATGATGATGATGATGATGAAGAGGAAGAAGGATTGGAAGATACTGATGAAGAAGGGGATGAGGATGAAGGTGAAGAAGATGAAGATGATGATGAGGGGGAGGAAGGAGAGGAAGATGAAGGAGAAGATGACTAATGGAACACTGATGGATTCTGACCTTCCTTTTAAAATTTTCTCCAGTCCCTGGGAGCAAGTTGCAGTCTTTTTTTTTCTCCTCCTCCTCTTGTGCTCAGTCGCCCTGTTTTTGAGGTCTCTTTTCTCCTTTATACCGTGGCTCACAACTTATTTTGGGGGGAAATACCTTGAGCAGAATTCAGTGGGAAAAGAATCTGTACCCCTTTCTGTTCCAAATTCATTTTTATCCCGTCCTGTCTCAAAAAAACTTTATGGAATCAACACCACCATGCTCTGTGGGAAAAAAGAAAAACCTTCTGCTCCCTTAGCTCTGCTGGAAGCTGGAGGGTGCTAGGCCCCTGTGTAGTAATGCATAGATTTCTAGCTTTCTTCCTCCTTTCTCTGTATATTGATTGGGCTCAGAGATTACACTGTGTCTCTATGTGAATATGGACAGTTAACATTTACCAACATGTATCTGTCTACTTTCTCTTGTTTAAAAAAAAAAACAACTTTAAAAAATGGGGTTATAAAAGGTCAGCAAAGGGTGGGTTTGAGATGTTTGGGTGGGTTGAGTGGGCATTTTGACAACATGGTTTCTCCTTTGACATGTTTAATTGTGATGTTTAACGGACATCCTTGCAGTTTAAGATGACACTTTTAAAATAAAATTCTCTCCTAGTGATGACTTGAGCCCTGCCACTCAATGGGAGAATCAGCAGAACCTGTAGGATCTTATTTGCAATTGACATTCTCTATTGTAATTTTGTTCCTGTTTATTTAAAAATTTTTCTTTTTGTTTCACTGGAAAGGAAAGATGATGCTCAGTTTTAAACTTTAAAAGTGTACAAGTTGCTTTGTTACAATAAAACTAAGTGTGTACACACACACACACACACACACACACACACACACAAAGTGCTTGGTGCTGACCCAGACCATCTCACTCTCAAAAGATGTGCCTGCAGGAGACCACGGGACACAATGAGATGTTTGTCTAAGAGGAAGGTTTGTCATTTTTCAAAAATCAGAGAGATATGTGTCTCCATCTAAGAAGATGGGGAAGTGTTCACTGTGTCTCTTTACTCATTTCAGAGGTATCGAATCTTGATAAGAGAATGAACTGTGTATCTGAATTTGTCTTTCTGGTGTGCACCCTGGATGATGGGTTGGAGTTTGTTTGCTCTGGAGCTGGCAATTTGACATCCAGGTTCAACAGCCAATGGCCTGATAGGTCAGTGTTACTTTTTTTTTTTTTCTGGTTTTAAAATTTTACTTATTTCTTTGTAAAGCATATAATTCAATAGTTTGTTATTATATTCACAAAGTTCTGAACCATCACCACTGTCTAATTCCAGAACAGCTTATCACCACAAAAAGAAACCCACACCATTAGCAGTCACTCCCTATCCACCTTCCCCCCAACCCTCTGGCAATCACTAATCTGCTTTCTGTCTGTATGGATTTGCCTATTCTGGACATTTCATATAAATAAAATCACACAACATATGGCCTTTTGTGTCTGGCTTCTCTCATTTAGCATAATATCAATATTTTAAAGGCGCATCCATGTTGTAACATGTATCAGTACTTTATTCCTTTTTATGACTGAATAACATTCCATTGTGTGGATGTACCACATTTTGTTTATCAGTATATCTTGTGATGGACATATGGATTGTTTCCACGTTGGCTGGTGGATAATTCTGTTAAGAATATTTGTGGGGACTTCCCTGGTGGCGCAATGGATAAGACTCTGCGCTCCCAATGTACGGGGCCTAGGTTTGATCCCTGGTCAGGGAACTAGATCCCACATGCATGCCGCAACTAAGGAGCCCATGTCCTGCAACTAAGGAGCTGGCGAGCCATAACTAAGAAACTCTGGAGCTGCAATTAAGGAGCCCGCCTGCCGCAATTAAGGAGCCCACTTGCTGCAACTAAGACCTGGTGCAACCAAATAAATAAATATATATATATATTTTTTTTTTAAAAGACTATTTGTGTATAAGTTTTTGTGTGGATTTGTGTTTTCAGTTCTGTTGGGTATATACGTCGGAGTGGAATTGCTAGGTCATATATAACTGTATTTAATTTTTTGAGAAACTGACTGCTTTCCAAAGCAGCCACGCCATTTTACATTCCAACCATCAAAATACGAGTGTTCTAATTTCTCCACCTTGTTGCTGACAATTTTTATTGTCCATAATTTTATGATAGTCATCTTAGTGGCACCTCATTGTGGTTTTGATTTGCGTTTCCATAATGACTAATGATGTCAAGTGTCTTTTCTGTGCTTGCTGGTCATTTGTGTATCTTTAGAGAAATGTCTTTTTAGAGCCTTTGCCCATTTTAAAACTGGGTTTCTTATATTTTTATTATTGAGTTGTAAAAGTTCTTTAAATAAAAGAAAAAGTTATTTAAATAGTCTGAATACAAGTGTATCTTATCAGGTATACGATTTGCAAATATTTTCTTTCATTCTGTGGATTCTCTCTTTCACTTTCTTGATATTGTCCTTTAAAGCATGAAAGTTTTTATTTTGATGAAGTCCAGTTTATCCATTCCTATTTTGCTTGTGCATTTGGTGTCATATCCGTTGCCAAATCAGAATATGACCCCAGATAATGCAGGGCCTGTTTTAGATCATTGAAAGGACTTTGACTCTGAGTGAGTGTGCAGAAGAGAGAGCTGGTCAGCCATATCTTAAAGGAGACCCTCTCATTGAGAGCAAACTACAGAGGGCAAGGGCAGCAGCAGAAAGACCTGTCAGGAGGCTGCTGCCGCTGCAGATGAGGGAGAGGAGCCTTTGGTGGCAGTGGGGGTGATAAGAAGTGATCAGACTCTAATGCATTTTGAGGGCAGAGCCAAAAGGATTTGCTGATGGGTTGGATGTGCCTATGAGAGGAAGAAGTCAGTGATGCTTCCGTGGTTTGGGCCCTCCTGTGTGCCAGGTGCTGGCGGCACTGAGAGATTCGTGGTGCAGAGCCTTTCCTCACACATTATCTCAATTAAATAACAGCTCTGTTAGTCCAGCTCTTCAAGAGTTGATCTTCATGGTAACTGGAATGGCCAGCCACACGTGGGTGAGGTCACGGGGCCTCAAGAGTCAAGCAAGACAAAATAATAATAGTTGAGAGGTAAAAGAAAGTCAAGGGCCTTTAGTTCCTCAAGTTTTGCAGATACTAAAACCCCCATCAGGTGGAAGAAGTTAACTGCGTGCTGACCACCAGCACGTAGCTCCCAGACCAGCTGGAGCTGAGGATTGATATACTGACCCCGTGATACCACCTTCTTACCTCCTCATCAACCAATCAGAGAATTGTGCACAAGCTGATTGCACACCTCACAACCCTGTCCCTCACCTTGCCTTTTTTTTCGGTCGCGCCACGCTGCTTGCGGGATTAGTTCTTAGTTCCCAACTAGGGATTGAACCTGCACCCTCAGCAGTGAAAGCGTGGAGTCCTAACCGCTGGACTGCCAGGGAATTCCCTTACCTTGCCTTTAAAAACCCTTCCCCCAAAAGCCATCGGGAAGTTTGGGTCTTTTGAGTATGAGCTGCCCATTCTCCTTGCTTGACCCAGGTTGGGTGCATTGGCAAGAAATGCTGTACTTTCCTTCACCGCAACCTGGAGTCAGTAGATTGGCTTTACTGCATTTGGGCTAGTAGACCTGGTTCAGTAACATAGAGGTGGCACCTGATGGGCTACAACAGAAGTGCTGGGCTGAGCACTTAACGCCCATTTGTCTCAGCTTATCTGTGTAACCCCACAAGGTAGGTATGTTCACCCCCATCTTACAGGTAAGGAAACTGAGTCTCAGGCCCACGCCTGGCTGGAAACCCAGCTCTGCCCGGCTCTACCTCACCGCAATGTCAGATTCTGGAGCCAAAAAGAGACAACTGGGGAAATGAACATTCTCTTTTCTTTTTCCTTTTTTTATGGCTGCGCTGTGCGGCTTGTGGGATCTTAGTTCCCTGACCAGGGATTGAACCCAGCCCCTTGGCAGTGAAAGTGCAGAGTCCTAACCACCGAACTGCCTGGAATTTCCTCTCTTTTCTTTCTTTATTCCACATGGAGTGTTGCTGACAGGTCTGAAGTTTCTCCATGCTGACTTCCTGAGAAAGGAGATGCCATTCCTCACCACACGTTGCAGTTCCAGATGTGCAAACTCTGCTCTGGTGAGGCCTGGTGTTTACCTGTGGCTGGCGCTCTGCAGGCCCTGCAGACCTGGGACAGCGCACCTGCAGCTCACCTGCTCACAGGGTTCAGGGGCTGGACCATGCGGGTTCTGATCCTCAAGTCTGAGCCAGGAGTGTCTTCGCCTCCCTGGTCCTCAGTTTCCCCATCTGTAAAGTGGGAATGATATAAGTTACAATGAGGATGCAGTGGGAGATGGGAGAGACCTGGCCCGTGGTGAGTCCTCCCTCCTCAGATGCTCCTGTTCCTTGGCTAGGAGCTGGGGGATGGCTGGGGAGGGGCAGAGAAAAGAGAAGAAACTCAGCTGGGCAGCTGCTTTAGAAGGGTCTGGGATGTTTCTAGAGATGAATCATAGGGCTGAGGTTTGCTGACACCATGGAAGTGTGGGCTGGAGGTAAGTGGGCAATAGTGATTAAAACACCACACCTGGGGTAATAGATAATGGAAATGGCTCAGCTGCTGGTTATGATTGGCTATATCTATGGGCATATGTGCAATTAGGGGAACAGATCTACAGATCTGGTGACAGGGAATGGGATAATGGGGAGGGTCTTGCTTCTTTAATGCCGTTTTTTAAGTTTTATAAATAGATTTAGTAGATCAGCTTTACAAGAGGGTATATGACACCACTTCCTGGGAGAGAGCTTTCATTCCTTCTCCAAGGGAGGGACAGGCGGAGAGTCTCCTCAGATGTGCTGGTGGACCTTACAGTCAGAACGGTCTCCATTCTCTTCAGCCAAGACGAGATAAGTACCTACTATGTTCTGGGCCGAGGGCCCCCTGCTCAGCATGGACGACAGGACATCACGGTCCCCAACATCAGTGAGTATATAGTGCCCCCGAGTTCACGTGCATCCCTCTCACAAACATTTACCTTGTATCACTCACCCACTCACTCAGCAAATAATGCTGAGTACCCACTGTGTGCCAGGAAACATCCTAGGCTCCAGGAATCCACAAGTAAAGCAGTGCCTGGCCTCCCAGACCTGCCCGTTCTAGTGGAGGGAGTCGGACAGGAAGCCAACAAGAGCACAAGGTCATTTCAGACAGGGACACATGGGCCCAAGAAACCAAAGCAAGAGGGTCAGGGCAAGGCAGGAGGCTTCTCCTGGGAGGTGGCCTCCCTGATGGGACCTAAACCCCATGCAGGAGCCACCACTAAAGACCTGAGAGCAGGGTTCCCAGCGGGGGCACAGTGTGTGACCCCCAGGGAGGCCACACTGGCCATCAGCATTGTCATGAACTGTCTCTCTGAGGACCAGAGGCTGGTCATTGCAGGGCGGAGAGGGAGGGGACTGGGCAGGCTGGAGAAGCTGCACGGAAACCATGTGCAGGCTATAAGGAGGGGTTGGATTTGATCCCAAGAGCAGTAGGGAGTTCCCGGAGGTCATGACATAACCTGACCAACGTTTTCTTAAGCCGTCCGACAGCTGGCATGGTGGGCAGTGGCATCTGCCTCTTCCAGGCGAGAGAAACAGAGGCTAAGCCGCTGGCACTGGCTGCCCGAAGCCAATGAGCCTGTGCATCTGAGCAGAGCCCAGCGAGGGCTAAACAGGCAGGGAAAAGAAGCAGGTGGGGACACGTATGTGGCAGAGGCACAAGAAAGTGCCACACGCGGAGACAAGAGGGAGGCCTGGGTTCCGTTGTGGTGAACAGGGAGGCCGTGGAGAGCAGCAGGCAGAGGAGATTCATCCAAGTTGAGCAGAAAATGAAAATTGGACACTCGGGGCAGAGGGAGGCCTTGCAGCCCTGGCGGGCGAGGGCAGCTGGATGGGGAAAGGCTGCAGGTTGCAGAGCTGGACGCAGGGCTCCAAGAGGCAGAGGACACAAGGCAGGAGCCTCGAAGGGGGCTGGGAGCTGAGGCTTGGGCTGAGGGGGCAGCACGTGTCTTGAAGCAAGGGAACCTCTTTGGGGGCCACCATCAAGACTCTGTGCCCCTCGGGTGTTTCCAGGGCTGAATCTTGGTGTTTCCAACAGCATCGTGATGGAGCTGGACCCGAGATCATCAGACAGACGTCCCGGGCAGGCAGCCATTCACAATGAGTCCGATGTGGAGGTGAGGGCCCCCAGGCTGTTGCGTAAGTGGCTGGCTGGCTTCTGGCAGGTTCCTGCCTAATCTGAGGAGCCCTTTCCTTGCCATGCTGAATATTCACTCCCATGATGCCTTCAACACCTGAGCCCAGACCCAGTGGGCCATCTGCTTCTAGGGGGAGGCTGCCCACCCACAGTGACACCTTCACTTCTAGTCCAAGAGGCCTAAACCTCTCAGGGATGTTCTAGGACATTCAGTCAGTAACGGTGCTGAAGACCAACCCCCAGCAGAGTGTAGCAGGGGTTGCATCTCCAAACATCTCAGCGATTGCTTCCTCACCCTCCCCGAGGCTCTTAGCAGCTCTGACTGTGGTCAAACCTCCTACATGTCACCTCCTCCCCTTTTCATTTCAGAAAGGGACGATGTTCATTGGAGTAAACAAGAAAGAAGTAAATAAAAATAACCCATCATCCCACCAATTAACAGTTGTCAATCCTTGCTTCCAGGCTTTTTTCTATGACTCTATAATGGTTAGATACAAAAATAGAAGTGTTTTGCCTCTCACTTCATTCACGTTATAAGATACTGTGAATGCTCCTGTTCGTTCAGTGGTTCCCCTACAAGAGAACTCTTCGTGGTGGCTTCCTGCTCTGGCATGTGGGCTCGTGGTGGCCGATTGGCCCATCTCCTCTTGGGGGCTGTGAGGATTTACAGTTGTCCAGTCTTCCCAGGGTTGTCATAAAGACGCTCTCAGCCAGATCTTTGGACTAATCTGTGAATATTTCCTTAGGATAAATCCCCAGAAATTTAATAGTGAGGTTGATTCCAGGATTTTCTTCAGAAGCAGAACTTGCAGCTGGAAATGAGGAGGTAAGTGGGCCAACTGCTGGCCTGTGTGTTCTTCCTTCCTCGGCCTCCAGTCCAGATCCCAGACTCCCAACCCTGATTTTTGCAGCATCTGAGTGTTTTTCAGGGATTCATGAAAATCTTCCCAGGAAAAGACCGTTGATTTAATTTTCCTTTCATTTGGAAGTCTCTGTTTTTGTAAGAAGTCTGGTGGGAAAGTTGCCTTCATGGTTATGCCTGAGAGGTGGAAGTGGGGTGGGAGAGGGAGCTGTATTTCTTCATTCAACAAAGTATTATTTAAAAAATTTTTATTGCTGTACAACACATATAAAGGATGCATATCTTAAGTGTCCCTATGATGAGTTTTTACATATAAATACACCCATGGAACCACCACCCAGGTCAAGATGAATAACATTTCCCACATCCTGGAAGGTCACCTGCACTCCTTTGTAACATCAAGGAGGGCCTACTGTGGGTGGTGATGGGGATGCAGCCGGGAAGGCAAAATTAAGGTCTGCCCTGCAGCTTAGCGGAATGGGGACACTGTCACAGTTCTGCTGGTGCCAGGACATGCCCCTCACGGAGTCCAGGCCCCGCGTGGATCAGTCGTGTGGGTCAGCTGCCTGGTGGGTTGGGGGCAGGGGCTCAGCGCCCTCCTTTTGCTGCAGGTGAGGGGGGTGTGGGGAGGCAGAGTGGTGCAGGCAGAGTTGTGTCAGGGGAGTCCTGTCCCCACGTCACCTCCTGTGTCAACTCTCTGCGCCTGTTTCCCCACCAGCAAAATACTAACAATAGTTAATTTAATGAGCTAATAAATGTTTATCTCATAGTCCTATTGGGGCAGGGGGAGCACTATGGTCATTCTAAGTGTCTAAATGAGGAACCTGAGGCACAGAAGAGATTAAGTAACCAGCCGAGGTCCTACAGCTGGTAAGAGGGAGAGCTGGGATTGCAACCGAGAGCCCACTGCTCCTATGTTATAAAAACAAGCATCTCACAGGTTTTGGTGGGGGGGGAGATCCTGGGTCACAAACAGAACTGCTTTGTGACAACAACAAGCCACTGTGGCTATAACAACTTCTACCTCTCCATACAGTCATTATCTACCCTCAAAGGCCGGGTGAAAGCCGGGGGCACCCTGGGACCGATGCCCCTCTGGGGCTCAGGCTCAGGCTGCTCGTATTCCAACAACAGAGAGAGGGGGTTTTTTTTGCTGCAAAAGACAGCTGACATTTAACTTGCTCCCTGAAGTGCCAGGTGGTGGGCCAGGCCCCTTATGTTTATATTATCTATGGACTCGTTCCAACCACCCGGTAGGCTTCCCCTCCATGCTGTAGTGAAGGGAGTAAAGGTCAAAGGGGAAAGGTGAAAACACCCGCCAGGTTTCAAACCAAGTCTGTCTAGGCCCGTCGGCAGGATTTGCCGAAGCCGCCTGCTTTGCGTGGCTGCTTTTCTGTCTCGGGCATCTGCTATCCCAGCCCATCCTGGCCACTCCTGGTCTCTGGGGGAGACAGGCTTGTTCCAGACGGGGTGATGTGTTAGGACTGATGGATTCTTCTGGGAGGCTTTTGTAGAGTTCAGGGTGTGGCCAAAGGGGGATATATCCACCATGTCACATGCCTTTGCTTAGGTCAAGGTGGTGGTCGGCAGCCCCCACAGGCTGTCATAGGCAAGTACCACCTGCCAGTGAAAAGTGGAAACAAACATATCTTCAAGTCTGAAGAAAATATGTTGTACCCAGGTTTCTTTTCAACCCATGGTGTGAGGGTAACGCGAAACTCAGGTCAGCTAGGGAAATGTGTCAGGTGAGATTCATGGGAGGAGGCAAGAAGCAGCGCCTACTGTATGCCTCGCGTGGTCCGTGAGCTTTGCTTGCCGTCCAGGTGCTTTCAAACTAGGTGAAGGGACCAGACCCAGGGACAGATCATGGGCGGCTTTGGAGCAGCCCCTCTGTGGCTGAGCTCCTTGGCCGTTTCACTTCTCCCCTGCCTGACCCCCGCCGTCTGGCTTTGGCCTCCACCGCTGTCCGGAGGCTTCCCTTGTTGGGGGGCGTCACCCCAGCTTCTTACTTGCCTTCTCCGGGTGCAGGGCCTGAATCCTGACAGGTGTTTCCTTCCTCCTGAAAACTCTCTGCTCTTTTGGGTCTCCTCTCTCCCCTCTACGTTTTCATTGGCCCAACCCCTTCCTACCTGCGGCTCCATGGGAGCCTTCGCGCAAACGGCACTGGAGGGCATTCCTCCCCCACCAGCACCAGCCTCTCTCCCGTGGCTGCTGGGCATCTCGCCACAGCTTCACATGCGCTCGTTGGTTACCAGACCTTCTCCACACCCGCGCTCCTACAGCCACCTTGAAGCTAAAAACTCAGGTGTACAAGCTAGAAACCAGGGAGCTGGTTATTTATTTATTTATTTAGTGTTTGGAAATGATTTCAAGCTGCAGAAAAGTAGGCAAAAATGGTATAAAGAACATTCATATGCCCTTTATCCAGATCCACTGTGAACATTTTGCCCTATTTTCTTCATCATTTTCTCTCTCTTCCTCTCTCTCCACACACCCACACTTTATTTTTGAACCATGTGAGAGTGAGTTACATACATTTTTGCTCTTTACCCATAAATATTTCAGTGTGTACTTCCTAAGAATAGGAATATTCTCTTGCTACACTGCTGTTATCAACTTCAGTAATTCAGTGTTTACATAACACTGTATCTAATCTACTTACTGGAATTCCAACTTAGTCAGTTGATGCAATCATGTTCTTTATAACATTTTTTTCCCTCCAGTACAGGATCCAGTCCAGGGTCACATACTCTGTTCAGTTGTCCTGTCTCTTTACCTCCTTTAATCTGGAACTGTTCCTCAGCCTTAGTCTTTTTTGACATGGACATTTTTGAGTAATAGACCCCCTTGGTCCCCCTCCTTTATTTTCGCTAGAACATTCCTCATTTGGGGTTTGTCTGATGATTCATGATTTTTATTTTTTTGTTTTTAATTAATTAATTTGTTTGTTTTTTTAATTAATATTTATTTTTGGCCACGCTGCACGGCTTGCAGGATCTTAGTTCCATGACCAGGAATCGAACCTGTGCCCCCTGAAGTGGAAGCGAGGAGTCCTAACCACTGGACCACCAGGGAAGTCCCAATGATTCATGATCTTTAGATTCGGGTTATGCCTCCCCGCCTGGAATATTACATAAGTGATGCTGTCCTTCTCAGGACATCACATCTGGTGGCACACAATGTCCACCTGCCCCTCATTGGGGATGTTAAATTTGATCATTTGGTCAAAGTGTTGTGCAATTTCCCTGCTATATAATTACTGTTGTTTCCTTTGTTACTAATAAGCAGTCCTTGTCTTGTGGCAACACTTTCAGGCCGTGCAAATATCCTGGTCCTCATGAAAATGCTCCCCCCCTAGATTTACCAACCACTGACAGCTCATGCCTGAACCAACCTTCTCTATGATGGTTGCACAGTGATTTTCCAACTCCAGCTCTCCCTCCACACTTACCTGCTGGGTCCTGGTATTCTCCTGTAAGCAAAGCCCTCCCTTCACCAATCTATTATCTGTCTATCTGTCTGTCTGTCTGTCTAATCTATCAATCATCTATCCACCTATGAAACAATCTATCTGTATGGACTCAGGGATCTCATTTGTTCCCAGTGGTTTACAATCATTCCTGTTCTTAATTATGTTTACGCTCAAACTGTCCCACGCTTGCCCAGTGGAAGTCCCACACAGCTGGTCAGGAAGCAAGCATCTTTTTGATACCTGTCTTAACTCTTGCCTCCCATGTCTTATCCCCCAACACACACTGTTTCAAACCCCTCATGTAGACCTTGCGGGACCTCCCCCCTTCCTCTCCCCCAGGCCAGGCAGCTTCCTCCTGTGACAGGGCTGCCTGTGTCCAGGGGGTGGACGATAACCCCACGTGCACGTGTGCCCTTGCTGCAGAGGGCGTGGTTTTCACGGCTGATGAGACAGAGTGAAATGAGAGCGTCCCCCACAGCACTGGCTACCGTTGCATCTGTTGTGTCGACTCTATCAAAGAAAAGCCCTGGAACTTTGGTCAGGTGATGAATTGGTCATCCTATGGCTGGGCCAGGCCCCACCTTTTTAGTTAGGTAGTAGCCAGTAAAGGTTAGGCAGAAACGTTTGTGAGCCTCATGCCAAACCCCAACCCTGTACATGTGACACTTGCCTAGAGAGGGGTAACCCTCCCCCCCAGAACATGCAGACAGGTGGCAGAATCAGACCTGGGCCTAGGGCCTTTCCCATCCCCCTCTACTCTCTGCCACCCACCCACCCCCACTTTGCAGTGTATTTATCAAAGAACCAACCACCTAACAATTATTCACAAGGAAGCTCCATTACAAGTGAAATATTGACAAAGATAAAGAACTTCTAGAACTTTTTTTTTTTTTTTGGCCACCCCTCACGGCTTGCGGGATCTTAGTTCCCTAACCAGGACTGAACTCGGGCCTGCGGCAGTGAAAGCACAAAGTCCTAACCACTGGACCAGAAGGGAATTCCAAGAACTTCTAAAACTTGAGGGAGATTTTTTAGAAGACTTTGGTCTGGAGGCCTCTGCTCAGTGGAAGGATGAATGTCTCTGTGCAGCCACGAGGCAGAGCAACAATGTGGAAGGAGGACGGGTTCTATGGCTCTAAATGCACAAATCCAGTGACGAGGACTTATTTCACCAGAAACTTCCAGCCTTTCGTCTCACCACCTTTTGCAACAAAAAAACTTCTGGAAAATTCCATACTCTACACAACTGCTTGGCTGCCCCTCCCCTCCCTGGGTCTGGACACCTAGGATAGGATGGAAATGGGGACAACGGGGGGGGGACTCCCATGAGTGAGGCCTGCTGTGTGCACTCTGCAAGGTGCTTCACAAGCATCCTCTTGTTTCACCCTCACTCCATCCCTGGGGTGGTTATCATCACTACTTACAGGTGAGAGGGTGGAGGGAAACAAAATGGGAGGAAGTGGTTGGCACAGGAGGTGGGGAGCAGGTAGCGAGTTGGTGGGAGACCAGTCACCAGAGGAAGGAAAAAGCCAGAATGAGGACCACAGCAGTGTGGGGAAGAAGGAATCACCTGAATCCTAGGTAACTGCCCCTCTGAGAAAATCAAGGGGTAACTTTAACAACCTCAAAGAATTATGACCACGGAACTTTCCCAGACTCCTTCTGAAGAATGAAGATTATTAGCTATTCCTTTTATTTTGGTAGTTTCCCTCTCAGATTACAAAAATAACACATGTACTTCAACTCTGTAAATATACTAAAACCATTGAATCATCCAGCTTAAAGGGTGGATTTTATGGGCTGTAAACTATATCTCGATAAAGTGGTTTAAAATAAATATATCAATAGAATTCAAAAAGTAACACATATGTTTATCACAAAAGACCTAGAAGGCTTAGAAGATACAGAGACATGGAAAGAAATGAAATCATAATCTCCTCCCTCAGTGATAAATACTTCATGTTCTAGTGTGTGTCATTCTTTTTCTATTACTAATTCATGCTTACAGAGTTGAGATAATGTTATACGTGCACAACTTTGTAGTCTATTTTGTTTATCTTGATCACAAAGGAATTTTCTCCATGGTATTAAATACTCTGCTGGTACGTCTTTATAATGGCTGTGTAATATTCCATCCCATGGCTCTGTGGGTTTACTTAATGGCTGCCTTGGGTATAGACCTTTAAGTGGTTTCTGGTTTTCCATGCTGTGGGAGACTTTTTTGTGAGACTGTGGGCAGAGTTCCTTGCCGGGTGATGGGTGGTCCCACAGGGTGGTTGTGAAGTGCAAATTAGGGAGTATGTGGGAACTCCCCGGTGGTCCAGTGGTTAGGACTCCATGCTTTCCCAGGGCGTGGGGTCAATCCCTGGTGGGGGAACTAAGATCCTGCAAGCCACGCAGTACAGAAAAAAAAAAAAATTAGGGGGTATGTGTTAAGTTTCTGACATGGAACAAACACTTGTTAATGGCCTCTTTCTTCTTTTTCCAAAACAACTGCTGCATTTGTCTGTCAAGCCAGAGCCTCCTTGAGACCATGGAGCTGAAGCACCCCACGCCAGGGTCCAGGACCCTGTGTGCTCTGGTAGGTGTGGGAGGCCTGGTCATGGCCTCCATCTCCCCTGCTTGGACGTGCCGTTTGGTGCCCTGCCCTTTCTCTCCTAAAGCCTGCTCTGGGGAAAGCAGTGGCAGGGGGGCCCCTTGATTCCTAGAGAAATCCCCTCATCTTGCCCAAGTACACAGAGGGATGGACACGACCCCTAGTTCCAGCCTCTCCTCCTCCAGGAAGATCTCTGGCTGTGAAGTCAGGGCTTGGTCACCTCTGTTGGTCACACAGGTCTCAGACCAGAAGCCTCCTCTTCAGGGAGATTTTTCCTGGCTCCCTGGCCAAAGGAGCCTGCTGCTCTCACATCCACCTGCTGTCTTTTCTTCATAGCACTTGTCATTCCTGAAAGTGTTCGTGTGTTCCGTGTTTACTGTCTGACCCCCAGTACCCCCCCCAATACCACTTCCCAGACCAGAACATGAACACCTGGTCCTGTGGGGACCAGGATCCCCAGCTCTTACAGGGATCCCACTTGTTTGAACTATCGCAGCTCTGAGAGTCCTTCCATAAGTTTTCTTACCCAAATAATAATAAATCATAAATAATATTACAAAGAATACATACATTGAATCTCAGTATAAAAGATTCTGATAATACAGAAGCCTGTAGAGTAATTTTGCCCCAAATTTGTTGCTGTCTCATACTGTTTACCAATTGCTCAGCAGTTATTAGGTTTTTCCCCCCCCACTGGACTATAAGCTCTTTAAACTACACCTCAGTGCTAGGCATGATTGACTATTCAAAGCTATCAAGAGATCTACACCTGCTGAAGTCTATTCTGAGTGCAGGTTTTAGTCAGACCCGAGTGCAGAACCCCAGCCCTGCCGCTTGGAGGCTGACCCCACGGCTTGACCTCTCCAAGCCTCAGCTTCCCCATCTGCAAATGGTATTCACATGGAATTCACATGGAATTCACTCTTCCTGCCTGCAGGCTGGGCTCCAGTTGGGTAAGCAAATTATTCCAGTTCCTTTGGGACGTTCCTGGGTTTAGGACTGAGAGTCCGTGTCCCAGGAAACCCCTCAGTCCTGGGCCAGCAGGATGGCTGTCACCCCTGTCCACCTTGCCCAGAGCAGCTGTTCTCAAATGGTTTGGTCTCAGGTCCCTTTTACACTCTTACAAATTTTTGAGACCCCAAATCACTTGTGTTTATGACTTTTTTTTTAAGGGAATCTTACTTTATTACTTTTTTTGGCTGCGTGGGGTCTTCGTTGCTGCGCGTGGTCTTTCTCTAGTTGCAGTGAGCGGGGGCTACTCTTCGTTGCAGTGCACGGGCTTCTCATTGCAGTGGCTTCTCATTGCAGAGCATGGGCTCTAGGTGCGCGGGCTTCAGTGGTTGTGGCTCACGGGCTATAGAGCACAGGCTCAGTAGTTGTGGCACACGGGCTTAGTTGCTCCACAGCATGTGGGATCTTCCTGGACCAGGACTCAAACCCATGTCCCCTGCATTGGCAGGCAGATTCTTAACCACTGCGCCACCAGGGAAGTCCCATGACGTTTCTTTCTGCAAATATTTACCATTTTAGAAATTTAAACTGGGAAGTTTAAAATATATTTATTTAACTGATTCTAAAAGAACAATAATAAATTCAACACGTTAACATAAATAACGCATTTTGTGAAAAATAACTATTTTTGGAAGCCTAAACTATGTCAGGAGAGTGGCATTGTTTTAAATTGTTCTAAATCTCTTTAATGTCTGGCTTAATAGAAATCAGCTGGATTTTCCTACCTGCTTCTGTATTCAATCTGTCCAGGGAGATTGTTTCAGTTGCAATATAGGAAGAGAATCTGACTTCCCCCAGATACGTAGGTGGAAAAGGCAGGCATAACTCCATAGCCTTTTCAGATAATGGTGGATAGTCTTCTTTGATTCTACACCCATGTGTAACAATTGGTGGTTTTGTAAAGTTGATCGCTGTGTGGAATCTGAAACCATGTCAATTAACTTTTCATCTTCGGTCCGTGTGGGAGAGAATGAGAGGGAGAAACACAAATAACGCCTGGGGTTTATTGTGCAAATCGTTTTGGTCACAGACCTCGGGACAACCCGGCCAGCACCCCGGGAACACTCTCCAAGGCCCAGAGAGAGAGACAGGAGCCATGGGGCTGCTCTTGCCACCTGGGTGGTGGGCAGCTGCGTTCATCTCTAGGTGAGTCTTAAATGCCCCCTTTGTGGGGTGGCTGTGACTGTGTACCTGACCCAGGGGGATGCCCCCTCCATGGTCGGGGCTCCCACTCCCTCCTGGCCTGCCTGGTAGTTCCAAGTAAGTGACTGGTATTGTACCCACGGGGCCCTCTCGCTGGCCCTCAGGGGCCCAGGCACAGAGCGCACGGTGCCCGTGGAAGGATATGCCCGCTCCTGCCCCTTTACCACCAGGCCGAGTTCTCCAGCCCAGGGCGGTGGGCTGGAGTGTGAGGAAGGAGAGGAAAGGGGACGGGCCGCCAGCAGGCGAAGCTTGTACTGGTCTTGCTCTAGTTCTCAGGGGTGCGGGTGGACTTGCACCCTCTTTCCAAGCTCTGTGACCCGGAGCGAGGCTCTGAGCTTCTCTGGGTTTCTGTCGGCTCATCCTTGGGTTAATATGAGGACTCAGTAACATGTAACAAGTATGTGTTATGCCTGACACGTGTGGGCCTGTTTGTACCTATTCCCAGGTGATTCTTATGTGTTGGAGTTTGGGAAGCAGTGGGCTAAACCACTGTTTATTTTGAGGACACCAGCCCAGAGACATGGGGCAGGCGGCCCAAGGTTGCACAGCAAGGTGGTGGTTGAGTCAGCAACACTGACTCCCAGGGCAGTGCTCCCTCCCGACATCCAGGCACCTTTTTAGCCTGTGACCCAAGCTTGAGCACCCAGACCTCCCAGGTGTTGCGGCAGTCACTTCCGAGGTTAGGTGAGAAAAGATTCCATCGCGTGTAAGGGAATCTCAGGACCCAAGCTGACTTTGGAGGCCTCTGCTGTAGGCCTGACAACTTTTCCCCTCCTGGGTCCCCGGTTAATATTGCTCCTTCACCCCTAGAAATATGTTGCTGTCCGTGGGCCTGCAAGAGCTACTGTGAATCTTTGGCCACAAGGCAGGGCTTCTGGTCAGGGCTGCCTGACTAGCACTCCCACCCTGGGCAGGGGAACTGGATGGGCAGTTAGCACATTGGTTATCTGCTGCCGTGTAACACGTTACCCCCAAATGTAAGGCCGTAACACAACAAATGCTTATCATCTTGCAGTGTCTGCAGGGCAGGAATCCAGGCATGGTGCTCTAGCTCAGGGTCCTTCAAAGACTGTAGGCCTTTTGGGGCTCTTGACTGGGTTGGGGTCAGGCGCTCACACGTGGCTGCTGGCAGCCTCAGGGCAGGGACATCAGTTCCTCACCATGTGGGCCCCTCCACAGGGCTGCTCACACCAGGTAGCCGACTACTGTCAGAGCCAGTGAACGAGAGAGGGAGACCCCAGGATGGAAGCCGCAGCCTCTTTGTAACCTTGTCTCAGAAGTGACATCCCCTCACTTTGCCGTGCTCTGTTGTCTAGAAGTGAGTCACTGGGTCCAGTCCACATTCTGGGAGAGGGGCTTCTGCAGGGAAGAGGAGGGCATTACTGGGGGCCCTCTTAGAAGCTGCCTACCACACCTGGGAAGAGGAATTTGCTTTGTTCCATAGGAAATATAACACCGCCCATTAGGATTTTTGAAAGCATGAACATCTTTGGAGCCCAGCATCACTCCCCATCCCTCCCCGCCACCCATTGCTCTGTGGATGCTTGGGTCCAGGAGGCACTGACAGGCCGGGGCCACCTGGGACAGGAAGAAAACATAAACATGTCATCTGCAGAACAACCCTAAAGGTAGGTGTTCTAACAATTACCATTTTACAGAGGAGGAAACTGAGGCACAGAGAGGTCAGCATGTGCCTCAGGTCAGCTGGCTGGTACGCTCCTTGGCCCTTTGTCCTGGTCCAACTGCACCCTCCCCATGTTCTGAGATGCTCTGTGGGGCCTCACTGGAGGCTGTGTGGCCAGGCTGGGCTAGGCTGCCAACACCTTGTTCCGCTGGGGGTGGGCACTGACCATCCCCCCTTGGGAGACCAGGCGCCAAAGGGAGAAGTACCAAGGGTGGGGCTGATCGCCCCTGCCTGGTGTCATCTCAGAGCTGAGAGCATTGGGCATCCCAGCACGCAGCATGACCGCCTACAATTCAGCCCATACACTGAAAATAGCCTCATGGTAGACACCTACCTGAATGAGACAGGCGAGCCATCTCTAGCGTGACTGAGATTCCATCTGACAGGTCTCTGCCCTTCAGAGTGTCTTCTTGTTGATTTTGTGTCAGTCCTTCTTTAAGTAGGGCTTTTAGGCCTGGGGAGAGGCAAGCAGGCCTTGCACCTCTTTTTAAAAATGTCCTCATTGAGGTTTTTGTATTATCTGACCAGCCGATTCAACTTGCTATGACCTTCAGTGCTTCCCAGTGCTCCCCAAATGAAACAGCACTCCTCAGCCTGGCCTTCCAGCCCCTGCAGAGTCAGCCTCCAGTTCCTTTCCTGACTTTACACCCCAACTGTGCTGCTCCCTCTTCCCTTAAATGGCTTCCCCCCTCCAGACCTCTGCCTCTGCCTTCCCCATCTGCTACTTTCTTTTCTGAGGTCTCTGCTATCCACGTGCCTCTTGCCCCCCGGCCCCCAATGTGTGTTAAGTCTTGTTTGTTTGCTGTTGCTGTTTGTTTAGTGACTTTCCTGACAGAGTTCTGCAAAGTCTGTATTCTTTGTTGTACGTGGCCACTGAAGTCTCTGCTCAGTGTGCTTAGTGGTCAGCTAATGACTGGACAGAAACTTCCATAAACATCTTGGATTGATAAGTCTCCTAGCTTTTGCCAAGGGGCTCTGTGTAAAGTTGGGGTACACATTTAGTGCTCTGGCAGGCAGTTTTCAACTCTGCCTCAGCCTTCACTTCCTGCCTGTGCAGGGACTCAGGGTCAGTCAGAGGTGACAGCTTATGGCCTTCTAGGTCTTTCCTGGGCACGTACACAGCCCTACACATGCACGAGGCTTTCTAGATTCCCAGGAATCTGTCTCAGTTTTTCAAAGCCCCTATGGATGTTATTCAGCTTTTTCTTTTAAGTTTTTTGGTGAGCTTTTTCCCTCAGCTGTTACTGTTGCCTTAGGCAACTTCAATGTTAAACAATGCCCTTTTTTTTTTTTTGACAAATGCTTTCGGGTTAAGGCAAATTTTAAGGAGTGAGCTCTGAATCAGCTCAAAGCCCCATGGGTTGGGGTTTCCAGAGGACTGCCAGAATGACAGTTCTCTGTGGTGGATATTTGGAGATCCAACCCCATTCTTCTCCCTTCAGAGGTGATTAGGCTGCTGGTTTTCACTGTGATTGTGGTGCTGTTGGATTTTAAGGCTACTGTGGAGCTGGGGAGAAAGGGATGGGAATCAGCAAGTTAAAAAAACCATAAAACACTCTATTGTTACAGAGAATAAATGCTCCTCAGATAGTTGCAAGCCTTTGGTTAATTTCAAGGGTTCTGAAAAAGTTGATTTTGACCATTTTTGCCAATGTTCTCATTGCTTTTATGGAGGAGTGAATTTTCAGAGGTCTTTATTCTGCCATTCCCACTGACTGACATCAGAATGTGCTATTTTTCAGGCATGGTGATTTGAACACCTCTCTGAGTTCATAGCCCTTGGGTCCCTGGAATGTCCTTGGAGTCCAGGCTGGTGGGTAGGCTGCTTCTGCCTCCGGGGTGCGTTGGGACATTGGGCCCGTGGAGGAGCCCTCTAAGGAAATTGCTTTTGGGTCTCACTCAGGCTCCGCTGAGGAGAGGGAGGTCATGGACCATGCCTTCTGCCTCCGCACTTATGAGAGCGAGTACAGACTACCCCAAAAAGAGGACCTTCTTTAGATGTATGTCCACGCAGATCCTGTGCTGCTGGGAAACCCTATCAAGTTCAACGCCACTCTCAAAAGAAAGACAGCTACCCCAAAGACTGTCACATCTCGGGCTCCCTTGCACTGCAGACATACATGGGCAAAAACGCCACCAGCCTGGGCATCCTTCATAAGGCCACGCAGAGGCAAGGTCAAGGTACTGGAACCATGGGCAAGAAGAGGGATCAGAGTCCCCACTATCTGAGATGCCCCTCTTCTCTGTGGACTATTTCCATACACTAACAAACTTGTGCGTATGAGTAAACACAAACAAACATTTATTAAGTACCTACCACCTGGTAGTTACAAGGAATCTAGGCACAGAGAAAACGGGGGCCAAATAGACTACTAGTCCAGGAGCCTGGGGTCTATCACAGAGTCAGAAATTAGGGGTGCTGGAAGTGTCATTAGAAGTCTTCTTTTATGATGGCAAAGATTTTATCTCAAATGCCTAATCTAGTCAATGGGTTGTGGGTACCCAGGGCAGTTGAGAATGGGCAGAAAGCCCCCAAAACAGCTGTGATGTCTCCATGGACTCAGGATGGGAGCCTGGAGAACGCAGCCAATTATTATTCCACCTTGAGCCCAACTTCTTGTTTTCCAAGGAGAGGAAGAGACTTACCCAAAATAACCCAGTTCCATCCATCTAGATTTCATCTAATTCTGTGTTTGATGATCACTCATTTGGGGAGGCTGTAATAAATGACCACACCCCTCCTCTCTAGCTCTTTGGCAGCATCTGAAGAGACTCTGCCCTTGGACTCCAATACCTACATGGGCAGCCTATGTCTGATGATGAACCGATCATCAAAAGTTTCATAATTGCAGGAATTCTAGAGTCCAAGGAAACGACCGCCTCTCAGGAGTTTGCATCTTTCCAGTACCCTGAGCTCCCCGTAGAGGTTAGCCACCCGCAGGCAGAAGGGGCTCCTGGCTGGAGTTCAGCCTTGGCTTGGGGGTGGGGCCCTAAGAATCCTGGAGGGACCCCTGGTTGGCTTATTCTTCAGGTCAATTTTATTCCTAAGAAAAATGACACCTTGCTTTTCCAAATAATTATTTCTGGAGAAGTGATGGATCAAACAGGTTTTTTTTTTTTACATTTTTGGTCAACTGAATTCTTAACATTTTAATTTTTGGAATAAGTAATTACTTGCACATTGTACAAAATTCTAAAGATGCAAAAGTTACAGGGGCCCACCCTCCTGGAAGGCAGTTAGCAGTCTTTCATTACTTAATTGTCAAGAGTTTCTCTTGGGGAATTTCACTCCCCACCCTCACCCAAGTGGCTTAGCAGAGTATTTCTTCCACCTCCTGAGAGGAGTCTGGGAAAACACACATCTCTCCAGGCAGTCATGGTTCCAGGGATGTTTGAGGTGCCTTTTAAAAGGTGTTCTAGCTTTGCCTGGCTGGCCTGCCTTTTAATTGGCTCTGACTGTATTTCAGGAATTAAGAGGTTTTAGCTAATATATCTGCGTTGCCAAAGGCATGGAGAAACCACAGGGTGTTGGTGGGTAGTGGAAACTGGATCGGAAGAGCTAGATATTTGGATGAATGTTACAAATGAGGTGAAGCCTGAAACATGCAAAACATGATGTAAGCCCAGGGGATCCCTGGGTGGAGGAGGGGCACCAGGCCTGAGGTGTGGGTCCGAGGAAGAGGGCTCAGCCAGGGCCAGGTGGGGGAAGTGGGTACACCAGTGTCAGGTGTTCTGGCCAGATTAGAGGTAGGGGCACTCTGAGGGAAGAACAGAGCTTAGCTTCAGTTCAGCTTCTTTCTCTGGGCTGCTCTGCGAGGCAACTTGACTGACAGGCCCCTTTTGGGATTTGGGGTCTTGTCTGTGAGGAGGTATGATATCCAAGGGTATGGAAGGGAGCCCTGGTGTGGTGGGCGGGAGCCTGTGTATTAACCCTGGAGCTCGGGAAGGGCATCTATGGGAATCCTCCCTCACAAACATCCCTTGTTTAAAGGGCCTTTCTGGGGAAGCCTCCTTGCACCCGTCTGTCTTGCTAGATGGGGCATCTCAGAACCACAGGCTGCAGGTGGGGCTGGGTGGTGCAGGACGGTGCTTAGTTTGGTGAAGAGGGATTCTGCTTAGGGCTGCAAAGAGGCCAGGATACAGGTCAGGCTTGCACTCTGGCTGGCATGGCATGACATGTCTTGAGTTCCTTAAAAGAGAGTCTGACAAAGCTCAGGATGTCAGGTTATTTATAGATATACATGATTGCCGGCAACACCAGAAGCTAAAGAAAGGCATGGAACAGATTCTCTCCTAAAGCCTTCAGACACAGACACACACACACACACACACATTTTCCTGGCTTGATATAACTCACCATTTTGGTTCTATTTCTCTGCTTTAACTTACCATGAAAACATGTACCTGACTCACACATCTTCTCCCCCGCTTCTCATCCCCGCCCCACCACAGCTGCCTGACGCAGGCAGAAGTGGCCAGCCACTTATCGGTACTTACATCTTCTAAAATGCCCTGCACATCCCTTTGACAGAAACCAAGTCCTCTGTGGAAAGCCTGGGCGTCTCCCCGCTGCAGACCATTGACCAAGGGTGAGTCCACTTAAGCTGTTCTTACAAACAGTGCAGAAAATCTCTCCAGGACATAGATCTTTGCTCATGTGTGCAGGTATTTCTGAGATGTGAATTCACGGTAGGGGGTTATAGGGTCAAAATATAGATACATTTTGCTAATGCCAAATTGCTTTGGGAAAAGATTGCATTGATTTATGCTCCACCGACAGATCTTTTTGATTTTTGCCGATATAATGGTTGAATAATTTCACTGTTGTTTTAATTTGCATCTCTATTTGTGAGGCTGAATATTTTTATGTTAATTGACTACCTCCTGTGAATTGCTTGTTCAGATCATTTACCTATTTTTGAGTCATTAATTTGTTCATATTGTGTGTAGTCTTTATACAAAAAAGTGTTACTGCTGCAAATAATTTCACAGTCTTTTTTTAACCTCTAAATGCCTTTCACCACTAGAACTTTGCCATTTTAATGTAGCCAAATTTGTTAATTCCTTCCTTTAGGGATACTGGGTTTCATGTCACCCCAAGAATATATGTTTCCTATGCTTTTTTCTAAAACTTTTGGCTTTATACTATTAGGCACCTGGAATTTAATTTTTTAGCATGTGGAGTGATATAGATAGAGCTCCAACTTTCTCAAATAATCTATCATTTCCTAGTGTTCTGAAATGCTGCTTTCATACATCTGGGTCTCTGGACTCTTTAATTTGCTTATTTATCTTCTCCTAATGCAATATCATACCATCTGAAGTATTGTAGTTCTATAGTACATATTGATACGTAGTAGGCAGATGCTCCTCACCACTATTTTTCCTGTTCATAGAACTTTTAAAAACTGTTGGGATTGAGATTGGCACTGCATTGAATTTACCAAGTTATCGGGGGGGAGAATCACGCCAAGTGACTACACTGAGTCTTCCCATCTAAGCATGTGGGACATTGTTCCATTTATTCAGGTCTTCTTTGTTACATTTAGAAAAGTTTTATTGTTCATACACAATTTGCACATTCCTAGTTGGATTACATCCAAGATGTATTTATAGCTTTTGTGAATGAAATATTTTTCATTATATTTTGTACTTGCTTGCTGGACTATATGGAAACTATTGATTTTGATACGCTGATAGATCTAGCAAAGGACTTGACAGAACTCTAATGCTTTGTTCCTGAACGAAGGTTTCTGATGGTCTATTTCTTATAGGGTGTCTGAATATTCCAAGGAAAAGCCAGTAAACTACTGTTTTCCTTAGACCTTAAGATACAGACAAATTAACTGGGGGAATATTGTTAAAATGTGTATTCTGATTCAGCAGGTGGGGTTGGAGGCTCAGAATCTGTGTCTCTAACAGGGCTCCCAGGTGATGCCACTGTTGCCAGTAGTGTAGCCCCCAGAGCACATTTTAGTAGTGAGAGGCTAGATGATTCCTTTTCTGTGATCCACCATAAAACAGATGTTCCTCTTGGATTTCATATGAAACAACTGTTGCTAATACCCATGGAGCAAGAACATCTGTAAACACGGGCAGGATTCCTAGGAGGGTCTGTGAAATGTCAGAGCTGGAAGAGCCCCTGGAAGCTGGTTTAACCACCTTGCTTTACATCGGAGAATACTGAGGCCCAAAGAGGCGGCAGAGTCATCTAAAGCATCAGAGCTGTGTCCCAGATCTGGTGAGTGCCATACCGGGGCCAGTTTATTCTAACTAGCCAGGGGACTGGCCTTCAGCAAGCCTCAGAAACTGAACCTGTTTCCTCATCTATAAAATGGGGATAATAATACCTGTTCACCGCATGGCACAGCTGTGAAAGTCAAATGGGCCAAACAGCAAGAGGAAAATGGATAGAGAATGGCCTGAGTGCCTAAGAGGACCCAGGTCTGTCTGGCTCCAGAGGTCATGCTTTTTCCTGGCCCTTTGTCTTCCCCCAGGGTGATGGTGAGTGAAGAGGCAGCCTATAGACCCAGGGGGCACAGACTCAAACTGGCCAGACCAGTTGGCGGTAACAATGGGGCCAGTGGGGTGTTGTGGACAAACAGGAACAGGGATGACCGTGGTAAACAGGAGTGGGTGCTGCCACTCACCTCATTTAACTGAGACTGTGTAGGAACATGGGCCCTGCACTTCCGGATCTTCTGACCTTTTGGAATAAGCTAGAGGAGCGTGTGTGTTCTTCTACAGTGTAAAGCTCCTGGGTCTTAAAATGCGGCAATTAATTCAAGTTGTAAAAATCACTGTGTGGATCAGACACAGCAAGTCAGAGGCTGAACTCGTTCTTAGCTTGTCAGTTTATAAACAGTGCTGCCAACAGCTGAGATGCTACTGGCACCCCTGCCCCGCCCTGGTGCCATGTTCCAACCCTGACAGGCTGCATCTGACTCTCCAGCATGGGTTTAATCATCAGTATTCATCAAAAGCTCCCTAGGTGCTTCTCACAGCGCCCAGCATGGATGCCCACTGTGCTGTGTCCAGGAATGGCCAGGGCCCTTCAAAGAGGCTGAGCTGAGGTTGGGACTCCTGGTTTCTCACACAACTTACCTCCCCTCTCCTGCAGCATCCTCAGCTGAATGCATGTCTGTGTGTCTGAATTTTCCAGGACAGTGAAGCCAGGTGAGACCATTAGATTCCAAATAAAAGGCATCCCAACAATAGCTGGACTTGAGAAATTTATCAAGTTTAGTTCCAATCAGGTGAAAGAGCTTCATGCTGAGAAGATTGTTCTCATCACAACTAGCCTTTGCCTGATGCCTTGGAAAGAGGCAGCAGCTCTGACTGGCTCTAAGCCTTGGCTGAGCATTTCAGCATTTCCTGCTTTGGGATTAGCTTTCAGATAATTAGATTTTATTACTCATTAGATTTCAGATGATTAGATTTGATTACTCATATGAGGGCAGATTCAAGAGCCAGCTGGGTGAAAGTTAGCGTTCAAAGGCCAACACAAACCACAGGCAGCAGGTCCCACTAGGCCAGGTCATGTGGAATCACAGGGTAGCCTGTTGACAGCTAGAAACGCCCAGCTTGGGCCACAGAACCTCACCTCCCTGCCTTGAGTCATGGCCTCAAAGAGCAGGGCCACCACTATCTGCAGTCAGAACCAAAGGCGTCCACAGCCACAGAGTCCCTCCCTGGAGACACAGGCTATCAGAAGCTGCTGCCCACTTGCCCCGTGAGGAGGGACCACCTTTTCAGCCCCAGAGTGCATCAGCCCTGGACGCACCAGCTAAGCAGAGTCTTCTGCCAGAGCTGGGCTGGGCCTGCTGGAAATACATTCTCTCCTCGCTATTGTCTGCCTGAAATCCCATCCCTCTTCCTTCCCTGAGGGGGGCCTACCTGAGGAAGAGCGGATGGGTGGGGCCTTTCCCTCGGATCTCTGCACACACTGAGCCTGGGCCTAGGCCTGCCCGCCAAACCAGAAGCAGGACTGAGGGCCAGGTGCTGTCTGTTCACCTTTGACTTTCGACAGCTTCAGGCAACTTGAAACTATGGCACCTAAAACCCAACTTCACAGCCCCTACGCTTCCCCACGGTTGGTGAGCCTTCGAGGTACCTGTAGTGTAGTAGGCATGTCCAGTGTTCCATGTGGAAGGAGCCCCAGCCCCTTGGTGGGGGCGGATGACCCAGTGGTCCCTCCTACTTGATGACTGATGGTGTTGGTAAGTTAAAATCAGGAACCTTCAAGGGGGCCAGCGCGGGGGTGGGGGGGTAAGGGAGGGAGGGAGGGAGGAAGATGGTGAACGGCCCCACCTCTCCTGGTGAGGGAGCCTGCATACCTGCTCCCACCATACAGCCCTGAACCTTCTCCAAGGAAGCCACAGCCTCCTCACCTGGTCCCATCCAGACATGTCACTCTCACTCTAACACCTGAAACACCCCCTCCTCCAGGCAGCATTGGGAGTGATCGGAGAGCAGCCCTCCCCCTCATACCAGGCAGGCCCATCCCAGGCCCTTGCCCTGCTGAGCACTCCCAGCTCACGCGCGGTGAGGACGGCCAGCCCTGTGCTCCCCGGACATGCTGCTGGACCCCAGGTCCCCTTTTCAGGAAGGCTTTCCCTTGGGAACCATCTTGGATGTGGCCCTAGATGTGGTCTGTGAATTTGCTGATCCTGTTGCTTCAGTCCCTCTCTCTCATGGCCAAGGAGGTAAGATCCATCCCTCTGTACCTCCCATCCACTCCCCCATCCCCAGGAATAAAGCTGCCTTTGTAACCCTGTGGGCCTCCACCTCGGAGTGCAGAGGGAGCAGGCCAGCCAGAGGGGTCCTGACTTGGACCAGACCCAGGAAAAGAAGGGTGTTAAACAAGGGTGCCCCTTCCTGACCTTTGGGGTAAAGAAGACATCCCAAGGGGTGCCCCAAGTCTGCCTTGCCCACCTTGCCCACCACCTCATCTCACCAGTGCTGGTGGCCCCATAGGGCTGGCCTGGAAGCAGAGCTGTGGGCAGCAGCACAGGGGCCCACCAGAGATGCCCTCTCTGGTAGTGTGTGTGTGTGTGTGTGTGTGTGTGTGTGTGTGTGTGTGTGTGTGTGTGTGTGTGTGTGTGTGTGTGTGTGTGTGTGTGTGTGTGTGTGTGTGTGTGTGTGTGTGTGTGTGTGTGTGTGTGTGTGTGTGTGTGTGTGTGTGTGTGTGTGTGTGGCGGGGGGCTGTTTCAATCTGCAGGCCCTGGCCACCACCCATCCTTTCAGAGATTCATGATGGGCACTGTCTTGGGAGAACTGGCCTAAAACATTCAGGCCAGATTTCTGGTCAGTTCTGCCCATGTAGGTGGTTAGACTCTCTCCAGGACGGGCAGTTAAATGCAGTTCTCATGGGGGACGTCAGAGTTCCGGTAGCTCTAAATAGGTTCTCCCTCCCGACCCTCCAGTGGGAATGGACAGATTTTTAGCCACAAGGCAGGACACCTCCGAGCTGACTCAGGGATTCTAGTATCTATGGAACGGGAGCTAAGTTTGGGTGTTACTGTCATAACTCAGGCTTGCTTCCAACCTGGGCATGTCCCGTGTGTGTGTGTATAGCCTGCTGTCGGGGCCCTCTCTCAAACCAAGCCTGAGCCCTGAAGGTAGCTGAGGCCGCCATGCCTTTCTTCTAGTTTAGGCAGGCACCAGGGGGAAGCCCTTTCAGGGGAGTGACCAGGATCCTTTCAGCCTTTCCAGGTCCATCTCTCCTGATGCCGGTGTCCCACCCCAGGTTCCCAAGGCCAGCCCTGCTCTGTTCTTCCATCACAACCGCACAGCCTTAGTTCTCAGAAGCCAGGAGCCTGGGCCCCAACCTTCTCAAGAGAAGACAGACATCCCAAGAAAGGACAGAGGCCAGTTCTTTTCTGCCCCCAGGCTGCCCGATTCAGAGCTTCCTTTGCTGGGTGAGGCTGCACCGGCTGTGAAGGGCGCCCAGCCTCGGAGAATGGTTCCCGACAATCCATCATGGGCAGATGAGCTCAGAGCAAGTTTCTCGTCTTCCTCTGTCACCCCTAGTCCACCCCCATCTCTGACCTGGTCCAACGTGGGGAGAGGGAGGAGGGGTCAGAGGACGGCAAGGCCAAGGGGGTGGTGTGAAGGGAGCAGTGGGTGCAGGGGAGCGAGTGGTGCCCAGGAGCCCTGTGGCCACACCGCCGGCATATAGGGTGATGCGACTGCCTGGTGCCTGGCCCTCTCCCCACAGCATCATTCATCTATCACCTCCATAGAGTCCTCGTCCTTCCTCTGCTCTGACTGCTCCTCTGTTGTTTCTGTGTTCTCAGTGTCTGACAGCGATGCCACCTGTCGCACCCAGTCACCGTCACTGAGAGGCTTTGGATGACGCAGTCCGGAGAAGGGGTTGAACCAGTTCAGGGAAAAGTCCCCATCAAAGGTCTCTTTGACTGACTTCCAGCTGCCTGTGCGTTCCCTGGGCTGGTGCTTTCGCTTGAGGCGCTCAATGCCCTGGAGGGACAATGGGATAAAGAGGGTCAGCGTGGGACAGCCGTGCACCATCTAGCACACCCCAGGTCCCGGCAGAGCAGAGCACCAACGCCCAGAGCCAGGGGCTCCCAGAGGGTGGGGAGGGGCTCGGAGCAGCACAGCAAGCAGGGCCTGTGTTTCCCACCAACTGCCCTCCTTTCCTTCCACAGGAGCAAGGGTGACCGGCCAGCTGCTGCGCGGTGACCAGGCTGCCCAGTGGCTAAGGGCCAAGGAGTAACATCTCAGGCCTCTGCAGGCATGAGCTGGGCCACCTGTCCGGAGACCACCCAGAAAGACGACCCCTCCCCAAGTATCCTGGGCTACTCCCCCTACAGCAGGCGCAGCAAACCCAGCACGAGGGAGGATGATGGGGTTAAGGGGGAGCGCAGGAGACACACGAAGCGTGAGGTGAGGAAGCAGAGGTGTGCACAGCGAGTGCCAACATGCAGCAGGCAGCTGGAGGGTGCACGGGGCCGCTGCGAGGGGGCAAAGGCTGGCGTCGAACCTGCACATGCAGTAGACATGCCCTGTGGCCTCTCCCGAGCTGCCCACTCACCTGCCTCTGGGTGTCGGCTGCGCCAGGCCACAGAAGAGGGTGTTGGGAAGGGGGAGAAGCCAAAGGAGTTAAAGGCACAGCCAGGCCAGCTCTCCAGGCCCACCACACCCTCTGCAGAGGCTTTACCCCCACTGGGGCTCTGCCTCCTCCATCTCTTCTGGAAGCCAAGGAGATTTGTCGTGGGCTTGCCAGGCAGAGGTACTGCTCACTGACAGCGCTTTCCACCTCAGAATGACCTCTGAGTACCTAGTGCTAGGTTTTCTCTTCTTTTCCATACAAGATCCTTACATAACCAGCATAATTCTTTCTGTTGTGCAGAAGGAGAAACTGAGATACACGCACAGACTGAGATCTGGCCACACCTGGGCCAGTTCCTCTCCACCACTCTTTCTTCCCACACCATCTCAGAGATTTAAGTTTCTTGGGTTTTGGAAAAATGGTAGGTTAAAGAACCTGATCTCAAAGTATCTCCTCATAAGATACTTCCTAATTACCGAGGGTAAAACAGTACCTTTACAGTAAGGAAACTTCGCAGATATAACTTTAACCAAATTGAAGTTAACATCACCAATAATGAAATGTATCAACATCACATGCCCTCGGATACAGTGCCCCAAGAAGGACAGAACATCACTTCACTGGTTTTCCTGCCCAAAAGGCATAATCTCAATCTAATTATGAGAAAACATCAGACAAATGCAGATGTCAGGATATTCTACAGAATATCTTCAACAGGATAATGATCTTCAACAGATCAAAGTCTGATGAAATTGTTTTGGAACCAGACAGGAGTGGTGGTTGTACAATATTTTGAATGTACTAAATGCCACTGAACCACACACTTTAAAATGGTTGCTTTTATGTGATGTGAATTTAACCTCAACTAGAAAGAGGATCAGGTTCATGAAAGACAGAGAAAGACTGAGGAGGAACTAAACACACAGGACAAATGATGTAATGTGGCATCCTGGAACAGAGGACGATACTAGTGGGACAACTGGAGAACTCTGAATAAAGTATATAGATTAGTTAATGGTATTGTATCAGTAAATTTCCAGGTTTTTATATTTGTGTTATGGTTTTATAACATGTTTACATTTGGAAAGACTGATTGAAAGGAATATGGGAGCTCTTTGTACTATTTTTACTATTTTTTTTTTGGTTAAGTCTGAAATTATTTCTCAATAAAAAGCTAAGAAAAATCTGAGACACGATTTATGCAATACAGTCTTGAACACGGATTAATAATGAGAAGTTGGAAACAATCATAATGTCCAGTAATGATGGCTAAGTAAATTATTCTATAAAGCAGAACACTATGCAGTTATTAAAAGTGGCATCAACGACAAGGGCCTAATTTTCAAAATATACAAACAGCTCATACAACTCAACAAAAAACAAAGAACCCAATCAAAAAATTGGCAGAAGGCCTAAATAGACATTCCTCCAAAGAAGATATCTAGATGGCCAGTAGGCACATGAAAAGATGCTCATCATCGCTAATTATTAGAAAAATGAAAATAAAAACTGCAATGAGGTACCACTTCACACTGGTCAGAATGGCCATCATCAAAAAGTCTACAAATAATAAATGCTGGAGAGAGTGTGGAGAAAAGGGAATCCTCTTACACTGCTGGTGGGAATGTAAATTGGTATGGAAAACATACCAATGGCTGCTATGGAAAACAGTATGCAGGTTCCTCAAAGAACTAGAAATGGAGTTGCCATATGATCCAGCAATCCCACTCCTGGGCATATACCCAGACAAAATTAAATTTGAAAAGATACATGCACCCCTATATTCAAAGAAGCACTATTTACAATAGCCAAGACATGGAAACAACCTAAATGTCCATCGACAGATGAATGGATAAAGAAGATGTGGTGAGGAGATATTTATATATATATATATATATATATACACACACACACACACACACACATACACACAATGGAATACTACTCAGCCATAAAAAAGAATGAAATAATGCCATTTGCAGCTACATGGATGGACCTAGACAAATACCATATAGTATCACTTAAATGTGGAGACTAAACTATAACACAAATGAACATATCTAAGAAACAGAAACAGACTCACAGACACAGAGAACAGACTTGTGGTTGACAAGGGGGAGGGGAGGTGGGAGAGGGAAGGATTGGGAGTTTGGGATTAGTAGATGCAAACTATTATATATAGAATGGATAAACAACAAAGTCCTATTGTATAGCACAGGGAACTATATTCAATATCCTGTGATAAACCACAATGGAAAAGAATGTGAAAAAGAATATATATATATATGTATAACTGAATCACTTTGCTGAACAGCATAAATTAACACATCATTAACACATCAGTAAGTCAACTATACTTCAATAAAATTAAAAAAAAAAAAGTGGCATCAATACAGTTTTACATACACTGGAAAGTCCTGTCCACGTGGTGACAAGGGAAGAAAGCAAAGTTGCATCTGACATCATTGTGGAACCTGGCGTTTGGGCATGGGATTTTATTTTAGTTTTTTAAAATTAATTAATTAATTAATCAGCTGAGTTGGGTCTTTGTTGCTGCACGCTGGCTTTCTCTAGCTGCAGCAAGTGGGGGCTACTCTTCATTGCAGCATGCAGGCTTCTCATTGCAGTGGCTTCTCTTGTCGCAAAGCATGGGCTCTAGGCGCCCAGGCTTCAGTAGTTGCAGCACGTGGGCTCAGTAGTTGCGGCACATAGGCTCTAGAGCACAGGCTCAGTAGTTATGGCGCAGGGGCTTAGTTGCTCCACGGCATGTGGGATCTACCCGGACCATGGCTCGAACCTGTGTCCCTTGCATTGGCAGGCAGGTTCTTAACCATTGCACCACCAGGGAAGTCCTGGGGATGGGATTTTAGATTTGATTTATTTCTGTAGACTTCCCACATGTTCCAAGTTTTCACTAAGAAGCAGGTGTGACTTTTATAATCAGAACAGAAAAGCTGTTTCAGAAAATGGACCTTATTGACACAACTCTTGAGGGAACCTCACGTGGGTCTGAAGCACAGGATGCTGTGCTATTCATGGTCTGGCCCCTCACCAGGCCTCCCTCCTTAACGGGAGCGGCAATGGCCAGCTGAGTGACTTGCTTTGGGGATTCTGGGTTCCCTTCCTGGGTGATCATTTGCAGCCTGTTGAGACAGGCGTTCTAACCATGACTGCAGGGGAGCTGGGATGTGGCCACACGGCAGACCAGGCTGCAGAGGGGACACCCAGAAATGACAGACTCGCTGGGTCTGCACTGACTGAGCTCACTTAAAGCTGTGACTGTGGGTCCTTACAACCACCCTGAGAGGAGGTGGGTGTTAGTACTAACACTTGTTATAGGGGTTCTGAGAGGCTGTGACAGCGGCCGAAGCTCATCCTGCTGGTTGTGCCTCAGAACCAGGACAAGAACTGGTGTGTTCTCTCTGCCCAATGCATTTTCAATCCTACTGCAAATCCTCACTCCAAGGCAGAGAAAAGCTGCAGAGGGAAATGAAGCAAAAGAGCCCACAGGACAACACAGATGGAAAGATATATCGTGTTCTTATATTGGAAGAATTAATATTGTTAAAATGACCACACTACCCAAGACAATATACAGATTCAACAGAATCCCTATCAAAATACCAACGGCATTTTTCACAGAACTAGAACAAATAATTTTTAAATTTGTATGGAACCACAAAAGACCCAGAATAGCCAAAACAATCATGAGAAAGAAGAACAGAGCTGGAGGAATCATGCTCCCTAACTTCAGACTATACTACAAAGCTATAGTAATCAAAACAGTATGGTACTGGCACAAAAACAAACAGATCAATGGAACAGAACAGAGAGCCCAGAAATAAACCCACACATTTTTGGGAAAATAATCCAAGACAAAGGAGGCAAGAATATACAATGGAGAAAGGATAGTCTCTTCAATAAGTGGTGCTGGTAAAACTGGACAGCCACCCATAAAAGAATGAAATTAGAACATTCTCTAACACCATATACAAAATACACTCAAAATAAATTAAAGACCTAAATGTAAGACCAGAAACCATAAAACTCCTAGAGGAAAACATAGGCAGAACACTCTTTGCCATAAATCATAGCAATAAAATTTTGGATCTGTCTCCTAGAGCAAAGGAAATAAAAACAAAAATAAACAAGTGAGACCTAATTAACCTTAAACGCTTTTGCATACCAAAGGAAACCACTGACAAAACAAAGACGATCTACAGAATGGGAGAAAATATTTGCAAATTATATGACCGATGAAGGGTTAATATTCAAAATATATAAACAGCTCATACAACTCAATATCAACAAAGAAACAAATGAACGAACAAGCTGCTTAAAAAATGGGCAGAAGACCTGAATAGACAGATCTCCAAAGAGGACATGCAGATGACCAACAGGCATGTGAAAAGATGCCAACATCACGAATCATCAGAGAAATGCAGATCAAAACTACAGTATCACCTGTAAGACTGGCTATCATCGAAAACAATACAAATAACAAATGTTAACAAGGATGTGTAGAAAAGGGAACACTTGTGCACTGTTGGTGGGAATGTAAATTGGTGAAACCACTGTGGAAAACAGTATGGAGGTTTCTCAAAAAACTAAAAATATAACTACCATATGACCCAGCAATTCCACTCCTGGATATATATCTGAAAGAAACAAAAACATTGATTCAAAAAGTTACCGCAATGTTCAAAGCAGTGCTATTTACAATAGCCAAGACATGGAAGCAACCTAAGTGTACGTCAACAGGTGAATGGATAAAGAAGATCTGGTATATGTATACAATGGAATATTACTCAGCCATAAAAAAAGAACTTTTGCCATTTGCAACAACATGGATGGGTATTACGCTAAGTGAAATAAGTCAGACAAAGACAAATACTGTATGATATCACCTCTATGTGGAATCTAAAAAATACAAAAAACCAGTGAATATAACAAAAAAGAAGCAGACTCACAGATATAGAGAAGAAATTAGTGGTTACCAGTGGGGAGAGGGAAAAGATGAGGGGCGATATTGGAGTAAGTTATTAAAGGTACAAACTGTTCTGTATAAAATAAGCTACAAGGATATATTGTACAACACAGGGAATATAGCCAATATTTTATAATAATTATAAATGGAGTATAACCTTTAAAATTTTTCAATCATATATTGTAACATATAATATTGTACATCAACCATACTTCAATAAAAAAATTTTTTTTAATTAAAAAAAAAAAAAAGAGAGCCCACAGGATGATGATTTTCCCCTGTGGTGGCGTGTTCCCAGAAGAGCACTCTTGGTCTCTACTCAACCTCCTCAGCAAGCTCATAAAAATGTTCCAGATGGAGCCTGGTTTGCCCACCAGATGAACCTCCTCAGCAGCTGAGTAAACATCCAGGAGTGTCAACTCTGGGTCTGAAGAGGAGAAAATATTCCAAACGAATCTGATGCATAAGGAAGGCTGAGGGTCTGGACCCTCAGGTTCAGGAGGAGCCAGTGGGATTTCTTTTTCCTGGTAGGACTCAATTTTGAGTTCTGTGTGGCTATAAAGGCATCCTGAAGGCAGAGTTCTTAAGCTGGAAGTTTGCGGAGGCAGCAGTGATACCCACTTCAGGCTCATGCAGACAAGAATGGTTGATTCCTGGTAAGGGGGCAACAGCCTAAACCAGCACCTCTTGCAGGGAGTGTGTGACTTGGGCCTTTTGGGCCTGGTCTCCCTGGGTGACACATGAGCTGTGATCTATAAACAAACTCACGAATGCCCCAAAATGAATGTACCAGGACTACGGCTCCCCAGGAGGCAGAGACCCAGGCACATGCTCTGTAAGGACTCAGCTAAGGCCCACGGAGCAAGAGCAGGAGGTCCCCCTGCTCCCTGCATCTCAGACGTAGAAAGTCGGAGGTGCTGCAGCTTATGCAAATGTGTCCTCCTCAGAGATGGCCAGACAACTCTCTCCTCATCAGTGGTTTCACATCTTTTTAGTGCAGCCCACAATAGGAAATACTCTTCTGTTGCATATGAATGCGTGTGCACACCCCCCCTCACCCCAGTTTCATGAAACAATACGTATTTTACAAGGTGTAATGCATTATTTTTTATTTCTTTAAAAAAATTCTGTTGCAAACCAATACACTGATCTCACACATCATGAACAGTTGTGCACATGGTCTGAAAGTACAGCTTCAACAGAGCAAACCTTCCCTAAAGCCATACAACGTGCCAGACACCATCCTAACATTCACATTCATTTCTCTCTTTGAATCCTCACAGCAATTTTGTGATTTAGATTATCTCCCTGATTTTACAGACGAGAAAACTGAGGCTTAAGTAAATTACTGCCAAGGTCACACAGGAAGGAAGCAGCTGAGCAGGGATTTGAACCAAAGACCGAGGCCAGGGCCCAAGGCCCCATCACCCCATGACCTCAGCTGCAGAAATTCAGGGCATCCTTTATGTACATGTCAGAGCACATGTCTTTCCCCCGAAGGTTTTTGCAAACACTATCCTGCAACGCTTTTCATAATTCCTTGGATCGGCGTCATCAGCTCCCGTGCACGCAGATGAGGGATCCCTGGGGCTCACTCAGCTTTGCTAGGGTAATCACGAGGCTCAAGTCATTAATGATTTTTTCTTGAGGAAGCGGGGGGTGGGGGTGGGGCGGGGAATGAAGTCTTTGGTTTGGGAGAGTAGACTCGTCAGTGGCTTGTCTTTGTTTCACTGTGAATCCTTTTCCTTTGTTAGGTGATTCTCAGGCAGATATGTATTTAAAAGATATAAGAAAAAGCCACATGGGTGTTGAGGTCCACAGATGGAAACCAAAGACCAGGACATTCATGTGCGTGGCCGCCCCAGGCTCTAATCACTCGCTGGCCACCGCTCCCACTGGGAGGACCCTGGCTTCACTTTGTCTCATCTCCTTTTGGGATGGTTCTTCACCCAAAGGGCCCCTCGGTCCAGAAACCAGTTGGCCAGATAAGATGTGCAGAAAGATTGCTGGACAGACTAACAGTTTGGCTCTCCTTCAAACAAATACTTTCCTTGTTTTCTCAGCATTCATTGGCTGGGGAAGCCGCTGGTTATGAGGGAAGAGGGGCTCACAGTGGGCACAGCCCACCCAGCACCACACTGAGCCCCGCAGCACACAGGATCACTTAATCAGCAGGCCTTTGGGCAACCCCTGCAAGCCCCAAGTGGATCCTCAGACTTTAACATGCGTCAACATCACCTGGAGGGCTGTGAAAATGCAGACCGCTGCCGTCCCACCCGCTCAGAGTTCCTGATTCAGCAGGTCTGGAATGGAGCCTGAGAATCTGCATCTCTAAGTCCCCCGGTGATGAAGATGTTGCTGGTCTATGGACCACACTGTGGGGTGCACTGCCTCAGTACATCCTCAGCAAGAAGATTCGCAAGAGGGAATCTAGTAAAAACATCTTCTCTTCACGTATCTTTGACAACTAAGGTCCCCTTTTAGGTTGGAACCCCTCACTTCTACTGGCTGGCCCACCCTGGAGGCTTATGCACTACAAGTTTTGAAGTGAGAAAAACGTAACATCCATTGGCCTAGCTGGGAGAGCCCAGCCCAGGCTCTCAAAGTCTGGGGTTTCTGTGTGACGCCAACCTCACGTAAGTGTTTAATAAACATTGCTTAATCTACCTCATCAGGAAGGTGGAATTTTTTTTTTTGGCTGTGTTGGGTCTTCGTTTCTGTGCGAGGGCTTTCTCTAGTTGTGGCGAGCGGGGGCCACTCTTCATCGCGGTGCGCGGGCCTCTCACTGTCGCGGCCTCTCTTGTTGCGGAGCACAGGCTCCAGACGCGCAGGCTGAGTAGTTGTGGCTCACGGGCCTAGTTGCTCCGCGGCATGTGGGATCTTCCCAGACCAGGGCTCGAACCCGTGTCCCCTGCATTGGCAGGCAGATTCTCAACCACTGCGCCACCAGGGAAGCCCCCAGGAAGGTGGATTTTAAAAGCTGGTAACTCAACGTGTCTCACTTTGGGTTCTTCCAAGGAAAAAGTATTACAAAGATGAAATGGTATGACTAAAAGGAGACGTAACACATACATTTCTACCCGAATCCACTTTGCGCATGATGTCACCAAGGCTGTGGAAATATGCATAGATTTGTTTGCTCCTAAGCCTTTTGCATGGTCAGTCTGGTTGCTATGAACACAAACAGGAAGTTGACAGGCAGGAAGGAGTCAACTAATCCAACTGGCCAAGTCACCTTCCTCTTTATTTTTCCTTCCCACTCCTCAGAGCCCACATTCTGAAAGACTGTGGCTACTACTGTCTCATTTTCCCATGCACACACCATTCAGTGTTGTCAGGATTCCTGTGCCGAAGCAAAAGGCTAGGGCTGCCTTTGTGTAGAGGTGTCCTCCTTCATCAGACGTCTGGGAATACTGAGGAGGGCTCAGGGATGCCCGTTTCTTCCTGTCACTATGCTGCAGAGGACAGCCACATTCCTTAGTCATTGTGCTCCTGGCAAAACGTTCTCCATCTCAACAAGATAAAATAGGAAGAACACAGAGAATTTGGGGCTATTCCTATGTTCTGAGTACAGCATTTCACTCTGGCTTGAGAACTGGGGAAAATTCATTCTTTCAGCCAGAGGGCTCGTAAAAACCCAGACAGAATCATACAGGATGTCGGAAGGAGACTCTCCTTCTGGTAAAGATATACATGGTACGCTTAGGTGTAAATGATGAGTTTCCGTTTTTAGGATCTGAAAAAAATTCAATACATCTTCAGCACTATCTACTGTATTCCTTAGAAATTCCATGGGAGGAAGAACCAACTTGGGTCACTTAAAAAAAAAATGCCCTTGAAGATGGGGTATTTTGAGGCAACCAAATACTTAAAAATATTCCCTGAGTCCTACTCTCCCTTCTGTGGCAGGAAGAGCAGAGCAAAAGCACTGTCTCCCAAGGGATGGATCCATGAGGGACAGCAGCAGAGTCAGAGCTTTCCAAACTGCCCTAGAGTCATTCAACACCACACTTCTTTCATAAACATATGCAGGAAGAAAAAAAAAAAAAAGCACATGGGCAACAAATGCTACAAACTAGATTTAAAAGCAGCATTAAAAAAAAAAAGCCCAGATCACAGCCTTGACCATGGCGTAAACAGCACAGCAGAGGCAGGTCGAAGTTAATTGACTTGGAAAAGGTCACAGGGTTCCTTGGTTAAACATCCGAGGCATGGTGAAGAGCTTCTCAAAGCGATGTCCCAGGGTGTGTGTGGAAGCTTCCAGTGATTTCCTCTGGCTCAACTTTGCCTTCTGCTGGGTGGGCCGAAGAAAATGGGTCTCTCTCCCAGGCCCAACCCTAGAAGCAAACTCCACAGACCTGATGAGTTTTTCTGTAGCAACTGGGAGCCCACAAGCATAAGAGAAGGGACTCAGGCAGCAGAAAGAGCCAGAGGAGAGAGGCCCGGTGGGGGCAGCTTGTCCAAGAGGGGCCTGTAAACGTCCTTTAGTGGTGACGCAGTAGAGACCTCATTCAAGAGAGGGAGCATGCATACATGTCCTTTAAAAGCAATGAAAGAAATGCCCAAACGCAGCACACTCACGTTGACTGGACGATCGGCTCTCCCCGAGGGGTAACACTGTGAGAGATGGGAGCTCAGCCAGAACAGGTTTTGGAAAAATTTTATTGCGTTTTGTTTCCATGTGGAAGCACTGACAGAATTGAAAAGAGGCAGCATGTTCCACTTACTTTTCTGAAAGATCACATAGCTAGATGAAGTCTCTCCCCACCCAGGGCTGATTTAATAAACCTCACCCCAAACCCACCCCAAACAAAAGATAAAAAAAGGTTTGTGGTGATCGCTTAAAAAAACAAATCCATGTTGAGATGGTATTTGGATTTGCGACCTCTGCATTTGATGCATACTCCCTGTCCCCTCACCTCCCCGCACTGTCTTCAGGCCCTTCCTCCTTCAAATGAGACTCAACACACAAGTGTGCAAATGGAAAAGCTAGTCAGTTTCGGCGCTGCAGGCTTAGGTGTGTCTGCCGATTCCAGTGGATGGATGGCCATCTCTCAACTTTAAAATGTTTGGCTGTAATGTTGCCCTTGCATCACGGTCAGCCCACGCAGGATAATGGTCTCCCAGGTTAAAATACAGACAAGACATGGGTATGTGCACATTTATGGGTCTAAAATATCAGAAAGTAAACCCACTGCAGGGATTTACAAAATGAGGAAGAAGGGGTTGACAGTGGAGCTGAGGCTGTTTCCCTTGGCAGTAACACTGCTTAACCGACACCTCGCTAGGAGAGGGAGGGAGGTGGGGAGGTCAGAGAAGAAGCAAACGTTAATGAGGGAAATGTAGCTTGCCTGAAGCTGGGTCATTTTCTTCTTCTTTTGATTGTATAAGGCATTTTGAACTGGAAAAACTTCTTTCTTTCACATTCTTCCAAATAATCAGAGTTGGAATATAACTGGTGATTCCGAATACAAATAAGACCCCTTTCATCTCCATCCCCCACCCCAAAGTCATTATACACACCCACAGCCCATAAAGTACTACGCAGGCAATTGATTTTGTGAATTAGGAGGCGAACTGTGTTCACATGGGGGATGAGGCCACTGTGTCAAGGACCCTTTTTAGGGCTCCAGCCCTGATCCTGGCCCTCTCAGGTCACAAGGAGTAAGCATCCATCTTCGGTGAGGTTTTAACTCCCATTTAGGCGCTCACCACTGCCTCCTGGGCAGTGGGAGGTCATGGGCCCTCCTATGCGTCCCAAACAGGTGTCCGGGCCGGTGCATCCACGCACAAGCGTCACGACTCAGTTAGTACAAGGCGGCATGGCCTGGAGACAGCGCCCTCCACGTTAGTCATGCCAGACAGACAGCAGAGAGGAAACCAGAGATCAGAGAAGTGATTTTAAAAGGAAAAAAGAAAAGCAGCTTCGGTCACCAAAAAATAGAAAGGATGATCTTTTAAAAATAAAACGTGGGGACATTTTTTTTTCTCTGCAATGTTCAGCCATTTTACTTGAGACATTAAAAAAAATGTTTTAGAGTAGTTGTTTTGCTTTTTCGGTTTAAATGTTCATGAGAACGGATTGGATGGTAGTGCTGGGATGTGGTTTGTGTCTGAGTGGCAATGCTGGTCAGGGGTCCTTCAGACCACATACTGGTACGGGTCTGCCTTCCCTTGGTCTGGCGTGGCAAAGGGGCTGGCCCAGCCTAGAGAAAAGGGGTGGCCAAAAACGGCTTTCATGTTCATCCATTTTGTTTTTTTAGCCCATCTTCTCTCTTCCTTTTTCAATTGTTCTATTCCCTGAAAACAAGAACAATTATACTTTCAGTCAAGCACTTTACTGCTGTGGTTTTGGGGGAGAGATATCCATTAGCTCAAGGTGAATGGAGAAAATGCTTCCTTTTTAAAGCCATGAAGCTTATCTACATAGTACATTTTTCTTCTCTTTCTCTCATAAAAAGTGCTAAAGAAAAAAATCACAATTTTTTTTTTGGGTGGGCACATAGGCACGTATGTATAAGTCCCTCCAGGAAGGAAGGGACAAATGAGCAAAGTCAGCAGGCCCCTAAGCCACTGTTCCTAGTTGTGCAGTCCAGTGTTTTGTTAAGTGAGTCCCTGCTGGGTCTGCAGAGGCGCTTCAGGCCTGGTGCTGAGCTGTGTGTGTGGGAGCACTGTGAAGGCTGGGGCGCAGGAAGCCTCAGCTAGCGGGGAGCTTGAGATCATGATAGCCAAGGACGGCTGTTAATTTGGGATCGGTTCATGGTAAGTCTGAAGCTACTATGACCACTTTGCAGACAAAAAAAAGAACCAAGTTAAAGGACCAGCTCTGGTGCTGTTAGGCCCCCCAGCCTGGGAGGCCAAGGAGCGCCCTGCTTAGCGGGACTGGCGAGGCACAGTGGAGGAGGTGGAACAGGAGGGAGAGGTCACCACAGAGGAGAAGAAGAGGGATTAGTATAGGTTAGAAGGGCCGCACGGACAGACCGCTCAGCCTCAGTCTCAGTCCCGGCAAAGGCCTTCCTGTGCTCCTTTGGGGAGAAGTGTGACCCAAGGCCACCTCAGCAGTTGTCACAGAGCCCTCACCACCCCCTGGCCAAGTCTCGCAAGAAAAATGTGGCCTGGGGGAGCAGGCTGATCCCTCCCTTTTCCCTTCTCCTGAAGGAGCTGGTCAGCGGGTGGGGCCGGAGGACAAGGGAGAAGCAGCCTGGCAGGAGCCTGGCCAGGGGTCTGTCTGCTGTGGTCTCTGTGAGGTGGAGGAGCAGGGGTGGGGCCTGAGGGGACAGCCCAGTCTGAGTCTCGGTTCACAGCCTAGGGCCCTGGGACAATACAGGCCAAGGGCAAGATGCCCTTTCCCATGAGCTGCAGGCCCTCGGCTCCTTTCTCCTTTCCTTTCAATGTGACTCCCTTTAGGAATAGCCTTGAGGGGGAAGAACAACTAGGACCAGGGCCGTGAGAGTTTTCCTTCCAGCTCCCCCAGACCATGGCTTTTGTGGCCTGGGGGGGTGTCCCAACAGCGGGTAGGGCCAGACAGTCACCTCTGGGTTCCCTGCAGGTCTTAGGCAGAGAAGTTTGTCAATTTACTGCATGGATACACAGCTGGATCTACACCATTGGTTACTATTTTTACAGACACTCTTTTATAATGATATGAATGCTTATAAAAGAAAAAAGGTGCTGAGAGGCACCCAGCCTTCTAAACCATGGGGAATTGCCCCAGAGCCAAATGGTGGTGCCTCGGCAGCCGGCAGCATCGTCCTTCTGCACATGCTCAATTTCCACACCCACAGGGATGGGGCCGCAGCAGCAGCAGCAACAACCGAGTCTTCCTACGAGCCTCCATCTAAGGCTGACTACCCAATCGGCCGAAGTTCCCCCAAAGAACCCTAGACGATTGTTGAGAGCTCCTACCTCTGAAGGGGACCCTGGGAAGCCAGGACGGACTCATGACCTCACTCCAGAGCTAAGGGCTGCCCCTTCCTCCTGGGGCCCCTTACCCAGACCCCAAACCCAAACAGGGAAGAAATGCCCACATCACAGCCACGGACTGACCACCTGGAGGCTTTTGGACACCTTAGGAAGGTTGAGAGGTAGTGGCAGTGGCACCAGGGGTACGCGCTCCAGCTCGGCCGAGCCAGCAGCTTCGAAGCTCCCAGAGAAGGAGCTGTGAGCGGGGCGGAAGGTGGGGGCAGGTAGAAGGCAGCAGACGAGGACCAGAGCCGGGCCTTGCTGCCCACTGCTCTGGGGGCCCAAACTGGGCTGTCTCCTGACTCCACCCTCAGGACCTGTTCATGAAGGCACCTTCTCTGGGAAGCCGACCCTGTCTGTGCCACCTGGGTCAGGATGCCCTTTGTCTACCACCTGTCTCCAAGCCTGTGGCCACTGGATGGGAAGGGCAACCCAGTGACTAGCAGAATGCCCAACCCAGAGCCGTGTACAAGACAGAACCATCACGGGAAGGTGGAAGGGCTCGTAACAAAAGGGAACCCTTTGCCGAGGCTGCGGGGCCCCATTCCTGGTGTGATGTGAGTGCCAGTCCCAAGTGGGGAGGAAGAAGATCCCGAGTCACTGCAAATGGAGGAATGTGCCCTGCACACCCAGGGCCTGGCCGCTGGGCTCCCAGGTCTGGCCTGCAAGCAGCCCTCCCCCGACCCCAGCTGCGGAGGTAGGTGGTGAGCAGGCTGCCCGCTTGCTTACCGTCTCATCCGTGCAGATGGAGTGCACCTGGGTCCCAAACATGACTGATGTGAAAATGAGGAAGAGCAGCCCCTCAAAGCACAGGAGGATGAGGAGGATCACTGTGGTGGGCGGCGAGAAGGAGCTGCACTCTGAAAGAGAAGGGACACGTGGGGCTCAGGGCTGCCCCTCGCCACCCCCAGGGCTCCTCTCTGGCTTCGAGGCCATGGCAGGGGCCGTCCTCTCCCACACCTGGCCGCACCAGCTCTCCCTCAGGAAAGCCCTTCTCAGCAGGCTGGACCTTGCCGGCTTCCCCTCCCTCACACCCACCACTCCTTGCTCTCCGTCCCTCTTCCCGGACAGCACGGATGTCTGCATCCTGGTGCCAAGCACAGTACCCAGCACAGTCTGGAAGGACCAGAAAGGACTCAGAGCTGAGGCACGAAGGCCTGATGACACCACAGGGAGACCCTCCTCTCCTCAGAGAGCAAAACGCAGGTTGCACAGGTGGAGGGGCCTCAGTCCAGGCCTGGTTTGGCCGTGGATTTTCTGGGCATTCCTGTGCCTCTATCTGCTCATGGGTGAGAGGAAAAGGCAGGTCTGGAGGATCACTCAGTGGCTGTGGGATCTAGAGCTCGGCAGGGGGCAGTCTAAGTGCTGGGGCTTGGCCTGACCCAGTAAGCCCCACGGGGAAGGCCCGCTCTCAGGAGCATCTGCATCCCTGAGACAGTCAGTCCTGACGCTGGGGAGTTGACAGAAGAGCCACCTGGCCCAGAGCAGACACTTTCTCTCCCCTGGCCCCTACCTCGACCCCATCCTGACCTGGGTGTGACCCGAGGCAAGTCCTTGTCCCTCTCCAGGCCTCTACTCCCTCCACTGTAGAGCAGTGAGGTTTGACCAGATGTGCGGTTTTGTTTTAGGCAGCAGAATCCTTTGTCTGAGCAGAGTCTAAGTCAGAAACCGAGCCCACTGAAAAGCAGAGGTGCTGAGGGAGATGGTGGGGGGTGAGCAGGCAGAGGACCCCTTCTCTGGCTCTTCACCATCAAGGCAGCTTCTCAGGAGAGCCCTGGACCACCTTGGGAGACGGGGGCCCCACTTGTGGCACTGGTCCAGGCCCCTTGGTTGGCACTCACTACCCAAGGACTCCTGCCCTTGCCAACAGCTGCCGGGCCTGTCACACCTGGGCCGTGGCCCATGTTTCTGGCTCTTCCAGTGTTCTGGCCTGTTTTCCTGACAGGAGGGGTCTGATCCTGCAGGGCAGAGCTGGGCTTCACTGGGCTTTGGGAATTCAGGGAGTAAGTGCCCCCTCCAAGCTGCCCTGCTAGCTCCCTCACAGGAATGTCAGGAGAGGAAAAGGACATAAATCTGGAACGAGCTTAGAGACACACTAGCACTGAATGGGTAGCAGGGTAAGAGCATCTTGTCTAAATGCCTTATCTCCCCACATTTTCCTCAGAACTTAACACCTCCACATGACTTCCCTTCTTGGTTCCTTGCTGGGCAGGGTGTGGTTAGGGTGGCCCAGCAGCCTGACAGGCTGGCCCTGGGTAGCCACAGCTGGGGCAGGTACCTGCCTGGCTTCTGGGCTGGTCAGGGTGGTGGGTAGGACAAGGCAGGCAGGGTGGGCATGGATCCTGTACCAACTCCTGACTATGAGCTCTTACTAATAGCCTGACCTTCCCCTCTCTAGCTTGGGCTGGAACTGTGGCAGTCACAAAAATGGGGAGACACGGTGTTATGGACTAAATTGTGAACCGCCCCCCAAAATTCACATGCCGACGCCCTAACCCCCAATGTGATATTATTTGGAGCCAGGGCCCTTGGGAGTTAATGAGGGTTGGAAGAGGTCATGAGGGTAGGGCCCTCGTGATAGGATTAGTGCTCTTATGAAAAGAGACACCAGAGAGCTTGCTTTTCTCTCTCTGCCATGTGAGGACACAAGAGGAGAGGGCCTTCTGCAAGTCAGGAAAAGGGTCCTCACCAGGAATGGAATTGGTTGGTACCGTGATCTTGGACTTTCCAGCCTCCCAGACTGTGAGGAATAAACGTTTAAGCCTCCCAGTCTATGGTATCTTGTTATGGCAGCCTAAGGTGACTAATACCCATGGGGTTTCTCTTCCCCTAGATGAGGTCAAGCCACACAGAGATGGGGGCAGGACCGGGGAGATACACTAAGTCCCCTACACACGAACCTTCAAGTTGCGAACTTTCAAAGATGTGAACGTGTGTTCGCATGTCCAATTACGTTAGTTGGATTATGTTAGTTGGGTACCTAGGCTAACTTTGTTGGACTTAACGATCAAATTGGACTTACGAATGTGCTCTCAGAACGGAACTTGTTTGTATGTAACGGACTTACTGTAGAAGGGGGGCAGATGCAAACTACAGAGGCAGGGAAAGCCTCTTAATATCTTGTTGGGAGCTAAAGATACTGTCCTTTTCACAGCCTCACAAGTTCTGGGGGAAATAATAGCAAGAAAAAGCCTAAGAAGTCAGTATGTGCAGGAAGAGCAAAACTCCTAAAAAATGATGAAATGAAGAGGGGGACCAATCAATGGAAAAAGAATGAAAATACGATGTTTCTGCTCAAGATGTGTCTCACAGATGTATGTGTGAAAGATGGAGCCCAGCAGGTGGCCTCTCTTAATTCCTCCAGTATCTGTAGTAGTCTTCCCCTTATCCTTGGTCTTGCTTTCTGCAGTTTCATTTACCTGTAGTCAGCCTCAGTGCAAAAATATTAAATGGAAAATTCCAGAAATAAACAATCCACAGGTTTTAAAGTACAAACTGTTCTGAGTAGCGTGATGAAATCTCACGCCATCTTGCTCTGTCCACCTGGGACGTGAACCATCCCTTTGTCCAGCATGTCCATGTTGCATATGCTACCTACTATCTCGGTTACCAAATCAACTACCGTGGTATCACAGTGCTTGTGGTCAAGTAACCCTTATTCTACTTAATGATGACCCCAAAATGCAAGAGCAGTGATGCTGGCAATTCAGATACTCTCTTACTGTGACTAATTTATACATTAAACTATGGTATGTATGTATAGGAAAAAACATGGTATATATAGGGTTCTGTACTATCTGAGGTTTCAGGCATTCCACTGGGGGTCTTGGAACATATCCCCTGCAGATAAGGGGGGACTACTGTATTAAAAATTGTTTTCTTATAACTTATTTTTATTCTTCTTAAAAAAAATTTAAATTTTATTTATTTTTTCAGCATCTATATTTTTCCCTCAGGATTTATGCAATTTTGTGGTTGGAGTTCCTTCCTCAGCATTTGCACATTTAAATGAGATACTTCAAAAGCAGGAAGAATTTGTCTACAATCTTAACGTAAATTGGTGATTAAGCAGTTAAAAAAACCACCACCACACAAAAAAACAAAAAACAAAAAACAAAAACCATCCATGTCCTAGCCAGAAAGTTAAAAATGGATTTCTGCAAGGTTGGAATAAAATGACCTTCAATTAAAGCTCCTCACTTAGAGACATGGAAGCAAAAGCTCTCTCTGCAGGCACAGCTCCACTCCAGGGAATGCACCTCCCTGCTGGGGGCCTGCATTTTCCCTGGGCCCACTCAGGCTAGAGGGTCTGTCCAACTCACTACCTTACCTGTGGAACTGACTTTAAGGGGCTGCTTTTTTTCATGAAGAGATATTCGGGCCTCTGCTGTTTCTTCCCTGATAGGTCCATAGGCTTGCAGGAGATCTAATAAAATGAGGTTGGCCCCTGGCACCAGGACGGAAACAAAGAGCCCACCCTGCTTGGGTCACGCGCCCCCCTGCAGCAAGGAGGGAAGCCCTGGCACATACTCACTTGTCCAATCTTCTTCAAAGCAGTGCAGGAAGTGGAATCCCACCATGATGAGGGCGTGCAAGGAAATGAGAGCTATGTACATCTGAAACAGGAAAGCAGTGCAGACGCCATTGTTGTGAGAACCTTCTGGCCGTGCAGGCTCCCGGGACGGGGTGCTCGGAACCTCCCATTCAGGAACACTTAGGCTGAGGGCTGAGCAGGAGGGGGGCCAGAGAGGCATCTGGTGATTTCCCCACTGGTCCCCCGCCCCCAGCCCTGGGTCTGAGGTGAGCGGCCATTCACTGGGAGCGTGTGGGACAAGACAGAAACAAGCACGTGTCACCAGGTGTGACCTGGGCTGCCCTGGGGGCTCCAGGCCGGTTGCTGCTCCTCACTTGAAAGGTCAGGGCACCAACTGCCATTGGCCCCTCCAGCCCTCAGGCTAGATACACTCCACCTACCTGCAGCTGAGGGAGGGTTGCCGCCTTCTTTAGCTACTTAGGTCGGACACCAGGCATGGGAGCCCAGAACAGGGCCCTTGCTTATAGCTAATCAACTTGAGTCAACTTTCTAGATGCTCAAGTGAAGGGCCCAGGAACGGGCACTTGTTGAACCAAGGAGAGCTCTGGCAGAAAGGAGGAGGTCTGCGTGGCCAGGCACTATTCTGAACAGCAGCGAAGAACACTGTGAGTGCTGACAATTTTCGAAGGAACAGAGCTCTCCACTGCTTCAGAGGGTGGGGCAGAATTTGGAAGCTGACTTACTGTAAACAGCACGAAGTACTTCTGGTTGCTCTCGCCAACACAGTTATTGACCCAGGGACAGTGGTGGTCCATCTTCCGAATGCACCGCTTACAAACACTGAAAGAGCCGCAAGGCAGATCTTCAGGGGGGTCCTCACGGAGGCGGGAGGGTCGAGGGCACTCAAAACCCATGCTCCTGCACCACTCCTGGCAGGTGGCCTCCAGGGCGCCACCCAGTGTTTTGCTGCATGTGTGCTGTAAGGGGCTTGGAAGGCAGGGTCACAATCATTCCAAACAGGGCGACAGTTATCCACCTCCAAGGCCTCTTATCTCGTTTCACAGAAAAACAGGCTGGAACTGACAAGGCTGAGAAAGAGACTGCTCTCCTGAGGGTAACAGTGGGCTGAGAATTCGGTTTACTGAGAGGACAGAAAGAAGAAGCACTTTCAAAAACTTGACAGGATGAGATGGGACACAGCTGCTCCTAATTTCCCCCCAAAGACCAAAAACCTGACCAGGGAAACTCCCAGGGTGCGGCTGATGACAGAGATTGCTAGAAAAGTTCAGAGTGGGGTCACGAGCGGTGCGTCACATGGCGGCAGGAAGTCCCCCTCTAAGGACCTTTCAGCTCTAAGATAATATCCACTTAGCCCAAAACAGCAGAAAAGTCATTTGAGCTTAAGTGTTGATCAGACATCCCACTAATTTGCAAATTACTAACTTGTTACTGGGACAATTTTTGGACTGAGACTGTTTGAAGCTTTGTTATTTGATAGCAAATGCCTTCCCCACCCCTTTTTGGACGATACAAGTAAGAATCTGAAACAAGAGCATGAGGCTAATGAGGGCTCAAAAGCAACTACTCCCAAATCTCAAGTTCAGGAAGACCCATTTGCCAATAGATGGGCTCATCAAAAATTGTTTCTTTCTCAATTCATTAAAGTAGGCTCCCTAACATTTATCTTGGGGGCAGTATTTGTTCAAAACAGTTTGAAATACTATAAATACAAGCTTGGAAATAATAGAATTATATATATTTTTGACAGTGCCTTAGTTCACACCAGCTTTTCTTTCTACTAGTTTCCATAACCAACTTTATCTCAGGTTCTTACTAAGGTGGGCTATGGTGGGTGGACGCTGGGGGAAGGGTTGGCTCAGGGGCCCGCTGAAGAGAAGGCTGCCTCGTGCTCACACACAGTGCTCGCTGAGCTCAGGCTGACCCACAGACAGGGCAGGGATGGCACAGAAGGGGCTGTTCCCAGACCGAAGGCCAGGAAGCACAGACCACTCTGAAGGAGGGCTCACCTGCACCCCAAGGGGGAGGCGTGGGCTTTTCTAAGCATGGCATGAGCTCTGGTGGCAAGGCAGACCTGGGCCCCCCCCTTCCCCCCACAGGACGTGAGTACCGTTATAAGAGAAAGTGAGAACAGATGCTGGCTCAGACGAGTGGTGGGGTCATTCTGGTCTCCACCCTTGTTCTTCCCACAGCTTCAAAGGGTCATGATAACACAGGCGTATGGGGAATGGGCACATTTCAGAGATGCTGACCCAGCTCCAGAAATCTCCTTGGGAGCCAGAAAGGCGGGGTAAGAAAAGGACGCATGAAAGGGGCATGGAGGGCAATAAAGAGAAAGCCAGGTACCAGCAACTCCATTACTTGATCAATCAATCAATCTCTCTCTCTCTCTCTGTGTATGTTACCGATTTGAATGAATGAATGAAAGAATAGGTAACACTTGTTCCCAGTGTACAATCCTGAAAGTACAGACAAGTAGGCAGTAAAGCTCCCTGCATTCTGGGCCTCAGCCAACACATTCCCACCATGGAACCACCCCTGTAGCCCATTTCTCGTATGTCCTTCCTCAGCTCTGGGGTTTCTTAATCCCCTCCCTGTCTGGGGAACTCCTGAGGGTAACCACCTCCCTGCTCTGGACTCCTGAGCAGTTTTTCTTCCACTTGTACTTCTTTGTAAAAGGGGTTTCAGGTGGGTGCTCTGAGGCAGTGTTTGCTCAGCAGCAGAGAGGTGCCAAATGGCCTGACATCCTCTGAAAGCTGTCTAAGAGATTAAGCATAATCTGTCCTTTGCTCTCCCCTCCCAGCCTCTCTGAAGAGGCCAGGTGCGAACCCTGGGAAGCTGGGTTTCACAATGGGCTAAGTTTCACTGGGCAGCCAAATTAGAACACTACTCATCCTTCTGGGAGCAGGCAGGAGTACAGCCCACTGAGAGCTGCAAAAGTTGTCCAGAGTGCTGGTCTCTGAGTTTCCCATTTGCAAAGACAGGAAATGCCAAGATGGCACCCCTCCCTCCGGCTTACAGAGTTGTTCAGAAGCGGGCTCCTGGGGCAGGAGGTAGTGCACGTGGGTGGCGGAGGTCCATCCACGCATGTGGCTGGAGGCGCTGTTTAGAGGCTAACTGACCCACGGCTCACAAAACACCCAGCCTGAACGGCTCTGGGGCTGGGGCCTGGAGAACACCAAGGGCAAGGCCTGGTCCCTCAGTGGGCCAAGTGAAGGATGCTCCAGGCCCAGGGGGTGACTGCCCACACCTGCCTGGCTATTTCGTCTCAGGCACCAGCCCACAGCGGGAGGAAGAAAAAATGTGAGCCTTCCACAACCCGACACCCCACTGGGAATCAGGCACCTCAGAGTCAGTCTTCTTCCCAGTCCCCACAGCACAGTGGGCTCACTGGTGTCCCCTCCCCAGACACAGCAGGGCAGCCCAAGCACAGCAGCCAGGGCAGGCTCCCAGAGGGCCCTTTCTCCACTCTTGCCTCCTGGCGAAATCCACCTTCCCTGGGGCTCCTGCCTGCACTCCTCTCTTGCACCAACTCCAGTGTCTCCCGTGCGAGACACTGTGGACAGAGACATGTCCTAAGCATTCAATGGCAGTTGCTGAAAAGACCAAATGTCCTCAATGGAGGTATTTGGGGTGTTCCTACCTTCAGGGTTTCCCAGGCCCCTCCCGTTTTTTTTTTGTTTGTTTATTTTTTTAATTTATTTTTGGCTGTGCGCGGGCTTTCTCTAGTTGCAACAAGTACGGGCTACTCTTTGCTGCGGCGTGCGGGCTTCTCATTGTGGTGGCTTCTCTTGTTGCAGAGCACAGACTCTAGGTGCATGGGCTTCCGTAGTTGTGGCACGTGGGCTCAGTAGTTATGGCATGTGAGCCCTAGAGCATGCAGGCTTCAGTAGTTGTGGCACACGGGCTCAGTAGTTGTGGCTCGCGGGCTCTAGAGCACAGGATCAGCAGTTGTGGAGCACGGGCTTAGTTGCTCCGCGGCAGGTGAGATCTTCCCAGACAAGGGCTCGAACCCGTGTCCTCTGCATTGGCAGGAGGATTCTTAACCACTGCGCCACCAGGGAAGTCTCCCCCCCCCACCCCACCCCCCCCGCCTTTTTAAATCCTGGTTTTACAAGAGGGAGGATGCTTCTCTCCTTTTCCTCCAGGTTCCCTACCATTTTCAGTCCCCAGAGCACTTCTTTCGCAAGCTTGGAAGAGCCCAACAACCTCACCGGATTGTGTGCATTCAGGTTCCCTGGGGCTCATGCTCCCTCTCCAGGGAGGTACAAGGGCCCTTCCTTGGTACTCAGCCCCCAAGGAGCAGGCTGAGGTAACCTCTTGCCCACCCTAAGTGATGGCCCTGTGACTCTCTCTACAGCGGCACCCACCAAACTGTATCACGGCAGACAAGTGCATCTGCCCTGCCTGGGCGGGAGGCCCCTGGGTCAGGGCCATGTCCCATCCACCACTACAGCCCAGAGCCAAGTTTGGGGCCCCGCTTAGCAAGGGCTGGAGGAGTGAAGGCTCTGACACTATAGATGGGGAACTGGGCTCCACCACCTCAGGCTGGGATGCCACAGTAGAGGAAGAGAAAAAAACATAGCAAGGAGGTACCAAGGGGACCATGCTCCCCATATAGGTTTTCATCTCACACCTCATTCACTATGATTAAAATTATAAGAAAAAAGGCATCTATAACATCCTGGCCCCGGCTCAGACAACGTGGGGTAAGGCAGTGCCCAAACAGGGTAAGGCCCGTGGAAAGGACACTGCTCTCAGATCACCACTTTGGGCTCTGGGCAAAGAAACTTAGCTTCTCCAAACCACCCTCTGTAGAACTAGCTCTGCTCTCTCAGGGTTAGAGATGATGTGTGTAAAATGCTTTAAAACCAATGCTAGTGCAATATAAATTTATCAGTAACTGATAAACAAGCTGGCAGGGGCCCTAAGCAGTCCCCAACTGTCTCATCTCAGTGTGTGTGTGTTTGTTGGCAGGGGGGGAGGGGTGTGAGGCTTTGCCAAGGTCAGAGGTCTCCACAGCCTGTGCAAGAAGAACCTAACACATAAGCCTAACACCTTGGCTGTCCCCGTTAGCATGACCCACCCACCCCAAGGATTTCCACAGGCTTCCATGATCCTCAACACCAGGATGAAAGGAGCCTGCTTGGAAGGAAGACCCAGCCACGTATCACCAGGCTGGAAGGAACACCTACAAGTGCAAGGTCAGGGAATATTTGTGGTACCCATCAGAGCTCAGGGAAAATAGTTTTAAATTCCATGGACACTACTGGGAGGAGAGGAAGCATAGAGCTGGGCACAAACACATGCCCCTTCACCTGAGCAGGAAGACTGACACCAACTTTCTCTAGCAGGGCAGCAGGCCCCTTGGCTCAACCAGTCACAAACCCAGCTCTGTTTGGTGTGCTGGGGATTCTGCTTATCCAAAACCATGGGTCCCCAGATGGCCTGGGCCACCACAAGCCATCACAAAGGAGCAGCTGTCAGCATACATTTCCTGACACAGGAACAGGCGACGCACAGGCATCCTCACTCAAGTTCATCTGCATCAGCAGCTCTTGTTTTGCTCAAGCTGATTTGTTTATTAGCACTCAAGAATACCTCCCTTGGATCATCCTGGGGAGAGAGGCGAGGAGGAGGCGGTGAGGAAAATGCCAGACGGTGGAGGTTGCCAAGGGCTCAGGGAGGAAAGAGAAAAGAACCACCATGGTCACCCAAGTTCCTGCTATAAAGTTCACACTTCCCTGTTTCTGGTCCAGCCTATGTAAACCCAGCACATCCCCAATGCTCACACATTCCTCCATTAACAGATAGATGATATTCATACTTAATCCTCACAGGCTCAGGAAGAACAACCCATTTTACAAAGGAGAAAGCTGAGGCTCTGAGAGATGTGGTGCCTGGCCCACAGTCCCCAGCGTGGCAGGGACAGCGCTGCCTTTCCAATGCTGACCTCTCCAACTTCAAGGCAGGAGCCCGCTCCACCACACTGGGCTGCCCAGAGGAAGCACATCACCCAGGGGATGAAAACAGCTGGCTTCCCGATCCTCGGGGTGGCAGGAAAAGGCTAGACTGATGCCTCCATCTCAGGCACAAGAAGAAAGCTTTGAATTAGTTTCTAATACAGATTTCAGAAACAAGCTGACCCAGACACAGAAAACCCCACAGGAGATGGCAGTTCCCATGGTCCCTGCCCAAGCTCCTTGGCCCTCACCCTTGAGAAGTGGCAACTAGCTGGGGAGGTCTCCAGATCGCTCTCTCAGACAGACAGAAAAAGATACAGAAAAATATGCATATGGTTATATCAAGTTACACAAGTCATCCCAAACTAGAGTTCTAGTGGAAAGAGCCCCAGACTCGGAGCCAGAAACACTGGGAACCAATCCTGTCTCTCGTAGTCACTGGCTGTGTGACCCTTGAGCAGCCACTTAACCACCTTGAGCCTTAATTCCTCATCTAGGGAGGGTCATGTCTATGGCAGAGCTATCTCCGGGGGTGACCATGGGGATGACGATGATGAGACAGGGTGGGCTGAGGTGCCTGAGACACAGCAGGTATTAGGAGCTGACCATGGCATCTGGATGTTGAGACTGACTGCTCTCCTCCAAAAGGTGGGCAGTGCGGCCCACACAGAAAAGCCACCTTTTAGCCGCTCAGACCTCACACAAAACCCAGATGCTTCCACAGCCTCAGGATAACGATACCTCCTGACATCAGGAGCCCGTTCGTTCCTCCACAGCCCCTCCCCACCCCGAACACACACTAGTGTGAAAAAGGGACTAAGTGACAGGTTCGTTATTTCTGTAACTTAGCATTTAAAGTTCTCATCATGATAAAGTGCAATATTTAGCTGGAGGTTTTTTTTGTCGAGAAGACTCAAAACAACAAAGAAATCTGAAAATCAAAAGGGAAAAACCACCACAGATAAAACAGGGAAATGGCTTTTTTGGCTGAACTCTACAACTGTCAGACCTCTAGAAGTTTTGTTTTAAAGAAAAGTCTTTCTTTTCTTTCAAGGACAACCCCTTCATTTCCCTATAAAATTTAAGTGAAATTGCACCTGCCCCTTAAATGTGTCAGAGGCTAGACATTCACAGAATGATTTCCTAAAGCTTTGTCTTACGTGCCCTTAATAAAGTAATAAAGCTGTGCAGTAGGAAGCGCAGGAATCCCCTCCATTTTACAGATTTGGAGACAAGGGTGGAGACAAGCAAGGGCCTGGGCAGGGCCCTCCGGCAAGTGTGGCGAAGCCAAGTGTCCTGAGCCCAAACCAAACACCCTTTCCCACCCTTGCCCTCCTGTTCAGGTAGGGAGGGAGAGTCACTGTGGTCACTCCGTGCCCAGAGCAGGGCACGTTCAGAAGTCCTGTTGCTGATGGCACCCGTGGAGGGAGGGGGAGGGTGGGGGCGCAGGGGGTGAGGAGGGGAGCCCAGGCGGGGGCAGTGTACCTGCAGTGGTGGGCTCGGTCAGGCTTGATGCTGCAGCATTTGGGACACTTGTACACCACCTGCCCAGGCTTCAGCTGTAAACTCTCGATGAATTCTTTAGTGGCATTTCCTTTGGGCACTGCCCCCTGTAAGAAAGAGAGGTGTCAGGGTCAGGCTAGGGGTTCCCTCAGTTCTGACATTCCACAGAGGCGACGGTCATTTGAAAGCAGCAATTCCACACACGGGGACGGGATATTTTCATCCTAACGACATGTGGGTTCTGTTCAGAGTTATGCCAATACCGATAATAAGTTATTAACAAAGAATTTCCCCAAGGAAAAGTGAATGATTTTCTACACTGGACAGTTACATTGTTCCTGATGATCTTCTATTTTCATTTTACTAACATGGTTTTCATTGAATGCATTCTTTCCTATGTAAATATTACAGTGAGGATTTGACTCATCAACTACTATTTTGATTTACATTAGATTTCCCAGTGACAGTTTCGGCCTTTGTGAATTTTCATTGGTGAGCATCACATCTAATAGTCCAGTTTTCCCAGATCATAATTCACAGCTCTGAATGTTATTGGGTTCTGTTTAAACTGGAATCAAGTTTTATTTTATTTTATTTTTTACCAGTACTATTGTTATGGATTGGTAATCTGTGTTTAGTTCTTATGAATCCACAAGCAACTGTGAGCCACTGCCCTAAGATATTCAAGTGCTCTCCACACCAAGATGCTGAAAACCAGACGTGACTCAGGATAATGATCACCTCTGTGGTGGTGAGGAGGCTGGGAGTGGAATGAAGTAGGGGTGGAGTGGGGTGGGGCATATAGAGAGGCTAACCTGTCTTTGTAACGTTTTTTTTTAATTTACAAAGCTGGCAGGTGAACACATGAGTGGTCATCATATTATCCTTTACACCCTTTCAACTGTCTCAAGTATTTCATTAAAATTTTTTCTGAAAGTTCAAAAGAGAAGTGGAAAAAAAATATATAGCATGCAAAATACAGTCAGATGCCAGAAGAACCTATCATAGACCTTTTAAAAGCAAACAAACTTTGGTAGGCAAGGACTACCTGGTACATACAATGCCATTTAGGCTATAGTTCTTGACATCAAATAGCCATAAAAGTACACAGCTATTGACATGGGAAACATCTATGATAGACTGTTAAAGGGAAAAGTAGATTCCCAAACAGTATGTAGACTACAAGCCCATTTTGGTAAAGATTACACACACACACACGCACACAAAAACACACACGTACATGCCAAAGTATTAATGGTTATCTCACGTACTAAAATCACAGGTAATTTTTAATTTATTAACTATATTTCTTAAATGTTCTAATATGAACATGTGGCTTTTGCAAAAAGGAAAAAATGCATTTAAAAAAACAAGCAAAAAAATATACTCAGGAAGGAGCTACGCAAAGTAGGAGTATGACCAACTTTCCTGAAGTTTGTAACCAAAGTGCTATGACTTGTCTCACCTTGAGACATCTGAGGGTCCCCGCTTAAGGCACCAGTGAAGGGTCAGGGTCTGGAAGTCTTCACAAAGGTAAGGCAGGGCCCAGACCACCTAGACAAGTGGATTTTTAAAAGGGGCTTGGGAAGGGCACTGGCCCAGGCAGAGGGGAAGGTTGCAGAAAAGCCCAGAGGGTCATACTTTAAATTCTCTTTAATGTAAAAAAGTAATTGAGTTTGGGCAACCGTGTGACCTTTTGTGGATCCTGAAGCCAACAGACCGCATCTGGAAGTCACTATTGTCATGTGTACAAGAGAAATGCACTAAGGAACATCGTTTCCCCAAGATGATAAAGCAATAGGGCTGTTTTCCTAAATGAAGGTCGTTTTGGGTTTTTTTCAGGTCCAGTTTTTAAGGTCCCCACCACCACAATTTGCTGTAAATCTCAGGAGACCCCCCCATAAAGGACTACAAGAGCTTTACAGAACCAACGGCAATCGGAGCTCTCATTTGGTCCTCTCATTACTGCCTGTTATTCCAGACCACAGTCAGAGACATCATTCAACAGCGCAGCCTTCCTAAAAGTTCCTCCTCCATGTGACTCCATTTGCACAAATCTCCTGGAAGGCTCATTCCCATCCAGGCAAGACCCCACCTGCCCAGCGAGCCCACCTCGCAGAGCTAGAGACCACCTGGGCCAGCCCCTGAGACTGTGTCCTCCTCCCTCCCTCCCTCCCTTTCTCTCTGTCTCTTTCTTTCTTTAAAAGAATAGGCTCTTCTGGGCTCATCTCCACAGATTTCAGAACTTACTAGTTCATGGTAAGGAATTTTGTTCTGTATAACTCTTGATAGACGGCTGGGAGTTGGAAGGCCTGCTGAGACATTTTTGCCACTGCTGTCACGCGTGCACTAAGAAACACCCCCTACCTCCACCCCTACCCCTGTTCTTATATCTCACAGGGATGGCTTGAAGCTTCCACATTACTGCACCCCGGGAGAACAAAACATACTGATTTCTTCCTCATTTCCAAAGTAATACTTGTTCATGATTTTTAAAAATGTATAGAGAAGAGAAAATTAAAAGGGAAGAATGCACCCTCTGATTCGATCATCCAAAGATTAGTACTATTAACATTTTGGAGTATAGTTTTCCAGTCTTTTCTCCTTGTAGGCTAAAAACACTTAAAACAATCTATACATCCATAAAAATGCTCATATGCTTCTAAAACATATATTTGGTCCCGCAGTGGAATCCATTTGGAACTGGGGGCAGGAGGCGTGACATAGCTCCATCAACCATTCCCCTCAGTGGCTAGCCCAAATTCCCAGTACCTTCCTCGACCTCTGCCCACTTCGTTTTCTATGTCAGAGGAAACTGAGGCTGCCGGGGTAACCCCCTCCATACTCCTCCTCTCCCTCCTCCCATCCCTGGACCCACGGGGACCCACTGTCTGGAGGACGAGGGGCCCTCAGGGGCTCATACTTCTACCTCAGAGCTTTCCCTTCATGCTCTTAGCAGACTCCATGCTCTCCTCCCTTCACAGCTAAGCTTCTCCAAGTTGTGTACACTTGCTGTCTCTGCTCACCTCTCACTGACTCTTTAGTTCACAGTTCTCTGGCACCTGTTGCCTCCATACCACAGAACTGCTCCCACTAGGTCAACGAGCAACTCCCTGTGGCCAAACCCAAAGGTCAGTTCCTAGCCCTCATCTTGCTTGGGTCTCCTCACGCCCACCAGTCCCTCCTCCTGTCACTCCCTTGTGACTGCTCCATGCCCTCTTGGTCTCCACCTGCCTCTAGGGCTATGCCTCTCTCACTCTCCTGCCCATCCTGGACATGGGTGATTCTTGGGGCTCCACCACTAGCCCTCTTCCCTGTTCATCCTGCATTCCCCAGACAATCTTCCTCTACCACCAGCTCCAGCTCAGACCTCTTTTGGGGATGAAGATGTTTCTATCTGGTTGTTCAAAAGGCATTAAAACAAAATAAAACAAACCCCCAAAATTCAACTTGGTAGAACTGAACCCATTACTCTCCCCGCAAACTGTACTTCCTGTTCTCCCTCCCTGGCCCATGAGACATCATCTACCCGGTCACCTGGGATAGAAACCCAGTAGTCATCTCCAGCTCTTCTAACCCTCTGCCCCACACTCCCACCCACTCCGCCAACTTAATATGGCCCCAAATGATGCCCTGAATCCAATGTTCTCCCCTCCATGCCACTCTCACAGCCTTAGTTGAGCCCCATCATCGTGTGCCCCAGACACTAGAGTCCCCCAGGTCTTCCTGCCTCCAGTCTCTCCCTGTATCCTGCAGCCTCACCTCTATCCTTTCTCCCCACTATTTTCCAGAGTAAACTTTCTAAAATGTGAATCTGATCATGTCATTCCCCTTGCCTAAAAGCCTTCCCCGGCTCCCTAGAGCCTTCACATGGTACAGAGTCCAAGTTCCTGGGCAGGGCTCAGGCAAGGCCACCAAGATCCAGCCCTGAACCACCCTTCCAGTGTCACCTCCCTCCCCTGACAGTCCCACCCTGTGGACTGCCTGGAGTTTCCCAGAGGCTCTGTGCTCTCCAAGTCTTCCTCTTGTGCCCTTAGGGACCCATATTAGCACCTCCCCTCCAGCCTGTCAGGAACATCCCTGCCTCCTGCACCTACAACAAACCCACTCAGGGACCACATCCTCTGCCTTCTTTCTAATGGCCCCAGGCTACACCCAAGACAGAACCCATCACTCAGCCTTTGTGGTACCATAGCTTGTATTTGTCTTATAACACCTATCATTTAAGTATACACTGATCTCTCCTACATGACTGTAAATTCCTGGAGGACAGAGACAATGTCTTTAATTTGTAGCCCAATGAATTGCCCAGGGCCTGGCATGGAGCAATTCTTCAATAAATCCAAGCTGAATAACAGTGATGATACAACAGACATTTATTGATTGCTTATATGCCAGGCACAGTTCCAAGGGCTTTACTATACTTTGTCAATTAATTCTGACAATAAACCTATGAGGCAGAGACTATGATATTCCTCGTATTATAGATGAGGTAACTAAAGCAGAGAAGTTAAGCAACTTCCCAAGATCACATGACTAACAGGTGGCAGTGGCAGGATTCAGACCCAAGTCTAGAATCTATGCCTCTATCAGAAGACAACTTACATATTTTATTATTTTTAAATTTTTTAATCTTTTTGGGTGGGTTGGGTCTTCGTTGCTGCATGCGGGCTTTCTCTAGTTGTGGCGAGTGGGGACAACTCTTCGTTGTGGTGTGCTGGCTTCTCATTGCAGTGGCTTCTCTTGTGGAGCACGGGCTCTAGGCGCACTCTAGAGCCCTACTGAAGCAGGCTTCAGTAGTAGGAGCGCAGGCTTCAGTAGTTGTGGCACGTGGGCTCAGTAGTTGTGGCTTGCGGGCTCTAGAGTGCAGGCTCAATAGTTGTGGCACATGGGCTTAGTTGCTCCGCGGCATGTGGGATCTTCCTGGACCAGGGATCGATCCCGTGTCCCCTGCATTGACAGGCGGATTCTTAACCACTGCGCCACCAGGGAAGCCCCCAGCTTACGTTTCTATTTCTATTAAGTGATTGAAGAGGGTTTTCTTTTTAATTGCCTTGATGCCATAATATCATTCTCCCATGAAGAACTGTATAACTACACAAACATTAAGGTTGAAATAGGCCTAATAACAAGGTCTGTTTCAGTAAGTATCCAGGATAATATGACGTTGTAAAAAGGACACACTTGGAAAGGGGTGGAGACAGGTTCCAAAGAAGCACCAATGATTCCATTTATTTCAAGCAACAAGTATGAAAACTTGCTTAAACTGTTTCAGGGGCCATGGGATCATGGCATGCGCACACCTGCTGGTCTAGGCAGAAACTCTCCCTCTAATAGCTCTGCCAGGAACAGGTGACCAGCCCCAGGCCTGTGTCGAAAGGCCACCTGTCTCCTCCACAGAAAGGTAGGAGGTAGGTAACCCCCAAATTGGTCACCGTCTTCTCTCTGGAGCTAGAAAGATTTTCCGGTCAGTGTTTATGGATTACTCAGTGGCAGGTATGAGAAACTGCCTGGCACGAGGCAGAGTGCAGCACCCTCCTCAAATGAACCCTGAGTCAAGTCCCTGACCTGATCCAGGGAATGTGTCAACACCTTTGGGCAAAGTGTGCGAGGCCCTTCTCTGGCTGCACGCAGCACCCACGCACATTACACGGCACACTGCAGGACGACCTGGTGCTATTATTCATCCTATGCTCCCACGGACCTGACCTCATTCTGCCACCGTACTGGCCTGAGTAAATACTCACTGATTCTGTACACAGTTGTGCTCAATAAGGTCACCGAGAGAGACTCCAGAAGGGATTACCAACTGCATGTTTAAGTGAGTCCTGTTATTCTGGTTTGGGCGGCTGAAACTCCAATCACTGGCCTGCATTGGTCTCAGATAGTCATGTGAGGTCTGTTTATAGCAAGGTGCTCACAGGGTGTGATTCAAAGGCAGGGAGGGGCACTGGCAGGCAGAAAGATGAATTTTCTTTCCCTTAATGTGGTTAAATTGAATTCATTTATATTCCTCTTGTTCTCAAATCTCAGATTTGAGATAATTTACAATGAGGTTAATAAACGATTAGGTCCAAAGAAAGCAGGGGCAAAAAAAAAAAAAAAAAAAGCTGATCATAGGGTTGACACAACTGCTGTGATTGTGTAGTGCTTGGCTTTGGGCTTCCGGCAGCCAGGACAAAAAGAAACAAGCTCTCAGCTTTAAGCACCTTCTGGGAGACAGGCGTTGTCCCAGATCTAAATTTTAAATGGAATCCTTCAGGATTCCTGAGGGGGTTCCCAGAATGAGGAGTTAAAATGTATTTATAATTGGAAAAGGTCAGGTGGTGAATTGGGATGGGGCGGGGAGACAGAGCAGGTACCAAGGTCAGAAAGAGTCCCTGAGCCCAGGTTGCCCTCAAGAGGCTGCCTCCTCCAGGCAAGCGGAGCCACTCTCGACCTCACACCGTCTCAAGTGTTTCAGGAACACAGAAAGCTCCTTTGAAGACATTACACAACCTCAGAGCAGGCAAGGAGAGGGCAGCCTGAAATCAAACACCAGTCTGACTCGCGCGCCTGCCCAAACCATGCCACCTCCAGGCCAGCACACCTGCCAAGTGAGGTACGGCCCCTCTGTCCACCCGCCCCCTTCCCTCTTCTTACAGGCCTGTCTAACCCTTTCACCCCATTTCTCAACTGGGAGTTCCACCTCCAAGTCATTTCTTTCTTCTCTTTTCTGCTCAAGCTCTTTGTGGACCCACTTACTACTATGTTGGAGTAAATGACTGCTAAATGGTCCAGAAAGCTGTAGCGGTTGCAACTGTTCTGATGTTACATTTGGAATAAGAATTTCAAAGCTGAAAGGGCTACCAGTAACTGTTTGGGGGAGACTGCAGGAGTTTTTTGTTTGTCTTCTGTTTTTGGTTTTGTTTTACTAGTAATATTAACAAACCAAAATGATATACAATGCATACATTGTTATATATTGTTTATAACCTCCGGACATAAACTTTTCTGAAAAATTACACACAACATGAATTCTTGAGATACAAAACATTACAATCCTATTAGGGAACTCCTTAGAATCCTGCAGTGATGCCTTTTTAAAAACAGACTCTGCCTGCAGTGTTAATAAAGAACCCCTAATTGACTTGCTTTCAGTGTGAGATCTGGACTCCCAACTCCGTCCCTTGGAAGCCCGGGGTGTCCCAGGGTTTCTTCCTCTGCAGCCCCACCTCTCTCTGTTTTGTGTACTGGGTTTTGCATAAGATGTCATATGTTGGGAGTGGGGAGAGGCAGGTGGCAGCATGAAGAGCCTGAGATGGGGCAGGTCTGCAGGGCATGCTTTGAGTTGCTCCCCTTACTAATGGTAGATATTTGGCTGACGCTTTATTTTTTTGCCCTGTTTTCTTTCAGGCCAACAGCAAAACACACCTATGAGAAGCTGAACGGTGTTTGGGATATAGTCTGTGGCTCTCATTTGGGATTGGAAGCCGAGCAACATACAGTGAGAATCATTCTCTCCTGCATCCGACTGCAAGGGGCCAGACTGAGGAAGACCCTGGAGAGGGCACAATGTGGAGGTCAAAGAACACACGTGTGTGAGGGTAGCAGGAAGGCCAGGGCAGAAGCCTCTTCTCCTTCCCACCCGACATCCAGTGCCCTGATTCACATGCCTTCTAGAAACCAGTAAACTCCACACTCTACTCTCTGATCCCAACTCCCCACCAGCCGCAGACCTGGCTGTCTACTGCCTGCCTAGCACTCCTGCTTACACGTAACAGAGACACAGTTTGGCCAGAATAGACGTCTTGATTTCTCCTCCAAAATCTGTTCTCCCCAGGCTCTCCCATTCAATAAAGGGGACCAGCAAATCTCCCAGCTACTCCAGCCAAGACTCTGGAAGGCACACTCTCTGATCCCTCTCCCCTTTTGTCACTCTTCCGAATGGCGGTTCTCAGACCTGGATGAATATGAGGGATACCTGGGAGCTTTAAAGCACCCCAATCCCAGGGCCCCATCTCAGACCAATTAGAGTAGAATCTCTGGGGATGGGGCCCAAGGCATCAGTACTTTTCGAAAGCTACTCAAGGGATTCTAATATGCAGCCAGGCCTGAGCACTAGGGGCTTAAAATACATTCCAAATCCAAAAGTTTCTCTCCCCCAGCCTCATCGCTCCCACCTTGGTCTGAGCTGCCACCACGGTGGCCCACTGTGATAACTCTCATCTTCCTGCTTCTACTTGCCCCACCTCAGAACCCTATCGCAAGCACAAGGCAGTGTCTTTTTAAAAATCAGGTCACATCATGCCTCTCCGATGGTTTCTCACTGTACAATAGAGACCAAGGTTCTCATGAGGCCCACAGGTCCTGCCCGGCCTGGCTTCTGCAGCCCTCCCCACCTCTTCCAGCCCCTCTCGCCTCCACTCACCATGCTCTGGTCACCCTGGTCTGAGTCCTGTTTCTCAAACACGCCAAGCACGCTCCTATCTCTGGGCCTCTGTACCTCTCCTCTGCCTGCAAGGCGCTGCCCTCTGACCTTCACCTGCCTGATCTACCCCTTCATGTTATTTAGGCCTCAGCTCAAGTGGCATCGCCTCAGGGGTCCTTCTCAGATCACCTTCATTTAAATAGTCCCCCTGGGACTTCCCTGGTGGTGCAGTGGTTAAGAATCCGCCTGCCAATGCAGGGGACACAGGTTCGAGCCCTGGCTCAGGAAGATTCCACATGCCGCAGAGCAACTAAGCCCGTGAGCCACAACTACTGAAGCCCACGCGCCTAGAGCCCATGCTCGGCAACAAGAGAAGACACCACAATGAGAAGCCGGCGCACCGCAACGAAGAGTAGCCCCCGCTCGCTGCAACTAGAGAAAGCCTGCGCGCAGCAACAAAGACCCAATGCAGCCAAAAATAAATAAATTAATTAATTAAAACCAAACCAAACCACTATGAGCTTTCAGGAGTTCCCTGGTGGCCTAGTGATTAGGATTCTGGAAAAATAAAATAAAATAAAATAATAAGTAAGTAAGTAAATAAATAAATAAATAAATACTCCTCCTTCGCCCCAGAAAAGTCACTACCACAGACCCTGGATCACACGGTTTTGCTGTCTTTAAAGCCCTTTTTGACTTCTGAAATTACCTTGTTCCATCACGTCTTTACTGCCTGACGCCCTACGCTAGGATGTGGGCAGCAGTAGGGCAGGGATTGTGGTCTGTCTTGCTCACAGCTGTATCCATTGCTCAAAAGGACCCTCTCACATAGCAGGTACTCAATAAACACGGCATTCATCTTGTCCCACTCCTCAGTGCCCCCAGGGCTCCTCCTCACTGCTGCCATGGTGATCCTTGTAAAATGACAATCTGATCTCATCACTCTTTTAAAATCCTCAGGGGCTCTCGCTGGCCCCATTTTCCAACTCCTACCCCACTTCTTTGGCACTCTGGCCACATCATCAAACCAAACCCATTCTCCTAAGTTCCTACCACGCGAAACAACCACACTCCTGCATTCCTGTATCTCTGTGTATGCTGCTCCCTCTGCCTGGAATGCTGTCAGTGTCTTCCTGCCCTATCACCCTCCACCTTCCCTGCCCATGTACACTGTTCTGACAAGAACTGGCCTGGGCGTCACCTCCTCCAGGCAGCCACCCCTGCCTAGACTGGTTAATTTTTGTTCTTCCACAGCAACCTGTGCTTCCTTCTGCCACAGCCTTCATCACACGGGGCTAACCTCACCTGTCGTCTCCTCTAGACAGAGGGCACCTTGAGAGAAGGAAGAGTGCCTGGGGCTCAGCAGACACTAAATTATAAGCTGAGACAAATAATGTCTTTTACTCTTGCATCCCCAATAGCAAGGGCATCATAATTTCTGAATGAACCCTTAATTGGTTTCCATTATGATCAAATTGATGCTGCTGAGGAAAACTGTTTATACCCTGTGTTTCAGGGCACTTATAACCATGTACTTCATTTCCTTCAGGTGACAGCTGTTCAACAATCCTACAAGCAGTGCTAACACTGGGCCAACAGGCCCCTGCCTGCCAGTGTGTGCGATCTCTCCAGGCACGTGCATGAGAAGAGGCGCCATATGGGCCAGTCACTGACGCGTGATTGAGCCGGGAAAGCGGCTTTCCCTAGGGACGGATTAACAATCCACCACCTGAACCAGCAGGAAATGGAGCCCTCCGAGAAGGGAACTAGCTCAGGACCCAGCATTTTTACTGTGCTTTCCCCGGGACTCACAGAAACGAAATATGTGCGGCCAGTGCATTGCCACTTGCAGTGCTTTCCCTTTCTTAATTTAAACACACTCGTCCCACGTACTGAAACAATTAAGCCATAGGAGGTGTTTATCAAATAACGCGCTCTCTCACTTTTCCCATACAAGATAATGAGCAGGAACGGAGAATTTAATACTCAACAGCCACTTGCACAGCTTGGTATGTTTAGCTAAGTCATCGGGCAGAAAACCATGGCTTTACCCACAGATACTCACCAAGAGGCACTTGCTAGGGCCTGAAACAGGCTTATCCAGCTTTTCAGGGAAAGATGAGCCTCGCCCAAACAAGGTAAAGGCCACTGTCGTGCAGGTTCCTGGAACTGGATAGGGCTTTAATTTCAGCTTGACCTCGCTCCAGTCCTGTCTTCACTGGGAGGCCCCATCCTGATCCAACCCCCAGCATGCTTTCCACTCGGATCATCTGGCCCCAGCCTCGTGGTTTTCTCACTGTGCCTTTCTAACTAGAGGCTAAGCCTCCTCTAGATCAAACTCCTCCCACGGTAGGCTCAATTAATGCAGACATCTACGTACAGAAAGCATCATTCAACCAAGACAGGCTGTGGTACAGATGGGGTCCCCTCGGTGGGGCCTGAGTCCACTTTCCCACCCCAGCCCTGGCCTTCCTATTCTCCACATTCCCAAGGTCAGGGGGCACATGCAGGCTGCGGCCATGCCAGGGCCAGAGGAGGAGAGTGTGGGCTGGTCAAAACAAGCCCAGACATACTCACGGGGTCCGTCAACATGGCCCGGCAGTGGGAAGCCAGGGCCAAGAAGGCCAGCAGGTTGAACATAATTCCATTGATGATGCTGTACACGTAGTCTCGGGATGGAATCAGCATGACAAAGAGGACCACAAACTCCGCATAGAGGACCAGAAACCAGGTGACAACGGCACAGGCGATGCCACAGCCATCGCGGATAAACCACATGGTTCCCACAGGACTGGGGTGGGGAGGTGGGACGCACTTCTCCGGCTGGAGGTATTCTGGCTTCCGCTCAATGTCTCGGAAGTGGTGGGCGGGGATAAGCATCATAAGCTATTCTGTCCATACTGGCATCTGGAAGAGAGAAAAAAGAACCCAGAAATTTGGTGTGGTCTTGTCATCAAGGAGACTTGACAAAGTTACCTTTCCAAAGCGAGCCATGAGTATCCATGTGTGAACTTCTTGCAGAAAAGCTGCCTAAACCTTCTGTTCATTTCCAATGTGAGTTCTTGTCCCTACTTCTGAAAGCTAAGCTAGCCTTGGTGAAACAGGGCCACCTTGCCCAAAGCCTTCACACGACAGATAAAGGAAGGGGAGGCTTCAAAGGGCAAATGCCTCGCCTGAGGTCAGCCGGAGCAGCAGCAGCAGCACACGCAGCACACCGGCTGGGAGGCGGACTAACAGATGTGTTCAAAGTTTGACCGAAAAGACAAAGGGGTGGGAGGGGGAGCACCAGGCCCTCTGGGAAAACTCTCTTCATCAGTAACACTGCTGCCTCTACACTGCGGACAAACCCAGAGACTCGTGTTGAGGCTGGTTGGGATTGAGTAGGAGGAAAGTAGTGGTAACCTAGGACTAGGGTTAAGCTGCAACCATGAAGACCTTCTAACTTACTGCACTGCACTAGCCAATAATAAAGGCAAAACACTCACTAGGATGGGGATTGTTCTTGAAACAAGCTAGGGTTCTTAGCCCTATGGCCAAAATGGTTTATTTTCCAGGAATGAGAGACTCTCTGAGCTCTGCTCTACTCATGGTGATATGGCAAAGCGTAGGAATGTTGGACAATGAGCCCAGAGATGTTTCCGCACCACCTGCTTGTGGGGCTTTGTGAGTTCTGGTCTTCTGACCTAGGAAAACACCCACATTCCAGCCCCAGCCCCCTCCTCACAGTTGGTGTGAGGGTCGAGGGAGTTGGAGGTGCCTTTTACTCGTGCTGTCAACCCCAAGACCCTGCGCACATCACAGGCGGTGCGCACGTCTTCTCTCTAGGAAAAGACGTCAGTTACTTCAGAAGCAAATGCTGAGCAACGCGTCCTTTCTTCCTCACAGCTGCAGCTGAGTCTCTGGAGAGAGCAATGAAATCACTAAGACTCGATAACTGAAGTCTCTCTGTCCACAGCACACGCTGCAAGACACGGCAAGTCCAGATTCCCCTGCTCCAGTTCTTTATCTTAAACTCTGGGGCCTGTCGTTTCACCAACCAGGTTTCTCAGAAACCGTGATGGCTCTGGTTCTCTGCCAGATGTAGGGGCCATGGGAAAACCACCCGGAGCACAGTCTATGATGCAGGCAAGCAACATCTCAGTCTTTTGAGAACACAAGTCACTTCACAGCAGAGGAAATCACTCAAAAGCAGCACTGGCTCTGTGTGTTTTTCTGAAGACTGCAGCTCTGAAGGGAAAGGGCAAGCTTTCAACGGCTGTACTGGGTTATCCTTACCCTTTGCCCAATTTTCCTCCTTCCTCCACTGCCCTCACCCCCAATGAAGAAAGAGGATCTGAAGTGACTACAGTAGAGTCATGAAAAGTAAGGATGTGTCCAGAAAGCTGAGAGGGCAGATCAGTAACTACTACTCAAATGACAGACATTCTGGAATCAAAACTTGCACTGACTAATAATGAAAGAATAAGGCCAAGGCCTCCCCTCCCACGGTGGCAGAGAATTAATGGCTGAAAGGCAGTTAAATGTGTACTGCGTGCTTGTCCAAAGGAACACTGACTCAACAAATACTCAGAGTGACTATCACATTCAACCAGAATTTTCCAATAGAGCAGCCTTGTGCTCTTCACAAGATAGTGGCAATTAGTGTTGCCAGGGACAACCTAGAGGCATTAAAAGATGCAGGGATACCTTCTGAAGCACCAAAGAGAAGGACAGCAGGAGATTGAAAACTGGGGACATCTGGGACCTGACCTATGGCAAGCAAATTCTAAAATTCTAAACTCTGTACAACCAAAACCAAACAAACGAAAAGCTGAAATCCCATTATGATTCAAAAGCTGATGGAAGCTCAACATTTTGACAACCTCCAAATGCAAGCATTCTCTTGGTTTTTCCTGCTGCCATACTGATTTGTATGCATATCATCTATGTCCCCACGACTGCTATTTAAGTTCTAAACCAACAGTTTTATTGGACCACAGCCATACTATTCGATTACACATATTATATTCTCTATGTCTGTTTTGCAGGGTTGAATAGTTGTGATGGAAAGATCCATTAGCCTAAAGTATTTCCTCTGGCTCTTTACAGAAGTTTGCTGGTTCTAGGTAGTTGTCACCCACCAAATAAACACAGGCACACCTCGTTTTATTTCTCTTCACTTTATTATGCTTCGCAGATACTACTTTTTTACAAATTGAAGGTCTGCGGCAACCCTGTGTTGAGCAAGTCTATTGGTGCCATTTTTCCAACAGCATTTGTCTCTGCCACATTTTGGTAATCCTTGCAATATTTCAACCGTTTTCATTGTTATTATACTGTTATGTGATCTGCGATCAGCAACCTTTGATGTTACTATTTGATTAAGCTTAGTGAGGAAGGCATTTCAAAAGCTGAGACAGTCCAAAAAGCTAGGCTTCTTGCACCAAATAGTTAGCCAAGTTGTGAATGCAAAGGAAAAGTTCTTGAAGGAAATTAAAAGTGCTACTCCAGTGAACACACGAATATAAGAAAGCGAAACAGCTTTATTGCTGATGTGGAGAAAGTTTTCGCGGTCTGGACAGAAGATCAAACCAGTCATAATATTCCCTTAAGCCAAAGCCTAACTCAGAGCATGGCCCTAACTCTCTTCAATTCTATGAAGGCTTTGAGAAGTGAGGAAGTTGCAGAAGAAAAGTCTGAGCTTATTAGCAGAGTTTGGTTCATGAAGTTTAAGGAAAGAAGCGATCTCCATAACATAAAAGTGCAAGGTGAAGCAGCAAGTGCTGACATGGAAGCTACGCCAGCAAGTTATCCAGAAGATCTAGCTAAGATAATTCATAAAAGGTGGCTACACTAAAGAACAAATTTCCAATGTAGACGAAACAGCCTTCTATTGGAAGAAGATGCCATCTAGGACTTTTGTAGCTTGAGAGAAGTCACTACCTGGCTTCAAAGCTTCAAAGGACAGGTGGACTCTCTAATGCAGCTGGTGACTTGAAGTTGAAGCCAGTGCTCATTTACCATTCTGAAAATCCTAAGGTCCTTAAGAATCATGCTCAATCTACTCTTGCCTGTGCTCTATAAATGGAAACGAAGTCTAGATGACAGCACATCTGTTTATAACATGGTTTACTATTTTAAGCCCACTGTTGAGACCTACTGCTCAGAAAAAAAAGATTCCTTTCAAGATAGTACTGCTCATTGACAATGCACCTGGTCACCCAAGAGCTCTGATGGAGATGTACAACTAGATTAATGTTTTTCTCATGTCTGCCAACCCAACATTCTACAGCCCACAGATCAAAAAGGCATTCTGACTTTCAAGTCTTATTTAAGAAATACATTTCATAAGACTACAGCTGCCATAAGCAGTGATTTCTCTGATGGATCTGGGCAAAGTCAATTGAAAACCTTCTGGAAAGGATGCACCATTCTAGATGCCATTAAGAATATTTGTGACTGGTGGGAAGAGGTCAAAATATCAACATTAACAGGAGTTTGGAAGAAGGTGATTCTAACCCTCATGTATGACTTTGAGGGGTTCAAGACTTCAGTGCCTCGAGAAAGTCACTGCAGATGTGGTGGAGACAGCAAGAGAAGTAGAATTAGAAGTAGAGCCTGAAAATGTGACTGAACTGCTGCAATCTCCTGATAAAACTTGAATGGATAAGGAGTTGCTTATTATGAATGAGCAAAGAAAGTGGTTTCTTGAGATAAAATCTACTCCTGGTGAAGATGCTGTGCAGATTGTTGAAATGAAAACAAAGGACTTAGAATAGTACATAAACTTAGTTGATAAAGCAGCGGCAGGGTTTGACAGGATTGAGTCCAATTCTGAAAGACGGTCTACTACGTGTAAAATGCTATCAAACGGTGCACACTACGGAGAAACTGTTCTTGAAAGGAAGAGTCAATCAATGCCACAAATTTGACTGCTGTCTTATTTTGCCACCTCAGCCTTCAGCACCACCCTGACTGGTCTGCAGCCATCAAGGCAAGACCCTCCAACAGCAAAAAGATTATGACTTGCTGAAGGCTCAGATGATGGTTAGCATTTTTGAGCATTAAAGTATTTTTAAAATAAGGTATATGGGAATTCCCTGGCAGTCTGGTGTTAGGACTTGGCGCTTTCACTGCCATGGGCTCGGGTTCGATCCCTGGTCAGGGAACTAAGATCCCGAAAGCCATGTGGCACAGCCAAAAAACAAAAGCAAACAAACAAATAAGGTATGTTCATTGTTTTTTAGACATAACGCTATTGCACACCCAGTAGACTACAGTAGAAACGTAACTTTTATATGCATGTGATTTGCTTTATTGCAAAAAAAAAAAATCATGTGACTTGCTTTATTGCAATTTTCACTTTATTGAGGTGGTCTGGAACTGAACCTGCAACATCTCCGAGGTCTGCCTGCTTCCCCTGCAGAACAGCTCAGTGTGACCTAGATGGTCAGTGATGACTCACCCCACCCCAACCTACGTCTGTGGCAGTGTATCCTCCTCCAGTCATCTGCTGCCTGAGGGTCATTTCACCACAACCTGTGTACTCCATTGTTCTTCAATTATCATAAACCGTGTGGTTTTCAGAAATGGATAATCACTGAAAATAAATTTTAGAGCAATGTTCTTGTTTATATACTTCCAGTGATCACATTATGCTCATGGTGTATCTTCAGGGTAGCTGACTGTATTCTATCTGTCCTCTGACAATTGCTCATTCTTGATTGTACATATGGCAATGAGTTGACTAAACTTGAGCTGTGTTTCATAGGTGTGGTTTTCCTGAGGAATAGGCCCTCCCACATAAGCAAATTTCCCAGGTAACCGTGGCTTGTTCCTAAGCAGAAACACATTTTAACAATTTGGATGGTTAAACTGGAAATATTAAAAAGTAAAATAAAAAACAACAAAAAAGGGATATTATAGCTCTTCCTGTCTTAAGTACAATAACCATCCATTTCTTCGGAATGATTTAGAGTCATTACCAGGAACATCAATTAATGGAGTGTGTTAGGTAATGATGTCCTCAGGGGGTACAGAGATCCACTGGGCTCTCGGCCTCACACCAACTGGCCTGTGCAGACTATTATAATTGTAATTCTGGCATCTCCTTTGTGTGGTTCTTTGTCTTCCTCCTCCATTCCTGGCTGTCATTCCTGTGTCTACAGCTACCAATCTTTCCAACATACCCTCTATTTACTACTGCTAATTGGCTGTGGACTGGAAAAGCAAATAAAACTAAATCTTGTTAGATTTGTTTGTAAAAGAAAGGTATTCATTGTAGGTAACTGGCCTTTAGGGAACACCAGCTATGTTCTCCTACCACACAGTCCTTGAGGGCTGGGAGCCCTGTCTTTTCATTAGCCAGTGCCTGGCATGTAGTAGCCACGCACTATCTGTGTTCATTACATGAATACAGGAGTAAAATGCCATGAGCTTTGTGTCCCCCGGCCCACCTCCTGGAGCCCTCGTTTGATTACTTTCAGGGATGTGGTCGTATTTTAGATGGCGAAGGGTGCCCCCGATAGGACTGTGACTCTGACTCAAGTTCCCACATGTTCCACACTCAGACCACGTGAGCCCAAAGGGTGGACAGAGGAGCTGTGTTTCCCCACTGCCCCACGCTGGCGAGTGAGAGCCTGTGATCTGGGAAAGAACCCAGCCAAGGGTGTCTGGCAGAGCCAGACACTAAGGGCTGAACCGAACAGCATGTTCCAATCCACGCTTCAGAGTTTCAAACAGTCCAGTCAAAACCAAGGAAGGCACGCTGCTCTAAAAAATGTTCTTAACCCCCAGCTCCCCCACAAGCAACGGAAGTAGCTTTCCTTACATTAGCCAACTGAAAATCTGAGGAATATGGGGGAAAACCCACCTTGAAACAAACCGTACACATTCCCTTCACTCTGTCCCTAGTAACAACAACGGAAAAGGCAAATATTGACCTCTTTTCCTTTTCCAATTAGGGAAATTCCAATCCTTGGGGTTGAGGCTCTTTGCCAAGGACCCACTCCTGACATGAGTCCTTGCGTGAGAGGAGGTGTGCAAAACTGGCTGCTCAGCCTCTGGGGCAGGTCCACAGGGAGGTTGGTCGGTCCCAGAAGCTTCAATACCACTCTTGCCAGCCCACTCATACCACAGTGGGGCAGCCTCCTCCAGTTTCCCTCCCTGCCTTCTTCATCCCATGCCCTTGCCCTGTTTGCTTTCTCAAGCCCCCTCTCTTCAATTCAACTCAAAAAGACATGCGTGAAACAGCCACTAACCACAAGGAACTGTGCAGGGCACTCACACCCAGGGATGACAATAATGTGTGTGTGCTGCCCTGGTCAGGCCCTGCCCTTCCCTCTCCCAGCTCCCAATGTGGTAAAACTACAGGAGAAAGAGATTCGCAGGATCAGAGGTGTTTTGGAGCTCCCTAGAGAAGGTGATCCCGATGATAAGGTAGAGATGGTGTCCAGAATGACAACCTGAGCTCTGTGGGGAGTAGAGTGTTGGAAGTCTAAGAAAACCATCTAGTCTTCCTTCTTAGAGTTTCAGAAGCAAAAACCAAGAAATGACTGAAATTAGTGCTAACTTCCAAAAAACGCCACTGCTTTTGGTCCAGAGAATTGCCTCCAGATCCACCTATAACACACGTGCTTCATTATGTCTGACCACAATCATGCCCTTCCACTAATCCAAATAAGCAGACAAAAATGTATTTAGTGAAGTGCCATCTAGAGTCCTGTGAGCCCCAGGGACTGGGGTTCTGGATCGGCCTCGCAGTACATCACTTATGACTCAGTTCCCATGCTGCCTATCCATGGCTGGGCACTGAAGGGTTTGAAAGTGGTGATTCTAAGGCCAAGCTCAGAGGCCCCATTCCACTATGGCCCATAGATGCTTGTTGGCCAGGCTAGCCTCCTGGCCTGGCCTAGTGTTGACAATTAGTGATGGGCAGAATCCAGCTACAGTGACTGTAGTTAATCATTATTTGTTGAGTGAGGGGCAAACCCTTATAAATCCATCACCTGGCCTAAGAAAATTGACCAAAAGTCCATGCTTTATGAACAAGGGTCAAAGGCATGACCATCACATAAAAGTTCAGTACTGGATGTATTAGAACCCCCAAATCCCACTGTTCTCAATCCAGCAATGTCCCAAGAACCCCAGATCCTCTCAGATTGCCAGCTGCTTTCCTGAGAGAAGACACTACACTAAAGTCATGGGTGGCTCAGCTAGATCTAAAACCAAGTCCTTAAAGGCATCTCAAAGGACTTTGTGAAGATTACTTTCCTAAAACAGCACACCCACTCACATTCTCACGTCCACACATGCATTCATGCACAACATACAAGCAGATCTTGGAACTGTATAGATTCAGAACTCCTCACATTTTAGGGTGATGGACTTCAAGTATTCACAAACCAGTCCTACAGCTTTAGAGATGAATAAATAGTCCATTCCCTGGAAGCTTTGGAAATAAACCTGATCTAGCAAAAAATGAATTTATCTGAGTTACAATTCTCTTAATTTGTGTAAGGATCCAAAAGGATTGTAAATATCATACCCATTTTTGGATGATTCTCAGAAAAAGAGAATGAACCATGAATCACTATGTTTGAAATGTTTCATAAAAAAACCAGAATGAGTCACTCAAGTCTTTCCAAAAGGTAATGGTGTGGTCCAAAGGAAAGGTGCCTTATCTTACCCTCTGCACCACACCTTGCCAGGCAAGGAAGGTGTCCAGACAGGCAGAGCTGCTGGCCTGTGCTAGAAGATCTTTACCAAGGAGTCTACATTGTGTCTCTCTATACAAGAGGGTCTGTCTCCCTCTGCCTGCCTGCTGTCTCTGTCATACTTAACCTTCAACAAAAAACAGGAAAAAAGAAAGGAAGGGAGGGAAAGAGAGAGAGAGCGAGAAAGGAAGGAAGGAAGGGAGGGAGGGAAGGAGGGAGGAAGGAAGGAAGATATCACATGCCCAAACCAAATCCTGTATACATTAAAATTCACTGAAGGAACCAGCAAGTGGCCAGTAAGCGAAATTTGCCTTCTTCCTATAAAAGCCACCTTCCTATAAAACCCACTCATGTGCAAACTCAGACTCCTAACAATAAGTCTCCATTTCAGAAAAAAGTTTGGGGATTTGGAAGCTCATGGAGGCTAACGGTTCCTCCATTTACTACAACTGACTATTACAGTACTACAACTGGCTAGTTTACCACCTCCTAGCTTTCTAGATCTATTAAAAAAAAATACACACCCACATATAGGATGACATATGTCACAAACACTGGGGATCAGTAGAAACTACCATTCGTTTGGGTAACACATTCATCCTTTTTTATGAGCGTGCTTTATCATATGTTGCAACAATAAGAAAAAAATTAAAACAAGACCACGCATAAGATTAACTGGTAAAAACAATCACTATCTGAGTCAGAATTTTAGAGTGGGAAGGAACCTTAAAGACCATCTAATAGATTTTAGTCAAACTCTTCTGCTTTACAGATGAGGAAATCCAAGTGCAGCTGAGATTTTGCCTAGAACATGCAGTGCTGCTATAGGAATGGAGATGGGCACTATCATTAACTGAATGCCCATTAAGACTGAGGATGTACACACAGCAGCCCCTCTAAATTCTCACAACAACCTACCACAGTAGCTTTTATTATTCATTGTAATGACGGAAAAAGTGAGGTGTAGAGGTTCTTAATAATATTCCCTAGATCAGATAAAGCCAGGATCCAAAACCAGCTCTGTTTGCCGCCACAGACCACATTTTGAGCACCGCACATGGCTGCTTTTTCTTTCTTTCTTTTTTTTTGCAAGAGGGGGACAGGAGGAATGACCAAGCAGGAAACATGAGTTCTGCTTCCTGCTCCCTCGCACACAATTCATGGACCTAAGGAGAGGTCACTTCAACTTAGCTTTAATGTCTTCATCTCTCAAGTGGGGAGGCCTAGTTCTCTAAACTTTGTGACTCTTTTTTTAAAAACCTTAGAAAAGGACTCTAAGCAGATTTTCCTTCCACTCCTGGGAGCCTATAATACTCATTCTTTGGAAAAAAAAAAAAAAAAGAAGGAGTATTCGTTCTTCTATGAGCCATTTTGCTGCTGGTGGCTTCCTCTTTAATGGAGTACAGCACCCACCAGGCCACCTCACACACTTGGGCCCTCAAAAACACAGCCTTGGGCTTCCCTGGTGGCGCAGTGGTTGAGAATCTGCCTGCCAATGCAGGGGGCACGGGTTCAAGCCCTGGTCTGGGAAGATCCCACATGCCACAGAGCGGCTGGGCCCGTGAGCCACAACTACTGACCCTGCACATCTGGAGCCTGTGCTCCGCAACAAGAGAGGCCGCAATATTGAGAGGCCCGCGCACCGCGATGAGGAGTGGCCCCCGCTTGCCACAACTAGAGAAAGCCCTCGCACAGAAACGAAGACCCGACACAGCCAAAAATAAATAAATAATAAATAAATTAAAACAAAAACAAAAACAAAAAAAACACAGCCTTTCGGGAAGAGACCATAGGGACTAGCTGACCTCTTCCAAACTCTGGTCCAGCCTCTTCTACAGATGGGTAAAGAAATGAAACTCAAGGAGTCAGCTGATTTCCATAAAATGGTTAGAGAGGTAGCTAACTTCCTACCTAGGTCTAATGGATGGTATCCTCTTGTTGCTTATGCGGCCATCTCCCTACATTAACTCCTCCTTCCAGGAAGTCTGCAACCCAGCAGGAAACTCTTTAAAAAGGCAACAATATATCACTGATTTAGCTACCCAATTAATATTTGTCAACAAGTGTTATACTCATAGTACATGGAACCCTTTGTAATCAGGTGCATGATCTCACCTGACACTGAACTGCCCCTGGCCTCTGTCAGGGTAGGTTCCAAGATGGGCCTTTTGCTTGGCAGCTGCCACAGTGCAGGGCACGCCCAACATGGAGCGGGGACCTGACTCTTACTGAAGGTCTACTATACTGGGCTGTACGCTAGACGCACCTCTCATCCTGCTCTATCCTCATATCTACTGGACCTTGTAGGATAAGTCCTCACTTTCCCGCCCCCTTTTAGAGGTGAGGAAACTGAGGCATGGAAAGATTACCCTATGTTCATACTGCTAGGAAGCAGTGGAGACAGGATACACTCCCAAGCCTGCTCTCATTCCAGAGCCTACCTTTAACTACTCACTACCATCATTAACTTTGCCCATTAACTAGAAACAAAAGGAGGAGGGGTGCTGATGTTTCTACCAGTGACCTTGGCTTACTGTTTGAATCTCTTGCCCACACATGGTCACCCAGAGATGGCACTCTCGGGTGGGCCACATGCAGTGCTGTTCATAGACCACAGACCTGAACTTAAGCATTTTGTGCTCTAAGGTGGGGCGCTGGCTGAACACCAGCCACCATTCAGAAGACTGATCCTGCCTTAACTTAGGAAGCAGGAGGGCTGTGAAGCTTCAGCCAGGAGAGTCACCCTAAGATTGAATCCCTAAAATCTGCTTCTGCTGGGGAACACTTCCTGTAGGGCCAAGTTCCAGCACGCTGCTTTTTCTGAGGGAAAGCCCACCCATGCTAAGCAGAGACCAACCAGCAAAGGCTGAAAATGGCACCTGGCCCCACATTGTGCCATGTGCAGATATGCAGCCACTGTGACATCACCCAGGCAAGAGCGTGGCTTTCTTAGGGACTAAAAGCAAAATTGCTTAGAGGGATCTGAAAGAGGAGTTAGGGAAGGAGAAGAGAGAACCAGTTACTACAACTGTACCGGGCTTCAAGGAGGGGAGCCATTTTGCTTTCAGGTCCCTGCTGATCCCACTCAGCTCAGGCCCTGTAAGTGGCAATGCAAGAGCAGAGCCTTGGGAGGAACCTGGGCCCAAGGAAACAAGGCCCTACAAGTCCACAGCCCCTGCCTGCCAGGCGAGGCATCTGTTAGAGGCCTTTGGAGATAGATGGGAGACTAGTGCTAAGCAGAACGAAGACTGGGCTTGGAGTCAAGAGGCCAGAATTCTACTCCCCACCCTGATGCTCACTAACCTCATGATTTGGGGCAAGACAGTTACCCTCCATGGGCCTCAGTTTCCTCACCCCTAAGACAAGAGGGAAGATTGAGCTGATTGCTCAAGTCCTCTGCAGGGCTGAGATTCTGATTCCTCTGTTCTCAGAAACAAATTCAACAACTTTGTTAATTTCTGGGATTTTTTTATTATCAAAAGTATCCTTTAACTTTCTTTCCCCATTCTTTGTTAATATTCAAAAAGAAACAGTTGTCTGTTAGCAATTTTCCTGAGCATGTTCAATTTTTTCAATGAAGTATGGCATGTAATTACCACTTCCTTTGTTCTTTCATTTAATGTTTTGCAGAGAGGGAAAAGCACTATCAAAATACATCAAATATTACAAAGTGGTAAAAGAGAGAAGTCTTAAAGTCCAAAGTTAAACATGACCATTTTTCAATGTTTAAATGTCTGTATATCCGAGACCTACTGTGACTTCTATAACCTGGTAAGATAGGCATTTTCGTGTAAAATGAGGTTTAGAGAGGTTGACTTACTCAAAGTCACAAAGCAAGTGAGTGGCAAAGTCTAATCACTGGAATAGATGCCCAATAGTCTTTCCACCACAGATCATTATCTTCCTAGCCAACCTGCCTTTCTAGGTTCTCTGCTACTCTTTCTTGGGTTAGAAACGCACACTTTGTACAAAGCAAAGTCAAAACTTATTGCAACAGAACTGCGGCCAGAACTGTACTTGTCCCACTAGGGCCATTGTCCTAAGGTGAAAAATCAATCCTACCCCAAGATATTCCATCCCCACTGACCCTGAACAGGAGATATTCATGTCTCAGGTAGACCAGAAAATCCAAAGAGTTCAATCAACAAGTCTCTACATACCAGGAATGTTACAGTTTGGAAGGAACTATGAAAAGAGGAAGTTTTCCTGGTGTTTCTGCGCATTGCCTGGATGAATGACTGAATTAGGTGGGACATGCAAGGTAGTCTTCTTACCTACACAGTCAAAAGTCAGCAATAACCTGGTCATTTGTCTCTGGAAATCTGCTTTTGAAGAGGAAGGCAAATGATTTAAAAATGCAGAAAACAGGAAGAAATTCGAGGCAGCATGGCATTAGCCTCCTTATTTCCCCCAAAAGGTCTATAGCCAGACATCACACCTTCACTGCTGCTTCAGCTTCTGTTACTTTCCATGGCTATCAGGATGTGTACGTGTTTAAATACTTCCAGATTTGCTAGTCAGGACATGTGACGCCCTTTTCTCACACATGCCCTAATGAAAGACATAGGAAGCACCCTGCCATTCGCTCAGAATGAAACACACGTGAAGACCCTTCCTCTAAATGAGAATAAGCTTTACCTATGTATTCCCATCAATTTTTCTATCACTGGAACCACAAGTTATGATTTCTAGAATGACAAGACAGACAGACCTGCTGGCCTGACTATGACAGGTTATTTATACCGAGTATTCTTTAAGACAAGGCACAGGCAGGACAAATGCAAAGTGTTTAAAGGAAACGGATCTATAGGGAAAACAATAGCTCGCTTTTGCTTTTCTAGGGTGCTGGGCTAATTGTGAGAATGCAAAGGAAAAGGCCTAAAACTTGGCTACCTCTGTTTAAGACTGGGAATAAAATGTTCCCTTGCTGGGCTTTTAAGAGGTCTCTTTTAAGAACTCTCTGCAACTTCAGCACCACGGACTCAGCACTGCCCCAAGCTCTCCTATAACTGACTTTTATTGCTTTAATTAACCAAGGCTAGGTGGGACAGATTTACTCCATCTGTGTAATGTTACTGTTATCCACCAGTGGCTAGCAGCAGCTCTTTACCTGTTGCTCTTGATGCCTGGCCTGCACAATTAGCACCTTATTATAGGACAGCCTCTCATCTAACTACCATGTGTCTCAACTGAGCACTTTATTTTGTCTTGTTCATGTACTAGTTCAAGAACCTGGGCTCCGCAGTTATAAGAAATCTTAAACTCCTTTTAGGCAGGTGTGTGTTTTCAGTTTCTTATCTCTTCAGGCCCACAAGAACACTAGGGCCACACAGGCATGCAAACAAATACTTCCTGATTGTTTGAACAGCTTCTAGATGTCTATTCTGGGAATAAGCACATGGTTGGAATCTGGGTCTCCATGCCTATCTCAACCCTCTGTACCTGATCCATTGGCCTTCTCTGACGTTGAGGGATCTCAGGTACTTTGAGTTAAGCTCTACTTGGTCTATATGTAACATTTCCCCTTACCTAGAAGAGTTGGCTGAAACAGACACATGAGCTTCCCATCAGCACCACGTTCAATGTTCCTCTAGAAAAAGGAACAGATTCCTTGCTTTTGGAATTAAAACTAACTATAACTTATAAGGCATTACCAGTTCCATAACAAACACAGGCCTCCTTCAAATACTCTGGTGAATGAAATGAAAGGGGACAGCTACATAAAGGGGATGGTTAGGAATGCAGGTATGGGAGCTAGGTTTTCTGGTCTCAAATCCTGGCTCTACCACTTACTAGTTGTGTGACCTGAGACCTTGGTCAAGACAGCCTTTCTGCACCTCAGTTTTCCAATCTGTAAAACAGGATAATAGTACCTGCCTCACAGGGCTATTGTTAATAGGACTGAATCAGTTAGTCTTTGTAAAGTGCTTTAGAACAGTGCTTGGCACATAATAAGCACTATTATGCTTAAGTTACTGTTAGATAAAATTAATAACAGTACAGAGATTTAACGGACAGACCTATAAATCAGTATGCCTCCAAAAGAATATGACAGTGATGGGAAAACAAGCAGGTTAACAGAATAAAATGCCATCCTTGGTATTTTGATTTTCTGGCAAACATACAATCTTTGAATTGCTTCAGTAAACCAAAAAGAACTCTGGATTTATAGGTGTTTGAAATGTCTAACACATTATCACAACAAATGTGATAAAAATGTTCTGGCTGCATTCAAGCAAAACAATTAGTAAAGGTGTCATTGTTTTAGTAGAGAATTTTAAATGAACATTCTACTGTTTACACCTCTTATATCTACTGAGTCTAACATCAGACATTGTTCATAATGTTATTTAGCAAATACTGCCAACCCTTCTCCAACAAAGAGTCTTAGTCAATTATCAGGGGAACACTACAAATGTATGTTCTATATTTTAAAAGATTCATTGAAAGATGAATCTTTATATAAAGATGATTCCATGGTATCCAAACTCAGAATTTTCTTTCGGTGTCTTTTCTGATCTAGTCACTGCCACTTTTTAAACCCTCAATCTTCTTAGATATCCTAGCTACTAAAATTCCACATCCAGGGTCTCTCCTTTCTGAGCAATCTCTAGCACAAGATACCATTTCTAACATCAGCAGTCCCTTGTTACCTCACCACGGAGGTCCTCTCTAGAATCCAGGCGTCCAACCACACACAAAGGCATCTATGTGCCACAACAGGTGGGGCACCTGTGCTTTCGTTAGGGAGGAAACACTTCCAGTTTCACCTCTCCTAGTTTCCCTGGAGGGCAAAGTTCAACACTGCAGGATGTCTTCCCTGTAGGTTCAGCTGCAGAGAATTATGTAGAGACATCAGCAACAACTAATGTCCAGTCTACTGAGAAGTGATCATCTATTTTGGGGCTCAGCAGTTTAGTGCTTAAGAATGTGGGCAGGTACTTCCTCTCCATACCCTCCTCGGACTGACCTCCCCATCCCACTGGGTTCACTGGTGCCACTGTCATAGCTCTTAACCACCATGTTCTGTGGTTATGCTGGCCCTGGGTCCTTCCCCTCTGCCTGGGGAGCTTCTCTGGGCAGAAGTTGTGCTCCACTTGTCTTAGTGTTCCACAGCTAGCACAAAGCCCATCTATGCTAAGCTCCCAAGAGTTATGTGTGAAACTGTATTTGAGCTATACTATCTGAGAAAAACCAAATGTTCTTTGGATGATCACGCTGTCAAGGGTTACTTTCACTTTTGAGTACAGGGAGGTTCCTCAAAAATGGGGCATTCGGAAAAGTCATCAGAACCCCTCTTTGTTTCTGTCGTTTTGGGTTAACTTTCCCCCATTTATCCACGTGGCCCCTTTAAAATTTGTTTCATGCCATGTCAGCCCCGCCTTAATGGGCTCCTTCAGTGACCCCACATTCACCTTGCAGGTATCCTTTCTGAATATTCAAGGCCCATATTCTTACTTGGCCACGAGCGGGGCTGGCATTTTTTTCGTCCACGGCTCCCAGCGATCACCAGTCACTGCTGGGAAGCGCTGGGGACGCCTGGGCACTGCGCCCCCCAGCCAGCGCCGACCAAGACTCTCCCCCCCTACTCTCTTTGGGACAATGCTCCGGCAGCCACCCGGGGCAAGGCGATCCTGCAAAGGTTCCGGGTCAGCGTTCGGTCAGCCAGCCCCAGAGAGAGAGCGGGGGTGGGGGTGGGGGTGGGGGAATCCCTGGGGTGAAGACTCCTCGGGACTAGTGGGCATTCACTCCTGGCCCAGACCCTTCCCACCGAGAACGACCTAAAGAGATCTTTATCGCCTCTTTCTTTTCCACCATTCTAGGGACCAGAGAAATGCAAGACAGGGGGCAGGAAGGAGAGCAAGGAGACAGCCTCTCAGGCCAATCACGACGTCCGCCTCCCCTGACTCGGAGTCCGTCTGTCTGTCTGTCTCTCTCTCTCTCTTACACACACGACCTGCTACTTCAACTTCAGCTCTGAGCAAACTGCGCCGCACGTCTCTCCTACTACGAGTCCTCCAGCTCCGGCCCCGGCCCATGCCTCTCGTCTCACCCCAGCTTTTTCACCCAATCCCAGTTTCCTCACCCAACTGACCGTGAAGCCGGAGGCAGTTCCCCAGTCCCAGGCCCCCGGTGGGGCTCGGCTGCCGCCGCCGCCGTCGCTCCCCCTGCAGCCCCCGACCCGCGATCCGGCCTCGGGCTGCAGCGATGGCTCCCCGGCACGAGGCGCCGCGGCTCCCTGGACTCGGCCAGACACAGGGCGGCGCGCAAGAGAAGCCCATCGAGCTCCCGGCGGTGGTGGCGGTGGTGGCGGCGGCGGCTGCTGGAGCGGCCGCCGCGCAGGCTGATGACGCATGGGCGCGGAGGGGGCGTGGTCCGCGGGGGAGACGCTGGCAGATGACATCTGGCGGCGGGGAGGCTCGGCAGCATGGCGTTTGTGGCGCTGAGTGAGGCGGAGAAGGTGTACATTGTGCATGGCGTTCAGGTAGCGGCAGCAGCGGTACCGGCGCCGGCCGCCGGGTTCCCCTAGGACTGCGGCTGACTGGGTTTACCTTGTGATTAAACCTCTCTGCGGCCGGCGTGTGCAGCTCGAAGCCGGCAATGCGGGCGTATTTGGGACCGGGTGGCGAGAATCCATTTAGGATTGTATGCGTACTTGCTTCTTTCTGGGTCTACAAGGTTCCACACCTGGGTAGGAAGCGGTGGGCAGTCCCTGATTCTGTTAAAGACCCTCTGAGCCTTTGAAGGCTGAGCTGTCCCACTTTTGTTAGGTACATATTCTATCATAATTTTTATCCCATTGAATCTTTGTAACAGTCCTGAAGGTAAGTATTATCTCTACTTTACATATAAGGAACTCTGCTCAGAGAGGTTAACTCATTTGTCTGAGGTCACAAAGTAAGTGTGTGGTGGTGTTACCCGAAAACAGGGTTTGCCTCTTGGTGAGTGCCGAGCCAAAAGACACAACCAAGCCAAAGATTGGGAGAAGGAAGGATTTATTAATTGCAGCAAGTGAGGGGACACTGGGGATCTTTTCCAAAGCAGTGTCTATCCAATTAGCAAAATTGGAGAATAAGCTAAGGGCACATGCATATTCATGTAGGGGCTTGAGCAGAGGAGAATTTAGCATAGAATTGGGGCAAAGGTTAACAGACTCCAAGCTTTAGTTGATTGGAGTCTCCGAAGGTCAAAAAAGGTCAACATCATCCTTCCTCAGGTTGAGACCAGCTTGGGGTGTTATCCTGTAGTTACCATCCTCTACCTGGGTGGGGGCCTTAGTTCTTGTAGAACAAGTCAAAGATCTGTATCAGATTGTTAAGTATATCCCTTGAGGAAAAACTAGGGCTCTGTTTTATCTCAACTGTTATTTCTTCACTGCTTTTCCTTTTTTCCTGCATTCTTTACTTCCCTCAAGATCATTGATTACAGAGACCTGTTCAAGGGCAAGCATTATGGTCAGGCTTAGATCACAAAAATGCTTAGGCCTAAACTGGCTTCTCTTATGTCCAGAAAGCCATGCCTGGTTCTCTTTTTCCGGGGCCCCCTAACCTCTCTGCTTACAGTGGACCTGGGATATAAATCCAGATCTTTCTGATTGCAAAGCCCAACTCGACTTGCATGCCACTTTCCCTTTTTTAAAATAGGGATTCAAAGGCAAAGGCCAGAGAGACTCCCCACTTCTACTTCTCTTTCTTCTGTCCTCTGAAAGCATGTTGGGGAAATAAGAAGGGGGAGGGCAAGTTCTGAACCCCACCATTTTCCTAGACCTTAAATAGTATATTGACATATATTGCTGTATTGTTATCTTTTTAGGTAGTATTTTTTCCCATGTTGGTTCTAAGTTTCTTTAGAATTTCTTCAGAAATTTTGCATTTCTTTGTACAACTTTTGTTTTACTAACTTGTATCAAACTGGTTTTTATATTCAGGAATTTGGGGCAGATGTCAGAGTTTCCAGAATTAGCATTTAATCCTCTTTTGGGGTTTGCTTAACTAGCTAAATATGTGCTTTCTTCCTCCATGAAAAGACATTGCTAACCTCCGTCTTAGCCCAGTGATTCCGAAACCTTGAAGCGCCTTTTACTCACAAAATACAGCTTCGCGGGCTTTACCTGGACCTTCTGAATCAGAATCTCTGGGGCTGGGGCCTGGGGCCTGGGAATGGGTATTTTCATAAATGTTGGGAGATTTTGATGCAGTCACCAGACGTTGGGCTATGGGCAAGCCTCCGGCCTGGTCCAGCCTGGAGTCTGCTGCAGAAATCTTTGCCCCCCTGCCTGAGGTTGTTGCAGGAGGGGGGACCCCTTCCAGGGCCTGAGAGTGGGCTCTTGTCTAACACTTGGAAATGAATTGTCCGAGGGGACACACGTGCTGACAAAGCAAGAGACTTTATTGGGAAGGGGCACCCGGGCAGAGAGCAGCAGGGTAAGGGAACCCAGGAGAACTGCTCTGCCATGTGGCTCGCATTCTCAGGTTTTATGGTGATGGGGTTAGTTTCTGGGTTGTCTCTGGCCAATCATTCTGACTCAGGGTCCTTCATGGTGGCACGTGCATCACTCAGCCAAGATGGATTCCAGAGAGAAGGATTCTGGGAGGTTGGTAGGACATATTGACTGGTGTCCCCTCTCCTTTTGACCCTTCCTGAATTCTTCTGGTTGGTGATAGCTTGTTAGTTCCGTGTTCCTTACCAGGAACTCCTGTTGTAAGATAACTCATGCAAATGGTTACTATAAGGTCTGGCCAGGGTGGGCGGTTTCCGTCAGTGGTTCCCCTAACAAGGTCACATGGCCCCCTGCGTCTGTTTGAATGAGAACTTGGAGTCAGACTGAGCAGGGATCCTTTCCCGGCTCCACCATTCACAGTAAGAGTGATTCTTACCTGAGTAGCTGAGCTAGCTACCCCTGTGTAAAATGAGAACTTATCCATCTGGGAGCAGAAAGGGATTGTGAGGAATGATGAGAAAAGAGAATATGGACCACTTGGCATGTGGTCAACCCTGAAGAGAAGTTGGCTCCCTGTCAAGATTTTTCCATCAGGAGTGTGGCTTTGTCCGGAACCATCCATACTATATCTGCGACCTTCATAGTGACCCCATGTGGGGTTCAGCCTGTGGCTGTTGAGATTTAAGCTCTTTTGATTTGGAGGGCTAGAGATTGTTAAATTGTCTCAAGACAAGGGGGATTTGTGGCCAGGCCTAGAAAGTCCCTAGGCAGCTCTGGGGCACTGCCTTTTCAGGGCTTCAGCATGGATCACGTAGACTGTGTGACTCTGCCTGTCTTTATGTCTCTGGTGACAGCCCTACTTCTCTCTGCTGAAGTGTCTCACTTCTCCGCAGCCACTTGCTGTCCAGCTGCCCTCCACCTTGGTACGTGCCATCCCCCCACCTTTACTTCTGTGAGGCCTCTCCAGCCTCCCTCCACACCATGACCTGTCAGCTCCTCTTTAACTCCCTTTCCCTCCCAAGTATTTCCCAGATCGGAGATCAGATTGCAAGGAGAGAATCAGTTTCACGCCCCAAAGAGCTGGCCACTCTCTGGATTGTATGCCTTTGAGTCGGGCCCTTTGCAAGGTGAGTGGGATCCCATCCTAAAGGAATGCAGGCCCACCCAACAGGCTTGGAAAGTGGAACGAGGACAGCATCTCGTTTTGCCTGCTGTGTCTGGGGCCTGGGCCTGCAAAGCTGGCCCTTCCCAAAGTAGGGTGGCTTTCTAGTAGGGGAGGCCGTCTGGTCTCAGTTCTCCTCCAGCAAGCTCTGCGCTCTTGGACAAGTCAAAGCAAGGTAGTGGGGGTGGGAAGTGGTTAACATCGCCTCAGAGGACTACTTTGAGTCTAAATCCTCCCAAGTGTGTTGGATTAGGAGAGCCAACTGACAACTCCCATTAGGAAGTAGGACTGGGTTACCTGGGTGTGAGGAACAGCAACTCTGGGTTGGGTCATCTGTCCTGCCACTCTGTCACAAACAGGAGGTTAAACTTGGCGCCTCAATGTCCTCGTTTGTAACCTCCCTCCTGGTTGTTTTTGAGGATTCAGTGAGTTAATATGTGCTGCCAGAAGCAGAAGAAGGAACTGCTGAGCCCTTGGGTTGGTTCTTGCATTCTCTCAACATGTCTCCAGTTCTTGCAGGGACTCCTGTGTGCTGCACTGTGCTGAGGATTCTCCTATAACTCTGTAGGGTCGGGGTTATTCCCGCTTTCCAGACAAAGAGACAGACTCAGAGCTGTTGAGGAACTAACTTGCTCAAGGTCAAAAAGCTGGCGTGGAACAGTGGAGTTTTAGATATAGGTTGGCGGTGACTCTGTGCCACACCCAACCAGCAGGGTTGTTGTGATCACACAGGTAACAACTTGAAAGTCACGAGGAGCCATCCTAGCATCCAGAAGGCCTTTACCTAGAAAGGTGCTCAGTCCCCTCTGCTGAGAACAGGGTTCCACTCCCTGGTGTGGTCCCTCACCTGTGGACGTCTCTATTGATTTTTTAAATGGAGCTTTCACTTCAGGGCAGCCCATGTTTAAGTGTTCACATGGATTGATTCCTTAGCTCCTGGGTACTACAGATGAATAAAAATTGTGGTAGGGCGTCAGGCTCTGAGCCAGGCCAAGCAGCTTTGGCGATTTCCTAAGCCTTTTATGAGGAAAAGTGGATTTTTAAAAAGTCCTGTGTGCAGTGATTCAGGGACTTTGTTTTTCTCCTGTTGTGTGCTTTTTTCTATGAAAAAGATTATACTTTATGCATCCCTGGAAAGGGAAATCTGTAGCTTTTTTGTTTATCTCTTACTTGTCACCCGAGCCTTCCTGACTGAGCCTTCCCCAGGGGGGCAGAGACTGATTTAAAGGCTGGAAAGGCAAGCTCTGGTGAGGCCCCGTTTTCTGACACCCCTCCAGCCGCATTTTGGAACAGTGGGTTGTCACTCCAAAGGGTTGTGACTAGAGTGAGTGGTAATTTAAAGCAAGAGTGGGAAGCCCTGTAGCCTTGCGGCCTCCCTGCTTTCACAGTCGTCATCACCATCATTAGGACGAACTGGTATAGCCAGCCAGTTCGTCCTTTGAGGGAGGCCTGTGCTGCCTCCTTTGCACAGTGAAGAGACTCTTTAGGATGCAGGAGACTGTGTGGAATTGGGGTTAAGAGCTCTGGCTTGGAATTCAAGTGCTATTTACTGGCTGTGACGTTGGGCCAACCATTTAGCATCTTTCAACCTGATCCCCATTTGTAAAATGGAATGAAAATTTGCTCTCTTACATTATAGGGTTATTGCGAGGATTCAACATGTTAACTGTATAGTGTTCCTAGCACATTATCTGGTAGATAGTAAATGCACATTCAAAGATAGCTACTATTAGTTCTTGCAAACAGTTGTGGCTCTTTTAATTTATAGATCCACAGAATTAGAGAAGCACCTTTGAGGCCATCTAATTCAATCTGTACATCTACAAATGAGGAAATTAGTCTAGAGGGGAAGGGTTAGGGTTAGGGTTAGTCCTAGGTCAAGCAGCTAGTTAATGGCAGGACCAGGCCTGGAGGCCATGACTGATGCTCCTAGTGATTGCTCACACTTGTGCCATGCCTACAATCCACCAAGGACTCATCGTAAATGCTGTTTCTGGGCCAGGTGTTCACTTCCTAGCAGGGCACACCTGGGGGACGGGGCAAGCCGAGATTGACCTAGGATGCTTTCATGTGGGTAGGCGTGGGTGGGCTTGTGAAGAGACACAGTTATATAGTTTTGGGATCCTCCAGGGAAGAGAACTCACTCTGTAGAGTTCAGGAGACTCATTCTCCTAGACTTGAAATTCTGTTGCTTTTCGAGAACATGTCTCCCCAGGCTTCAGATAGGGGTTGCCTCCAGGGAGGGGATGGCTGGGAGTCGACTGGCTGCAAAAGGACTTCAACCTGATTTAGGATGTTTATTTTCTCTCCTTTAACAGGAGTTTAAAGAGTGAAAGAGTTGAAACAAACACGACAGATGGTAGTAGTTGGTACTGTGTGGCAGGAGTATTCAGTGTTTTCCTTTTCTGTATTTTAATTTCTCAAAATAAAAAAGTCAATCAGATATGCAGTGAGCCAAGCAGTTTAAAGATAAATTTCTGACAGATACATACTTCAGAACAGTGGTGGTTTGTTTGTTTGGTTTTGGTTTGTTTGTTTGGTTTTTGTTTTTAACATTTTGAGGAGCATTAATCCCTTTGAGAATCTGATGAGGCTAATGATTTTTTTGCTGAAAGAAAGAGCTTTCAAAAAATGTTTACAGAGAATGAGGACAATCTCTATGAGCTGATGTGGAGTGATTTCCTGCATATGTATTGTTAATTGTTTAAAAAAAGAAGCTACGTGTAAAAGAGTATCTGTAGTATGCCATATTTTATATAAGAAAATAAGGGATATTAAAAACACTCTTATCTGTTCATTTGTGCAAAGGAAGTACATGAACGATGGACTGGGAACTAAAGAGATTGTTTACCTGCCTGGAGCTGGTGGGAAGGGGGTAGGAAGGCGAGGCGGGGGTGGTGAAAATAGGGATGAGGGGTGAGTGACATTTCTCTGATCACACCTTTTCTGATAGCTTTGACTCTTAGAGCCCTGGTGATAGTAATTAAAAGTAGCCAGGATGGGGGGGACCCAAAGTGGAACCCCAGCAGTTACAAATGAACTGACAGGGGTACAGATGAGTAACAGAGGCACAGGAAGCATGCGGAAAGACAACTGGAAACAGTATTTTGAGTGGGTGCTGTAAGGCTAAAGACAAAAAGAACTCTACACAAATACTCTATTAGTAAATTTGTTTTTTATAGGGGTATGGCGTAGTAATTCTGAAACGACTTTATATATATACAGAGATTTAACAAATACATAAATACATTGTAGATAATGAGAGCCAGGTTTCTCCCTGTCTGAGAAAGAAGTTACAAATAAGACAAGGAGGTAGGTTAGAACCAACTCTCAGTATGAACACATGACTTTTTAACAGATACGTGGATAGATACAGAAATAAATATAGGTGTGTGTATGTGTGTGGGTTAGTACACATACGTATATTTTCTAGCACTATTCTACTGAGACGATCTAGAAGCAATGATACCCCAGTAGCAGTGAACCTACTTAGCACCCAGATCCTGGTTTTTAAGTACTATTCTGCAGTGAAAGGAACCAGGGCTCCTTGGAAAAAGGGCTGATCCCAGGGCTGGGGCAGGTAAAATACAAGTGGCTGGAACACCTTGTGTTGTCAGAAGTAAAGAAGTGCTCAGAAGAGATTGGAGACATGTTGAGAGAATGCAAGAACCAACCCAAAGGAGCTCCCAGTGGCCAAATCTGGGACACTCTGAGCAACAAGATAAATAATGGAAGTACTGGATTACAACCACAGCATAAAATAGTTATCTATGAGTTATACCGATAGAAGTAAATAATTGAGGAAGTAAATAACTGGGGATAAGGCCAGGCAGTACGTAGACCACCCTGAAACCCATCCTCTGTAGCAGGGGTTGGCAAACTTTTCCTGTGAAGGACTAAATAGTAATGATCTGGGGGCTGCAGGTCATGTGGTCTCTATCTCAACCCCTCAGCTCTGCTGCTGTGGTATGAGAGCAGCCACAGAATACCTGAGCGAGCAGGCACGGCTGCGTTCCAGTAGAACAGCTTATGAAAACAGGCGGCCCGCAGGCCTAACTTTGTTGATCCTGTTCTAGAGAATGCCTGTTTTAGAAGATCTTTTAGAAGATACCAGTTAGTTGTTTTTAGCTGTTTACAGACTAGATCTGATTGGGTTTGGGGGGTAGGAGGGCTACAGCCAAGACAGTTGCACCTGTAGCTCTGACATCCATACTTCTTGTGACTTCAGAATTGCAGATTTGGAAAGAGACAGCTTTTATTTTGTCTGTTCAGATTTTGTTTGTGTGTGCCTGTTCTGTATAGTGGTACGTAGTTTGGACTTTGTGCTCCGACAGACCTGGGATGGAAGCTGAGCTTTGCTGTCCCTAGCTGTGGGACCTTGGACGTGAGTCGCTTAACTTCTCTGAGTCTCCATTTCCTCATTTGTAAAATAGTAATGTTATTACCTATGAGGACAGAATTTTTGGATGAATCACTAAGAGAAAAGGAGTTGTTGTACCACATATTTCTCTGTGGGGGGAAGGGAGTGAGTCAGTTGAAGAGTCTGTTAGAGGTTTAGGATTATAACCTTAGGATTTTGATTGTTGCACTCAGGAAGACCTCCGCATGGATGGCCGTGGCTGTGAAGACTACCGATGTGTTGAAGTGGAAACTGACGTGGTGTCCAACACCAGTGGGTCTGCCAGAGTCAAGCTGGTGAGTACTGTGGCCACAGTCTGTACCCAGGTGGAGGAATGGGTAGGCTCTGGGGAACCAGTTGCAGGCCCCTCTGGGCTTTTGGAGTGCATATTGTTCCAGGGGAAATCTAAGACCCAAGCAGACTCTGGGAGGGGGTCTATATACATCTGAAGGACCCCTCACCTTCTCAAAGGGCCGCTTTCCAAGTCCCAGCACTGATGCTAAGCGAGTGCCCTGGAGGTGTATGTCTGGGAGAGGAGGGTGTGGTTGGGTGCCTGGCTGCCTGCCCCAAGTGAGGACCCTTCTTGCATGTGTCTGCAGGGTCACACAGACATTTTGGTGGGAGTGAAAGCAGAAATGGGGACGCCGAAGCTGGAGAAGCCAAATGAAGGTTACCTGGAGTTCTTTGTTGACTGGTCAGTACTCTGCAGATGTTTTTAAAGAAAAATGATTTAAAAGATAGAAGATTCAGAGAATGAACCTCTGGTTTCTTGTTGAGCCCACTTTTATTTTGTATTTAATCATCATTCACCAGCCGGCAGGTATTTACTGAGTTCTCCTATGTGCCAGGCACTGGAAAATGTGAAAGGAGGCCTTGGCTCAGGTCCTGCCCTTGTCCTAATCAGCTGGCCCTCGCTGGGCTTCATTTTCCCTGTCTGAAAAAGGAGGGTGTCTGCCAGGCAGCCCAGCACATGGTAGTTATGAGAGTCAAATTAAATGATGTCCTGTTTCTTTTGCTGCTCTAGTTTTGCAGAAGACTTTTCATGACTTGCTTGGCAGAGCAGGGACTAGGGCCAGCCAAGCAGCCTGACAGGCCGAGGGGGTGGCAGCTGGGCAGGCAGTGTGGGTACTGGGAAAAGCAGAGACTCCGCAGTCTCCGCAGCCAGCCAGCCAGCCTTGTTGCTGGCTTCCTTCTCTGGCTAGCTGTGTGACCTCAGGCTAGTTACTCAGTCCCTCTGTGCCTAAATTTCTTTATCTAAAAAATTGAGATAATAATACTGTTGTGATGATGAGGAAGCGAAGTAATGAAAAGAGAGTGAGCATCCAGCACAATGACTGGTTCAGTGGGCTTTCAAAAGTGTTCTTTCTCTCCCTCTTGTTACCTCCCCTTCTAGGGGTTGGGGCTTTTTATCGGGTTGCCAGCCCAGTCTCATCTTCTATCTGGAACTCCTCTTCTAGCTAGGTGGTGACAGCAGACCTTCTTGAGGTGGGTAAGGCTCTATTGGCTCACGCTAGGTGCAGGTATATAATATTGGTACTTTACTGGGAGGGGTGGCAAGACCACCCCCCACTTTCAAACATTTCCTGAAAGGACTCACAGGACTTAGCATAGAGCATGGAGTTGTACTCAGAGCTATGATTATCACAGAGATGCAGCAACACATGTGTGATGATTCTGCCTAAGAAAACCCATTAGAGACTCAGCACCCAAGATTTTGATTGGGGCTGGTCACATAGGCACCCTCTGCTTTACACATACCGAAGTTCCAGACTCCCAGAAGGAAAGCAGGTGTTTAGGATAAACCACGTTATTTGCACAGTCTAGGCACAGCAGACCCAGTTTACTGTTGACTGAGTCCACTCTGAGAGCCAAGTGCCCAGATGCCAGCTGAGGACCAACCTTGCAAGCAGACCCTTCTAAAGGTAGCAGCCTTGCACCTGCAATGTCACCCCTTTTCTGCAAAGATGCTAACCCACATTTGCACAGCGAGTTACAGTCTTCCAGTCTTCACTTCCAGACACAGAAGTTGATCCTCACAACACTCCTGTGAGAGAGATGACAAAAGGGGTTCAGAGAGGGTAAGTGACTTTCCTGGGATCACACAGCTAGTAATGCCAGCTCAGGTCTATCCAGTGCTGAGTCTTTGCTCTTTCTACTTCATGTAGCCTGCAGGAGCCAGCTTTAGAGGGATATCCTGCTTAGAGTTTTCAGAATGTGCCTGCATTCATCTTTCTGGCCAGTTTTCCTTCCAGCCGATCCCTGCCCCGGCCCTGGCCCCCCCAGAGCAGTCTCCTCTTGGTTCTGCCCAGCTGCTCTCAGCAGTCTGAGTTGTCCAGTGGAATCAGCCCATCCTTTAAGTTGCTGTGCATGATGGTGAACTTGTTAAGGCCTCCAACTTATCCTTTCCTTTGCTCGTGGAGGAAGAAATAAATGCCTCTCCTGCCTTGATCTGCCTGATTCGGTGCAGTAAGCAGTCACTGAGGAGCAGACGCCACGTGTTAGGGGCTGTAATTTGCTCTCCTTTTCTTCCTTTTCATTATCCTTCTGCCTCATTCATCTTAGGCAGACCAAAGGCAGTCAGCCCAGCCACACCAAAGAGAGGGTGTTGCACTCAGATGCTTGCTATAGGAGACACGTTTCATTGTGGCTCTGTGTCTGAACATGACTCCAGTTAGCCTGCTGCTCTTGTCCCTTTCTTGTCCCAGCTGTAAGAGGGTGGCTCCAGGGTGAGAGGAGCCTTTGAGCTGCCTCTTCCCAAGATCTGACTTCTAGAAGTAAACCTCTGTCTCCTGGCTGAGAGTGGCTGCCTGCTGGTCTCTTTTCCCCCTTTGTAAGTCTCAAGAGAACCTCACCAGGCCCAGAAACTCCATTTCTCAGGGAGTTCTCCTGAGTCTGTTTCTCCAGGTGGCACCCTTCGGTGTGAGCGGGTAGAATCACCATGAGAGATTCATAAAACCCCATTTTCCTGCAGAGAAGAGCGAGGTTACCAAGCACCACTGGCTGCCACCTTTATCAGAACCTCATTTGCATATTCAAGGAGCAACTCATAATTGTGTAAACAAATAAACCCCTTTATTTCAATCCAGTGAATAGGAATGGCTTCTGGGCACCTGTGGCTATGCCCAGCCATAAGGGTGCTGCCCCCAACCCCATCCGGGCCCCAGGCGTGGGGCCTCTGCTGGAGAGCTCAAGGCATGCACCCATCCACAGGCTGAAACAGAGTTGTTACCCAGTGGGAGGAAAGTAATTGGGGGGGGGGGCGCTTCTGCCTGACTGAGCCCAGCTTGACTTAACTACTTACTAGCAACTTTCATGTTTTAATTATTTAAATTACCAGTGGTAATTACCAGAGAGGTCACAGAAAATGAATTGCTTTTCTGCTAATTCCTTCTACTTATATTTGTCTACTTGGAATAATATATGGAGCCTGGGGTAGATACCTTCTCCCACCCCAGTGATTTTCCCTGGGTCTTAGAAATGATGCCCTTAGGAAAGGGTACCCATGACACAGACCCTGATCCCCATACCAGTGGAGGAGGAAAACCTTGGGGTTCCTGAGATCTGCTCCAGAGATGCCTGGCAGCACTTTGACTAAACACACTCGGACCTTCGAACTCCTGTCTCTATGTCTTTGTTTTGTTAATTGTAGCCTGAGAATAGGCCATTTTAAATAAGAAGCTTGAAACTTTGGGAAAAGATGGTTTCCATCTAAAGCCCAGAAGGTAAGAATTTAGTGAGCTGGTGTTTCACTCTGGTTACCACCAGGTGGCAGACCATCAAGTCACTTCTTGGCTCTCTAGCCACCATGTTCATGGGTTTAGGAGCTGTGTTTGGTCTCTCAGAGAGGCTGCGGGTTGTAACTGGAGGAGGTGAGGAGAACACGTTTCGTTCATAGACATTTCAGCGTGCCCGGCACTTGTCACTTCTCTGGGATCTCAACTACTTTTAAATGTGACCACTTGTTTTTTTTCACTAATATTGAACTGGAAGCTTCAAGCCCTGAATTGGTGGGTGGAGCCACTTGACCTCTGTTCCTTACCTACTTCATGCTGCTTGAAGGGGGCACCATTCTCGGCTGAAGGGCTGGGGGTGGGGGCAAAGCAGAGAGGCAACCTGCAGAAGTTATTTGAGGTTCGCTGTGCTCTGAAAGTCTCCAGCGCGAACGATATAATTCTCCCAGGAACTTCAAACAAGGGCTTACGATGAAACACTCAGAATGTGCCACTGTTCCCATACCCATTTATAGGGAAGCTTTTGCAGGCTCAGAAGTGAGCACATGTGCTCCCTGAGGAATTGGAACCTACCCGGGGGCTAGATGACTAGAGGGGTAAGGCCCGGAGTCATCCCTGGCCCAGGTACCTACTAAATCACTTTTTCTGCCGTGGGCCTGGCCTGGCCTGGCTGTAAGGCTTCACAGATTTGCAGGCTAGATTGACAGCAAGGGAAACAACAATGGGCCTAGTGTCTGAAGTCCTGTTCCAGGTAGACATGGCCTTGATCTCAGCCTAATCCAGTTAAACCAGAGATGTGCCAAGCAGGAGAAGCACAGTGGAGGTGATAAGTCAGGAGGTTGGAGAACTGGGAGGGGCAGCGTTCCCAGGATTTTTATGTTTATCCAGCGCAATAAGCGATTTCCCAACAGCCCTGGAAGAGGGGCTGGGTCATACTTTATGAAGGATCTGAATTGGTTTTGGTAATTGTAATTGTAGAAACCACTTGTTTTATGCCAAAAACAAACAAACAAAAAAAACAAACCCAAGTATATATTCCTCTACTGAAAGAATATATTGTGATGCCTGTGAACAGGAGGCTAGGATTACCAGCCTGCATTCTCTCGCTCTCTTTTTTTGCTTGGCACTTAATAGAGAAGCTTTTTATTTAGGACTCCCTTGGTCTGCATTCGTTGACTCCAACATTTGTGGCCTAGTAATAAGTCCCAAGACCAGAGCACCCATTCATTACCTTGAGGCATAAGACAGACCCAAGGAGAGCTAACCTGACTAATGTTAGGCTACAAGCCAAGCATGCTGAATTACACATTCAGGAAGAGTCCAGAGCAGGAGCTTTCCGTAGTCTCATGAGCATCTAAACCTTCCTTTCTCTGGCCACCAGCTATGCTGAAAGAGTTAACCTGTATTTTAAAAAGGAAAAAAAAGAGAAACCTTTTAAAATGGGAAAATTTTCCACTTTAAACCAGCCCAGTGTCAAAAAAAATCAAGGGGGGGGGGTGGTTTTGTAGGTAGATTATTTAGCAGATTGGCCTGGGAAGTTCTTAAACCATCCCTTCGGGCTGTAAAAGCGTTTAGTGCGTCAATCCCCAGTAATTAGTCCCTCCCAGAAGGATGTGGCCCACTGTAATCAGGGAAAGGTCAACATTTTAAGCATAAGTATCTCTGCCTGGATTTGTTTACACAGTGGTCTATTTAGATGCGTTTTTTTTTTAATAAATTTATTTATTTATTTTTGGCTGCATTGGTGTTTTTTTTTTTTTTTAATTAATCTATTTTTGGCTGTGTTGGGTCTTCGTTTCTGTGCGAGGGCTTTCTCCAGCTGCGGCAAGCGGGGGCCACTCCTCATTGCGGTGCGCGGGCCTCTCTCACTGTCGTGGCCTCTCTTGTTGCGGGGCACAGGCTCCAGACGCGCAGGCTCAGCAGTTGTGGCTCATGGGCCTAGTCGCTCCACGGCATGTGGGATCTTCCCAGACCAGGGCTCGAACCCGTGTCCCCTGCACTGGCAGGCAGATTCTCAACCACTGCGCCACCAGGGAAGCCCTAGATGCGTTTTTAAACACTTAAAAGATGGGACTTAATATTAATGGCTTAGCGTTTAAATTAGAAACATGTTGTCTTTTGCTAGCCGTGCAAAATAATGAACTTGGTCTCTAGTGACTTGATTATTTTACCATAAATGAGCTTCTTTTCATGGCTCAGTGCCTGAGTCTGGCAGAGGCAGTGAGGGAACAGTGAGGTTGCTATGACAGTAATGAAGTTTCTCATAGGGGTTTTAAATTGGGGTTCTGCTGGCTCGTAGTAGTAAGGGAAGACTATGAGAGTAGCAAAGTTATTATACAACGATACACTCTCATTGTTTTACGATTCATCTTACATCTATATTAGAATGGACCAGACAAAAGGCACACTTAAATATATTAGGTGAGGTTTCTTTCAGCATTACACAAACGGGGTGGGTACAGCCTTGAGCCTTCACATAGGTTTTGCTTTGCCTGGAATCCCCTTGCATGTCTATGGTCTGACCAGCTTCTACTCATCTTCAGGTTCAAGGCCTCCTATTACCCTCAACACTGGTTGACATCCCTCTTGACCCCCCACTCCTCCTGTTTGCCCACTATCATATGACTCCCCTCAGCAATTGGAATTGCTGACTTAGGGTCTGCATCTGCCTTGCTCAGTCTCTAGGTCTCCAGTGCCTAGCATAGGGCCCAGGACCTTCCAGGTGGATGAGTGGATGGACAGATGGATGGGGACCAGAAAGCTTCAGTATGTGATTTTGTAGAGACCATACTGAAACAACTGATTTCTTGTCTTTCTAGGCCTTATTTATTACAATAAAATGATTACTGGAATGTTTATATGTCTCACAAGTGTATTAAGGATTTGTTTTCATTAAGCCAGAACCCTCAAAAATTTCCTGTTAAACACTTTGAGTAGTGCTTAGCGTGGCAAATGTCGACGCTTGTTCATTCTTTGCTGAGGTGATTTGGAATAAAATTGAAGAGGCTAAAAAGGAAAAAGTTTTCTCTAGAAAAATAAAGTAAAAGAGAGAACCTACTATTTAAATCAGCCAACAGTCTTATTTTCCTGCTTTTCAGTACCATGATAATCTAAAGTTAATGACATAACTCTGGCATACTGTTATATATATATCTTCTAAATCATTCCAGGAAAGTTATTGTACCTACATTGTGGTTTTTGTTTTGAGAGTATCATATCATCATCTAGGGATGGTGTATATAATGTAACCCCTCTGTAGGCCGGACTGATTCTCTAGGCCTCTCTGGGCCTGCCAGAGAAGAGTCTTTATTATACCCTCAAGATACGCGTGTTCGTTATTACTGGCTGAGGTTCATCTTACCAGCGTTCTTGTTTCTCTTTGGATAAATATGGCTTCTGTAGAAGTCAGTGGGAACTCCCACCACACACACTGACACATCCAGGACACGGTCCTGGCCTGGCTCATTGTGTGTGTCTGGAGGCTGGAAAAGTGTCAGATGTATCCTTTCCTCATTTCAGTGACTTTCCTCATATTGCTGGTTCTTCCAGCATCCCCCAGGGAAACTGGAACAAAGCCTGCCCTTTTGCTCGTTGCATTCAACAAGACTCACGCCTTTTCTGTTGCCCTTCTGTATAGTTCAGCCAACGCTGCCCCTGAATTTGAAGGTCGGGGAGGTGATGACCTTGGCACAGAGATTGCTAACACCCTCTACCGGATATTTAACAACAAGAGCAGCATCGACCTGAAGTCCCTGTGCATTAATCCTCGGGAGCACTGCTGGATTCTCTACGTGGATGTGCTAGTAAGTATCACATTGCTGTACTGGCCATACTCTAACTTTGTTGGAAACCAGTTGGCCTACTTTCCTCACACTGCTTTTTCCGTCTTCAGTTGGATGCTTTCAATTTCCAGGGTGAGGTTAGTTGGGAAAAGATTGGTCTCCTGTAATAATTTTTAAATTAAATACAACATAGTAGTGCACGTATAATGCCATCCTACAGTAAAGTTACAGTCATATCATGGTAGCACCTAAAATTATCCACAGAGGCTGTCAGGGAAGAAGAAAACAAGAGATGCTCTCTAGATGGTGCCAACCGGAGTTGATGGGCAGAGTTACGACAAGAAGGATAATGGAAAGATGATGAGCTCTTTACATGCATTTTCATGTAACCCTTACAAATGTTTTGTGAGTGGGCACTTGTTTTCCCCATTTATAAGTGAGGGAACTAAGACACAGAGAGGTCAAGTAACTAGCCCAGGAGGTCTCAGCTTGTGAGTAGTGGTACTGGGCCTCAAAGCCAGGTCTGTTTAGTGCCAGAGCTGGCTCGTGACCTCACCAAGCCATCCTCCCTCGAAAACACCCTGTAGCCCAGCTACTCTGAGTCCTTCCCCAGTGAGGCCCCTGAGGCCCTGCCTCCTCCCTCCTCCAGAGACTGCGCCTGCAGGAGTCTTTCTAGTCTAGCCCTCCATTTCCTTCCTGGTGCTTCCCTCCCAAATACTCGTCTGCCCAGTTTTTGGCACTAGGCAGTAACTTTTCTTACAGCTGTGATTAATTTTGCCAGTCTCTTGTTCATGTACAGGCTCTTGTTGGGTCTATTTTATTCCTTTTCATTTAATTTTATGAACCTTGAGATTAGTGGCTACATCTTCCACTTCATATTGAGGGCACAGGGCTAAGCCAGTGACCAAACAGGTTCTTTAATGAATCTGAAGATAAAGCCCATCTTGTGGACTGATAGTGAACTTCATGCAAGGAACAGCCCAGCTGTCTCTAATTGTCAGCCCTGCATGAAACAGGGCGGGGCTTTCTGGATACTTTTAAATTAATTTGATAATAGATGGGCACAATGGGTAAGAGCAGTGATTACCATTGTCTAGCAGGTTAGGGCTGTTCTGAATGCTGATGCTAATGGGTAAAAATAATGAAATTACAAGTCCATTTGCTTTTTCTCATCTCTGGTAAGCAGGATGTATTTGTAGTTTGATTCCTACCAAGCAGGTAGTTTTACACGTCCTGGTTTTGAGGAGGCAGAAACTGGCAGCCTACAGTCATTACCGATAAGAGGCAGGCTTCATAGCTGCCCAGGGAGGTGCAGCCCTGCACACTTGTGGTTTGGTAGGAGACTGGCCCAGTGAGGGGGCCTGATTCAGGCAAGAAGCCTGTTCTCTTAGTGCAGGCTCTTGAAAAACTGGTGAACATCATAGGGACGTTATCTCAGCTTAGAACCAGCATGCTTCTTCCATGAGCAGGGATATATGGTGAGCAGGAGTGTCTCGGGTGCATTGTGTCTTGGTCACCTGCAGGCCATTCTTTCTTTTCTTTCCTTCTTTTTTTTTTTTAATTTTTGGCCACACCCTGCAGCAGGTGGGACCTTAGTTCCCTGGCCAGGGATTGAACCCACGCCCCCTGCAGTGGAAGGCAGAGTCTTAACCACTGGACTGCCAGGGAAGTCCCAGGCCTTTGTTTTTAAGACTTTTTGCATTTGGATTTCTTCTCTAATATTTTTTTAAAGGTTTCACTTATTTTGGAAGAAGATGTGAGCTTTTGAAATATTGTCATCTTCAGAAAAGTTTTTAATGAATTAGAAAAGCATTTTAAAAATTATATTATTAATGAGGTAGATCACTTTTTATCATTCACATAATTGCTTTCAGCCTTGGTGGGAACGTACTTCATGCATGTGAAGTAGGAGATAGGCTTTTGTTTGGGGAGTAAGTTTTTGTCCTACATCTAAAAATACATTGGATACATTGAGTCCATGTTTGAAGCAAGATGGTGGAAATCCAGTCCTGTTACTGGGATTGCAAAAGATGAATCTCCTGTGATTTATTTTTACCAACTGGTCTGGGTAGTCCTCAGGCAGAGCCCATCTTTCAAACAAATATTCACTGGGCAGCCTTCCATGCTTTCATACTTTTATTGCAGGCACAATTACTTGAAACCTATTATAGTCAGATGATCCACCTGTTTCCAGTATTGGTTTTTTCCCCAATTGCATTATTTTATGAGTAGAAATTTACCATCATGGAAACTTCATTCATCTTTGCTCTTCACAGTTCTTTAATGGCATACTTTTTACCCCAAGTGGGATAGCTTTGGACTTCATTGCACTGACGGTGTACAGGCGACCTTTGGTGGGGAGGTGGGTCACAAGGCTTGTCTTGCGAGGGGCCCCAGGAGTGGTGATGAGACCCGCATGTGGTCTGTGGCACTGCGCATGGGAGGGAAGGTGGAGTGGAGGGGCCATTGCAGCACCCGGCAGTGGCTGTGTGTGGTGCCAGGAGGTGCTCAACATGGGTGTCTGAGAGGACAGTGGGGGGAAACCCAGGAGGAGCAGGATTTTTGTGGGGAGGCAGGTTTTCTGCTTGGCACACTGTACCTCCTAGCAGTATGGTTTGGAGATGTACCTTATGAAAAGAAGAGGCTAACAGAATAAGTTGTCCTGTTCCCCTAAAAGAGCCATTGTAGTATTTGTGCATCTGACGGGAGGTGCATCTGTGACCAAGTGTGTCTTCCTTCCCCTTCCCCAGCTCTGCTCCTGCCGCACCTCTGTTACAGGAGGGGTTTTCTCCTCAGCGAAGGTGGACACCTATGACCTCTCTGGGACCACAGTCCAGTCTCTCTGTAACACTAGTTGTCTGGCACCTCCCCGTTTCCTCCCAGCTCGAGTAGGCCTCTTCAGACAGCCCAGTCAGGCTGCTTTGGGTCTCCACATCCCCCCAACTCTCCCCCTGCTTCTTGGCTGTGCCACTGTGTTTAGCAGAAAGACTCTAGCTAGCCTGGGCCTGCTTGGCAGCAAGAGAGGAAGGTAGGGTCTCTGAGCACCTCTTATGTGCCAGGGATGTAGGGATGTGATCTCATTTAGTCCTCATGGCCACCCTATAGAGAAGCATGGCTTTGCTTCACTGAGGGGGAAACCGAAGCTCGGAGGACACCTGGCCAGCAAGTGGCCGAGAAGAGTGTCAGATGCACGCTGCCCGGCCTGGGTTCCTTGTCGTGCGGTACCCTGTGAGGAGCCAGGCAGGCAAGCTGAGGCCTGGAGTTGGGTGCCTGCCCTTCGGGGGCCCCTCAGCAGATACTTAGGGTTCAGCATTCTGCCCTCTCGATTTCATCTTTTGGTGATAAGCCAGAATGTTGAAAACCAATGTTTGTGTCCAGCCTTAACAGGATGTGGTGCTGGACAGTAGAAAGAGCTCTGACTGGCCGTCAGGCCCCTGAGCCCACCTGTCAGGGAAGGGTTGGCTGAGGTGCTCTCCAAGTCCTCTCCAGCTTGGAGGCCTCACAGCTGCTAGAGCAGACGTCAGCATTTATCAAGTACTTTCCTTGCATAAAGCAGATACTGTGGGCAGCAGAGTGTAAAACGGTGGTCTTCACCCCTGGCCAGTCATCAGGACCACCTAGGACCTGGAGTAAAATGCAGTTTCCAGGGCCTCACCCTGCATTGTTAATAAGCTCCCTGACCCCGCATAGCCAGGGTTAGGAACCTGGGCTGTCAACAGTGAAGATGGAGAACATGCAGATGCACTCAGACAGTCTGTGAGGACAACAATGGGAAGATGAAAGAGCAAATTGGTATTTATCTTAAAACACTTAGCTGACGCCTACTATGTGCCAGACACACTTCTGAGGGCTTTACAGATACTAAGTTGTTCAACACTTCTGGGAGATAGTGTGGCTTTCACCCTCCATGAGGCCCAGAGATGTTAGGTCCCACCCCGGGTTATTCAGTTACCCAGCAAAGATAGGAATCAAACCAGACTGTCTGGCGCAAGAGTCTAGCCAGAGGTGGGGGCCATGCTGTAGTTTGTACTTGAACCAGGGTACAGGAGAGCTAGTCCAGTTGCTAGACAAACAAGCTGCAGTTACAAAGCCAGTTGGTAATACAGGCTGGGGGATCGTATTCTAATAAGCAGTAATTATACCAGGCTGTAGGAAAGATGGTGTCTGCACTGGAGGTTTGCCCAGAAAGCTTAAAGATGGGAATTAGAGTTTGCACTGGGTATGAATGAAGTGCATGAGATGTGCCAGGTGTGATTGTTGATTCTTAGTAGAGTTTGGAAGGCCTGGTTTAGGGCCTGCCTGTCTTCCATAAATAATCACCAGGTTCCTCCTTCCCAGCAGCCCTTCCTCCTGGGCTCTGAAGATAAAGGAATGAACAAAACCAACAGGGTCCAACCTCACGAGTTGACAGTTCAGATGAAGAGGAGATAGACTCTAAACAAACGCACATGGAAGTACACAACTTTTCTTTCTACATGTGACTTCCTCTCCTCTCTTCCTGTTGGCTTTATTCCATAACTCAGGCCAAGGCTTCTTTAAAATAAGGAAGAAGGATGTGTTGCCTTCCTCTTAATAATGTGCTGTAACCCTCCCTGTTGAATGAGCACACGAGTACAGTCAACACTTTTGCTCATGGGCAAAAACGTGTGAAAGACCTTAGTTGTTACTATGCTTAATGTAGAACAGGGAGTGTTAGGTGTTTGAGCATCAGATGTACATTGGTAATTACGTGCAGTAGTAACTGCACTAATCAACATGGCCCTGGTGGCAGCTGCAGCATCAGTGGCCACCATTTTTTACTTGTTTAGAGGCCAGGCATATGTTAGCAAAGATGAGAGTAACACTTGCCAAGTGCAACTGAGAGTTACCTGGGGCAAAACGCAGGTGATGAGTTCCTCCTTCAGTGCAGGCCTGACTGGCTGAGGAGCTGCACCACAGGCTGAGGCCTCTGAGTGCTGGTACCACAGCCAGGGCAACAAGGCAGCGCCTGCGGTTAGGGTGAAGACCCAGTGCGTGTCAGTGAGCCAGGAGAGCAGCCACGCGTTCTTGTCTTTATAAACATTTGGTTGGCACTTCTCAGGAGCCAGTGTCCTTTACTTGGGATAATAATTAAAGTAAGAAATGATGCTACCTTCTTCTTCTCCCCCTCACTCCCTGTCTCCCTTAGCTGCTGGAATGTGGTGGAAATTTGTTTGATGCCATCTCCATTGCTGTAAAGGCTGCGCTCTTCAATACAAGGTACGCCTTCCTGGAAACGGCCCCCTGGGCCCGTGGAGAACCTGAGCAGACACCTGTGATGGGCCACTGAGGGCACTGCTACTGAAGCTCGTAGGAGAAGATAACAAGGGGTTTCAGCATTGACAATGGTGGTATTTAATTTTAAGCTTCAGAAAACAGATTTTATAAGTTATAACTAAATATATTTCTGTATTTATTTTTTTGGATTATTATTTTCATAAGTAAACATGTACCATATAGAAAAACATTAGAAAACTACAGAGCAGCAAAAAGAGTAGAAACCAGAGACACAGTCAGTTGTCCAAATACTGTCACTAGATAAAGCTCCACGGAGACAGGGGTTTTGCCTGTTTTGTACTCTGCTGTCTCCCCAGCACCATAAACAGTGCCTGACACATACTCCTTGATTGGACACGTGAATGTTCTCAAAGCAGGGTAGCAGCCTGCTGTTTGATTTAAGTTAAGAGCAGGAAATGATGTTGCCAGTGTGGTTCAGCTTCCCAGACAGGCTGTGTAGCAGAGGACATGGCACTAAGCTTTCTTGGAGTTGACATTCCCTCTGACTGTTTGATGATACGGCCTTTTCCTTCTCTATGCGCAAGGTTCTTTGAGGAAAGTCTGCAGCATTTGAAAATAAGTATGTGGAGGAGGCTGTCCATTCCATGAGAGAGCTTACATTATGGTAATGGGGGGTCCTAGGGTACTTGAAACTGAGGATTAAAACTTCTAGGGATATAGCCTAAGGAATTAATTGGATAAGTGAGCAAAGATATTATTCGAAGATGTTTATCCCAGCTTCTTTGTAGTGATGAGAAGTTGGAAACAACCTGAATGTCCCAACGTAGGGGATTGAAATCTACACAGCAGCATATTTAGTATGTCTGTAAATATATATATCCCCAGATGGTCATTGTGGTTATTTTTCAGTGCTCATATCATGGGTGATTTAAAATTTATCTGTATTTTAGAGTTTTTCTGTGGTGAATTTAGACTACTTGCACAATTTAAAACAAAACAAACAAAAACAAAGTTAAATAAATGTAGGTCAGAAATTGCAGGATGGAATATTTGCTGAGAATGAAAGCTATAGAGTCCCTTAACCCTAGCTGTGCCACTAGACTCCTGGCTGACACTAGTCAAGGGTGGACCTGGCACTTGTGGCCACTGTGAGGGCTGGAGTACCAGATGCCATCAGCAGCAGCCTGGGCTTGGGCTCCGTTGGAGAAGAAAGGAAGTCGCCATCTGTTGTACCTCAAGCCTCAGAAATTACTTCCTGTCTGCCAGCTGGTTTCCATGGGCACCAGGGCAAAAAGGGAGAGTAGGACCAGATGAGGCTGTTTGGCTGTGGGGGAGGTGTTGGGCAAACTGTACATCAGGATGGTAAACCCAGCTGCTCAGGACGGGAGGACGCCTGTCATGGCCATAGCTGCAAGTCTCATTCCCAGAGCAAGAACAGCCCTGCAGGCAGCAAGGGATGGGGACTCGGCAAGGCACTGGGTCCTTCTAGTGTATGGAGAGACCTTTTGTACAGCCAGGGCCTTTTAGAAGGGTAGAGGCCATTCTCTCGACAGTATCCTCTAGCCCTTCTGCTGAACCATATTGTGGCCAGAGGGTTGGGAAGGGGTGTGTCTGTGTGTGTGTACGCTTATTTTTTACTATACCAAAATTCAAACTGGTTACCTGATTTGTTCAAATAGGATATTACTTAGTACTTACACCCTGGGGACCCCTGACATGGAGACTTCATCCAGGGCAGACCCTAGCAGGACTCCTTAGTCCTTGTGGACATTCTCTGGCTGAAACTCCTTTGCTCTGGACGTTGGCTTGTGTAGGGATGGCCAGCAGGCTGAATCATAAGGGGCTTTTGTTAGAGGCACAGGGAAAAGCACCAACACTGTTTCTATAACAGTAGCTGGCTGGACCACCTCTTCCTTCCTGGCTCCACCCCACACTGGAATGAACTGACTTTATGGCTTAAATATATTTTCAGCACCCAGCTCAAGAAACAGAACACTGCCAGCCCCCCAGAAGCCCTCCCACCCTGTACCCCCATGCAAGTCGCTATACCCACAGAGGATAACCACAGTCCTAAAACAGTAGATTGGTTTGTGCTTGATATAAATGGAATCACGCAGTGTTTTCTCTTTTATGTCTGCCTCGTTCACTGAGCATTATGTTTTGAGACATCTGTATTGTGGCCTGTAGTCATAGTTTGCTTTTTGCTGTAGGGTGTTCCACTGTGTGAATATGCCACAGTTTATTTAGCAGTTCTTCTGTTGATGGATCTGAGTCATTTCCAGTTTTGAGCTATTGCAAATAGTGTTAGTAGATAATGCAAAACAGTTTTCCAAAGTGCTTTTACCAAATGATACTCCCATTAGCAGTGTACAGAGTCTGAGTTGCTCTACATCTTTGCCAGCCCTTGGATTTCTTTTTGTCTTTTTAATATTAGCCGTTCTGGTGGGTATATCTTGGTATCACATTTTAGTTTTACTTTGCACTTCCCTGATGAATATTTAAGTTGAGCACCTTTCTGTATGTTTATTGGCTATGTGAATAGCCTCTTTCATGAAGTTCCTGTTGAAGTCTTTTGCCCATTTTTCTGTTGGGTCGTGTGACTTTCTTTTATGTTTGGTAGGAATTCTTTATGTAATATGTTAGTTTATATACACACACACACAGAGAAATATTTTCTCCACTCTGGATTATCTTTTAGTTTCCAAATAATGCCTTTTAATTAATTAATTATTTATTTATTTAGGCTGTGTCGGGTCTTAGTTGCAGCACGCGGGATCTTCGTTGCGGCATGCGGGATTTTTAGTTGCAGCATGTGAACTCTTAGTTGTAGCATGTGGGATCTAGTTCCCTGACCAGGACTTGATCCCGGCCCCCTGCACTGGGAGCATGAAGTCTTAGCCATTGGAGCACCAGGGAATTCCCCAAATAATGCCTTTTGACAAACAGAAGTTCATAATCTTAATATATATTATATTATACACACAGAGGCATATTTTGTTTTACTGCACTTCACTTTATTGTGCTTAGCAGATACTGCGTTTTTTACGAATTGAAGGTTTGTGACAACGCTGCGTTGAGCAAGTCTATCAGTGCCATTTTCCCAACAGCATTTTCTCACTTCATGTCTCTGTATCATATTTTGATAATTCTCGCAATATTTCGGACTTTTTCATTATTCATATATTTGTTATGGTGATATGTGATCAGTAATCTTTGATGTTACTTACCATTGCAAAAAGACTGACTTGCAGAAGGTTCAGATGATGGTTATCATTTTTTAGTAATAGAGTCTTTTTAAATTAAGGTATGTGCATTGTCTTTTTTTTTTTTGGTTTTTGGTTAGATAAAATGCTATTGAATACTTAGTAGACTGCACTATAGTGTAAACATAACTTTATAGGCAAAAAATTCGTGTGACTCACTTTATTGCAGTAGTCTGGAACCAAACCTGCAGTATCTCCAAGATGTGCCTCTGTGTGTGTGTGTATTCAATTATAATATAACTGAATCTGTTATTTTTTTCTCCCCTTTACAGTGAGTACTTTCTGTCCTATTCAATAAATCTTTGTCTACTCCAAGGTCATGAAAATGTTCTTAGTTTTTCTTATAAAAGCTTTATTGTTTTATCTTTCACCTTTACATCTGCAGTCCATTTGGTATGTGTATGGTGAGAGGTAGGGATCCGGATTCATTTTTGGATATCTGGTTGACTAAGCATCATTTTACATTTTATTTTTTTAATTTATTTTTTTATTGAGGTATCATTCATTTACAGTATTATATTAGTTTCAGGTGTACAACATAGTGATTCAGTATTTTTATACGTTATACTCCATTTAAAGTTATTATAAAATATTGGCTATATTCCCTGAGCGCTACAATATATCCTTGTACCTTATTTATTTCATTCATAGTAGTTCATGCCTCTTAATCCCCTACCTCTTTCTAGCCCCTCTCCCCTTCCCTCTCCCCAGCATCATTTTTTTTTTTTTCTGGCCACGTGGCATGCGGGATATTAGTCCCCTGACCAGGGATCGAAGCCGGGTCCCCTGCAGTGGAAGCGCGGAGTCTTAGCCACTGGACCACCAGGGAAGTCCCTCCCTAGCATCCTTTTTTAAAAGACCTCCTTTCCTCACTGCACTGTGTCACCTGTACACTTTTGGCAGGGCTGACAGGGAGCTTAGGCATAGCATGACTTCATCTCGTGAGGCACAGGGATTCCAACTCAGGAAAAAGAAGTTATCATCCTTCCTTTCAGTTAGTGGGAATTTTAATTGTGCTTCTGCTTCTAGGATACCAAGGGTTCGTGTTCTGGAAGATGAAGAGGGCTTGAAGGACATTGAACTGTCTGACGACCCCTATGACTGCATCCAGCTAAGTGTGGAGAATGTCCCCTGTATCGTCACCCTGTGCAAAGTATGAGCTTATATCTCATGGTTTTTGTCTTCCCTGTGGATCTCCTTCAACCCCAACCCGTTGAGGTTACCTAATAGATTGAGAAGTTATAGTTTCACAACCCATATAGAAGTAGTCTTAACCCAAATCAAATAATTTTGTTATATTAGAGACCACTACCACGAGCAGCTCTTTCTTTTCTTTTTAACTGGAAGATAATGGCTCTGGTCCCAGGAGCACACGAGTGGGTTCATAGTAACAGTAGCCAGAGTTTGCTAAGCTCCTTCTACCTACCAGGCATTTCACCAAAACACCCTGAATGCATATTTCCTTTAATTCTCTCAACTCTATGGTGTCTACGCTGCTTGAGTAGTAAAAGGGTGGTTGAAAGGTGGACACTGTCCCCTCTGTGGCCCTAATGTCCACATCTATGAAATAAGGGGGTTGGAGCAGGGCCTGGGTGTCTAATACATCAAGTGTGGTTTTTACATTAGCACTGAGGCCTGTGGAGTGTAACACCTGGCTGATGCTGATGTGTGACTGGCACCTCCCAAGGCTGTGCAAAGAGGTCTGTTTTGGCTGAGACTGTCGCTGATTCCACGCAGGATTCGTTATATAAAAATCAGACTGAACCGGTCAGGTTTAATTCCACCAGAATCGCTTCACCCAGGCTCTGGTGAAGCATTGGGACAACCGGAACCACCTGCCCTTGACTCATTCTTGAGCATGTCCCTTAGCATGGGCCCTCTTTTTTTTTTTTTTTAATTAATTAATTAATTTATTTATTTATTTATTTTTGGTTGTGCTGGGTCTTCGTTTCTGTGCGAGGGCTTTCTCTAGTTGCGGCGAGCGGGGGCCACTCTTCATCGCGGTGCGCGGGCCCCTCACCATCGCGGCCCCTCTTACTGCGGAGCACAGGCTCCAGACGCACAGGCTCAGTAGCTGTGGCTCACGGGCCCAGCTGCTCCGTGGCATGTGGGATCCTCCCAGACCAGGGCTCGAACCCGTGTCCTGTGCATTGGCAGGCGGATTCCCAACCACTGCACCACCAGGGAAGCCCCAGCATGGGCCCTCTTGATTCATCTTTGTCCTCAGTGAAACTTCCAGGGGCCTGTTAGAAACCCCCTGGTTGGCCTCTGACTTGGAAGGTCTCTGAATTATAATTCCAACCACCCTTCCCCCTACCCCATATTTCCATTTCATGCTTCTGTTACACTGCTTACACAGTAGCCTGCGATAGAGTGATCGAACGGTACTTCAAATATTTTCCATATGAGCAGAAACTAAAATAAGACCTAAATGGGAGATACAGGTTCTTTGCTGGTGTAGATATTCCCTCCACGAGGCTCTCAAAAGTGGGGATCTGGGATGTGCGTTGCCCACGCACGTGCACTGCTGCCTGACTTTGCAGATCGGCTATCGGCACGTGGTGGATGCTACTCTTCAGGAGGAGGCCTGCTCCTTGGCCAGCTTGCTGGTGTCCGTGACCAGCAAGGGAGTCGTGACATGCATGAGGAAAGCGGGAAAGGGCAGCCTGGACCCAGAGAGCATCTTCGAGATGATGGAGGTGAGACTGGTTCTAGGCAGGTGCTTGGACCTGGCTGGGAGTGCTGGCTGCCTCCTGCCCCCTTGGTCACACTGTGGGAATTCTCCCCATTGACCCCCTTCATCCCAGGCTTGGGGCTTGGAGAGCAGCTGGTATGAGCCAGATGTCGCTGAGCTAGCTGAGGTGAGGGCTCTGGACCAGGAAGTAGCGACCTGCTCATAAGAGTCTCTTATCCTCTCCCTCTCTCATCCTCAGTTCCACATTTCTGAATGAGAATATTGGACTGAGAAGGTGAAGAGTCACTTGTAACTCCAAAATCCCAAGTTTCTGTGATTTGATGAGGGAATTGAAATCCTGGCTGACTGCTTCCTGTCCCTTGAAGGGAGTGAGCAGAGGTGGAGCCAGGGGGCTGAAGGATGGCCATCTCCCCATTCTTCGTGGGTCTGGAAGTGTTTAAGTGGAGATGAATAGGAAAGGTGGGAAATCCTCTCGATTGGCAGATTGCTCCCCTCAGGTCTCCTCGGGCCTGGCAGCACCACTAGGGTGCTTTCCAGCTGCTCTGTACTGATTGGTCGACAGGTCTGTCCCCCACATTGGCCTGGAAGCCCCTCTGCGGCAGGGACCAGGTCCTGCTGACCTGTGTCTTTCCAGACCTTCCTTCCCTCGTGTCCACCTCGACTTTCCAGAAGTCTTTGAGGACTTTGAGACTGACAGACTGACTGACTGACTGACTGAATTGCCAGGAACAGAGTTAGCTAGCCCCAGTTTTTTGCTTTAGGTAACCACTGCCTCACAACACATGCCCAGAGGTCATCTATACTCTTCTTTCATTTCTAGAAATAGTGACTTCTCACTGAAGACTCTAAGCACTTAATGTCTGTTTTTATTTTTGTCATCTTACTTGGAAGCAAAAAATTGGCCTTGTGTATAGTGTTGAGGGCCCAAGCACAAGCTCTGAAGACAGACTGCCCAGGTTGCAAATGAGGGCTCTGGGCCACAGTTCCCTCATCTGCAAATGGGGATAACAACAGTAGTAGTGCCTGCTGCTGCGGGTGTTGTGAGGGGTGGGCAGGCTGAGTGGAGGGGAAGCACGTGTCAGAGCGTCTGACGCGTCGTCAGTTTGCAGTAAGTGTCAGCTCCTACTCTGTGCCCCATTGAGCACCCTGAGTTCAGGTGGCTCCAACTGTGCATGGCAACAAGGGTTCTTCTTAAACAAAAGCTCTTAAAAAGCTTTATAATAAGTTCTACCAAAGGCCTCTAGATGAGTGGCTCTCAAATCTTGTTTTCAAAGGAACTCCCCCCTCATCCCCCCCCAGGAGAGTTTGATGAGAATTGCCGTATCTAAACAACAACAAAAACAGTAAATAGTTAACGTTTATTGTGTGCTTACTACGTGTCAGACCCTGTTTTTAGTGCTTTAAATAATATCGTGTCATTTACTCCTCAACAACCCTGTGAGGAAACTGTTGTTACCCTTATTTTTATAGACGAGGAATTAAGGCACGTAGAGAATAAGGAACTTGCCTACAGGCTTCACAGCTTGTAAATGCGGGAGCTAGGATTCAAACCTGGACTGTGTGCCTCCAGTCAGGAGCTATTTTAACCTCATAAACCAGGTCGGCCGTGGATGGGTGGGAGAACCAGAGTGCTGTCCAGTGAGCTGGGCTTCACCCTCCCCTGGGGCTCAGGAATGAGGTCTGCAGACCTTGCTCAGAGGGACCATGGCCCTGAGGCCCTGTCTCACCCTTTGTCTCGCACGGGGAGGCAGCATTCTGGAGATGCCGCTCGTGGTAAAGCTTAGAAACTCAGGTTGTTGTGCGGCTGCCACCCCCAACCTCTGCAGTCTCTTTCCTGCAAGTCCAGGTTCAGACTTCTCAAGTCCTGGTGTCCTGTCTGTCTCATCTCCTCTTCTCCTCTCCCTGCCTTCATTCACATGAATAATCAGTTCCCCTACTCGATCAACTTGGACATTTTTTCTTTTTTCTAATGTCATGATAAAAATCTTTCCAAAGTCACTTTGGACCTTAACCCTGACTTCGCATTTCATAGAACTGATCACTCCCCAGCCTATAGACTGAGATCTTCTCTTCGTACCAGTTTTCAGTAATTCTTGGAGTCTCATCCCTTGTTATAGTCAGGGGTCAGGGGAGAAGGCACACAGCCCTAGGGAGAATCCACCTATGACTAGGAGGACTGGGGTGGGGGTCAAGGCCTGGGTGCCTTTCTCCCTGACATTGTTGGGAATGGAACCAGTGGCACAGGTGAAACTAAAACTGCTATGGGAGCGTGGAAGGCTTGATGAAGAGACTTGCAGTTGGTTCACTGTATTCTTAAAACGATTCATGGGACAGAAAAACAGTTGCCTAAAGAAAGATTTTTGTTGTATAGTTGGGGTTTTTTTGCCAGGGCCCCCTTCTTTCTGCTGTGTAGGAAATCTTGTGGGTCGTCTGACCTCTTGATCTGTCTTGATTCCGACATTTCACGCCTTTAGCATCTCTGCACGTCAGTAACGTCAAAGACTCTGTCCGGGTATTGACTCTGGTCCTCCCTGAGCAGGTCCCCTTTGGTGGCAGGTGAATTAGAAACTGCTTATTAACATGGGTCCTCAGCACCATCTGTTCCTTCATCAGACAGATTTTTGGATTCTCTGTGGCCTCCCCATGCCTTCTCACTGCAGCACAGTGGCTGTAACCAAGACCTGATTGGGTTGACAGTTTTGCTGCTTCTAGTGGCAGCAGCTAAGGACTGAGGCAGCCTTTGTTGCTTGCTGCTTTGGGGTTTGCCTTCTTCTTCTTTTCTTTTTTTTTTTCCTTTTTCAAAATGGAAGTTTTTCCAGAATGCAACTACTATGTAGTTGGGGTTTGGGGTTTGTTTTTATATTGACTTGTTAATTAAATGAAAGTCCTGTAAGGCAGATGGAACGCGTGCAGCTTTACAATGGCTAGCTGGCGGGGAGCTTCTCTTGGTCAGAGTGTGTGTGCCTCACAAGCGGGCCTGTGCCCTCTTCCATCCCTTCTCTGTCCTGCAGACCAGCAAGCGTGTGGGCAAGGTGCTGCACACCTCCCTGCAGAGCGTTCTACACAAGGAGGAAAGCCTGGGGCCCAAGAGACAGAAAGTTGGATTCCTGGGATGATTTGCACATCAACCCCCAACTGCCACGTGTTTGTTTTCTACTTTTCCTTTTAAGCTGAAGTCTGTATACATTTTTCTTAACTATTATGAATTTAAGGCAACATTTGTACATGTAAAATTAAAGTCTGTTTTCTGGTCTGGCTTGATATGGCTAGAATTCCTCAGCTGTAAGCCAAGATGCCATTCGGTGACACCTCAGAGAGTCTGACCCTTGTCTAGTGAATGACAACTAAGTCCAGAGGTCTGCTCCAATGCGAGGGCTCTGGTCACAGGCCTCCCCAGGGAGACTTATCACCTGCCACAGGAGATCAGAACAACAACATCAAGAGCTAGCAGAAAAGTGGTTCAAAGGAAATGTTTATGATATGTATATTGTCAATATTTCTCCCCTGTAGAGCCTTCAAAATAAGAATCACACACAAAAAATAAATTCGCCTCGTGTATTTGGGGGCTTCTTGGTAGGGGAGGTGGAGGAGGCGCTCTGCTCCAGGTACAGACCCAGGGCTTCTGCCTGGCTGGTGAGCCTTCCCGAGTTTTGGGGGAAGCCCAGTTCTTGCTTCTTGCCCTCCAAGAGATTCCCAACCTAGCTCCCCTAGAGTCTGGGGCTTAACATGTACTTTGGTCCTTAGCCAACCTTTCTTATCACTCTTGTTTGGAACTTGCTTTGTGTTTTATAGCCACTCCCTGGTGTTTTGTAAGATTTCCATGTTTTATCAGCATTAAGAGGGCTGCTTTAGAGATGTTGTCATTTGATTACTCAGCTCACCTTCCTACTCTGGGGACAGAAGAGAGGCCATTCTCAATGGCGCCAGAAGGCTTTTTCTATAGGCCTGTGTTCTACTCACAGTGCAGTGTGTTGGAATTAAGTCTATTCATGGGTTGAGCAGTCTCTATTTTTTCTCCAGGGGAACTGAAACTCCCCAGTCAATCTTAAAGAGATCCCTGGGGAAGGAGCTGATTCATGAAAGAGCGTATTTCAGCCATGGCATTTACTCTGTGCATTTCAGTTAGACAAATAGAGTAAGGAGTTAGGAAGTTATTGCCTAATGCAAAGAACATAATGTGAGCTGAAGCCCTTAAGGACTGACTCCAGAGGTCCTGGCGTGGGCATCTCCTCCCGGCATGGCCAGGTATGTCCTGTGGAGAGAAGCAGCTGCCTAGACTTGGACCTGGAGCTGCTGCCCTGTTGAGAGAACAGCCTGGGTTCTCTTTTTTCTTTATTTTTTTCCCAGTGATTGTCCTTACAGGCGCCATGACAGTGCTCCCAGGGAGGCAGCAGTCAGCCTGTTTCTCTTCCCCTGCCCCTGGTTGACTGACCGTGCTGGAACATTAACAGTGGGACTGCACAGATTCAACTAGAATGTGAATAAAGTTTAGAAACCTTCAGTTTTGATGATTAAAGACATCAGATAGTTGAGACAGACAGGTGAGGCCTTCCCAGGCCAGTTGTACAACAGCTACCCAACTGGGCCTGCTGGCTAAGCATTTATGGTGCAAATGAAGGGGAGAAGTAGATGTTAGCATCTGTGTCTACCACCCCATCCATACCTTTCCTTGAAGGCCACCCTACCTGGAAGAAGCGTACATCACAAATGAAACAAAATACCAAATGAGCAAGGTCTCTCCAGAAGAGGCATTATTAGAATTGTCTGATGGTTGCAGCTCTCAGAATAAGAGAAAACTGAAGGCAGAGACTGGCAAAGACTTGGAAAAATATTGTCCTGGGGAAATCCACTGCTTCATCCAGCAGAACCAGAGCTGTCTTTAGTGGCCATTAAATAAATGTCAGGGAGAAAAACTAAAGTCAGCCAAAAGGCAATCAACAGCTTGTGGGTGGGGAGGGTAAGGGTGGGCATAGAAGGAATGAAATGTTATAGAATATTCAAATTGGTTTTATTGTTTCTGTGATTCCTTGGTCTCTCAAACTGTGTAAATTCAAGCCTGCAAAACACATGAATTTAGAATACTGACAGCAGTTTGCATCTTGCTCAATAAACTGCCAGTCGAGCATAAATCTGTGCTATTCAAAACTTTTTGGAAATAATCTGGCAGTGGATATTTAAAGTCTTAAAAATTTCATGCCCACTGACCTAAAACTCCACTTCTGGAAATGTAACCAAAGGAGAGTAAAAACATGAAGTATAAAGAAGTTCATGCCAGTATCACTGCTTGTGCAAGAATGGCAGAGCTGCAAAGGAGCCTGAAGGTGCATCCTTGGCAGGTTCCTTTGCCAGAGACAGGGCTTTCCTCAGGAAGAAAGGGACTCTGACCTGGGATAAAGACAGGATCTTGGTCCCTCATTTTCCCCGGAACACTTTAGGCAGGCAGAAGAAGCCCCCACCCCTAGCTAAAGGACAGCAGCCATTTCCCAAAAGAAACACTATACCAGTTCCCATGCAAGGACCATACTGAGGCAGATGTCTCACGAGGTGATACTTGTCAACCTCTGCCCCACCTTCCCTCATTGGCTCCAGACCCATAACTAGGCTCTGATTACAGCCCATCCTGAGCAGGGAAATGCAGTCCCTGCCATGGGAAGAAAGATATTACTCATCAAAATAATTGCAAGACCTGGCTTGGCAGGTACCAAGGAAACAGAGGTGGGAGTGGATCTGAGGGTGTTGGACCAGGGCCAGGGCTGAAAATGGGGTTTAATGTCCTAGCAAGGAGGTCTGAAGCTGTCCTAATTCACTGCTGGGATAGCCCCTGAAGTTGGACCTGGCCAGCACCTGAAGTAAATGAGGAGGAGATACCAGAATTGAATAAACTGAAAAAGCAACAATGCTTCTTAGATCTGTAAGAGAAGTGAGGTCACAGGGCAACCACTGCTCCCCAAATCAGAGAGACCAACAGGCAAATCCAGAGAAATTAATATAGCTATATGAAGCTTACTTTAAATATGAGACATATAGATTAAAAGTATCAATAAATGGAGGAAGAAAGATAAACCATGGTAACATTAATCAAAAGAAAGCTAGAGCAGCTATATTAATTTCGGACAGACAAGACTTCAGAGCAAGGAAAGTTATCAGGAATAAAGAGGAACATTACATAATGATAAAGGGGTCAGTTATCCAGGAGGACATAAAAGTCTGTAATGTGTATATGCCTAACAACAGAGCATTAAAATACATGAGGTAGGACTTCCCTACTGGTGCAGTGGTTAAGAATCCGCCTGCCAATGCAGGGGACACAGGTTCTATCCCTGGTCCGGGAAGATCCCACATGCCGCGGAGCAACTAAGCCCACGCACCACAACTACTGAGCCTGCGCTCTAAAGCCTGCGAGCCACAACTGTTGAGCTCGTGTGCCGCAACTACTGAGCCCGCGTGCTGCAACTACTAGGCACAGGTGCACCTAGAGCTCGTGCTCTGCAACAAGAAGCCACTGCAATGAGAAGCCCACACACCATAATGAAGAGTAGCCCTGCTCGCCACAACTAGAGAAAGCCCACGCATAGCAACAAAGACCCAACGCAGACAAGAAAAAAAAATGTTTAAAAAAAAAAATACATGAGGTAAAACCTGATAGAACAGCAAGAAGAAATACATGAATCCACTATCATAACTGGAGATGTCAACACCCCTCTATCAGAAATGGACAGATGGAGCAGGCAGGAAATAGGTAAGGACATATTTGGACTCACCAACACCATCAATCAACTGGACATAATGGACATCTATAGACTGCTGCATCCATCAACAGCTGGATACACACATGGAACATTCACCAAGAAAGACCACATTCTGGACCATAAAATGCACCTTAACAAATTTAATAAAACAAATCACAATGATCTGCTCTCAGAACACAATAGAATTAAACTAGAAATCAATTACAGAAAGATAGCCAGAAAATCCCAAAACACTTGGAGATTAAACAACACACTTCTAAATAACACCTGGGTCAAAGAAGATATCTCAAGTGAAATTACGTATTTTGAACTAAATGAAAACGAAAACACAACTTATCAAAATTTGTGGGTTGTAGCAATAGCAGTGCTTAGAAGGACATTTATAGCCTTGAATACATGTATTAGAAAAGAAGAAAGATCTAAAATCAATCATCTAAGCTTCCACCTTAGGAAACCAGAAGAGCAAATTAAATCCAAAGTAAGCAGAGGAAAAGAAATAATAAAAATTAGAGCAGGGCTTCCCTGGTGGCGCGGTGGTTGAGAATCTGCCTGCCAATGCAGGGGACACGGGTTCGAGCCCTGGTCTGGGAAGATCCCACATGCCACGGAGCAACTAGGCCCGTGAGCCACAACTACTGAGCCTGCGCGTCTGGAGCCTGTGCTCCGCAACAAGAAAGGCCGCGATAATGAGAGGCCCGCGCACCGTGATTAAGAGTGGCCCCCGCTTGCCGCAACTAGAGAAAGCCCTTGCACAGAAATGAAGACCCAACACAGCCAAAAATAAAAAATAAAATAAATAAATAAAAATAAAGGAATTCCTTAAAAAAAAAATTAGAGCAATATAGATATCAATGAAATTGAAATCAGAAAATCAATGAAATCAAAAGCTTGTTCTCTGAAAAATTCCAGAGAAGGGAGAGAGCTTTAGAAGGGAGCAGTCTGTCACCAGTCATTTCATTCCCTGGGGGCATCTGCAGATTCTGGACATGGGCTCTACGAGGAGTTCCATGGGGGGAAAAAGAGAAACCAGCAAAACTTAACTAGTGAGGTTGCGCAGGGCTAGTGCGATAATTTGGAAACTTCAGGATCCCTAAATGCACAACTGGGTTTATATTTGTTGAATTTTAAGGCCATTTGTGGAGGGGTGGAGGGACAGGTGTCAAAAAGGCAGATGGAAATCTATCGTATCCTACAAAACTAATCAGATTTTCTATTTCTTCCTGTGTGAGCTATTACAGCTGAAGACATCAGGTGAGTGCAAAACGGCCACACGCCCAGCTTACTCTTCCCAAATTTACAAGTCAGGTCATCTACTGTCTCAGCCCTGGAGTGGAAGGAGTAAAGCGGTGGACAGAGGCCATGGATCTCTGAGGGCCGTGCAGCTTCTCTCACCAGTCCTCCTTTCCCACACCTTTGCAGGTGGCCCAGCTGCCTCACACACAGGATCTCCACATGCTCCTTACAAGAATCCCACTGTGTAGGCAGAGATTATTGCCCTATTTTATGAAAGCGGAATCTGGGTCTTGAATAACTTGCCCCAGAAGACACAAGTGCCAGGTGTCTGAGCTCCATTTAGAATCCAGGAGTCCCAGTTCTCTTTCCACTAGGATACTGCTGACCTTTAGGGACAAAACAACAAGGAATGTGGCCCCATGGAGCCAAGAACTTGTCTAGGTGGGGTATTGCCTCCCCCAGTACTGTGTGCCCCAGGGCCTGGCACACAAGGACAGAGGCAATACTTGTTGAATGAATGACAACAAGGTTGTCAAAAAGGGTTCAAAAAGGAGCAAATGACTTTCCTAATGACGGTCACTGAGACCATGGTAACAGGCCATTTGTCTTTGGTTCTGACTAAGGGCCAAGACTGCCCTTGCAATATTCTTGGAGATGTGCACCCTGGATGTTCTTACCTTTGAGGAGAGTGTGGAAATTCTCTGCTCCATAGGCGGGGCCCCATTTCTGTTGATACAGGGCCAGTGGAGCTAAAAGGAAACATCTGTGCAGGGAGAGGGTAGGGGTGGGGGATGGTTCCACGTTGGGCCAGAAGTTTTCATGTTGTTTGGGCTGACATGGGTGGGGTGGCCAGAGCTTGTTTTATATAACTCAGACTTCCAACAGCTTTGGAGGGAAAAAACAACCACTTGAAACCTGAAATGTGCCTTTTAGAGCTCTCTTCAGATTTTTCTGCCTCTGGCTTTATTGTCAAGATGATTCTTTGTGCAGGGAAACTGATGTGAAAAGACTGGGCCCTGAGGGTGGTGTGTTAGCTCACAGACTTTTTCTTGAGGGTGGGTCATTTGTGAACCTTAACCCAGCATCGTTCTCCTGGCTGAAACCACCCCCGCTTGCTGCCCTACCGGCTGGTTCAGAGGCCTCCGGGACGGTGCCACCAGAAGATATTTTACGCTGGGACGATGAAATCCATAGACCTCAGCAGGGCTGTTGGTGAGTCCACTGGAGGAGGCTGCAGTGCTGGTTCTCACCTGGCCAGGGAGAGCTGGGGGTGGACAAGAGGACACGGGGGTTTACTGGCCATAAGCTTATTACCACTGGCAGCAAATGAGGCGTGGTGGCTACAAAGAGGTGGGTTCTGAACAGCGTGTCCCTTCGGACCACAGGAGGCACAGGCCCCTGCCCACGGCAGACCGCTTGAGAAAACGCACACCACAGCGAGGACAGTGACAAGCAGAATTCTATCCAAAGGTGATTTTGGGAAGATGAAAAAGTCCAGGAACCGTATCTCAGAGGAAAAGTTGGGAGGAAGCGGCGAAGGAACACGGAGAGGAGACAGTCAAAGAGGGACGGGAAGGCCAGTTGCAAACATTTGCTGGCCTCTTAAATGACTGCTCCAGAGGCCGGCGCCAGGGACCACAGGGTGATGTTTCGGAGGCCTGCCTGTCTCACCACAGGGGGACTTTATAACAAGCTGAGCGTCTAATGATGGAACCAGCTGCTTTGCAGAGTAATGAGCTGCTCGTCCCAGGAGGGATTTAAGCAAGCACATGGAGACATCTGACAGGGTCAGTGGAAAAGGACAGCCCATATCGAGTGGTGGTTAAACCAGGTGGCCTCTTCCCATCTGCTTTTTAGCTCAAAGGTTGAGGGACGGTGGGCCACTTGCCTTTGTTGAGGCCCACCTCAGTCCCACTGGCACAGAGGGCCCCTCACATTGCACTCCCAGGACCTCACACAGGCCTGGGCACATTGTGAAGTGAATGAGGGACCGACGGGGCAAGAACAGTTCCAGGCGGGTCCTGACACAGCCTGGCTCCTGTGTGGCTCCTGTGGGATGACACGTAGAGCAGGGGGTTCCGGGTTTCTGAACGGCCACAGCAGAGCTTCTCTGGGACCTCCTCCCCAGCATAGCCAGGGCACGGCCTCAACAATCAGGCCTGTCCTGGCCTCATACTTGGAAACAAACTCCTCCCATTTCCCTGCTGCCAAAGAGCTGAGGTGAGAAAATCAGGAAAGCAATGGAGCTTTAAAAAGAAAAAAAGAATCGTAATTTTCTCTTGCCATGTGCTACCCACCCAAAGTTCCAGGAAGCAAGGCTCCCTGCCTGTTAGGTTGCATAATCCTCGGCCCTAAACCGTCCCACTGAGGGGCCGGCTGTGAATATAAAACCCTCTCCCACTCTGAGAATGTGAGGGATGGCCCCTGACAGAAAGGGCCACACAGAGTGCCTGCTGCCTGCCCCAGGCTCCTGCCCTTGGGGACCACAGGGGGAGGTCAGCCAGGCTGGGCTGCAGGCACATCCCTCCCCAAATCAGATGGGGCAAGGCCGGGTCCCTGGAAGAAAAGCCTGAATTACATAGCACTGCATTTTCTTTTGGAACAATCTAAAGCTCACAGAAAATCTGCAACTACTGTACAAAGAATATTTTTCCCCTGAGCCATTTTCGAGTGAGTTGTCAACCTGATGCCCAAAGGTTGTGCTTTAGTGCATGTTTCCTACTGACAAGGCCACTCTCCTCCGTAGTCACAACACACCATCCAAACTGGACAGTAACATCCAAGGGGTACATCCCTGCCACGTGCTCCTCAGACCCATCAAGTTTCTCCAGTTGTCCCAAGGGCATCCATGAGAGCGGAAGGGTCTGGTCCAAACACGTTGCGTTTGTTGCTCTGTGCCTGCAATCTCCTTCAGTCTGAAACAGTTCCTCAGACATGTCCTGGACAGTTTTGAAAATTGCTGGGTAGTTGTTTTGCAGAAAGCCCCTCAGTTGGGCTAGTGTGGTGTTTCCTCGGCAGGAGTCTCACGGAGGTGATGCCGCATTCTCCTCACCGCAGCCCATCAGGGGCTCACGTGCTGCAGGCTCTCCATTTGGCCCATTACTGACGATGCTTACTTTGGTCACTTCATTCGAGTGACATCTTCCCGGCTTCTCCACTGCGAGGTGACTCTTTCCTCTTTGTAATTAATAAGTATTTTGTGGGCAAGTAATCTGAGACGATGAAAATACCCCATTGCTCATCAGACTTCCAGTGTATTCGCTTATTTATTTATATCTGTGTATGCTCATGATTTCCTGTTTTGCTGTTACTGTCACTATTTTGATGTTCAAACTGTCCCTGATTTTGGCCCCAAGAAGCTCCTTCAAGCTGGCTCTGTGTCCTGGCACATTCCCATCCTTCTTTAAACAATTCCTTGCTTTCTGGCAAAACAACTTGTTCTGGGCTCATTTTCTACTTTTCCTGCCCCAGCCATTTCTCCAAGGTGCTCTGGTTCCTTTTAGTGGAAAGCTGTATTTATTACAGAAGGTGGCACTTGGATGCCAGGAGTGCTCGAGGCTTTGGAGGCATTGCTGCTCCACCCAGACAGCTGGCAGACTGATGCGCACATTTCCATTGACATTTATAGATTCCTCTTTAGGTGTCGAAGTCCACAACTGCACACCGATAGCTCCAATTTTAATCCTACACCATAGGATTCATTCTAGTTTTCTCTCTATATTTGTACCTCCCTTTTCTGACAATGAGAAACCTGGCTCCCATGGTCTTTAATAAATGTACTTATTCGATGGGGTGCCCCTGTATGTAACCACTCTCTCACCTCTGCCACCACCCGCTCTCTCATGCGGACCACCTCTTCTCCTTGCTTGGACTCCAACACTCCATGTAGGACCTCTGCTCCCCTGGGGGTGCCCCCCTCCACCCTGCTGCGCCCTGACACCCCACACCACGCTGCTCCTCACGGGGACATTCTTTTCTCCCCACTTCATCTCTGACACCACTCTGGGGCACCATAGCTGCCCCTCTCCTACCGTGGTCACCTCTGCTTCAGGACAAGATAGTTGAGAAACAGAAAGTGAAAAAAGGAGAGGACTCCCTTGTATTTTTAACCAAAGATACATCAAGTGCATAGAGACAGAACCACAAAAGAATCACAGCAAACATTCTAGACAATCCAGCAGTCAGCACCAGCTCACTCTGTAAGGAGACATCATTGTGTGACCATTCTGGAGTCACCCCGCTTGGGGTCAAATACTGGCACTGCCCCTTACAGCTGGCTAGCTTGGGTTCCCTTAACCTCACTGAGCCTCAGTTTCCTCAACTGTAAAATGGGGAAATGACAGCACTTCCCTCATATTGCTGGTGTGAGGCCTCCACGAGGCCAGGGAAAAGTATGACCCAGCGCCTGCCCAAGGTAACTTGCTCAGCAGATGTGAGCTATGACAACTAGCGTGCATTTTTCAGAATCCTAGAAAATAATGACTCTGTTTTAGAAGGCGGGGCCAGGATGCTGGGTGGGTGTTCCCCGGGCAGCGAGCCTCTGTGGCTCCAAGGGCTTCCTCCTTTTGCAAGCGTTTTTTTTTTTTTTTTTTTGGCACTCCCGCAGCCAACTCTGGGAGGGTTTCCTGGACAGAGGTCGTCGTGGCAGTTGCCTTAAGACGTGCAGCCCAGGCCACAGCCGCCAGTGCTCTCTGACCCAGGTCCACTGCAGGCGGCGGCAGCAGCAGCCCCAGCCGGTGCAGCAGCATGGAGCTTTGGGGGCCCTACTTGCTCCTCTGCCTCTTCTCCCTCCTGACCCAGGTCACTGCTGAGACACCTACCTCCAAGGTCAAGAAGGCTGCAAATGTTAAGAAAGGTAAGGAGGGGGGTGGGGCCCCTCCGGGGGTGGGGCCCCTCCCCATCCTCCAGGGAGCTGGTCGCCCTCTCCTTTGCAGGTCCTCACTCTCCTTCCCCTCCTTCACTTTCCCTCTCCATGAGTCCAGGGAACTTCAATGAAGTACCCCTTGGGACCGGGGAGAGTCCTCCAGCAGCAGGGGCAGTTGTCAAAACTGTAAGAGTCACTGGCTCTTAGAATCGGAAAGAAGCTTCCACATCACCTAAACTGACATCCACTCCCCCACCACCCCAATATTTTACAGAAATCAAACCTTTGGCTCAGAAGTCTGGACATGTCCGACTCTCATCAGGAATGTTGGCAGGCTTTGCCTTGTCATCTCCAAACCTCAGGTTTCTCAACTGTAAAATAGGGATTGTGGCATTTGCTCACAACGCTGGTTGTGAGGATTTAATGATAGAAAACATGTGAAGTGTCTGGAACATAAGATATACTTGATGCACGGTGGGGGCGGGGAAGGAACAAGTTAATTCTTAGTTCTATAGTGTATCACAGCCTCAAGGAAATAAAAATGTTCAAACCCAAACTAGGATAGTGGAGGCAGCTTTGCTCTTCCTCTGTTGCCTCTGGGTTTGGGGTGTCCTTGGGTTGCCTTGGCCTCAGCAAGGCCTGCCCTTGGAGCCCTGCCTGCAGTGAGGTCACCGCGGGCTGTTTTGAGACAACATTAGTGAAATGCCATGGCAATGAACCGGGCTGTCACCCCGCACAGGGCTCCAAAGCGAGGAGAGAGAGTTCAGGGGATGAGAGTGCTGATTAAGCAGAGAAACAGGTGGCTGGGGCCAAGAGCACAGAAAAGGCAAGGCAGAGGGTTATGGGCCACCCTCAGGCCCCTCTCTGAGCCTCTTCTGTAAATGGACAGCTGCCCACTGGTCACAGACGATGTACATAAGGGCACATTAGGACCATGGAGACCCACAGGCCTGCAACACAGAATGGGCAGATCTGGGTGCTGATAGGAAATAATCCCCAAGGTTCAGTTCATAAAGTAAACAACAAAAAGTTCAATACTTTGAATGGATACTATGCTGACACTGGTTTTGAAAAAGGGACTTATATAAAAATATATATTTACTTGTATATGCATAGAATTTTCTGGAAGGATCCACAAGAGTTAGTAACAGTGATTACCTCTGGGAAGAAAAACTAGGGAGCTAAGGGCAGACCTGACTGGGAAGGAGACTTTGACATTTTGAACTGTTTGGGTTTTTAAAAGTTATATGGCTATATTACCTTTTACAAAACGTTCATTAAAAAAAAGAAGACTCACAGCATGCATGGTGTGTCCACGAACGTTAGCTGAAATTGCCACCAAGGATGTTCTTTGTAAAGGATACACAGTTCCAAAGGCAAATAACAGAATTTTTGAATGTGGAAAATAGTTGCTAATTTCTCAAGTTTACCAAAGATTTAGTATGTATTTATTTAATCATGTAAATCATGTATTTGATCATATGGACAAGAAGGTCAAACCAGACAATGCCCTGGTCCTCCGCAGCTGTCACACTTGAACCCTAGCTCCATGTGGTCCCCATGGAGGTGGCCCATGGAGGTTCAGGACTCTGGAGGCCCGCAGAACAGCTGACAGAGCAAGAGTGGAGTGTCCTGTCCAGCCCTGCCTCTTGCTGAAACCCACTGCAGCTTGGTTTTTCTTCCTTCGACCTGCTGCCCACCTACACCACACATGCTTACAGAGCTCTTTCTCCAGGTCGGGGCCAGTATACGTGCTGAACACTCTAGCAGACAATCAGCATCCCTGCTCTTAAGATGTGAACCAATTTGAGAACCACGGTGGTTCTCCCTCAGGAATCATCAGCATCATCTGGGAAATACATTAACATCCAGGCACCTGGGACCCACCCCCAGAAATGCTGGATCAGGGGCCTGGAATGGGTCCCAGCATCTGCCTTTCCCACCAGTCTCCAGTGATTCCTGGGAGCAGCCAGGACTGGGAATCAAAGGAACAACCTAGTCATAGGGGCCAGTGCACAAAAGTGGGGGAGGGTGTCCGGAGGAGGGACAGTCATGCCCAAGGAGACCCCTCAGTGCCCGCTGAGTGGTGGAGAACAAGCTGGCAGGATGGACGAGGGGAGGAAAGGACAGCATGTGCTATGCCCCTACACTGGCCCCCAGGGTGGGATGAGAAGGGGGAGAGCCCAGGCTGCTTCTGGGAGCTCATCTGCCCCTGGCGTGGGGTGTGGCCTGAGCCAGCTGTATGGGGGTCAGCCAGACGTGAGGCAGGGAGGGCTTGGGCGGCTGGAGCTCCAGGGGCCATGTGGCCACACCTGGCAGAGGAGCTCAGGTGGGGAGGATGGCCTCACAGGGGGTCACAGACTCTTAGAACAGGGACCTGAGGACCTGAGGGCATCCATTTCAATAACATGCATCAGGAATCTGAGGCTCAGAGTGAGGGGCAGCACAAGGGCTCCGACTCCTAGCCCAGAGCTGTAGAAACACCCAACTCCCACGCCTTCCTCAGTGGAGTTCTGTTAGCACCTCGCTCCTTGGCCAGTCCCTGGAGGGCCCCTCATACACCCGGGCACCTTGGTGCAAATCACAAAAGGCTCCCCCCTCTGAGCTGACAAATTATAGAAGAGCATCCCTTTCTCTGGTGTGGTCAAACAGCACAGCCAGGGCAAGGCTTAGGGGCTGGACATGGGCCCCCACCTGTCCCCTCAGCTGAGTGCTCTTGTGCAGTACCCAACTTTCACTACTTTACATGGTGCCCTGTGCTGGTGCATCACGGGACTGAGTACGGAGCTGCTGTGAACCACTGAGGCAGAGGCCCACTGTGAGGCACACATAACCCAGTCAGGCTAGTTTGCCAGCCCCAAACATTCCCTTTTTTGCCTTGCTCATCTGGGTGTTAATTTCCTCATATTTGGTAAGTTCCATCATGAATTTCTATATATGCCCGTGTGTTTCTTGCTCATGTTTCCTGCGATTCCCCTGCAAAGGAATCTGGGGTGGACAAAGGTCTGACTTCACCACTCATACCGTGGACTTTATGCAGGCACAGCCAAATGGACCATGGAAGCGCTTCCTCACCCTCTACCCAAGCTGAGCTCAGCCTTTCCTGAAGCTCCTGGGATTTCAGAAAGACTGGGGTCCACCCACTTAGCTCTCAACTTACACACACAGAGAAAGACATTTCACATCTGCCTCTCATGCATAACTGGCTCCAAACGGGCCTTTGTGCTCAGGAACGCTCACATTAGGAACCTGCTGCCATCACGGACATGGGGAGAACAAGCTTGGAGCCGTGCAGACTCGGGTTCGGGCTGCTGGCTCTGCCAGTTCAGGCGAGTTGCTTCAGTCTGGCCTCAGTTTCCCGTCTGTGAATTGGCGGTGGTATAGAAGAGACAAATTACCCACGTCACAGGGCTGACAATGAGCCCAGCACTGGTCACATGCTTTATTTCTCTTAGTCTTTACTCTTCTTCAGAGTCCTTGGAGGTGGGGCTGTTATCATCCCATTTTACAGATGAGGACAGTGGATTCAGGGAGGCTGTGGAACTTGCCCAGGTCACCCACATGCATGCAACCTCAGAGCCTGTACACACGTTCACCTGTGCTGCTGCACACAGCCCCAGGCCGAGCGCCTGCCCTGCTGGTCTGTGTCTTGTTCCTCCAGCCTGGGGATGTGAATCTGGGAGGTCTCAAGGGCCCCTGATTCTGCTTCCTGTGCTCTGTTCTCCTCTAGAGCTGGGAGGGTGGTTGGGTGTCACCGAAGGAGCTGTCTGCACCCTCCACCCCGCTCCTGCCAATCCCAATCCCATCTGATCGCAGCAGCTCTCCTAAACAATGCAGTACAGGTCTCACTTTAGCAAGAGCAAGTGAAGGATGGTCCCCCGGCAGAAGGAAAATCAAGAGCGATCACTTAGACTACCACCGGCAGGGACAGGGAGAGGGAGAGTATGCCAAGACATCAAGGTCGAGGGGAGTCGTTTCCCTCGTCCCCTTGTGGCTGACAGTGGTCCACCCCTCCCAGTCCCTGCCCTGCCCCAACCCCTACTGCCTTTCTCATGTGTTTGTGATTGTCCCCACTTCCTTCTGACTTCATCCTAGATGCCGTGAGCCCGAAGATGCTTGAGGAGCTCAAGACCCAGCTGGACAGCCTGGCCCAGGAGGTGGCCCTGCTGAAAGAGCAGCAGGCCCTGCAGACGGGTGAGTGCACGTGGCGGCCTCTCCAGGCAGGGGTACATCAGACAGAGGGGCTCAGGCCAGCAGCCAGCAACCCACCTGTAGCCTCGAGCCAGCACCAGGGCCCTGGCTGGCCCCTGTAGTCCAGGGCACTGGATTCAAGGAGCCCCCTCCTCAGCCTGCTTCTCTCAGGAAGATCCCCTGACGTGTGGAAGCAGCAATGTCCCAAAAGGACAACAAGTTCTCCCGCAAGAATCCATTACCGCCCACTGGAAGTGCGAGCCCTGCAGCGCTCATGGAGCAGAGGCAACCCTAATGAACCCCAGGAGACCCTCCGCTCAGCCAGCCCCCACAGCCCTACAGGGCGTGAGCCTCATTCCCTGTGTCCGCAGCTTTGCTGAGGCTGCCACTCTTAATCATCATTATGCTGAGGCAGGATTTATCACCCCTATTTTAAAGAGGGGAACTGAGGCATAGAGAGATTCTGGTTTTGCCACACCCACCTGGCTAGTTAGTGCAGTTTAGGATGGGAATGGAAGCAGCCTGCCTGGTGCATGCTGGGTGTGAGAAAGGTGGGCTTTGGTCTTCCTGGCCCTGCACGAACCAGCTAAGCCAGGATGGACAAAATACACGGCTGCAGAGCCCGGGGACACAGCTCGTAGCCACCTGCCCTAGCACTGCCTGGCCAGCCTGCCTGGGCAACCTGTTCTCTTTCTCTCCACCAAGTTCCTTTCGTATTGTCTCTATTTTCCACACATCTCAAAACTCACGTACTTCTTCGTGACCTTGCCCTGGAGAACACAGAATACAGACTAACAATAATACTTAACACATGGGGGAATGTTTAAAATGAGCACAGTGTTGTTCGGGGCCTCAGTTTCCTCATCTGTAAAGTCGAAGGGCTGGGGGTGGACTTGCAGGGCAAGCTCTAAGGTCTCATGTCTAAGCTTTGTGTTTGTGCCAAGACCGTGCAACCCAGATGCCACTTGCCTCCTGAGGTGGGTGATGTGGTGGGGACCTCCCCGTGCAAAGTCCATGGCATATGGAGAACTAAACACCCCCTCCATGTCTGCTGATTCCCAGGAGGTTCACGGGCTCCTGGCCTCCTTGGGGACCTTCTCCCTCTCATCACCCTCTCCTTTACTACCACTACCTGCAAATCACCTTGTCAATAACCCCACACAAAGCACTCCTGAGTTCTCCTGACCTAACTGAAGAGTTGAGAGAATCAGGGGTTAGGGGAGCAACCCTCCCCTCCCGCCATCTGCCCCTTCCCTCCCCCAATCAGCAAACACACATGAGGTCCTCCCCCAGCGAGCCTCTGCCAGGCACAAGGAGGCAGAGATGACCCAGCCGGGGTCCGGCTCTGGGAGCCTCAATATATTCATGAAATCAATGTATTCACTGGAACCCGCATGTGTAGGAAGATAAAGAAGGATTCCAAGCAGAGGGCATGGTAGGAGCAAAGCTATGGAAGGCCAGCAAGAATCAACGGGATCATGAATAGGCCAGAGTGACAAAATGTCAGTAACGATGGTAAGGCACTGAGAACTGATACTTATTGAGGACTAACTATGTTGGAGGGAGTGTTGCAGGTGGGGTTCCCAAGAAGCGGCCCCGAGGTGGAGTTTAGCCTGCAGGAGGTTTATTAGGGAGCACACCCAGGATCAGCACCCGGGGAAGGGAAGAGACAGAAGGACGCAGGAGTGGGAAGAGTGCCCTGTGCGTCTCAACGAAAGCCTCAGCCAACTGCAGAGGGAGCCCTGACGACGGGAGGGCCCTTCAGAGCTGTCCTGAGGTGGGGCAAGAGGGCTCATGGGCCAGTCACTGGGTGCAGGCTGCTCTGGGAAGGGGGCACACCATGGGGGAGGGGGCTGTCTTCCGCTGATGCAATCCCCAAAGGGGCTGAGAGTTAAGAGTTGTCTCCCAGCAGCGCTCCCAGCAGCTGGGGTAGTCAATCCGTCACCCCAAAGGGGTCTTGGTGGCGTGTCAGTGTCCCCAGCAGGAAGGAAAGGCAGTGTGGCGCCAGGCTGGGAAGGGCAATGAAACCCGGCTAGGATGAGCTGCAGGATAGCACGCGGTAGGGCTGGCTGCTTTGGGACCGCATCTGTGAGTAAAGACACCTCTGTGATGCTGTAGGCCCGGAGTTCAGAATTCCAGGAGTGCCAGGTGCTCACGGGGACATGGAGATGTGTGTTAAGTGAAAGCAACTGAGTGAGAGGGTGAGTGAGAGAGGGGATGGGGGTGGGGTGGAGTGCAGACCCACCCCTAACACTTTTGGGGTCAGGAGCAAGAGGACAAATGGAGGCATGTACCCCAACTGCCTAAACATTTAAGTTACAAACCCAGCTGAAGAACAAACTGCTGGGACTTCCCTGGTGGTCCAGTGGTTAAGACTCCATGCTTCCAATGCAGGGGGCCTGGGTTCGATCCCTGGTCAGGGAACTAGATCCTGCATGCCGCAACGAAGATCCCGTGTGCCGCAACTAAGACCCGGCGCAGCCAAATAAATAAATAAATATTAAAAACAAAAAAACCCCCAAACTGCTAAGTAAAAACATTCTATGCTCCTAAGCTGACCAAATATATACCTTCATCACAACCTTTGAGACCAGATTCAAATTTAGAATCTTGGACTCGAGTTCCATGCCTGAGAGAGCTAGCCCCTGGCCCACCGCCTGGGCCATCTCTTCTGTCCCGGGGGCTTGCCCGTCTCAGCTCCATCCTCCCAGTCGCCGCCCCAGAAGAGGCCCCTGGCAGACTCTGGGAGCTTGCTTGGGCCCCTGGGGCAGGGCTTTGGGGTCCTGGGTACCTGGAGTGTGGTCTAGGCTCTGGGTAGGGATGTCCCCTGGCCCTGCAGCTTCTTGATCTTAGGGAGGGTGGGGCTGGAGGAAGATCAGAGCAGGTGGCTCCGCCTGGGCTCCCCGGGAAGCCCACTCTGAGATGGAGTTTATTTATTAGGGAGAGCCCAGGGTCCCAACTGTGAAGGGAAGGAGGGGTTGGAAGCAGATTGGGCAGAGGGGGAGCTGAGTAGCAACACAGGCCCAAGGCCAGCCTCTGCCACCTTGTGGAGCCTCCAAGCTAAAAGGCCCCTTCAGACTTATCATGCTTGGGGGAGAGATGACCCTACCTCTTCCCCTGGGCACTGGATGGGGCACCCAGGAGAGGGGTGTGACCTTGAGGGAGGGGCCGTGTGCAGCTGAGGGGGCTGACCTCACTCCCAGCAGCAGGGGCTCCACCACCTCTTGAATGGGGATCTGAGATGTGCATCAGTGCCCACCACAGCACGGCCCTCTGGCCTGGGTCTGAAGCCTGTCCATGGAGGACAGGATGTACGGGGATGGGATGGAGGATGGTGTGACTGCCCCTGGCGGTTGGCTCTTGGCTCCGGAACCGGAGACTTTGGGTGACGTCCATTTCCCCCCTCCCCCCCAGTCTGCCTGAAGGGTACCAAGGTGCACATGAAGTGCTTTCTGGCCTTCGTCCAGGCGAAGACCTTCCACGAGGCGAGCGAGGACTGCATCTCGCGAGGGGGCACCCTGGGCACCCCGCATACGGGCTCCGAGAACGACGCCCTGTACGAGTACCTGAGCCAGAGTGTGGGCAGCGAGGCCGAGGTCTGGCTGGGCTTCAACGACATGGCGGACGAAGGCGCCTGGGTGGACATGACTGGCGGCCATATCACCTACAAGAACTGGGAGACAGAGATCACCGCACAGCCTGACGGCGGCAAGGTCGAGAACTGCGCTGCCCTGTCCGGTGCGGCCAACGGCAAGTGGTTCGACAAGCGCTGCCGGGACAACTTGCCCTACGTCTGCCAGTTCGCCATCGTCTAGCGGGCCGAGAGGGGCGGGGGCGGGGGCAGAGTCCGGGGGCGGGGCCAGGGGAGGGTGGGATCTTGAGCCCCGGAAGAGGGGCCGTGGGACCTTCCCGCCCCGCATCCCGGACCCCGCGCGCTGGGGGCCTCCTCTTGCAAATAAAGTGGGTGCAGCTTGGCGGAGAGTGGCTGCGGTCTGTGCCAGGTCCGAGGGGTGGGGAGTCCAGGAGCCCGGCCGGAGCCCAGGGAGAGGTCGCTTAGAAGGAGGCGAGTAGGGAGGTGGTGAAGGATGGCGAGCTGGGAGCAGAGGAGGGGGAGGAGGAAAAGAGGGGGGACGAAGGAACCCCTGACTGCTGCTGCCTTTTTAAAATTAAATAACTTTATATTTCATTGGATTTCCCACTTACAGAAAAGTTGCAAGAATTCCTGTATACCCTTCATCCAGATTCCACAAATACTGTTTTCCCATATTTGCTTATCCTTCTATTTTTTTCCTGAACCGTTTGACAGTGAAATGCAGACGTGATGCCCCTTTACCCCTAAATATTTCAGTGTGTTTCCTGAAAGCAAGGACATTTTCTCACGGAAGCAGAGCACTATTATCAAGGTCGGGAAATGAACACTGATACAATATTGTTATCTAAGTTACAGCCCTTATTCAGATTTCCAGGCTTCTTACTGCAGACTCCACTTCCTCGTGTTGGAATCCAGCATCCCCTCCACAACTCCAGAGGAGGAGGGACACCCCCACCTGACACCCTCCTGTTGGGGATTCATTTCTGGGGTGCACTGACATGCTGAGTCCTGTCGGGGTGAGAGCACAGGCTGCCCACGGGGGATATTTGCATCCGCCTTCTTGCCCAACAAGGGGGCTGGTTCAGGAGCCAAATATGACAGTGGCCAACATTGCCTGACTGGTGTGTCCCCCTCCTTCCTGCTCCTCACAGAAAGTTCCACCCTAGCAATACCAGCTACTACTTATTGAGCCCACAGACTCGCAGGCACTCTAAGTATGTCATCTTACTTAATCCACCAGGACAGGCGTGTTATTATCCCAGTTTTGTAGAAAAGGAAGTTGAGGCTCAGGGAAGTTAAGTGACTTCCGTTGGTCACACAGCTAGTAAGGAGCAGAGCCAGGATTACAAAGGCCTTGGCCTTTCCACCACCATGATACTTGTCTCATGTTCCTGGAACTTCCCTGAGATAAAACATCAGAGAAGTGGCCTAGTGACCCCCAGAGGCTACTGGCCAGCTCCTGGTGTGACCTGGCCCATCCAACCATGTAGGCCCAGCTCTAGTGACACCCTTAGGGGAGGTCTTCCCTATCACATCAGCCATGGCATCATCCACTGTGTGGACTGTGCCACATCTTTTCTCCCTGGTTGTCTTCTAGTGTGTCTTGCCTTCAGTAATAAATTGATGATAGTTTGATTTGATCAAGGGGAGTGGGCTGGGCTGGCATAGGTAGCTTACAATGAACTGTGTGCGTACTTTGTGCCAGACAGCCTGCTTGGCATTGTCACAGAAAGCATCTCGTGTAATTCCACAGTTATAGGAAGAGGTAATGATGGATGAGATCCATTATAGGTGCAGAAACTGAGGCTCAGAACAGTAATGTGATTTTTTTCAAGACGGCCTAGTAAGTGAGAAGCAAAAATGCGACGCAAATCTTGGTCTGGCAACCCTGAATCTTGGGCTCTTTTTACCCCACTCAGCTATCTAGCAGGATGTAGGTGGCCACGGATTTTGTGAAGTTCCCTGCATTGGGTGGATGCCCGCAAGAGGGCACCAGGCCTCTGCATGTGAGCATGGGTCCTGGTGGAGAGGTGCCACCGTGGCATTGCCTGCTTCCAGCAGCAGGTGGAAGTATGAGCAAGAGAATCGTTACCCATCTTTAATCAGCTGGGAATGCTCTTACACATGAGACACTGAGACTTGTGGACTTCAAGCTGGGGTACACCTGTCCTGGGATCCTGTCTTTAAGCTTTGATGTGTTTTTTTATCACAGATTTTTTGCATTAATTTTTATTTTTTATTTATTTTTTATTTTTTTATTTTATTTTATTTTTTTAAGTATTTATTTATTTATTTATGGCTGTGTTGGGTCTTCGTTTCTGTGCAAGAGCTTTCTCTAGTTGTGGCAAGTGGGGGGCCACTCTTCATCGCGGTGCGCAGGCCTCTCACTATCGTGGCCTCTCTTGTTGCGGAGCACAGGCTCCAGATGCGCAGGCTCAGTAATTGTGGCTCACAGGCCCAGCTGCTCTGCGGCACGTGGGATCTTCCCAGACCAGGGCTCGAACCTGTGTCCCCTGCATCGGCAGGCAGATTCTCAACCACTGCGCCACCAGGGAAGCCCCCTAATTTTTATTTTTTAAAACATCGTGTTCAAATATTTTTTATCATAATTACTGAGCTTTTAGGTACTTCCTTAAATTTTGTACCCCAGGGAGTGTCTCACTCACCTCACTATTCCTGGCCCTGGCTACAAAATTTGAATTTTCCAAGGCGTATATAAACAATGACAAGGTATTGGCTTCTAGATCTTCAAGGGAACTGGTTTCTACATCTTCAGCTTCTCCATTACTCTTTACTAGAGCTGATGGTAGAGCCCTCTTTCACAATCATCCATTTCCCTCTTTACCGTGTGTTGCCCTGGTGTGTAAAAAACTCTGAGGATGCACAACAAAGGGATAATTTGAAATACTGCTGTAAGGAGGCAAAAGACTGGGTAAAAACTCCTTTTTCAAGTTCAGTTGTTTCCAGTTCTTCGCCTTCAACAGCCTTGGAGAAGAGCCTAATGCTCACAGACCATGCAAAATAGATTCTGACGACAGAGCGCTTTTGACCTGTACCTTAGGAGAAGTTCAAGTATTAAGTGACATCACTCTTTTCAGTGACACCAGCCTACTTATCTGAACAAGACTGGAGTAATATTGACGCTGAGCCCTGCTTCACTCTAGGATACATGAACCAATGAAAGAAAAATCCATCCATCTGATTAAGAGATTCCTATTTAATCATGTGAGAGGGCGGTTTCTGGAAGGGTCTTTCTCTGTCTGCTTGTTGGCCCTTAACCAGTGTGCTGGAGCCATGTGCTCAGGCTCCAACTGAGCCTTGCTCTCTCCTCCCTGTCCCACCACCGCTGCCACTCCTATTCCTAATCCTTTTGCATTTGGCTGTTCCTACCACCTTCCTCAGCCTAGCTCATCCCAGCCAAGGGAAGGGAGAGTCAAGGGGAGGAAGTACAGATGGAGACCCACAGTGTAGAGAAGGGGGTGCCCTGAGAGACCTGGGGCTGGTAATGGTGGCCCTTGCTGTGGGATCCTGGAGAAGGCCTGTGGGGCATGTTGGCCCCCAATTTCTTCACCTGCAAAATGAGGTTCTGCCTAGATGACCTCTTAAGCCTCCTGAGTCCAGGATTCTGCCCAACTATCCTCGGGAATGTCTTTTGTAGAATTCTCTCCAGAAGAGAAAGCTGTTTGGTGGTTGTTTCCTCTGCCCAAACGAGCCCCCGCACCCCGACACTTTACTTTCTGCAGCAATCGTGGGCCCTGCTCTCTCTCTCTTAAATCCCAAACAGTTACAAATTCAGATGCCTGGTGGACACCGCCATCTAGGAGTCCTTAGGCACCTAAGTTAACATGTTTCAAAAGAGAACTTGGCATCTCCCACTCAAGTCTGCTTCTCTTCCTGCGATCACCATCTCCATGGGAGGTCCCCACCTTACCAGTCGCTCAAGCCCCAGGCCTGTGAGGCATCACAGGTGCCTCAGTGTCTGTCACGCTTGAGATCCAAGTCATCAGGACTCCTGGTGATTTTACTTGCTGAGGAAGTCTCAGATCACCTCTCTTGTTCTGCTGCTACTAGGCCCAAGGCTCCTGCTTGACCCTTAAAAATAATATCCTTCCTGGCTCCCATTTCCCGCCACATCTCTCCCAGCCTCCCTAAACCATAGCCTTTCCTGTGTAACCACTAGCTAGCTATACAGCAGAGAAGGCTGGTTCAAACTTTGGTCACAGTCGGCCCCTGGAATGCGAACTTCCCTCCCACACACGTACACATATTTGCTTCAACTGAAAGCATTAATGTGTCCTGGATGCCTTAAACCTCTAGGCACATTCTTCTTTTGATTTTGGCTTTGCTGACAGTGGAGATATTAATAAAAACAAAGAAAATGAGCAATGTGTGCATTCCTGATGTGTGCTGGGCTCTGACCCACAAGCCCCTATGTCCTGACAACAACCCAGGAATTACCTCATTTAATATTCATAATAACCTAGGAGAGAGGTATTATTAAGCCTATTTTACAGTTGAGGAAAATGGAGTACAGAGAGGATAATTTTTCTAAGAACATCCATGGATGGGGCTGGATTTCCAGCACAGGTCTGTTGAGTTCCAAGGCCCATGTGCCATCTACTATATACACTCAGTTCTTCCTGAATCTTGAAGAAAGTTTTCAGATAATTCATGATGTGATTGTGAAAGTTTTGTGAAAAGGAGTTGATGGTGATGTGCATTGGTGTGTATTTGAGATTGCTGGTAGGGACTCCTGTAAAAACACATTTTCCACCCAGATTTTCCAGGGCTGTTTCTGAAGCTTAACGTTAGATTCTACTTTACCTGCTTTCATGGGTGACTCATGAAAAGCATGGTTTATGAGTGTCTCTTTCAGGCTAAAAATCATGACACAATCTACGAAGAAACTAACCATCTTCTCCACTAGAATGTACTGCTGTTTCATACAGTGTGAGAACACAGCCAGGGGAGAAACATCTCATAGATCAATGCAATCTTCAGACGAAAAGACCGAGGCCCAGGGAGGTTAAGTGACCAGCCAAGGTCAAGCAGCTTGCAAGAGAATGAGCCCAAGAGTCTCACTTTGTTAGTAGAAAGAGCTTTGTGCAAACCATTTCTCCCAACAGCCAACTAGTAAGTACTGAGTGCCTTCCATGTGCCAAGCACTCTGCCAGGAGCTGGGCCATGAGACCTGGATCCTGTTCTTGAGGTGTTCACCTGCTTGCTGAGGGACTTGGCATTTTAAGGAGCTCAGAAACAGAGGAATGGGGCTGGGTTTTCCCCCTAAGGGTAGCTCTCCTGTTTCGCATTGTTGGGAAAACAACTGTGCAGTAGTCGTAGGAAAATGTCTTTCAGAATAGGACATACAAGCCAAATAGCTAGGTCAGAGACAAATTGGAAAACTAGTGTTTCCTCCAGTTCATCACCAAGTTTCATCAGGAAAACCTTACACCAGGTTGAAGTTACTCATTGGTAGTGAAATAGGGTCAGGAAGAAACCCTGGATTTGGATTCCAGCTCTGCCACTTTCTAGTTCTGGGACCGTTGGGAGAGCCACAGTCTCTGAGCTGTGGTTTCTTCAATTGCATGGCTTGAAATGGGAGAACAGAGCATCAGAGCCAAGCTCATAGACATGGATGGAGACAAACTTCTTAGCCTCTCATGTTCACCAACCATGGCTGCCTTAACTGTGGTTACTGCAGTCTCTTCCAATCCCCTCTGAATTATTCTCTCCGAGGCCATGGGAGAAGGCATCAGAGAAGGGCCTGTAACCCATATCTGTTAAGCTGTCACCCACTCTGCTTCCACAAACCAATTCAACTTTCTGGGGTGATGAGAGGATGTGCCCTCGGAGGTGAGAGCAGAAAACCATCCCTTGGGGACCATGGTGACCCAGCTTAGGATGAATCTCTGGGGCTGTTTCCCCATCTGTAGAGAGGGCATAATGCCTCTCTCACACCACTGTTGTGAAGACTAAATATACATAAAGCCTCTTGCCCACTGCTTGGCACACAATTTTGAAGACCATGAGAAAGCAGTACTGTATGAAAAAAAGCTTTGGAAATAAGACTGCCGTATATAAAAGATAATAAAAAGCCATGACTTTTACCTGGGTAGGAAAAGCCACAATGAGCTCAACTGTGACCTAATATCACACTGAAAAGACAATTCTCTTGGAAAGATAGTCTGGCAATGTAGTTGGAGCTGAACTAATACGGACCAGGTCAAATTGAAGGTTAGGTCAGTGGTTCTTAACCCCAGCCAGACATTAGAATCACCTGAGGTACTTAAAGGAAAACCCAAACCCAACAGCCAGGCTTCACTGTAGACTGATTAAATAATCAGAATCTGTGGGGAGTGGGACCAGGCACTGGGAGTAGTTAAAGCTTTCCAGGTGATTCCAAGCTATAGTGATTGAGAACTACTGACTTAGGTGAAGCTACCTAATCTTAGGTTAAGATTTTGAAAGAAATCCATCAGCTCCAGAATATCTCTCCCCATGGTCTGCCTCAGTCTGAATTTCCTACCATTCTAAGCACTGAACAGTGGTACCCTGCACAGTAACCAGGATTGGCTACAATCAGTTTGGTTACTGTTCTATATTGATTTTGACAGGAAGTAGAGGTTCATCTTGAAGGACTTGGTATAGTAAGTTAATTTCAGTACGAATGTTTATCAGTTAGGATTACATTTTGTTGCATATAATGAAAATCCAAAATAAAAGAGCCTTAAACAATACAGAAGTCTAGAGGCAGGTAGTCTAACGCTGGTATGGCATCTCTATGGTCATAGGGGACACAACGTTCCTTTTATTTTCCCACCCTACTGTTCTAGTGGGGGCTTTCCATCTTTGAGGTCACTTCATGGTCCATGATGGCTGCTGGTGCTCCAACCATTATTATCCACATTATATCCACATCAAGTAAAAGCAAAAGGAGAATGGACAAAAAAGGTCCAGTCAGCTTCTTTAAAGAGCCTTTTCTTTTTCTTTTATCTCATAGGCCAGAACTTTGTCAAATGTCTATCGGCAAGGAAGATTGAGAAGTAAAACCCTTTAGGTAGGTTCCTCTATACCCCAAATAAAATTAAACTTTATTAAGGAAGAAGGGGCAAGTGGTAGGTGACCAGCAGTTTGTGCCATAGAGCCATTGCAGATCCAAAGCCTGAACGTGGGAGGGAACTAGAGGCTAGGAGGCAGGAGAATTAAGAGGTCTTGAAGGAGGAATGGTGATTCATTCATGTGGTTCCCAAAAACTTGCTGCCATGGGTCTTTCAGTAAGAGAAGCTTACTTTCAATTGCGTAGCTGGGTCAAGCCTTCATTCCTTTCAACAAGTTCCTAGTTTCTAGGCATGGCCATCTCAGCCTTAGTTTTGGATCAGTCGTCTCATAGGCCAGCCCTTTTCTTGAGAAGCCTGGACCTAGAAGGCTATTACCCCCCAGGTGCCTTCCTGCCTGCCTACAACTGGATGGTAGAATCATTATTGCTGGTCCTGAGTCAAAAGTCACAGGGCAGGTCTTCCCTGGTGGCGCAGTGGTTGAGAATCTGCCTGCCAATGCAGGGGACACGGATTCGAGCCCTGGTCTGCAAAGATCCCACATGCCGCGGAGCAACTAGGCCTGTGAGCCACAATTACTGAGCCTGCGCATCTGGAGCCTGTGCTCCGCAACAAGAGAGGCCACGATAGTGAGAGGCCCGCGCACAGCGATGAAGAGTGGCCCCCACTTGCCGCAACAAGAGAAAGCCCTCGCACAGAAACGAAGACCCAACACAGCCATAGATAAATAAATAAATTAATTAAATAAATTTAAAAAAAGCCACAGTGCATATCTTGACAGACCTTGGCTGAATTCTGTGGAGCTTTTTCTTTTCTGCTCCTCTGAGGAGTTAGATGCACCCTGTGTCAGTTAAGGTACCATTAGGAAGCAGAATCCAACTCAGGTAGTTCAAAGGACTATAACGAAAGGGGTACAGGCAGTCGTCGTTTTGCACAGCTCTGATATGCATGAATTTCAATGATCAGTAATTTCAATTATTTTAGTTAAGTAACACCAGTCCCCCAACAAGATGGTTAAAATTTCAGTTACATTTGTATATGAACTGTGAACAATTGTATAAAGCTGCAGTTGCTAAAGTATAATTGGACGGCTAGCTCATCAGTGTTTACAAATCACTATGTAAACAACAAATGCACAGCATGATCATGACCAATCATGTCACCTCTTTCAAAGCCTGTTGGTGACTGGTCACTGGACATCTGTTACTCAATTCATGCACAGACAGCAAAGTGTGTGGTTGTGTTGCTTCCTTGTTTCCCAGTGATAAATCCATGTGACTTTTTACAAAATGGTTAACTGAAAGAGGGAACTGGCTAATAAAGATGAAAACGCAGGAAGGAAATGAAAAGTGATAATACTGGAAGTAAAATTTGAATAGCATATTGACGGAGTTACAGAAGAAAGAGCTGACTGTGGGAGTTGACACTGCTGCCATTGGAGACTCTGGATATGCAGCCGGAGGAACTTAGGGAAGGTGAACTTAATACATAAATGAATAAGTGAAGAAAATGACGAAAGTGATGAAGATGTCCCAGAGGAAGTGATGCCAGCAAAAACCTGCTGGATTTAAAGGACCTCTCAAAGGTATTCTGTGACACTGAAAGTAAAAAGGATAAAATAGTGGCAGCTGATCCAGACTTAGAGTATGTCAATTTGCCAAGGCAGAGGAAAGATGTTCACTCTCTATCAAGATATACAACAAGGAGAAGCAGGCAAACACTGTTCAATGCGTTCTTGGTAAGATTTTTACGAAGAAATACTTTTTATCCTCAATGTTTCTAATGCTTCAAATTACTTTATTTAATACTCATTTTTACTACTTTTTCTCTTACCAATAGTAAGAGGGCTTTAGTGTTTTGACAAACGGTTTGAAAGGTCACAGAATAATCATATTTTTTTCCCACTGATTATTAAGGTTGTTTTGCACGGTCATTTTTACAGTCCCAAAACTACTGTGCAAAGTGAGGACTCCTGTATTTACAGAGATGGGGCGCTATCAGCAAACGAGCAAGGGACGGCAGGGCATTCTCAGGCTAGACACGACAGAAGGCACACGGCAGAAGGGCCAGGGGAGCAAATAGTGCATCTGGAGCCATGAAGCAGGTACACACGGGAAGAGATCTCTGTGTGGAGGGACACAGCCACAGACAGAAAATGCAAGCACAGAGGGGACTGGGAGAAACATCCCACCCTCCTGACTTTGCAGGTGCTTTTCACTGGGTGAATCCAGCTGAAAGGCAGCTTGCAGTAGGACCAGGCAATGCAGTCAGGTCAGACTAGGGCATACAAGAGGGTGGAGGTGGGTGGAGCTTGGAAGGGGGGCATAAGTACACCTAACACTGTGCTGTCATTTTTATGTCCATGCCCTACAGTTGAGGACAGAGTTACCTGCCTCTCTGATGCTCAGTAAAAACTAAGTGAACACAGATGGGAATCTAGGTTTTCATTCTCTCAATATAAAGTCCCTTCTAACATCCACTGTGCTCCAGAATTCCCTTAGTGATGCTTGTCATATTGGCTGGGACACAAAACACAGAGAGTTAGAGGACAGTTGGGAGGAGAAAAAGCAAACTCAATGTTTAAAAGAAAAATTTCTATTGACGGCCCCCCAAACTCAGTAGATTTTAAGCAAGATGGGCTAGGAAAGTGTCAAGTTACATTCTAAATACCACTGACAGAATGTCAGGGCAGGCGTGGGTACATCTCTCTCAGATGTGACTGAATATAAAGCATGTTGCTTGGGATCAAGTTTTAAAGCATCTTACTAACATGAGAGTTTCTACAACTTATATAAGAGAGTTTGTGTGTTTTAGTTATGTCTTTGGAAAGCTACTGGAGGTCTGGGGCATTCATTAATCAAAAACTTGCTATTTAAACAGGAAAGAGGCTCTGGTTGCTCTTCTTCAGAATGCTTGATTGCTACGAATGGTCCACTGTTAGGAGATGGCTGTACATATTGCTATTGCCCTGGGGCTAGTCCATCCAGGAGGTTCCAGTCCCTGGGGTCTACCCACTAAGCCCATTTAAGTTACTTATGCTGCCAGCTTCCTTGCAAAAGGATGGAGAGGATCAACAGGGCAGAGTTTCTCACCCTTGGCACTACTGACATTTTGGGCCATATAATTCTTTGTCATGGGGGCTGTCCAGTGCATTGTAAATATTTAGCAATATACTTGACCTCTACCCACTAGGTGCCAGCAGTACCAGTGTTGGAGCAGGCAGATAGCTAGATAGGAACAGAGAAAGGGGGACATGGGCCAAATGGCAGGGAACCAAACATCCTGTAGTCAACAGGGGTCCTTGGGCAAAGAAAAGCAGGAACCTCCAGACTGACGGGGAACCATATATTTTGGGGTGATAAGTGTTCTGGAGGCAGGCAAGGAAAGGTGGGAAAAGGCAGAAATCTCTGCTGTCTGAAGGTAACCTTTTGCTCATTATGCTCTCATTACAATAAAATTAGCCTTGCAGATAAGTTTCCATAACGCACCGAGGCCATGACACTTCCGATCAAGACTAAATAAGGACAAAATTCCCTCCTCCTCTCCACAAGGTGGAGCTGGGATGAATATCAGGGGCTACAACCCCAGACCCCTCACTCCCCAGTGAATATTCTGCCCCTTCATTTCTACACCCCCATATAACCTGCTTGCCAAAGAAACTCAGCACAGCTACTCACCTGAGACTGCCCACCCTCCCTTTGAGAATGTGCTATCAATTAAATAAATCTTCACTTTGCTTTCTTGACCTCCCTGTCTCTGAATTCTTTTTTTTTTCTAATTTTATTTATTTATTTATTTTTGGCTGTGTTGGGTCTTCGTTTCTGTGCGAGAGCTTTCTCTAGTTGCGGCAAGTGGGGGCCACTCTTCATCGCGGTGCGCGGGCCTCTCACTATCGCGGCCTCTCTTGTTGCGGAGCACAGGCTCCAGACGCGCAGGCTCAGCAATTGTGGCTCATGGGCCTAGTTGTTCCGTGGCATGTGGGATCTTCCCAGACCAGGGCTCGAACCCGTGTTCCCTGCATTGGCAGGCAGATTCTCAACCACTGCGCCACCAGGGAAGCCCATGTCTCTGAATTCTTTCTGCCATAAGACAAGAACCTATTCCCCGATCTTTGGCGAGCAACAGCCAGAAGACTTGCCTCAGCCTCTCACCTCTCTTGAGCTTGAGAGGCGCTGCCTTACTTCCTGCCATTACTCTCTCTCTTACCTCTCTCTCCCTCACTCTCTCTCTCTCTTCTGCTTTCTTATTGTCTGTCGCATTTTCAGACCTACTGCCACAACGATGGGGTCAAGCCGTAAAAGCCACTAAGATGCTCACCACGAGAAATCTCCCTTCAGATGATGAGTGGGTTGTGCAATGGACTACAGAGACGGTAGGTCTGTCCGCCCACCTCAAGACAATTTCCACGCAACGTTTTAGGCACACAGTTAAAAGCATAACCCTGGGACTTCTCTGGTGGTCCAGTGGGTAAGACCCCAAGCTCCCAGGGCAGGGGGCTCAGGTTCGATCCCTGGTCAGGGAACTAGATCCTGCATGCATGCTGCAACTAAGAAGTCCGCATGCCACAGCTAAAGAGCCTGCATGCCACAACTAAGACCTGGCGCAGCCTAAATAAATCAATATTTTAAAAGAACAAGAATAAAAATAAAAATAAAAGCATAACCCTGCCCCCTCCTCGCAGTTACCCTTATAGGCTTATTATTGGTCCATCTATGCCTCACTATCCTTGTCTCGTCTCTGTGTCCCTATCTCACTCTCACTTTTGCAGCTTACTCTGCTGGAAATGGGGGAAAAGAAATCTGTCAGGCATTTTCCAACCTTGTCGCTAGGTCCTGCACTTCTCATTGTGCAAGGCGTGTCAGGAAAACTTTCCGGCCCTTCTCACAGGCAGCTAGGGACCCCAACCATAGGACCCCCCCAACCTTTGTGTCCTTTGGATTTGCCTTATCCACCATTTAATTAACCATCATCAGGTTCACTTGTGTGGAAATATAAAATACAGCCTTACTTAGAGTTTGCACCCTGGCCATGGCAGCTGAGTTCCTTCAGGAGCTCCCTCACTCTGTGGGTGGTCTGTGGGTGTACCCAGGGGTGTTGGGAAGGGGGACCCATGGTGGTAGGAGGATGCCTCAGGCCGCCATTCTTCTCCACCCAGCATTCCGCAGGCCCCCTCCATGGTCCCTCCCGTCCCCACTCCTGCCTTGTCCTGTAGGGGCGGGTCTGCTGCACTTGCCTCCCCAGGCTTGAGGGATCCTTAATGGCCAGTGCCTGTTTTTGGAAACTTACCACCCTTTTAGAGAAAAGATGCTTCCCTGACTAAATGGGTCCTAGAACCATGAGGATGTCCATTCCAGGGGGACATACCCTGGAACACAGGGATTAATACTGCCACAGAGTCTATAGAGAAGCCTTCAGGAAGGTCGCTCCTCCCGTGTTCCACGGATGCCAGGATAGGACACAGGCCCCAGGACGCTGTGGCCAGCAGCACTGCCTTATGGGGGAGTAGCTAACCCCCATTTTGGCTAGAGCTGACAGGACTAGGTGGAAGGGGACACCTGGAACCCCTCCTGCCTTGGGGAGTCCCTACAGGCCCTCCTAACCCTAGTGCTCCTCTCTGTTACAGGCGCACCCTCTACCTGAAGGAACGATGGGAAACACCTCCTCCATCTCCAAGGACTCACCCCTCCAGTGCATTCTGAGTCACTGGAATAAGTTTTCTCTAGATCCTTTAAAATGCAAAAAGCTTGTTTTCTTTTGTGAAACAGCCTGGCCCCAATATAAACTTGAGCACGATGAGGCCTGGTCTGAGAATAGAAGCCTCAACTGTAATACCATCCTACGGTTTGACATTTTTGCAAAAGGCAGGGAAAATGGACAGAAGTTCCTTATGTTCAGGCTTTTATGGCCCTAAGAGAGAACCCGGAGCTATGCAAGTCCTATGTTAGGGAACCTTGCCAGCTGGGACCCATTCAGGCTACAAAAGCCCTCTCTAGTGGCATCCCTGGAGGAACAGGTGCCCCAGACAGAAAACCCAAGCCCCAATGCTCTTTAACCACCTTCAGCCCCTCTCCTGTCCTATAAGTCTCTTTACCCTTCTGTACCAGAAGTGCAGCTGGAGCTTCTTTGCCCCCTTCAAGAAGTAGTACACCCCTTTTTCTTTGTCTGACCTCAACCAGTGCTGTACTCGTTCGGGCAGATTCTGGGAGGACTCTAGCCAGTTCACCAAAGAACTCCAGGGACTGACTCTCTCCTTTGACTTTACCTGGAAGGACCTAAATATTGTCCTTTCCCACTGCTGCACCACTGAGGAAGAGACCCGTATTTGGGCACAGGCTGAAACATATGTTGATGGATTACATGTTGTCCAACCACAACAATACCCTGTGTGCATGATGGCAGTGCCTCTAATGGATCCCAATTGGGACTATAAACCAGGCCAGGCTGGTATCACTAGAAGGGACCACATGATCCTTTGCCTCACTGAAGGGATGAAGCGATGCATAATTAAACCTGTTAACTATGATAAGGTTAAAGAGATCACCAAAGGCCAAGATGAAAATCCAGCCTTATTTCAGGCCCGATTGGTAGATGCCCCTAGAAAGTATACGAATGTGGACCCATACACGTTTGAGGAACACATTGTATTTGCAACCCACTTCATTAGCCAATCAGCCCCTGAAATCCACTGGAAGCTTCAAAAGCTTGCCATGGGGCCCCAAACCCCTCTCAACCTTCTAACTGACACAGCCTTTAGTGTCTTTAACAATAGACACCAGGCTGAGCAAGAAAGGAAGGAACAGCGTGACTTAAGAAAGGAACAACGGCAAGCCAGGCTTTTGGCAGCTGTCATGACAAGACCTCCCGGTCACCCCAAAAGTACTCCCAGAAGACCCCCTCCGCCAGGAAAGGGAGCCTGTTTTAGCTGTGGGAGCCCCGAACACTAGAGCAAGGAATGCCCTGGAAACATGTCCCAGCCTCCACCCAAGATGCCATGCCCACTCTGTAAGAAGATGTACCAGTGGAGGAGGGAACTGCCCCCAGCTCTGAAGGGAGCGAGGAAATTCCCCCATGCCAGTCATGGCAGTGGTTGATTGACGGCACCTGGGACCTCCCAAGGCTCCCAAAAAGACAGTCATCATCACACGGGAGGAACAGTCATCAGTGAGTGACCACTAACGTGGCACGTAAGCTTGTCCAGTTTCTAGTGGACACAAGGGCTACTTACTCTGTCCTGACTTCTCATGCTGGGCCCCTTGCCCCTGAAACCTGCTCTATTGTTGGGGTAGAAGAAAGACCAAATCTAGAACATTTCACCACCCCTCTCACTTGCACCTGGGGAAAGACCCTTGTCACACAAGTTTCTTGTCATGCCTAAATGCCCCAGCCCATTTATTGGGAAGGGATTTTCTCTCAGCCTTGGGAGCAACTCTTACTCTCCCTGAAAACCAAAACCAAAGCCTATTTTTGGCTGGGTTATGCATTATGGACAGTGCAAAATATTCCCCCCAAATTAAAAAAACAAAAAACAAAAAACCTTACAGATCCACAGGTCTGGGATCAGGGAACCGCAGGGAAAACAAAGTTTGTCACTCCTGTAAAAATCACCTTAAAGGAGGCTAATAACTTCCCTTCCAGGCATCAATACCCTGCCTTTCCAGTAAACTCTCCGTTTCTCAGCTCTTTTGCTTCTCATGAAATCATGTCCCCTTTAACCACACCCATCCTAATGGTCTTCCTTGTTATTCACACTGGCACAGCTCCAGCTTACAAACATCCACTCAGACACCATAAATGCCATTGCTAAAGTTACTAACTCATCTGACTGTTGGATCTGCCCCCACAGCTGTACCTCCCCAAAGGACCTACGTCTTTTAGGACTCCCTGCCTCCTTGAAGGATATGGTGGCGCTAACAGCAAAATATTCTGGGTTCTCATCTACCACCCAGTGCGGTAAGGAAGGACTGGGGCAGGAACCAACTGGAGGCCAAACTCTCTGGAACAGACACCCTCCTCCAAATCAGAAGGAAGGGTATTTCATCTTTTAGGTAAAGCTAGCCTCTGCTATTTACTGCTATTAGCATCCAGGGACAAGAATTAGGATGGCTTAATGAAAACACAATACAATCACACTCTACTTTTTAGTAATCACAGTTGGGTGGCAGACACCAACCAGACTGCCAATATCCAACATGTGGGGAACATCATTACCTGGTGGAAGAACCTAGTGACTGGAATAAATAAAACTAAAACTCACAATAAAAGCATAATATTCAATAATAGTTAACAATACACAAGAGAAGACCAGCACAGGGATTGGACAATATTCCAGACTAATGTTTAATATAACTAATAACTGTATTCAGATATACTCCAACTTCTCCCTGTTACAGCTGCTGTATCGAAACCTGAGGTGTTGAGGGAAAAAAACTCATGGCTTCAGGAAACTCCAACTTCAAAAGATGATGTGGCAGGGATTTCAGCCCATCTCACCTGAAGATGAGGACTACCACCAGCCACTGGATCTACGCCCCACTCTCCATCTCCGCCACTGTAAACAACCCCGAGATCCCTATCTCTGACAGACAGCAAGGAGATCTGGACCCACAGGTAGGGACAATGCCCGTGCTCACTCGAAGCAGTTACAGAAGATGGACCATCGACCCTTTGCCCCTTAAAAGATTTTAAGGGTGCAGACTCCTTGAAGTGGGAATGTTAGAGCAGGCAGATAGCTAGATGGGAACAGAGAAACGGGGACATGGACCAAATGGCAGGAAACCATACATCGTGTAAACAACGGTGGGGGGCAGGGGGGCTCCTCCCGCAGACAAAGAAAAGCAGGAACCTCTGGACTGACAGGAAACCACACATTTTGGTGTGATAAGTGTCCTGGAGGCAAAGAAAGGTGTGGAAAGGCGGGAATCTCTGGCGTCCGAACGTAACCTTTTGCTCATTATGCTCTCATTACAATAAAACTTTACAGATAAGAAGTTCCCATCGAGCACCAAGGCCATGACACTTCCTATCAAGACTAAATAAGGACAACGGGGGGGGGGGGGGGTGGGGGTGGGATGAACTGGGAGATTGGGCTTGACGTATATACACTAATACGTATAAAATAGATAACTAATAAGAACCTGCTGTATAAAAAAATAAATAAAACAAAATTCAAAAAAAAAAAAAAGACTAAATAAGGACAAAAATTCCTCCTCCCCTCAGCAAGGTGGAGCTAGGATGAAAATCAGGGAATATGACCCCAAGCCCCTCCCTCCCTCTCCTCCCTCCCTCTCCCCCCCTCTCCTCCCTCCCTCTCCCCCCCTCTCCCCCCCTCTCCCCCCCTCTCCTCCCTCCCCCTCCCGCCTCCCCAATGAATATGCCGCCCCTTCATTTCTACACCCCACATAACCGGCTTGCCAAGAAAACAGCCCAGCTACTCAGCTCTGAGAGCCTACCATCCCTTAAATAAATCCTCGCTTTGCTTTCTTGACCTGTCTCCTCTCTGAATTCTTTCTGCAATGAGAGGAGAGCCTACTCTCCGGTAACACGGGCTCCAGCTGTAACAGCCCAAAATACTTGCAGACATCGCCAAATGTCCCCCGCGGGGCAAAACCACCCCCTGTTGAAAAGCTGAGAAACAGTAAGGGAGAGGGTACCTGGGAAGCCCTCACAGAAAGAAGCCGTGCAAATATAATAGCAGTTGAGGCAGACCTTGTTTGTTTGATGCTTTAAATTCCAATGTCTTCCTTTCTTTTCAGTAGAGAGAAGTCTGTGCCTTTACTGGCCAGCCCGCTACTTGAGGGCAACGAAGCGGGAGGAGTGCGTGACCCCCATGCCCGGCCGGCCGTGCTTCACAGGCTTGTAGGTGATGAGAACTCGCCTAGGTAGGGGCCAGTCATCTCAGGGTTGGTTTTCACCTGGCTGAAGGTCTTGCCGTTGTAAACACCATCCCAGCTGCCCACCATCTTGGGCAGGATGATCACGCCGTGCTGCACGTCTCCACCACCTCAGGCTCCTCCGTGGGAGGCACCGCCCTCTCGGCCTCGCGCAGGCGCTTCAGCAGCCACTCGACGGCTGCTTCCTCCGCAGGCCGTAGTGCAGCCGCCGCCGCTGCCTCGGGCTGTACGGCTGCATCAGCTGCTCGCAGGCCGTGTCCAGTAGCTGGTCGAGGTCCACGCGGCCGTAGGTGAACTTGCGGAAGGTCCACTTCTGCTGTTCCTCCGCCACCTTGTTGGCACTTCCTAAATTCCAGTATCATCACTTAACGCGACTTATAAGGAAACCGTATTTCCCAAGCCAAAATTCAGGACATATGACTTAACAGAGGCTTAAAACAAAACAAAACAAAACACGTCTATGAACGTATTTATTCGCCAGCACTCTACAGTTTAAATCACACTTGTATAGGTTTTTTTCCCTCCTCTCTTACCCCTTTTATCCTTTACAGGCATTTCCCTTAACAAATCTCTTGCATGTCTAATCCTGCCTTGGCTCCTGCTTCTAGGAGGACTTGACCCGGTTCAGTGACTCAAAAAAAAAAAAGGTACTGGTGAAGGAAGAAACCTATGGCCATCGAGGGTGCCGCTCAGATGGCTCTAACATAACCTGCCGCCAAGAGCTGGAGCTGACTGACAACCTTGGCTGCCACCCGGGGTTACAGGGGCCAGTCTTTCCCTGGCTGCCTCTGGGCAGTGACTGAGCTCGGCAGGGGCACCAGCATGGAACCTTTCCCGCCAGAGAGGTGACCCTTCTAAGGGGAAAGTTTAGCCTGGGGACGCCCCAGAGGCCTGGCCACGATTTTCTCAGAACTGTGCTGTGGTCTGAGGTTCTTCCTACCCAGTCCTTCTTCCCCCCTCTCTTTACACAGGGTCAGACCTGTACTGCAGAGGGCTCTCTCTGCAGACTGCTGCTCTTGAGCCTTCACAGGTGTTTCCCCCAATCGATCTCTTGCACTTCAAATCCCATTTTCCTGTCTGCTTCTCAGAGGATCTGACATGTAATGGATTCCCCTCACTAAAAAAAAAAAATTATATAGAACAATGTAATATGTAGCCAAACTGTTTCCGAGGTAATCGAATAGTTATATTACTTAAAATCAGGGATGTACCAGAAAATTGGGATGTACAATCATCCTGTCTATGTTTCCTAGAAGAGTGGATTATATTTCTTTTTTTAATTAATTTTTAAATTGGAATATAGTTGATTTACAATGTTGGGTTAGTTTCTGCTGTACAGCAAAGTGAGTCAGTTATACGTACACATGTATCCACTCTTTCTAAGTGAGGATTTCTGTACTAAGAACGGCCACTTTTTATTGCCTTCCCCGCCCCTCTACCTGGAACTTCCTCCAATAATTCATGGGACACCTGCACACCAATGTTACCCTAATTCCTTCCCCTACCCCCTCAACATGGCTTTGGAATATCATTCTATCCAGGTAGAGGAATGGAACCCTGGATCCATTCAGGTGACAAAGATATGAATCCTCTAAGCTAAGATACTATTTCACCCCCCACCCCCAAAGAAATCCCTCTCCTCCTCCTCTTCCTCTTCAAATGTGAGGACCTCTATCCCACCATGAAGATATGAGACTAGGATATAAAGAAGGTTGGAACTTGAGGATCAAGGCTTGGCCTTTGTAATGACAAAGAGAAAAATAGTCCCTACCATCAGGCACTCAGAGCTAGGCTGCAACATTCTGCTGTCGAACAGAGCCAGTCTCACAGATCACCAACCTCAGACAAGACTGACAAAACACCATTCTGTAGTCATGTGTGAGCACAGACAAAAACGAAGCCACTGTGCAAACCACAGAAATCACCCAGCCCCAGCTAACACAAATGACAGCTGTCCCTTCACCAACCACGGCTTTAGCTCTGCTGCCTTTGTCTCACCTTCTATATAAAAACTGAAATTCCTGAGCATAGAATCAATCTTGCTTCCTGATAGCATCCAATCCAGAGCAAACCCCTGCTTCCTTAAAACTTCCCCCACATCACTTAACACAAGCACAAGTTCTATTCCAAGTCCCTTGTGCTAAGAGGCCCCATGACTCCTCATCTATGCGTGTACACAGCCTCCTTCCCTGCAACAAATCAGTAAATCCAATTTTGTTCCTAGCGGTCTTTGGCTACAGGGCATAGACAGGTGGTCCACAGGTGCTGGATCCAGCCTATGAAAGAAAAAGAGAAGAAATGAAAGGCAAGACAATGATGAGAAAAAAGGTCTCAGTACAAAGAGTCGAGGTGTAGATGAATCTCCTGACTAGGGTTCCAATTCTAACTCAACTTGCTCTGTGCCCTTGAACAAATCATACACAAGTGGAAATACATTGAACCTTCACAGGGCTGCAAAGTTAACTCTGATGTCTGAGCAGTCATCAGTTTAGAAACGCACAGGACACCTGTGAGAATGGCTATCATCAAAAAGAATACAAATAACAAATGTCAGCGAGGATGTGGAGAAAAGGGAACACTCGTGCACTGCTGGTGGGAATGTAAATTGTGCAGCCACTGTGGAAAACAGTATGGAAGTTTCGCAAAAAACTAAAAATAGAACTATTTTATGACCCTGCAATTCCACTCCTGGGTATATATCAAGGAAAAATGAAAACACTAATATGAAGAGATACATGCACCCCTATGTTCACAGCAGTATTATTTACAATCGCCAAGATATGGAAGCAACCTAAGTGTCCATCAACAGATGAATAGATAAAGAAGATGTGGTATATAAATACAATGGAATACTATTCAGCTATCAAAAAAGAAATTTTGCCATTTGCAGCAACATGGATGGACCTGGAAGGTATTATGCTAAATGAAATAAGTCAGAGAAAGACAAATACTAGACAAATCCGAATACAAAGACAAATGATATCACTTATATGTGGAATCTAAAAAAATACAACAAACGAATATAACAAAAAAGAAGCAGGGAATTCCCTGGTGGTCCCGTGGTTAGGACTCCACGCTCTTACTGCTGAGGGCCCAAATTCAATCCCTGGTCGGGGCACTAAAATCCCACAAACCACATGGTGCAGACAAAAAAAAACCCAAAAAACAAGCAGACTCACAGATATAGAGTACAAACCAGTGGTTACCAGTGGGGAGAGGGAAGCGGGGAGGGGCAATATAGGGGTAGCAGAGAAAGAGGTACGAACTATTAGGTGTAAAATAAGCTACAGGGATATATTGTACAACACGGGGAATATAGCCAATATTTTATGATAATTATAAATGGAGTACAACCTTTAAAAATTGTGAATCACTATATTGTATGCCTATAACATATAATTTTGTATATCAACTATACTTCAATAAAAAAATAAATTAAAAAAAAAAGAAAGAAAGAAACGCACATGCCTTTCAGGAGCAAAAACAGACCAATAATGATCGTCGTCTTCCAGAAACTTATAAGCCCAAAGTTAACAGCTCAACTTTTAACTCGTGGGCCGAAGTAGAGGGCACCAGTTAGGAAAATTCATGGTTCTAGGAGGGACCAGACTAAAGGAAATGTGATCTCAAAGAGAAGAAATCGAAAGGTGGGCAGAAGGTTTTCTATGCATCCTACCTGAGCCAAGTCAGCTTGAGCTGCGGGCAGGCTGCCTGTGTTGAATGGTGCCGCCAGCCGGACGGCCTTTAAGCCACCTGTCCTACCACACGGCTGCCACTTTTAGCTGTGTGCTTTACCTGGGGGAGGATCTGGGCCCCAGGTGGGGAAATGCAAGCTCCAAAGGCAAAGGGGGGCCCTAAGTGAGATGGAGCAAACTTTCTTGCCCTCAGTGGTGAAAATGTTAACCAGAAACGCCCTTGGCACAGTCTCACGGATGACCTGCCTATGCCCTCAACTGGGGATCCTGCAGTTTCCTTACTCACACGCTGGTGGCCCTAAACCTGGCTTTCACGGCCTTCTGTGCCCTGATGAGGGCCCAAGGTTCCTCACCCGTACCTGGAAGCTATGGGGAAGGTTCCTTGCAGGCCAGTGAGGCGGAGCTCTTGGCCTCCTCCGTGCTGTTCCACCCTGAACAGAGTGCGGTTCCTGGTTCTCAGCTGGCTCACTGGGTCTCAGGATACCAGCAGGCAGCCTGGACAGAGACAGTCCAGACTTGCCACCAGGACGTTAACCGGGCCAACCGCCCTCCTGATCCCCCCCACCCCAGACCCCACCACAACACCTCGCCTCGTCCTCACCCTCCCCTCCTCCTACCTCGCTCAGGGCCTCCTCCGTCTCTGGACCTTGGGCTCCCTAAACTCTCCTCTGGGCCTCAAGGGTCTTTCTCACCCTCTGGGCCCCTCAGGCCTAGGTATTTTTTGCCCTAATTGTCCTCACCTGGTCCGCTTTAAACATCGTTTAAAATCATGGCTTAGAAGCGGGAAGGGAGGACGGGAGGCCAGGGCAGTTGGTTTACAAATGTGCCTCAAGATGGGCCTCATCCTCTCCTGGGAGATGGGTTGGAAGGAAGGCGGGGGATGAGTCTGGCCTCAGGCCCTTGCCTCACAGCTCCAGGATGAGAGCTTGCTCTTCAACTAGAAAGATCTGGAAGGATTAGGAGCTGAGGTAACCCAGGATCCTTGGGTGGGGATTTTTGTTGTTGCTGTCGTTTTGGGGGCAGGCCTTGAACACCTTAGGGAGGAAGGGGCCCCCTGAGCACAAACAGTCCTTTATTTAATGGTCCCCTTGTGACAAGAGCCCTTTCACAGGAATTTGCTGGAAGAATTTGACCAATTGAGGAGACAAAGCTCATTGACTCCCTTCCTCTGTCCTCATGTCATCCGATATTTAGCATCTTAGGGCAGCTGTTCACAGAGGAGGACAGTGTGTGTTCCGCAGAAGCTCATCCCTAGCACAGCCATGATCTTAAAAACCCTCTTTCTAATTTTCTGGGTCCTCAAAGAACTTGGGAAAGGGGACCTGGAAAATGGCAATTCAGAAACTTGAGATGAGGCCAAAGCATCATAGAAGGGCCCACCCTTCTCTATCCCAAACTCTGGGTATGGTGAGTTGGATCCAGGAAACCCCAAGATGCCACCCTCCCCAAATGAGCCTGTTTGGTTCCTTTTATTCCTCAGTAGCCTAAATATGTTTTTCATCTCTCCTTCAGGCAAGAAAATATTCGGTTGCTGTTCCTAAAGAAACAATAGTCCTCTGTGCAGAGGTTTGGAATCAAGGGTAAATCTTGAGATGACCTATGTCTTACAGATGCAGAGTCTATTACCTTCTAGCTGCTCCGGCCCTAAGCGTTCCTGAGGGCCACGATAGAGTGCACGGTTTTCTTATTCAGTATCCAAAATGAAGGTTATGGGTTAAAGAATATTGCTGAGAAATCATCACAATATGTTTTAATTAGTTTACAGATTAATGTAGCTTGTTTGCTAAATACTTGCAACCTGGTCTGTTGCCTTGGGAGCAGGGCTAGAAACAAAAGGTCAGAATTGGGAAAATTGAATAAAAATTGGCAAAGAACTCATCACATTTTATGACTGCCTCTCCAGCTAAGCCCCACATTCATTCCTCTTTCAGTTTAGAAGTGTCTTAACAACTCAAGAAAGGATCTAATGGAATCGAGATAACCAGCACCTCGTTTGGTGCCATGCTTTTTGAATGAATGAGCAAATGTTGCCATGGAAGTTTTGTAATCTCCTCCCCTCCCCCACTCCATGTCCCAACCCTCCCTCATAGCACTTTACCTGGCAGCTTCTCCACCAGCACTCAGCCTTAGCACACTGTCTTGCACATAGTAGGTATTTAATGAGTACATTGAAATAACTGGATTGAACTGGGTACACAGCAGAACGAATACCACGCAGTTGAGTGCTACCCACACTGAAATTCTTCATGCAGATCAAAGCAGAGTTGATGCCATGTTCAATTATTGCTCAACTCTTGGCAAGGATCTGAAGACAAATAGAAACATCTTGATCTATTTGTGCAAGAAGTCTGCTTGCAGCATCTGTAGCAAGTGTACATTCTCATCTTAAAAACTGATGTCCCTGGCCTGGAGAAAATAGATTAATTTTTTTTTAACACCAAAGACAAAGGCTTTATTATCTCAGAAGGAACTTGTTACCCATGTTATTTAAGGAAAATATAATTGGAAATACTTCATCCTGGATATAGTGGACTGATTTGACACTAGACATTTTTTAAAAGGTATAAGGGGTTTTTATCTTCATTATTGGAAGTACTTATGTTACCACTATTTCTCAAAGAGACTGTTATTTGCAGAAATATCACTGGGTTGCTTTTCAAGAGGAAGTGAGGAAGATTTAACTCCTGATTGGAAAGGATCACCTCTGAAGAACACATTTCCCAATTATCCTCCCATCAGCTGGCTTACTGGGTCTCAGGATACCAGCAGGGGCCTCCTGGGTGGTGCCTGCAACCAGTGATGGGGTTGGATGGGGGTGGCCTTGGGAGGAGGTTGGAGGGCAGGTTCACCCCCAACCCCCCAGGTGGAAGGTGGGGAATATGCTCAGCCTGCAGATAGCTCTGGTGACACTGCAGTTGGCAGGGCGCCAAGCAATTAGTGTCTCTTGAAAAGAAAGGGACCGACAATGGACTTGGCCACTGCTGGTATCCTGAGACCCAGTGAGCCAGTCCAGGGTCCAAAGTACACACTGAATCCAAGTCTGAGGCAGAATGGCTTTTTCACTCCCACAGGGTTATGGACTTGGATTTTGGCTAAAAATATTTCTTTCCTTTCAAAAGACTAAGTATCACAAAATGATTTTCTCTCCCTGAACTCCAAGGAGCCACCCAACCCCCTCCCAACCCTAGTTCCTGGGCTTAAGATCTGAGTGGATTCTACTCCCTCCCGCCAGGATCCTGGAGAGGGCAGATCTGAACGTCCTGGGCAATGAAGGGGCTGAAGTCACTTCACCAGCTGGTGCCGGGACTCCTCTTTCCAGATGGGAGAGGGGGGAGTTCCACACATCCTCTCCCAGGACTGGTTGTCAGCCCCCGGAGGACTTCTTGGCCTGGGAGTATCAGCATTGAGGAATGGAGTCCCCGAGGTGCTGTGGAAGAGCCTTCCAGAGTGTTTGAGCAGCTACCACACCTTCCAGTCTTTTCCAGCCTTTAGCCTCTCTGGGAGTAACCTGGGATCTCTGACCAGAGGGGCGTGAAATCTGGCCAAACTGGTCCCACCATCAGGGGTGGGGAGGGGAGAAGGGAGGCTTAAAATCTCTGAAAAACTGCACACACAGGAGGCTGACAAGAGTGAAACCACCAAAGAATCTTGAGTTTTGACAAGTTTTTAAGAAGTTTTTTGTTTCATTTTCTTTTATTTTAAAATAAGGTACATTTGCATTGTTCAAATTCAAAAGCTACAAAAGGGTATATGGGGAGGAAAAGTTTCCCAGTCACAGTTGCCTTCCATGAGGGCAAACACTGTCCACAGTTTCTGTTTAACAAGCTTTTCTTCAAACTTGTTTGAAACTTTTCAAATGCTTAGAGGCTATTTAGAGGCACTGACTTAGCTCTACATTGGAGAAGAAGTGATGAGTTTCTGACCATCTTTAAAGGAGTGGTACTGTTTGCCCAGCCTCTTGTCATTGAGGAAAGGTGTCCTTTGTGGGTAGGGGTGGAGCAGGGAGAAAAGACTGGACCGTTGCTATGGTTACTTCAGGCGATAGGGAATGCTGCACCCCTCACATGGGTTTGTTGGGGTCCGTCTCTGATCTGGGTGCCTGGTCAGGCAGGCCCAAACACCCAGGGCTGCCTCAGACACGGGCAACCAAATATCTTAACATACGGCAATAATGTTAGAAAATGAAACCCCGCAGTTCCCGGTTCCTTGGCTGTGGAGCCCACACGGCTCATGCTGTGATGCTTCTCCCAGGAACATCTCTTTCTAGGGCTGCACAAATGCTGTAGGATCATATGCCAGCTTGCTGGAGCTGACAGCTAAATGAGTTTGGAGAGAACGAGGTGTACAGCATCTTTGAATTTGACACAATTAGCTAGAGAACTGTCAGCTCACAGGAAAAGACAACCAGCTTGCTGGAGATGAAACCAAGCCAGATGAGCAGACTATGGGTGATATTTCTTTTCTCTTCAATGCAGATGTAATGAAGAGTGGCTACTAAATCCAGACATTGTCATATACATCATCTCTCCCCACCCTGGCAATCACCTTTGTTAAATAGGTATTAGGATTCACATTTTACAGTTGAGGAAATTTTGGTTCAGAGAAGTTAGGTTGCCCGTTAGGGTCACACAGCTGGTGCTTCACAGCTGCCTCTTAGTAATTCTGAGGTCTCTTCAGTCTGGGGATAAATGTTACTACTCATGCTGCACTTATGTAAATGATTAAGCCAAATTTAATGAGACTATATTTATTTTTCAAACAAAAGAGTCTGATTATCTTTGATAGAAATGGGGATAATTATAGAGAGAAATTCTATGTGTCAATAGAAAAAATATAGTGTACTCTTGTGGGCTGTCAAATTCTAGCCATGCTCACTGTCTCTGAGCTTTTCGACCTCTGTAAACTGGCTCCTAACATTTGTGCATTTTAGTAATTAACATTTCCATTATTTCTTTCCCCCTCCCAACTTGGTGCCACTGAGAACTAAAACCTGGCTGCCCAGATCCGTATCAGGACTGCCTAAAAAAAAGGAGAAGGAGCAGCAGAAGGAGGAGAAACCCTGCAAAGTGCAGCTGGACACCTCCACGCTCCGCACTGAGAAATATCTGTGACTGTGACGCTGGTGTAGATGCTAGCACCAGACATTCAAATTGCAAACTAGGAAATTCGTTGGCTTGGCACTGCTATTCTCACTCCACCATCTAAAAATGCTTTGAGATGGGGCATATAGATACAATGGAATATTACTCAGCCATAAAAAGAAACAAAATTGAGTTATTTGTAGTGAGGTGGATGGACCTAGAGACTGTCATACAGAGTGAAGTAAGTCAGAAAGAGAAAAACAAATGCCGTATGCTAACACATATACATGGAATCTAAAAAAAAAAAAAAGGTTCTGAAGAACCTAGGGGCAGGACAGGAATAAAGACGCAGACGTAGAGAATGGACTTGAGGACATGGGGAGGGGGAAGGGTAAGCTGGGACGAAGTGAGAGAGTGGCATGGACATATATACACTACCAAATGTAAAATAGATAGCTAGTGGGAAGCAGCTGCATAGCACAGGGAGATCAGCTCAGTGCTTTGTGACCACCTAGAGGGGTGGGATTGGGAGGGTGGGAGGGAGACGCAAGAGAGAGGGGATATGGGGATATATGTCTACGTATAGCTGATTCACTTTTTTATACAGCAGAAACTAACACAACATTATAAAGCAATTATACTCCAATAAAGATGTTTAAAAAAAAGAAAAAAAGTTATGGAACGAGGCAGGAGAGTGGGGGAGGGGGAGTTGGATGAAGGTGATCAAAAGGTGCAAACTTCCAGTTATAAGATAAATAAGTACTAGGGTGTAATGTACAACATGACTAATATACTTAACACTGCTGTATGTTATATACAAAAGTTCAGAGAGTAAATCCTGAGTTCTCATCACAAGAAAAAAAATTTTTTAAATTTTGTATATATATGAAATGATGGATGTTCACTAAACTTATTGTGGTAACCATTTCATGATGTATGTCAGTCAATTCATTATGCTGTGTACCTTAAACTAATATAGTGTTGTATGTTAATTATTATCTCAATAAAACTGGAAGATAAATAAATAAATGCTTTGAGCCCAACATCTAGAAATCTTCTCACTACCTTCTGGACTCAAAAACTGAGGTTACAGTTTGTTCTAACCATTAGCCCTTTCCCCCCTTCATTTTCTATAGAAATGTCCCTCATTAAGTGCCTGATTGCTCACACTATATAGAGGCTTAACTTAAGTGGGCACCCAGCTCCCACCTGCAGTACCATTTCCTGAAATGAAACACAACTGTTTCACCAGAGTGACTTACTCTCAGGTCTAAGAGACTGATTCAGTAAGATATGAGGCAATATACTTAGATTTGTTCTTTTCCCCTTGTTCCATCTATGCTGCTTCCGCCTTTGTAGATCTCTTATTTCACTACTTCTAACCCAAATCTCTCTGCACAGCTGCCAACTCAACTTTTAATATATGAAACTTGTGTTTCAAATGGGAGAATGAGGGATTCAGAGTATTCCACCCCAAAATATGCAAGCCTGGTGTAAGGATTATTTTGAGCCGAAGCCAATTAAGAAGAAACAGACACAAGAAAAACTCTCTGTCCTCTCCCTCTCTCCCGGGAAGGACAGTTTGATTCTTCATCACCAGAGACAACTCTAGACTCAGCCCAGAGACGACAGCAGAGAAATCTATACAACACACCTTCCGAAAACCCGTATTTTCCATCAGCTCCCCCCATATATTTACCTTTTCACAATTTGCCACTCACTCCTAGAAGCTCAAAGTACTTTTCCTTTGTCTTGTCACTTCTCTACAAATTTAATGCTCTTTTACGATGCGATATATGCATCCCCTTAAATCTGAGGCTCTGAGACTGACGCACCCATAGGCTAGAATGGATGTGACACTGTGCCAGCTTCCAGGCCCAGGCCCTGAGGGACTAGCGGCTCCGACATCCTGATGCTGGGAACACTCGCCCTGGGAAGCCAGCCTCTGTGTTGTGAAGGAGCCCAGAAAGCCCTGTGGAGTGAGTGGTCCACATGATGAGGAATCAATGCTCCCAGCCGGCAGCCAGCAATAACCTGCCGGCTGTGTGATGCACCATTTTGAAAGTGGATTCTAGTTGAGCTGCCCCAGAGAGGCCACACGGAGCAGAGCTAAGCCATCCCTGCTCAATGTAGGTTTGTGGCAAAATATGTGATTGTTCTTAAGTCACTAAGGTCTGCTGTGGTTTGTTACACAGCAGCGCCCGGTCTCCTCTGTGTACTTGGGTCTCCCCTCCAAGCGCATGGTGGGCAGTGGGGGCCCGCTTGGAGCTTCCCTCTCCCACTGCCTTCCCTTTGCTTCTGTTCTGGTGGCTGGTGACCTGCACTGGGTGTAGAGCAGTCAGTGGCAAGGGTGGCCTCTGTGGGGGTCAGGTATTGGGAGGGTCACACAGAGGGGGCTCAGGTTGCCTCAACAAGAACAGAACAGAACAAACTCTGGCCTCTCAGTCACTCATCAGCAGCCCAGAGTCCAGCTTGCTGGACCATAAACACATAGAGAAGATGGAATCTGTTGAGCCCATGTTGAACCTGGGAAATGAGGGCATCAGCTGAACCAGGGGACAAGTCGCCAAAGCATTTAAACAACCTGATGCCTTTTTTTCTGTATATTTGTTTATTTAAAAAAGTGTAGGAAATGAATAAAACGCTGCCTCAAAAGTATATACAACAAATAAATTATTTTGAGTTAAGCATTGCAGATCCACACAAATCAGTCCTAACCTTGACCCAGGTTATGTTCCATGGACTTACGCTTTTCTCCCTTGACTCTTCCTTGAGACATCCCCCTCCCGTGCAAAATGACTGCAGCATTAACCAGTCCTGTCTGAGTCGGGCTTTGTCACAGGTACAGAGGATGGGCGTGAGGGCAGCCCGGCATCAGCAGACCCAGCGTGGAGGATACTGTGCTGGCACAAGCTAGGCTTCAACAAATGTGTTCGGTTTTCAGCGACCCTGAAATATTTTACAGAAGTGGGGCCTGGGCTTTAAAGGAAAGAGCCAGGGGTATGTCGGGCTGGCCCCTTCAAGGAGGCATGTCTTTGGAAAACATTAAATCCACCTGAGGTCTCAGGAAAACAGCAACTTGGCCTGGAGTTTTGAGCTCTCGGTTAAAAGAAAATGGCCACGTGGGGCCCTTGTAAGTAAAGGTGACGTGTGATGACAGCCATGCTTTGAGGGTGGGATTCAGAGCACTGACTGAGTGACTGTCAGAAGTGGCCAGGAGGTCAGAGAAGGCAGAGAATGGAGGGCCAGAGCCCCAACGATGATTTTAAATATTGATACAATTTCAGGAGAGGGAAGGAAGGCACAGCCCTCCTCTGGCCCTTCCTGGAGGGTGTTTGCCAGCATCTCAGGTCAAGAGGCTGAGGGTCCCTGGGCAGAGCCAGCCTTTCAGAAGTAAAGGTCACTGTCAGCACCGAAGGCATAATTTTAAAACCCCCAACATACTCCTCCTCCTGGAAAGAGTTAAAAAAAAACCCTGGAACACACACCATTTAGGAGATTGCAAAACTCCTTTTCATGGAGGCAAAGTAGCAGGTGGACAAGTCTGGGCAGTGCATTTCCAAGGTGAAGTCACTGAACACGACGACCTGCATCTACTTTTCTTTTTTTTTTAAATGTTAATTCCTTTTTTTTTTTTTAATTTATTTATTTTTGGATGCATTGGGTCTTTGTTGCTGCTTGTGGGCTTTCTCTAGTTACAGCGAGCGGGGGCTACGCTTTGTTATGGTGCGCGGGCGTCTCATTGCAGTGGCTTCTCTTGTTGCAGAGCACGGGCTCTAGGGCGCGTAGGCTTCAGTAGTTGTGGCACGTGGGTTCAGTAGTTGTGGCTCGCGGGCTCTAGAGTGCAGGCTCAGTAGTTGTGGCGCTTGGGCTTAGTTGCTCTGTGGCATGTGGGATCCTCCTGGATCAGGGCTCGAACTCATGTCCCCTGCATTGGCAGGCGGATTCTTAACCACTGCGCCACCAGGGGAGCCCTGCATCTACTTTTTTTTTTTTTTTTTTTTTTAAATATTTGTTTATTTGGTTGTGCCGGTTCTTAATTGTGGCATGCATGTGGGATCCAGTTCCCTGACCAGGGATCGAACCCAGGCCCCCTGCATTGGGAGCGCAGTCTTATCCACTGCGCCACCAGGGAAGTCCCCCTGCATCTACTTTTTAAAGGAGGTTTTGCCACAGAAGTATCGACCTGGGACTGTACTGACAAGCCATAACACAATCCTTGTCCTCCCGGATGAGAACAGGGGTCACAAAGGCAAATGCCCACAGGAGCTGGGCTGGTAATGAGTATAAATGATGGATGTGGGCTGTGTGTAAAAGAAACTTTCCTGAAGCACCCATCAGCCTCAAGAATTGTCTTCTTATTTCATATGAGATATGAGTCCTGAACTTTCCATTTCATTATGAGAGAAGCAACTCTGCAGGGCGTTGACCAATAGCAGCAGACCCTCAGCCTCAGTGTGGGAGGTGACAGGGTTGGTGGGCCCTCCGGTGAACTGGTGAACCAGATGCCCCATCTAAAGATGAGCTGCGTTTCAACTCCAGCTGGTTGTTGCTCGGTGAGAATGTGAGCCCCAGCATGGCCAGACCTTCTGATCTGGATTTTTATGTAAACATTTTATAATTTTAAATGTTGGTGACTAACTCTTTAAAAAGATGTGCAGGCAAACAAAACACACCTGTAGTCTGGATCGTTCTGCAGTCTCTCCTGCAGGGGCAGGAAAGGTGTGGTAGGCAGAATAATGGTCCATGTCCTAATCCCCAGCACCTATGGATATGTTACCTTACAGGGCAGAAGGGACTTTTCAGTGTAATTAAAGAGCTTGAGATGGGGAGATAATTCTGGATTATCCGGCTGGGCTTTATAAGTGAAAGGTCCTTGTCAGTAAAAGAGGGAAGCAAGAGTGTCACACTGCCACCATCAGAGGCAAGGAATGAGAGCAGCCTCTACAAACTGGAAAAGGCAAGGAGATGGATTCTCCCCTAGAGCCTCCAGAAGGAGCACAGCTCTGCTGACACATGGATTTTAGCTCAGTGAAGCCCATTCTGCACTTCTGATCTCCAGAACCCTAAGACAGGAAATTTGTGTTCTTTTAAGCCACCATGCTTGCGGTAATTTGTTGCAGTAGCATTAGGAAACTAATACAGGTGGCCACCCTTTGGTGCATCCTTCAACGTTTTTAGAGGATGAAAATACTCTCTAAATTTCTATTTAGATGCTAAAGTATTGCTGCAGCTGGGAGAGCCACACACGGCAATTCCAGGAAATTTCTCTTATTTCTAGGTCAAAGGACAATGGGACTCAAGATGGATTTCTATGGTAGGATAACCACACGCAGAGCGAGAGAACCAGCAAGTCTCTTATCAAAGCAGGTGTGCGGCAGTACCCTCACACACACCCTTTTCTGGCTGGGCAGACTGCAAATTATTCCCACCTCCCAGGGGACAAGCACATGTTTATCTAGTGGTCAGCAGAAGTCAAAACCCAGCCATCTAACCAGTTAGCGTGAGCTGTCACTATGTCAGGTGAAAAGAGTTGCATGGCTATACATTTGACTTCTTAAATACACAGGACCACCAAATAAATAATAATAATAATAAAGCACACTGACATTTCCATCCAGGGGACCCCAGTGAGAGCAAGGGTCTCCGTGGGCTCCTAGGGGTTGGCACTGTCAACCTGAAGAAGTCTAAATCCAAATGCAAATCCAAATCCAGGGCTCACTGTATCCCTGTCCTGCGTGATTCAGCCTCTCCCCTCTCATTATGGACTGGTTACAACCCAACCTGAGTTCAGAAGGACATTCACCGTGATGATTGTATCCAGATCACAATTCATCATTTTCAATGTCTCAGCATTGGAATGAGTCCACTTGGAAATCAGAAGTTGGTGGCATCCAGAAAAACCTCCTGCTACCCTTCCACACAATTCCTCTTCTTCGGGATTTCTGGGTGGGAACCCTAAAGGGCATCTCAGTGCCCTGCTTTATGTGGAGTCTTTGGGGTGGGTCCAAGTTACTCCCCAGGCTCCATGGTCTCGTAGGTTTCTAGCAAGGGAAGGTCTGTGTTCCCTTTGCTCATATTCCTGTCTTTGGGGTGGGAGAAGGTGTACGATTCGCTCTCAGACTCAGAAAGGAAGCCAGAGGATGGCTCATCTTCGGTCAACTTTGCAGTTGGAGCCCTGGAGCATATGGGGGGTGGGGAGGGAGGGCAGTCCCCTGTGGGGCCCTGGAAGGGCCGGTAGGTGTCCACCTCTGGCTGGAGGAAGGACCCTTTGGAATCCTGCAGCAGATGCCCGTACACCATGGTGTCATCGATGACGGCATACACGTGGGAGTCGTTGTCCGTCTGTCTTTTCTGAAAGATTTTTGGCTGCATCGGCATCTGGGTATTGACGTTACCATTGTAGATACCTACAGCTGGGCCCTTGTTGATCTTCTTTTTCCTACTGAGGAAGGGAACAAGACAGAAGTCAGGAAGAAAACGATCTTAGAGGCTCACCAACTGTACATCCCTACTGGAATGAAGATCATTCAGGGTTCTGACCGGGTCTCCCCCAAGTCCCTCAAATAGCTTAGCATTTGAAACTGAAACTGCTGTCCTCAGCGAACATTTAGAAAGGGACCAGCTTCTGTCTCCAGTTTTTAAGGTGGAAACAGGAGCAGAGAGTGGTTTAGAGAGGGCACTGTTAACACCCTCTGTGCCTGAGTTTGTTTTGATACCTGCATGGTATCCAAAGGTAGAGACATCTGACAACCTCTCTTTCCTAGCAGAGACAGGTGGTGTCCCAAACCAACCACATCAAGCACGGGTGTGCCTAGGCCAACCTTCTATGACTCTCTGAGTTCTTTCCTGTAGCTAACGCTTCATCTCACTTTTGCATGAGCACAAACTACGACCATCTAGCTTCTAAATGATAGCATACGACACTCAGGATGGAAGGTTGTATCTTAGTTTTCAGCTGGAGTTGGGGACAGTAGGACTCAGCATCAGTAGAGGGATCCAGTCCCTTCAGCAGAAACCTCCAAAAGAGGAAAGAGCTACAAAGAAGACAAAAGTCAGGCTCGGGTGCCCGGGTTCCTCCCTAACACCATTAATGCTTGGTTTGTAACGTTCTTTGGTATTGGACATGGATGGGCATTTGCACTCCCTGCCTCGGAAAACAAAGCCTCGCCCTCCATCTCCACCAGTGAAAAGCAGGGGATGCTGAGTTTTTAGCCGACCAGGGATTCAAATGGAGGACAGTAGCTCAATTAGCATAATGGACCACATAATGCATGGCTGGCGGTTCACTAATTGTCAACCTATACTTTTCTGAGATAAAAATAAATCTAGTACATGTAGCTTGTAACACTGGGTTCCCTGGCCAGGATGACAGGCTGCAAGGCCTCCAGCCTGAAGCCTTGTAGCAATGCTCCGCCCACGTGCTCCTACAGCGCCTTGCTTGTCCCTACCAAGCTCTTCTCACACTGTCCTGACACCGCCTCCTTATTTGCCTGCTTCTTTAGTCCCTCTGCCCCCAGAGACGGCAGGAGAAAAGACTGGGTCTTGTGTATCCCCTGCACCTCTCCTGGTTCCTAGGGCCCCGGAGACCCTCAGGAAATACATGCTTAATGACCAAGTTCAACGGCACTGTCTGCCCTCCTTCTCACAGCAGGAACCCGTCCTCCCTCCCAACCCAACTTGGGGACAGACAAGCCTTATGCAAACCTGCCAGCCAGTGGCCTCCCCCACAGCAAGGCAGTGGCTGGTAATTCCCAGGCCGGGACTGGGGCACTTTAGGGATGGAGGCAAGTGCTGGCCCCTCCCCTCATCCAATGCCCTCTTGATGAGGAAGCTGGGGCCCAGTGTTAATGCCATGCTTTCTCATCTGGGTGGAACATACTGTGCACCCAGACAGGAAAGTTTCCTGAGAGGAATGATACAATGATGTCTCTTTAATAAAAGAAGTCCTCTTCCCTCACGTGAGATGTGTGCAATCCCATTTCACAGAGAAGACGCCTCCCCTTGAACCTGCCAACCCATCCTCATCAGCAGAGACATTTCAAATCAGCAATTTCAATTGTTTGCGCATGGCCCCAGTTAATAAAAAAAATTTTTTTTTAGTGTTTTGCTAAGGGAAATAGATTCCCCCCACCCCCATGGCTTTAATTAGAAATATGAGCAGAACTGATGAAATCTGGCAGCGGCATGCACTCTGTCTAAAAAGGTCAACACTTTCCTCTCATAAAACAGAAGCTGTTATCCTGAGGGGGTGGAAGGTGAGACTGAGTCAGTTAACTGGGTCTTCCTTCCTCTTGCCCACAGGGCTGGCTTTTTGGTGCTTGTCTGGAGGCCCATAAACAAGCATACGACAGACAGTTTGTTTAAGAAACTGGAGGAGAACAAGCTGGGCAGCGTGAGTGTGTTTTCCTCAAGGTGACGGGGGGCGAGGATTCACAGGCCTGGTCTGGCAGGGTCTACGTGAGCGTTTTCCTGCCAAGATCACCCCGGTGAGGACCGCAGTCTAATGAGCAGACACTGAATGATTCACAGGGGACTTGTGCGGAGGCAGCCGCGTAAAACTGCAGGCTAAAATGTCACCGCATGTGTATTTTGTTTTCCTCCTAGGTAGGGGATATTTTCCCCCTCCAAGCATAATTCACATCCAGCAATATTATTTATTTTCCACTTTTTTTTTTTTTTGGCCATGCCAGGCGCCTTGCAGGATCTTAGTTCCCCAAACAGGGATCCAACCCGCACCCTCGGCAGTGAAAGCTTGGAGTCCTAATTGCTGGACTGCCAGGGAATTCACCCCCTGCAATATTTATTATTTTGGCCGCACTGCATAGCACATGGGACCTTAGTTCCCCGACCAGGGATTGAACCAGCGCCCGCCCCCTGCACTGGAAACATGGAGTCTTAACCACTGGACCGCCAGGGAAGTACCTCCCCCCGCCACCGCCGCCCCGGCAATATTATTTAACATTGATCTTTGCGGGGAAAAGGGAAAGCAAGAAAAAAGTCAATAATTAATGACAGCTCTGGTCTGTGTGCTGTAAGGAGGTGTCAGCTCAGGTGAAGACAGTTTGAGAAATTCCACCTACTTCTTTTTCACAAAGCAAACGATGAGTCCGAGGGCAAACAGCAGTAAGGCGCCACCTCCCACCACCGCGAGGATGATGACAGTCAGGTCTGTGAGCAGAGACACAAGGGAGGGAGATGGGGAGACACTTGGTATCAGGCTGGTGATGAACTCCAGTAGATAGTCTTCAAAGATGTCTACCATCCATTCCTTCCCTCCCCATATGCACATGCTGCTCCTCACTTTAAGGGGAATCTGCTTCCTTTCCTCTTGAATATGGGCTGTGCTGGTGTGGACCTAACCTTTTAGAAACCTGGCAGCTTCCTGCGCTTCCTGAGGAAAAGCCAGCCACCATGTAAGAAGCCTGACTAGGCTGAGACCACCATGCTGTGAGGAAGCCCAAGTAGCCATGTGGAGACTCCACGAGGAAAACAAACCAAGGCTCCCAGCCGTGAAAGTGAGCAAAGGTGAACCATCCCAGCCCCCCTCTAGCTATTCAAGGCATCTGGCTGAGGTCCCCGATATCTTAGAGCAGAGATGAGCCACCTGCTGTGCCCCATCCAAATTCCTGACCCATGGAATTGTGAGCAAAAAAAAATGGTTATTGTCTAAGCCACTAAATCTTGGAAGAGTTTGTTATGCAGTGAAAGATAAAACAAACTGGGGGACCTACCAGATCTACTCCAAAGGCTACTCCTGGCCTATCCCAGCTGTGCTCCCCTGACTGCCGCAGCCCATTTTGGAGGAGAGAAGAGCAGGGAGTGTAGAAGAAAGCAGGGAGTCAAAAGTCAGAGGTGAAGGAGTTAAGGAGAGGGTTGTTTCATGTATGCTGTCCTTCTCCTACAGTTGTACAAAGGAAAAAGAAAATAAATCAGAGAGAGAGAGCCCTGCACCAAACCGGGATTTAGAATTTCTGGCTTGTTCAATAAGAAAACAAAAGGTGAGACTGTGAGAAAACAGGACTAGAAATAAATGACAGAAAATGAATGTAAGAGAGGAAGAAAACTCAGGAGCTAATCTGAGAGTGTGAGAGAGCTTTTCACTTGTGGCTTCTGGTCCCGTCGGTTCTCTTGCTGCTAACCACCTGTGTGGCATTGGGTGGACACACAGTCTATCTGACCACCAAAAAGGGAAGGGGCTGGGGAAAAAAACCTCCATGGTTCCAACACTCTGTGGTGCTCTGTGACTATCTTGGAATCAAGGGCTAACATGGCCCCACCACAGATTGCCTGAAACTCTTCAGTGGATACTACCACTTCGGGCATAAAGGCAAAATCCTCATCATGGCTCTGAGGCCCACGACTGAGGGCATTCAAGGATTCTAATGTTTCACTGGACTAAATAAAAAATGCCAGCATCATGTATCTGTGTCACACTTTCCAGGTCCTCATAGTTTAATCACCAACACTGAATCCCCAGTGATAATTTTATGGGGTAGTTACAATCATCTATTCTCTGCAGAGGAAGATCAGAGGAGTAAAGAGACTTCCCCTATGTCAGAAAGAGGTTAATAGTAGACTGACTACCAAAATGCCCTAATTCTCCCCCTGCCCTCACCCATGTCCTTTATTTACTGTGTGATCCTGCAGCTCCTCCCATCAAGAGATGGAGTCCACCTGTCCACCCCTTGAATCTGGGCTGACCAAACCAATGCTGTCAAAGGGACAGGGTATGAGTTCTTAACCTAATCGTCAGGAGACCTTGCATGCTTCCCCCAGCCTCTCTTGGATCTCTCTGCCTCTGCCATGAGAACAGGCCCCAGTTTGGAGGATAAGAGACCATGCTGAGGAGAGTCCAGGAATCCCAGTTAACACGGCTGATCTTGGCTGGGCCCCAGACATGTGAGAGTGCCCGGCCAAGATTGACAAAGTCCTCTAGCCAACCTGCAGCTGCCCATAGGTGCTTGAGTGAACGAACCCTGACAAGCCCAGCTCAGAACTGCCCAGCCAACATGTGAGCAATAACAAATGGCTGTTTTAAGCCACTGAGTTCTGGGGTGGTTTGTTATGCAGTATTATTGACACAATAGCTGACTGATACATGGACAGCCAGGACTCAAATCCATGCTTTCTGACTTGCCTTCCAGTCTTGCTCCTGATTCCTCAACTACCAACTGCTATCCACCAGCCCCAAAAGACCTTACCCATGGTCCTTGGGGTAAGCGAGACCCAGAAAAGCAGGTCCAGCTGCTTCCTGCTCATGGGGCTGCAGTTGGAGATGTTGACCCAGAAGCTGTGATAGCGGAAGCTTGGCTTGGGCAGCACCTCCTCCTCCAGGCTGAAGATCTCCTCGGTGTGGGCCCACTGCTCCTGGATGATCATGAACGCACGCCCTGTCTGGCAGACCAGGCCCGTTCGCTCTTTGAGGAATGTCAGGCAGGCCACCTGGTCTTGGGGCACGCTTATGTTCCAGGACACGGAGGTGAGGGATGGTAGGCCCCTGTCCCAGTTAGGGGTCCTCAGGTAGACCTTGCTTTTTGTGTCCAGGGTCACTGTGAAAACACCTTCCTCTGCAGGAAAAGGAAGAGAATCCACGCAGAAGTTGTTTCACTCAATCAAGATGGAGAGAATAGGAGGGCAGAGGAGATGTTGCTACACCGTCCAGACTACAGAGCTTCCTGCCATGATGGAGAGGCTCTAGATCTGCACTGGCTAAGAGAGTAGCCACAGCCACATGTGTCTGTTGAAGACTTGGAATGTGCTTGGTGTGACTGAAGAACTGAATTTTTAATTTTGTTTACTATTAATTTAAATTTAAATTGCCACATGTGGCCAGTGGCTACCATATTGGTCAGCAAAGGAATAGAGTCTCAGATTAGGTTCTCGGGCCTTTTGAAAAAACCAACCAAACAACCAACCAAACAAACAAACATAAAACAAGCCAGTTTGCCAAACTGGTGGTTGTCTCAGCTTCCTTTCAGAGATGCCCTCAATGGGGCTAGCATCTATCTAACGCCCTGCTCCATGGCGGGACTGGTGTAAACTGATTTCTATTTTGGAGATTTAGAAAACTTCAGGTTCTGGGAAGAATTCTAGAATTGCAAAGTTGAAAGGGTCTCTGACATGTCAACCAATCCACTCCTTATCTTCAGGTGAGATAAAACCCCAACACTCCACACTGAGGAGGGTGTGTCTTATTTTCAAAGACTCCCCAGAAGGAGTTTCTCTGGTAACCTTGGAGATACCAGGCAACCTGGACTGATCTTAATCTTATGGCCAGATTCATTTCCCTCCCACTCATGCCTCTGAGAACAAAATTACAGAGTAAACCTTGAATTAAGGTCTTGGTCAATTTAAAAATGAACTCAGCAACTTGTAGTGGTGACTGTGAATTTTAAAATCAACAATGTAGAGTTCACCGTTGTGACCGATTTAAACCTCATTTGCTGCCTGAGAAGATCACACACTAGCCTCCCAGGAAGGGTCTGCTCCCCCATGCAGGAGAACGCTCTAGAGATTCATCTCTCTCCCAGTATTCCTTCCTCTGTGCCCTCCAAACTACGTTCTGAATTGTCAAAGCAGAATCATAAAAATATCTGCATAAGGATTTGTATGTTACCACTTCAAGAATCCAGGACTTGGGAATATTTGGTTAGTTCTCATTTATGCCCTGCCTGCTTCCAAAAAAGCCTCGAACCTGATTATTTGTTCTGCTGCCTACCAAGCATCACCTCCCACTGTCAGAGAGTCTTATTTCTAACTCCTGGAATTTTCCACACTAGGTTAATGGTAAAGTCAGGATTAGGACTCATCATCTTGTATGAGGAACAGCCCACTCAGCTATCCCTTCTCTTCAAACTGACAATTAAGACGATCAGAAAACCAAAATAAGATAAGTGTCCCAATAAGAAAGGCTAAGAGGGCATCAAGATGGGGAGAGAGTGAAAGACCCCCTTACCTTTGAAGTGGGGGATAAAGGACACGGCCAGGCTCTGCCTGGAGGCCTCTTGCTGGAAGCTGGGGGCAAAGGTGCGGAGGGTCACCGAGACGTTCTGCTTCACCTGAATCTGCTCTATGGAGCCTCCAGAGCAGAAGGAGCCGAAGGAAAGGTCCTGGCCGGGAACGGCACTGGCCACGAGGTAGCTGAAGCTGGTGTTGCAGACCCTCTCGTGAGTGTGCTGCTGCAGCTTCTGGGCAGGCACCAGTGCCAGGCTGATGCTGTCTTTGGGCACCAGCAGCTTCCAGGAGAAGTCGTGCAGCTGCACAGGCAGCTGGAAGATGTACCATGGCACCTGGAGCGAGTAGGACTTCCTGTGGCAGTACCGGTGGTCCAGGCAGCCTACGAAAGAGGGGCTCGTGGTACCCAGGCTGGGAGGAAACCGGAAGTGCATCCTCTCCAGCTCTCAAGTCAGCCCGAGGCTTTCTCACTTTTCCCTTTGGTCTCTCCTCTCCTGCTCTGTCCTGTGCTCCTGCCTCCTTGACGCCCCTTTTCTAGCTTCCCTTGTGCTCTTGCATTCTTACTCTCCACTAAACCGGCAGAACGACTTTTGGGGAGTATTCAGGGTTGAAATTTTCTCTTCTTGTTTACTCAAGTTCTCAACTAAGACAACCTGTGTCTTAGATGCTAAGTGCCACGTGGGCAGGGTACAGGTTTTTCCCTTCACCCAGCCCTGCTGCCCAGTGTCCCTGCCTGTGGGGAGGCAGCTCGCCTAGTGGTTAGAGCTGGGAGTAGAGTTGGGGAGATCTCAGCTGGTGTTTCAGCTCTGCCGCTTCCTAACGGGGTGGCCTCGGGCTGGCTGCTTTGCCTCTCGCGGCTTCAGCTACTGCCTCAGTGGAGACCCTAAGAGCATCCACATCAGAGATGATGGTGGCCCAGCAAGGAGGTGACTATTGGTTTTGCTGCCCTCCACTGATTAAACATTTCTATGTGACTAGCACATGTCAGGCACGGCTAGTAGCTAAAGGGATAAAAAACGGAAGAAGCCAAAGTTTTTGAGCTCAAGACTTGGTCTCATGCAACAGAAGACAAGCGAGCAGTGAGCGTGGAAGCAGGGGGCGTGCGGATGAGGGAGGTTGGGGAAGGCTACGAGCATTTCACAGGAGGGAGACCGGAGGCTGGACAGAGGAGACGTGAGCATGGACACGGGGGATGCCACTTGCTTCTGAAGGATGCATGTTCCCACGGAGGCTGCTGGTCTCAAAGCAGGTGTGTCTCCACCTTGCTCTGTGCTTCTTGGTTGCCCATGCTCACCCTCACTGCTGGGGGCATTTCTGATCATACTATTTACAACCCACCCAGTGGACCCCACTAAGACAGGGCAGGGAGGGGAGAACTCCCACAGCTCGGCAGGAGCACAGTGAAGGGGCGGGGGCGTACTTATGGTTTTCTCGGCGTTGATCCACAGGCGTGTCAGATCATCACAAAGGAAGGAGATATTGTGTTTGGAGCCAGCTGTCAGGGTGAGGTTGGTGCTGCAGGTCCGAGAGTCCAGACACACGAAGCAGCCGGGGACAAATTTGCGGCTCAGTTTGCTGGGCCGTTGCTCAATGGTCAGCGACATGGCTCGCTCGTTACTCAAGTCAACCACGTAGGTTTTATCTGGAACCACAAATAGAAAACAGGCATGAAGAATGGATCAGGACGAGCCCCGTGAGACAGCAAAAATGAGCACAAAATCTCTCATGGCTGGGGAACATTAGGAAATTTTTTTATTATTAAGAAAACATTATGATAGCTTGAAACAAAATTTAAAAAGAAAGTCAGTGGACTGCATTTCGACCATCCTTATGTAACTGCTTTCATTTCTTCAAATTCATTTTTGTCCTTGTGCATATGCATGCATATTTTCACCTATTTAACTGTATGGTGTATATAAAATTTTATACTCAGATTTTACTTTATTATTTTATACAGATACACTTATTTTACCATATAGTTTTCATATTCACTAAGCTTTTAAAATATTCATTAATTTTAGTCACCTAAGTGAGATTTAGCATCACCTATTTAAATATTCTCCCTCTATGAAGAGTAATTAACAACAGCTGGTATTAGTGCAGGGATACAAGATTCATAGACAGGATGGAACCATAGGTATTATAATTTAATCTCTAATAAATGCTACATTTCAAATAAGTGACAAAAAGATGAAGTACTCCATAGGCTGGGCCAGGAGAACGGTCTCTCCCATTAGTAAAAGAATAAAGTTACACTGGTACTTCAAAGCAGTCACCAAAATAAAAACAAAGAGAATATCTTTATAAATGTGGAGTAAACACAAATTATAAAAGCAAAAAAATAAATAAATAAAGATTAAAATATCTGTCTGACTTAGGTACCATAAATAATGTTTAAAGGACAAGGGACACACTGGGAGAAAATATTTTCTACATCGAATGATTGAGCAGTTCACAGTAAAGGAAATATAAATGTCCAAATAGCCAAAATATGAAGTGTTGTTAGTATCACTTGTAATACTACTTATAATTAGAGAAAAGCAAATTAAAAGAAAGTGTATAGTATAAAAATAAAAACCCTACACCCCTATAACCCAGCAGTGTGACATGGGTATATATACCCACATGTGTACACCAGTGCTGTGACAGTGACTGGAGTAATACTGGAATAGTTAAACAGACCATGAAACTTTCACCAATGGAATATTACACAGCAGTTAAAAAGAATGATGGAGATCTAAATATACTGATATAAGAACCTCCAAGACATAGTATTAGGTAAAACAGCAAGTTGTAGAACCATAGACTATGACACCATTTGATTGTAAAGTCTCTATGTAAAATGAAATAGCTATTTCTACATGTACATACTTATGTATGTATGTACTTAATATTTAAATGAAGAGAAAAAAGATTTGGAGAGAAATATAACAAATCCATAATTGTGGTTACCCTAAGAGAGGGGCCTGGAAAAAGGGACAATACAGATGGTCAGGGAAGATTTTAGCTTTGTCTGTGATGTTTGAATTTTTAGTTAGAAAATATGTATGTATTTCTTATGTAATTTGGAAAAACTGCTCCATTATTCTTTTTTTAGGTCACTTCTATGATTGCGCCACTTGAAATAAAAGACTCTAATAAGCACATGCGCATGTTTCGTTTTTATCTATTTCCTCAGGATAAAATCCCAGAACTGATTGTTAGGTGAGAGAATAGGAAAATTTTTTCAACTATTTAGAATGGATTACCAGACTACTTTATAAAAGAATCATTTCACTTTATAATGTCATCCCCAGAAGGCTCTACACTATGAACCCCTGGAAATCACTTTTTACTGAGCTGCTTTTTAATTTCATTCGTTCTGCTTTTACAGAAGCCATCAAGTTAGGAAGATGCCTGTGCAAGGTGGTGCTGCCTTTGCAAGTCATGGGTGTTGCCGATGTGTCCATCGGGTCTCTTAGCCTCTCTGCCTGCAGCTCCAGTGAATAAATAAGTCCAGTGCCAGTTGGGAAAGCTCTGTTTCCCAAGAGAGTCTGCTAGGCTTCCTCCTTCCTGGTAACAGGAGCCACATACTTAATAGAATTGTTGCTTTTGAACTGGCTGCCAGGGAGCTCAGTGTCAAATTAGGAGCAAAATTAGGGAAATGTCTTATGGTTGTCATATCTGCTGACTCCTTTCTTTAGTTCTTATTGCTTATGTCTATGTAAATTTTACTGTAAGTTCTAATAGTGCTTTAATCAGAGAGATGACATATCCAGAGCTGGAGTATATATGCTAATGTTGTTAACTTAAATATGATTTGATTTAGAAAATGGTTAGCTTTTCAATCTCCTAGCCCCACATTCAGCTCATATCTTACTGTCCTTTAAAATTTATCTTTGTTGTTACCTCTGGGAAACCCTCCCTACCCCTACCCTGGCTGTGTTAGGAGCCCTTTTGCTTCTGAAGCCCCACTCACCTTTATCGAGGTCCAATCACAGGTTGCAGAAGCCTCCCTACCCCCTCCCTCTTTCCTAATTTGTACGGTATCAAAGTAGTGCACGCACAGAAGTTAAAGCAGGGTTTCTCTGGCTTGGCACTATTGACATTTGGGGCAGGGTAATTCTTTTTTTTTTTTAAGATTTTTTTTTTTAAATTTTATTTATTTATTTATTTATTTTTGGCTGTGTTGAGTCTTCGTTTCCGCGCGAGGTCTTTCTCCAGTTGCGGCAAGCGGTGGCCACCCTTCATCACGGTGCGCGGGCCTCTCCCTATCGCGGCCTCTCTTGTTGCGGAGCACAGGCTCCAGACGCGCAGGCTCAGTAGTTGTGGCTCACGGGCCCAGTTGCTCCGCGGCATGTGGGATCCTCCCAGACCAGGGCTCGAACCCGTGTTCCCCGCATTGGCAGGCAGACTCTCAACCACTGCGCCACCAGGGAAGCCCGGGGCAGGGTAATTCTTCATTGTGGGGCTGTCCTGTGCACTGTAAGATGTTTAGCAGCATCCCTGGCCTCCACCCACTAGATGCCAGTAGCACCCCCATGGCCCTCCATTATAACAACCAGAAATGTCTTCAGACATTGTCACATGTCCCCTGGGGGGCAAAATTGCTCCTGGCTGAGAACCACTGGTTTAACGAATCAAATAGTTTTCTAAGGTTTGTTATGAAAACAAAACTCCCTCCCCACTGTGACCACTCCCCAGAATAACAACTTTCAACTCTTTTAGCAGGTTCTCTATACAATTACATCCACAGCACCCAACAACATGCTTCTATTGCTGCTTCCAGATATTTCTGTTTCAGGTTGTTTTAAAAAATTTATTTATTTATTTATTTATTTATTTATTTATTTATTTATTTATTTATTTATTTATTTATTTTTGGCTGTGTTGTGTCTTCGTTGCGGCGCATGGGCTTTCTCTAGTTGCGGCAAGCGGGGGCTACTCTTCGTTGCGGTGCGCGGGCTTCTCATCGCAGTGGCTTCTCTTGTTGCAAAGCTCGGGCTCTAGGCACGCGGGCTCAGTAGTTGTGGCTCAGGGGCTCTAGAGCGCAGGCTCAGTGGTTGTGGCGCACGGGCTCAGTTGCTCCGCAGCATGTGGGATCTTCCCTCACCAGGGCTCGAACCTGTGTCCCCTGCATTGGCTCGGTTTCTTAACCACTGCGCCACCAGGGAAGCCCTGTTTCAGGTATTATTTGTTGGTTTCCCACAAAAGAAGATGAGGATTTCCTCCCCTTCACCCACACTCACATCCCCCTTCCCACACTCCACACCTCGTATACAACATACACACACCCACAGTACACATGTCCAGCAAACATCCAAACCACACACTTCCTATTCACCCATCTTCCCAATCTTTACCATCATATTTTTATGTTAGATCATTATTCTGTGTTGGCATTATCATGACTATGTAAACAATAGTAACACAGTGTTTACACAGTCACGTTATTTCCATGCTATAGTTTCTCTTTCTTGCACAAGATTTTATTTCCCTAGAATTAGTTATTGCCATTTAAATCATTTCCTTAGTTTCTATGTACTTATCAGTAATTTGACACCCAAACTCTCCCCAACTTGTATAAATCTCCTTTCAATACCTATGAGAACATTAGGTATATCATCAAGTTATCTTTCTGAGAAGTCTCTCCAGAGCCTTCTCAACTGCTCTCATCTAAAGGGGCCCAGGTATGGTCTTGGGTCCCCTTGTACCATCATCCTAAGATTCTCTTTGCCTCTCTCTTGAAAGAAAAAATTTTTTGGCCGCACCTCGAGGCTTGCAGGATCTTACTTCCCTGACCAGGGACTGAACCCAGGCCAAGGGAGTGAAAGTGCCAAATCCTAACCACTAGGCCACCAGGGAACTCCTGAGATTTCTTACTTATCCATGGGGATAAGTCAGAGGCCACAATATGTGTCAACTCTTCCAGGACAAATTAAAGACTCACAGAGGGGCTTCCCTGGTGGCGCAGTGGTTAAGAATCCGCCTGCCAATGCAGGGGACGTGGGTTTGATCCCTGGTCCAGGAAGATCCCACATGCTGCGGAGCAACTAAGCCCACGAGCCACAACTACTGAAGCCCGCGTGCCCTAGGGTCCATGCTCCGCAACAAGAAAAGCCACTGCAGTGAGAAGCCCGTGCACTGCAATGAAGAGTAGCCCCCGCTCGCCGCAACTAGAGAAAGCCTGCATGCAGCAACGAAGACCCAACACAGCCAAAAATAAGTAAATAAAGACTCACAGAGCAGGAGTTACCCAAGAAAAAACAAAAACAATGACAACATTTAGTTAAGGGCTCCAGGTGGCTTCTGGGGGGTTATAAAAGCTGAAAAAGAAGCAATGCAACTGTTTCCACAACCAGCATTTACCCAGATCAGTTACTAGAAGTATCTGGTATAACATTCTGGAAACACATCCATCTACCTTATTTGAATCATGTTAACCCAGAAACCTACAGGGCTTGAAGATACACTTAGTCTGCTGGTATTTTCAGAGCAAGTAAACGTATCTTCCAGAAGCTAGAGGAGGATGCAAAAGGTAGTAGGCTAGCAGTCTGCTCCCACTAAAGGGAGTAACATAGACAGGTAGACTACTATTAACTCATATGATCATTATCAGCAGGGCCATTTGAACCTTTTAGAAATAATATCAGAAAATGAGAGACAGGCTGTGTGGGACAACAGAGAAGTTCTCTCTCTACGGTGACTATTAGATGAAACTTCAAGAGGACCAAAATTATTTTTTATATCTCCAGGTAATGGAGTGCTAATAATGCCAGGTATGGCATGGTAGTATTGTATCATCAAAAAAGATGAGAGTGCGTTATGGAGCACTGAAAAGCAAGATGTGTTTGGTGGAGACAAATGTAAATCAAGCTCTCTGACATTGCTGAACTGCACGTTTTGGGCAACGTAAGCCATCCATGCTCACACATCTGGTCACAGCTGGCCAGATCAGCCAGGGCAGCTTGTACATTACTCATCTTAAGACACAGGACACTTGTGCTCAAGCCATGGAAAGATATTCTCTGCAGGAGTCCTCTGGGTCTAGTTTTAGCTAAATTGATATTGTCAGCAAAGTAGAGAGAGAGTACAGAGTAGGGTCGGGGGAGAGACAATCAGGTACAAGGTAACATCTGCCTGCTGCCCACATTCAGAATTTGGTTTTTTTCAGTCTGGGCCCACTGTAGTCAGGTCCTACTGTGGATGATGAGGGGTCAGGGTACCTCTGACAGCTGCTTCCACCCTTGCTGAGGCTCTGGCTTTGCATGGTTGCTGTGACAGCCGCCCTCTTTGGCTTGAGAAACCCTCCCAGCTCTGCCTCCACTCTGTTTTTGATGCTCTTGTCCTTGTCTGATTCCCTCAGCAGCCAGGCTCCTGGTGCCCCCACTGTGTCCCATCTACCTTGCCCCTTCTGAGGGGTTGTGCCTTTAGATAGTGTATCTGGCTCTCAAGCCACTTTGGACGAGAGGCTGCCTCCTGAGATTAGTGCGACAGGGTTTATGGAGGGCCTGGAATGCGCTGGAAACTGTGCTGAGCGTAGGAAAACAGAGGAATAAGACAAGATGCCTGATTGGGAGTTTAGTGGGACACAGACATTCAGATGGATAAACGAGACATGGTAGTGATGGGGAGACAACAGAATGAACCACTGAATGGGGGTGGCCGTGGGAAATTGTTTGGAGGAATCCCCTTTTCCCTGCCACGTGCATCACAGGGATTGAACGTGGGGAGACGAGGAGGGGTGGCAGGTCGGTTTGGGACACGTCTTTAGAGGGTGTTGAGGAAACACTCCCTTTCTCCAGCCACAGTCTCGAGGCCTCCCAGCATGCCCCACCCTGGAAGTGTCAAGAGTGGCACCTTCTTTAGTCTAAGTCTACCCTCAGACACCACTCGCTGGGGATAGTGCTTGCTGACCTAGCAAAACTGAAGCGTGTGGAGTCTCACTGCCCAGGGGTCATTGACATAGAAGAAGGGCAGTCTCCCTGGGTAGGCAATGGGAGGCTCTGCTATGACCAAGGGGACCTGCACACACATGTACAACGACTCATTCCCAGCACCAAAGAAAGGAATGAAAGAAGAGCCCCTGTCAACCCAAGTTCAGAGACAGTGGCAATGTCAGAATACCTTCTTCATGCTCCTCTTTTTCCCAAAGACTCCCCCGCTAAGACTCTGAACTTGTCCTTGCTGGGTACCAATCCCCTTCTCAACGCACACCCCTTCTCATGAAGCCTCCGCTCCCACTCAGTCACCATCCTCCTCCCCCAAACCAAAGCCACTCTGGGCTCACTCTGTTGCCTTTCCAGGTGCAAAAGAAAGCCATGAAGGTAAAAAGACCCTTTCAAGGGGGTTTGAGAACACCCGAGAGTAAGACTCCAACAATATCAGTCTCTTGCCACAGTCTGAATAAGAAAATGAATCAAAATCAGCCAGAGCAGGACCAAGAGACCCAAGAGAAATCCACCACTCCAAGTAATGACTGGTACAGACAGTAACTGCAGAGCAAAGCCAGAGACTCCAGAACTATCTGCTGGTCTCCAGTGGCCCAGCTAGCCAACCACAGAGACTGAATCTTTAACAGGGAGGGTTAAAACAAAATTGACAGTCTGTGAAAGGCTCCTTCATCCAGGGGTTGAGTGTGTGTCTCTGCTCATGGGGAGGAAAGAAAGGAAGAGGCAGGTGTGTGACAAGGAATGCAGGTGGGGTCCTTCGAGGTGGAGGACCAGACTGGGTCCTTCAGTGTCCAAAGTCAGCCAGACATTGGGAATAAGGACTGGGTGAGCAGTGAGCACCTGAGACAAACTCCCCCTAAACACTTTATCTCCTGTGCAAGGAGGAAGAAGGGCTCAGCACTGCTGCTTGGGCTGGAGAGAGGGGGCCCGGAGGAGAGGCATGATGTGTATGGGGTGGCAGGGCACCCACCAAAAAGGCACACAAATGAATTGCTTCCAGCCATCTACCTCTTAGTGGTGTGTGTTGTAACCTACCTTATGCTGTAAACAACTAAAGACCCTCAGAAGGGACAAAAACTCGCCGTACAGAAAATCACCAACCCCACCCTCCATAACAGTGTTTGGAGGCCACAAATCCCACATAGATTAGGACACCTTCTTGCTAAGTGACTTGGAGTCATGCAGTGGCCTATCCAGGTCAGGGCAGTGGGGATATTTCATTCCCTGTGGGGGAATAAAGGGGAACAGAGAATTTTAAAACAATAATAAATCTGAGTAAATCCAGGCTTGTTTTTATTGTCACTATGCTCTAGTGTTTCTAAACAATGTCAGCGATAAACTACTCTCCCTCACTAAAAATTGTTCTTTTCTTTCCAAAATTGTTTGTTTTCTTACAGAGAACATAATTTTTAAGCAGCTCTATTAAGCAATAATTGAATTACAATAATCTGTACATATCTAAGGTATAAATTTGCCTAGTTTTGAACCTATATACACACCTGTATATACATCAACATAATCAAGATAGTGAATATATTCATCACCCACAGAAATTTCCTTGTGCATCCCCCTCCCTCCTCTCACCACCCCCCAGGGTGTTAGGAGGGGTGTTTTGTGATGACTAAGCCATCCCAGGGCTACCATAGGCTGGAGCAGTGACTTGATGAACAAACAAAGCTGAAGAGTGTGGCTCCTCATTGCCTAGGAGAAGGTATATGTAGGGAGATCAGGAACCCTGGCGCAGACCACTGGGAGCCTTCAGCATGGCTGAAGTTACTGGCAAACCATGGGAGTTTAACACAGATACGGACCAACCAACCATAAGTACAAAACAAACACAAGCGTGGAACAACCACCCCTAGCACAGAACAACCAACCACAGTTGGGGAATAACGAACTACAAGCACAGAACAACCAACCACAAGCAGGGAACAGCCAACCACAAGCACTCAGGAAAGGACGGAGGGGATGACCCCTGCCAATACAAGTGCAGAGACAGTGCCAAGGTGTGGAAGAGAGCCAAGTGGGTAGAGATGGCAGCCAAAATTTTCTCTGAAACATCTATCATCTGTGCAAGAAAGTACAAGAGAGAAACCAGACCAACAGCATTTGTTACCACCAGCTGATGAAGAGAGTGAATGAAAATAACAGACAGAATCGGCTGACGCAGAACCAAGAGACCCCACCCTGGAGAACTCCGTCCATCCCAGTGATGCACAGTGTATAGAGAGAGAGTCCTGGGCACCTACAACTATCCACTGCATCCCCAGAGGAGCCCGTGGAGAAATGGCCACCTACGTAGAGACCAAATATTACACCAATAGGGTACACAGATTGCAATTATTAAAATAAAATCAACAAGATATGAAAAGAAAATAAAAAGAAGAAACTCCTTCTGGGAAGTGACCTCCTGCATCCTATAAGTCTCATCTGTCTTCTGGATTACAGGCTAACGTCTAAGGACCAGTGCTGTGTCTTTTTCAACTTTGTATCTCTTCCTTGACCTAGAGCCTTGCAGGATAACATTTAAAGAGTGCTTACTACCTGCCAGGCACTGCCACCTCATTGCTCCTCACAACACCCCTACGAGGACAGTCCTATTATCTCTACTTGAAGATAAACTGAGTCACACAGGAGTTAAGTGACTTGCCCAGGCTCACACAGTAAGTAGGGGAATCAGGATTTTGAATCCACACAGGCCAATTCCAGAGTAAGTGCCTTTAACCACTGGGCCATGTTGCCTGCAAAACAAGCTGTCCATACATATTTACAAAACCAGACAAACGTGTGAGTGTACAGGGCTGGCTGCCTTGGGCAATCTCTTGAAACTTAGGGTCCACGTTGGGATTCAGAGAATCAAGATGGAGATGTCCAGAAATCAGAGCTCTCAGGGACTCCAGCATCGCCTAAGTAAAGATACTTCTGCTGGCCAAGTTCACTCACTTGCCTAGAAAAATGCAAACCATGCTTGATGTAAAGCCTTGACAGTGCTAAACACATCTAAAGTGCAGTTAACCACTATTTACCTCAAAACTGAAGCCATATCCTTCTTGATGCTGGCAATAGCATGTTGAACAATTTGATTATATTTAGAAATCAACCCAGCTGATGTTACTGGAAACAGAATTAATCAGCAGCACTTCACCGTGACTGAGATGATAAACAAATCCCTGCATCTTCTAAAACTCAAACCCACTCCATTTCTGAATCCTTTCATGGCTGTTTTCAACATTCTGATAAAATTGTGACATAGAGTCATCAAAATGTGTCAGTGGACACACATGCACATACACACATGTATATATAAAGTTAGGCCTTGTACACGGTTATTGTGAATTAGAAGGACTCTTGGGTCAAGATATGAAGGCACTGAGGCTTCCTGAGGAGCCGGGCTCCAAGTGGGTGCCGAGCGGGCACTCCCAAGACGGTGTCAGATGGGCAACCCTGGGAGTGGATCCCACATGGTCACTTTTCAGGTGTTTATCAGCCATGCCATTTCACATTCTCAATTTCTCTGCCTGGTTCTGTCTACTTCCCGGAAGTAAATAATATTAAAAACAAGGATGAGAATCAACCCTGTGGGCAGAACCCATCCTCAGCACACATCACAGATGTCCTGGTTCAAGACCACTTGTCACAACGCACAGACTCCAGCTCATAGATGAGCCCCAGGAATAGCCACTCTGAACTCATCCCGTACCTTTTCCTCAAGATCCATGCCACTCCTCTCCGTGAGGCAAGGGCACCCAGGGAGCAAGTTTTAAGGAGTTGCTCACTCTCGGGGGCTGACCTTGTACTGACACAACCCTGAGGGTGAGAGCCTCTGTGAGAGGGAGCTCCTCAGAGCGGGTGCCTCCTTCAGTGTTGTGCCCTGGGCATATAGCCTCGCTGCAGTCCTGGCCCTGATGACCCTTCTCTAGGTTCACGGCATCTCAGTGAATGTGTGTGGAATGATACACAACCTCATTCTCACAGAACCTGGGGTTCTGTGTGGTCCAGAAGCACAGGCTCTGGGTTCTGAGATTGCTCTGCTCCTGGCAAGCTGTGTGATACTGGGCTAGTTCCATAACCTTTCTGAAACTTCTGGTTTCTCATCAATAAATGAAGATAATTCCTGTTTCCCCTGCAAGGCTATAATAAGGATTAGCTGAGACCATGTGAGTGGTGTGCTTAGGGCAGGGCTTGGCACTCAGACAATAAAAGTGTTATCATCACTGCTCACGGTGCTGGTGACATCCTGATTCACACTGTAGGGTCAGTCAAGACATGAGCTCTAGAAGGTAACCTTCCAATGTCTTCATTAAAAACAACTTATCACCCTGAATGCAAGATCATCTTAGCTTCTTACTGTGCTGAAGTGGAACAGTATGCCCGGCATTCACCAGTGACCTGGTCTCACTGCCTAGCAACGCACTTCCTGAAAGTCTTACAGGGTCCAGAGTCCAAGTGTGCCAGAGCCACAGACAAGAAGTAGGAAGGGAACCTCAGCCCAAGCAGACTACCCAGGAAGGAAAGAAGGCACTGGAGGAGGGGGAGGGGAAGGAAAGTGAGGCTTACTTACTGCTTTCATCTTGTGGATGTTGGACCAATACTTGAAACTGCAGCCGGAGGATGCCTGGATTTTGGACATCTTGGTCACAGCCCTGCAGAGAGAGGTTGAAGTTCCCGGCGATGTTCCCAGGCTGCTTGTCCTGCAGCTTGAACACCTCGCGGTTGGTGGTGGAGCCTGGGATGCAGTACTCAACCCGCTCCTCCTTCTTCACGCAGTTGGAGACACTGAAGTGGAGGAAGGAGACGCTCGCCCGCAGGTGCGCAGGGATGATGAACTGCCACGTCATGAGCTCATCCTCGGGGAAGCCGTCCGGGTAGTTGGCAGACATCAGGGTGGCTGAGCCTTCACCTTCGAACACAGATTCGATGATGCACAGGCCTGTTGGGGGTGGAACCCAAACGAGAGAATAGGAGGTGATTAGACCCTGCCCTGGTCATCCATAGGTGGGGGGACAGGGGTTAGAGAAGAGGTGAAGGTGGGTCTTAGGTCCTGAGCACTGGGTCTGGATATGGCATGTTTATACTCAAGGTAGAGAGTGAGAATGAGGATACATCAGTGGTGTGTGAGTATATGTTTAATATTCAACCCAGCAGGGGAAAAAAAATAAAGCCTTAATTTGTAGTGTCTGCCCACTTCCTTGGTGTAAAGACTCCCACTACAGCTGATTTCAGGCTACCAACAGGAGATGGATGAACGTGGAGTTGGAAGGAGATGGACAGCCCTCTCACCATCACATAGGATTTTCACCATACAGATCCAATGGGCATACCTAACTTCAAAGCATAAATAGTAAAATGCAGTATATTAACTACAAAGTGTTGAGTTTTGAGTACTTATTACCTTTGTTCCTAAACTAATTTATTTAATTGTAAGTTTATATAATTTTATTTTTAGTAATGGCTCTGTTTAATACCAGCTCACAAAATTCCAGAACACTTAACATTGGCACTCGTGAGCTGCTGTGGGCCAGCTCTGGCATACCACCGATACAATTCTAGAAACTGTGAAAGAGACAGAAGACAGGACAAAGACGTGAGAAACAGAGTCATTAAGGTCTGTAGAGCCAGTCCCGTTTCATTTCTTGAAAACAAGCCTCACATACAAAGGACAAAGGAAAGAGTTACCACCTGGTTTGTTTAACTGAGGAGGGTGGGTTCACACCAGGACTGGCCCACATGCTTACAGAAGAGTGGGACTTCCTTTAAGGTGTTCAGATAGAATCACACAATTGCCGACATCTGACCATTTCTGATGGAGAGCAAGGGTGATTTTGTAGGTTTCAACCTCAGCAAACAGAGGGGAGGGCATGGCGAGCTCACGTTTTATAGACGACCGGTTTGTGATGCTGAAGCCGGAGACATTTCTGTTGAGGAACCACGGGAGGTCCAAGGCCATTTTCACTCCCTCTTGCATTTTGATCCGGGACACAGTGCCGTTGCTGCAGAAGGTTCCGATCCTGACCATCGTGGTGCCAATGCGGCTGCTGATGCTATGAGTGACTCCATCAGGGCAGCTCTCCCCCGGCCTGATCTGCCTCAGGCGAGGGAGGGAGAACTGCAGTTCTAGACCGATGTTCTTGTTAGCTTTGACATCCCAGATGAAGGTTCTGTTGAGGGTGGGCAACACCGACGTTGAGGGCTGAAGATGAACCTTTCCAAAAGGACATGGACCTGACATGCAGTCTGAAACACAGTCACAAAACAATCTGGTCAGAAACGTTACTGGGCCACTCACTGCCCCTCCTCAGCCCCTGTAGTGAAATCTTTGGAGGGGGGGTTTTCTGGGGGGCCCACCCATCTCCTGGCTACATGAAAGTTGGTTGCCAATGGCTCACGGATGCATCCCTCTCTGGGGAAGTGCCTTGGCTGGAGGGAGCTGCCTTGGGGCAGAAAAGCCTGAGAGGTTTCCCTGCCCCTGACTCCCATCCCAGCAGGGAGTGTCAACCCACAGCCAATCACTGCCAACCAAGGAGTGAAAAGCCTGACATCCCTGATTCACGTGACACAGCCTGGCAATTGTCACTCAAGCTCCAGATCAGCCTGCAGCTAAAACCACATCTTTGCTTCGCTGTCCTCGTTCTACCCTGCTTTCCTCACTTCTTCACAGGTTTCTTCCGAGGGCACTCTCTTGACTCATGTCTTAAAGACAAGAATCCCCATGTCAGGCTCTGCTTCTAGGGAACCAGACCCAAGTCACCTCCTAACTACAAGTTTCCCCTGCTTTTTGAACGTTCGCTTTATTCCACTTTGCTTTTACGAAAGACTTGCATTCATTGGTACTTGTTTCCGCTAACCAAAATAAATCCAAAGAGAATTTTTGCTTTTATAAAAAAAGGTGGAAAGCGAAAAGAGCGTTCAGGGTTTGCTTTGCAGGGAGCCATTACAGAGGCAGTGGGTACCCCGAGAGTGGCACCGCCAAGCTCCTTCCCCGGGAACGACACAGCATCTCAGCATCACGCTGCTACAGCTCTGAACTCTGTCCGTGAGCATTTGTGCTTTATTTCAAATTACTTTGCACATCCGTTAGCAAGATGGTTCCTAAGGTAATTGCTTCTTTGACTTAACGCCATTTTGGCTTGTGAAAAATGTCATAGGAACACTCTACTTTTGGGATAGCGTGGGTCGGGGAGAGGGGACCTGCACTGTTTTCCAGATAAAGTTAGTCCAGTTGGTGGATCTCTGCCCAGGCCCTACTGGAAGCCAGAGGGAGGCCCTTTGCCAGTGGAGCCTTGCTTTGGGATACATATCCTACCTCCTCTATACCGAAAGAGTCATGATTTCTCAATTTTAAGGGTGCTGCGCCAAGCTCTACCTTTTAAAACTGGTTTTCCCATCAACACATTCATCAACAGACTGAGTACGCTCTGAATGTACAGCCCCTTAATGGCTGGAACCTGGAGGCAAGGTCATCTTCTTGCCTCCTGGCTTTAATGCTGGTGTTTTATTACCACTGCAGTTGAATTTTTTTTTCCCAAAGGCTAACACTTAATGACATCCTTTGACGTACTTTGTTTTCTAAGCCTTTTTAAAACAAAGGGAGAAACGTTGCTATCAGGGAAGCACTAAGAGAAAGCAGGCAGCCTGATAGTGAGGCTTCTGTTGCCTCCAGCGGGGAATCTGAAAGGTGCAATGGACTTTGGCCACTGTAATAATAATCTGCAAGTCTTTATTGCTGCTCCAGTGGAGTATCTGAAACTAGTGCCAACTCGAAATGGAATTATGGGAGAATTTCAGAGCTGTCTAGGACCTCTGAGGTCATCACGTCAAACCTCTCACTTTTGCAAAGCAGCCCTGGAGTCTGGGTGAGTCGTGTGGCGCTCGCAGTGCACACGCTCCTAGGACAAAAGCCCAGGCTGTGTTTGGTCGACTTTCGTTCTTGCCAATGCATTGCGTTGCTTAACCAATAAAACAAGGTTAGATAATAAGGTGACAAATGCAGCTAAAATTAGATTTTGTGTGTAGGTAAGGATAGTACCTAGTTTTTGGAGCTCGTGGAAACTTCATTGTTTCTATCAAGCCATCTCTTTCATAACTTTTCAACTACACTTCCCATGTGCCCTACTGGGTTCTGTGTTCTTGTGGGATCACTTAACCCTACTAAGGCAGTGGTTCACAGCCCTGGTTCCACACTAGACTCACTTGGAGGACGTTTGAAAAATACACATGCCTGGGCCACCCAAGCGACTCTGATTTAATTCCGTACCAAGTACCGGGAGTCAAAAAGCCCCGTCTCTCAGCCATGGCTCTGCCACCAGCCTTGTGACCCTGGTGGTGTCAGGTTGTGCGAGCACTTTTTAATTTGTTGCTAAGAGCTTTGTTTTCAGAATGGATACACAAGTAAGAGTAGTCAAAATGATGGGCATGCCTCCAAGTTTTCTGCTCCCCATCCAGTGCAAAATTGTTAAATAACTGAAATGATTCCTATCCAGAGGACGGAGAAGTGTAATTTCCGAAGTGATTCACACCTCATTTTCCCCAGCACAGACTTCTACTTTCATTAGCTTTAATGGGGCCATTCAAGAAGGGATGACATTGTAAATCAGTTATACTCTAATATAAAATAAAATTTTAAAAAATAATTAAAAAAAAGGAGGGATGACTGCAGAGGGGCTAAACTTTGAAACTTTCAGAATGTTTATTCAGGAAAGGTTTTTAAAAACAAGAGGCAAGCAGAACACTGAACTTGATTCCAGTGTCTAGATTTATAATCTAAAATTTTTATTTTCATAACATTTTCAAAAATTGTGAGCATGGGTTTTTACTATACGGTAAACTGTGTGAGGTCTGTGTGTGAGACTGGTCTCGTGAGATGTGTCTTGTGAGATAAGATTGTGGTACCCTTTTCCTTTTTTATTTTTTTTTAATAATATTTATTTATTTATTTGGTTGCACCGGGTCCTAGCTGCGACAGGCGGGATCTTTGTTGTGGCATGCAAACTCTTAGTTGTGGCATGTGGGATCTAGTTCCCTGACCAGGGATCGAACCCGGGCACCCTGCATTGGGAGGGCCGAGTCTTAACCACTGGACCACAAGGGAAGTCCCAGTACCCTTCTCCTTTTTCAAGATGGCAGTCACTTTCTTGGCTTAATTGATTGTAAAAGTAATGCATGCTTGTAAAAAAATGGCACTACAGAAGAACAGAAAAAAGACAATGAATGTCACCTGTTCCCCTCCCCTACTCACTATAGAAATAATATAAGGCTAGCATTTTGGTGTTTAACCCCCCAGACTTTGGGCTCCATATGATTATGCGTATTCAATAAAGTGGATTAAACTATACAAACTATTCTCCTACTAAAAGCTGCATTGTTTTCAATGGAACAAAATGACCTGGGGCATCTTTCTATGTCAAATACATAGATCTACTTCATTCTTTTAATAGCAACACACTACTCCTTTGAGTTCTTAAGTATATCAATAGTCTTCTCAGCTCTGTAAAAGCTTCATTGAGATTTTAATTGTAATTGACTTAAACTCATAAATTAATTTGGGGGAGAAATGACACTTAAAAAATACTGAGGGACTTCCCTGGTGGCGCAGTGGTTAAGAATCCGCCTGCCAATGCAGGGGACATGGGTTTGAGACCCGGTCCAGGAAGATCCCACATGCCGCGGAGCGACTAAGTCCGTGCGTCACAACTACTGAGCCTGTGCTCTACAGCCTGTGAGCCACAACTACTGAAGCCTACGCACCACAACTGCTGAAGCCCGTGCACCTAGAGCCCGTGCTCCACAGCAAGAGAAGCCACAGCAATGAGAAGCTCGCGCACCTCAACGAAGAGTAGCCCCCGCTCACCACAACTAGAGAAAGCCCACGTGCAGCAACAAAGACCAATGCAGCCAAAAATAAATAAATAAATAAATAAATTTATTAAAAAAAAAAATACTGAGATTTTCATCAAGTAACATGGTATATCTCTCCATTTATTTACATCTTCTCTTTGGTCTTTCAGTAAAATTGTATATTTTATTTCATATACATTCTATGTATTTATTAAGATTAAATACTTAACTAGAACTTTTGAATAATGGTGACCAAAAGCATGCATAGTGAGAATCCTCATGTTGTTCCTTGATTTATTGGTAACGCTTCTATGTCTGGCTGTTAAATATATTTGCTATCAGTTTTTTTTTTTTCCTGGCCGCACCGCAAGGCATGCAGAACTCTCCCTACCAGGGATCGAACCCATGCCACCTGCTGTGGAAACATGGAGTCTTTTTTTTTTTTTTTTTTTTTTAATTTACTTTATTTATTTATTTTTGGCTGCACTGGGTCTTCATAGTTGTGCACAGGCTTTCTCTAGTTGTGGCGAGCGGGGGCTACTCTTCGTCACGGTATGCAGGCTTCTCATTGCAGTGGCTTCTCTTGTTGCGGAGCATGGGCTCTATGTGCACATGCTTCAGTAGTTGTGGCACGTGGGCTCAGTAGTTGTGGCTCATGGGCTCTAGAGCGCAGGCTCCGTAGTTGTGGTGCACGGGCTTAGTTGCTCTGTGGCATATGGGATCTTCCCAGACCAGGGCTCAAACCCGTGTCCCCTGCATTGGCAGGTGGATTCTTAACCACTGAGCCACCAGGGAAGTCCCTGTTATCAGTTTTTGATAGATACAATTTATTGGATTAAGAAAACATCCCTCTATTTCTGGTTTACTAAGAGCGTTTTATTAAAAACATTTAAGATCATCTATTAAGATGATCAAATGCAGTTTCTTCCCTTTCACCTCATCACACAAAGCAGTACATTAAACTTCCGTCTTCCAATAAGCTCTCCTGCTCTTGTTGTTTTAGTCTTTTAATGCAATTTTTTGGATTTGATGTATTTATATTTTACTTAGGATTTTTTTGGCATGTATGTATATTCATAAGAGATTGGTCTATGGTTTTCTTTTTTATGTGGTGGAAGATTTTGACATCAGGGTGGTAAGAGCCTTATAAAATGAACTGTGAACCTTTACCTCTTTCAATGCTCTAGACTAGGGTTTGGCAAACGGCCAAATCCAGCCAAACACCTGTTCTTGTAAATAAACGTGGGATATTCATTGCCCATTTGTTTATCTATTGTCCACGGTTGATTTTGTGCTATAATGGCAGAGCTGAGGAGTTGTGACAGAGACCATCTGGCACATAATGCCTAAGATATTTACTCTCTGGTCTTTTACAGAAAAGGTTTGCCAACCTTCCTCTAGAATGGTTTAAATATCATAGAAATTACCTGCTACTTGGAGTTTTATAGGACTCCTCTATGAAACCATCTCTAACTAACCCAAACCCTGTTCTCCTTCACATTGGACATTTTTTCCAATCTCCTCCTTGGTTATTTACTTATTCAGGTTTCCTCCCTTTCTTTGAGTCAATCTGGCTCATTAAATTTTCCCTGGAAATCATCCTGTCATTCAGATTTTCACATTTATTATCATAGTCTCTTACAATTTTAGCAATCTGCTTTGTATATGTCATTAAATCCACATTTATACATTCAATGCTGTATATCTGTAATTTCTCTTTCTTTTTTCCAGGAGACTAGTCAGAGTTTGTCTATTTAATTGGTCTTTACACAGAACCAGGTCTTGGTTTTAGTTATCAAACACAGTTTTTAAAACTGGTTTTAAGTACTTTAATGTCTCCTTTTATTTTTATGAATTCCTTCTTAAGGTTTATTTTATCCTTTTTCTTCTCCCATGATCTATTGCCAATTCATTTATTTTCAGTTAAAGGTGAAGAAGTTTTCTGAGTATGGCTTTGATGAGATCAAAATAGTGTTCTCACTGTTATTGATATATCTGTTAGTTCTTAGTTGGCATGCCACCTTAAAATGATTGGGAAAGTATACCTTTAATTCTTTCTGCCTGATTATTGTTTCTTATGTCAATCTCCTATCCCAAATTATGATTAATAATACCAGTTATCTGTAGTTTGTTGAATTCTGGTGTGTCATGCACTCTCAATCCGTAATTTTATTTCTTCCTCAAAACACCCCTATCCGTTGGTACAATGATTCTTATATTACAGACTAGAAAACTAAATCACAGAGCAGTTAAGTAACTCATATGAAGCCATGCAATCAGGCCACATGATCAGTAGCCCTGGCACTTGAAGTCAAACCCAGCTCTCTCAGCCTGCAAAACTGCTTTTTTTTCCCATTTTGCCTTGTGGACCCATTTCCCCACTCCTCAACCTTCCAATTTTTCTGTCCTCCAACTCTCTTGACTTTTGCTCCTGCTCAGCCAGGTGTTTTTAGCACGTCAGACAGAGCATCACCTGAGAATCCGTAGCTCTGTTACAAAACAGTGTGGCATAGTGGTTACAGGCAAAGACTCTGGATCCAGAATACTTGGGTTCCCATCTTGCTGCTACACACCAGCTGTGCCATCTTAGGCACGTTACTTTCTTTGAGAATTTCTCCTAGGGCTGCTCTGAGGATTGAAAAACTGAAACCATGTAAAGCACTTAGAACTGTGAATGGCCACATAAAAGCTAAAGAGAGTGCGGAGTTTCAGAACAGATCTCACCTCTCTAGCAGAAGAGGCTGGCTTAGCATGTAAAAGAGAGGCAGGGAGGCCAAACCGTCCATGAGTGCATACTTACCAATATTCTTCTGGATCTCGATAACAAAGTGATTCTCTGGATCCCGGCAGCTAAAGGAAAAGACTGCTGTCTCTCCGGCTTTGATGGACAATGGGGTTACCCATTTTTTAGAAACGATGCGACATACGTTCGCTGGCAGAGTTGGGACCCCAGGCTTTATAAGGACTGTAATGTTGCTTCCATGTGGCAGAGCAATCTCATAAGTTTCTGAAGGAAGGAAGAAAAATGGAGTGAACAGGATGATTTAGGGCTGCCAACCTGCTGCCGTCCCCTCAGTTGTCCAGGAGGATGACCTCCTTGACCCCTTTGTTCCTTCCCCCAGGTCTGAGAAGTGGGATGATGCAAAATTAAAGTATTATCCTCACCTGTGGGCAAGAACCCAGCCACTGAGGGCTGGGCACTGACACACATCTCTTGTTTGGCTGATTAATTTTTCTAAAAATTAAAAACACTACACCACATTCTAGGTGTCTGGAGCAGCATGTTTTCAGATACCCATCTGTGCAATATTAAATAGAGAGAAACTGCCACATCTCTACACAATATGACTGTAGGTGAAAGTCCACACACAGAAACAGTCTTTCTGTAGAGAGACATGCTTATCTGTAAAGAGCTGCTGTCCCCTGCCCAGGCCACTTCATATGCCCTGTACACACATACATGCAGTAGTGGAGGCCGGGAGAACTTGCAGAAATTAGATACAAACATATTGTGCCAAAGAGCATGGAAAGTTAAAGCCAAACAACGCTAATACCTCAGGCTGGGGCTCAGCAAAATTATTTGAACAAACATTATGAAGCAAGAGAGACGGAGGTTGGTTACTAAACACAGGGGTGGGTGCACACCAGTCAGGACGGGGCCCTGATTCACAAACAAGCCCAATCTCCTTCCCATTCCTTTTGCTTTATGGATTTTTAGGTCCTCTCAGTCCAAAAGGAAGAGCTACTTTTCCTCCTAGTAGCCACTGTCCCTTCCCTGACTTGGGTTCTGATTGTGGTCTCTGGGTGGCTGATGGGCTGGGAGCAGAGGACAGGAGGCCGGCTGTCTGGCGGAGGGAATCATGGGGCTCACAGAGAGGGGCTGGCGTCGGTGCCTCTGTCCCACCGTGTTCTGCACCAACAGCTGGTCAGCACCTGTTATGGCGCCTTGTACATGGAGGTGCTTGGTAATTGTTTAGCCGGTAAATAGCAATTTAACCAAAAGCTTTACTTTTTCCCTTCCTTTAAAAAATTTTTAGAATCAAGTTTATTGATATAATTTACATACATTATAAAAGGACCTACTCAAGAGTTTTGACAAGTGTGTGTGCACATGTACACCACCACAATCAAGATATAAAAATATTCATCACCCCCAAAAGTTCCCTCAGCGCCCTTTGCAGTCGACCTCCACTCCTGGCCCCAGAAAACTATAAATCAGTTTTGCCTGACTTAGACCTTCCTGCAAAACGGTGTGCTTACTTACTCCCTTTTGTACCTGGCTGCTTTTGCTCAGCGTGTTTGAGAGTCAACTGCATGGATCAGCATTTTTTTCCTTTTTATTGCTGAGTAGTATTCCATTCTCTGGAGAGACTGCAATTTATTTATCCAGGCACCTGTTCAGTGACATTTGAGTTCTTTCCAGTTTTTGACCAACCTCGTGCTTTCATTTTACCAGAACTGCTAGCCTGCTCGAGAGCTGTACTCACTTCTCCTCCCACTCAGTGCATGGGCGTGCCTGTGTTCCCACAGCCTAGCTGCTGTGTGCGATCAAACGTTTGGATTTTTGTCAACCTCCTCTTGTACCCTTCTCCCCCACCATTCACTCTGCGCCAGACCGGCCAGCCAGCAGCTCTTTATATAGGGTGGAAATTGATCTCTCAACCTGTGATAACGAACTGCAAAAATTTCCTCCGGGTTATGAGGGAGGAACTTTACCCTCTTTGGGCCTCTGTTCCCTCATTTGTAAAATGAGGGGATTGGGCTAGAAAAGCTCTACCTTCCCTGCCAGCTCATCTATCATCAGTATCCGAGGAAATAAGAAGCGATTTTGCAAATGTAAGCATTCCCAACTATGGCCCAGCAGTGACACATCTCTCAGAGCACAGGGGCACCAGCACAGCTGGCTTCGTGACTTTGTTTTCAAGAGGGCTCAGGTTTGCACTTTTGGAGCAAGACTTCTTATCTCTCTAACCTCAGCCTGTACCCCTCTCCACCTTGGTCACTGTGCTCTGGCCATCTTTGCCTTCTTTCTTGAAAATACCAACCTCAGGGCCTTTGCATGTACTGGTCCTGATTTCTAAAATGCTTTCTCTAGCAATAGCTGGTTCCTTTTTGTTATTTGGGTCTCAGCTCAAAGATCACCTCCTCAGAGCAGTCTTCCTCGACCAGCTACCCAAAATGGTCACCCCACCCCTACCCCAGCCGTCCTGCACCTGCTTTCCCTTCATCCCTGCTCTCTTCTCTGAGAGGACCCGTGTTATTTGTTCCCACCTCCCACTATCAGAATGCGAGTTGCTGCCTACAGGAAGGCAGCAGTAATTTGCCTGTCTTTTTCAGTGGTAGTCTCAGGACCCAAACAGTGCCTGGTGCCCACATGGAAGCAGAACTGATGACCCTCCCAACAGCGCCATACAAAATCTCCACATTCTTGTCTTTGCCGCATTTAGTTTCTCATAGACTTACTACCATTCCTGTGTTTCAGTTTGGGCTAATAAATCTTGGTGGGAACCAGGGACTCTGAGCTTTTTAATTAATAGCCTCAGAGAAAGAAAACATCCTCTGAGGCAGAAGTTTCTTTACTTGAATGCTTCATCTTCAAGCAGCATGGTCACTGAGAATCTTCTGAGAAAGATCGGAAGGCCCAGGGGTTCTTTTAAGATACCAGATTAAAAATGAGTTCAGATGCATGTTCAGAAACCCAGTTGTCAGATGTATATCTGAGCTGAGTATGTCAACCTTTGCGTTCTCTTTCTGTAATCATAAAAAAGGTCTTACCATGTTATCTATAAAAAATTATTGGGGTACCAGGTCTCTGAAGGCTTGGCACGCTCTCCCGTGGCCTCCAACCCTGGGTCTCCAGGGGGGCTAATTCACTGTCAAGTGAAGCTGTAATCCATCTCGGGGCTGCAGTCTGGCTGGCTAGGTTACCAATTTCTTTGTCATTTCTCCTCTTTGGCAAAAATATTTTAAAATTCCTGACTCTACAATTATGATTACTGTTATTTTATTTTACTTTTGGCTGCGCCTCACGGCTCGCAGGATCTTCGTTCCCTGACCAGGGATTGAACCTGGGCCCCCTGCAGTGGAAGCGCAGGGTCCTAACCACTGGACCACCAGGGAAGTCCGGATTACTGTTATTTTAATTGAGCGTTAGACCCTAAACAGATCAGCGGTTCCCTAAGGCTGGAGGTGGGGGTAGGGGATGGAATACAAAGGGGCAGAGGAGACTTTGTAGGATGAGAAAACCATTCTGTATCTTGACCATGGTGGTGATTATAGGTTGTACACAAATGCCACAATTCAACAAAACTGTGCACTTAAAATTGGTGAAGTTTATCATGTTTAAGTTACACCTTAATAAATAAAAAAGAGGGGAAAAAACTTGTGCTAGAAAGATTGTATTTCTACACAAAGTGGCACTTAATAAATGAAAAAAGGAATAATCATGACCACAGTTAAAATATGGTTTAATAATATTTTGAGGTGGGCCTAGTTTCTCCCAAGGTATGTGTAATAATTTCAAATAGCTGTAAATTAGATTTTGAGAAGAAAATGCTGATCTTACTAAATTTCTCCATTCAGTTCTTCTCTCCTGTTTTCAGCCAGGTCAGTATCCCAAATAATTCTGCATATATGACAATCTATTCCATTATCAATGACAGCCAAAGAAAAATGTACAATCTTTTTTAGAAATTCATCTTTTTTCTTTTAGAATCTGAAATTTTCTATTCATTCAAACATTTTCCGGGTTCATATTATGTTCCAGGGATCATCCAGGGTGCAAAAGATTTAATGACAAAAAAGCCCTGGAGTTCCTGCCCCCTGGGAGTTAATAGTCTAGACTAGGGGTTTCTAAGTGGTCTGTAGAGGGCTTTAAAAATGAAGTTCTAAGTTACAGTAGGCCCAACATAGGACCTGGGAATCTGTATCGGAACCACTTTTTGTTTTTCCCCCTATGGTGGGAGGTAGGGATTCCTTTTGTTTATTTTTTCCAGATGGAAAACCAATCGTCCCAACTCTAATGATTGAATATGCCAATTCTTCCTTCATGAATTGTTAATGCTACTTCTGTTGTTTATATTTTTTATTTGGGGTCTAAATAACCCAGATTTTCATCCAAACTCCTTTTGGAAACAAAGCAGATGAAGCCTTGTAAGGGTTAAATGACTCACTTGGGGTGGACTTTTAACATTTTACCATGTTTCTTTGCTCTGACTTTGAGATGACCAACCCAGTATGTTCTACGATCAGGTCACAGTTCATATCTCTCCTTCAGTGCCTCAAACCAGAGAATCCCCACCTGGCTCACAGCCCAGGGAACACTGAAGGGCTAATCCACCTTTGCAGCAGGAGACCATTTATATTACATGCTGTTTCCTAGGGTCACAGCCAAGGCTACATCATCCATTGGGCTTTCATTTTCAACTGTTCCTCCTCAACCTCAATGATAAATATACCAGCTGGAGGGGGAGAGCCAGAATGAGAAAATAATGATTCAACCATGTATACACTTGAAATCTGGACCCTCCTTATCAAGCCCCCACTAGAGTCACTTATTCTACTGTAATAAAAGTAGCAGAGAGCCCCTGCTGTTTGAGTAAAATCACTTATAACTTATTTATCACAGATGCTTAGAGTTTGAGAACGACATCTTGGTTGCACATTTTTCCCCTCTTCCCCACTCACCACCATTAATCATCCCTTGAAACTGAAAATTCCAACACTGTAGAATAAAGCTCAGCCTCCTGCCACCCCACCCCTATCCCCCAGTCAGGCTGGCACATCTGAGTGCTTGATAAATGTACTGTAATTTAAAGAAAATGGATGGGCGTTTTCTTCTTCAACATCTCTTTCTTTTGTCTCCCTAGGAACTTGGTATTTCATTGGTCTGGTATTTTGGAAGACCTATTACCCAAGTTCACAGAAACCCAAAGCTCCAGATTCTAGCGTGACTTTGAGATCTCACGGGCTGAAAGAAATCCAAGGCGACCCTCACATTAGCAGCGCGTGGGCTGTCGGGCTGGAGAGCTTGCAGGCACCACACATGGGCACATGAGTCACAGCTCTCAGTTTCAGCTCTCCTGCCTTCCGACCTCTCCTTATTAGGATGCCTCGGTTAGTTTCTGCCTCACCAGCGGCTTCTCGGGCGGGAATTTCCAATTGTTTTAATCACCATTCGTTATTCGCATATCACAGGATATTATACAAATGTCCCTGTTATTCCTTTTCCCTGACATCCTATGTCTTTGTAAGGGAAGTAAATGCAAGGAAGGGGATTCACTAGGAAGTTATCTGTTCCCAGATGTGTCCAATACAGGTTAAAAGACTGACAAATGTAATTTACAGTTTCTTAGACGGGTCAGAACCTGCTGCCTCAAAGCTGGGTGTGGTTTCCTGGGACACTCTGCCCTCATCCACTCTCTCCGCCCAACGAAGATGAGCAGAATAGCTCCCAGCCAGGGACTGGACACAGCCTGGGCACCAGGAAATACATATGAAGACCCATGGGACGAATTCCCAGAATGTCGAGGGCTCAGACTCAGGAACCAAGCAGTACGACTGTGAATCAGCGTGGCCGACTGTGAATCAGCGTGGCCGATCAGTCACAGTCTGTGTGGGAGTCAGATTCCAAAGCAAGCCCATAAGGAGATAATCACTTCCAGGGAAATAACCCTGTCCTCTCTCAGGACGACGTCACACTGCAGACCCACATCGCTCTCTCAAGGAGTCCATGGGGCTGTGGCTGGTGTCTGCTCCCCCACGGAGCAGATCCCTGCTTCTCAGACTGAGCACCAGATAAAGCACTGATTTGATTTTAGGGACCAGGTTTGCAAAACCCAATTTGTTAAATTGTGGATGCACATATCATGAGAGCTGGAGGAAGGGATACCAGCAGAAGGGCTGGCGATTCACCCTTCCACCCTGCATCCACCTCGTGGGGACACTCACACCATTTGCATGATTTCTCCCACCTACTCCCTGCGGGAGGTAATTGCTGAATTCACAGAAGTTGAATGTATGTTTGCCTGTCTGTCTACTCCACCAGACCCCATCAGATAGTCAGCTATTTGAGGGCACCAAGGAAGGTCAAGGTACTCTGAAGATGCTGAGGTCAGCTATTAACTGTCTGGGGGTGGTCAAGGAAGATTTCACAGAGGAAACTTAAGATGGGTCTAGAAAAATGAATAAGGAGTTTGCCTATAGAGAAACAGGTGTTGGAAGGGAAGGTAGAGGGAACGGCAGCTGCAAAGTCACAGGTGTGAAGAAGACAGCTTCCTTATAGCCACTCCAGGGAGTTTGGTTTGGCCAGAGGGCAAGGAAATGCGGGTAGAGGAGGCTGGAGACAGGGGAAGGGGCCAGGTCAGGAAGGGGCTTGGTTGTTGCCATGGAGTTTGGGCTTCACCCAGTGGGACCAGCATATCTTAGCAGCTTGGTGTAGTGGTGAAGAGCTTAGAGTCTAGAATCTGACTACCTGGGATCAATTCCTGGCTTGGTACCACTTACCAGCTGTGTCCTGTTGGGCATATTCCTTAGCTTCTCTGTGCCTTACTTTCCTTACCTGCAAACGGAGGTAATAATGGAATTCTCATAAGGACTAAATGAGTTAGTACCTATGAAGTGCTTAGAACGCTGCCAGGTAGTCAATCGATGTTAGCTGTTACTGTTGATATTAGTAATGATAGATAGCACATTACAACTACTGCTACTGGGGCAGTACTGCTGGGGTGCTGTTGAAGGGTGTTAAGTAGGGAAACAACTGTAGCAGCAACTAGGCTGTCAATCTAAAGCCCAGAGTCCTGGCTGGCTGGGCTGGACTAAGGGCGAGGCAGGTAAGGTGCCTAGGGGCAAACTTCATCACACTCAGGATTATGCAAGTGTGAGTGCTTCCTTAAATTTTCCACACCTCCCCTGCCCTGGCCTGGCCCTGCCCACCGACTATTAAGGTCCTTCTACATGTGTTGACTCATGTGACTCCAGCATCCCTTTGAGGCTCAGAGAAGTGACCTCAAGTCCCTGTTTGCTGAGCTCAGGAGGCAGCTGGGAGATTCTGGTTTGACCTCAGCACACTTGCCCTCCCCACCCCCCAGGGTACCACACTGAGCTGCCCTCCCGGAAGCTGCCGAAGCTGGTGGAATCAACCAGCAGAAGGGAAGGAAGTGCTGCCATTGTTATGAAGTACTTGGAGTCCTTGGCTGACACGGAGGGCCTGAGCATCAGCACCAACGTAACCCATCTGAATGGGGCCTGCTGTGATGAGGGGGTGCCAGACTCTCACACTACCAAAGTCGGAGTGTTATTAATCCAGTGGACCTGGGGCAGCAAGGCCTGCAGGCTGTGGAGGAATAAATGGTGTAGACACGCTAAATCTCTTTGACCAGGTCTGTTTACAGACTGGTAAACCGACGGGAAAGTCTCACCAATGGCAGGAAGACCAGACTTCTGCCTGCCTGGAAATAGTTAATTTCCCACATTCACATCAAAAAGAACCACAAGGCAAGTTGCTGTTTCAGAAACCTATCTGCCTTTCTTGGATGAGAAGCCTTTGGAGTCTAGATACCAGGCCAGTCTTAATAATAACACTGAGTACTTAGTATGTGCAGGGTCCGTGCTTGCACTTGATAAGAATTTATAAATGCCCACAGCCACCCCACAGAGCAGGTTCTAATGTTAATCCACATTTTAAAGATGACGAAACCGAGGCTCAGAGAGGTCAAGTAACTTGCCCAGGCATGTATGATTAGTAAGAGGCAGGGCCAGATTTGTGCCCGAGCAGCCTGACACTGGAGCTCAGCACATGAAAAATGGCTCGTCAGCAGAGCCAGCCCTGCCCAGGGAAGTCCACACATGGCCAGGAGCCTTGTGATGAGACTGGCCTATTATCATCAACAGTCAATCGAAATGGAATAAAACATTTCCCAGCTGCTGGCTCTCTAGGGAATCTCCAGGATATCAAAAGGGAAAGGTATTTGTTTAAAATGCACTTTGTTTAAATAGGCGCTTCGTTTAAAAATAATTTGAAAATGTGGTGTGAATTTAAACTGAAGATTGAAAGTTCCCCGGAATTCAAAATGTTTGGGGCCTGGTTCTTCTTTTGTGTGATTTTTTTTGGCAGCATCTCTAGGCAAGGACCTGAGAAAGGGAACCTGGCGTGTTTGGCCATCGATGGCTCTGTAGTTTTGTGAGCCTTGCCTGGGGACTGTGGGCATGGGAGGCAAGTGGCCAAGTTGGTGGCAGAGGAAAAGCAGCCATAATTCTGGAACAAAGCACTGGGTATAAAGGGCTAGTGCCAGGTCTTGGAAGGAAAGCATCCTCCAGAAGCCCCTGCCCGAGGGGCTCACTTCTCAAGGCCACTGTCAGTGAGATTCATGGGCGAAATCACACCTATGTTTAGGAGAATTCCCCAAACCCCCATCTCCTGAATTTCCTTCCCCTTTACTTGGGCTGCAAGAATCCCAACCCAGGCCTCTTGTTGGCTTGGCAGGAAATGCCTCCTCCTGGAAAGAGACTCCCACCTGGCCTTCCAGGTATCTGAGCTGTAAAGCTGCTCGTTCATTGGTTTGGAGATCAGGCAGGACCTGAATGAGAAGGCACACCAATGCTCCCCCATAACCCTGTCCCCCTCCCCACTCCAACCACCTTACTCCCCTGGCTGGCTTGGGAAAAGCAGCCTCTTGCGGTAGCAGGGCAAATCTTTTTTCATTCTCTTTCTCGGAAGCAAAGGGAAGTGGGCTGATGGCTGCCCACACAGCCTCCCCACAGAGAAGCTGAGTGCGGGGGCTAGGCCAAGCTGGGGGAATCCTCAGGCTATTGTTGGAAGTATGGAGGAACAGGAGGTGACAGGACAGGGCATCATCCCACGCCCCAGCCCCAAATAGCATGTGCACCTCCCAACTGAAGAACTAGCCTGCCATTCCACCACGAGAGCTTCATAGGCTCTTTAAAGGACAGGGCCACATTTTAAGCCCATACACTAAAAACACTGCAACAGTCAGTTAACACACCAGAAAGGACTGAACATCGACTACAGTTATAAGTAAAGGGCCTGGGGGTGACCAAGCGCAACCTTGCATCAGGGTGAACTGGGTCCCAGGCCTGCACTGGCGGGGCAGGGGTCAGGGCAGGGAAGAAGGCGCAGGAGGAGGACCAGGGCACGCACAACGGAAGCCGAAGGCCCACAGACAACTTGGTGCTGCGACTGCAATGAAGGCTGACTCAGGCCACATGACTCAAGGTAATGGTGAGCTGCCCTCCAGGCCGGATGCCAGCACACAGAGATGCACAAGGCTGGGCCCAGCTTCGGGGAGTCACATCCACGGACTTCAGAACTCAAAGGACATCATGTTCTCACCCCTTCAGTGAAAGAGACCCATGGTTCCCTTTAAAATAGTTTACTATTTCCATAGCTCTGAGAACAATCATAGAGGACAATAAAGTTCAAAGAGCAATGTTAAATAGAAGGAACCATGGGCATTCTTAGTCAATCTGACTTGTTGGAATAGTTTATCAAAACAGGGACCATCGTGTCCATCCCTTCACTCCCTACTCTTAATTCCCAAACTCCCTAGGAAAGAAATTTCTATGCAATGATGCAAGTTAATTTTCTAAAGTAACTGAATGATTCTCCAAAGTGGACACTAGCGATCAACTGTCTGCAGGGTTTGTGTTTTGAATTACTTTTTAAAGTGGTGATGGGTTTGCAAGAAGCCATCCAAACCTTCTTCTATTGTATCTTTCCCTTTTATGATCAAAGACACATGCCATATTGGAGATGTATGTTAGAGATGCATAACGAGGTCATGGGCCCTGTCTGGGCCACAATCTGGAGCAAATGAACACATCTGTGTATAAACCCCTCTGAGACTGTGGCCATTTTAAGGCTTCTTGCCGCGATAAGACCCGGACTTTAACATTTCACTCCACATGGAATGGAATTGTACTGGGTGGAGGGATGATTTAAAAGAGGTTCACAGAAGTAGAGAAATCTGCATAATAAGAGACTTTGCATGTGGTAATTGCAGAATTAAACAACAAATATAACTGAGTTTATGACCACTGCAAATAAGTCATGATGATATGCTAAATTGCCACAGGGCCAGTGTAAATCACATTAACATTTTATGAAATGTTAAAAAGATTCATTTTGCCAGACCTTGAAGTGTGAGTCATGACGAACTTGAAAGTCACTGAGGATCACAAGGACAGATGGGGAAGAATCAAAGGAGCAGAGTTAAAAAACCCATCTGTATGTGTGCTCAGGGACACGAACAGAATGAGGGGCCTTCCCCTTCTCCGTCTGCCAGAAGTTCAGAAGTTACTGAAATTCCCATTTCTTTAGTGTTCCCTGAGTCCTTTGCCAATGGTCTCACCTTGCCATCAGAGATTAGCTGTTCAAGTTCCTCTGATAAAAAGCTAGCAGGGAGATGGTTAAGTAAGAATCTACACACATCAGGCCTAACTGCTTCTTCTTCTTCTTTTTTTTTTTATAGATTTATTTTATTTTTGGCTGCATTGGGTCTTCCGTTGCTGTGCGCAGGCTTTCTCTAGTTGCCGCGAGCAGGGGCTGCTCTTTGTTGCGGTGCAAAGGGCTTCTCATTGCGGTGGCTTCTTTTGTTGCGGAGCACAGGCTCTAGGCGCGCAGGCTTCAGTAGTTGTGGCACACAGGCTTAGCTGCTCCGCGGCATGTGGGATCTTCCCCGGCCAGGGCTCGAACCCGTGTCCCCTGCATTGGCAGGCGGATTCTTAACCACTGCACCACCAGGGAAGCCCTAGGTCTAACTGCTTCTTAACTGCAGAGACCCAACCTCCTGATCACTTAGGGGGATAGGATTGGGGAGTGTGGGCCAGCCCTATCCCAGGGGCCAGGGCTGCAGCCAACCGGGAATACATCGTTCTGTTTAAACCTCTTGTTTTAGGGAGTAGGGGTTAGTACCTTTTGTTGTTGTTATCTCCAGCAATCTTTTAATATTTTTATTTAAATTTTTTTCTTCCAGTTTTATTGAGATATAATTGACATACAGCACTGTGTAAGTTTAAGGTGTACAATGTAATGATTTGACTTACATGCATCATGAAATGATCACCATGATAAGTCTAGTTACCATTGTTTCCAGCAATCTTAAAGGCAGGGGTGGGGGTGGGGGTGATCCATCCACATAGCCTGACTTGGAGAGTAAGTCTTTGAATGAAGCTCTCTCAAACGACCATAGGCCAGTCAGTAGAGTGATTCCTCCAGCAAACCACGTAGCCCCATGGTAAAACAGGTCAGCAAAGGAAGCCTGCACACTCTAAGAGATATTTGGGGCCAGACAAACACATGCTTTCTTCATCCACAGGGGTCAGGACAGCCCCCAGGAGGTGTCATGTCAATGAGGAGGGCCATTATGGAAGGTACTATGTCAACAAGGACGTCGTTATGGAAGGTGTATGTCCACGAGGATTGCTGTTACAGAAGGTATTATTAACATGGGAGGCGTTAAATCAATAAGAATGGACATTATAGGTGTTCAGCCATCATGGATAAAATTATATCAACAAGGATGATCATTATGGAGGGTGTTACATCAACTAGGATGGCCGCTACTGGCACCTGGACAGTGCCAGTGGTGGCACTAGCTAATGATCTTAAGATAATTATGCCATAAATTCAGGGAGGTGAAAAACTGAGTTGAGGGCCCAAGAATGCTGAGCTAGGGGTTTTGAGGAGGCTGGCTCCAAGGCACATTGTATCTGCAGGTGGAAGAAAAAAGTAGATGGTTATTCCTGAAAGGGAGAGAGGCTGTGGTTCAGAGCACTTTCCCTTTCATGACCCGTATTCCTTCCTCACAGCAGGAATTGGTCCTGCTGCTAAGTGCTATTGCCAAGGAAGGAAGAGGAGGATGGGAACAAAACTCAGTTAGAAAATCCCAGAGTAATGAGGCATTTAATCATCATTCAAACTACATTCTGCCTTGCGCCTATAGCTGGTCTCCAGTCATGAATCATACATTGAAGGAATACTCTTCATTACATTTTTCCAGATAGAGGGTCACTTTGCAAGTTGTCTTTTCAGAGATGGTGGGAGAACACTTTTATTTTATTTATTTATTTTTTTTTACTGGGGTATAGTTGTTTCACAATGTTGTGTTAGATTCTACTGTACAGCGAGTGGAGTTCCCTGTGCTATACAGCAGGTTCTTATTAGTTATTTATTTTATACCTATTAGTGTATATATGTCAATCCCAATCTCCCAATTCATCCCAGCCCTTGATGTCCGTACGTTTGTTCTCTACATCTGTGTCTCTATTTCTGCATTGCAAACCAGTTCATTTCTATCATTTTTCTAGATTCTACATACATGCGTTAATATACGATATTTGCTTTTCTCTTTCTGGATTACTTCACTCTGTATGACAGTCTCTAGGTCCATCCACATCTCTACAAATGACCCAACACTTTTAAAAGATCAAAACAACACCATGGGATTACTGGTGATGAATGACAGAGCCGCACCTCTGTTCCGGGTCCTATCTTAGGGTTTTGCTGATGTTCCACAGACCTCAGACACCAGAACACCTGTCCTCCTCCTTCTCTCTTCCTGCCTGTGTAAGGTATTCTCCATCCCCAACCTTTATTGCAGTTCTTATACATACATCTTTTGCTGTACTTACACACTGGATATTGTCTCAAACTCAAATGCTTTCAGGGCCTAGGCAGGTAATATAAATGAGAAAAGCCAACATAGTGAGGAGAGTCTTTATTGAATCAGAGGGTACATGCTCTACTAAATATATTGTAATTCAGCTTTTTCCAAAACACATCAAACAGAACTGGGCCAAGGCCCTCAGGCCACCCATTTGTAGCTCCTGGTTTACATGTTTGAATCCCTTCTGGGTGGTGAGCCCCCAGAGAGCAAGGAACTAGGGTTTTCTACCTCTGAATGTCCAGCATCCAGCACAAGGGGACTCCAACATCTGGGGAATGAATGGAATCTGTTACCAAATAACCCAAGACTAGGCTAGATCTTTTCAAGACATTCTAGGCAAAAATCAAATTCTCTAGGCCTGCTCAGTGCTAGGCCCTAAAAGTGGACACGGGGGTGGGAAATGCAGCAAATTGCTTTTCAAGAAAAGCTGCTCTAGGTGGAGAAGGCAGTTTTGGTCATTAGCTCCTTGATTCCCAGTGACTTAACACTTCTACTCCATCCCTTCTACACAACCAAATTCTTGCAGGAAGCATCTGTAGACTTTTTTTGAAGACAGAATCATTGCTATACTCATACCTGGCTTTAAATTTTTTTTTTTAATTTAAAACTATTTTTAAGACAAAACTGTGGTGATAGAAGGCAAATCAATGGTTTCCAGGGGCCAAAGGGCAGGGATTGCCTGCAAAGGGGTCTGGAGGAACTTTGCAGGGTGATTGAAACGTTGTACCACCTGACAGCACTCATCAAATAGTGCAGTTGAGTGGTGAATTTTATGGTATGTACATTATATTTCAATAAAGTTGAAAAATATATTTTACTTTAAGATAAAAAATACATGAAGCACAAAGTAAAATATGTAAGCATATCTCTATAAGGCACCCCTATTTTATTTCATTTCACTTTGCCAAAGGGTGGCATACCATCCTCACTGTTCTGAATGTTGTGTTTTCCCCTCAAGAATATATTTGGGGGATTATGCCATGTCTGTAAACTGAGAGCCACCCCATTCTTTTAAATGGCTGTGTAGCATTCCACTGTTTGGATGTACCATCATTAATTTAACCAGTCTTCTAATCATGGACATTTGGCTTGTTTCCAGTCTCCAGTCACCAGGGGAAGGAGAAGAAGATGCTCATCTGGAGTTTCAAGGTGCCAGTGGGACATACCTTCCTTGGTGTCCCACGTTCCTGGCTGGAACTGGAATTGTATTCCCACAGAAGCAGAGATCAGGGAGGCTGGAAGATGTTATTTCAAGGGTTTGGCTGTATTGTGTTGGGATGGGCTTCTGCAAAATGACCCAAGCACTGTCTACAATTTGAAAAAAACGTCTTCTTTGTTGTGATAAGTTGAGAACTTGCTCCTGACAGCCCAGGGCTGAAGTGCCTGATAAGGTTGTCAGCAACTTCAGGGCAGTTGGGCAATCCTCCACCTCTCAGCAGGGATGAAAGCAGGGGCCCTGCCAGACTCCACGGAATATCCAGCTCTGGTTTCATGGCCTGGCACATTCCAGCCCAGTCTCAGTTTATGACACTTGCTCACAAGGACAGCTGTAATCTTCAGAAGCCCACTGGGAAGTTCTTTTCACTTCTCATGTGCAATTGGGCATGATGTTTAAGTTATATAAAACCGGTCTGGTCAGTTCCTTGGCTAAAAGGAAATGTGTATGTCTGTGCGTGTGTGTGCATGCACGCACGCACTGGCGTGCGCTGGTACTCACCTGCAAACAATTTTTTAAAACATGTTCTAGTGTCATTGAGAACAATTTCTTGCAGTTTTTAATCCAGCAGCTTCGATTCTAGGAGCTTCCCCTTCCTCATAAGGGCCCAAAGCTGACCGCACTGGGATAGTGGCTGAAGCACAGTATGTAGTAGCAGAGGCTGAAACAACCAAAATGTCTCCCAAAAGCAACCCGGTTACACAGACAACGGCCTGGCAGTTTGGTCCATGTTGTCTGCTGCTGAAAATTTCAATGTTCTTCTTGGGCTCAACTCAAATAATCAAAGTAATAACAATTATTAAGTGAGGAATCTGTTCGAGGCTGGACACTGTGCTGAGTGATTTACAGACGTTATTTTCATTGGGTCTATGCCTCGAAGATACTCCAAGGCCCCACTCCAGTGAGAATTGTCAGCAGGGCGGCTGGTGATAAAGACAGCCCATCACCACAGGCTGAGTCCTCCTGGGGCCTCCAGCATAGCGTAGACTTCTGGCAGGAGCAGCAGCATTTGATAACTTCACCCTCTGTGCTGCTGGCTCTTGGCCTCTCCTCCGTGGCCGGTGTGCCACTGTGCACCAGAGTCAAGCGTCTGTCTGGATCCAGGAGATGCCCTGAGCCTTTCACACTCAGGGGCTCCATCTCACCATCTCTGCATCCACCATGATGTCCTGGGACCTCTCACCAAATGTTTGTGAGTTGTTCTCAGGTTAAAAAATGTTTCAGCCAAACATCCTTGCTTGAAATAGTTTGATGTCCCCACCACCAGCTCAATGATGGAAGATAAAGCATCTGCTTGAAGGAATCTGGCACGTGCCTGGACATACACCATCCTAGCCCAGCTCCCAGCTGGACCACAAATTGTCAAGTGTTGAGAAGTCTCCTCATGGCTCCAAGCATTGCGCGACGTTACTTGGAGATGGCCAAGTGGGCAGACCCCAAAACAAAAACAACAGCCTGACTTGAACTCTGTGTAATTTTTGGATGCAGAAAGTTGATGAACGCAATTCTGGAGACTGTCTTTTATTGTCCCAGCCAAAGACAGCAGGTGGACACCCGTAAGTTTTTACAGAAGTGGCACATTTCCCCCAGAATGCTTTGATTATCTGCCATTGAGGGTAGGGAATATTTGCACTTCACTTAAAACAAAGAAAGTTATACCATTTGTGCTCATGGAATAGTTATAATTTGCTTTTTCAAAATATTTCTGAATTTATTATTTAAAGATGTTCACAGTCTAGGGTGAGGTGGTTAATGGCCTCATAGTATATTGTTGAGCTGCATTTCCATCAGGCAGAATGCATGGTCCGTCCAAGAGTACAGACTCTCCCTGGCAAAGTCAGACTAACAAGGCTCTCAGTGGTGCCCTTGGCTTGGGCTGTACTCAAAAGAGAACTGAAAAGTGCAGATTATTTTTTAAGTACAGTAACTGAAGAAAGAACTTTAAATTTTATAAAAGTTTGTGAAGTATATGTCTGTAAAACAAATTCTGATTTTCTACTGTATTCTATCACAAATTCAGTATTACTGTTTAGAGAAATCCAAACCAAACGAACCAAGTTGGGATATTGTGAAGCAATGTGGTTCACATGGGAGAATGTGCAGGACAATACAAAGTCCTTGTCATGATCATCACGGCTACCAGCAAACCATCCTTCACGCAGGAGGGCTCTGCTGGCTACACTGTAGGCCAGATATTTCTGGTGTAACTACTTCCTTCCAGTCTTTTTTCCTATGACTAGAGTCACACTGTACATACACACACTACTTTACACCTTGCTTCTTTCACTGTATCGCCATCATTTTCTAGTTTTTCCCTTGCAAGTATCCAGGAGTGGGGTTGCATTCCCAAAAACCCACCCACACCCCCGTCCACTTCCTCCTGGAAGTGGACCAGCAGAGACTTATGAGCATGTTCTACAGAATGAAGATCCTGGGCCCTGGGGTGAGGAAGAGAACCCAGACAACCAAGGTGTCTACCACACCCTGAAGGGACACAGAAAGCTGTGGCTCCATCTGTCAATCCACACTTTCTTTTTTCTACTTTCTAGTTTTCCCAGTCCACACACGCAGTCACTGGGACTGTGCTTCCCTCCTCCTCCTCTTCTGTCTGATTTGCATCAGATTTGGAGCCAGAAGACCTGGGCTTTAGACCTTCTTGCCCTTGCCACCTTCTCACAGTGACTTGAAGAAGTCATCTAACGTCTATAAGCTCGTACCCTCTCCTAAAAGGAATTGGCCTTGACCTGGATTATCCATTTATTTATTCCACAGATATTTATTAAGTGCCTGCTATGAGCCAAGCACCATTCCAGCCACTTTCCTAATGGGGATTGGATATGACCCTGCCTGAGCTCTTCCAATAGCTCGGGGGTCTCCAGAAGATCCACAAATCAGCTCTGATGTAAATCAGCTCATAAGACATTAGGGCTGGTGGTTCCTCCGCACGGTCCAAGCCCCTACGTGAAAGACTGGAAAACTGAGGCCTAGGGAGACAAGGCAACTTTTCCCAAGTCATAAGGCTAACTGTTGACAAGACTTGAAGTTAGAACCAGGTGTCCTGACCCATAAGTCTGGCGCTCCTACCACTCTGTCCGCCACATTGCCAATTGGACAACGATGACTTCTTCCTGGGCTCCCATCTATACTACATTTCAGTCTCCCTTTCACTTGGATAGGGCCATGCCACTGAGTTCTAGTCAACAGAGTGGCAGCAGAAGTGATATGAAACAAATTCCATTCCTGGACCATAAAACCCTCCATGTAAGACCCCCTCCTGCTCTTTTATCTTCTATCAGTTTGATATGGATGAACACAGAAGCCACACTTCTTGAAGATGGTGGAGTCAGAAAGTGGAAGGAGCCTGGGTCCCCATATCACTGCTTGGAGGAGATCCCCTGTTTAGGACCTTCTGTGAGTAAGAAATAAACATCTATTGCCTTTGAGCCATTAGACACATCTGGGTCTGTGTTATAGCAGCTCAAAGAGTGTTACACCTTAACTATTAGACTTATCAAAGTAAAAAGTCACAAAGAATTAATCAGTCCTCAATGCAAACATGAGGAGCTATCAGAGTGCAAGCCTGTCTTCAGCTTTCTCAATACACAGTGCTCATGGCATTCTGATCACAGAACTGAAAGTAAATATTTGAAAGGAAATTCAAAATATTTCCCTTGCCTAAAGTTTACGATTAGTTTCAACTGGAAAGAATAAAGAAAGGAGTAAATTGCAGCCTGGGGTGGTTAAGAGCCTGTACTCTGAAACGAGACTGCCCAGATTTACAGATGGCACTACCACCTATTAGCTGGGCTCTTGGGCAAGTTGCTTCCCCTATTACTCACTTTCTTCTATTTGACATTTTCTGTACAAGCCCTTTGACCCAGTAATTCCTCATCCAGGAGTTTCACTTACTGATAAACTTGTCCATATACCCAACAAAGTCAGCTGCAAAGATGGTCAGTGAGGCTCTGTTCATAGCAACAGAAGATTGGAAACAATCCATTAACAAGTGGCTGGTTAAATATAACATGATGCTCCCATGACAAGGAATATTATGCAGCTGTCAAAAAGCATGACAGCTCCGTATGTTCTGGTATGGAGTTAGAACCAAGATGGATTGCTACATGAAAAAAATCAAGACGCATATGGGACACATCCTATACTATATACTATATTTGTGCTCCTTTTTGTGTAAAGGGAGGTATGTATATTTGCAAACTTGTACATGCTCAGGAACAATGCATAAGAAACCACAGCTGCCTCTGGGAGGAGGCCTGGGGTCAGAGGTAGAAGGGGACATACTCCCCTCTCCTCCCCACAGATCATTTTGTACTATTTGAAATTTTGTTACCATGTACAGGTAATTCTTTTTCTAAGCACAGTTTTTACATTGTTTACATATTAAAAACATATACACATTACCATATGATCCAGCTATCCCACTTCTGGGTATTTATCCAAAGATACAAACACACTAATTCTAAAAGATACATGTACCCAGATATTTATAGCAGCATTATTTATAATAGTTAACATATGGAAACAACCTAAATGCCCACCGATGGAAGAATGGATAAAGAAGATGTGATATATATATATATATATATATATATATATATATATATATATATACACACACACACAGACACAAACAATGAAATATTACTCAGCCATAAAAAAGATGAAATCTTGCCATTTGCGATAACATGGATGAAACCTGAGGGTATTATGCTATCAGGTGGAGGAAGTCAAATACTGTATGATTTCACATATATGTGGAACATAAAAAACAAACAAACAAAAAAACAAAATAAATGAACAAACCAAACAAAAACAGACATGTAGATTCAAAGAACAGAGTAGTGGTTACCAGAGGGGAAGGGATGGGGTTGGGGGTGGGGTGGCGCGAATGTGGAAAATGGGATCAACTGTACGGTGACAGACGGAAAATAAATTTTTGGTGATGAGCACGCCGTAGGGTATACGTAAGTTGAAATACAATGCTGTACACATGAAACTTATACAATGTTATAAACCAATGTGACCTCAAAAAAAAACATTTTAAAAACAAAAAACACACATTCCTAGAACAAATATGAACACAGCACTCAGTAAGTGTTGGTTGATTTTTCAAAAAATGAAAGAAAATGTCTGGAGTGCAGACACTGTCTCTAAGATGACCAGCAAATGCTGTCTTTAGGAGTCCCACTGTGCACAGGGGGCATGGCACACTGGTGACAGAAGCTGAGTTCTGAATTCAGGCTACCTGGGCTACCATCTCAGCATCACTACATACTTGCTGGGTAGCCCTGGGCAAGTTACTTCACCTCTCTGTGCCCCTCTATTCAGGGGCTTATAGGAGTACTTGCTTGAGGCTGCAGAGCTAAATGACTAGCAGGTCTACTCAAGAACGCCTCCTGGATCTACATTTTCACAAGAGGAAACAGCTGAGTTTTTATTACTCAAACATTGTGTCATCTATCACAGTTATTTTGGGCCAATGTCTATTTAGGAAATATGTATATTTACATCTCCAAACACACACATTTGAAAAAAAATGTATGTTGCAAACACAATAGGCAGAATGTGAGGATCTGGTGGAGATGCCGCGACTGCCAACAAAAGGGGTGCAGGAAGTTATTACACATAAAGCAACTGTCTGTGAAGAGCCACATACAGTAAATGGTCTGGCAATCCAGAAGGGATGTCATGCATTTTACATTTAACAGAATTGGTTGTTAATTATATATGGGTATCTTCTGGTGTTTCATTATGCTTTTGGAAACTGTTGGGGGTTTGGGTTTTGTGCAGTGGGTTTTTATAGTTTGTCCCACATGAAATAGTGAGATGTAGGGCATCAGTTAGTGTTTTCATGCAGAATGTCCGGTTTTTAGGGATGAATTACTGATGTTAAGTGGGAGATGCTTACACGTAAAATACTCAGAAGAGTGGCTGGCACAGAGCAGAAGCTCAATATGTGTTAGGTATTACAAGTAGTAGTTAGTAATTAATAAAAAAACAAAAACAAAAAACCAAAAAACTTGTGTACTGAATACAAACCCAAGGCTACAAAGAGGTGAGGAAGGGGACTTGGCTCTCCTTGCTGGTTTCTCTAAAATGCTGCCAGCTGCCCAGGAGAAGGTGATGGGCTAATTACAAGGTTGTAGGAAGTGGTTTGAAATAATTTGATTGTGGAATAATTTTATAATTTAGAATGATAATTAAGGGGTGTGAACTTTTCTTAATCACCCAGGTGGAGAGCCTTAGCTATGGCTCCCCCATATCACGCCCCACTGTCCCACCCATCTTGACCTCAATCATGGATCCTTCTGACCAGCAAACTCCCCTTCTCCTACATCGAAACCAAAGTCAGCACCACTGAGCAAAATCGAAGGCGAGGCTTGTGTTATAAGCCAAGGGACTCAGTTCTGGGTTTTTGTTTTTGTTTTTAGCAAAAAAAGTGCTGCTGGACTATTAGTACCACCTAGCTGGGGCGCTCCTGAGATTCTTGAATACCCACCAACACCGTTCAGACCCTGCTTGCTGAGCTAGAGGGAGGAATGCTTCTCCCATAGTTGCTAGTGACACAACAATGATGACAGCCCAGGGGAGTATGGGAAAAAGGCATTCATACTCTGTTGGCAGGAAGGTACACCAGGACACCAGGACAAGCTACCCACAGGGCAACATGGACATGTGTATCCAAAACCTTAACCTTTTCTCTACTCTTCATCCCAGCAATTCTATTTCCAGAATTTTAGTTGGACAAAATAGTCAAGAATGTGCAGAACAATATAGCCACAGGAACACATTCTCAGATATATCAAAATGGGATAATCCAGCTGACACTATTTTATAACCTTAGCAACGCAAAGATAATATCATTTCATGTCATTATAGAATCTGTGCTATATAATTTTTAACGTCTTTTCACTGAACAGACCCCTATTGTTGGACATGTTCTATTTTTTTTTAAAGCTTTTTAAAAATATATATATTTATTTTATTTACTTTTGGCTGCGTTGGGTCTTCGTTGTTGCATGCGGGCTTCCTCTAGTTGCAGTGAGTGGGGACTACTCTTCGTTGCAGTGCGCAGGCTTCTCACTGTGGTGGCTTCTCTTGTTTCGGACCACGGGCTCTAGGCGCACGGGCTTCAGTAGTTGTGGCATGCAGGCTCAGTAGCTGTGCCTCGCGGGCTCTAGAGCACAGGCTCAGTAGTTGTGGTGCACGGGCTTAGTTGCTCTGCGGCATGTGGGATTTTCCCGGACCAGGGATCGAACCCGTGTCCCCTGCATTGGCAGGCGGATTCTCAACCACTGCGCCACAAGGGAAACTCTGGACATGTTCTATTTTTAGTAGGAAAAATTGAAAGCAATCTAAATGTCCACCAATAGGGGACTAGTTAAAGCTATACAAAGGGATGGTGCCATTTTTGGTTTTACACACACACACTCACACACACTAAAACTGTGCACCTAAATGACCAAGGTGGTTTGCTCACAGATATTTTGTTATACTTGTTGCCAATTTTTCTACAATAATTATATACATATTACTTAAAACATTTAAATAATTTCAACTTCCTTTCGCCACATTGATAGCCTGGGAGAACCCCTAGAAGAATGTGGGGGGGCAGGGTACAGTCATCACAGACAAAACAGTGACATATGAAGTGACCCCTGAGGCTGATGGGTCAGCACCCGGGCACATGTCTACAGCCAGCAGAGAAACAGTCTGTGTGGGTGTGGGGGTTAGAGTGGGGTCAGACTCATCAGTTCTGCCAGTTACACATTTGAATCTGAAGAATGATGAACACACACACTCACCCAGGGTGAGTGAACACGTCATTTGATGCGTACTCATATTTTTGGCAAGAAACAATGGCGGCAAGAATGGGGTCACTGACCCAGCCTCTGGTACCTGAGTGGTTCTTGGAAAGCCACTAAGTTGAGGGTTTTTTTTCGTTCTTTCTTTCTTTTTCTTTTTTTTTTTTTTAATGTTATCCTACTCGAATCTCTTAGACTAAACTTTTTTTAAAAAATAAATAAATTTATTTATTTATTTATTTTTGACTGCGCTGGGTCTTCGTTGCTGCGCGCAGGCTTTCTCTAGTTGTGGCAAGCGGCGGCTGCTCTTCGTTGCAGTGGGTGGGCTTCTCATTGCAGTGGCCTCTCTTGTTGCAGAGCACGGGCTCTAGGCTCGTGCGCTTCAGTAGTTGTGGCATGTGGGCTCAGTAGTTGTGGCGCATGGGCTTAGTTGCTCCGTGGCATGTGTGATCTTCCAGAACCAGGTCTCAAATCTGTGTCCCCTGCATTGGCAGGCAGATTCTTAACCACTGCACCACCAGGGAAGTCCCTAAGTTGAGGTTTTAACAAGGCTCTTTTGACTTAACCAGTCTTTCATTCTTAGAAGTGGGAGAGCTGGTGGGAATACCAAACTCAAACAAACACACCCCACCAAGATGCAAACTTTCCTTTACTCTTCATCTCTGCAGTGAGACCAACATCATTTTCACTCTGCAGAGTCTTAAGAGAGTTCAGCGATTTATAAAATAAATCCACTGTGCTAGGCTCTCTGGTTCCCTCCATCTCTTCAGGACAGACGCTACTAACTTCTCAAAGGCCTCCACCAGTTACATCAACCCCAAGACTTTGGGCAAAGCAAATGTACTCTGTGACTGCTCCAACCACAAAGGGATAACCTTTAGTTCAGCCCAGAGATGTGGCCTCACAGGTCCACTTCCTAAGACCACAGGAAAGATTTAAGAAGGTGAAATGGGAAAGTTCCTGGGCTTCCCTGTATCTGTACAATGAACCAAAAGACACAGCTCCAACAGTCAAGAACTTCCTGGAAAGAACAGACTCCACTGGAGCTACTGGAGACCAAAATGGCAGCCTCTACAGGCCACAGGGAGGAATGAGACATGTAACAAAAGCCAGTTCAGGATAGGCTGTCATAGATGTCAGTAATGCACTGATGCCTTGACTTACACCATACTCTTACTGGAGGAGTTCTCAACTGTTATCACAGACAACCGGAAACATCTCAGACAATTCCCAGAGTTTCAAGACAGCTCCCAAGTGTGATGGGCACACTTTTTTTCTCACACATACATTTACACCTATTTTCATTAGCTAAATTACTCTTTATTCTTAAACTGACTTCTTCTTCAAGGGAATCTTGAAAACTCAGTCCAACTTACAATAAACACAGTAAATATTTTCAATGTTCCCTCTTCTGTGCAGCAATATGTCACCTCACTGCTGCTGGAGAAAAGAACCAGGAAGCTTTCCTGTCTCGGATTTGTCATGATGGCAATTGCTGGAACGCCCAAGTTCAACTCATCTGCTTAGATTGATTCTTTAACTTAATTTCCTCTAATTTACCTGCCTGCCAAACACAAACGTCCCCTTAGATGCAGCAAAGGGTAATCAAAAACCCAAATCGCTTCCTCGACAGCTCTTTTAAAAACACAAAACTCGTACTAGTCTCAGGAAAGGCCTCAAGTCAAGTTCTTACATGAAGAGACCAGTACGGTTTTAATACTTCCAGGGCCCACAGGGCACCTCCTCGTAGGCCCAGGTAGCTGGGATGTGGCGGTCCCTGCCCCCCACCGGAACTCGGAATTCCCACACAACTGTGGACCGCCCCCTCCGCCGACCCCCTTCCGCTGTCCAAGTCCACTACCCACAGGTGCGAGGGGCTGGGGCGTGCAGAGCCTCCGCGGCACAGAAGCGCTTTCATTTTCGGATTAATGTTCCTGAACTTCGGGAGAGCGAGAAAGGAGCGGACGGACAGGGGAAAAGGTGAGTAAAAAGGTGGGACGTCGTGGCGCCAAACCACCGTTTTCTCGCCCCGTTTCTCTGGCCCAGGCGCTGAGGTAGAGGGTGCGCCAGAGAGGGAAGTTCCCTCCTCACGCCCAGCCCGGCGCCATCAATAATCCAGGTAGAGCCCCCGAGCGCGCGGCGCGCCACCTCAGCGAGGTTCCCCGGGCCTGGCTTCCGCGCGCCCTTCTCTCCTTCTTCTCTGCCGGCGCCCGGCTCGTGGCCCCGACCACCGCGGTGCTCCCCGCTCCGGGACACCTCCACTTGCCGCGGTCTGAGCCCTGGGCGAGGTCGCGCGGAATCCAGGAGGGTACGGCCACCACTCCCGACGCGGCACTCCCCGGAGCCGGGCTTCCGGGGGGGCCCAGCCGTCCGTGCGCCCCGCCCGCGCCGTCCCCGCCCCACCGTGGCGGGCGGTGTAGACCCTCAGCGCCCAGTGCCCCCTCAGCGCCCCGCGCACCGGCAGCGCCGCACTCACCCCCTCCGCGGGACAGGCGCGCAGCACCCAGCAGCAGGACCCCCAGCAGTGCGACCGTGACCCTGCAGTTCAGGCCGGCCATGGCTCCGCGGCGCCTCGGTCTCGGCGGGGAAAGCGAATGTGGCCCGTGATTCGGAGCGGCTGGCACGAGCTTCTCTTAGTTCCGTCCCGTCGCGCTCACCTGTGCGCGGGGCGGGCTGGCCCTGGCTCCGCCCAGCGCCGCGGGAGCCCGAGCTGGCTGGGTCAGTCTCCTCCTCCCTTTCCTCCTCCCCTTCCTGCCTCTACACCCGCCTCTCTCGTCCAGAGCAGTGGGACTTGTAGCCACCTTCCCGGGCCCAGCTGCCACCCCTCTCAAGACTTTGTCTACAGGCGCGAAGGTCGCCCTTGGGGAACCCAGTCAGGCGTCCTTTTACTTTCCGGGCGACAAAGGAGGCCAGTGTGCCGCGCATTTTTCCGGGGAATCATGTCTGTGGATCACTCAAGCCCTGGCTTCCCCCTCTGCTTCCTGATTTGGGCTGGAGGCTTGCTGGACTTTAACGCCGGTGCTACAGCTAATCTTTGCAAAACTGTGAGCCTGAAGCCAACTCCAGGCACTTCACAGACAGTATTTCTAATGCTCACAGCCACCCTTCCATATAACAGTTGAAACAGATTTACTGAGTCACTCAACCTGCCCAAGGTCACCAGGCCAGTTAGTAATTTATGGAGGCAGGATTTGATAGCCCCGGAAGGGGTTTCCACAAACTGGGTTGCTTTGTTACATTTTTGAAGAGTGAATGAATGAGTGAATAAATGCATGAGGCTGGAGAGGGCCAAGAGAGGAAACCTGAACAGGTCTACAGAGGCCCCTTCCTTGAGTTGTGAATAGTATGTATGGGACTAGTGTGAGGCATTTACTCCAGTCGTTGGGCTGTAAATCAATGGCGCTGGGTATCTTTCCCTCCTCCCAGCTGCTGGTGTGCCATCTTTCTCTGGTTTCCGAGGTCCTATGGATTCTTCTTACCCCCTGCAGACCACACACCATATCCAGGGTCACAGGGCCACAAGGAGAGGCAATGGATGGTTCAGGGACTCTCAGCTAGCAGACCAAGGTTCTGCCAAAATGACTCCAAGGGCCCCCCTGGGTCTGTCTGTGCCAGTGGGCAGCCAGAGGCTGGGCCAGGGTCACCCAGAACAACCTGGTAGAAGAGCACATGAAAGAGCATTGGTCTACGTTCAGCTCCCACTTTTGTTTGATTCTTGGGGGAACTGAGCTTCTCCAGGCTGTCCTTACACTCACTGGGAACAGGGCTGAGAAACCATCTCTTAGGAGCTTCATCCCCTTCCTTCTGTGTGTCTTCAATGATGAGAATAAAGCAAACTCTGCCCCCAGTCCACAAGGGAGGCAGGGATGTCCAGGTTGCGGACATGACTGCCTCCCACCCTTCCATCTATGGCAGGGCCTGGACTGTGAGCTGGGGGGAACGTCAGAGTTTACCTTCCAGTTCACTTTCTGCCTCAGGCAGACAGATAGGGAAACTGAGGCCTAGAGAGAAGGAAGAGGATGAGGAAAGTAGGAAAGCTTTTGATGCTCCCCAGGGAATTGAGGGCAGATTCATCAAGAGAAAGAAATTTTCAGAAAATCTAAACATCTTTCAAATATGTTTATGGTAACAGGAGAGTAAAGCAGATTTTGTCTGTTTTCCTAATTCTAAGCAGGCATATATACCCCAGCATCTTTTCCTAGCATCCATAACACCATTGTTTTCCACATATGATGATGATGATGATGATGATGATGATAATGGCAATGTGTTGAATTGAAAATACTGGAAATACTTTGTGACAACTTTAAGTCTAAGGAACAAGTCATTTCTTTACTGTATCATTTCTCCAAAGTTTGCTTAACTGGTCTCCCTGGGAGAGTGAAACTAACTTTCTGTAAATGACACGAGTCAATAATTCTCAGATGTGAAGGATTAGTGATGGTTCCAGATAATGGCAGCAAAGAGAAAGAGATGAGGAAAGTGGGGAGGCACTTCAGCATCCTTTGCATGACAACCCAACTACATAGTTGAATTCAAGATGTCTTGAGGTAATAGCTTGGTTCTTGGAGTAGAGTGTAATCAAAGCATTGCCAAATTTTGGAAATGTCTTGTCTTTACAAACTTGGCTGAATGGAAGGAGTCAATTTTAAAAGGTTATTTCTGAACTGGCAGAAATCCAGGCAGCTGCATTCTGTTGCCAGAGAAAAATGACATTGAAAGATAAGTTTTAAAACAGACTGTTCTATCTAATTTTGACCCCTCTGGAAACCCTACAAAACAGGAATTTAAAAAAAAAAAAAAAGACATAAGCCTACAAAGACAGGGAGAACAGACAGAAGACAACAGCAGAATCCTCTTAGAAGCTGGAAAGCAGATGTCCAAGTGGTAACTGTAAGCCAATAATGGGGAAAATTGAGAAGTAGCATGATTTATACGATAGAATTCTCAAAAAGAAACAAAAACAAAACAATAAACCAACCCTAAGGAACTGGCAGCACAAGGTATTCTGTAATGGGAGGGTGAAGGAGGGGCTAAAACAATGAAGCCCGGGAGAAAGCTGTTTGAAAAACACTATAGTTAGATCTCTGGAAACTGTCCTCCATTCCTTCTGGCTGGGCAACTGTCCCTCAGCAGAAGTCTGAAGCATTGTTTTCTGAAGAGGTTAAAACTGAGGGAATTGGGCTGAGGAGTGCCAGGCATAGCTGAAGGCCTAGGAAACATTCTGAAAAATAGGTAGATAAAAGGAACATATGCATTCTCTATGCTGAGCTCCCTAGCCACCTGGCCCCAACTTGCCTCCCAGATTGCAATAGTCTCAGTCCATTCTGGAGATGGAAAGAGTCTTCTTCTGGAGAATCTGACCAGCTCAAGGGGAAAGACCTAAAGATACAGATGTTTATCCCCATCAATAGGCTAACCAGATCCCTACAATGATGTTTCCAGTTGGTAAGCCCCACCAATTCAGCTTTTTGATCTCTCACATTTAAATATGACCAGGTGGTAGGATTTCAAGACATCTGAGGAAAGCATCTAACATGATAGAGTCAAAATCAACCAACTAACTAAACAGAAAAAAGCGACTTGGAGAAAAGAGACTATATAAGGAGAATAAAACAAAACAAATCAAAGCAAAACAATTACTAACTTCTTTAGAAAGGTAGCAGATAACATTGTATCTATGCAGTAGGAACAGGATTTTATAAAAAATGAATATTCAGGGACCCACAGAAGAGTTCTTAGAAAAATTTTAAAACTATAGTAGACATTAAAAAGTAAATAGAAAAGTTGGAAGATTTCCCAGAAAGTAAAGCAAAAAGATAAAGATAAAAAATAGCAGAGAAAAATTAAGGTAATTAGAGGTCCAGTTCAGGAGATCCAACATCTGAATAATGGGTTTCCTAGAAAGAGAGAGCAGATGAAATAGAGATGACATCATCAATAATATAATTCAAGAAATTTCCCAGGCCCGAATGACATGAGTTTCCAGATTTAAAGACTCATGGAGCATCCAGCACAACGGATAAAATAGGCTCACATCAAGGTACATCACAGTGAAATTTCAGGAACCTATGAACACAGAGAAAATTTTACGATTTCCAGATAATTTCCAGGGTCTCGTGAGAAGAAATGAAAATCAAAATGGCTTTGGATTTCCCAACAGCAACACTAGAAGCTGGAAGACAATGAAGCAATACCTTCAAAATTCTGAAGGTATAATAACTTCCAGCTGAGAATTCTATACCCAGCCAAATTACCAATTAAGTGGTAAGGTTCTGACTTAGACATTCAAAATCTAAAACAAAAACAAAACCAACAAAACCTCCAAACAACAAACTCCCACACACCTTTCTCAGGAAAATACTGGAGGATGTGTTCCATTAAAACAAGAAATGCATGAGACACAGAGAGGAGTGGATACAGGTGTGTGAGGCTGAACTTAATGACCTTAAGAAAAAGAATACAGAATTACAAATAGAAGATCAAGTGGGAAAAATGATTATTTATTTAGAATAAGTAAAGAAATGACAACAAATCACAAACTTGAAAAAATTGAAAAATACCCCAAATGTCACAAAATCCAAAAAAAAAGTGATATCTTCACAATTAACTCACTGGTACAGCTCTATATCATTCATTCATTCATTTCTTCAGTTCATTTTGCTTCACTGATGTGTGTACTATCTGTTCTGGAACTTCCAGATTTCATCAAGATGCATCAGATAAGGTAAGATGCAATCTTTATTTGTTGGCACACCTTAGACATATGAATTCACACATAGAAATACTCAGTGTTTATAGAAACATTACAGTGTTGTGCCCTACAAATACAGGAATTCTTACAAATTCTATATGTGTGATTCTTATTAAAGAACAAAATAGTGTGGGACATTTATAATTTTATATGCTGCATTATCCATTTATTTCTGACAGAAAAAAGAAACCTTCATTTTTGATAAGACATGATGAGAACTGCATGTTCTGCTTCAAATTTTAGTTTTGATAATTGGAAGAATTTTCCAGACTAGCTTCTTTGATTCCTCCTCCTCCACTATCCACATACTTCTGGTTGGGCACTGTAGGACACATTCATAATATAATACCATCTCTGACCTTGCTCCTTTTGGTCACCTCACCTGATGAGTCAGCACAGTGGATGGGAGGAGTATTCCTGGAAGCCGCTACTACAGCATGAAGGCCAGCAACGACACGAAAGTGACCATGCATTACGTAAAGATATCCTAGCAACCCCCAGTTAAATGTATCTCCAATTCAACTTCTCCTTAGCCAGATCCCAAAATGCCCATAGCCACTCAATCCTGCATTGCATCAGGGGAGGTGGGATAGAGGGGAGGTGGGGGAAAACTCTTTTTGCAGTTGAAATACATGCCTTTGCAAATTTTACAAGAAACATGACCAGATGAGCACATGCCTTTGGAAGGGCTGCACAGTGATAGTTGAGCTTTCTTATCTTTATGATATATTTGCCTCTGGACACAAGAAGCACAAGATCCAGCTCAAGGGAGAGGTAAGGAATTTCCAGGGTGATGTACACTAGGCTTAGAGAAACTGGAGACCAGATTGAGTCAAGTTGTAAAATGTATGGCCAAGGATTGTGGAAGTCCCTCCCGAGTGAACCATTGCACAGAATAAAATCAAATGGAGTCATTACATTTATTGATGAGATCCTCAAATAATAACAGTGTTTGGCCAAGATGTGCCTACTCCACACCTCAGCATACCTATGCTCTTCAGATGCACTCGAGCCACACACGGCCGAGCAACCAGAGACAAGGAGCTGGCACCGTGGAGTGACACAGCCCTGAGGAATAAACTTTTTTTAAAGCTTCTGTGATTTGGGGCTTCCAGTCACTTGTAATGGAACCTCATCCTTAGGCAAGCACAGGAGATTTTTCTGGTGCCGTGGAATGTTAAGGGAAAGCAGACCCAAGTGATTCACTGCAAAAAGGAATTTGACCTAAATGAGAGAGGTGGAATGGCTCAATGACTAACAATGCGATTCTGCAGTCAGATGTCCTGGATTCAAATACAGGCTCTGCAACCTACCAGCTTGTGCAACTCTATATGTGCCTCAGTTTCCTCACCTGCAAATTGGGGCTATGAGAGGACGTCCTTCAGAAAGTGCTGTAGAGATTAATGAGATAATATATGTAACAGGTTTAGCACAGTGCTTGGCACATAGTAAATGCATAATAAAGGTGGCTGAGATTGCCTTTGCTATGGGGATTGGTATGAAAGGAGAGGGTATCAGCTTGGTGGGGGTGGAGGGGAGGACTCTGGAAAGAGAGGTCTGGAGACCAACTTCTTCATGATCTCATTCAAGCACGAAAGCGTCAGTTCCCCAAGACAGGAAGTTGCCTCTGCTTTACTCATCTGGATGTTCCCAGTGCTGAAAACAGTGCTTGGTACGTAGTCACTGCTCAGCAGATAGTTGGGGAATGAATGGATTCATCAAGCCAGTGAATGCGTGGATGGCCCTGCTAACCCGGCCAGCTGAGCCTGGGGAGCTCCTTGTAACTTGGGACCCTGAAAAGATGAATGGCAAGTGTTCATTTTAAAAAGGGGTGGGGCCCCTGGCTTCCAGAAAGAGGCCATTGTGGCCCATGCCAGGTGTCTGGCAGAGACCCTGGCCTTGTGGGACTGGCCAGTGTCTGGTGGGCCAGGACTTCATCTGGTTGGAACAGAGGGGTGGAAAGAACATCTGTCTGCATCAGGCAGCTTCTTTGAGACTTTGCTTTCCAGGGGATTAAGCAAGTTAACAACGGGGAGATTCTTTCTGTGCACAAACAGCCCTTACTGTCACTGTAATGCCAACCACTGTTTCAAGGAGAAAACCTCCCAGTCACAGTTTGGGCAGAGGCCCTTTTGTGAGCCTTGAAACAGAGGAGTTGGCTGTGGTCTGGGGATGAGATAGGTGTTCCTAGTTTGCCAAGTAATTTTTTTAAATTAATTAATTAACTTAATTAATTAATTTTTGGCTGTGTTGGATCTTCGTTGCTGCGTGCAGGCTTTCTCTAGTTGCGGCGAGTGGGGGCTACTATTTGTTGTGGTGCGCACGCTTCTCATTGCGGTGGCTTCTCGTTGCAGAGCACGGGCTCCAGGCACGCGGGCTTCAGTAGTTGTGGCTCCTGGGCTCTAGAGCTCAGGCTCGGTAGTTGTGGCCCATGGGCTTCATTGCTCCGTGGCATGTGGGATCTTCCTGGACCAGGGCTCGAACCCGTGTCCCCTGCATTGGCAGGCAGATTCTTAACCACTGCACTACCAGGGAAGCCCAGTTTGCCAAGTAATTTGCCCAAGGGGGAACCATGTACAATTTCAGTCCTGGGATGAGTAAGACAAATAAGGAAAATCCTCAAGGAGCAGCTAGTCATGCTGCTGCGGACGAGGGCTGCGTGAACGTGCATCTGCGTGACTCAGGAACTCGCCAGCAGGCCGCCAAGCACCTTCTGTGCTCACCCCAAAGTTACCCGAAGCCCAGGAATCCGCACTTCATCACCTCCCCAAATCATGGCACCTAGGAGGTCAAGGTAAAACGACAGGGGAAGAAAGAGGAAACGTGAAGCAGGAGACAGAGCTCTCCCCTCCTCCCTTTTTAAGCCTGTGCAGCCAGCTCCCTGTAAGTCTCTTGCCCGCAGGGTGAAGAAAGCCAGACCCTGCCCTCCCCGGAGAGCACCGCCCTCGGATATGACCCATACCCACGTCAGGCCTGTGCTTGCCAGCCTTGTTTCTTTCTTTCCTATATTTTCACTTGGAGTGTGGGAGGAAAACGGTCTTTAGAATGCCTTCAGAGATGTTCTTCCCCCGGGAGAGGGAACTGAGTCATAACCACTGAGCTGGAGCCTTGGAGCTCATCTGGTTGTCACCTCCTGATGGATGGAGTCACAGAGAGGGGATGTGACACCGTCAAGTCACACAACAAGTGACCTTCAGAGCAGAAGCCAGGTGTCCAGCCAGGAGTCTGTGAGCTCTCCTTCCTAAAAAACCTGGTACAACTCTGCCGGCATCGTCATGCCCACCGCCCACTCACCACACTACCACCTGCCTGTGACCTTGGCAGCTTGGCTTCCACCCCCACTGCTCTGCTGAAATGTTTCTCCCCAGAATGGCCAATGCCCCTCCCCATGGTCACACCAGGCCTGGTGACAGGAAGATGGTTTCAGAAGGAGGAGAGGATGGGGAAGGGGTGTGGGCCGAGGTTCTGAGACTTCCCTAGTCCAGAACTGGTTTGGGAGCTGGACAGGCAAAGACAGGGCTAACCTAACAACACCAAAGCCATTGGTCACTGCCTTTGCCTGCAGTGCCCTCCCACCCCACTTAATGGGCTATGAATCCAATCCATATCCTCAGGTGGCTCAGGTTGCACTTGTTGTGCAACCATCACCATCCACCTCCGGAACTTTCTGATCTTCCCAAACTGAAACTCTGTATTCATTAAACAACCGCTCTCCATTCTCCCTCCCCTGCCCCCGTCCCCTGAGCAACCATTATTCTACTTTCTGTCTCTATGACTTTATTATTTTAGGTATCTCATATAAATGAAATCATATAATATTTGTCTTTTTGTGTCTGGCTTATTTCACTTAGCATAATGTCTCCAAGGTTTATCCATTTTGTAGCATGTGTCAGAATTTCCTTCCTTTTTAAGGCTGAATAATATTCCATTGTATGGATATACTGCATTTTGTTTATCCGTTCATCCATCAATGGACATTTGGATTGTTTTCACCTTTTAGTTATAGTGAATAGTGCTGCTCTGAACATGGGTGTACAAGTATCTATCTGAATTCCTGCCTTCAGTCCTTTTGTTTATATACCCAGAGCAAAATTGCTTGATCATATGGTAACAACAAAGCCATCACCACACCTACAACTAAATGGATGATGATGCTTTAATAGCATCAAATATCTAGTCAGTGTTCAAATTTACAGTTGTCTCATTAAAATCATTTTTAATAGTTTAGTTGTTTGAATCAAAATCAAAACACCTTTCCTGTATTGCAATTGATTGGTATGCCTTTTTTAAAAATAAAATAACCTGTTTAGTTTGGAATACTTTTATATGTACAGAAAAGTTGCAAAGTCAGTACAGAGACATCCCATGTACTCTTCACCCAGGTACCTCTAATGTTAATATCTTCCATAACATGAGAGACTGGTCAAAACTAAGAAACTGACACTGGTACTTTACTATTAACTAAACTCTAGACTTTACTTGGATTTCACCAGTTTCCCCACTAATATCCTTTTTCTGTTACAAGATTCCATCTTGGATACCACATTGCATTTAGTCTTCATGTCTTCTTAGGCTCCTCTGCTCTGTGACATTTTCTCAGTTTTTCATTTTTCATGACCTTGACAGTCTTGAGGAGTGCTGGCCGGGTATCCTCTAGAGGGTCCCCCGGTCTGGGTTTGTCTGATGTTTGTCTCATGATCAGACTGGGAATATGGATTTTGGTAAGGACAGCGCAGAGGCAGAGCACTTCATCACATCCCATCAGGGGTGCGTGACATCCACAGGACATCACTGGTGATGCTCACCTTCATTTCTGGGGTAAGTGGTGTCTCTCGGCTTCTCCATCATAAAGTTACTATCTCCCCCTTTCCCTGCTCTGTTCCTTGGAAGTGAACCATTAAGTTCATGGTATGTCTTTCAAATTCATTTTAATCAGTAGATTCCCCCATCTCTTAATTTTTTCTCAAAATTTATTTGTTGAAGAAACTGGGCCGTTTGTCCTATTTGCCCTCTGCGGTTCCTTTAAACTGGATCTCGAGGCCTGATCTGCCTCATGCTTGATTTTTTTAGCAGGGCCACTGCACGGGTGGGGCTGTGGGCTTCTGTCAGGAGGCACCAGTTGTCTCCTTTTTGTAACATTAGCAGCTACTGATGCCCACTGTGTTACCTCAGTTCTGATACCTTTAGATTCCTCAGGACTAACCCTATCATGAAGGTAACCTTTCCTACATGAAGACAGTTCCTTTTCTTCCTTCAATAAACATAGTAGATTTCAGCAAATAAAAGATAGCTCCCATGGTAAGAAACATTGTTTCTGTACAACCAAGAAAGAAAAAATGCTGTGAATTCACCTATGGCACGTTGCCAGCCATAGAATACCAAGGTAGTGTTTTCATTTTCCACTAACCTCATAGTTTTATTCTTTCCTCGGATGAATTGTAGAAGTTCAGTCAAAGTCAGCGGTTGCTGGCGGATGGATGTTTGGGCAGCCCTTGTTGCAGGGGCATCGCTCACACTGGCTTTTGTGGTTGAGGTGTCACATTGCCTTCATCAATCCCTGGGGCTCAGTTTCCTCTACACTCCCTTGCGTTGTTGCTTGCTGTGTGGTCTGCCATCCTTTTGCATACTTCTCAGTGACAAAACAGCTTAATGGAATTCTATTTCTTCTACATCCTTTCTTAAGTCCTGTAAGCACTTGGTTATAGCTTTGCAAGAAAATACGGAATTGTAGTCATTCCTCTAAAGACAGATAATTGCTACTCTGCTGTTACATTTGTGTCCCACTGCCCTGTTTCCATGCCTTCCTGTGCCCATGCCAACTGTTTGTTTCCACAGTGAATTATATTGTCATCTTTTTGATGATATTTTAAATGATAGTTAGACCCCGTATGTGTAGAACCAACCATGCATATAATTCAGTGGAAGGTGATGCATTATGAACAGTGATGGTCAAGTGTGAGTGTGTCCAGTCATGGTGACCGCCCTGCCACTGGTGGGCAACGACTATGAGAAGTGCCCCAGTTACAGAGATGTTAAAAGTTTTTAAGACATATGCCTTGCAGTTGATGAAACAGAGTTTCTGGTTATGCGGCTGGCAAGAATCCCATTTTATTTATCTGGGTGATCTCCCCAGACTTTAGCTCAGTGTTTACAACTATTTCAAAAATATTTGTGGAGGAATGAAACCAACAGTAAGCAATATATATATTTATTGAGCATTTACCAGGAACAAGGTCTAGTTGGGATAAATACTTGAGAACCCAAACCAATTCCCTTTCTTAAATGTTAATTTGCTTTTCCCCTTTCTCATCACATTTCTGCAGCTGTTCTTGGCCAGGCTGAAGTCTTCTACTACTATATTGGTACCCTTTCTGTGTCTTTTCCACTTGAGTAATAAATACACCCAACTGTCTATCTTAGATTTTCTGCAAGAGTCCTGATTCCCATCTTCAGGTCACCTGAATGGATTTGGGGATCAGAAGACGTGGTCAGGGCTTCCCTGGTGGCGCAGTGGTTGAGAATCTGCCTGCCAATGCAGGGCACACGGGTTCGAGCCCTGGTCCCGGAAGATCCCACATGCCGCAGAGCAGCTGGGCCCGTGAGCCACAATTACTGAGCCTGCGCGTCTGGAGCCTGTGCTCCACAACAAAAGAGGCCGCGATAGTGAGAGGCCCGCGCACCGCGATGAAGAGTGGCCCCCACTTGCCACAACTGGAGAAAGCCCTCGCACAGAAACGAAGACCCAACACGGCCATAAATAAATAAATAAATAAAATTTAAAAGAGATAAGCAAAACATTCTCTCTATAAATTTGATCTTTAAAAAAAAAAAAAAAGAAAGAAAACATGGTCATGTTTATGACCACCCTCTAGTTCATTTTCCTCCATGGACTCCTGACAAATCAGCTGGAAGATCTGCCTGAACCACAAAATGTCCATGTCAGGATGGGTGATTTCCAGTTACATTCAAGCAACATTACCTTTTCTTTTTTTCCCCACAGGACAGATAATTGTCTCTTTGGATTCTTTCCTTCTTTCTTTTCTTTTATTAATAGGCTTTATTTTTTAGAACAGTTTTAGATTCACAGAAAAATTGAGCAGATAGTATGGAGAATTCCCATGTACCCCCCCCCACGACAGTTTCCCCTATTAATATCTTACATTAGTGTGGTACGTGTGTTACAATTAATGAAGCAATACCAATACATTATTATTAACTAAAGTCCATATTCAGACATCCCTAGTTTTTACTAAGGATCCAGGATCCCACATTACAATTAGTTATCATGTCTCTTAGGCTCCTCTTGGCTGATACAGTCTCTCTCCCTTGTTTTTGATGATCTTGACAGTGTTGAGGAGTCTAGTCAGGTATATAATAAGATGCCCCTCTATTGGGATTTGTCTGATGTTTTTCTCATGATTAGACTGGGATTATGAGTTTGGGGGAGGAAGACCACAAGGTAATGACATTTTCATCACATCTCATCAAGAGTGCAAACTATCAACATGACTTAACGCTGTTGATATTAATCTTGATCACGTGGCTGGGGTGGTGCTCATCAGGTTTCTCTCCCTGCCCCCACTTTTCCATACAGGACTCTCTGGAAGGGGGTAACTAGGCTCAGTCCCACATTAGGTGATGGAAAGTTACAATTCCTCTCATTTAGAGTGGAGCTTGGATTTCTTTTAAGAGTCAACCTCCTATGTTTCTCTCATCTCTTCTTCCCTTGCCCTCACCTCAGTTCCCTCCCAAAGTCTTCTTCCGAGGTTTTTCTTCCAATGTCTGTTTGATGTTTTTCTCTTCAGATTTAAATACTCCTGGGTTTGGGCATCAGTTCCCACATGCTCCTCTCTTCCTTAAAGTAGGTCTTTCTGAGTTGGTGCTACAGATCGCCCTTTCTCTGGGACACTCTGGTAGAAAAGGTTCTTTGGACCAATGCATGTGGAAAATGCTCATTCCTTACCCCTTCTTAGAGACTCAGAGCACACGAGCATAATAAAAGGTCTGACAAGTCTGGCAATAAAGAGGCCTGATTAACTCAAAGGTTTCTCAAGGCTATTTCACCTTGAAACCTTTTACCGTATTTCATTGACTCAGAGACACTCATTTTTTTTCTCTCACATATTAACATTTTTGAAGTTGGGTTGCATCTTAACAGATCATTAGATAAGAAAATCGTATGTTTCTTCTTAGAGGTACCTGCAATAATGGTGTCAGATACACTGATGGTATTTGAGATTTGAGGAAATACAGTATTCACGGCACATCTATAGATACTCTTCAGAACCAGTGAAAAGTGGAAACTGAATTAAGAAACAGCCTGCCAGGTCCTCAAACCCCACCTCTTCCTACTTGGATGACCTGCCTCCTTGATTTTAAGTATTCTTCAGTTTGGGGTACAGATGTCCTCTGCTCCCTCTGTGAGATGTGCCCCAGGGCCCACTCCCCACCCCCTTCTGGCACGGGCAGCCATGACTGACTGGCTAGACCAGTTTAACTTAAGAGTGAGGTATTAAGGAGTCCCTTGGCCACAGATCTAAGCTGTGTCCTCTGATCAGCTTTATCATTAATGAGGTGCACTATTGTCCTTAAGGAAACACATTCCTAGACTGCCTGGCTTGAAATCTAGCCTGCTGTGTGATCTTGGGCAAGTCAGTTAACCTCTCTGTGTCCATTTCCTCACCAGTAAACTGGGGATGAATAATTGCATCTACTTGATAGGGTTGTTGTGAGGATCAGATGGGATATTGCACGTAAGGCACTGAACCCAGGGCCTGGCACCTGGCAAGCTACTCTAAAACATCGGCTATTACTAGAAAGACAACATTTTTATCTTTGGTTCCTGGGTCATTTTTCAGGAATAAAAAAGACTTGGAGACACTGACTAGCTTGGGTCCTAAGGGTGGCAGGAGGCAGTCGGTAGGAGGGCAGAAGAGAAATTTTCTGTAGTAAATCACGGCCTGTGGTCAAGCTGACCTTGGCCTGCTGCCCGGAGCTACTGACCCCAGCCAGAAGGTGGAGGGGAGAGAGCAAGAAAGTGATTCTCTTCCAACCAGCCCAGCCTCTAGAACAGAGGAATCTGGCAAAATAACAGCCGGAAGATTCAAAAGCAGTGAGTGGCATTCAGGCCCCAGGCGACTGGTTGTCTTCCAGGGTCCCCGCTGCCTGCTGCCATGTGCGTCGCCTTGGGCAGGACTCTGTCCACTCTATGCAATTTCCGCAGTTTCCTCCTCCTCCCCTTATTATTCAGGACGTCTGCTTCATATTCGTTCCCCCACGGGTTCTGCCCAATTTAATTGCTCTGTCACCAAAGATTAATCCCGACAGATAAGAAAAAAGACATCTGGAAATATTGACTCTGCTCCTTCTTATCGTCCCTCCCAGGGCCTTCACACCTTCAGCGGCTTCGCTTCAATGCCTTGTCAGATTGTTGGAGTGGCTCATTTCAGGGGGTGAGCTCTCAGGGGTTCTGGTGCGCAGCGCTCCTGGAGGCTGGTGGCTGTCAGGGTCTGGCCACCTGTTGCTGTGCTGGAAGGACAGGGCTGGGACTGGAGGCCGGGCCAACTGGGACCTCAGGTCCCATCCCAGGCAGGACAGTCCTTTGCCTTTCTGAGTTGCTAAGAGACAGAAAGACATCCGAGAGGCAGGCTGCTTTAAAGAATATCATTTTTTAAAGGCTCATTCTAAATGGAACATCATCAGAACTTTGCCAAGATCTTCCTGGTTGTTCAGAAGATGGCCACTCTTTCTTTTTCTCACTCCCTTCCCTCTGTATCCCTGTCCCTTCGCTCTCCTTCCATCTCTCTTTTTAGCTTCTGAGGGCTCAGTCCTTGCTGGTCTGTTGATGGGGCTGAACAGGGGTCAGGGGTGATGGGGTGGCGGGTGAGGTCTCAGCCACAGGTCAGCCTGGGGGCCCAGGAAGTGCTTGGGGGAACTGGCTTCACTTCATCCAACCATGTCTGTGTCATTCACCAGGTGGCCTCTTCAGTGAGCAAACTCTTACCTATGTGTAAAATAAAGTGATTATCTGGGGAACAAGCATCACACTTTGCGTGATTGCCACTGGTCATTGTGTAGCCCTTTGCTGCTCTCTGGGTCCCGAGCTCCATATATATTTTTCATATGTGTATCTGGCTCTATATTTTATTTTTATACAAATAATAGCATATTATCACCTTGTTCTAGCCCTCGGGATTTTTATTCTTTCTTCCTAACAAGAGTCTTGATTATCTTAGTGTGTCTGTACATAGGAAGCAACATCAATCGTTTTGTTTTGTTTAAACCACTTCACTAGATTATTCTTTAAAAAAAAAAATTTTTTTTTAATATTTATTTATGTATTTGGCTTGCCGGGTCTTAGTTGCGGCACGCGGGATCTTATAGTTGCGGCACGTGGGATCTTTAGTCGTGTCATGCGGGATCTAGTTCCCTGACCAGGGATTGAACCCAGGAGCATTGGGAGCGCAGAGTCTTAACCACTGGACAACCAGGGAAGTCCCCAGTCGTTTTTAATGGTTAATCAAACACACTTCTGCTCTGGGGCACTGCTGCCAGCCCACCCTGGGGCCTGCAGACTATACAATGCATGTCCCCAGGCTGCTCTGTTACTCAGGGAGCAGGAAACAGGTGGCAACTCAAACCTGGTGACCGAGGAAGGCACTGTTTACAAAGGTGTCGGTGCAGGACAGAGAACCAGCCCGGATCGCGGGCACCAGGGCCAGCACCATCTAGTTTGCTCATTTTATCCAGTCCCGAGGGGCTGTGTGACTTGCCCAAGGTCACACAGCAAGAGGCAAAGCCATCAGAAAACCAGGTGTCCCGACTACCAATCAGTATTCTTTCCTCTGGGTTTGCTATGATTGTCAAAAATGAAACAAAACAAAAACACCCCTGGTTATTTAAATTCCAGTCATGAGTCTAGGAAAGTTGTTTTTTTTTTTTTAACATCTTTATTGGAGTATAATTGCTTTACAGTGGTGTGTTAGTTTCTGCTTTATAACAGAGTGAATCAGCTATACATATACATATATCCCCATATCTCCTCCTTCTTGTGTCTCCCTGCCACCCTCCCTATCCCACCCCTCTAGGTGGTCACAAAGCACCAAGCTGATCTCCCTGTGCTATGCAGTTGCTTCCCACTAGCTATCTATTTTACATTTGGTAGTATATATAAGTCCATGCCACTCTCACAGTTCGTCCCAGCTTACCCTTCCCCCTCCCCGTGTCCTCAAGTCCATTTTCTACGTCTGTGTCTTTATTCCTGTCCTGCCCCTAGGTTCTTCAGAATCATTTTTTTTTTTTAGATAGGAAAGTTTTTAAATTAATCTTTTCCACAATCAAGACCAATTAGTCAACTCTTCTGTCATGAGTTTCCATAATTTTTTGATTTCCCTAACTTACAAATTGCTTTTTAAATCATAATTTGCAAATTTATTCATGACAAATGTTTTTAAAAGCCAAAATTTGGTATCAGCTTAAGTGTCCCCAAATAGGATAATGGGCAAGTAAATGAGGATACATCTATGCAGTGGGAAATTATGTATTTCTTAAACTTGATATTTATGAAGAGTGTGCAATAAACTGGATAATGCTTAGCTGTAATGCTGAAGTAAAATTGTAATCTCCAATTTATTTAGAGTATCATCAGAATTATGTTAATTCATACATGCACTGGAACAAACCAAAAAAACCCTGAAGTTACATAAAGAAAAACAAATGTAGTAAAGGAATATACCAATATGTTACTGATAATGATTATCTTTAGCTGGGTGAAATATGGGTGATTTTGATTTGCTTCTTTCAACCTTTCCAGATTTTCTACATTGATCTACTAATATGTTCATAATAACAACAGCATCAACTATAATAATCACAATTCAAGATTTTTAAAAGTCACTGTGATAATTTGACAAGGGATGCATATCCAAAACCATACAATTCCACCCCTTCTGACCCAGTCATTTCTCTTCCAGGAATCTGTCCTGAGAAACTAATTCTGCTTTGGGGCAAATCTCTAGGCAGGAAGAAGTTTACTGCTGGGAAAAGCTGGAAACCACCTAAATGCCAAACAGTGGAGTAATGGTTACAGAAAATGTGGTTCAGCTGCTCAATGCTGCTACGTATTCATTAGGAAAGAAACTTATGACAAAAGTATGTGCTACAACATTAAATGGAAAACTCAGGATTCATAATTAAATGTAAAATATGACTCTAACAGGTTTTTAAAAAAAAGGTGTAGGTTTGGGGGGAAAATACACAAAGATGAGCGAATGAGCTGGCGGGGCGGGGTGGTGGAATCGTGAATAATTTTTCTTCTTGATTTTCTAACATTTTCTGTAATGTAGTTACCTTGCCTTTGTAACTTAAAAAACACGATAAGCAGCTGTTCATCTGGGAAGTTGGTTCTCAAGTTGTACCTGCTAAGCCACAGTCTCACAGGGAAGGCGGGTGGAGACCCAGCCCCGATGTTGGCAGGAGGACAAGAGGAAAGTGTTCATCAATGAGGGCCTGATGAAGTCTGAGTTATTTACTCCAGGGCTGATGAAGCACTGAGTAGGTAAAAGAAATTGCTGGGCCCTGCAGGGGTCAAGGTGGGGAATGAGATAAGTATAAGAGATAAGGAGTGCAGAGCACACAGTTAAAACAAACAGTTCACTGACCAGGTCCAGCTGACAAACAAAGCCCTCACACCTGTCAGGGAGAAAACTGGTCATGGATGCCCAGGCTGAAACAGCATGCAGGCAGCCTGCAGAGGGGAGGCACCCAGAATAGGGCCCTGGAGACATGGGTTCTGGGGTCCTCACCACCAGTCCTGAACCAAGGATCCTGGGATTGAGTGGGGGCTCCAAGGCCCCTTCCAGCTCCCAGTGTCTGTGATCTGTGCTGCCCTTTGCTCCTGAAATTCTCTTCCTCATACTCCAAGATGTGGCACGAATGCCTTCACCCCTGCGGGGCCTTCCTTCCCTGCCCCTGCCTGGACTGCACATCCATCAGTCTGTGTGTCCACAGTGTTTGAAACCCAGTTCAGAACTGACTTGTTCCATCTGAAAACAAACAGAATAAACATCTGGCAGCTAAGGGAGCATTTAGGATGTGCCAGATATTGTGCTTGGCTGCGTGTTGTCCGGAGATGGGCTTGTCTGTCCTCCGAGGACTGGGTCTGTGTATTTGTGCCCACTTACCTGTTACTGCACGGCAAACTATCCCGAAACTTAGAGACTATAACAACAACTGCTTCTATTTTGCTCACCTTTATGGTGATAGCTGGGGCAGTCAGAGGCTGGGGCAGGGCAAGAATTGTCTGAAGGACTCACAGTCACACGCTGGTGGTTGATACTGGCTTTGGGTGGGACCACGGCTGGGGCTGTTGACCCACAGTTGGCCTCCTTCTGTATGGCCTGGGCCTCCTCACAGCAGGGTGGTAGAGAGATAGAGAGAGCCAGACAGGAGGAGGTTGTATTCCTTTTATGACCTGGCCTCAGAAGTCACACAGTGTCATCCCCACTGTATTTTACTGATTAGAATCACGTAACTAAAGGTGACCCAAATACAAGGGAAGGGGAGTTGGAATTCATCGTTTGATGTGAGGAATGTTCAAGAGCTTGCACATATGTTTTCTAACCACCACTGTTGGCCTTCCTTGTACCCCGCTCTTCCTTGTGCCTGACACAGAGCCTTGAACTAAACATTAGCCAGAATTGTTGGTAGAGCTGAATTGCCTTTCGGGTTGGTGCAGACCTGGGTGCAGAGGATAGTTTGGTGTGAACACACTTGCTTCCCGTTTATGTTGTTCAGAAACACAGAACACTTGGAGAAGTCATGAATTTTTTGCCTCCGGCTGCCCACAAGCTTGGGATCTAGGTGGGTCAAAGTTGCTGTCTGTCATCTGCCCCCATTTTCCCATACAGCCTTTCCCCCACTGCTCCATAAACTCAATCCCATGCTTTAATCAGACAGGTCCCCTCACTCTGTCCCAGTGGGGACAGCCTTTGCCCAGGTGGGTTCATCTGCTGGGATGCCCTCTCTTCTTTCTATCGATACTTCCAACTGCTACCCAGCCTTCATGACCCAGCTCAAGGAACTTTCTCTCTTGGCATTTCCCTCTCACCACCACCAACCTCTTCCCCACCATTGCCTCGGCAAGAGAAGTGAAAAGCAGGCTTAATTCCCAAAGCTGCAGTCCTAAGTCCTTAAGGAGGCCCAGGGGCAGCAAAGACAAAAGCCCTGGCACCAGGCAGGTGAGGAGGCTGAGAGAAGCAGGCTGGAGGCCAGCTGGACCACAGGAAGGACCGCAGCCAACTGGTCTACCAAAGGGGGCAGCTCCTTCTTGCTTCAGCAAGTTGTTACCAGGGGAACTGAAGGATAGATCATCTAATCTTTCCTGAGAAGCAGAAAAATATGGATTTTTATGTGGGATTTCTTAATTTGTAATTATTGATGATTAATTTAAAATTTTAGAATGCAAGCTAATTTCATGGGCCACATTTGCCCCACCTCGGTTCACAACTTTTGGCTGAAAAGATTTGGGGCAGAGAGAAGGGTTTGGGAGGGAGGGAGTGAGGAGGCTGGAGAGGACTCCCCAGGCGGGGGCGGAGTTGAGGGGGCTGTTGAGGATGGAACTTCTGGAGGGTTCTCAAGGGGCCTCAGTCCAACGTAAGCTTCCAAACTGGGACTTCACACCAGGGAAGCATACAGAACCTCAGCAGCATGGGGCTTCTGTGGATATTGGGTTCAGTTATAGAAAAATAAAATCCTACTTCTTGCTCCCCTGAGTTTGCGGTGAGATTCATACTCCAAAGCCTTCAGCGGAGGCTCACTGTACGAGGGTCCCTGTCTCAAGTCAGCTCCCCGGGGCAATAGATTTGGCATAGTTTCGTCTGCAAAATCCAGGCTTGTGAGAGGAGCTCTTGGGATCAAGACCTCTAGGAGATAGAGAGAGCAGACCTGGCCAGAGGGCAAGGTTGAACATGATTCAGTCTTGACAAAGGCCTCAGTCCAGCCTATGGAGAGCTCTGGCTTCCTTCGAGGTGTTCCAAGTTGACCTGGATGGGGAAGAGGTTGCTGGGTCACAGTGACCAGGTACTGAATGCAGGCTGCCCTTGTGAACAGAGCTCGGCCTTGGGCAAGGGGGTTCTCTGCAGCAGAAGGCAAGTCCCAGAGAGACTCAGCAGGAGCCATCAGCAGGCGGAGGAGTGAGATTCCAGTCCTGGAGGGAGGAGATATCTGGGTGGTTCACACAGTGTCCACTGCCCCTCGCACTACTCAGATTCACTAGTTTCATATGATAAGTTTTGAGAAGCAGCTCCTCCAGATTCTACTGGACCTCTTTTCCTGGGGACTCTTACAGGGGGAAGCTTAGAGGGATGGAATTCAGCTCCTTCCTCCCTGCAGCTGGACTTGAGGGTGTAACTGATACCCATCATCCTCTCCTCTACCACCATCCTCGTATCCCCATACCCTGAGCTAGCATCTCCATTGGTTAGGTGGCTTGGATGGGGTAATTGAGACCCTCATCCTTGAGAGCTCTGCTTCCCTCATCACCAGGCCGTTCTTGGTCCATGCATTTGTTTATTTCCTGTTGAAATTGGGGACAGGAGAACCAAGAGCTATCCCAGTGAACCGCTTGGGTGCCAGACATATTCTTTCCTGCCCCCGTTGTGTATCAGCAACTTGACTGTCTCCTGATGACCAGGGCCCATTACCCATGCCAGGAAGGTGACTCCTCTCCTTTCCTGCTGGTCTCTTGGCAAGAGGAGCCCAAAGTGACTGGGCAGCTTGGGGTTTGATGGAATTCTCACTCTGTCACCAGTGGAAGCATTTCCTCCTCTAGAAACCAGGATTTCTAAACTCACAGTTTGGGGATGGGGCTTGAAATTCTCCATCTGGGTTCCCAGAAGTGACAATAATTGGGGCCACTCTGGCTCTTCCCACTTGGTTTTCAAACTGTGTATCTCCCCCTAATGGGGACACAGCCCCATACAATGCCCACTGACTTAGGATGGCAGGGTATACAGTGCCTCTTGGAGGATGGCACCCCATCCTCTCAGGGCACCCTCTCCATTAATTCTCCAATGTGTTCCTTTTTTTTTTTTAATTAATTAATTAATTTATTTATTTATTTAGGGCTGTGTTGGGTCTTTGTTTCTGTGCGAGGGCTTCCTCCAGTTGCGGCAAGCGGGGGCCACTCTTCATCGCGGTGCGCGGGCCTCTCACTATCGCGGCCTCTCTTGTTGCGGAGCATAGGCTCCAGACGCACAGGCTCAGTAGTTGTGGCTCACGGGCCCAGCTGCTCCGCGGCATGTGGGATCTTCCCAGACCAGGGCTCGAACCCATGTCCCCTGCATTGGCAGGCGGACTCTTAACCACTGCACCACCAGGGAAGCCCTCCAATGTGTTCTTGATGTCAGAGGGCATGTTCTGTCGTGCCCCCACACCACCGGACCCCTAAATACTTGCACAGTCTGGTGGGTGCCTGAGTCCTCCTAGGATTTATCTCCCACCCACTGGAGTGCATGCGTCTTGTTAATGTGTCTAACATACCTGTCACTTGTCAATCCTCTGTTCTGATGACATGATCTCCTCAATGCAGTGGACCAAGGGTGTTCTGGAGGGTATACAGGTGAGACATATCCCTTTGGACTATACTGTGGCAGAGGGCAGGAGAGGTAACATAGCCCTTGGCAGGCCCATCAGTGTGTACTGCTGTCCATCCCAAGTGAAAGTGAATTTTTTCTGATCTCCTTTTCTGATAAAGGACAGAAGGAAATATAAAATGGATTTGCCAGATTAATAGCTACATACCATGTGTACAAAGTCTTGTTCATCTGCTCTAGCAAAGATACCACATTTGGTAACAGTTGGGGCTACTAGCTAATTAAGTTTGAGACAGTTCACTGCCATCTTCCAGGACCCTCTGGCTTAGATAGGGTACTACGATCCTTGTGTCTTTTAGGATACTAAGAGAGCACTAGTCTCTGCCATTCTCCTAGGGATGTGACGTGGGTAGGGGCAGTTTCAGAAGCTTCCATATGGCCTTTTCCGCCATGGTAGCTCCCAGACCACAGGCCAAGGAATCAAGGAGGGATTTTACTCCCAAGTATATCCACTCACATTACGCATTTGAGGACTAGAGAAATGACCACCAGTGGGCTCCAGGGATGCACCACTGTGAGCTGGACCTGGGCCAGGGATTTATTTATCTCAGAGGCTGATGTTAAGGTCAAATAAGATAATATAAGAGAGGAAGATTGTAACATGCAATAGGTGACAGTTATTTTCACTTTGGAACCAGGTACTCTGGGTTGCAATCCTGGCACCACCGTTAATGGACTGTGTACCTTTGGGCAGGTTGCCACACCTCTGAGCTTCAGTTTCCTCATCTATAAAATGGGTATAATGACATCTGCCTTGCAAAGTTGTCATAAGTGTAAATGAGCCACTACAAAACATGTAAGTGTCTGGCATAGTTCCACACTTAGCTTTCCCTGAATGAAAGCTTTATTTTATCAAGAGCTCTTCATTCTGAATGCCCAACTTCTACAGGTTTCTTTGCCTTTAGGACTGACGGAGCTTTGGCTGAGCCCAGAATCAGCTTTATGTGAGACTGCCCAAGCTGGATCCCCCAGAACTTGCAGGTCGCCTGCTTCTAAAGGCAGCTCCTCTTCTGGGCTGCATGTGCTTGAGACTTCACCATTAGAAAGCCATACTTTTGCCTGTTTTTCATCTCCAGGAAGCACCGGTTTGGCACTAACATCTCCCATTTGTATGGCACTTGCTTTTTGCTGTCCAAAGCACTTATCTGTCGTCCCAACAGCCCTGGGAAGTAAGTCAGAGACGCCCAAAGTCACTTAGCTGGAAAGGGAGGAGCTGGGGTTTGAACCCAACACTGTCCGTGAAGAGGCTGTCAGCTGGAGGCAGTCTGAGCGATTAACGCCAACACCGTGTAGTCTTTGTCTCCCAAAGCACATTCTGCCACTCTAGGTGAGGTACAGTGAGTCAGGCCGTATCAACTACAGTTAAACATTAGGAGTCTACTCTGTGTCTCAGGGGCCCTGTCTACATCCCATCTACCCAGAACTTTATGACGAGAGCTGTAGAGAAGCTGAATAACTCTCCCACATTCACACATTTTTCAGCAGCACAGCCTGGAACAGAGCCTAGGCCACAGGATCTCAGAACCTGATCCCAAGCCCTTAACCACTATGACACGCTGCCACCCATATAATAGATGGTTTAAGATCTGTTTACAGAGTGAAGCATGGCAAGGGTTCTGCAGGCAAGGGGAACAGCCCTAGCCAAGGCCCAGAGGGGTGGAGCAGCTCTGTGTGTTCAGGGTCACTGGAGCACAAAGTGGGAGAGAGGTCATGGAGATGAGAACAGGATGGCCTGGGGAGACCCGGTGACAGTGAGAAGTCTTAGCTCGTCCCCCAAGTCATCTGCAGCGCCTCCAGCTGAGAACATCTCCTTTGGGAGTCTGAAACTGGGACTTCTGGCTTCCTTTGAAAGTGCACGTCCTTGCCAGGACCTGTGGGGCAGTGTTCAACCATCCACCTTCACCACCAGCCACATTTTTACACCAGGCTCCATTGCAGCATTGCCTCCAGAACTCTGCCTGGGGTGGAACCAACGACTCTGGGTTGGAATCCTGGCACTGCCATTGATGGGTGAGCTTTGAGGGCTGCCTCTTCTTTGGAACATGTGTGGTCTTAGTGGTAATTGGATAAGTGGGTCTGTGTTTCTGGGTTAAAAGGGCAAACAAGGAGAAACACCTCCTAACCAGCCTAGATCGGGGTGGCAGAGAGGTACAGCCAGGAGCGTGGCCTTGGAGGAACAGATCTGACTGAGTCCCAGCACTTTTCTTTGCCATGAGGCTTGGGCCAATCTCTTAATCTCCTGAATGCCCAATTTCTCCAGATGTGACTTGGCACCCAAAATACTCCTGTTGACATCTGGCTCTGAAGATGGAGGGCACAGCCCAACTCATAAGTGTGTGTCCAGTGATGGTAACTCTTGCATGACTCTTGGAAGGTCCTGTGTTTTCACAGTCTCAGGTCAGATTCTTCTAGAACCTGGCCAAGGACTTGATGCCAGCAGTTTCTGAAGGCAGAGTTCTCAGGAGAACCAGTCAGGCAGTGGGGAAAGCAGGAGAGGGAGGTGAAAGAGACACCCCCCCAACCCCACCCTCCCTCTGCCCAAGGGGGAGAGTTCAGGTGAAGCACAGCCTCAGCCTGATCCTGGGCATCAGGGAGCCCTGGGAGCTGGAGGCAAAGGAGCTGGTATTTGTCCTCTCATGTAGAGAGTTCTTGGTCACAGGCTGCTGGGGAGTGGGGGATGCAGAGCTCCCAGGCCCTTCCAGCTCTCTGTAAGGGTGAGGCAGCTCCAGTGCAATCTCCTGAGAGTATCAGGGACCAGCCCCAAGGAGCAGAGCATGCAGAAGCTGGGGGAAGGATTGGAGGAGATTTGTGCAATCTTGAATTTCCTCGCTTGTGCTCTAAGGGCTTTCCCAAGCCCAGGCTGCTGGGACCAGGACCCATTCCCTTGCCAAAGAACAAAGTTAACAAAATCTTGACTTTTAAGTCTGGAAGCCTTTGTCAGGTGTAAGACAGAAGATGTTTAGAAGGACATGTGATTGAGTTCCTTTCCCCAAGAGAACTGGCCAGCCTCTGAGGAGGCCCCCTGCCTGCCCTTAGGGCACCCGGCCACATCTGACTCCAGGTTGGCGCTCTCTCTGGGATGTGGGGATCAGGCAGCAGCTTTCCTCTGCTGTTTGGGGGCAGCCAGAGGGAACTGAGGGCTTAGATACCTTGTCCAAGGACACAGAACTGTTAAGCAGAGCTGGGATTTGAACTTGTGACTGCAGTGCTTATATTTATTGCTTAATGCTGCATAACAAATCACTCCAAAACTTAGTGGCTTAGAACAACAAACATTTATTATCTCACCATTTCTGTGGGCATGGAATCTGGCAGCAGCTTAGCTGGGTGGTTCTGACTCAGGGTCTGCTGTGGGGTTGTACTCAAGCTGTTGGCTGGGGCTGCAGTCATCTGAAGGCTCAACTGGGGCTGAAGGATCCAATACCAAGCAGACTCACTCACACTGCTGATGACTGGAGGCCTCAGTTCCTTACCACTGGGCTTTTCATAGGGCTGTTAGAGTATACCCCGAAATGGCAGCTGGCTTCCCCCAGAGCAAGCAGTCCAAGAGAGAGCAAGGAGGAAGCCACGATGTCTTTTATTTCCCCGTCTTACACACCATCACGCACCGTCACTTCCGCCACATCTTATTTGTTAGGAGCAAGTCACTAAGTATAGCCATGCTTAATGGAAGGGGAAGTGCCTTTTAGAGGGAGAAATATCAAAGAATTTAAGGACATGTTTTACAACCACTGCATTGTTATACAGCTGCTCCCCATCTTGCAGGTGTGCTTGAAGACTGCTGCCCTCAATCCCTGGGTGATGAAGGCCCCTGTGTCATTCTTCCCCTGAGGTTGGGGGGGCTCTCTCCCACCTGCTGCTGCACCCACCCTTCCCCAGACCTGGAATACTCATGGTTCTTCCCTCCAAATCTCTTCTCTTCTTCTCTAGGCATCTCCGTTCTGCTTTCCCAGAGACGGATGTGAGATGCTCTGAGACCTGTGATTTGACCTTTGTGGGAAAGGGGTGTTCAGTGTGGTCACACCTGCCAAGGATGCTGGGGAGGAGTCTCTGTGGGGCTGAGGCAGAGTATCCCGGTCCCCATGAGAGAACTGAGCCTGTATGAAGCCTGATCCACTCAGCACGCACACACCCTTAGGTCTGAGGATGAAGAAGTACTTGACCACATCACCCATTTCTCTTTCCAGTGCACCTGTGAGGTGGGGCGGGGAGGGAGGGTGAGGGAACTGGGGCAGAGATGTTTTTTCGTGACCTCATTTCAAAGAAGTTGAGCGGGGCTGGAAGACAGGTGTCCAGTGGCAGCTCCTGCTGACCCCTCTGCCACTCTGGGCTTTGTATTGGGGTGTGGCAGCTGTGAGCATGTGCCTTGAAGACCTCCAACAAAGGGGAGCTTAACCAACCCAGGGCCACAGATCCTGGATCCTGAATCCACCCCCTCATTTGTGCTGAGGCCATGGCACTTCCCACGACCCATCAATACTGAGTGCAAAAGGGATACTAAGGCCAGCCCGTTTTGGGGAGAGTCTTCGGATGTCCCCTAACTTTGGCTCAAGGACTCCCCAGTAGCTTTGCTGAACCTCCTTAGACAGCACAGCAATCTAGGATGTTCCCACTCAACCTTCCTTTCTCCTTTGCTCAGAGTTAGGACTGCCAGATAAAATACAGGACACCCAGGTGAATGTGAATTTCAGACAAACAACAAACAATCCTTGTGTAAGTATGTCCCCAATACTGCATGAGATATGCTGATACTAAAAAATTTTTGTTGTTTATCTGAAATTCATATTTACCTGGGCATACTGGCTATTTATTTGCTAAATCTGGTAAACCTACTTGGGGTCGGGCTCACCTTGTAGCCTCCTCTGTTCCCTCTCTATTTCTTGTCACACATGCATTTCCTCTGATAAAATCCTTGCATGTTTAATCCCTCTTGGCATCTATTTCTCAGAGGACCTGGACTAATACAGCAGGGCAGGGCTGGGAGTGAGGAGCTCAAGTAGGCAGGCTTGGCTTACAAACATCTCATTTCATTATAGCTGGCATGGTCCTGGCAGTGGGGCCATGTTTTGCTGCTCAAAGCTGTAGTAGTAGGGGAGGAGGAACTACTCTTTGGTCCAAATTGGAATGTACTTTCCAAGTGTAAGGAAGCTCTAAATCATTTATCCAATTTCAGGGTGCTCAAGAACTGCATGGGGAATACAAGGGAAGTGCAGATTCTTGGGTCCCTCCCTTCAGAAATTCCAGTTCTATAGGTCTAGGGTTGGGGTCAGAAACTTGCTTTTTTCGCAGGCTTCATAACTGATTTTAAAACTGCACAGGGAAAATAACTTGGCATATTTTGTAAAACTTTCCATGAATGCTACTGCCCATGCTTATTCAATGCTCTCTCCAGGTGATAATTAGTTAGCATTTAGTAGTCAAGGTGTCGAAGCTGGGAGTAAGTTTGCTTTCCTTTCTTTCCCTCCATGCTTATTTTTCTGAAGGCTCTCTCTGGGTTAGAAAAATTTGCCAAGAGTCTAGGTCCCTGAGAAGATACGGTAGACTTTCTTTTGTTTGATAATGAGAGTGATAGTAAAAGTGATAATAAATCACTTTTCCCCTTGCCTGCTAGGAGGCTCTGAGCAAGATTTTTGTGTAAGTGGCAGTACTCCTCCTAAATCAGGATTTCTGATACAAGAAATTTCTGCCCCCTGCCAAGTAAACACACAGGGACTTCATTACACTGTTACTGTGGTTTCATTCCTGGCAGTAATAGTGGACTTGTCTGTTTCTCATTTTAAACAGCGGCCCCCAGTCCTTTCAGAATTATGCAGAGTACAAACCAGTCCTCACTTACCTGACTCCTGAGAACTGGAGGTGCTTCGCAGGGGCCAGGATCATCTGTTTCTGTGCTTCTGTGGGAGGATTAAAGTAGACGGTAAAGCTGCAGAGAGGGTGTGGGCCTCCAAGGAACAGCAAGCCGGGTGCCACCCTTAAAGGCAGAGCTGGGTGTGTATCAACGTGAGGGTGGTGGCTGGCGGCTGGCCGGTGTAACCAGTGTGTTTGGAATGGGTGTTGGCTGATTCGGATCCCAGGCAGGCAGGGTGAGTCGGCAGGGAAGGAATGTCCTGACTCATCCCTCTCTCGGTTTCTCTTAGGGTGGAGGGCTGCCCCCAGGAGCTGAGGAATCTGGAAAGGAAAAGAGGGACACTGGGGCTTAATATGAAGCCTGTGGGAACAGGAGCCCTGGCCACAAGGGTTCAAGGCCTCTTTCATTCTGACATTCCACCACCAACCACTTATTGAAGACCTACAAAGAGTAGCTCTGTACTAGGAGCTGGATTTAGGGCCCCAGGATATCTCCCACCCCAGAGACTCAGGCCACCAAGTGCTTGTTTTAGGATCTTGGTTAGGATTCAGGCCTCCTTCCTCCCATTTCCCTGCTCTTTAGCCTCAGCTGGGTGACGTGGGGCAGGTTACTTGAGCTCCATCTGTTGAATGGGTGCGTGGGGTTGGCGGGGAGGGCAGGGGGCTCTGAGTCCCAGTGTCTTCCCTCTCGTGTGCTGGCATCAATTCCTCCTCCCCTGGCAGTGTGATGGCTGGACATGCTGATAGAAGCCTGGTGGGAATAGACCCTGTCCAGGCATCTCTCCATGTGCCCAGCCCTGGGCTGCTGGCTCAGAGCCACCCCCAGAAGGGGTTAACTGGCCAGAGCGACCCCACCTGCCTAGCAGCCAGGAGCATCTGTGTTGCATCCGATCTCCTGCCTTTCATTATGGAAGTCCCAAGGCCAGTGTTCTCATCAGCCCTAGGGACATGCACTGCTTCTTTTAAACAGAGCTCCACATCTAAGGGGCTGGGGCTGGGGAAGTAGAGGTTCAGTTCTGAGCAGGTTCATTTGGTCCGTTTTCCAGAGGGGCTTCAAATGGGGATTCACCTGCTGAAAGAAAAAGAAGCAACCCCTAAACCCTAGGCTTCTAAATGTGAGACACAGGAGTGATGACACTACAAATGGGTTTCTACGCCCAAACCAAAGGTGGCCGGAGGACCCCGCTAGCAGAACCGGGCGTGGCCAGTGGCTCTGCAGGTGGGGGATTTGGCAAAATCTGGCCCGCAGGAGCCGAAGACCCTGGGCGAGTCGCTACCCATCTTGGAACTTCAAGTCCTCCCAGTAACACAGGGAAGATCTGTCTTCTGTGGAGTTGTCCCAAGGCCGGGGTGATGTGTGTGTGAGTATACCAGGTACCAGGTACTGGGGCTGTCACTACAATTAGCTCCCCTCTGCCTTCCAGGAAAATGAAGATCAGGATCTTGGGACTCCACTCTGCAGGGGCAATACAGAGCCATTTTAGGCCCTGCTAGGCGCATTGCAGGAAATTAAGTCACAGTCACACAAACACTCCTCAAAAGGTACCATTTCAGAATATGGTAAAATGAAAGGACCCCTAATTCCACCATGCTGGTATTTTCCCAGACACTGTTCCACCCCTGGAGAGCAGACAATTTCCTGTCCTTTTAAAAACTGAGCTGGGGGACTTCCCTGGTGGCACAGTGGTTAAGAATCCACCTGCCAAATGTAGGGGACACAGGTTCGAGCCCTGGTCCAGGAGGATTCCACATGCTGCAGAGCAACTAGGCCCGTGCATCACAACTACTGAGCCTGCGCTCTGGAGCCTGCGAGCCACAACGACTGAGACGGCGTGCCACAACTACTGAAGCCCAAGCGCCTAGAGCCCGTGCTCGTCAACGAGAAGCCACAGCAATGAGAATCCTGCGCACTTCAACGAACAGTAGCCCCTGCTCGATGCAGCTAAAGAAAGCCCCGCGTGCAGTAACGAAGACCCAATGCAGCCAAAAAAAAAAAAAAAAAAGAATCCGCCTGCCAGTGCAGGGGACACGGGTTCAAGCCCTGGTCCAGGAAAATTCCACATGCCGTAGAGCAACTAAGCCCGTGCGCCACAACTACTGAGCCTGCACTCTAGAGCCCACGTGCCACAATTACTGAAACCTGCGCGCTTAGAGCCGGTGCTCTGCAAGAAGAGAAGCCACTGCAATGAGAAGCCCACACACCGCAACAAAGAGTAGCCCCCACTCACCGCAACTAGAGAAAGCCCATACGCAGCAATGAAGACCCAACGCAGCCAAAAATGAATAAATAAATAAATAAATAAATAAATAAATTCATTTATTTTAAAAAAAGAAAAACATCACAATTGTTAAGTAGTATTCTATGGTATGGATATACCACAATTTGTTCTTCCATTTGACAATTGACAGATATTAGGGATCTTTTCACTTTTAGACTTTGATGAATAAAATGGCCTCAGAAAAAAAAAAAAAAAAAGTGAGCTGCACTGAGCAGGCCTCTGCAGAAATAACTTGCAGTTTGTAATTACCACTGAGTGTAGAATCTCTGGCTGGTGAAGACAATCATTAGCTAATAATGCCCGATGCCATGGGAACTGCTAAGTGTAGCCCTCGTTGTACAAGGGAGAGAATAGATGGAAGTGTGATGGGGCTTGCCGTGGTGGGGTCTCAGTGGTGTCTGTTGCTGGCAGGTAGGAGCAGTAGCAGTGATAAGAGCTAGGTGAGCTAGGACGCCCATGCTAGTGGCCCACCTGCAGACTCCACCTCCACCACATGGCTACTCCTTTCATGAGCTCACTGTGCAAACACTGGGTGGTCAGGGGCAGAGACTGACTCATCTACTGGCTAAGTCATCCTGTTCACTTAATAATTTAGTGCCTCTTCTGGAGCAGATCTTGATGATGGGCACTAACAGGCAGCACAGAAATCCTCACAATTTGTGCCTTCACAAATTGCCTCCACCATTTGCCTTTCCTGGGACTTCTTTGTTCCTGATCTTCCAATCTTGCTCCTCCCAGGCCTCTGATCAACTGACCAAGTCTTTCGTCACCTCTCATGCATCTGTGTACATTCTTACCTCAAGCAAGGTGGATGGATGACCAGGTGCCCTTTGCCCAAAGCCCCGCCCATCAGGGACACTCCCTTTCTCTCCTGTCTTTTCTTTCCTGTTTGTGTGTGTTAGCACGACAGCCGTACCTTCCGTATGGTACCCACGCACTGAGTTCATCACCCAGCAGCCAAGCTCAGGCCTTTTCCTCTCTGTCAGCTGGCCATAGCGACCCCTCATGGGGCCAAAGGGGTGAGCTGAGGGAGAGACATCTGTGCAACAGTGATGGGTGGCCTGAAGGTCCGTGCCACCTGGTCATGCAGCTTAGTTTTCCCCTCCAGCCCAGTTTATGCCTGATCCTGGATGTCCCACTTCCATCGTATGAAGGATTGTTCCTAGGCCTGCCCACTTAATGAATTGGTGGGTCTGACACTACCCAGCTCATGATGGCCAGTCCTGCCACATGGTCATTTGGTCAGTCCCTACCTGGGTGCAGTAATATGATTGGTGCTTCTTTTTGAGTGGCATGTAGTTCTTTCCTGCAGTTGTATGACCTTGATCCAGAACCCCAAGGGTCTGTGCTGTGCATCTCTTGTTGGGGCGCACAGAGGCTCTGCATAACATCTTTTTCTACCTCAGATACCTCTAGCAGCATGGGATCTTACGGGTCACATGGCCCATGAAGCAGGGCTGCAAGTATATATTATAGCCAGGACCTACTGCAGGGCCCTTTCTTGCTCTGGGCCCCACTCATAACCATCAGTTTTCAGTGTCACCCCAAAGATGGATCATAGCATTTTTCTCAAAATGCTACCTCCAAAACCCAGAGGCATATGCAGTATTGTGCTACTTTCACACAGGTAGAAGATCAAAGGACAAAATTTTATCTTTTACTTTGAACAGAATGTCTCCCTATGTCCCAGAACCATTGCACCCTCGAGTCTTTGTATGACCCATTCTTTGTAGTGACTGTGCATCCAAGGTACTTGCCATTAATCTTGCACATCTGGTCCAATTTATATAATGTCATCTGTAGAGTAGATCAATATGATGTTCTCAGGAATATCTAGCTAGTCTAGGTCCCTTTAGACTCTGTTGTGGCAGAGGTGAATTAACATAGCCCTAGGGCAAGACCATGAGCGTACACTGTTGTCTGTCCCAAGTGAACGTAAACTGATCTGTATGGAACACAATGCGTTTGCCACACCCCTTACCAGAGGCTATGTTAATCTGCTCAAATAAAGGTACCATATCAGGTTTAGCAGCAGCAATATGACAATTGTTTAGTAATTCTGTGGTCGACTACTGTCATCAGACTGTGGTCAGAGGCCAGGCTGGCTTTTGCAGAGGCCAGGCTGTCGAATTAAATGGGGATAGATTGGAGATGACCTTCGTCTTTGTGGGTGGCCTGATCTCTGTCATCCCCCTGAAGCGTGATATCATTTGTGACTTACTGCCTTGGCAGGAGAGGATATGGTTTTAGGAGCTTTCACTTAGTCTTTGCTACGAAACAGAGCTCTTATTGCTCTTATTCTACTGATCAAGGAATCAATGAGAGGATTTATTTTCAAGTAAATCCATTGCAATTAAACAACTGGGAGCTGGAGAAATGACCCCTGGATAGGTCCATGGACCCAGTGGACCCACTGTGAGATGAACCTGGGCTGGAGCTCCATTTGTTAACTGACCCCTGCAAGCCTCAGTCTCATAGGGGGAACATGATGGCTCTTTGGTGCCAAAAGATCTGGGCATTTCTTTTTTCCCATTGTGTATTACCTGAGTAAATATCCATGGGTTCCTTTGGGGAAGGACTGGGGGGTTCGCTCCTGTATTCAGTTGGCATGATTTTGCAGGGTTCTCCCTCACAGAGACCTGGCATCTCCTTCAAATGATGGGTTCTGAGTCTAAGAGCTGGCTCAAGTCTGCAAATTGAGCAAGGGATTGTGACTGTGTATTGACGTAGCTAACCTTGGCCTTCTGTTCATCCTGATCACTCTTGATTTTGTGTATGAATCAATACCCTTGTTAGTTGACCATCTATTTTGCCACTAGGAGCATCATCTCATATTATCCATATCCATAGATCTGTGCAGGTTGGGCACCCCTGGCTGCTATTCCAAAATTGTCACCCATTATGGTAATTACTCCCACCTTGACTCTGACGGTTATGTGTTGTCGCTGACCTCAGCTATCCCTAGATCCCATCATCCTCATAGTTACTAAGGAGCCCAGTTCTGTAACAGTTCCTCTTACATTTATCCCCTGCCTATGGCAGACAACCAGCTCTGAGATTTTCAACCATTCTGGTGCCCCCTTATCAGAGCACTGCTTTGGTAAATGGAGTGACCTCCAGGCCCTCCCAAGGAGCACAATTAGCTAGGGGGTCTCCCAGTCTTATACGTTAGTCCCATTCTAGCTGCCCACTTTTTGAATCTTTTGATCCATTTCCCTAGAGTCTTCCGTGGTAGTTTTGGCATTCCAACCTAATTTAATGTATTAGGTATTGCTTTTTCCAAGCTTCCAAGGGTCATCTTGTTACCAACCAGGGTTCTTGGCCTCTTTAATAAATAGAAGTTGATAAGAGGCCAGACAAGAAATTCAGGCAAGACTTTACTGGGGCCCCTGCTGCAGCAGGGGGGAGTGAAAACAGGTAACACGTTCCCTTGCTTGCTCCCCAAGGGGGGAGCGAGCTGGTTCCTTATATGTGGTATGTCCAGGGATCAGGCAGGAGGGGTGACTTAGGTGGTTTGCTCACCCTTTTGGTGGTGTTGAGTACAGGATAATACCCTGCTTTTGCTCCCTACACCCTGTTTTTGCTCCCGGCTCTTCGGAAGTGGCAGTTGGGTTTTTGGTCTTTTTGTATCTTGTTTTTCATAATTTGCCCCAACTGGGAATGCACGCAGTTATTTTTAGTCCCTCTTAGTTTCTTTATATTCTGTTGCTTGAGGAGACATTTGTCCAGGTGCAAGCACTGCAGCAAAGGGTCCCAGATCCCAGGTCCCAGCCTGTCTTAATCTCAGCAGAGTATCAGGACAAGCTCCTAGGGCCTTCTCTGGTTGTTAAATCCTGTGTCATGGGAGAGTGTGCTCATATCAACAAACTCTTCCTTATTTAGTTTAGATTCTGGCCCCCTTGATCCAGCACCAGGAGGATCTCCTTCCAGGCCTATTCTCCCTGATCCTGCTCGTACATATTAGGCAAGAACTTCAGCTCCTTCAACACATAATCTGTCTCCTTCCTTAGCGTGGCCAGAACTTCCCCATCCGAACAAACTAGCTATGCTAAGATTCAAGCAAGGCTAAAAGTTAACCCTAGTTGTACGTCTGGTGGCCAGGAGGGGAGGTGGGGCAGATTCTGAGGAGGGCAGACATTGTCTTGTGTGGCCTCTGTCTCATCTGAAGCTTCTGCACAGTCACTGAGCAAGGGGAGGTACTTCTATCAAGGGGCAGTGAGCCACTCCTGCAGGCACAGAGGCTTCAGGAGAATCAGAGGTCAAGTTTTCCAAGTAAATCTACCTAGATATTCCCATCCCGGGTCTCAGAGTCCCACTCCTTCCCTACCAGAGCTTTGACTAGGTGGAGAAATCAACTTCTCTGAAGTTCTACTGTTCTTATAATTAGAGCGTAAGGCTGCTTCTCAGCTTGGTCTGCCCTTTGGTTACAGGAGATAAGGATTGCCTTAACCACTGCCAATGAGGCCCTCTGGCTTTCACATTTTGAACTTAATACTTGCCCTCAGTCTATTATTTTTTCTCTCTAAAGCATGAATGGTGTTCAGCAACAGTCTTACAGTTATCCTCTCTCTCCGCATATTTTTCACGTGCCTGAGACAATATGAGCCAGTGCACCCGCTTCCACCCGTATCCCATCTCAATGAACCACACTTGAAAATCTTAGCATTTGTGCAGTTATAGCCAACCAGGCAGAGAGAAGGAGGAAGTGACTTGCCCGGTTCAGCCAGCGAGTGGATAACCAAGCCAGGACCAGTGTCCTTCTTCTGGCTCGACTGCCTCACAGGGTAGGGGGAGAGGTGGGGCTTCCTGGATTCTAAGAAAAGCAAACTCCCTCCAATGACATCAACTAAGGGAAAGTATAGTTACTGCAAGGATTCATGAGCTCAGAAAGCCAGGGAAGCCCAAGATCCAGTCCTGGGAAAACCACGGAACTGGGTCTTCTGAGGCCAGAATCCATATAAGTACCTCTGGGACCACAGCAGGAGGAGCTGTGAATCTCCACCTGGGATCTGGGTACTTGCATGGGACTTGCCCTCCTCTCTCCTGTCCATTCACTGGCCTTTTCTGTTCGTACTTGACAGCTAGGGAAATCTGATTGGCACAACTAATAACTGTTACACTGCTGGAAAGCCATTTGCCATCAGACCACATCCTGGGCTATTGACCAGACTGGGTATCAGCTGCCACTGGGCCAGCCAGGAGGCAGCAGAGCACAGTGGGTGTGAGCAGAATCTGGGGCTGACCTGCCTGGTTTCCAATCCTGGCTCCACCACCCGTGGGCTGTGTGTCCTTTGCCAAGTAATTGAACCTTTCTGTGCCCCATTTCTCATTTATAAAACAGAGATGAAAATAGGGCCTGCCTCTGAGAGTTGCTAGGAGGGTTCCATGAGTTAATATTGTTTAAAGCCCTTAGAACAGTGCCTGGCACATAGTCCATGCTCTGTGTCTGTTAAAGAAAAAATGTGGCGGAGTAGAGTCGGAGGGCTTACAGGGGAAAACAGAAAACCTGCGAAGGAAGAAATTTGTTGAGGAAAGGACAGGTCCCTAGAATTGTTTCAGTTACCAAGTCTCGCATTTTCAGTTTAGTCCATGTACTTCCTGTAGGAGAACTCTTTTCATGAAGTGGTCTGAGTTGGGTTTTTCCCTTGCTACCAAAAAAGTCGGTCTAGAACAGCCCCCTTTTCCACTTCCATGCATTGAAGCCCCACCCTCTCTTTCAAGTCTACGTGAGCCTTTCTTTCTCTGAAGTCTGCCAAGGTTTCTCGTCAGACATCTCTACCTCTAAGCACCCAGAGCAGGGTCTGAATCTCCCTTAGGCCTCTTCCCACTGTCCACCTCACACTGTGGGTGCTTGTGCGCAAGCCTCTCCTCCCCAGGTAAATGGCATGATGTCCATAGAGTCAGGAAACCCAGCGAAGAGATACAGCACCAAGAGCTCTTCAATGTGTAAAATAATGAGATATGATCTACACCTCCGACTTCCTGGCCGCACCATAGATGCTTCTAGGGTACAGGAACCTGCCTTATTCTATCTTGAATGCACCCTCGCAGGATTCTATGCCTGTCACAGGGAGAGGGGTGTCTTCCCAGGCTGTCTCCCCATCTAGCTCCTCCCAAGTGAGGAAGTATTGACAGAATGGTTGGTCAGAGCCTGAGACATCCACTGGGCCACGTTTTACTGGTGGGCAGGATCAGTGGGTGTTAGAAGTGTGGGTACATTAGTGAACTTCCTCTTGCCTTTTCTGTCTCCGGGTGATGAGTATGACAGAGAAAAACCTGTTTTCTCAGGGCAGGCCCAGCTGTCCTCTTTCACTTTCTGTTCCACGCAGACCTCACACCTGGCAAGGTCTGCCTCCCTTTCTGGTCCACTTTCTCCACCTGAGGCTGGAAGCTGCAGATGCAGGTACCTGAGATTCAGGGGTTGGGAGGTGAGTGAGAATCAAGGCACCACTTAGTGACCACTAACCTGAACTGCCTTCTCCAAACCAGCTTGTCCCTGAGGCTGTCATTTGGGAAACCATATAATCCACCATCCAAGTCAGGCATTTTGAGAATGAAAGGGGACGTTATTAATATTGACCCTGGGAAAAGAGTCACAAACGGGGCACGTTCCAGGCCAACCGGGGCCCCTGGCCCCCTCATTGTCAGGCTCTTGCTCTGTATTCCTGCAGTAGTACTTTATTTCCCATTCGGTTCTCATTCCTGGGGAGTACAGCTCCTTTGGCGAGAAATCACAGAGGGAGAGGAGAGGAAAGTCAAGATCTAAAAACCAAAACCCAACGTTGAATACCTTACATATGTAATAGACTCTCTCTTTTTTTTTTGGCCGTGCCTCACGGCATGCGAGATCTTAGTTCCCCAAACGGGGATCAAACCTGGGCCCTTGGCAGTGAGACCGCAGAATCCTAACCACTGGACCGCCAGGGAATTCCCTAGACTCTTGATTAATATGGGTGAAAGTATAATGAATGTAGCTGAATTATTGCCCAGTGATAATAAAACTAGCAGACGATATTGTGGCAATACCAGTAGTTTAAAAAATAACATGGAAGACATGTTTCTTTACTTTGATGGCTCTGAGTTAGAATGGGCTTGGGATCCCAGCTCATCTCTTACTAACTGTGTCATTCTGGGCCTGATGCTTAACTCAAGACCGTGCGTGATCTGAATGTCCGATGGGGCCTTCCTGCCCCTTGGCGATTTGGCACATTTGATTTAAACATCCTGTGTAGTGGATTAGGTAATTCAGAGTTTTCCTCATCGTTTCTGCAAATTCTGATCCCTAATGTTTTTTTAAAAAAACATTTTTCTTGATGCTGCTCTCTGCCCCCACATTCCATGTCGTGTGTTGCCTCACATCAAACCCCGATGTGAACTTTAGCCCCATCACTCTTTTTCCACAGGAAACCCAGTCTTTCTCAACATCTCCTGAGTTTGGAAACTTCATGGATTTGAGGGGTTATATGGAGGAGTTCATCACACACCACGACCATCTGCCGTCTGGGTGGCTCCAGATCTTCCCCTTTCCACTTGGTTGTTGTTCAGAAGGGAGCAGCATCTCCTCCTGTGTGTCTCTTTTCCTCAAAGAAATAGTTCCCAAAAGCCACCCCCATAAACTCTCACTAATATCTCATTAGAATTGTTTTATCATATGTTCCTGTCTAAACTAATCACAGGCAAGGTAATGGTACCACCAACTTGGGCTTAGACTAATTAGGACTCACTCCTGGCGGTAAGGATGGACTCAACCCCCACAGATCATCTAACTGCCACAGTGGAGGGTGGATACCAGGGTAAAACTGGGTTTGTTGGACAAGTGATTGGGTTTGCAGCCATGTGTCTGCCACTGTGAGACTGAATTAATTGATCTTTGAGTCGTGGAAGACAGAGGGAAAGGAGGGCACAGCCAAAGAAGGGTGTCATTTCCCTGGCGGGGGAGGCACGAGGTGGTGGGTCAGACAGATCTCTCTTCTGGGGTGATGTACTGCTGTCAGTCGGGACATTTTGGTGATTCCCTAAAAAACCTCAGGGCAAATAGGGGCTGGGGAAAAGTATTATCTGAGTGGCCATAAGTATAAGGTCTATTGAATACTCTGCTTCTTGGGAGAGTCTCTGATAAGATCTCATTTGCATGCTGTGATCACAGTCGTTTCTGCTTCAACATTTCCATTCCAATTCCTTTTCCATTGACTTTCTGTAACACCGAGCATGTCTTTCCTTGTCTCAGAATCTTTAAAGCTGTATCTTTTCTGTTCTTTTTCCTTTTTTTTTTTTTTTTAACCAAGTCTTTAATTTTCATAAGTTCTCAAGAAGTAGTTTCCTCGTCTTTAATGTTTTATCTGGACACTCTAAGTAGGGAAACAGCTGCAGATTTCAGCTCAGATTCTGTTCTGCATAGTTATAAAAATGTTCAGTCCTTTCAGACACCCTCCCCAGTGCCCAGGTGGAAGTACCTTTCTACTAATGGTTTCAACTAATCATGTAGACCTTGTCTCAGATAACCAGCTCTTAGCTGATTTCCAGTCTTCGGTATAAAGTCATCTCCATCTGCATGGCATAATTTAAGTGCATTTGTATTTATTTTAAAAACTTTTTAAATTAATTAATTTATTTTTGGCTGCATTGGGTCCTTGTTGCTGTGTGCAGGCTTTCTCTAGTTGCAGCAAGCGGGGGCTACTCTTCGTTGTGGTGCGCGGGCTTCTCATTGTGGTGGCTTCTCTTGTTTCCGAGCACGGGCTCTGGGCGCGCGGGCTCAGTAGTTGTGGCTTGCGGGCTCTAGAGCACAGGCTCAGTAGTTGTGGTACATGGGCTTAGTTGCTCCGCAGCATGTGGGATCTTCCCGGACCAGGGCTCCAACCCGTGTCCCCTGCATTGGCAGGCGGATTCTTAACCACTGCACCACCAGGGAAGTCCTAAGTGCATTTTTAAGTCAAAGTGTTTTGCAAATAACTCTGCTGTTATATGTTCCCATAATGGCACTGGTGTCTGCTCAAGTCCAGAATGAAACTTGCAATAATACTCCCACAACATCTGCTAAGAAAGATTCCTGTAACTGAAAGAGTTTTACTGCTAGCAGCTTTTGTGTCTCCATTCCTTCACCCTTATTTCACTGAAATGCAATTTAAATAGTCCTTTTCTTAATTTCTGGCTCGTCAAAGGTCTGATGTCCACTGTGGAGATGAGGGCATTGGTTGAGATGATTCCAGTTAAGAGAGCAGTTTTGGTGGGCTGCTCAGGGCCTCAATGTATAAAAAACACTCTGCTCCCACCCAGCTTCTCTTTGGATACATAAGAGCTTTTGATCTGTAATGAGGGGAGGAGGGATGAGTTTTATTTGGAGGATGGGCTGGAGGAAACAGAAGGACTACAGGAGGAATGTTATGGCACCTGTTCTTTGAACCATGATAGAGAAAGGGATTCAAGACTGTAGCTGCTCAAGTGAGAGCTTTTAAGACCCTGGATCCAAGCACAACTGCATTAGGGTCCAGGGGGGAGTACAGTAGGGAGCTGGCTGTGGGGAGGACTTGTCACCTTGCCTCTGCCCCAGAACCACTGAGGGTATGCCCTTGGTCTGCACCTTGGTGTTTGATATTGACGGTTATCAGATGGCCTTGTGGGCAGTGATTCCCGACCAGGAAGAGTGGGAGCTGGGGCAGGAAGTGGGGCAGTGGAGGGTAGAAATTGCAGCATTGTTAGCAAGACCAAGAGGACACCCCTCTGGGACTCCTAGAAGTAGCAGGTTGAACCACAGGTTGCTGATAGCCAGTGATCAAGCTGCTGGAGCTTGGTCCGTCACCATCTGGCTGCGAAAAGGAAGGTTAGCATCATTTTGAAGTCACAGGCTGGTGAGGATTCTATCAATTTATTTTAATGAAAGGTCCAGGAAAGGCAGGCAAATGTTTCTTTCCTGAAATGATTTGCAATGACTTCACCTCCCCACTTCATTTCCTGTCTAATCCAAACTTGGCCAGAACCACTGTTCCAGCTATCGAATGCTTTGTAACAAATAACCCTGCAATTTAGCACCTTAAGACAATAATCATTTTGTAACCTGCCGTGATCTCTGTAGGTGAGGAGCTTGGGAAAAGTTCATCTGGGCGTTTCTGGCTTGAGTCTCTTATGTGGTTATGGTCAGACAGTGGCCGGAGCTCAGAGAGCCAGAGCTGAAGCAGCAGGCAGCTGGCCAGGCACCTCTGTCTCTTCATGTGCTGTCAGGGCCTCTGTGTGGCCTCTCCATGTGGCCTAGTTTAGGCTTTCTCACAGCATGGAGGCCTCAAGGCAGTCAAAATATTCCAGAGGGCTGAAGGCTACACGAGTGAGGACCACGGGTGGAATATGGACGTCTTTTATGGCCGAGCCTCTGAAGTCTCACGTAGCATCAAGGGTGCGCTGCTAATTCAGTCACAAAAGCTCACTTAATGTCAAGGGCAAGGGAATTAGGCCCCACTTCTTGATGAGGGAGTGGCAAGGTTCTAGAGGAGTGTGGGGGATGAGGAGTGGAAGACTTTGCTGCACCCATCTTCGGAAAATACACCCACAACCACCTTCTCCATGCAGGGTGAAATCATTCTTCCGAGTCTGCCTCCCTCCAAGGCTGGCTTCCTTTAAGACAGCCTTGATCTGGATGTTCCTCCCTTATCAGCTTTCTGCCACCTTTTCTACGTGCTTGAATCTCTGCTCCTTCCCCTCTTCTCCCAGCTCCTCAATCATGTTGGCTCATCTCCTCCCAAGCCCTATTTAATATGCAGGGCCTCGGATGGAAACCTCTCCAGGTCTCCTGCTTTCCTGCTGAGGGATCTTTTCCTAAAAAGGCACTGAACTGGCAGTTCTCGTGAGCAAAGAGAGTGCAGAAATCCATCAGAACACTGACTAAGATGCAGGGCAGCTGTGGGACGCTGGCTGATTGAAACGTCCCTGAGTTCTTTGATCTGAGCAAGGCACACACCAGGGAGGACAGAGGGAGTAAAGGGCTGGGGGAGAACACCAGGAAGATAAATGGACTTGGAAACCAGGAAAGGCTCTCAGGGAATATTTTCCAAGCTTGCAGGCATGTAAGGACACTCCCTAATTGCCAATAAGTGAATCATCACCAATTATCATGCAGCCCAGTTAAGGATAATGGTGTGCTATAGGCCTAGAATCAAAGCCTTAAAAATAATATTAATAATATCATTATTATTATTAATATTATTTTTAAATCAACAGAAAAGAGAATCTGTTTAGAAGCCTGGAGGATGATCTAAAAGGAGAGGTCAGGATGGAAACACTTGGAGGCAGGACAGCAGAAAGACAGGGGTATTCCTATGTGACTGTGAGGAAGGGCAGGCTCATGGAGAAGCATGGAGCTTCTGGCCAGAAGAGACCTGTTCATAGAATCAGCTAGGTCCCCTGAAGCCACACTAAGCTGCCGCCCTCTCCTCCCTGGGTTATTTGTCCTTTTTTTATGTGGCCGTGAAATAACCAGGCCTCACACGCATCATGCATTTCCGTTTCTTTGCAGTAATTCTAGGCAGAGAAGGTGGCACTCAAACCCAAGTGTGAATTCTGGCTCTGTCACTATTAATCTGTGCAACTTTAGGCAAGGCACTTAACCTCTCTGAATCTCTGTTTGCTCACGGAAACTGTAAAATGGGGAATATTATACCTTACCTTTGTGTTGTGATAAAATGAGATAATATGAATCAAGTGTTTAGAATAGCGTTGGACCCAATTAGTGCTTAATCAGGTCTGTTCTCTTCTGTTCCCTCTTAATTATCCAAATAGCATCTTTTTTCATTTTGTAACCAGTCTCAAACTTGTTTCTTTTGATAGGCATGCATTATTGCAAGAACGCAAGACATTTAAAATCAAAACATGGTTATACTAAATGGCAGGCCATAATCATTTTGGGGGAGTCAGCAAAGGAAGAGTCCTTTTTCCTGGTTTCCTTTTCATGTGTGGGCCTTCCGAGATGCTACCGAGTTGGGAATGCAGCCCGCCCAGCATCCTGGCCTTTGTCCTTGGATCTAAGATTCCAGATTTCCCAGCCCTTCACCTGCTGCCATCACGAGTTTAGGAAGGGCTGTCTGGGAGTTTTGCTATGAGTCTGGGTCTGTGAGGCACACAGAGGCATTGTAAGGCAGACCCACCTGCCCCATTCAAGTCCAGCCCCTTATGAACACACACCACAGATCATCTATTCCCTCTCCCTGGGGTAAAACATCCTCCATTTCCCCTGAGAACTCCCCTCTCAAGCAGATGTGACTTTCTCCTTTGGGGCCTCATAGTGCCTGTGACTCGCCTCCATCACAGCAGCTCTCCCTCGGCATCCACATCCTGACGATTTGAGTGCACACTGCCCTCCCTGCCAGGCTCCTCTCACACTCCTGATTCCCAGCAGAGAGCTTGGCACAGAGAGGTGCTCAGTAGGTATTTGTTGACCTGCATCAAACTGATGAAAGGCAAGACTTATAAGACTTTCCCAACCCTAATATTCCATGATTTTAAAAAGTGCCTCCGGGCTTCCCTGGTGGCGCAGTGGTTAAGAATCCGCCTGCCAATGCAGGGGACGGGGGTTCGAGCCCTGGTCCGGGAAGATCCCACGTGCCGCGGAGAAACTAAGCCCGTGCACCACAACTACTGAGCCCATGCGCCTAGAGCCTGTGCTCCGCAACAAGAGAAGCCACTGCAATGAGAAGTCTGTGCACTGCAACGAAGAGTAGCCCCTGCTCGCTGCAACTAGAGAAAGCCTGCACACAGCAACAGAGACCCAATGCAGCCAAAAATAAATAAATAAATTTATAGAAAAGAATCACTTCAGAAATGAAAAAAAAAAAAAGACTGAATCAAATTTGCCCAACTTTTCACCCACTTCCCCTCTGATCATCAAGGTGGTCAAAAAGCTGGGCTCAGGACTTAGCGTGAGCACCATCCTCCACAAAGATTAGGGCCCAGAACTCAGCTGGTGCTCAACGAATAGGTGTTTGCTCAATAAACAGATCAAATGAATGTGGCATAGTAACACCAGGAAGTATACTCACTGACTCAGGACTTATCATCTGAGGTGCTGGTTTATCTTAGGGCGTTGATGAAGCATTTCTGGGAACCTCACAGGGCTGACAAAAATGCAGGCATTGTTAGGAAAGCGGATTAAGCTGTTTTGATTGCTGGGCAGACCTAGTCTTCAACATTTCCCCGTGGTTACAGCTCTGGATTTTGATGACCTGTCTGAGTGTTTATAGAAGCACAGCCTTTCCAGCAGCAGCCGAAAGGGTCTTTTTGGGAAGCCTATGTGAAGAACCCACTGTGACATGGATGTCACCACAGGCTGTGATGTATCTGATGGAAAGATGCGGCAGACCTGGGTGAAGGAAGTGAAGTCTCTTTAATGATGAAGGTTATAGAAGCACGTGGAAATGGTTACAGAAAGTAGGAGGCAAGCCAGCCTGCTTCCAGGGAGAGGCGAAGCTTCCCATGTCCCCAAAGTCCCCACAAGGACAGCCCCCCACAAGTGATGCGAGCTTCAGAGTGAGGCTCTGCCAGGGCACCACGAGGTGCCCTCTGCCATCCCCATGGGAGGAGTGAGTGGGTTTTTCTCCTGTTACTTCCTCTGCAACCCCAGATGTTTTGGAGACTCTGGCTACTTACCTGCCCACTCGCCAGGTACGAGGGATGGGACAGAATAACTCTAGCACATTCCTGAGTGTTCACCCTGAAAATAATAGATGAAGTAAAAGCCTATTTCTCAGGAGTATCCATTCCTGCCAAGGGCAGTTGCCAACCCCTACTGGAAATACGTATCACCCCTATTGTGATACATATTTCCAAATTACATTCCAAATTGCTTTCACAAATTCATACTCTGATCAGTGCCTGCGTGAAGACATCCTTGCCAGCATTACGTATTAAGATTAAAAAAAACTCCCAAGGCTGAAGTTTTCACACATCAAGAAATCAAAGCTGAGAGAAGCTGAGTGATCATTCAGTGAATCATAGAGGATGGCAGAATACAGATATGACAAAAGAGAAGTTTCTATTCCACAGGAAATACAGCTATTTTGGGACTTGGGGAAAGAATCGAGAAATAGGGCAAGAAAAGGCCGGCAGGGGTCAGACTGTGAGTGTGCTGATGCTTTCCAACCCACCCATTGGAATCAAACCCCAGGGGTAAGGGAGGATAGAAACACCCGGTAGTTTTAAGGGCTCCAAGAACACCAGGGCTGGTGTCCGCACTTTTCTGGGTGTCCCCTGAGAAGGCTTCACACATTTCACTGGACCCTTGGGTCAGCCTGACACTGCTTCCAACATGGCGCCCAAGCCATGGAGTAGAAATGACTGAGGGAGGTGCTTCAGTGGGTTGGGCCTGAGACAGCAGCCCTGGTTCGTAACGTCTGGTCCAGCATGAGATGTGGAGGAGGTCTAGAAGTTCCTTTGTGCCACAGGGGGACCCAAATAGTAGCTGAGGTACTGGCTGGTGAGTTCACTAGTTCACCCATGGCAAAAAAGCAAAGTGACCTTTTAACAGAGAGTTACAGGGAATTCCCTGGCCATCCAGTGCTTAGGACGGCACGCTTCCACTGCAGGGGGCACGGGTTCGATCCCTGGTCTAGGAACTAAGATCCGGCAAGCTGTCTGGTGCAGCCAAAAACCCCCCACCCCCAAAAAAACAAAAAAAAAAATGCAGAGAGCTACAGGATGGACTTCTCAAACCAGGGATCAAATGGCTTTCCCATGCAGGCCTCGGGGCATCAGGAGCCTCAGTGACAGCCAGGTGAGACCTAGGCGGCAAGGCAGCACCTCCAACCTCGAAGGCAGCATATAATTGTGCCACAAGACATGAAGACTTGTAAGCTTCCCCTGCAACGAGCTGTTATCTTGGAATGAAGAGGTGGAAGGAGAACCCTTGTAGTGATGGAGAGACTAAAGACGAAGTAATTACCCAAAAGGAGATGATTTTAAACCAGAAAAGTATGAGATACCATAATGGCACAAACAAGAGTTTTTTGCCTACAGTGGAAAAAGGGGGCTTGTGAGCTGCTGGGGATCTTACTGACAGTCGTGTTTTGCACATCTCAGCATACTTCACCTTCAAGACTTCTATAATAACATACTTTATTTTTTCCGATTATAATGGCAATATGATTTCATTCCGAACTTGGAGAACAATAGTATAAAGAAGAAAATAAAAATCATTCTATGATCTCACCAACCACAGATAACCACTGCGCTATCTTGGTGTATTTCCTTCCAGTCTTTTTTCTACATATACTTGTTTGTGTGTGTGTGTTACTGTGATTGTACACTGGTGCTTCTTGTTTGTTGACAAGAGTCTTTAATGTCTGAGGCACTTTTGTTTGTGGAAAAGAATACCCACCACTTTGTGTACTTTGTTTATTATCTGTAAATAATTAACAATTCTTAATGTTCACAGCACTCATGACCACCAAACTGAAAATGTAAGAAGTCATCAAATCCAGTTTCCCCAGATGCTTAAACATTGATGGAAGTGTGATCAATTAAACTTCCGTAAACATTTGATTACAAATCTCCAATATTATCAGATTCTCTCATGTGCTGTAAATACCTTAAAATGCAGACAGAAGAGGCCCACAGTGACAATGATTTCTTTTTTTTTTTTTTTTTTTTTTTTTAAATTATTATTTATTTATTTATTTATTTATCTGTGGCTGTGTTGGGTCTTCATTTCTGTGCGAGAGCTTTCTCCAGTTGCGGCAAGTGGGGGCCACTCTTCATCGCGGTGCGCGGGCCTCTCACTATCGCGGCCTCTCTTGTTGCGGAGCACAGGCTCCAGACGCGCAGGCTCAGTAGTTGTGGCTCACGGGCCCAGTTGCTCCGCGGCATGTGGGATCTTCCCAGACCAGGGCTCGAACCCGTGTCCCCTGCATTGGCAGGCAGATTCTCAACCACTGTGCCACCAGGGAAGCCCGTGACAATGATTTCTACACTGAGCAGCAGTTACAGAAGTGCTCATTTTATCTCATCATCTCATTCTTACTCCTGTGTTTATTTCTTGCCAGAGGCTCAGCTTCCTTCCCTTAGCCCAGAGAGCTGGCTGCCTCTTCGCTGGCTGAAATGGGAGAAAGGGTTATGGGTCAGGGACTGCTCAGGTTATCAGCTCTGACTTATTAGATATGTTATGATTTTTTTGTAGTCCTATCAGATGGGGGAACTGACCTGATTTAGATAAAAACTTGTCACACTGAAAGTACAGCTTCTCTTTCTCATTGATTATTTTGACCTATAATGTTGACACGATTTTTCCTCTTCATTTCATGAGGATTTCATGGGTGATTAAGTTTTCTTCAAAGAAAAATTTTTAACGGCTGCCTGACATTTACTGGAATGGATGCACCATCATTTATTTAACCTGGTTACTTAATTGTTGGGCATTTAGATGATGTTCAGTTTGTTTTCAGTTAAACTCATCTCCATTTGAACAATGCATGCTTATGAGTCTCAGTGTGCCTTTCTAGTTTCTTGGGTTAAACTCATAGAAGGGAACCTCCTGGGTCAATGGATATGAAGCTATTTAAGGCTTTTGATACGTAATGCCAAATTGCCTTCCAGAATGGCTCTGTAGGCCTCATTGTTCTGGTGGGGTCCCACATAGGATAGGAGAAGGCACTGCTGTCTTCCTTTAAAGGAGGGGAAATCAAGACATGGCAGAGCAGGACTTCCCTGGTGGTCCAGTGGTAAAGAATCAGCCTTCCAATGCAGGGGGCGCAGGTTCGATCCCTGGTTGGGGAACTAAGATCTCACATGCCACGGGGCAGCTAAGCCCACACGCCACAACTACAGAGCCCACGCGCTCTGGAGCCTGTGGGCCACAACTAGAGAGAGAAAACAACCACACACCACAACTAGAGAGAAGCCCGCGCACCGCCATGAAGAGCCCGCACGCCGCAACTGAGACCCGACGCAGCCAAAAAAAAAAAGTGAAGACATGGCAGAGCAAATTGTCTGAGGAGAGGGTCACTACTGGAGGTTCTGGTGAAGGACGGTCCATGCCAGATTTCCAAACACTGCCCGGTTACTCACATATGGTAACTGTGCTTTTCAAACTAACAATTCAGACTCAGCCTGACAAGTCCAGGTATACTTAATGGACAATGGAAAATAATCTTTGGAATCAGGACTGTTCCAGAAAAGCTGGAATGTATTATAATTAGCTATTCATCCCTGCATTGTCCAATATGGCGGCCATCAGCCACATGCAGATATTGAGCTAATGTGACTAAGGAATGGAATTTTTAAATTTAATTTAATTAATTTAAATTTAAAAGCTGATATTTGATGCAGTTATTGGAAAACTTTTAAGGGTGTTTGGAACAACTTGAATATGTGAATTTATTTTTTGACTCTAAGTTTTATGAAACCTAACTAAATACGGTCAATATTTCCAGTGAAAATTTAGCATCCAAGTTAAGATGTGCTATAAGTGTAAAATGCACAGTGGATTTCAAAGATTTAGTATGAAAAAAGAACATAAGCTGTCCCATTAGTAAATGTTTTATATTGATCACAGGTTGTAATGATAATATTTTGGATATATAAGGTTAAATAAAATGTCATTAAAATTAATTTCACCTAGTTCTCCTTTTTTAAAATAAACTTTTAATTTTAGAATACTTTCAGATTTACAGAAAAATTGCAAAGATAAAATGGAGAAGTCTCATATGCCCCACACCCAATTTCCCAATTATTAACATCTTAATATTAGTAGTATATAATAACCAACATGGACCTACTGTATAGCACAGGGAACTATACTCAATATTTTGTAATAACCTATAAGGGAAAAGAATCTAAAAAAGAATATACATATATATATATATTAGAATATATATATATTAGAATATATATATATTAGAATATATATATATATATATATATATATATAAAACTGAATTGCTGTGCTGTACACCTGAAACTAACATGATATTATAAATCAACTCTACTTCAATTAAAAAAAGTTTTTCAAAGTTAAAAAAAAATGTATTAGGGCTTCCCTGGTGGCGCAGTGGTTGAGAATCTGCCTGCTAATGCAGGGCACACGGGTTCGAGCCCTGGTCTGGGAAGATCCCACATGCCGCGGAGCAACTGGGCCCATGAGCCACAGCTACTGAGCCTGCGCGTCTGGAGCCTGAGCTCCGCAACAAGAGAGGCCACGATAGTGAGAGACCCGCGCACCGCAATGAAGAGTGGCCCCCGCTTGCCCCAACTAGAGGAAGCCCTCGCACAGAAGCGAAGACCCAACACAGCCAAAAAATAAATAAATAAATAAATAATAATTAAAGGTGCTAATAATTAAAAAGAAAAAAAAAGAAAGATAGTTTTTAAAAAATGTATTAGTAGGATATATTTGTCACAGTTAATGAGCCAGTATTGATACATTATTATTGACTGAACTTTATTCAAATTTCCTTAGTTTTTACCTAATGCCTTTTTTAAAAAAATTAATTTATTTATTTTTGGCTGTGTTGGGTCTTCGTTTCTGTGCGAGGGCTTTCTCTAGTTGTGGCAAGCAGGGGCCACTCTTCATTGCGGTGCGCGGGCCTCTCACTATCGCGGCCTCTCTTGTTGCGGAGCACAGGCTCCAGACGCGCAGGCTCAGTAGTTGTGGCTCACGGGCCTAGTTGCTCCGCGGCATGTGGGATCTTCCCAGACCAGGGCTCGAACCCATGTCCCCTGCATTGGCAAGCAGATTCTCAGCCACTGCACTACCAGGGAAGCCCCCCCTAATGCCTTTTTTCTGTTCCAGGATCCCAGCCCGGATACTGCATTACATCACATCTCCTTAGGCGCCTCTTGGCTGTGACCATTTCTCACACTTTCCTTGGTTTTGATGATCTTGACAGTTTTTTGAGGAGTACTGGCCAAATATTTTGTAGAATGACCCTCAATTGGAATTTGTCTGATATTTTCTCATGGTTAGACTGGGGTTATGGGTTTTGAGGAGAAAGACCATAAAGGTAAGATGTCCATCTCATCATATCATATCAAGGGTATATACTGTGAACATGGCCATCATTGTCAATGCAAACCTTGGTCACCTGGCCAAGGTGGCCTCTGTCAGGTTCTCCACTGTAAAGTGACTCTTTCTCTGCCCACACTTATAAGTGAGGTGCTGTGCTTCACCCTCTTGGGAGTGGAGATCTGCATAGATTATTTGGAATGCTTCTGGAAGGGAGAGTTGTCTCTTTTCCTCATATATTTATTTATTCAATCATTTATTTATGTCAGTATGGACTCATGGATATTTATTTTTATTCTTTGGGTTATAATCCAACACAACTTTATATTTACATTCTTACTCTAATTGTTCTATAGCTTTGGCCATTGATTGGGAGCTCTCTCAGTTTGTCCTATGTCCCTTTGACATACCCCATTGTTGTGAGGTTTTTTGAGTGGGCTTCTTTTTTTTAATGTAGCTACTAGAACATTTAAAAATCACATTTATGCATGCATTGTATTTCTGTTGGACAGCTCTGATCTAGACTGTCTTGTATGCAGGCACTATGTACTTAGAAAATTCTTAACCTTGGGACCAGCAAGAGTGTCTAAACTGTGTGGGAATCTAAATCTTGCATTCAGTTAATTTCTCCTCTTTGCTTTGGCTCCTGGGAAACTCAGTGCTGTTATTGTGATCCTTGTCTAGAAATATCCTAGCATACTAAGTTTCCTTCTAGATATATTTCCTTTTTATCTCTGTTTCCCCATGGCCTCAACTCCAACAATTAATCATTTAATTTTTTTTTTTTGTATTGTACCTAATTTTGTTAAGCCATCCTGAATCCTCTGTGGAATAAGGCATGTTTATAGGACAATGTTGATGCTCTGCCCAGATCCCTCAGATCCCTTTTACTGTTTTTTTGTGTGTGTGTGTATGTGTGTGTCCCCGCTGCCACACTTCCAATAGCTGGCCCCTGTCTAGTCTCTGGACGTCTAGTCTTAGGCTATTTGGGGAGGCATTGCCTGAGAATTTACATCCCTCTGGGGCAGCCCTTAACCATTGACTGGTGGGGTGTAAGAAGTGGAAGCTTTGTTTAGGTGCCCTGAGGGCGGGAAGCGGGGGGATTCTGAGGTGCCGCTTACACTGCAGACCCCTCTATGGAATCAGGCTACAGCCACCCTCCATGGGACTTTGCCTGAGATGGCACCTTAGCGTGGCTTCCCTGAGATGTCATCCTTCATAAGTCACTTGCATACGAAGCTGGTCTCAGTGTCTGCTTGGGGAACCTGACCTAAGACAGCCAGTGATACTTTTTCTTTTTGGAATTTTTGAATTTTATTTTCTTTATTTTTTTATACAGCAGGTTCTTATTAGTTATCTATTTTACACATATTAGTGTATATATGTCAATCCCAATCTCCCAATTCATCCCACCACCACCACCACTCCCGCCACTTTCCCCCCTTGGTGTCCATTCTTTTGTTCTCTACATCTGTGTTTCTATTTCTGCCCTGCAAACCAGTTCATCTGTACCGTTTTTCTAGGTTCCATATATATGCGTTAATATATGATATTTGTTTTTCTCTTTCTGACTTACTTCACTCTGTATGACAGTCTCTAGATCCATCCACGTCTCTACAAATGACTCAATTTTGTTCCTTTTTATGGCTGAGTAATATTCCATTGTATATATGTATCACATATTCTTTATCCATTTGTCTGTCGACGGGCATTTAGGTTGCTTCCATGACCTGGCTATTGTAAATAGTGCCGCAGTGGACATTGGGGTGCATGTGTCTTTTTGAATTATGGTTTTCTCTGGGTATATGCCCAGTAGTGGGATTGCTGGGTCATATGGTAATTCTATTTTTAGTTTTTTAAGGAACCTGCATACTGTTCTCCATAGTGGCTGTATCAATTTACATTCCCACCAACAGTGCAAGAGGGTTCCCTTTTCTCCACACCCTCACCAGCATTTGTTGTTTGTAGATTTTCTGATGATGCCCATTCTAACCAGTGTGAGGTGATACCTCATAGTTTTGATTTGCATTTCTCTAATAATTAGTGATGTTGAGCAGCTTTTCATGTGCTTCCTGGCCATCTGTATGTCTTCTTTGGAGAAATGTCTATTTAGGTCTTCTGCCCATTTTTGGATTGGGTTGTTTGTTTGTTTGTTTGTTTTAATTTATTTATTTATTCATTTATTTAATTTTTGGCTGCATTGGGTCTTCGCTGCTGCACGCGGGCTTTCTCTAGTTGCAGTGAGCGGGGGCTACTCTTTGTTGCGGGGTGCAGGCTTCTCATTGTGGTGGCTTCTCTTGTTGCAGAGCACAGGCTCTAGGCATGCGGGCTTCAGTAGTTGTGGCACATGGGCTTCAGTAGTTGTGGCTCGTGTGCTCTAGAGCACAGGCTCAGTAGTTGTGGCTCATGGGCTTAGTTGCTCCTCAGCATGTGGGATCTTCCTGGACCAGGGCTCAAACCCGTGTCCCCTGCATTGGCAGGCAGATTCGTAACCACTGTGCCACCAGGGAAGCCCCTGTTTTTTTTAATATTGAGCTGCATGAGTTGTTGAATATTTTGGAGATTAATCCTCTGTCTGTTGATTCGTTTGCAAATATTTTCTCCCATTCTGAGGGTTGTCTTTTCGTCTTGTTTGTAGTTTCCTTTGCTTTGCAAAATATTTTAAGTTTCATTAGGTTCCATTTGTTTATTTTTGTTTTTATTTCCATTACTCTAGGAGGTGGATCAAAAAAGATCTTGCTGTGACTTATGTCAAAGAGTTTTCTTCCTATGTTTTCCTCTAAGAGTTTTATAGTGTCCGGTCTTACATTTAGGTCTCTAATCCATTTTGAGTTTATTTTTGTGTATGGTGTTCGGGAGTGTTCTAATTTCATTCTTTTACATGTAGCTGTCCAGTTTTCCCAGCACCACTTATTGAAGAGACTGTCTTTTCTCCATTGTATATCCTTGCCTCCTTTGTCATAGATTAGTTGATCATAGGTGCGTGGGTTATCTCTGGGCTTTCTATCCTGTTCCATTGATGTATATTTCTGTTTTTGTGCCAGTACCATATTGTCTTGATTACTGTAGCTTTGTAGTATAGTCTGAAGTCAGGGAGTCTGATTCCTCCAGCTCCGTTTTTTTCCCTCAAGACTGCTTTGGCTATTTGGGGTCTTTTGTGTCTCCATACAAATTTTAAGATTTTTTGTTCTAGTACTGTAAGAAATGCCACTGGTAATTTGATAGGGATTGCATTGAATCTGTAAATTGCTTTGGGTAGTATAGTCATTTTCACAATATTGATTCTTCCAATCCAAGAACATGGTATATCTCTCCATCTGTTTGTGCAGTGATACATTTTTAAAGTAAAATAAAGTTGAAAAAAAAGAGCAGTTTCTATAGGTATACTCAGAAATTTGAGTTAGTCTGTACAGCTTATTAAGTAAAAAATGAAGCCAGACTCACTTCCCTTGACATATCAGTCTGGAGTCACAACTGTAGCAGCAGGGAAATAGGAGGGGGATCCCTGTGCATCATGGGTGCTCATTTTGTGTCCTCTGGACACTGATGCCAGATCCTAAGGAACTTCTATGGGGGCTGGAATCACCTCAGAGAATGGGGAGCAGGCTTCCCTCCGTGCTGCCCTCCCAAGTGCATAGGTGAGTCCAGAGGCCAGAACAGGGGCAGTTCAACCAAAATAACTGTCCTGCTGCACCTGACTCGTGGGCCCCACACCCCAGGTCCACCCAGAGGCCACAGGGAAGGAAGAGGCAGAGTAAAGAGGGCTGAGTGGAGATGGAGTTTGATTTGCCACCCTGAGTGACCACAGAGAGGGTTTCTAGATCTCTCCACCCTCCTGGCAGCTTTGGAGAGAGGAGCGCTCTGTCCTCCCACTGCTAACAGCTGGGGAAGTATGACTGTGGGTTATTCTACACAGCTCAGAGGTCCTGGGAGTTCTGAGAAGCCTCCTAATTCAGGTTCTGCCTTTTGTGGAAAGGCAGAAGGTGGACACCTTGGTTCTTCGAACTAGCTGGGTCACAACTAATGACCACTTGCTCATAGCGTCTAGAGTCTCTGCAGAGCCAGCCTAGGCTTCCTGGAAAGGGCGCCACCTGGTGGTGGGCACTCTAGGGATGGGAGTGCATTCTCTCTCTTGCTCATCTGGGGCACTTGGAGATGGGGACTAAACGGAGGTGGAGGGGTGGAGATTTGCCTCCTGCAGCCTCAGACTTCCCTGGCAAGTCACTGCCTGGGGCACATTTGCTGACTAGCTGTGATTGAGGGCTTCCTGGGGCAGTGGAGCCAGATGCTGGAATTCAAGCCACATCTTCACCGCTGTGGGAACTTAGACAAGCTACTAGACTCTCCAAGCCTCAGTTTCTTATCTGTAAAAGGGAGATCAAAGGACCTGCCTCCCTTGATTCTTTGTAAAGAATGAGAGATTAGGCATTATCTGAGTCTGGGTTCCCCAAAAGCAGATCCTGAGATTCAGATGTAAGTAGTTTATTTTGGAGGTGATCTCAGGAAATACTACTTGGGGAGGATATGAGACAGGTGAGGGGAAGAAAACAGCAAGAGTGATTTATCCAGCAGGCGTTCTGCCACTGGGGCACCGGGTGCTTAGTCCCTCTCAGCATTACCTGGCCTGAGGGGCATAGAGCTGGGGTATTTCCACTGATTCCCATCAGTCTCTGACTATGGGGGAGGTCCTGCTGGGGTGCTTTAATTCCCTAGCACTTCTGGCCTAGTCAGTGCATGCACATAGCAGGCTCCAGCAGCCAGTGTCCTAAGAGTCAGAAATGATGATATTTGGAAGTTGGGCCAATATGTATGGAAATGTTCAGTGTGTGTGTGAGGGGTGAATCGCAAAATCTTCTATATGCATATTTAAAAGTTCTCAGAACAGACTGGGATACTAGTAACATCTCAATAAACAATAGCTCTCAATAATAGTACACATCAGTGACCCAATGTAGCCCACCCCTTCTCCACCAAAGTGAGATATGGCTGACAAACTAGAAGGGGGACAGATAGACTGTGCCATGGGGAGCACAGGTGCCAACAGCCCTACCAGCCGGGGTTTGATGTTCCCCATTTTGTAGATGAGGAAGCTGGGGCTCACAGAGTGTGAGAGCCTCGCCCTGGTCCTGGGTCAGATGACGTCAGTGCTGGTCTCCCGTGGGCAGGTACCGCTGCTCCCACCAGTGCCAGGATTGTAAAGAGTTCATTCTGTGCCTGAATAAAAATGCTCTCTCTCTCTGAGCCCAGCCATGACTGTGCAGAAATGTGTTTCCTTCTGTAAAATGTCAAGGCTGAATCCTTTATGTTCTGCCCTGGGTCTGCGCCCAGGAATGAACTCCATCCAAGCCCCATGGCTGCCTCCAGCCCCTGAGACTCACTGGGAGCCTTGGAATACTAACAAAAGGACTAATTCTCAGTGGTTGGAGAGAGTGAGGGAATGGCCTTATCATTCTTTTCCTGCACCACTTAGGCCTGAGAGAGAAGAAGAGGGAATTGGTGGAAAGAGGAAAAGGCTGGGGGCCTGCTCTCTCCCTCATTTCCAGTTGTGACCACGTGGAATATTGGAGCCTGCCTGCCCATGGGGCCTGCTTCCTGTCCACCGGGAGCCAGAGACCCAGGGTCTCATTGCCAGCATCATAGCCTGGAATAGAGGGCCTGCTCAGCTCTCCTTCCTAAGTGCTGCGGCCACATCTGTCAGTGCTGGTGACAAGGTTCATGTGGTACTAGCAGGAGAGCAGCCTGGGAGTGGGCTGGGCAGGGCTGCCATGGAGAGCATCATGGTGTGGGGGCAAGGAGCTGTTTCCAGGTGACTCCACTGGGCAGAGGACAAAACCCATCTTTAATGGTCAGTTCTTGGTTGGAGCCAGGTAAGCCTTTTTTCTATTATGATTATTTAAAATTTTTTTTATTGTGGTAAAATATGTAATATAAAACTTTCCATTTTAACTATTTTGAAATGTATAATTCAGTGACATTAATTACATTCACAGTGTTTTGAAACTATCCTCATGCTGTTTCCAAAACTTTTTTATCACCCCAAACAGAAGCCCTGTCCCCATTAAGCAACAACTCACCATTCTCTCCTCCTCCCAGTCCTGCAACCACAATTCTACTTTCTGTCTCTATGATTTTGACTACTGTAAGTACCTCATAATACTAGTGGGTATTTGTCCTCTTTTTTTTTTTTTAATTTATTTATTTTTGGCTGCGTTGGGTCTTCGTTGCTGCACGCGGGCTTTCTCTAGTTGCGGCAAGCGGGGGCTACTCTTCGTTGTGGTGCGCAGGCTTCTCTTGTTGCAGAGCACGGGCTCTAGGTACGCGGGCTCAGTAGTTGTGGCACAGTTGTGGCTTAGTTACTCCGCGGCACGTGGGATCCTCCTGGACCAGGGATTGAACCCGTGTCCCCTGCATTGGCCGGCGGATTCTTAACCACTGCGCCACCAGGGAAGTCCCAGTATTTGTAGTTTCTTGACTAGCTTATTTCACTCGGCATAATGTTTTCAAGTTTCATTCATGTTGTGGCATGTGCCAGAATTTCCCTCCTTTTTAAGTGAGATTATCCCATCATCTGTTGACGGAGGCAAGTCTTTCCCTTACATTTCTATCCACTGTGCACTTTAAAAAAAAAAAAAAAAAAAGAACACTTTTGAAAGAAACAAAGAGGGCACCCAGCCCATACGATCCTCTCACAGCACTGGCCTGGCTTGCCTGGCAACCAAAGACACCAGTGGTCACCGACACTCTTCGTTAACACTTCTGAGAACAGCAACTAACTGTTGTAAGAATAACATACACGTTTCAGTCAATTACACATAAGCATGGATTTAATATTTTGGTCCTTGGAAGTGATCAAACTGGGCTGTGTGTTCCATGAGGGCAAGGTCCAGGATCATTTGATCCCCACTCTGTACCCAGGGCTCACTCTGACCTACCTAGCATGTAGTACAGTAGTACTAATGAGTATTTTCTGAATATGGAATGAGACACCTGGTCCACAGGGCTGGAGTGGGTTGCTGCCCTGGAGTAATAATACTGCTAGTACTGTTTGTTGAGCACCGACATGTACCTGGTGCTTAACGCTCACTCTTCCAACAGCCCTGCAAATGTAAGCATCATCATGCCCATTTTACAGACAAGGAAGTTGAGGTTAAGTATTTAACCCAAGGGAGTACAGGGCAGAGCCAGGTCCCAGTTGGAATCTGTGTTCCTGGAAGGGTGTGAAGAGGAAGTAAACACTTCACTGGGTTATCTTTTAAAATCTTTACAACAATACCTATGGAGAGGTACTGATACTATTGCCATTTTACAGACAAGAAAACTGAGGCCTTAAAAGCAGCTAGCAAGTGCCAGGGCCAATATTAGAACCTGACCAGTCTGGCCTCACTGCCCACTGCCTCTGCCCCACTGGACTGGCCCTGTTTCTCACTCCGTTCTGCTGGAGTCACTCAACGAGCTGAAATGTCAAGTATTGCTGGGGCTTCGGCTTCCCTCTGAATGCAACTGGTAGGCTGAAGTGAGTCTGTGGGAATTTTGCCATCTCATCTGGCTAATTAAGTGTGATTTGGGGGCTCCTGAATGATGTGGATGTGAATCATAATAAACACGGGCTCATTCAAACTTAATAACCCCACTAGTCATGCATCTATGTTTAGAAGGGATTTGGGAGCTGCATGAGTTGGGGCTGGGGCATTCCTGGAGGACCCCATGTCTGTTTTTTGCTGCCTTCCTCGTAGGACAAGCACTTATCAACCAGAAGGGAACAATTTGCCGATCAGTTTAAATAAATAAATTTTATAATAACAAACAAACCATTGTGTACGAGATAAATTTTGCATGAATTTTAAAAATAAAGCGTAATATTTTTAAAAATTGCCCCTTGCAAGAGGCAGCATTAGGTAACAACCTCAGCATCCCCAAGGTGGAGGGGCGTTCTGTGGCCAGGAGACTTTTGCAGAAGGGTTTGAGAATTAATTCGCTGCATCATTATACCACCATGCCAGTGCGTCTGGCCGCCAGCTCCTGCCTCTCCTCTGTTGGCCTGCTCTGCTCACTGAGCAAGCAGGCTCTAGTCTGATGCTCAGGGTCAGGCACGCCTGGTACCTGCCCTTGGCGTAGAGGTGGGGTGTGTGGTTCAGTCTGCTGTGTTCCCTGTTGTAATCTACCAGGTAGACAGAAAAGGACATGGAACTTCTAAACGTGGTGCGTAAGGCACCATCACACTTTATGTTGAAGGGTCTATCAACTCAGAGAATCAGAGCTCTGATTCTTTCCATGTCCATGAGATGAACATCTCAGGGAAGGATCAGAAAGAGTTTCCCCATGGCCTTTATTGCTCGTCAAATGCTGTGTGCAAACGCTCCTTTCCACACTCCTTCCATCTCTCTGCCTGATGATGGGACTCCTCAGTCATCTGAACCTGGAGATGGATGGTACAGAGCAGGCATCTGCAAACTATGGCAAAGGACCGTGGGCCTGTTTTTGTATGACCTGTGAGCTAAGAATAGTTTTTACATTTTTAGTGCTTGAAAAAAATCAAAAGAATAATTCATGATGTATGGAATTTAAGCAAAATTCAAATTTTGTATAAATGTATACAAAATTCAAATTTCTGTGTCCATAAATAAAGTTATAAATACATAACTTTATATAACATATATAACTGTAAAATAAATAAATAAATACATAAATAGCCACACCTATTCATTTACATATTTCTTATGGCTGTCTTTGAGCTACAGCAGCAGAACTGCATGGCCCACAAAGCTGAAAATAGTTACTACTTGGCCCTTTACAGAAAAGCTTTGCCAACTTCCAGGTGTCTTTTTTTTTTTTTTTTTTTTTTTGGCTGCATTGGGTCTTCACTGCTGTGCACGGGGGGTGGGGGGGCTGCTCTTCATTGCGGTGCACGGGCTTCTCATTGCAGTGGCTTCTCTTGTTGTGGAGCACGGGCTTCAGTAGTTGTGATTCATGGGCTTAGTTGCTCCGCAGCATGTGGGATCTTCCCGGACCAGGGATCGAACCCTCCCCTGCATTGGCAGGCAGATTCTTAACCACAGTGCCGCCAGGGAAGTTCCCTTCTGGGTGTTTTGCTCAGAGCCGCCCACAGGGATCCTGTAGGGGGATAGTCACGATGACCCAGGAGCAATGTCTAGGGCAAGCTGTCTCTCCTCCCTCAGCAGAGTGTGTGTGCTGCTCCCAAATTCAGCTTCCCATGACGTTGGTGGCTTCTTCCCCAGGACATGACCTCACCATTCCCAAGTCTACAGGTTCTAGGTAGCCAGCTCTCCCGGGACTCTCCTGGATATCTTGCACCCAAACTCAGAGTCTTATATGGTGCATGGAAGAATGGCCTTGTTCCCCATGAGACACATATTTTTTAGTCTGGCACCAAAGATTCTGATTTTAAAAAATAAGACAATTTCCCTAACTGACCACTTAATTTTTAATTTGGAAAAACATGCTAAAAATATACTTCTGGTTATCCTAAGTGAAAATAAGCCTGCTTAGATCTAAATCTTCTAAATATGGTCTACATGGGGGAAAAAAAAGAAAAGAAAGAAAAAAAGGATGCAGGTGTTGAATGAATTCACATTTGTTTGTTTGTTTGTTTTAAAATAACTTCCAGCAGAGAGTTACTGAACCGAGTAAACCTTAGCGAAGGGGGTGTGGATTCAAAGGAGGGGTGTGGGCTTTGTGACATTTTCCTGTGTCTGAGCCGTGAAAGTTATTCAGCCTCCCAGAGCCTGAGTCTGTCCATAAATATTTAAAATAGTGAAAACATAGCCTCCCTCGTAAGACTGCTGTGAGGATTTGGAAGGTCAAGTTCCTGGCATGTAGTAGGTGCACAACCCATGTTAATTTCTCCTGTTCCTTGCCTTGTGCAGCCGCCTTAGAGTATGATACCGAGTGTTAACTCACAAAGTCAAAGAAGTCATTTTTTTTAATGTGAAAAATTTCTCATTTTTTGTTTGCTTCATTGGCTTGAAAAACCTTTATTCCATGGCTCTGGCCATTTGAATACAGGAAAAGTAAAAATCATAATTTTATAGATTATTAGACCCACACAAGCAGCCAGTGTAGACAGTCCAGTGGTAAAAACCACTCTGATATCTTAAAACCCCTCTTCTCTAATTTGTACTATGCTTTTCCCCTGCAAGTCACCCAGAAAAATGAGTGGGCACAATGGTACAATGGTACAATGAAGAAATGCTTGAGGGGTGTGTCTTTGTAGCTGGTGTGGTCTGACTAGCCTGGAAGATGGGGAGGGGAAGCCAGAACACGAAACTGCAGGCCTGGAAGGACCAAGGCCTCGTCTTGTCCAACAACCTTGTTCTGTAGGTGAGGAAACCGAGACCAAACAGCTCATTAATGGCAAGGCCAGAACCCTAAGCAGGTGGCCCAGTGCCCTGTCGCATTACTACCAGTCTGCTGGCAGACTTGGGGATGCTAATACTGTGTCTAATGCTGATGCTAATACTGTGGGACCTCCCTTATAATGCAGGTATCTGGGAGCCAGGGCTTTGAACACAGAGGCGAATGGCAGGGACTTCAGACTTCATCAGGAAGGGCCAGCACGCTAGAGCTGGCTGCACCACAGTTGGCACAAGTGCAGGACACCCAGAGGCAAGGCCAGCTAGCCAGACATCACCTGAGACAGGCCAAAGGCCTGGAGGTCAGCTGGCGAGTGGGACGGGGAGTTTAAAGTTCACCTGGTGCCTTTCAGCTTCACTACCCACTCGCCACTACTGGGAACAAGACTCAAGAGCAAGGTGAGGTCTGCAGTGAATCCTGTGGGTGTCCCACCCCAGACCGCCTTTTCAGGCCTGCACACCCATCCCCCAGCTGCTGGGGGTGTGGTTGCTAATATCTCCCAGTTGCCTCTTTCTATGGAGAAGTGGGCCAAGCTAAATGGGAGCTGCCAGGGAGGTGTTGCAGCCCGTACCCCCAGACTTTGGCCAACGACAAATGGGAGGACAAAGGACCAGCCCTTTGCATCAAGTGGAGAGAGGGTACAACTCTGTGGTGCAATTCCTGCTCGAGAGCCCCCGTGGGATCAGGCTGAAGCTGACTCCAGCTGAGACCACATCCTTGCTTTGCTCCTTCCCTGCCCCATCCTGATTCCTCCACTCCCTTCCTCCTGAGAGCACCCTTCAATCAATCCCTTGTATGAATCTTTACATCTCAAGCTCCGCTTCCAGGAACCCCAGTCCTAGAAAAGATCCCTCCTACAAAGCCTTAATATGGTCCATTTATTGTGAGTGGTGCTGAATACATTTTGACCCAGTAATGGTTCTTGTCCTTGGCTGATTCCCCCACCTCTGGCCCCAGCTCTCTCCTTTCTCTGGGTAGGTTCTGTCTTCAGTCCCTGCCCCCGACAGCAGAGGCATCTGAGTGCAGCTGTTACTTGGCCATGTGGAGTGGTGACTCCAGATGGAGTCAGCTTTGGGGGCAGCATTATACAGGAGCAATATCCTTCTTGCTTATTGAATCTCAGAATTCATTTCACACCAAAGACATCAAACAAACCCAGACAATACAAGGCAGCTCCATGGTTATGACTGGAGGAGATGAATTGCATTGTTCATCCTCTAAAGTTGTGTTCTGTTCCTTATCAGCCTCGTCTGAAACCTCAGACTCGAGAGTAAAGATGTTTCTCCAGGCGGAGTGGAAAGTTTGGTCTGCTTTGATATGTGTCGGAGATGATAGACTTGGGATGGGAAAGATAGAAGACCTCCCCAGCCCACTCGCTGCCAACAATCTCCATCAAGCCTTTGGCCCTCAGATAGGTTTCAATATCCTGTGCAGCTGACCTCTGACCCACATCAGGAATACAGCCTTTATATACCCGCTGCCCAGAGAAGCCCTCTATCACCTTCTGCAGAGGGAGGGACCCCCAAAGAGCCCCTGAGTTGAGACAGCAGAGTGGCCTCTGAGAAGCAGGTGCCTGCTGGGGTTAAAATATGTAGAATATATGCATGAACATTTGTCGATAAATATTAGCCACGGTCACTGGGGGTGCTGGGGTTGTTGCCCCCATTGATTCCTTTATCTTATGGAGGGTGTTTTCTCAGTTTTCTATGGTGTAGCACTTGTATAATAAAGAAAAGTTTTCAAAACAGGTACAGAACAATTCCATTTTTAATATAAATAACTACTCACAGACACGTATACATGTGTAAGAATAGACTGGAAGTATATTCACCAAAATGCTGGCAGGGCTTATTTTTGGGTAGTAGGAAGATGAGTTCTCTTTTCCTTCTTTTTTATGTGTCCTCATTTCTAATACTTCTACAATGGATAGATAGTATCCGTGTTCAACAAGAGCATAAGGATGATGCTCTGCAGCAGATTGTCCTTTCTGAGCAGCGTTAACCACCACGGGGACATGGTGACAACCTGGAGCTGGCACTGTGGGATGTGCCTCTCAGGCTGGGTGAGACGCAATTTGGAACTCAGTGATTCAAGCCTTCCAGGGCCAAAAGAGAAGACTGTTTCAGGGCAGAGGAGAGAGTTGATGGGGCTGTCCACTCAGGGGCAGCTCTTTATTTTTTGATTTTTTTTGGCTGCGCCACACAGCTCGTGGGATCTTAGTTCCCTGACCAGGGATTGAACCTGCATCCTTGGCAGTGAAAGCGCAGACTCCTAACCACTGATTCGCCAGGGAAGTCCCCCAGGGGTAGCTCTTACAAGAGGGAGGCCAGCAGAATCTGTTCCCAACTGTTGTCCCCATGTGCTCCTGCCAATGCCCATCCCGTTGTAGGTCCCCCAGATGGCCTTCCTATGGCCCATTCTTCACCTGCTTCAGGCTATGGCTCCAGGTCAACCACTCCATTTTAATGTCCTTTGTGCCTTTATGTGGGGTCTTTTATTGTGTGTGAGGGAAAGGGGAGGGCAGGATGAGGTGGGGAATAATCTTTATGTTCTTAAATCTGTTTTATTTTTTTAATCTTTTATTAAAGTATAGTTGATTTACAAGGTTGTGTTAATTTCTGCTGTACAGCAGTGATTCAGTTGTACATATATCTACATCCTTTTTTATATTCTTTTCCATTATGGTTTGTCACAGGATACTGAATATAGTTTCCCGTGCTATACAGGAGGACCTTGTTGTTTATCCATTCTATATATACTAATTTGCATCTGCTAACTCCAAACTCCCACTCCATCCCTCCCCCACCCCTCTTCCCCCTTGGCAACCAAAAGTCTGTTCTCTACGTCTGTGAGTCTGTTTCTCCTTCATAGATAAGTTCACTTGTGTCATATTTTAGATTCTACATATAAGTGATATCATATGGTATTTCTCTCTTTCTGACATGTTTTTGATGATTTTTTTAAAGTTTAATTTTGTTTATTTTTTTATACAGCAGGTTCTTATTAGTTATCCATTTTATACATATTAGAGTATATATGTCAATCCCAATCTCCCAATTCATCTCACCACCACCCCCCACCACCACTTCCCCCTTGGTGTCCATACGATTGTTCTCTGCACCTGTGTCTCAATTTCTGCCCTGCAAACCGGTTCATCTGTACCATTTTTCTAGGTTCCACATATGTGCGTTAATATACGATATTTGTTTTTCTCTTTCTGACTTACTTCACTCTGTATGACAGTCTCTAGATTCATCCACGTCTCTACAAATGACCCAATTTCATTCCTTTTTGCGGCTGAGTGATATTCCATTGTATATATGTACCACATCTTCTTTATCCATTCATCTCTCAATGGGCATTTAGGTTGCTTCCATGTCCTGGTTATTGTAAATAGTGCCACAATGAACGTTGGGGTGCATGTGTCTTTTTGAATTACGGTTTTCTCTGGGATTGCGGGGTCATATGGTAATTCTATTTTTGGCTTTTTAAGGAACCTCCATACTGTTGTCCATAGTGGCTGTATCAATTTACATTCCCACCAACAGCGCAACAGGGTTCCCTTTTCTCCACACCCTCACCAGCATTTGTTGTTTGTAGATTTTCTGATGATGCCCATTCTAACTGGTGTGAGGTGATACTTCATTGTAGTTTTGACTTGCATTTCCCTAATAATTAGTGATGTTGAGCAGCTTTTCATGTGCTTCCTGGCCATCTGTATGTCTTCTTTGGAGAAATGTCTATTTAGGTCTTCTACCCATTTTTGGATTGGGTTGTTTGTTTTTTTAATATTGAGCTGCGTGAGCTGTTTATATATTTTTGAGGTTAATCCTTTGTCCGTTGATTTGTTTGCAAATATTTTCTCCCATTCTGAGGGTTGTCTTTTCGTCTTGTTTGTAGTTTCCTTTGCTCTGCAAAAACTTTTAAGTTTCATTTGGTCCCATTTATTTATTTTTGTTTTTATTTCCATTAATCTAGGAGGTGGATCAAAAAAGATCTTACTGTGATTTATGTCAAAGAGTGTTCTTCCTGTGTTTTCCTCTAAGAGTTTCATAGTGTCTGGTCTTACATTTAGGTGTGTAATCAATTTATAGTTTATTTCTGTGTATGGTGTTAGGGAGTGTTCTAATTTCATTCTTTTACATTTAGATGTCCAGTTTTCCCAGCACCACTTATTGAAGAGACTGTCTTTTCTCCATTGTATATCCTTGCCTCCTTTGTCATAGATTAGTTGACCATAGTTGTGTGGGTTTACCTCTGGGCTTTCTATCCTGTTCCATTGATGTATATTTCTGTTTTTGTGCCAGTACCATATTGTCTTGATTACTGTAGCTTTGTAGTATAGTCTGAAGTCTGGGAGCCTGATTCCTCCAGCTGTGTTTTTTTCCCTCAAGACTGCTTTGGCTATTCGGGGTCTTTTGTGCCTCCATACAAATTTTAAGATTTTTTGTTCTAGTTCTGTAAAAAATGCCATTGGTAATTTGATAAGGATTGCATTGAATCTGTAGATTGCTTTGGGTAGTATAGTCATTTTCACAATATTGATTCTTCCAATCCAAGAACATGGTATATCTCTCCATCTGTTGGTATCATCTTTAATTTCTTTCATCAGTGTCTTATAGTTTTCTGCATACAGGTCTTTTGTCTCCCCAGCTAGGTTTATTCCTAGGTATTTTATTCTTTTTGTTGCAACGGTAAATGGGAGTGTTTCCTTAATTTCTCTTTCACATTTTTCATCATTAGTGTATAGGAATGCAAGAGATTTCTGTGCATTAATATTGTATCCTGCAACTTTACCAAATTCATTGATTAGCTCTAGTAGTTTTCTGGTGGCATCTTTAGGATTCTCTATGTATAGTATCATGTCATCTGCCAACAGTGACAGTTTTACTTCTTCTTTTCCAATTTGTATTCATTTTATTTCTTTTTCTTCTCTGATTGCCGTGGCTAGGCCTTCCAAAACTCTGTTGAATAATAGTGGTGAGAGTGGACATCCTTGTCTTGTTCCTGATCTTAGAGGAAATGCTTTCAGTTTTTCACCATTGAGAATGATGTGTGCTGTGGGTTTGTCGTATATGGCCTTTATTATGTTGAGGTAGGTTCCCTCTATGCCCATTTTCTGGAGAGTTTTTATCATAAATGGATGTTGAATTTTGTCAAAAGCTTTTTCTGCATCTATTGAGATGATCATATGGTTTTTATTCTTCAATTTGTTAATATGGTGTATCACATTGATTGATTTGCATGTATTGAAGAATCCTTGCATCCCTGGGATAAATCCCACTTGATCATGATGTGTGATCCTTTTAATGTGTTGTTGGATTCTGTTTGCTAGTATTTTGTTGAGGATTTTTGCATCTATATTCATCAGTGATATTGTTGTGTAATTTTCTTTTTTTGTAGTATCTTTGTCTGGTTTTGGTATCAGGGTGATGGTGGCCTCATAGAATGAGTTTGGGAGTGTACCTTCCTCTGCAATTTTTTGGAAGAGTTTGAGAAGGATGGGTGTTAGCTGTTCTCTAAATCTTTGATAGAATTCACCTGTGAAGCCCTCTGGTCCTGGACTTTTGTTTGTTGGAAGATTTTTCATCACAGTTTCAATTTCATTCCTTGTGATTGGTCTGTTCATATTTTCTGTTTCTTCCTGGTTCAGTCTTGGAAGCTTATACCTTTCTAAGAATTTGTCCATTTCTTCCAGGTTGTCCATTTTATTGGCATAGAGTTGCTTGTAGTAGTCTCTTAGGATGCTTTGTATTTCTGCGGTGTCTGTTGTAACTTCTTTTTCATTTCTAATTTTTTTGATAGGAGTCCTCTCCCTATTTTTCTTGATGAGTCTGGCTAAAGTTTTATCAATTTTGTTTATCTTCTCAAAGAACCAGCTTTTAGTTTTATTGAGCTTTGCTATTGTTTTCTTTGTTTCTATTTCATTTATTTCTGCTCTGATCTTTATGATTTCTTTCCTTCTGCTAACTTTGGGTTTTGTTTGTTCTTCTTTCTCTAGCTCCTTTAGGTGTAAGGTTAGATTGTTTATTTGAGATTTTTCTTGTTTCTTGAGGTAGGATTGTATTGCTGTAAACTTCCCTCTTAGAACTGCTTTTGCTGCATCCCATAGGTTTTGGATCATCGTGTTTTCATTATCATCTGTCTCTAGGTATTTTTTGATTTCCTCTTTGATTTCTTCAGTGATCTCTTGGTTATTTAGTAACGTATTGTTTAGCCTCCATGTGTTTGTGTTTTTTACGTTTTTTTCCCTGTAACTGATTTCTAATCTCATAGTGTTGTGGTCAGAAAAGATGCTTGATATGATTTCAATTTTCTTAAATTTACTGAGGCTTGATTTGTGACCCAAGATGTGATCTATCCTGGAGAATGTACCGTGTGCACTTGAGAAGAAGGTGTAATCTGCTGTTTTTGGATGGAATGTCCTATAAATATCAATTAAATCTCTCTGGTCTATTGTGTCATTTAAAGCTTGTGTTTCCTTATTAATTTTCTGTTTGGATGATCTGTCCATTGGTGTGAGGTGTTAAAGTTCCCCACTATTATTGTGTTACTGTCGATTTCCTCTTTTATAGCTGTTAGCAGTTGCCTTATGTATTGAGGTGCTCCTACGTTGGGTGCATATATATTTATAATTGTTATATCTTCTTCTTGGATTGATCCCTTGATCATTATGTAGTGTCCTTCCTTGTCTCTTGTAACATTCTTTATTTGAAAGTCTATTTTATCTGATATGAGTATAGCTACTCCAGCATTATTTTTATTTCCATTTGCATGGAATATCTTTTTCCATCCCCTCACTTTCAGTCTGTATGTGTCCCTAGGTCTGAAGTGGGTCTCTTGTAGACAGCATATATATGGGTCTTGTTTTTGTATCCATTCAGCGAGCCTGTGTCTTTTGGTTGGAGTGTTTAATCCATTCACGTTTAAGGTAATTATCGATATGTATGTTTTCTTAATTGTTTTGGGTTTGTTTTTGTAGGTCCTTTTCTCCTCTTGTGTTTCCCACTTAGAGAAGTTCCTTTAGCATTTGTTGTAGAGCTGGTTTGGTGGTGCTGAATTCTCTTAGCTTTTACTTGTCTGTAAAGCTTTTGATTTCTCCATCGAATCTGAATGAGATCCTTGCCAGGTAGAGTAATCTTGGCTATAGGTTCTTCCCTTTCATCACTTTAAATATGTCATGCCACTCTCTTCTGGCTTGTAGAGTTTCTGCTGAGAAATCAGCTGTTAACCTTATGGGAGTTCCCTTGTGTGTTATTTGTCATTTCTCCCTTGCTGCTTTCAATAATTTTTCTTTGTCTTTGATTTTTGCCAGTTTGATTACTATGTGTCTTGGCATGTTTCTCCTTGAGTTTATCCTGTATGGGACTCTGCGCTTCCTGGACTTGGGTGGCTATTTCCTTTCCCATGTTAGGGAAGTTTTCGACTATAATCTCTTCAATATTTTCTCGGGTCCTTTCTCTCTCTATTCTCCTTTTGGGACCCTATAATGTGAATGTTGTTGCGTTTAGTGTTGTCCCAGAGGTCTCTTAGGCTGTCTTCATTTCTTTTGATTCTTTTTTCTTTACTCTGTTCCGCAGGAGTGAATTCCACCATTCTGTCTTCCAGGTCATTTATCCGTTCTTCTGCCTCAGTTATTCTGCTATTGATTCCTTCTAGTGTAGTTTTCATTTCAGTTATTGTATTGTTCATCTCTGTTTGTTTGTTCTTTAAATCTTTTAGGTCTTTGTTCATTCAAGAAATGAATCTTCTCAATCTTTGCCTCCATTCTTTTTCTGAGGTCCTGGATCATCTTCACTATCATTATTCTGAATTCTTTTTCTGGAAGGTTGCCTATCTCCAGTTCATTTAGTTGTTTTTCTGGGGTTTTATCTTGTTCACTCATCTGGTACATAGCCCTCTGCCTTTTCATCTTGTCTATCTTTCTGTGAATGTGGTTTTTGTTGCAAAGGCTGCAGGATTGTAGTTCTTCTTGCTTCTGCTGTCTGCCCTCTGGTGGGTTAGGCTATCTCCTGACTTATTTCACTTAGTATGATAATCTCTAGGTCCATGCAGATGGCATTATTTCATTCTTTTTTATGACTGAGTAGTATTCCATTGTGTAAATGTACCACATCTTCTTTATCCATTCATCTGTTGATGGACATTTTGGTTGTTTCTGTGTCTTGGCTAGTGTGAATAGTGCTGCTATGAACATTGGGGTGCATGTATCTTTTTGAATTAGAATTTTCTCTGGATATATGCCCAGGAATGGGATTGCTGGATCATATGGCAACTCTATTTTTAGTTTTTTGAGGCACCTCCATACCGTTTTCCATAGTGGCTGTACCAACTTACATTCCCACCAACAGTGTAAGAGGGTTCCCTCTTCTCCATCCCCTCTCCAGCATTTGTTATTTGTAGACTTTTTAATGATGGCCATTCTGACCAGTGTGAGGTGGTACCTCACTGTAGTTTTGATTTGCACTTCTCTAATAATTAGCCATGTTGAGCATCTTTTCATGTGCCTGTTGGCCATTTGTATGTCTTCTTTGGAGAAATTTCTATTTAGATATTCTACCCATTTTTCAATTGGGTTATTTGTGGGGTTTTTTTGTTGAGTTGTATGAGTTGTTTGCATATTTTGGAAATTAAACCCTGTCGGTCACATCGTTTGCAAATATTTTGTCCCATTCTGTAGGTTGTCTTTTCATTTTGTTTATGGTTTCCTTTGCTGTGCACAATTAAAGCTGGTGTTTTAAATTCGCTTCTTCTCTCCTGTTAGTTATTGTTTTCCCTTCTACTTCTCCCTCTCCAATTCAGAATAACAATTAATAACAATATTATTTATGATGATGATAATTATTATTATTATTTCTTTTAAATAAATTTATTGATTTATTTCTTGGTTGTGTTGGGTCTTTGTTGCTGCATGTGGCTTTCTCTAGTTGCAGAGAGTGGGAGTTACTCTTCTTTTTGATGCGCGGGCTTCTACTGTGGTGGCTTCTCTTGTTGCAGAGCACGGGCTCTAGGTGCGCGGGCTTCAATAGTTGTGGCACATGGGCTCAGTAGCTGTGGCTCGCGGGCTCTAGATCGCAGGATCAGTAGTTGTGGCGCACGGGCTTAGTTGCTCCACGGCATGTGGGATCTTCCTGGACCAGGGATCGAACCCGTGTCCCCTGCATTGGCAGGTGGATTCTTAACCACTGTGCCACCAGGGAAGTCCCAGATAATAATAATAATAATAATTATTATTATTATTATTATTATTATTATTATTGCCAGTGCAGTCCTCCTCTAGAGGTTGCAGAATATCTAGGAACACAGGAGGTGAGGTAGGGTATAATGTTAAAGCTTATAGTAAGAAACTCAACATCTGTCTTACTAGGTGAACCAAAGAATATGGCATTTAACTCAAGACAGGGTACACCTATGATCATAAAATATTCTAAAATAAGATTCCAAATTATTACAATGACAGAAATCACAATTCTAGATCATTACACAGTGTGAATCATGATTTAAGTCCAGAGTGGCTAAGTGTACAAGGAAGGCCAAGAGCTAGGCTGCAATTCACAAGTATATCCTCTGGGATAGAACAACATGGAGCTTTGGACTGCTGGGAAAACAGCAGGGACTCAGAGACACTGTAGCACAGCCACTGGGAGGGGGTGGGGAGCTCTTCTAGGTTCTGAACAAGGTTCACACCTGCAGTCCAGGGTCCGACCGGGGTGGGATAGAGAGCTATGGGGTCAGCAATCTTTCCCCACCCCCCTCCCTGCCTGCTGACCCTCAGGAAGTCTCATAGAACTTCCCAGGAGCCCAGGAAGGACTCTGGTCACAGAGTAAAGTGGGGCCTGCTGGGTACCCCCAAGGTAAGTTATTTTCTCAAGTGCCAAAAAAGCTTTCTGGGAGACAGTTTGTACGAAGAGTCAAAATGAGGCCTTAGGATGTTATCAAGATGCCAATTATTTTGACTTTCATCAGTGCCTCTGTGAAAGCACAAAAAATAACAGGCCCTCAGAGGCACACTAGCTCACCCCAGTACTTTAAGGAGACAGTTCTGGGAATACTCAGGCAGTAAGAACACCAGGAAAATGCTCAGGGTGAGGGGAGGAGAGAGGCCTTTAATTGTCCTGGGTGAGCAGCAGCCATGCTACCAGCCCTCAGAGAACCCCAGTAAATCTCCATCATCCTCAAAATATGCTTGGACCCTGGCCCGTCCCAGGGCATGGCAGAAATTACCACGCATCAGCACTTGTGTGGGGGATGCCAAAGCTGGGCTGCAGACTGTGCGATTCTGGTAGCTGGAGGTGAGGAGGGAGAGAAGGCAGCTTAACTCTCCCAGTCCTTGTAGCTTTAAACCTTTTAACCTAGCTGAGAAATGGATGATTCTTCCCCAGTGAAAGGAGAGAATTGGAACAGTGAAGACCAGCCCTCTTCTTGCCCCTGTTGTCAATGAACGAGTCATTTCTGTGCAGTGGGGGAGGGGCTAGGCCAGGTGAGAGGGGACACCTGCTCTGACCTTCTCTCCATTCCTTTCTTTCCATTTTAACTCCTTCCATCCTTCTCCCTTGATGACTCCTAGGTCATGGAGATCCAGAGTGTATTTTTGTCTAAATCTCCCCAGTTGAGTTCTTTTGGGACGCACTCTACCCAAAACATTGGAATGGCCACCAGGCTGATGACCTCCATCACTCAGGAGACTTAAAGAATGAACTGTAATCTGGGAATTGCACACGTAGGTGCACACAGGCTACCGTGGCACACTTCCTGTCCCGTCAAAGAAGTACTGATTTAGTACTTTAGTAAACTGCATTTTTGGAAGTGTTTCACTACTGAGATGATGCAAATCAAACTGACTAGGAGCACAGACCCTGGAGCTGAGCCTGCCAGTGTCTTACTTCCTTTACCCAGTGGATGGTCCCAACTTAAAGAGACCAAAAGGACACAGGCTCCATCCTCACTTTGTAGTCTCCTGCTTAGAGCTCTGGCTCTTAGAAAGCAGCCAAGTCAGCATAGTGAACTAACCGGTCATCCAATGTGTGTGTATGTGTGTGTGTGTTTGCGTGCGTGTGTGTAGAACAATCGATCAATAGATCTAAATACGTTTTAGGTGTGTGTGTGTGTAAAAATACATAGATAGAAAGTTTTATCAAGTGCCTGAGTGTCTCATTTAAAAAATTGATGCTCTCCGGCTCCTTTGCATTTGTGACTACACAGAATCTGACAGTGACAGGGGTGGGTCAACAGAGGATCAGACTCTGAGGGGCTAGCTCCTAATTCACCTAGGAAGGGAAGTTTCTGGTGATAAAAAAATAAGAGTCAGGGAGGCAGAAGACCCAGGTTTGGTTTCAGCTCTGCTTTTTTGTGTAGCTATGTGATTGTAGGCAAAATGCTGAACCTGAGCCTCAATTTTCATCTTGGAAAAATCAGGGAGGGTGACTCTGTGTGTGTGTGTTTGTGTGTGTGTGTGTGTGTGTGTGTGTGTATTGTCCTAGGAATTCTTAATATGCCTTCCAGCATTACAAATGCTATGACTATATTAAAATTGACCAAGGTTAGGAAAGTTATTTTCTCCTGCTAGTTACCACAGGGTTGGAGAAGAGAGCAGTTCACAACTCACCTTGCTTTGGGGTATAAGAAGGTTTACAGTGACGCATGAGGCTAGCGGATTTGCATTACACTGAACTTCGCCAGTGTCTGGATCAGGAGATAGAGGAAGACTGCCACCCTCACGCTTTCCTCTCTAAGAGGCTAGCTTCTGCTAGAGATATCCTGGACCCCTAAGAGACAGAGGAACAATTGAAGCTACAGGGCAATGACCCAGACTCTCCTCCAGACATTCCTGTGAAAAAAGGGTCCCATTTCTTTGATATAATAGAGACATCTTGAGATAAAAGGAGGCTACATACTTTGAAGGTTCTCTTCCACTAGTACACAGCAGTTCTCAAATTTGAAACACATCAGAATTTGTCACAGGGCTTGTTAAAGCAGATTGCTGTGCCCCACCCCAGAGTTTCTGCATCTGTAGGTCCTGGGCAGGGCCCCAGTTCTGCATCTCTAACAAGTTCCCAGGTGTTACTGATGTTGCTGTTCCAGGGACACCACTTTGAGAACTATCAAGAACGGTACCTAGTATTCACTAGAACAGTATGCTCTAGAACAGTTATCAAGTATTCACTCAAAAGTGGGGAGGAGATGGAGCAAGAGAAAGTAGCTTAAAATTTTTTTTAAGGTGTTAATTAGTCTGTAAGAGTTCACCTTGAAAAAAATCTTAATGCCGAAATAGCTCAGGCTTTAAAACCAGCTTTTGAAATGTGTTCATATACTAAAGGTTACACCTATGAAAAGGATATTTACATGCCTTTTAAAATGAGTCATTTTCATGAAAGACACCTGGCTCAGAGGAACTACCGATTTCACCATTTTGGCACTTAACTGGGTGTTTTACAGGGCCTGAGGGAAATGCGTAAAAAGATAAATCACATAAAACCCTGTATGCCGCCGTGACGGGTGTCAGTGAGGCTGAGGGGTGGGGGTGGCCGCGTGGTGAGAGGCAAAAGCACTGCCATTAGGGCCAGTAGTATGGTTTCCATCTTCTGCCTCTCCCAGACAGGCAAGGGAGACAGAGTTAGCCCTTCTCTCACTTTCTGAAGATTCCCTTCCTCACGTTTCAGGGGATCATCTTGCAATTCTTGGATTCCTTTTCCGAATCAAATAAAGACACATACGCATCTCTGGAGGAAAATGTCTGTATTAAAAGCCAAAAAAACACAGAAGTACAAGAAGAAACGCCCATCTGGCCACGTCACTGGATAGATCGACTTGGAAAAAGGTTAATAAAGTTCATTTTCAGCGGTAACAATATATCAGTGTTAAATCATTCCCATGCCTCCTCCCCCTTTTAAATAAATTAAAAAACAACAAACTTCAAATACTGTGTTCAGATACAAAGAGCTTCCCTTACTACAGCAATAGCAATTTGATTTTTTTTTTACTAAAATTTTCATTTAAAACGGTTATTAAATATATAAAACAAATACACAGGATTTGGTCATTTTCTGCCATGAATATAGGGCACGTGGGTGCGGGAAGGAAGGAGGGCAGGGGGACGCAAAGAGGGGAAAGGGCCCCATTTCCCTCCTCTCCGTCTTCCAAGCTGCGGATCTCACCCTGCAGGGCAAGGGCTTGCATCTGCTTTTCGGAGCCAGAAGCGCGGCACAAACCTGGCTTTTCCCACACGCTGGGGCCTCTTCCGCGGACCCCTCTCGGGAAGAACTAACGGTCACTACTGCACGAAGCACACCGGCCGAGTCTCCCGGCGGGAAAGGCACCGAGAGCGCGGACATAGGGCGGACAAGGGGAGGAGTGGGGCGGGTCACTTGGTCGCCGCCCCCGAGGTGACGGCCGCGGCTGCGGCGGCAGCGGCTGCGGCTGCGGCTGCGGCGGCGGTGGTCCCAGCGGGTACAGCGGCGGGGGCGGCGGCGGCGGCGGCGCTGGCGGTGGTCCGGCGCTGCTCCATGCCGTTGGGCAGGAAGCCGGCGATGATGGGCACCGGCCAGATGAGGGCGGCCACGCTCCACACGACGATGACCAGGGTCATGAAGCAGGCCACCAGCGTGGACTCGATGGGCTTGCGGTTCAGCCGCCAGCCCGGCTCGCCCTGCAGCTCCTCCAGGCTGAAGTCCAGGCAGCAGAAATGCAGCGGCTCTCCCTGCAGCCACAGCGGCCCGGGGGACTCGGCTGCGGGGTAGGCGGGCAGCGCGGTGGGCGCCCCGGCGGTGGCGCCGGCGGGCCGGAGGCGGCCGGGGCGGCGGCCGCGCACCCAGCCGCAGCCCACGCAGAGGCGCAGGTCCTGCTGCGCGCCGCCCGCCGCCAGCCCTAGGTGCTCGATAAGTAGCGGCGGCCCGACTCGGTGGAAGGCGGCGGCGAAGAAGGCGCGGCCGTGCGCGTTGGTGGAGAAGAGGAGCAGGTCGCACTGGAAGCCCCGCGGGCGGCCCCAGCGCACGAGCAGCGAGCTCAGCATCTGTCGCTGCACGCTGATGTTGCACGGCGCCGCCGCCTCCTCCTCCGGGCCGGGGCGCTCGGGGGCCCCGGGCGCCGCCGAGGCCAGCAGCCGCGGGGCGGCAGGCTCGTCCGCAGACGACGCGTTGACCGAGGCGTTGAGGGGCGCCCCGAGGAGGCCCGGCGTGTCCGCGGCCCCGCCGCGGGCGGGCGGCAGCGGGCAGGCGGCGGCCAGCAGCGCGGCGAGCAGGGGCAGCATGGCCTGTGGCGGGCGCCTACGCGCGCAGGGCAGGCGGTGGCTGCATGGCGCGCGGGACACGAGCCGGCGAGCTGACGGCTGGACCGCGGGGACTGGCGGCGGGCGGAGTGAAGACGCGTCGGGCCCCCCTCAGCCCGCGGGGGCGGCGCGGAGGCGGTGGCGGCGGCTCGCTTGGCGCGGAGCTCCCTCCCAGCCCGGCGGTGTCTGGGGTTTCCCGCCGCCCCCGACGCAAGGGCCCTCGGACGGCCGGGCGGCTCTGCTTGGCCCTGCGCGCGCCGGGAGCAGGATTCCCCGACTCGGCTCCGCCTCCCGCGCGCCTCGCCCCATCCCGCCCCGCCCTCCGCCCGCGAGGCTCGGAGACTCCGGGGAGGGCGGGGTTGCACGCGCCGCGGCGGGAGCGAGGGCGTGGTCGGGCGGGCCCGGAGGGGTGTAGGCAGCGTGCGGGGGTGGGACTCCGAGGCCTGCGCGTGGGCCCGGACGGTCGCTTCTGTGGCTGTTGTCCGATAGTTTGGGGCGGGGTGGGTTGGCCCGGCTCGCGAAGCCTGCGGACGCGCCCTGGCGGCCCCGCCACACCGCCGGAGTCCAACTCCAAGCGGCGAAGGCGCTTTGAGGGAATTGCGTCCCCGGAGGGAGGCTTTTGTCACGCCTGAGGCGGGCCTGAGATGTCTCACCTTAGTGCTCACCTGGACCTCGCTCCTTTTACAGAAGGTAAAATTGAGGCGGAGAGAGGGGGAAAGACTTCCCCAGGCCACCCCAAGAGCCAGAACCGAAACTCCTGGCCACGAGTGTCTCTTAGGTCCGGAGAGTTTGGCGGGTTTTTAATGTACCTCCAACACAATAGATCCACTTGGTATTCTCACAGCAAGCAAACCCCAAAATTCCAAGAACTCTATGGAGTTGGGGTGGAGAGGGTCGGGTAGGAATGTGAGCCCCATAGCCTTGCTGCTCTGGGGTTTCCTGATAGGGACTTTCACTCCCAGGAAACAGCTGCTCATGTGCAAGGCCCTGTCTGGCAAGTCCAATGAGCACGTATTTATGAAAGGTTTGTATGTAGAATCTGTTCAAGGGAAGATTCATCCCCGTTAGGATATTAAGCGGAGGAAGGCCTGTCAAGAATAACGTGCCAAGACCAGATTTATATTTTAAAAAACACTTTCCTAGCAGTTTGGCCTTTTACACTTGGTGAGAAAAATTCACTGATGCTGCTCCAAGAGAATAACCCTGTGGTTTGAAGCCAGTGTGCTCCGTGAGCACCAGCTATTCCTGAGTCTGAGAGGGAAGGGGTGGAGAGAGCAGAAACAGGCCGTCACCAAAATGGCACTCCGTCTAAACCAGCTCCGTTTCCTGAACAGAACTACATTGCTAGGCTTGGTGGCTGATTACATTTCTGGCAGATTTATCCATTGTTTCTAACAATGAGTCAAACCAGGTTGAGGAAGATGTAAAAACAGCTCCAAAATATAGGTCCCAAACCTACCTACCTTCTTTCCACCTGGGCAAGTTATTATTCTGACTTGGCCTTGGCTTCCCCATCTGAACAGTGGGGTCAGTGGTACCTGCCTTGCGGGGTTGCTGTGATCAGTGCACTCAACCCAGTGTCTGTCTGTCTGTTCACAGAGGTGCTCATGTGGTGGCTGATGAGATGTAGTTCCTGTCAGTCTAGCCCGAGCTGGCTGCCTGGAATGACCCTTGGTTTCTACAGAAATGATGAATTTCCCTGAGGGGATGGGACTCCCTTTTGTTTAAGCCTTCGTCACTTCTCTGCTGGGAAGCAGACTACCAGAGAGAGCAATGTGAATTTTCGTGCTTTTATTAAAAGTTAGTTTTCCTTTTAGCCTTGCATGTCAGGAACAGAATCTATTGTCTGATATGGCGGAGCTGTTTTGATCTGAGACATGTGGCTGGTGAACAGCCCAAGAACAAGGGCCTCAGGTAATCTTCAGGGCTGAGACAGGCCCAGTCTTCAAGGGGTGGATTTTGAGTCCACTGGCTTTGACAGCGGGTGATACTCTCTAGGGTTTCATCCAGAGGTGGGAGCTTCCTGGCTTTGTCTGAGCAGCAGGGAGGCAGCAGCAAAGGAAGAAGACACAGAGCCGCTTGGGGAGCCAAATAGTTCGCTGCAAAGCTGTGCCACCATTGCCCTGCGTCCCAGGAACCTGAATTCTGCCCACTTTTCCAGCACGTGTAGGACTCCAACACCTTACCCTCATTCAGAGGGACAACCACACAGTTCTAGATTGATTTGCTGTCTTTGGGGGCAATTGGAATTTGGGAAGATAAGATAAAATTACGTTATTTTCGTTCTTGTTTACTGCTGTGTTACCAGCAATGGCAGAAGCGCTTGAGCACAGGGGAGAGGCTGTGTTTGTTGGTTGGACAAATTTGCCTGTTTGCTAATAGCTCTGACTAGCCACCATTTATTTAGTACTTACCACATGCCAGGTGTTTTACACATCATCTCTACTCTTTAAAACAATCCTATGGATGTGATACCTATTTTACAGTGAAAAAACTGAGGCTCAAAGAGTGTGAGTAACCTACCTGAGGCCCCACAGCAACTGGTGGCAAAACCAGAATATCAGTCCAGTCTCCACTGACTCAAAAGTTTGTGCTTTTCAAAGAACTAGTTGTGTCTTATCTTATTGAGGTTGGGTTCCAAAGTCTGTGCATTAAGTTAAAAGAATATATGGTGTAATTCTAATTTCATTTTGATAAAAACTTTTGGTCGAGTTTCTTTTTAAAGATATATATATAACCAACATATTATAATAGCATTAGACAAAGTTTGGAAAACAGTGGAGGAAACCATTAGAATCCCGGCTACCTGATTCTTTACTGCTCTGCATCTGCATCATTATTCTTTTCTGCAATCTTTGTATTCTCTAAATGTGCAACTAATACTCTGAAGAAAAAAAAAAAAAGGAAATTGAAGTCCCACTACCTTTTACAGCCATTATCACTTTGTGTTCTTTCCTTCAGCCCAGCGGGGATCTGGGGTCCAGCCAGGAGCATAGGGCACTCAACATGCAGTTGCTGACTGAGTGAGTTGGCCTGCTGGTTAAGAATTCTGCCCAAGCTACAGACGGAGACCTGTTGGTTAAGTTGTGGCCCCTGGTCCCTTCTCTGATCCATCTCCTACCACTTTCCCTTTCCCTCACCGGCTCTGTTCCAGGCATACTGCCTTCCTTGCTATTCCTGGAACACAGCAAGCAAATCCAGACTCAGAGCCTTTGCCCATGCTGTTTCCTCTGCCTAGGACGCCATTCTGTCTGATAGCTATCTTGCTTGCTCCCTCCCTTCCCACAGATCTCTGCTAAGATGTCAGCTTCCCCAGAGAGGCCTTTCCGGACCATTCCTGTAAAACAGCACCCATTCCCAGCATCCCCATCCCTCTCCATCCTCTTGTGCATTGTTCCGTGTCTTCCTGGTACTTATCGTCAGCCGTCACACCGTAGGTTTTTCTTCTTTGTTTAATGTGTTTCCCTTCTTTGGAATGCCTGCTGCCTGAAAGCAGGGCTTTATCTGTTTTGTTCAATGGAACAGTGCGTGGCATATAGTAGGGGTTCAATAACGAGCTGATGAATGAGTGAGTGAATTTAATAGACTGGGCCAACCCAGCAGGCAGGATGTCGGGAAGCGGTCAGGGAATTGAGATGGACAGAGCCACGCCAGTTCCACAGCAACAAGACTCACGTAGCCCCTACCAGCCTGCAGGCCAGGAGCCGCCCACCTGGCCCTGCCCTGCCCTGCCTGGGACTGGTGGAGGAGCCAGGTCCCATGGGGAACCACCTGGTGGGGCAGAGTTTGGCCTGGAAGGCTGAATTGATCTCACAAACCCTGACACCCAGCAGCACTGAGGGACATGAGTCAGGGCAAGCTGAATGACTAGGAAGAACATCCCAGATGAGCCCAGACTTCCCTTTTATGTAAGGAAGAAAGGCAAACGAGACTCCTTCCATCTCCTCAAGTCCTATCATTTTTATCAAACGAATGGAAGACTTTGATAAATCTGTTTTGTCTATAAAATACAAATAGCAAGTTTTTCTACATGGACTGTATTGTTAGAAAACAATCATGAGGACTTCAAAGAAAATAATTAGTAATGATGCCCAGTTGTTTCATTCTTTTCATTTCCTGTGTCCTTCGCCGGTGTTAGCTAATTTTTCCTTATGCTGCCTACTGAAGTTATAATTAACAAAAAGATCTCTCTGGGTTATTTGAATTCCTTTCATCTAGTGACCTCAGAGTGCCACAGGTACAGTAATTCGTTAGATATGATTACCACACGCTGTAGGCTGAGAAGTAAGCAAGAACCACAAAATAATCGTAAAAATAGGACAGAGGAAAGAGGGGCTTAGAAACCAGTGGTTCAGCTATACCAGAGTCACTGGTGAAGGTTGTGGTAGTTGGGTTGGCGTGTGTTTTGGGCGGGGGGCACTAGGAGATAGGGGAAGAATTCTTTTCATTCCAGTCTCCCTGCGAAATCCCATTCCTCCGATGGGAAAGTTGACTGATTGCAGAAGCAGCTGAAGAGCTGGGCCTTTGTACCAGGCCCTGGGGGAGGGCTGGGGGCCCCCAGTGTTCAGGTGATTAGAGCCTGACCAGTCCTGTGCCCTCTGCTTCCAGGTTGCTTCGTGACCTCACCGAGTGGCTCCGCCAGATCTCCAGGGTGTGGATGTTTATCCTTCCTGATCACTGTGGTCAGAAGGGAGATTTCCCTTCGCGCACTTCTGGCAGCAATTATAGCCCACACAATTCATTTAGCAATTAATCGTGGGCTGCCTTGGGACAAGGCTGCTGTGGCCAGCTCAAGCTGTTACTAAGACAATTCAGTCTGGTGCATTCGTTGTTTGCTTTTGGATATCCTCTGTGCATGGTGGGCAGGGCCACTGCTGGTATTTCTTTTCTATCCAGAGACCCAGACATCATGCTGGGCTTCTGGTAAGATTTCAACGAAGCCTTTTTGAGGCAATAAGAAGCTTGTGCTGTTACAGGAATATGGAGAGTATCTAAGAGAGAACTGTGAGGAAGAAAATGGTGCCCGGGTGATAACATATGTGAAAGAATTTGAAGGGGAGAGAAATCCTGCCAAGTGAGACCCTCTTTTGGGTTTGGTCTGGCATTGGTACCTTCACCAGATGATAACTGTCCCTTGACCCTTACTGTGCTCCAGGCACTGTGTCAAGCACTTGAAATGCATCCCCACCGTAGTTTCCTGAGGAAGAGATTACTGTGACCATTTTACAGATGAGGTAAACGGAGGCTCGAGGGATTAAGTCACTTATACAAAATCACAGTGGTGGAACCAAAATCCAAACCTCATCTGACAACTGTGTTCTTAATCACAGCCCTGCTAAATGGTCTCCGCCGTCACCAACAACCTTGTGAGTTGGAGGTTATCGTCCTGTTTTAATGATGAGGAAGCAGGTGCAGGATGTCTGGGCAGCTGGCAAAGGATGGGTCATCTGCATCTCTTCAGCATTCCAATTATATCTAGCCTGTACTCAGTCCCAGTTCATAAATTCCACCAATACTGAAATTCTGGAGGATGTTTTCCCAATCTGGTGCATCCTTATGGATGGAGCCCTGGATTCCCCACGGCTGTTGCTCTGCCTCCAGGGCCATCAGGGCTCCTGGTACTCAGTAAGTGCTGGTCAGGAACCTGGGATTCAGCAGGGACTGCTCAGCTGGACAGACATCCAGCCTGGAGCTCCTGAGATACCTGAGAGCCTTCAGGTATGACGTTGATGGATTCTAAGATAATGTATTCACAAGTTACTTGGCGAAATATTCAAGAGGTATTGACTGAACCCCATTGATGGGGATAGCAGAATAGTTTCTGTGAAAAAACTGCCATTAAACACTTATTTCCAGGGTGAGCATCTGTCAGGCAAACTGACTGAAACTATCTTTTAAAAACTTTTTTTTTTTTTTTTGGTAATATGGTGATGTGCATTTCTAAAACTTTGGTGCTGCTTAAAGTAATTTCTCTTGGAAGGACAACCCTTAAAGCAAATGATATTTTGTGGTTCTTGTGTCCACCTTATAAAAAATTAAAAAGTCATTTAACATTTATAAATGTAAATTCTGAGAATTTCAATATGGCAAATATGGGAGACAGAGCTGGGTCATCAGAGCCAAGGCAGCTGAATGTTCCCCAGCAAGCAGTAACCAGCATCATAAAAATTTACTTCATGCTGCTTCTAAACAGCGCCAAACACTCCCTTCAAGTGAAATCGTTGGCGTTCCATTTCCAGAGGTAGGGAGGAGATGGAGGAAGCAAGAGCCCATTTAGAGAGAGCCAGGAACATTGGAACACATTTGTCAAAGTCTTTCATGCCTTCTCACCGTGCCCCCTTCCTGCTGGATCTACTGGCCCCACATGCAGGGGGACATCTGCCACTTGCCTGGGCATGTCCTGTCACTCAGGGGTCCTGTCTGGCATTCCCTTCGTGTTGAGTTGGCCTCTTGGTCTACCCATTCTTTCTCTACTAAAGTCCCCAGATTTGGAGATTTGAGAGAGTTTTGACTATGAACATGGCCTTCGGAGCTGGGCAGACCTAGACTGGATGCACTACTTTACTGTGTCGCGGTTTTCTTGTCTGTGAAATGGGCCTAAGAGCTGCTCTCTTGTAAGGGTTAAATGGGATTCTTATTGCAAAACAGCATTCAGTGAGCGTGGCTAGCACTTTGGGTTCCAGAAACATGGGCACGCGGCTCTTCCTCTGTCCTTACACTGCTGTGGAAATGGATGTATTTGCACCTGCAGGGGTTCATCATTGTATGTGGAAAATAAAGAAAGAGGCATGGCTCCTGGCTTAAAAGAAGCTAGTGTACATTCCTGTCTACACGGAGCCATCCCTAGTAATCAAGCACACTTGGATTCCTGTGGCCGTGAGAGTTGGAAGGGATCACAGAGGCCACCTAGTCCAAGCTCCTCGTTTTATGAATGGGGAAACCAAGGCCCAGAGATGGCTGCTGGCCTCACCAAAGATCACAGTCTGGTTGGCAGCAAAACCAGGGCTGGAAGCCAAAACCCATGGCCAACTTGGCCATCAAACATGGCACCTCTCTAAGTACAGTCTATTGCAGTGCTTTTACAGCTGCACTGTAAAAATGAGGTCCAGTTGCAAAGTGAGAGCAAAGAGCCTTTCTAGTTTACTTAGAGAGGAAGAGGAAAATAATGGGCTTTATAATTGCCAGAATCACACTTCTAACTCTATTTACACGATGGAGGATTGATCGCATGGGCTGAAAGTGTCAGCACACTTGGCAAGCTTCCATTCTGATGCAATTAAGCCTTTCTCCTTCCAGCTCTGCTGAGAACCTGGGTCAGGCCCCAGGAGACCCAGATGTGAGTGGAAGCCCAGGCTGAACCAACCCCACCCTTAAGTCCTGAAGGAGTCCATGGGAATAGGCAGGAACTTGGAGCCCACTGTCCAAGTGAGGCCACTGGGGCCATCAGGTCATGCTTCTTCCTGATACCTGGGCTGTTGGCCAAACTCCTGCAATCCTTTGCATGGTATGAGAATCCCCAGGTGACTACCTGCTTGAAGCTATGTACCAGGGTCACCCAGAGCTGGCTGTGCCCTGTCCTCACCATCCAGGCTGTCCCCCTCAATGGCATTCTTCATTTTGATGGTGCCTCAGTTTGCTTTGCCCTGTGCACTTTGGAGATGTGAGCTGTGAGCCCCTCCGTGGAAGAACCCAGTGCTACCCTGGAACTGGGCCTGTGGTTCCAGCCCTGTCCACCCTAGCCCAGCATGTATCGCCCTCTCTGGCTGGCTGTTGACTCAGCAATGGAGCACACAGGTGGGAGGGATCAGACTTCTTTTAAAGCCAAACTCTTGTGGAAATCTAATGAGTGAAGCTCAGAGATTTCCCACACTGCCCACTTGCAACTCGCTTTTCAGTGACAGTGATGGAAAGGAAACACATTTGGCTTCCCGTAGGCAGACAGTCTCACAATGTCCCATGCTCCACCAGGGCCCAACCATCTCACTGTCACAGAGACTGATACCTGCAATCACCTACAGTCCCCTGAGCAGGCATCTCCCAGAGGGAACCCATTAGGGTTCTGAACTGACCCCTGTGGCTTACACCTTCCTTAAATCCAGTTCACTTTAGTCTCTTGTTCATCAATGATCTGGCATCTTGTTTTAAGCCTCAAAATGGCAAATCACTTTTATCTTGTAAGCTAGCTTGGATTGGCTGGAAGTCATTACCTGAGTGCTGTGTTAAGAAGGATTCTGAGGCTGAATCTTGGCTCAAGGGGGAAATATTGTTATGGATTAACAGTAGCTGCCAGGGTATGAAGGAATACAGATAGTGAATATCTGGTTTTGTCTGCCTGTTTCTTCAGGAAAGGACATCCCTTTCTCTTGGGTATCTGCTGCTCCCTAAATCCGTATGGTTTTGGTGGTGCTACCAGTTAGAGTACCTGGCCTCTGGTTTCAGTGATGAACATGTGACCCAGGCCTAGCCAATCATAGTGCCCCAACCACCTAACCCTAATGATTTGCCCAGGGAGCATGTGGCCCAAGCCAGCCAATCAGAGACCTTCCTTGGGATTTGATACATGAAGCTGGAGGAGAGAAGGCATCTCTTTCCTCTGGCATGTCTGGCTGGAATGAAGGAATGCTGGAGTTGTCTGCAGCTCTGCCCACTCCTTCCTCCACCCCCTGCCCATTTCTCCTCTCCCTGCACACAGAAAGCCTGTTTACAGTAGGAAGGAATAACCAATAGCAGTTGCTGAGAGATGCCAGAAGGCTTGTTGTTATCATTTGTGACCCTTGATCTAGCAGGACTTGAAGCCTGCACTGTCCCTGTTCTGACCAGATTGTGAGCTTAAAAGCACAGTTGTGAAACTGGAAGCTGGCTAGAGATGCATGTCTGACACATGCAACCAAATACATGAAGCAGACATGCAGCAAAACACCCTCAGCTATAGCACTGCTTTAATCTTACTGGGAAGCCCCTCTACTCCCTTTTCTCACAGTCCCCAGAATGCCAGCTCTACTCTTTGAACCCCTCTAATTCTCTCAAAGAAAGAAGACACTTTTTTTCTCTCCTTAATCATATTCATAAATGAGCACCACTCCCTCCCCTGCTCAATCTCAGGGGAAATTTCTGTTCTCTGTATACTTAGCATTTGAACCAAATCGCTCAACATTTGTGAATCTGTGTTCCAAGGTCATAATCGTGAATAAAGAGAAAGTTTGTAGCTCTAAGACATTTATCATGTTGTTTACGATAGTGAAAAATTGGAAACCAACAAAATGCCCCCCAGTAAGGGGATGGCTAGGAAAGAGAGAAGTGTTCTCCTTATGGAAGAGTATGCAGCCATGACAATTCTCTTTACAGAGAGTTTTCTGCTGAGTGTGGCATTGAGATCATCATGCAGAATTTAGCTCCTCTCATGGTGTCCAGAGTGTAGAACCCCCAGAACTTTGGCTATTTGCATAACCCTCACCAATGCTTTGTGCAGTTTAGGGAGAGGGCACATTGCATAAGGCTTGTGATTCCACAGACAATGTCTTGAGATACTCCTTGTTAGGGGGGTCTCACTCTCTCTTCCTTTTTCCCACATAGCACCCAGCCTCACTGTCTTCACTCTCCTCCCCCCTAGATTTCCTCAGGGGACCTCAGAAGTCCTTCCCTTCTATCATGAAGAGCAATCCAGTTCTTCCCCGGCTCCTACCTCCCAATCTATCCCGGGACTCCCCTGACCTGAGCCATGCAGGGAACCAGACCCTTCCTTCTTACAAGGCCATTGAGCCCTGGATTTTGCCACTGGAGCATGTTCTGGAGCTTCCCCATCTCCACCAAAATCGGCTTTCCAGGCCTTAACTGCTCCTGAATCCCTTGGAGGGCCCACCCTAGTGGTTCTGATGCAGCAGTGCAGGGTGGGGTCTGAGAATCTGCATCTCTAACAAGATCCCTGATGATTTCCAGGTGATGCTGAGGCTGCTGGTCTGGGGACACACTTTGAGAACCACTGACTTGGAGCATTTCTTTTGAACACATAGAATACTCTCCCTAAGAGGAATTTTGTGAACAGTGTTTGCTCCATCTTGTCACATATTATTGTAGTACTATTCCTGGAGATAGAAAACGTTACATAAAAATGTTTATGCCAGGGGCATCTGCTTCCCAGTTTCTCCAGAGAAGCAGAGAAGGGGATCCCAGGCTGCCCATCATCTGGGCTTGCTTAACTAAAGAGATCCAGATCTTTCCAGGGTTTGGAAAGATGATTTCCAGCAACTGACCAGGGCAGCTTCCATGGTATCCAGGCCAGAGAAGGTGCCAGGATGGGGAGCAGCGTTGGGAGCAGGGCTGGGCCAGCAGAGGTTGGAGTCCGGCCCCAGAAGCCAGGTCAGGGACCAGTAAACTCACTGGCAGCTCTACTCAATTACCACTGTACCAAGGGCATGTCAGAGATGACCAGGGACACAGCTCTCTGCTGGTGGAGGAAGGGGAACCAGGCCAAGTCAGCACGTGAAAATATGAAGTCACCCCAGACTCATGGTGGGCACTGACAGAAAAGCCGCGGGAGGTGGGGAAGCCCCAGGGCACCTGGTTCTAGTCCCGCCCTGGTGTAGGCTGGTGAGCCTTCCATCTTGAGCACATCACGTCACCTTCTTCAGTTCCAGTGTCTCATTGGTAAAACGAGGGGCCTGCACCAGATGATGTCCTTGGCTCCTTAAGATTCCACAGTCAAATGTGTCCTCAGGGCTGGCACTTCTCTTCTTCATTGGGACTGTCTTCCTTTTGTGGGGTAAGGGGGATAAAGGGCCAGCTCGGATGTTGCGAGAACTTGGGCCAGTTAGGACGCCTTGATGCGTGTGGCAGCCTCTTTGGTTATGAGGGGTCGTCAGGCTGTGAGAGACCCAACACCCTGTCTCAGTCCCTGGGGTGCTCCTTTTACTCTGACAAGTGGAAGCAGGATGTTGGGGAGCGCAGGTGTGGAGATGGGTCGCATACTGGGCTTCCAGATGTGGGGAGTGCCCAGCACAGCTGGACCACATTTGGTCCCCACTGGCTGCTGGGATCTGAAGGACAGGAAGAAAAGCATCGATAGCTCTTGCAGGGCCTCTCTGGACAGCAGCCCTGATGGCTTAAAATGCATGTGGATTGTGAAGGGAAGGGAGGCACTCCACTGGGGCAGGGGCACCGAGGACAATATTGTCGTCTGAGCGCAGGAGCGTGGCTCCTCCCTGCAGCCAGCCGTGGGACGTGGCATTGCCCACTAGGGTACTGCTGGGGATTTGCAGGGCATTTATGTAGTTTCCCCAGATTCTATAGTCAGACTGTTCCCAGGACTCGGAGAGCTGTCGTCTGCCAACAGGAGCTCCTGGTGGCCTTGCCAGCCTCAGGCAGGGCCCTTCTCTGGCCCGATGGGGGCTGCCCCTGTAACTTTGGGACAGACCTAGGCTCAGGGTTTTTCCCCTGCTTTCTCCCTTCCCGTGTCCCTCTTTCCAGGTGCCTGGGGATTCTCTTAGCTGACAGCCAGCTGAGCACTTCACACTTCATTGAAAAGTCACCACAATAATTACCAGATCATTAACAAGGGATTTTGAAAAGGCACTTCAAAGCATCTCTCCCAGAATTGCTAAGACAGGTGTAACAGTCTATCTGGGCAGAGAAGAATGGTTTAAAGGGATGTTGGGGACTGAGGGTAAGGTGTTAATTAAACTGGGCTGAGCAGCGGCAGGAGTGGGTAACCTTCTAATCCGAGCATGGTAACAACCCAGGCAACGGTGAGGAGGCCTGACAGTTTTAGACAAAACACAAAACGTACACACTTTGTTTCTCCTCTTACACTTTAATAAGGAATTTGACATAAATCCTAAGTCTTCCTTAGAACGCCTGGTACCTGTTTTGACAATGTTCATGTACAAGAAACATAAACTTTCCTGCACCATGGGCTTCGTTATTAATTTTACTCATTACAGTTAATGAAAAATCAAATGTCCAAATGGCTGGGGATGAGGTGGGCAGATAAGCTCTCCTTATATCAAAAGTCCCACAGGAAGGAAGATAAATGGTTATGTCTCAAATAGGTGGACGATTAGGTATGCCTGCTAAAGCTACCCCCTTTACTGAAACTTTAGATCAAGTTGTTGCCTCCTGATAAATCTGCATACTGTTTGGATGGAGATACAACCCTTCCCTACCTGGGAACCTTGTTTCCAGAGATCCTTGCCCAATTGCAGGTGATATCCGGGTGGCAACAGACTCAAGTACAGATCATCATCTTTCTGTGATGGTCCAAGTCAGTGGGTTTCAGCCCTGGCTGCGTATCAAAATCCTAGTAACACAGGTGTTGGGACTCACACAAGACATGTGGAATCAAAATCCCTGGGACTGAAAACCTGGCATCCATATTTTTAAACACCTCTCAAGGTGATTCTTGTGTAATTTTTAGAGTACTGGTGTTTGGGAACTAACTACAGGAGCTGAAAATACTTTTTGTGAGGTTTTTTTTCTTTTCATACTCAAAGCTACTTTAGAGCACAACTGCTTTAAAATGTCACCTGAGGGTCTTCGGCCTCCTTGAGAGGGCTGATTTGCATGAAGTATTTTCTAGATGCCAGGCAGAAAATGTAAGCTAAGCATAGGAGTGTTTGGGCTCGTGGTGACCATCTTTAGCATCAGGCAAGCATCTGTCTGGCACCTTGCAGGCTGGCGAGGCAAAGTGTGAAGTTCATGGTATTTCTTATTCGGAGAATAGCAGACTCTACCTAGGACATCATGCTATCTGGGTATGACTTGCTAAAATGCAACTGTGTCCGTTTGTGCATGAGATCATGCGTGCTGTGTGGGCCTAAATGTGCAGGTCCAAACTCCATGCCCCGTCCCAGATTCTCTGCCTGACTCTTGGACAGTGATCATGCAGCCTGAGACAACTGTGGTGGGAAAGGGAGGTCCTGGGTGGTCCCAGAGGGAATGAGGGTGATGGAAGATGCTGGGTAGACCCGGGGGGACAAGTAGATGGGAGGGGCTGGCTGTCCCCAGAGGGGTTGGATGAGAGTGGTGGGTGGGGTGCCGTGCTTAGGAGGAAGGTGTCACCAGCTAGATCGGAGTCCACAGTTTGGGAGACCCGCTGTAACTAACAGATCAGTCTGCCCATCCCCCAATCCTTAAATGTGCAGGCATCAACTTTTCATTTTGGATTTTATTAAGTTTTATTAAAATCACCTTGGAAATCTGCCCTATTTATCATAGACACCCTGATGTCTCTGAAACACCTCCGGGCATTCTTGGGGCATTCACATTTCTCCTGCCCGCCTCTGGCCCTGATTCCTGTTGGATTCCCAGTCTCTATTATGTGCTCTTGTTTTCCCCGTAGGATATCACCCCACCTCCCTCAGCCCTGATCTCTTCTTACCCCCAAAGTCCCACCAGCTCAAAGCTTTGAGAGGACCGACTTCCAGGCCCAGATCAGCAGAGCCCAGCCACATCACAAGGATACCCTTGCCCTTAGCCTGGTCGGGACCCTTTACACTCATGCTGCTCCTCGTGTTATAAAAGCAAAGTGTCCCATTCCTGGCCCATTGCCCCTCTCATCTAGCATCTCCTCACCCCTCAGAGACCTCCGACACCCCACTTGCCAGGGCAACGCTGCCAGCTGCGAAGGAAGAGTAGCAAGATGGATTGAGGGAGGCAGAGGGAATGACCCTCCTGTATATCTTAATTTCAGCATTAAAATCAAATAGCCAGAGATCAGATTCTGTAGACAGAAGCCAATTACACACAAATTTTGGCAAATCATATGCAAATAACACATGTGACTCTGCCCTGGATTACATCTGCTTAGATGTGTTTTTCAGGAGCAGACAAGGAGAGATTACGGGGAAAGCGTGTTCGGGATGTGGGGGCAAAGAAGCAAGAGAGGGAATGATGGATTCTTAAACCCAACCACATGCCAGGAAATTTTACTTATGTCATTTGCTCAGCTAGCCCTTCTTGAGTGGCTGTTGTGCGCTTTGTATATTGGCCATATTTCTCCCCATCATTTAAAAGTGGCTGCCATTGCCCCAAACACCATGTCATCACACAGTGAGGGCCAGAAACAGAGAAAGAAAGGAGAAAGATATCCTCACGCCTTTCTCTCTTTCATTTTTCAGAGAAGACAATTGCTTTTCAAAGTTACCCAATAATCTTCCCAAGGCCACAGAGCTGGGAATATAGTGGAGCAGCGATTTCAGTGTGGAAGTCTGACTCTAGACTGTCCAACAGAAACATAATGCAAGCCACATATGCAATTTTAATCTTTTAGTAGCTACATTTAAAAAGTAAAAAGTAGGTGAAATTAATATATTTTATTTAACCCAATGTATCCGGAAGATTATTTCAACATGTCAACAGAAAAATTACTAATGCTATATTTTACATTTTTTTATACTAAGTCTTTGAAATCCAGTATATCTTTTATACTTAAAGTATATCTAAATTCAGTAACCATATTTTCACTGGAAATACTTGATCTGTGTTTTATATTTCATAAAATTTATATAGATACACATACTCAAGTTGTTCCAAATAGACTTAAAGTTTCCCAGTTATTGAATCAAGTAGTGGTTTTTACATTCACATTTAAATTAATTAAAGTTAAATAAAATTAAAATTTTGGTTTCTCAGTGTTTCTAGCCACAGTTCAAGTGCTCAGAAGCCACATGTGGTGGCTACTGTATTGAATAGCATCGTTCTAGAGTCTGCACACTTAATCTCATTTTGATCAAATTCCCTGTACCCAAGTACATAGTGATGTGTTAGTAGGTGTCCACCTATATTTAAGTGATGCACAAACTCTCCAGCTAGAAGACTGGAGACCTGCCTTGTGTTCTTGCCCTGGTTCCAATCAGCTGTGTGACCTCCAGCGAGTTACTCTATTTCTCTGGCCTCTGTTTACTCATTTGTTAATGAGGTGGTGTGTCTCAAAATGTCTCTTTCGAGCTCTCAAAATATGTAATATATTTTTTCTCTTTTCTAAAAGAGAAAGGAATGAGGTCATTATTAAAGCCATGGGCACCAGGGTGCGCACGTGCGCGCGCGCGCACACACACACACACACACACACACATTCTCCTCAACATAATATAAACAATCCGTGTTGCCAGTCTCCAGCATCTGCTGAAATGCTGTGGGCAAGCATGACTCCCAGGTTGTTCTCTTCCTCCCCTCCAGCATTGAGGGACTTTCTCCAGAATGCCCATGATAAAGAAACATTGAGGCATTGTCTGGCCTCCAAATTCCAGGAAATATTGCTAGTTTGTTCCCTTTTATACACTACCTTTTAAGGAATAAAAATCCTATACATGGACGGAATCCTGCATTGGTTTCTGCAATGATTTTGAGTCACTGGCTTCCTGGAACAGGCTGTGTTCTTTTAATATATATAAAAGAAAGGGCCTTGGCTCTCCCATACTCCCCATTGTTACAGTTTGTATTGTATGTACCTGACTTGTTAGTCAGAATGAGGCTTTGGGTTTATTGGAGAGCATAAAAGCTCGACTATATTTTAGGTACAGAGCCATGAAAGGATGGTCAGGGGATTCGAGTCAAACCAGAGAGTAACTACTGAGTCTGAAGGCCCAGCAATCCACATAATAATTGGATTTGACCAGAACTTGCCTTCCAAATGGAGGACGTGGATGTGCCAGGGGGATAAAACTTAACGGCCCTGTAGGAAAGTCGCAGTTCTGAAAAATAATTGCCCCAGACTGGTGACATTTTACTACTTAGAGTCTCATTTCTTTGGGTCTTGTAAGGTGGGCAAAGTGGAACTAGCCTCCTCACCCCAAACTGAGAGATTCTAGTCTGGGTTTGAATGTAGGAGAAGAGAATAATAAGAAACTGAATGAGAGAAGAGGGCAGGAGGGGGCAGGAGGAACTAAAACGACACTGAAGGAAGATGCTAAAAGTTGTCAGCCATTTTATGTGAAGCTAATGCCATACTGGAGTTTATACAGACCAGCAAAGACATAAAAAATCTGTCACCAGTTTATGCTCTGCTTAAAGAAAGACAGGCTAAAAAGAATCATGAGTGTGGGGTTTAGTTTCTTCATTTCTTTAGCCAGCGTGAGAATCGGAAGGAAGGTTATAACTCATTTATTTGTTCATCTTTTCATCCATTCATTGTGGTAGGTAACTTTGAAAGATTGTCATCATCAATTCTTAACACTCCGTTCATCATGTCCTTCCATCAAGAGCTGAGTTTGTTTTCCCCTCCAGGTGATTCTGGGCTGGCCTGTGACTTGCTCTGACCAATGGAATGTGCTGGAAGTGATGCTATGCCCTTGGGAGGCTGCGCTGTGCCATAAAGGAGCTCAGGCTAGATTACTGGCTGATGAGAGGCCACACAGAGAGGGAGAGGCCAGGCGGAGGAACCTGAGGTGCCAGAGGTGAATGAAGCCTTCCCACCCAGCCCACCTACCATTGGAATGCAGGTGAGTGACCTCAGTCAATGCCAGATGGAGCGGAAAAATGGCCCAGCTTTGAACACTGCCCAAATTCATCACCAACAGAGTCATGAAATTGTTGTGGTTTTAAGCTATTATGTTTTGGGATAGTTTGTCATCCAGCCATAGATAACTGAATATATGTTTTTGGCAGCTGTATTTAAGGGGTTCCTTTTTTCAGTTTTCTAAAATAGATTTTTGATCATAAATATGAGTTGAAATTTGTTAAATGACTTTTTCTGCCTCTATTAAAATGATCATGTGGTTACTTTTCTCCTTTAGTCCATTAATCTTTAATTTGCTCTGCATTTTTGGTAGTTTTTTAGCAGAGGTATTGCACATCATCTTTCATTAAATTTATCCTAAATATTATATGTTTTTTGATGCTATTATAAATGGTACCTTAAAAGTTTTTATATTCTAATTGTTTGTGACAGTATAAAAATAACACTGATTTTTCTATATATTAACATTGTATTCTGTGACTTTGCTAAACTCATCTATTAGTTTTAGTAATTTTTTTTTTAATATTAATTAATTAATTTATTTAGGCTGTGTTGGGTCTTCGTTTCTGTGCGAGGGCTTTCACTAGTTGTGGCAAGTGGGGGCCACTCTTCATCACGGTGCGCGGGCCTCTCACTATCGCGGCCTCTCTTGTTGCGGAGCACAGGCTCCAGACGCGCAGGCTCAGTAATTGTGGCTCACGGGCCTAGCCGCTCCGCGGCATGTGGGCTCTTCCCAGACCAGGGCTCGAACCCGTGTCCCCTGCATTGGCAGGCAGATTCTCAACCACTGCGCCACCAGGGAAGCCCAGTTTTAGTAATTTTTAAAAAGATTCCTTAGGATATTCTATATACACAATCATATTGTCTACAAATAGAGATAGTTTTACTTCTTCCTGTCCCATATTTCTACTTTTTATTTATTTTTCTTGCTTTATTGAACTTGCTATGACCTCTAGGACTATGGTGAATAGAAGTGTTAAGAGTGAACATCCTTGCCTTATTCCTGTTCTTAGGGGGAAAGCACTCAGTCTTTCATCTTTAAGTATGATGTTATCTTCGGGTTTTACATAGATGTCTTTTATCAGGTTGAGAAAGTTGTCTTCTATTAATAATTTGCTGAAAATTTTTATTATGAATGGATGTTGAATTTTGTTAAACACTTTTTCTTCGTAAATGAAATGATCACATTTCCTGTCCTTTATTCTGATTTTTTAATGGGTTGAACTACAATGTGGTTTGCAGCCTCTAACATGGTCCCCAGTAATCCCCTTCTCCTGGTATTCATGCCTTTGTGTAATTCCCTCTACTTGAGAATGACCTGGACATAGTGACTCACTTACAATGAACATAATACAGCAGAAGTGGTGGCTTGTCACTTTTGAGATTAGGTTATAAAAAGACTGTGGCTTCCATCATGGGTGACTTCCCTCACTCACTTGCTCCGAGGAAAGCCAGCTGCCATGTTGTGAGCCACCCTCTGGAGAGAGAGGTCCACATGGCATGGAACAGAGGGAAGCCTTTGGCCATTAGCCAGAGAAGAACTGAGGGCTTCAGTCCCAACAGCCCATAAGGAACTGAATCTTGCCAAGAACCACATGAGTCATCATGAAGCAGATCCTCCCTCAGTCAAGTCTTCAGATGAGATGACTATCCAGGCTGACCCCTTGACTACAGCCTCATGAGAGACCCTGTACCTGAAAACCTAGTTAAATAGCACTAGGATTCCTCACCCACAGAAACAGTGAGATAATAAATGTTCATTGCTTTAGTATGCTGCATTTTGGGAGTGATTTCTTTATGCAGCAATAGATAACTAATATTTACATTGATTACTTTTTGAAGGTAAAATAAGTCTTGCATTCTTGGAATAAACCTCACTTCGTCATGAAACATTATCCTCTTAAACATTGTTAAATTTGATTTACTAATATTTTGTTAAGGATTTTTGTGTCTAGGTTCATAAGGGATATTGGTCTGTATTTCTTTTGTAATGTGTTTGTCAGGTTTTGATATTAGAGATATGCTAGCCTCATAAAATGAAATCCCTCCTGTGTTTTGTGAAAGAGGTTATATGATGTTCATATTATTTCTTCCTTAAATTTTTGATAGAATTCACCAGTGAGCCTGGAGTGTTCTTGTAATGAATTTTTTTTTCTTAATTATAAATTCAGTTGTCTTACAGGACTATTCAGATTTTGTTTCTTCTTAGGTCACTTTTCCCCCTTCTCCAGCTTTAAATATTGAAAGAAAAAATATACAGGTTGATTATCAAAAGAAAGGCAATTATGTTGTAACAAGAACTCCTAAGGCTGCTTTGCATAGCAGGATTGTACAACATAAAAGGAACACGTTGCCTGGAAATGCATTGATGGTGGGAAAAGACAGCATGGATGAGAGTTATGTTGGAGCAGAAGAGTGAAAAAGTATTAGGAGTTTTAGGTGTTAGCGAGTAGAGAGCAGGAGACTTTAATGAGTTGCTATGGCCTAAATCAGATTCCCTGATATCTCTGAAAGAGACATGCCTTAAGATTAAAATTCTTGTCTGCACCAAGCTTAAGAGTAACACCCGTTTGGGACAACAATATGGATGCTTGGAACACACGAGAGGAGGGATATTCAAAGCTTTGTAAGCATTACTTTTCCATTGCTCTGATGTCACTGAACTTCATTAAAATAACGTGTACTTTGTTACCATTGCTTCATAACAAATTACCCCAAAACTCTGTAGCATACAACAACCATTTATTATTATGCTCGTGGATTCTTTGGGTCAGGAATTTGAACAAGACATAGTAGGAACAGGAGTTGTCTCTGCTCCGTGCTGTCTTAAAGTCCCAGCTCTCTCCAGCTCTCTTTTTTTCTCTACCCACTATGCCTTCCAGGCCCAGTCATCTGAAAGTCTTTTACTTTCCTTAACACACTCTGCATTTTCTCTTACTGAGGTCCTTCCTCCATACCTGCTCTTCCCAGTACAGAATGCTCTTCTCATATCTCCTTGTCCAATTAATTCCCAGTCTCCTTTGGGGACCACTTAGATGCTACCTCCTGTGACCCTCTGCACCTGCTTTAAGTGCCCTTCCTCCAGGCTCCCATAATCCTCTGTACTTCCCCATTGTAAAGCTCATCACCCATTATTTATTTCCTGATTCTAATGTCCAACTTCTCAACCAGGATGCTAGCTCCATGAAGCCAGAGACAGCCTCTATGCTGTTCAAGTGCTTTCCCTAGCATGCGGCACAAGGCTGGATATTTACTTGTTGACTGCATTAATGGGCAAGGCAGGCATTATTGTTCCCATTCACAGAAGTGAAAACATGGTGGGGGAGAGTAAGAACCAGGCCCAGTCATGGTCAGTTCATGACATAGCTGAGTCTAAGTGCAGGTCACTCCACCACCCAACACTCTCGTGCAGCCTGGAAACAAAATTTGCAACAAGCCCCCGCAGCTTTGGTCCTTGATACTCTACCAGCTGTGTCCACTGTCTTTCCAGCCTGGACATGCCAGGCAGCTGGGTCCATGGAGGGAAAAGTCCTGGTTATTAACTTATTTTTATTAATTTGCTTGTGAACCACCCAGTGGGAGATGGTGCTTTTGACTTGTCTTGGTAAGACACAGCCAGAGAGATGCAAGTTCTATTCCCATGATTAAGACTTCTCCACAACTAAAATATTGATCTTAATTAAGAAATAATGCAGGGCTTCCTTGGTGGTGCAGTGGTTAAGAATCCGCCTGCCAATGCAGGGGACACGGGTTCGAGCCCTGGTCCGGGAAGACCCCACATGCCACGGAGCAACTAAGCCCGTGTGCCACAACTACTGAGCCTGCGCTCTAGAGCCCGTGAGCCACAACTACTGAAGCCCGCGTGCCTAGATCCTGTGCTCCACAACAAGAGAAGACACGCCAATGAGGAGCCCACGCACCACAACGAAGAGTAGCCCCTGCGCGCCGCAACTAGAGAAAGCCCTCGCACAGCAACGAAGACCCAACACAGCCAAAAAAAATAAAAACAAACAAGTAAATTAATTAATTAAAAAAAAGGAATAATGCATAAGGAGGATGATGGGAACAGTGGCAATAGGCTATGGAGACAATAGGCTTTTGTGAGATGGGGAGAAGATGGAAGTTCCATCTGCTCTCGTTGCCAGCGTTTTTCTTTCCCACTTAGAATAGTGACAAATAGTTTTCTTTTTCTTTTTTCCATTTGGGAGAAAAGTACCTGCAAAGTACTTAACTCAGGGGAAAAACAAGCCCCAAAGCCAGACAACTAGATCACCCTGTCTCTTAGCAGCTGCTACTAATGGGTGTAGAATCAATACCATCGAACCCCCAGACTTTCCAGAGCAGACACTTCCAAATGCCCAGCTCTGAGGCAGGAGGAACTAAGAGGTGAGGCAGGGCTGGACCAGCCAGAGCTGGGCCCGTGAGATGGTAACCAAGCAACAGGCCCACACTGAACCAGGGCAACCAAGGGCATGTGGCTGGATGGCAAGCAGAATTCAAGACTGTGGCATCTCAAGGCAGGGTAAGAGAGGTCCCAAGGCAGAGAGCTCAGGAGCTAGATAAACAGGAGGAAAGAGCACCTGGTTACCAGAGGTAAGAAAGCCAGACAGTCATGGGAATTTCTGCATTCTGTGGCAATGACAACAACGAAATAACCTTGATACAGAAGCCAGACCCTAGCCCACGGAGGAGCTTCCCATACACTTCCTTTTAAGGATGAAACCATTTTAATACTCAATAAATAACACACAGGGACACTTAACAAAAGAGCTATACAAGTGTCCACTAAGCATATGAAAAAGGTCTCCAATATTTTAGTCATCAGGGAAATAACAACTGAAACCACGGTGAAAAACCGTTTCACGCCACTAGGATGGCCAACCTCAGAATGACACCACCTCTTGGTGAGGATGTGGAACAACTGCCTATAGGAATGCAAAATAGTATAACCACTTGGGAAACTTGTTTGACAAGTTCTTGTAAAGTTAAACAAATATACATCTACCTTTGACTCCGTAGTTTCATTCTTACTATTCTTACCCAAGAAAATGAAAACACACGTCCACAAAACGATTTGTATATGAATGTTCGTAAGCAACTTTATTTATAAATAGCCTCAAACTGAAAACAACCCAAATGCCCATCAGATTGAGAATGATGAAAATGATCATTCCAGGATGATGAAAATGTTCCATATCTTGCTTACGGTGGTGGTTCCAAGGATGTAGACAGTTGTCAAAACCTATCAAGCTGAACACTTAAGATCATTGCACCTTGCTGTGTGCTAATTATGTCTCAGTTTTTAAAAGAAAAGCCATAGGCAAATTGGAATCTTTAGGTCTAGAATGACAAACACAAAGCTCACATGCTGTTGCTTCTGATTCTGCTCCCATGGCAGACATGATGAATTGATTTCAGCATTCTGTGCCCTTGAACTTCAGTGGGGCTTCAGAATACATCACAGTGTAGCTCTTCAAGCAGCCAGTATTAGTCCACCAATCTGTTAGAGGTCAAAGCCAATGCAACTCATTCTTGCTACTCTGATCTCAACTTGTTTCTCTAGTTTGGTGAGGCCTGGGGAAATTCAAATTTTCTATGAAAATAATAATCCCATTTCAGAAAAGTTTTAAAGTAACTCAAAATCCCACTCTCCTATTACCGTCACTAATACCATTGAAGTTATTTCCTTCTATTATGTTGTCCTAGGTAGGCATACAAGTGCAGGTCCTGTTTCTCACTATTCTAAGCATTTTTCTGGGATACCTAATAGTTGTCATAACTTCTTTTTATTTTTTAAATGGTGGCATAATTCTCTGAGGAGCTGCACTATCATTTACTGCCCCTGCCCCTCTGGTGCTCTGTTTTCACTCATTCCAGAAATTTAGTTTTGTTGGGTTTATAAATCTAGTTGACGGTTATTTCTGTCAGCACTTTGAAGTCATGATTCCACTATCTTCTGGCTTCTATATTTGAGAAGTCAGATATTGATTTTTGTATTTTTGTAGATAATCTATCTTTTCTTTCAGGCTTCTTTTAAGATCTTGTCTTTGTCTTTGGCATTCTGTCTTTTCACTATGATGTCTGAATATGGTCTTTTTTATTGTTTATCCCGTTTAGGATTTTTTGGGAACTTTCTAAATATGAGGATTCACATCTTCACCGAGTTCTGCAAAAATTCTCAGCTACTATTTCTTTGACTATTGCCTCTTCCCCCATTCTCTCCATTATCTGCTTTTCTAACCCTGATTGAAAGTATGTTGAACTCTCTCACTCCATCTTGTCATTTTCTTAACCAAAGTTTTCCATATTTCTGCCTCTCTGAGCTGCATTCTGTGTAATTTCTTCAGATTTATATTTGAGTTCACTGATTCTTTTTTGCTTTTGAACTCTTTCATAGATATTTAAATTTTATTATAGCCTTTGTTTCTAGAAGAAGTCTTTTTTTGGTTCTTTTGTAGTACATTTGCTGCTCATTTGTATAGTTTCTTGCTTCTTTTAAATTCTCTGTTACTTACATAATCATATTAAAATAATATTTTAAATTTGATAATTCTAATATCTAATCTTGGTGAGTAACATTTTTTCCTTGCTGTCTCTTACTCATCACAGTGGCTTGTTTATTGCGGCATTTTCTGGTTTTATATTGTGAGCTCATATATGATGGAACTTTGCCTGCAGGAGCTTTATGAGGCCTGGGTTGAAGGTACATGCTTGCCTCTGTCAGGAGTTTTAGGCACTAAAGACCTGGGTCCCTCTAAATTAAATTCTTACCTTGGGATTTTTTGGTATATTTCAGTGTATGAATCTATACGAGTGTTGGCCAGTGGCCTTGAAATCTCAGGGGAAGCCTTTTTTTTTTCTCCTCCAACAGAATTGGTCCTAAGTCACTGTTTCTTGTAATCAGCCTCTGATAGGCAGGATTTCTTCTACTTCACCCCTTTTCTCAGGGTGTAACCCCCTCTGAGTCCTGGATTGATGGCAGGTTTTGCTGCTCTGTGTCTATATCACTATTCACATCTAAGGCTTGTTCTCCTTTCCCATCCACCCCTCACCCCAATTAGCTTCTATGTGAGGAAATTCTAGGTCTCTTTTCTCTAAAGATGACCTCAGGCTGGGAAGTGCTTTTTGATTTTTATTTACCTTCAAGGGCTGGTATTCCTGCCGATTTTCTAAATCACAGATGATTCCCTTACTTTACTTTCTTGCAGACTATTTCATTGCTATAAAGGAGATTGTGTGTGTGTGTATCATGTTAAGATATTTTGTTGCTAGAAGATCTCAGGATGCTCAAATTGTTTGCTACTCTTCTTCAGTCATTCTGTTCTCTTTACATTGACTTATCTTTGTTCATAATATCTATTCTTTCTAATTGCATTAATATCTTGGTATTTTTCCTTTGCATTGTCATGATTATAAGTTCTTTTATGATAGCAACTTGATTTTGAGCCTTTTATTTCTTACCGTTTGTAAATTTTTTTAAAAATTATTTATTTATTTTTGGCTGCGTTGGGTCTTCATTGCTGCGCGCAGACTTTCTCTAGTTGCGGCGAGCGGGGGCTACTCTTCATTGCGGTGCGCGGGCTTCTCATTGCAGTGGCTTCTCTTGTTGCGGAGCACGGGCTCTAGGTGAGCAGGCGTCAGTAGTTGTGGCACGCGGGCTCAGTAGTTGTTGCTCGTGGGCTCTAGAGCGCAGGCTCAGTAGTTGTGGCTCACGGGGCTTAGTTGCTGCACAGCATGTGGGATCTTCCCGGACCAGGGCTTAAACCCTTGTCCCCTGCATTGGCAGGCAGATTCTTAACCACTGCGCCACCAGGGAAGTCCCTATAATATTTTTATTAATTCTTTTATGATATTGTGTTTGTCCTCGATTTGTTTTCTTAATTCTGAAATATCTAGTTTAACTGTGGTCTATTGATTTTATGAACTCACCTTTCAGTTCTTGTTCTGTTGAATTCGTGAGAAGAAGCACTCATGTTCTGTTTTTTGAGTTGTGTTTTCTTTTAGAATATGTTCTTCACTTATCTTTGGCATGCTTTGTCCTTTTCTTTCCTTTTGTTTATTGGGGTATTTTTTCCTAGTTTGAATGTGGACTGCTATATCCACACAGAGTATATTCTGTGAGAAATTTCCCTACAAGTATTTCTTGTTCTGTCTACTTTTCTGTAACATGAGAGCGTGGGATAGGGGTGAGCATTCTCCTGATTCACTGCAGAGTACTAAAGCCCTTGCTTTCATCTGAGAAAGTACCTCCCTTCTCCTCTCAGTGGCTGTTTCCACTACTCTTACTCTCCCACCCAGCCCCCCACCCAAATAGAAGAGGAAAAGAAAATGTCACATTCTCTCCAGAATAGCTATAAGTAGAATTCTCAGGATCCTGTTGACTCACCAGAGTTACATGTGGGAGGTAGGCTGCACTCCACCATATTCTGAGTTATTTTATTCCCCTTTGTCACCACTTCTTGAATTCTTATGTCATTAGGTTATACCTTTGTCTGGCTCCTACTGGTAAAATTTTCTGGTTTGTTTATTTTTTCTTAGTGTTTTTGTCATTTCCTTAGGAGTTAGAGGAAAAAGCCTCTCTGATCCTATTTCACTTTGCCAAATCAGCTCAGACTCATCTGTTTTCTATCTTCCATAATTCTCTCAAACTTCCTGTTAGCTGTAACAGACATTATTGTCTTCCAGGACTTTTATAGTTTCATTCCTTAAACACACACACACAGCCACACATACTCTGCTTGGGGAGCAGCCATGTATAAAGGACGTGTTTTGACTGAGGTGCCTGTTTACTTAGGGCAGCTCACCAGCTTTTGGCTCATATGGACTTTTCTGTGCCAACTTGAGAAAGGCTTCCTGTGAACTAAGGCAGTACTCTTAAGCAGTTACTGCATTTCTGTACCCCACATTGGCTAATGTCAAGTACCCGAGTTAGATTCATCGGGGCTTCTCAAACAGAGAAACGTCAGTTATCGGTGTTGGTGCGCGAGGACATTTTTCTGGGGAAAGAGGCCTCAGCTTTCATCAGACAACCTCTCTAAGCCTCCGACTGCTCATCTGTAAAATGGGGATTATAATAAAGGTACCCACTGCAGAGGCTCATTATGAGGATCAAACAGTGGAATTCTTATTTAATCTTATTTATTTAAGTAAAGCATTTGGCATAAGGCCTAGAATGTAGTGAGTACTATTATTCTCAAAGGAGCCCATGTCCCCCAAATTTTAATGACCACTGAAATAGAAGATTTTCCTTCTAGTTTTCTACTGCTATATAACAAAATGCTCTAAAATCTGGTGGATTAAACAGCAATTTCCTATCACTTGCTGTTTTGTGGGTTGACTTGGACTCAGCTGAGCGGTTCCCTCTTGGGGTCTCTCAAACAGTGGCCATCAGACGTTGGCTGGAGTCATCAGCAGGCTCGACTGGGTTGGCCATCGAGATGGCTCACCCTCATGGCTGGTAGTTGATTCTGGAAGCTGGCTGAGAGCCCAGCTGTGGCATGCAGAGCGCCTACACATGGCTTCTCCTTGTGACTTGGGGGCTTCACACAGCATGGGAGCTGGGTCCTAAGGGCAGGAATCCCAAAAGTAAACTTCCCAAGAGACCCAGTCATGGAAACCTCAAGGCTCCTTATGACCTAAGGGAGTGAATACTGGGAGATGTGAGTACTGAGAGGCTTGGTTCACTGGTGGAGGGGGAGGGACATTTTGGGGAAACTAGCTACCACAGTTAAAGGTCTCTTCTAGCTCTAATATTCCACAGTTACATTGTCATAAACTGTTCTTTTTTCTCATTTCATGCATATAACCAATCTTTTGAACTCCCATTTTAAAGATGAGGAGACACAGACAGGGTAAGTAACTTGGCCAGGGTCCCTTAACTCCACGTCCAGTACTCTTTGCCCTAGTGGCTTGTAAACACGAACTGGAGTGCTGCCGTCTATTGAAACCCTGCCCACGTTCCTAGCATGAGGCTGGGTACCCAGAAGAGGCTGAACTTGTGCTTACTAATGAAGCAAAGGTCTTTTCTTTGAGAACTCACCAAAAGAAGGGGTTGCTCAAGTCTGTCTCCCTGCGGTGGTTCACAGGACTTGAGAAATGCAAACACATTTTCCTTTACTGACTATATGTAAGACAGGCAAAAATCTCTCCTTGAACAGCCGTCTTCAGGAAGAGAAATGTAAACCAAAGCACGCTGCAGCCGCTGCCCAGCCTCTGTCCTTTGCCACAGACCTGAATGGGCATCCATGCTGTGCTGGGATGTTGTGTATCTATGACTGTGTGGTCACAGCGGAGGATCTTGACAGCTGAGCAGGCACAGAATTAATCTTTTCCACCACCAAAATATAGATCAGCTCCAACCCATCCTGTCTGGGCATGTAGCTGCGCACACTGAAACAGGTGGCGTCAATTAAACACCCCTAAAATACCCTTTCCCAGAGGAACTAGTGAGAACAAAGTGACATAGTGGTTGAAGTTATGGCTGAAAAGTGTTTTGCTCTGACATACTTCCTCCCCCGGGACATCGCGAGAGTTTGCCCAGCCTACCTGCCCAGGAGGGAGAGGAAATACCAGAGGCTCTGAGGGTCCGTCCCCTCTTAGTCTCTCCCTAACAACTGCTGTTCTGCCCAGCACGTCACAATTTATAAATTCTCTCACATGCCTCTTTTCAGAGACCTTGTGAGCTGGGTTTTACAGGAAAGGAAAAGCAGGTGGAAAGAAGGAAGGTAACTGGCTCAAGGAAATGTACAGGCAGACCTCCTTTTATTGTAATTTGCTTTATTGCGTTTCGCAGATACTGTGTTTTTTCACAAATTGAAGATTCGTGGCAACTGTGCATCAAGCAAGCCTATCAGCGTCATTTTCCCAGTGGCATTTGCTAACTTCACGTTTCTTTGTCTCATTTTGGTAATTGTCACAACATTTCAAACTTTTTCACTGTTATTATATTTGTTATAGTGATCTGTGATCAGTAGTCTTTATGTTACTACTATGGCTTGCTGAAGGCTCAGATGATGGTTAACGTTTTTTAGCGATAAAGTATTCTTTAATTAAGTTATGTACATTGTTCTTTTAGACAGTGCTATTGGACACTTAATAGACTACAGTATAGTGTAAGCATAACTTTCCTGTGCACTGGGAAACCAAAAAATTCTTGTGACTGCTTTATTGTGATATTTGTTTTATTGCTGTGGTCTAGAATCCAACCCACAATATCTCCAGGGTCTGCCTGTAGTTAGTGAAGATCATAGTCAGAGCCTGACTGATTGTCTTTGGACACCAAATGCCAGCCCCTTCTGCTCCCCTGCGGCCCCCACTGTCCCACAATTACACTGGGAGCATTACCTGCCCCCCACGCCTCTTGGGGACCACAGTGAGCTACTCAGCCTTCCCCTCCCACCCGCCCTTGGTGTCTGCCGGTCTCCTCAGTGGAGCCACTTTGAGAACAGGACTACCCCAGCCAGGTCACTGCAGCTCCTGGTTTTCAGATCAGTATGTTACACAGCACAAGTTGCAACCATGAAACTTCATTTTTTTTCTTCCCAACCTTAAGTCTTTCAAAAACAGTCCCAGCTAAATATAATAAGGATGCCCTTTGGCACATCTTGCCAATCTTATGAGTGAATCATAGAGCTCACTGAAGATGCCCAGGGACACAGGAGCTGCCATATAGTAAAAATACCCACTGTGCTGGAAGGTGGCACAGATGGTTCTTAATGAGCTCACCCTGCTCCTCCGGAGCCGTGCAGCGGTGTGCACAAGTGAGCCTGGCAGGGGACAGGGTTACGCTGGGCTTCCTCTGGGCCCCCAGTCGGCTTATCAGCCCAGTGGAGTTCCCAGAGTCTTCCCACAAGCCCACAGTGCTGGCCAGGCAGAGCTGGCCCCGTTCCATGTAGAGTCTCCCTCCTCTGACCGCCCCTGAGGCACTGTCTTTGGTTGGGTTCCCCAGAAACAGAGCCTGAGACAGGGGTTTACTGGGGGACTATTCCCAGGTAAAACCTGTAAGGGAGTGAGGGAATCAGGATAGGGCAAGGAGGAGGCTGGGCAAACGTGTAGGTCAAACTGGAATCTAGTCTCAGCTTAATCCCACGGGGAGCTCAGAGGCATGAGTTTTTCCACCTGGAGGTAAGGCCTTTGGCCCTTGGACACACAGACCAGTCACCGCTGGCTGCCAGCTGCTTCTGCGGGAGGGCAGAACCTCCCAGGCTTTTTCGGGTGAGGATGATTCCCTGGAGAAGGGAATCCATTAGTCACTGACACCCGCAGCAGCTGGGGTCTGGGTGCGCTGGCCAGGAAAAGAGGAGCTCAGTGGGACGCCAACTGTACCTACTCCAGGCACCATTTCTCACCTGTTGGGAAAACCAAAATGATCAAGCATCGGAAGGTAAGCCACTTGCTCGTAGCAAAACATTATTTTCTGTTTGTCCCAAGGGTGGAAGGAAGCCAAATACAGCATCAATTCATTTATCTTTCATCTTGCATTACGTCTGATTTTCCACACGCAGGGAAAATTTCCCTGTGGCTGAGGAAGAAGTAAAAGTATAAACACTACTGAGTCTTTCTTAAACATTCTAACCTCCTATACGACCAGGGAATGCCATAGTTTTCATCTCACTTCCTCAGTTCTTTCACTCTGAGATAAATTCCCTGCTGAGATGCACGTGGTGTGGGATACAGCAATGATGGAGTAAAGCATTCAGTAAGTCTACTGATGATGTTGCCGGAAGAAACATGGTGACCAAGGAAGGCAAATTCAAATCCAGAGTGGGCCCTTACTACCTGAGGACAACCCATTGCCCCCTTCAAGATGGAAGGGATTATAAACAACCTGCCCCTGGGTACCTGAGGTAGGTACCGTATCAGATGCCCAGCAATGGTCTTTGCTGCTGGCAAACTGGGGAAACAGGAGTGGCAGTACCAGATCATCTTGGTGAGGGGGAGTCCCTATTGTTTATAATTTTGGAATGCAACAGAAGCTCTAGGGACTCCCTCCTTCATACTATAATTGCCTTTAGTCCAAGGTCAAAGAGTCAGTGTGGGGATTCTTCCTCTTGCTGAACTGGGAAATGAGCCATTATGTGCTAGGATATAAGTGTGTAAGATATCAGGAGGCTGACTGAGGTGGGCTAGTACCAGAGTGTAGTCCTGGGTCCCTCAGAGCAGATGTCCAATGCTCCTCAAATGGTCTGATGATTTCCCTGTCCCCAGAACATAGTTACCCTGGGAAATGGCCACAGGTCCGTTTGGGAAAGTGGTGATGTCAGGGAGTAAGGGCAGCCTGGAGAAATTTTGATTTCCCCATGAAAGTAACTTCTTTAGGTGATACCATTACAGGGCTTCAAGCAAGGTGGGGAGAGCCTCTTCAAACTGGGGAGGAAGGGACATTTTCTGGCAAGTGGATTAGTGGGACTTGGTACCTCTCTTACTAAGCCATCCAGTGCCACTGGAAGAGGCCAGTTTATCCCAGGTGAGGTATAAGAAGTTATGTACATACTTGTGATATTATCACATTATCCAGAAATTCTGGGTCTTCTAAATAACTCACATCTGGGAACTGCTCTGACGGCTCGAGTTAAGCTCCAGTTGGCCAAACTAGAGGTATAAGGTCAAGTGGCACCACAGTTAGCTGCCATCCTATTTTAGTCCTAAGGACCCCATGATCACTTGGCTGCTCCAAAAAGCTCTGTGGTCAGACTATGCTGAGTGCTACCCCAGCCTCTCTGCTGATTGCCGTGATCCCGAAGCACCTTCTGGCAGCTAGGCCACCTCTTGGCCTCAGCCACCTCTGTATCCCTTCACCCCCTGCTGATATCAGGGAACCCATTTTAATGCAGTCTCTCCCACTAGCACATCCAAACTACAGATAAGAGCTACAGTAGTGCCTTTCAGACATTCCCATTCGTTCTTTATTAATGTAATTCTCAATACTTTGGCAAAGAGAGTGTCTTCAGGGCCCTTTCAGGGGACATGTCTAGGGAATGACATGTCCCCTGACATATTATATGAACAGATCTCATATACTTACTCCAACATTTATAGCTCCTTCCTCTACATCAGGGCTTCATAACCTTGGGTATACATTTTAATCATCTGAGGAGCTTTGACAAAATACTGGTGCCCAGGCCCCATCCACAGATCTTTTTTTTTTTTTTTTTGGCTGCCTTGGGTCTTCATTGCTGGGGGCAGGCTTTCTCTAGTTGCGGTGAGCGGAGGCTACTCTTTGTTGGCGGTGCACAGGCTTCTCATTGAGGTGGCTTCTCTTGTTGCAGAGCACGGGCTCTAGGCTTACGGGCTTCAGTAGTTGCAGCATGTGAGCTCAGTAGTTGTGGCACATGGGCTTAGTTGTTCCGTGGCACGTGGGAATCTTCCAGGACCAGGGATTGAACCCGTGTCCCCTGCATTGTCAGGTGGATTCTTAACCACTGCACTACCAGGGAAATCCCCATCCACAGATATTCTGATTTAATTGGTCTTCAGTGCAACCCTAGCATCAGTAGTTTGAAAAGCCCCTCAGATGATTCTAATGTGCAGCCATGCTTGAGAGCTGCCATTCTACATTAGGCCATGAAATTTCTGGAACTCTGTTTTATGTTGGCTGCCATTGAATTCAGGATTAAGTCCACCAATCAATTAGAGAGAGTAATTAGAATAGTAATCACCTGCTCAAGACAGTCCATTAAACATGGACTCTGGTCAGAGCACTCCAGTTGACAAATGCAGGTCTATCTATGTTATGTTCTTCCCTCCCTGGCCCAGCATCTTCAGAATCAATCCCTACACACGCCTCCATGCTTCTTTCTGGCACAAATTAGCAGGTTCTTGCACGTCTTTGAATACAGATGCCTTTTCTTCCCAGATTTGACTTTAAATTTGGCCTCCTGTGACTGTTGGGTTCTGATCTCCTGATAGGTCTCAGGGCAATGAGTGGTGATGGCTGGGGGTGAGGGGAACTTGGAGGGAGTTAGAGTTACCGGGCCAAGTAACTCCTGTGGGTGAGGCATTCCAGGCCCTCAAGCAGGCAGGGAAGTAAGGGGATACTATTCTAACAAAAGCAGGCTGGAGGGGCTTAGTGCTGCTCTTGGTGAGCTGGCCAGTATACTGGGAGCAGCCAGTTTACCACCCCTCTGGCCCTGAATTCCTCATACTTTTCATACCATTTGATGGCAGCACCATTAGATCACCCTGAGCTTTGCCTTCAATGTGCTCTTCAAGGCGGCCCCAGAAAACACTGTTTTCAAGAGTCATGCCTTGGACTGCCTGGTCCCCTTCCTTATTGCCAGCTGGCCCTTCAGCGCCATCCCTTCCAACTAAGTCAGATAACCAAGCCCACATTCCTTCCCAGGGTTTTGTAGCTGGGACCGACTTCTAGTCCCAATTTCTGGATAAGTCAGGTGTCTGATGGCGAGACTGACTCTAAGTAGGAAAGGCATTTATTAAAAACACATTGCCATAGCTCGTAGAAGTGTTGGGAGGGTGGAGAATCATGCTCACGGCTAAGCTCCCAGAATCACACTGCAGACCTGACTTGATGAGGACACTGCCGCCTCTGGCACTAGAGGAACACTCCCCCCACCTCCAGCCCACCCCTCTGAGGCTGCTTTTCCCCCAGGAAGTGACTTTGTACCCACTGCTGACCCTGAAAGCTAGGTGCCTCTGCCACCACCCTGCAGAAGGTTCTGAATAGAGCCTTCTTTGTTGAGTTGCTCGTTTCTGAAATTGTATCTCACACAGATGAGAGATGACATATAGATCGTGTGCCTGTGTCCCAGCAGCAATGGAGGTTGGGGAACTGATTTTTCTGGGTTCTGCTCTCCATAAGCAGAATTCGTAAGGCTGGTATATGCGATTTATCTTAAGGAATTGGCTTACGTGATTGTGGGGATGGGCCTAAAACCCTCAGGGCAGCCTGGAAGGCTGGAAGCTTCCGGGCAGGAGTTGATGCAACCATCTTGAGGCAAGAGTTTTTGTTCCTCAGGGAAACTTCAGTTTTGCTCTTAACACTTTCAACTGATTAGGTGAGGCTCTCCAACATTATCTACGATAATCTCCTTTACTTAACGTCAACTGAGCAACACCTAGATGAGTGTTGGATTGAATAACGGCTCTATAGCCTAGTACCCATAAAAAGTTAACACATAAAAATACCCATCACAGATGGTTATTTCTCAGAGTTAGCAATGGTGTTCAGAAGGTCCTGGGAACCCAGAAGACATGGCAGATGTTTACGATGCACCCCAAACTCACCACTAAAGAGGAGATGATGAGGATGATGGTGGTGATGACGACACCTACAACAATTTGTTGGGCTCCTACCACGCAGCAAATGCCGTCTATTACTATCTCATTTAATCCTCACAATAATTCCATAAAGTGGTTGTAATTATCTCCGTGTTATCAATAAAGAATCTGAGGCTCAGAAAGGTTAGTTCATGGTCACAGTGCACGTGGAGGAGAGAGGAGCAAGAGACACTCTGCTGGATTCCAAATCTCCGCCCACTCCACACACCGCCTCTCCAATTGTCCTAAGAAGGCACTTTGGTAATTTAGCTAATTCTTAACATTCGTGCTAAGGAGGGGACGAAGGAAGTCAGTAAAAGCAGTGATTCTCCAACTTTAAGGCACATAAGGATCACCTGGAGAGGTTGTTAAAGCACAGATTTTTGGGCCCTGTCAGCTGAGATTCTGATCTCGTGGGTCAGAGGTGGAGCCTGAGAGTCTGCATTTTTTAACAAATTCCCAGATGATGCTGATGGTGCTGGTGTGGGACCAGACTTTAGGTAGCATGGGGTAAAGAAATCCACACGTATTACGAGCATCTCTCCCCAGTGAAACCTTTAAGAGTGACATCTGTAAATAGCAGACAGCTGACTAGAGTGGCCGCTGTCCTCTCTAGCCTGGGACTGACAGTGCAATGATCAGAAGTCAACGGGGTGATCATGGAGGAGAAGAAGCAGCAAAGGGCAGCTTGCTAGTCTCTTTGTCAAAGAGGAGCCACTGTCAGAGAACTGGGTTTCAGTTTTGTGAGCTCTTCCACAAGCCTGCAAACACCCCGGTCCCGGGCTCTGAGGGAACCCTGGTAGGAGGATTTGACACAGCATCATTTTCCCCACTGAGGAAACTCTAGGCAGAAGTTCAGCTCTTGGAAGAGAAGAGAGGATGGGCTTGGCATGGGTGGGGGTCATGGCCAGCTCACTCTTACCGGGTATCCAGCCCTTGAAGTTCTGCCCAGGCCCATGCTGACTATGTGTGAGGAGACCCCACTGCTCTCTCCTGGCAGCTTACTGGAGTGGGGATTTAAGACACGGTCCTGAGAGGTACCAGGAGAGGAATGAGCATTCAGAAAATGGGAGAAGAGTTCCAGTTCAATCATTTAAGCTATAAAACATCTGAGTCTCAGTTTTGTCACTTACAAAATGGGAAAATACAAGGATCTACCTTACAGAGAAAGGTTTCAGCGCATGGTTGTAAAATTTTATATTGCTTTGACTCTTTCCCAGCCTCATTTCCTTTTTTATTTTATATCCTTTTTTATTTTACGTGACTGATACTACAACTGAGCACAAACTGTTCTCAATTTGGAAGGAAGAACAGTCACTTCCAGATTCTTTAAGAATTTGGATAGTCTGGACTTGATCAAATACCTGGGTGAACATGAGACAAGATAATGAGAAGGGTTTCTTAGCTTAGGCCTCTGGAAAGCAGAGCCAGAAGCAAAGACTAAAACATTGGCCTTAATTGTTTGTTTTTTTCTTTTTTAATCAATATTTTTTAATTGAAGTATAGTTGATTTACATTGTTGTGTTAATTTCTGCTGCACAGCAAAGTGATTCAGTTATACATATATATACATTTTTTATATTATTTTCCATTATGGTTTATTAAAGGATATTGAATATAGTTCTCTGTGCTGTACAGTAGGACCTTGTTTATCCATTCCATATATAAAAGGTTACATCTGCTAACCCCAACCTCCCACTCCATCCCTCCCCCAATCCCCTCCCCCTGGCAACCACCCGTCTGTTCTCTATGTCTGTGATTCTGTTTCATAGATAGGTTCATCTGTGTCATATTTCAGATTCCACATATAAGGGATATTATATGGTATTTGTCTTTCTCTGTTTGACTTACTTCATTTAGTATGATAATCTCTAGTTGCATCCATTTTGCTGCAAATGGCATTATTTTGTTGGTTTTTTTATGGCTGAGCAGTATTCCATTGTATCTTCTTTATCCATTCATCTGTCGATGGACATTTAGGTTGTTTCCATGTCTTGGCTATTGTGAATAGTGCTGCTATGAACATAAGGGTGCATGTATCTTTTTGAATTATAGTTTTGTCTGGATATATGCCCAGGAGTGAGATTGCTGGATCATATGGTAATGCTATTTTTAGTTTTCTGAGGAACCTCCATACTGTTTTCCACAGTGCCTGCACCAACTTACATTTCCACCAACAGAGTAGGAGGGTTCCCTTTTCTCCACACCCTCTCCAGCATTTGTTATTTGTAGACTTTTTAATGATGGCCATTTTGACTGGTGTGAGGTGGTACCTCATTGTAGTTATGATTTGCATTTTTCTAATAATTAGCGATGTTGAGCATCTTTTCATGTGCCTGTTGGCCATCTGTATTTCTTCTTTGGAGAAATGTCCATTTAGGTCTCATGTAAATCAATGAAGCTAGAACACACCCTCTCACCATACACAAAAATAAGCTCAAAATGGCTTAAAGACTTAAACATAAGACATGACACCATAAAACTCCTAGAAGAGAGCATAGGCAAAACATTTTCTGACATAAAAAGTACCAATGTTTTCTTAGCTCAGTCTCCCAAGGCAATAGAAATAAAAACAAAAATAAACAAATGGGACCTAATCAAACTTACACGCTTTTGCACAGCAAAGGAAACCATAAACAAAACAAAAGGACAACCTACAGAATGGGAAAGAATATTTACAAATGATGCGACTGACAAGGGCTTAATTTCCAAAATATACAAACAGCTCATACAACTCAACAACAAAAAAACAAATAACCCAATCAAAAAATGGACATTAATTGTTTGACAAGTGTCTAGCCCAGGGTGGTGAGAGTGGGGAAAAAGAGAAGGGGGGCAGGGATAAGGAAAGATGCAAAACAACATGATGCAACGTGTTACCACCCTGGGTACCACTTCACGACAAGCTGAGAAGGAAGAAGCAGGTAACTTAGCAGGTATGTTTATCCAGCACATGGGACTCCTCCAAAATAATTGCAAGGGAGAGCTAGTCTTTTATGGTAGTCCATGGAAGAGAGAAAGGAGGGCACACTTGGTGCTGCCACTGATGAATGCCAAAGGGGGAAAGCCTTTGCCTCCCTCCATCTCTTGTTGTGTCTTGCAGATATGGGCACCTTGGGCTTTAGCTGGAAACTAATTGATGTTCTCTGGCCCCTTTCCTAGGGATGATGGTAGATTCTCTGATTCCATTCCAATCTCCCCACCCATGATATCTGTAGCCAATTTCCCCCACTAAGTTATCCAAGAAGCAAGCAACGTCACCAAGGCAAGCATTGTCCTTGTTCCCCTCAGAGGTAGGTCCAGCCTCAATATGAGGAAAATGTCTGCCTGCCTTGAGCATGACTATCATACCCCTGGTATAATTGTGGCAAGATGAATTCGACTTTTTCTGTCCCTGCAAGTGTTGCCAAAGTGGCTGTAAATGGCCTCCCTCTCAGCCACCTGCATGGGTGGTACCAGCTCAGATTAAAAGTCTTCTTAGACATACATACACTACCAAATGTAAAATAGATAGCTAGTGGGAAGCAACTGCATAGCACAGGGAGATCAGCTCGGTGCTTTGTGACCACCTAGAGGGGTGGGATAGGGAGGGTGGGAGGGAGGGAGATGCAAGAGGGAAGAGATATGGGAACATATGTATATGTATAACTGATTCACTTTGTTACAAAGCAGAAACTAACACACCATTGTAAAGCAATTATACTCCAATAAAGATGTTTAAAAAAAAAAAAAGAGTCTTCTTGATTCCACTTCTCTGACACAGTGGCTGATGCATAGGAGATGCACAATGTGCATACCTGCCCCCTTCAACACTCCTCTTATTTATGATTATGTTGGCATTGATCCTATTAAATAACTATTTTCCCCCATCACCTCTTTCTTTTACATTTTCTCCCTCCCCTCTTCTTTTATTTCTGACCTCATCTTTGTAGTTTAATCTCTTCTTTGTGGTTTTGTATATCCTTTGTAATTATGAAGTGGAAGGGCTCTTTGGTGATAATTTCTTGAGAAATTCGTACCAGAGAAGAACAAGAAATTTAAAGTCTTCTCTCATCTCAACAAAGAGCTGTGGTTCTGTTTACGTCAGTAGAGGTGCAATTCAAAAGTACTAAACAGCCCAGATTAATGCTCCAAACAGCTTCTGTGTGGGTGGGCAAGGCAATTAAAAGCTAGACATGTTCAAGTTTTTAGCGGATGTCTAGGTGATCAAAATGCTGTCAACAAATCCAAGGAGGAGTCTGCCAGCTTTTGTTGGAACAACACAATTCTCGTGTCCACAAAGGAAACTCTCATCTTTTCTTCAAGTTCAGTGTCAAACTGGAGAGGAGTATTAATGGGAGTGGGGGCATGGGGATGGAGCAGAGACAGCAGGTGGCTTTGTATTTAAAGGACAGCCAAGGAGACACCCATTAAAATCGGGATTATGCTACAGAACTTAAAAAAACCAATCTCTAAACTTCTAGATGAAAAAAGAGATGAGTTGCTTTAGGATGTCTCTAAAGGTCGCTTTCAAAAAGTTTGAAGGGTCCTTCAGCACACGCTGGGTTTACAGCTTGGAATGGCTCATTGTCATTGCCCTTAAGTTTTCGTTGATTCTCTTTAGTGTAGCAGGAATGTTGCCTTGAGCTTCATGTATACCATCTCACTCTTCACAATAATAGGCATTATAATCTCCATTTTGCAGATGACAAGACTGGGTCTCACACAAGTTAAGAAGCAGAGCAAAAGTTACACAGTTTCCAATAGTGAATAGTTGTTCTATTCACTATTGAAAGTGGGGTATTGAAATTTCCAAGTGTGATTGTTGAATTGTCTATTTCTCCCTTCAATTCAGTTAGTTTTTGCTTCAAGTATTTTAGGGATCTGTTGTTAGGTGCATATATAACTATAATTGTTATATCTTCCTGATGGAATGACCCTTTTATCATTATAAAAAGTCCATATTTAACTCTAGTAATATTTCTGTTTTAAAGTCTATTTTGTGTGACATTTGCGTAGCCACTCCAGCTCTCTTATGGTTGCTGTTTGCATGGTATATCTCTTTCCATTCTTTTACTTTCAATTTACTTATATCTTTGAGTACATAACTCAAAGCCCATTGAGTACTAACTCCAAAGCCTATTGCTATCTACTCTCTGAGAAGGCACTTTAGATTCAAAGATATGGTCATTTGTAACCATAGAAGGATTAAGTATTGGTGCCTGTTTTGGAGAAGCAGCACTATTTGTGATCATTCTATTCAGAGATGGTGTCTCTCTCATTGGGTAGTTTGGATCCACAGAAGGAGGAGGTGTTAAGGCCTTAGGTGAACTAGTACTACTAGGTTTTCTTCCTATGATTATTGGGAAAAAGGGAGCACTTCCACTTTTCTTTTCCTCTTCTGAAATCATGGATTTAAGAGGTAAGAAAGGGGTTGAGTAAGCCAATACTTCTATGGAAAACAACAGTGTCTGGCACATAGAAGGTGCTCAATACGTTTTAACTAGAGTTAGCAGAGCTTAGTTGTTAAGGGCCTTAACACCACAGATCCTCAGTTTCCTAACCTGTAAACTGGAGATGACAATACCAATCTCCAAAGGGATATTGTGAGAACCAGTGCAATACCATGAATAAAGCAATTAACGGAAGGCCTAGCTGTTACTGTTTATTATCATCAGGCTCTTTGAGTCAATAGAGGAAAGGAATGAGATGTTCAAACGAGAGGCAAAGCTGACCTGCAGAGTCAGCAGAGTTTCGATGCCCATGTGGTGTCACAGAGGCCTCTAGTAAATGCAATTACCCTTTGGAGCCATGAAGACCGGGACAGTGCTGGTAGCAGCTAGTGTTAATTGAGGATCAATGACCAGGCACTTCTCTAAGTGCTTCTGTAAGGTATATGACCTATTATAATATGCCTATTTTATGATGAGTAAACTGAAACAAGCCTAACTGTGTGATGTGTAAGCTGAAATATAGTGATGGGAAGTAGGCTACTAATGTGACACACTAATAGTGGTGGAGCCAGGATTTGAACCCAGGCAGTATGGCTGCAGAGGTTAGGCCCTTAACAACTAAACTCTGCTAACTCTAGTTAAAACATATTGAGCACCTTCTATGTGCCAGACACTGTTCTGTTTTCCATAGAATTATTGGCTTACTCAACACCCTTTCCTACCTCTTTCTAAAATATCTTCCTACACTGCGAAGACTGGAAAGCTAGGCATTTTCCAGACCCCCTAAAAGCTTGTCTCCAGTTGTTCTCCTATAAGACTTTGATTTACAACTGAGTTACTTGAGCAGAGAAGCAGGGTCCAAGGCTCCATTTTCCTGGCACAGGTTGGTCTAGAGGTAGCATGGTTCTTAAGTCAGCAACTGTAGAGTTCGCTTCCTGATCCTGCAGTTTCCTAATTAAGCAGAGGAAGTTCTTTTGGTGGCCCAGTTTGGCACTGTGGTTTTGGCAGTTGTTCCTGGAAGCTCAGCCCAGAGCCAATTTCCTCAGCCCCTATAATGATTCTGTAAGTTTTCTATTCTCCCTTATAAATTCCTTAGCTAGAACAGATACTGTTGCCTGCAACCAAGGGTCCTCATTGACACCCTTGGATTCCCTCGCCCTGGGGTTAGTCGATTTCTTCAAGAGGAAATTGAAACTCCAAGAAGTTAAAAGATTTGTCAGAGTCATACAGTAAGCCAGGAACTAAGATTTAGTTCTGTCAAACTCCAAAGCCTGGGATTCAACCACTATATTTCACTGTTTTGGTTTTTTTGTTTGTTTGTTTGTTTTTTGTTTTTTCCATTTTTCTGCTAGGCTCGAATATAATCACAACCCATCATTTTTGAGGTATCCTTATTATCAGAGGCAGCTATGTTCCTCTCTTCCTCTCTCAGTCTTCTTGGAATGTGGTTCTGAATATCTGGCAGTTCCAGCAGCATTACCTTTTAATGACTTATCTCCATTGTCATGTGTTGAGCTGGGCCTCATGCTGGGGATTCCACATCATCCTGCAACGATCCCAGAGATGGATAACGTAATCCTCATCTTAAAAAGCAGAGAAGAGATCCTGAGGGCTGTTGATTGAAGATCATAGCTGGTTAGTTAAGGTCATGCTAGCTGTTGGAACAAACCTAACAATATACAATGGCTCAAACATGATAGGAATTTATTTTTCATTCACCCAAAGCCTAAAACAAATGTTCCTGATTGGCAGTGGCTCCCCTCCAAGTGGTGATTTAGGGACCCAGGCCGTCTCCGTCCTATGGTTTTGTCACTTTTGACCCGTGGCTTCCTCTAAGTCAAGGCAGTAGATGGAGAAAGGGCATGGGTGACCCCATGTGGGAGGGTTTTATGGACCAGGCCTGAAAGTGATGCTTGTCACTTCTGCTGACTTTCTATTAGCAAAGACTCAACCAAAAGGCCACACGATCTCAGGGGAGGCTGGGAAATGTCTATGTAAGGAACACTTGGAAATGTAGCCTGGCCACATGCCCAGGGAGAAGAGGGAATGGGACTGGTGATCGTTAACCAGCGCCACACAGCAGCCTCAGCGGGGCCAGTGCCAGCCCTACTCTCCTCCCTGCTGCCCAGTCGTCTTTGTCAGCAGTGGTGGTGCAGAGGGAAGGAGATTGGACTGGAGACAGGAGTCCTAGTGCTCACTCTGGCGCTGGCTACATGACTCTGGGTAAGTCATGTCACTGTTCTCGACCTCACTCTCCAACTCAGTAAAATGAAGGGATTGGGCTAGCTATGTCTACCGCCCTAGCCGGCGCTAACATTGACTTTGACTATGCTAATTGCCTTAATTATGCTTTTGTCTAGAAGAGATGTTTTTAAAACATCTTTTTAAAACATTTATTCTTTCTTCAAAAGGCAGATCACCTGGAAGCCCAATATAGGACACATAAAAGGAGAGCTGCTCCAGCTGGAGGCAGGAGAGGGGCTGGGAGCCGTGTGTCCTTGGCTGCCTGCACCCTCTTTCCTGCAGTGGCCCCTGGAGGTTCTCTGTGGACCTTAAGTCTCCAAGAAGCATAGTCTGAAAACCAGTTGTCGAAACCATAGTGGTCCCTCCACATGTGCATGCTAGGTCTCTGAATAGCACAGGTAACCCCTAGATTCATTCTTTCACTCCTCCATCCAATCTTACTGAGTTCCTATTTTGAGAGGCAGGAGGGTACAGTGGTTAGTCATGTGGTATCCGAACCTGGGTTTTAATTTTGAATCTGCCACTTAATAGCCAAAGGATTAGATTTTGAACAAGTTCCTTAACTTCTCTCCACCTCAGTTTCCTCAGCTATGAGACATGGAAAATATGCATCTCATATGCTTGCTCAACCCTCTTCCTTGTACTATCTTTCTCCTTAGCACTTATCACCTTATACTATGTCAAGTAATTTACTTATTTATCTTGTTTCTTGTCTGTCTTCTCCACTAGAATATCCACTCCTTAAGGTGGTGACTTTTGTCTATTTTGTTCTCTGATGTATCCCCAGGACCTATGACCCAGCCTAGCTCAATAACCATTGCTCAATAAATATTGTTAAGTGTTGTTAATTTCCTTAAAGCACTCAGAATGGGGCCAGGTACATTATAAGCATTTAGTAAATGTTGACTGGTAGTATTTTTATTGAGTACTATTGATGAGGATACAGTGTTGAAAAGAATCAGATAGCGCTCCAGCCTTCATGAACTTTACAGTTCAGAGGGGAGACATATTAAATAAAGAAGCAAAAATAAGTATCTATTATATGTTACACATATTTAAATTGTGACAATTGTTATGAAAGTTTAGAGAGCCATGAAAGGATGTAACAGAAAAATATCATTTGGTTTTGGTTTTTTGGAGGTGGACAGGGGTCCAAGCTGGCTTCTTTGCAATAAACCATTTAAGCTGAGACCTGACAGGTGAACATGAGTGGGCCAGGCACAGGGACAGTGTTCCAGGCACGGGGACAGGTATGTGAGGCCTCAAGGCAGGATGGAACTTGGAGTTTCTGGGATCTGAAGGAAGACCAGTGGGGCTGGTGCCCAGTTAGTGAGGGGAACAGGGATAGGAAAGTCCGCTGGAGAGGCAGGGATTGGAGGGGACAGGATATACAGAACCTCGTCATCCCCAGCAGGGCGGAGTCTTGGCTCGACAAGCAATGGGTCCCACAGGCAAGTGATGTATTTAAACAACAGAGAAGGGACATGGTCACGTTCACAAGATCCCTCTGGTTGCTGAGTGGGGAGGGAACTGCAGGGGGAGGAGGGGAGCGGGACACAGAGGCTACACTTCACCCCTGCACCACATTCCACAGGTCAGCGTTCTTTTTCTGCCATTTGTTTTTCCACAAGTTTTGAATTACTTAGGCAAACTCTCTCTTCTGTTTACTGATCAAGTTCTAGTGCTTGATCTTGAAACTGCAGGTCCTTCTAACTGCCGGGAAAGAATTCTCATCGTGCTAAGAAAGAAAAATATTGCCTTCTTTCCTGCAGCTTAGGCAAACCTCCTTTGCCTTAGCAAAGCAGATACTATTCTACATCTTAAAACTGTCTTTGCAAATGCTGTTTCTGACAAGGTCTTCTCTAAGATGCCTGGATTTTGAAGATGGATGCTCTGCCCTATAACTACCTTTTAACCTCTAAAATGTCTCTTGTCCTAATTGAGTGCCCTGGTAATAAGATTTAAAATGGCATCTTTATTCTCTAAAAGTGATAAGTACTTGTGAGGTTTCTTTCTCGAGCCTGGAGGAGAACATGAACCCTCCCTTCTTCTTTCTTTATAAAAAAAATACCTTTTTGTATTTCTTTTTTAAACAGAGTTTGCTAGCTTTGGCTCACTGAAATTAACCCTGGAGACTCGTAGCTTTTGCAAAGTCAGGTGACAGATGCTGCAGGTTTGGATTGGGGTGGGGGGGGTGCGGTGGGGATGAGAGAGCTGGGAATTGGACAGAATTGAGAAAGATTCCGGAGGGAGAATTGACAGGACTTGGGGAAAGACTGAACTGAGGGACTTTGTGGGAGGGACTTTGACAGATGACTCCCAGGTTCCTTGCATGAACCACCCGGAGGATTGTCCGTGAAAAGAAATAAGAGGGTAGAATGTCCCTCGGAAATCTGTTTACTCCACAAATAATGATGTCAAGAGGTCCTTTGTGCAAAATTTCCCTCCTCACAGGCCCCAGAGTGAAAACTTAAAGGTCATTGACTGTGTCTGAACAGTATTAGAGGAAATGGGGGTGGGGTGGGTCACGGGGGTTCTTGGTGACTCAGCAGGTGGATTTTCCTCCGTAGACATCTCTGATGATGTACTGGGACGTGAATGAGAGCCGAGCTCCACCCTGAGCCCCCAAAGAGGTGGCATTTCTGCTTGAACTCCTCTCAGCTCTGTCCTCTGGGCACTGAGAGCTTAGGGGGTTGGGGGAAGACATCTCACGAGTCGGGGAAAGTCTGACCCTGGATTGTTCTGTGGGAAGTAAGGACAGGGCTGAATGGCTGAGGAGATGTGCTGGGAATTGAATTCCCTGTGAGAGACTAAATGTACAAGTGCAGGCAGCTGGACCACATGTAAAAATAGAACTCTGACCCACAATCTACTGCCACCAGCTCAGGAAGCCAACCCACAAGGCTTGTAACATTCTGCCCAAAATGACTGGGACATTACAATCAATAGCTGCCAGCTTCCCTAATGTGTGTCTTCCTTCCAACTTAGGACCAATCACAGAAGGCCAAATATGCTCCCCTAACCAATCACATAGGATGCCCGGCTTCTAGTTAGCCCACCTCCAGCTCCCTCTGCCCACAGCCTCCAATCAGGACACACCTGAAACCTTCCCTTTCTCCACTACACAGCTTTCCCACTCCTCCGCCTGCATTTGAGTCTCTGCCAAAGGCAAGTGATGGTGCTGACTCCCTTGCTATATAGCAAGCTCTGAATAAATAGCCTTTGTTTGTTCTCATTTGGTTTGTCTTCACTTATTTCCGCCCCTGGCCCCTTCCAGGACTTCATCGAAGCTACCTTGCTGGGGACTTGGGGAGGGGGAAAGCAGACACGGACCTTGAGATCTCTGTATTTCTCAGTGTTGGGGCAGAAGGCTGATTCTTCATCAGAGGTGATGCCGGCAACATCTGGCAATTAATCTGACACCTTCCCAATGCAGCTGAGGAGTATGACTGAGTAGGAGGAGGGCCATCTGCTGGGACAGACCCTCTGAGAAACAGCTGTTTAAAGGGGTGTGTGTGCGCATGTGCACATGTTTTTCTGAAATCATTTAGCTCCTTTACAGGAAGAAAGCCCACAATGGCCACCAGCATAGCCTTAGAGTTTAGAGCTGTACAAGTGGCCCACATGGTGTGTTCTCCTTCCCAAAGAATATGTACAGAGTATGTGCACCTCTGACTGCAACTGGGTCTGAATCCTGGCTTTATCACTCTCCAGCTGTGTGATCTTGGACACGTTACTTCCCCCCTCCCCCCGACCCAGGGTCTCAAAGTCCTCCTGTGTTTATTTCATGGGCATTTCCATGCTGCCATGCTGGGTTAAGTGTGGTCTACATACCACCTGCATTTGAATCCCCTGGGGTATTTGTTAAGCATACAGGTTTCTGGGCCCCACCGCAGACGTAATGAATCAGAATCTCTGGCAGTGGTGTGGATATCTATCAGACTAGCCAACTCTCCAAGTGATTTTTCCACTCATTAAAGTGTGGGAACCTCAGGGTTACTGCATCTTAGGTACTTGCGAGATTACAATGATGATCAAGAGCTGATGCTCCTCCAAGGCAAAGCACATTGCAATAAACCCAGAAATGGAGGAACCAACAGCTGTGGGAAAAGGGATGAATTCCAATCTGGGAAATCTGAGAAGGCTGCATGAAGGAAGTGGTTTCCAGTCTAAGCCTTGAGGGAGAAGTAGAATTCCATCCTGTGGACATGGAGCCCCATCTGAGGTGCTGGTGGTAGGGAAGAGGAAAACCTTCTCCCTCCAGAGGAGAGAGGCATAGACTCAACACTGCCTGGAGGTCACTTACTACAGTGGCGCAGGCCCATTCTAAAGCCCCATTAGGTGCCACCTGCCTATGGGGTAGATAGTACTGTCCCCGTTTCATGCATGGGAGACCAGAGCGCCAGCGAAGACCTGGGACTTACCCAAGGATGTGCAGTGAGGAAGGAGGATGCCAGAGGTTTGCCTATGGAGTTAGAGAATCTGCAGGAAGAAGGGGGTTTCTGTGGAGCATTTGAGGAGCAGGGCGCCCCCATTGATCGGTTTTTTTGAAAAAGGTTGTGGTGCTGATTCGTCAGTATGGGAAACCTGGCCTCAAGGCAGGGGTAGGCTGGTGTATGTTTAACTGGTCACCAGCTCTGGGGAGAGCAGGGGCCCTGAGTTGTAGCGTTTGCTGGTTGCTGTGGTGTAATCACTCCCACCACGGCCCATTTCAAGCTGTTGACATGATGCCACTGAATAAAGTCAGAAAGAGAGGCACCCAATGGGCTCTCGAGCCAGTAGAAGCAGCTCCAGCACCCTGTGTCTAGGACATGAACGAAGGAGAAATGTGAGCCAGACTCACCCATCAAGAATGAAGTAATGCTATGGGCTGGTTTGTGGGCTGACTGTGGCCTTCGGCTGGTTTAGAATGCCCCTTAGTCTCTTTGATAGTCTCTAAAGATGTGCCATCTTTATTGCTTCTTGGGCATGCCTTTGCTGAAACATTTGCAGTTGAGGAACCCTGGGTGTGAGGGAGGCGGGGAGCTGAGCGCTGCTCTTCTCTCTCAGAAGGGAATGCATCCAAGTTCTTTACAATGTTGGCTTTTAAAAAACAACCGGTCTCAACATGGTCGAAGGGGCCCTGTGGGCGCGTGGAAGAGCCAGAGGAGAATGAGGGCGTCCTGGCCTTTGGGACACTGGGAGGAGAGGTGCTAGGAAGACAGTGAGAAATGAAGGGGACCTCCCAACCGAGCTGGGCTTCGTGGGGCAGAGACAAAGCAGAGGGAAGGAGGGAAATTTACTTTCAACAAACCTATGCAGAACCATGGCAACCAGATAATTAAGAAGTTATTATAATTTCAGCATACATATAAATATTGTGCTTTATGATTTTTATTTGGAGTTAGGTATAGGGAGGAGGCATGACAGATAACAGATGTCTTTTCTTGCCCGGGGCACTAAATGGATTTATCCAGCCCCACCCCACTGCCTCCTGACCCATATCTGCCTCCTCCAGCCTCTCACCCCACTCAAACATAGCCCATGTTGGCAGTGGGAGAGGGAAGGGGTGCCGTTTCTCCCCCTTGGAGAGGAAGCCAAGCTGTCCCTCTCTGAGGGCATCCTCAGTGACAAAGGGGGCCAAGCTGAGGCGGAACACGCCTGATGAGGGCCATACCCACCATCTAGGCAGAGAGCACCCCACCAGCAAAACCAGAGGGAGCCAGAGAGAGGCCCGAGGCCTCACCCAATGATGGGAGACCATCCCTGATCCTTGATTCTCTTAGGTCCCCAAGACCTAAGGACCCAGGAGAAGGCATTTGGTATTGCAATTATTATTCTCTGGTGGTATCTTAGGAACCTCAGGGCTGGGACAATGCCTGCTATGTGGCATCCACTCAGGCATCTACTAAGATGGTGGGTACGTCTTGTAAGCCACTCTGTGGAGGACAGATTGGACAAAAGAGGCAAGAAGAGAGGCTAGGAGAATGTGGCAATAAGTAATAAAGAGCAGGGTGTAATGATGAGGATGCGGGGGCACTTCACCTCTGCGCCCTTCCTCCCAGAAACCCATAACCCTGTCCAAGCACGAGAAAAAACATCAGACAAGCCCAAACTGTGATTGAAGAACTATCGCAGATCAGGGGAACCTAAGGAGAAATGACAGCTAGGTGTAATGTGCATCCTGGAGGGGATCCTGGGACAGAAAAAGGACTTTAAGGAAAAACGAATGAAATCTGGACAAAGTGGGAAGTTTAGTAGTGTACCAATGTTGGTTTCTTCGTTTGGCAAATGTACCATGGTAACCTAAGATATTAACATCAGGGGACACTGGGTGAGGAGTATATAGGAACTCTTGCTGCTGTCTTGGAACTTGGTTTGCCTCTGTCAAACCTGCCATAAAACTGTAAACTTCAAAGAGTCAATTCTACTATATGTAGATTTTCCCTAAATTTAAACACACACAGTACACACATACACAGGGTCACTTAGGCTGGCTCTCCTCACCCAGAACCAGGTAGGCCTCTGTTGGTCGGATGTTAACTCCAAGTCCTGCCTACAGCTCCTGGGATCCTTGTATAATTTTTTAAAGGAGGGGAGAAGGAGGAGAAACGCCAACGCAGGATTATAAAAACTAGGAGGTCTCTGAAGCAGGGGCTTGCCACCTTGGCTGTCCCCAGCACCCCCTGCGAGCTCTGACAGCTCCAGGCCACACCCGACAAATGAAGTCAGAATCTCTGGAAATGGGACCCATCCTCAGGATTTAAAAGTCCTCCCACCCCAACCCCCACCCCATGATGGTTTTGTGTGAACGGTTTGGGACACTAATGGCTCTAAAATCATGAGGAGTGGCTCGTATATTCCATCCTTCACTGTTACATCTTTGGAGTCAGTGTCCAAGGCCTACATCTGAGGCTCTGTGCTCTCCCGCCCCCCACCCCGCCCGCCCTACAGGTTGCTGGGTGCCCTTGGATTTCCATCTTGCTGCTATGATGGGACGTCAGTAGACTCCTTCCTCTCCCACTCAAGGATCGATTTGGAACTTTGGCCCTGGGTTCCCACTGCCTCTGGCCCCTGCCCTCCTCCCTCTCTCCCTGGGAATGTACATACATATCGTGTCCCCAGAGGAAGAACTTAGAACTGAACTCTGGTTCCAGCTCCCCATCTTGGGTGAGATTCCTGGATTTAGGAATCCAGGAATGTGCCATCTGCCACTCAGCTTGTCCCTGGGCCCCCGCCTGCCCAGGGCAAATTTGTTAGGGCAAATCATGACCCTCTTAGAAGGGTCATTGGATTTAGATTCCTTGGGTGAGCACCCAGGTTAGGGCAAATCACTTATCCTCTTTGAGCCTCAGGTTTCTCACCAGTAAGATGGGGAAGATGGCTGAGATGATATGTAAGGACTCACTTTGGAAATCCAAGCATTCAAGCCCTAGTTAACATTTTCACCAATGGCTCCCTGGAGGACAGGACTTTATATCCTACATTTCTTGGTTTCCAACAGGAGTCTCTGCCATGTTCTCCCAGGGATGCCCGATCATCGTTTGCCAAATTAATTACTGTTAAACCTTGTTTTTCATGGGGAAAAAGACCAAGCTATTTTCAGGCTGGTGGGTTAAGTCAGAACTCCGTGCAGCCTTCCAAAACAGCTGCTGGTTCCTGCTGGGAGGTTTCTGAAGTGGCCCAGATTTCTAAGTGCCCCTGTCCTAAGGGAAAGGCTGTCACCATGCCTGCCCGCCCACTGTGAGGGAAGAGGATGAGCACTGCCCTCCTATGCGTTCTGTTCTTTCCTGGACGGCATGGACAGGGAATGAGGCTCTCCCCTCTGGAGGGGAAAATTGAGGGACACAGTGGGAAGTGGTGTTGTATTTTGAAGCTTTTCCAGAATTGATTGTTTCGGACACTTTTTTAAAGGGTCCCTTCTTGAATGTTGGCAAAGTGGCCAGACTGCCAGAAAAAGGTATGACATGGACACTGTCCCTCTGCCCTCATTAGATTTTCTCACCCACTTCAGAGCCCAGGAAGGCTGCACATCCCACCCCAAGACCCAGGGTTCCCACTCACGGTGTCAAATCCGGAGTGTGTTCTACGCTTGGCAGAGCAGGGTGTTAGGGGTGGGGGGTGCCTAGAAACAACATAAATTTACTCTCTCTCAGTTCTGGAGGCTGAAAGTCCAAAATCAAGGTGACCCATCCTCCCTCTGACAGCTCCAGGGAAAAATACTTCCTTGACTCTTCCTAGCTTCTGGTGGCTACTGACAGTCCTTGATGCTCTTTGGTTTGTAGCTGCATCACTGCAATCTCTTCCCCATCGCCACATGGCCTTCTTCCTGGTGTGTCTTCACATGACCCTCTTAGAAGGGTCATTGGATTTAGTTAGTCATTGGATTTAGGGCCCTCTCTAATCCAGTATGACTTCATATTAACCAATTATATCCTAGACCCTATTTCCAAGGAAGGTTTGAGTAGAGCGGAATTTTAGGGGGACACTGTTTAACCCAGTACAGTATCCCTGGGGCTTACGTATCCTTATATATCTTCTGTGCGAGGGGTTTTTTTGGGGCAAAGTGTCAGCAGGGTGAGCTCAGCACCACAGTAGTGAAGACAAGCACTGTGGTGTGAAAGAAGGGCCAGGGCTTGGATCTGAAGACTAGGGTCAACTTCCTGTGGACCTGAGCAAGTCACTACCCTCAGAGCATGAAGCTACCTGCAGCCCCACAGCTTAATAGGATTAAGTTCTAAGACTGTGTGCATTAAAATTAACCCTCCAACATTCACAGAAAGATAGACAAGATGAAAAGGCAGAGGGCTATGTACCAGATGAAGGAACAAGATAAAACCCCAGAAAAACAACTAAATGAACTGGAGATAGGCAACCTTCCAGAAAAAGAATTCAGAATAATGATAGTGAAGATGATCCAGGACCTCGGAAAAAGAATGGAGACAAAGATCAACAAGATGCAAGAAATGTTTAACAAAGATCTAGTAGAATTAAAGAACAAACAGAGATGAACAATACAATAACTGAAATGAAAAATACACTAGAAGGAATCAATAGCAGAACAACTGAGGCAGAAGAACGGATAAGTGACCTGGAAGACAGAATGGTGGAATTCACTGTTACGGAACAGAATAAAGAAAAAAGAAAGAAAAGAAATGAAGACAGCCTAAGAGACCTCTGGGACAACATTAAATGCAACAACATTCGCATTATAGGGGTCCCAGAAGGAGAATAGAGAGAGAAAGGACCCGAGAAAATATTTGAAGAGATTATAGTCGAAAACTTCTCTAACATGGGAAAGGAAATAGCCACCCAAGTCCAGGAAGCGCAGAGAGTCCCATATAGGATAAACCTAAGGAGAAACACACCAAGACACATAGTAATCAAATTGGCAAAAATCAAAGACAAAGAAAAATTATTGAAATCAGCAAGGGAAAAATGACAAATAACACACAAGGGAACTCCCATAAGGTTAACAGCTGATTTCTCAGCAGAAACTCTGCAGGCCAGAAGGGAGTGGCATGATATACTTAAAGTGATGAAAGGGAACAACCTACAACCAAGATTCCTCTACCCGGCAAGGATCTCATTCAGATTCGACAGAGAAATCAAAAGCTTTACAGACAAGCAAAAGCTAAGAGAATTCAGCATCACCAAACCAGCTCTACAACAAATGCTAAAGGAACTTCTCTAAGTGGGAAACACAAGAGAAGAAAAGGACCTACAAAAACAAACCCAAAACAATTAAGAAAATGGAAATAGGAACATACATATCGATAATTACCTTAAACGTGAGTGGATTAAATGCTCCAACCAAAAGACACAGCCTTGCTGAATGGATACAAAAACCAGACCCATATATATGCTGTCTACAAGAGACCCACTTCAGACCTGGGGACACATACAGACTGAAAGTGAGGGGATGGAAAAAGGTATTCCATGCAAATGGAAATCAAAAGAAAGCTGGAGTAGCAACACTCATATCAGATAAAATAGACTTTCAAATAAAGAATGTTACAAGAGACAAGGAAGGACACTACATAATGAGCAAGGGATCAATCCAAGAAGAAGATATAACAATTATAAATATATATGCACCCAACATAGGAGCACCTCTGTACATAAGGCAACTACTAACAGCTATAAAAGAGGAAATTGACAGTAACACAATAATAGTGGGGGACTTTAACACCTCACTTACACCAATGGACAGATCATCCAAACAGAAAAATAATAAGGAAACAGAAGCTTTAAATGACACAATAGACCAGATAGATTTAATTGATATTTATAGGACATTCCATCCAAGAACAGCAGATTACACTTTCTTCTCAAGTGCACACAGAACATTCTCCAGGATAGATCACATCTTGAGTCACAAATCAAGCCTCAGTAAACTTAAGAAAACTGAAATCATATCAAGCATCTTTTCTGACCACAAGGCTATGAGATTAAAAATCAATTACAGGGAAAAATATGTAAACAACACAAACACATGGAGGCTAAACAATACGTTACTAAATAACCAAGAGATCACTGAAGAAGTCAAAGAGGAAATCAAAAAATACCTAGAGACAAATGATAATGAAAACACGATGATCCAAAACCTACGGGATGCAGCAAAAGCACTTCTAAGAGGGAAGTTTATAGCTATACAAGCCTACCTCAAGAAAGAAGAAAAATCTCAAATAAACAATCTAACCTTACACCTAAAGGAACTAGGGAAAGAAGAACAAACAAAAACCAAAGTTAGCAGAAGGAAAGAAATCATGAAGATCAGAGCAGAAATAAATGAAAGAGAAACAAAGAAAACAGTAGCAAAGATCAATAAAACTAAAAGCTGGTTCTTTGAGAAGATAAGCAAAATTGATAAACCATTAGCTAGACTCATCAAGAAAAAGAGGGAGAGGACTCAAATCAATAAAATTAGAAATGAAAAAGGGGAGGTTACAACAGACACCGCAGAAATACAAAGCATCCTAAGAGACTACTACAAGCAACTCTATGCCAATAAAATGGACAACCTGGAAGAAATGGACAAATTCTTAGAAAGGTATAACCTCCCGAGACTGAACCAGGAAGAAACAGAAAATATGAACAGACCAATCACAAGTAATGAAATTGAAACTGTGATTAAAAATCTTCCAACAAACAAAAATCCAGGACCAGGGCTTCCCTGGTGGCGCAGTGGTTGAGAATCTGCCTGCCAATGCAGGGGACACGGGTTCGAGCCCTGGTCTGGGGAGATCCCACATGCCGCGGAGCAACTAGGCCCGTGAGCCACAATTACTGAGCCTGTGCGTCTGGAGCCTGTGCTCCGCAACAAGAGAGGCTGCGACAGTGAGAGGCCCGCACCCTGCGATGAAGAGTGGTCCCCGCTCGCCACAACTAAAGAAAGCCCTCACACAGAAACGAAGACCCAACACAGCCAAAAATAAATAAATAAATAAATAAATTTAAGAACAGTTAAAAAAAAAAAAAAATCCAGGACCAGATGGCTTCACAGGTGAATTCTATCAAACATTTAGAGAAGAGCTAACACCCATCCTCTCAAACTCTTCTAAAAAACTGCAGAGGAAGGACCGCTCCGAAACTCATTCTATGAGGCCACCATCACCCTGATACCAAAACCAGACAAAGATACTACAAAAAAAGAAAATTACAGACCAATATCACTGATGAATATAGATGCAAAAATCCTCAACAAAATACTAGCAAACAGAATCCAACAGCACATTAAAAGTATCATACACCATGATCAAGTGGGATGTATCCCAGAGATGCAAGGATTCTTCAATATATGCAAATCAATCAATGTGATACACCATATTAACAAACTGAAGAATAAAAACCATATGATCATCTCAATAGATGCAGAAAAAGCTTTTGACAAGATTCAACACCCATTTATGATAAAAACTCTCCAGAAAGTGGGCATAGAGGGAACCTACCTCAACATAATAAAGGCCATATATGACAAACCCACAGCAAACATCATTCTCAATGGTGAAAAACTGAAAGCATTTCCTCTAAGATCAGGAACAAGACAAGGATGTCCACTCTCACCACTATTATTCAACAGAGTTTTGGAAGTCCTAGCCACGGCAATCAGAGAAGAAAAAGAAATAAAAGGAATACAAATTGGAAAAGAAGAAGTAAAACTGTTACTGTTTGCAGATGACATGACACTTACTATACATAGAGAATCCTAAAGATGCCACCAGAAAACTACAAAGGTAATCAATGAATTTGGTAAAGTTGCAGGATACAATATTAATGCACAGAAATCTCTTGCATTCCTATACACTAATGATGAAAAATCTGAAAGAGAAATTAAGGAAACACTCCCATTTACCGTTGCAACAAAAAGAATAAAATACCTAGGAATAAACCTAGCTGGGGAGACAAAAGACCTGTATGCAGAAAACTATAAGACACTGATGAAAGAAATTAAAGATGATACCAACAGATGGAGAGATATACCATGTTCTTGGATTGAAAGAATCAATATTGTGAAAATAACTATACTACCCAAAGCAATCTACAGATTCAATGCAATCCCTATCAAATTATCAATGGCATTTTTTTCAGAACTAGAAGAAAAAATCTTAAAATTTGTATGGAGACACAAAAGACCCCGAATAGCCAAAGCAGTCTTAAGGGAAAAAACGGAGCTAGAGGAATCAGGCTCCCAGACTTCAGACTATACTACAGAGCTACAATAATCAAGACAATATGGTACTGACACAAAAACAGAAATATAGATCAATGGAACAGGATAGAAAGCCCAGAGATAAACCGACGCACGTATGGTCAACTAATCTATGACAAAGGAGGCAAGGATATAAAATGGAGAAAAGACAGTCTCTTCAATAAGTGGTGCTGGGAAAAGTGGACAGCTACATGTAAAAGAATGCAATTAGAACACTCCATAACACCATACACAAAAATAAACTCAAAATGGATTAGAGACCTAAATGTAAGACCAGACACTATAAAACTCTTAGAGGAAAACATAGGAAGAACACTCTTTGACATAAATCACAGCAAGATCTTTTTTGATCCACCTCCTAGAGTAATGGAAATAAAAACAAAAATAACAAATGGGACCTAATTACACAGCAAAGGAAACCATAAATAAGACGAAAAGACAACCCTCAGAATGGGAGAAAATATTTGCAAACGAATCAACAGACAAAGGATTAATCTCCAAAATATATAAACAGCTCATGCAGCTTGATATTAAAAAAACAAACAACCCAATCCAAAAATGGGCAGAAGACCTAAATAGACATTTCTCCAAAGAAGACATACAGATGGCCAAGAAGCACATGAAAAGCTGCTCAACATCACTAATTATTAGAGAAATGCAAATCAAAACTACAATGAGGTATCACCTCACACCAGTTAGAATGGGTATCATCAGAAAATCTACAAACAACAAATGCTGGAGAGGGTGTGGAGAAAAGGGAACCCTGTTGCGCTGTTGGTGGGAATGTAAATTGGTACAGCCACTATGGAGAACAGTATGGAGTTTCCTTAAAAAACTAAAAATAGAATTACCATATGACCCAGTAATCCCACAACTGGGCATATACCCAGAGAAAACCATAATTCAAAAAGGCACATGCACCTCAATGTTCACTGCAGCACTGTTTACAATAGCCAGGTCACGGAAGCAACCTAAATGCCCATCGACAGACAAACGGATAAAGAAGTTGTGGTACATATATACAATGGAATATTACTCAGCCATAAAAGGGAACGAAATTAGGTCATTTGTAGAGACGTGGATGGATGTAGAGACTGTCATACAGAGTGAAGTAAGTCAGAAAGAGAAAAACAAATATCGTATATTAATGCATATATGTGGAACCTAGAAAAATGGTACAGATGAACCGGTTTTCAGGGTAGAAATTGAGACCCAGATGTAGAGAACAAACGTATGGACACCAAGGGGGAAAGCATTGGGGGGTGGGGGTGGTGGTGTGCTGAATTGGGCGATTGGGATTGACATGTATACACTGATGTGTATAAAATGGATTACTAATAAGAACCTGCTGTATAAAAAAACAAATAAAATTCAAAAAAATAAAAATAAAATAAAATTAGCCCTCCGCTCTCTGCAGAAAATTCCTGCCCAGGAAGATAAAGTTACAAATAATTGTAATATTTGTCTTATGAACTTCCTGAAAATCCATTTATCTGAATTTTTATTTATCACTGAACTAGCCTTCGTCAGGGTAAATAGCCCCTTTCTCAGAACAGTGGATTGCTCAGCTGGTTTTAGCAAATGACTGTTTACTCTTAAGGTTCATTCAAAAACTTCCTTTCTTTGTTTTTCCCAATCCTCAACTATTGTATCAGGAACTTAGTCCAATTCCAATCAGCTCCCCACAGTTGAAGAGCCACCTTAAACCAGACCCTCGAATCCTATAAATATGGTACCCTTGACCTCCCCACTTGCTACAGAGCAATAAACTGAGCTTTGCGGGCCCCACATGCTATCCAGGTGGTATTTTGCCTGGAGTTGGCAGCTGGCATCTCTCTGAGTGTCAATCTCCTATATTTTATATTTATATTATATATAGCAAATACATATTCTTATATAGAAATATATTTTTACATTATGTATTTTTATATTTATATTATAAAAAGTCTATCAAATAGGGTTAACAATTCCCTGCTTTACCCACCACACAGACTTGTGGGTTCCCTGCTCACCCCCACCCCTGCACCAAAGAAGAAAATGGAGACTGGCAAAAATTCTCGTCAGCAAGGACGTACTCCAAGACTGAAAGGAATAGTTGCCCCCTTGGGAGCTTTGGAGTCTTTTAAATGTGATATGTCAGTAAAAGAATTCTGTAAGTCGTAGGCTGCTGTTAGATATATTTGTCCCTCTACCCACAAACGGAAGCTTTTGAACCAAATAACAATCTAGTGAGGTAAAGTTGGCGACTTGTTGTAAAATTGGTCCCTGAATCAAGAGTTTCCTAGCTTTTGTTAATTAGAAGTAGACACACACACACACACACACACCACCGGGCTCAGGATTAGCCTGGGGGATGTCAGGCACCCATGTGGAATGAGGGACAGTGCTGGGTGGTCTCCTTCCACCAGCCCACCTGCAGCATCTTACATGTCCCCGCTGGTTGGGAGTCACGGGGGAATTACTGTGCAGTAAGCCAAGATGTTGATACTTAATAAGTGGTACTTACTGAAAGTTTAGTTACCAAAACTGAGTTTAAATAGTTTTCTAATAGGCATTTTATGTAAAATGAAGAAAAATGTGCTATTTTGAAGTTGTGCAGAATTCCCCTTGGTTTAGGAACATACCGTAATGGCCTCTCTGAGTGTGTCTATTATGGACTGTGATTCTAGGGGTGGGGCTTTTGCAGATCAGGTATTTGCCAGCTGGGTGGCAGGTCTGTAGTTTGGCCAAGTGAAGATCAAAATGAAGATCCATATTTCACTTTCCCCAGTTGTCCCTACAATGTCATTTACACCTGACTCTGAGTCAGGGCCCAATCAAGATTTGAACGTGGCATTTGGTTGCTATGCCTGTTTAGTTTTCGTTCATCTAGAATGGTTCCCCCAATTGTTTGTCCCTTATCATATCAACTTTTGGAGAAGATAATCGGTTTCTTTATAGAAGGTTCCATCTTCTGGATGTTGTCAACTTGTTTCTTCGTGGTGTCATTTCACTTATCTCTCTCTTTCATGCAAAGTGGGAGTTAAGGCTCATTTGATTAATTTTTGGCAAGAGTATGTCACAGATTTTTTAAAATATTTTTTCAGATAATGAAACCAATTCAAAGTTATTATGGAAAAATTTAAAGAAAAAATAAATAAAGGCAGCCCATAGTCCTATCATTCCAAAATAAATATGTTTTGGTGCATTTCTTGCCAGTCTTTTGTTCTCTGCATGTATATAAAGAGAAACAATGAGAGAAAATATATAAATATCCTTTTTAAGAACAAAATTAAGCTCACAGATTCTCTGTGTGGGGAAGTGTGTGTGTATCTGTGTGAACCATCCATCATTTGATCAGTTGTCCTATTGTTGGGCATTAAGGTCATTTCCAGTTTTTGTCTTTTACATGTATGACAAACATCCTTGCATCCAAATCCTTACCTATCTTCTTCTAAAATGGAACTACTAGGCTAGTACTATGTACACCTTGGTACACATTAACAAGGTTCCATAGTTGATTAATTTATACATCCGCCAGCCATTACTCCCCTGCCCATTTTATTACAACTTCACCAAACCAGAATTTTCTTTAAAAATATTTTGATAGATGAAGACATAATGGTATCCAATTTTAGTTTTCATACCAGATTATTTAAGGAAGCTGAGCATATTTCCATACGCTCATTAGCCCATCATGGGGTTTTTTTAGTATAATTTTATCCATAATTTCTTGATTGCACAGTCCTTTATATTAAGAATAATCCTATGTCATATATGTTGCTCTTATCAAGTTGGAAAATGAAAGGCCGCTCATAGCCGCAGATTTCAATCATAGCCACTCTCTCCTTGGGATCACGCTGGAGTCTAGGGCCTGTTGAGAGGGTAGGAGCTTGGTGTAGAGAAAGCCCTCGGCACAGGGCCTGGGACACAGGAGGCACTCAGCAGAGGTTGGGAGCATACTGGTGATCCCAATAAGCCCCCAGGACACGTCCTCTCCTGTGACCAGAGGGACCCTGTCATAAACCACCAGCATGAAGCTCAGAGCTCCTCCCGACCTTGCCTCCCCATTCCCACTTCATTCCCTTCTCTCCATCTGCTCCTCGTTGAGTCCAGACCAGCTTGGATTTCCCTCTTGATTTTCCCTTTGTTGAACTACAGACCATGGTCCCCAGTTGACAAGGGCCTGATTTGCAGAAGCCCCACCCCCAGAATCGGGTTCAGAATACCTGGTTCAGAGGATTGCACCTCTGAAAGCTGCAGAAGGTGGGGGCCGGGGCGGGTGCAGAGGGAGATGCATACCTCCAAAGCAAGCCTAGTCCAGGCTGGCCTAAGGACTGAGGACATCCTGGGCAGCCTAATAATTTGGTGCCCCATCACACTGATATACTTCTTAAATTCTTTAATGGGAAGTAAATAGAAAGTAATTTTCTGTTTTAAAAAATAGTTTGCAGAGACAGCTTTCTCCCTCTATGTTCCCAGCACGGCTTCTCTAAACCTTTGCTCTGGTTTCCCTGTTGTGATCACCAGCAACTGCCTATCTCTTCCAACCAGACTGTGAGTGCCTGGAAGGTGGGGACTTTCCCTCTTTGTCTCAGAGTCCCCAGCACCTGGGGCAGTGTCTGGCACATAGAAGGTCCTGGAATGAATTGCTGACTCTCCTTCTGTAAAAGGCTGCAGTAGACACGTGGGCTCAAAGGGGAGAGCAAGAAACCTACACATTGCTGATCTCAGGCCCCTTTGGACACCGGGGCTCAGCCCTTATGACTTGGAGCCCCTATGCCTGGGCCCTGGAGGGAAGCCCAAGACTCCCCCTCCTCCCCTCAGTTCTTCTGGGAGCTGTCTGCATCCTGAGACACATTTGGCTCTTCTTGTCCTGGGTTAACTTTAAAATGCAGCAATTCCTCTTGGAGGAAGAGATGGAGACCGAGAGGGAGAGCAAGCTGGAAGTGATCTGAATGAGGGTGGGGGCTAAGTGGACCACGACGCTGTCCTGGACACCAAGGGTAGGAAATCAGATCGGAAGCCAAGAAGCTGTTGGCAAAAGTGTTGGGGTTAGCGAAAAGGGCATCATAAAATATCTGTTCTAAAGAGAAGTCACTGGGGCTGAAAGGCTAGGGCCTCGCCACTCTAATCCTGTTCCCAGCTCTCTGCTGCCTCTCCCCTGCGAGAAGCCTGGCCTCACACTTCTGTGCTGACCACATCAGCCTAGGCAAATAATAATAGTTGCCATTTGTGAATGTCCTCTGTGAACTCTGCTTCACATATGCTTTCTCCTTTAATGTAGACCTCACCGCTTCTCATCTGCTCTTTGATGTATGATGATACCTATCCTCACTTTTGTAGCTATAATAAACATCAATATAACAATAAAAAGCACTAGGGACTTCCCTGGTGGTGCAGTTGTTAAGAATCTGCCTGCCAATGCAGGGGACACAGGTTCGAGCCCTGGTCCGGGAAGATCCCACATGCCGCGGAGCAACTAAGCCCCTGTGCCACAACTACTGAGCCTGTGCTCTAGGTCCTGCGAGCCACAACTACTTAGCCCGCATGCTACAACTACTAAAGCCCGCGCACCTAGAACCCATGCTGCGCAACAAGAGAAGCCACCTCAGTGAGAAGCCTGCACACCACAACAAAAAGTAGCCCCCGCTCGCCACAACTAGAGAAAGCCCGCACGCAGCAACAAAGACCCAACGCAGCCAAAAATAAATAAATAAATAAATAAATTTATAAAAAATAAAATAAAATAACAAGCACTAAATTTTTATAATGAAAAAAAAACCTATAGATATGATGCTAACACCCCCCCTTGGAGCAGAGCTTGGCTGCACTAGGTTCCCAGTTATAACTGATGGGCTTCATCTTAGAGGATAAATCATTGGGTTCAGGCATCGCATAGATAAGCCATGCCTGCACCACCACCCCACTCCTATCCTCCAACTGCTCCCTCTCCCCAAGCCTGTCACATCAGAACTCAAAGCTTATGTTTGCATTAATATATCATTTACATAAAGTTCACCCATTTGAAGTGTACACTTTGAAGAGTTTGAGTAACTGTATACAGTCATGTAACTACCATCACAACACAGACCAGAACCATCCCCTAACCCTAATAAATCCCTCCTGCCCCTGTGCAGTTGCTCCCCGCCCCCCACCAGCCTCATGCAACCACTGGTCTGCTCTCTGTCATTATAATTTAGCCTTCTCTAGAATTACACATAAATGCTCTCATGTAATATATCACCTTTTGTGTTTGACTTCTTTCACTTTAGCATCAAGTTTTTGAGATTGATCCGTGTTGTTCCATGTATTGCTATTTTGTTCCTTTTTTTAATATAAATTTATTTATTTTATTTATTTATTTTTGCCTGCATTGGGTCTTTCGTTGCTGCGCGCAGGCTTTCTCTAGTTGCGACAAGTGGGGCTACTGTTTGTTGTGGTGCGCAGGCTTCTCATTGCGGTGGCTTCTCTTGTTGCAGAGCACGGGCTCTAGGCGTGCAAGCTTCAGTAGTTGTGGCATGTGGGCTCAGTAGTTGTGGCTCGTGGGCTCTAAAGCGCAGGCTCAGTAGTTGCAGCGCTCGGGCTTAGTTGCTCTGCGGCATGTGGGATCTTCCCAGACCAGGGCTCGAACCCATGTCCCCTGCATTGGCAGACAGATTCTTAACCACTGCACCACCAGGGAAGCCCCTATTTTGTTCCTTTTTATTGCTGAGTAGTATGCCACTGTATGCATATTCTACAATTTGTTTATCCATCCACCATTTGTTGCTTCCAGTTTTGGGTGATTATGACTAAAGCTACTATGAACATTCACACACACATCTTTGTGTGGATGTATGTTTTCATTTGTCATAGGTAAATATCTAGGAGTGGAATGGCGGAATCATATAGTAAGTTTATATTTAACTTTAAAAGATACAGCCATACTGTTTCCCAGAGTGACTGTACCACGTTGCATTCCTATCAGTAATGTGCAAGAGTTCCAATTGTTCCACATCCTTGTCAGCACTTGGTGTTGTCAGTTTTTGTTGTTATTTTGTGTGTTTTAGCCATTCTAGTAGTTGCATTGTGGTGTATTGTTGTGGTTTTACTTTGCATTTCCCTGATGACTAATGATGCTGAGTATCTTTTCATGTGCTTATTGGCCATTTGTGTATCTTCATTGGTGAAATGTCTGTTCAGATCTTTTTCCTATATTTGTATTGTGTTGTTTGTCCTTTTATTATTGAATTGTACAATGCCTACTTTTTTTTAAATTTATTTTATTCAAGTATAGTTGATTTACAATGTGTTAATTTTTGCTGCACAGCAAAGTGATTCAGCTATACATATACATACATTTTTTCATATTCTTTTCCATTATGGTTTATCACAGGATATTGAATATAGTTCCCTGTGCTATACAGTAGGACCCTGTTGTTTATCCATTCTATACATAATAGTTTGCATCTGCTAACCCCAAACTCCCAATCCATCCCTCCCCCACTCCCCCTTCCTTGGCAACCACAAGTCTGTTCTCTATGTCTGTGAGTCTGTTTTGTAGGTAAGTTCATCTGTGTCATATTTTAGATTCCACATATAAGTGATATCATATGGTATTTGTCCTTCTCTTTCTGACTTCACTTAGTATGATAATCTCTAGGTCCATCCATGTTGCTGCAAATGGCATTATTTCATTTTTTTATGTAAAATGCCAAATTTTTAATAACTAAATGTTCCCTATGACCCAGTCTGAGGCACGAAAGTCTGATTTCTGTCTCAACTGCTTTATCTCACTTAGAGAGACAGATTTAATAATAGTAAAATACAGAATGTGCCTCCATCCAAGTCATGCTGACCACCGAAAAGTTATTTTAATCCATTGCACCTTTTAAAACTGAACAAGCATTTGTCCTCTGAACCCTAAACATGGTTAATATGACTTTTAACTTCCTTTTTTCAGGAACATAAACATGTAACAATGCTTGTGTAAGAAAACACCCACACTTTAGCTGATACCTGCTTTTTCTCTTCTTATGTCAACTAAAGTTAAATAATCACCAACAGAACTTGGAGGAATCTATTCCAGAGATAAATCCCTTAGCTTCTTGATACTCTGATGGGTCATTGCTCTGAGTAAGAAAATCCTTACATCAGGAAATCTATGCCTTGGCTCAAATTCTTGGAGTTTCTGATTTTTACATAAAGTCCTAACCATGCCAAGGGGAACCCTTCCATAGAGTTCGTCCATGTGTCTGTGCTTCATTCAATTCTCTCCCATGGTGGGACACAGAATAAATCTAGTAAGTTTGATAATTTAATAATGGTTACCATTGTAGATGGCTTACTGTGTGCCTGGTCCTTGGAACTTGGAGTCCATAATCTCATCTAATCCTCAGGTAAACCCTGAGAAATGGTGGCTGTTATTATCCCCACTTATAGGTGTGGAAGCTAAAGCTTACAGAGGAGAAATAACTAACCTGCCCGAGGTCTCATAGCCAGCAGAAGCTGGGCCAGGTTCAAACATTGGATCCAGTGCTACTAACCACCCTACTGCACTGCCTCTCATTCTGTGTATCAGGATTGCCTCATCTGTTCAGCCAGAACACAGCGGTGCTTGCACGGTGGCCTCTGTGCTAGCCACACGGGTGGGCTTTCCCCCTTTATTCGCCCTCACTCTATTTGACCAGTTGGAAGGCTAACACTGCATTTCCTAGACTTCTGGATGTGAATGAGGTTGTGCCAATGAGATGCAAGGTTAGGAAATGTTATGGGTTAAATTGTGTTCCCCCGAAAAGATATGTTAAAGTCCTAACCTCCGGTGCCTGTGAATATGACCTTTTTTGGAAATGGAGTCTTTGCAGACATAATCAAGTTAAGATGAGGTCATTAGGGTGTGTCCCTATCCAATATGACTGGTGTCCTTGTAAGAAGAGGAGAATGCCATGTGAAGACAGAGACACATGGAGAACTTCATGCGACGACAGAGGCGGCGATGGGAGTGATGCAGCTTTAAGCCAAGGAACACGGCCACCACCAGGGGCTAGGAAGAGGCAAGGAAGGATTCTACCTAGAGCTTTAGAGGGAACATGGCCCCGCCCTCACCTTGATCTCAAATGTCTAGCCTCCGGAACTATGAGAGAATAAATTTCTGGTTTTAGGCCACCCAGTTCGTGATACTCTGTTACCAGCCTGAGCTGACTAACACCGGAAGGTAGAGCAAGGCAGAGGCTGCTGGCAGGCAAGCTGGGGGCCGGGGGCATGAGCAGTTTCAGGGGCCAACTCTCCGCCCACTGCCATCACAGCTTGTGGCCAGAGACAGTCACAGCAGGTCCTGGCTCTGGATCTTGGCTTTGAGGCTGGACCTTGAAGGCTGTGCTCCAGTAGTGGTCCCTAGCTCCACTTCTCCAGCCCTTCCAACAGCTTTTGTAAGGGCTCAATTCCCTGGGTTAAATCCTTTTCTGCTCTATTTCCTGTACTGAACCCTGATTGACACACATTCCTAATGCTGCTAAATATTGGATAGACTTAAAAGTGGAGAAGATTCCCGTGTGGAAATCAGGGCAAGCTGTACTAGAAACGCAGCTGCAGGGGTGGAGGGCTTCAAGCCTGCCTTGGTCCGCAGGTCTCTCTCTAATCTCCAGGTAACGCACTTTTCCGTCCTTTCGCAGAGCTGACATCCTCAGTGGGTTTCACCCCACTTGGGTTGGCAACCTTTGCTGGATTGTTCTATTGTCAACTTGTTTACGCTGGGAATTCTGTTTTCCAAAATTGCCTTCCTGGTATGGTTCTGAGTTTGATTTGGCCACAGCTGAAGTTCTGCAAGACCCAAGAAGCAGAACTGATGCAGCAACCCTGAAGGTTGTTATTGGCGGGAGGCACTGAAAGAGAGTTTGTCACACCCTCCTTGCTCTGTTTCCCCTCCTGACTGCCAGGTGCCTGACCAGTAATGGCCCAGGGTCACTGTTGGATGCTGCACTGTCACCTCCCAGAGACAGTAGCCGCTGCTCTTTGGTTAGCACTTAGGATGGCTAATCCCTTCTTTGTATATCCTGTTTCTCCTTGTCCCAGAGCTAGGGGCACCGTCTGCTCAGAGTTCCTGCATTTTCTCCTTTTTTCAGGCTTTTTCTTTTCTTTTTTGGAATCAGGATGCAATAGGATAGATTTCCTTCCAAGCCTCCATCTCTCTCCTGTTTGATTCACATGATTCAGGTAGTTTTCTTTGATGCTTGTCCTATTTTGAGGTTGGGTGATGGGGGAGGGAAGGACAAGGAAGGATTTAAGGGTCCTTTCTTGTAGCAGGATCCTGTGGGGACTGTTATGGGGCTAACCGATGCATGTACGTCTCAAAATGTCAGAAACCACAGGCAGATTGGAGGGTTGAGAAAACTCTCAGTGAGAACCATCAAGCTGCTCATTCTGTCTGTCTTGATAAATGCCCTTTTTATTAGGGGATGAGGGTGTTATGGTGATGGGAGAGGGCTGAATAGGGAAGGGTTTGGTGTTTTGGTTTTATGTGATTATTTATAGGCAGGGGCATAACTTGTATGAACCACTGTAAAAGTTTTCTTCTCTGAGCTGTACTGAATTCATGTCCCCCTAACACTGTGGACACCATAAGGGAGGAGAATGCTGTTTTCTATGATTCCCAGACCAGGTCAGTTCCTACCTTCTTGACATTGCCCAAAGACCAACAAGGAACCCACAGCTACTAAAGAGGGCAGGGAACAGCCGGGGCAGGTGACTCAGTGGCTGGGAATGGACGTGTTTTATTGGTCATCTTTCCATCCATTTCTTTGGGCTCTAGAATTTGCACATGTTGGAGTGAAGTGTGTGGTTGCAGTTCTGAACTCGTCATGACGTTCTGATGCATACAAACTGCTTTCACTTGCAAAAAAGACACAGAGCCTGGCTGGAAAAAATCACATGTCAGACTTGAGTCATCTGTCCTTAAGGAAATTCTTGGACTGTGGAAATCCTTTTTTGATATTCTGGCCGACCCCACATTTACTCACATATGGGAGAGCCTGGGGAGATCCTCTCAATAGCTATCACAACACTTCTATCTCCACCTGAAATCTCGGGACCACCCAGACCTTCTCACCTTTGGCTTCCGTGGCTCAGGGAAGCAATCATATTGCCACAAGCTCCGGGAAGACTCAGGCTTGCTTCACGCACACTGCTCTTGACTGCTGGCATTAACCTTGCAGACAGAGGCCCTAATTATACCAGTCACTCTGCCCGATAGACCTGGAGTATCCCCATGATTAATAGGAGAGATTCAGTCAAAACACAAGATATCTCATTTCCCAGTTGGGTGTACAAGCAAAGTACTGCGGAAATGTAGCCTCCACTACTCCAGCTGAAATGTCTCGGCAGGTTTCCTTCTATTCCCAAGCAATTGGAAACAGCAAGGGTGTCTCCTTAGAATCCAAAATCATATTCAGGAAGAGGTGGGGGAGGTAGTCATTAGAGGTCCCAGGTGGTTTTTTAACAAAAGTCACTTTATATAAGTTCACTATAGAAGAGTTGGAAATTATAGAAAAATATATGAAAGAAACCAAAAGTCATGCACAATCCCACCAGCCACAGATAACTCTGGCATTTTTGGGTATCTATTTCCATCTGTTTTGATGCATACATAGAGTAATAGCTCACACAAAATACTCTGTTTTTTGATTTTTTTTTTACTTTAGCATACTATCCAAATTATTAAATACTGCCAGTCAACACATATGGAGCATTAGCTGTGTACTGAGACCAATTTTCCACACTCCATACTCTACTGATAATACCTCATTTAATCCTCTCAAGTACTAGAAAGAAAGCTACTTTTATCTCCACCACTCTACAGATGAGGAAATTGAGGTGAGGAGGTATTAAAACAACTTGCCCAAGGTCATTAGTTAATACACAGTAGAGTTAGGATTCAAATCCTGGCAGCCTGGCCACAAACCTGTGCTCTTAGCTGCCACTGTGCCGTGCTCTGGTTTCCAGTGCTGGCTCCCCAACAAATGAGCTGTTGACCTTGGTAGGTCTCTGGTCCTTCTTGTCACAGCTTGTGTAGGCCTGGCACCAAGGCATGCTGTGCAAACGTTTTCTGAGCACCTACTATGTGTAAGGTGCTGTGGCTGCAAATTTAACAAACACAGGGTCCTGTTCTCAAGAGTGTCAAAAGGTCATAAGGAGACAAACACCGTTTCCTTAAAGCATGGCATAGCCAGGGAATTCATGGAAAGACCTCCAGGGGGTGTCCTGCAGGCAACAGCGAGAGCAGGACCTGCTGTTTGGGGTGACCCTGAAAGTGGCCAGCAGCCCAGCTTTCAGCACCTGAAAGAGGGGGATTGCTCTAAACAGTTGTGGATCCTCGTAGGGTTGACCTGGCCAGGACCGGGGCAGTAATGCTGCTTGGAATCAGGTGGTGAATGAGCCGTGTTTCCAGGAAGTGCATTTGTTGCCATGGTGCCCAGATAGCAGGAGGGACCAGAGAGAGAGGAGCCTCTGTGCCATCTGCCCTGTCCCCGGGAAGGTATTTATGGGGGGAGGATGAGCCCAGGAAAGAATTAGGGACCAATTCCAACCCCAGGAGGACAAGAGGAGGACGACGTTCCTGGCCACGGCCTGGCCTCCTACAGGCGAGGCTCTTGGAAGCCTGAGCTTTGAGTGACAAGGTTGCTCAGGGCAGCCGACGCCACGCTGCCAGCCTTGGCCAGGACCCCTCATCCTCAGAGCTTGCAGCCAAGTGACAAGCTGGGCTGCCACTCCTGTGTTCTCCCTCTTTCATCTGTCCTACTCTGCGGATGAGAGGAAATGGGAGATGCTTTGAATAGTGAAAGCAGCAGGCCAGGGTAAGGCCTCTATAGGTGTGCTTATGCCTGCAGAAAACTAGGTCCTCGTCATTAACCCATGTCTCATGAAAATTGAACCCGTCCCCCTCCAGGCTGGCGACTGGGCTGTGCCCCTCTTGTCAAAGAACTGTCAGTGTCTGGGAAGCATGGACAGGCCGTATTTTCCTGCTAGAGAGTCCTGACTACAGCCCCCAGGCATGTCCTCCGGGCAGGCACTGAGTCGAGACTTTTCTGTGCACTATCGCACAGAACCCACACAGCATGAGGCAGGTTCTAGGATTTCTCTTGCGTGGACAAGGAAATGAGCCTTGGAGAAGCCAGGGCCACACCGGGGCCACATTGGGGCCATGCTGCTACTGAGTGACAGAGTTTGGATTCAAACCCAGAGGCATCTAATCACAAATTGCTCGCTTGGTCTTGTGTGACTGCATCCATTTGTGTGACACTTGAAGCTCACTTTGGCCTGGAAATAAACTAACAGTTTAAATCCTTTGGGCTCATTTGGTGTCATTTTATTTAGGCAAAGTGTTACTGGGTCAGGGAACCAGAGAAGTGGCAGGTGGGTTCTGTCTTTATCTGTCTCAGAGCCCAGGTGTCCAGGTTCCAGTCCACACTCCAACCCCACCGAGGACTCCAAGGAGAGCTGGGAGGGGCGGCACGGTTGCCTGCTCACTCCTGTATCCACAGCAACTAGACCAGCATCTGCCCCACACCCAGGACTCCATCCACACGCTGCATGAAGAGGGGGTGAGGCTCAGGACACCGAGGCTGAAGGCAGACTCCTATCCATCAGGGAAGCTCTTTCTCACCTGTCTCAACCAGCCTCCTTACCTCCCCACACACCCCCTGTTCTGGTAGAGGTCGTCTGCACCCCACCACGTCCCACCTCTCATTTTGCTTATGACAAAAGGATGCCCTCCTACCAGGCATACACCACTCCCGTCTCCAAGGCCCAGATCCACATTCCTCCCTCTTGCACAGAACTCCCCACCAGCCAGTGGCTTCCTCCTCCTCTCAACTCCTGGCACATCTGTCTGAGCTGCGAAAGCCTGGGGGCCCCTCCAGAAGGTCCCCCATCCTGCTCTCCTTCCCCTCTGTCTCCCACTTGCCATTTCATCCTCACCATTTGTGTGTGTGCTGGAGTGGGGGGATGCAGTAAGGAACTGTTGCATCACAGCTCTTGTATTGTTACAGGAGGTAGGAAATTATAAAGACATTACGTTTCTAGAATGATGCTTGCAGAATAATGTTTGTAGAATGATATTAGCACTAAGCATATTTCAGTCCCAGCTTCTTCTTTTGTTTTTAAGACTCTGAAATTCCAAGTCTAATTTTTCCGTGCCCATTAAAAAATTGAACCTTCCTGTGGGATTTTACCACCACCATCCCCCACTTTCATCAGGAGCTTACATGCCGTGTACTTACACTCCCACCACACAGGTAGCAATCCAAACACACAGCAGGCCCTGATTCTGGACAGAGAGACCTCTGCCAAAGCTGGGGGAAGAAAATTGAATCCCATTCATTCATACTTTCATGTTTGCTGAGTATCCCCTATGTTCCAGGCACTGCCTTGGGGACACAGTAGTGACTAACATTCCAGTGCAGGGAGCCAGGAGAAGGCAGATAGCACTTTCTAGGGAGGGAAGGAGGTGCTATGGAGAAAGTAAAGCAGAAAACTGGACGAGTGGTGGGAGCCCAGCGTGGGCTCCAGGCAGAGATCAGCAAGAGCAAAGGCCCTGGGGTGGGAGCGTGCATGGCAAGCCAGGCCCGCAGGAAGGCAGAGGAGTGGACCATGGCAGTGGACCAGGGAGAGAGTCAGGTGCCGAGGTCGGGGCAGGGGGTAGATCATAGGACCTTGCAGATGACTTCACATGGCTTTGTGTTGTGCCCAGGTCAGCTGGAGAACCTTTGGAGGATCTTGACTTGTTTTTTTACTTCTGTGTTAAAGAATCACTCTGGCTGCTGAGTGGTGAACAGACTTGGGGGCTGGGGCAAACGTGGATGCAGGAAAACCAGTTTGGAGGCTGATGGTGGTCTAGGGGCTGGATTCTAGGTACACTTTCAAAGACAAGCTGATGGGATTTCCCGATGTCTTGGATATGAGTGTTAGAGGAAAAAGAAGTTTGATGAAGTTGACTTTATATGGAAACCATTTTCAAAGTGCTCATGTGCATATTATTAGGATCTTTGATGACCCCTGGGAGGTGGGTGGGACTTCTCTTTACAGATGAAGAGTCTGAGGGCCAGAGAGAGAAAGGGCTTGTCCCATGTCACAGGTGTTGTTTCCTAGACCCAGGCCATTGGCTGCTCCTGAGGCATTTAATCTCGTTTCGTGCTGTATGTTCTGAGAGAGCCTGAGCAGGAGGGCTGTGCAGGGCAGGAGAGGGTGAGCTGGGCCCCAAGAGGGGGTCTGCACAGAGGCCAGTGTGAAAGGAGTCAGGGCACCACAGGCGGGGCCCGGGGTTATGGTCGGAGGCTGTCTCTGCACCCTCCACCCTGCAGAGCAAACGTCGTTCACCCTCAGTAGAAAGACGGTGAAGGTGGCACCCTTGGCTCTGCCGGCTCCCCTCTGGCACTAGACTACAGAGTCGATTCTACTCATTACCACCCCGAGCTGCCACTCCAGCACCTTCCATGGTGGTCACAGCATGACTTGTTGGTGACACAGAGGTCCCACTGGCCTCAGAACAGTTGGGGAAACCCAGACCCTTTGCAGTAATTCAGGGAGGAAATGGGATAAATGTGCTGCCAGAGAGGGTGACCCTATGCTGCCAAAAGGCTCAAGACATCTTGTCACCCAGTTCCTTAGTGGGATCCCAGCTGGAACAGAATCTAGCCCTTACGGTTCAAGAGACTTCAATGCTGGGGCTGTTATTACAGAGTTTGGGCAGGTTAAGGAAACCCAGAGACCAGCCGCAATGGGGGCTGTTGTTACCACCGGACCTAAAAAGGAGGAGGAAAGGTATTCCTGGAGGCCTGAGGGGCTGGAGCGTGAAGGAAGGACTGCCCCGAGGGAGCAGTGGTCATGGGGCCACATCCAGGGCCAGAGCAGGGCCAACAGGGCAGACCTTCCCCGGCTCTCCTCCCCGAGGAAGGTCGCGCATTGGCCAACCCAGCCAGAATCCAGAAGGCGAGGGAACCCCTGGTGCTGCCATCCTCAGGACCAGCCTTGGGGTACACAGGGCAGGGCCAAGAACAGAAGAAGAGAGAGGCAGAGGGAGAATAACAAACACACCAGAGATGCCTCAAACCTGGGGGAAATGTGTGCTTAAACACTACATTGATCGTTCATTACTGCTTTCCCTGAACCTGTGCTTAAGTTACCGCTGGAGAAAATCAAGTTCTCTGGAAAGAATATCCTGGTAGGAATAGTGATTAGGTACTAAAATCCAGAGACTGTGAAATCTTGACTCCTGGGGACTTTCCAAAACAGACTTAAAAAATCACTGACTTCAGATGTCAGAGAGCTTCCAGAAGGCAGAGGAATAGACCTAAGCCCCAGGAAGTCATTTCTAGCTCTAGTGTTAACGTATGTGATCCAGTATTTTCCAAAGTGGCCTATATAATTTTGATATAATGGAAACATAAGTCATTTTCCAGGCAGAGTCTATACTAGCAGATAGGCTACTACTATGTAACCCTTTTCAGGGCAGACACATCTTGATAATTGGGATTGTGTAGATGGGTCTTAAAGTCCTCATAAATTCTAAGTAATTAGGATGCTTTGGAACCAAAAGGAATTTGTTGTAAACTGGGACTAAACATGTTGCCTTCTTAGTGTGAAGTTTTTTTTTAATTAAGACTTTTTTTATTCCTCTTTTTCCTCAACTAAAATCTAGGTTTCCACAGGCGACCAGCTGGCCTTTTGATTTGAGCAGAATTTGCTGCTGCTTATAAAGTCAAAGATCAATGCTTATCAAAAATCGTCAGCCTGGAAATCTCTTTATTTTCCTGAGCTGTGTAGGCGGCTTTTCTGATAACATGCACTCACTCTGGTGCTACATTTTGGAGGCGGTCTGCATCTGAAAAGCACCCTACAATCTTCTTTCCCTCCCAACACCCAGGCACATTGGTCGGCAATTCCCATCAGTTCTTTCTAGCTGCTCCATGGGGTCAAGGCTGGGTCACAAAGCTCTGAATTCACTCCATCTATCCAGAGAGGGGGAGATGGGAGCGCAGACCTGTAGGAGGGCCTCCACACTTCGCTTAGATGCACCCTCTTTAGGTCCCTGTCTCCTTCGCCTTCTCTCTGTGGCTGCCTCATGGTGTTTCTGTCCTTTTTTGCCCTTTTTTTCCCCTTTCTCCTCTGGTAGAAATTTTTGGGAAAGGATCTTAAATTGTAAGGGTTTGCACTCCCACTCCTTTAAATCATCTCTAGATCACTTATAATACCTAATACAATGTAAATGCTATGTAAACAGTTATAAATACAATGTAAATGCTATGTAAATAGTTGCCAGTGCACATCAAATTCAAGTTATGCTTTTTGGAACTTTCTGGAATCTTTAAAAAAATATATTTTCTAGGGGACTTCCCTGGCGGCCCAGTGGTTGGGACTCCCCTCTTCCGCTGCAGGGGGCAAGGGTTCGATCCCCGGTCAGGGAATTAGGATCCTGCATGCTGTGCAGTGTGGCCAAAAAATTTTTAAATAAAATAAAATAAAAAATATCTGCTACCCCTGGTTGGTTGAATCTGCAGATGTGGAAGGCGGACTGTAATTCTTCTGAAAAAAAGAAGGCAACCTTCACTGACAGTGCATACATTCCTCCAGCTGATAGGCGGCACTGCATTAGATTACTGTCAGTACCCTAGAAATTTAAAAGGAAAAATTTGTATTTCTAGATATAATTAAACAGTTGTGATTTCCACTTGATTATCTTTCTTTTCTTTTATCATGCCATTTCTTTTAGTTCAATATAGCAAGAAAAAAGATGAAAAAGGAACTCCAATCCTATGTAAAAGCTTGTGCTGATGAATTAAACCAAAGCACCTCATTCATTCATTCATCCAATCATTCATTCAATGATATTAACAAGGGATACTTTTTGAGTATTTACTCTCTGCCAAACTTTATGCTAAGAACTTTAGATGATTACCTCATTCAATCTATATAATTACTCTATGGGATGACTGCTAATATTATCACTATTTCATAAGTAAGAAATTTTCAAGAAATATGCCAGGTCCTATGCTAAATGGGGAGGAACAGAAAAACTAACATATTTTCTTGGTATCAAGGATTTAGGACCATGGAGGCAGAGACAAATGCATTAACAAAAACGAAAAATAAAATATTATAGGAGCCACAATGAGCAGCTGTTAGGGTCCAGCTGGGCACAAAGGAGGGAATGGTCCCCTCTCCTTAGTGTTATTCAGCTGGCTGTAAGTCCTGAGGCTTTCCAATGGGTTGGGAAAAAATGGGCCTAGCACCAGCATCTCAACACACTTTTTTTTCAGCCAAAGCTCTTGGCTACTCCCCCTTTTCCCAATCACCTCTGCTTGCAGGTTCCCCCTCCACCCTATTGACTGTGTTATCCCCCAGACCCTTGGGTATGCTCACCCCCAGCCCTAGAAAAGCAAAGCCCAATACTTTCTATGATAACCATGTTGTGATGTAAAAAGTATACTCTGTTAACTGCAGGTACCCTAAGCCCTCTTAGGAAAGCCAGCCTGGGAAGATACCATGATCAACTTTTGAGGGCAGAGCAGGGAGGTTACAAGGTGAAAAGTCAAAAGTAATGCTTAAAGATGAGAGAGTAAGAGGAATTTGCTCTGCTCCTGAGAGGAAGAAGGAAAAAGAAATGAGGCAGAGAGAAGCCAGAGCTACCCAGAGGGTGGGTCCCTAGGGGTAAAAGTAGCAGAAACAGGTGGTCCATGCTGGTGGCCCGAGGAAGCTTCTAAGAATGAGGACGCCTAGTGGCCAGTTGTAGTTGTAATCCCTTTCTTCCCATCCCCACCGCAACACACACACACACACACACACACACACACACACACACACACACACACACACACACACACACACACACACACACACACACGGTAGAGAAGTCTACCACACTCAGGAATACCTTGACACCTTTTGGAGGAAAACAAAGGGCTGAATCTTGTGTGAGGGTGAATGCACTGTGGCATACAGACAGGGAGCTAGGTGCAGGGGCAGATCCAAATTTCATGGAATCTGAAGCTCATACAGTTTGGTGAGATGCCCTTAAAGAAAAATAATATAAAAATATCAACCTTTTGCAAATTTTACCAAAACATATGACCACGTGAACACTTTGCTAGGGCCTCCCACAAGGGAACAGCCCTGGAATTTAAGCTTCATTAGCTTTTTTATAAATCTTTCACTGGGAAGACGTGACCACAGGAGAGCCAGGCCCCATTTGAGAATCCTCAGAAATTTTTGAGGGGGCTTTGGGCTCCATAGTCCACACAATGGGGGAGTTTGAGTCAAGCTGATCTAGATCTCAGGGGCTGGCTGGATATGACTGACAGCTGGGTTATAATCACCTTCCTAGTCTCCAGAACAAACTACAATCTCAGAGGAGGAGAGACCAGGGTGAAGGAGCGACTGAAGGCAGCTGCGTCGGAACCTGGAAGGGTAAGTCTGAGAGCTTGCGTTTCTGGAGGGGATGGGAGGGAGGATGAGCACAGGCCTGCAGAGTGAGGTGAGCCGGCTCTATAAAAGCTCTTCAAGTCTAATTAGAAAATTGCAATGGAGAGATCCCCTGCCCTCTCCTCCATCCCAGGGTACACAGCAAGGTCTGTCCTCCACTCTGATTACCCTCATTTTGGAGCTCAGAAAGAAGCTAATCAGAAGACTCACATTGTACAAGCTACTTCAAGTGCAATTTAGAATTCAGCGTGACAAAGGGAGTCATCGGGTGTGTGATTATAGAGAAATATTCCAACATAATTAAGGCATGAAGGTGCAGGGGTGGGCGGTTGGACAGGGATGGTCAGAAGAAACCGGGCACAGCTCACCACCACTCTCAATAGCTCCCAGCTCTGCACTCCAACCAATGAGGAAACACAGCTTCCCTGTGTTCCTGCGTGCCCAGTAGCATCGCCAGTAATCCTCACAGCCCTCTCAGTGGCGTGTATTAGTTTTCTCTTGCTGCTGTAACAAATTACCATAAATTTAATGTCTTAAAATAATACATTTATTTTCTTATAGTTCCATAGGTCAGAAGCCTGAGATGAGTCTCACTGGGCTTAAATCGAGGTGTCAGCGGAGCTGCATTCCTTGTTGGAGGCTCTGGGGAGAAATCATTCTCTTGTCTTTTCCAGCTTCTGGAAGCTGTCTACACTCCTTGGTCATGGTCCCCTTCCATCTTCAAAGCCAGCAAGTCTTTCTCACATCTCATTACTGTGACATTGACTCTCCTGCCTTCCTCTTTCACATGTAAGGATCCTTGTGATTACATTGGCCTCACCCAGATAATCCAAAATAATCTCTTTATTTTAAAGTCCAGCTGATTAGCAACCTTACTTCTCTTTTCCCAAATAATGTAACATATTCACAGGTTCCAGGGATTAGGGGATTAGGATGTGGACATCTTTGGGGCCATTATTCTGCTTCTCACAATAGGAAATATTATTATCTCCTATTTTCCAGGGGAGGAATATGAGGCACAGAGAGGTCCTGCGGCTTGCTCAACATCACAGAGCCAGTGAGCAGTAAAGTTGGGATTCACCCAGGCCCATTTGATGCCAGACCCTGTATTCTTAACCTTTAAACTGTACTCCTTTCATATAATCATTGTTCTTTTGTTCAATACTTTATTGAATTTTATTTGACACTTCCATTGATAGAAGCATTGGGTAAGGCAAAGGCTCTGGGGGCAGGAATTGCTGGTGGTATGGACACGCAGGAGTGGGAGAGGCATACTGTATACCCCATAACAGTGCCAAGTGGGGGACCATCTGCTTGTGTTAGGTCACAAGAGACCTGGGTTCACATCTCAGCTCTGTCACTTGTATCTATGTGCCTTCCAGCCAATTGCTGGATCTCTGAGTTTCCTCTGCAAATGATAATAACAGAACCCACCTTACAGGCTTGTTATAGTAACTAGAACAGCATGTATGAAGCTCCCAGCTGTGCCTAGAGCACAGGTGGTGTTCCATGAATGCTGCTGTTATGCCCTCTCTCTCCTTGGCCCCTCTCCCCAAGGAACCTTAACTTCTCACAGGTAGGTATTAACAGGGGAAATGGTGGCTGAGATTTCTGGATTCTGAGGAAGCAGATCTGGGGAAGCTGAAACAGAGCAGGTAGGAGGAGGACAAGGAGCTCTGCTTTCATCTGTCTTAGGTAGTGCACATTAGATTTAGTTAGAGAAAAAGGGCTCTGTGGCCAAAACACATTTTAAAAACACTGATGTCTCCCTCCCTCCCTTCCTTCCTTCTTTGTGTTTTTAGAAAAGTTTGGAAGAAGGAGAGGAGAAATGAAATGTCCATTAGGTTTAGAGTTCTTGGTTGCAAGCAACAGAATCTGACTCTGACTAACTTAGATGAAAGTTGAAATTTAGTGGAAGGACATGGGGTGACACCAAATTGAAGACAAAGCTGAACATCTGGGTCTCGGGAAGACAGGAGCATGTAGACAGCAGGAAGGAATAGATAGCCTCTTCAGGGCAGCAATGCCCTGAGTGGAGCCCTTCCCGCTGGGCCCCTGGGCTTGGCACTGGGTCCACTATCCATCTTCCTTGGAAGCAGAGTTACTGGACTAGCCTGGGATACTTGCTGGCCCCACGTCTCAGTGGGCAGGGAACCTTGACTGACTGTCCCTCCAGAGCATCTCCAGAGGGCACGATGGGGTTCCCCAAGAAGATGCCAGCAAGCAAACAACTGTCACCTTTGACAAAGGTCACCTTTGCAAAGCAACCATTGGTCACCTTTGCTATGTCTGAAAATGTATCTTTCACCCCTGCCCTGCCTCCAGGACTCTCTTTCATTTCCTCGTTCATTCTATTTAAACTGCAAAATGTCATTTTTGTAGCTACTGCCACCCCCCCCCAAAAAAAAAAAACAACAGGAAAAAGAAAAGCTTCATGCTTCTTGGACCTGGGGAGAAATACTTTATGTTTTACTATAGGGTCAACCGAGTTTGGTTAATACGGGACCCTGAGCATAGTGACCTTTTGCTGTGTCAACATCAGTCGAAAAAGGACCACTATGTGACAGAAGACCCACCTGTTAAAACCTCATATTTTACAGTTGAGACACAGGTCAGAGATGCTCAGTGACCTGCTCAAGGTCACAAGGCAGTTGAGAGGCAGGATCTCTGCTGGTTCCTTCCATTAAACAACCTAGGCCTTTGGAGTGGCAGTGCCTCATCAAGAGGGAGCTTCCTCTTATCTGTCATGTACAACGTTGCCCCATCATGGATGAGGATGTGAGTGGTGCCTCCTGGCGTTTGCGGTACGATATGGCGCTGAAACCCAGCACCCAGGGATGGGCCCCTGGGCGATGGAGCTCCGCTGGCTGTGCTTGAGGTGTCCAGAGTCAGATGCAGCTCCCTTGTCAGTCCATGCCCCTGAGGGCTTAAAAAAGGAAAGAAAGAAAAAGAAAAGAGAAACACTTCCAACCTCTGATTTTACAGAACAAGGCAAATTTCTCATTTTGACAGAATCAAAACCCAAATCCGTCTTACAAGAGACCAAAGGAAAAAACAAAGTTCAATAGATTTTTTTTCTTAAACTGTTGGATCCCATTTGAAAGGAAATGGGGTTCTTTCTTTAAAAGAGAGACACAAGAGAAATGAGAGTCCCTCCAGGATGGAGAATTCAGAAGTATGGTGTCCCTACATGCCCGGAAGCCAAGGGAGGGTCAGCAGTTTCAGGGTGTGGTTGACAGGTGATTTGACCAGGGGATGCAGAACTGGAAGAGGGTAAGGTTTCCAGAAGAACTGGGGGGTCTCTTACTGTCCAGTGACTTCCAAATGGCATCCTTCAGTTTCAAGGAGGGCAGGGCAGTGTGAGCTACTCAAATCAAAGTTGGCACTACAGTGAGCCTCCAAGCCCCACCTCCAAATGCTGGGCCTAATTGTCTTGCTCTAAAGTAGATGGAATCTAAGCCCAAACACCCCATTCTACCTTTATTGCATTTCTAGGCTGTCCTTGCCCCCAGACTTTTCTTCCTGATGGGCCACTTGAGTGAAAAACAAAACAAAATAACCCAAGACCTTGCAGCAAAATGAAGCAAAACCAATCATGTATTTCACCAGGAATAAATTATTCTGTTGTTGATTTTTTAATGCAGACACTTTGCCTTGGTATGATTTATACCTCATTTTATCTTTCCGATACATTTAGCCATCAGTTGGTGGGAAGTTTTCAGAGCCCTTATCAAATGTCATCTTATCCAAGAGATTGGCCATCCTATCCCCAAGAGAATATGCCCTAGTACCTAGAAAACCCCTGGCATATATTAGGTGTCCAATAAATATTTGTTGAATGAATGAATGACAAATTCTTTCACTCAGATGCGCCCAGACCCGGTTGTGCTGATGCCCGCAATATTCATCAACTACCCTCCGAGGTAGATACAGTGGGCACAGTATGGGAGGGATAAAGGGAATAGTACCCCAGGTTGCAGCCCTGGAGGACTTGAATGTGTAATTTGGGAGGAAAAAAAAAATGTACGTGTTATAGAAGTTAGTGAACTCGTAACAGAAACAGAGCAACAAGGAGGCAAATAGGGCCGTCCATCTGCAAGTGATTTCATTCATCCATCAAATGTCCTGAGTGCTGACTGAGGCTGGCTGCTCAGCTGAGTGCTGGGGCATGATGAATCCTGAGGTCCACCCTGCCCTCCCCGAGCCTTGAGTCTGGTGGGGTGAAGGGAGAGTGAGAAGAACGCCCAGAGCCAGAGACAATTTAAGTCTCAGGCTTTATAAGAAACTTATTTAATATTCTTTAATTACCTTAAAATCAATGTAGAAATTTGACTAAGAATTGAGGATTGGAAAATCTATTTTAAGTTCATGTAATTGATTTTGTGGGATCAACTTTTAGAGCTGGGCAGAGCTTGGAGATCCTCTAGCCCACCCCACCCCCTCCTTTATTATCGAATGTGGAAAGCAAGGCTCAGATCAGCCAATGAATAGTTTTCCATATAAGAAAGAGGGCCCAGATCCCTAGGGTGACAAAATCACAATCTCTATATGGTCACGTATAGTGGGGAAAGCATACAATATGATAGCGACTTTGTGGTCATGGAATTTTACTTTTTAAATTTTATACATCATTAAAGCAGGATGTGAGATTTGTGTGTTTATCAAAATGAGAGTGTATGCCTGACCCAGTCCTCTGCCAAAGTAACATTGTTGTGAAAGATAAGGAAAGAGAGAGAAGCTGCCCAGATCAGAGGAAGCCATGGAGACCTAGTGACTGTATGTGCCATGATAAATGACTCATGGTTATGTAAGATGTTAACAACAGAGGGACCTAGGGGAAGAGCACACAGAATTTTCTGTACCGTCTTTGCAAATCTTCACAATTATTTGAAAATAAAAAGCAATTTTTTTTTTCAAATTGCGGTTTTTCTTTTCTTTTTTTTTAAATTAATTAATTTATTTATTTTTATGGCTGTGTTGGGTCTTCGTTTCTGTGCAAGGGCTTTCTCTAGTTGTGGCAAGTGGGGGCCACTCTTCATCGCAGTGCGCAGGCCTCTCACTATCGCGGCCTCTCTTGTTGCGGAGCACAGGCTTCAGACGCGCAGGCTCAGTAATTGTGGCTCACGGGCCCAGTTGCTCCGCGGAATGTGGGATCTTCCCAGACCAGGGCTCGAACCCGTGCTCCCTGCATTGGCAGGCAGATTCTCAACCACTGCGCCACCAGGGAAGCCCAAAAAGCAATTTTTAAGAAGGAGAGCATGGTGTGGTAGATCGTATTTTCTAAAAGTGGATGCCACATGGTCTTCCAAAGTTTGCCACCTCCACGTCAAGAGGTAGAATCTATGTTCTCTTCTTTGAGGGGGCGCAGGTTACTTACCTTCTCTGTGCTTCTGCTGCCCTGTAAAATGGGGAAAAAATGCTAGAATTGTTTTTACTGTGAAATGGGAACACACACGTAAAGCACGTAGACAGAGCTTGGAAATGTTGGATGTCATTATCGTGGGGCACAAGTTAGGAACCCAGTTATCAGAGCTGGACTGGCAACCAAAGTAACTTAATACAGAATCCCGGGAATTCCTTAAACTCCTCCTGTTTCAGGGGAGAATCCTTCCGGGGGGTGGAGATGCAAGTTTGCAGGTGGACTCTGGGAGAGACGGGATGGAGAAGATAAATGCAGAGACCAGGGATGGATGATGATGTGTAGTGCATTCGCTCGGGGGAGGAGGAAACCTCCATAGTCTGGGGCGATCAGGGGTGGTGTCAGGAGGGGGTTAACTGTAGCTGTACCTTGAAGGCTGGCTCAGGTGCAGACGAGCAGAAAGGCAGGGAAGGGTAGCAGAGGTGGAACCAGGGCCTCACCAGGGGCCTGCCTGGGCACACGTTTAATGTTATTTGCCTTTAGCTATCCTTCTTTCTCGATTTTTACCAATGTGAAATGGTGGAAAAGAATCTGTACATTTCATCATTTTAAGGATAATAGACTGTAGCCATGAACTCAAAGTTCCTGCTGGCCTACATGTACTCGTCAGCTGAGCCCTCTCCCTCCAAGGTCACGTGTCCATCAAATGGCACAAATTGGAGCTTATACCCAAGACTGGCCACTTAGGACAGACACCACATCCATGTGCTGGTGGTGATCGGTCCAGAGGTGGTCCTGGGACACAAGCAGGACCAATCAGTGTCCTCTCCTGGGATCATAAGCACTCTGGGAGAGAGAGGGACCCCTTGTGGTGGTTTTAAGTCATGGCCACAAATTCTGTGATAACTCCTGCCTTAGAATTGTAGCCCATGACTTTCCCCTTGAATTTGGGCAGGATCATAACTGCTTTGAGCACAGAATACGATGTAAGTAACACCAGTTGACATTTAAGGCTCCAGCTTAAAAGATCATGTGGCTTCTGTCTTGTTTGTTGAAACACTTGCTCTTACAGCCTTGAACAACCAGACAGTAGAATAGAGGAGAGGAGAGGAAGGAGGGAAGGGGAGGGGAGGGGAGGAGAGGAAGGAGGGAAGGGGAGGGGAGGGGAGGAGAGGGGAGGGAATATGAGCCCTTAGTCATTTGAGTCATCCCACCCCTTGTGCTAGACATGGAGTGAAAAAGCACTTAGATGATACCAGCTCCCAGCCATTTGAATCTCACCAACTGTTATGGATTGAATGTTATACCCCCAAATTCATATGTTGAAGCCCTAATCCCTAATGTGATGGTATTTGGAGATGGGGCCTTTGGGAGGTCATTAGTGTCAGATGAGGTCATGGAGGTGGTGGCCTCATGATGGGACTAGTGCCCTCACAAGAAGAGACACCAGAGAGCTGTCCCAAGCACGTGCTAAGAAAAGACCTTCTGATCACATAGAAGGCAGCTGTCTGCAAGCCAGGAAGAAACCTGCACCAGAACCTGACTGTGCCGGTACCCTGATTTTGGACTTGCAGCCTCCAGACTGTAGGAAAATAAATTTCTGTTGCTTAAGTTACCCAATCTATGGTATTTTGTTATGGTAATCCAAACACACTAAGATACCAGCTGAGACCCCAGACATAGTGGAGCAGAGAACAGCCAACCCTGCCATGCCCTGTCTGAATCCTTGGTCCATAGACTCCATAAGCACAAGAGACAGTTGTTTTATACCACTAAGCTTTGGAGTGATTTTTTAATATAGCAATATCTATTAACTGGATGGATGGTTCCTATTAACTGGAACATTGTCCTTCCAGAGCCTTGAGCTGGGGACTGTGGAAGCTTTGAGTTGCCAAAGGCCATATCAGCTAACAAAGGGACAGAGAGAAGGAGCTGGCCTGAGAAATAAGCTGGCACAGAGCTGGCGATGAAGAGGAGGAAAGGTCCAGCCCTTCTTGATGATACCACTCAAACCCCTGGATCAAGCTGTGTCAATCTCCTCTTCAACTTTTCAGTTATATGAGCCAATATATATATTTTTAAGTCTTAAGCCAGTTTGATTTGGTTTATATTCCCTCCAATTATAACTGGAATAGAGATTAAAAGGATAAAAAAGGGAATTCCCTGGCAGTCCAGTGGTTAGGAATTCACACTTTCACTGCCATGGCTTGGGTTCAGTTCATTGTCAGGGAACTAAGATCCTGCAAGTTGCATGTGGGGCAGCCAAAAAAAAAGAATGAAAAGGAAGAAGAGAGAAATGGAGGAAGGTGGAAGGGGGTCAGGTGGGAAGGGGGACAAGACCAGACCTGTTCTGTTTTCCATTTAAATGTAAGTGGTATCTGTAGCAAACACTGTAGGTTGCCCATTTACCATCCATTCCCCACCTTCCACCTTATTAACAGAACCAATCCAGGTTGTCCAATGTTCCTTACCAATGATTGGCTCAGGAGTGGGCATGTGACCAAGTTCCTCCAATGAGATGTGAGGGGAGGTCTCTGGGAGGAGCCTTTGGGAAAGGCTTCCTCCTCTCCAGGAGGTGAGACAGGCCCTCTTGCCTTCTAACCGCAGGAGTTGGGAAGTACACCTGGAGGGGCCACAGCTACCTTGTACAGAAGGAACCTGGGTCTTAGATGACATTGAGCTGCTGATTGTACCTTGCCTCAGGCGCACTCTCTTCTGCCTTTTGTGTGAAATAGCAAATGACAATCCAGTTTGAACTGCGGTTTTCTGCTACTTGCAGCCCTGATATTGCAGAGCCTGAGGAAGGCCGACTCACCACCATCTTATTTTACTGAGAAAGGAACCAAGGCCTAGAGGGACATCTGTGTATCCAGGTGTCAAAACTAACTGATGGCAGTGAGAGACAAGAGCCTCACCTCCCTTCTAACCTAGGCCTCATCCAGTGGTAAGACAGGTTCTAGAATCTTCCATGTTGCCTTGCCCCCCCTCAGCCCAGAGCCTTCTGTAGTCAGATGTGTCTGTGGAAGCTCATCTGATTTGAATCCAGCAGGCAATATTCCACCTAATTAAGCAATTAAGAGCAGGAAGGCTACATCTCCAGAGCCTACCTGCTTTTCATGTTGAGCCTTTATAAGCCCTCACGGGTTGTTGTGACGGATGCCAGGGGCCGCGGAGACCTCTGGAAGCCGAGTCTTGCTGGGCTGGCCTGTGGGCTGTGGCCCTCTTTATGGAATCTAAAGTCTGCCTTTGGATAATTACCTCCAGGTGATTGTGGGATTAATGTCATCTGGGCCAGAGGTCTGCTGTTTTCTGCTTAAGGGAAGAAAAACAAAACCCTTTGGAGAGGCTCAACGACTGTGAACTTGGAAATCACCCTAAAAATTAGTGAGCCATTGTGGTGAGGCCAGAGCACAGCCACCAGCGTGCTGAACAAGTGTGCCCGTGGGTGAGGTAGAGAGGAGCCTCATAGAAAATGTGTTGATTTTCCTGCTTTCCTCACACACAGGCACAAGGGTGTGCAAATTCACTGAGAAGCAGGCAGCGGTGGGCTTCTGATACGGCACCCTCTGTCCTGGGCGCCCGCTATCAGGAAAAATTCAAGCCAGAAAATTCAGGAAGAAAACTTGGGAAAAGCCGGGTCCAAATAGAAGCCACCTTCATCGTGGACACCTCAGCCATTGCTCTCATTACTCAAGGGCCCGCCCTGCAGCTCAAATTCACAGGCAGTAATATTTCAGCACCAAGGCAAACATCCTTCTCTCAGAAGAACCCCCTCAAAGAGACTGATGCTACAGGTAGAGGTGCCATCTGCCACATGTCTACCACTCAGCCAGACAGAGAGCTGCTGATCAGTGGGTGGGAGGCACCCCCAGCCGATGTTCTAGAACAGCATTTTCCCTCAAGTCCAGTGTGGGGGCGGGGGGGGGATGATATCCTCAGGCAGGTGCTCTGTGGCTGGTCTTGGGGATTGTGTGTCTTTGTGGCCCCGGGTCCTGTTTCCCTGAGTGGCTCTGTGGGACGAGTGGTGAGTGTTGGGGGTGGGGGAGGCAGAGAGTGTAAGTTGTCCTGCGCAATCGGGTTGTGTGTGTTTGTGCGCGTGCGCGCGTGCTCACTCGCTTACACAGGGACCTATAGGGATTTGGGTATCCCTGGATATGGGAAATGCCTGGTGCTTTGCAGGCAGAGCTCTAGACCAGGAGTGTAGTCATGTTAATAAAAATAAAACGTGAGTTAGATATTAACTTTCAATTTTCTAGTAGCTACATTAGAAAAAAAGAAAAGAAAATCTATTTCCAAAATATATTTTATTTAACCCAGCATATACAAAATTATCATTTCAACATACATTCAATATAAAAATATATAAATGGGATATCTTAAAGTCTTTTTTCTCTTATGAAGTCTTCAAAATCTGGTGTGTATTTTACACTTACGGCAATATCTCAGTTTGGACCAGCCCCACGTCAAGTGTTCAATAGTCACGTGTGGCTTATGGCTGCTGTCCGGGACAGTGCGGGTCTGGAGACTTGAATCTGTGTCCCTGCTCAGTTTCTTTCTAGCTCTGTGGCCCTGAGAAAATTATTTATGTGTCCTGAGCTGCTATGTAGCCATCTGTGTAATGCCATTGATAGTCCATCTCATGGCAGTCGTTCAGGTAGCGTCCTATGTGTTGCTGGGTATGTAGGGTCCAAATCAGTGCTGCGGGGCTGGCTTGCACAGTGGTGTGCCGGAGCTGGACCATACATGCTCACAAGAGCCAATGGTTAAGTATTCAGGAATTTTGTAAACTGATGGTAAACTATTGGTCTCTTGAAATCAGCCATGGTGGGAGAATGTTTACACCATGGAAATGAGCAAATGCTTACAAATCGGTCCCTGCCACTCCAGAGAGCTGGTTGTTAAACATTTACTTGCATGCCATGGACTTGGGTATATTTATATGTGATTGCAGGGGTGAGTGTGGTCTGGGGGCTGCTTCCTTGGCTGTTTTTCCTCGCTGAGGCCTCATCATCTCCCTTTAGGTGCTCCTGTCTTGTGGCAGCCCCTTCCAGATTACTCTTTCCCACTATGAGAGGCAGCATTGAGGAGTGGTTAAGCCAGCAGAATCTGGAGCAGACCCTGGATCCTCCCTTTACTCATTTTGTAACTGTGGACAGGTTAACTTCTCTGTGCCTTAGTTTCCCTCACCCGTAAAAATAATAGCAGCTGAGAAATAGGGTTAAATACCATCCCTGTAAAGTGATAGAACAGTGCCTGGCATACAGTATGTGCTCATGAATGTTGCCTGTTCTATGTTGGTGATTCGCAGGTGATGTTTGCAGCTCCTCCTGGCCTGCAGGCTCTAACTGTTGGTCACTGTGGAACAGTCGTGAAGGGACAGTGTTTATGGCAGGTACATCCAGAGGACTAGCTGGTGTGATGGTGGGGTAGGTAACACCACAGTCAAGTTGGACCTGGGGTTGTCTTTCCTTCCATTTTCCTTCCATCTTCTCTTTCTCATCCTGTTATAAGAATTGACCGCCTACTGTGTGTGAATTCTGTGGGGAGGGGATGGGCACACAAAACTGAGAAAGCTGATCCCTGCCCTCAAGGAGCTTACAAAAGCTCTTTGGGGTCTTCACTAATTTTTAAGAGTATAAAGGGGTTCTGAGATGGAAAAGTTTGAGAACTGCTGGACTGCGGGTATAACGAAAAGACTACTAAATGTGGGGGCCAGAGGGGTTGGCAGGTTTGAGCTCTAGCACATATTACTGTGTTTCTAATCCCTTGACTTCTTCTGGCCTCAGTTTCTTCCTCTGTAAAGTGGGAGTGATAATGTGGATCGATACCCCAGCCACCTCCAGGGCGCTGTGAAAGTGCATTTAAAGACTCTAAAGGCCTGGGGGTGGGGGGCGTTGCTGTAGGCACAAGCTGGGCCCTTGGGGACTATGTTCTAAAGCTGACATTTTACTATCTGGGGGATCTGACTGACCCCCCTGAAGTGAAGCCCAGAGAGTACCCAACAGGCTATCCCAAGCCCTGTCATCTGGCTCTCTGGAATACCAGGGATTCTCCGGGGTAATTCCCACATCAATGCATGAAAAACAAACCTGACACATTTAGGTGACTCTGGAAACATTGCTGGAAAATGCAGGCAGGGAGTTCCCTGGTTGCCTAGTGGTTAGGATTCTGTGCTTTCACTGCCTTGGCCCAGGTTTAATCCCTGTTGGGGAACTGAGATCCAGCAAGCCAAGTGGCATGGCAAAAAAAAAAAAAAAAAAAAGGCAGGGAAGGGATTTGGAGCTTGAAATTTCCAGATTTCTGCCACCCTTCTTTGACTGGAATTGACAGCCTCAAGTGTGTCACCTACCAGGACCAGTCTCAAATGGAGGGCTGTTAAGACTCCAGAATAGCGCAAAGGGGACATTGCCCCACCCTACCCTGCTCCTGACCTTCTTCCATCAACCCTGGCTTCCTCCAGGATCCAATGCTTTTTTCCTCCCCAAAAGATGCTGTCATGATTGTTCCTACCCATAAGAACCCCTAGGTTGTCTCTCACCAGAACCCCTATCTCCTACCCCATTCCCCCAGAGACCCCAGCCCTAACCTTGGCCAATGACTAGGTGGGATGAGGAGACTCCATAAGAGCTGAAGAGCTTTTCCCAAAGAAGAGCTTCAAAGGTTCCTGGGACATTTAAATATGTCAATATTAATAGAGATGTTCTAAGTAGAAGAAAATGCCAAAATTGCAGCTGGTCAAAATGCTGAAAAACACTCCATGTCAAACTCAGCAACCAGCAGGGTAGAGAGGACAGGTTCTCCTTAGCATCGCTGTGGCCAATTAACTCCACTCCCTGTCTTCCCCCCACGGAGCAGGAAGCCTTCCCAGCACCTCTCCCTTGCCCCTGCCCCTTAAGGAAGACAATTAGCATCTGAGCAGAGGTCTCCAAATGACATCCTGTCAGTTTTCTATCTAGTTCAGTACCATTTCCAACAGTGACTTTCAAAACAGAAATGATTTTTTTGTCATTTACTTACAATTTTTAATATTTTAAATCTGTTTTACATAGTTGTGTGATTATATTCTAAAAACAATTTAATAGGCTGTTTAACGTTTTAATATAATAAACACTTTTTTTTTGGTTTTATTAAGCACTTCTTCTTTTTGTTTTTTTTTTTCTTTTCCAAAATGGAAATGATTTTTTAAGTGTACAAAAGTAATGCATCGTTTAAGAAAAAGTTTAGGGGAATTCCCTGGCTGTCCAGTGTTTAGGACTCAGCTCTTTCACTGCTGTGGTCCAGGTTCAATCCCTGGTTGGGGAATTAAGATCAGGCAAGCCGTGCCACGCGGCCAAAAAAAAGAAAAAAGAAAATGTTTAAAATAGGGAAAAGAAAAAAAAACCACTCATAATCCCCTCCCCCCAACTCTAACACAAGCAATACCATCATATTGGTGCTTTTTCCTTGCAGTCTCTGTCCCTATAAATACATTTTATTTGAACGTTGTGATGCTTGTCTTGGCCTGGTTCCCCAGAAAGCAGAGTCTGAGACAAAGGTTTCTGTGCAAATATTTTACTGAGGAACATGCTTTCAGGGAGGAGGAATGGGAAATGGGGAGCGAAGCTGGCAAGAATGTGATATGGAATTGGCCACAGCTGAGTGCACCTGGGTGCGGGATCCAAGATCATCTGAGGAGTCATAGGAAGACCTTGCATGGGTGGGGGGAGAAAGAGAGAAGCATTTTCCATTGGCTCCCAACCCCCGTCGGTCAAAGGCTTTCCCCGTGGGGTAACTCACCCACATTTCTGAGCTGCCCTTGCATAGGTGCTGAGTGGGTTTCCCCTAAGTCCCAGGCGATGGCATTGACAGAGAAGCCCCAGGGTGAGTGGCATAAGCAGGGGACACATAATGTCAGGTTGCAGCTGTGAGAAGCTGGCTGGAGTCGACCCAGAACTGGTCACCCCAGGGTGGGTGGGATTAGGAGACAGGCAGGGCCAAGCAGATCTGAAGAGGTGCCCAATACAATCTTGGTGATGCCCACCTAATTTTATCCTTGCTTTCCCCACTGAACTTTATATATTTTCCATATTGATCAATAATTCTCAAAAATTTTTAATTGAAATATAGTTGATTTACAATGTTTCAGGTGTACAACAAAGCGATTCAGTTATACATACATATATATATTCTTTTTCAGGTTATTTTCCATTACAGGTTATTACAAGATATTGAATGTAGTTCCCTGTGCTATACAGTAGGTCCTTGTTGTTCATCTATTTTATATATTGTGGTGTGTATCTTTTAATCACAAATTCCTAATTTATCCCTCCCCCACTTCCCCTTTGGCAACCGTTTGTTTTCTATGTCTGTTAGTCTGTTTGTTTTGTAAATAAGTTCATTTATATTACATTTTAGATTCTATATATGTGATGTCACATAGTATTTGTCTTTCTCTGTCTGACTTACTTCACTTAGTATGATAATTTCTAGGTCCATCCATGTTGCTGCAAATGGCATTATTTCATTCTTTTTTATAGCTGAGTAAGAGTCCATTGTATACATGTACCACATCCTCTTTAACCATTCAACTGTTAATGGACATTTTGGTTGCTTCCATGTCTTGGCTATTATAAATAAGGCTGCTATGAACATTGGGGTGCATTATCTTTTGGAATTAGAGTTTTCATCTTTTCTGGATATTTGTTCAGGAATAGGATTGTTGGATCATATGGTAACTTTATTTTTAGTTTTTTAAGGAACCTCCATACTGTTCTCCATAGTGGCTGCACCAATTTACATTCCCACCAACAGTGTAGGAGGATTCCTTTTTTCCCGCATCCTCTCCAGCATTTATTATTTGTAGACTTTTTGATGATGGCCATTCTGACTGGTGTGAGGTGATACTTCACTGTAGTTTTGATTTGCATTTCTCTAATGATTAGTGATGTTGAGCATCTTTTCATGTGCCTTTTGGCCTTCTGTATGTCTTCTATAGAGAAATATCTGTTTAGGTCTTCTACCCATTTTTTGATTGGGCTGTTTGGTTTTTTTGATATTGAACTATGTGAGCTGTTTGTATATTTTGGAAATCAATCCCTTGTCAGTCACATCATTTGCAAATATTTTCTCCCATTCCATAGGTTGTCTTAGTTCTCATAATTTTTAATGGCTGCTTTCCAAGTAGAGGGAAAAGTTTAAATTTTATATATAATCGATTTCTATATATTGTGTTATTTGCAAAAGAGTGACAAGTCAGCCCACTGAGGTGACCTAAGAAGGGTCATTTTATACCTTTGTGGCAAAGAGGGAGGTGTCATTCCTCAACCCAAGTGAGTGGAGGGAAGGCATTGATCTCCTTACTAAATACTTCTGTTTCTGTTTCAAATTCAGAACTATTTGGAATACATTGATGATTGGAAGTCAGGAGAAAAAAACCCTACTGACTTCAGTGTTCTCAATAAAACTCTATCCCTTTTCTTCCTTCCCAGCAGTAATACTTTTAGGACTGCTAGAGAACTCTGGATAAAGATGGGTTTAGGACTCCATTTGTCTCTTGGCACTCATCCATTCGGCAAATATTTATTGAGCACTTGCCATATGTCAGGTATGGCACCAGGCACTGGGGACCCAGAGACCACAGACCATCTCTGTCCTCAGGGCATCAGGTGATACAGGCTTGTAAACAATCAAATGTTATGACAATGCTATGATAATAAGCACAAGACACAGCAGGGAAAGAATAGGTCTGACATTTCATTCATTCACTGACTGTATTTGTTATTTATTGCTGGGCAATAAACTGCCCCAATACTTAGCTACCTAAAACAATAATAGTTATTATCACAGTTTTGGTGGATCAGGAATTTAGGAACAGTTTAGCTGAGTGGTTTTGGCTCAAGGTCTGATGTTGAAGTCAAGAAGCCAGTCAGGACTGCAGTCATCTGAAGGCTTGACCAGGACTCAAGGATCTGCATCCAATATGGTTCCCTCACATGGCTCTTAGCAAGAGGTTTTAGTTTCTTGCCATGTAAACCTGGACTGCTTGAGTGTCTGTGATGTAGCTGCCCCAGAGCAAGTGATCCTACAAAAGGAGGTTGAAGCCACAATGTCTTTCATGAGCTAGCCTCAGAAATCACACACCATCACTTCCACTATATTATATTGGTCCCACAGGACAAAGCTATTCAGTACAGGAGGGGACTACCTAAAGAGTCAACATTAGGAAGTGGGGATCATTGGGGGCCACCTTGGGGGCTAGCTACCACGTTGGTTCATTGATTCATTCGATTGCCAGTTATTAAGCACCTGCCAGGAGTCTGGCACTACGCTCAGGACTGGGGATACCAACATGGTTGGGAATAATTGAGTTCAGGGACCAATTCTTTGTTTAATTTTATATCTCCAGTGCCTGGAACACAGGCAGTCTCAGTAAAGGCTTATTTATTTGTCAAAAGGAAGCAAAATGAAGTGGTTAGGAGCTGGACTTATGGAGCCAGTATGCCTAGGTTCAAATCTGGCCTCCTCCTCCCCACCCTGATGGTTTTCCAACAAATCTTGTTGGTTTATGTTGCTTACAACCAAGAATGCTAATGATATGCTCATTAGTTTTCCCACTAATCTCCTTTTGTAGTTCAGACTCCACACAGGATCCCACATTACGTTTAATTGTCATGTCTCCTTTAATCTGGGACAGTTTCTCAGTCTTGCCTTGTCTTTTATGACCTTGCCACTTCTGAAGAGTACTGAGTATGCATTTTGTAGAATGTCCCTCAATTTGGGTTTGTCTGAGATTTTCTCATGATTAGACTGAGGTAATGCATTTTGGACAAGAGCACCAGAAGTGATATTATGAATCATATAAGGGATACGTTATATCAACATGTCTTATTACTGGTGCTGTTGACTTTCATCACTTGGTTAAGGTGGTAGGTATCTGTGCAGTTTCTATTTTTTCCTTTGTAATTAATAATTATCTTGAGATACTTTGAAACTGTGGAAATATCTTCTTTTTTCGTTCTTTTGCCCATTGATTTGGCATCCATTGATAATGCCTTTGGACAACAATTATTCCATGTTGTTTGCCTATTGCTGATTTCCTATCTCTATCATTCATTCTACATTTATTAATCAGAATTTTACTTTAAAGAAGAATTATCCCTTCTCCTTCTTATTTACTTATTCAAGTATTTATTTGTAACAGAATGGACTCATGGATTTTTTCCCCTATGGTTTATAATCCATTACTATGGTTATTTATCGCTCAAATTATCTCAGATTTGGCCATTGGGAACTCTCAAACTGGCTCCTGTGTGTATAGGAGAAATTATTTTTAATTTTAATTTTTTATTATAAAAGTAATATATGCCTGGGTGGAGGGTACATGAGAGACTTCTCTGTACTATTTTTGCAATTTCTTGTAAATATATAATTATTTCAAAAAAGAAGTTAAAAAAGTAATGTATGCTCATTATAAAAACTCAGGGAATACAGAAAAGTATAAAAATTATCTCATCTCTTAGACTTAATCACTCTCTGTATTCTGGTATGTTTCTCTCCATTCTTTCATTTTAAATGCTATCATAACACAATTGTGGCAGCTCTGAGCACTGACATTCTAGTTTTATAATGGAGAGAATGCCAGCCAGGGAGACAGGGATTACTAAAACAATAATACCACCAGCCCAACATCCATGTGTCTGCCATATGCCCCCAGCCCTCCTGGTGCTGGACCATATCTAATCCCTCCCCCGCCAGCATATGAGGTGGGGTGGTGTGGGCAGTACCCATCAGACAGGGTACTGGAGGGTCTCAATGTATTGATTCAGGGAGAAAAGAATATCAAGGTTAGTTAGTAGAAACAGAAGGAGTTAAAGCTAGTAAATTCAGGAGAATGTACACAGGTCAGGCTGACTTGAGAGAAGAAGAGAGAGATTAAGATGATTAGAGGGAGAGAAAAGAGGAGAAAAGCAGAAAATGTTGAATTTTTACGTTCTTGCTTCCAGGAAACAGAGGGCAGCCAAGAACTCAGTGGGTGTTTAACCAAGCAGACTTAAGGTCTTGGTCAAGGATGAACTTCTCGCCTCCACTCTAGGTTGCCCTGACAACCTTCTCCTTCTGGTATTGACATTATGATGAGAAAGAAGGGAAAACAGGCAAATGAAGAAAAGTCATTAGGGGCAGAACCAGCTGTGGTCTGGCTTGCTTCATCTTGCAGGGAGGTCTGGGGAGGAGTCCGGGAGAGGCAGAGGGCTCTTGGGCTGGTGTTTCAGACAGAGGCATGAGGACTAGAGGGAGAGATGGGGTTTCCTGTACAGGGATGGACTTGAACTCATGTGCTAGAGACACTTGAGGCTCCTCTCAGAAATTTTAGTGAAGCCATTCAATTTAAATTAAATCTCACTGGTTGCATATCCTCCTTGCTTCCCTGGCTCTTCAAATTAGTCAAGGTTGCTTAGAAGGAAACTCCAGAACCCAGGTTCAGGAAATGGCAGCCACCCACTCTACCAGCAGGGCTCTGAGTCACCACATTAGCCTGGGGCTTAGAGCCCTTTCTCCTTTTCCATCACCCAGAAGGGTTGGGACCATCAGAGGAGAGAGAAAGAATGGAAGAGGGTATCAACAGTAGTTATTACTCTCTTCTCTTTTCAGGTAGGGAAACTGAGGCTGAGACATTAACTCGCCTACAGTCACAAAACTGAGAAGTGTCTGGGATTCAAACCCAGGCCAGATCAAGTCAAGGTTTTGCTGGGTAATTACCTCACTCTGTGATACAGAGCAGTGGTTCCCAAACTCTATCGTGTGTCAGAATCCCCTGGAGGGCTTGTTAAAACACAGAAGGCTGAGCCCCACCCCAGAGTTTCTGATTTGGAAGATCTGGGGTGTGGCTTGGGAATTTGTATTTCTGACAAGTTTCCAGAAGATATTGATGCTGCTGGTCCAGGAACCACACTTTGAGAACTACTGACATAAAGCAAGCCATTTAAACCTTGGACCTTGAGTACAGTCTTTGTAAAACAAGGAGTACCTTTTTCAGAGGTGCTTTAGCCATGGGGATACAAAGGTTGAGGGAGTTTTACTTTTAGCAAAGTAGCTCCTTGGATCTCTTTACATATTAGGGTTCCATGTGAGAGGTTATTGGAAAGGAGGTTTCTGCTATTAAACATAAAACCAAGAGTTATAAACTAGTGACCTAAAAGATGTCAAATACTGTTTGTTCCTGTTATCTCTTGCTATGGCTTAAAACAACAACAATTTTAATACATGATTTTGTGGGTCAGGAATCTGGGCAGATCTACCCCTATGGTGCCCACCAGAGTTACTCAGGGCTACTCAGCTGGTGTCCGGGCTGGTCTGGAGGGTCCAAGATGGCTTCACTCACATGGCTGGAGCCTTGTTGGGGTGGTTGGAAGGCTGTTGACTGGAACATCTACCATGGCCTCTCCAGCAGGATGGTCTCAGGGTAATTGGATTTCATGGCAGCTCAGGGTCCAGAGCAAGTGTTCCAAGAGACAGAAAGCAGAAAGCACCAGTCTTTTAAGGCGCAGGCCTGGAAACCAGCACAGCGTCACTTTGCCATCTGCCATTTGTCAGCATAGTCACCAGAGGTCCCTGTCCCCAGATTCAAGGGAGGGCACATACACCCGCCTTCTCAGTGGGCGGAATGTTTTGTGGCTGTCTCTTTGAACTCAAGCTTCATCCACACCTGAACCTTATGCCGATGATAAGCTTCTGATCCTCAAGCCAGATGTGGTAAAGGGATGAGACTTGGGTGGGGGGGGGCGGTGAGTGTATTTTGCATGTGGGATAAATGTAAATAACTTGAGCAGAGGGTGGGTTGTAATAAGTCCTAGAACACCTCCATCCTTCTGGAGGAAGCCCAGTCGGCCCCATGGAGAAGCCCATATAGAGAGAAACCTGGCCCTGCACCTTTCTCCCAACAGCCCAGCTGAGCTCCCAGCCCATAGGCAGTGCTAACTTGCCAGCCATGGGAGTGAGCCAGCTGGGAAGGTTTGGTCCTCCAGCTCCAGTCAAGCTTAGCTGATGGCACATAGAGTGACATGGCACTAAATAGGGCTGTGTGATGGTTCATGTTGTGTGTCAGTGCCCGGATGCCTGGATGTTTGGTCAAACATTATTCTGGATGTTTCTCTGAAGGTGTTTTTCAGATGAGATTAACGTTTAAATCAGTGGACTTTGAATACATTAGATTGCCCTCCATAATAGGGTGGGCCTCATCCAATCAGTCGAAGGTCTGAATAGAACAAAGACTGACCTCCCCTGAGCAAGAAGGAATTCTTTTTAAGATTCATTATTTATTTATTTATTTATTTATTTAATTTTTGGCTGTGTCAGGTCTTAGTTGCAGCACGCAGGATCTTCGCTGAGGCATGCAGGATCTTTTGTTGCAGCACGCGGGCTCTTCATTGTGGTGTGAGGGCTTCTCTCTAGTTGTGGCGTGAGGGTTTTTTCTCTCTCTAGTTGTGGTGCACAGGCTCCAGGGCGCGTGGGCTCTGTAGTTGTGGCGTGCGGCTTCCAGAGCATGTGGGCTCTGTAGTTTGCAGCACACGGGCTCTAGTTGAGGCGTGCGAGCTCAGTACTTGTGGCACATAGGCTTAGTTGCCCCACGGCATGTGGGATCTTAGTTCCCTGACCAGAGATTGAACCCGCATCCCCTGCATTGTAAGGTGGATTCTTTACCACTGGACCACCAGGGAAGTCCACAAGAAGGAATTCTGCAGCAGATCTTGAGGTCTTTGACTCTAACTGCAACTCTGCAATCTATGGAATACTAGTTTTTGATGAATGTTAATGAGTCCTCAGCTATTAAAAAAATGTTTCCATGGTCAATTATGTTTGGGAAAACTATTTATCAAACAATGCCTAAAAGGTCTCTGTGTTGCAGAACTTCTAATTTGGCCGTGGATCAGTTTCCGTATAGCACATCTGGAGCCTTGGAAAGGGCTGATCTGGGGTTATTGCGAGCTTCCTGACAGTGAATCTTTATTCTGTTTTGTAAGTGGGTCACCCTGGTCGGCTTCCACTCTTTTAGAGGGTCTCATTTATAGGAGAAAAGGGGTCTCCTTCTTGGGTAAAGGGAAAGCGATACATCGCTTTGTTCTCTTCCATCAGAGCAGCACTGTGGGTCCGCGAGTGAAGACTTTCCAGCCTGAGAGCTGCTGCTGCATCAGAGCCCTCGCCCAGCTCCTGAGGCTTCCCCTTTCTGCGAGGGAGTTTGGACCACTCTATCAGATATTCTAGAGCAGAACCAATGAATTATTTAAGTGCTTTCTGCTGGCAAAGATGCTAATGAGATGCTACTGCATACATTAGTGTAATACCTGGAGATTCTTTTTGCTCAGGACCACTGTCTCTGCCCTCTGTTGGCTGTGGTGGTGGGTAGGGTATGGGGTGGCAAAGAAGCCAAGGAACTGAAGACTTGCCAGCCAGCAATTCATGACTAGGGAGGACAGAGGCCTATCCATCTTCCTAGGTCCCATGTTGGGGACTTGAAGAATGAACATCCAGAAGCTGTTTTCCACTCACACAAGCAGGACAGAGCTCAAATCACCTCCTCCAGGATGCCTTTCCTGACTTATCCCTACCCACTGTGCCCTCTTCTTCCTCTCCAGGCTGAGAGATGTGTCCCTCCTCTGTGTGCCACAGTCCCTGTGCTGACCAACATCATAGATGATGGCAGGGCTCCATTGTCTATGTCCACCATTACACCCTGAGCTCCTGAGAACGTGTGTTCAGTGCCTTTCTTCTCTTCCTCTCCAGGACCGAAGGTGGCGCTCAGTACGTACAGGATGTTCAGATGTTGTTTCATGAGTTGAATTGAATTGTTCATACATGATTAGTTCAATTCAGAAGGAAATGTGGTTATTTTGATAGGGATTGGTCTTTGCCTTTGGAGCTGCTGAGCAAATTTAATATGTAAACAAGATTCAGGTGGAGAGATGTTAAGCACTCAAAAAAAAATCTTTTCCAAGTACTTTGGCAGCTTCCATTTGCTGAACGGTTGGTTTCAAATGATTTAGATGTATTTATTCAAGTAAGTTCAATAGGACCAATCTCTATTTGGCAAAATTCTGTTAACTCTTACTGTCTTTTACTGTATGGCCTTAGAAGTAATTCATTTTCATTTCATCTCCCTTCCTTCCTTCCTTCCTTCCTTCCTTCTTTCCTTCCTTCCTTCCCACTCATTCAGATGAGAGTTTGCTCCCCAAATTAAGAGAATAAGTAAGTATTAGGAAGTAAATCTGCGGTCATGTATCTTGTCTGGTTTCTGCATTGCTTTCATGTTTCAATCGACACTGTCACACCAAAGCTATTGGTTAGCTCTTTACTGCTTACGGTGCAGTGCATGGGCTGGCAGTATCGGCATCTCCTGGGAGCCTGCTAGAAATGCAGAACCTCAGGCACACCCCAGACTTTCTGATCCCTGGGTGATTCATATGCATGTACATGTTTGAGAACAGAGGTTTAACTAACCTGGGCAAGGTCCCTGTTTCATACCTTGGAGATGATGTGGGGACTGAACCGAAAGAAGAGGATTGAATATATACCTCTTTGCAATTTATCAGCACTAAGTGGCCTACACCTTTACGGGATCTACACACTGGAAAGGTTTCCCTACCTGTCCCACGCACACCTTCTGTAAGAAGCAGCACCACTGCCCCTAAGGGACTGCCATTAACCACTTTATATGCGTTCTCCCTCTCAATCCTTACAACAAATCTATGAGGTAGGCACCACCTCTGTCTCTTTACAGATGAAGAGCCTGAAGACTAGAGAGGTGAAACAGCTTGCTTGCCGCCACCCAGCTTGGCACAGCACCTGGCCTGTAACAAGGGTTCTGTAATTGAAGGCTTTCAGCATCCTCCTCCTCTTTTTGGGAACAGGGTGGTCCAGACTTAAATGGCTGCAGAATAGTTCAGTTGACTCATAAACTGCACTGAGGTGTCATCTTCTGTTTTCAACCCTTTGCAGACTCTAGAATGGTATTTGCTACCCTGGGCCAAGAGCCAGGGATAGTATCTTATTGCCTGCCCCGTCCCAAGGCTCCCACTTCCTCTTCCATGTACTTCTCCTCCTCCTCAATCTCCTCCTCCTTCTCAGCCTTCTCCTCCTTCTCTCCTTCCTCCAACTTCTCCTCTTTCTCTTTCTTGTCTTCCTCTTCTTCTTTCTATTCCCTCTCCTCTTCCTTTCTTTTTTTTTTAGATTTTTTAAATTGAAGTATAGTTGATTTACAATGTATTAATTTCTGCTGTACAGCAAAGTGATTCAGTTATACATATATATACATTTTTCTTATATTCTTTTTCATTATGGTTTATCTCAGGATATTGAATATAGTTCCCTGTGCTGTACACAGGGAAGTAGGACCTTGTTGTTTATCCATTTTATATGTAATAGTTTGCATCTGCTAACCCCAAACTCCCAATCCATCCCGCCCCCACCCCTCTCGCCCTTGGCAACCACAAGTCTGTTCTCTATGTCTGTGAGTCTGTTTCTGTTTCATAGATAGATGTTTCCCTTTTTTCTCTTCTTTCTCCTCCCATGGTCAAGCACTTGAACTCAGTGCAGCTCCTCTTTCTTCCATCCCCCTCCTTCCCTCCTTTCTCTCTGGGCTCCAGGTAGAGAATTCAGATGATGATGATGGTGACAATGATGACGATGAGGATTTTATCGTTGTTATTGTTTGGCCATGCAGGATTTTCAGTCCCTTTTCCCCCTTTATTCTTTTCATCTTCTACCCTGGTGGGAAGGAGGTCATTCAGCATAAGAACATGAACTGCTATGAAAGACAACCAAGATTAGGAAGAGAAAGGCTGGTTTGTCTTAAAGATTTAGAAACTCTGTGGGTGAGGAGGAGGGACATGATGGGTAATAAGGACCGCAGGGAGTGAGGAGGGAGAGGAAAGAGAAGAGACTAGAAAGAGGGAACTCCAGGGTGCTCCTCAGACACACAGTCTGGTTGTTCTGCAAGGGGATTAGTAGGAAAAGCACAGACTATTTGGCGCCATCCTCTCTACTTGGGGTGTGTTCATCACCAGCCACTGGGAAGCCACTGTCAGGTTAAGGGTATGCCGGCAAGTCCTTCCAGCCACTGCAGGACATTAAGCGGCAGTTACATCATTGTTACTGCTAATACCAGCCCACCACTTCCTACGCTCCCTCTGCATGCCTGGCGCTTGTTAAATTCTTTCCACACACGACTCCTACATCTCACAGATTGGGCAGAGTAGGAAACTGAGGCCTGTCCTTCCTCTATTTGTCTGCTCTACAGTTTGGACTGTAACACACTAAACTAGATCGTTGGGACTGACACAGAACTTGCTGTCCTCTGTGTACAAAACTATGCTGCTGATCAAGGATCAGAGGAGTGTGATCATTGACTTAATTAATTTATTGTCTACTTGGGAAGAGAAGACATATACACATAAATTCAAGGGCTAATTACCTCTAGAAGAATATAAGAGATGCCAGAGATGGTCTGACTAAACACCGAATTAATGGCAGAGATATAGGACCTATAAGATCTTACTAACATTTATTTATTAAAATTGCAGATATCACCAAAAGATGGACAAGATACATTTTACACATTTGCAAATAAATATAAGTAACCCATAACCCACTCTTAGACTAAAAATAACAAATTCTGAATATCTTCAGGTCAAATGTAACTCAGTACTCTTTTATACATTCAGTATTTCTTCAAATAGGATTATCTTTTTCTAGAAGCAATCACAAAGCCTAAAGAGATTTGCAGCAGTGGAAAGGATTTTTTTCTCCCCTGTAATGAACAGATTAAAAGCTTAATCCCAAGGCCTGTCTTTGTGTCCAAGGATCATTGTGGTGTGAGTCACTCCAAGTGGGTTTTTTCCTACACACTCAAGAACTGCAAGGCATGGCAGCGGGGTGGGGGAGACATAAAATTTTAAAAGTCAACAAAAGAGATCACTTTCAGCAAACTTTGTATCCTGGAAGGGACGCCAAAAACGGGTACTTTTTTATATCAGGCACCTAGGAAAATATGTACTGATTTTGCTCCAGGCCACTCAAGGCCAAGACTCCTCTTCAGAAAGGCATCTACTCCCATTTTCTTTGTTCCTGATCTCTTGGACACTGGCTTTGCAAAGATCATTATGAGTGTTTTGACCCACCAGTGCTAGGCTTAACTTTCAGGTCAGCAAGAACTATTAAAGAAAATATTATCCATGACACTAGTTAAAATAGTGAGGCAGACTTTATTCAGGGAGACTTTTACTATAGGTGTAGGGACTACTGCAATGGGGTTTTGCAGTAGGGGAGAAAGATTAGGCTTAGCTCTGAATATAACAAGGAAAAGTGGGAATTTATAGCCAAGGAGCAGAGTGAGGGTCAGTGGATGGAAAACTACTAATAGGAAACATCAAGGGTAAGGGGAGAGTCTGGCTAAGCCAACCTAACAGGATTCTTGCTGAAGGCAGGCCAGGGTGATCAGGCATCACTTGGGGGTTGGTGGAGGAAGAGGAACCCCGGGCAAGGGGAGTCTGGCTAAACTGCCTTAACAGGATTCTTGCTATGATTGGACCATGCAAAGATAGACACAGAAGTCCAAAAGTTGAGGCCTAGTTGGGAAGAGGATTCTGAGACAGCTGGCTTCAGGTAGGGCTTGATCTGGCAGATCCTTCTGTAGCACCAGGACCCAATTCCTCTCTTAGCCTCCTGCCTTCATTCTTAGCAGACTCATCCATCTGGTTCTGGGATGGCTGCTGCAATTACTGAGATTTTTCTTTCCACACAGCAGCAAAAAGAATCTGGGTTCTAGTGTTCCCAGCAGAAGTCCTATGCTTTCCTCTGGTTAGTCCAGCTTAGATAATGTGCCTGCCTCAACCGTCTCTGTGGTCAGGGGATGGAATAACTGGATTGGATTAAGCTAGACCTCAGACCTGGGGTATGAGGGGTGGGGTCAAGTTCACAAGAATAAATGGCTCAGAGTTGGGGTGAGGGGTGGTTTTTTAAAGGGAAGTCCAGAAGCATCGATCAGAAAAGGGGGAGGAGTAGGTAAGGGGAAAAATCATAGATGATAAGCCTATCTACATCTTCAGTGGTTTGATTATCACAGCTGGGGCATTTTTATTGAAAAACAATCCACACAGTAGCAAGAGTCTTGGGGTTTGCCTTCATAGTGGAAGACTGCAAGTTGTTCCCAGAAGATCTGAATCAATGTCTGAAATGTGACAGTTCAGATAAGAATTTACATGGCTGCCTCAGGATTTATTTTTTTGAAAGGTCACAAAAGCATGGAAATAAATGTCAAGTTGGAATTATTTTTCACTCTTGCACCTCGAGGTCATTTCTAGTGAGTTTGCTTTACCTAGTGAGGTAAGCAGGGGAAAATCTTGTTTTTACACTAAGGGAAGAAATGACTGAAGAAATGGAGACTCCTATTCCTGGAAGTTCCTGATGCGCAGGCTGTTGTATTAATCAAAGAGAGTGCAGAGCAAGGTGCAAGAGGTAAGGAAAATGAAGAAAGGGTACAGAAGTAAAGTTTCAGTGATTCAAATAAAACTCAAAGATGTTAAGGGAGTCCGCAAAGAACTCAGGAAATTGGTCATTACAATTTTCAAAATAGTACTTGAATGAATCCAGAATGTCTAAACCTTGGTAGCGTCCAACAGAGTAGGTGGGGCAAGGCGAGGTGGGAAGGGGGTGAGGAGGTGGCATGGGAGGGACCAGAAAGAGACCAACTGATAGGGTGGTTGGGAAGAGAAGAAACAGTGAGAGAGGGAGGGGTGGGGGGGGGAGAAGAGGAAGAAGCAGGGAGAGGAGGAGGAGGAGGATGAAGAAGGATAAGGAGAAGAAGAAGAAGAAGAGAAACTTGGAGGATCAGACACCATAATATGAAAGGCACACAGATGGGAGGAAAGGCAGGGGCACCCAGGCAGAGAGAACTAGGGAAACAATTTGAACATGAGAGTCTCCCTGAGGTCAGGGAAGCCTGTTTTCTTCATCCTTGTCCACCCATTTCCTGATGCAGGGCCTGGCTCTTATAGTGAAAACCAAGGCAGAGGAAGCATGCAGAGAAGGATGCCGGGAAGCTGGAGGGGGAGACACAGGGATGGGAGATGTGCAGTGGTTCAGGCTAAAGATCGAATGCCGGCTGTTAAAGGCGTAAACATGAGTAAATACGTTGGAAGGAAAGTAAAATTTGCAAGTCTCCACGCTATAGAAGCCTCTTACAATATGGGGGGAAAAGGTAGTATAATTTCTGAAACAAGATTGAGCCTAGAGTTTAAAAAAATAAGTCTTTTTCATTTTTTAATCACAAAAGTAATACATGTGTGTTGTTAAAAACTTCAGTGTTTCAATACAGTGAGTAAAATGTGGAAGTCCACCTCTGTGAGCTGGGCATCCTGCCCCCTCTCACTTTTTCAGGCTTCCCTCTTTCGGTTATTCCTTCTATGTCCGGCACTGATTCCTCCTTTGACTTTACCATCTCCACCCCCTTACAAACATGTTCATGCATTTCCTATTCCTTTTAAAAAATGCACCAAGAAGGGCTCAGCCTTCACTTCTGTGGCATGTCTGCCCCATATACAAATCATGAATTAAATCAGGAGGGACATTGTACAAAATACCTGACTGGAACTCTTCAGAAGTGTCAAGGTCATAATAAAGCAAATAAAGATGGAGGAGCTGTCCCAGATGGGAGGAGACAAAGAAGAATTGCATCTCAATGCAGGGTATACCCTGGACTGGATCCTAGACCGGGTATTAGAAGGAAACTCTCCTGATGTGATAAAGAGTGCATTCGTTATCTGTTGCTGAGAAAAATTATCCCAAAGCATAGCAGTTTAAAACTACAAACATGTTCTATCTCATGCCGCTTCTGAGAGTGACTTAGCTGGGGTTCCTCCTCAGGGTCTCTCCTGCTGTTTCAGTGAAGTTGTTGCCTGGGGCTGCAGTCTTAGAAGACCTGACTGGACTGGAGGAACTGTTTCCAAGCCCACTGACCTGGCTGCTGGCAGATGACCTCAGTTCCTCACCATGTAGCTCTCTCTTTTCCTTTTGGCCGTGCCACTCCACACAGCATGCTGGATCTTAGTTCCCGGACCAGGGATCGAACCCACGCCCCCTACAGTGGAAGCATGGAGTCTTAACCACCGGACCACCACGGAAGTCCCTAGCTCTCTTTATAGCCTTGCTCATGACATACTCCCTCATACCGCATCACCTGAGTGAGTGATGCAACAAACACACACACCAAGATGGGAGCTGCAGTGTCTTTTATAACCTAATGTGGAAAGTTTAGGTATATAGAGTTATTTCTGCTGTATTCTATTGGTCATACTAACCCAGCCCAGTATAACATGGGAGGGGATACACAAGGGTGTGAAGACCAGGAGGTGGGGTTATCAGTGGTACTGGTGGTATCTTGGAGGTGGGATACCACAGAGAGTATTTACCAAAAACTTAAAGTAAGCATCATACATTAAGGTAGAACATTAGAAGCAACCCCAATCCAAGTGAGGGACCAATGGAGTAAGACAAGGATGTCCACTATCACGGCTATTAGCAGTGCTTAATCAAGTGTGAAAGAAGGCTCTCCGTCTCTTTAAGGATTATTTGTGGTATCTGGCATGTTTGACCCTGACCTGTTCTTCAAGTTGAGTCCTGGCCAAAGGAGACAAATAATGTTTGGGTGAGACTCTGGAGAGCTAGGCTCCTTTGATGAGAGGGTGCCATGTAAAGAACCTTTCTGAAGATCCATAAATTAGAATGTTAATAACATACAATGCCCTATAAAGATGAAATCAAACAAATGGTGATGGGCATCACTCTATTTAATAAAAAGTCTTCTTAATCTTTTTCTGTATACAAAGTCATAGAAGCTGAATAGTATACAAATTACCACACACTCGGTGGCTTAAAACAATACACACTTATTTTCTTATAGTTCTGGATATCAGAAATCCATGATCAGTTTTATTGGGCCAAAATCAAGGTGTCAACAGAAGTCCACTCCCTTCTGGGAGGTTCTAGGAAAGGATCTGTTTTCTTTCCTTCTTTTTAATTGTGGTAAAATAATCATAAAATTTACCATCTCGGGACTTCCCTGGTGGCGCAGTGGATAAGAATCTGCCTGCCAATGCAGGGGACACGGGTTCGATCCCTGGTCCAGGAAGATCCCACATGTTGTGGAGCAACTAAGCCCGTGTGCCACAACAACTGAGCCTGTGCTCTAGAGCCCGCGTGCCACAACTACTGAAGCCCGCACGCCTAGAGCCCATGCTCTGCAACAAGAGAAGCCACCACAAGGAGAAGCCCGTGTACCGCAACGAAGAGTAGCCCCCACTCGCCACAACTAGAGAAAGCCTGTGCGCAGCAACGAAAACCCAACACAGCCAAAAATAAATAAATAAAAAAAATTTTTAAATTACCATCTCAACCATTTTTAAGTGTACAGCTCAGTGGCATTACATACATCCACACGGCTCTGCATTTACCATCATTCATCTCTGGACCTTTTCATCTTCCCAGACTGAAACTTTGTACATGTTAAACAATGACTCCCCATTCCCCCTCCTCCTAGCCCCTGAGCAACCACAACTCTACTTTCTGTCTCTATGACTTTGGCTACTCTAGGTACCTCATACAAGTGGAATCATGTAATACTTGTCCTTTTGTGACTGTTTCACTTAGCATGTCTTCAAGGTTTGTCCATGTTGTAGCATGTGTCAGAATTTCCTTCCTTTTAAGGCTGAATAATATTCCACTGTATTTATGTACCATGTTTTGTTTATCCATTCATCCCTTGATGGACACTTGCGTTGCTTCCACCTTTTGATTATTGTGAACAATGCCTCTATGACATGGGTGTGCAAGTATCTCTTTAAGATCCTATTTTCAGTTCTTTTGGGTATCTAACCAGAAATGGAATTGCTGGATCATATGGGAAAATCTATATTCTTGTCTTTTTCATCTTCTAGAGCTGCATTCCTTGCTTTCCTTTGCTCATGGTCCTTCCTTCATCTTCTAAACCATCAGGGCAGCATCTTGTTCAGTGGTCACATTGCCTCTTCTTCTGTTTCAAATTTCCCTCTGCCTCTCTCTGTCATTGCATTTAGGACCTACCAGGATAACCCAGGATAATCTCATCTCAAGATTTTTAATTTAATCACGTTGCAAATTATCTTTTGCCACATAAAACAATATTCACAGGTTCCAGGGATTAGGACCTAGATATCTTTGGGGACCATTATTCAGCCTACCACACAAGCTAATAGAAAAAGCAAAAGTAACATAGAAAACTATCATGAATAGAAATCCCCATAGAACCCCACTGTCCTTAGAGATCATCACAGGAAATAAATAGTATGAGACATAATTTTCTAGATTTCTTTCCATGCATATACTAACACATGTATTTCATTTATTTCCTCTCCTTTTTAAAAAATCAAAAATGGGATAACATTTTACACAGCCCAGCAACTTGTCTCTTTCATTTAACAATGTATCTCTGTAGCAAGCTCTTTAAGAGTAAAAGAAATTTACTTTCATGCTATGTCTTCTTTGATGTAAAAATAGCAACTTTCCTGTAAAGCAAGTGAACTTTTAGAAAAATTCTATTTGAAATAATCTCCTAGAAATGTCAATGTTAACTTTAATTCTTAAGAGGAAAGAGGTATTTTGAATCAAAATAAGGGTAGAGACTACTTAGAATTTAGTGTTTTGGGTAAATTAGAGAAAGGGCACCCTAGTTATATGTGCATACAGCATGAAGTCCTTGAAGATTGAATTATTTTGTGTGGTATGTTGATATGAGAGTCAGTGCTTCCATGGTGTCAATTTAAATTAAGCATCTGGTTTCAGGGGTGGAGATATCAGGAGACCTGGATGGGAATCCTGACTCTGCCATCAACTAGCTGTGTGACCTCAGGCAAGCTGTAGCCAATCTCTGGGCCTCAGTGTCCTCATCTTTGAAATAAGAGAATTGGCCTGGAAGTTGTCTCAACTAATGATCTTTCAATCTGCACTTTGGGAAGGGCACTATTTTAGCAGGTTAGAGACCCAGTTTTGAATACCAAATCTTTTACAGTCAGCCCTCTGTATCCGCGGGTTCTACATCAGTGGATTCAACCAACCACAGATGGGAAATATTCCCCCCCAAATTCCAGAAAGTTCCAAAAAGCAAAACTTGAATTTCCTGTACACTGGCAACTATTTACATAGCATTTACATTGTAATAGGTATTATAATCTAGAGATGGTTTAAAGTGTACAAGAGGATATGCATAGGTTATATGCAAATATTACACCATTTTAAGAAGGGACTTGAACATCCTTGGATTTTGATATCCTCAAAGGGTCCTGGACCCCGTCCCCCTGGGATACCTTGGGATGACTGTATTAATTTGCTGTGATCTTGAGCTAGACAGCTCCATTGGGCCTCAGTTTATTCATCTGTAAGATGAGCCGGCTGGGCTAGAGTATTCTCAAGATCCTTTCTAACTCTCACATTCTAATACAGTGAGTCTCAAACTTCAGTGTGCCTAAGAATTCCCTAGAGGTTTGTTAAAATGCAGAGTCCAATTCAGCAGGACTGGGGTGGGGCCTGAGATTCTATATTTCTAGCAAATTCCCAAGTGAGGCTGATGCTGGTCTGAAGTGTACACTGAATAACAAAGTATTTGGATTTCGAAATGTCAGGAAACTTTGTTAAAGACTTGGAAATTGGTGAAAGATTAGTGTGTGGGTGGAGTACTGGTCTGGGGATTATCTGGTGCTGTGGGGTATGCACATTTGCTTGTCTTCTATTGTCCAGCTCTGTAAAAGCTAAGATATAGACTATAGATGTAGAATACAGAATAATGGGATGAATTTTGTTTGATAGAGGTACAAGTGATTTCAGCCCTGTAGAAAAAGATAGCTCTCAAAATTACTTTTTCTAGTCCTACATGATATCAACCAGTTTTGCACAAGTAGCAAATTTCTTTCAGTGTTCCTGATTGCCCATATATGTTCTTCTAAATCTCCTTTAAACAGGTTTTACGTTTTTGAAAATTATACTTTAACACCACTGTTCCTTTGCAATTCATTCATTGATTCATTCATTTATTTATTTATAGCAAGAAATACTTGCCAGGGATGGGGAGGTTACAGGGTGGAATACATAAACTCTTCTAGGAAAGTGGGTGGTCAGGCATCATGCTTTCCTGACTCCCAGCCCAAGTATCAGGTGAGGAAAGCACACTTTACCTCCAACTTTGGGCAGGTAATTCCCCTCCCAGAGCTAGACCACGGATATAGTGGAAGATGGCTTAACCATCATGTGGTCCATTAAGGATCAAGAGGTTGAGAGAGGAGGAGGAGGCTGTAACTACGATGTACTTCGAACCGTGGCCTCGGGATTCCTCCAGTGGTCTTTACACCACGTGCCGCCTAGGGACACTAAACTGATGGCTTTCACACGCCTGCTACAATTGTTAAGAATTTGATCCTTGGGTGTCCAGAGTTTTGCAGCCGCCAGACGCAGAGTGGAGGTCTGGGCCCAAGGGCGGGGCTTGGGGCCAGGGGGCGGTGCCAGTGACCGAAGAGCGGAACCTGCGACAGCCGCCCAGCGGCCCCGGCCTCAAGGAATGCCGGGAGTCGGGACCAGGCCGCGCTCTTACTCCTTCGGCTCCGCCCCCGCCTGTCTGTGTCTGCAGTGGCCGCCATCGATAAAGTTGTTGTTCTGCCAACATGGCGGCGCCCGTGGTGACTGGCCGTGCCGTGTTCGCCTAAGGTGGGAACCGAGGCGTAAGGAGGCGCAGGCCAGAGCCTGTGAGCAGGTAAACCCCTGACCCGGGCTCATAGGGGCAAGAGACGAGGCCTGATCTCCCCTCTACCCGGATTGGTAGATTTCGACTTGCCGGGAGCCGGAAGGGAAAGTGCGGGCTGGGTTTGGTGGTCTCGGAGCTGTGCAGTTTCCCAACTGGAAAAGTTTCTGAGATTCAGATCTTCAGACTCTTTGAGCCACCGACTCTGTTGATAGGTCTGGACCCTTTCCCAGAAAAACGCATATGTACGCATAGTTTTGTACTCAATTCTCTCTCTCCACCGCTCCACTACCCCGGTTGGTCCCTGGATCTTTGCTCCCGGGGCTGAGGCTTTAGACTCGAAGGACATCCATTGGCCCACATCATCTCTGTGACCCACAGATCATTGTCACAGCATGTTAGCGCTCTAAGTTCCTCAGAGATCATCTGGATTTACCCCTTTATCTTAAGGAGAAGCTGATTTTCCAGGCAGGAAGTAATTTCCCTGAGGTCACATAGAGAATTAGTTGGGGTTTTTTTTGTTTTTGTTTTTGCACATAACTTAGCTCCTTTAAGATTAATTTCCCAGGTACATTCTCGCACACTTTCTTTTGGGTGCACACTAATGCTCTTGTGTGCTTCTCTGAGTTCTGTTTCTTTGCCCTTTTTTTTCCTACTCTGCTAGGTTTCTCTGTCCGTATATGATTGTCATTTTGGGTCCAGTTCTCAGGCCCCTCCCTCTATGGTCACAGGCCGCTACCCCCACCATTCTTAAAAAACTTAACCTTAAGCCCTAAGTGAGGTTGAGATCAGGGCTGACTCTTAAAGAGGAGTGGAGTAATGGGGATTGATGCTTTGGAAGGATGTGGAAGAAGAGACAAGATTCCAAACATCTAGGCAAGGAACTGGATGTGACAGAGCTAAGGAAGAAAAGGGCCAAGTTGATCATAACACAAGATATGAATCACACCTTTCACATTCATGGTAGGGGCATGGTTCTCTAATAAAATGGCTGCTCCTTATCAGGAAGAGGCAGTGTCCATCAGGGCTTCGGTGGTGGAGTGTCCCAGAGCAGGGCCTGGGATGTAAAGAAAGGGAACTGGACTGAGCTCCAGGGCTGCAGTAAATCATAGCCCTGAGTGCACTTATGGCTGAGTTCCCCTAACATAAAGGGTGTGGACTTTTCTTAAAGGGTCTTGACACATATATTACCAGATTGCTCCCCAGGGAGTTGGAATCAGTTTGCATTTCACCAGCAGTGTATAAAAGTGCACATTTCTTTTTATAACAGGTTTTTGCCAATCTGATAAGCAAAATATTTCCTTGTTGTTTTAATTTGCATTTCTTTGATTAGTTGTAAAGTCATTCTTTTTCAGGTATTTGTTAGCCAATTTGTATTTCCTCTTTTCTCCTTCCCCAATTTTAAAAATTAGGTTATTACTGTTTCTCTTCTTATATGTGAACTCTTTATAGAGAAGGGTAATCTTTTGTTGTAGTTTTGGCAGTTTTCTCTCAGCTTGTTGTTTGCTTTCTAATGTTGTTCGTGGTGGTTTTGATATGCAGGTATTTTACATTTTTTAGAGAGTTTTATTAATATTTTCCTTTATGAAATCTTCCATTGCTTTTATGCTTAGGACAGAACATCCTGCACCTTTTACAGAATTAGTACATACTCATCTATGTTTTTTCTTGTTTTATGGTATTTTAAAAAATTCTTTAATCTATGTGGGATTTACTCTGCTTTTTGGTTTGAGGTGGGGCTCTAATTTGAATCGGCCCCCCATTCATTGAATAGTCTATCACTTTCTAATCTATTTGTGCTTTTTGCTTTATGAACTTTAAGTTCTTTAAAATACCCGGATCTGTTTCAGAATTCTCTAGTCTATACCATTGATTTATGTACAGGAAAGGTTATTAGTGAGCCAGGTATTATGTAAACATTTTTAGAAAGCTTACTGTTATGTAGACAGGGAATGTTGTTATACGTTTTTTATAATTTAGTGCATAGTATAAGTAAGTTATAGAGACAGGATTAGAATTTTAAATGAACTTAAATTCCTTCCTTCATATTGCTCATATTGGTGATCTGTCTTCACTCTTTGGTATTTCTTTTTTCACAATGGCTAACCAGCATCGAAACAAAACTTTTGAGAGGATCAAGAATTAATGCCAGCTTAGAAATAGAGACACAGATGTAGAGAACAAACGTATGGACACCAAGGGGGGAAAGCGGGGGGTGGGGGGAGGTGATGAACTGGGAGATTGGGATTGACATATATACACTAATATGTATAAAATAGATAACTAATAAGAACCTGTGGTATAAAAAATAATAATAAATAAAATAAAATTCGAATCAAATCAAAACAAAACAAAAAAGAATTAATGCCAGCTCAGAGTGCCAGTTTCTTCCTTTGTTTCTCTGTGGTTTTGAAAGGTCTGTTTTTGTCTGTTTCTGCACTATAGCTAATGCTGTTATGCAGGAAGGCAGAAAGTTTAGGCTATTTAGTCATAAATCTTAAATATTTGATGAACTGTCACCTTAGGCTTTAACACAGCGATAAAACATGAAACCTCTTCTATGAGGTCATTTCTGGAATTCACCTTTGGAGGAAACCAATGAAACATTAAAGTTGAATTTTGGGGCTTCCCTGGTGGCGCAGTGGTTGAGAATCTGCCTGCCAATGCAGGGCACACGGGTTCGAGCCCTGGTCTGGGAGGATCCCACATGCCGCGGAGCAGCTGGGCCCGTGAGCCACAATTACTGAGCCTGCGCGTCTGGAGCCTGTGCTCCGCAGCAAGAGAGGCCGCGATAGTGAAAGGCCCGCGCACCGCAATGAAGAGTGGCCCCCACTTGCCACAACTAGAGAAAGCCCTCGCACAGAAGCGAAGACCCAACACAGCCATAAATAAATAAATAAATAAATAAAAATTAATTAAAGTTGAATTTTGATTCGCAGCTAGATGTCTTAGTGGGCCCCAACCTGTGGGTTGTATTCCAGAAAACCATAACACTCATCACTGTTACACATGTTATATATTTATTTGTTTGTTTCTTATCTGCTTTTCTTTACTAGTATATAAGTGCCATGAAAGAAGGGACTTTGTTTTTGTTCACTGCTCTATCCCCAGTGCCTAGAATAGTGTGTGGACCTAGTGACGCTCAATAAATATTTGGTAGGTGAATGAAGAACTAAATGAATAAGCAGTCTTCTAAATAATGGTTATTTCCTGGCTCAGCCTACTGAGTATACTTAACTTGTAGTATGTATGAAGAATGCTAATCTTTGCTCAGAGTCTCCGATCTTCCGGGGAGACCTGTGTTCAGATCTCTTCTGATACTTGAGCCTAAGGCCAAGCCCAGATGTGCTTAGAGCTCTTCTGAAGCCTGGACAACGGGAAGTAAAGCCTCCTGTACAGACCCTGGGCTGGCCTAAAGGCGAGGGCTGGAGGTGGCTCTGCTGCTTCCCATGCAGGCAAGCTGTGAGGTTGCAGCAGGAGCTGGCCCAGGTGGTGGTCTCCTTTTGTTCCTATGGGGCTTTTGTATCTTTCTTGTTTGGGAGCATCAAACACCTTTAATATTTTCCAATTAAGAAGTTTGTGTTTAGCTCAATTGCACTTCTAAAGTATTCTTTTCAGGGAAAGAAGTCATCAGAATAAGAGGAAAGCATGTGGACGGGCAGGGAGCGCTGGCTGTGCTGAATGGAAGGATGAGCTCGGGGAGGTTCCGGGCGGCTCACACGTGTGCTTTCTGCCCTCTCTTTCAGGGCCTTCGCTGCTTTTGAAGAATGGCTCCTTCCTGGCAGAGGCTGGGTTTATATGCCTCTCTTCTGAAAAGGCAGCTAAGTGATGGTCCAGATGTCATCAAATGGGGAAGGAGAGTGATTCCAGGATGTTCCAGAGGTATTTACAGTGCTACGGGAAAGTGGACCAAAGAGTATACGCTGCAGACAAGAAAGGATGTGGAGAAATGGTGGCATCAACGAATAAAAGAACAGGCCTCCAAAATGTCAGAAGCTGATGTGAGTATTCTTTTATATATATATTTTGGTTGCACCAGGTCTTAGTTGCAGCAGGTGGGCTCCTTAGTTGTGGCATGCGAACCCTTAGTTGCTGCATGCATGTGGGATCTAGTTCCCTGAACAGGGATCGAACCAGGGCCCCCTGCACTGGGAACTTGAAGTCTTATCCACTGCGCCACCAAGGAAGTCCCGTGAGTATTCTAAGAGACGCTGAAAGGGTAGAGAAGAGGGACTAAGGGCTTGGACTGGGGTGAGACTGCCTGAATTCAAATAAGTTATTGAGTGTGTGACCCTGAACCAAATTTCTGAATCTCTCAGGGCTTCAACTTTTTTAAATCTAAAATGAGCAGTGTTAATAGTAGCGCCCACCTGCTTCCCAGGATGCTTGTGAGGGGTAACTGGGATGAGGCCAGGATGGTGCTTGGAGGAGTTTCAGTGTGGTGCACATACAAACAAGGTGCATGCAAATGGTGCCACACTGGGCATTCTGGAGCAGCATTTACTGGGGAAACTCATCAAGACAGGAGCCACAGCAGATGTCAGGTCCTCTGTGGTCCACTGCATGGTGGGGCAGCACACAGGGATCCAGCAGGGTCACATAGGAGACTCTAGGAGAGGCACCTGGGCCCCTCAGCTGTGGAACTTTTAAGCTCCTGCATATTCTGAGAAGTACCTCCCTCTCCCCTCCCATGACGTTGCCCTCCAACCCTATTCTGCCATCATGGCTTGGGAGGTACCAGCCCTTCCCAGGTGTGATCTGGGACTGGGGTCCAACCTCATGGTCGCAGCTATATAAGTTAGTGGACCCTTGGCTTCTGGTCTGTCTGCACCAGCTCAGCGCTCTACCTGAATTAATTGTCTTAAGCACTTGGCTGTAGCCAATTTCCATGGAGTGCTCTGTTGGAGGACAAGTCCTTCTGTGGGAGGCCAACCTGCTGGGGATCAGTCTTGGATGCAGTAACCCTTACCTTACGATATTGGTCAAAATGACAAATGGAAGATGTGATTTGTTACATGAAATGTTGAATCTGATCAGAGCACAGCACTATAAAATAAAGTTTTACTCTTAAATTCTGACCATCCTTTCATAATAGTTACCAGTCAAATAATACTGACCCTCTATGTTTAATTAAAGAGATTAGGCCAAAGACAAGCAGTTGAGTAAATATATATCTGCACAAGACCACACTGTGCTTGAATCACCTTTCCTGATTCTCCACTCTTATCAGACTCATTCTTTCTATGAGATTGATCATTATGAAAAATGGGGGTGGGTAGCTATTTGTGTTAAACTGAAGGATGGTTTTTGGCATTAGTTACAAAGAAAATCTGGTATTTAAGAGGTGTAGTGTGTAACACGTGAAATGATAAAAAGCAAGGTTTAAATATAATGCATAATTATACAATAAAAGCTTGACTTTTACCTCATTAGGAAGTGAAAATTCTTCGTGGCAACATGACCAGACTAATGTAACTAAATGTATTTTGGAAGCAGACCTTAGGGAGCAGTTTAATTCTCAATGAGTTGCATAAAATTAGCTTTTTTTCTTTTTACTTTTGGTTTAGATTTAGTCACTTCCAAACATTCTGAAGTTGTAGCTTTTTGTTGTTGTGACATTGCATTCTTAAGCATATGGTTGTGTAAAAAACTAAATGGATCAAAATAAACTGTGTTTCACTAGTTGGGTAAATAGCTTGAGGGACATTTTGGGTGATCCCCTGGTGGCATTCTATGAGGGTTTGAATTAGGGAATGGCAAAGTGGAGAGAGCACTGGATTGGGAGCTTGGGCAGTAATACTGGTTCTGCCCCAAATCAGTGTGATCTCATCAGCATCGTTTAACCTCTTTGATCCTCAGATTCTTTGCATTGTCTATCTCACAGAATTGCTTTGAAAATCAAATGAGAAAATATGACTGAACCCATTTTATAAACTGAAAGAGGATAAAAATGTGTGGTGTGTCTTTGTCAGGAATGAGAACATGACTAGATGCTGGTGGATTTTGAAGCATCTATGATCAACCTCTCTCTGGTATTAGCTACATTTGAAATCCACCTGAATGAGTTTCTAGAAGTTGAATATTTTGCCATCATCATCATAATCATCGTTATAAAAAGAACTTCCATTTAATGAGCATTTTACTATGTCAGCCACCATCTTTCCATTTATTATCTCATTTAAATCCTGAAACAACCCTGGGGGTGGGTAGTAGTATCCTCATTTTGGGGGTAAGAAAACAGGCTCAGAGGGAGGTTTGGTAACTTGTTGAGATGCACAACTCACTTGTGGCAGAGCCCAAAACTCAAACCCAGACACGTTTGATTTCTGAGCTCATGCTTTCACCAGGAACCTTCTTTTGCCTTGCCTTTGATTTATAGATTGTAAACCGAGCCCAGAAAGACAAAGGAATTTGCCTAAGGTCTCACAGCTAGTGTCAAAGCTCGACCAGATCCCAGGCTGCAGGCTCCTATTGAGTGGTCCTTCCCCCTCCATCCTCTAGACTCAGCGACAGCTTCAGAGCATGATCTATAAAGAGGCAGAAGTTATCTTTCTCTTGATGTTAGAAGCTGACAAAAATAATAGGACCCACTTATAAAAACCATCCTTTTTCCATCGCTTCCAATCTTAATTTCTTTTAAAGGCTTAAATTCTTACACTTTTATATAATTATGAAAATTTCCCTTTCAGTCAGATTCCTACTCAATTATAGTATAAATTCCCATAATTCCTTCTTTCCACTCCCAGAGATAGGACTCATTTCATTGTCACAGAGGAAAATGACTTAATTCACACAGAAAAGCAAAAGGCAGGGGCAGGCAATAAGCTGAATACCTTTTCTGCAATAAATAAAAATATTCATGAATAGTAAAGACTTTGCTAGCAATACTTTTCTTTTTTTTAAAATTAATTAATTAATTAATTAATTTTTGGCTGTGTTGGGTCTTCGTTGCTGCGTGCAGGCTTTCTCTAGTTGCAGCGAGCGGGGGCTACTCTTCGTTGCGGTGCGCGGGCTTCTTATTGAGGTGGCTTCTCTTGCTGCAGAGCACGGGCTTTAGGTGCGCGGGCTTCAGTAGTTGTGGTGCGCAGGCTCAGTAATTGTGGCTCACGGGCTCTAGAGTGCAGGCTCAGTAGCTGTGGCACACGGGCTTAGTTGTTCCATGGCATGTGGGATCTTCCCTGACCAGGGCTCTAACCTGTGTCCGCTGCATTGGCAGGTGGATTCTTAACCACTGTGCCACCAGGGAAGTCCAATACTTTTCTATATATATTCTGTAAACTCAGTTTTGTAGTTTGGCTTAGCTAGTATATAATGAATCCCTCGATTTTACTATAAATTTAATCTTTGTTGGATAGACATACAAAATGGAGATGTTAATGAAGAAGCTATATGTAGAAAATGTTTGGGGCAACATTGTTAAATAAACATAATTTTAATATATATGTCACTATAATAAAAACAAAGTGATTATAATAAAAAGTAGGTTTAATGTAAAAACTTTAAAGTGAAAAACTAGAGATAGTTTATATCAAGGATTTTATTGTTTTTTTCAGGTCCCAAAGAACTCTGTAACAGCTGTTTTCCCATGTCCCTAAAAATTCCCAAAGGAAAGGCAGTAGGCCTAATCCATTGCAATGAGTAATGTTTGAATCGAGTGGATAGTCTGCTTATTTCCTATTCTGCACCAAGTATCAGAACGAGGTCTTGTACTTCCTTTGAGGGATTTGTTTACAAGCTGAGAGGATTGTCTGTCACTTGCCTTCTTAAAGAAGGAGAGTCCTGAGTCCCCACTAACTCCTGAATCTCAAGTCCTCTCTCATGCTCCTGAGGTTTTCCTAAGAGTTATGGATCCACATTAAAGTACATGATCAATGTGGGGCTTTCCATCCGTTTCTAGAAATCAATAGCAGCTGTCACTTCAGTATTCCAGATTTCCAAGTTTATGTATTATCCAAACTTCTTATTTATTCACTTTTCCCTTCTCTTCCTTCAGGCAGCTTTACTTACCACTCACTCAGTTGGTAACTTCCAGAAGATGGGCAGTACAGAGAAAAGTGCCACTCTGGTCTGTTTTGCCACCCTTTAGGGGCCCTGCTAAAGATTTGTTTAACTTCTTTGCTGAAGGAATTGTAAAGCAAGGGGTCGAATGAGATTTGGAAAGAATCTGATTTCTGGTTTCTTCTGTTCCCCTGATTACAATTGGCTGTCAATTATCAGTCATGCAAATACTTACCAAAAAATACCTCCCCAATACACACACATACCCAAAAGAATGGTTATGAATATTCTGTCTTGTATTTGTTTTCATTAATTTTGGAGAAGCAAGGCCTTAAAGAACTCTAGTAGAGCTCACAGAAGGGAGTAAGGACAGAAAGAGAAAAATAGAAGGTGGCAAAAAAGTAATGGTAACATCAGACAGTCCAGACCCTTAGTGACTAAACAGAAGTAGTTACCTGTTCTCTTCCTTTCTTCAGAGGCACGCCTTCTCCCCAGTGGGAGGATTTAAGGTTGGATAGGGGGAACATTCCTGTCACCTGGACAGGATTGGTGAAGTGTGCTGGGAAAAGTGCCCTTCAGTAATAAGTGCTCTGCAGAGGCCTGTTATCAGGCTTCAGAGCACACAGGCCGACAAACATTTATCCAACAGTTATTAAACTGGGAGGTGGGCAGCCGGGAAGGTGGGGTTGGGGGGGGTCCTTGCCCTTGAACAATAGGTCCCCAATAAGGAATCAATTAAATGACACCACCTTTCCTGTGGAGCCTTGTCCCCTCATGTGCACAAACTCGTGACAGCATTCACCATTTTACTGTGGAAGAACTAAGGTGCCAAAAGTCAGTGTTCCAGTGAGGACCTCCTGCCCTGTATTCATCCTGTTCCAATGCATTTACCTTTTTTCTATGTTTCTCGTGATCAAGCCGCGTCTTTGGAAGTTGGAGAGTTATGTAACCCTGGCCTGAGGCTGCCTGTAGATCACCCCCTGGGAAATAGCAACCTGGCTAAAATTTTCTCATTACCTTCCCATTTCAACTTTTTCTGTTGAAAGATAAGCTCACAATACAGCAGAGAAACCCGGGACCTGAACCGGTGCCTGAGGACCCTGCTCGTACTGTTCAATCCAAGTCTGCGCGCAGCTACAGGGAATTTAGGGAGGGGCCCCATTTTTAGACATGTCACATCTCTGTGATTCACCATTGTTTCCTTGAATTATAGGGACATATGTGTCAGAGCTTCATTTGGAAAAACATATAGTTCTTTAAGACCTAGATAGCTGTCCTAAAAGAGAAGCTTTTAAAAGAGAAAAAGACAGATTTAAAAATACATATGGATAATAGGACTTTGAGGTTGTTTGGCATTATTTTGGACATTCTTTAGGTTAAGCCAGGGCTTTGAATTTTGGTATTAGGCATTTTTGTCAGTTTACCTTATAGGAATGGTTTTTAAAAAAAAAAAAACTTTAAAAAATGTTAAATTATTACCTTGAGTAAAATGCCAAAATATTATGTGCATGCAGGTTTCCCCGTGAATGCTTAATAAATACTCATTGTCATTTTTTTGTCGTTCTTTCCTAGAAATCAAAGCCCAAGTTTTACGTGCTTTCCATGTTCCCTTATCCTTCCGGCAAGCTGCACATGGGCCACGTGCGTGTGTACACCATCAGCGACACCATTGCACGCTTCCAGAAGATGAGAGGGATGCAGGTAAGGCAAGATGCCTGCTGGAATAGCACTTTCCTGCCCGACTCAGGACAATAAGAATGTAGGACAAAGGAAGAAAACCAATCTTAGTTAAGATTAGGACAGCTTTGAAGATAAACATGAAAAGCTCAGGGTTTCCTCTCATGAATTGCAGGACATAATAAAGCATCCAGATTAATTGGGGGGCAGCCGCGTGTTGGATGTTGTGCTAGGGAGGGAGGTGGGGTGTGGATGCAGTGGAAGGAGGTTACAAATGTGGGTACCACATGATATCTCCTCAGGAGGAGTTCACAGTCCAGTGGGGCTGACATCCATAAAGACACAAACATCGAACAGGGGAATGAATCCAATAGTAGAAATGAGGAACAAATGCTGTGAGTAGGAAGTGGGGCCACAAGAGATTTTTCTCCTTGTATTTGATATTTTCTGTATTCTCTAATGAGCATGTATTTATTTTATAATGGAAAAAGTAAAATTTTCCTAACAAAGAAATATGTGGGGAGTAACAGCTCTGCGGGAGTTGGGGAAGGCTCCGCTAAAGAGGGAGCATCTGTCCTTGAAGGACAAGGTGAAATTTCCTGGGAGAGGAGGAGAGGAACCCTTGCATGTCTGTTGTGGGTAGACCCCTTTACCCCACTGCCAGTTACCCCAGAGCCTGCGCTCTACTCTTTACCAACACGTCATCTGTAAGATGAGGTGGCAATGATCATAGCAGCTTCTTTAACACCTTACAGAGAGAGGCAGGATCAAAGAGGGGCTGAGAGCATGGACCATTGAGCCAGATGGCCAGCATTTGAATGCCAGCCCTTAACACTTAGTAGCTATTCGACTTTTGACTAATTACTAAATTAATGTCTCTAATACCTAGTTTTCTCTCATCTGTAAAATGGGGATAAAATATTACCTGCCCATTGGACTGTTACAAGGATTGAAAGAGGATGACTATGAAGCACTTAGCACATAGCTGGCGCATAAGTATGTAACCAGTAAATATTAGCATCGCCAGTGGAGGGCTGGAGCCTGCTTGTACCAGCTCCTGAGAGCTGTGCACATGTCTGCCCAACTTCATGTTAATTATTTGTCACCTTAGTAGCTTGAAATCCACGATGGTGGGAGTATTTACATCATGGAAATCAGCAAAGCCTACAAATCAGGGCTTTTTCTGCCAGAGAGTTGATTGTTAAACATTTACTGGCATTCCCACTGGCTGTTGCTATTATTAACCTCTCAGGGTCTATATAAAGGGTATCTTCCCCCTCCCAGTTCTTTATCAAGATTTTCTTTTAGAAAGGTACATGAATCCATTGTCATAATTGGTTTGAAAATTTGTGCTGAACTGACATTGGCAGCAAGAAGTATTCCTAAAAATAAAAAGGAAGTCAAGGTATAATGTCTCTTTGTCACTTGAAGAGTTAATGACTTTTACTGTCAGATTCAGAGATTTGCCTTCTACAGGGGATGTCTCCCTGGGCTATGCCAGGTGTTATTTTTCCCAGATACTGCTTTCCATCACTTCTGCAATGTTTATTAGAAAGAGGTGGTGCAGAATAAATTGGCTCTTGTCATGAAGCATAATATCTAATTGTGTTTCTTCAACTAGATTTATTATTATTATTTTTTTTTACTTAGACCAACTTATTTTGGACAATTAACGAGTACAGGCCAGTTGCTGAAGATTAAGCTTTTAAAGCAAAACTGTACATTTATGGTACATTAGCAGATAAGTGGTTGAGGGGATGCAGGTGGGACTCTAATTCCCTTGGATGGATGAGACGTTACAGAGAAAGCTCAAGGCAGAACCCCAGGCCCAGAGATAACTGGGACCCTTGTAGGCAGCTTAGGCCCAAAAGACAAAATGGAGTCCCTTACAGTAACTGAAGCCCAAGGTCAGGCTGGACCCAGGGACTGGGCAACCCAGGTTTGAACCCCACTGTACCACTTTCTCACTGAGTGATCCTGCACAAGTCATTTAATGTCTGTGAATCCCACTCTCCTTGTCTTTAAAATAGGGATAATAATATAGTAATAATTATTCTTCCCTCCTGGGTCGTTGTGTGGGTTAAATGAGATAGTACATGTGTCTGGCACATAATAGCCCCTTAATAAGTGGTAGCCATGATTATTATTTATACTGATCTGACTTACTCTGGGAAGTCATTTAATAAATGAAATGAAATCTAATTCATTTAGTAAATGAATCTGTGCTCTCTTCTGCTTGGGGCCTGCTGCATGGAGTTGCCTTCTGAGAAGCAACTAGACTGCAGATCATCACCTGCTATTTGTATTATCTATCCTGTGACTCGGTTGGTTCCTGAAACCACTCTTTGTTATTTGGTTTATGGTATCTTAGTCATTGTGACCAGCAGGCACCTAGGGTTCCCTCTGTTCCTCAGTTTCAGTTGCTCTCTTTAAGATGATAAGCTATCTTGGACGGGAGCGGGTATCCTCCAGGCTCTCTTGAAATTAATTTCTTGTTAATTTTCATAGCCCATATTTAAGTCAGATCATCCCCAAGATAACCGCCAAATATGGTGAAAACTTGTCCAGCCATTTCTAAGTGGTAATGGCAAAAAAGAAGCAAATCTCTGTAATGGTGAACAGTGTGAAAGCCTGTTGAGCTTCCTGTTGTTTTAAAATCCTTCTTTCCCAATGTCAGGACTAGTCCCAGGGATTGGGATTCAGGTCAGGTTCAGTGATCCTTACTCTAAGGAGGGAAGGAATATCTGCTCTGCAATAGCAAGGTCTGACGTGTGTATTGATTAATTCATTCGGTACATAGTCCTTGAGCACCTGCTTTTCCAAACACCAGCCTTTCTACTGTATTGTATAGTAGTATTGGAGTCTTAGATTCAAAATCAGTTAGTAGGCCTAGGAAAAATTCAGTAAGCTTGCCTTTTTCTATAATTTGTTAATTTGTTGGTAGATTTGCTTAATTTTTTTTTTTTTTAAGATTGATTTATTTATTTGGTTGTGCTGGGTCTTAGTTGCAGCAGGTGAGCTCCTTAGTTGTGGCAGCTATTCTCCTTAGTTGTGGCTCACCGGCTCTTTAGTTGTAGCACGCGGTCTCCTTAGTTGTGGCAGGTGGGCTCCTTAGTTGCAGCTTGCCGGCTCCTTAGTTGCAGCACATGGGCTCCTTAGTTGTGGCATGCGAACTATTAGTTGCGGCATGCATGTGGGATCTAGTCCCCTGACCAGGGATTGAACCCAGGCCCCCTGTATTGAGAGCATGGAGTCTTATCCACTGCACCACCAGGGAAGTCCCTGATTTACTTAATTCTTTTTTTTATTATTATTATTATTTATTTTTTAAAATTAATTGATTAATTTTATTTTTGGCTGCACTGGGACTTTGTTGTTGCGCGTGGGCTTTCTCTAGTTGCAGAGAGTGGGGGCTACTGTTTGTTGCGGTGCGTGGGCTTCTCATTGCGGTGGCTTCTCTTGTTGCGGAGCACGGGCTCCAGGCATGCGGGCTTCAGTAGTTGTGGTTCGCGGGCTCTAGAGCACAGGCTCAGTAGTTGTGGTGCGTGGGCTTAGTTGCTCCACGGCATGTGGGATCTTCCCAGACCAGGGATCGAACCCGTGTCTCCTGCATTGGCAGGCGGATTCTTAACCACTGCGCCACCAGGGAAGCCCCCTGATTTGCTTAATTCTTGAATGGAGATATGGAAGTCATTCTAAGGCACACTAAGAACAGTAGATGAGAAGTAAAAAGTGGAGTGACCTTTGCACCAAGTCTGCTCTCTTCAAGGCCACCAGTGACCTCCCTGGATGTGTCTCTGTCATCCTGTCTCACCTCAGTGGGATGTAATACAGTAGAACGTTTCCCCCTCTGTGAAAGACTGTGCTCTTGGCATGAGACCCCACTCTCCAGGTTTTTTTGCTGCATCTTGGTTTCTTCCTCCCAGTTTACTCCACAGGGTTTTCCTGCTCCACTCCATCTTTGCATACTCTTATCAGGTGGGAAAGTTCTGCTTTAAAGGCAGACCTCAGGGATTGTGTGGGTTTTGTTCCAGACCACTGCAATAAAGTGGATATCGCAATAAAGTGAGTCACAGGAATTTTTTGGTCCCAGTGCATATAAAAGTAATGTTTACATTATATTGTGGTTTGTTGTGTGCGATAGCATTATGTCTTTTAAAAAATGTACATACCTTATTAAAAAATAATGCTGTTGGAAAAATAGACTTGCTCAACGAAGGGTTGCCACAAACCTTCAATTTGTAAAAAGCACAGTATCTGTGAAGTGCAGTAAAGCAGAGTGCAGTGAAACGAGGTTATCCCTGTATTCCTAGTTTGCTCAGAATTTTTATCATGAATGGGTATTGAGTTTTGTTATATGCCTTTTCTGCATCTATTGAGACAATACATGGTTTTTCTCCTTTAATCTGTTAATGTGATGTATTATGTTGATTGATTTTTTAAAAATATTAAACCAACATTGTGTTCCTAGGACAAATTTCATTTGGTCATGATGTACTTTTTTGAATGTATATATTGCTGTATTCATTTGTCAATATCCCTATGTGCCTGAAAGACACTGACCTGTAATTGTCTTTTCTTGTAATGTCTTTGTATTTAATATCAGGTTTATGCTAGCCTCATAAAACAAGCTAGGAAGTGTTCCCTTCTTCCCATTTTCTGAAAGTGTTGTGTATTATTGGTGTTATTTCTTTCTTTATTGTTCAATAGCATTCACCAGTGGTGGTATCTTGACCTAGAGCTTTCTTTGTGGGAAGTTTTTAAATTACAGTTCTATTTCTTTAATGGATATAAGGCTATTCAGATCTTCTGATTTTTTTTTCTGTGTCAGTTTTTTTTTTTCTTTTTTTTTTCTGTGTCAGTTTTAATTTGTGTTTTTTGAGGGATTTGTCTACCTTACCTCAGATTCCTTTCTAGACTGCCTTCTCTTTTTTTTTCTCTATCCACTTTCCCTAGGTAGACTCTATCCTCTTTAGTTTAAATATGATACTTTAAAAAATTATAAACATTTCCAACACAGGAGTACAGAGAACATTATTCTAAATACTCAGACCCGCCATCCTGATATAACAGATATTACCATTTAATCTTGTTAATCTCAGCTTTTTTTTTCTGTGTTGCAGATACAGTTGTGCCTCTCCACAATCAGATTCCAGTCCTTCAGTTAAAAAAAAAGCTAGTGTCTCTCCTTTGCCTTCATGTTTTCATGCTTTTATTCTATGTATTGTTTATGGATACATACACACTTGTGTGTAGTATTGTGTGTTTTAAATTTTATGTAAAAGACATCTTAATATTCTGCATGTTTTTTCAGTCAGTATTTTGTTTCAAGATTCAATCTATGTCTCTAGAGTTAGTTCATCCATTATAAGTGCTGTATAATTATGACAATATTTAATTATCCATTTTCACATTGATAGAGTTTTAGGTTGTTTTAGATTTTTGTTCCAATGAACATCTTTGCACCTGACTGTTAGCCTGTGGGAGAAGTGGCATTGCTGGGTCATAGAGTGTACACTCCTCAGCATAAATATATCTTGCCAAATTGCTTTCCAAAATGTTGGTGCCAATTTATATTCCTACCAGAAATGAATGGCATTTCATATAGCCCTACATCCCTGACAATACTCACTAATGTTAGGCTTTTAAATCTTTGCTAATTTGATATATGGGAAATGGCATCTAATTGTGTTTTTAATTTACGTTTTCCTGAGTTCTGTCCTAGTGAAGCTATATTTTATCTATTTAAGTTTCCTCTTCTCTGACTGGCTTGCTCACATTATTTGCCAAGTTCCTCTTGGGTTGTTTGTCTTTTTCATATTGTTCTTACTGTTCATATAGTTCTTTTTTTTTGGGGGGGTCTCAGTTGCTGTGCACAGGCTTTCTCTAGTTGAGGTGAGCAGGGGCTACTCTTCATTGCTGTGTGAGGGCTTCTCATTGCAGTGGCTTCTTTTGCTGCAGAGCACGGGCTCTAGGCTCACGGGCTTCAGTGGTTGCAGCATGGGCTTCAGTAGTTGTGGCGCATGGGCTCAGTAGTTGTGGTGCACGGGCTGTAGGGCGTGCGGGCTCTAGGGCACGTGGGCTTCAGAAGTTGCGGCTCGTGGGCTTAGTTGCTCTGCGGCATGTGGGATCTTCCCGGACCCGGGATCGAACCCGTGTCCCCTGCACTGGCAGGTGGATTCTTAACCACTGCGCCACCAGGGAAATCCCTCATATAGTTCTTTATATAGTCTGGATTATTGATTCTTTGTTAGTTAAATACAATGCAAATGTCTTCTCCCAGTCTGTGGTTTGTCCTTGTATTTTGTGAGCCTGCCAGACCGCAGATTGTAATTTGGGTTTGAGAATGGACAAGAATGATGATTTGGAAAGTTCAAGGTTGCTTTTACTTTGGTTTCCTCCTATAGCAGCAAATAAGTTGTGCAAAGGAGAGAAATGAGACAAGAGTGTAAGCAGATCATTGGGGTCCCCCACGTTCTTGTTGTAGTCAGTGGAGATGTGCCTGAGGCCATGATCATCACAGTTCTCTTGGGGAAACCTAAAGTCACAAAGTTGGCCAGGCCTTGGGCATACAAGTAAATTATATGTGGACTTGGCAAGTGGAGAGGGAGGTGGTTTGGGGGTGATGAGTTGATCAGGAATCTGTGACTTTAGTCAGTGGCAGTGGCCTCCCACCCGCCTCCTACCTCACAGATTTGTTGCAAGGTTCATGTGCAATGATCAATGAGAAAACTCTTTAAAAACCATAATGCAATTTTCCAGTGTAACCCAATTAATAATAGCAGTAATACGGTAGTCCTGAGGTTTGGATGTTTAAGCAGGGGCCACTTGAAGCCAGAGATAAATTATTCTCTTTCAGGAGTCAGTAAAGACCACAGTGCCGATCGGTTTCTTCTTAAACTCATACAATGTCTGATGACATATTTAAAGTTTAGCACCATATGGTGATTTTGTTGTGTTTTCATATGTTGTATGCACAGATGGTTAGAAAATAAAATTACCCACCTCCCACCTCGGCTGGTCTCCTCAGCACCTTCTGGGCCAGAAGCGGGGCAGTTAAAGCATCAAGCTGCCAAGTCCCCCCTCACAGAGTTGGACCTTGAGTAATTTGTCTCAGGCAAAATGCCTCAGGGCACTGCCCAAGTAGTGTTTTCCGCCTGGGCCTTTTTGCTATTCCCTGTGGAGGAGGAAGGAAATTGAGGCTATGTGTCTGGCACCCGCATGATCATAATGCAATTACCCACAAATATCAGGAAGTGAGGGGAGTTCTTAGCAAGTGAACCATAATATACGTTTCATCAGCTTTCCGTTGGCCAGTCAGTCAACAAGTGTTTATGAAGCGCCCAGAGAATGCATCGCATGGCATTTAGTTTTCAGATTTTCTAATCTCTGGGGCATCTGAAAGTAGAGAGTAGATTTCCAGGGCTTATCCTCTCAGATGTAATTTGAAAGGGACAATGAGTTGCTAGTCCAGTATTTTGATTGGAAACTGCCTGATTTATCTGCCTCACATTCCCAGAGGTCTTCTGTTTTGGGTCTAGTTACTGTCATTTGGATTCTTTACCCTGAAGTATTCGCTTCATTTTGATCCCCAACCTGTAATAATAGTGAGTTATTAAACTTGCTAAACAAAATTAAATGTTGTGTTTCTCATTTCTTGGAAATAAAGTGTTGAATCTACTCCACAGAAACCACGGCACTCTCTGAAAATAGCAATTTTTTTCAGAAGCAGTAACCATGGTTGCTCTTAATTAGAAGCTGAATTGGTTTCAAATATAAAGTTTTGTTTTCTGATGAAAGGGAGAGAAAGCTGGTCATTCCTGGGGAATTGGTACTTCTCTCTCATTGGGAGGGCAGACAATCAGCTGCCCCAGCTCCCTTCCCTTCTTAACCTCCAAAGTCTTCTTAACTCTCCTTCATCTTCCTTCCCGTGCTGGAGGAAGAACTGTACTTTTGCCTGTTCGTTTCTTCCTTCTTAAAAAAGGTATTTTTAACTTGTACTTAAAATTCCATATTCTCCCCTTTAAAAAGGAGAGATACAACATAGATAAGGGTGCAGTCCCCTTTGACTGCCCACTCCCCCCAGGCCCTTCTGGACAGTGATCCCTATCATTTTCTAGGGTATATCCCTCCAGAGCCTCATCTGTACATTGTCACATGTAACTGTGTTCTCCTGTATCCCTTCTCGTCTGCTTGCCATCCATCCTGCCTGCCAACCCTGAGATGCCCCTAGCTCTGCCCAAATGGAGGCAAGAGGTCCTGTTGGGTAAGCCATGGTCATGTGACTGGGTCCACACCAGAGGCTGGCCTAGCTTGAGCTTCTAGGTCTCGCTTCCTGGCCAGCTCTGTCTAACTTGACAGGGCTCTGATCCCTGTGTTTGCCCCTCACCAGTAGCTGGCCCTCACGCGCCTTTGATATCTCGAGTCATGGTAAATTTTACAGTCCTGTAGTGTTCCTTTGCTGGTCTTTGACTAGTTTGCTGTCAGATGGATCTCCTGCTTTGCTTTGTATGGTGGAAGGGCAGAACTCTGCAGGCCACATTTCCCAAGCTCTGGTGTCAGCTGGCGTCTGGCTGGTTTTGGACAGGAAGAATTCTGGCAAGACTGTAGGGGAGGAGGAAGGAAGAAGCCAAGGGATTTCTCTCTCTCTGCCCTGGTTAGTATCTCCTTCACTAATCCAGTTCCATTTGGCCAGACCTGCCTCTTTCAGCTTCTGCAACTGATCTCAGCCTTTGGGTTCAGTTATCTCTGCTTCCTCCCTTTGTTCCTTCAGTCTAGAAGTGGGGGCAGTGTCCCACTCGTCCTAATTTCTGGGTTGTTTCCCTGTCCTCTTGGCTTCTCACTCAATTTAAAATACTTAGAGCATTTGTTAGAAGAACAGCTGGAAATGATGGTTTTTTACACCCTGGAAGTTTATTTTATGATTTCCAAGTTATAGCTGCCAGGACTTCTTGATTCCCTTTCTGCTGAAAGCACTCATCCAAGAAGAGGTTAACACCTAGGGGATTGAGAGGGCTCAGGTGGCCCTAAAATATAAATCCAGATGTTGGTGGGCGGGTTGTTGTTGTTGTTGTTGTTTTTAGGAATAATTGTCTAGTTGGCATATGTGAACTGTAGGTTTAGTTACTTGTGGAACTATGGAAGGATTAAACCAAGTTATGGTGATAGAAAAGAATAGGAATTTTAGAAGCCAAAAGGAGAGTTTAGAGTTCCTCCAGTGAATGTTTTCGATACTCTTGCCCATAGAGAAATCACAGACAAGAAAGTGGGCATTATATATCCAGAATGGGGGTATTTGATCTGGATGATGTAGAACAGTGGTCCCCAACCTTTTTGGCACCAGGGACCGGTTTTGTGGAAGACAATTTTTCCACGGACCGCGGGTTGTGGGGGGATAGTTTCGGGATGATTCAAGCACATTACTTTGTTGTGCACTTTATTTCAATTATTATTACATTGTAATATATAATGAAATAATTATACAACTCACCATAATGCAGAATCAGTGGGAGCCCTGAGCTTGTTTTCACTTGCCACTCACTGATAGGGTTTTGATATGAGTCTGCAAGCAATTCATTTATTATGGTCCCTGTGCAGTCAAATCTCTCTGCTAATGATAATCTGTATTTGCAGCCACTCCCCAGCGCTAGCATCACTGCCTCATCTCCACCTCAGATCATCAGGCATTAAATTCTCATAAGGAGAGCGCAACCTAGATCCCTCGCATGCACAGTTCACAGTAGGGTTCGCGCTCCTATGAGAATCTAATGCCGCCGCTGATCTGACAGGAGGCAGAGCTCAGGCAGTAATGCGAGTGAAGGGGAGCGGCTGTAAATACAGATGAAGCTTCGCTCGCTCGCCCGCCTGCCCACCGCTCACCTCCTGCTGTCCGGCCCGGTTCCTAACAGGCCATGGACCTGTACCAGTCCATGGCCTGTGGGTTGGGGACCCCTGATGTAGAAGAGATCAAGAGGTGAACGAGGTGGGCAAAGGCAGCACTGACATGGTGTCTTTTAAATAAATAGGCTATAACAATTTGACCAGCAAATAGAATCTGCTGCCCAGGGGAAAGGGACAGGCTTTGGTATTTTGTAATCTTGTTATAGGTCTTTACTTTGTTCCTTCTGGACAGTAGTGAGTCATCTTATGGCACAAGAGTGAGTTCTGCCCTTGGTCACTGGATGTCTGGGAAACCCAAGGTGTAGAATTGATCGGACCATTTCCTGTTCCGTAGAAACTTGGTTCACAGGGACATTGACTCCAGTGGTCCAGCCCATGGTGGAAAGAACTATCCTGACTCCCCACAGTCTGTATTCCAGGGCAGACATTTGTTTTTTGTTAATTTCTGGTAAGACTGTGAAATATTAAGGAGCTTTAAGATTTTTCTAACTTTCTTTTCTTATTGGATCTTTATTGGAGTATAATTGCTTCACAATACTGTGTTTTCTGTTGCACAACAAAGCGACTCAGCCATATGCATACACATGTCCCCATATCCCCTCCCTCTTGAGCCTCCCTCCCATCCTTCCTATCCCACGCCTCTAGGTCATCGCAAAGCACCGAGCCAGTCTCCCTGTGCTATGCTGCTGTTTCCCACCAGCCAACTATTTTACATTCGGTAGTGTATATATGTCGATGCTACTCTCACTTTGCCCCAGCTTTGCCCTCCCACCCCATGTCCTCAAGTCCATTTTCTATGTCTACTTCTTTATTCCTGCCCTGCAGCTAGGTTCATCAGTACTATTTTTTTTTTCTTAGATTCCATATATATGTGTTAGCATACGGTATTTGTTTTTCTCTTTCTGACTTACTTCACTCTGTATGACAGTCTCTAGGTCCATCCACCTCACTACAAATAACTCAATTTCATTTCTTTTTATGGCTGAATAATATTCCATTGTATATATGTGCCACATCTTCTTTATCTATTCATCTGTCGATGGACATTTAGGTTGCTTCCATGTCCTGGCTATTGTAAATAGTGCTGCAGTGAACATTGCAGTACCTGTTTCTTTTTGAATTATGGTTTTTCAGGGTATATGCCCAGTAGTAGGATTGTGAGTCATATGGTAGTGCTATTTTTAGTTTTTTAAGGAACCTTCATACTGTTTTCCATAGTGGTATATCAATTTACATTCTCACCAACAGTGCAGGAGGGTTCCCTTTTCACCACACCTTTTCCAGCATTTATTGTTTCTAACTTTTTTGATAATGGCCGTTCTGACCGGCGTTAGGTGATACCTCATTGTAGTTTTGATTTGCATTTCTCTAATAATTAGTGATGTTGAGCATCTTTTCATGTGCCTCTTGGCCATCTGTATGTCTTCCTTAGTGATATCTATTTAGGTCTTCCACCCATTTTTTAACTGGATTGTTTGTTTTTTTGATATTGAGCTCCATGAGCTGTTTGTATATTTTGGAGATTAATCCTTTATCTGTTGTTTCATTTGCAAATATTTTCTCCCATTCTGAGGGTTGTCTTTTTGTATTGTTTATGGTTTCCTTTGCTGTGCAAAAGCTTTTAAGTTTAATTAAGTCCCATTTGTTTATTTTTGTTTTTATTTCCATTACTCTAGGAGGTGGGTCAAAGAAGATCTTGGTGTGGTTTATGTCAAAAAGTGTTTTTCCTATGTTTTCCTCTAAGAGTTTTATAGTGTCTGGTCTTACATTTAAGTCTTTAATCCATTTGGAGTTTATTTTTGTGTATGGTGTTAGGTAGTGTTCTAATTTCATTCTTTTACATGTAGCTGTCCAGTTTTTCCAGCACCACTTATTGAAGATGCTGTCTTTTCTCCATTGTATGTTCTTGCCTCCTTTGTCATAAATTAGATGCCCATATGTGCGTGGGTTTATGTCTGGGCATTCTATCCTGTACCATTGATCTATATTTCTGTTTTTGTGCCAGTACCATACTGTCTTGATTACTGTAGCTTTGTAGTATAGTTTGAAGTCTGGGAGCTTGATTCCTCCAACTCCGTTTTTTGTTCTCAAGATTGCTTTGGCTATTCAGGGTCTTTTCTGTTTCCATATGAATTATAAGATATTTTGTTCTAATTCTGTGAAGAATGAATGCCATTGCTAGTTTGATAGGGGTTGCATTGACTCTGTAGATTGCTTTGGGTAGTATAGTCATTTTCACAATATTAATTCTTCCAATCCAAGAACATGATATATTTCTCCAGCTGTATGTCATCTTTGATTTCTTTCATCAGTGTTTTATAGTTTTCTGAGTACAAGTCTTTTGCCTCCTTAGGCAGGTTTATTCCTGGGTATTTTATTGTTTTTCTGGCAGTGGTAAATGGGAGTGTTTCCTTAATTTCTCCTTCAAAATTTTCATCTTTAGTGTATAGGAATGCAAGAGATTTCTGTGCATTAATTTTGCATCCTGCAACTTTACCAAATTCATTGATTAGCTCCAGTAGATTTCTGGTGGCATCTTTAGGATTCTGTATGTATAGTATCATGTCATCTGCAAACAGTGACAGTTTTACTTCTTCTTTTCCAATTTGTATTCCTTTTCTTCTCTGATTGCCATGGCTAGGACTTCCAAAACTATGTTGAGTAATAGTGGTGAGAGTGGACATCCTTGTCTTGTTCCTGATCTTAGAGGAAATGCTTTCAGTTTTTCACCATTGAGAATGATGTTTGCTGTGGGTTTGTTGTATATGGTCTTTATTATATTGAGGTAGGTTCCCTCTATGCCCACTTTCTGGAGAGTTTTTATCATAAATGGGTGCTGAATTTTGTCCAAAGCTTTTTCTGCATCTGTTGAGGTGATCATATGGTTTTTATTCTTCAGTTTGTTAATATGGTGTATCACATTGATTGATTTGCGTATACTGAAGAATCCTTGCATCCCTGGGATAAATCCCACTTGATCTTGGTGTATGATCCTTTTAATGTGTTGTTGGATTCTGTTTGCTAGTATTTTGTTGAGGATTTTTGCATCTATATTCATCAGTGATATTGTTGTGTAATTTTCTTTTTTTGTAGTATTTTTGTCTGGTCTTGGTATCAGGGTGATGGTTGCCTCATAGAATGAGTTTGGGAGTGTTCCTTCCTCTGCAATTTTTTGGAAGAGTTTGAGAAGGATAGGTGTTAGCTCTTCTCTAAATGTTTGATAGAATTCACCTGTGAAGCCCTCTGGTCCTGGACTTTTGTTTGTTGGAAGATTTTTAATCACAGTTTCAATTTCATTACTTGTGATTGGTCTGTTCATATTTTCCATTTCTTCCTGGTTCAGTCTTGGAAGGTTATACCTTTCTAAAAATGTGTCCATTTCTTCCAGGTTGTCCATTTTATTGGCATAGAGTTGCTTGTAGTAGTCTCTTAGGATGCTTTGTATTTCTGCGGTGTCTCTTGTAACTTCTCCATTTTCATTTTAATTTTATTGATTTGAGTCCTCTCCCTCTTTTTCTTGATGAGTCTGGCTAATTGTTTATCAATTTTGTTTATCTTCTCAAAGAACCAGCTGTTAGTTTTATTGATCTTTGCTATTGTTTTCTTTGTTTCTATTTCATTTATTTCTTCTCTGATCTTTATGATTTCTTTCCTTCTGCTAACTTTGAGTTTGGTTTGCTCTTCTTTCTCTAGTTCCTTTAGGTGTAAGGTTAGATTATTTATTTGAGATTATTCTTGTTTCTTGAGGTAGGCTTGTATAGCTATAACCTTCCCTCTTAGAACTGCTTTTGCTGCATCCCATAGGTTTTGGATCGTCGTATTTTCATTGTCATTTGTCTCTAGGTATTTTTTGATTTCCTCTTTGATTTGTTCAGTGACCTCTTGGTTATTTAGTAACGTATTGTTTAGCCTCCACGTGTTTGTGTTTTTTACGTTTTGCCCCCAGTAATTCATTTCTAATCTCATAGCATTGTGGTCAGAAAAGATGCTGGATATGATTTCAATTTTCTTAAATTTACCGAGGCTTGATTTGTGACCCAAGATGTGATCTATCCTGGAGAATGTTCCATGCGCACTTGAGAAGAAAGTGTAATCTGTTGTTTTTGGATGGAATGTCCTATAAATATCAATTAAATCTATCTGGTCTATTGTGTCATTTAAAGCTTCTTGTGTCATTTAAAGCTTCTTTTTCCTTATTAATTTTATGTTTGAATGATCTGTCCATTGGTGTAAGTGAGGTGTTAAAGTCCCCCACTATTATTGTGTTACTGTCGATTTCCTCTTTTATAGCTGTTAGCAGTTGCCTTATGTATTGAGGTGCTCCTATATTGGGTGCATATATATTTATAATTGTTATATCTTCTTCTTGGATTGATCCCTTGATCATTATGTAGTGTCCTTCCTTGTCTCTTGTAACATTCTTTATTTGAAAGTCTATTTTATCTGATATGAGTTTGCTACTCCAGCTTTCTTTTGATTTCCATTTGCATGGAATATCTTTTTCCATCCCCTCACTTTCAATCTGTATGTGTCCCTAGGTCTGAAGTGGGTCTCTTGTAAACAGCATATATATGGGTCTTGTTTTTGTATCCATTCAGCAAGCATGTGTCTTTTGTTTGGAGCATTTAATCTATTCACGTTTAAGGTAATTATCGAAATGTATGTTCCTATGACTGTTTTCTTAGTTGTTTTGGGTTTGTTTTTGTAGGTCCTTTTCTTCTCTTGTGTTTCCCACTTAGAGAAGTTCCTTTAGCATTTGTTGGAGAGCTGGTTTGGTGGTGCTGAATTCTCTTAGCTTTTGCTTGTCCGAAAAGCTTTTGACTTCGGCATTGAATCTGAATGAGATCCTTGCTGGGTAGAGTAATCTTGGTTGTAGGTTTTTGTCTTTCATCACTTTAAGTATATCCTGCCACTCCCTTCTGGCCAGCAGAGCTTCCGCTGAAAATCAGCTGATAACCTTATGGGGATTACTTTGTATGTTATTTTTTGTTTTTCCCTTGCTGCTTTTAATATTTTTTCTTTGAATTTAATACTTGTTAGTTTGATTAATATGTGTCTTGGTGTGTTTTTCCTAGGGTTTATCCTGTATGGATCTCTCTGTGCTTCCTGGACTTGGGTGACTATTTTCTTTCCCATGTTAGGGAAGTTTTCAACTATAATCTCTTCAAACATCTTCTCAGACCCTTTCTTTTTCTCTTCTTCTTCTGGGACCCCTATAATTCGAATGTTGGTGTGTTTAGTGTTGTCCCAGAGGTCTCTGAGATTGTCTTCAAGTCTTTTCATTCTTTTTTCTTTATTCTGCTCTTATTTCCACCATTTTATCTTCCAGCTCACTTATTTATTCTTCTTCAGTTATTCTGTTATTGATTCCGTCTAGTGTATTTTTCATTTCAGTTATTGTGTTGTTCATCTCTGTTTGTTTGTTCTTTAGTTCTTCTAGATCTTTGTTAAACATTTCTTGTATTTTCTCAGTCAGTGCCTCCATTCTATTTCCGAGATTCTGGATCATCTTTACTATCATTACTCTGAATTCTTTTTCAGGTAGATTGCCTATTTCCTCTTCATTTATTTGGTCTTGTAGGTTTTCACCTTGCTCCTTCATCTGTGACATATTTTTTTGCTATCTAATTTTTTTTTGTTTTTTTTTTTATGAGTGGATTGTGTTCCTGTCTTACTGGTTGTTTGGCCTGAGGCTTCCAACACTGGAGTTTGTAGGCTATTGGGTAGAACTGGGTCTTGGTGCTGAGATGAGGAACTCCGTGAGACCTCCCTTGGATGAATATTCCCTGGTGTCTGAGGTTCTCTGTTAGTCCAGTGGTTCAGACTTGGACCTCCCACCACAGGAGCTTCGGCCTGACCCCAGGCTCATGAACTAAGATCCCGCAAGCCGCCTGGGGTGGCAAAAATAAATAAATAAAAAGAAAAAAAAAGCAATAACAAAGTAAAAAATAAAATTAGACTAGGAAACTAACAGATATGTTAGGAAGAATATAAAAATAAAATTATAGATGAATCAACAACTGGAAGGTACATCAGTACCACAATAGTAAAAAAAAGTGGAGGAGGGAAAAGAAAAAAAAAGTGGGGGCGGGGAAGGCCTTGGCTGTGGAGGGCGGGGCCTAAGCAAGGGCAAGGTTTGGGTAGTGGGCAGGGCCAATGCTCTGGACCCATGGAGCTGGGAAAGGCCCTGGGGCCTGTTGGCGGTGGGGCTTAGGCTCAAGGAACAGAAGGGACCCAGGTTTGCCCCCCACCTCTGGTGTCAGAGGGTAGGGGATCTCACCTGGGAGCCCAGCAGGCTTCCTGGGCTCGAGTGGGTGGGGCAAACGCCCTCTTCTCCTCTCCTCTGGTCTGGGAGGGCCCCTCCCGCCTGCCTCTACTGATCTCCCTGGCCTCCCTCCTATGCCCCCAAGGACCAACGCAGCCTGGAAGGGGGTTTGGAGGGCGGTTTCTGGCTTGGGAGCTCAGCAGGGTCCCCATGCCCGAGTGGGCGGGGCAATTGCCCTCCGCTCCTCTCCCGCTCCTCTCCCGCTCCTCCTGGGTGGCTCCTCCCACCTGCCTCTCCTGATCTCCCAGGCCTCCCTCCTATGCCCCCAGCACTCACACAGCCTGAATGGGGCTTTGGAGGGTGGGTACCAGCTTGGGAGCTCAGCAGGCTCCCCTGCCCGAGTGGGCCAGGCAATCGCCCTCCGCTCCTCTCCCACTCTTACCGGAGAGTCCCTCCTGCCTGCCTCTCCTGATCTCCCCGGCTTCAGGGGCATCAATCCTGTCTGACCTCCACTTCTCCGCCCTCAGCCCCCCTACGTCCTACTGGTTCACTTTGGGGTTCCTCCTGTCTCCTTGGGCATCAGAGTCCCCCACCAGTGGCGGGCAGGTGCCCTAGTTGTGGGGAGATGCTAACTCTGCGTCTTCCCACACCGCCCTCTTGACTCCTCCTTCCCTAACTATATTTTCATAGACAGCTTGGGGTAACATGTGAACTAAGAATATCTTTTCATGTTAATTTCATCTGAAAACAAAAATAGAAATGAATAAGTATATTACATAAATCCAGACTGATTTTTTGACTGTCTCTGTATTGACTTTATTTAAAAACATGGATGATAACCTAACAGAATGTTAATAGGCAGAAACATTGAACTGGTGCCATTTTGGCAGTTCCAATGAAGAAACCAAGTGGTAATTAAGTTTTCCCCTTTCTTGTGGAACATGGTTATACAACAGTTACATTATTCTGCCAGTGAAGTAGCCCTAGGAGAATTAAAGCATCACTGGAAGCTGTACTATAGTGTTGTCCATGGAAGTATTTCAGAACTTTCTACTAATCAAGCACAAATCCCCAACATGGGATTATTATTATTATTTTTAGCTCTTGAAAATTAAAAAGAAAAAGAAAAATCTGTGAAGGAAATGTTTTTCATCTATGGGTTAAGCAGTACTCAAGAGAAAGCTGTATCCTAAAGGGAGAGTGTTTTAGTCAGGATTCTTGGCTACCAGGGACTGAAACCCAGCTCAGACCAGTTTAAGCAAAAAAGGAGGTTTTGTGTGTTTTTACAAATCCTGGTGTAACTCACAGAACCAAAGGAAATGTTGTAGGAATGGGGCCCACTGGGAATTGGGCCCACGTCCTTGGAGCACATCAGTATCCCTAGTCTCTGCCTCCCATTTCTGCATCTGTCCACATGCCAGCTGTATTTTCTTAGACATCTCCATCAGGTGCTCCCTCTGTGGCCAGAGGGGTGGGTTTTGTGATTCGCCGTCTGCAGCAGGACCATGTGAAGTAGGGGGAGGAGCATTTTCCCAGAAGAAGGGGAGGGTGCTGTTTGGAAAGATGAAACACTTTGGGTAGGACACATTTAGCAAGAGGAAAAGAGACCTCAGGTCTGAAAGATCAACTGGATTGGGTTATGTTTTGACAACTTCCTAAAACTACATAGACTAGATATTCCTAGGGAATGTTAGAATCTTTTTAAAAGACGTGTACACACACACACACGTACTTACATATTTTGTACACATATCCATGATATGTTAAATGAAAAAAAACAGGTCATAAAATAGTGTATGACATAGTATGAGTGTGTTTCATGTTTGGTAATTGCAATCATTGTTGCTTTTGTTGTGGTCATCCATGTACAATGCTTGGTGTCAGCCTATTTATCTCTTGTAAAAATAAAATACAGTGTGTGTGTGTGAAAAAAAAAATAGTGTATGACAGGTTCTATTTCCATAAAAACAAACCAGCCAGCTCCTGTATATGTATATATATGTTTGTGTATCTGTGTTTGAGTGAGGAGAAAGGTGTGGAAGGATACACTTGCTTGTTGGTTACATCAAGGAGTTGAGAATAGGAGTCGGGGCTGGGGGAGATGATCAGCTTTGCCTTTATATATCATGTATTGTGTCATTTCTCTTATTAAAATAAGCTTGTATTATGCTCGTAATTTGAGAAACAACCAATTAAGGAAAAAGAAGAGGAGGCTATTCCGGCTGACCTCAGGAGCGTGGATGCAGGGATTGAATGTGATAGCTTGGGAGTCATGTCATTTTTTTTTTTTTTTTTTTTTTTTTTGGCCGTGCCGCATGGCTTGCGGGATCTTAGTTCCCTGACCACTGATTGAATCCGGGCTCTCGGCAGTGAGAGCGCGGAGTCCTAACCGCTGGACTGCGAGGGAATTCCCCGGGAGTCATGTTATCTTAGGCTGGCAGACCAGGGCATTCCACTCTTCCCAGATTCCCAGGACTGGGAAGCACGGCAGAGGATGTGGCAAACCAGACTGGAGCAGCAGCAAACTGGAGAGATCCACAGCACTGTTGTTCACCAAGTCTGTATCCCGTACAGAAAGCAGACCTGAGTGGATCAGACCTACCACCTCCCCTGATATGGCAAAATCTACTGGGCAGGGCCCTTCCTACCCAGCACACAGATGGCTGCTTCTGCTCATGGACTACCCCTGCTCCAGTCAGCCATGGCAAGAACAGCTGGGCTACTTTCGAACGAAGCACCTGATGTGAGCCACTAGTTATGCGCAAAAGAAGAACTGATGGGCCCCTTCCATGGCAAAGAAGGCCAAACGGCTGGCCCTTTGAGCCTCATGGTCTGTTCGGTTTGGTTAAGAACTTCCAATGCCTGGCACCAACCTGCTACAGAGGCTCTTATCATAAGTAACACACCCTTAGGAATGTACATGGATGAGGATGTGTGTGAGGTCAAGGGGTCTCCCTGCCTGTTGTCACAGAGCCACCATAATGAATGTGGCCAAAGAGACACGGGCTGAGGTCCTGACGAGGGAATTGGTGATGTGCAATGTTGTGAGGTGCTGAAGATCAAGCAGACGACAGCAGCTGCCACTGCAGCCAGCCCTGCCATTCACTGGGTGCCTGTACTGTGCTGGGTGCACCACATACATCTTAGTGTGTAATGCTCAACGATTTGGGTGGCTGCTTTCAGTCAGAGTTGATAGTTGGGACTCAGTGTAAGTGACGTGCCTCAGGTCCCACTGCCAGTAAATGGCAGGTTTGGGTTAGGACATTTCCCCCCAAACCACACAGCCTCCCGAGGAGCGATCCTTTGTTGCATTTCCCACTCACTAGCCAAAGGAGTTAGAGCAGCTCTGATTTTAGATGCATGGTCTTCATTCTTGAGATGGAATTGTTCCATCAGAACTAAAACCTAATTAAAAAATAATAATGTGCAGAATGGAAGGATGATATAAGGCAAGTGTCTTCTGCCACTGGGAGGGCCGTGCCTGTTCTCTTACTGCCACCTGCTAAGAGGGACTAGGGAGAGAACGGATCTGGGCACTGGGATTCGAGTGTGAATCCAGTTTGGGACACTAAATTGTAGGTGCTTATGGACTTGAGGCAGAGGTGGCCATGGGTGATACTCATTTGCATCTCAGAGAGTCTTTGAACAACACAGAAAGATGGAAGAAAACTCTAGGTGCACAATGAAAAAAAAACCACACAGAAATAATATGATCCCAATTGTTAAAAATTGGATATAAATTTACCAAATAACATTTATGTATGGCTATATGGTAGAATTAAGTGTATTTTATTTTCTTCCGAATATTTTTCTCTATGTACCAAAGCTATTTGTAGTGAACATGCATTATTTCAATAATCAGGGGAAAAAGTTATTTATAAAAGAAAATGAGACCTGTTTCTTTAGTGGAAAATGTTCCATCATGATATGGGTGGGTGATGAGGTAGTGCCAATAAGTGTGTCTGAGTGTCCATCACTATCCAAGATGTATGTGAACAGAAGCTCAGGTTCTCTGCATGATTACAAACAAACAAACACACAAACAAACAAACCCAGCTTGTGGCAGTTGACAGATCAGGAGCTTGATAGGAAGTAAGAAGGCCAGCTGTAAAGGGTTGTTTTCTAGAAATACTGGAGCCTCCTCCAGCCATCCTCATCCACAGGCAAGCTTCAGAAATATGGCTCTGGGAGAAGCTGTGTTTATGGCTTTGTGGCTGAAAATCAGCATTAGAGAAGGGTAGGAGTCTGAGTTTTCAAAGCAGGTGTCCTTCCTGGCAGTGGGTAGAGAGCCCGGCCTTCTGAGTCTGTCCCTTGATGCCACAGCTTGTGTTTCAAGCCATTGTTCCCATTCATGGCATGTAAGTTAGGTTGAGAGAACTTGCTATTGAAGCTGCCAGCTGAGCTGTGACTGGTCATCCATTTGCAGAAATGAGAGCCTATCCTGGTCTGAAGTAATTGCTTCTGGTGTGACCTAGCTAGGCTGCTTACTCTTGTTGGTCCATCGTTGCTTGGACTGTCAAATAAAGGAGTGGGGATGGAGGATATATTTCAAAAGCTTCTTCGAGCTCTGAGATCTTAGGATCCTCTGTTGTTTGGAAAATGGAAATATCTTATAGGAGGTGATTCAAAGTGGCTTATTGTACACTTGAAAAGTGGCTAGTGTGACTGAGGAACTGAATTTTAAATTTTAATTAATTTTAATTAAGTTTAAATTTATATAACCACATGTGGCTAGGGGCTACCCTATTGGACAGCACAACTCCTTAATTGGAAAATCTAACATGAGGTGAGCATTTTGAATGCCTATATATATTTTTATATATTTTACCTATTTTTGAAATTGAAAGAAACTTTTTATAATTCCAGAAAAACTCTTTGGGTTCATTACACACAATACAGACAAGAAGAAGAAGAAAGTAAAAAATAGTCACGAAAATACCTACTCAGAGATAACTGCTATTGGCACCTTGGTGTATAACCTTCTAAATTCTCTTCTGTGCTTACGTCTTAGGTAGCCAGCTGGCTTTCAAAAGCATAGTTTTAAATCATCCAGGAAAGGGATAAGACGTGTTAGAAGGAGAGAATGCCTGCTTATTTCCCAGAAGAGAATACTGATAAAGATTTTAGCAATCTGCCACGGCTGATGTTTCTTTTCTGGGTGCTAGGTTATCAATCCCATGGGATGGGATGCATTTGGATTACCTGCCGAAAATGCTGCGATCGAGAGGAATCTACATCCAGAAAGTTGGACACAGAGGTATGTGTTTACAGGCATATTCAAGCATTTGTATACAGAACCCTTAAACAATTTTTTTAAACCTGTGCACAAGAAATAGAAAGTAAAGCAAACAAAACATTGCAGTCTGCCAAGCAATAAACAGGATTGTCTGTATTTGGTGTTTGCCTTTTAGCACGCTGTATTCTTATCTAAGAAATAACAAAGAGGGTTTGGATATTCATTCATGTGTTCATTTTGATGGTTTGTTATTTACAGTTATTCTTCCTTTGAGTATTTACATTTGGAAGGAAAAAGGAGAAGGAAAGGGTGACATTTGTTAAATTTCTACAGTACTCTTCATCTTCCTGACCATAGTTTGAGCCATATTCAAATTCCACATTATAATTTTCTCTGCAAATTCTGTTAATTTTTTGCCTTCACCATTTTGAAGCAAGAGGAACTTAGATATTCACCGAGGAAATATATGGCCAATTTATTCTGGGTGTGGCTTTCTCCAAGGAGGACATACTCCCAGTACCCCCTGTGCCTCAGGCTTCCATGTACTTGTGGGCCAGCAGTGCCCATCCCTGTCCCTCCTGGTAAAGCCTTGAGGGCCTTATACCAGAACCCAGCAGAATGTTCTGGGCTCACTCCAGCCCCTTTCACAAAGCCTTTCCTCACCCTACCCCTCAGAGGTAGAGAGGGCAGTTCAAAGTCTATCCCCATTGTCTTTCACCTCCCTTTGCTTTATCTTACCCAAGGCTACATTGTAAAAAGAAATATCTTCTGCACCATCTACTTGTCTTTTTTCTTCCTAATCCCTAGTTTCCACTTTTCCAATTATGGTTAATTCTAGAGTAATGGGCGTGATGAAAAAAAGGAGGAAATAATGATTTAAATAAAATGAGTCAAATATGGTATAAATTTGATGTAAGCTAGGCCAGGGATTGGCAAATTCCATGGGCCAAATTTGGCCCTGCCTGATTTTGTAAATAAAGTTTTATTGGAACACAAGCCACACCCATTTGTTTATATATCGGTCATGGCTGCTTTCATGATACAATGGCAGAACTGAGTAGTTGTGACAGAGACCATATGGCTCACAGAGCTGAAAACATTTACCATCTGGCCCTTTACAGAAAGTTTGCCAACTCCTCCAAGGAGGAGTAGTAAGCATAGCAGTAAAGAAGATGGCCCCTGAATCAGGCCATATAGGTACAAATCCTGCCTTTCCTTCTTCCTAGCCATTCACCTTGAGCAAATTACCTAACCTCTCTGTGCCTCAGTTTATTTATCTGTAAAGGAGGGATAGTCATAGTTCCTACCTCTTATGAATGGATAAAGATTAAGCACTGTCTTAGTCAACTGCTATAACAAAAATACCATAGTCTGGGTGGCTTATAAACAACAGAAATGTATTTCTCACAGTTCTAGAGGCTGGGAAGTCCGAGATCAAGGCACTTGCAGATTTGGTGTCTGGTGAGGACCAGCTTCTTGGTTCATAGACAGCTGTCTTCTCTCTGTGTCTTGACATGGTAGAAGGGGCAAGGTTGCTCTCTGGAGACTCTTTTATAAAGGCACTAATCTGGTTACCTCTCACAGTACCTTTGGTTACCTCAAAATACCATCAGGTTGGAGATAAGGTTTTAACATAACAATATGAGGGGGACACAAACATTCAGTCTGTTGTAAGCACTTTTCTGCAAAATGCTTAACACGAGGCTTGGAATTAAAATAAGCTATTGTTAGCTAATCAGAGATCACCTAGAGAACTTCTTCATGGTTTTTCATATTTTCAGTCTGCTTGAACTGAAAGGGGACATAGTAGAAATGAATTAGTCCTTTTTCTTTAAAAAGAAAAAAGAGGACCTAGAGATTATCATATTAACTGAAGTAAGTCAGACAGAGAAAGACAAATATCATATGATATCACTTACGTGTGGAATCTAAAAAAATGATACAAATGAACTTATTTACAAAACAGAAATAGACTCACAGACATAGAAAACAAATTTATGGTTACCAAAGGGGATAGTGGGGTGGAGCAGGGGGGAATAAATTAGGAGTTTGGGATTAACATATACATATTACTGTATATAAAATAGACAAACAACAAGGACCTATTGTATAGCACAGGGAACTATACTCTGTCTTGTAATAACTTATAATGGAAAATAATCTGAAAAATATATTTATATGTATATATGTATAACTGAATCACTTTACTATATATTTGAAACTAACACAACACTGTAAATTAAGTATATTTCAATAAAAGTTAAAATTTTTTTAATTTAAAAAATTTAAATAGAAAAAAGTAAATAATATTTTCTTATTTCATATTATATTAAAGTTGATTAATTTACTTCTCTCCTCTTTTCCAATTGTTGGAGAGTTTTCGGTTTTAGGTTTTGATTGACAGAGCACTGTATGGCTCCTCTTGGATTCCCGCAATTTGTATGTTAAGATTTTTCTTTTCAGTCGCTTTTAAATTTGTAAATGCTTGGCTTAAATTTGTGCAGAATACAGGCATATGGATGGGCCAGGAGTGCACAAATCAGAAGGGTTGCCTTCCTGAATGGCCAGGGAAAGGGTTAGTCCCCAGGACCAAAGACTATCATGGTTTTTAGTGGATTTTGTACAGGTCCAAAGAATAGATGTCTTCTACTAGGCAGATATTTTCACTGATTCTTAGTAATTAATTTTTTCGCCAGGGCGAAACAACACTTAAAGCCCTTTGGAATAATCTAGACTTTTCCAGTTTCCTTTTCATATTCTCAAAGTGTAGTTTGTTTATGGCTTTTCCTGTTTCTAAAATCCAAACTCTTTTCCCTTTGTTTTGCAGTAATATTAGACACATGAGGAAACAACTTGATCGACTGGGCCTGTGTTTCAGCTGGGATAGGGTAAGTCACCTTTTTCCTGGAAGGTCTTTATTTTAACCAAGGTCCTGATTGAATGCGGGATTGTGCACATTTACTTTATCTTCCTTCTCTTCAGGTTGGGAGGAAGGAGGAAAAGAAGGGTGGCAGAAAGCAGGAGGGAAGGATTAGCACTCCACAAATAAAAAAGTATCCCCAGTGGATAATTTGCCTGCAAACAAGTAATTTTCTGTGGGATTAAGCTAAGAGAGTTAACTTCTTATTTAACTTCACAGTTGGCTATTATTCATGTGTGGCAAAAGCTTTGCACAAGGATTTCTCGTGTTCTCAGCAACAGTTTAAAAAGACTATTGGAATCTATGTAAAAGTGATTAAATATCAACCTATGTGGTCCCTTTAGGTGATTAGGTGTAGGTTGATGGATCATTTATCTCTTTTGTTCCATGTTTGGAATTGAGGCGTATAACAAATAGCCTTTTGGTATTAAATGTTTTCAAACTGTGTATTAAACCACTGGAGAATTCCAGACCTGGGTGGAGCTCAGTGAAGACCACCTGGGTGTTAGGAACACCCGCACTACATACGGCTGAGCCCTTTAAAGCTCTGGCCAAAGACCACCCCTTAGACATTGGTGAGTGGTCTGTTAGGTAAGATGAACTCTTGCTTGTCCTCTCCACAAACCAATGTCGTGATCTCTCTTAGCATCCCATTAACTCCACAAAATGCTTTTCATTGCTGGGTCTGTCAAGTTCAAGTTCACATCCTTTTACTCATGCGAAGCACCTGGAACAAACCCAAATGTAATCACCTTCTCCTCCTCCCCCATAATTTCTTAAATGATTACAATTTGATGAGTACAGTAAAAAAGAGTGAAAATCAAACATGTTTAAACAGTCCCTGCTTTTTTCTTTTTTTCTATTTTTTCTTTTTTAGCTTCTTTAGATAAGGTCATGGGTTGAATCAAGTTCTTATTGTAGCACTGATGCCATTTTTATCATTAACTTGCAAGGTCACCAGGGTTTCATTTGGTAGAGGTGTGAAAAAGTCCTGGTGCCTGAGTCAAGTTGTCCTGAGGTGCCAGTGGGGAAGTGCTGATGGAGAATGAAATGCATTCTAATGTGGAGAGAACTGAGTAATGCCCTCAGCTCTCCAGAGATGCGTTGGTAAATTCCTTGAGAGCAGAGATGGGCTTGTTAACCCTCTAGGGTGAGAACTAGCCTAGTCCTACGCAGGGACAGCAACCATAAATAGTTCAAAAATTAATGGATTGTTTTCCTGGTTATCATAGAAGATTAGAAAATACAGAAAAGTATAAGGAAGAACATAATGTGGTTAATGTGGTTAACCACAATGTGGTTAATTTAAGGTCCTTGTATGGTTCCTTGTAGTCTTTTATTCTGGAATATTATATAATTTACTTTTGCAAAATAGAATTCATAATTTGTGTTTTTTATTTTGCCTTTTTTTACCTGCTATTCATGAACATTTTCCCAGTTTATTAAATATTCTTTGGAAAAAGTGACTTTTTATAGCTGTATAGTTTTCCATCCTATGAATGTATCATAATTTATGTAACCTACCCCTTATTATCATACGTTTAGATAGATTCTAATGTTTCTCTGTTATAAATATAGGTTCTCAATCCCTCTTGTAAAAATCTGAAGTCCAGAAAGCTGTAAACACGAAAAGTTTTTCCATAACTCATTTGACTGCAAAACCTGACCTGAACTGATGTTTATCTCACTTAGAATGAATATTCATATATTTTACTCTACGAATAGTGATGTAATTGATTGCCAGGTGCTCTCCCAGACCTAGTTAGGTAAATATACTGTTACCTTTTCATATCCAAAAAGGTCTTAGTTCTGAAGCACCACAGTTGGACCACAAGCATTTCAGATAAGGGATTTTGAACCTGTTAGTGCAGGATTGTAGATAAATATCATCACTCCTGCTTTCAGTGTCTAATAGTTACTGAACAATTCCCATGGGCCAGGCACCCATAATTCTCTCTTCAGATCTCCAGAAAGCTCTAAAATGTGGGTGGTTTTATTGACATCATTTTATTGCTGGTCACCCAAGTGGCAGGGCTGGGCTAATCCACTGGCCAATTTATGACCGCTGTGCTCACCCCCCGCACTTGGAGCAGATACTTTAGTACACATATTTTATTTCCTTAATATGACTTCTCAGAAAACCATGAGCAAGTTTAAAGCTTACAGTACTTGAATTTAAAGATACTTAAAGGTATAATTTGCTTATGTTACTTTGCTATTGCCAAATTATCCTCCATAAAGGTTATACATATTTATACTCCCAAGTTATTATATAGTTGTTTTCACCTGTACTTCTTTTGTTGTTAGTGATGAGTTTTTCCGTGCTTTTAATGAATGTTTGAATTTGGGGAGGGAGGGTGTGTGTGAATAATCTAATCATGTCTTTTGCCCATATGGTTAGAGGGTGTTTGTCCTTTTCTTAATGATTCTCATTTTGTTACAAATATTTTCCCTCAATTTATCATTTGCCTTGCATTTTGTTTGTAGTGGGATTATTGTTAGCACACAAATATGTACTTGGAAAGGCCTTTCAGATAAATACATTTTTATTCTCAATCTTGTGTTTAATTTTTGCATTTAACTCAACTGGAATTATTTTAGTATATGATATAAGATAAGGAATTCCTCCTTTTTCTGAATAACCAATTGTTTCTGTCTTTGATTTTCAAACATTCTTTTCCTCACTGATTTAAAAGGCTACCTTTATTATAACCATCTTCTTTTACACTTATTATACAGTAAGTTCTGTTTCTGTTCATTTGATCCATTTATTACTATGTCATTACTAAGCTATTTTTAGTTACAGTTGCTTTATAATTGGCTCTAATACCAGGTAACAGAAGTTTCTTCTTATTGTCTGATACTGACAGTGCCATCCCTACTATCTTGTGTTTCTGTTTCCTTGATATATTTTGCCCATTTGAATAAAATTTTATCCTTTATTTGTTGAATTCTTTTGGTGCATCACTTGTGGATACAATTAATTAAAAAAATTAAAAGATGGACAAAGCATATGGGGGAAACCTTCTTTTGGCTAATCTAGAGTCTTTGTCTTTAACAGGGAAGTGTAAGCTATTTGTATGTGTTTTTATAACTAGTATAGCAATTCTTTATTGTGCTAAAAGATAGCTGTAAGGGTCTTAAACCACGTGTTTAGTATCAACATAAAAAATAAAATAGAACATATGTTTTTGCCTCCCATGTATCAATAAGATAAGGAGATTAGCTGGCAGCATTGGGTCTTCATTGCTGCAAACGGGCTTTCTCTAGTTGCAGCGAGCAGGGGCTACTCTTTGTTGTGGTGAGTGGGCTTCTCATTGTAGTGGTTTCTCTTGTTGCGGAGAACAGGCTCTAGGTGCATGGGCTTCAGTAGTTGCAGCATGTGGGCTCAGTAGTTGTGGCTCGTGAGCTCTAGAACACAGGCTTGGTAGTTGTGGCACATGGGCTTAGTTGCTCTGCGGCATGTGGGATCTTCCTGGATCAGGGACCGAACCCCATGTCCCTTGCATTGGCAGGTGGATTCTTAACCACTGTGCCACCAGGGAAGTCCCACACTTTCCACTTTCTAAATCTATTTTCCAGAGGTTTTTTGGGGTATGTTCTGAGATTTTAGGCCTAATTTCTTCTTCTTCTTCTTCTTTTTTTTTTTTTAAATTAATGAATTAATTAATTTATTTATTTATTTTTGGCTGTGTTGGGTCTTTGTTTCTGTGCGAGGGCTTTCTCTGGTTGCGACAAGCGGGGGCCACTCTTCATGGCGGTGCGCGGGCCTCTCATTATCGCAGCCTCTCTTGTTACGGAGCACAGGCTCCAGACGTGCAGGCTCAGTAGTCGTGGCTCACGGGCCTAGTTGCTTCGCGGCATGTGGGATCTTCCCAGACCAGGGCTCGAACCAGTGTCCCCTGCATTGGCAGGCAGATTCTCAACCACTGCGCCACCAGGGAAGCCCCCTAATTTCTTCTTATTGTAATTTTTCTTATCATGTATCATTTCTTAAATATAAACATAGATCTTTGCTTTTGGTTTTAGGATCATTTTCATAGCAAATTACTTAAACTGAATGCTCCTTAACTAGTTTCAGTGCTCATCAGTAGACCTTATACAGCATGATTGCCCATTTTCACAATTTAGATTCATGAAAGAAAATGTTTAGATATTTTAGCTCTTGCTTTGAATCTTCTGATATTACATGTTATTTTCATAATGGAGAATGACTTTTCGTTGCTTTCACCTATGACCAGCAACTTACTGGGGTATGAAATTCTCTTTTCTTTCAAATCTCTTTAGTAGACCTTGATCCTTGATTTACTGTCTTAAAAAAAAAACAAATTATAGACTCACAGGAAGTTGCCAAGATAGTATAGACAGATCCTGTGGACCCTTCATCCAGCTTCCCCCAATGATAACATTTTATACAACTACAATATAATATCAAAACCAGGAAATTAACATTGGCACAATACTATTAACTAGAGTACAAATTTTATTCAGATTTCACCAGTTTTTATATGTACAAACAGTGTGTGTGTGTGTGTGTGTGTGTGTGTGTGTGTGTGTGTGTATAGGAGTAGTAGTAGTAGTTCTGTACAATTTAATCACATGTGTAGATTTATGGAATGACCACCCTCTGGCCCATTGGCCTCTGATGGAGAAGTCTGAGGCCAGCCCAGATCATCTCTTTGTAATAATACAGTGATCTTTCTACCCTCGTTTTGATGCTTGTTGGACTCCTGTCTCTGCCTTTTCCATTTAAAATTTTCATCACTGAGTGTAGCTCAGTGTCCATCCTTTCACTTTAATTTTGCCTGTTGCTTGGTGACCACTTTTGATCTGCAGTGTAGGTATTTCCTCCTGTTGGTTTTCTAGACCCTCTTTCTCAAGAACACTGATTTTGAGTGTGTGCTCTTGTTCACTGTCCTCCATTGTTTTCACCATCTTTCTCATGATTTTGGTCCCTTTGTTCTTCTCTGCCTTTTGGGAGAACTTCTCATGTTTGCTTTCCACATCACTGATTCAGTTTCTGTTGAATCAGGGCTGCTTTGTATGGTTTCTAATGCAGATAGTAATGCTATTGTATTTTTAGATTGATTCTTAGTGTTCCTCATCTCATTCAGTTCCCATTTTCTTTCTCAAGCTTCTTGGCCAACTGTTTTTTTTTTCTTCTTATTTTGCTATCTTATCTCATTTCACAGACTGTGTATGTTCAAAAATTTTCTTGAGAATACAAGGTGATGCTCTTGAAAAATTATTTTTGCTTCTTGTAATAAATCTTTTTACAAGTTTGAAATGCTGTGCTCTCCTTGTTTATTTCAGAATCTTTTCATAGACACCTTGTGGATTTTTCCCCCATTTCCTGAGTGAGGTGGACTAGTGTATCAGTTTAGGGATCCATCAGCATGAGGGGAGCGGAGTGGAAGCTCTGTCGTACTCTCTGCCTCACTCATTTCTGTCCAGGTTCGGGGAACCCATAGCTCCTGGGGCATCTTTCTCTTTGCTCTGATCTTTACCCGGGTGTGAGTTGTGGTATCACAGATGCCCCTGTGACACCCTGCCTGCTTCAAATGCTTCTGAGGCACCACAGACAGGGGTGTCCAATTGGTGGGCTTTCTTCCTGCTCCGTAGCCCACTCTCCCCTCTGGATTTGCCGTTTCAAGTAAGGGGTGCCAGAGCCCTGCTTCTCAAGAACCCAGTCTGTCCTTAAGAGGGAGAGATGCTATTTGGCTTATGGTATTTTTCTTCAACCTAGTCCCATCTGCCAAAATTCCTTGACATTTCTGGCATGTCAGTGGCACCTCTGTTATTTCCTGTATTGGTGCAGTCCCCTCGGCCCCCATCTTTATATTCTCTTGGTCATTTTAATGGGAGTAATGGAAACAAGTTTAGATACATGTGTTCTTGATGCCCTTTTTCCCAGAAATCCACAGTGCTTTTTAATGAAACCTTTACAATCTGATTGGTCATATAGAGCAGCAGAGTGAGGAGGTAGAAGAATAGTTTATTTAATTGATGAGGCAGATCTGTACTCTTTGCAAATAACAATCCTAAAGTCCCATAAAAACTGGATAATTAAGCAGATGGGTATCTGACAGTTAACAGAATATTTAAAAAATGAGATGGCTCAGAAACGTTATCTTCCTCCCCCAGGTGAAGAAAGCTAACTTGAAAACGTGGGTCATGGCCTCATTCTTCCTGTCTTTGCCTGGATGGGAATCCCTGTAGGAATGGTCCAGCTCTGGAGCTGCATTCTCATCTTTCTTACAGAAAATGCTTAATTCTCTGAATTAAAAGGAAAAAAGTATACATTTCTCGAATTAATGGTGAGCCAGAATGATAATCAAATGATGTCTTTTAGCTCAGCACTGTGTTTCACTTTTTCAGATGTTATTCCGCAAATAGTTTGTATCGTCTTGATTTGGAAAGTAAGAAACTGAAAGCTGAATTTGAATAGTTGAACATCTACTAAGGGAAGAGTGAAGAGGAGATAAAATTCCAAACTGTGCAATGAGAGAGATCAGACGTGTTTTTTTGTGGAGCATTTACTTTGTGGAATAATTGGCAGCCTTTCTGGAGAGGGTGTGACCCTGCATTCCGCTCTCATGGGTTCAGATTATGGCCTTGGTGATCATGCACTGGTCCTAGGGGATAGCCCCGTGAGTTCCTTGTGACAGTGACATAGTTAGCTTCTAAGTTGTGTGGTATGGCCCACTGAGGCAAGTGTGTCTCTGACTTTGATCTCTACCGTCTCACCAGTGCTCTGGTGCCTGAGCTGGTTCTGGACCAGGCCTTGGCTGTGTTTTGATTGGCATAGACTCTGGGGCTTGATTTTTATCAGGAGTCATCTGGATAATTATTTGGGGACCAGTTCCCTAGGAGTTCCCTTCAAAACCAGACAAGTATACGAAAGGAAAAAAACATCCAAACCAGATAGGATTCAAAGTAATGCCTGTGGAATCTGTGAGAGCAGGGCTTTATTAGCTGTTTATGGTGCTTGCTGAGCAATCCCCAAACACTCATACTCCAGTGTAAAATCAAAACAAAACAGGAACATAGGACTGGGCATAAATGATGTTTGGATTAACTTTTCTTGTCTCCTTTACTAGAGTAATCAAGAGTTGACTCTGCTGAGTTTCTTTACTATGGAGATCTTATGAACTTTTATTTGCACTCATTTTCATTGGATTTTAAATTCCTGTGTTTGATTTCCTTCTCGTGTTTCTCCATTCTGCCTTCTCTACATGTTGGTGCCCAGTAATAAGACTGATGGCTTTGCCCATCAGTCCCCTTGGGGCCAGGCAAACACACGAATTACTGCCCCCAAGACAATCATCCATTGAAACGAACTCGGTGTGCCCCCCACCATGTTCCCCAAAGGCTGAGTGGGCTAAGGTGGATGTGTAGTGTGGTTATCCTGGAGCAGTGGAAGAGGCACATCAGAAATGGGCTCCATCAGAATTTTTACTGGGACAGGCTTTTATGATGTCGAGCTTTTCCAAGTTTTATCCATCAATGCTGCACAGCCTACATAAATTAAGGGGGCTGCTGAGGCATTTGTGGCATCTCCACCATGTGCAGATGGTGCTTTGCTTCTATTTGCATCTCTTTGCTTCTATTTCTCTCTCTCTCTTTCTACATCTTTCTTCCCTTTCACTGTCCTCTTTCCATTCCCTTATTCTCATCCATTTTCCTTGATTCACCTTCCTTCCTTCCCTCCTTCCTTCCTTCTTCACAATTCCATTATCACACCTAAAACAATTAATGATAATACCATAAAATCATGGAATACCAGTCATTTTGCAGATTTCACTGGTTGTCTTATCAGTATTTCTTATTCCGTGGGTTTGTTTGCCTGCACTTCTGCTGGCCTTTTCTTCCCCACCCTCATGTCATAATCATGGTTTGGAACCAGTACTCTCTTTTCATCCAAAACACACACCCTTTGGACCATACCTGCATGAGTTTATTTTCAAAGGCAGCATGATTTGTATGATTACAAAGTGAAAATTATTATTGCTTCAAGACCCTTACTACCTCGGAATTTTATTTACATAGAATACTAGACATTCGAAAGGAAGGATTAAACTCCAAGAAATAATGAGGGTTCCAGGATAATAGAAAGATATATTTTTAACGGTTTTTATTTTAAAAGAATTTAAAGAATAGCCTAAGACAAAAAGAATTTAGGGCAAGTGATTGCCTGAAAACCTGGTTGGGAAGATTCTTGTTGTCAGAGCTCGGGGTTGTGGTTGCCTTGACAACGTGTAACAGGCCCTCGAAGTGTTTGACTCTCTGAGTCCTCTTTCAAGTCCTTACAGAGGTGAAGCAGTTGGTCTGGTAGATCTCTGACTCTAGATTACTTTCTGTCTCTCAGAATCAGAAAATTAACCTTTTTCCAGAGGTTTTTCTTTTGGTTGGGAGGGAAGAGGCAATACCTTTGTTTTAACTGAAATGAATTGGCAGCATATCTCTAGTGCTTTCATTTCAGGGAAGGTTGGTGCTGGTGCATAAGGGTTAGTGTTCAGAATTGTCATCATCTCGAGGCTGGGAACCACGTCTCATAATGACTACCTAGCACACATGCAGCTGACCTCATGCACAGCTGTGACAGCTCAGTCCTTACCAGCCTAAAACATGGAGGGAAGTTTTTCATTGCCTCAGACAGGATAGTGTTCTTGGACTCTTCAGCCCTAACTAAAGAAGGAGGTCTCCTGGGGCCGCTCAGCAAATGTGGCTATGCAAGGAAGTAGTTTGTTTTATCCTCATCCCCAGTGGTGGTCATGAGCCCTATCAAGGATGTACGCTCTGGCTAATGGGAATAGAATTTACCAATTTAATGCTTGTTAAATGCTTCTAGGAGATTGGATCTTGGATGCTCATTCCAGAGGCTTGGGTTTTGGTGATAGGCTTTACCATTCACACATGGTGGGCATGATCTATTGCCCCTCTGAGCCTCAAGTTCTTATGGTTATTAAAGAGATTAGATCACTCTTCAAATACTGTAGAAAATAAGAGTACAAAACCTCTTTCCCCATGGCTGAATCAGGTCTCCAGGTCAGTTTTGCATAATGGCCAGTACAACCTTTGACAGAACAGGTGCCTGTGGGTGTACAATGCAAGGTGCTCTAAGCGTGTGGTTCAAGATCACAAGGTCTTGAAGATGAAGTTGTTACTCCATGAAAATAACAAGGATAATTTATGTGTGTGCTTATACCAGTGGTTCTCAAACATTGGCGAGCATCAGAATCACCAAGAGGGCTATTAAACCACAGATTTCTGGGCCCCACCCCCAGAGTTTCTGATGCAGAAGGTCTGTGGTTTTGTTTTTCTATTCAGAAAAAAAGGATCTTAGGAATGATCGTGCTCCCAAACCTTATTAGGTAGGAATCATAAGAAGACCTACCATCAATTTTTTCTGACATGTGGTAGAGCATAAATGAATAATAAAAACAAAATTTTAAGAAATAGGCAATGTTTTTGCAAGTACAAGATTATTTTTATAACTTCTTTCACTGTGAAATATTAGACGTGGATAGATAAAGCAAAAGCATATATGTAAAGCTTAACGCATTATTGGAATGTACAGCTACCACCTAGGTTAAGAAACAGAACTTTGCAGCACCCAGCAGTTCTCTGTGTGCCCTTTTCCAATCACAACTCCATATCTCCCCACTACCACTATCATAGGGAACCTCTGTTCTGACATTTATGATAATCACTGCCTTGTTTTCAGTTTTACCACCTACATATAGTTTTCATAGTTACATAAATGAACTCACATAGTATGTGTTCTTTTGCGTCTAGCTTCTTTAACTCAACATTATGATCAGAGAATATTCTCTGCATGATTTTCTGGAGGAAGAACATTCCTGTGTGTCTCCTGTACTCTCAGTACTCTACTACAGCACCTTCACTTCTGACACCAGATGTGTGTCCTACAATTTAACTCAATTCTGATACAATCTACATGGAGATGGTGTCAGATCCCACAGGTTAAAGGCTTAGCCCTACAGGACTTTCCCCCTCCCCCACTTCTTATGCCAATTACAAGTCCAGGTTGTTACCTATGCTTCTGACCAACTGCCTATAAGTCAGAGGTTCCCACAACCCTTCCTTGATTAATTTGCTAGCAAGAATTCATGAATTTCACAGAATTCAGGAAAGCAGTCTACTTACTAGATTAGTGATTTATTACAAAGGACATCAAAGGATACAGATGAACATCCAGATGACGAAGTATATAGGATGAGGTCCAGGAGGGTCTCAAGCACAGAATCTTCTGTCCCAGTGGAACTGGGATGGGCCACCCTTCCTGCACGTTATCATCCAGAGGCTCATCAAATCTTACTGTTCAAGAGTTTTTATAGAACAGGGATGGACTCCCTGACTCTCCATTTGAACTCCTCTGTCACTGTCCCATCAGGGAGAGGGAGGGGCACCTCATTACTGCTGGTTGGAGTAGAAGTCCAGACCCCACCCCTGTGGTCTCCACTGACACCGCCAAGGGTTTTTTTTTCCTAAGTTAACTTGCATTTTATTTTATTTTTATTGAAGTATAGTGGATTTATAATGTTGTGTTAGTTTCTGCTGTACAGCAAAGTGATTCAATTATACATATTTACATTCTTTTTTTATATATATTCTTTTCCATTACAGTTTATCATAGGGTATTCAATATAGTTCTTTGTGCTATACAGTAGGACCTTGTTGTTTATCCGTTCTGTATATAAAAGCTTAGTGCCCAGCAGGGGTAGGAGAGTCCCGGCTTTCCACTCAACCTCCTCTGATGCCACACTGACGCAGAGAGAGATTGGGCTGCCTTTTTATTGCCTCCCAAGGTTGTAAGTCTAGGCTCTCCACTGAGCCCTTGCTGGCGAGGGTAGGACTGTCATTTTTTTTTCTGTGGTGTTGACTAAGGTAGAGCAATTATTGTCTAAATTTTCTCTCTTGCTAGGCTGTCCCTTTCCTGGTACTCTGGCTAAAGAGAGCAGGCTTTTCTTTTTTCTTTTTTCTTCTTTTTAATTTTTTGTCTGTACTCCTTGGCATTTCTGGATTACTGGCTTCATTAGCTCCAATTCTGGGACTTATGAGAAAATCCGTGGAACTCACCACTGTGTCACTCCTCAGGTGCTGAGGTCTCTAATTAGTCTACCTTCTCTTCTCAATTTATTGGACTCTATGTTTGTTTTATACATATATATAATATTCAAGGTTTTTAGTTGTACTTAGTGGAAAGAACAGGGAAAAGTACACGTATTCCATCTTCTCAGAAGAAAACAGCATATATAGTTTTAAATCCCTCCTTCTTCCTGTGAGATTCTGATCTGCACTTCCCTGCCCGTAATCTTTCCTTTAAACATCATTGGACTAAAAGATCTTCAAAATAATTTTCTATACTATTTTCTAAGTTTATAGTTTTATTTCTTGCTCTGTGTCACATAGGAAATCTTTTAAGCTGTGATAGGTTTCTACTACTCGTTGCTTATGGCGCTCGCAGGCAGCAGAGCAGCTCATTTTGGGCACTGCTGTCGCTTTTGCATCCTAGGAATTGATGACTTGATATTTCCTCTTCCTCTGGATCCATGCCCGTATCTAACAAATAGCCTTCACATTATTCAGGAAACCTAGAGAACTCACATCTCAAAAATATCTTTCAGATGACTCTGCCCTGTTGATCCTGAAACTTTCAAGTATGTTGCAGATAAAATTAATGTTCTTTTCCTTCCAGAAAAATGGAACAGTTGTAAAGAGCTGGTTTGGCATGGATAGTTGAAATACTGGCATCTCCCCAAATAGACCGATAACAAACTGCAACTCAAACCCATTCATCTTATCTGTAGTTTAATGGAGGGTTTTCGTTCCCAACTGTCTAGTTAGAAAAGCTGTCTGTATTGTTTGACTGCCTTGATGAAATTCTTGTCAGCTGGCAAAGAACAGTTACCAGGAAATTAGGCAAATTGTTGCTTCTTGTCTGATTATGGATAGTTTACAGAATCTTGTGCAGTTTGTAGCAGGAGGCAGCTTTCAGGTTACCATAAAAATGACAATGCTCAAAAAATAATGGTCAAGGGACTTCCCTGGTGGTACAGTGGTAAAGAATCAGCCTTCCAATGCAGGGGACGCGGGTTCGATCCCTGGTTGGGGAACTAAGATCCCACATGCCTCGGGGCAATTAAGCCCACGCGCCACAACTACTGAGCTTGCGCGCTTCAACTAGAGAGCCCACGTGCTGCAACTTTAGAGCCCACACGCTCTGGAGCCCGCGTACCACAACTAGAGAGAAGCCCATGTACTGCAAACGAAAGATCCCTCATGCCTCAACAAAGATCCTGCCTGCTGCAACTGAGACCCAATGATGCCAAAAAAAAAAAATAATAAATAATGGTCAAGAAAATAGCAAAAGAGGAGCTTACTGATGAGTCTAATTTCAGTTCAGAAAGTGTCAGTTGTCTTCAGAACTGCAAAGACCATGATTTCCCTTCACTTAATACTCATTCTCTAAATTGGCTTCAAGAGCACGTAGAACATGAACTTTTCAAATTACTTGAAAATTTAGCTGTAGCCCTAGATTTGAAAAACAAGACCTTTAAGAATAAAATACGTGCTCTATAAAAGCAGAGTGTCTAGCATTTGTCATTTTCAATTTTCATTAAATGCTCATTTTCAGTCTAAAGTTAGTCCTGAGATGAAGAAACATAATTATATAAAAATGAGTTCTTAGACAAATGTTTAGGTTCATGATTAATTAATTACCCTGATATTAACACCTGTTCCCTCAGTTCTGCAGAAAGGAGGAGAACAGGGAAGGTAAAGGAGGCCAGAGGGAGAAACTCAGCCAAGATGGAATTAAACAGATGGTTGAAGGAAGAGGGATGAGAAGATAAAGCCAAGATGAAGCGGACAGTGAGGCTGAAGAAGCCTGGGCAGTGGCAGTCATGGGGGGTAACAAATAGTTTAGGAGGGAGGAAGCAGTGGCCGTGTGGTCTAGAACAGGGACCACTGGCTGGGCCTGTAGATGACAAAGAGTTGTTGGGAAAGATGCAAATGCAATGGAATAAAGCAGAACCGGAGAGGTAGGAGGGATGGGTCTAGGGCCTGGAATGCCTGTAGGAGGTAAGGTGGGTGATGGATTGCCTCTCTTTTCTCTCAGGGACAAATGGGAGTGACGGGGATAGGAATGGGGCTGACAGTTCAGAGAAACTGCTTAAGGGAGGAGAGACTGTGAAAAGGCTTAATGTATAGGTAGATGGCCTGAATCTTCATGCCCCCTGACCCAACGCCCATATGTTGTTGGTACTCAATAAATGTCTGTGGAATAATTCAATGAGTGAATGAGCAAACAGAGCCCTGAGTTGGATGGAAATTCCCTTCTTTTTGTTCTCTGTACCTCCATTTTCTATCATGATGGCCAGTTATTGAGTCTCTCAGGATAAGGACTCGGTAATGTAGACTCTTGGTGAGTGTTTTCTCATTGGTGGATTAAATGGGGAGAAACACAGAATTCTGAACCAGTGTTATACCAGGGAGCTGAGAAACTTATCTCAAGTGTGTCTCCTTTTGAAAAGCCATTTGTTTTTGATGTTGTAGAAGTTGCTAATGGAGGTAAACGTGGTTCTTCGTTTGCCTTTAGAGGTTCAAAGTTTCTGCAGACAGGTTTCTTAGAACACTGGGTTCAGTGTGAATTGGAGTGACATTTCTCATGTGAACCCCTGCTTGACAACATTTAATGTGAATAAGCCAGACTAGTTCCAAGAACAAAGGCATTCTATTGATACTTTTTTAGAAAACCTGTTATATTTAAGAAAACTTGCAAGGGTTCTGTCTCAAAGCTTTAATTTGTTTTTTAAATATAATGACACTTGACATCCTGAATTTTGTTGTATTTGTTGCTTTAATGAAGATTTATTGAGCAGCTGCTATGCATAAATACTGGGCCAGACAGTGTTGGAAAGGCAGGCTGACCGTCTCCAGATTCCTTGATCCTCACAACTGCATCCCAGTTTCCAGAGGAGGAAAGTGAGGCCCAGAGAGATGAGTCATTTGTCCAGGGTTACCAGTGAGTCCACAGCAGACCCACAGACTGAGTCCAGTGCTCAGACCCTGGTCTTCAGCCTGCCTGCCCTTCACTCCTTCCATCTACTGCCCTTCACCTGCCTCCAGGAGCTGACAGCCTGTTTAGGAAGGTGAACAAAATTTGGGGACTTAAATAATAGGGCCAAAAAGTTTGGGTCCTAAAAGATGGAAATGTACTTGGCATTTAAGACTCAGCCAGGCAGGAGCTTGTGACCAAGATGGCAGAGTAGAAGGACGTGCTCTCACTCCCTCTTGTGAGAACAACAGAATCACAACTAGCTGCTGGACAATCATCGAGAGGAAGACACTGTAACTCACTAAAAAAGATACCCCACATCCAAAAACAAAGGAGAAGCCACAATGAGACGGTAGGAGGGGCACAATCACAGTAAAATCAAATCCCATAACTGCTGGGTGGGTGACTCACAGACTGGAGAACACTTATACCACAGAAGTCCACCCACTGGAGTGAAGGTTCTGAGCCCCACGTCAGGCTTCCCAACCTGGGGGTCTGGCAACGGGAGGAGGAATTCCTAGAGAATCAGACTTTGAAGGCTAGTGGGATTTGATTGCAAGACTTCGACAGGACTGGGAAAAAGAGAGACTCCACTCTTGGAGGGCACACACAAAGTAGTGTGCGCATCGGGACTCAGGGGAAGGAGCAGTGACCCCAGGGGAGACTGAACCAGACCTACCTGCTACTGTTGGAGGGTCTCCTGCAGAGGCGGGGGGTGGCTGTGGCTCACCGTGGAGACAAGGACACAGGCAGCAGAAGTTCTGGGAAATACTCCTTGGCGTGAGCCCTCCCAGAGTCCGCCATTAGCCCCACCAAAGAGACCAGGTAGGCTCCAGTGTTGGGTCGCCTCAGGCCAAACAACCAACAGGGAGGGAACGCAGCCCCACCCATCAGCAGACAAGTGAATTAAAGTTGTACTGAGCTCAGCCCACCAAAGCAAAAGCCAGCTCTACCCACCACCAGTCCCTCCCATCAGGAAACTTGCACAAGCCTCTTAGATAGCCTCATCCACCAGAGGGTAGACAGCAGAAGCAAGAAGAACTACAATCCTGCAGCCTGTGGAACAAAAACCACATTCACAGAAAGACAGATAAGATGAAAAGGCAGAGGGCTATGTACCAGATGAAGGAACAAGATCAAACCCCAGAAAAACAACTAAATGAAGTGGAGATAGGAAACCTTCCAGAAAAAGAATTCAGAATAATGACAGTGAACATGATCCAGGACCTCAAGTGCACACGGAACATTTTCCAAGATAGATCACATCTTGGGTCACAAATCAAGCCTCAGTAAATTTAAGAAAATTGAAATCATATCAAGCATCTTTTCTGACCACAACACTATGAGATTAGAAATCAATTACAGGGGAAAAAACGTAAAAAACACAAACACATGGAGGCTAAACAATACGTTACTAAATAACCAAGAGATCACTGAAGAAATCAAAGAGGAAATCAAAAAATACCTAGAGACAAATGACAATGAAAACACGATGATCCAAAACCTATGGGATGCAGCAAAAGCAGTTCTAAGAGGGAAGTTTATAGCTATACAAGCCTACCTCAAGAAACAAGAAAAATCTCAAATAAACAATCTAACCTTACACCTAAAGGAACTAGAGAAAGAAGAACAAACAAAACCCAAAGTTAGCAGAAGGAAAGAAATCATAAAGATCAGAGCAGAAATAAATGAAATAGAAACAAAGAAAACAATAGTAAAGATCAATAAAGCTAAAAGCTGGTTCTTTGAGATGATAAACAAAATTGATAAACCATTAGCCAGACTCATCAAGAAAAAGAGGGAGAGGACTCAAAGCAATAAAATTAGAAATGGAAAAGAAGAAGTTACAACAGACACCACAGAAATAGAAAGCATCCTAAGAGACTACTACAAGCAACTCTATGCCAATAAAATGGACAACCTGGAAGAAATGGACAAATTCTTAGAAAGGTATTACCTTCCAAGACTGAACCAGGAAGAAATAGAAAATATGAACTGACCAATCACAAGTAATGAAATTGAAACTGTGATTAACAATCTTCTAGCAAACAAAAGTCCAGGACCAGATGGCTTCACAGGTGAATGCTATCAAACGTTTGGAGATGAACTAACACCCATCCTTCTCAAACTCTTCCAAAAAATTGCAGAGGAAGGAACACTCCCAAACTCATTCTATGAGGCCACCATCACCCTGATACCAAAACCAGACAAAGATACTACAAAAAAAGAAAATTACAGGCCAATATCACTGATGAATATAGATGCAAAAATCCTCAACAAAATACTAGCAAACAGAATCCAACAACACATTAAAAGGATCATACACCATGATCAAGTGGGATTTATCCCAGGGATGCAAGGATTCTTCAATATACCCAAATCAATCAATGTGATACACCATATTAACAAACTGAAGAATAAAAACCATATGATCATCTCAATAGATGCAGAAAAAGCTTTGGACAAAACTCAGCACCCATTTATGATAAAAACTCTCCAGAAAGTGGGCAGGAGGGAACCTGCCTCAACATAATAAAGGCCATATATGACAAACCCACAGCACACATCATTCTTAATGGTGAAAAACTGAAAGCATTTCCTCTAAGATCAGGAACAAGACAAGAATATCCACTCTCACCACTATTATTCAGCATAGTTTTGGAAGTCCTAGCCATGACAAGCAGAGAAGAAAAAGAAATAAAAGGAATACAAATTGGAAAAGAAGAAGTAAAACTGTCACTGTTTGCAAATGACATGATACTATACATAGAGAATAGTAAAGATGCCACCAGAAAACTGCTACAGCTAATCAATGAATTTGGTAAAGTTGCAGGATACAAAATTAATGCACAGAAATGTCTTGCATTCCTATACACTAATGATGAAAAATCTGAAAGAGAAATTAAGGGAATACTCCCATTTACCATTGCAACAAAAAGAATAAAATACCTAGGAATAAACCTACCTAGGGAGACAAAAGACCTGCATGCAGAAAACTGTAAGACACTAATGAAAGAAATTAAAGATGATACAAACAGATGGAGAGATATACCATGTTCTTGGATTGGAGGAATCAATATTGTGAAAATGACTATACTACCCAAAGCGATCTACAGATTCAATGCAATCCCTATCAAATTACCAATGGCAGTTTTTACGGAACTAGAACAAATCATCTTAAAATTTGTATGGAGACACAAAAGACCCCGAATAGCCAAAGCAGTCTTGAGGGAAAAAAATGGAGCTGGAGGAATCAGACTCCCTGACTTCAGACTATACTACAAAGCTACAGTAATCAAGACAATGTGGTACTGGCACAAAAACAGAAGCATAGATCAATGGAACAAGATAGAAAGCCCAGAGATAAACCCATGCACCCATGGTCAACTGATCTATGACAAAGGAGGCAAGGATATACAATGGAGAAAAGACAGTCTCTTCAATAAGTGGTGCTGGGAAAACTGGACAGCTACATGTAAAAGAATGAAATTAGAACACTCCCTAACACCATACACAAAAATAAACTCAAAATGGAATCGAGACCTAAATGTAAGACCGGACACTATAAAACTCTTAGAGGAAAACATAGGAAGAACACTCTTTGACATAAATCACAGCAAGATCTTTTTTGATCCACCTCCTAGAGTAATGGAAATAAAAACAAAAATAAACAAATGGGACCTAATGAAACTTCAAAGCTTTTGCACAGCAAAGGAAACCATAAACAAGACGAAAAGACAACCCTCAGAATGGGAGAAAATGTTTGTAAATGAATCAACGGACAAACAATTAATCTCCAAAATATCTAAACAGCTCATGCAGCTCAATATTAAAAAAACAAACAACCCAATCCAAAAATGGGCAGAAGACCTAAATAGCCATTTCTCCAAAGAAGACATACAGATGGCCAAGAAGCACATGAAAAGCTATTCAGCATCACTAATTATTAGAGAAATGCAAATCAAGACTACAATGAGGCCTCACACCAGTTAGAATGGGCATCATCAGAAAATCTACAAACAACAAACACTGGAGAGGGTGTGGAGAAAAGGGAACCCTCTTGCATTTTTGGTGGGAATGTAAATTGATACAGCCACTATGGACAACAGTATGGAGGTTCCTTAAAAAACTAAAAATTGAATTACCATATGATCCAGCAGTCCCACTACTGGGCATATACCCAGAGAAAACCATAATTCAAGAAGACACATGCACCCCAATGTTCATTGCAGCACTATTTACAATAGCCAGGTCATGGAAGCAACCTAAATGCCCATCGACAGACAAACGGATAAAGAAGATGTGGTACATATATACAATGGAATATTACTCAGCCATAAAAAGGAACGAAATTGGGTCATTTGTTGAGACGTGGATGGATGTAGAGACTGTCATACAGAGTGAAGTAAGTCAGAAAGAGAAAAACAAATATCATATATTAATGCATATATGTGGAACCTAGAGAAATGGTGCAGATGAACCAGTTTGCAGGGCAGGGATTGAGGCACAGATGTAGAGAACAAAGGTATGGACACCAAGGGGGGAAAGTGGCGGGGGAGGGTGAGGGTTTTGGTGGGATGAATTAGGAGATTGGGATTGAGATGTATACACTGATGTGTATAAAATTGATGACTAATAAGAACCTGCTGTATAAAAAAAACAAGTAAAATTAAATTAAAAAATTAAAAAAAAAAAAGAAGAAGACTCAGCCAAGCAGGAGCATGGCGCACGAGGCCTCCCTTTCATTCCCTTGTGGCCTGAACAGCAGACTGATTCCACCCCAACACTGTGGGGAAGGGAGCGGGTGATCCTTAGATACCCCTGGGGCCCCTGGTATCACCATTCTCCTCTCATCTGTGTGCTACGCATTTGCCAGTACATTACCAACATTTTCTCATTTAATCTTCGTGTCTATCCCAGGATTTGGTCCAATTATTGGCTCCTTCTACAAATGTATTAGTTATCTATTTGCTGCATAACAAATTGCCCCAGAACTTAGTAGCTTGAAACAATAAGTATTTATTATTTCATCATTTCTGTGGGATAGGAATCCAGGCATGGCTTAGTTGTGTCCTCTGGCACGGGGTCCCTCATAAGGCTGCCATCAAGGCCAAGGCTGAGGTCTCATTTGAAGGCTCGGCTTTGGTGGGATCTGCTTCCAAGCTCACTCATGTGGTTCTTAGCTGCTGGACTGAGGGCTGGTTCCTTGCATTTGCTGGCAGAAGCCTACCTTAGTTCCTTGCCACATGAGCCTCCATAGGGCAGCCCACAGCATGGCAGTTGGCTTTTTTCAGAGCAAGAGAGAGTGAGAAAGAGACAAAGAGAACAACGGCCAAGACAGATCCACAGTCCCTTTGTAACCTAATCTTGGAAGTGACATCCCCTTACTTGCTATATTCTATTTGTTAGAAGCAAGTGTCTAGGGCTCAGCCCACACTCGAAGGAAGGGGATAACATAAGGGTGAGAATACCAGGGGGCAGGGATCACTGAGGTCCCTCTTAGAGGCCACTTGCCACAACTTATGGGGAAAATGAGGTACAGATATGGACAAGTCACTTGCTTTGTATCACATGGCCCCTAGGTGGGATCTGAGCCCTAACCTCCTGATTCCAGGACACTGCATGCCCTGCCCCCACCCCACTCTTGCTCATTACTCGCAGGCAAAGGTGTCTACCTGGCCCTTTACACCCTTATAATAGCAACTTAGAAGGTGGGTAGGCCATCCTAGGCCTCTTACCTAGAGATTGTGGACAGTGAGCCCTCCTCCCCCGTTATAGTCCCCCGTGGTTCTGCCTTTAGGCCAGATCCTTCCCTTTGGAGCCTGGGTTGTTGGAATTGGTTATATGGATACATACTAAGGTTGTCTGGGGGCCTTGGAGGTGGCCATGTGGATGCCCCTTTGTGACCCCAGGACATCTGTCTGTAGATGGGCCATCTCTAGTTCCTTTAAACTCTTCTGTGTGAGTCTCGAGGTGTGTATTCCAAGTATGTTGGAAAGCTCCTCACCGGGGCAAGGGTCCCATTGCTGTAGACCTAGCTCTTTAGTTTTCTTCTTCCTTTGAATCTAAAGGTTTTCTAGGACTGTAAAACCATAGGCGAATTCCCAGAGTAATACACAATCACTATACAGCATCAGTGAAGTTCAGAAAACTTTATAATTTTAAGAAAATCACCCACAATCATCAGTGTCATCCGGAGGCAACCCAATGTTTGTTTATATGTTGGCATTTTTTCTAGTATTCTTATCATTTTTCCCTTATATAGTTGAAACCATAAAACATACTCCATTTTGTATCAACTGTCATGTTCCCATGTCATTAAAAATTATATATAGTTTTTATGAAAGTCAAGGATATAACATTTAAAATACTTCATTAATTCTAGCTTTAGTGCAACTTGTACAAATATTCAATAGAAAGACAGCTATGTGAACATTTATAACAGAAGTTTAACTACATGTAGTGTGTGTTTGGTTCATGTGGCTTTCCGTGTTTGAAAAGATCTAGCATGAAAGTCTTAGAAAAGTTGGGCTGACATTGAGGTGAAGAAATCATTCGGGGTCGTACAGTCATCAAGTCACTCAGACACATGTTTGGATCCTAATTTTGCCTCCTACTGGCTATGTGATCTTAAACAAGTTACTTAGAGACTCAGTTTTCTGAAAGGTAAAATGATTTATTCATTCAGCAGCCGTTTTATTAAACATCCATTGTACCAGGTACTGTTCTAAGCTCTTGGAATATATCAGTGGGAGGAAAAAAGACAAAAACTTTTTTTTTTTTTTTTTTTTTTTTTTTGCCCGCACCACGCGGCTTCTGGGATCTTAGTTCCCAGGCCAGGGATTGAACCTGGGCCATGACAGTGAAAGCGCCAAGTCCTAACCGCTGGATCGCCAGGAAACTCCCCAACAAAAATTCTTTCTTTAATGAAGGAACCTTACAGGTGACTGGGGGTGGGAGGAGGGGAGACAAAGATAGGCAATAAACATAATAAATAAGTAAATAATATAGTATGTTAGGAGGTCATAAACGCTACAGAAATAAAGAAGTGGAGCAAGGTAAGGGGTGGGGGACAGGACGGCCAGGGGTTAATTGCAATTTTAAGCAGGGATGTCAAGTCTACATTTGATAACCGTAATAACTGACTGTTTGCATCATAATAAGAACTAACTGAGATGTTTCTAAACTGCCAAAATGGGACCCAGTACTAGGCAGCGCCTGGTAAATGTTTGCTATTATTACTGCTGTTGTTATTCCTAAAAGAAGATTCACTGCGGTATTCCTTTATCTAAGAGTGCTCCAGCCTGTTCCTCCTGCTTGATTTACCCAGACCTCCTTGGAGCACACATTTGAGTCAGTCTGGGCACAGCCAGGCCGTACTTTCCAAGGTGCTGTTTCACTGCCTGGTGCCCCTCTGAGCCCAGAGACCTGGGTTCCTGTCTTGATTCCGCCACCCAAAAGCTGGGCAACGTTAGGCAGGCCACCCCCTCCTCACCGAGGTGCCGTTTCCTCGTGTGTGCCGTGGGACGTGGGACGGGAGAGGAGAGGAGGGGAGAGCGGGAGGAGCAGTTTGGGAGCACAGAGCCGTGTACAAATGTGTCCTGTTATTTACTGATTAAGACTCCAAGCCAGGGCTGTGCTGCGCGGTCTGCCTCCACTCTCTATGCCCCCTCCTGCCTGAGGATCCTTTAGGAGCCTCTAAGTGAGGAATTAGTCATCTTCCCCCGTATCTCTTCCTGTGAAGCCCCAGGGGAAGGCCAGGCCACTCTTGTTGGTTTTCTGCAGCTTCCCTTCCAGAACCAAGTCTCCTCTGGGAAGAGGGCTGAGCTGTCAGACAGCCTTGTATTTTTAAACAGATGATCATTGAGCACAGTAGTTACCTAATCAAGTTTCTGTGTCAGTTGGGTGGAGGTGGTTATTTCTTATTGTTTTCTTATGTTTGTTTTGTGAAAACAGAGGGTGACGATTGACTGTGAGGACAAAGAGAATCTGTGTTGGGGCAGGCCTGAGGCGCACAGGAAGGGTTTGAACCCGGGACAGGCTCCTGGAGAGACCCTTCTTAGCACAGTGCACTGGGGGCCCTTGTTAGAAATCTCGTATGGACTACATTGTGCCCTTAGCTCCTGTCGAAGCCCAGTTCATTAAGTTCCATGAAGACACAAGGGCAGGACAGAGGACCCTGTCACTTAATGCAGTATTTGGGAGGGAGATGTATTTGGGAAGAACCTCTCTGCAGTGGTTCTCCACCCTGGCAGCACATGAAATTTCTGGAGGTGGGGTGAGAACTAGGCACCAGTAACCTTTAAAGCTCCATTTCAAGGTGCAACCAAGTTTGAGAGCCAGTGCTAAGTTTAGAGGACTTCGTGCGGGGGTGGCCATACATGTCCTATTCCGGCAGATTTTTCTGGTGAGCCTCCCTCTCCCTTCTTCCAACACAGCAGGTGCACTGAGCTGTGGACTGGAACCTTGAACCATCACCAGTGAGGAACATCTGATGCAGGATATATATTTACTCCTAAGCTGTGCAGTATGAATCCTGAGGCAGGTTTCTCCAGCCTTTAAGCTGTGCTATGCTTTCAGAACCCTTCCCCTTCAGAATTAGAGAACCTGGGAAGGAATAAAAGGCAAGGCCATTACCATACATTTCCTTTTGATCCGTTGCAGTAAAAGAGCAAATGATAGAAATGCACAGAAAAGGTATGTGAGTACCCCCCTCCCTCCTCTGTTTACAAGATTGGTTGTTTTGGAGGCAGAAGGCTCTGGTGAGACTGAGGAGAGGGGAGACGATGCTGGAAACTGTGATGCATGGTGGTGGCTCACCTTTCTTACTGCGTTTATTTTCCCGGTGTACACGGCCACCGAATGACTGACTTAAAATGTTGCCTCAGGTTTTGGTTTGTTTCATTTTCTTCAATCCTGATAGCTGACCTAAACATTGTGAGGTTGCAATGCAAATTACATGCACGATGGCTTTGAGTGGTTCTGTGATCTGGGACCAGTCACTGTCAAAAGTGCAATGGGAGCAAGTAACAAAGACCCAACTAAATCCTGCCAGAGCAGAAAGGTGGGGCTAGGAAGCGACCTTGCTGGCTCTCCCTGCGGTGGGCATTGCCACCAGAGGTGACTGGGAGCAGCCTGGTGTGGATTTCTCTGTCGGGGTCATGTGTTTTGGTCTTCCCCTCATAAACACTATCTCTTTTTAGTCAGAAAGCCAACATTTGGTAAGGGATGGTGATGGCAAGCTCTTTTGACCCCAGTCCATTCCTCTGCCTTTCGCCCTGTCCCAGTAGCCCAATGAGGGCATCAGCCGCCTCTGAGAGGGGTGTGGTGATGGAGCCAGCCTCACTCCTCTCGTCACACACTCTGAGTCAAGCAAGGGAAGTGGCACCATTGATCCCTCATGTGTGCCCAGCGTGTGCTTTACACACATCATCACGTTTGTCCTTACAGCCCCTCTGACAGACCTCATCACCCCTCTCTTCTAGACAGGGAGACTCAGCTGTGGCTACAAGGCTAATGATGATGCAAGGACTTGAACCCAGTCAAATGGCTGCAAAGTGGGTTATCCTTCCCTTGGATCACTCTCTCTCTCTTTTCCTGGAGCAAGGAGTGTCAGCCTGAGGGGACCTCAGTGAGGTACACAGCAGTCAGTCACCTTCACAGATCAAATGCTGTTTTCTCTCAGGGACGATCCGGTGGACGTCTGCACCTCGGCCTTCTCCTGGCCATTGCCGAGCACTGTGTGCAGGCAGTCCTGGCAAGGCTGGCTTGGTTATTAATCTGTACAGTCACTGAGGTGTGGGTGGCAGGCCTCAAAGGTTCACGTTTTGATCCTTGCTTGTGTTCTGGGGGAGTGTCACCTTCTCTGTTGGGCCCTGGGTTTGGCTGTGAATGTGCAAAATATTTCTAATGCTAAAACAGTGTGGAGGAATGAGTCTAGTTGAGATTCCAGATGCATAAGTTTGGTCTCTTGGCAGCTAGATTGCACTTTCTAGAGCTCAGGGAGTTATAAAAGTTGACATCTTTATATAGATCTATGTGCAGCGTGGCCGAATTGCAGTTGCTTTTGGAGCTATAACTTTGAATTACCTGACTTTTTGTTTTAAAAACAAGGATGCATTCACGTAGGTGTTGGCTTATTTGGAAAGCAGGGCAAGGAAGGCACAGGAATGAAAAGGGATTTGGGAACACAGGGAACAGCCCTCGTTTGACTCCTCTGGTGGTCTCACTGAGAAGTCTTACCAAGATGGTGCCGTCCCACAGCTTGGGGACAAGAATCCCCAGCCCGCAGATGTAGGGCTTCCCTTTGGAGGACAGGCAGGGCTGGGCCTAGACATTTGGGTACTGTGGGCTGGATTCCAAAGGATGATCTTTAAACATTTTGTTCAACAACTCTTTCATGGGCGGGGATAAACTGATGTTGTGTCAAGAAAAACTGTATGCCTCTCTAACTTCAAAATAGGAAATTTATTACATGAATTTATTACAGGAGATTTTCCAAGTCAGACAGCTACTCGGAGGTATATTGAATGATTTAAAATTTAGTTCATAAAGGCAGTCACTCTTTCCCAGTGAGTAGCATTATGTGTGCCTAACAGTTTCAGACCTGTGTCTGCCGGCACCCCAATTGCCAGATCTCCCTTTTGGTTGGTCTCAGCGTTGGTGGAAGGGCCGGTGGCTGCATTGTGCAGTGTTCCCACCTGCGTTGCATGTTGTGCTCAACGGAGATGGGGTCACACCAGCTGGAGAGGGAAACCTAAGTTAATTTACTCCCGTTTCCACTCTTCCCAAGGACGTTTTATCATTTTTATGGACTGCCCTCCAGAGTCGCTTGGCTCATTCCCCTTAATCTGTGGTTACAGACTCAGACTAAAAAGATTGAAATCCTTCGAGTAGGGTTTCTCCCTTTGACATTATTGGCATTTGGGGCTGGATAATTTTTTGTTCCAGGGGCTGTCTTGAGCACTGTAGGGTTTTAACAGCATCCCTGACTTCCACCCACTAGATGCAATTGACAGGTCCCCCCACCCTCGCCCCATCACAGTTGTCAAAAACAGCAATGTTTCCAGTCATAACTGGGGAGCAAAAGTTTCCCCGTTGAGAATCCCTGCTTTAGGAAAAGGAAGGAAGGGGTCTTAACATCTTTGTGGGTGCTGAAACCCCAGAAGACCTTTGTCTACAGGGCTGGGTTTTAAATTAGTTCCCAAAGCCTGAAAAGGGAGTCTCTCAATTTCTAGCCAGTTGACTACAGTTAAAGCTTTTAAGCAGTTTAATTTCAGAAAGATGTGTTTGATGATTTTTACTGAGATGAGGCATTAGAAGACTAGAAATAGCTGTTCGGGTTTTTTTTTTTTTTTTAAATCAGCAAATCAAGAGAGGTTCCAGAAAGGCTCTTTGACTTTCTCAGGAAATACTTTTCCGAGCAGGGTCTCTGACCTACCATGTTTATGGTTCTTGTGAGACTGAACTCCTGCTCTGGCATTTCTTCATGGAGTGGGCAGTACTGAGGGTCGTGGCTGGGCCCTGTGTGCAGCAGATGGGAATAAATGGGCAGGGGCGAGGTTCCTGTCCCCAGGACGTCCCCAGCCTCCTCTAGGCAGGAGACTCCAACACTTCAGCAGGAGGGGCAGTGCAAGTGAGGTAAACATGAGTTGAAACAGTTCTCTTGGGATTGGAATGACGGTTCTGGAGCCGTGGTTTTCGAGCTGTACTCTTTTAGCAGCTGATGTTACTTTTTCTTCAAATGACATGTGCAAAAACACAATATAAATAAAACAGGTCAGACCCAAGTTTGAAGGCAGAGTGAAAGAGGGGGCCTGTACCCCACACACCTCATCTCACCTTGGAGCTGACACTTCCAAAGACAATGCACTTTGCATCACCCGTCTGACTGAAAGTGGGCTAATGCGTGGTTGGATAATCTTGTTTTTTTCTCCCCCTGACTGGATCTATCATCTTTTTTCTATTTTAGATAAAAGTAAATTTCAAAACTACAAACCTAAGTGAAGATTATCATGCTCCATTGCTGTGTAATTTTTACCCTCAATCTATGGAAACAGATTCAGGGGCTGAGAAAATACATATGTATATACATACATACATATACCTATTCATTAGGAGTATTTTGATATTTTGTTTTGAAAAACTTATATATATAGAAAAATAGAGAAAAGAGCCCAACCCCTAGATTTAACAGTTGTCATTATTTTGTCATATTTGCTTCACCTATTTCTTTATGTCATATTTGCTTTACCTATTTCTTTAGACCTCTACTGGATAAGAATTTTAAAGAACATACCTACCCTAACAAGGTCTGGGAATATTTCCACCGCATTCCCCTCACCCCCACCCCATTCCCTATTCCAATTCATCTTGCAGACCTGTGTAATTTGAATTTAGTTTGTGAAATCTCCATGAGGAAAATACAAATTTAATTCGACATGCAGACATCCCTATATCTATTTAGTTTATTCTTTGTTCAACACCAATTTGGGGGTGCCTTGATGTGTCGAGGCCTGAGCGTACATGATAAGCAAAATGAAACAGATGAAACGTAGCCCCTGCCCTGGGTTTTGTAAGTTGCTTGTCAGGAAAATGAGTTCTGTGCCAGGCTTGCAGGGGGGCTAGCTGGTGAGGAAAAGATGATGGGATGAGGATGAATTTGGAGGTTTGGGGGAGCAAGCCTGCCCACAGTGTGCTGGTTTGATTCTTGCATTGGTGAAGTGCTTTGTGTCCGACGCCCTGCAGACTTGATGTCCGTGGAGCCTCGGGAGCTGGTATAGGCTGTGTGTGCACATGGCTCAGAAATCGCGGCTTTGGCGTTGTCAGGGGACAGCTACGGTGTGGGCAGAGCTGTTCGACTGGCTCGTTGTTCACTCCCTGCCTTGTAGGGGCGAGTGGAGCCAGTGATCAGAGTTGAGTTATTTGTTTTCTAATTGCTATTACTCCGCTATTATTACAGAACAGCATATAAAAGGACCCAGGAATCTCACATAAGAAATATCACCCATTGGGGACAGCAGGAGTTTACCTGACACCTTGCTCAGTTCCTGCTACACTTACTCTCCTGTCCTTGGCTTTAAACTCTCTCCTCATTTACTCATCTGAAGAAAGACTGGATTGTTTGCATTTCTGATAGAAGGAAGTATGCCTCTGTTAATAGTCCATGATGAATGGAACCATTTGGAATGTCCCCTGCCCTACATCCATTTCTCTGTTAGCTCTTTTTTGAAGTGAAAGAAGAGCACTAGAAGAGAAACGGTGTGACAGTGTAGAGGTTTTTATGCTTACTTGACTTCCTCAACTGCAAACATTATCGGTTAATTAATTAATTAAACCTGATTTTAAAGATTCTATAGCACATGTGTTTTCAGGACAGAAAATAAGCTTAAATAAAATTAAGCTTCAAAATACAAGCCAGGTGATTTCTCACTAAGTTTAATATTTGATAATGCTTTTTAATGGGCCTTCCTAAGTAGACTACAGCATGATTCACATAATGGGATAAATGGAATATAATGAGTCTAAAAGAGGTACCAGTCCCCAGTTATATATAGAAACACAGGTTTGTTTTCCAGTGAGGATCATACCAAAGCAGGCAAATATTCTTCCTGAATTTTGTGATTGCTTCTAAAATGAACTACGTTTATGAATTAGCTTTTTGGCCCCCCAAATATGTTTATGCTGACAAAAATGGGAGTACCCAATTTTGTACAATGTAATTCAGCTATTACTTGCATACATGGGGGGTGGTGCTGTGCAAAAGACTTATGTCGAGTTTCTCATCATTAAACATGCCCTGGGAAAGGTGAGGGTGGCTTTCGATAACATCTCTCTTCCCAGAATAAATTGCTTCTTCCCTTACTTTGCAAATTGGTAAAAATATTATAGATTGATAAATATTTTTGCAGTATGATTGCTTTTCAAAATTGAATTGCAAAGCTGATGCATACGGTGGGAGAGGGGATATTTACAATGGCCTATACCTGATTTTCCCCCTCTTTGGCAGGAAATAACCACGTGTTTACCAGATTACTACAAATGGACTCAGTGTCTCTTTATTAAACTCTATGAAGCTGGACTGGCCTATCAAAAAGAGGTAAGTTAAAGTTAGCTATGCTTTTTAAGATTCTATAAACCTTCTCCATCTTCTTAGAAGACATCATTGTTAAATAAGGAATAAAATAAACCCTGTTTGCACAGTAACAGTGAAAATGAACACAACCTCACATTCATGAAATCAATCACAGCAGGCCCAGAGAGTAACTACTGTCTGGCTTATTTTGGTGCCTCCAGGACAGGGCTTGAGCTTCTTTCACCCTTGAATTCCCAGCACATAACAATGTCTGTAATGAAGTCAAGGAGGCTTAGGAGGAACACGTTTCTCAAATCCTAGCTACCTCTCATAGATGTGTGCCGGCTGGTGACAACCTTTAGGAATCATGGTTTCTCATCTGCTGATGGGTGATGATATCTTCCTTGCCGGGTCTTGGGAAGAGAGAGGTAATATTTAAAGAACAACAAGCACAGTGCCCGCACCTAGTGGCCTCCCAAGAAATGGAATGCTTCTTAAAACAGGAGGTCAGTAATAGTAGATAAGCCTTAGATGGCGGGAGTTGAGAGAAAGAGTATCATCACATGGCCTAGAACTGCACCATCCAGTGTGATGATAGCCATTAGCTGCATGTGGTTGTTGAAATTTAAATTTAAAGTAAATAAGATTAAATAATATTAAAAATTCAGGTCCTCAGTCATACTATCCACATTCACGTGCTGGTAGCTAGTGTTGGACAGCAAAGATATAAAACATTCCCATCATAACAGAATATGCTTCCACATAAGAGAAGTACCAGATAGCACTGGTCTAGAAAATTCAGAAGTATCAAGTAGAAAACTCATTGTACCGTTGTACTTGAGATGTTCTCCTTTGATGAGAGGGATTTAATGACATAGACTTATATTTACTTTTCTGTGGGTCACATCACACTGCTTCGTCTTGAAAAGAATAGTACTTATAATATCATTATGTTTTAAATATAAAACATTTTACAATCAGTATAGAGACTCATATAGAAGGCTCAGTTTAGAATATGAGAATAACACAAAATGTCTTAAACCTTGACAACATAAAAAATAATATAGCTAACAAAAATCAGGAGGTGAAATTGGGGAAGAGAAGTAGAAGCAAGCGTGAGATGATCCCTACATCTTTCATAACAAGGAGTCATAGATGGAGAATTAGAGATTTATGTCTATTTTTTTTTTAAGTTGAAAGGTAGCTGTTAAAGCTAAAGTTAACAAAGGTAGCAAAAACTAGAATAGGGGTCAGGTGGGAGGAAGGCTGTATGACTGTGCTGAATATCTCATATTATATGGTAGAGGGTCAGCAGAACTGTCTAAAGATAGTATATCAGGGACTTCCCTGGTGGCGCAGTGGTTAAGAATCCGCCTGCCAATGCAGGGGACATGGGTTCGATCCCTGGTCCGGGAAGATCCCACATGCCACGGAGCAACTAAACCCATGTGCCACAACTACTGAGCCTGCGCTCTAGAGCCCACATGCCACAACTGTTGAGCCCATGTGCCGCAACTGTTGAAGCCCGTGCACCTAGAGCCTGTGCTCCGCAACAAGAGAAGCCACCGCAAGGAGAAGCCCGCACACCGCAACAGAGAGTAGCCCCTGCTCACCACAACTAGAGAAAGCCTGCACGCAGTAACGAAGACCTAATGCAGCCAAAAAAAAATAAATACAATTAAATCTTATTTTAAAAAAAAGAATCCGCCTGCCAATGCAGGGGACATGGGTTCAATCCCTGGTCCGGGAAGATCCCGCATGCCGTGGAGCAACTAAGCCCGTGTGTCACAATTACTGAGCCTGCGCTCTAGAGCCCATGAGCCACAACTACTGAGCCCACGTGCCACAACTAGTGAAGCCCATGCGCCTAGAGCCCATGCTCTGTAACGAGAGAAGCCACCACAATGAGAAGCCCGCGCACCGTGACGAAGAGTAGCCCCCGGCTTGCCACAGGTAGAAAAAGCCTGCACTCAACAATGAAGACCCAATGCAGCCAAAAATGATAATTATAATAAAAAAAAAATAAAGATAATATATCAAACTTGAGGTAGTACAATTTTATTACTTAAAGTTATAATAGTAAATACCAGAAGAACTAATTAACAGAACTTGCTAAAAGTGGAGAAGTATTTTAATAACCATTGCAGATAATTATGAATATTCTCCTTTGATACTACACCAAAACTCAACAAGTGGTGGGTTCTTAAAGGTCAGTTGCAATGTTGAATCTAAATATCAATGAACTTTTTGTACTCTGTTATTTTAAAATGTGTTGGCCTATTTTACACTTTGAATGAATGTTGTACCCACGCATTATTATTATAATGAAAATAGTTTTGACCTGCACACCCCTTGCAGGGGTCTCGGGACCCCAGAGGTTTATGGACCACACTGTGAGAACCATTGTACAGCGTATACAATCCCTAACCCACTCTCATCTTTATAAATTAAGGATATTAAAATATTGGTTGTTTAAAATATTATGTTGTTATGATTGTTTTTTTAAAGAGACTATTCCATCCCCATTAACATTTGGGATAAATTGAGAGTGAGAACTTTGTGGAACTGAGTCATACTGATGTTTAACCACTGTAGAGCCTCCTGGGTCAATTTAATTTCTTAACACACCATAGCTGTTCCTATGTCCAGAGCCCCGTTAGGTTAGGAGTGGTGAGAGACGAGTACCTGTCCAAAGTGCTGACTGCAACAGACCTTTTGTGTTGTTAAAGCATTATTTTCAGAAGTTAAAAATATGACTCCCATACAAATATAAAATGAATATGTGTCAAGGATTTTATTCAACTCATTAATTAGTGAGAGAACCATTTGTATGTTAAGACTGGTTCAAATGAGATTTCAAGGAAGGGCGGTTTATAGGGTCACAGGCGTGCTGAAATGAATTTGCTAATAGAATCAAAACTGCTTAATGTCTGTCCTACAATTCTGGGGACAATCTTTTCTGTGAGACAGAAATCATTTGCATTGTCATTGCATGGGAGCCATTTGCATCACTCTCAGACAAAAAGCGTTTGCCTAGCTCTGAGTTTTCTACAAGTTAACCTCTTCTTTTCACCTAGGAGGGCTGTAAAATAACTTAAACAATAGTGAGTAGGGAGTCAAACAAAGGTACACATCCCTAGAAAATCAGATAATCCCTGGGGGATGTGGGTCTGCTAGCCAATCCCAGCCTACACTGAAGGAGCAATCCCTTTTGCCTGTTTCTAAGTTTTGGATAATTTTTCTTAACAGCATTATTCAATATCCAAAAGCAAAAGGGTAGGAAGAGAATTGGTGGGAAAATCATCAGACTTCCACTCTAATCAGCAGGTTCGGTGCTGATCTAGCAGCCTGGCAGACACCTTCCCAGAAGAGCCTCCCTTGCTCAGGTGGATTATAATTATACCCAAAAGGGGTTTCCACACTGGAATCACCCATGGGTCCAGGCAGAGGGAGTAAGAGATCGTGAGCTACATTGTGTATCCCAAGTGATAGCAGGAAGGACAAACAAAAATTGAAGTTATAAGACATGAAAAAGCCACAGCAAAGCAGAGGGCGTCCTGCAGGTAAAACACAGGAAATAGTGAACAGTTTTTTAAAGAGTGTAAGCAGTTGTACACAGCATCAATTAGATTAGCCAATGTTACCTATCCTCAGTTGCATAGTTACTATTTATATGCACGGGGTATGAAATGATGTGACATGTTAATATAATAGTGTAAACATTTCTTGCATGGAGCCCTTGGTTGCGTAATATCCCTTTACAAGACACTTGATTTTTTTGTATCTATTTATTGTATAGTTAAGCTGACTTTTTGGATGTATTGAATGTTTATTATAATATTTCTTCATAGGACACTTGCTTCTCTGTCTCCACACCCCGGGTTTGTTCATGCTGCTTCAGTTCTAAGCACATCAAACCCAAGTAGGAAGCTTAATCTCATCACTATTGGGTTGGATCCAAAGCCAATCACAGACAGCATCTTAGGAGCTGAGTAACTTTTCTGATGATGGAAGGGGTTTCTGGGGCCCCCCATTGCACAAGGATGACCATGCTACTGGCTCCAGATGTCTCTCTTCTCCCCAGTTGTTTCCAAGTCAGTGTGACACTCCTCCCCCCCGCCTCACAATCTGCATACCCCTGGGGAATTTGGTCCAGTTTTCCCTCTGACTACTTCTCTCATGGGAACAGACTGTATTCCTTTCCTGTTGCTGCTGCTGTAACAAATTACCACCAACTGGGTCGCTTAAAACAACACAGATTCATTGTCTTACAGGTCCATGAAATAGGTCTCACTGGGATAAAAATCAAGATGTTGGCAGAGCTGCCTTCATTCTGAAGGCGCTAGAGGAGAATCTCTTTCCCTGCCTTGTCCAGCTTCTGGAGGCTGCTTCTGTCATTGACTTTGGACTGCTCTCCAACTTCAAAGCCAGAGCGTAGCATCTTGAAATCTCTCTGACCTGTGCTTCCATCGTCACCTCTCCTTCTCAGACTCTGAATCTTCTGCCTTACTCTTTCTCTTATAAGAGCTTTTGTCATTACTTTGGGCCCATCTGGTTAATCCAGGTTAATCTCCCCATCTTGAAATCCTTTATTAATCATATCTTCAAAGACCCTTTTACCATGTAGGTAACATATTCACTGGTTGCAAGTGACATGGGCATCTGGATTCTGGATGACATAGGATGTGGACATCTTTGGGGTGCAGTTGTTCTGCCTACCACCCTCTTCTCCCCACTTCATAGGGTGTTACAAGGGTAAAACAGATGAATGCTTGTAGAGAGCCTGGGATGGTGCCTGGCACAGAGTATGTGCTTAATAAGTGCCTGTCTGTGCATGCCTGCAGGTACCTGGAGTCATTATGATATTTAAATTGGAAAAATAGAAAGTTAAAAAAATCCTGAAGGGACTTCCCTGGTGGTGCCGTGGTTAAGAATCCACCTGCCAATGCAGGGGACACAGGTTCAAGCCCTGGTCTGGGAAGATCCCACATGCCTTGGAGCAATTAAGCCTGTGCACCACTACTACTGAGCCTGCCCTCTAGAGCCTGTGAGCCACAACTACTGAGCCCATGTGCCACAACTACTGAAGCCTGCGTGCCTAGAGCCCATGCTCCACAACAAGAGAAGCCACCGCAGTGAGAAGCCCGCGCACTGCAATGAAGAGTAGTAGCCCCTGCTCACCACAACTAGAGAAAGCCCGCATGCAGCGACGAAGACCCAATGCAGCCAAAAAAAAAAATAAAAAATAAAAAAATCCTGAAGCTTCCTGGCTAATTCTAAGGCATGCTGTCCATGGGAAGGTATCACAGAAAAACAGTGTAGATTATTTCATGGATTTTCTTTTAGAAAGATAATGTTCTTATTGCTAACTAAAACTTGCTAACATTGACTTAAATGTTTTTGGTGTATTAATGTTTAAAAGTCACTATTAAATGACATGATCTTAAGAAAAAAAATCATAAGTAGAATGCAAACGTGCACAATTGGTATATTGTTTGAAGATCAGAGTTAGCTCTAATCCAAAGTATTTTTTCCAGGTAGATCTCCTTTTATTGGATAGCCATTTTCAAATTGGCTTTAAAACATAAAACATATTGGGACTCCCCTGGTGGTCCAGTGGTTAAAAATCCTCCTTCCAATGCAGGGGACGCAGGTTTGATCCCTGCTCTGGGAACTAAGATCCCACACGCCGCGGGGCAACTAAGCCCCGCGCGCCACAACTAGAGAGCTTGTGCACCACAACGAAGAGCCTGCGCGCTGCAACGGGAGACCCCGCGTGCGGCAACTAAGACCCAACACAGCCAAAAATAAATTAATTAATTAACAAATTTTTTAAATTAATAAATAAAAATAAAACATATCGATATCAGTTAACATTCTATTCCTGGGGTTTATTTCAAAATATAAACTTGAAATTCACATTAGAAAGTTAATTTACTTTAGAAAGACTGCATATAGCATACTTTGTAAAGCATATTTGGCAAAAAATAACTCACATATTAATACTTTTCCTCTAATGGCATTGTCATAACTTACTTTTTTAAAAAGAAGATAGCCTTAATTGTTAAATTCAGTTCTGCTACAAGCTGTATAAATGGACATTTAGGGAAAGTATTTTAGCAGAGCATTACAAAACAGAACCGGAGTCTTTAAATCTTGTTCTTAACAAGCACTGTCCATCAGAATGTTTGTTTTCCGTGCAAAAGGGAATCTCTTCTTGCTCTCACAGAACAAAATATTTTCAGCCAAAAATATGAATATAGAGACCTCTTCTTGGGAGAACATTAATTTCACCTCTCTGGTTTAAAAAAAAATTATTCTGTGGATGTAGCTAGTAGAGAGAATGATGCTGTGTTCCACTTGGACATTCTAGAGACCTGTGGAGTGCCACCTAATTTATGAGTTTGTCTTTGGTTGTCTTCATGATTTCAGCGGCAGCTGCTTATTGTGCTAATTCACCCACCTAACCTACTTAAAGAAACATGGTGCACAGACAGGCAGCCTCTCTCAGTCTGCCCCCTGGTGGCTTTGGAAGGTGGTGGCAAGTAACAAATAAACTGGCCTTGGGAACCTTCCACCCCCCATTCTGGACTGAGTCCAAATTCAGGCCCATTCTAGATGGAATGGGGCAAAATCAATTTTGAGAATTAGATCCTTTAATAAGATCTATATGGTGTTCCTTAATTAAACACGCTTTTGTGGAGAAAAAAGCTAATAGACCCTGAGAAAATCAATACCCTAAAACATATATTTTACCAGCCTTCTGGAACGTGAAGCTACATGACAGGATACTCAAAAAACCGTCTCCAGTCATATAAAAGCAGAGCTTGAGGAGAAAGAAGCAAGGGAAATGATGGAGAGCAGCCAAAGGCCTGAAGAGTGATGCCTTGGCCAGGAGACAAAAGCATACTAATGGAGGATGTGCTCTAGTTGGGACTGGCACCCTGTGAAATGGGTGAGGGCCAGGGAGGCGAGGGGAAGGAGGATCCAGGGGAAGAGGAGGATGAGATGAGAAAGGATGAGGTTTGGAATAGGAAGCCTGCTGGGCAATAGGCACCACAGCTGCTGTGTTGCAGAGAGGAGCGCTGATAAAGTCAAAATCAGGATGAAATTGCCTTGAGAATCCCCAATGGACCCCATAGTCACCCACACCTCCAAGAGCCTAACAGCCAAGAAGGGGAGGGGGAGGAGGCAAAAATGATGCAGCACCCACAGTCACTGTGCAAAACTGACCCTGTGAACATGGCCGATTCTTGTTTAGAATTGTGTTGTGATGTGCATTTCTAAAATGCTTTCTGAAAGTTTCCCACAAATCACTCAAACAAAAAAAAATGTTAATCTTAGTGTTTAACCCTTGATCAACTGGGGAAGTTCTATTATTTGGGATGGCTCATTCTGTGATGTTGCCAGATAACTTGTGTGAGGGAAGCAGTGGGCAAAATCGACTAGAATCCAGTGTTTCTGCAGGTGTTTTAATGATTTCAGTATTGATTTAAAGTTGATTTCAAAATACAGAGATAGGCTGTATTTTACTAATAAGACTAGTTAACTATAAGGAGCATGGAGTTGGCTTCAGGAGGTGATAGAGACCATAATCAACCACCGTAGTGACTACAGTCGGTGAAGTTGTCCAGAAACTATATTCTATGTAGCAAGACTGTGCTTGCTTAAAAATCAGGGCATCTATCAAAGTAAGTGTTCAAAATGTGAAAACCCAAAAATGCCAGATGAGAGAAGACAGACTGTGGCTTGAGGGGAAGCTGTAGGATAGAGACCATTACATAAGAGAGGAGATCCAGAGAAAGGTATTTGGGAAGCAACTCCAGGACTTCAAGAGGCCACAGGTGCTGTGCACCCTGGACCCCACAGGCCCTACATTTTGACCACCCATGGGTTTACCGCCAGCAGAAAGGCTGAGTCTGAACCCTGAAACTCTGTGCTTGAGGTGGATCGCAGTCCTGGGAAGAAAAGAGAGTGGGTTCTCACAAGGATGCATCTTTGATTTGAGACTTTCCTTTTGTGTTTTTCCTCATCTCCCCCACCCCCAAGACTTTCATCCCGGAAAGATTGCTTTTGTGTTTTGCTTTTATTTGTCTTTCGTTCATTACCAGGGTTTTATTGCATTTTGTAACCCAGAGTCTGAGAGATGCCAGGCCATGTGGGAATGTTGATAAGAAAATAAAGTCCTATTTGTTTTTGCAATCTGCAGTGCTGAGTGTTTGCTTCTCCGTGTCACCTGCAGGGGCCAGGAGACAGAGGTGAAGGCATATAGGGCTTTTTTCCCTCCCTTTCATACTTTATACCATTTTAGCTGTACATGGGGTTTTTTTGGGGGGCGGGGTGCCTTTGAAGGAGCTGTCCTTGTTACTAAACAATACTTGGCTCTTTCTTTTTATCTTTTAAGTGGTGTCCTTCCCCCTAACCCCTAATATGGGCAATGATAATAGATAAGTAAGTCACCCTTGGTTTATTCACCTCAAGTTTTTAGGTCTAAGGTAATTTGTCCTATATTTTGTCTATCTCTATTTATGGATTCAAGGATTTGGGGGGCCCTAGAATCAGGGGAGAAAATCATTCAATGCATGTCTTTCCCGCTCCGACTCTAGGCTTCACAGGCTTAAGTTTTTCAGTGGATGTACTACTTTTTAGTTGTAAAATCACAACCCATAGATGGGTTAGTCTCTCCTCCACTCCTACTTTTTATGTAATTTTTAGATATGTCTCTGAATCAGTCAGGGTCCCAGCAGGAAAAAGAGGGCCTACCCGAAAGCAGTCATTGAAGAAAATGTAATGAAAATACTGTCTCTGGGACTTCCCTGGCGGTCCAGTGGTTAAGACTTTGCCTTCCAGTGCAGGGGGTGCAGGTTCGATCCCTGGTCCGGGAGCTAAGATCCCACATGGCTCGCGGCCAAAAAACCAGAACATAAAACAGAAGCAATATTGTAACAAATTCAATAAAGACTTAAAAAAAAAATGGTCCACATCAAAAAAAAAGAAAAAGAAAAAAGACTTTCTGTGCAGAGTTCAGGGAAACCCACAAGGGATGGTCAAGCACCTGGCACTGGGAACAGAAGGAAGCTTTTGCCCACCCCAGGCGGCAGGGGCAACATCGGGAGCAGTTACTGGAACTGGGAGAGCAGTAGCTGGAGCAGTAGGAGAGGCCCGCCCAACGGGGGCCGTGACCCAGCTGGGAGGAAGCCAGGGTGCCTCTCATTGGCCAGAGGGCAAGGGTCCTGGTTAATGTAGGCACAGGGGACAGCTTCCTGGGGTACAGAACAGGGTAGAAAGAGGATTTGGACGGGCAAATTGGCAACATTCAGCACAATCTCTTATTAAAATTGCTTATTAAAATCTTAAAAAACAATGTGTATTTTACTGCCTAAACATGTCTCTGTACTCATTGCCTTCTTTGTACTCAGTTGTACCTAAATGTCATAAAGGAGTGGATGTAGATGACAGAGGTATTTTAAATGAAAATAGAAACGAATTAGAACTTTATGGAGAGAAACTTCATCATGGTTAAGACTACAGGTTCTATCAGCCAAAGAAATCTATGGAGATAGATCTCAGAATATTGTTACCTTTTTGGGGGGCAGATGTTGATTGGGAGAAGGCACGACAGAATTTTCTGGGTTGCTGGGAATGTTCTATGTCTTGGTATGAGTGATGGTAGAAATTGATTGAGCTCTACACTTAAGATTTATCCACATTACTCTATGTATGTTGTACCTTAATTTAAACAGAAGTTTTAAAAAATTGCAAAAATGTTTACAGTTCCTAGAGACCTGAGTTCCTACCTTGCTGTCTCTGCCACTTACTTACTGTGTGACCTTAGGCAAGTTATTTAATCTCTCTGTTCCTTAACTTCCTCCTCTGCAATATGGGGATAATAATATTCTTACCTCAAAATGTTGTTGTGAGGATTAGAAGAGCCAACCTTAGGAAAGCACTTAGCACAGCATCTGGCACATGTGAATCTCTCGGTAAGTGTTAGCTATTTACATTAAAATAAATACATTTTTTCCCCTAAAATAACCCAATTCTACTAAGGTCTAGGTACCATTTTTTCTTCTTTTCCTCTGTTTACTAAAATTTCCAATCTGCAAGTCCATCCTTTCATACAAGCAGATTCCAAACTTGAAGACACATACTTAGAGCCTCCCTTCCCAAGCCTATTCTAATAAAATGAAAGCACAGAGGCAGTTCACATTCTTTTTTTTACAGCTTGCTAGTGCCTTCCTTGCCAAGTGATGCTCCAAGGAGATGCCCTCAAGTCTCAGAGCAGAGATACTGCCTTTGCAGACCCTCTCACATGTAAGGAACCTCAGTATGATCCTATTCAGTATACTTACCAGATTGCATCATTTTGTTTCACGAATTATAACAGGCCTTGGTTAACTGGGACCCAGTGGATCAAACAGTGCTTGCCAATGAGCAGGTGGATGAACATGGCTGTTCGTGGCGTTCTGGAGCAAAGGTGGAACAGAAGTACCTCAGACAGTGGTTTATTAAGACAACCGCTTATGCAAAGGTGAGTGTCAGCCTGGAGGCTCCCCAGTAATGCGTACGTGTTGGCAGGCAACACCAAGGTCTTCTCGGTATTGGAGAGCCTCACTGTTGGGGGTGAACTCTAGTTAGAGCTGTTAGAGCCATGGGTGTGCAGACAGGAAGCACATGAACCTCAGGGTCACTCACGTAGAGGGTGATGGATTTGGGTCTTTCAGTTGGAAATCAAGAATAGCACCTGGAGGTCATTGTAGGCCATTGTTTTCTGACCTTTCAACAAATCATTGTACTGCCATAGAGGCCAAAAAACATTCATCTTCATCTGCAATTATATCAACAATAAAGCCAGAAAGGAAGAAAGTATCTTCACCTGTGCAGTTCTAGTAAGACCTCCAGAAAGACAGAATGACATTTCAGAGGGTCCAGAGAAGACCATCTAAAAGGAGTGAAGAGATGGCCAGTCTCCATGAGGGAAGGCCAGGGTGAAAGTGAACTAAGCCAGGAACCAAAGCTTTGAACTTCAACTCTTGTTGTGTCTCTGATTAATAGTGTAAACTGATGCAAGTCCCTGCACCTCAGTTTCCTCATCAATAAAAGGAGAGAGTGTGACCAAGTGGTCTTTAAGGTGCCTCTGGCTTTTTATGTTTTCAGGAATTCAAGGCAAACCCAACCATTGAAAGGGGGAGCTTGCTTACTAAATCACCAATAGCCTGGGCAAAATAACTTGTTCTGGGTATGCCAGAACCATTCTGTGCAAGGTATTCTTTGAGCCTACCATGTTTCAGGATATGGAATTGAGTGATCACTCCCTGAAACTCCAGAATAAAGTGGTTAGAGCAAATCAGGGGCATTTTCCATGGCAATTTGATAATCTCTGTATTAGCATAAGACAGGAAGTAAGCAGGATCTGAAAAGGTAAAGGCATCATGAAGGGCTACTGATGGTATGTCATGGTAGTTCTTACCCTGGGGTAGTCACCATAAAAAGGATAGTTGTACCTTTCCATAGTAGCCCATGGGTTGCTCCATCACAGAGAGGGTACTGGACTGAAATGGACTTTGGGTCAGATCCAATACTGCACTTCTTATATGCAAAGAAAGCACAAGTTATAAATAACCTCTGATCACTACAAAACTTTGCTGAATTAGAACTGTAGTACACCAGCTCACCATACCAATGCCATATGGTTATATGACCTCTAGTTCTCTCACCCAAAAGACATGTCTTAAATGAGACTGTTTTCCCTTTTTAATTTATTCAGAATGTAGCATATGGATTTGGAAAACTACTAATTAGAACTTGTTAACATAATGCCTTACTCCTTTTAAGCACACTAGTAGTATTGAGAGACTGAATAAGAAGAAGAAAGCTGAGGACATTGCTTTCTATAACATCCCAGGCAGTGAGAGCCCCTACTTGCTGACAGTTGGGGTCGACTGCATTACTGGGAGGCATGCCAGGTCACCTCGAGGACCTGTCAGATGACTCTGTAATAGGCACTGGTGGAAAGGCCACCTAATTGTCCTCTGCCTCTAATTGGAAATGTAATAACCTAACTGAGTGGCATTATTCTTTAAACTGTCAGCCGTGAATTTTCAGCTCTTCAGCAGAAATGGTTAGTTACCATGGTGACTTGCATGGTTCTTTCTGAACTCCAGTGAAGAATTATTGAAAAAGCTGACTTTGGAGGTCAGCACTTGGTTTGCCCTGAAAATCAGGAGCAGAGGGGGTGGCATGGGAGGTAGGGGTGGGCAGAAATCCATGTTCACTGCAGGTCCTCGGCTGAGGGCTGCACATGCACAAAGCAAGACTTCGTAAGGCCTGATAGAAAATGGTTACTATGAGACTGAGAGGAGAACAGAGATACCAGGGGGCTGCACAGCGCTCTGAAACCTTGGAGTTATGGCTCAGCCAAAAGTACGCAGTTGAGACCTCAGAAAGACTATATATTACAAGTGTGGATGACACCCTAGGACCAAGGACAAAATTAAAATAGACTCACCTTAATTAAAAATAAAAGTAAGCCTGACAGTTTCAAAAGGAACTTTCAGAACAAAACTCAACACCTATAAAAGGAAACAACATAATCCAGACTTTCTGCAAGGTTGGTTTCATCTGCAATGTCTAACATATAATAAAAAAAATTACTAGACTTGCAAAGAATCAGGAAATTGTGACTCATAATAAAGGGGGGGGGTGGGAATGGAGTCAGCCCAATAGAAATAGATACTGAGATAATGGAACTTAAAGGAAAAGATGGTCATAATGAGTGGACAGGGGAATCTCTGAAGAGAAATGGAAACTTTTTTTTTTTTAAAAACTGGAAATCTGGAACAGAAAAGTGCAACTTCTAAAATGGAAAATTTATTGTTTGAGCTGCAGAGGGATGAGTAAGGGTTAAGTAGGCCATAAAGCTATAGGGGAACCCCCATCCCCCCACATAGAGAACATAACAAGTGGTAGCCCTAAAACAGAAACGGATATGACAAATTTGAGAAGCTGAAATAATGACGGTATACCTGAAACTAAGAGAGCCAAGAGGAGAAACTCAAGATAGGGCTGGAGAACCTGAATAGGTGGTTAGGGGCCAGATCAGCCAATGCCTTTTAGGTCTTAAGAAATATGTACTTTATCATGGGGGCCCTGAGAAGCCATTAAAGGATTCTAAGGAAGGGAATGACATGGTCAGATTTGTGCTTTTATAAATTCACTGTGGAAAGGGCAAGTGTGGGTGCAGAGAGACTAGTTAGGAGGTTATTGCAATGGTCCAGGCATGCATAACTTAGACTTAGATGGTAGTGGAAAGAGATGGGTAGGTTAGAAAAATATTCAGATGGTGAAATCTATAGAACTTGGTGATAATGAATGAGAGTGTGTAGGAGATGATGTCATCAAGAAAGACCCTGACTTGGACACGAAGTGAATGATTAAGCTACTCACTGGGATAGGGAGTCCTGGAAGAGATATAGTCCTGACCCTTTTGAGTTTGCAGTGGCCATGAGTCATTTGAGTAGAGATGTAGAAATAAATGATGCTTGGATAAATGGGTCCAAAACTTCAAAGAAGATCAAATGAGATAGGACATCTACTTTAAAACCTGGTATGACAGTAATAGTGTTGAGTTAGTGATGAGGTCCTATTTAGATAAGGATGAGATATTGAGTCAACAATGCTTTTAGCTGCAAGTAAATAAAAACCCAAGTTACAGTAGCTTAACAGATGGGCGGTGACTTCCCACACAAGAAGTCCCAGCTGCTGAGACCAAACTGGGAGAGGGCTCTGAGTTGGCATTTCTATGATTCTCATGACCTTTCCTTCCTGCCTATCACTCATGGTTGCAAGATGGCTGCTGCAGATCAGACATCACGCTTCCATTCAAGACAGAAAGAAGCAAAAGAGGCAGTGTGAGTGACTAGAATGCAAGAACTTTCCCACAAACCCACAGCCAATTTCCACTGATGTTCTGTTAGCCCCAGTTGTGTCATGTGACTACACCCAGCTTCTAGGAAGACTAGGAAAGCAGGCTCAGGCTTTTTAGCTTCTATAGTCAAGATGGTTGGGGGTAGGGGATGGGGAATGGGTGCTGGGATGGCCGGTGAGCTGTGCCTGCCACAGTTATCTTTAGAGCTCTGTATTTACATCTAGTTTTGCAGCTCTGAGGGCTGCCTCTGTGATGTACAGCTGGTGGTCTGCTTGGGAGCATGGCTGTGAAGGAGCCCTCCTTTCATTCACTTGACTTCCAAATTATAAAGACGATGCCTGACGTAAAAATTACAGGGAACCCTGAAATATAAAAATCCTTTATTAAGGCTGTTCTGTGACATATTTGATTTTCCTCCCTTTACCCCCCACCCAGTCTTCCTAGGATTGTTTGCTTTGCTTTATGAAACATTAAAAGTGATTTCAGCCACTCGTTCTGTGAAAAAGAAAACTGGCAGTAGGAGTATCTGAAGAAAATGAATTAGTCTTGGCAGAGATGTGTGGGAGGATTCTTGTGGGCAGCACCACGAGGTGAGAGCAAGGGGAGGAGGGCGGGTTGGAGACTTACATACAGAAAGCAAGAGGGATTCAGAGCCGGGTAGAACGAACACTTCAGCTCCTGACAACGGGGTGACAATTGGAAGGCGAGACAAATAGACAGCTTCCCGTTTGAACTTTTCTGATAGATTTGTGGTTTCGTTTTCTGTGCGGCTTCCTGTAGCCCCCAGAGGCTGACTTCTCACAGGCCCTCAGCTGCTGGGACATTATACATGGACTCCTCTTTGGCGTTAAGATGGACATAATCATGCCCTGATGGTGCTTCGTCAATGCCCACACCAAATTGGTGCTTATGTTTTCTAAGTTTCCAGGAGTTACCCAGCAACTGCTAGAATGTGAACCAAGTCTGTGATCACCTCCCACTTCCTATCTGCTTGCCCCTGATCTGATCAGTTCTCAGGCTTTTACTTACACCATCTTACTGAACCTTCACATTATTCTTTGGAGGGTAGATACGCCTGTTATCCCTGTTTTACTGATGAGGAAACTGAGGCTCACACTGGTCATAAGTAACAGCGCTGAGATTCAAATCCAGGTGCTTGAGCTCTTAACTGGCAGTCTGTGCCACTTCTCAGGTAGCCTGAATTCATTCTTTCTCTCCCCAGCTGTATTCTTGCCTAGATGCTAAGAATACAGGTGAGAAAAGCTGAGGTCCCTGCTCTTTGGGAGCTTGGAGGCTGGTGCAGGAGACATTCGCAGACATGAGAGGTCACAGCCCTTGGGATCAACATCACATTGCAGGAGAGTGCAGGGGAGGCGAGGAAAAGCCCCAGCTCTACCCAGTGGTCTGAGGAGGTATCACAAGATGGTGATGAAAGATGGGAAGTGCAGAATATCTGTAAGGGAGCGTTCTGTTGCCTCCCAGACATGCAGGAAACTTCACGCTTCACAAGTATTTCCAAGTAGAATTTCTGCTGGCAAGAAGCAGATGGGCAACAGTGAGCCCTTATGAAATCAGGGAGGATGGGAGGTAATAAGCCACCCATTTCCCTGCGCCCTCTGTGCCTCTCATCTTGGTTCCATGTTGCACTTGTGGGTAAAGTAGAGATGCCTTTACCAGAACGCACTGGTCTTGTTGGACCCTGCAAAGAGTGAAACTCTGGAGTTGGAGAGCCAAGGAGTTGAGGGAAGGGAATGAGGCTTATGACAGGAGCTCTTTGGGGAGGTGGAGGAGGAGGCTGGAGCCGAAGGACAGCCCCGGAGGAGCAGCGGTATAAGGGTCTAGTCCCCTGGGTGCCTCTGGCTGCTTAAGAGTCCCCTGCACTCTGGAATGGGGACCCTTGGGCACCCTTGTTCTAATCCTGAGGCCTTGAGTTCCCTGTGAAAGCATTTGGCCGTCTCCTGGAAAGTGGGCTGTCGCCTGGCTTTCTGCTTCTACCCTCAGGTCCTCTCCCAGCCCCAGAACAGAGATAGTGCCAGGAAGCGCCTCCTTGTAATGGCATGCAAGTCCTCCTGTGCCCTCAGAAAACTTTGCAAAGGGATTGATCAGTGAGGTTTGGCGACTTGACCCCACCTTGTCCCCCCAAAAAGACCCTTGGCCCCAGTGTCGCCTGCTGTGTGTTCAGCCTGGCCCTTCACACGGTGGGCGTGTGCACAGATTAGATGTTGGCAGAGGAAGCGAAGTTTCTGAGAACCAAGAGGAGCAAGTGAGAAACGTTTAACGAACTATCAGCTTCTCTGCAGGGCAGTTGGGATAAAAAGCCGTGAGAATCCAGACCAGGGCCAGATTTAACAACGCTGATGCTGAGGTGTATCTACTGTGAGGGTTAGGGTTAAGCCCAGTGGCTTTAAAGCTGTTACTGCGTTCACCCCCACCGTGCCCCTCTGTGGCCAGTCAGGGCTGAGGGTGGCCTTATTCCTCCCTCCTTGTAAAAAGCAGTTTATCAGCTCCTGCGTGGTAGGGGGGCAGAGCCCATATGGCTCTGGACCCCGGGGCTCAGACCAGCGCTCAGACGCAGCCTCGGAGCCAGCTTCCTGCCCGAGTTCTCCCCCAGGCCCCGGCTGTGTCTTCTTTTGGAAGCAGCAGAGTCTGCTCCCATTCCCAGGATCTGGTTTTGACTCCCTGTCTCACAGAGCTAATTAATTGTTAAATTCTGCTCCTTCTTACATAATACTTCCTGCTGTTCTCTGTTTAACCTGCCTCTCCAGGATCCTTTCTCTTCTAAACCATGAGCCGAACGCTACTCTTCACTTTCCGTCCTATTCTCTCAGTCCTCCTCAGGGTGATTGTTGGCTGGTGCCAAGGGACGCAGTGAAGTCCTTCTGGGGGTGGGGGTGGGAGGGGGACAGAGGCGAAAGGAAAGTAGATGATTTGAGGCTGACAGCCCCGGCACTTTGCAGGTGAGCGAGAGGCTGCCTGGGGTGTATCAGGAGACTTGTACGCCAGCCTCCATCCCGGCCCACAGCCCCAGCCAAGGAGACAGGCTCCTTAATGTCAGCTGGGGCTGAAGGTGAGACTGCTGGGAGAAGGCCGCCGGCTGGCTCTGAGCAGGCCTTAGGGATAACTTCTGCCTGGAAGAGCTCATCAGAGTTGGTGCAGGGCTGGGTTCCAGCTCTGGATTTGGAAACCATGGTATTTCATGACAGAACAGGCAATGAGATTTCCTGTCCCCTAAATGCAGTGCCTTCCTGCCTGTCTCGGGAATGTCCCCCATCAATGCCTGATCACATCTGTATGTGGCCTCTATTAGGTCAGGTCTCTAGGGCCGCCTTATTTCCTCACCCCTGAGTTCGTGCCCACACCCTGTCCCTCCCATGAGGCAACTGAAGACAGCCCTGCCTGCACACCCACTCCAGAGTGTGTGAGGATGAACGAGAACTTCTGAAGGAAGGAGACGCACAGTTTCCAGCTTGGCACACATACTCTGCAAGCAGGAAGGTTTCCTTTGGTTTTTTTTGTTTCAAGATGGAATGATTGCAAGGGGAAAATGGGAGAAATACATAATAATATATTTCCTATTGTGTATTGACAATGAATTAAATTATAAATTTGATTAGGAAAAAAAATGAACAAAGTAAACATTATGTCTTGCTCTTAAACCCCTAGTAGCCTTTCTGAGCTCCCAGCCAGGTCCTTTAGGAGTGTAAAGGCCACCTTCTTTCTCAAGGTGTTAGCCTGGACTCCGTGGGAGGAAAGAGATTGATTAGCACCTTGTTGGGGGCAGTCCCTGGTTGTGCTCGGGAGGGCTAGTGAGTGTCACCAACGAACTCCTTTAGCTTAGGGAGTCATCTGGATTTTAACACTAGAAGAAACCCGAGAGAACATTGTGCAGCCTCCCCGACATTAGGCTCAGTCTCCTGTGCTTTCTAATCACTGTCCTGATCTGAAAAACATAAAAGCCGACAAAAAACCCCCTTGTGCCTGCCTTTACTGCTGCCGGAAATTACAAAGTCAATATGATGTCTAAAAACGAAGGGACGAGGTGTTGCTTTATTTTAAGCAGCCCACATCCTGCCCTCCTCCTGCTCCCCAGGGGGGCTGATGGCCAGCTTGAGGTGTCCCTGAAAATTACCGCCTGATCCCATTCCTCTTTTTATAACTCAGGCCCCCAAGGCTAGGAAAGCCAGGACCCAACTTGAGTCTCCAAAGCCCTAGGCCTGTGTTTCGTCCACCTGCTCTTGAGCACTAGTTCCCAAGCAACCAAGCATTTCCGACAACCACGTGCAGAGGGCAGACAGTCGGAGGGTGAGTGTTGCAGGAAGGCAGCTAATGCAAGTTAGGAAATGTTATAGGTACAGGGAGAGGGCACAAATGGCCAAATAACGGAAAGTACAGTGATTAGAGCTTTTCTAGTTTGTTCTTGATGGAATTGGCTTGTTGGCCTCAGAGCTTGAGCAGTGTCATGTTTTATGTCATTATTCTCTAATCCAGTGCCCTTTCCTTACCCCAGGGCATTCTAAACCCAGCTGCTCGGAGAACACTGAGACTGATCCAGTGGCTTCCACTGCTACTAAGGAAGTGAACAGACATTAGCAGATACATACATATCCACATTATATTGTTCCGTTTTGTTTTTCAGAATGTGTTTTCTTATAGAAAGGGACAATTTTCCACAGTATCTTTCCATTCCTCTATTTATTTTGCTTACTATTCCAGGGTGGCTGATTCTGAGTGTCAGAATTGCTTAAAAAAGAGATTTAATCCTTTCTAGAGCTGTAGTAAGTTGTGAACTCTGGTAAAATGCAAACTCTAGTCATTTAAAAACAGTATATTAACAGCATAATTATAACTGTGTAAAAACATATGCACAAGTACACACACTCATACTGTTTTATCAGTTCTAACACACGATTGGTTTTAAATTTTATGCTCCACTGAGAATGAAAAATGCTCAATCAAAGACACCATTGATTGTAAGACATGTCTCAATTTCAGAATTTGTGGGGAAAATATGTATCTCTATCACTGGAAGATGGGATATAAATAGGATGGAAGGATATAGAACAAATATTAATAGTGATCTCCCTGGGTGCTTAAGTTGATTTTGGGTAACTGTAATTTTTTTCCCCATCCTTTTCTGTCTTTTCCAAATTTTCCATAATGATTACTGTTATTTTGATAATCATAAAAAAAAACCAGCCTGACAACAGGGTTATGTCAGCATTTATTTACACATCTTCTTTAGACCTGAGTGTCTTGGAAAGGGATGGTCTTATGTTCTTGCAAGTTTTAAGTTTATAAGCAGGCTTCCAGGTCGAAGGCATTTGAGCAGAATGTCCCCTGGGACTGCTGTCCCCATTTTGTTTTCCTTAATTAGACCAATAAAAGCTCTTAGTGTTGCTCCCAAAACTCCCCTTTCTCGGAACAAAAGCACCTTTTCAGGCAAGGGTAGCCTAGTGCCACAGATTGGACTGTGTACCGTGTTCTGTTTGCAGGATAGTGATTTAATTTCTCCCTCCCCCTAAGGGGTACAGTTACAGCCTCTCTCTTGTACTGTGGAGACATGGGCAGTGAGGTGATGTGGGTGGCCTCTGGGAATCAGAAGCTGTCTCATCAGACAGGTGGCTCTGTCACTGAGAGAGTTTGTCCTCTGTCATCTGCACTCTGAGGTTCTGGTGGTGACATTTCAGAACCTATAGTCACCATCTCTTAGAAGTTAGTGGAATTTAAATCATTTTGCTGCTGAAAAAGTGGGTTACCTGAGACAGAGGGAAAAAACAAAAAGGCTGATGTGTGGCCTGAGTTGATACATGAGTAAGAAGAGATTAGTCAATCTGGCTGCCACTGTAGCTTCCTGGTTTCCTTCACCACATCCTTTCCCACAGAGCATGCACACTGGGCCATCCATGCTGGTCATACCCAGAAAGCACTTCTTTCTTTCCAGCTATTTGGAATCTATTTAATAGCACTTGGTTTGTTCCTCCTTTTCACATGGCTCTGAGATACACCCTTGATGTAAGCATGGGCTGCTTGGTGCCTCTTCTCCTTTTGCCTCTGCAGTCCCATGACCCATACATTGTTGGCAAGTCATACATCATTTGCAGGGTGCCTTGCTTAGAACTGATTATTTCCCTTCTGGGTTAATAGCAACTTCACTGGAATTGAGACCCTTGGATAGCGCAACTGTATTTGTAAATAAATGTTTTACATTGAGATGCCACAACAAATGGATTTTGCTAGAAATGCATATATATTGCAGAAGAGCGGTTAAAGCAGAACCATCAAAAAGAGAGAGTTAAACAAGGTAAACATCATACCAGAGCTTTTTAATGTGTCTATAATCTTCATGCACAACTTCGTGCCAGAGCCAAAGCAGAAGAGGGAGACTAGGATGTGAGAGAGTTTATTCCTCTAGAATATTCCAGAGGAGACATCTAGATTTTTTAAACATCTTACTGCCTCCAGAATTGACTTTCCTTTATTACAACTCAAATATATACTGTGTCTTTGGAGTAATTGCACTGAAATGATTCCAGAAACAAAAAGAATAAAGAAATCTTGGCAACAATAATAAGTTTTAGAAAAAATACAGACAAATTATCGTTCAAAAATAATTGCTAATCAAATCATACTGATTCAGAAGAAGGCTAAGTGTTAAGCTTTTTAAAAAATGTCCATTTTAATTAAATCTCATTAAATCCTGTCTCAAATCTGTAACCAGCTCTCAAGGTTCCAGTTTCTCAACTTTCCCCTTAGTAGCTAATAAATCCACTTGTTTTAAAAGGTCTATATTTCTCAGTTTGCCTAAACTTTTTTTTTTTTTTTTATCAAGGTCTTTAAAATGTGTCATGTTTTTAAAACCACGTCTTCTAGAATTCTTATTTACGGTCCTGTTGCACCTTGTTCTTCATGCTTTAGCTCACATCCTGTCTTCTCTTGGGAAGTATGGATTTATTCCTGGCATTATTTCTGCTTCTTTGAAGAAACAGTCAGATTAGCCGTGTTATATCTAATCCTCTTTTTATCCCCAGCTTTGTAGTTTTGATCTTCCTCTTTCTTATTCCTGATTCTATTTTGTATTACTAAAGCCTTTTCAGTTGGATGTTTGCTTCAGCCCATCTCCTGATGGTACATGCTCTTAAACACGGGCTCACACTGAGACTCATTCCTGTACAGTGTTGTTTCAACTTCTGAAAGCATCTTCATTCACGCACTGTACCTATGGAGCAACAGTGGCCGTCTTTTCAGACTTATCCTAGTGAAATGATTATAATAAGTCCCCCCTAATCCTAACCATAGTACTTCTATATACGCTAAATAATAACCACAAGGAAACTTTACAATTTGACTCCAGCTGAGTATTAAATACAATAATTATTTGTAAAAATTGAATGAGGGGCCAATTCACGTTGTTCATTTCTAGATTTTGCATATAGAAGAGGTTGTCTTTTTTTTTAATTTACAGAAAGATGCCTGAAAACTGAGCATGATGGCCCCAGAAAAATCAGATCTGGTGAATTCATTATTTGGGGTCTGCTGTTGACTTGGTCGAGTGAGCCATTTTTTCATTAATTAAGTGAAGGGAGTTGAATAATTAATGGTTTCCAAGTTGTGCCCAAGCCTTGGGAGTTGATGTAGAGGGGTTAGAGGAGAGAGCAGGGCATCTCCTAGAATAGTTCAGCTTTCAACTCTTAGATATTGGGTTCCCTCAGATTTTATTTGAAAAGGGATTTCATAGCACTTTAATAAAGAGTCTCAAAACCTGGTACTTCCCCAAGTTTTTGGATTCTATGAGCCAGTAAGATTTATATAAATTGAGGTTGGCCAGAGTGGGGAAGGGAGGCACTGCCAACTGGCAAACGTAAGGACTTGAGATGAATACCATCTACTGTCACTGTAATTGCAAAACATCACAAAAAGGATATAATCTCAACAAAAATCCCAAACAAACAAATGAAAACAGTTCTTTGCATTGAACAACTGTAGCACTGTAAATGCTCACCAGGCTTTTCTTGTTCTGGTGGAGACTTGGTGGGGCCAGCCCTGGGCTGAGGGGAGTTTGTTGGAAGCTGTTGGGCAGGTGCTTTCTGGAGCCCTGTTCTTCAAAATTCAGCCGTGAATAATGAGTTTATTTTATAGTGGAGACTAAAAAGGGCTTGCTGGGTTATTCTCAAGAGGTTTGGTTTCATTTTTTCTTTTTCATTTCTTTTGATTTTTAAAAAATATTCATAGATTTGGTAAGGTTTTAAGCAGGCGGACTTTTTTCCCTGCCACAATTAGCATATCAAAACATTCACATTTCATTCTATTTGAATCTTTTGTCCTCATCACGATCTGAATATTTTAAGCAAAGCACCTCCATAGGAAATATTCCAGCTTTGACAGTTCAATCTAGAAGAAAAACACAATGAGAGGGTTTGTAAACTGTGGCTCAGTAATGCAGGGGAAGGGAGGGGCGTAAAGTGTGTCAGAAATGGACCCCATCAGCTCCGAATTTTCTGTGGCAGGAAAGGATGGAGTGGGAGTTGGGGCTAACCTTCAGATCATGTAACGTGGGTTTTATCTGATGGGAAGACATCATATCCCGTGATACCACACATAGGTTTGCTTTGAAGTTAAATGGAATCTCACTGATCCTTGGAGAGGAAAAGCCGAAGGTCATTCTGAGTTCATAATGCCCTACTTACGTGCTTGTTGGCATTTAAGACCCCTTAAATTGCTGCGTAAATTGAAAAGCTTTCTAAAATATATAATTGTATCAGAAGATTGAATAATAGTTTATTAACATTGTTTTATTTTTCTAACATTAATATATAATTAATATATTCAAGATTTTACACTTTTGCTACAATGATATCAGACAGTATAGTTTAAGCTAATATAGATATACATCAGAATGTTGAAACTTTTTAAATCCATTATTAGTTAGGAAACTTGGTTGAAACAACCTAAAGTTACTCTGGTTAACTTAAGCCAAAAAGGAATTGGTCAGAAGAGGACCAGGTTCCTCACAGTTGGATGGGAAGACAGGGGACCCAGGCCCAGGCAGGAATCAGGGAGAACAAGGGCACAGCTGAAACCTTGTCCTAGGAATGGTCTGGTTAAGTCATTGCTGCCTTGGTACCAGCATCTCCAGCCTCTCAGTTCTGGTGTGGCATTTAAACCAGTTGACCCTGTGCCTCTAGGTCCCCTCAGTGTTCCAATTGTACTGAGCCTGTGATTGGTTACACTATTTGTTTAGCTTCCATAGAGGAGGAGATTGGGATGGGAAAAGCACCCCCTTTCTAGCTTCCATAGTTGGTGGTGGGGCCCTGCCACTCACCCCATCTTGCAATTCCCCTCCCTACCCCCACCCCCAAGAAAGAAGAGACTTCAGGTCCTGGGCAGCTTAAACAATAGAAGTTCACTGCGCAGTTGGGGAGAAAGGTTCTGAGGAAGATGCATTGTAGTTAAATGAGGCCTGAGGAATGAGTTTTTAGCTTCACTCCAATTAGCTAAGTGATGTTGGGCAGCTTGCTAAACCTCTGGGAGCCTTTGTGTCCTTATCTGAAGAAAGGGAATTTTGATCACAACCCCAGTCCTATGACTCTATAACCAGAGTCTTCTTTCCAGGAAAAAAATAAAAATATAAATAGGATAATAGAAGCAGGCAGATCTCTAATAAGTGTCTCTTTTAACTTAGAGAATGATAAGCCAAAACTATCTGAAATATGGATGTGGGAAAGCTGGATTTAAGGACCTCTGCTGGAGAGTAGTCATTGCATAGTAGAGTATAGGAATGCGTATGAACTTAGGAGTCAGCTACACCTTGCTGCCAGTGCTTTTTCACTGTTCCACCCCATACTTCTGGAGTGACTTAGAGGATATTTCTGAGACTTGTTTTCTCATCTGTGAGGTGGAGATAATACTTCTTGACTTGTCCTGTTGTGAAGATTAAAGGAGGCAACATACATAAAAGTGCCTGCTACATAGGAAGTGTTCTACAAAGGTTACTACTTCCTTCCCTAGATGCCTGGTGATCTGGTTCTGTTGTACTGCTTGCTCTCTGAGACTCTCCCTTGAGTGGAGGGAATTAAATGGGAATTTAATGAGCATTTGCCCAGTTCAAGACACAGTTCTAGGCTCTAGGTCAGGCCCTTTGTGGGTTGTAAAGAAAAACAAGAGAGTTTGCACTTGAATCATAGAGATCACAGGCCAACATTTCTCTATGCCATACTCTGGGAACAATGTGGGATAAGAGTTGTGACCTATGTAATACCAAACTTAGTAGTAAGTTTTTGTTTTGTTTTTACATTTTTACTATAAAATGAAATGCAGATAACCATATAAAACAAATATATAGCTTTTGAATTATTTTAAAGCAGCCGCCCTTGTAGGTCAAGATAGCGGATCTTGCCAGAGCACTCCAGAAGCCCTCTACATGCCTCATCTCAACATTAGTGCCTCCCTAGCCCCAAAGTAGCTACTATCCTAACTTTTAGATAGTCACGTCCTCACATTTCTCTATAGTTTTATCACCTAAATGTGCCTCCCTAGAGAGTATAGTTTATTCCTACCTTCACTTTTTAAATTTGATGTCTTTCAAGTACTTTAATCTACAGGTTTCCCTCTTTATCCCTTTCTTTTTCTTACAATTTATCAGTTGAAGGACCTGGGCTGTTTGGCCCATAGTTTCCTGGGTTTTGCCGATTGAACACTCATGGGGCAGTTCAACATGTCCCTGTGTTCTCTGGATTCCCTGGCACCTTTTATTACACGAAACACAATGTCTTCTACAAGGGAGCTCAGTGGCCATATTATAATTGAAGTGGATGGGAACATAGAAACTTTGGTACATGATTCATTCATAATTGAGATACCACATGCCATCTTCTAATGTCCATAGCAGCTGGTTTCTTTTGAAAGAATTTCTACGAAAGCCTTATTTTAGATGAAGTTTACATTGCAGTTCTTACCAACTGACTCATTTTTATCTCTCATGCATCTTTAGGATAGTATATCAAAGATCGAATCCCAGAAATCCCATTAACCTCTGGGTTATGCTAAAATTAGTTGTTCGACTTTTCAAGTCTGTGCTGTCAGTAACAGAAACTCCATGTTTCTAATATTTGTTTTGTAGCATTCTTAAAATGTTACATGTATGTGTAGCTCTGCAATCTCATGTTCCATTTATGTCAGCCAGGAAGGGAAAATATGGAGAAGCTATGGTTTACCTGAAAGATTTTGGGAATAGGCTCTTTCAGTCAAGTAAATATTCTCCTTAGCTGAGTGTGTTTATAGGTACCTTTACGTATATGGTTAGTTTCCAAGGAATTTGTATCCAACTAAATATATATAAACTACATATGGAATATAATTCAACTTTTCTTCAATGAATCATGATCTTACGCTGCCTTACGGCCACCTCTATGAGTGATTTTTTTAAAATATTTATTTATTTGTCTGCACTGGGTCTTGGTTGCGGCACCAGGCATCTTCATTGCGGCGTGTGGGATCTTTTAGTTGTAGCATGCGGGATCTAGTTCCCTGACCAGGGGTCGAACCCAGGCCCCCTGCACTGGGGGCACAGAGTCTTAACCGCTGAAGCACCAAGGAAGTCCTTATGAGTGATTTTTAAATACCCCAAAAGTCACATTTAAAAATAAACCTGTATTAAATAAATAAATAAATCTGTATCTTTTTTGTTTTTTTTTTTGGACTTTTGTAACTTCCTCTTAAAGCAGAAAGTTTGCAGACTTAAAATCATGGAATTGAGGCCTCTTGAGATCCCTGAGGGAGGGAAAGAGAGGGACACCAATGAAACTGAAAGGCCACCAAGGGGCCCACTGAAGAGCCAGGTTCCTGTTGGCTGTGCCGCAGGAGGACAAGGCCACCTGTCCATGGTCAGCAGTGTGTCCCCTGGGACAGGTCTATTGAAACCAGAGCCTTGGCTGATCCAGGTTATTAGAGGTAGGCTTCCTCATCATTATCAGGGAAAAGAGGAGGGGAAAGGGTTGGTTTCTACATTACCTTGGCAGGAGGCCCATTTCTCATTTTTTTTTTTTCACTTATTCAAAATACCTATTATATATCAGAAACTATAGGTGCTGAGTTTATACTGGTGAACAGAACTCTCAGGGAGCTTATAATGCAGAGAAGGAACCAGACCGTCAACAAGCAATCAAACAGACAAGAGAAGAAATGGACCATTAGGGATGTGGGAAGAGCAAGGAGAATGATAGGGGCACCACTTTAGATGGGGAGACTCAGCAGCCACCGTATAGAGGGTGAGGAAATGGTGTTTCAGGGTAAGAACATAGCCTGTGCCAAGGCCATGAGGCAGGCTTGGTATTTTTGAGAAACTGAAAGAAGACCACTTCTTTTTTTTTAACTTTACAATAAATTTTATTGACTTTTTTTTTCTTTATACAAAAGGAGCTACTTATACACTGTGTGATTGTTGCTTTAATTTTTTTTGAATTTTATTTTATTTATTTTCTTATACAGCAGGTTCCTATTAGTTATCCATTTTATACATATTAGTGTATACATGTCAATCCCAGTCTCTCAATTCATCACACCACCACCCCCACCCACCGCTGCTTTCCCCCCTTGGTGTCCATACGTTTGTTCTCTACATCTGTGTCTCAATTTCTGCCCTGCAAACCAGTTCATCTGTACCATTTTTCTAGGTTCCACATATATGCGTTAATATGCAATCTTTGTATTTCTCTTTCTGACTTACTTCACTCTGTATGGCAGTCTCTAGATTCATCCACGTCTCTACAAATGACCCAATTTCGTTCCTTTTTATGGCTGAGTAATATTCCATTGTATATATGTACCACATATTCTTTATCAATTCATCTGTCGATGGGCATTTTGGTTGCTTCCATGACCTGGCTATTGTAAATAGTGCTGCAATGAATGCTGGGGTGCATGTGTCTTTTTGAATTATGGTTTTCTCTGGGTATATGCCCGGTAGTGGGATTACTGGGTCATATGGTAATTCTATTTTTAGTTTTTTAAGGAACCTCCATACCGTTCTCCATAGTGGCTGTATCAATTGACATTCCCACCAACAGTGCAAGAGGGTTCCCTTTTCTCCACACCCTCTCCAGCATTTGTTGTTTGTAGATTTTCTGATGATGCCCATTCTAACTGGTGTGAGGTGATACCTCATTGTAGTTTTGATTTGCATTTCTCTAATAATTAGTGATGTTGAGCAGCTTTTCATGTGCTTCTTGGCCATCTGTATGTGCTCTTTGCAGAAATGTCTATTTAGGTCTTCTGCCCATTTTTGGATTAGGTTGTTTGTTTTTTAAATATGGAGCTGCATGAGCTGTTTATATATTTTGGAGATTAATCCTTTGTCCGTTGATCTGTTTGCAAATATTTTCTCCCATTCTGAGGGTTGTCTTTTCGTCTTGTTTATGGTTTCCTTTGCTGTGCAAAAGCTTTGAAGTTTCATTAGGTCCCATTTGTTTATTTTTGTTTTTATTTCCATTACTCGAGGAGGTTGGTCAAAAAAGATCTTGCTGTGATTTATGTCATGGATTGTTCTTCCTATGTTTTCCTCTAAGAGTTTTATAGTGTCCAGTCTTACATTTAGGTCTTTAATCCATTTTGAGTTTATTTTTGTGTATGGTGTTAGGGAGGGTTCTAATTTCATTCTTTTACATGTAGCTGTCCAGTTTTCCCAGCACCACTTATTGAAGAGACTGTCTTTTCTCCATTGTATATCTTTGCCTCCTTTGTCTTAGATTAGTTGACCATAAGTGTGTGGGTTTATCTCTGGGCTGTCTCTCCTGTTCCACTGATCTATATTTCTGTTTTTGTGCCAGTACCATATTGTCTTGATTACTGTTGCTTTGTAGTATAGTCTGAAGTCAGGGAGTCTGATTCCTCCAGCTCCGTTTTTTTCCCTCAAGACTGCTTTGGCTATTCAGGGTCTTTTGTGTCTCCATACAAATTTTAAGATTTTTTGTTCTAGTTCTGTAAAAAATGCCATTGGTAATTTGATAGGGATTGCATTGAATCTGTAGATTGCTTTGGGTAGAATAGTCATTTTCACAATATTGATTCTTCCAATCCAAGAACATGGTATATCTCTCCATCTGCTGGTATCATCTTTAATTTCTTTCATCAGTGTCTTATAGTTTTCTGCATACAAGTCTTTTGTCTCCCTAGGTAGGTTTATTCCTAGGTATTTTATTCTTTTTGTTGCAATGGTAAATGGGAGTGTTTCCATAATTTCTCTTTCAAATTTTTCATCTTTAGTGTATAGGAATGCAAGAGATTTCTGTGCATTAATTTTGCATCCTGCAACTTTACCAAATTCATTGATTAGCTCTAGTAGTTTTCTGACGGCATCTTTAGGATTCTGTATGTATAGTATCATGTCATCTGCAAACAGTGACAGTTTTACTTCTTCTTTTCCAATTTGTATTCCTTTTCTTCTCTGATTGCCATGGCTAGGACTTCCAAAACTATGCTGAATAATAGTGGCGAGAGTGGACATCCTTGTCTTGTTCCTGATCTTAGAGGAAATGCTTTCAGTTTTTGACCATTGAGAATGATGTTTGCTGTGGGTTTGTTGTATATGGCCTTTATTATGTTGAGGTAGGTTCCCTCTGTGCCCACTTTCTGGAGAGATGTTATCCTAAATGGGTGTTGAAATCTGTCAAAAGCTTTTTCTGCATCTGTTGAGATGATGATATGGTTTTGATTCTTCAATTTGTTAATATGGTGTATCACATTGATTGATTTGCATATATTAAAGAATCTTTGCATCCCTGGGATAAATCCCACTTGATCATGGTGTATGATCCTTTTAATTGTTGTTGGATTCTGTTTGCTAGTATTTTGTTGAGAATTTTTGCATCTATATTCATCAGTGATACTGGTCTGTAATTTTCTTTTTTTGTAGTATCTTTGTCTGGTTTTGGTATCAGGGTGATGGTGGCCTCATAGAATGAGTGTGGGAGTGTTCCTCCCTCTGCAGTTTTTTGGAAGAGTTTGAGAAGGATGGGTGTTAGCTCTTCTCTAAATGTTTGATAGAATTCACCTGTGAAGCCATCTGGTCCTGGACTTTTGTTTGTTGGAAGACTTTTCATCACAGTTTCAATTTCATTACTTGTGATTGGTCTGTTCATATTTTCTGTTTCTTCCTAGTTCAGTCTTGGAAGGTTATACCTTTCTAAGAATTTGTCCATTTCTTCCAGGTTATCCATTTTATTGGCATAGAGTTGCTTGTAGTAGTCTCTTAAGATGTTTTGTATTTCTGCGGTGTCTGTTGTAACTTCTCCTTTTTCATTTCTGATTTTATTGATTTGAGTCCTCTCCCTCTTTTTCTTGATGAGTCTGGCTAATGGTTTATCTATTTTGTTTATCTTCTCAAAGAACCAGCTTTTAGTTTTATTGATCTTTGCTATTGTTTTCTTTGTTTCTATTTCATTTATTTCTGCTCTGATCTTTATGATTTCTTTCCTTCTGCTAACTTTGGGTTTTGTTTGTTCTTCTTTCTCTAGTTCCTTTAGGTGTAAGGTTAGATTGTTTTTTTGAGATTTTTCTTGTTTCTTGAGGTAGGCTTGTATATAGCTATAAACTTCCCTCTTAGAACTGCTTTTGCTGCATCCCATAGGTTTTGGATTGTCGTGTTTTCATTGTCATTTGTCTCTAGGTATTTTTTGATTTCCTCTAATTTCTTCAGTGATCTCTTGGTTATTTAATAACGTACTGTTGAGCCTCCATGTGTTTATGTTTTTTACATTTTGTTCCCTGTAATTCATTTCTAATCTCATAACGTTGTGGTCAGAAATGATGCTTGATATGATTTCAATTTTCTTAAATTTACTGAGGCTTGATTTGTGACCCAAGATGTGATCTATCCTGGAGAATGTTCCGTGCACACTTGAGAAGAAAGTGTAATCTGCTGTTTTTGGATGGAATGTCCTATAAATATCAATTAAATCTATCTGGTCTATTGTGTCATTAAAGCTTGTGTTTCCTTATTAATTTTCTGTTTGGGTGATCTGTCCACTGGTGTAAGTGAGGTGTTAAAGTCCCCCACTATTACTGTGTTACTGTCGATTTCCTCTTTTATAGCTGTTAGCAGTTGCCTTATGTATTGAGGTGCTCCTATGTTGGATGCATATATGTTTATAATTGTTTTATCTTCTTCTTGGATTGATCCCTTGATCATTATGTAGTGTCCTTCCTTGTGTCTTGTAACATTCTTTATTTTATGTGATATGAGTATTGCTACTCCAGCTTTATTTTGATTTCCATTTGCATGGAATATCTTTTTCCATCCCCTCAGTTTCAGTCTGAATGTGTCCCTTGGTCCGAAGTGGGTCTCTTGTAGACAACATATATATGGGTCTTGTTTTTGTATCCATTCAGCAAGCCTGTGTCTTTTGGTTGGAGCATTTAATCCATTCATGTTTAAGGCAATTATCGATATGTATGTTCGTATGACCATTTTCTTAATTGTTTTGGGTTTGTTTTTATAGGTCCTTTTCTTTTCTTGTGTTTCCCACTTAGAGAAGTTCCTTTAGCATTTGTTGTAGAGCTGGTTTGGTGATGCCGAATTCTGTTAGCTTTTGCTTGTCTGTATAGCTTTTGATTTCTCCATCAAATCTGAATGAGATCCTTGCTGGGTAGAGTAATCTTGGTTGTAGGTTCTTCCCTTTCATCACTTTAAGTATATCATGCCACTCCCTTTTGGCTTGTAGAGTTTCTGCTGAGAAAGCAGCTTTCTTTTTTTTTTTAATTATTAGCACCTTTAATTATTATTTATTTATTTATTTTTATTTTTTATTTTTGGCTGCGTTGGGTCTTCGTTTCAGTGCGAGGGCTTCCTCTAGCTGCAGCAAGCGGGGGCCTCTCTTCATCGCGGTGTGCGGGCCTCTCACTATCGTGGCCTCTCTTGTTGTGGAGCACAGGCTCCAGACGTGCAGGCTCAGTAGTTGTGGCTCACGGGCCTAGTTGCTCCACGGCATGTGGGATCTTCCCAGACCAGGGCTTGAACCCGTGTCCCCTGCATTAGCAGGCAAACTCTCAACCACTGCGCCACCAGGGAAGCCCTGAGAAAGCAGCTTTTAACCTTATGGGAGTTCCCTTGTATGTTATTTGTCTCTTTTCCCTTGCTGCTTTTAATAATTTTTCTTTGTCTTTAATTTTTGCCAATTTGATTACTATGTGTCTCGGCGTGTTTCTCCTTGGGTTTATCCTGTATGGGACTCTCTGCCCTTTCTAGACTTGGGTGGCTATTTCCTTTTCCATGTTAGGGAAGTTTTCGACTATAATCTCTTCAAATATTTTCTCTGGTCCTTTCTCTCTCTCTTCTCCTTTTGGGACCCCTATAATGCAAATGTTGTTATGCTTAATGTTGTCCGAGAGGTCTCTTAGGCTGTCTTCATTTCTTTTCATTCTTTTTTCTTTATTCTGTTCCGCAACAGTGAATTCCACCATTCTGTCTTCCAGGTCACTTATCCGTTCTTCTGCCTCAGTTATTCTGCTATTGATTCCTTCTAGTGTAGTTTTCATTTCAGTTATTGTGTTGTTCATTTCTGCTTGTTTGTTCTTTAATTCTTCTAGGTCTTTGTTAAACATTTCTTGCATCTTCTCGATCTTTGCCTCCATTCTTTTTCCGAGGTCCTGGATCATCTTCACTATCATTATTCTGAATTCTTTTTCTGGAAGGTTTCCTATCTCCACTTCATTTAGTTGTTTTTCTGGGGTTTTTATCTTGTTCCTTCATCTGGTACATAGACCTCTGCCTTTTCATCTTGTCTATCTTTCTGTGAATGCGGTTTTTGTTCCACAGGCTGCAGGATTGTAGTTCTTCTTGCTTCTGCTGTCTACCCTCTGGTGGATGAGGCTATCTGAGAGGCTTGTGCAAGTTTCCTGATGGGAGGGACTGGTGGTGGGTAGAGCTGGCTGTTGCTTTGGTGGGCTGAGCTCAGTAAAACTTTAATTCACTTGTCTGCTGATGGGTGGGGCTGGGTTCGCTCCCTGTTGGTTGTTTGGCCTGCGGCGACCCAACACTGGAGCCTACCCGGTCTCTTTGGTGGGGCTATTGGCGGATTCTGGGAGGGCTCACGCCAAGGAGTACTTCCCAGAATTTCTGCTGCCAGTGTCCTTGTCTCCACGGTGAGACACAGCCACCACCCCCCCACCTCTGCAGGAGTCCCTCCAACACTAGCAGGTAGGTCTGGTTCAGTCTCCTATGGGGTCACTGCTCCTTCCCCTTGGTCCCAGTGAGCACACTACTTTGTGTGTGCCCTCCAAGAGTGCAGTCTCTGTTTCCCCCAGTCCTGTCGAAGTCCTGCAATCGAATCTCACTAGCCTTCAAAGTCTGATTCTCTAGGAATTCTCCTCCCATTGCCGGACCCACAGATAGGGAAGCCTGACGTGGGGCTCGGAACCTTCATTCCAGTGGGTGGACTTCTGTGGTATAAGTGTTCTCCATTTGTGAGTCACCCACCCAGCAGTTATGGAATTTGATTTTATTGTGATTGTGCCCCTCCTACCATCTCTTTGTGGCTTCTCCTTTGTCTTTGGATGTGGGGTATTTTTTTTGGTGAGTTTCAGTGTCTTCCTATCGATGATTGTTCAGCAGTTAGTTGTTGTTCTGGTGTTCTTGCAAGAGAGAGTGAGAGCACCTCCTTCTACTCCGCCATCTTGAACCAATCTCGTTGCTCTGACTTTTTTTTTTTTTTTGATGTATAGTTGATTTACAATATTATGTTAGTTTCAGGTGTATAAGGTAGTGATTGAAAATTTTTATAGCTTATACTCCATTCATAGTTATTATAAGATATTGGCTATATTCCTTGGGCAGTGCAATATATCCTTGTAGCTTATTTATTTTATACATAATAGTTTGTACCAAAAGAAAGCCACTTTAATTGAAGTAATGAACAGTCAGGAACCTGAAGCAGGACTTTTACCACCTTCTCAAAAGTCAGTTTTCACTCAGGCAAATACTGAAACATAATGGTCCTTTTGGGCAACTTTACTTGACCCGTAAAGCATTTTGTATATCCTATGGAAAGCCATCTCACAAGCACAGATGTTGGAATATATGTATGGCATTGACACATGTTGATCTGCTTATTTTACTTAAAACTAACAACTCTGGTTTTCCTTGATCCTGCCCTGGGAGATTGGGCAATACGGTTTCATCAACATCATGAATTGGCTTAAGTATATAGGTCATGCTGAATTATCAAGTTTCAAAACTTACCTAAAATATTTCTGAATCTTTGTCATCAGCTATTTGGTTTTTGTGGATCTCCTTTCCAAATGACCAGGTAGACTATAAAATACCCACGGTTTCTAATTGATGACATTTCCTCATAAAAAACATTTTTATCTTTTATGATTAATGGTCCGGAAATGGGAGAACCCTAGAATCATTTTGTTGAAGATGACCTATAAACATGAGCTGGGTAGTTGGGTCTCTGCACGAGGATTATGCCAAGTGTCACACAGCTAGGTTCCTATTGGTAGCAAAAAGGAAGGGGACCTGCCTTTACTGAGCCTTAGTGTGACGTTGCGTTAAAAGGACAGCTTGAGCTCTTCACTGAGGCTTTCCAGTGCTCTCCTTTTCCTATTTTGCACACATGTCTGGTTTCTATTTTAATATTAGTGTAACTCCGTTCCCTCTTTCCTTTGCTTTTCTCTCAAGGTTGACAGCCCCATGGCAGGAAGGCTCACCCTGTTATTGATTGGTCATTGCACCCTACTGTGGGCTGGGCAGGCACTCTTTAGTTGCTTCTTTTCCCTTCCTTTCTTTTCTTTTTGGAGCTTTTCTTTCCTCACCCACCCACTTCCTATGACTTTCCTTCTCCTCTGTGGTCCACCCCCCAAATCTTTTATATCTCTCCCTACTTTTCACTCTGTTACTTTTCTTCCCTACCCTCCCACTATTTTTCTTTTCCCTTGATTCATTTCCACAACCCGTGTCCCATCTTCTTTGATGCTAATAGCATTTGGCATTGCATTTTGATCAGTTACCCAACTAATAGCAGCAGGCTCCATGTGTGCATTATTTAAACTTCATTTTAGGGACTCTGGCACATCCTGCTTTGTGTATGCCCAAGTCTCCAATGCCTAGATGAGGTCCTTGTGTTTAGGGTTGGGGAATTAATACATTCCTGGGGATAAACAAATGAATGAACACATTGCTGGTCAACTTGATGGTGTCCATAATCCACAATTTCTGCCTCAGAAGAAATTTCTGGATCTTGAAGCTTGCAGGCTCTCCCGAATAAATGAGAATGGATGGATAGATAGATGACAAGTATAGAAAATGCTCTGTGTTGTTTATCACACGATAGAGTAAGTCTCTGCACTGTAGGCAAAAGAATGCGGTTAGTAAGGTCTGGGTTTTAGTCCTGACTTGTCCTTTCCTGCAGGCTTGCATGAGAAATCTATACCCTTTCACAGTGTGGGCTCATTAATCTGAAAGTGAGCTACCTTACCCCGAGGGTGTGAGAAGAGATGTGTGTAAAAGCACTTTATGAATTACAAAACACTACACAAATAAAGCATCGTTATGTTGCCTGTATTAGTCATAATGCAATTAGGAATTTAAAATTGGACTCTTATTATAAATATATGATTTACTTTTAAACTTATTTGTTGAAAGAATGTACCTCATCTTCAAATAAAGGGATGGCATGAGCTTCAGACCATAGAGAATAGTTTATTGAAAAGCCTCCCTTTTGTAAGATTTTAGGATTAAAATTAGATAACGATGAGAATAAATGTGTGCTTTTAATAGTAAATGTTACACAAATCAATGTGATGGCTTCCCTTATGCTAATTTTTATTTTTTAAATAAACTTATAATGTTCTATATATGATACAGTTGAGTGGTAGAATAGCCATACCTGTGAATGACTTATCTTAGGGTTTAAAAATTCATAAACTTGAACTTCTTTCGTTTAGGTCCCAGACTGTGGAGGAGAATGCACTAACCACATCCATCAAAGATGTTAATCATGGTTTCTCCTTGTTAATTTTCTTCTTTCTCTGAAACCTTGGCCCACCGAAAATAGGGAAATGAGTGAAACCCATCTCACTAAATTGAGTCATGATGAGTGCATCTGTGTGACCTTTGCTGGGCCCCTCTGATTGACAAGTGAAGGAGAAAAGGGCTAAATCCTGAACCTCCTTCAGTGTCTCCAGTTCTCCCACCTTAGCGAGCCCCAGATCACTTGCTTTGTCTTAAGTAAGCTGTGTGCTTCTACCTCTCCATTCTCCTTTCATTCCTACAGCCCATGCAGGACGCGCTGGCAGACCTTCCAGAATGGTACGGAATAAAAGGCATGCAGGCCCACTGGATCGGGGACTGTGTGGGCTGCCATTTGGACTTCACGTTAAAGGTGATCGAGCAAGAGCATCTCCAGCAATTAATGCTCAGAAACCCCCTTCTGCATTTTTAGAACTCTTTGAAGAGACCAGCAACTTGAGACTCTGCAGCAGTGCTATCCAGTAGAAAGATACTGAGAGTCACATATGTAATTTCAAATTTTCTAGTAGCCGCATTTTTTAAAGTGCAAAGAAACAGGTGAAATTAATTTTAATAACATATTTTATTTAACTCATTACATCCAGAATTTTCATTTCAAGATGTGATCACATAGAAGACCTTTGCTTCTCCACCAGGGTGAGGGATGCGGGTCTCTGAGCCACCTGGCTACTGTATGTGGAATGTCTTCTGTATTCTCTCCATTGCCCAATATTTTATCATGAAAGTGTTTCCATCTCCATTCCTGGACCCACCTGAAAATGAGACATCTCCAGAGGGAACACTCTCAGTCCTGCAGGTACAGGGCCATGTGACCGTGCCTCTGAGGCCCCATAACTGGCTCCATAGGTGACACCTAATTGGCACTCAGTCCATAGTGTGGACTTTTAGTTCTGGGCCCCAAGCGCTTCGCACATCATTGGCACTTTGTGAGCACATTTGAATGTGTGAAGGAAGGAGGATCTGGCCTCTCTGTGTCCTCTGTGTCTGTCACATAGTTGGCGTTCAGTTGGTGCCTAATGTTTGACTCTTCCTTGAAAGGCATTTAACCAGCCCTAGGAGCACTCATTCTTGAGCTCAGCTCAGGCTGTCCTTTCTTTCCTATTCAAAATGGAATTAGCCTCAGTGTCTTTTTCTGGTTAGAAATGTTGATGCCTTTATTTGTAACTTAAATCCTGGAGGAAAGTATAGCTCCTTTCTCAGGACAAATAACATTGACAGTTATTATTGATTTGTGAACAAAGGAGCCAAGAACTGGGGAAGGCATCCTTCTGAGCATGCTTTGACCCCCTTTGATTTGGGGCCCCCAAGTACGCCTGGTTGTGGGCACTGGAGAGGCCTCCTGAAAGAGGAGCTGCGACCCTCTTCTCTCTTGCCCTTTCTGCCCCTGCCAGGGACCACCTCAGGTCCCCACATCCCTGTGGCTATGGTCAGAAGCTGTCACCACTGTCTGGGATTGGGGAGGGGTTGGGGGAAGGGATATGGCTGGGGAGCACAGCAGCCCAGAGGGAGGACTGAGAAATGAAATGACTCTGCTTCCCCCCTGCCAGGTTGACGGGCAAGTCACAGGAGAAAAGCTGAGCGCCTACACGGTCACCCCCGAGGCCGTTTACGGCACCTCCCACGTGGCCATCTCTCCCAGCCACAGACTCTTACATGGGCACAGCTCTCTGAAGGAAGCCTTTCGGAAGGCTCTCATCCCTGGCAAAGGTGAGTTGGCAAGTTAAGGTTAAGACGGGGGCATTATGCCTTATGTTTCACAGAGTTCACGGTCCTTTCACATATGTCATCTTGTGTGATCTGTTATTCTCCTTGGCCTAACTTTTCATGTGTTGATTTTAAAACGTGAGGATCAAAAAGAACTTTGAAAATGTTAAGTTACTTTGAGTTACTAGTTTGTCTGCTTCTTAAGTTTTTGTTTGAAAGCTCAGCTCTTTCCCTTTAAATATAATCTAGATTTAAAGCTCTTTTCTGATAGGAATAGAATCTGGTACTTAATTTATAATTTTATCATCAAATAAAACTATACTGACAGAGACAGGAAGGAAGCCAATGACAATTAGAGGAAACATTTTCAGTAACTTAACTTTAGTATCTTTAAGAATTCACACAGTGATCTGAGCAGACAAGCAGAGTCCTGCTCAATACAGGTCTTAAATGAGTGGATCAAGCTGACCTAGAATTGGCATAGCAGGTGTTGGTCAGTGAGGACTGGGAAGTGCCTACGCATTAGTCAGTATTCCAGGGTTGCAAGCAACAGAATCCATCTCTGGCTAACCCAGGGGAGAAGGGGAACATACTGGAAAGCTGTGGGGAAGAACCAGTCTGGAAGAGGACTTGGACCAGACAGCCATGGGGGTTTGGGCAGCAGGAACTAATAGTGTCTTGAGTACCACTGACTGAGTGAATCTGCTCTCACCTTGCCCTCAGTGCTTGGGGCACTTGGTTTGAGATTCCTGTTGCAGAGAAACGTGTTCGCTTGGTATAACTGGGGACCCTGGCCTTTTTGTTGGCCAAGGGAAGGCCACGCACCTTCCTTGATAGACCAACAAGACTGTCATCAGTGAGGAAGGGGTAGCTTTCTAAAACTCAGAGGCTCTTACCAGGGGAAGGGGATATGGATCCTGGGCAGGCGAAAGGAACTCCCCTGTCATTTAGAAGTAGGTCTCCAGAGAAATGTAAAATTTCTGTAAAAATCTCAGCCTACCTCACTTTTCATAGACTATAAACTTCAACCCAAAGCACACAGTCTGAATTATTGGAGGTCTATTTAAATTATTTGATTAATAAAATTTTTTGAATGGTGGCATAAAGTTTTTTTTTAAATTGCTATTCTTAGAATAGTCAGAATGAAAGATTTCCTGATCACGTTGGAAAGATAAACAATGTCATCCCAGCTTATCTCTGCTTAAGACTTCTAATTGTTTACTTAACAACGTTAATATTCAGATCAGTTAATACTTATTGAGAGCCTGCTACATACTGAGCACTCGGGGATGCATAGATGGCCGTCCACAGTCCTGTCTTAGGGGGGCGGAGGCGGGGTCATAGCAGAGGAGACCCAGGTGCATATGTAATTCACTGGCACAGGACAGATATCACTTGGTTTCATCTCTTTTGTTGTTGCATATTGAAATGGAGAAAAGACTCTTTTAAGATTTCAGTGTGTGCTCATAAAGTCCAGTAGCTATCTCTCTCAGTTTTCTTTTCCACGTATTCAAAAGAAAGATTGGATTGTTTTCAACTGTTTAGTTTAAAGGGAAAACTCGTTGTTTTTACTTTCATGAGCATTTTGAGATTCCTTGAGGGCTATGTTGGTTGAATAATATCTAAAATTGAAAGACTGAAAAATATAAACATCTGGCCTTAGATTTTTTTCCCATGGTTAATTTGGGGACACAAATTAAAGTGAAGTAATAGTAGTAGAGGATTAACCAGCTAATAAGTTACAAAAGATGGAGTTCCTGACATGAAAGACACTGTATAAATCAAAAACATTTTCAGACATAAGAAATTAAGAAATGATTTCAGCATATGCAGAGAGCAGTGTTTCCATGATCATTTGGATATCAGCAGGTCTGGCTCGGCCTGCTTATTTCCTTTTGGCGCTGAATGGCTCGTTCGCTTTGTTCTCCCCTCTTTTTAGTAATCTCTGAAATAATTCCAAACGGAACACTAAACTTGTCTCTAAATTCTCTGATTCTAATTTTCAGAATGGAAATATTTTTTAAGATATATTCTTTTTGCAGATGTCAGTTTATTCAAAGTCTCTAGATTAATTTGCATGTCAAGTCTCTGGATGTTGACATGTGGAATCAGTCATTTATGGCCAGTACAGTGCTTGAGTGTAATGCAGTTTTCCCAATGAATTAAAATTACCATATGAATATGGATTTATGCCTCCTTTGGCCTCTGAGGTCACATTTTAAACCTGAACATCTTATCACTAGTGTCATTTACCATTGCCATCTGGCTCAAATCAGGCAAGCAGCTTGGTTTTCCCTCAAATGTCCAGTTTTGAGGATAACTAATGTTAAAGCAGTGACTGCTGCAAGTCATGGCAACACACAGTTGTGACTGAATATATCACTTGCACAAGTTTAAATTCTCAAACATGAGTTCCTGCAGTTGCTAAGTTGATTTCTGCATATTGGCTCCTGAGTTGGCACAAGATGATCAAGGTTCTGATCCCAGATCCATCCTATGACTTAAGGATGGTCATTTTACCTTTGTAAGTTGAGTTTTCTCTGCAGCGCAGGTGATGGGGCTATCAGGCAAGGTGGGATGGAGTGCCTGGTGGGAACAGAAGGAGCCCTGAGGGGTCTGAGGAGGAGGATGACACATGTGGACAGGGTGATGCTTGAGTCGCAGAGTAGAGGCAGGAGAGCTGGCTTACCCCATTAGTTAGGGTGAGAGATGGTGAAGGCCCTAGAACAGTGGCCATCAAAATGGAGGGGCGAGAACAGCTCTGAGAAGTATTTGGAAGGCTCCTGGGACAACTCCCTGACTTCTGGCCTGGCCGACTGGGTTGCTGATGTTATTGACTAAATGTACTGTTTTTGCTCAGCATCCTATAATTGGCACAGATTCCTTTAAGAGAGCAAAAATTAAGGTCCTTCTCTATACAGTTCTTGAAATTGAGTGTATTTCCATAATCACTGGCATTGCCTCCTTTTCTCAGCTGACCGCCTCTGATTTAAGTTATGTTATGTAAGCTGTGACTTGATAGGAACTAGAAACCATAAAAAACATCAATAGGGAAATATCATCAGAGTTTTAGAAGCTGTTCTGGCATTCCCTGGAGTCTTTTCTTACATTCCTAATATTAAAATATGCAAACCCTGGGGCTTTGGAACCATGCATTTCAGCTCTGAGTCACCAGTGGTCTACACAATGTATTTTTTGCCAAAAGGGTAAATGAGGTCTCCCTAATGGGTGACTTAGAAACCCTGTTGTTATTGACACATTAGAGAGAAGCCCCAGAACACTGAATAATTTATTGCTCCCTATTGTCTTGCCCCGGCTCCATTGATTCAGCATGGGGGTGGGACAAAGGGTAAGGAACAGAATCCTGTGGATAATAGTTTATTCTCGGATCAAACTGCTCCTACTAGCATCCTTTCAGCGCATGTTAATAGATGCTGTGTGGAGGGAAGCTTCCGTGCTCAGGTAAGCTGGAATAAAGCAAAAATAAATAGGTTTCTTTGCTTCTGGACTTTTTAGTGCCTTCGCTGTGCTAACGTGCACTGCGACTGTCTACGAGGGGACGTCATGCAGCTCTCCTCACGCTTACTTGACCAGAGGACCCTGTTTCCACAGAGCATCCCTGCGACCTAGTTGCAAGCAGCACTGCTTTGCTGAGTTATGAACAGAGACTTTGGTCTGTTTTTCCATGGGGCGTGAAAGACCTGCCTTTTTTGCAGTGGGGGCCCTGAGAGCAGAGGGCAGCTTCTTGACTGGAATGTTTCCTTTGTAATTTCTAACTATTAAGTTAGTAATCCTTTGTATCTTCTAAAGCATTTAGCTGTGACTTAACCCCTGTATGAACTGCTTCAGTTACTTGGGATTTCTCCTTGGCTTCCTGCTTCATGTCACCAGCACATGACTAATGAGAAACGTAGAGAATGCTAGGCCTGGCCGAGAACTTTTTTCTAATTGAAAAACTGTCAAAATAGACCTTTTATGTGGGAAAATGGAGAAAAATTCAACCCTTTAATGCAAGTACTCTACTTTTTTTTTCATATTTTTCTTGTAATGACTTTATTGAGATATAATTCACATATCATAAAATTCACCCATTTAAAATGTGCAATTCAGTGGTTTTTAGTATATCTACAGAGTTTTACAACCATCACCACTGTCAATTTTAGGACATTTTTATCATCCCCCAAAGAAATCCCATACCCTCTAGCAGTCACCCCCATTCCTCCTATTTCCCCAGCCCCAGGCAGCCACTAATCTACTTTCTTTCTCCATAAACTTGCCTGTTCTGGACATTTCATATAAATGGACTTATATGATACTTGTTCTTTTGTGACTGGCTTCTTTTATTTAGTATAATGTTTTCAAGGTTCATCCATGTTGTAGTCAGTACTTCATTCCTTTTTATTTCAGAATAATATTCCATTGTATATACCAGATTTTATTTATCCATTCGTCAGTTGATGGACATTTTGTTTCTTTCCACTTTCCAGCTAGCTGCTGTGAACATTCGTTCAGATTCTTATGTGGATATATGTTTTTATTTCCTTGTGTATATATTGGCTTGGCCAAAAAGTTCGTTCGGTTTTTCTATACGATCGAATGGAAAAACCCGAATGAATTTTTTTGGCCAACCCAATATCTAGGAGTAGAATTGTTGGGTCTTATGGTAACTCTATTTTTAACTGGTTGAGGAACAATAAGACTGTTTTTTAAAACAGCTGCTCTATTTTACATTCCCAGCAGCAGTACATGGGGGTTCCAATTTCTCCACATCTTTGCCTACACTTGTTATTGTCTGTCTTTTTTATTATGGTCATTGCTGGTGAGTGTGAAGCATTATCTCATTGTGGTTTTGATTTGCATTTACCTGATGGCTAATGGTATTGAGCATCTTTGCACGTGCTTATTGGCCATTTATATATCTTCTTTAGAGAAATATCTGTTCAGATCATCTGCCCATTTTTTAATTTAGTTGTCTTTATTATTAAATTTTAATAGTTTTTTATGCTAGATACAAGTTTCTTATCAGATATGTGATTTACAAAAATGTTCTCCAGTTCTGTGGGTTTTCTTTTCACTTCCTTGATGGTGTCCTTTGAAGCACAGAAGTTTTAAATTTTGGTAAAGTCCAATTTATCTACTTTTTCTTTTGTTTTTGCTTTTGGTGTCATATCTAAGAAAGCATTGCCTAATCAAAGATCACGAAGATTTATACCTATGTTTCTTCTAAGAGTTTTATGGTTTTAGATCTTATATTTAGGTCTTTAATCCATTTTTAAATTAAGTATAATTTTTATATATAGCAAAGGTAGGAGTTCAACTTCGTTCTTTTGTATGTGTCATAAATCTTTTAAATTCGTGTTCCTGCACACACTTATCTTAAAAATCAGACTGCTTCTGTCTTTATTTTTTGGTTTTTACTTAATATGATATCAGAAAATATTTCTTTGTTTTTAGGCAGGCTTCCCAATTTTTTTTAATCCATACATAATATTCTGTCTACTCAGTGTACCATAATATCCTAAATCTTCCCTATCATGTTGAACATTTGGCCTTTTTCATGTTTGGGCTATTATGGAGACAGCTCTTTGCCTCTACAGAATTACTTCCTTAGGAAACATCCCCAAGAGTGTGATTTTTTTGGTCAAAGGTTATGAGCCCTTTTCTAGTTCTGTTTACAAGTTGCTTTTATTGGTTTCTGAAAGGGCTATATCAGTTTAGAGTGCTGTATCCAATGATATATGAATTTCAGTGCAACTTCACAACCAGTGATGGTACCCTTCTAAAAGTTTTTCTTATCAGGTGAAAAATAATAATACTTCAAGATTACTTTAATTTCCATCTCTCTTTATAAAAATTAATTTGTGTTTTTAAAAATCTAGGTGATATATGTATATTATGTGAAATTTCAGAGGGTACTAACAACAACAATGACAGTAGCCTCCTTACCCAACCACTTTTAATTTGGGGGGAATTTGTTACTTAGGATATAAGTTCGATGGCTGTGACAGAGTCCTAGAAAAACAGTGACTAAAAGGACAGAAGTTTATTTCTTGCCCACGTGACATGCAGAGTGGGTGTAACAATTCTGCTTTGTGGGGTGGTTGGGGCTGAGGCTCTTTCTGTCTTCCTGCTCTGCCCCTCTAGGGCGTTGCCCTTATCTGTGTGTTCTAGGTTGTTCTACACTTCATCTGTGTCGCAGTAAGAAGGTGGGGGAAGAAGGGCAGCTCCTTCCCTTTGACAGTGTGACCTGCAAGTTGCTTCTACACTTACCCCATGGCCATACCCAGTGCAAGGGAGGCTGAGCAGTGCTGCCATTAGCTACGCAGTCATGTGTCCAACTAAACATTCTATTGCTGAATCAGAAGGAGAGACTGATATGGGGTCAACTGGCAGTCTGTGCCACCATTGTTTCTCTGGTATAGACCGCCACATGTCTGTATAATATGCCTACACTGCTGTCTCTCCATTCACCAGTTCCTGACATTACCTAGTGACTTTTATTCTCACTCCACCACGCCTCACTGTCCATCCTCCTAATAACATACCATAATTGCAGAATTTGCAAATGTATACCTCTTCTTTGAGAAGGGACCATATGGAATCAGAAATCTGGGTGTCCACTTTGAGGGTGTCAGCACTTCAGCAGCTCCGGCAGCAGGTGCCTCCCAGTCATGGTACCAGGGTGCTGGCTGAACCTCATCCCTGGAGACCCATTTGCGTTGCATTTTCACTCTGTCCCCACCATACCCTGTCCTGTGCTTCCTGACACCCAAGGTGAAGGAAGATCGGAGCTGGCTTAGATGTTTACAGAGCCTATCTTTACTTCTCTGAAAAATAAATCCTAATTCCTAGGCTTTTTTTTCTTTAAGGTTTTTCTGATGTGGACCATTTTTAAAGTCTTTATTGAATTTGTTACAATATTGCTTCTATTTTATGTTTTGGTTTTTTGGCTGCGAGGCATGTGGGATCTTAGCTCCCCATCCAGGGATCGAACCCACACCCCTTGCATTGGAAGGCGAAGTCTTAACCACTGGACCACCAGAGAAGTCCCCCTAGGCTTATTTTAACTTTGGGGTTTGTAGAACATATTTTAGATAAATCTATATAAAGTCTTAAAACATAGCGGGTGTAAATAATAATAGTTCATAAATTATAACTGTAGTTAATTGCTTATGTTGCAAAAGCTCAAATGAACTCACTAATTGTTTACACCTCTCATCCCGTCTTCCTTTGGGACTTTATTGGGGTCTTCATGCTTCCAGTCCTACATATATTCAGTGAAGATTCATGTATGTATGGTTTATCTCACTGCTGCAGTAGTTGTAATAAGCTTCATTTAAGATGACACACTGTTTGGATGATTCCAAATTAAGTGTTTTATTATGACCACATAAATATTGGTCACCTGAACCAAATATACTACGATTACATTTTCCTTTTTATATAACTTTCTATTTTTCCTGAAGTTCATGGTGTCCTCATTTTTTTAATTTGCTTTGTGTTCTTTGAATTTATGACTGTCTTCCCACATCCTCCCAGAAGCTGTTTAAAACTCCTCTCAAGTTTTCTGCATATTCCAGCCTGTCAGATAATCTATCCATCCCCTTTTTTTCCTGAAGATGCTTCCTGGGGCTCTCTGACCTGGTCATCCTCCAGGCTTCTGCATATCTGTCCTCCTGGGACTTCTCTCTGTCTCTGCTCTGCAAATGTCCCTACCCTCTTTTCTTTGTTGGATCCTCTGTTTCCTAGATCCCATGTCTGTCTCTTTCTTGATTTACCCCTTCCTTTTGCTGGACCACAACCTCTGGTATCTCCTTAGAAATGGTACATGGGAAGGAACTGTTTTGTCCTTGTATGTGTGGAAATCTCCTCTCTGCTCAGTCATTTTCTCCTTTCCTATACACTTCCGTCTTCAAGTGTTATAGTTTAAAATTTCAGATATCTTTTAGTTTCACCATAGATAGATTGTTGTGTTTCTCATTCTTCTGTATACTTGAGGTACTTTTCAAAAGGAAAAGGGGGTGGTGGGAACATCTTTACTCTACCATCTGGAAAGTAAAAATGCCATTTTCATGTCTTTGGTTAAGAGCGCGAATGAATATTTTCAGTTTTTTGTTTAATTTAGATTCTCCACTAGTGTGAATTATCTGTTAATACCTTCAAAGAACAAATTCTATAATAATTAGCACAAAAACACAGAAATTCTAAAGCTTATTTTTCTCACTTGTCTCCTCTGAGATTCAGATGGTGTTAGAGTCCCAGCACACTGGCGTCCACAGTTGTTTGCTCTCATTTTCAGATTGCCTCACGCCTGTGACGGCTGTGAGCATGCTCACCCAGCAGGAAGTCCCTGTTGTCATCTTGGCCAAAGCTGACTCTGAGGGCTCTCTGGATGCAAAAATAGGTAAGTAGCCATTAAAATGTAATCAGGATAATATACTTGGCAGGTTTAAGATCAAAATACTAGCCTGGAAGAGCTGACTATATATTCCATGATCTGTTTTGCCTCTTTGTAAAAATGAATGTCCCTTCATTTCATCATCTCTTATTTAAGCATCACGTTTTGAAAACATACCAAGTATATCGCATCTTGCTAGTTGCTACTGAGAATAATGAAAAATGTCTGGCCCATGGATTTTGCCAGTAGAGCTAGTTGGTGAGACTTGCCTATACAATGTGGGGAACCATACAACTCAGATGAAAATCCAATTTCAGAATTCATAGAACCAACAGCAACTGCTGAGATGGGCGTTCAAAGCACACCTGATCGATGTGGGCTGGGTTTTTGGTGAAGGCTTTGTGGAGGAAGTGAACTTCAGCTATGCAAGAAAGGGATCGTGAAATAGCAGTAAAATCGAAGGCATATTTAGAGCTGTAAATTGGATATCCTTGGCGGCCTTACTCATTCCTAAGAGTTCTAACCTCTCATCACGTAACAGGAAGTCTGGGATTGAACCAAGGCGTGAGACCTAATCATACCCCATCCAAGACCTGCCCTCAGGGTAGACCCAAGCATCTTTCTTTACAGCTTTCCTACTGTAGATTCCAGCCAGTCTCCAATGTGCCAAAACCTGCGGAGAAAGTTATTTCCACACTCTCTATCTCCTAGCACACAGAAGAAATAGCATTGCTTATTGAAATCATGTTTTTGCTCACAATTCTCAGATCCTTTTTTGGCAAACTGATTTGAAGAAACATCAACACAGAAAACAGATATTAAGCCACTCAAGTCATTCTCCTCTGACAATTTAAACCTAGAAAGTATGTTGCTTAAAGGAAATAATTCCTTCTATTACTTTAATGCATTTTATAATTAGTAAAATTCATTAATAGAACCAGCCAAGATAAACAATAAAGGAAGCTCTTGTTGATGTGGCTTTTTTCACTTTTGTTTTTGTTGTTATTGTTGTTTTTAAATATTTATTTATTTATTTTGGCTGTGCTGGGTCTTAGTTGCGGCATGAGGGATCTTTTAATTGCGGCGTGCAGACTTCTTAGTTGCCGCATGCAGACTCTTAGTTGTGGCATGCGAACTCTTAGTTTCAGCATGCATGCAGGATCTAGTTCCCCACCAGGGATCGAACCTGGGCCCCCTCCATTGGGATCGTGGAGTCCTACCCACTGGACACCATGGAAGTCTCCCCTTTTGGTATTTTGAGTCAAAGTACTAATACAATATTGAGAGTTCTGAAGGATAAGGGAAAAAGAAAAAGGAAAATCTGATTTTCTTGGGTATGCATGGAAAATCATTTTTCCTGTGGTCTTGATTTCCCACACTTCCGTAATTAATGTTTTCTGAATTATTGGCTCTTGCCTTCCAAGAAGAACAAACAAAAGTAAACAAGAGTTAAAGTGGTGTTTTCACCATCTCACCTGCATGTTACAAATAGTTCACATTCTACTGAGCCCCACATGACCAACACCGTGGCCCAGAGCGGTCTTTATGTTATCAAATAAATTCTGTGGTCACAATGTCTCCATTCGAAGATTGCTCCTAGTTACTACAGACCACAAACTTTTGGAATGCAGTAAATGACTTTGTTCCCTTCTTGACCATAAACACTTTTCAGCAACCTTTATTGCTTGCCATTTGTCCTCACCCTTCAGTATCCTTCAAGTCCACTCTGAGAGTTTATTTGCTTCATTAGATGCTTTTCGTCCATAATCTCAGCTGGAACACCACAGAACTTTCCATCATACCATGGAGTTTTCCATCTTACCAAGGAGCTTTAGAATGTGTGTTCCAAACATTAAATCACCCTTTTAGGGCAGCGTTCCAGAGAGGTTGTTCATGGACACCTGACGTAAGCATTTTGTGTATTACCCTTAGTTTTATCTCTCTCAGTTGCTGCGTGATGTGTAGTGTCCACAAGGATGTCAGCAGTTTTGACAGTTGACCCTACAGCAGTTCTCAACCAGGGGTGATTTGGCAGTAGGCAACATTTGGCAATTTTAGAAACATTTCTACTGGTAGAGACCAGGGATGCTATTCAACATCCTACAGCACACAGAACAGGCCCCCCAGCAAAGTTCAGAATGTCAGTAGGACCCAGGTTGAGAAACCCTGGCCTACAGAACCAACAACTAAAAAGCCTGTTTTTATTAATAGCTGAAGCTGAAACAGCTTGCCTTGACCCTCTGGATGAGTGATTTACTTACATTCAACTCCATCTCCTCAAGGGCATATGTGGGTTGAAGAATAAATGTCTATTCAGAATGTACTGTTGCCTCTGGGAACAAAGCATAGTTTGAAGAAACACAGTGGCCAGCTTTCCACTTAGCGAGTGGATTTTTCTGGGGTGCTAGGAGCTGCTGGAGCAGTCAGCCCTGCTTCTCAAGAGAACTCCACTGCCCTGTGTCACTCAAAGGAGACACTTCCCCAGATGCTTGTGATTTACTATTTAAGTGACAGAAGCATCCAAAATTGTATATTTTAGAATTACAACTATTTTTTAAAAGAAACTAAGCAATGGAAAAAGACTTACAGGAAGTAGTGCCAATATGGTAAACTATCGTGTTAGGGTAGTGAGTTTCTCCAAGACTGTTCTCCATTTTCCCAATGAATATGATGTGGTTTTATAATTTCTGAGACTAAAATCTTTTAGAGTCTCCCTTCAGAAGCTAACGCTGAGTGTCAGTGATGTCAATTACTTTGTGATTTGGCCATTTGCAAAGGAGACATTTTGTGTTTCTTCCCCTAAACAGGAATTCCCAGCACCAGCTTAGAGGACACTCTCTTAGCCCAAACCCTGGGCCTGTCGTACTCTGAAGTCATTGAAACGATGCCAGATGGCACGGAGAGACTGAGCAGCTCTGCGGAGGTCGGTGCCCGTGGAGGTGGCCGAAGAACTTACTTATAAACTCAGGGCCTTGACATGAGCTTGATGACACATTTTCCTTTGGGTGCAAGTTACAACCTATTATTTCATTCATACCCACACTAACAGTCTTGCAGCCTCGTTTCTTAATCTATGAAAACAAAATAATATTCTTTTTCAAGATCTAAAAGCTTATCAGCTCCAAGTTGAACCTGATCCTAGGATAGTGTGGTTATCGAAGCAACTAAACTTTATTTTGCAAATCTTCTGCTTAAGAAAAATGACCTCTTCCAGGGAAACTGATTCCTTGGGACAGGTGACCAAAATTGGCTGTTCCTTTTAGAGATCTCTGTTCTCCCCAGATTACTGACTTATTCCCACCTAAAGTTTGACTCAGTTTTAGAAATCAGCAGAGAAGTTTTGAGTCATGTTTATTTGGTCAAGGTTGTCTCTTGCTAGGTGGTAAGTCTGGCAGGATTTGAGCTCAGCCTTGATACCGAACTAGGCCAGAAATTATGATGGGAGAAGAAGGGTGAGGTGGGGAAGGGGGAAGTGGGAAATGGCTTAGACAGTGATTCTCAAACTTGAGCACACACCGGAATCACCTGGTGGCCTTGTTAGAACACAGATTCCCTGGCCCCCATCTGGAGATCCTGCTTCACAGTCCCTGATGCAACCGCAGAATTTGCATTTCTAACAAGTTTCCAGGTGATGCCACTACTGCTGCTGATCCAGGCACCACATTTTGAGAATCCCTGGGTTAGAACTCTGCCACCCAAAGTCTGGTCCCCGGACCAGCAGCATTGGCATCGCTTGTTAGAAGTGTAGACTCTCAGACCCCACCTGGTCTAGTGAGAACCCCATGTGATTGGAGTGCACATTAAAGTTTGAGAGTTCCGGTTTAGAGCACTCTTTCTTCAACTTGGCTGCCCTTTGAAAACACCTGGAACATTTAAAAAAATACTGATGCTTGAGTCCCACCCCAGATATTCTGATTTAATGGTTGGGGGAGTGGAGAGGACATGGATCAGACATCAGGAGCATTCAGTACTCCCTGGGTGATTCTAACGTGCAGTAGGGCCTGGGAACTCCTGGCTTAACATAGTGATTACAACCCGGCCATGTCTCAGAGTCACCTGGGAGATGCTTACTGGCCCCACCTGGGTGATCCTGATTCCGTTAGACCTGAAGATCCAGGTTTTTCAGGTTTGGGACTACCTAGCTATAGGATATTATGTATATAAAAAATAAGGGAATAGCCAGGTTTTTTTCCTCTATAAGGAGTGGCAATGTTTTCTGACCTCATGTTTGTGCCTTCACTTCATAAATTATATCCACAGACATGAGTCATGTTTTAAGATACTGAACCTTAAACCCTTCTTAAGACTGTGTGTGAGCAGGCTTCTTAGATGTGGAGCAGAGCCAAGCCAAGGTGCCAAAAAGGAGACCCAGATAACCCTGTGCAGTGCGAGAAAGGGGACAGTCATGGCCAAAATTAGTCTTCTGAATTAGCCAGAAAAATGCCTCCTCCTTATTATAGGACTGAGCATTAATTATGCTCCCTGGCTTCTTTCAAATAGCTTCAGGTGCTCTGTTGAATCCTCTGGTGGCCCTAGACTGAATATCTAGACTGGAGGAATTCTTTCAATGGATGGAAGGAGAATGGATGGTGAAAGCCTCCATGAGCTTCTGGGATGTGAAAACAGTAATGCACTGAGAAGATAGACTTTCAAGGGAGCTTGTGATCACCTGCACCATAATTACATGATAGTGGGAGTGTAGGACAAAGAAAGTGCTCTCCCAGAGTGTAAGTGGTTCCTTGGTAGAGAGCTCGGTCTTCAGGACACTTCAGACGCTTAATGGAAAAGGCTGCTTTTGATAAACATAGCTGTACTTTCCTATTCTTTATGCCCCATGGCTGTAAGCTCATTGATGATAGGGGCAGATCAGATTTATCTTTTTGCTCCCAATGCCTAGCACAGGCCTGGCACCTAGTAGGTTTGCGGTACATCTGCACTGAACCAATTCCAAGGTTCCCACGATCCCCTCGTTGGCAAGCCATGCTGGCCCGATTCTTATCATTAGTTTGGTTCTCTCAAAAGTGTCCGGTGAACAGAGAATTCCTCTTTTCTGCTATTAGTGTCCTGCCCTGCTGTCTCTAACGTGGGAGCATTTAAATACAAAAGGGGTGGTCCTTCAAGCTGAGGCCTCAGTTTGTTCCCCTGCTTGCCCGAATTCCTTCAGCTCTAGGATAATATTGAACTTTTCTTTTCTGGCTACCCCTATCTCAAGAGGGGAGTAGTCATTAAAATAAATATGCAGTTTTTTACTGGCAGCTGGATGCTGATATTTGCCTCTCTCTGTAGGTGCCACAGGGCTCTGGTGATAAGGAGAGCCATAAACCAGGGCCCACAATACTCTCAGGGGCCCCCAAAAAAGTGTTAATTTCTTTTAACATCAGAAGAAAAAAGTGAACTCCTAAGGTCAAAAATTATATTCATCTTTATTCACCACCATCATAAAATATAAGTTTTAATACTGTAAGGAGGAAGGTGCCCACAAAGGCAACAGAGAGTCACAGTGCGGCCCTGCACAGACCACACAAAAAATGGCAATCCAGGGTGGTGGCATCAGGGTGGCAGCTCATTCTTACCAAGGGAGGAACGCGATCTCTCTCCTTCCCCTCTCAGTTCACAGGTATGAACCGGCCGGATGCATTTCTAGCCGTGACTCAGAAAGCCCGGAGGAAGAGAGTGGGCGGAGAGGTGACAAGTGATAAACTGAAGGACTGGCTGATCTCTAGGCAGCGGTACTGGGGCACGCCCATCCCCATGGTCCACTGCCCGGCCTGCGGTCCTGTGCCCGTGCCTCTGGAGGACTTGCCTGTGACCTTGCCCAGCATCACCTCTTTCACTGGCAAGGGAGGCTCCCCACTGGCCTCGGCTTCGGAGTGGGTGAACTGCTCCTGCCCTAGGTAAGGAACCACGTCCCCCAGCTGTGACCATGTCTGGTCCCAGACTTCCACTTGGCTGGAAAGAATAACGTAGGTCTTAGGTCTTTTGCTACCTTTGAGAGAATGGGCTGGAATCTGGGGCCCAGCCCCTGTGATGAGCGCCCTGTCCTCTCTTCTGAGCCGGTAGAAGCAGCAATGTCAATTCACATCTTCCCCAGAAACAGCTGATCCAACTGGTGGAAAAGCTACACATTTTCATGATAGCTTTGGAAGAGACCACTTTCCTCCATTTTATATTCCAAAGAGCTTCTCAGAGATGAGAGAAAACGCCTCACTGTTTTCCCACACAGTGGCTGTGATAACAGTGGGGATTTTATCACAAGTAGCAGAGTAGTAGCTACGAGGACAAGTATGCTCAGGGGGTCTCATTCTTTAATATACTGAAACATACCATATCTCGTTTCTTCTCATTTTGGCAGTAGGATTATGTTTTTCTGTTAATTCACTGGCATGTCTCACATGTGATTTTTATGATACCATTCCAGCTGATTAAACAAATAAATAACAGATGCCAAGCTGTAATATTTCCCTTCTTCCTTCTATGGAAAAGCCATTTTCCTCTGCCTTATAGATCATGATGGGGTTGTTTTAAAATAACTTAGTCCTCTTCTTAGTATCTCTAGGTCAGTAATTAGGTAACCATATAGTGCAAGTGCATGGCTCAGAATGGGGAGTCAGACAGTAATGGCTTCAAGTCCTGGCCCTGCCTCTTCCCTAGCTGTGTGGTCTTGGGAAAGTCACTTAACCTCTCTGAGCTGTGATTCCCTTATCGGGAGCTAAAATAACCCCCTTGAAGGGATTTCAGAAGACGAGAATTAATGCATGTAACTCTGCAGAGTGACACCTAGCAGACACTCTGTAACTGGAAATGTTAGTGCCATCCTGCCCAGGCCTGCCAACAGTCCACCCAGGTCCTCACCCAGGCGGTTCTGAGGTTTGAGATGGGGCTTGCAGTCAGGAACATAGGAAGCTCTGGGCCATTTTAGGGTATCACCCTCTTTGTTGATAAACAGTGACAAAGGGTTTCCCTTCCGGAGACATCAGCAGCCTTCAGCCCACCAGTTGTGGCAGCCCAGGACGTTGGTGGTGGGGATAAGGTTTCCTACCTTGGCTGCAGATTCCTGGAGGGCAGAGCCCAGGCCTTGGTCTTGGTCAAGTCTCCCTGATGATTCTAATGAGCACGCAGGGCTGAGAGCCACTGAGCCCATGTGGCCAAGCGGGACAGCATGGTGGTAAGCACCACAGGCACGAGTCCAGCAAAGGTGGATTCCTTACCCTTGAGCTCCAAGACCTTGGGCAGATTTCTTAACCTCTCGGAACCCTAGTCACTCAACTGCAAAATGGGGACATGAGTAGTGTCTACCTCATAATCCCCAGGGTTACTAGGGATTAAATGAGATAATGCCCGTGACGCATTTAGTATCTGCCACCCAGTGTTAGTATTATTACTATTGGAGCTAATAATGGTAATAACGTTGTCACCATCACCATCATCTCTCCATCCCACTTACCAAGTAGCCTCTTCCGTGTAGTCCAGCTTTTAGTGTCAGCAGGAAAACATGTTGGTTGTCTTCAAGTCCAACATGACCTTTAAAAAGAAAATCAGCATGGCAAATTTTAGTCAGATATTAGTCCTTTTATCAGTTGAATCCTGCATTTTCTTCCTAACTTGTATGGGTGCCCTAATGGTGAGGAAGAAGTAACAGTTATCTTCTAATTATTTCCCAAAATAGTATGTGTTCTGGTTGATTGCCTTCCAAATAAAAAGACCTGGATTTTATTTATTTATTAAATTATTTTATTATTTTTTTGGGTGGGGTGCATTGGGTCTTTGTTGCTGCGTGCGGGCTTTCTCTAGTTGCAGTGTGTGGAGGCTACTCTTCGTTGTGGTGCGCGGGCTTCTCATTGTGGTGGCTTCTCCTGTTGCGGAGCATGGGCTCTAGGCACATGGGCTTCAGTAGTTGCGGCTCACAGGCTCTAGAGCGCAGGCTCAGTAGTTGCGGCACACGGGCTTAGTTGCTCCACGGCATGTGGGATCTTCCCGGATCAGGGATCGAACCCATGTTCCCTGCTTTGGCAGGTGGATTCTTAACCACTGCGCCACCAGGGAAGTCCCCTGGCTTTCATTTAGAGATGCACTGTAGGAAACAGGATTAGGGCTCCCTTGGGGCTCTCTCCGATAAGCTCCTACCCCAGGGACCACCACTCTTCCCGGTGGGAGGCCCCCTGACTGAAATGAGGAGGCCCCTGGGAGCCCAGAGCCCTGCCAGATCTGGGCTCCTGTGCTCTCTGCTGAGCCACTTCCATTTAATGAGCAGAAGATGGGGAGTGGCTGTTTCCTCCAATAGTATTCGGAAAGCCAGTATGAACTGCGTCACAGATGCAACATATAAAGACAACCCTTCTTTTATTTTTAAATTAAAAACAGACTCAAGCCCTTGTGTGCTAAATTAGCAGAGGATTCATCAGTTCCTCTTGGGGTTCCTCATCCCCCTCCTCAAATTCTCCAAGAACCCCCAAGGACCCATACTGCCAAAAGGGCAGCATTTGGAGAGGTGGTTGGTCCCACTTCCATGCCTCAGAAGGGAGAGCCTGGAGTCTGAGCCGTGTTCTCCTGCTGTGGCTTCTCACGGCCACAAAGGGTCCCTGCTAATAGCTGTTGGTAGCTGGCTCACCCCATCCACTGCTGTTCCATGCCTTTGGGGGGTCTTCAAGGAAGCCAAGCACCCTCCTTGGCCAGGCTTGGCTCAGGGTTCTCTCTCTTGGCTTCCCAGAAGTTGTGGCTTTTGGCTTCAGTCCCACAGGGCCATCACCCTACCAACATGTTTCAACATTGGTTCAGCAGTTGGGTCCTTGTGGAACCTTAGTCCTCCCCAGGTATCTGCATGCCTAGGATGAGGATTGCTTTTTCTTTTCAACCCTTTACACACCAAGCATCTCACTTCATTCACTTTCTTGAACAGTGGGGCTATCTTCACCCTTCTATAAGGAAGCTTCCTTTAGGCAGTGGTGTGTTGGTAAGTGTGTACTAAATAGCTCTCTGGAGGGGAGCTTCTGATTTGTAGTGTTAGCCCATTTCTGTGGTATAGGTACTTCCACCAAGGGCTAATTTCAGACTACCAACTTGGCATCATTTGTCCCAGAGTTGGGAAGCGATCCCAACAGTTAATCCTCACAAGCTGGTATGAGGTGGCTCCAGCATACCTCTGCCTTTGGGCTCCCAAGGTGATTTATCTTCCTGAGGTCACCCCTTGTGGATTTCTGCTCCCCTTACCCAAGAGACAGAGATAGAAAAAACCCCAAGTTCATTTTTCAGCACAGTATGTCACTACATTTGGTTTTCAGCTTTTCTTCATAAACTGATTTGCCTCATAAGCATCATAGAGTAGGCATTGGCTGAAGGCAGTCTTGATATGCCTGAAAGAGAAGTGAATGCAGTAAAGAGACAAGATTCCTGTTAGATATTCTACCATGTTAAATTCAGAGAAGTACAGAATAGTGCTTTTAATTGTTGAAGATTTAAATGTTTATTTTATAAGTTTCTTTAAAACATCATGTACTCTGCAGTACAAAGAGAGTCCATACTGTGAATTATCTTTTCATGATGGGGCATTGTTCTTATGACATTTTAAATTCATAATGATTGTCATAGCTTTCTCAGAAGCTGGTGGAAAATGCATTAATATTTAAAAAGAAACCAATCGATGAACTTCATTTATTTCTTAGGTGCAAGGGAGCAGCCACGAGAGAGACAGACACAATGGATACCTTTGTTGATTCTGCTTGGTACTACTTCAGATATACCGACCCTCAGAATACTCAGAGGTAAAGAAAGCCCTGCTGAATTCGTGAGCATGTGTCAGTCTAGGTCTTCCAAGAAGCAAACACCAAGATGGAATTCGATGGGCAAGAGGTTTATTGGGGCAAGTGCCTCTAGGGAATAAGGAGGTGAGGGAGCAGGAGTTGGCAGGGCGAGCCCTTGACCGTGATGCAGGTCTGACACCTGTGAAAGGAGAGGGCAAAGGTAGGAGGATTGCGTAGGAAGAGCCTCAGACCCCAGTGCAGCTTGAGAAAGTCTCGAGCAGGCTGACGGGAAGCCTCAAGCAAAGCTTGTCCGTTAGAGAGTCCAAGTCAGGAGGAAATGCCTGCTGTGGTCCGCTCCCTCTAGGAGGGCATGGGCTGGCGTGAACACCCAGTGGCTCCAAAGACAGAAGAGCTGGAAGCTGTTGATCCGTTGTGCTCTTTGAAACAGGCTCTTGTAGGGAGTGTGTTCGATTATTAAATTAGATTCTTCACAGCCAGGTAAGTCCCAGGTACAAGGAAAATGAAAAACAGAAAAAGGAAGGAAGTGCTAATACCCTCGTTGGCCCTGTGGTGAACTGCATTTATGCAGTTGTAAAGATGTAATGTTATTTACTTAACTGAAAATAATGATGTAACTATTCAGGGAGGATAGGAGGTAGGGAGTGTGAGAGAGCTGAGAAGCATGACTTCTTAGCACATACAGTCGCTAGATAATTTCCAAAATTGACAAACAAACAAAGAGCCTAAACATATTTTTTAATAATTGCCAGAAAATACATCTGAAAGAATTAAAAGTGGCTAAGCGACAGGTGAGGGGTGGGAGGGAGGTTAATGAAGGAATAGGGCTGGAGACCACTGTTTTAAATTGTAAACCTTTTAGTACTATTTGATTTTTTTCAGCTATGTGCATGTGCTTCTTTGACAAAAATAAATAAATAAGGGAAAGAGAGCAGTAGGTAGATAGGTAAAGAAGGAAATGAGAACAAAAGAAAACTGGTGCAGAGCACAGGAAAACCACAGACACTGTGCTTCAAAGACCTTGCCAGCTTGCTCTTGTCCATGGGAGAACAATTATACTGAAACCCCATAGTCCACGTATGAAAATGCCCCCATTTTCTTCGTTGGTTGTAAGATAATATATTTCCAGGGAGACAGGCGCTCCTGCCTGCCCTGCAGTCCTGAGAATCTGTGATTTGAATTGAGGCTGTGCAGGAAGAGCAGGATCCGGAGTAAATAGCAGCCGGCAGAGGCAAGAAAGGATACAGGGCGACTGCTGTGGCTGGGAACCACCAGGGCAGCCCCGGCTAACCCACAGAGGGGCCCCTCTTCTGGGTCTTCCTTCTAGAAGGGGCTTTTGGTGACTTCCAGTTAGGAAGAGCTGCCTTAGAATGCAAGGGAGATCAGGCTCTCCACCTCTCAGAATGCTTCAAGGGAAAACCTTCTTACAGATGATAGACTCCAACTTAATGATGGAACCCTTAACTGGTGAGAGGTATGTCCCGAGACCTTCACAGCCCCCAGTTTGGGAATACCACGTATCACATCATTTCCCTCGTAAAATGCTGTTGTTTATTTCCATGCTGGCTTGCATTCTCACTAGGTGGTTTCCAGGAAAGATCATAGATCCCAGCTATAGCTACCTTCAACATCTCACTCCTCAATTTATTTCAAACTTACTTTCAGGCCAAGTACCATCCTTGACTTCCCTTGCTTTTCTGTCACCTGCATGAGCAGTTAGATTTCTCTGGGGAAGCATTTTTCACAAAGAAACATTATTTAAAATTTTACCAGAATTCTGGCATAGTGACTGGAGGAGAGAAAACCAAGCTGCATTAAGATGCAAACACATGGTGTTTGGCCAGGCCCACCTGCTGAGCGCCAGGCAAAAAAGTACCTTGAGGTGTGGGGAAGAGAATTCACATATATGTGAAACCATGGAGTGCACACACACACACACACACACACACACACACACACACGGTGTATACACACACACAGAGTGTACACACACACACACACACACACACACACACACCCTCCCCCAGAAAATAAAGTGAGTGGCATTTCTTTTCCTCCCTAGCATCCATTAGGACTAGGAAATGATGCTTCCAGTGAAGAAGCTTTCTGTTAGGACCTCTGTTGACTAAAAAGTATCTATTAGGTGACAGAGACAGGCTATTTCATGTTAATTACTCCAAGTATGCTCAGTGCATTCAGGAAGCATATGCAGGCTCTTGCTGACTATCTGCATTTTGAGGCTGCTTTAAAAATAAGATTGAATTTCTGTTTTATTTATTTACTTACTTTTTGGTTTATAAAATGTAATTTTATTTTATGTTACTCTGCTGTTACATAGGGCATACATAACATTTTCACAAGGCTTTTTTGGGACTACAGTCGATGATTATTAGCAACGTACAATAGTGGTCCAACTCTAACAATCACTAGACAAACTGGACACCCTCTCACAGGTGCACAAATCTGCATGGAAAAGTACTAATTTTAGACTTGGACTTGTGTACTTTATTTCCCCTTTCTAGTGTATTAAGAAATGACATGCATGTGTCATAAGAGTGAGACTGTCTGCATGAGAGTCTCCATTGTACATGCCATATTGCCCTCTATTGGTAAGAACTCAAAAATCTTGATTGTCTATGGTAATAAAAATTAAAATAAATCCAGATAGTCAAATATGCATTGTACAGAAATATCCTTTTTGCTGGTATGTTTTCCTTTTGTCCTCATTATATATGAAAATCACATTTGTTAAAATATGTCAATAATGGCTTCTGAAACAGTTTTTATAAATTTCATAAATTAACACTGCTCTGATATTTTTCTCCTTTGTTACATAAGCTTCTCTCATTATATTTTAAAAAGAAAATCCCTGTTTTTCTCTGACATAATTTATTTCAGGGAATATGCAAATTATGATTGGTCTAATTTATGCAATTGTGACAAAGCAGGGTTTTTTTTATAAATGACCATCTCTCTTCCTCCCAGCCCTTTCAGCACAGCGTTGGCAGATTACTGGATGCCTGTGGATGTGTACATTGGAGGGAAAGAACATGCTGTCATGCACTTGTTCTATGCAAGATTCTTTAGTCATTTTTGCCATGATCAAAAAATGGTCAAACACAGGTGAGCATTTATACTGCTTTGCAAAAGAATTCAGTTCCTTGAACAGCAACTGAAGGCAGGTGTTGGTTCTTCTGAAGCAAGGTAAATATATGTGGCAGAAGAACTCTATTTTTCAAGCATACTTTAGAGGTCACTGTCAGCCTTAACCACTGGAAGTCCATTTATGTTGCTTAGTCAGTTCTAGCCCGTGGTGTCTGCCTGCTTGCGTAGGATCTTCCCTTCAGCTTTTCTCTGTTGAACTGAGTTAAGTAGTTGAGATTTTCACCTGTGAGGCAGAGAAGAGCAGTTCATAATGTCACACAGCTTTTTATAGCTTCTCATGTGAGGTCATGTTTATCATCTGGTCCCTTGGTGTAAGCTCTGTTTCCAAGCTTGACTGAATCCTGTCTCAATATGTCATTCTGATAAAATGGATTAAAAGCTAGGAAATCACATTGTACATCCATTGATAAATTCTTTTCTTGTTGGTCTATAGTATATTCCCCATCATGTTCAGAAAGATGTGTGTGTGTGCTTTTTTCCCATGAAATATATCATATATATGTATATATAATATATACATAATGTATTATATAATATGTATTTAATGTATTGTACAATTTAAAAAATAAAAAATAAATGAACATCCATGCACCCCCTCCTCAGATTAGGATGTAGAGTATTCCAGGTCCCTTAGAATACCCAGGGTGCCCTCACTAATCAGATCATCCCCCTTCCTACACCACCCACCCCTCCCCCATACAGTCCCTATCCTGAATCTTGAATTATTCATTTTCTTGCTTTTCTTAAATGTATTACTTCTTTATATATTTTTAAACAATATGTGTTGTTTAGTTTTCTGTGTTTGAACTTTGTATAAGTAGAATCATATTTCACGTATTCTCTCTTGCTTCTCTTGCTCAGCATTTTTGGGGATTCATCCATGTTGCTGCATGGAGTTATGTTTCATTCGTGATTCACTGCTATCTGGTATTCCATTACATGGAATGGAGTTTCTAATACAGAGCTCAGTTTATGTCCATACCACCATTAACGGTCCTTGGGCTGTTTTGTGCAATTAAGAACAAAACTGCCGTAAGCATCCCGGTACGTTTCCTGACATACGCGTGTTAGCAGTTCTCTAGGATGTGTACCTGGAGTAAGATTAGGGTAACCACATGTTCAACTTCACTAAGAAATGCCAGACCGTTTTCCAAATTGGTTATATAAACCTATACTGGCACCAACAGAGGTGAGGGTCCTATCACTCAAGATCTTCATCATTACAACATATAGTACAGCCATCCCTGTGTATCTGCGGAGGATGGGTTCCAGGACCCGCCACAGATACCAAAATCTGTAGATGCACAGTTCTCATAGTAGGCCCTCCTTATCCGTGGGTTCCACATCCTTGGATTCAACCAACCTTGGATCATAATCACAGAGGGTTGACTGTATTATCTAACTTTTAAAATTTTGTCAAACTGGTGGTTATATAATGGATCACTTTGTGAGTTAAATTTGAATTTAAAGACACTGCTTACTTAATGAAGTTTAGCATATTTTTATTATGTTTATGGACCTCTGTGTTTCCTCTTCTGTTAAATCCCTATTTGTGTCCTTTGCCCTTATTTCTTCTGGGTTGTCTTTTATCAATTGTAGGAGTTCTATAAATATTCTGGTTGCTAATCCTTTATCAGCTATATGAATTGCAATATTTTTTCCCGGTTTTTGTCTTGTCTTATTTTTATGGTGTCTATTGATGAACAGAAACTTTTTTTTTTTTTAATGATTGTTGTGCTCTTTTATTTTTTTTTCATGTCACACATGGATTCATATGTTTTTTTATATCTTTATTGGAGTATAACTGCTTTACAATGTTGTTAGTTTCTTCTGTACAACAAAGTGAATCAGCTATATGTATACATATATCCCCGTATGCCCTCCCTCTTGAGCCTCCCTCCCACGCTCCCTATCCCACCCCTCTAGGTCGTCACAGAGCATCGAGCTGATTTCCCTGTGCTATGCAGCAGTTTCCCACTAGCCATGCGTTTTACATTTAGTAGTGTATATATGACAGTGCTACTCTCTCACTTCGTCCCAGCTCCCCCCCAGCCGCGGTCCTCAAGTCCGTTCTCTACATCTGTGTCTTTATTCCTGCCCTGCCACTAGTGATGAACAGAAACTCTTAATTTAATGTAGTAAATTTTAATAATCTTTTCCTTTATGGCTATTGCTTTTAGTGTCTCAGTTCCTTTAATGGAACAGTCCATCCATCTCCCCACTGATCTGCAGTGCCCTCTCCATTATAAATCCAGTTTTCATATATATGCAAGGGCCTATTTATAGGGTCTTTATTTTGTCCATTAGTCTATTTGTTTTTTGCTGTGCTAATTAGTTACTGGCATTGTTATTTTAATTTTACAAGTCTCAGTATCCAGTAAGGGAAGTCCTCCTACTTTGTTCTTTTACTTTAGGAGTGTCTTGACTATAATTGGACCTTTGTTCTTCCATATAAATTTCAGATTTAGCTTGTCAAATTCCACAGAGTTTATCTATTGGGAGTTCAACTGTAATTGCATTGGATCAACATACTTACTAATATCTTTTCTCACTCTTCCTTCTTGCATCTCTGACTTTAACATCTGAAATCATTTCCCTTTTATCTGAAATATATACTCTCCCTTATACTGAAATATATCTTATGTTTTTTAGTGAAGGTCCATCTATTAGTTATTATTTATCTAAAAATACATTTATTTCAACCTCATTTCTTAGAGTTTGCCCGCTCAATAACACATTTAAAGCATTTTATACACGTTTTATATCTTATCTGACTTTTTCACTTGTTTTTCGTCAGGACAATGATTCAGGCTCTCTTGTCTTCCATACCGCCTGGAGCATGGTTCCTGGGATTTTTTTTCAGTTTTTGCTGTGTTTTGTTTTTTTAATACAACAACCTTTAGAATATTTTTTAATTGCAGAGAAGAAAAGGGGGAAAAAATCTGGTTATCTCCTTGTACAGATAACTTCATGTTAACAATTAAAAAATTAAATAATGAAAAAGTAATATGTCTAAGGTTAAAATTTAAAAATTTAACAGCACAGAAAGTAAACATTGAAATCTCCCTCCCTGCATCCCACCCTCTACCCATCTCCTCAACCTGTTAAGTTTCTTTTGATTTCTTCCAGAAAAATATTTTGCATATCTCCATATTTCTACTGATATACTCATTTTTAAATGTTACATATATTATATATATATATATATATATATATATATATATATATATATATGCCTTTTGCATTTTTGATATAATGTATTTCAGTTGTCGTTCTACATCAGCATTTACAACTTATGCACAGTATTCTGTCATATGGATATACCATAATTTATTTAAGCAGTCACCTAATTTTCTAATTGCTATTAAAAAAAAGAAAAAGTCCAGTGATGCTCTTTATCTATATTCTTAGCAGGCATTTGGGATCATATCTGTAGGTTCAAGTCCTGACACTGGAGAATGCTGGGTCAAAGGATATGTATTTTTAAATTTTTGATCCTTAAAAAATATATTACTTTTAGAACCTCTGTAATGCAGACTAAAATCCAGTTTCATTAAAATGAAGTACCTTGAAAGCTCCCTCCCTTTTCACCTCAGACCTGCTCCCGCATTCTGTGCATGCATACATGGATTAAAAGTCTACAGAAGGCTAATTTAGGATATAAATTAAATGCTTAAAATAATTTTTTCTCATTAGTCCCAGAGACCTTCATGTGTAAAAATTAACCCATCTGCACCAGAAGGACACTAAACACATTAACAGTGTTAATCTTCAGAGAAATAAATTACAGTCATCCCTTGGTGTCCATAGGGGATTAGTTCCAGGACCCCCGAAGATACCAAAATCTGAGGATGCTCAAATCCTTCATACCAAATGGTATAGTATTTGCATATAACTTACACTCATTCTCCTGAATGTTTTAAGTCATTTCTAGATAACTTATAATACCTAATACAATGTAAATGCTATGTAAATAGTTGCCTGGGTGCACCAAATTCAAGTTTTGCTTTTGGGAAGTTTCTGGAATTTTTCTTTTTTTCGAATATTTTTGATCTGCGGTTTGTTGAATCCACGAGTGTGGAACCCACAGATAAAGAGGGCTGACTGTAGTTAAAATGTTTGTAACTTGGATTATAGAATTTACCATTCTGCCTTGCATTTCTTCTCTATGGAAACTTCTTTACCTCACTAGGTAAAGATTACCCTGGAGGATGGAAACCGTGTTCTGTTACTATCACAGTCTCATGGACATTATATATTCTCAGTGAATATTTGTTTAAATAAGTTGAGTTTAACCCCTTGATATAAACAGATAAAAGTTTATGTTGTTCAAAGGAAATGTTCTTCTTGGGATAGGGAGAGTTGGATAGAGAGAGGTTAAGTTCAAAGACCAAGTACAACATGAGGAATATTTCCCTCTCATGTAGGTCTAGAAACAAAGACCATAAATGGCTTCTGGCTCCTTAACAGTAGGGCACATTTCTCAGCTTTGGAACAATTATTTGTAGAAGTAATGAATGAGTAAATAAATTATTCAATGGCTCACTAATTTAAGATGTAGGACAGGCCCTGGCTACTTTTCTGATTTCTTTACAGTGTTTTAAAACTATAGTCAAGGAGGAAAAATGTTTGTAGCATTCCGACATAATTTAAAATACAGGTTTGGATGTGACTTGTTTCTGTTCAGATAAATTTCTAATTTGCAAAGCCTCGAGGGACACCTGGTATTTGCCTTACCATCAACTTTAAGGGACAGCTGTATGGTATAAATGGAAATATACGTAGGCAATATATTTTTTTAATTCTTGACAAGATGGTACGTTCTATTCCATGCCCTCCCACTCCCCAAAAAGAGGGAGATTTATTTTAAGTACTTAGAAGGCTGACTTTTTTGAGGAAGGTGCAGAAAGTCATCTTATCTCTGTTTCTCAGCACAGTTGTCAGAATTACTCCTGTTAAATTACATCAGGGCAACAATAGCCTCTGAAAACTATTTCTGAGTGTTACCTGTTTATCAGAGGTGTTTTGGTAAACCACTTGGCCTCAAATGAAACGAAAATCATCTACTTTCTGTGATGAGTAATTCAGAACTCTCTGATTAAACATTTTTTAAAGCCTCCGAACAATTTTATCAAGCTGGCCTAGGAGGAAATTTTGAAACCTGTCAACCATGTGTGTATTTCTCTCTGTTTATTAGCTATTTTTCCTGAAAGGTGTATAAGTTGGAATTTCATGTCCATTTCTGTATTCTTTTTGATTAGCGTTGTCATTTCAGGAGGGATTTGAGACTACAACTGTTCACTTTTGTTTTCATTTCTCAGCCACGTGGCCACTGTCTCAAGTAGTAGCTCTGGACTGGGAGTCCAAAAAAACCTCTGTCCCGTGATCACGTGGGCCTGTCATTAGCGGTGTGGACAAGAGACCTAACCCCTTTGGTTCTCAGTGGCCTCATAGGTTAGGGATTCAGTCACCTCTGAGCACCCTTTTCACTCTATGATTCTGGTTAAATGTCTTCAACTATCAATACAAAAGTAAAGGTTTATGTGGATTTCATAATCTTCCTAGTTCCTAAAAGAGCCCTGGCCCTTTCTTTCATCACTTGTACATTTAGGTCTGCAGTTTGAACTTTCAGAAGGTCTCTTTACCCTTTATGAGAAACTGGCCTATGGGTTGGGTATGCCATCACATGGGACAGCGAGTGCCTTTATTGTGTGTCTGAAACACCAGGCTAATGATTTTTTTTTTTTTTAATAAATTTATTTACTTATTTATTTTTGGCTGCCTTGGGTCTTCGTTGCTGCACGCGGGCTTTCTCTAGTTGCGGTGAGGGGGGGCTACTCCTCATTGCGGTGCGCGGGTTTCTCACTGCAGTGGCTTCTCTTGTTGCGGAGCACGGGCTCTAGGCACGTGGGCTTCAGTAGTTGTGGCTCGCGGGCTGTAGAGCACAGGCTCAGTAGTTGTGGCACACGGGCTTAGTTGCTCCGCGGCATGTGGGATCTTCCCGGAGCAGGGCTCGAACCTGTGTCCCCTGCATTGGCAGGCAGATTCTTAACCACTGTGCCACCAGGGAAACCCCAGGTTAATGATTAAGCTGGAATTGATGTCAACAGGAAATTTGCAAAAGGAGAAATACAAGTGATCAATAAACATACTACAAAATGTTTAGCTCGCTGGCAGCAAAAGGAATACAAAATAAACAGCAGTGAGGTACTGTTTTCCATATAGCATCCCAATGAGAGCAGCTCTCTCATATACTACAAGGCAATTGCCAACAGGCTTCATGAAAAGCATTTTGGCAGTATATAGTGAGAGCTTTAAAAATAGTCAGACTTTTGGATACTATTTGCACTTCTAGAAATCTATCCTAAAGAAATAATCAGAAATGCAGACTTATACAGCAAAGTGTTCCTGTAAGTATTACTTCAAGTAGCTAAATACCCTGAACCTAAATGCCCCAAAATGCTGAGAAAGGGCAAAGTATACCCCATCTGTATGGAGGATTCTTGTACAACTCTTTAAAATTATATTACAAAGAATGTTGAATAACATGGAGAAATACATCTGAAGTAATGAGAAGTGAAAAAAGCAAGATAGAAAATTGTAGATAGTTTGATTATCTCTGTCTTTATATGTACACACATACCAATACACATACACAAAGCAAGAGAAAAGACTAGAAAAAATTATGTCAGCATGCTAACACTATTTTTCTCTGGATGGTGAGCTTATTGATGATTTTATTATTTTTTAATGGATTTTTTTCCAGATGTTATACAACGATTATGTAACTTTATAACAGAAAATAAAGCGAAGTCATTTACAGTTTATATTCTGAAGCAGGGAAGTGCACTGGGCCTGCCAGTGTGACTTGTGAGTGTGAGGTTGGCACCAGCCTTGGCTGCTCGTCACCAGGATGCTGGAAGGCACAGAGGGGCACACTCGGTGGGGGTGCGTGTCTCTGCTCCTCTCCACTGAACTGGGGTCAGGAAGCCTTTTCTCCCCCTTTGTGACAGACAGCTGTAACGCGGAATCTTGTCAGTTTTTGTCTTTGCTCTTTCATACAACTCAGACACTAAATTCCCTGAATCGACTTTCTCCCTGCAGTTCGCAAACAACAAAGAGTGGGGTGGCGTGGGAAGCTGCTGCTCCCGTGCTAACAGCCACCTGCTGACCATTGAGAGCTCAGCAGGCCCCCATCCATGGTCGGGGAACTTTTTCTGATCACACCAGAAATGGAGCTATTGGGAAAAGGCAAAGGAAGAGAAGAAAAGCCTTACTTGAGTCTCGCTGTAATGCTAAGGCTTCCTTCCATGCCCCTGGCTAGCTGCTAGGAAATGGAAACCGTGATATTTTAAGATGAGCCATGTCTTGATACTTAGAAACGGGCTAATTATGTGAACATGATGGTCCTAGACTCAGGGTAGGGACGAAGAGCAAGGTGAACTTAGTCTGAAAAATCCCAGTTAGAGACTGTTTTCAGAGATCCATGGCTTTCTGTTTTCTTTTTTCCAGATCTATAGTAGCTGCCTGACCAGGCAGGAGAGTGGGTAGCAGGCTCTCCAGGTCTTCTTAAGTAGGGAAATGTCATCCGCAGTGACTAGTTAGGGCTCTGATGGATCCTGAGATTCTTTTAGCCCATCTTGGTTAATGCACTCCTTTATGCAGTGAGTTTTACAAGGGTGCTTAAAATAGCTTATCTATGTTCTGAAATTCCTTGTTAATCCTAAGAATTAGTAACCTTCCTCCCTCTCTCCCTGCCTCACACCCACCCTCCCTTCCTTCCTTCTTTCCTTCCTTGAACAAAGGTGCCTTTCAATGACCAGCAGGTATTCATGGTAATTTCTGAATTAGTGCAGTCCAAACTATCAAGGAAACAGTGAAGATTCCATCCCTTTTCATCATTCTGATTGCATATAGCTGTGCTGCGGTACAAACAAAGGTAATCGATCTCTAGGGGTGGTATTGAAGGAGTGAGAAGAAAGCTGACTCAGCAAAGAGCACAAATTTGTATTCATGAAAGTGAAACCATCTAGGCCTTCCTCAAGGTAGATGCCCTGCAGAACACCTCCACCTTTAATGGCTTCAGAGTCAGAAGGGGTTTGTTGGTGGTTTAGAGTTGCAGACTTTTCACTTTCTTTTTTTTTTCTTGTTTTTAATTTACTTTAATTTATTTTAAAAATCACAGAAGTCATGAATATGCATGTATCCTTAGCTTAAAACTTCCCAATTTTGCTGTTCAGGGAGACGCTGCTTTGGGAAAGATCCCTGGCGTTCTCCTTACTTGCTGTCAGTAATAATAAATCCTTCCTTCTCTTGAAAAATAACTAGCTAACTAACTAACTAACTAAATAAATAAATATCACAGAAGGACAAATGCATGTTTAAAAAAATTCAAACAAGATGAAAGTGCATTAATACTGTCCACCCCCCTGTTCCCCGGTTTGTGTATTTGTTGTCCAGTTTTCCCTTCAGAGGGAAGCTTGGAAGAGGGCTGTTGAGAAAGGCCCAGGAGCTAGAGTGGGTGGGAGCAGTGACCAGGGAGATGGTGGGCGGGTCCCTGGGACGTGGCCTGGCTGGACAGGTGTCCCCGGGCTCCTTCGGAGGGGTCTGGGACCCAGGTACATGGCCTGGTCATGTTGGTCCCTTGCGGGCACCAGCAGCGTGACCCACTCAAAGTGGAGGAGGGCGCCACCTGCAAGAGAAAGTGCCGTTTGCACTCCTGACCTTGCTGGAACGCCTCCTGTTACCTTCAAATGGAGGAAAGTAGAAGCTTGGGTGCCCAGGCGTGGCCATCATCTTAACCCAGTGGAGACGTTGTTCCCAGACTTTAAAAACATTCACTCTTCACTTTCTTATAAAGCTCCCTGCTATACACAGTCATTATGATGTGTGAATAACTTGTTTGCTTATACAAGTTTGTTCCCAGGTACCATTTGTTGAATGAATGAATGAATGAACAAATGGGAAATACATTAGTTACATTGTTGTGAATCTGAATAATGAACCTGGCAATGTGGTGTCATCTCTGCTCCAGCAGGACTAGGCTCCAAGTCTAGCAGGGCCCTTGATGTCCCCTTGTCCCCCATTCCCATGTACCGTGCTTCTCTATATCACACTTCATGCCTCCTCCTTGTGGTGGTGGCGGTTTATGAGCATGTCTTGGGCCACTCATTTTACTGTAAGCTCTTTGATTAATTTCAGAGGGCTCTGTACCCAGTTGTCGCTCAAATACAAACGTGACTCCTCATTCTGGGCTAAACTACACCTGAGGATGGATGGAATAAGAACCAGCTTCCTAGAGCCCTTTGGCCCTGGAAGAGTGGAGGGAGAATCACTGGGGAGTGAGCAGGATTCCAGGACCTGGGAAGCGCCCCTCCCCACTGTGGAATTTCTCTCTCTCTCCCACTCTCATTCCCTGCTGATCTTCCCAAGGGCTTGAAATAGAAAGAGTTTGAAATCTTTGAGGGTGCCTCTCTCTGCAAAAAGGTCCTGGCCCCACCTGGAAGCCATAGCATCCAGTGCCCACTCTTCATCCCCTTTCTTCCTTCATCTCTTGTCCCCTCCACATTGTCCCCCCCCTGCTGCTGGCAGATTTATTTATTCATTCATTTCAAACCAGTTACATTAATTGAGCATCTACTATGAACTGGGCGCTGGGAGGGGTTTTCACGGCTCCTCTTCTTCCTCCTCCTCCTCCTCCTCCCTTTCAGGAGGAAGACAGGCAGCAGTGCAACTCACCTGAATACAGTGACATGTAATATCTGCCCAATGCCGTCACAGGCACAACACTGGACACACCGAGGAAAAAGCAACTAATTCTGACCAGGAGGGCCTGAGATGCCTTCACAGTGGAGGTGGCATTTGAGTCAAGCCTGGAAGGGGGAGTAGAGTTTTGACAAATGGGCAGTTTTGATAGCACTTCAGGGAACAGTGTGAGTGAGGACATGGAAGCGCATATGGGCAACATGTAGAAAGAGCAAAGGAAGCGAAAAGGGAGGGATAGAAGTCCGATGGCCAAGCCGGCAGTTTGGACTTGATGTGGCAGGAGTTGATCTTCAGATCTGACTGGACTCTCTGTTCCTCCTTCCCAGCTCTGAGAGTGGTCAGGCATTGGTTTGGTTCAGTGATAGCAGACAGGCTGGCTCCCTGAGGGCAGGGATTGATTTGCCCACCATGACATCCCTAATGCCTGGCTCAGTGCCGGAGTCATAGTCAGCACTCAATAAATACCTGCCGAATAAATAAATGATAGATTTCACAGGGTAACTCTGCTTTCTGAGGACGTGATACCAAGAATTCTGAGCCTCGGCCTGAGTCCACCAGGAAGTGCTGCCATGGATCAGTGATGGGGCGGGAGGGGCACTGGGGCAGTCTTGCCATCCCCGCACTAGATGACACCTCCAGCCATCCCTGCAGTGCTTCGGCCCTGGGAGAAGAAGGTAGCCCAGATGAGCCTCAGCTATCAAGTTGTGTTGTTGCTAACTTTTGGGAATTAAGATTTATTCATTTAACTGGCAGGCCTTGTTTTGGGCGTGCTGCTGTGTGAGAAGGGTATGCCTGCCATTCTGGGGAAGGCCTCCAGTGTGGACGCTCCCCTGAGATCCCTCATTCTGAAAGGCTTAGAAGTGGTTTTGAAACAGGCAGAACTCATCTGTGGTGTTAGCAGCCAGGCTGGTGGTGCCCATGGTGGGGAGATGTTGCCTGGAAGTGGGAGGAGGGGGCCTTCAGAAAGTAGGTCACATTCTGATCTTTGACCTGGGTACTGGTTACACAGGTGTGTTTAAGTTGTGAAAATTCCTCACGTTTTACCCGTAGGAATTATATGCTTCTCAGTATGTGTGCTTTACCTCATTTAAAAGTTTACTTTTAAAAGAGAGAGAGAGTTGTAAAAGATGAGGCCTGAGGAGTGCAGCCTTAGGCGGAAAGGCTGGAGTTAGGGTCAAGATTCCGGCAGGTTGCAATTCTGTCCATTCCCAGAAGGGGGCAGCATTGTGCCACTTGATAACCTGCAAGACTGGAGAACAAGCTCCTTGTTTCTGACCCCGCCCCTTCAGGAGGCTTAACGCTACTGATTTTGATCATCCTACTGGTCTTTATCTTTGGGATCCAGATTATTCCCTCCCTCCTTGCATCCCAAAGACATCTTTTTTCTTTCTCTTAAGAGTGACCAAAGCCATGTACTCAAAGTGAGAAAACAGAGGAAAAACCTGGGATTTCCCTGGTGGTGCAGTGGTTGAGAGTCCACCTGCCAATGCAGGGAACACAGGTTCGATCCCTGGTCAGGAGGATCCCACATGCTGCGGAGCAACTAAGCCCGCGCGCCACACCTGCTGAGCCTGCGCTCTGGGGCCCGCGAGCCACAACTACCAAGCCTGTGTGCTGCAACTACTGAACCCCGTGCGCCTAGAGCGCGTGCTCCGCAGTAAGAGAGGCCACCACAATGAGAAGCCCACGCACCGCAACAAAGAGTAGCCCCTGCTCACCACAACTAGAGAAAGCCCATATGCAGCAAAGACGATCCAAACACAGACAAAATAAATAAATAAATAAATAAAGAGTAGTATTAAAAAAAAAAAAAACAGCAAATTCATCCTCCTGCCACTGAGCACAGCAGGGACAAGGTTGCACTCTGTCTCTTTTGTGTTAGGCAGCAGCGTGTAAAATTATTTGAGGAAGATTCTTGAAAGATAAGCTAGTGCTCAAAAATGTGCATCCTGGGCGTGTGAGAAATCAGCCCCGTCGAGCCACTGATGGCCAGTGAAGGCACCAGTGGGGCTTGGGGAGGCATCCCTTCTGTGTAGAACACTTGTGCAGTTTGCTTTGTAACCAGTCTCTTCATCTGCCCAATGAAACGTAGCCATACGATTTTCTCCTTCTGTTTTAAAACTGTGTTGTATTGTTTCTGTAATGAGGCTAAAATTCAGGTGCCACCTCAAATTGGATGGAAGGCAAAGATGGCTTCAGGAGCTGGCAGCCCCAAACATCCCGTGTCTTCCTCCTTCCATCCCGCCATCCGTCTGTTCATTCGCATTTGTTCATCCATCCATCCATGTTTTGAACATGTTTAAAGAGCCTGTTGTCTGTTGAGTACAGTGCTACGTGCTGGGGATAGAGGGAAGGACAAGAGAATGCTCCTTGCCACGGTGCGGGTAGGGCGGGGGGCGGACGGGTATTTATGTTGTAATCACAGTGCCACCTGGTCATGCTCTTCACGGCGGCAGGGTGTGCTGGACGTGGCAGGGCACAAAGGAGGGTTCGGAGCTGCGTGAAGGGGACTGTGTGCAGGGTACAGGGACAGCCACCAGAGAAGGGGTTGCCTGAGCTCAGTGGTAAAGGTTGGGTCCAGGTTTCCCCAGGAACCCAGGCTGAGGTGGGCAGTCCTGCTGAATCCTAGGAAGCACGGCACATTCTGGGAATGGCCAGGTGTCCGTGTGACCTCTGTGAGGAGCAGGGGCATCTAGATGTGAGAGGAGAGGCCAGGAAGGTAGATGGGGCTGATGGTAGAGAGAACTGCATGCTTGGTCTGTGGGTACAGTTCCCTGAGCTTCCTGAGGAAAATGCAGATCTGGGTCCTTGGGCATCAAAACCCCCACCTACCCTGGATACAGCTCATGTGGCCCGAGGACACAAGGTTCCCGCAGTATCTATGCCAGTGTTCCTGAGAAACAGGGACCCCAGACACCATTGCTCCCCCTTCAAGGTGCTTCTGTATTAAAATGCATCATGAGATCCAAGTGCATTGTATTTTTAAATCATTTTTCATATCTTCCCATCACTCACATTTTCTGGGGATCTTGCTGGGATGTGGCACAAAAGGATGTCATTCTGCCAGTGGTGACATTGCTGGTAGAATTTCTTGGAGGTGGAAGGAAGGCAGTTTTATGACTCAAAATAGCTTATTATTAAGATAGATCTTAGAGCCGGAACAATGGGGTGACTATTTTTATGCGTATGCACATGTGAAATTTCTTCCAAATTAACACGGTACCATGCTGGACGGGCCCTGTGACACTGAATAATCTGACTGAGGCTTCAAAAATACGTGTTACATTTCCATTTGATGTTAAATATATGGGTCTTTTCCACGTTGGAAAATACCCCCACACACACACATACCACCAAACTCACACATGCACACACGCATACATACACACGCTCATAACAAGATTTTAAAATACGAAGGCCAGGAGTCCTTTTTTTCTAGCTGACCTTCATCTTTTTCCCAGTCAGCCTCTTTGTTCCACTCTGTCCCTCTGAATCCACTAGAAAGTTTCCTTTAAACTGCCTCTGTCCACACAGCTGCTGTGACAGGGGCTGCACAGTGTACAAATCAGAGGCCTGTCGAGAGGCCTTACCCTGTATCAGGGTTCATCTACATGAGCCTCGAGTGTGAAATGAGATCCTGTTAAATTAACAAAGACAGCGCCCTCTACCTCCATCACTAGAGCTAGGTTTGTGGTCTGCTTGGCCTCTTTGAGGTTATTGGGTTTTTGAGCCTCTAAATAAAAGCCATTCCATGTAAGTGAGCTTGAAGCACCCGAGGGTTTGTACATCAATAGGCTCGTCACGCTGGGGGTGATATTGGTGGAGAACATCAATCTGTCCTCTCATTCAGACGTTCCTGCCTGCTGCTTTGTAAGAGTGAAATACAGGCATGTGCTCTCAGCAGAGGTTTCCACAAATCTTTGAGTTTGGCATAGCTCTTGCTCGCATGCTTCAAAACTGAGTAACAATTTCAAACCTGAAACAAAGTAATTTCAGTTGGAGGGTCAACCCCTGCTTGTCCTCTTAAAAGAAAACATCTATAGTTCACTATTCAGCCAGTAAGGGTGTGACTAAAACAGCTTTTTAAAACATAGGCACTATTAAAAAAAAAAAGGCACTATAAATAAATTGTAATCCACCCATATGTAAAATGCTAGATAGATGTTTAAAAAATGAAATAGATCTGGGGAATTCCCTGGCCGTCCAGTGGTTAGGACTCAGTGCTTTCACTGCTGGGGCCCCGGGTTCAATTCCTGGTTGCGGAACTAAGATCCTGAAAGCCTCTCGGAGCAGCCAAAAAAAAAAGGAAATAGATCTGTATGGACTGATAATAACTGCCTCATCAGAGGGGAATAGGCCTGGGAAGGCGGGGGCAGGGGTGTTTGAATTTGAACAGAAAGGGCATATTCATATATAATTTGTATGATTTAAAATTTTTAAAAAGAATATAAGCAGGCACTGTATAAAAGTTAAGGAAAAAGTAATCTTCTTGAGCAAAACCCCAACATAAACCTGTCTGTGTCCTCCTGAGCCCTTCATTACTCCGGGCTCAGCATAACTGACATTTGTACAGACCTTTAAAATTTACAAGTATTTTCATGCAGTCATTTCATTTAATTCTCCCAACAACCCTTTGAGGCAGGTTTTTAAAATCCCCATTTTACAGAGGAGCAGACTGATCCTCAGAGTAAGTGACTTGCCTTGGCTCATAAACGTCTTTGAGAAGCAGAACAGAGATTCAGATCCAGGCCTTCCAGATGCGAGGCCGGGTGTTCTTTCCACTTTGCCACATCGGAAAGTAGTTAATTTCTTCTGATTTGACTTAATTTCCTTATCGCTTATTTGTAAGGAGCCATTTGTTCAAGTTGGATTTACAAGTGGCATTGGTCAGCCTGTTTTCACGCAGGGCAGTTATCTCTACTCATCAGCTGGTAAGGCTGGTACTGCTGTTTTCTGGATGCTTTGAACCCTTGCCCCACCAGTTTTCTTTTTCTGTTATCTTTCCTCAGAGAGCCTTTTCATAAACTGCTGGCCCAAGGCCTTGTCAAGGGGCAGACATTCCGCCTACCATCTGGACAGTATCTACAGCGAGAGGAAGTAGATCTCACAGGTAAGAATGGCCCATCTAGTCCCATCCAGGTGCTCACAGAAAACCAAACAGGAGAACGCTGCCAGGCCCTGGCTGGGCAGGAATCCAGGAGAGCGACCATTTAGACTCACGGTCTCAGAGCCTCAGCTGGCTCTGGGCTGGCGCCCTCTGAGGCTGAGGCTGGCTGCCCCTCAGCCCCGTCCCATCCAGCTCAAGTGTCGGTTCAGTTTCTGGAAGTGTTTTCTTTTGTATATAACATGGAGTCAACTCTGGCATCACCTCCTGTCCTAGCCTGTGTTTGACAGCCCATCTCAGGGACAGAGCCCCCAGACACAAGAGACATTCTTGTAAGACTGGGGCATTCTCGGCACATCTCCCCACGTGGTCTAGAGGGACATTTCAGAACGTCAGGGGCGACCACTCTACTTGGGCCCCCAGGTGGAATTCCTCCCCCTGACCCCCTGGACTTCCCCTTCTCCCAGCTTTCCCAAGCCTTTTCCTTCCACCCTGTGTTTTCACTCATCCTCAAAGATCTCTAGGTGGCATGATGAGGATGTATCATGTGCACCCAGCATACAAATAAATGACATGTTAGAAAATTGGGAGGTGGCTGTGAGAAACTCTGGCCATTAAATTTAGAATAACTCATGCTTAATGGATGAAATTAGGTAAACCCAACAACCCCTTAAATGGTAGGCAGCCTCCCAAGCCAAACACTAGAGAGAAGGTTTAGGTGGAAGCAGGCAATGGGATTACCTAGTTAAAGCAGTAATTCCTCAGGGTTTGGAAGGGTCACCATGGTCCTTGGGAGAAAAAGAAGCTGGAGAAGCAGAAATTGGCAGTGTTTCTCCAACACTTGCCAGAGGGAAAGGAGCTAAATCCAGGGGACACATAACTTTTAGCTGTTGGTGAAGGGCTCTCTGTGTCATGGGCAGGGCTGCTACGTATGACTGTGCAGTTTGTGCAACGCACAAAGGCAGCCGGCTGAGGGGGTGAGCAGGGCCCGAGATCCAGCCACTCACCCAGCTATACACCTCAGGGCCACATCTGCCAAGAGGGGGCACCTTTTTCTAACTTCTCAACTTCTCTGCCCAGAAAGATGCCTTTTTCCTAATTTTCACAGCAGTGTTATAAAGGCTTGCTGCAGCCTGGACGGGGGGTGTGGGGTAGAGGGGGCAGTGGTTCCCTGATCCTCACCACAGCTTGGATAAAACATCTTCCAGGACTTCAGTCTCCCTTTGCTCTGATGTCACGGGGTCAAGCATTGTTGTGAACATCTTTTCCCTTCCCACGCAGACTTGCCCCCAGGGGGAGAATATGTACGTGGATCAGCAAGGGCAGGCATCTGTCTCCTTAGTGGGTGTGCCTCTCATGAAATAATGGAGTTGGCTTGTAGGTATATAGGGAGTGAGTTTGGTTGCTGTTAGAGGGAGTATTTAGCTGGAAGGAACAGAAATCCACACAAAGGCAGGTTTCGCACAGGGATGTAGGGACATCGCCCAAACCCAGCTGCAGGAAGTACAACATGTAGGAAGCCGCCGGGCCACTCCTCTCTCCTCTCTCTTTCTCGAGCCTCCAGTTCCTCTTCCTGCTCCTCTCTGTTCTGCCGTGTTCTCCTTCCTCTGCCAGGCTCGGATTCTGCTCTCCCTAATTTCAATTTACAAAGTGACCTTTGGCAGCCGCAGAGCCACGTCTTGCCCCATCTCTTCAGGACCTTCTGGTTCCAGTGCCCAACAGCATTGAGACAGAGTTTCTGTCTCTTAGTTCCAATTCCTGAGAAGGAGGCTTAGCCTTCTCAGATGTCCTTCCTGGTCCCAGCCACTGGAGCTTGGCAGCAAGGTCACCTCATCCAAACATGGCCATGGAAGGCCTCCGCCATCAGCACCATCTGGACCGATGGTGTGTGGGTGGGGAGGAGACAAAGAACAGGGCTCCACAACAGGACACCACGTTTACTGTGAGCCCAGCGGCCTAACTCCATGCATGGGCCTCGATGGTGCGAGATCATGTTCTATAATTGCTCACCCAGTATTTTCTTATTGAATATACTGTTATAGAACCAATTCGGCATCACACATCCCCTACCGATGCAATTTTCTGGTGTCTAGGTTCTGTTCCTGTTCATGCAAACACGAGGGAGAAGTTAGAGGTAACTTGGGAGAAGATGAGCAAATCCAAGCACAATGGCGTGGACCCCGAAGACGTCGTGGAGCAGTACGGCATTGACACCATCCGGCTGTACATCCTTTTCGCCGCCCCTCCTGAGAAGGATATCTTGTGGGACGTAAAGAGTAAGTCACCTTCCTCTTCCCAGCCTGCCTCCTCCGTGATCCGCCTCAGTGCCGAAGGAATTCAGGGAAGGAAATATCTTTGCTGAGTCAATAGTAGGGTTCTAGGAATCAGCTCTGTGAAGCAAGTAGCAATTTGCCCAACATCCTGTGCCATTCCTAGGCCAGTTTTCTCAGATGTAATGAGCCTCAAGCCTTTGGGGAAGCTCCCTGTGACTGCAGACTCCCAGTCCTCACCACAGCCCTGCTGACCCAGCCCCCAGGGCAGGGCCCCAGAGCCTGCCTTCAATGAGTCTGTGGCGTTCTCATGCAGGTTCTACGAGGATCCCACTTTGGAAACGTTTCCTTGAGCCAGACTGGCGTTTGTGGTACTCCTGGGCCCGCTGTGGTCCGCAGAGGCCAGTCCCCTTTTGGTCTAACCTGAAAGGTTTTTTCTAGAATTGTGTCATTGCCCCTCACCAGTCCAGAAAACCCCGCATGGGGCCTGGTCCTGATGTTACCTGTGACCTCTTCAGTCACCCACAGTAGCCTTCAGAGGCCCCCGCAGGGGAGATTCGTCCCTCCAAAGTTGTTTAGACCTAAAATGGTGTGAGGTAAAATAATCTCAGGTATCTGGATATCCTAGAATAAGCTGTCCAACAGTAATCAGTAATTTAGTTTTCCTTCATGTGGTCTTATCCAAGTGTTATGGGAAAAAGAAATCAGGTGCCTGGAATCACCGTTCAGTTCAGCACACCATTTCTAGTGAGAAGTGTGGTCTGGAGCAGTGGTCACAGACGCCAGTCCTGGAACTAGAATCCCTGGGGACACTCAGGCCCAGGTTCTGGCTCCCCAGCCCTCCCTGTGGGACCAGCTGCAGGAATCTGTTTCTAACAAGCCTTCCAGAAGATCCTGCTGTGCATCCAGGCTTGAGAATGTCTAGTCCAGTGGCTAAAGTGTAAAAGACCTGAACTGGCCCTAATTTGGTTAGCCATGTGACCCAGCGCCACCAGGCGAAGCTGTTCAACTTCTCCAGATCAGATGAACAGCTGATTTGATAAACACATCTGAAATATGTGATACGTACAGATCTGGCGAGGACAGGGGTTGTGTTAAAACACCTCAGGCTGTGTAGCACTGCAGCTGAGAGTGCGGTCTGTGGACCACTGCCGCCTCTGCATGTTACCTGTCCGCGTGAGATGGGGCACCTGCACCAGTGTAAGTCAACCCTGTCTCCAAGCACACTGTTAGTTCCGAGGACACTTTTGTCACAGCAAGCTTTCTTAACCAAAGAGGCAGTGCCCTGATGCACATCGTGGCCCAAGCTTCTAAGCTCGTTGTGGGCCAGTGACAGTTGGTGGAAACCCTTTGTGTAGCCCTGCCATCCTGTACTCTGAATATCTGGGGCTCTAAGAAATGATAGAGTCAGTCCTGGTCTGAGTTCCCAGACACTGGAAGCCAGGAAGGACCCTCCTCCGTGCCCTTGGAGCGATCCACTGGGCACAATGAAGTGTCTCTTCATTCACAGGTGCTTTGTCACTTAGGTGTAACCAAACCAATCATTCTCACATGTCTCTCTTTCTCTCTCTCATTCACTGACATTACACTCAGCCGACGCTCTCCCTGGGGTGCTGAGATGGCAGCAGCGTCTCTGGTCCTTGGCAACTCGATTTATCGAGGCCAGGGTTTCTGGGAAGGTTCCCAGGCCTCAGCTGTTGAGTAACGAGGAGAAAGCCGAGGCCAGGAAGCTGTGGGAGTACAAGAACTCCATCATCTCTCAGGTCAGAAACCTTCCAGGGGACACTGGTTGATTCTGTAACTGAGCCCTCGTGATCTGTGTGGCTCGCCCTGCCTTGGGGTGGGCACTCTGGGTCTTCCTCCTTTCTTATTATGGTGGCCCACTTGCCTTGATTAATTGGTCTTACTGCTTTGGGTATTTCCCCAAGGTGGAGCAACAGTGCAGACGTTGTCATGAACAGAGATGCTCTCAGGAAATGGCTCCCTCTAACGGTGCCTCCCATTTATCCATCCTGGATCTCAAGAAGCTGCCCACTTTCCATGTTTCCATATTTAACACATCCAGTAGAGAACCAAATTTAATATCATACTGATGACACACTGTATATGTTATAAAAACAGAAACAGAATTTTAGAGTTGAAAGGGGCTTGAAAAGACTCTCTTCCTTAGCCTCCTCATCATCCCGTCTGTGGGCAGAGCTGAGACACAGAGAGGTTAAATGTCTTATGAAAGTCACACAACCAGTGAGGAACTGAGCAGAGAGTTCCCTGATACTCAGAATAGCGGGTACTTTCCCACTCAGGTACTTCGTTACACAATGTTCACGTGAGTTATTGTGGGTTAAATTTTACAGGTAAAATAATTGTTCACTTTATCTTCTTAGAGAATAGTATATTATTCTCTAAATCATTTTAAAAGATTCTTCATTGATAGCATCCCTTTAAATTGTTCATCTAGAAGTCTGCTATAATACCATGACATTCACCTTTTTTAAGAACTTTGTGAAAAAATGTCATGTATCTTTGAAAGAAGGCCCTTAGGAAATCTGAAGCCATTTTTTAATGGGTACCAGATACCCCAAATTCTCCTTAGGCTGAATTTTTTTTTTTAAGTTGTGCTGATTCAAACTTTGAAAGTTAGCCAAGGTCACTTCGCTGGACTCTGGCAACTGATTACATTGAAGGAGCATGGCTTTTCCTCTGGTTTGTATAACCTACAGTGGCCCTGGGTCCAGCATGGTCTCATTTAGTGACACTTCTTCAGCTTTATTTTCATCCTCTCTACTATAGTGTAGAGAAACAGAGCTCACGGAATTGAATTCAGTGATCTGAGTGATGCCTGAATGATCGTTTTCATACCCCATATTTTCTCTTTGGATTTGGCAAATTCTTCTCTTCTGTCAGATAATGGAATTGGGTTATTTCAACAAGTTGGAAACTCTTGACATCTTAAGGATGTGTTATTTTTCTATATCTTTGCCCATGGTCAAAATTGAAAAGCACACCAACAGGAAAAAGCTGACAAATCGTATTTGTGTTCTTGTGTTGACTCCATATTTGAAAATGTAAAACTAACTTTATCCCATATACCAATAATCTTCACTGTGAATTGAAGTCATGTAACCACGGAGAAGTGACATCCTTTACCCCATCTCCTGTTTAATATTGTTTTGATGTTTGCTCATCAAATGGGTCCCGCCTCCTTTTCAGGTAATGGTCAATGTTTTCTTAGGCACCTACTATGGGAACCAACACTGTCCCAGATATGGGGGAAGAGTAACAGTCTTGAGTGGTGGAAAAAACATTGACTTTAATTTTAAAAACCTTTGTGCTGACGAAACATTAAAGTGACTATTTGAGATAGTGAATACACTTATAAATATCTTTTATTGCATGCATTTAGTTCCACTTTTTTTGGATAATTCAGTTTTTTTATGGAAAGCTTAAAGGAAATTTGAACAAAGTGAGTAATTCAACTTTTTACCAATAGGTGACTGCCCATTTCACAGAGGACTTCTCACTGAATTCTGCGATTTCTCAACTGATGGGACTCAGCAATGCCCTCTTGGTAAGTGGCCCGTCTGTGCTCATTTGCTGGTAACAGAGGAGGGAGCGTGGCTTCCAGTCACGTGGTGAGGTGGCCTGCAGCTCCTTGAGGGCAGAGACTATGCCTTTCTGGACGTTTTATCTCTGAAGTCTGGTGTATAGTAGGTGCCCCATAAAGTGAATGGGTGTGACTGAGTTAACTGATTAGCCACACCTCAGGAAGACACTGAGTGTTTGCAGGAACTGTTAAAGAATGGGGAACCCTGAGATCCCTGAGGGGGGCAAGAGGACCCCTGTCCTAGAGGTTCCACATTGCAGAACCTTTGAGCAAGTCTCTGTATTTCCCACTGGTTCTGTGCACATAGGAAACATAGCTGAGTGGTTAAGAATTAGGACTGACCTGGATTCTAATCTGGTCTCCATCTCTTGGTTAACCGTGTACCCAGGGACAGATGACTCTCCCTCTCTAACCCTCAGCTGCTTTATCTGTCAAATGGGGTAACAATACTGCCCTCAGAGGGTAGTAAAAACCAAATGAGTTAGCATCAGACCGCGGGCGTGGTTAAATGCTCAGTCAACAGTAATATATCTGCTCAGGAATTCCCTGGCGGTCCAGTGGTTAGGGCTCTGCGCTTCCATTGCAGGGGGCATGGGTTCGACCCCTTGTCTGGGAAACTAAAATCCTGCAAGCCACGCAGCATGGCCAAAAAGACAAATAGTAATATATCTGCTGTTGCTGCTCCAGCTATTTTTAATACTATGATTAAATGGGGAAAGTTCTTTGCCCAGAGCAAAAATGATGTTGAAGAGGTTTCTTCCTGCCTGTTTGTGTCTCTGGATTTCACGTACACTCATGGCCTTTCTTACCCAGGCTTATCTTGTACACCTCAGTGTTCTTACATTGCTGTTCTTTTCTGTTCCTCAGCAAGCTTCTCAGAGAGTTGTTCTCCACAGCCCTGAGTTTGAGGATGCTCTGTGCGCCCTGATGGTGATGGCTGCTCCCATGGCCCCTCACATAACCTCGGAGCTCTGGGCAGGTAGGTGGGGAGGCCTTGCTTGACCAGTTACTACTGACCAGCATGTGCTCCAGCCTCTTGTTGAGCATTATTCAGGACTCAGATGTCCTCAGCCGTGGGGTCCAGCGTTTGGCATCTGCACTTGGGACCTCTCTGTGGAAATGGGAATGAAGTGAGAAGGTGCTGTGCAGGAGGACTTGATGGTTATTCTGGGCCCCGTTCTCCAGACCTTGTGTTCAGAGGTCTCCTGTGACTTCTGCGGATGTTTCAAAGGAGCTTGCAGAAGACAGGCAGCCTAGGGATGCTGTGTTTACATCATGCTTTTATCTGGGGGCCTCTGAGAAATAGCATTCATTTCTTTTTCATAATTATTTTAGCTCTTCTCACCTGTTTATTCTTCTCAGTAGAACTCTGGCATAGTTCTGTTAAGTTCTCCCAGAATCTCCTTGAGATTTTGATTGAGATTTGGTTAAACCTAGAATTAACTTGGAAAAGTTTCACATTTTTACCACATCTAGGCTTCCATCCCAAAACATGATCTGTCTCTCCATTCATTCAAGACTTCCCTCATGCCTAGGCAAGTTTTGTAATTTTCTTCATGTAGGTCCCACACATTTCTTAAGATTATTCTCAAGTATTTTATCTTGCCATATTTCATTTTATTTTTGTTATTGTGACTGGAATCTTTTTTCTTTAATAATTTTTGACTGGTAATGTCTGGCATATAATTTTTAATATTAATTTACTTCCTTATTTTCTAACCAGATTCCCTACCAATCTCTCCTCCTTCATTTAAGGGGTAGAATCCTCTTGGATTTTCTAGGAGTCTATGATCAGCAAATAAGGTTAAGTTTTCTCCTTTCTGATAGTAATGCCCTTGTGTCTGTTTACTTTCTTTAATATACTGCTTAGAAAACTGTATGTAATGTTTAAGAATACTGGCAACAGCCAATGTTGTTTCGTTTCCAGATTTAAATGGAACACTTCCCTGTTAGGTATGGTGTTGGCTGTTGGTTTAGAGTAGATATTCCCTGTCATGTTAAGAAAGCGGCCTTCTAACCTTGTTTACCAGAACTCATCTTAGGAATTGGGAGGTAGATTTTACTTAACATTCATTCTTCAATTGTTGAGGTGTTGTATCCTTTGCTTTTAATTTTCCCCTTTGCCCTGTTGTTATGACTCATGTCCAATTAATTGATTGCCTAATAGCCTACTGCGGGATAAATTTACCTTAACCGTGGGGTAGTAAACCTTTAACATACTGTTAAATTCTATTTGCTAGTGTTTTATTTAGAATTTCGCAATTATACGCCTAAGAGACACCAGTTTTTTCTCAGTATGCATTGTCAGGTTTGGGAATAAGGGTTTTGCTGACTTCACCAAGTGAACTGAGTTGCTTCTGTGCTTTAGAACAGACTATACAGGACAAGACGTTCACCCATTCTTTGCTGAATAGACAGAATGCCCTGAAGGGAGGGTGGTATTAGGCCCTGCCAGGCTACTGCCATATTATATTAGATTATGTAGCCTTTCATTATCGCCTTAGGCAGGAAACATGCCTCTTTCATTTAGCATCGGTGATCACATTAAGTCTTTTAAATGGCACACTGTTAATTCTTTCCTAGTCTTCCCTTCTTTTAAAACAAAACTTATCTAATTTATAATAAACGTGTTTACTCTGACCCTAGAATATACAGATCTCTCCCTTTTATCATCCTTTTTTGTCCCACATTATCTGTCTGCCTCCTTCATTTCATTTCTCCCAGGAGGGACTGATGTAAATGGGGTTTTCAGAAACTCCCTCTTTGCATGCCCCTCCAGTCTCTGTGTTTTAGGGCCAGGATTTGGGGGGGTTGCAGAGAGGGTCTGCTGTCTCCAGGGTCCTGTCCCTGCCCGGCAGGTCTTACCAGACAGGTGTACACTGTGGTGTTATCCCGTTAGTCTGTCCTTCAATTGTGTGACAAGATCTCCAGCAGGACATACACTAAAGCAGTATGGTAGAAACTGGCCCATTTCAAACTTTGCTCCATGTTTTTTTCCACACACAATACCAGTGGGCTTTTGTGAGCTGTGTTATAATAAGGAGTGGGTCTAGACTGAGTCTTAGTTTTGCTAGCATGTCTCATTCAGCCATTCAGTAAACATTCATTGAGAATGTATTTTGTGCCTGGCTCTGTTCTAGGCATTGGTGGGAAAGCTGGGGAGGCCATTCTGAGAAGCGGGCATTGCAGTCTCTGTTCATTCACTTGAGAAGATCTTCCCTCAAGCTTTACAAATTCATGGCAACTAATTTTTTTTTTTTTAATTCAAAGAAACAATGGGAAACCTTTGTCTCCTGGCTCTGCACATGTGTATGTGTGTGGCTCCTCTGAATGAGCATCGGGGGCTGTAGCACAGTCAAGTGAGGAGTCCTACACACCAGGCATATCACCCTGGTCATTAACTCACAGGTCTTTGTCAGGTGCCTTCTGGAGAGAATGGGGCCACGACCCCTTCCTGCCTCTCCCAGCAGCGGATAAGGGCCAGTGTCACAAGGTGTTGAAAGTCCTTTGCAAACAGAAGTGCTATGTTGTGAGGGTCATTATTGTCACCCCACACTGTCAGTCACTCTTGTCTCAAGGCTTTGGGACAGTTTTTACACACATTTGGTTTATTCTGCAAAACATAGCTTTCATATAACTTCTGGTTTCATTCCTGCATCTTTGAAAGATAACCTCACAATGACTATAATGGAAATGTGGTCAGTGAGGGTAGGATGTTCAGAAATTACTATTTCTCAGAGTTCTCCAAAGAAGCAGGTTTTCATAAAAGAGATCCTCCCCCAAGGGCAGCAGAATTGAGATCTGTCTTCTGGGGACAATTTGGGGTCCATGGGCAAAATGGCCATCATAGCTCTGGATAAAAGGAAACCTTTAGAGAAGCCCAAAGTAATTCTCTACCGATCACTTAAAGAATCAATGGAGACCCAAGAAACAGAACCAGTGTCTTGGCAGTGTGCACACTTCAACAGGATGAGGAAATCTTTTTTTCCTTCCTGAAACTTTGGATCTGAGAAGGTCAATAGACCACATCTGAATTTACAAACTTATCTTTTGTTTACCATCATAGAATATTGTCCTATCTATGAGGGTGTTAGGGAAATTTTGCATACTTGGAGTTACTGATACTGTTTCTGCACAAAGGACACAAGGTTTCCTTTGTTGGTGAATAGTAAAAAAGCAGAAAATCACCAAACAGGGAGCTCCTTGATGGTACTCTGGTTAAAGGTATAATTTTATCATCATCAAAAATGACCTTTCTAAGAATATATCAGCAATACAAATGAGCTGGTTTTATCTTATATGCAGAATAAGGGCAACTGCCTCAGGTCCCACTCTTGGGCAGTTGGTGGGGGGAACTACAGCAGCTACGCAGGTGTAAAGCAGGGGAGGAGCCTGACAGCAGCTAAAATACTCTAACATGCACTCCCTCGCCAAAGCTCCATCAGGAGGCTTGTTGTCCATCTGTAAGATCCACCCTCCCCCAAGTTGTTCTCCAGTCTACTGGCTGCCACCACCAACTGGGTTCAGATAATACAGACTATGCCTTGGTAAATGTTTTTGGCAGTTTTAGGCATGAGTAAGGGTGCCTCCTCAGGATGACCCTCCTCCTCCCCCTCTACACAGGAAATCATTCTAATGCACAGTGCCCAAGTTTCATTTCCGTAGTCTTCTTCTTCATCCTTAGAGGGAAAATGTTTTTTGGAAAAAAAAAAGATCAGGGTTTGGCTGGGCATCTAGTCCAGTATTTAGCTCAAAATGATATTCCAACAGTATTCAGGTTCACATAAATTCATCTCAATTCAGTTCAGACTCAAATTCACTGTTGGTATTAGTCATCATATTATTAATCACAGTCTTTTACTGAGCCTTGCTCAGGGTTTGTTAGGAAGCACCTGTCTATGCCTTTTTCCAGAGGTTCAATTCTGCACCTTCCTTGGAAGGGTCACATCCTTGCCAAAACTCCATCGTGGGTGGTGGAACAATTTAGCTTGTGCATGCCCCCCCAAGAAATACATAGCTAATGATAAGAATGTACGGTGTCTAACTGGAAAGGGACAAAATGGTTCTAGTGACAAAATTATCTCTATCAGAGAGAAAAACTCTTCAGTGGGATTTTTTTCACAGCCTCCCATTCAGTGCTCTGAGGAGTTGCCTTGCAAATGTCCATTATTACTCTGCTCAGTCACACCCTAGGACAGCTGTAGCCCTCATTACTCATTTGTAATAATAGTAATACCTTGCATTTAATGTACTGCTTATCATATGTATGATATGTCCTATAACATTTATGATATATTTATTTACATTTAATTATAATTTAATGTATGTATTTTATAATGTACTGCTTTATCATATATGTATATATAGTACATTAAATTCATGATAACTTGATACCTATCTGTGAAGTAAATAATTAACCCAGCAGCCTTGAGTTACTCAAATCTTGTACGTTCTCAGAAGGGCCTACTTGTATGACTAGCCTTTGGCTGGCTCCTAGGAACTGAGGTCTTAGAACGTTCCCTATGCTACTAACTGATTAGGGCACTGTGCATGCTTGAGGTCTTGAACCACATTATACCAGCTTGTGTGGATAGTTTGTGTAAAAAATGTGATTTATGGTGAACACCTGGTTTCCTTCTGGGGGGTCTGAAGTTTCAGTAACTGCAGTCAGCACTGCAGTTACCCCAATAAAAACCCTGGACTCTTAGGCTCAAGCAAACTTCCCTGGAAGAAAACATTTTGCATGTGTTTCTGCAGTTCATTGCTGGGGGATTTAGTATGTCCTGTGTGACTCCACTGGGAGAGGACTCTTGGAAGCTTATACCTGGTATCCTCCAGCTTCTGCCTGATGTACCTTTTTCCTTTATTGATCCTGCTTTTTATTCCTTTGCTGTAATAAACTATAGCCTGACTATAAAAAAAAAAAAATGACCTTTCTAACAGGCAGCAGCTTGGATGGATCTCAAGGGGATTATGGTGAGTGAAAAAAAGCCAATCTCAAAAGGCTATATACTCTATGATCCCATTTATAACATTCTTGAAAAAACAAAATTATAGAGATGAAGAACAATTAGTGGTTGCCAAGGGTTAGGGACTGGGCAGAAGGGGTGGTGGCCATAAAAGGGGAGAGGGAGCCTTGTGGTGATGGAACAGTTCTGTCTCTTGAGTGCAGTGGTGGTTATATGAAGCCACACGCACACACATTAGTGCTTATAAAACTGGTGAAGTCTGAATGAGCTCTGTGGATTGTACCAATGTCCATTTCCTGGTTTTGATATTGTGCTGTAGTTATGCCAGATGTTACCACTGGGGGAGGCTGGGGGAGGGGTCACAGGACCTCCTGTACATTTCTTTGCAACCTCCTATGAATCTATAATTATTTCAGTTTCTTTTGTTTGTTTGTTTTAAATTACCTTTCTAAACCCACAAGTCCTGAGTGTTGAGATTCTGGTTCTGGAATGTCATAGACAATGAGAGAGGAAGGAAGGGAAGAAGCAATTTATTTCTTGTTGTGGAAGGTTTTAATAGACACACACACACACACACACACACACACACAGACACAACTGACCAGATGCAGCCATTCATCCCACTAGTGTGTGAGGCGCCCGTGTCTCCTGCATCTCTCTGCAGAGCAGCGTGAAGGAGCTCGTGATGATGGGATGGGTCTGCCCTAAGTGCCCAAGGAGCACTGCTCCTCGAGGGTGACCTCGCAGCTATACAAGCCTAGCTTCCGAAGAAAAGCCCATAGAGCCAGCTGCAGAAAATAGCTCCACCCTCCAGTGTACCTCTCTGGGCTTCTTAAAGCAAAAGCAAAACCTAGATTGTTCATTGAAAAGTACATCTATACGCATATTGTGAAACCTTCAGTTCTTACAAAGGGTGTGTCCCAAGTTCCCTCCCATCCTCACCCCTATGCTCAGTTGTTCTCCCAGGTACCTGCACTGCCAGTTGGATAGTTGATTTGACAGAACTCCATGCATGTATGTGAAATGTTTCTCTCTTACCATATGGAGTGTATAGAGTCATTCTATATCAACACTTACAGGCTGACCCTGTTCTTTTTTAACAGCTATATGGTGTCCTACCCAGTGAATATTCCATAGGTTATTAAACAGTCATCCACTGATGGGCATTTGAGTGATTTCTCCTCTTTTTCTGTTTTTTTGTGCTGCTTTGAGATGAGCCTCTTGTCCAAAATACAAGTTATTTAAAATGTGGTGATAAGATCTCCATTTCTGTTTCTCTGGCCATTTTTACAATTTCAACAGTGATTTATCTATCTTGGTTTTTGCCTCCAGCTTCTACCTCTTGTCATCTCCAAGTCTTCCATCAGTACTTTAATTGTGAGGGTCACAGCAAGGTGACCCTTTGCCTCTCTTAAGTTTCTGAAGTAACTCTAATCTTGAAGTATAGTCTACTACCATAAACCCATTTTTCTTTGTACAAATGGTGGTAAAATATTGTAGCTATATTGTTTTGCTGTACATATATGCTGTATTCATTAATTTCAACAAAACTGTAAATCTTGGGAATTCTCTGGCGGTCCAGCGGTTAGGATTCCACGCTTTCACCGCCAAGGGTGCAGGTTCAATCCCTGGTTGGGGAACTAAGATCTCACAAGGCACGCAGTGCAGCCAAAAAACAACAACAGCAACAACAACTGCAAATCTACAAATAATCTAGAAGTGTAGGAACACTTCTTGTAAGGGACGCTAAGATACTTGTAAGGGACAGTAAGACATCTGCTGATGCTCGGATGGTTTTATACATGAATGTGTATGCTGTGTCAGTGTTGTTATTTCAAAATAATGTCAACAGAACCCTTTCTGTGGGTAAAGGCTAATGTGAAGTAGCACCACTTCCTGTCCATTTCCTTGGAAGTGCCAGGGCTGGACAAGGCATGATGGGGCTGAGACACCACAGAGTCCCCAGGTCCTCCCCTGTGTGTATATGAGGATGGGCGTGGGGTGGAGACAGGCCTGAAGATGGCTGTCAGGAGAGGCCTGCCATCCACGGACACCATGACCACCCAGCGCTCACTCCGGGTGCCATGGTGGCGTGACGACCTCGCCAGCTCTCAGAGCGGGAGAGGAGGCTTGTTTCAGTTATTTCACGGGAAGGTCAGCGACAACAGCTCTCCAGAGGAGGGGCAGGAAGGGGGTGGGCTGAGAGCGACAGCTGGCCCTGCGTGGTGGCCTTGTGTGTGCAAGGGCCTTGCCACTTCCCAGCCTGTGTTCAGACTTTCTCCACATGCTTCCCAAAGGCCAGCTCTTGACCTGACCTGTGTCACGTAAAGAAACCATTGTATTTGCCTTGCAAATATTAGGTATTTTTACTACCCTAAAAAGAGCAGGAAGGCAAAAACACTACGTAGAACCTGGGGTAGTGAGTTTCTGTTCCTCCCTGCTGAGCAGGATGGCCCCACTCCCATCTATATGGAATCGCTGGCGGGGGCCCAGACCGCTATAAATAAGCATCCTGATTGCTCCAGGAAGGCTGGACTTCCTCATTTTTTTTAAAGTGGAATTTGTAACAGCTTCTGCCCAGAACATTTGTGTCCAATGTCCTTTCATCTCCCAGGCATCCTGTACAACTGCCATGCGGAGATTTTGGAATGCTTCCCACTGCAGCTGGGTCACAGGACAAGGCATGCTGGCCCAGCCAGCTAAAATAAAGAAGTAATTATCTTCCTTCTGTGACCTCTGTCTTGCGATATGAGTCTTAATAGGATCCCTTCTGAGGAACAAGCAGGAAGCTCCTTTCTGCTTCTGCCAAAAGGCACATCTGTTAGAAATGGAGTAGGTTCATTAGAAGCATGGGAACCCCAGGACACAGGGGCCAGATGGGCCCCAGGAATACATCTTTTATGCTACTTGATTCTCAGACCCCGATGGGCCTTCCCTTCCCCCAGGTTGACTAGCAGCACAGGGTTACAATAGGAGTGACAGATAGTAAAACATGGGAAGCTACAACAAATCTGTGATGCCTGCACAAGAACCAAGACAGAGGTCAACAGAACAAAATGGACCAGTGCTATTCAGAGTGGTCTGTAGACCTGAGGCTGGTCTAGGAACTGTCTCTAGGACAAGATAAGGAGCTTAGCAGGTACATCACCTGTGTCACTAAGCACATATTCGTGTAAGACTGACCATTTTTTTGGTAGCAAGAATTTCTCAATGAAGGAAGCAGTGTGTTGATTCATATTCTGGCCCGTTCTTCACCTCATCACAGACAGGCATTTTGAGTATCTTTGTAGTGAATAGTTCTGAAACCATCCCTAATATAATATATTGTAAAAGAAAAATCACAAACCAATAGGGAAGAGAAGGTTTATTCAACAGATTGGATTTGGAGAATTGACCAAGTATTTTTTAAGAATGTTTTTTCACATTATATGCAAAATAAATTATGGATAGATAAATTATGGATAAATGGGCCAGAAAATGAAACCTTAAAAAGAAACCAGAAGAAAAATCTTGAACTGATGTTATAGCATGGGAAAACTGTTCTTAAATATCTTTTCTAATTACAGAAGTAATAAGTATTCCTTGTAGAAAACCTATAAAATTTTGTTTGGAAATTTATGTTTATTCTTATAGTTCTAGTTATTCCATTTCACTCTGTATAATGTTCTGTTGAATAAATAGCTCACAATTTATTTATCTAGTCCCCTACTAATGGACATATGGGCTGTTTGAAGTTTTAATTATTTTTACTATTAAAAAAACGTCAACAATGCTTCAGTGAATGCTCTTGTAGCTGCCTTCTTCCTAATACTACTAAAGGCCTAGATGGAGGCAGTACATGAGAATTCCATTGTTTTACTTCCTCACCAGCATTGGTATTGTTTCAGTGGTGGTTTTTCATCATCATCAATAAATTTGTTTTTAATAGAAAGATCACCTATACTTCTGCCTCCCAGGGATAATGCTTGCTGCTATTCTGATGTATTTCCTTCTAAATTTTTATCTGTTTATTTAAATATTTACTAAAACTGTGGCCATACTATATATACTATTGTGTGTCATCCCTTTCCATGAAATTGATTATTAGTTTAAAATGTAGGAAAAAAGAGAATCCAAAGCTATATCTACAGCATGATCCTGGTGGTAGTTTGGTTTCATTTTGTGGAGTTGGTTTGTACATACAAGTATTCATTAAATATATTACATTAGTATCTTTCAAAATAAAAAGTTTAAAAGATGCTATCCATATGAACATGATTTTCTTCTTTGTTTTTAGACTTTTTACAAATTTTCTGTAAGGAGCATGCATTACTTTTATCATCAAAGAAAATAAAATAAAACATTGTCATTCACAGCCCAGTGTTCGGGACTGGCATTGGTGGGATTCATTCCCTCTGTCCCAGACTTGGCCTCAGACCATCCCCTGAGCTATGGGCCCGTCCCTCAAATGCATTTGCTGGTCTCAAGGCTAATAATAAGGGGGAGGTGTGCAAGGGCCACCCCACCTCCACCAGCCCTGGAAAAGCCATTCGCAGCGTGAGGGCTGTGCATCTGCCACAGCACCACCCCCAGAGTGGGCACACTGGCCACATGCACTTGCCCGCTTGCCCAGGGCTTGCCTCTGGGAGGACCAGGAGGCAGCGGGGATGTACCACACAACAATTGCCCAGGGATCTGTTTTCTGCTCTGTGTATTTCCTGCCCATTTGGGGGCATCTTTTGTACTCATGAGATCAACAGAGGCTTGGAAATCAAACTTTCCCTGCTAGGAAGCCCCTGGTTGAAGTCCCGAAGCACTGACAGTTGGCCCTGAGCAGCTCTGGATGGTGAGCCCCCTCTGCTTTGGGAGCTGCAGCGTGAAGCACTCTGGGAAGAGAGACTGGAGAGGGTTTCATTCCTCCCTGCTTCCTTGGGTTTGACCCACCCTGAGCCAAGGACAGCTCTTTCCAATTTGGTAATGGCGGGAGCCCCTCCCGAGAAGTTTAGCGGAAAGGTTGAGCGCCCTCTGAGTAGGTCCAGAAGGAGCGCCCCGCTGTTCTCAGCATGTTGGCTCTGGTGATTATGAGTAAAAGTACTCTCAGGCCACAAGTATTCATGGGCCAGAAAGGAAGCAAATGTAGCTCATTACTTTGGGATCCACTCTCAGAAGCACAAAGGATTCCTTCACCAGCAGGACTGCAGAGAGACTGAGTAAAATCAGCAGCCTTGCTTTTGCAAATGCACTTGAGAACAGTGTGTCTGTCCATCTTTATGGCTCTGGGTGTCGTTTGAAAAAAAAAAGAAAAAGAAAGCTACCTATAAACTGGGACGATGAGCCAGGCTGAAGGAAGTAGGGGGCACCTGGTAGGCTGTGGAAAGCCATGGTGTGGCCTCCTGGGGCCTCAGACGGCTCCAAGCCAGGCTGTGTCAGGGCAAACGCTTTATTACGTGCTCCCGAGGGCCTCGTATGTGCTCAGTGACTCTCTGTGCCTTGGCGTTGCAGGCCTGGCGCTGGTGCCGAGGAAGCTGTGTACCCACTACGCCTGGGACACCAGTGTGCTGCTTCAAGCCTGGCCAGCTGTGGACCCGCAGTTCCTCCAGCAGCCCGATGTCGTACAGATGGCGGTTCTGGTGAGTGTCTCCCGCAGCCCCCAGGGCCAAGGCGAACCAGCCACACACACACGGATGGGTTTGGAAGTTTCTCGCCAGGCCTTTTTAGCCCACCCAGCTCTCCGCCCAACCCTCCAGCCTGTCTTCCTTTGCCAGCACCTTCAGTTTTGAAGTTACCACATACCAAAAGCTTGTGAGCATAAAACTTGTGGCCAGAAAGTGGAAAGTATCAACCTGTCCTGCATTATAGGTTCTAATTGTCTTCCTTTCCAACCGTGTTTCAATCTCTCTAAATTTCATTCAGCTGCTCTAGGCTCTTGGAGGGGGTAGGGTGATGGTGAGGAGGTGGGCAAGGAACACCTCGCTCTGCAAAATATATTTCAGAAAGGCTACATGAAATTTATTTTTTGGTAAATTGCGTCATTTTAAATACATAAAAGTAGTTGGTTATAGTTTATAGAGCAAATAACTCTCCTATAGTTTATCCTTATGTAATTTTTATGTATTTAATTTGTTTAATCTGAGACCCATTATGAGGAATATCTCTTAAATATGCTGATGTGGCTGAAGAGGGAAAGAGAACACGGGGTGGACCTTTTAGTCTGAACCACACGTGGGCCAGCTAACTTACATCCCAAGTTTAATTTAACTCTCACCACCCTAAAAGATAGGCATAGCTCTTCCCATTTTTTTCAGCTGAGGACACAGGCTCAGAGAAGCTCGTCACCTTGCCCACGTTTATTTGTTTATTCCTCAGTCATTATCAAGTTACCTATGCTATCAATACATCAGGCACAGTGCTAGGCTCTGGGGACACAAACTGAAATGCAAAAAACAGGGTCCCTGCCCTCACGGAGCTTAAAGCCTGGTGGGAAAGATAGGGGAAAAGAAGAAGGAAAGAGAAAAATAAACAAAATAATTGCAAACTGTGGAAAGTACCACAAAGTAATCACCCAGGGGCTGAACGGGAGCCGGGCCTGCCAGGCCCTACATGCTGCGTCTGCAAACCCTGGGCCCTGCGGGCAGGTCCATGTTGAGAAAGACAGTTTCCCCCAGGAGACTGGCTCCGTCACAGATGCTCTGTCTCCATACCACCTCCCTGACACTTAGTTCCTCGCTGCCTCCAATTCGCCCCCACTCCCATGGAGGGGAGGAGGGGGGCTGCCCTGCTAGGCTTCTTCCAAAAATCCTCAAAACCGAAACCAGCCTGTGGCACAGAGAGGCGATTTCTTTAACTTGAATAATGTTTCTAAGAAATAACTATCTGTGTACCCCTAAGAACTCGTCCTCAGTGCAACTGAGAAATGCTAACCTGAGACACTGAAGTTTTAATCTGTGAAAATGTCTTTCCATTTTAAATTACCACTGAAGAAAAGAAATTTAGTTTTGATAATTGGTAAAATAATTTCAGATTATCAATGAAATAAAAATCCAAGATTTAAAATGTGTGGAGGACTCCCTGCAAGTACACCCGACTCAAGAACCTCTGGGTTGGGGCACTGTGCCATGTGGCGGGACTTCTGTCAAGGTCTGTGTTCTGTCTCCACATGATCTCACTTGGTGCCATGGCCAGAAATAGAAGTTGCAACACAGAACAGTGTAACTCAGTGTAATTCAGTTCAGCCGTGCCCGTGTGCTCTGAGCCCAGAGACACTACATCGTCTTCATGGAGCCCAGCACCCAGGAGGGACAGTCTGGGAAGGTACACGCGTTGTCATGCACACCGAGAGTTTGTGTAGCCTCCAGGTTAAGATGTAAGAGCTTGGGAGTTGGACCATCTCAGTTTTGCAAAATACTTAATTTCTCTAAGCCTCAGTTTCCTCAGTTAGAAAACACAGGGCCTGCCTTACCTGGTTGTTGAAAGAATTAGATGGGATAATGCCAGGAGGTACTTAGCCTGCTTCTGGACACACTAATGACAAAAGCCACTAACACACAGTGAGTACCGACTAAGAGGCAGGGACTGCCCTTAGAACTTTCCAGATACTAACTCATTGACCCCACACAACAGCCCTGTGAAGCAGACCCCGCCGTTTTCCCCATTTCACAGAGGAGGCAGATACATGCCTAACCGCATCTTGCAAGTGAGGAAACAGTGGCAGAACAGGGCTTAATAACTCACTCGGTAAATGGTAACTGCTGCTAGCATCAGCATTGCGCCTCTGGCAGCTGGGGGATTGGAGAAGGCATCCGAGGAAAGGGATGTGGACCTTGGCTTTGAAAGAGGAGCAGCATTTCCCTAGTGGAGAAAGGAGCAAAGGCGGGGGAAGTCCTCACTGGACCGTGAGCCATGGAGGAGGTGGAACAGAGGCAGAGGCAGAGGCAGGGCAGCACTGGAGAGAAGGCCAGACTCCATCCCGAGAGGTTGGGGGCTGGCAGGGAAGAGAGAGGGTCCACGGGGTCATCCCATCTCCACCACTTGCTGGAAAGGGGCCTTGGGTAAGTGGCTTCACCTCCTATCCCTTAGCTTTGCCCTCTGTGAATCGGGGATGGAACGGCTGTGACCTACCTCACAGGCTTGTGGTGGGGATAAACAGGTTCACTCAGGTGGATGGTGGAGCACAGTGCCTGGCACAGAGTGAGAGCTCAGACAACGTGAGCTTTTATTGTCATTAGCCATTGCAGGGCTCCTGTCAGTGAGTAGTGGTGGATGGGGCTGGTGGATAGCACTTGTGGCCAGGGGCCCTCCAGGCAGCTGTTGGAAAAGTCCAAGAGAACAATGCAGAGGCCCGGACCAAGGCTGAGCGATGAAGTGGAGGTGGCAAAGCTGGAGGGGCGGAAGCTTGCAAGGCCACCAAATGGGGACTGGGAGACCTTTCTAAAGTCAAGCAGCCGCTGTTTAAGGTGATGTCTTACTTGTCTCCCACCCAGTGATCTAGGCTAATGCAGCCCATAAAAATGCCACTAAATTCTACAGAAATCTGAAAAGATGAAGTGGATGATTAAGGGATCCTGGATAATGTGCTTGGGTTGAAACTTCAGAAGTTATTCCTGGTAATTTTTCATAACACAGTGACTTTATTTTCCTAGTTAAAAACAGGAGCATTCGTGAAAAAAACGTACGCGTTCTTACAGGAGCGATGGGATGGAGGATTTGAAGCACGGCTGCTCAGAAGCTATTTGGGTCATGTGTCGCTTTCCTCGGTGGCAGTATCAGTTCATATTTGATGTGAAGTTTATCCTTATGAAACTAACATTCAGTGAATACCACTACGGCTAGAACCGTACTGGCCCATTTTAGGCAAGAGTTGTGTGTGATGTGGGTCCAGCTTCCAGGTGGTCAAACTTGAGCGCCCCCTTCTGGAACCAGTCGTCAGGGAGGGAGGTTGCCTACACGCCCCAGAAATTAGTCCACGTGAGATCTAGGTAAATCCTCGGTGACACCCCCTGTAGCCAGATCTGAACTTGATTTGAGCTTCAGTAACACAATAATCCCTCTACCCCCGGATACAGCCTAAGCCATCTCATGCTGAGGATTTTTGACATAGTTTCCACCACAGCTGTGATGGGGCAGCACTCAGGAAATACAAGGTGGCGCCCTCTCCCTCTCCTTATCCGAAGTGTTCAGGCGTTAATCCTACCCATCTAAGTGCACTTTGTTCTTCCTGGAAGCTGGGTGCTGCCTTTTCTTTCTCTTTTCCCGTACTCCCTCCCCACACAGAAGCAGCAGTACCCTTTAGGGGCAGTGGGTATTGATGTCTGGCTGCCTGCCACTCTCAGGACTTTCCTCATTGTTTGTCTCGGCTTTTCACCTTCTCAGATCAACAACAAAGCCTGCGGCAAAATCCCTGTGCCCCAGCAAGTTGCCCAAGACCAGGACAAAGTCCACGAACTGGTTCTCCAAAGTGAACTGGGTGTCAGGCTCTTACAGGGGCGAAGCATCAAGAAGACCTTCCTCTCCCCCCGAACCGCCCTCATCAACTTCCTGGTGCAGGAGTGACTGCAGGGACGCTGCGGCTACCATGAGGGCTTGAGGCACCTCCTCCAGGTCTGGGATGAAGGAAGGAGTCTGGGGCCCAGGGGCAGGGAAAAACCAAATGCCTTTTTTTATATATATACATAAATTTTATTTATTTATTTATTTATTTATGGCTGTGTTGGGTCTTCGTCGCAGTACGCGGGCTTCTCTTTGTCGTGGCTTCTCTTGTTGCGGAGCACGGGCTCTACGCATGCAGGCTTCAGTAGTTGTGGCACGTGGGCTCAGTAGTTGTGGTTTGCGGGCTCTAGAGCGCAGGCTCAGTAGTTGTGGCACACGGCCTTAGTTGCTACGTGGCATGTGGGAATCTTCCCGGGCCAGGGCTTGAACCCATGTCCCCTGCATTGGCAGGCGGATTCTTAACCACTGCACCACCAAGCCCCAAGCCCAATGTCTTGAATGTCTGCCTTTGTACTCTGACGGGCTGGCATCAACAGGGTGCCTCTGAGGTGTGGCCTGGTGCAGGGGTGAAGGTGGGTGGAGGCAGAGGAGAAATATGAGTGAAGCGGGTTGGGGACCCTGTACCTTCCTCCACCATTGCAGGGTGGAGGAAGCATCTAGCCCCATAGGAAGCCACCAGAGAGTCAGCTGGGTGGGAGCGAGAAGGTGAATTGAAAAGCAAGTGAGGATGAGCACGAAGCCTCTCGAGCAGCCTGGGAGCTTCTGGACCCCAGAAATTGCACTGCCTTAGGCAGGTGTTAGGAACATGAGGCTAAACTGAGGAGGCACAGGGGCTCAGGAGCAGCGTGGGCAGTCACTGTTGAAACGGTGACAGAGCCTCAGCATCGTGGTGGATTGTCTCCCGCCTTCAGGCTAGATGGAGAAGCCATTTGGGTCGTGTCCAAATATCCATATGCGGACTGGACACTGGGGTGTTCGGAAGTTGCTCGGGGGAATTCCCCGGTGGTCCAGTGGTTAGGACTTGGCGCTTTCACTGCCGTGGGCCCGGGTTCGATCCCTGGTCAGAGAACTAAGATCCTGTGGGCTGGCGCAGCCAAAAAAAAAAAGAAGAAGAAGTTGCTCGGAATCAAAAGGCAAGCAGGGCTAGTCTGTCTGCCAGCACTCCCACCACTTCTCAGCCCTGCCGTGCGGGCTGTTTCAACCCCAGCCCAGCTGGACTTGCCTGCCGGGCCTTCTCTGATCCTGGTACTCAGGCTCTTGGATGAAGTACCACTTCCCACTGTGACTGGTGAGCAGCGCTTCCTAACCACTCCCTCAGGGTGTAAAATTTGCTGTGAAGTGAAGCAGAACGGAGCTGGTTCCAGCCTCGGATGGAACCAATCTCGGAGCCCGCTGCAGCTCAACAGGGAGTCTGCTCATGTGCGCCGCAGATGGTGATGCCGCCATGGATGTGGCCCCCAAAGCCAGTCATTAGGAAGAGCAAGTCCACCGCAGGGGGTGGGACTGATGCCACCCAGGCCTCTCCTCCTGTGCTTGAGCCACAGCAGTTGGCTGCCAGGGAGACCCTGTGTGATTGTATATTAGGGTGATGCTGGGTTTCTGTGAAGTCAGCTATCAGGTGCTCTTACCAGAACTGGCCTAAGCCACTGATTACTATTTAATAGGGGGAGGAGGAGGAGAATCTAGCCATTTGGTGACACTGAAAATCTGTATTCATTCTCTGATGCCTTTTTCTGAAGTAGCCTCAGATGTGGTCCCCTGCACTTCAGCAGTTAACAGATGACTTTTTTTAATGGAATAAAATGTTTGTCATGTATGACTTTGGGACATATGTGTGATCCTGGAATAGCCACCATATTCCAATTCTGGGAGTTAATCAGAAACAGATGGAGGTATTCCATCGTCATCTGAAGCACTGGCTATGTGCCTGACTCCACGTGGACTGTTATAAAGTGGGATGCATGCGGAACTTACAGAACATGGTAGACCATACTGACTCAGGAACGTTAGTAGCAGCAACTAAGTCACTTGGCTCAAACTTAATATTCTGCCTGATCCCCATGCCCAGAAATCCTGGTTTAATTGATCTGAAGTGCACTTGGGCATCTGGGAATCTTAAAAGCGTCACAGGTGATTCTAATGGACAGCTAAGTTTGAAAACCACAGGATTAATTGATGCATTTGAACCATATGTCTAACTAGTCCTTTCTCTCCCTAACCTTCAGCTTAACTGGGATGAATTTGGTAACGACCAAAACACAATGAAGTAGAGCTGGGAAAGACTAGGACCAGAAGGGAAGGCAGGGGCCGGAACTCTGGAGCAAATATTTAAGACGTTCCTAGAGCTGACTTGAGTGTACACAATCCAATTCCATGTACCAACAAATGTGGATTAAATATAAGTGAACAGATGAGGATATTTGGTACAAGGAGTTGAGTGAGTGTTTTTGCTTGATTGTCTTGTTTATTCCAGAAGTAAGGTAAGTGGTCTTGAGTCTGTCAACAAGATGAGTGTAGGGAGCCCTTTGTCTGCACATAATCTGACCAGAGCAATGGATGAGTCCAGCCTCAAGGCCACTGGACTAACCAGCATGTCTTTGGAGACCTTTTTCTCCAAGAGGATAAAACTTTTAAAAACAAGAGCTCATTGGTACTACTGAGATGGTTGGTGTAATGGAAAAATTGAACAGAAAAATCTGATCCCTGGGGTGGGAAATGATCTCAGTCCTTTATTAACTGCCTTGATTAGGTCAAAAACTGGACTCAACAAGTTCACTTGCATTATGTCATTTAATTTCCACTAAAACTCTAGAGGGAAGGCATTATTCTCTCATAAATATGAAGATCCCCAGGTTCTGAGGTTCAGTAATTTGCTCAGTTTCCACAGCTAAGTAGAAGAACCGAATCCAAGCCCAGGTCCTCTGGCCTCCAAATGCCCTTATGCCATCCACTGTGTCTACCAGTACCCTCACCTAATTGCACATCTTGCTTGAAATCGGGAAAATTGAGATATTGGCTGGAAGCTTGGGGCTTACTAGGGAAGCCTCGTGACTGAATGGAGTGGCCATTATTCTTGTTGCCTTTGCTGCCTTGGCTTGGGGTTTACTGACTGATGGCCTGTGGCTGCTGGGGGCAGATGACCCATTGGTGTGAGCTAGAGGTTTGGGGCCACATAAAGAAGTCCACCAGAAATCCTTGCAAGCCACTCATGGCCCACAGGCTTCTTGGCAGGCCAATGCTCAGACAAGATGGCCTCCAAACCAAAAGCTGAGGATCGGAAGTTGGCTTTGGTTTTCATTTCCAGGTGGTTTGATTCCTGAACTGAGCCCAAGTCAGGGTTGTGAGGCCACTAGTGCACACGGACATGCAGCAACATGCAACTGGGCTGATGACATTTCTGCTGGGCCACAGTTGGCCATTACTCAGGCCAAAGAGGGCATGGTTCCTGCACCAGCTGCCCTGGCCTCCACCACCAGCTGCCCTCTTTGTCTTTCTCCTCCTAGGAGGGAAGGAAAGGAGGCAGACAAGGCTACAGGGTCATTCTGTGCACCAGGAACCGTGCAAGGGGTTTGGCTGGTGCTCTTAAATCCTCACAGCAGTGCTACAAAGTGGGAATTATGACCCACATCCTATAAAGAAGGAAACTGAGGCCTAGAAAAGTATAGCAAATGACCTACATCCTGCCACTGATAACTGCTCGAGCCAGGATTCGGCCCCAGTTCTGCCTTTCTGTTCACAGCTCATGCTTTCTCTGCAGCCCCACCCTCCCTTCCGGGAGGGAAGAAGTGGGATGTCTTGGGAGGAAATACAGCTCTTTTCTTGTTCTTTCTGTCCCGGGATTTCTGAACTGGAGCTCTGGCATGTATGTGGCCCCGCAGACTGGAGCCCCACACTCATGATTCACCTCCCCGCAGACCCTCCTTAAAGAAGGGGGCTGGGCTTTTGTACCCGGAATCCGTCCATCACTGGCTGTGGACCAACACCGGGTGGAGGGGGATAGTTAATAATTTCCTGGGCATCTTGGGATGAAGGCACTCCCACTGGCTCAGGGAAGGTTTCCAAAGAGGAGCACAGCTGAGCCGTCGGCAGCCAGCATGCACGGGAGCTGCGGACAGGCACCCCTGCTTGTGGGGAGGACCCGGGTGGAGCACCCAAGGCGACCACCACAAGGAGAGAAGGTGAGAGTCCTGAGAAGCAGTCCTGAGAAGCCTGAGAAGCAGCGCGTCCGTGGGTGAGGAAACGCTCTAGACAGACGCAGAGTCACAAGAGACGTGGATGAACGTAGGATGGAGTGAGGACAAGCTGAGCTGCCTTGGGCCTGCCTTGATGCCCTGGGCTGGGTGGCTCCAGGCATTGCTGCTACATTCAAGGCAGCGGGTGAGACCGAACCGGAAGACGTCATTCCCCTTTTGCAGATGACAGAACCATGGCTCACACAGGCTGTGACTTACTTAAGGTCCTACAGTAAGTGATGGAGTATCCTGACCCCCATTCTGTGCTCATTCCACTCAGGGGCCCCTGCCCTTACCCTGCAGGAAAAGCCTGGTGGTACTGCCAGGCAAAACTTAGCTCAGGAGGTAAATATTCTTAATTGTGGAAACCATCGGGGTAGACAAAATGAGTAGAGTCTGTACTCCCGTTTCTTCCTGTGAGAAGAGCAAGCAGAAAACATCTGTTTCATGGGCTGAGTCCCTGTCTGAAGCTCAGAGGGTGGGCGGCCAAAGGCTCTCATCCAAGCTGATGAGTCTGGAGATTGGAATCTGTGGTGACCAACAATGAGCAAGGAGGAATCCCCCCAGGGTGGGTGGGCAGGCAGTGCTGGCAGGGAGGCGGCAGCCTGGAACGGCTGGGGAAGGGCCAGTCCTGTGGGCAGCAGCCTCGGATCCAAGGGTGGGGCCAACAGCCGTCCAGAACGGTTGACCTCACTCCAGGTCTTCATTGCGTCTGCCCACGTGAGGGAGCGGATGCACAGATAACGAGGCCCTGCGGGGGTGCGGAGCCAGGCCTGCTGGAGTCACGCGCCTGGAACCCAACAGTCATGACTCACCTCCATGCGCCTCAAGCCCTGAACTTGAATTCCAGTTCTCGTCCGGCTTCTGGAAGAGCAGGCCTGTGCCAGACACCCAGTGATACCTGAGATGCCCCGATAGCAGCAGCAATAATAACATTTACCACTTACCGAGGACTAGTTATGTGCCAGGCCCTGTTGTAAGAGCCTTACCACAGGAGGGGCCCAGCTCAAGACCACACGGGAGGCTGGCAGAGCCGTGATTCCCACCCAGCTCCACCACATTGCTTCCCAAAGGCCTTGATGCAAACCAGCCCTGAACCTCCTGGGTTTTCCAAGACAGCCCTGATTTCTGGCTCTCAGAGTACCCTAGAACCTGCCACGCCCACACTTCCTGATCTGAGGACACCTGGGTGAGCACCTCCCTGGTACCCAGGGAGAGGTCTGGGCTTTCTCTCTGAGCCTGGGACTGACCACTCCCACGGAGCCCTCACCTTTGAGCCCCATCAGTGAGACCTAGAAGTCAGGGGGTCAACTTTGCTCTGCTCCACATACTGCGAGGAAAATCCCATGGAAGGGGAGACCTGGCCTGGGCCTGTGGGCACAGCGAGAGCTGCCTGGCCTCACAACAGCCAGGCCGGTGTCTTCCCCAGAACATCCTTTCCTCCGCCCACAGAAGAACCTCATCTGGGATTACTTAGGGGTGGTTCGCCCCAGCCCCCCCAAAGGTGGACTCGCCTGCCACACCTGCTGCAGCTGCACCCTCGTGGGCTGCCTCAGGACCAGGAGAAGAACCGGGCCTGGGCAGGGATCCCCTTCCTCAGACACTGTGAGGTGAGGGGCGAGTGTCCAGTGGGTATAGCGGACACTGTGGGATCAACTGGGGAGGCGGGGCCACCCAAAAGGTGATATTATTCACTGAACCTGGAATGTCATTCATCAGGGAGAAGGCAGCTCCCTTCCAGTAGAAACAGGGCCAGGGTGGGCCAGTGGGGCTCTGCGAGGTGGGTTCCCCAGGGGGCTCGCTGTCAGTGGGCAGGACACAAGGCAGCCACCATGTGGAAATAGGCTGAAAAGCCAGATGTCACCAAGTATCTCCATGATTAGATGTCAGTTAACCTGTTAGTTATCAGATAACATGTTAGCTTTCTAGTAATATCTTAATAGATTTTTATTACGGCCTGAATGTTTGTGGCCCCCTAAAATTCATATGTTGAAATCGTACTTCCAAATGTAATGATACTAGTAGGTGGGGCTTTGGAGGTAACTAGGTGAGGTCATGAGGGTGCAGCCCTCGTGGGTGGGATTAGTGTCCTCATGAGAGTCACAAGAGAGCTTGCTTCCTCTCTGCGTTCTGCCACGTGAGGACACAAGAAGTCAGCAGTCTGCAACCCGGAAGAGGGTTCTCACCAGAGCTCGACCAAACTGGCACCCTGATCTCAGACTTCAGCCTCCAGAGCTGTGAGAAATAAATTTCTGTTGTTTATCAGCCATGCAGTCTATGGTACTTTGTTACAGCAGCCAGAACTAAGACACTACTAACATCTTAGGAGTCAGTTCCCCTCTTAGTGAGTGCAGTAGACCTCAGTTACAAGTTACCTCATGATTACCTGCAACCCCTTAATTGTGCACTAACACCTTAGTGGTCTGCCAGTATCTTGATTGTCTACCAATCATCTTTAGCAATAATTTTTCAAAAATTATCAGCTGTTAGTGTAACTATAACAGATAAACCCCTAAGCCGCAGTGGGCTCACTCAGCAAACTTTATTTCTCATTCCCTAAGTCTAATCCTCTGGAGAAGGGAGCAGGGAGGGATCCTGTTCCATCCCATTCCAGCTTGATGGAGGGACCCAGGCTGAAGGAACCTCCACCACCTTCACCTCTTGGCTCTCAAGTTGCCCTGGACGTCGATATCCAGCCCTCAGATATGGGCAGAGAGAGGTGGAATTTCAGAAGGTGGTTTTATGGGCTGGGTCTGGAAATGGCCATACATCACTTCTGCCCACTTTCTCTTGGCCTCAGGGGGCTGGGAAATGTGGTCCCGGCTGGGCAGCCCCTTCCCAAGAACAACTCTGCCTAAGGGAAGGGGAACCCAAATCTTCGGTGGGCAGCCACCTGCCTCCACCACCTGAACAATCTTTGCTTTTAAATTCTTGGCTGTCTGTGTAAATCTGTTATCTTCTAAATATCTCAGTTGTCTGCTGACACCTGGGTATATAGGCATCTCCTGAGTGATGACTGTTCACCTTCTAAGTGTGTGAACGCTGCTGACTGTGGCTCTGAAATAACTCATTCATCACCTGCCTGCTGATGCCGGCCCTGCGCTCTGTCCTGGACTCCAGGCCTCACTCCAGAAATGTATGAAATCACAGATCTGCTTTGTGCCACTTTATAAATGACTGATTTTTACTCCAAAGGTCCGTTTATTGGTCTCTAGTTCTCCCCACTTTCTTCCTCCATGAGATTCACACATTGATTAATGGAGACAGTTTGGAGTGTTTTGCTGGTCTGGAAGAAGTGGGACATTTTAAAAGGTAGAGAAAGGCAGGTTTCCCACATGCCCTGCTGGAAACCTGGGAAATTCTTCAGATTCCTGTTTCTGAAGGGTCAGGGCTGTTTATTAACGGTAGAAATGTGACACAGCCCTAAATGCTTCACCTTGTTTTGGTCCTGGAGACTTACACCCCCACCCCACCCCATCCCACCTCACACACACACACACACACACACACACACAAACTACACACGCCACACACACACACGCCACACACGCACACGCCACACACACACACACCACACACACACGCCACACATGCCACACACACGCCACACACACACCACACGCACACACGCCACACACACACACATACACACACACTCCTCAGACCACATACACACACGTCATACACACAGCCCATACACAACACACACATACCGCATACACACACACCCCACATATACACACCCACACCTCAACACGCACACACCCCCACACACACACATATAGAGATACCACACACACATAACACAATACCACACATACTGCACACACACCCCGCGCCATACACGCCAGCATACAACACATGCACAAGCCCACAGCCAGAAGCCTGCTTTGGGGGAGGTAACTGGTAACTTGGTTTTGCCTGACAGAGGATGAGCTTCACATCAGGTGACTAGGAGTGTCGTGGGGAGGGCAGTTTAGTCTTGAGGATTAATCCAAGCCACAGCTGCCAGTCAGGGAAGGGCCTGAGGCTGGGGCCAAGGTGGACAGTTACACAGGGAGGCCCCCATCCTCACCTGTGCTCAGGTGACACCATCACCGGAGGCATCAAACTGCAGGGAACCCTCCTGTGACAGCACCCACCTATGGTGGGAGTCGTCTGTATTGTTGGTGGAAGCACAGTAATAAGTTGGGACTCTACTGCATATTAAGCTTAACTTTGTGCAGAGATTGAGCTCGGCAAATGGCGGGTGAGATGGGGGACCCTGGAACTCGGCTTGGCTGGAGTCCCCGCCCTCCCAGGTACTGGTCCTGAGAGCTCAGCGGGCCGCTTAACCCCCCGAGCCTCCGTCTCCTCACCTGGGGAAGTGGGGATGACAGTTTTAACCTTGGCGTTGTTGCGAGGGTTCGATGCGTTCATGTATGTAGAAAGGCTGATGACTCGGCCAGTGTTCTTATGATTAAATGCTTTATCCCATTTAATCCTCACCAGACGTGCTGTGAGGAGGTTAACAAGCAGGGCCCCACTTTACAGATGGGCAGACTGAGGCTTGGAGCTGTCGGGGAACCTGCCTGAGGTCGCCAGCTGGTGAGTGTCTAGAGGTGGGTGCTGTTGGTTTCCGTTTCATGATCTGGGTGCTGATGGCAGAGTTTATGAGGATTTGTTGAGCTGTACGCTTAATGTGTATGCATTTTCGGAATCTGTATTTCCGCAAATGTTCACTTTTTTTAAGAAGTCTATATAAGCTACAAGGATATATTGTACAACACAGGGAATACAGCCAATATTTTATAATAACTATATGGAGTATAACCTTTAAAAATTGTGAATCACTGTATTGTACACCTATAACTTATAGACTATTGTACATCAACTATACTTCAAGAAAAAAAAAATCTATAACACCAAGTGCTAAAAGCAAAAAAAGCCAGTCATGACCTACCCGGCAGGACCCTGGGCCAGCCTCCCACAGCTCAGAGGCTCCACGTGCTCGCAGTTAACCCACCCCACAGGGATGGTGCCCACCAGGATGCGCGAGGTCATGAGCTCTGGTACACAGTAAGTGCTTAGCACAGGATAGTTCCTTTCTCTTCCCCTTTTCCCCACTTTCCTGGCCTGAGACAGGGCCCTGCGGAAGGGAGCAGAGGAGAGGAGGGTTCAGAGACCTGACCTTGGTTTCCCCATTTCCCCTCCCAGAGCCCTCCCTTTCCCTGACCACTGCCAGGTGGTCACAGGTGGGGCAGGTGAGCTGAGGCACAGCCCCAGGGCCGGGGCAGGGGTCAGAGGTCTGGGCAGGGGCCTGCCTAGGGTAACGACAAACACGAGCCTCCCAGAGGGTGGCCTTGGGGGTCAGGGAGAGGTGGGGGCAGGGGCGGAGGGGTCTTCGCTTCCCAGATCCCATCTCGTTTTTATCCAGGTGCTGATCTTTCAGTGCAAGAGCTAGGAATGTGAGTTGGAGGCCTCTCCCCACGCACTCTACCTGTGCCCCTCCTCCCCGCAGGAGCTCCGGGACAGATTCCAGGTGAGGACAGAATACCAGGTCACCCGCAGAGTTGAGCTCCCCCGCATCTGTTACTGCAGCCCCACAAGCTGCCATAAACCTCTGATCAGCCGTGCTTTGCTCTGTGCTGTGCTAAGCAAAGTGTACCTGGAAATGAATAAGACGCCATCTCCACATGATGGGTCCACTCCCTCCCACCGCTGCCTCGCCACACTCCTCCGAGGTCACTCTGCTCCAGAAACACTGGCTTCTTTGCTGTTCCCCGGGCACACCGGGCACACTCCTGCCTCAACATCTCAGACTTGGAGTCCCTCTACCAAGAAAGCCCCTCCCCAGATCGCTCCTTCTCTCACCTCCTGCTGGTCTCTGTGCTCGTAAGGTCTTCCCTGACCATCCTATACCAAATACCACCCCATCCCCAGCATCCCCTACCCCCTAGCAAGTAATGACACAGTTTGCATATTTATCTTATCATTTGTCTCTCCTTCCAGAAGGTCAGCATCGTGAGGGCAGGGACTCACGCGGCCTTATTTTATTTATTTACAGCAATTTTAGTCTCTGTTGTGTCTCAGACCCAGAACACCGTCAGGCACACAGTAGGTGCTAAGTAAATATTTGCATGAATGATTCTAGTCCTAAGTGGGCTCGGTGACCTTGAGCAAGTTGTTAAACCCAGCAGAGGTTTTTATTTCCTTAATTACAAATTGAGGGAATTCCCTGGCCGTCCAGTGGTTAGGGCTCCACTCTTCCACTGCAGGAGGCACGGATTCGATCCCTGATCAGGGAACTAACATCCCACATGCCATACGACGGCGAGGCCAAAAAAAAAGCCAGCTGGTGGGTGAGATGGGCGTCCTGGAAGGGAAATCTGCTGAAAATTGTCTGGGGATATTTTGTAAACTAGAAACTGTTGAGCAGCTCTAAGTAACAGTCTGGGGGTTTCTCTGCCAGGGGAACAAAAGGACAGCAACCGGATGGTTTCCTGCTCTTTCAGTTAAGACTTCAGTTCTGGCCTCTCTTGCCTGGGCTGCCACAGAGTCATTGTTAAACGTTAGTCATGGGGCATTATTGGAGCACATCAGCCTCTTGCAAATATGGTTTGTGTGTGTTTTAAAGTCTTGGTTGTCAAGAGCTGGGCTGGCCCTAAGGACTGGAAGCCCTCAGGGGAGAGAGCTTCAAGCAAAGGCCGCAGGGAAACAGTGAGAAGGCAGTGAGTTGCTGCTGGCGGAAGTGCTGTGGGTTTATTTTTAAGGCTGGAAAGGAGAGGTGAGGGAGCAAAATGTGATGCAGTAATCGGGGCCCAGCAGTCCCTGGCCTGTTGCTGGATATTTCCCCTGAGGAAGGAATGAAAAGGAACTAAGGTTTCTATTTATCATAAGGCTGGGGCCAGAGCCCACGGGAGCCAGGCAGGGGAGATGGGCGGGGGACAGCCATAGACCAAAAAGAGCCTGTTGCTGTGTTGGTGGTTGCGGACGCTGGCTGTGGATCACAATGACCCTCTCTGGGCCAGAACCAAAAAACCACTGGACAGTAGCATAATGCAAGACTGGAAAACAGTGACCCATGGGCCAAATCTGGCCCACCACCTGTTTTTATAAATAAAGAGTTTTATCGGAACACTGCCATGCTCGATTATTTATGAATTTTCTATGGCTGTTTTTGCAGAGTTCAGTAGTTGTGACAGAGACTCTGTGGCCCACAAAGCCTAAAATATTTATTATCTGGCCCTGCACAGAGAAAGTTTGTTGAACCTCAGAATGATGGGAGGGACGCTGGGCTTGGGGTGTCTGAAAACCTGTCTTAAGTTCTGGTGCACCCGTTTCCCATCTGGTGCCCTCAGGCAAAGCTTAAGCCTCTCCAAGCCTCAGTTTTTCTACCTGTGAAACTGGGTGTTAATGCTCATTCTACCTACTTGTCATGAGTGTTGAATAGATAATATATTTATTATATCTCCTTGTATTATTTTTCATGGGTATTTTAGACATTACAACGTGCAACCTTAACCAATAATAGTCTTCCTTGAGTTAATGTTGTAATCACTTCACAATGGACAAATTGAACTGTTCTGACAGAACTCTCCCCTCCTGTCCTTTTTGTCAAATTATTGTCAAATTATGAGCTATTGTCAAAATTATTTATACATATGTTATAAATCCCACACAAATTGCTTATTAGTTTTGCTTTAAAAACAACAAAAAATAGTCTTTTATATTTACCCAAATACTTACCATTTCTTATATTCTTGATTCTTCCTGCAGATCTGGGCTTCAGTCTGAGATAATTTCCTGTTGGCTTAAAGAATCTTCTTTGGTATTTCTTTTTTTTTTTTTTTATAAATTTATTTTTTTATTTATTTTTGGCTGCATTGGGTCTTCGTTGCTGTGCGCGGGCTTTCTCTAGTTGCGGCGAGCGGGGGCTATTCTTCATTGCGGTGCACACGCTTCTCGTTGCGGTGGCTTCTCTTGTGGAGCACGGGCTCTAGGCGTGCAGGCTTCAGTAGTTGTGGCACGTGGGCTCAGTAGTTGTGGCTCGCGGGCTCTAGAGTGCAGGCTCAGTAGTTGTGGCGCACAGTCTTAGTTGCTCCGCGGCATGTGGGATCTTCCGGGACCAGGGATTGAACCTGTGTCCCCTACATTGGCAGGCGGATTGTTAACCACTGCGCCACCAGGGAAGTCCCTCCTTTCTTTTTTAAAATATAGATTCACATGCAGTTGTAAGAAGTAATACATACCCTGAGAAAACCATAATTAAGAAAGAGACATGCACCACAATGTTCACTGCAGCATTATTTACAATAGCCAGAACATGGAACCAACCTAAATGTCCATCGACAGATGAATGGATAAAGAAGATGTGGCACATATATACAATGGACTATTACTCAGCCATAAAAAGAAGCAAAATTGAGTTATTTGTAGTGAGGTGGATGGACCTAGAGTCTGTCACACAGAGTGAAGTAAGTCAGAAAGAGAAAAACAAATACTGTATGCTAACACATACATATGGAATCTTAAAAAAAAAAAAAAAAGGTACTGATGAACCTAGTTGCAGGGCAGGAATAAAGAGGTAGACATAGAGAATGGACTTGATGACGTGGGGTGGGAGGGCAATGCTGGGGCGAAGTGAGAGTAGCATCGACATACACGCTACCGAATGTAAAATAGTTGGCTGGTGGGAAGCAGAAGCATAGCACAGGGTGATCGGCTCGGTGCTTTGCGATGATTGAGAGGAGTGGGATAGGGAGGATGGGAGGGAGGCTCGAGGAAGGGGATATGGGGACATGTGTATGCATATGGCTGATTCGCTTTGTTGTACAACAGAAACTAACAGTATTGTGAAGCAATTATACTCCAATAAAGAGCTATTTAAAAAAAAAACAGATAACTAATAGGGACCTACTGTATAGCACAGGGAACTCTACTCAATACTCTGTAATGACCTATATGGGAAAAGAATCTAAAAGAGCGGATATATGTATCAATATAACTGATTCACTTTGCTATATAGCAGAAACTAACATAACATTGTAAATCAACTATACTCCAATAAAAATTAAAAAGGGGAAAAAAAAAGTAATACAAACAGATCGTGTACCATTTCCCTCAATGATAACATCTTGCAGAACTGTAGTACAATATCACAACCATGATAATGAAATTAATAGAATCTACCGATCTTATTCAGATTTCCTCAGTCTTACTTGTACTGATCTGATGTATGTGTGTGCATGTATTTAGTCCAGTGCAATTTGATCACAACGGTAGGTTCATGTGTCCCCCACCATAGTCAAGATACAGAACAGTTCCATCAGTATAAGGATTCCTCATGTTGCCCTTTTGTAACCACCCTACCTCCCTACCACATCCCCACCCCTTCCTTAACCCCTGACAATAGCTAATCTGTTCTCCATCTCTATAATGTTGTCATTTCAAGAATGTTACATAAATGGAATCATATGGTATGTAACCTCTGGGATTGGCTTTTTTTTACTGAGCGCAATTCCCTTGAAATTCATCTAAGTTTTTGCATTTATCAGTAGTTCGTTCCGTTTTATTACTGAGATGCATTCCATGGTATGCACATACGATCTGAAGGACGTCTGAGTTTTTTCCAGTTTTTGGCTATTACCAATAAAGCAGCTATGAACATTCATGTATAGGCTTTTGTGTGAACATGAGGTTTTATTTCTCTGGGATAAAGGCTGAAGAATGCAATTCCTGGGTTATGTGGTAATTGTATATTTACTGGCATGTTTTTGAGTTCACTGATTCTTTCTTATCCTGTGTCTAGTCTACTGTTAAACTTATATATATAAGGAATTCTTCATTTCAGATGCTATATATTTTAATTCAAATTTTCCATTTGGTTTTTTTAAAATAAGTTTTCATTTTTCTGTTGAATTAGTCCATTTTTTCCCTATATTTGTCTATCTCTTTACATAAATTCTTTAATGTATTTGAAGTTGTTTTAAATACCTAGTCTGCTGATTCCAACAGCTGGGTTATCTGTGGGTCTGTTTCTATTATTTGTTTCTTTTTTCCCAAGAAAGATCACATTTTCCTTCTTCTTCATGTGTCATAATTTTTTTTTTAGTGTATGCCAGACATAGGTATAAAAGCACACTAGAGAATGAGGTGGATACTATTCTCCCCAGAAAGGACTTGCCCTGTCTTCTGTCAAGAAGCTAGAGAGAGGGGCTGATCTCCTCACGTGCTCAGGAGTTGAACCCTCCGGGGGCTCAGTCATAGCTTTGGTAGTTTCAGTTCACTTAGTTTCAAGTCTTGAATGGGTGTCAGGCCCCTCCCTCTAGCAGAGATGGTCTCTGAACAGGTGGCTAAGGAGATCTGGCAACTCTGAATGTCATCCCCAGGAAGTCTGCCGGATTTCTAAAGGACATTCTTCTTCACCAGGCTAACCACTGTTCATCTACAAGGCTTCCCTCCAGGAAACCTTCCCAGAACTTCTAGGCTACGTCAGAGTTCTTCCCCCACCACCGCCACACACACCTTCCTCCATGCCTTTGCCCCATTGCTTTGGAATGACCTGGGTTTCTACTCTCTCCTGCCCTCTCTCAATCCCGTCGCCATGTAGGCTCCGTAAGAACAAGGATTGTGTCTCATCCCTCTCTGTTTCCCATCAGTAGATAGTGGTTGTGAATTGGGTCAAAAGCTAACACTTACTAAATATTTTTGAATGAACAAACAAGCTTCTGGAGGAGCGTATTAGCAGAGGGGTGTAGGGTCAACATGGCATTTAGAACAGGGTTTTGCACTGGGTCTGCAGTCAAGCCCAGAGCAGAGAGGACCTTGATCCATCCACCCAGCCCTTCTGAAGGACATGGCTCTATCAGGCAGTTAAGAAAAGGAGACAACAAAGTAATCGAAGGCAGGGTAATCAACACTGACCTTGCTGGGCAGGTTTTGGGGATGGTTGTTACGGGAGGAGAAGCATATTTGGAGCATTTTATGCACATCTAGATGTAACTAAGGAATTCCCTTGATGAAGGAAAGAAGATTTAGGCACTGTCTTCCCATCGTGGAGGACTGGATAAGAGTAGGGGTGAGCAGCAGGTGACCCAGAGACGGCCTTCCTCACTGACCGATGGCACATTGGCACCTACCCAGTTTCACTTTGTAAACTTGTTTCCAAGAACGTTTCCATCTGACACATGCCAGAGTCACATGATGAAAATGAGGGTGGATGGGTACTCCCCATTCCGTGAGAAAAAGATGGACCCCAGGTCTGAATGATGGGTTCCAAAGAGTGGTTATGAGTCCGCTGACACAGGAGACAGAAGCAGATGCAGCAAGATGATGTCAAAGTGAGATGGTAATATACTGGCTTCTACTGAGGGAAGATGGTGAGGACTAGTGGGAGATCTCTGGCTTCTGAAGGGGAGTGGAGTCAGTCAGGTAAAAACAAGAAGGTGGGGTGGCCCCAGCAGAGGGGACAGCCTGTGCAAATGCTAGGTGGCAGGAAAGTACCCAGCATCTTTGAGGAACTGAAAGGCCAGAGTGACCAGGACATAATGAATGAGGGCAGGGGACCATGCAGAGGTGGGTGGGAGGCCGTTTAGCTATGTTAAGGATTCTGGATTTATTTGAGGTTGATGCTGTTTGCAGTTCGATAATGCTGACTACAATGGATATTGGTTGAAAAAATGAGTGAGTGGGTGAATGAATACATATTATCAAGTAAAGAGATGAGAGGCACACAGACATAAAAATGGAGACCCACATGGGACAGTGAGACTTTCAATTGAGGCCAGAGATGCTGAGAACTTCTTTCCTGTGTGACACTTACCCCCAGGGTCCTGGCCTGCTCCTGCCAAGTCACAGAAGAGGGAAAGAGGCCCTGCTGAGCTGGGGCCACCACCATCTGTGACCCTCCACGGGAGACCAGCTTCTCAGCCCTCGCACCTTCCTCCCAGGTTCCCGCTGTCTGTACAGGGAAGAGACACCCACACACACAAGAGCAGCAGGGCCTCTGAGATCCAGGACAGCCCTGAGAGAGAGATGAGACCCATAGAATGTTCTTCTCTAAACACTGCCCCTGAGTAAGGCATCCACACTTGCAGAGCCACCGCCCAGCCTCAGAGGGCTGACTTGATAGTTAGTGCTTTACTGTAAAGGGCAGAAGGGCAGCCCCTCCATCCTCCGCCTTCCTTCCTTTTCCCCTCAATTTGGAATCCAAGTGTAGGCCTGTTTTTCCATATAGATTTGGTGTGAGGTTTGTACACACTTGAAGGAGGGATGTAAGGGTGACCTTTCAGCCAAGGTGACCCACTGCTGCCCAGGAGGTGACAACACTTCATCATGGCCTTTCATCCAGGGGCCCCCCATCCGCATTTTAAAATTCATTCATGTGCATGACCACCTGGGGTGAAGGTTTAACTGGGAGTGTTTCTCACTGATTTTGAATAAACCCAGAGCCCCAGTAAGCCCTAGGAGGCTGCCTCCCTCTCCCAGCTGCGCCCCTCTCCCCACTGAGCTCAGCCGCACCCTCTTTCAGTTCCTGGAGGGTGAGCACTGCCCCACCACCCGCTCAGGCCAGATGCCCAGCCACCCTTCCTCTGGTTCTTCCCCTCGGCCCGCAACACGCTCCTGGTTGAAACGTCACCTCCTCACAGAGTCCTCCCTAACTATCCCACTGCTCACCTATGCTTTGTCCCTCCTGCCCGACTGCGCTCATAAGAACATGTTCTTTGCCTTCCCCAGCACTTTTTACAACTTGTAATTCTCCATCCATTGCGTGACCGTCCCATGTGCATCTGTCTCCTGTCAGCTGGAGGCTCCATGGGGCCACGAGCACATCTACTTCATTCCCACGGCTTACCCGGCACTTAGCACAGGGCCAGGCACTGAGTAGGTGCAAGTAAATAATTGTTGAATGAATGAAATGAACTGTTATTACAGTGCTTTTTCCAATCTGCCTCACTGCGAGATTCCGCAGTATCAGTTCCTGGGGCTGCTGTAACAAAGTACCACAAACTCAGGCTCTAAGGGAGAGTCTTCTGTGCCTTTTCCTAGTTTCTGGTGGCTGCCAGCAATCTTTTTTTTTTTTTTTTAATTTGAAATTTTTAAAAATTTTAGTGAACATTCCATATTGTTAATTTTTCTGTAATTTGCCTGTTCATATAATTTGGACATTTACATTGGGGTAGTCTTTTTTTTTAATTAATTTATTTATTTTTGGCTGTTTTGGGTCTTTGTTGCTGCGCACGGGCTTTCTCTAGTTGCAGTGAGCGGGGCCTACTCTTTGTTGCGGTGCGCGGGCTTCTCATTGCAGTGGCTTCTCCTGTTGCAGAGCATGGGCTCTAGGCACGTGGGCTTCAGTAGTTGTGGCACGTGGGCTCAGTAGTTGTGGCGCACGGACTTAGTTGCTCCACGGCATGTGGGATCTTCCCGGACCAGGGCTCAACCCCGTGTTCCCTGGTTTCAGGACTTAATGAAGCTCAGGTTCTTGAAGTCTCATCGCAGAAAGAATTCAGTGTGAGACAAAGTGATAGGTAAGAAGTGGATTTATTTAGAGAGAAATAAACTCCACAGACAGAGTGTGGGCCATCTCAGAAGGTGAGAAAGGCCTGCCAGCAATCTTGACATTCCTTGCTTGCCCCTGCATTGTCCCAACCTCTGCCTCTGTCTCCACATGGCATCTCCTCCTGGCTCTCTGTGTCTCTCCTCTTCTTATAGGGACACCAGTCATGTTGGATTTAGAGCCCACCCTACTCCAGTTTGACATCGTCTTGACTAATGACATCTGCAACTCCCCTATTTCCAAATAATGTCACATTCTGAGGTTCCAGGAAGGACGTGAATTCTTGGGGATGGGGTGGACACTGTTCAACCCAGTACAGGTCTTTAGCTGCTCTTTTCCGTCTGATTTCTCTACCTCCTGCCTATGTTCCACTCACTGCCAGCCCCACACCTCCCCTTGGTAAATGGTAAAATGACCCTGTTACTTCACCATCCCTCCCTGCTCCCTCCTCCTCTCCCATCCCTCTTCTCTAATCTCCCAGCACCCAGAATCCCTGGTTAAAGTCACATTACTTGACAAACAAGAGGATGGACTGCTGACTGCGTCCCATTGCGCTTTATGTTTCTCAGTGTGAAGTCACATGTCCCCTCATACTTGAACATGGGAATCACCAGCTCACTGAGGTGCCCATCATGGGAACACTCAGTGACTTGGGCGGACGTGAATTAAGACAGGCTGGAACTCAGTGTTAGTGCTCTGCAGCAGGCACCACAAAGGCATGGGGATGCCACATGCACCTCTCATGAGGGAATCTGTCTCTTCAGAAGGGGACAAAGGGGACTTCCCTGGTGGTGCAGTGGTTAAGAATGCGCCTGCCAATGCAGGGGACATGGGTTTGAGCCCTGGTCCAGGAAGATCCCACATGCTGCAGAGGAACTAAGCCCGTGCGCCACAACTACTGAGCCCGCGTGCCACAACTACTGAAGCCCACACGCCTAAAGCCCGTGCTCCGCAACAAGAGAAGCCACCGACCGCAATGAGAAGCCCGCGCACTGCAACGAAGAGGAGCCCCCGCTCGCTACAACTAGAGAAAGCTGTCACGCAGCAACGAAGACCCACTGCGGCCAAAAATAAATAAAATAAGTAAAATTTTAAAAAATAAAATAAAATATATAAGGAACTCAAATTAAAAAAAAAAGAAGAAGGGGACAGAGGGATGACCCCAATTAGAGACAGACTATGGCATAAGACTGACCTTGCCCTCCAGGCAATGAACACTGGGGCTGTTTCCTGCATTCCCATCAATTTCTGGAAGCTCCAGGTGTGTTAACTTGGATCCTCTGAGACGCAGATACTAAGATGAGATTCCAAGCCTGCGCAGGGGATGGGGAGGGAGATGCGGGAGGCTGGGAGAAGGAGATGCTGGTTGACCCCTGGGAAGGAGAGAAGAAAGGTCTTCCCAGGCCAAAGTTGCCTGTTGGAGGAGCCCTGCATCTCCCAGAAACAGGCCTGGCTTAGCATCTGTCTCCGCCAAGCTCAGCCAGGGGCTGGGAACAGCCCATGGGACATGTAGCCTCAGCACACCTGGGTTCAGAGCCTGGCATCAGGCAATCATGCTCCCCATAGTTGGAGATTGGAGGGCCTACCAGGGGGTCACAAGGGCCAGCAGTTCTCTCCCAGCCCTGCCATAAGCTCAGGCCCTACCAGGGAAAGAAGCCTGGGGTCTAGGGGATCCCAGGTAGGTCAGCTCTCAAGTGGGTGGGGGCTGCAGGAGGGGGGCCCCGGCCCCCTGAAGGTCACCCATGACAGCCAGCCCGCAGCAGGAGTTTCCATGAGGCATTTTCACGTCAATGAGGGCAGGATGCCCTCGAAGGAAATGAAACCGTGAAATCATTTTCAACACAAAAGGCCCATTTATTTTGACAAGAAAAAAAAATAGTCACTCCAACCAGCGCTCAGATGTGGTGGGCGCCCTGTGGACACCCGTCTTGTGGTCACAGTGCTCAGAGGGCATGGAGCACATCTTTTCCATCTTTTGGGGTTGTTTTTTTACAGGTTTAGAGGATTGTGAGCATTTTGAGTTCCCCAGTAGACTGGTTGTGCTAAATTGACCAAGCGTAACGCATAGCTTTGGCCTCAGGGGTACATTTTTAGCTCCTCAACCGCTGAGGCTCAAAGAAGGGGAGGAGGGTGGGTGTGAAGACATCAGCAGATGTGAAATCAGGCAGACAGAAATAAACAGGGCGATCCTCCTTCCTGTCTGTAGGGCTCACGTTCCCCACGTGGCAGGGCACTTCTCCTCCCAGGTAGCAGATGGGGAGCGGCTTCACACCCAGGTCCTCAGTTCACAGTTCCTCTAGCAGCTCCGAGGGCGTTCCTCAGGCTGCCCACAGGCTGCCCTCACAGCTCACACTCCAACCATGTTGGTTGATGAAAATGTCACAGGCACTTTTTTCTTTTTCATGTTGCTCTACAAACATAGCACAAAGGTCCCCAAGTCCTCTGGCGTGGAGTCACCCACTTCCATATCACCCAAGTGAAATAGATCCAGCCCCTGTTCCCATGACACCAGGGAAGCCATGGCCCTCCCCACAGAAACTGCCCCACCAGTGACCTCCATGATGCAAACCCACAACAGGGGTTGACCCTCCTCTTAATGTCACACACTCTTTCTTCTCCTGGTACCTCCCTGGCTGCTCTGCCTCAGGCTCGTTTTCTGGCTCTTCCCTCTCTTTGAGCTCTTCAGGACTTGGTCCTGGGCCCTCTGTTCTTCTCTAGCTACAGCCCCTGCCCAGGTGAGCTCACTCAGCCTCACGGCTTCCAACACCCATGACTCCAAATCTAATGTCCAGCCAGACCTCTTTTCTGGCCGCTCAGCTGGCTTCTTTGCCTCTCCTCTTGATTTCTTTCTCCAACCCTGTTTCCCTCCAAGTCTGCTCCCTTTCAGTAAATGACCCGTCACCCGTCGCCCAACCATCCAGTTGCACAAATGGGCAGCTTAGGAATTATTCTTGATTCTCCCCATTTTCTTGCCTCCCACATATCCACCCACAATCTCCAGGTATCTTGAGTCCATCCACTGTTTTCTGACTCCAGGGCCATCTCACTGATCTCAGTGCCATCTCCTCGCCAGCCCTACAACAGCCTCGCCTTCTCACCCATCTCCCGGCACCTACCCTTGGCACCAACCCCACTCCCAAGTCTATTCTTAACATGGCAGCTGTGCTGATCTTTTCAGAGCTTAGCTCAAATCACGTACTTGCCTTAACAATCCCCAGGGCCAAACCCAGCGGCGGGCCGTTGAGAGCCCCCTCCCTGTCCCGGCCCTGCTGGCCTCAACGCCCCCTCTCCCCCAGTGCTCCCTGCACTCCAGCCACACTGGCCTTGCTGCCCCAGAACTGGGAGCTGCTTTCCCTTTGCAAGAATACTCCCCCAGTATCTGGCTTTTCCAGATCTCCCCTTAAATATTCTCCCTAACAGCCTCCCTGAAAATGCCTGTGCCTTTATTGTACAGAGAACTTTCATCTCCCCCTTTACTTAATCTCTTCCTTTTGGACGCTGAGCCGCATGTGTGTTTTGGGGGGAGGGGGGTGGCAGGCTAATAACCAAAAGGCTAACTGATGATTTTCATCTGCTCCAGGGCCTCGCTGTTAGTACCACAAAGAATTGGCTGAACAAATAAATGACACCTGTTCTCTTGCAGCGCCACAGATCTCCTACCACACTTGTGGGTGGAGCCCAGGGTCAAGGGCATGTGCTTTTCTCCCCAAAGACTATCTCCATGAGCTGAAGAGGGGCCATGAAAAATCCTATTCTCCTTCTTCTAGAGCAAACTGTAGGGGTCATGGCATTTCCCCTCCTTGCTTGTGGTGACTACTTAGTGTACGGAGCTCTTGTTAATACAGGGCAACTCCACCCCCTGCCCCACCTCCTCCCTTGGCAGCAGTGGCTGAGAGGGGGAATCACCTGACTTAACCCGGCCAGTCAGAGTTCCTTCCCAGGAATTTGGGTTTGAGACAGAAAAAGCAGAGTCAATCTTCCAATGATTGCCTGGACTCCAACAGGCGGGACCTGAGCGTTGGGGGTGGTCACCATGCAGCCCGAGAAGCCAACGGCGTGGCCGTGGTGAGCAGAGAGGAGAGGGCTGAGGCGGCACCCTGACTGACCACCACCCTTCACACACCCAGCATCCCCCGCGTTCCGGGCCTTATGCACCGTGCCATCGCCTGCTGTCAGCTTCCTTTATTCTTAAGGTAGGTTGAGATGGGCCCTTGTCACTTGCAAGCAAAAGAATCATAAATAATTCAGAGGGGAAGTATTTGAAGATTCAGCCTATGGATGGTTAAATAATGGGGATCTTTATGAAAAAGTCCCCTGTAGTCTGGCTTCTCTAGAACAAGACAGATCCCAGTGTGACCCTGGGCTTATCACTTAACCTCTCTGAGACTCAGTGAGCTCATTAGTAAAATGAGGATAATAATGTCCACCAGTGGACAAGGTAAAAGGGATAAAAAAGTTATGGCAACCAGGATTTTCTTATCATCTGCCCAAGACTCTCTATTCCCAGGCATTGGTGTATTTGGCAATAGTATCAAAAGCCTTAAAGATGAGGCACATACCTTCTGACTCAGCATTGCTTGTGTAGGAATTTATCCCAAGGGAATAGTCATATTATGCTAAGATTTATGAACATCAATGTTCACCATAGCCGAGAATTGGAAACCACTCAGTGGTAGGGAACCGGTTTCACAAATCATGGTATATCACTGCCATACATCATGTTTTAGATTGTGGGTCTTAACCTTTTTGGACCTCTTAGGATGTGAGGAAAACTATGAGCCCTGTCCTTGGGGAAATGCTCATAAATACACTGTCACGAAATTTAGTACATCATTTCAGAAAACTGGTGGATTCACAGAAGCTCCATGTAATGAATTGTGATTTGAAAGAATCATTTCATGATATGTGTCAGTGTACTCAGTGGCATAAACCGAGTAGAAAAAATTCAGACTACCAAGCAGTCTGTACAATATGATCACAATTTTGTAAAACGAAAATAATTTACGTACACACACACATATATTCACATTCATACACATACATATGGTCAGCTCTCCCTTTAAGAGAGAACCTGCCAAGAGGAGATAGTTAGCTGAGAGCCTCCAGCTGCAACATTGGAGCCGAGGCAACGCTGTCTCCTGGCAGCCGCAGCCAATGACTAAGTGTGGTGGAGTACTCGGGCCAGGTCATTCCTGCCTAGCACGAGACTCTTCTAGGCAATCTCTGTGCTGGAGCTTTACGTTGGGTTGGCCAAAACTCTCCCAGAGCTCACTGCAGCCTGAGGCTCTTCCTGCCCAATCCTCCTTCCTTCTCCCTCTGCCCTCACAGCTGTTAGACCCGCATCACAGTCTGTGGGCTCTCCCACCCACTCCTGATCCCTCACCCCTTTTAATTTCACAGGTGATATTTGAATTAATCATTTGCACTTTAACTCTGTCTTGGCTTTTGCTGCCCAGGGGGCTGGCTTTGATATTCTTCTATGTACTTGCCATGCTTTCCCAATTTTTGTCGATTAAATTATTTTTGGCATCAGAAAACATGTTTTCTTTTACATGAAACACAAATACATATAAAGATGATATCTTTATATTCACATACTCTGCAAATTTGAAGCCCTTGATCACGAAATTCATTTGCTTAACAAAAATTGCGTTTCGGGGCCTCCCTGGTGGCGCAGTGGTTTAGAGTCCACCTGCCAATGCAGGGGACACGGGTTCGAGCCCTGGTCCGGGAAGATCCCACATGCCACGGAGCAACTAAGCCTGTGCGCCACAACTACTGAGTCTGCGCTCTAGGGTCCGCGAGCCACAACTACTGAAGCCCGCGCGCCTAGAACCCGTGCTCTGCAACAAAAGAAGCCACTGCAATGAGAAGCTTGTGCACTGCAATGACGAGTAGCCCCTGCTCACCACAACTAGAGAAAGCCCCCACGTAGCAACGAAGACCCAATGCAGCCATAAATAAAATAAATTTTTTTAAAAATTGCGTTTCGGGTTAGGGCCTACCCTAACAGCCTCATTTTCGCTTAATCACATCTTTAAAGGCTGTATTCTATTTATTTATTTATTTATTTATTTATTTATTTATTTATTTATGGCTGTGTTGGGTCTTCGTTTCTGTGCGAGGGCTTTCTCTAGTTGTGGCAAGTGGGGGCCACTCTTCATCGCGGTGCGTGGGCCTCTCATTATTGCAGCCTCTCTTGTTGTGGAGCACAGGCTCCAGACGCACAGGCTCAGTAATTGTGGCTCACGGGCCTAGTTGCTCCGCGGCATGTGGGATCTTCCCAGACCAGGGCTCGAACCCGTGTTCCCTGCATTGGCAGGCAGATTCTCAACCACTGCGCCACCAGGGAAGCCCCTAAAGGCTGTATTCTAAATAGTCATATTCTGAGGTACTAGGGGTTAGGGCTTCTTTTTATTATTTTTTTTAAAAATTTGTTTATTTTAATTTAATTTTTTTATATTGGAGTGTAGTTGATTTACAGTGTTGTGTTTCAGGTGTACAGCAAAGGGATTCAGCCATACATGTACATATATCCATTCTTTTTCAGATTCTTTTCCCATTTAGGTTATTACAGAATATTGAGTAGAGTTCCCTGTGCTATACAGTAGGTCCTTGTTGATTATCTGTTTTATATAGAGTAGTGTGTATATGTTAACACCAAACTTCTAATTTATCCCTCCCCCCGACCTTTCTCCTTTGGTAACCATAAGTTTGTTTTCAAAGTCTGTGAGTCTGTTTCTATTTTGTAATTAAGTTCATTTGTATCATTTTTTTGGATTCCACATATAAGTGATATTATATGATATTTGTCTTTCTCTGTCTGACTTACTACACTTAGTATGATAATCTCTAGGTCCATCCATGTTGCTGCAAATGGCATTATTTCATTCTTTTTTTATGGCTGAGTAGTATTCCATTGCTACTAGTAATGCTACTAAAAGTAGCATTACTAGTAGTAGATAAAGAGGATGTGAAATACTACTGTGCTAGTGGTGTTCCACATCTTCTTTATCTGTTCATCTTTTGATGGACATTTGGGTTGCTTCCATGTCCTGGCTGTTGTAGGTGGTGCTGCAGTGAACATGGGGGTGCATGTGTCTTTTCGAATTGTGGTTTTCTCTGGATATATGCCCGGGGGTGGGATTACTGGATCATATTGTAGCTCTATTTTCAGTTTACTAGGAGTTAGGGCTTCTTTATATGAATTTAGGTGGGTGGTGGTGGCATAATTTAACCCCTAATGCATGCCTTTGCTGATTTTTCCATGTTAGAACTTAAAGATTATGTTAGTCATAATTAGATTCAAGCAATAGGAACCACAAAATAAATGGCTTAAGAATATAAGAATTTATTTCTTCCACCCACTTACAAAGTGGAGAGAGAGTCAACCCGGGGCTGGTCTCGTGTTCCCTGGTGTCAGAAATGCAGCCTCCGGGACTTCCCTGGTGGCACAGTGGTTAAAAATCCGCCTGCCCATGCAGGGGACAAGGGTTTGATTCCTGGTCCGGGAGGATCCCACATGCCGCGGAGCAACTAAGCCCGTGCACCACAACTACTGAAGCCCGCGTGCCCAGAGCCCGTGCTCCACAACAAGAGAAGCCACCACAGTGAGAAGCCCACGCACCACAACAAAGAGTAGCCCCTGCTCACCACAACTAGGGAAAGCCCGTGTGCAGCAACGAACACCCAATGCAGCCAAAAATAAATAAATAAAATAAAGTTAAAAAAAAAAATTGTGTTTCATTAACCTACAACAGTTGATCTCCTGTCTCACAAAGAAGACAGGATGCTTAGCAGCAGTAACAGAACTTTCTGGAGCGTTCAGAGCAGAGGGCCAGCCCTGGGTGGGCTGGGTGTACCCTCTCTGTCCCCACTGGAACCCTGTGCTATGCCCCCAATCCTTCGTCATTCTGTTCCAGCATTCTGGATCCTCTCTGCGGGAACAGGGCTGGATAACAGAGACACACACTCTTTCTTAGCTCCTTTTTTCCCAGATCCCAAGCAGATGGGGCCTCTTAAGGGTCAAGAGAGGTCCTGGCTGCTTTGATTCGTTGAGACTCCCAGTATATTTGAAAACAAATAGCATCAAAATAGAGTTCAAAGTTTGTGGCATATTTTAAATATTTACATTTAACTAAATAGTATGTTTAACATGCTCAAACTCACACAAAACTTCCACACTCATAGCATGATTACAGGATTATTATTTTTTTAATTGGAGTATAGTTGATTTACAATATTGTGTTTGTTTTAGGTATACAGCAACCTGACTCAGACATTATACATACATCTATTCTTTTTCAGATTCTTTTCCCATATAGGTTATTACAGAGTGTTGAGTAGAGTTCCCTGTGCTATACAGTAGATCCTTGTCTCCTAATTTATCCCTCCCCCCCAGGATTTTTTTTTTTTTTTTTTTTAATGAGTTCCTTGTACCCAATATGGGCAATGTGGCTGGTAAAGGGACAGAGGCATGAAGCTGTGTGATACATGTCTTCTTGTTTCAATCTTGGTGCTTCTCTGTTTGCTTTCACTTCAAGACAGAGATTAAAGTGTGAGCCTGGGGCCCTGTGTGAAGGGCTGCCAGCCCCCTTTGGGGGCCCTTTGGTAGACAGACTACCTTCTGCTTCTGTTCTGCCTCGTTTTTTTCAGGTGGACCAGAGACTCAATGGTTTAATTTTTAGGTATCCTTCTTTTTTCTATCTTTAAACTTTATTGGCCTTTCCTCCAGACAAATACAAACTGTAACCTATTTACCCTAAAGTGTGAAAAGACATGGAGGATTTACTAAATGAAGGAGCCAATCTGGAAAGGCTACATACTATATGATTCTAACTACATGACCTTCTGGAAAATGCAAAACTATGGAGACAGAAAAAGATCAGTGGTTTTCAGGGGTTAGGGAAGAGGGAGAGATGAGTTGGCAGAGGGTTTTTAGAGCAGGGAAACTACTCTGTATGATACTATAATGGTGGACGCACATCATTTTACATTTGTCCAAGCCCATAGAATGTACAACACCAAGAGTGAGCCTTCATGTAAACTATGGACTTTGGGTGATAATGATGTGTTAACATAAGTTCATTGACTGTAACACATACACCACTCTGGTGCAGGATGTTGACAGTGGAGGAGGCTATGTGTGTAGGGTCAGGAGGCATATAGGAAATCTCTGTATTTTCCACTCAATATTTCTATGAAGCTAAAAATTGTACTTCTGAGTACACAAAAGTGTACTTTCCACTCAGCTTAAAACTGCTCTAAAAATTAAGTTTATTTAATTTTTTAAAAAGGACGTGTGGTTATTATCTTCAGGCTGCACCCAGTGGAGGTCAATTCCTAGGTGGGAAATTCGTGGATTCACAGACTTAGGTGCAGACTGACATCATTCAGAAATCACTCGAGGTAGAGAGCAGACATCCAGGGATCAAATCCCAACTCATCTACTTACCAGATGTGCGTCCTTGGGCAATTTACTTAACCTCTGTGAGCCTCTGTTTCTCCATCTGTAAAATGGAAGTATAATGGAATTTATTTCAGAGAGCTGTTGTGAGGATTAAATGAGATAATTTATGACAAACTCTTAGCTGGTGCTCCATAAATATCAGCTATTACTAGCATTATCATTATTCAGGATAATATTCATTCATTCATTCAACAGTAACTAATGAGCAGTATGCAAGGTACCAAGATGAACAAGGCAGAGCTGGTTCCTACCGTCACAGAGCTTACAGGTTAATCCAGTCCTCCCTCTAGACACACAGTGTATTGGGAACAGAAGACACAGTTCCCATTCGGGCTTTGCAGGCAAGCACCCACTGATATTCACACCCTGGAAGCAGCTTCAGTAGCCAAGTGATTTCTTAGATGATTTCATTATGAGAGGTGATGTGGCACAGAGCCGGGCTGCCTGGGTTCCGATCCCAGATGCCTCCTAGCTGTGGAATTTCAGGCAAGTTCCTTACCTCCTCTGTGCCTCAATTTCCTCACCTGTATAAAGGAGGGGATAATAGAACCTATCTCATGAGCTGTTGGGAGGATTCAACACTGTAACATATGTAGAATACAGAGAATGGTGCTGGGCAAAGCGTAGGTGCTATGACGCTTTTAATAATCGTTGTTCTTGCTATGACTCATCAACGGTTCTAACCCTGACCCCAGTGAGATGGTAACCAGCAGAAAACAAGGCAGAGCTCCTTGTTGTCGATGAAGAAATCCAGGCAGCATGGTGGAGTTCTCAAGAATATACCTGCCTCGGGGGTGTTTATCCCACGGCTATGCTTGCACAGGTGTGGTATGGTTTATAAGTCAGTCATGGCCACAGAATACGTAATAGCAAAAGCCTGGAAGCAGCCTACATTTCTGTGAATAGGAGACTGGTTAAGAAATCCATGACTCACCCAAAGACAGAAATATTAGCCCTCTGAAAGAATGAGGCAGCTGCATGTGAAATGATGTGAAAAGATTTCCAAGAGTATTGTTAAATGCAAAAAGCAAGGGGCAGTGCACTTTTACTTTCTGTGTTAAGAAAAAGAAATGCGCATGCCCGTGTACTTTGGTAATATGACGGTGGTTGTCTCTGGAGGGACACTGGCTCTCTGGGGCTCAGGGGCAGGAGGGACTCCTTTTTCCACTGGGTGCTCATTTGCACCTTTTGAATTTTAAGCCATATACATGTATTACTTTAAAATAAAAAAAAAAGTAAGCAGAAGATTGGTGCTGATTCAAAACTCATTCCAGTACATTGTTCTGTTAAACATATTCCGCTGATCTCCGAGCAGATGGCCCGGGAGGGGTTGGGCCAGGGCCAGGGGGCAGCCTCCCTCCCCGTGGGTGTGTGGGGAGCCACGTGGGGCCCTGTGGCTGGCACATGCCTGCAGCTGGTCTCCCCGTGTGGCGGGAGGCCCAGGGTGTGGGACTGAGACTGGGGAAGGATGGGCTCCAGTTGCCTGGCAGGGGCTGCACACACAGAGCAAGGTCATGGTCCTAATATCTGGGTCTGGCCTGGGCAGCTTTCCAGGGGAGACAATCATGAGACAAAACCTCGTTAGAAGCACCAGGAAAGGGCCTTCATCGCAGCTGCTTCTCTCCATTCATGGGACAATTCCACAGTGAAACTTGGGACCAGAAAAGCCTAAGGTTCAGGAAACAGATTTGGAAGGACCAGGGCTTCCTGGCCTGCTTTAGGGATCGGTGGGATGGAAAGAGCCCAAAGGAACCTGGGTTCTTATTTCTTCATCCATTTGCCTGGCTGAAATACAAAGATTCTTTTCAGAGCTCTCCCTGAAGTAGCCCTCCAGCTTTAGGACACACACAGCATTGTGTGCAGGGACATTCCCTGTAGCCAAGCAAAAGTGACAGAGAGGCCCTTTCAGTTAACTGCAAAATAAGCAGGGCTCTGTCCAAAGACAGGAGCCCTTTGCCTCCTGGGCCCCCTGGTAATTCATAGGCTGTCTGAGCACCGTTTACTGCCTACAGCCTATTGGATGAGTGTTTTTCAAATGCCGTTTAGTCAATAATTCTTTATACACACTTATATAAAAAACATATATGTATGCATGCAAACAGATATTCTTAAGTCCAATATCCTTTATACTTTCAAACACACACACCTACAATTCTATGTAGTCATACTCTTGACTAGCAAGATATATGATATGCGATGCAGATCAAATATTTGGTACAAGGTAATCAAACAAGATCTGCAGAAGGTTTGCAGTGACATACAGTTACAAGAGTAATAATACAGCCTCCTTTTTTTGCTTCTCTGAATCTGGGTCACCATTAAGTCCAATTAAGTCTTTCCACCTATAGATGGTAACATTTGTACTCCCTTTTTTGATGTGGCTCATGCATTCACTTACCAAGCATTTGGGGAACAGTGCCAGGCACTGTTCTAGGTTCCTGGGATAGAGCGATGAACAAAATGCGCAAAGATCTGTGGCCTTGTGAAGTTGGCCTCCTGATGAGACAGCCAGATCTGTGGCCTTGTGAAGTTGGCCTCCTGGATGGGGATGGAGAGAGGGCCATCCAGACTTCCCAGGGGAGTGAGTGTTGAGTGGAGACCTGAGGACTGTAAGTGAAGGAGTCACGGGCATATCTGGGGAGCAGGTTCTAGGCAGAGAGACCGCAACTCTCTTGCCCACTCTAGTTACGTTGCACTCACTTGGCAAAAGCCAGCCCTGGTTATACCCAACTCTCCACCTACTCCACACCCACATCCGTGCAGCTGAACCTCCTCTGGAGAGACACGTGCCCCATGCTGGCTGGCCTCGTAGCAATTCAGGCCCAGGATCTGGGGTGGGGAGCACAGAGGAAGCTTCATGCTTCCATCACAAATGCTTCTCCAGCCCATTCACTCTCTCATTCCCCTAGACGGCCAGTTCCTAGCAACAACTCCCTGGCCTCACTCTCAGCTAACTCTCTTTACCTCCTATCCCACTGAGAAAATTAATCAGAAGAGCTACCTACCACTCCAAGATGCCAACACCTTACATACTTACCGATCAGATTATTGCCCAAATCCTTGCTCCTTATTACCATGGAAGAAATGTACAGGGGAGCCCAGCCCCCCTTTGCTTCTCAGGCATGCCACTCCCCAAATCCTCCTCTCTCTCTCCTATATTAGCAATTCTCCTTTCCCCAACCACTACCTCATTCACATCTGCATAGAAACAGGCAGTACCATTTCCCATATTGAAAAAAAAAATTTTTTTTAACTCTCTCTTAGTGGCACTTTTCCCTCCATTCCACTTTACCCAACAAAACTCTTGGGAAGAGTTGTTCAGATGGCTGCCTGTCTCTTACCTCTCTCCTTATGCTCTTCTCCAAGTTTTTGCTCAGGTGTCACTTTCTCAGGGACACTTTCCCTGACCATTGTATTGAAAGTGGCACCCCCTCTGTATGTCCTCTTCCCAGCTTCATTTTTCTCCGTAGCTCTCATCACTTGCTAATACCCTCGATAAGGCATGTATCCATTTTGTTGATTATCTACTCCGCCCCCCTACTGGGATGTAAGTCCAAATAGGACAGTGATGTCTGCTAATTTGTTCAGCTGTCTGCCACATCCCCAGCACCTGGAAAAGGGCCCAGGGCATCAGAGGTGCCCAGCAATGTTTGTTTGGTGAATGAATGAATGCATGGTAAGGGCTGGGCGAGGAGCGGCAGGGAAATCACTGCAGCCGGAGCAGACTAAGCAGGGGGGATAGGGGAAATTAGGCGGGAGGGGTGGCAAGAGGCCCGATCACATAGGGTCCAAGGGGAGGGTCTTACTCTAAGTGTGGTTTGGGACGCTGCTGGAGGGTTTGGAGCTGCGAAGGGACATGATCTGATTGATGTCACTGCGACTCTGGGCCGGTCAAGGTGAAAATTCTACGTTTCGAGAGTGTGTCGTGGGCAGGCAATCTTTACATCCTCGTGCTCATGTAAATAGACTTCAAGGAAAACAGACTTAAAGGAAAGTTCTGTGTTGATGATGGCTTTTGTTATATAGAAATGGCTTTACAGGTAAAATAGAATGTAGGACATTTCTCACCCAGCAAAATGCAATACAACAAAACAAAACATTATTGGTAAGCACTTACACAGAACCATCCATGCTCACCTACTTACTGATAAAAATATTTAGCTCTTCAGTATCTTGCTTTTTAAACAGCTGGTGTGCAAGTATTAACACATTTTTTGAGATATTAACCAACAGACATTTCTGAGCATATGGTACAGGCAAAACTGGCCTATATTAAATAACCACAGCTGGGATTCTAAATGCTGGGCCCAGAATTTGAAAATGTCTCTGCCCCTTAAGCATTAAACAGCAGCAGTAAAACACCCAGCAGTCTCCTGGCGACGTCTAGCATTTCTAAGTACCCTTTCAGGCGGTATACTATGTGGTCCAATGCTCATGAGATGCCATCTTTATAAGCTGTTTTGTAAAGGTATAAGGTATTCGCTAAGAGGGGACAAGATAGTCTGGCCAGGAAATATGTGGATTGTGGGTTTAGGTCTATGTGTTTAGTTGGTGGAGTTGGTGCAGCTGCTTCTAGAATTGCAGTGGGAGTGGGGAGTAAAGTCCACAACTCTGAGCGTTCCAGGCAAGCCAAAATGGGGGTATGGGGGCTTAGAAGGGGACCAAGGATGGTGGGCCCCGGCAGCTGCCAAGCTAGGACGAAAAGAGAAGACTGATTCTAAAGAGGTGCTGGCTGGTGTCTATGGCTCTTGTAGTACCAGGGTCCCAGCTATCATAACTGAGCACACAGGAAGCTGGCTCTGGGCTTGCTAGACTTTGCAGGGGGATGGCTGCGTGTTCCCAGTGCTTCGTTAGCTCCTTCCCCAATACTGAGGGTCAGGCAAAGCGGGCCACAGCCTTCCACTTTGATAGATGTCCTCACCGCTCTGGGCACCAAGGGTCATTGCCACAGTGCTTCTAGGAAGCTCAGGACTTGGGACTCTAGACCAGTGGTTCTCAAGTGTGGTCCCAGCAGCATCAACATCACCTGGGAACTTGTTAGAGATGCAGATTCTTAGGCTCCACCCCAGAGCTGCTGAATCAGAGACTCTGGGGGTAGGTCCCAGCAACCAGCGTTGAATAAGCTCCCTAAGGAATTGTGATGCGCGTTGCAGTTTGGGAACCACTGATATAGACCAGTTCCAGGTGATGGTACTGCTGCTCGTTCTGGGACCATACTTCGAAAACCAGTGTTCTAGAAATTTCACAAGCAAATCACTCAGGTAGGTTATGAGTAAATCCAGTTATTAAATAACAAGTATTACTGAATACCTAAGGGCTGTTTAACAGTGATTGCCTCTAAACAAGGGGATTGCGGGCAACTTTTAAAACTTGATGTATCTCTGAATTGTTCAAAGTTGTTATTGTAAACATGTATTACTTTTGCAGATAGAAAAAGATATTTTAAAAATATAAATACCTCATTCTAGTATAGTTCTTTACAGTAGTGCTTCTCAAACTTTACTGTGCAAACCATTTAGGAATCTTGTTAAAAATGCAGATTCTGGTTCAGTAGGATGGGGGCGGGGGAGGCAGGGCTGTGAGATTTTGCGTTTTCAACAGGCTCCCTGGTGATTCCAGTCTACTGGCCCACGAACCACACTTTGGATTTACAGAGTACAAAGAACTGACATGTGTATTACATTTTTTGTTCCTTGTTACAACCCTGGCAAACAGATTCACTAATTCACTTATGCAACCATTAGGTACTACAACATACATATACTGGACATACAGATATGGTCTAATGGGGTGGAAAACCAACCAACCACCAAAAAAACCCACATGTAAACAGATAAATATAAATAGTGATCAGAACTGATCAGGAAATGAAGAGGGTGCCGAAAAAGAAGGGCTCTAGGAGGAGGTGATTTTGGCAGTGACGGTAAGGATGAGCCACGGAGAAGTTCAAGGGCCAGCTCTCGGCAGACACCAGGAAGCTCCTGCAGCTAGCAGGCAGGGAAGGAAGACCCCCAAATCCGGAAGGGAGAGGGGGTGGAGGCAGGGCCCGCCAGGGCAGGAAGGCCGTGGTAGGGGGCCGATTTCAATCCAAATGCGGGGTAAGCATTGAGGGTTTTAGCACGGAAGTGACTGGTCTGGTATTTGCCTTGGGATCACGCTGGCTGCTGTTCAGGAAATGAAACCTCTCCAGGGTCCCCTCGGAGGTGGTGCAGGGAGTGCTGGGCCATGCGAGGGCGCCCAGGAGTCAGGCCCGGCGCCCTCAGAGTCGCGTGGATCTATTCGGGGGGTCAGGAGTCCCCTCGTGAATAACGAGCCACCAGGGCACGTGTTTTTATTGCCGCACAGAGGACCTCAAATAAGCGCGCTCCGGGCAACAACATGACTTTTAACCCCCTTTCAGAGGACTTGGGCTCGCATCCACGCTTTGCTGGTCACGATGGCATCTTGGACACTTCCCCCTCGGTGCCTCAGTCTCCCTACCTGTCTAGGAGGACTTGGGCCAGCCCACGGTGACACCCTGGGTCGCCAATCCTGCATCCCTGTGTAGGGTGGAGGGTACGGCTGGGGCAGAGGCGGCACAAGGGGTTGGCTTCCCACCCGGGAAACTGAGGCACGGTGGGGAGAGAAGCGCGCGCCCTCCAGACTCCCGCAAACTCCAAGCGGCACGTCTCGTCTCCACGCAAGCTGTCCAGGCCGCCTGCCAGCCGTCTCCACGGAGTGGCCCCCGCCCAGCCCTGCCCGAGGACCGGAGCTGGGCCGGGCTTCTCAGGGGGCCGCAGCGGCGGCGGGGAACTCGGCGCCATCCCCGGGCTCGAGCGCTGGAAGAGGCGCGCGGGACACACCTCCAGGTTCCCCAGACCGGTCGGGCGCAGGCCTGCCCGGGGGCGCCAGCCTCTGCGCGCGCCGACCCCGCCCCTTGCCGGCGCCCCCGCCCCTCGGCCTCCTCCCGCCTCCGCCTCTTCGCAGGCCCGCGACGTGCCCGGCCGGCGACCGAGCTGCAGGGACGGCGTCCGGCGCGCTCACTTCCGCGTCCCGCCGCCCTCCGGTCCGCGCGCGCCCAGCCACCGCCGCCATCGGACAATAGGCCGCCCGCCCGGCTGCCGTGAACTTCCTGCCGGGGCCCGGCCGGCCCGTGTGCCCCGGGCCCTGATCTCTCTCCGCGCCGGCCAGGATCGCAGCTCCGCGCCACCAGGGAAAGCAGCGGAGGACCGAGCGCCCGGGACGTTCCAGCGCCTCCCGCCGCCGCGCCTTTGCTCCGGCCCGGCGGATCCGCGGCCTCTGCGCTCTTCGCTCTGAGCGACTTAACCCCGTCCAGCGGCTGCTGCCTTGTGGGTTTCCGAGTTTGGTTGCTTAAGGAGGATGTGATTTTTTCACCCCCCTTATTTCTTTTTCCTTTTATGATTTGAAACAGAGAAAAGAACTCACAGCCAGCTCGGACAGCGAAGCGCCACCAGCTGCCCCCACGTGGACACCTCTGAGAGGAAAGGGAATTGGAAGCAAACTTGGTCCAAGTGACTTTGAGGCCTCACCGTCGGCTGGATTCTAAGGCCTGGGGTCATGACTCTCATGCTGGGCAGGTGGAAGGCCTTGCCTGTCCTGGGCTGGACGTGAGTCTCTGCCCTTCGCCAGCACCTCCACCGGCCCACCTCCACACACTCAATACCCAGCACCTCGGCTAGGCCCGGACACTTGTCAGCAACATGGATAAGTATGACGACCTGGGCCTGGAGGCCAGTAAATTCATTGAGGACCTGAACATGTATGAGGCCTCCAAGGATGGACTCTTCCGAGTGGACAAGGGTGCAAGCAACAACCCGGAGTTTGAGGAAACACGCAGGGTGTTCGCCACCAAGATGGCCAAAATCCACCTGCACCAGCCGCAACAGCTCCTGCAGGAGGAGACCCTGCCCAGGGGGAGCCGAGGTCCCGTGAATGGTGGGGGCCGCCTGGGCCCACAGGCCTACCGGGAAGCTGATGGGGGCAGCAAGGTGACGGGGGATGGCGCTGCAAAGCCTCCTCTCGCTGCCTCGACAGTGGCCCCTGGGACAGCCACAACCATCGCGGCTGGGCAGCCCTTGTCCCCACCCCAGGAACAGAGGGCCAAGCTGTGTGTCCGTGGCGCGAGGCAAGGCAGCCAGGACTGTGGCTCCAAGGAGAGCGTGGCGAGTTCTGAGATGTCTGCTTTCCATCGGCCGGGCCCCTGTGAGGATCCTTCCTGCCTCACCCACGGAGACTATTATGACAACCTCTTTTTGGCAAGCCCCAGCTGGGGCGATGAACCAGCAGTGTCCCCCAGCATCAGGCTGGGTGTAGGAAGTGGGTGGTCTGGCACGCCAGGGAGTGGCCCGCCACTGTCCACACCCTCCAGGGACCATCACCTATACCAGCTGCAGCTTTCCCCGAGCTCCAGCAGGTCATTGCAGAGCAGCCAGGATGGTGGTGTTGGTGGCCACAGCAGTGAGAAGCCAGCAGCTCTTTGGACCACCGCCTCCTCCCAGCGAGTGAGCCCTGGCCTCCCTTCCCCAGGCCCAGAGAACGGGGCCCTACCGAGACCTGCTCAGCCCAGGACCCCTTCTTTCTCAGCGCCCCTGGCCCTGAACCGCTCCAGTCAGGGACCTCTTCCAAGAACAAACTCGGGGGTAGGGAGTGAGGTTTCAGGCATGATGCCCAAACCCACTGTGGACCCTCAACCCTGGTTCCAGGATGGCCCCAAATCTTACCTCTCTAGCTCTGCCCCTTCATCCTCGCTAGCCAGCATGGACAACATGCAGCTGGGTGCAGTCCCTGGGCCGGGTCCCAAGCCTGGCTGTACAGACGCTGGCGCTGGTCCCAAGCTCAGCCTTGTCCATCCAGTGATGTCCACCCTGCCTGAGTTATCTTGTAAAGAAAGTCCCTCTGGCTGGTCCTCTGATGGCAGCCTGGGGCCTGTGCTCCCAGAGAGCCCCGGTTCCCCCAGGGTGAGACTGCCCTGCCAGACCCTCATCCCGGGCCCTGAGCTCGGACCCACGGCTGCCGAATTGAAATTAGAGGCCCTCACCCAGCGTCTGGAGCGTGAGATGGATGCTTGCCCGAAGGCCGATTACTTTGGTGAGTGAGAGACGGGTGCGACTGCCCATGGTGGGTGATGGGGTCCCTGCATTTGGGCATTTGGGGGAAGTGCCCCCCACCAGGGATGCTGTAGCTCTCCTTGAGTGGCCTGCCTTTTTGTGTGTGTGTGTGTTCCTCTTTCAGCTGCTTCTTCTGAAACTTGAAACTTGAAAGTATCCCTAGGCAGAAAGCGGATCTTGCAGCCGGGGGTTACCCATGTGCGAAGGGCGGGATTACTCATGACTGCTCCCCCAGAAGGGAAATGCTGTGATTTTGGATTTCAAAGGTTTTGGGGGTGACTTAGAGCCTCTCTCAGTGACCGGCTCAGGCAGGTCTTGAATGGGCTTCTTAGGTCCAGGTACCCCGTGAGTGTTCCGTCTGTAGTTGGCTGGGCCAGGTGGCTCTGGCCGTTTGAGGACTAGTGGTCGGGCAGGGGCTCTCTGCGGCTCCCTGTGTGCGCGCGTGTCTGCCTGCAGGTTCTGTGTTCAATTGAGGGAGGTGAAACACTGACATGGAAGGCTTTGTTCTAGAGCAGTAGTTCTCAAAGTGTAGTTTGGACCCTTAGCCTGGGAACTAGTTAGAAATGCAAATTCTTAGGCCGCACCCCAGACCTACGGCATCAGAAACTGTGGGGTGGGTGGGACCCGTGGGACCCAGCAATCGGCATTTTCACAAGCCAGCCCGGGATCCTGACGTTCTGGGAAATTTGAGACCTGTGCATTAGGTACCTTCTAACTCAGGACCCGCCGCCCCCACTCCCCCCACCCACCCCGCCCCGGCTTCCAGCTGGCAGCCAGGTTACACCCCCAGTCGTGGCTCCCAAGAGGATGGAAGATGCTTTTTGCTGGTTTCACTCCAACTTGCAAATTTTGTTTTCTTCTCTTTTAAAGCCACAAACTCTTGGAGACTGCTAGCTTCAGCTTTTTTCTCCTCACAGGGTTTGGAGGCAGCAGGAAAGCAGTGATATGCTTCTGTTGAGTAATGATGTAGCCGTCTCATAGGAGAGCTAACTAGAAAGACAGCCTATACTTTTAGAAGAGTCTGAGGGTTGGTTTTATTTTATTTTATTTTTTCATTTTTGAACTCTGCACAACTGAGGTCACGATTTCCCCACATGAGGCCTGTGAGCCCTGGGAAGCTGAGTGCCGCTGGGGTGGCAGCTCTGCCAGGCAGGGTCCGGGAAGGCCCTGGACCTGGAGGGTGACCGGCTTGCTCCTTTCCGTCTACCTCATTCTGCGTCAGTGAGTGATTCTGTCCCAAGGTGCTTGGAGGGTTGGGGTCCGAGGCACTCAAGCTAGCACTGTGTTCTCGCTTCTCAGAGAGCCTCGCGGGAACAGCTCTCACACCACCCTGGGCAGTCAGAGGTCGGGGTGACTGTTTACTGGCTTATGTTTTAGAGCACGTAGCACCCTCTTACTGTGAACCATCTCTTCTCCTTTGCAAATCCCCCACTTTGGGAATAACACTTGGCTGGAAAAACTGTGGGTTTTTTTAGTTCAAACTGTTGTTGAATTTTTTTCTTCCAGTTTTATTGAGATATAATTGACACAGCATTGTATTAGTTTAAGGTGTACAGCATAATGATTTGATTTACATGCATCATGAAGTGATGATCACAATAAGGTTAGTGACCATCCATCGTCTCATATAGGTACAAATTAAAGAAATAGGAAAAAATACTTCTTCCTTGTGATGAGAACTCAGGAGTTACTCTCTTAACTTTCATCTGTAACACACAGCAGAGTTAATTATATTTATCATGTTATACATTACACCCCTACTACTTATATACCTTATAACTGGAAGTTTATACCTTTGACTGCCTTTGTTCAATTCCCCCTCTCCCGCTCCACCCCCCTCCCACCTCTGGTAGCCACAAATCTTATCTCTTTTTCTATGAGTTTGTTTTTGAAGTATAATTGACCTACAACACTATGTTAGTTCCTATTACACAACACAGTGATTCGGTATTTCTATACATTCCAAACTGATCACCATGATAAGCCTAGTTACGATATGTCACCTTACAAAGATAGTATGTAGTTATTGACTATATTCCCCACACTGTACATTTCATACCCATGACTCATTTGTTTTGCAACTGGAAGTTTGTACCTCTTTCCCTCACCTATTTCTTTCCTTCCCTACCCCTCTCCCCTCAGGCAACCACCTGTTTGTATCTATAACTCTGTTTATGTTTTGTTGTGTTTGTTCACTTGTGTTGTTTTTTTAGATTCCACATACACATGAAATACAGTATTTATCTTGAATTTTTAATTCAAGCTCATTAAACAACAAAACAGCAGTTTTATTGTTTCAGGGAGGCAAGTTTATACACTGCCTCAGAGCAGAGATACTGGCTAACACTAGCCATTCATTCAGCCCATGTTTATTGAGTGCCTACTTTGGGCCATGGGGTACGTAATGAATGGGACAGACAGAAACCCCTGCTTCCCCAGAGCAGACAGTGCAATAGAGGGAGACAGGAGATGAACAAAATAAATAAGCAAGTATGAGGGAGAGAAATAGGAAGAGGAGAGGATGGAGCTTCCGGGCAGGGAGTGGCAGGGAGGTTTCTGGTTTTAAATCAGGTGGTCAGGGAAGATCCCATCGAGAAGGTGGCATTGGAGCTAGGCTTGAAGGAGGCGAGGGGGTGAACCCTGAGTCCGGGTCTGCCCAGGGAAAGGGCGTTCCCAGCAGGGCAGACAACAAGAGCAGAGGCCCCGGGACCTGGGCTGTGCCAGGCAATGTGCTAGACACTGTTTAATTTACTCATGTAATCTTAGGAAGCCCATTTCACCAACCTGGAAACTGAAGCTCAGAGAGGTTAGATTATTGATCCCAGGTCTCACAGGGGGGACTGGGTATAGCTGGGTCTGAGCCCCACAGTTGGGGCTCCCTGCCCATTCTTCTAACCAGCATTGCCCAGCTGCCTCCCAAGCACAGATGTGAAAGCCTGCTTTATTTATCTATTTATTTTTATGGTTGTTTTTTCCTTAAGTGAGGTGAACTTCCTATAACATAAAATTAATCATTTTAATTAATTTGGAATTAATTTAAAAAGTAATGAGTGGCATTTAGCGCGTTCGCCATGTTGTGCAAACACCATCCCTATCTAGTTGCAAAACATTTTTATCACCCCCAGAGGAAACCCACCCCCATAAATCAGTTGCTTCCCAATCCTCCAACTCTCCCAGCCCCTGGCAACTGCCAATGTACATTCTCTCTCTCTGGCTTTACCTATTCTGGATATTGCATATAGAGGGAATCATATTTAAGTTATTTTTTGACTAAGCATTACATTCACATGTAGAATATTCAAAAGACACAAAAACACATAGAGTGAAAAATTAGTCTCTTTCTCACCCCGGTTTCTAGCCGAGCATCCTGGTGTGATGAGTGTATATGTGTGTGTATCTCTCTGTGGGCCTGCTGTCCACCTGCTCTTTGCCTTTCCCTCTGAACAGTGCGTCTTGGCAGCTGTTCTGCATCAGCACGCGTTGACTTGGCTCAGTGTCACCCTCTGTGGATGTGCCCCAGGTCACGTAAGCAGCCTCATGGTGGACTTCAGAAGGGCCAGCTGCAAGGTGAAAGCCTAGCTTTGTGACAGACTCCCGGGGGCGGGGCGGGGGGTAGGTTGCAGGGCTGGGGGCTTTGTGGCCTTTAAATGTTGCCTAGTTGCCCTCCGCAGAGGTCATGCCAGGGACCCCACTGCCCATCATATAGGAGAGGGCCTGCCCCCACCTGCTTTGGCAGCTGAGCTTCCAGCCACTCTAACGGGACTGGCCACGTGGCCAAGGAGGGCGTCTCTCCTCTGAGCACCTGGCCGTCAGTGTGTGGCCCAGCCCTGCTGTGGGACCTTGAACAAACTGTCCCTTCCAGGCCTCCCCGCTCATCCACAGTACGAGGCTTTTGGCTGGTTGAGGGGCTCACATTGGCAGATGTCTTTCCCTTCTCTAGATCTGGTGTTACTTGAAAGATTTTGTCTGTCCAACACACTGCATTTATTACATAAGGATGAAATTTTACTTCTAAATAGAAGAATATCTATGGATACAGGGCTCTTGCCAGAGGGAATCAGGGTAATATTAACAGTCATCATCACAGTCGGTGTAATTCTAGCCAGAAGCAAAGCAAAGTTGATGTTTGGGTTGCTTACCTGGACCCCTTCCTGGGCATTTGACCTTGTGGGAAGAGCTTGTGAATCCCTGCTGCCACCTTGGAGGACACTTAGGTTTGAAGACACCTCAGTGTCCAGTTATTGATCAGCTTATCAGCGAGGACTCTTCTGGCACTTTCCAAGGCCAGGTCTCTGTGGCTTCGGGACAGTTTGGTCCCAGGGAGGCATTTCTTCCCCCTCTTTCTTCTCCCATGTTCCTCTGTGGCCTCTTTGTGTCTTCCTGTCCTTGAGGAAAGAGTTAAGAGCAAACTCTTGATGCTTCTTAGAGAACACTGTTGGGTTTCCACCTCCCTGGGCCTTGCGCTCAGAAGGTGCCCCCCCACCCCGTGTGGTTGTTTTCACACCACTGTGTTCCCTGCAGAGGAAGTGAAGAGGCCCTCGTGCCGTTTGTTTACTCTCGCCCCTCTTTTCTTCCACAGTAGCCATCTGTTCTCCTCATGCTGGTCGTCTCCCCCCTTTCTAAGGAAAAAGGACACAAATAAACCACCTGCCACAGGCTGGGTTTCCCGGGAAGCTGACTCTGAGACAGAGTCTAGCGTGCAGGGGGCTGACTAAGGGTGCTATTGGGACCCTAACTGTGGAGGGAGGAGGAGGAGGAAGCAGGAGTGGGCACGGAGGAGCCCCAGCTGCCGTGCGGGCCTGACAAGCCCGGGCCGACCCCAAGGGGGCTCGGGAGCTGGAAAAGCCCTTCAGAGCTGCCCCGAGTTGGGATGAGACGGACGGCCTGGCCTTCACGCTCCCCCGCGGGCCGCCCCGGCGTGGAGGTGACCGGGCAAGGCGGCTCTGAGTAGCTGACAGGTGAGGCTCCCTCCTGCCCCCCCAGCGGCTGGGCCGAGACTCCTTCAGCGAAGGGAGATCTGGGTGTCCACCACATCCCCGGTCCCAGGCAGAGAAGACCCCATTCCTGGTGACCTTGGCCATGATTTTAATCATAGTGACGTCTGTTGAGAACCTGTATGTAACCTTCACAGCCAGACTCCGTTCTTCTCTGTTTACAGTTGAGAAACTAAGGCCGTGACGTGCTCAGGACCACACAGGTGTCCGTGGTGGTGCTGCCACTCCAGGTGGGGGTCTGACCGCTCACACGGGAGAACTAGGTGGTCTTTCGGGGCTGAATTGGATGTTCTCCATTTGCCCCTCCAGATTCACTCTCTGCCCAGCTGCTGCGGGGGCATCAGTGGCCTCCCTGCCCTTTCCAGGCCTTCTTCCCCATGGTCAGGACTCTGGACCTGCAGCCCCCGGCTCCTTGCCTCCGTGCTGTGTGTGGGCCTGGGGGACCAGGCACTGCTGGTGCCGCCCACGAGAGCCACACTCTGTGAGGCACCAGCGGGGTGGCGAGGCAAGAGGGAGCTCGTTTCAGGGTCTCTGTCACCCAGCAAGTGGACGGATGGGCCCTTCTCCACCTGCATGGAGAGAGAAGCACCTGGCTCTGTCTTTAGTTTTCCTGTCTTGGGTGGACATTCCTGCTGCAGTATTTGAAATCAGAAAACTGCAACGGCAGACCTGCCTTAGCCTGAGAGCCTGAGAACAAGTGTGACTCCTTCTGGGGATGGTCCTGCCCTGCCAGGGACCAGAGAGCCTGTCACACTTGATTTCATTTTATTAGCAACGCAGGAGGTGAAATAAGCAGTCCAGACAAGGAACCCATAAATGTCCTCTCTGCTCCCTCCCATTGGACAGTCTCTTCAATATCGAGCTGCGTGTTGTCTTAATGACCTTTTAAGCATGTCTTATCTGACTTTATTAGCAACAGATGCTTGAAATATGGGACTTAAGTCCAGCCTTGAATGAAAAATTGAGGGTGATTTTCAGAGCATTTGTCATATAAAAGGAAACAACATGGGCCAATCCTGTAGAAGAGGGGCCCCTCCAGAATTCAGGACAGGGGCCTGTGTGCACCCCAGAGGCCCTGCTTACCCCCCAGATACCAGGCGTTGCAGTAAACCCAAACCAAGTGCTGAAGTAGCAGAAGGGGGCAGAAGATCATTAACCATCTGGCCCTGTCTGAGTAGCTGGCATGACCAAGTGTGGGGACTTCTGCCCACATTCCTTTTGGAGACATGGTGCCATAATTCCGACCTGCTGAATCCAGGCTTCTATAGCCATGGAAGTAGATTTCTGATCCTTTGGTAACTTTTGTAAATGACACTCAAGAATCCAATTCTGGGCTTCCCAGGTGGTGCAGTGGTTAAGAATTCACCTGCCAATGCAGGGGACACGGGTTCGAGCCCTGGTCCGGGAAGATCCCACATGCCGCGGAGCAACTAAGCCCGTGCGCCGCAACTACTGAGCCTGTGCTCTAGAGCCCGTGAGCCACAACTACTGAAGCCCGCGCGCCTAGAGCCCGTGCTCTGCAACAAGAGAAGCCACCGCAATGAGAAGCCCGCACACCACAACGAAGAGTAGCCACCGCTCACGGCAACTAGAGAAAGCCCGCGTGCAGCAACGAAGACCCAATGCAGCCAAAAATAAATAAATTTATAAAAAAAAAAAAAAAGAATCCAATTCTGCCTGTCTAGCCCAGCCGGGGTGCACCCTGAGACATGGGGATTCCCAGCTGTTTAGAAATTGGGTAGCTTATGTGCATGTTTTTTTGTAGGCCAGGTAATCTTCCCCTCAAAACCAGGAAGGTATATATTTTAAATTTTTATTGGTGTGTAGTATACATATATTGTAGATGCTCACAAAGTGAAGACACGCAGCACTCAGATCAAAGCACAGAGCTCGACCAGCACCCAAGAAGCCCCCTGCCGTGTGCCCCCTTACAGTCACCACTACCCGCCGGGGATAGTTGTGACTTCTGACTGCAAACATGAGGGTTTTTTAAAAATATATTTATTTATTTATTTGGCTGTGTTGGGTCTTAGTTGTGGCACACGGGATCTTTCTTTTTTAAGTTGTGCACGCTGGATCTTCAGTTGCGGCATGCCTGCGGGATCTAGTTTCCTGACCAGGGATCGAACTCTGGCCCCCTGCATTGGGAGCACGGAGTCTTAACCACTGGACCACCAGGGAAGTCCCCAAACATGACTTTCTGAGCAATTGTGTGGTTTGAAGTAACTTCTGAAACCTTGAGATCATTAAAAAACCTTTCATGGCAGGTTTTTGGATGGATGGAGAGCGCGTGGCTGATCAGAGTGCAGCTGAGGCTGGGACAGGAGGGAGTGGGTGCTGTCAGCGGGGCCATCCAGCTCTCTCTGTACCAGTGGCTGCTCCTGTGTGGTCAGTGGTCAGGGCTCCTACACTGTTTTGGTCCTCTGTGTTCTCTGAAGGGATGGACTTTTCATCATACGCTTTAGCCCTGTCCCTACTGCCCGCTCTCCCCACAGGATTTCTCTTCTGAGATTTCGGGGTAGGGGGACGATCAGCAACCCCTACAGTTCATTCAGAGTGATTCATCTGTTCACTGGGTCCACGTGTCGGCGAGGCGCGTGTGTCCACTCCCCGCTGTGCTCTTAGCACTGGGCTTGGAAGGACACTGGAGGGTCAGACTCAGCCCTTGCACTTGGAGTGACAGCCCCTCTTCTGTCACCCCGGCCTCAGGCCTGCACTCAGGGTGTCCCCCCAACCCTGCCATGATCACCGGCTTCTGTCGCACTGGCCTCATTGCTTGTCCCTGAGCTTATGGAGTTCTTTCCCACCACAGGGCCCTTGCCCTTGCTGTTCCCCAGCCCACGTCCTCTGGCCAGCACGGTGCTGCCCCCCTGCCATCCCCCTCAGGGCGGCGGGTCTCCAGCTGTAGCCCTGGCCAGTCCTGACAGCCGTTTCCCACGGCAGCTGCCTCATCCCATCAGGCTGTCTTTCTGAGGTTCTCCCTCCTCGGAATGTTTCTGCTCTGTTCCTCTGTGACCAGGAAAAAATGTCTTGTTTTTTCCATCTAATTTTCCTGCTCTTTCCATTCATAATGCAGAACATCGAATTGACCTTTTGACATGACTGTTCTTGCCAGAGGTGTTTTTTAAAAAGTTATGTTTCTTTATATCTCTGGATTTATGGCTCCCGCTCAGGAGAAGGAACTGTGGAAGAAATGCATCATGTATTTGGGAGTGAGGCAACCAGGTGTTCTGGGCCCGAGCCTACCAACAGCCCCAGGTGTGATGTGGGGCTGCTTGCTCTTCCTCTGTGCTGAGCCAGGGCCACCTCTGAGGGCTCTTCCTAACCCAGAGTGCTCTGGCTGTGGGTACAATCGGATGCCTGATTTTAGCTGATCGAGTAACAAGGGACTGGGCAGCAGTATTGTCCACAGTGGCGAGAGCCCGGAAAGGCAGAGGGCTGAATGGCCTAGCATCTCATCTCCCTTCCAGGCCTCTACAGAATTAAAAAAGAACTTTTTTGTTTGTTTAGTTACAGTTACATTTTCACTTGTAAGCGGTAATCATTTTTACTGTAGGTATTCTGGAAAATACATACAGTTAAAACAAGAACCATGAATCACTGACATGCCTGCCACCCTTAGAATAATCAGTGTTAAGATTTTCTGCAGAAAGTTTCCAGTCCCAAATAGTGGCCGGAGCCCGCGGTGATGCAGGCTGCGTGATGTGCTGTGGTTCTTGGCTCTTTGGCCAGATGTAGAAGCGTTTACTGAGTTAGAAGCCAGTTTGCTCTGCGGTGTGTCTGATGAAAGTGAGATTAGGAAGGACTGAAGATTTCCTGTAGGAAACAACCACACATGGGGAGCCACTGATATTACGGGGGTCACCCACCCTAGAGGCCTTTTTTTAAAAAATAAATTTATTTATTTTATTTATTTATTTTTGGCTGCATTGCGTCTTCATTGCTGCACGCGGGCTTTCTCTAGTTGCAGCGAGCGGGGGCTACTCTTCGTTGCGGTGCGCGGGCTTCTCGTTGCGGTGGCTTCTTTTGTTGTGGAGCATGGGCTCTAGGCACGTGGACTTCAGTAGTTGTGGCACGAGGCCTCAGTAGTTGTGGCTCTCATGGGCTTAGTTGCTCTGCGGCATGTGGGATCTTCCTGGATCGGGGATCGAACCCGTGTCCCCTGCATTGGCAGGTGGATTCTTAATCACTGCAGCACCAGGGAAGTCCCTTTAGAGGCCTTTTGAGACTCTCATTCTAATTAAACTTGGGGTCCCTAGTGTGGGGGACAGCTCAGAGCACTGGCCGTGGGGCTCACTGAGCTTGTTTTTGCTGGCATATGCCAGGACATCTCCAAGGGCTCTTGCAGTACCCTCAGCATTTCTGGGTCTCAGGCTTGAAATGGGACAGTGGCCTTGGGGTCTGGCACTGTCAGGGCCCCAGATCGTGGGGCTAGGTGGTTGTCTGTTGAAGGAATGGAGGGGCCTCAGTTAAGGTGTGGAGGGGGAAGAGGAAGGGATGTTTAGCTGGGGTTACAGCTCTGAGATAGTTTTGCAAAAATTTATTGAGCAAGTTGCTCTGTGTCAGGCACTTTGCTAATCATCTCACACGCATTAACTTGTTTAATCCTTCCAACAACCCTATTTTATGATCCCCATTTTATAGACGGGGAAACTGAGGTACACAGAACAGAACCTGAGTAACCTGCCTAATGCGTTTATGAAGGAGCTTTGCTGAGTCCAGGATCCTGACCGCCGTGCTGCGCTGGCTTAGAGCTCCTGGGAGCACAGTGGCTTTCTGACAGAGGGACCCCAGAGGGCATTGTGGCTATGAGTAAATCAGGCCTGAGGTCTCCCGCTTCTCTGGTGGAGCAATGAGGAAGGCAGGCCGTGGATGGCTGCCCAAGCTGGCTAGAGGGGTGGATCCCACTCTTGCAGCTAGGGGTGCACCCAGGTTCATCTTCAGGCCAGGAGCCTGGGCTTGTACCAGCCCCTCCCTGCCGGGCAGTGACAGAATCATGGAGGCTCAGAGGCACATACATGGGCCGCGTAGGGGCCTTGACTGCCCACAGCCCCTTGGCCCTTGACTTCTCCTGTTCCCCTGAAGGGTGTTGGTTAGGGCGAGCGGGCCATGCCCTCGGGGGTGCCTGTGTGACACCCCCAAGGGTTGTGGGCAAGGACAGGGGTGTGCCAGCCCACACTTTCCTTGGGGGCAGCTAGGATGCCTTGGTCTAAGGGTCAGTATCAACCCCAGGCCGTGTGCGGAGATGCTCAAAACCCAGTGTTGGATGAATCTACGCTCAGCGTCCATCTGGCAAACCGAACAGAAACCTTACCCTAAAACAAAACACGCTCCAAAAGTTCCCAGGCATGTCAACTGCAGGGTAGTACTTGTCACCAAATATTTATATCCATTTCGGGTTTTGTTTTTCATCTGTCCCCTCCCAGGGAAACCAGCTGGACACAGAATCTCAGGGTCACGCTGGAAGGCTGGAGACTCTCTGCCTGAGTGTTTCCGAGGGAGTATTTTAGATCCAGGTTATTTTTAAATTTTGAGAGCCACGGTGTTTAGACTTGGCCAAGTTCTTCCCTCATCTGTTTTGTTCTGTAGTTCGTCTCTGTGTGTCCCAGGGGAGTGTGGTCCGGTTACTCCCGGTCACTGGAAGTTGGTCAGGAGCGTATCGGGGCCTCTACCTTCCTTCCCCCACACATGTCTTTGTAACATATTGAAAGTTCTGGAAGCCTGCCATGATGCTGTCTGTCATTCAAGAGGAGGGGACTTCAGTTCAGCGTGGGTCTGCCCTGCCGCTGATCCTGGGAGGTGTAGTGACCCAGGTCATTCAGGACGTCGTGGACAAGGCCCCCATCTTATAATGCAGGCCCTGAGTCAGGGTGAACCCATCACAGCAAGCTCTGGGCCCAACAGCATGTGACGGTCACCTCAGCACGATGAGACAGTAGCAGATTGGCCTTTTGCTGCCTAGAGCTTGACAGTGGCTTCCCTGTTCTCCCAAACCTCCCCATGATCTGAGTTAATGGCTTCCTTTCAGCAGAGTGGAGCCAAGTCGTGGCCGTGTTTGCTCACATGATGCTCAGGACTGGCCCCAGGGAGCGGGGTAGAGGTTTCCCATCTGCTGAAACATCGCCTGTTCTGTTCCCCTCTCCGGCTCCTTAGTTTGCATTGCTTCCTGCTGGTGCAGTAAGGTAGTGAATTTAGAGAGAGATGGATTTCAGGGCTGGGCCCCAGGGCGTTTGCTGACAGCGTTATTGTCACATGGAACATGCTGGCAGCAGGCTCAGCAAGATGCAGGCCTGCCTGGAGATGCTTGAGGGCTGCGCCGGCTTAGACACCCTGCTTCACTTTGCTGCCCGTGGTTTCCTCACCTGACAGGGACTGGAGGTCCTGTGCTCCTTCTAATTCTGTTTCCTTTCCTGTGCTCTGAGCCTCCAGAGCCACTTTTGGATTCAGGGCTGTTGCCTGGGAGGAGACTCCTGGCTCTGAGGGTGACAGTGTTTGGAGGCAGGGCCTGCTTCAGACACTGTATGGGGGGCATGCGGGCATCAGTTGAATGGAAGCTGGTCCCTCGTTGGCTTGCAGAGAAACCAGCAACAGAGCGCAGAAGCCCGGGGAGGGAAGGACATGGAAAACAACAGACACGCCCCAGGCAGCAGGCCAGTGGGTGGTGATGGCAGGCGCTTCTCCTGGTTGGCCCACCAGGTCCCTCCGTGAGATCATGTCCCAGCAGAGGTGACTCCAAAATGCCCTTCTCCCACTAATAATGCTTGGTCATCATCGGCCTTGCTCATGAACTCAGAACTCTATTCTTTTGGGAAAAAAATGGACACTCTATGATAAAGCAGCCCTTAAGAAATAAGTAAAGTGAGGAAATAAAACCAAACACTGATTTAGTGATAAGATTCAATACACAAAACACGGGGCCTGGTCTATAGAAGTTACTCGTGAACTATTTGTTGAATGAATGAATCATGGCGTGTATTTATAATGTTATGCAATCAGAGTAAAAAATAAAAATGTTTTAGTTCCAATGCCCGTGGGCTGAGACACAGTGGATGCTACAGACACCGTTGCTTTGTCACTTGTTCCCGGTGGTAGCTGTGACGCGCTGTGCTGATATCTGTGCTACCCCGTCTGAGTAGAAGGATGGGCTTATTGGACAGGGACTTGGGTGACATGACTGGTGGCAGGTGGGCTGGTCTGTAAGCCTGGAGAAGTCCTGTTCCCCAGGGCAAACTTGAGACATGACCACATTTTGAGGAGGAGGGGATTTCAGTAGGACAGCATGGAACCTGGGTGCATCTGTGGATGGTTTCCTGTCTTGCTTGGCTGGGTGGAGCTTTGGAGGCAGTCCTGAAGCAGGGGTTGTGGGCGTGAACCTTGAGTGGGGCACTGACTTTCCTGCCAGGTTCCTGAGGCTCTCACCGACCCCCATCCCAGTCCTACCCAGACCCTTCCCCCACCTCTGTCCATCACCACTTCCAGTTCCAAGCCCAAATAGCATATTCCCTCAAGAGCCATTATGGATCGCCTACTGTATACAAGAGACCGGATTAGAATTTGTGGGGCTTCTTTTGTGCCAGACTTATTGCCTGGCCCTCTGCTGGGTGTGGGATGTCTGTGCTGGTCACTGTTGTACCCCCAGGGCCTAGGGCAGTGACTGGCACACAGTAGATGCTCAGTATGTACTTGAACAAATGGTGAACGCCCCGGCCAGTGGAGGGAAGGGATGTTCCCTGATGCCCTCCTGCGTGGCAGTGCTTTGAGTGGGGTGTTACCCCTGTGGTGGGCACACAGCGCCGGGCTGGCTGTCCACGTCCCTCACCCTGACTGGCAGTTACTCGGAAGAGCTTTCCTATGTGTGTGGAAGGTGTCTCGGGTAGCTGAGGAGTGGGGGCCCGGAAGAGGTTGGGATGCCAGGTTTGTCTGGGTGGAGACTTCACCGAGCTCCAGGGACCAGCTCATCAGAGTCCTGGGGAAGTTTGGATGGGAGCAGAGAGATGTGCTGGCAGATGTGTTCTTAACTGAGCAGGCATTCCTGTTAACACTAAAAATCAGAATTTGAGGAGCTATTTTTTTTTTTTAATTTTTATTTATTTATTTATTTGTTTTTGGCTGTGTTGGGTCTTCGTTTCTGTGCGAGGGCTTTCTCTAGTTGCGGCAAGCGGGGGCCACTCTTCATCGCGGTGCGCGGGCCTCTCACTATCGCGGCCTCTCTTGTTGCGGAGCACAGGCTCCAGACGCGCAGGCTCAGTAGTTGTGGCTCACGGGCCCAGTTGCTCCGTGGCATGTGGGATCTTCCCAGACCAGGGCTCGAACCCGTGTCCCCTGCATTGGCAGGCAGACTCTCAACCACTGCGCCACCAGGGAAGCCCCTGAGGAGCTCTTTGTGGGAATGAAAAGCCATATAAGACTGTGGGCTCTGGAACTGCCCTGGGCAGACTGCTCAGCATCCTCATGCCTCAGTTTCCCCATTAGGAAAATGTGGATATAGTTGTTGTGAGGACTAAATTAATTAGTACAATCTGTACTGGCCAGTGCGGGAGCCACAGCACAGGAGGCTACTAAGCACTTCAAGAGGAGGCTGGTTTGAGTTGAGATGTGCTATACACGTGAAATATACTCTGGAGTTTGAAGACTTGGTATAGGGAGAAAAAAGTAAAATACCTCCTTAATATTTTTATACTGATCGTATGTTGACATGAGAATACTTTGGATATGTTGGGCTAAGTAAAATACATCATTAAAATTAGTTTCATCTGTTTTTACTTTTTAAGCATGGCTACTTGAAAGTGTAAACTGACACGTGGCTTGCATTATTTTTCTGTTGGACGGGGCTTTGCTATATGAAGCACTTAGAACAGGCTCTGGCATGTGGTGATCATTTACTGGACAAGCACTTACAGTTAGTATTTTCTCAGAAGTATCAAAGCACCTTTACCTTTTTCCATCTGAAAGCCAAGCTCAATTGATTCATTCAGACCCACAAATGCTTAAACAGAAGGACTGTAGTTTGTCCAAAGGAGACTGATTTCATGATTGCCCCCTGCACCCCCCGAACAGGCCCACCGAGGCTCACGTGTGTTCTGATGGAGGAAGCAGATACTCTGGGGTCTGAAGCTGGTGTCTGCACAGGGCGTGATGGAGCAGGCGGTATCTGAAGCTGAGCCAGTTTTCCGGGACCTTAAAAGCCCCCCTCAGTTTAGCAAGTACAGGCAGAGCATCCAAAGAGATCACCCAACCCGTCTCTGTAGTTAGAGAAGTGTTTCCTGTCAAGAGGTGGGAACTGGGCCCTTTGGGATTTGGCTCCTCTGGGGGCCCCGCCGACAGGCTGCCCACCCCGTGAGCCTCCAGCCGGGCTCTGGAGGCCTCGCCTGGGCGTGCAGGAGAGTGGCCAGATCAGGGTGGCTTTCCAGGCAGCTTCCAAAGACCCAGTTATCTGGGGCTTGTTGTGAAGTAGCTGAGGCTTCCCTCTCAGGTGGCGGGGCTCAGAGAGAGTCCCTTTGTTGGCCAGCCTTACAGGTCAGTTTTAGAAGCCCAGTGGACAGGAGATGGCAGCCCCTCGTCTGCCCGTGGTCCACCTGTGGCTGCCACCCTCGTTACCCATGCCTGACAGTGGGCGTGTGGGTGTGGGGAGGGCAACTCTGCCCAAGTTTACAGCCAGAGAGCAGAGGAAGCCAAGGGAAGGAAATAACATACAGTGAAATAACGTGTAGTTCGATGAGTTTTGACAAACACATGCACCCGTGTAACGCACACTCCTATCAAGACAGAGCAGTTCCACCCCCAGAAAGTTCCCTCCTGCCTCTTCCAGGCACTATCCATCCCCAGGCAACCCCTGTTCTGATGTTTTTTTTAATCATTTATTAGTTTTGCCTGCCCCAAAACATAATGTAAATAGATCCACGTGGTATTCATACACAGTTGATCGTCATTATTCACGGATTCTGTATCTGTGAATTTGCCTGCTTGCTAAAATTTATTTGTAACCCCAGATCAATACTCACAGCACAGGCTTACCTGGTGGTGCAGTGGTTAAGAATCCGCCTGCCAGTGCAGGGGACACGGGTTCGAGCCCTGGTCCGGGAAGATCCCACATGCCGTGGAGCAACTGGGCCCATGAGCCACAACTACTGAGCCTGCGCTCTAGAGCCTGCGAGGCACAACTACTGAGCCCACATGCTGCAACTACTGAAGCCCGCACACCTCGAGCCCGTGCTCCGCAACAAGAGAAGCCACTGCAATGAGAAGCCCGCTCACCGCAACGAGGAGCAGCCCCCGCTCACCGCAACTAGAGAAAGCCCGCGCCCAGCAATGAAGACCCAACGCAGCCAAAAAACAAAAAAACAAATACTCACAGCACTTTGGTGATCATTTGGGAACATGTGTAGAGCGGCGAAAAATTTGAGTCACCCCACACATGTACCCCCGGCTGAGGTTGGTCTGGGAGAGGTTCTGCCTGCTTGTTCTGCTCTCATATTGTAAACAAGTGTCCTTTTCATGGTCTGTTTAGTGCAATGTGGTTTTTTGCATTTTTGTGCTCTTTGTTGATGATTTCTCTGTTTAAAATGGCCCACGTGTAAAAAAATGGCTGAAGTGACATCTAGTGGTCCTAAACTTGAGAAGGCTGTGATGTGCCTTACGGAGAAAATACATGTGTTAGATAAGCTTCCTTCAGGCATGACTTACAGGGCTGTTGGCCGTGAGTTCAATGTTAATGAAGAACAATATATACTAAATAAGGTGTCTTTAAACAGAAATGGATAAAACAAGTTGTGTATTTTTTGATGGATGAAAACGTTTTGACCAGAGGCTCACAGGAACCTAACCTTGTGTTTCCTCTGGGAGCAGTGATTCACTATTCACTAATTTGGTATTTGCGGTGACTTTATGGAACGTAACTTTATTCTCGCCTCAAATAGCAAGAATCTACTGTAGTACTCTTTTGTCTGGCTTACTTCACTTAGACAATGTCTGAAATTCATCTCTGTTGCCGCCTGTATCAGTGGTTGGTCCTCTTGTACTGCCGAGTAGTAGCCCATGGTATGAATACACCACAGTTTTTCTGTTTCCCTGTGGAGGAACCTTGGGTTCTTTTAGTGTAGAGCCATCATGAAGAAGTCTGCTGTGATCATTTGTGTGGACATATGCGCTCATTTCTCTGGGGTACGTATCTAGGAGTAGAATTTCTAGATCATATGGTAAGAGTATGTTTAACTTTTACAGCAACTGCCAGAAAGTTTCCCAGTGTGACTGTGCCATGTAACATTCCTACCAGCAGTGTGAAAGCCCTCCCATGGTTCTTTTATATATACTTAATTGAAGTATGGTTGATTTACAATATTATATTGGTTTCAGGTGCACAGCTTAGTGATCAGTATTTTTGCAGATTATACTCCATTATAAGTTATTACAAGATAATGTCTATAATTCCCTGTGCTATACAGTATATCCTTGTTGCTTATCTATTTTATACATAGTAGTTTGTATCTGTTAATCCCATACCCTTAATTTGTCCCTCCTCCCCTGAGGGAAAACCACAGATCAGAGACTCTGGTCTCAGTTGAGTCTAAACCACAAGTTTATTTTCTGTATCTGTGAGTCTATTTTCTGTATCTGTGAGTCTATTTCTGTTTTGCATATACATTCATTTGTACTATTTTGTATTATTTTTCTATATCATGAGTCTCTGTTTCGCATATCATTTATTTGTGTTGTATTATATAAGTGATATCTTACAGTATTTGTCTTTCTCTATCTGACTTATTTAGCTAAGCATAATATTCTCTAGGTCCATCCATGTTGCTGCAAATGGCAGAATTTCATTCTTTTTTATGGCTGAGTAGTATTCCATTGTGTGTGTGTGTGTGTGTGTGTGTGTGTGTGTGTGTGTGTGTGTGTGTATATATATATATATATATATATATATGGCACATCTTCTGTATCCACTCATCTGTTGATAGGTGATTACATTGCTTCCATATCTTGGCTCTTGTAAATGTGCTGCTCTGAACATTGGGGTACACGTACCTTTTGGGGGTTGTTTTTTTTTTTTTTTGGCCACACCACATGGCATGCGGGATCTCAGTTCCCCAACCAGGGATCGAACCGGTGCCCCCTGCAGGGGAAGCGCAGAGTCTCAACCACTGGACCGCCAGGGAAGTCCCTGCATGTACCTTTTTGAATCAGTGTTTTCATTTTCTTCAGATATATACCCAGAAGTGGAATTGCTGGATCACACGGTAGTTCTGTTTCTATATTTTTTCGGAACCTCCGTACTGTTTTCCATAGTGGCTGCACCAGTTCTGTGGTCCTTGACTCGAGCTGGCTCAGGAGTTTCTTTGGGCTCTCTCTGCTCGTCACTTTCTCAACCACCTGCTCTCCAAGCTGGTGTTGCTTGGCTGATAACCTTCCAACTTCTTCTGTTGAAATATCTTCACAAGAGATTTTCATCCCTTTTCTGGTAGTTACTATGCTCTTGTTTTTAAAAAAATGTTATTGAAGTGTAGTTGATTTACAATGTTGTGTTAATTTCTTCTGTACAGCAGAGTGACTCAGTTATACACATATGCTAAGAGAACTGTGTTCTCTGAAGGGTTTGATTTTTTTCACCTGCTTTCTTCTGTGTTTTTTGTCATTTTTAAAACATTTAAACAAACAGAACTAACTGTAGAAAAGTCAGAACATATAGACAAAGATAATAGTAAAAGGCACCCATCATTCTACCTAGAGATAATCACTGTTAAGACAGACTCTTTTTTTTTTTTTTATAATGAAGTAAATCTATAAAATTTATTGAAGAACATAAAAAAGACCTGAAGAAACCATGTTCTTAAATGAAGATATTCAATACTTTAAATAAGACAGACTCTTTTAAACACACAGATATTTAATTTTTTAAGCATCTGAGTGAATTGAGACTTTGGTGAGGATTGTACTGGTAGAGGGCCTCTCGGTATGTCACAAAACTAGAGATCAGAAGCCAGTGAATGAGGCACTTTCCATTTCTGTTGCTTGTTGGAAGTCGTACTTCCGTTTAGTTTCTGGAACTGCCCAGGGAACTTTGTGTCACCCCAGCTACTGTCTTGACTTTTTTTGCAGGGCCAGCGGCCAGTAATTATGGAGTCTGAACCCAGAACTGGGGGCCTCTCCCCGCTCCATGCAGCAGGAAACCTTTCTTCCCTCCTGTGATCACCAGCAGCTCAGGGGGCTCAGTCTCAAGGCAGCCGGAGAAGGGTTGGCCAGTTCTGATCATCAGAAAGTCTTTCTTCTGTCTGGCCAACCGTCTTCCTGAAGATCTGACCCAATTGGCAGCCAAGTTGAGCCTGTTAAAATGACCAGGTCTTGTCACTCCTGGGCTCAGAAAAAACCTTTCATTCCCCTCTTCCCCATTCCTCACTCCCAGAATTAGAGCCATCGTCCAACTAGCCTTCCCCCTCCACATCCTCCCCTCTCCTGGTCCGTGCATGGTGGACGTCACTGTTCCAAGCTCCTTCCTCTGGGTGGGTTAGTTGTTAAGGCCCTTTCCTGAAAGATGTCTTGTTCTTGGTCCCCCAGGAAACTCATGTCTGTGTGTGCCTTGCAGGTAGCTCATCTATCCTGCAGATTCTAAATGGATAGTCTTAAAAAGCAATGTTTTGTCTTTTCTCAGAAAGGGGAATGAATGATTTACCCTGTGTTACACTCTCAGACAAGCCTAAAAGTGATGTTAAAACCTCTGTTTGAAAACCATTGTTCCCGTGTGAGGCTCAGGACTGTTTATGAAGGAGTGATGTGCAGGGCTTTCACCCGCGCCGTCTCTCAGGCTCCCTGAAGCCCTGCAGTGCGCCTGTGACTACTTCCCCGTTTTGAAGCTGGGGGAAGTAAGCCAGAGCGATGAAGTAGCTTGCCCAGGGTGGTTCACTCGCTCAGCCATAGAACCCAACAAAGCCTGCTTCCAGACTTACCCTTTGTTCTAAGGGAAATCTTTTGGTGGCACTAAAGCTGGAGACTCAATTGAGACCAGAGTCTCTGCTCCTGATTCCCCAGGGAGGGGGAGGAAGGGCAGGAAGAAGGGCTCTGTTTGGAAACTGGAGAGTGCAGACATGTCCCCTCAGCTTCAAGGTTCCACCAGCACTGTTCACTATGTCTTTGTCCTGCTCCATCACACCCTTTTCTCGTCTTGGGTGAATGTGGATTTAAAGCATCTCTAAACTAAGCTTTGTGTTACTTCTGAGGAAAGTTCAGGACTTTATTTCTTCCTTAAAAAAACGATTTTCATTCCTGTTCTTTTCTGGTTCCACATGGTTAGCTGTGCCTGTGGCATTGGACCATCATCTGAGGCTTCTTACTGATCTGGGGTCACTAATCTCAGAGCTTCTCTGCACCGCAGCAGTCCTCTCTGACCCAGATGTGGACTGGGCACCCCGCCTGCTGTGTTTTCCATTGTGGGGTGGATAGAGAGCAGCGGGAGGTTGGGAAAGTGCCGAGGAGGGAAATGCACGGAGCCGTGTGGGCAGGAGAGGAGCCAGGGGCGGGGTGTGTGGGTTGATCCACTCATTCATTCATTCATTCATTCAATGAGCAAACGTCCATTGAGCGCCCACGTGTGCTGGGAAGGAGCAGTTACCCCTCTGTGTGGTTAGAATGCAGTGGGGGAGTGGAGGGGGAGCTCAGATCTGAGTGCCTGGGGGTCCCCCACAGAAGGACTCAGGAGTTTTGTGAGGTATTTGGAGTGTGGGTGACTATCAGGAGAGTGGCTGATATGTTTTCATTCTCGGTCTCAGGCCTGGTAGGAAATTAGGGAGGAAAACCCCTTTCCTGGAAAGGGAGGGAAGGAAATGAACTTTTATTGGGTACCTCCCATGTGCTGGGAGCAGTTGCAGGCACTTACATGATCTCAGTTAATCCTCAAAGTTACCAGTTAATCCTCAAAGTTACCCCATGAAATGTATGTGTTATTAAAACTCATCTGGCAGGTGAGGAAACTGTGCTTGTGCCCAAGGTGGGATCTGAGCCCAGTGTTTATGCCCAAACCCACTCTTTCCAGATCCACCACAGGAGGGGGGCCGGACCATCCTCAGGCTCAGCAGGAGCGGACCCTGATCCTGGGCCTGGCGATGCTGCATGTCCTGATGTGCTTGGTGTTTACACAGGAGTGCTTATTTTGGGAAAAATCATTGAGTCGTAAACCATGGGGTTTTCTTTATGCATGTTAAACTTCAGTAAAAGTGTTTTTAAAAAAACAAAAACAAAAACAAAACGCTCCCTAGAAAAGGATAATGACCTCTGTAAAGTGTTTTAGCTGCTTATCTTCTTGCCTAAATTGGTCACCAATTGTGTGGACAATAAATGCCACCTCTTCTTTATGCTTGAACTTGGGTTGTCAGATTTAACAAATGAAAATATAAGACACCCAGTTGAATTTGAATTTCAGAGAAACAATGAATAATTTTTTTAGTGTGTAAGTATGTACCATGCAATGTTTGGGACATACTTATACTACACAATTATTCATTTACCTGAGATGCAAATTTGCACATGATATACTTACACTAAAGAATTGCTCACTGTTTATCTAAAATTCACAGTTAACTGGGCGACTAATATTTTATCTGACAACCCTCGTTTGAGCTGAGAGCTGAAGGGGGTGAGAAACGCAACTGAGCTTCATTTGAGAAATCAGAGGATTCTGAGGCCAAAGGCAAGAAAATAATCTAGGAGAAAAGCAGATGGCGGCAGGATGTTGGCTGGGGGATTCTGAGATGCTGGAGGGAAATTGAACCAATGTCAAGAGAGGGTTATGCAGAATAATCTGACAGGTAAAGGAGTAGTGATATAAATGCTGTACCACTCAGCCTTCAAAATGGGTTCTGCTGGAGGTTGACGTTTGTTCTAGCAGTTTATGTTTGTGCAAAGATCGTGGGAAAAATGCACAATTTTGAGCCTTCTCACAAGAAAGAGTGATGTTAGAAGTGAGCTACCTTGAGAAACTGGCTTCAAAATCTGTGACAATTTGAGCAACAAAACAAATAATGATAGAAATGGATTATAACCCAGAGAATAAAATAAATATCCATGAGTCCTTACTGAAATAAATAAATAAATGGGGAGAATTGGGGGGAAAACTCTTGTACCGAAGATCCTATTAGTGAAATGTAGAAAGAAAGATGAAGATAGAAAGGTCACCATTTGGAAAGACCATTGTAATAATTGTTTCAGGCAAGAATCAGTGGAGGCTGAATAGTGGGCAAAAATATATGATGAAGAAAAGGGTATTTGCTTAATGTCAAAGTGTTTTCTCATAAATGTCTTAATAATTACAAAGAGAAAGTATAACTTCACAGTGGAGAAACCTGGCAGACTCTACCTTAAGAAGAGATCAAAGTTAATCTCACCAGTAGTTAAGACGTATCAATAGCATGTATATCCTGATATGATGCGCTGTAAAGGGCACATCATTACTTCTGGGGTGTTCCTGCCAGATACACATAACCTCAGTCTGATCATGAGAAAACATTAGACAAAACCAAAGTGAGAGACAGTGTGCAAAATAATTGACCAGTACTCTTCAAAAGTGTCAAGGTCATGTAAGACAAAGACAGATTAAGGATCTGTGTCTCATAAAAGGAGACCAAGGAGACACTTATTAAATGCAGTGGATTTAGTTCTGGCATTGGCTCCTGGTCCAAAAAAAAGGACATTAGTGGGACAGTTGTTGAAATTTGAATGAGGTCTACAGATTAGTGTGTGTGTGTGTGTGTGTGTAATATATATAATATGTATTATATCAGTGTTAATTTCCTGATCTTTGGTAATTGTACTGTGGTCATACAAGAGTTAACATTTGGGAAATCTGGATGAAGGGTATATAGAAAGTCTTTGTATTACTTTTACAACTTATTTGTGAGTCCAAAATCACATGAGAAGCCCCTGAAAGTGAATGAACTTGGGGGTGGGGTGGTGGGAGCAGCACCTTTGTGCATGGGGAGGGGCTGGTTGTAGGGCTGCAGGATGCCCTGAGGAGCACTTTTCCTGTAGGTATCAGAGCGTGAGGTGGCGGATTTGCATTATATTTAAAACATTGTTTAAATCTTAAAAAAAACCTTGTTTTTGATTATGATGGTAATGTATCTTCATTTTAGAATATATGAAGAGGTTAAAGAATAACATAAAAATCCTCCCTAACCCCTACTTCTCAGCAGTAAACGTGGACAATAATTAGTGTTCATCCTCGTGGTCATGACTTTATATGTAAATATACTCTTTAAAAAAACAGAATAGAAAACAATGTGTCCATATGCATCGTGGTCCCCTCCCCTTTTTTCATTTAACAGTGTATTGTGAACAGTTTGTGTCATAAAAGAATACTCTAGAACTGTGTTGCTCAATACATGGGATTATTTAAAATTAAAATTTAAAAATCCAGTTACTTAGGTGTACTAAACACATTTCAAGGGCTCAGCAGCCACTTGAGCTGTCATATTGGACAATCCAGAATAGAATATTTTCGTTATCACAGAAAAAGTTCTACTGGGTGGCACCGCTGTAGAATATGAGTTTTTTAAATTGTGTAGTATTTATTTAACTTTACGTCTTCATTCGGGTATTTATATTGTTTTCAATTATCCATGCTTAAGTGTTTTAATAATAGTTTGATGACTTTTTGTTTTTTATAACTGCTTTACTGAGATATAATTCACATGCCATAAATCCACCCTTTGATAGTGTACAATTCAACAGCTTTTAGTATATTCACTGAGTTGTACAACCATCACCACTGTCTAATTTAGAACATCTTCATCACCCCAAAAAGAAAGCCCACCCCCATTAGCAGATGCCCCCTTGCCCCCTCTCCCCCAGTCCAAGGCAGCCACTCATCTGCTTACTGTCTCTGCATATCCATTTTGGGCAGCATCTTTGATTTTTTTCCTTGGGAAAAATTCTGTTAAATTCTTGGATCAAATGGCGTGAAGGCTTTTTAAGGCTTTCTTCTAGTTATTTATTTATTACCGCGCCAGGCCACATGCGGGATCTTAGTTCCCCGACCAGGGATCAAACCCACGCCCCCTGCAGTGGAAGCTCAGAGTCTTAACCACTGGACCGCCAGGGAAGTCCCATTTTTAAGGCTTTCGATATGTGGTGCCACACTGCCCTCCAGAAAGGTCGTCCACATTTATGCTTCCACTAACAGTGTACGAGAATGCCCTTTTCTCGGCACCCTCCGTGACACTCTTACTATTGTTATTATCATTGTTTTCGTCTTTGCCGCTGAGACAGTGACGAGTGGCACCCACCTTTGCATTTGGCTCCTGGGTGGAACACCTTTCCCTGTGCTGATTGGCATATTTCTGTTTCAGATTAGAGTTGAGAAAGGTAACGGGGCTCTGTGCAGAGAGGCTGGAAGAGGAGGAGTACGCAGGTGGCGAGCCCAGAAGCCACAGCACAGGGTGCCCTGGAGGCTGTTGAACTCTTTCCTTCGGAGAGCAGAGGGCAGGGAATGATTCGGGCCAGAGAATGGGAGTGCGCCGGGGCAGAAGTGCCCCTGCAGGTTGTCTGGCAAGGCTAGCTAGAGCTTACGGTGGTGATTGGGAAGGTGCAAGAGAAACTTCCTTTCCCACTGCAATGAAGTGAAGCCATCGTTGGTTTTGAATAGCTTTGAGATTGAAGAAAGTAGGCTGGTGCAATGACCCCATAGCCCAGAATGGCCTTGAGTACTTCCTTTGTAGCTTGGTGAGAGTATCACCCCTTGACCTGGGAACTACAGGGTGCGTGGGAGAGAGGGCAGGCAGGGGAGGCACGGGTGCCGGGGAGGATGTAGTTTGTTGTGTTATCTGCATCCATGGTTCTCAGCCTTGGCCGAGCCTTAGAGTCAACTGAAGCGCTGTGGTCCCACCCCCAAATTGGAACCAGAGTCTCTGGAGGTGATGGTGGGCGTCTACTTTGATCCCTTCCTTGAGAAGCAGCCCTCTGCCTGGGAGGCAGGAGCCCGGCACCCACCGCCTTCAGGGCTTTTTCCATGAGCTTATATTGTGGCTAGGAGGAAGTCTGTTGCTGAGGCCATTGGTCCAGCTCTGCCAAACGCTTGGCCCCTCTTCTAGAACCTGTTGACTCCCAGAGCTGCCCAGAGCTGCCCAGGTCCATAGGCTGCAACCTTCTGCTGAGAAAAAGCCTTGCTCAACTTGTGTGCAGACTAATTCATTCAAATCTGCCCTGTCAACCACCCCCAACCAGACTGCGTGCCCTGCCCCTGGCCTCAGCCCCCTTTCAGCGTAGTATGCGGTCCATGGCTGTGTGATGCCATGTGATGTGCAGCACCCGTTCAGAGCTAAAAAGGATGCCCGCACCTCTCAGAGGCCTCCCTTCCTCACTGGGAGAGGAGTGGTCACCCAGACAAGGCCCGGGTGTGAGCTGGAGGTGCAGGGCCACTCCCATTGGCCGGCCTGATAGAATCTTTTTATTTCAAACCTTATCCTAACAATAAAAGGTGGCGACTTGGTCATCACCCAGTTTGGCTGTGTGTTCAGTTGAAGGAGTGCTGCAGGGTCCTCAGCCTGTCTGCAGGAAGGAGGCAGGAATTCTGCTGTAGCCAAAACCTCACGCTGAGGCTGCTTTGCGGGCCCCCTTGTTTGTAAATCCTGCCTTTGCAAGCCAGTAGGGAAGATGCCATGGCCCTAAACCCAATTTGTTTTTTGGCTTTGGGTGTACAGGAGATCATTGAATGCCGATTTGGGATCACTTCCTTCACATGGAACGCTGCCCGGGCTAGGCTGGGTGGTGTCTGCATTCGATCAGTTAGGCTGTGTTATTGGTTCTCGAATAATCTTCCTGGAACTGTTGCAGTGGGTCGGGACATTCCAGGAGGCAGAGTGGGCTCTGTCCCATCTCAAGCGTTGTGGTTTCCCTTTTGTCTGTTATATACTCTTGAGGTTCCACTGATACTTTTTTTTGAGAAAAGTTTCTCCCCCTCTAAGCCGTTTGGAAACCACTGTTGCGCACCAAGAGAGTTAGGCCGGCTTGAATTAGTATATAAACAAAAGGTTTTCAAGATACTGGATTCAGGCAAGGATGGACAATGATCCTTGAGAGATGGGAAGCAAATGGGGCAGCCCTATGATTGCCCCAGCTTACTGCCTTGAGAGTTTCCAGACATTGACACAAGGAGGGAGAAGGGAGAGAGAGCCTGGGAGACTCCTTGAGTTAAAAGGCTGCTGAGGGGACTTCCCTGGTGGCGCAGTGGTTAAGAATCCACCTGCCAATGCAGGGGACATGGGTTCGAGCCCTGGCCCGGGAAGATCCCACATGCTGCGGAGCAGCTAAGCCCGTGCGCCACAACTACTGAGCTCGCGCTCTAGAGCCCGCGAGCCCCAACTACTGAGCCCATGAGCCACAACTACTGAAGCCCGTGTGCCTAGAGCCCGTGCTCCGCAACGAGAGAAGCCACCGCAATGAGAAACCTGCTCACCACACCAAAGAGCAGCCCCTGCTCGCTGCAACTAGAGAAAGCCCATGTGCAACAATGAAGACCCAACGCAGCCAAAAATAAATAAATATACAAGTAAATTAATTAATTTTTAAAAAAAGTGCTGCTGAGATCCTGGGGGAGACTAAGGTAGCTGGAGTTCACAGGACTCTAGCAAAATCTTTCCAAAGCATATATCTGATAAAGGACTTGTCTCCTGAATATGTAGGAAATTCTCATAACTCAAGAAAAAGAAAAAAAAAAATGAGGAAAAGATTTGAACAGACACCTCACCAAAGAAGATACAGGATGGTAAATAAGCACAGCAAAAGATGCTCTGGTGCGACATCGTTAGTCACTGGAGAAGTGCAAATTAAAACCACAACAAGGGGTGAATTCCCTGGCTTGTCAAGTGGGTAGGACTCCGCGCTTCCACTCTAGAGGGCATGGGTTCAACCCCTGGTCGGGGAACTAAGATCCTGCGTGCCATGCAGAGCAGCAAAAAAAAAACAGAACCAAAAACACAATGAGGTACTACTACCTACCTATTGGAATGGACAAAATCAGGATGACTGCCATTCCAAGTACTGGCAAAGATGTGGAGAAACTGGAACTCTCATAAACTGCTGGTGGGAATGTGAGATGATAGATCTTCTTTGGGAAACAGTTTGGCAGTTTGTTTTTTTTTTAATATTTATTTATTTATTTATTTATTTATTTATGCAGGATCTTTTAGTTGCAGCACTTGGACTCTTAGTTGCGGCATACAGGCTTCTTCGTTGTGGCTTGCAAGCTCTTACTTGCAGCCTTCAGGATCTAGTTCCCCAACCAAGGATCAAACCCAGGCTGCCTGCATTGGGAGCTCAGAGTCTTACCTGCTAGACCACCAGGGTAGTCTGGGCAGCTTTTTAAAAAGTTAAATATACACTTACCATAAGCCTGAGCCAATCCACTCTTAAGTCTTTACCCAAGAGAAAAGGAGAAATATGTCTATACATAAACACTTGTACACAAGCAGCTTTATTTGTAACAGCCCGGAAGTGGAAACCACTCATGTTCATCACCAGCTGAGTGGATAAAAAAATGGTGGTCCCATCACACAATGGACTACTACTCAGCAATGAAAAGGAGTGAACTCTTGGTATATACAGCAGCTGGGTGAATCTCAGAATCATTATGCTGAGTGAAAGAAACCAGACAAAAAAAGAGTACATGCTCTAGGGTCCATTTATATAACCTCTATAAAATACAAACTGAGCTCACATTGGTGGCATAATGGTGAGCATAGCCTTCCAAACTGATCTCTGCTGACAGAAAGCAGAGCAGTGGTTGCCCAGGGAGGGAGTATTAGAAAAGGCGTGAGGACATATGGAATCTTTGGGGATGGTGGGTGTGTTCACTGTCCTAATTGTGGTGATGATTTCATGATTTCACAGGTGTATTCAAATGTCAAAAGTTATCAAATTGTACACTTTAAATATGTGCAGTTTATTGGATGTCACTTATACCTCATTAAAGCTGTTTAAAAAAAGATCCCTCTGGCTAGAGTTTGGAGAATGGATTAAAGGGCAGTGAGTCTAACTACAGGGCAATAGTTGCATATCCTTTCCTCCCTTCTCCTAAAAGTTTAATTCCTTCTTTCCCTCACTTTCCTCCTGGTTTTGGAGCTTGGATTACTATAGTAATATGTGATTGACATTTTATTACTTTCCTCTGTTGAGGAAAAGTAAGGATTTTCTTTAAAATCTTCTAACTAAGGGACCACGTGGAAAACAAAGGGTGTCTAGGGGTCTTTTGTTCTTGTTGAGTCCTGTCTCGGAAAAACTCACTTCTGTTTCTTCTCTGTGCTACTAGTGCTCACACTTCTGACACCAGATGTGTGGTTTTTCCCACACCAACCAATTCTCCGACACCAGCCAGGTGTCCTACAAGTCAATTCAATCTGATGCTAACTGGAGTTAGCACAGACCCCACAGGTTAAGGAAGGACTCAGTCCTACAAGTCCCCCTCCCACTTTGTCAACTATGCCTCTGACTGGCTATAAATCAGAGTTCCCCCCACCCCCTCCTTGGGTTTGATTATTTGCCTTAATGACTCACAGAACTTAGGGAAGCACATTCACCAGTTTATTATAAAGGATATGATGAAGGATACAGTTGAACAGTTGGATGAAGAGATACATAGGAAAAGGTCTGGAAGGGTCCTGAGTACAGAAGCTTCTGCCTGGTGTAGTTGGGGTGTGTTAACCTCCTGGCATGTGGTTGTGTTCACCAACATCGAAGCTCTCTGAATCCTGTACATTGAGGAGGCTTCATCATGTAGGCATGATTGATTATTAACTCATTTTCCAGCCCCTCTCCCCTCCCTGGAGGATGGAGGGGTAGGGCTGAAAGTTCCAAACTTATAAGCCTGGCTTGGTCTTTCTGGTGACCAGCCCCCAACCAGGAGCCCACGCAGTGTCTCCTCATTAGAACAAAAGATGCTCATTTTGCCCAGGAAATTCCAAGGGATTTAGGAGCTCTGTGTCAGGAACTGGGGTCAAAAACCAAATATTAGAAGGAACTGGGGGCAGAGACCAATATATGTATTTCTTATTATTTCACAAGCCCGAGCCTCTGCTCAGCCCTGGCCACTTAAGCAAACTTACAGCACAGGACTTTGGGTGAGATTGGTCAGCTCACCTATCGGCAGAGGCATAGTCTGGTTTCCTGGCTCCTTGGATGACCATCCCGTGAGGGCAGGATCAGAGTGCAGTCGCGCTGCTCGCCATCCTGCTGCCAGCGTCTGCAGAGAGCCTGGCTCCGAGTGAATGGTGGAGAAGCACTCGTGGGGTGAATCCTTCAGCTGCAGTGTCCCCGGCAGAAGGGCAGGAGGAGCAGAGGGTCTGCGTGGGGCGGCCTTGGGATGGAGGTCCCTGGCAGAAAGATGGCCTTGTGTGCGTGGGATAGGCCAGCGTGGGAGGTGGGCCGGGTGGCCACTAGGAGATCTAGGGCAGGGCTGGTCTTGAGTCTGAATCCCTGAACAGGTTGTATGTTGGGGGGAGGCGGGTGGTGAGTAAGGAGCTCCTTCTTTTTTGGGGGGCCCCGTGTGTGTTGCAGGAATAGCCACACAGCTGCCAACCGGATGGGAATAACGGGACCTTTGAGTTAGAACTTGGGCTCAGATTCCATCTTTCAAACCTCCCAGCAGTGTGACCTTCAGCAAGTCACAGCACCTTTCTAGAACGTGGGTTTGAGAAAGGGGATGCACATCCAGCATGCACTGGATGAACATTCCTAGCTCAGGCTCTGGGAGGTACGTTATTTCCTAGAATGTGAAATTTACTTTGTCTTTTTTTTTTTTTCCTGCCAAAGGAAGACTAGATCTATTTTTTGCCCATGAAGTACTTTTCTATCCATTTACCACAAGCCACAGGGATGAAATATTTTCTTACCTACTTGGCTTCTGTGGGACCTCCTCCATCCGTGACTGATGGTTTAGAGCACAAGCGGCTTCCTTCCTTGTTTTGTATCTGCGCTCGACGCTCAGAGTGGTGAGAAAGGATGTCAGCATCCCCAAGGAATGAGAGAGAGTGAGGGGGATGCTGAAGTCAGTAGGTCCCAGCCCTTGGATAAAGAGGAAGCCAGAGAGAGTGTCACTCTGCTGGCTGCAGGAGCGGAGGAAGGCCTGATGTGGAGAGATAACGCAGCAGGAAGCCCAGGGAGGCCTGGGCAGTTGTCAGTGTCCACTGGAAGCTGCTGCCCACCCTGCCTCTCACTTTACGAGCTGGAGTGGGAGGTTGTCTGATTTTATGCCCCAAGCCCAGGCAAGCTGAGTTCATGTCCTTGTGACCCAGCAGCATCCCTCTGACGCAGGAGCTGCATTCCACCTCTCCTCACTGGCAGCCTGTCTTCAAGGGGGTCCTCTTCCCGCGCTCCCCATGCGGACAGGTGGAAGGGCTGATCACGGCTTCAGTTGAGTCTCACTGCCTCTCTGTGCTTTGCAGCTAACATGTCTACGGGGCTTAAGTGCAGAGACCACAGTGATGGAGAGGGAAGAAGTGATGTTGCGCTTGGGGCGGTTTTGTTCCAGGTTCGTGAGCAGAATTACATTCACGTTGCTTTGAGGTTCCATCCAGGCTGCTGTGAGCGTGCTTTGGTTGCTGCCGGACAAACCAGCCGGTGTTGCTCTTTGTAAAGGTTTAGAGTCCAGTCCCAGGGCACTTGGGATGGGTGATCTGGAAATCAACCCCAGGATCACCATATAGTATAATTAATACCTTGTCATTGTCCGATAGTTGCCATTTTTCAAGGGAAAGTTCTCCCCCCGTCACCATGTTTGAATTATGCCGTCAACCAGGGCTCAGTAGAGGCCCACGTTGTCCATTTCTCTATTTTTATGTATGTTTGTTGAGGGCATATGAGTGCACTTTGTCAGGGGCTGCAGGTGTTCAGAGATGCATAAGACCGTAAAAGGCGTTTACAGGGGTGTGTGTACCCCAGGTACAAGGAGGTGAGGGCCAGGGCAGAGGGGAGGCGACACAGGTTGTATGTGGAGCTGCACAGAAAGTGATTCAGCTCAGCAGTTCTTCACTGAACACTTGCGGAGGCCACAGTTAAGACGTGGCCCTGTCTCTCTTTTTTTGGATTTTATTTTATTTTATGTTTTAAACATTTTTATTTATTTATTTTACTGAAGTATAGTTCACTTACAATATTGTATTAGTTTCAGGTGTACAGCGAAGTGAAAAGAATATATATATTCTTTTTCAGATTCTTTTCCATAATAGGTTATTACAGGATATTGAATATGCGTTCCCTGTGCTGTACAGTAAATCCTTGTTATCTATTTTATATACAGTAGTTTGTATCTGTTAATCCCATACTCCTAATTTATCCCTCCCCCCTCTTTTCCCTTCGGTAACCATAAGTTTGTTTTCTATGTCTGTGAGTCTATTTCTTTTCCGTAAATAAGTTCATTTGTATTACTTTTTAGATTTCACATATAATAATATTTGTCTTTCTCTGTCTGACTTACTTCACATAATATGATAATCTCTAGGTCCATCCACGTTGCTGCAAATGGCATTAGTTCATTCTTTTTATGGCTGAGTAATATTCCGTTGTGTATATATATACACCACATCTTCTTTATCCATTCATCTGTTGAAGCACTTGGGTTGCTTCCATATCTTGGCTATTGTAAATATTACCGCTATGAACATCGGGGTGCATGTATCTTTTCAAATAAGAGTTTTTGTCTTTTCTGGATACATGCCCAGGAGTGGGATTGTTGGATCATATGGTAATTCTAGTTTTAGTTTTTTAAGGAACCACCAGACTGTTTTCCATAATGGCTACACCAGTTTACATCGATGTGGCCCCTATCTTGAAGGTGCTCCCAGTTCACTAGGAGAGGCAGGCAGTGCCCAGGTAACCAGTAACCTGCCACAGCACAGTAGGTGCCGTGTCCAGTGCTGGGCACACCAACCCCCTTGCTTCCATGTCCACACACACGCCTAAATGCCAGAGGCCCCGCCTGGCCCACCTGGGCCGCCTGCTTCAGTGGCCGGCCGCCAGCACCACTGGTTTCTGGAGTGACGAGCCTGCTGCAGCAGGTTTCGAGAGGAGTGGTACTGGCAGAACCCTGCCGTCTTCACTCTTCCCTGCTAGCTGGACACAGCTCTGACTGTGCCAGCAAAGGAATGCAGTTTGCCCAGAACGGATGTATTTCTTGACTTAAGAGCAGCCTAAGTTGTATAGGAAATAATCAGACAAAAAGAAATGCTGATGGCGCTTCCCTGGTGGCGCAGTGGTTGAGAATCTGCCTGCTAATGCAGGGGACACAGGTTCGAGCCCTGGTCTGGGAAGATCCCACATGCCGCGGAGCAACTGGGCCCGTGAGCCACAACTACTGAGCCTGCACGTCTGGAGCCTGTGCTCCGCAACAAGAGGGGCCACAATAGTGAGAGGCCTGCGCACCGCGATGAAGAGTGGCCGCCGCTTGCCGCAACTAGAGAAAAGCCCTCGCACAGAAACAAAGACCCAACACAGCCAGAAATAAATAAATAAATAATTAAAAAAAAAAAAAAAAAGAAATTCTGATGCCTCTGAGTTCCTTGATGTTTTCAGTTTCATCATGCTGTTTGCTAGGTACAGAAATACCAGCTGTAGCTGTCCAGTAGTTTCATCCTGCATATGTGTGTGCATGTGTGTGCACACGTACCCACACACAAAGGTAATTTCATAGCCAGTAAGAAAAGGTGGAAGGGAAGGGCCTTGGGGAACTTGCCGGCGTGTTGGAAACATTCTATATCTTGATCTGGGCTTAACATTACATAGGTTACTTGTCAAAACTCATTGGATGATAGACTTATAATTTGTGCATTTCACTGTTTGAATTTTTATCTTGAAAAAATAACCGTAAGCAAATAATGGACTCTCATTAATGATATGCAGGCTGAAGTGTTCAGGGTGAAGTGGACTGCTGTCTGCATCTTACTGTGAAATGTGTCACAAATAAGACGGATGGTTGGCTTGGTTAAGGGATGGGCAGCAAAATGCTAACAACGGTAGAATTGAGGTGGTGGGCATATGGGTGTTCCCTGTATGATTCTCCCCATTTTTCTGCATGCTTGAAAGTTTTCATAATAAAATGTTAAAGCAGAAGAACTACAAATAACCACCACTTGTGATCCCTAGAACTTTCCATATGCGAATTCCCCCAAGAGCCAGTTTTCTCGGCTGACCCAGTACCGTTCCTACAAATGGCATCACCTGCTTCCTAAGGGGGTGTTGGTGAAGCGAACGTGAGGGCCCTGGGCTTAGTGTGTTCTCTGTGGACCTGGTGTGGTTGGTGTGGGCGTGTTTCATGAAGGATGTGTTAGCTTGGACTTCCTTGGAAGGTGATGCAGTTCATCAACTTGAAATGATAAGAACTTTGAAACACAGGGCTTTCTGCCCTGTAGGCAGAATGTGGCTGGGGATATGCAGCCTGAGAACAGCCTGACAGATGGGAACCAGAGCTAGAAAAGGCTGGCTGAGCCCCTGACCAAGGACATGAGCTGGCTACCCTGATGGATGCTGGGGGACCTTTTTGTATATATTTAAATTTTTGAAAAATTAGTTATATATATTTTATATATAAATTGTATAGAGATGTATAATTGATTTTTCAAAAATTTTAACATTATACAGTATATTTAAACAGATCCAGGGGAATTCCCTGGAAGTCCAGTGGTTAGGACTCGACGCTTTCAGTGCCATGGGCCTGGGTTCGATCCCTAGTCAGGGAACTAAGATCCCACAAGCCACTCGGCACAGCCAAAAACTTAAAAATTTTTAAAAATTTAAGAAAACAGATCCAAACACTTTTTGAGACTAGACTTTTTTCAGCTATAACAATGCCTGCCCTTGTAAGTTTTTTTTTAATACAGAAGATGGAAAGAAGTAAAACCAGCCATAATTTTACAGTTTTGGTATATTTCCTTCCTGAATCTTTTTTAAAAAAAATTTCATGCATTATTTACATAATTGTGATCTTTTTCATTTGACTATAATGGGGGAGTTCTTTGGAAGGGAGACTCCAAGACCTCCTTTTATGTGGACTGGCCCACATAAAGGACCATATAAAGGGACCGAAGAGTGGGCATAGGGCTCAGACAGGGGAGCCCCAAGCAAAGGCGAGGAGCTCGACCCAGTGGCCAGGGGCAGGGGCAGGGCAGAGCACTGGGCTTGCAGTCTGAGAGACCTGGGGCTTGGGGGCCTGATCACTCTTTGTAAAAAGTGAGGTTAGTAAATCCCCGTTGGTGGTTCCCATTGTAAATTAAAGGAAATAATTTGGTTGAAGTTGCCCAACCTGTGTATTTGGCGTATTGTAATCCTGCTGCAGCATTTGGATGTTGTCTTATAACGGTGGGAGGCTTTGAAAGCTTTGGGCAAGGGAGGAGATGGAAGAAGTAGAGGTATTCTGAACATTAGCACGCTGGTGTGGAGGGGGCCTGAACATGAGCCTGGGGCCTGATTCCTGCAGTGGAAAGGACTGATAGTTGAAAGGCTGATGGCGGGAGAGAGCATGAGAGAAAGACATTGCAAAGGAGGAATCCTTGGGAGTTGGTGATGGGCTGGTTAGGGGAAGGGGTGGGTATCTTGCTTTGTCCATTGGCTTTTTATCACTCACTTTACACTGTTTCCCTCCTGACTCACTGCTGTGTTCTTTCCCTTGCAGGAGCCTGTGTGAAATGCAGCAAGGGGGTGTTTGGGGCTGGCCAGGCCTGCCAGGCCATGGGGAACCTCTACCACGACGCGTGCTTCACCTGTGCGGCCTGCAGTAAGTGTGTGTGTGTGTGTGTGTGTGTGTGTGTGTGTGTGTGTGTGTTGAGGGACAGGGTAAGGAACACAGGGAACCAGGAAGGGAGGAGACAGAAGAGCATCCTTCCTGGAGACACTTGGCCCATGTCCCTCCATGGTCCTATGGGAAGGCAGGACAGTGTCCTCTAGAACAGGGTTTTGTACCACCAACACAAGGCCCATCAGGGTAAGCTGACTTATCACAGAGTACCAGGGTTTGCCTGGGGCCCACTCTGGTGGTAGTGGAGCAGTCCCTAATAACATCAGGTTTGTAATGCATATCAGAGGTCTCAGAAGAGTCGGGAGCAAAGCGCTGGGATTCACCATTGTCTGCCCTGTTGTCAGTTTTCTCCGCCACTGTGGGGACCAGTCAGTCAGTTACCCCTGTGTGAAGCAGGGTCCTTTCATAACTCTTTGGCCCCGATCTTTCATTCGGAGGCTGCCGTTCAGTGGGAAGTGTGAGCGTGTGCGTGAATGCCTGTGTGTATGCATGCCACACACGTATCGGTGCCTCTTAGCAAACACCTGTGGGCATCTTTGTACTGCATTACGGGCATTATGCCTAAAGCAGCAAATCAGGAAACTAGGCCTGTGCTCAGCTCAGCAAACTGCTCATTGAACTGATGGCATCCACAGTGGATGGTCCTAACACATTGCAGGCTGTTTGCCAAGTCCGACGGAGCCATGAATTGTGCTTGTTTCATGGTCTCTACCAAAGATTAATTTTGAGGAGCATTTTTGAAAAATGTCCCACTGATATCTCCACTTCTACACCAAGGCTGGCAGCTGTCTATTAAATGGAAACATTACAACAAAGCCAAAGAGAGTCCGGGACCAAGGAGTCTTATCGTCTGGCCCAGTGGTCCTCAGTCCTGGCAGTTCATTAGAATCACGGGAGAGTTGGGGGGAGAGATTTTAAAAGCCAGCGATGGACTTCCCTGGTGGTGCAGTGGTTAAGAATCCGCCTGCCAGTGCAGGGGACACGGGTTCGAGCCCTGGTCCGGGAAGATCCCACATGCCGCAGAGCATCTAAGCCCATGTGCCACAACTACTGAGCCTGCGCTCTAGAGCCCGTGAGCCACAACTACTGAGCCCGTGAGCCACAACTACTGAAGACCGCGTGCCTAGAGTCCGTGCTCCACAATCAGAGAAGCCACCGCAGTGAGAAGCCCGTGCGCTGCAACGAAGAGTAACCCTCACTCGCCGTAACTAGAGAAATGCCCACGCACAGCAATGAAGATCCAATGCAGCCAAAAATAAATAAATAAATTAAAAAAAAAAAAGCCAGTGATGCCCCAGCGCCACCCTGACCAGCAGAATCAGAAGCCCTAGGGGTGGGGTTTCTAGAGTGGGGCACACGTATCGTTTCTAGTCTCCTCTGGTGACTCCCAGGTGTGGCCAGAACTGAGTACCTGGGATTAGTGCCAAGCTTCTCATTTTAGAAGCCTCCGGAGACGGGAAGAGGAGGGACTTTCTTGGCTGGTTTGTGGCACAGCCCTCAAGAGGCCTGGTTCCCAGTCTGAAGTTCACCAGGTGGGCATGGGCCTACCATGCCTTGATGGCACAGGCATATGCCCGGTTCCAAACCTTGGGCTTCATCCTCACGGTGATTTCCCATAAAACACATGCCTAAGAGTTTCTGCCTTGATCGTTACTCACCTTTGTAGGGAAAATTGTGAAAGACTTTGAGATGGATCACACAGTCTCCTGAGCGTCCGCAGTGGAAGTGTAGGAGTTTTCTGGTTATTGGAGTCCCTGGGTCTCTGGGCCTTTCCTTGCCTTTGAGCTGTGTTACACTCTGTAAGTTGTAGAATCTTGACGGCAAGGCCCGTGGTTCTTGTCCACAGCAACGCAAACTGTGTCTGGCAGAGATTGACCAGTTTTGCATCCATTAAGCAAATTTACTTCAGCATTTCTGATGGCCTGCACAAGGATGGTTCTTTGCTGTCTCCCAGTTGTAACATCTTATTGGTCTCTCATTCAGTGATGAATTAAATAAAATCTTTGACCTGTGTTTGTGTTTTATCCGTAAAGAGTTGTGATGACACCTTCTTTTAAAAATTATCTTTGACTTTTGGCTCCTGTAACTGTTTCTTAATATTTGCTCTATCTTCCAGGAAAAAAGAAAATAAATATTGAGTAGAGGCTGTTTTTATATCTCAAGCAATTACCATTTGAACTAGAAAGTTGTTGGGGGGCAAAAACTACTGGTGAGTCTGTTGGTTCCACCAGTGGCTGCTTGACTAGCTGGCAATTCCTTAATGGGCTGAGTTTATTTTCAAATTATGACAAACACAAACACTCAGGAAGACAGCTGCTTCGGAATTTTGCTTGTTCTAGCATTTAAGGCCCTTGTGGTCTGGTCTGTGTTTTATTGCTTCCTACTTCCTTATCACAGTGAGACAATTTCTCTCTTCCCCATTCACTCCCTGGAACCTCCTTTCCCCACTCACTTCGTGCATTTAAATTCTGTCCAGCTTTTAGGACCCAGCTCCAATGCCTCCTCTTCCAGGAAGCCTTCCTTGTTCCCCAAGCAGGAAAGAACCGTTTCTCCTGAACTAGGCATGCCCTACCTTCTCACATAAACAATGAACCACTGTCTGCGATTCTGGTGCCAGCAAACCAGGCCCTAGAGCAGAGTTGCTGAAGGAAGCTCTGAGTTCCATCAGAAAGTGAGTGTGGTGGTATTCCTGTTGTGGGTAAACATACAGCTTCCTCCCCACTCACAGGGAGCAGTTGGAGACCCAGGCACGTGTCTGAGCAGCTTCTCGTGGACGCCAGAAGTGACTTGCCTTTGTTCAGTTAACTTACTGCTGCCAGTAACTGCTTTCAGCAGAAGGAGGTGCCAGGGTGGCCCACGTCCTGTGTCTGCGAGTCCTCAAGGATGTCTGCATGAGCCTCGGCACGTGGACGCAGCACAGTGGGGGCCAGGCTCTCATCCAGTCCGTCCCCTTCTTCGTTGGGGAAGAGAAAATTGGGGTCAGAGAGGGAAAGAGACTTCTCGAGGTTGAAAACCTAGCAGTTGAGCTGAATCCATGGCTCCTGAATCTAGATTAGGTTAGCCTTGCACATCTGTTTGTCTGGTTGGTTACAGCGTGTGTGAGAGTGTACTGTATATATGTGTGTGAGTGTGTTTTCCCATTTCATTTATGAGAATAATCTAGCTTGAAACACCATCAAGATGTATTTCTGTAGGTACACACACACTGGCACGTGCACACACTCACTTCTTGGATCTTATTGATACTTTATTAAAACATAAACATAACATCGGGATCTTATTGAGAGCTCACATGCACTTACAAGGCAAGGCCAAGGCCCGACTGATTTGATCAGTAAAGATAAAACAAGCTACTTCTAGGTTCAGACAATTTATTCCCTTCGTGAGCAACCAAAAGGACATGCCAAAGGTGCCTTTGTCCCTGTCCCACACCCCAAAAGGGACAACACTGAAACAAAAGGGCCGATGACTGCAGTGTAAGTTATGGGATGCTAAGCAGTCCGTCCTGGACGCGGTAAGCGGTCATGAGTCAGCAGCTGCCTTCAGAGGGGGGGTGCAGAGAGCCCTCACCCCGTCAGAGGTGAGAGACTGTCTCGTGTCCCGGAGACGGTCCTAGAGCAGCTCCTTACAAGCCGCTCATCCTATGTCCCGGGAGGATCCCAAGGTGTTTCACACGCCCAGACAAACCTCTGCCTCTGGATGGTGCAAGTTCTCCCGGGCACCTCGGCCAATTCCCCATCTGCCAACAAGCAACAATGTTTAGTTCATTTTTAGTTGTGGGAACGACATGACAGCCACAAAAAATTTTAAAGACAGTAACCTGGTTTGTTATCATTCTAGAACAGGTATTTTCACTAATATTTTCCCTTCTAGATTTTGTCCAGATTTATACACATTTTTTAGAGTTGTGATCATAGAGTGTAAACCAGTATTGTATCCTTTTTGATTTAATATTGTGTCATAAATTCACCCCTGTCTTTGTTGTCTTCTTCATAATAATCATTTTAACAGTTACATAGTTGTCAACTGAGCCGTTCCACGCTTTAATGGCAGGGAGCGAGTGTCTCCGTGTCTCGGGTTTGTTGGTTACTGCACGTGGCCCCAGTGAATGTCTTTGTGCCTGCGTGCTTTTCTCCCTCTGCTGAGTTGTTTCCTTGGTGTTCGTTCCCAGAAGCAAGCATTCAGGGCGCGATGCGTGGGCGTTTATGTGGTTTGTTAAAGTTCTTTTTTGATGTGCTCCTCCGGCCGCAGCGGGTGTGTTTGGTTGCCATGGAGATGTGTGCTGTGTGTCTCCCTCTCCCACCTCGGCTCTGCCCACCCAAGGTGACCAGGCCCCCACCTGGATGCTCTCAGGAACCATTGGCACAGCATGGGGTGGGGGGAGGGTAGGCGTGGCCTTGGCCAGCAGCCATGTGCCATGTGTCTGGACACCATGTGTCAAGTGGCCTGAATGAGGAGAAGCTGGCACCCGTCTGTGGCTCGAGAGAGGCCGAACAGAAGGAAGAAAAAGTGTGCTGGACTTGGGGGGGGGGGTCAAGTGAAGTCTCCTTGGCACCTTCCAGAATAGACTATGAGGCAGAGAGAGGCCAGGCTCTGTGTCCTCACCGCAGGCCGTTTTAGGTCCAGAAAGTAAGATTTTGTTCATTTTGTAAAGACTAAATAAATTACATCCTGGAGTCATGGGGAAACCAGTTTGCCATGTTCACGGCCCCTACTGTTTCTCAGCCGTGTGAGTTGGAAAACGATGGACGAGATAAGACATGCTCTTCCCCAGAAGCCCATAGACCACAAGGGTGCCCTGGTCTTGGGGGTAGGGCTTGGGGGGCAGGCAGTCCTGAGGCTGATGGGGATTATGCCCAGCACAGGCCTGAGCTCAGAGGAAGGCAGCTGAGGGCCGGATGGGGTCCACTTACAGAACAGGGCTGGGATGTGCAGGTCACGGCCAGAACAGGTGACTCTTGAGTGTTGTGACCTAGTGCTTATGTTCCTGAGCCTGGTGTTGCACTGTGATCTGCCTTAGGGAGAAAACACAACAAAACTAAGAATATATGCCACTGCCCATCCCACCTTCCAAAAACCAAACATCCATGCCTGTTAAAGGTTGTGAAGGGATTTTATAGTGAAATCTCACACATTTATTTAGACCCCATCTGGGAAAGTCTGTCTAACAGAGTTAGTGAAATCCTGCATCCAGAATACTAGAAAGTGCCATTTCATTCCTTCAGGTAAATGAAACAGCTAGAAATAAGCCCAGAGCTGTGGGACGGAGGTTCTTAGTGAATAAATCAGTGATTGGTGATTCATCCATCAGTAAGTTCACATCTGAAGTGCGGGAGGGTTCTTGGCGGTTGTTTTGTTTCTCTTACCAAGTCTAAGTAAGCACTGCCTCTGAAATCATGTTAACCTTTTTCATTGACTTTGTGTATGCCTCCTCACCAGCCCAGCCTTTGGAGATGCCCAGATTCTGAAATAGTTGAGCCTGAATTAGGGAGGTCTCCCTTTAATTCATGGCAGGCATGCTTTCTTAAGAGTCATCTCAATATTTGTAAGTAATTCGCAGGTGAGCTTTCTAGCTTACTTTCGGCCTGACCCTGCCCTGATCCTCTCACTCGCAGTAGCTCACTAAATCCTTGTTAACAGCCCAGTGAGTTCAGCATTGTTATTACTCTCATTTCACAGACGAGCAGAGGCTTGGAGAGTTTAGTTTGCTTGTGGTTGGTTATATCGATGTTAAATAGCCTGGTTGGCACTTGAACCCAGGACCGTGTGGACCCACAGCCCTTGCTTGCAGCCACTGTATCAAATTAGCTTTGCTTAGAGAGACACTGGATCTTGCCGTGACATCTCAGGTTCATCTCTGCCTGGGGGCTATGTGACAGCAAAGGTTGGGTTTGGGGATACTTTTGACTTGTGAATGCAGAAGAGTGGCCTTGTACTTGGAATAGGGGAGCTAGAATTCAGTAGTGGGTGGGATGTACCTGTAGGAGAGAAATGGATTAAGGGCTTTGATTAGAGGTCTGTTCCTTTTTAAGGGTTTTGATCCCTGAATTTCTGAGCTGTTGAGTCATCCCAATATTTCTCATCATATTCAGCATTTGTGTGCGAGCTGAATGAGTCAGCTGGATCTAGGGAAAAAGCTGAAGATCAAGAAAGTGAGAAAGGGACAGTGGGCAGATACAAAGGAAGTCAGCGGGTGAGGGTGAAATCAGGAAACAACCAAAATAGACGGAGCTGGGCAAAGGGCTGTGCGGGTCGAAGGAGAGCAGAGGGGTGGCTTTTACTTGACGTGTCATCAGACGGTCACTTGTCCCTCTCCAGCAAACCCAGTTCTGCTGCGTGCACCAGAAATGGGACCAGACTTGGTTTCCCAGATCAGACTTTGTTGATGCAGTGAGAAGCCATGATGTCCCCGACGGTGAGAGAACATCAGCTTCTTCGTGCCTGTGACGTTAAAGGAGTGTGGGATTTTTAAGCTATGTTGTGAGGGTAACTCCAGTGCGACCTGTATCATTAATTGCCACACCTGCATTCCAAACACCTTTCTTATATTTGCACACGCATAGTTTGGGTGGAAATCTGCACCCTTTCCTTCAATAATCCCAGACCAAGGGTGAGACTTGGTGGTACCCAGTGTGTCCTCCACTCTAAGAGCAGAGTGGAGGGTGTTCTGACACGACGGGGCCATCACACCCTGATTAGCACATGACGTCACACTGGGTGCCTCATCTCAGACCCAGAATCCTGGGTTTAGGAAGTGAGATCTTTTACGGAAAACTGAGCTTTATTCTGGCATCACAGTTACTGCTTGGGTCTCCTTGGTGCCCTCGTCTTGCTAAGAGCATCTCTTCTCTCTCAAATGTTCTCTTAAACGTCTGTCCCCACCTCTGGGCCTGTGATGGTTAATTTTATGTGTCAACTTGACTGGGCCACGGGGTGCCCAGATTTTGGTCTAACATTATTCTGGGTGTCTGTGAAGGTTTCTTGACGGGAGTAACAATTGGTAGACTGAGTAAAGCTCTCCCTTATGTGGGTGGTCCTCACCCAATCAGTGTTGTTCAATAGAGCAAAAAGGTGGACGCTTCTGGAGTAAGGGGACTTCCTCCTGCCTGACTGCCTTGAACAGGGACATCAGTTGTTTCCTGCCTTTGGACCGGAGCTACATCATCACTGTCCTGGGCCTCCAGCACTGACTGCAGATCTGGGGACTTGTCGATCCCCATAATCATGGGAGCCAATTCCTTATAACCAATCAACCTCCCTCCCTCTCTCTCTCTTCCTCCTCTGCCTTCCCCGTATATATACTGACAATTTCGTCTGCACCCAGGCTTTCTATCGGTGCTCTGATGCCTCTGACATGGGTTGTACTATGAGCCACTGTTTGCAGAATATTTGCTCGGTCGTCTCATGCCCCTCATTTGCTTCCCAGCCACACTCATTTGCACAAGAGGAAGTGGAGCCCCAGAGCGGTTGCATAGCTGGTCTGTGGGGGACTGGGGTCCCGACTCGCGTCCAGGTGGCTCCACAGTCTATGTTTTTGCCGCCTCTCCGGTCCTCACCCTTTACCGAACACCAGCCCCGGTCCCGAGAAGCTGGTTCCACCTGCAGACATCCTGATTCCTGAAGTCTACAGAGCAGAGGCCCGCGCGTGCATGACGAGCATCCCAGGGGGTCCGATGCAGTCAGCTGGGATCTTGTCTGTGGCCGTGTGACTGGCCTCACCCCCACCCACTTACCTTCATTTGGCCCCCAGCTCCCTGGCTGCTTTTCTGAGCTCTAGACGTGCACCGTCCAGTAGGGCAGCCACGGCCACATGTGACTTTTGAGTGCTTGAAACGTGGCTAGTGTGACTGAGGAGTTGACATTTTTATTTCATTTTAATTAATTCAGTTTAAATTGAAATAGCCACACGTGACTAGTGGCTACCATATTGGATGTTGTAGGTAAAGTCTCTACTCCTAAGCCATAGTTCACTTATTAATAAGAAACAATCAGTAAGTTTATTGTTTTTACTTTATGCATCACAAAGGCAATATAGTCACATTGTAAGAAAAATACATGTGGAAGAAGAACATCACCCATAACCCCAAACCAAAACAAAACAAAACAAAATAATGTTGGCTATACCCACATGGACATCATTTTTGCCAGGTTGTCATCACAGTGCTTGCTTTTATGTTCTGTTTGTTCCATTTAGAAGTATGTCATGTGCTTCTTCCTCATTGCTGCGTGGTCTCCTTAAGCATCTGCTGCATAAGATACTGTTGACTTGATGACTCAAAGCCAGTGCAGCCTTCCTGCCAGTTAAAGTTTAAAGGGGAAGAGAATCCTTATTACCACATGAGCCAGGCGTGGATCCTGTGATCAGGTTTTCAAGGACCAGGTGCACCTCCGGGGCACTGAGCAGCCTGGGAGTCTGGCAAATCCATTGCCAGGACAGACCGTGCAAGCAGCAGCGCCTGCAGTGTCCACCGTTGGTGGGTTTGCATGCCAGCGGGGGCCCGGGGGCCCCACTGAGGGAAGACCCTCTCTGTTCCTCCTGTGGATCACTGCTATCCCTCCTGACTGCCTCAGGTCCTGTTTGCTGCCCTGCCCACCTCCATCCACACAGCTGGCCTTTGAGCACAGCTGTGAGGGGACCACTCCCCTGCTCTGAGACCTCAGCCACTTCTTCTCATAACATCATAGTCTGATTCCTTTACTTGACATTGAACACATTCCTTCAAGTAGTTCCAACCCCTTTCTTGTCTGCTCTCTTGCCACTGTCTCCTCCACCCTGTGTCCATCGGAACCTCCAGCCACACTAAACATCACCCACCCTTTCCTACCCCTGTGTCTTGTCACCCTCACACTTCATCCCACCAGGTACGCATCACTCTCCAAGCGATGTCCTCCATTGTGATCTCTGCTGTGGCTCCTCTGATGCAGGTTTCATACACACCTTGTTCATTTACCTGTCTTGTGGTGTTTTGAATTATGATTAGATTGAAACTGTTGGCAGGGGTCTATGCCTCCCCCTCTGTGGTCAGTTTTGTGAGAACGGGGACAGTGTTTAACTGACCTTGATTTACCCTTGATCTGTCACCTTTAGTATAATGCAGGGCACACAGTTAGCACTGAGGAAATGTTGTAGGGCATAAAGGTGGCATTATCCATTACCATGTACCCATAAGCTTTCACTCCCCATTCCCCATCCCTCTTTTTCTAGCCGTAAGCAAGCACTCCTGTATAGATTTGCCTATTCTGGATGTTTCATGTAAATAGAGTCATATATATGTGGTCTTTTGTAACTAGCTTCTTTTACTTAGCGTAATGTGATCCAGAGTCATCCATGTTGTAGCATGTATCCGAACTTCATTCCTTTTATATTTATTTATTAAAATATTTATTTATTTATTTTTGTCTGCGTTGGGTCTTCATTGCTGCGCGTGGGCTTTCCCTAGTTGCGGTGAGCGGGGGTTGCTCTTCGTTGAGGTGCGTGGACTTCTCATTGCGGTGGCTTCTTTTTGTTTTGTTTTGTTGCGGAGCATGGGCTCTAGGCGCGCGGGCTTCAGTAGTTGCAGCACGTGGGCTCAGTAGTTGTGGCTCTTGGGCTCTAGAGCGCAGGCTCAGTAGTTGTGGCACACAGGCTTAGTTGCTCCGCGGCATGTGGGATCTTCCCGGACCAGGGATTAAACCCGTGTCCCCTACATTGGCAGGCGGATTCTTAACCACTGCGCCACCAGTGAAGTCCCTCCATTCCTTTTCATGGCTGAATAATAATCCATCGTATGGATAGACCACATTTTATTTATCCATTCATCAGTCAGTGGACACTCGTTTCCACTTTTTGGCCATTATAAATAAGGCTGCTGTGAAGATTCCTGTGCATGTTTCTGTGTGGACATATTTTTTCAGTTCTTTAGGATAGATATCTAAGAGTGGAATTGCTGTGTCATATGGTAACTCTATGTTTAACTTTTCTGAGGCACTGTTTTGCAAAATGGCTGCACCATTTTACATTCCCACCAGCAGTGTATGAGGGTTCCAGTAGCTCCACATTCTTGCCAGTACTTGTGATTGTCTGACTTTGATTCTAACCATCCTAGTGAGTGTGAAGTTGAATCTCAGTGTGGTTTTGATTTGCATTTCCCTGATGACTGATGTAGAGCATCTTTTCATGGCCTATTAGTATGTCTTATTTGGAGAAATGTCTATTCAGATCTCTTACCCTTTTTTTTTTGGCCGCACCGAATGGCATGTGGGATCTCAGTTCCCTGATCAGGGATTGAACCCGCGCCCTCTTCATTGGAAGCTCGGAGTCTTAACCACTGGACTCTCAGGGAAGGTCGCCCCTTAGCCATTTTTAATTGGGTTATTTGTCTTTTTATTATTGAGTTCTAATGGTTCTTTATATGTTCTACATGTAAATATCCTGTTAGATATATAATTTACCAATGTTTTCTCTTATTCTGTGCACTATTGTTTCACTTTCCTGATGTTATTATTTGCAGCACAGAAGTTTTAAATTTTGACATAGTCTAATCTATCTATTTTTTCTTTTGTTTCTTGTGGTTTTGGTGCTTTATCTCAGAAAACATAGACCTACCAAATGTCACAAAGATTCATGCCCTGAGAGCTATAGTTTTTAGCTCTTAGGTTGAGCTCTTGGATCCATTTTGAGTTAATTCCTGTATGTGGTTTGGGGTAGAAGTTCAGGTTCATTCTCTGGCGTGTGGATAGCCAGTTTTCCCAGCCCCGTCTGTTGAAAAGGGCGTTCTTTCTCAATTGGATTGTTGTGGCAAATTCGTCAAAAATTAATTGACCCTAAAATGTAAGGGTTTATTTCTGGTCTCTCAGTTTTCTTCCATTGCTCTAGTCAATTATCTTTTAAAGAGATTTAACTAATGAGAACAAAATCTTATTTATCCATGCAGTTACTGTTTCTAGTCCTCTTCATTCCTTTGTTTAAATCCAGATTTTCATCTGGTACCATTTTCTTTCTCCCTAAAAGACTTCCTTTTACTTTTTTTTTTTTTTGGTAATGCAGATCTGCCCGTGAAGAATTGTTTCAGCTTTTGAATGTCTGAATTCAGCCGTACTTCACTTTGGTTTTAAAAGATATTTTTTGCTGTGTGTGGAATTCTAGGTCGATAGTTTTTTCTTTCATTTTAAAAAAATGTTGTTTCACTGTTTTCTTGCTTGCTTTGTTTTCAATCAGAAATCCAGTGCCATCTTTATCTTTGTCTCTTTGTATGTAACATGTCTTTTTCCTCTGATTAAGATTTTCCCTTTATCATTGATTTTGAGAAGTTTGATCATGATGTCCCTTGGTGCACTTTTCATGTTTCTTGTGCTTGGGGTTTGTTGAGCTTTTTGGATCTGTGAGTGTATGGCCTTCGTCAAATCTGGAATATTTTTGGCCATTATTTCTTCAAATTTTCTGCCACCCCCTCCTTTCCCCTTCAGGGACTCCAGTGGCCCCTTGGTTTGGCATCTTGAAGTTGTCCCACGGCTCACTTTAATGGTCTTTCTTTCTTTCTTTCTTTTTTTAAAAATTTTATTGGAGTGTAGTTGATTTACAATGTTGTGTTAGTTTCAGGTGTACAGCATAGTGATTCAGTTATACGTATACACATATTCATTCTTTTTCAGATTCTTTTCCCATATAGGTTGTTACAGAGTGTTAAGTAGAGTTCCCTGTGCTATATAGTGGTTTCTTGTTGATCATCTATCTTATATATAGTAGTGTGTGTATGTTAATTCCAACCTCCTAATTTATCTCTCCCCCGCAATTAACGGTCTTTTTGTTTTTTAGATTCTTTTCCTCTCTGTTGCATTTTGGACAGTTTCTATTGCTATGCTTTTAACATCATAGATGTTTTCTCCTGCAATGTGTAATCTGCTTTTAATCCCATTCAGTGTATCTTTCATCTGACATTTTATTTTATTTTATTTTATTTATTTATTTAAAAAATTTTTTTTTTTAATGCTATTCTTGTCTGCTTACATTCTTTTTATGTACGTATGTATGTATGTATGTATGGCTGTGTTGGGTCTTCGTTTCTGTGCGAGGGCTTTCTCTAGTTGTGGCAAGCGGGGGCCACTCTTCATCGCGGTGCGCGGGCCTCTCACTACCGCGGCCTCTCTTGTTGCGGAGCATGGGCTCCAGACGCGCAGGCTCAACAGTTGTGGCTCACGGGCCCAGTTGCTCCGCGGCATGTGGGATCCTCCCAGACCAGGGCTCGAACCCGTGTCCCCTGCATTGGCAGGCAGATTCTCAACCACTGCGCCACCAGGGAAGCCCCTATCTGACATTTTAGTTGTCATCTCTAGCAGTTCAATTTGGGCCTCTTAAAAATATCTTCTGTGTCACTGTTTAACTTTTGGGGCCTATGGAATAGAATAACAATAACTCGTCCTTCTTTACTAATGCTAATGTCTGTGTCAGATCTGGGTTGATTCCCACAGATTGATTATTTTCTTCATTATGCGTTGTGTTTTCTTGCCTCTTTACATGCCTGATCATCTTTGATTGGATGCCACACGTTGTGAATCATACCTTGTTGAGTTCTAGATATTTTTACATTCCATTAAATCTTCTTGAGCATTAAATCTTCTGGGGTGCAGACAACTTATTTAGAAACAGTGATCCTTTCCAGTGTGCTTTTTATGATTTGCTAAGTGAGTTTAGAGCAGAGCTCAGTCTAGGGGTAATTATGCCCCACTCCCAGGGAAAAACCTTTCTGAATATTTTACTCAGTGTTGCATGGATTATTATGTGTTTTCCCAGTCTCTCTGGTGGGAATAGACAGTTTCCGGCCCTTGTGCACACCAGGCACTGTTCTCTCTCATCCTTTCGGATGTCTTTTACCCCCAGCGGTGGTTATTTTCTTCACATGCATGTGTTGATCCGTGCTCTGCTAAATCCTCAGAGGAGACCCTCTGCGAATCTCCAGGATTTTTTCTCTGTGCAGCGTTCTTTTCTCTGACTCAGATGATGATGGTCTGGAATAGTGGGCATGGAAAACTGTAAGGAAAAAAAAAGACTTGGGAGTGGCTAGTGAGAAGAGGATTGCAGTGTGGAGTGGGCTACTCAGAGTGTGGTCCTCAGCCAGTGCTGGCCAGTTAGGACAGAAGCACAGAAATTGAGGCTTTTCATAACACTCTCAACAGAAATTGGAAACTTTCATAACAATTTGACAGCATACTGAGGCTTGGATTTCATATGTTTCATTTTCCCATATTATTGTATTTTACGAGAAAGTAAGTCTGACAGGTGGAAATTAAAAACAAAACCCCCAAGACCTGGCCCTTTACCACAGAAAAACTGAGAAGGGAACAGTGACCTGGAGGATTTGGACAAAGAGGGAGACGGAAGTGGATGTGACTTTTAGCTTCAATAATTGAAGGTTTCTGAAGGGATCCTGGCAACGGTGCCTTATGTCACATGCTTAGCATGAGCCGGTGCTGTGCTGGGCCCCACTATGATCCCTGATTTTGTCCTCTCCTCAGCACCCTCTATGGAGGAACCCAGGGGTTTAGGTGCCCAGCCAACCTCTCACTTGGGAAGTAGCCAAGGACCCCGGCCTGAGTGCTTTTCCACTTTCCTCTTTCTTCCTGTTCCTCATCCCACTGGGGCAAGGTGAGCCTGTGGAATCCAGGTTGACCTGTTCACTGGAGCCGAACCAATTTGGTTGGTTTCTTTCTGTTGCTTTGTTGTTAGCAATACCTTCTAACAGTTATCCTATTCTGGAAAAAGCTGTTTGAAGAAGTAGATCCGGTAGACCTTTGTGGATGACGCAAGTGTTCCGTAGCTGCCCTGAGCACAAGTGGCTCTCAGGGACTTGAAATGTGCTTGTTCAAGTTGAACTGACTTTTTTCTTTTTAAGATCTATTTATTATTTATTTATTTATTAGCTGCCTCGGGTCTTAGTTGGAGCACGCGGGCTCTTCGTTGTGGCACGTGGGTTTTTTCTCTTCTCTAGTTGTGGCGCGCAGGCTCCAGGGCGCGTGGGCTCTGTAGTTGTGGCGCGCGGGCTTAGTTGCCCCATGACGTGTGGGATCTTAGTTCCCTGACCAGGGATTGAACCTGTGTCCCCTGCATTGGAAGGCGGATTCTTTACCACTGGACCACCAGGGAAGTCCCGGAACTGAATTTTTAATGTTATTTTATTTTAATTAATTCAGTTACATATCAATAGCCACCTATGGGCCGGTAGCCACTGTGGACAGCACAGGTAGAAGTTACCAGTTGGAACGGTGCAATAAAACCATGATCTAAACAATTGCTAGCTTTTACTTTTCTCAGGAAGTATCTTCATTGTTGGGAAAACCTTGCATTTTTACTTTTTAGGGAGATATTTTAGAAACTGAAATTTGCGGTAAAGTCTTACAGCTAAGGGCCAATTACTTTTCCAGAATAGATGATTTGGTTCTATTTCTAGAAACAAGGGAGAATGGTGAGTATTGCAAGTTTAGTTTTATTTGTCACATTAAATGGCCAACCTCTCTTTGTGTCATCATCCTCAACCGCTGTTTCCTTCACCAAGCTACGCTGACTTTATCCACATTTTTCTGTTTTCATCTGAAGGTGCCCCTGAAGGCATATATAAAATATTCATTCACTGCATCTATGGGAAGTGACTTTTTGGAACGGGTTCTTGATGAGTCTGTACATTTATTAGTGAATATTTTATAAACTGTCGTGGTGATCGGAAAATAAAGAGCAACTTTGAGTACTATATTCTAAAGCTGTGGAAAAGCTCTTTATTTGGTATAGTTTTCTTGTGCATATCACTATCCGTTTCCCATTTCAGGGACTTCCTCTGCTAGAAGCAGGATGATTCTGAAACTAAAGTTATAAAGACGTAACCCGGACACACCCTCCCTCTCGACAGCTTTATGTTTGATGCTAATCGTTATAGGGATGGTCTAGGTCTTAGCACTTTTGTTTGAACAAGATGAATCTCTTCAAGTGGAGGTGCTGCTTCAGAGACAGTCCTGAGGCATAGCCTGACTCTGTGGTTCTCCAAGTGTGGTCCCTGGACCAGCACAGCCAGCATCACCTGGGAACTCATCAGAAAGGCAAATCCTCAGGCCCTTCCCAGACCTACTAAATCAGAATCTCTGGGGAGGGGCCCAGAAATCTGTGTTTTAGCAAACCCACCAGGTGGTTCTGAAGCATGCTAAAGTTTGAGAACCGCTGGCTGAATTTTCTGGTGTTCACGCCTCGACCATTGTCTTATCTTCTGGTGTGTATGAGCTCTGGCACGGCACAGCTGGCTCCAAGTATGTGCCACCATAGGAAGTGTGAGGACAGTGATTTGTCACCACTCAAGGGAGTCGCGTGGGGAAGAGGTGTGATTAGGAAGGTCAAGAATCCACCTTCTTCCCCTCCCACAGTCTGAGAAATACTTGTTCCGGGACAAAGGGATAGTATATTGTGATGGGGAGAGTGTTGACTTAGCACTAGTGAGACCTGGGTGCAAATCCCAGCTCTTCTGCTTAGCTTCAGACACACAGCCAAGTTTACCTGACCGCCTTAGCTTTTGTTTCCCCATCTGCAAAACGAAGGCTCAGTAAACCTGCATATAATGCGATAAGTGGAGTTAAACTGCTTAAAGCGTGGGGTCACATTATTGCAGGATTAACGAAATGACCCCCGCCAACCTCCAACACCCGCCAGCCTGGAAATCTCAGCTGGTTGTGCTGTTCCCGCCTGTCCCTGTCCTGGCTGTGGTCTGGCGCCACCTAGTGGTGGTTGGCTGCTCTAGCTTATTTGTCAACGAGGGCGGTTCTGGGTCCTGCGCTTGATTGGAACTTTCAGGACAGTGGCCGTGATTCCAGGAATTTCCAGGTTCATTGGTTTCTGTTTCATTGGCTAGATCTGGAGTGATTCAGATGGGAGAATACCTTCTCTCTGCCTCCCTGCTTCTCAAGATGAGTTTGCTTGCTGTTTTCTGCCTGGCCTCACTGTCACTCAATGTGTCTGTGGTAGAAGATGGGGGCCAGTCACCAGTCACGTTATAGCCACATGGGTGCCATCGCAGAGGATTTTTACAGAATTGTCAAGACAAAGAGATACAACGTAGGTAAAGTGCCCAGTACATGGAAAGTGCTTTAAAAAATGAAAATGCCCTTCTCCGTTCCCTGGTAGGAAGAGAGAAACTGGAATCCACGTGGAGGTGTGCACTCAGCAAGCATTAAATAGTGCGGGAGGGCTCATGGCACAATGGAACAAGCTCGCACGTCAGCGTCAGACAACCTGGCTTCCAACCTGCCCACTTACTGCCTGGGCGAGCCTCTCTGAGCCTTGGAATTTATGAAATGGAGATGATAACGTTTAACTTTTAAGTATGGTGTTTTTATGAAGAGAAGAGGAAACCCAGAGAGCTGGGAGCAACCCTGGGTGTCACTTCCAGTGATTCCCAAGAGTAAGCAATTCCTGCATCTTTGCACTGCTCCGTGATGTTGACACGTGACGGGTTCTATTTCTGCCTAATTCTTAGGTGAACCCTTTCCATGCTGGCTGAATCCTAGAGTAGGTGGCACGGAGTGGTTTGTGAAACGTCTCTGTGAAAGGCATGTGGCAGGTGTGGACAGAAAGGGGGCTAATGATGCCGTGATATGTGTGGCAGTGTTTTCAGACACCTTTAAAACTTTTTTTAGTACATGAAAGTTCTAAATATAGTACTTGAAACATAGAAGGCAATCAACAGATGTTAATTTTTTTCTCTCACTCCGACAAAATGCAAACTAAATATGGGTGTGGGAGCCAGTTTCTAAACGCAGGGGGTCTTTTAAAACTTTAGTGAAAACTAGAGTTTGAGTCCTTCAGAGCAGAGGAAGGCCCCACCTTCTCAGGACTGTGGCGGAGTCCTAAATATTTTTTCTTTTTTTGGTAATAAAGGAAATGCAGATGCAACCTATGAGCCCTCCCCTGGCCTCTGGGGTCTGGACATGGGACTCCTCAGCTCTGGGGCCTGGCAGCAAAAGGATTTGTCTAGGGAGTTCCCTGGAGGTCCAGTGGTTAGGTCTCGGCGCTTTCACTGCCGAGGGCCTGGGTTCGATGCCTGGTCGGGGAACTAAGATCCCTCAAGCCGCGTGGCCAAAAAAAAAAAGGAGGATTTGCCTAGCCAGTTGGGCACTTTTTAAAATGATGATCAAAGTGATACCTGTTCATTATTAAAAGTTTGGGGATGTGTAGGAGAGTATAAAGAAGTAAACAACTAGCTAACATCTCCCCACCCCACATCCTACAGATACCATGTATGTCTCAGAGGCACTGTCATTCTTGGACAGATTTCCTTTCCAGTCTTTTTTTCTTTGAATTTCTTCTTTATGTAGTTGAATCTTACTTTTTTTTTTTTTTTAACTTTTCACATTATTTTTTTTTTATTTTTTTTTAATTTTTTTTTACTTTTCACATTATTACGTAAGAGTTTTCTTTTAAAAATTAAGAAGAAAGTATTGTTTCTCAGATTATGGATACATAATTCCAGAAAAATTTAATCTAGAAATGTATGAAGCAGAAGGTGAAATTTCTCTCATACCATCTTCCAGTGTACTAAATACTAGAAAAAATTTTTAAATATTGAAAAATATAAAGTGGTAAGTGAAATTTCCCTTTAATACAACCTGTCAGTGCTATATGGTATTAGATAAGTTTTAAAAAGAAAATTATAAAATAGGAAGTGAAATTTCCCTGTAACACCATCAGCCAGTGCTAACCACTATTAGTTTTAATATGCAGTCTTCCAGTTTTTTTTTCATATCAGTGGTGTGTGTGTATGGGTATAGGTTACTGAAATGGAATTGTACTATAAATATAGTTGTCTAGCTTGCTTTATTCACTTACTAATGTAATTTGAGTATCCTTCTATAGTATAAGCATTTTCTAATACCAATGAAACACTTATTTGACTGGTATTTTAAATGGCTACATATTACATTTAAATGTGTCTGTTTTATGTGATCATTTCTCTAAGGCTGCCAATTTGGATCTAAGTAAACATTTATTCACATTTCCGATTCTTTCCCTAAGCTAAGTCCCAGATAGCCCAATTGAGTCAGAGATAAACATTTTAAAGTTTCCTCTCCAGGGTGAGTTAATCATTTTACACTCTCCTCTATAGCTTACAGAAATATGCACTGACAGCCATCACAAATGACTATGACTGTTTAAAAAAATCTTTGTTGTTATCATAAGTGGGAAAAGCTCTTGTTTACTTTGTGTTTCTTACAGTGCTGGAGGGTTCCACACTTTTGCACGTGTGATGATTTTCCTCTGTGATTTTTGGAACAGAGGTGATCTACCCTCTATTAAATCAAAAAGCTAATTCCTGCTTAGATCCTTTAGAACTTCCCTGACCCTGTTCCAGGAGCCAGAGCGGGGCGTTCTCCACGTCTTGCCTCAGAAGCCTCACCTCTCTCTGGGAAGTCCTGTGCGTTTCCAGGCGGCCTCCTCGCTCCCTCTAGTGGCCTCCTCAGTAGCTGCAGCCTCGCTTCCCTTCCTCTCATCAGAACCCGCTCTTCCCAGTGGGACATCCCAGAAGTGAGCAGCAGAGCAACGGCGCTCCACGGACTTGCAGCCAGACGGTGTGGGGATTGCTCTCCTCTTAGGGTGAGCTGTTTGTGTCCTTGTCGCCTTGGCTGCCAGGGAGGGACTGGAAGCAGGACATAAGCTCTCACCCCGAGCCTGGCGGGGACACAAGGCAGAAAGGATACTCTAGTTAGTTTTCATTTTCCTTTCTAAAACTCTGAGTCCTGTGGAATCTTTTTATAGAGGGGAAATTTGTAAGTCAGTAAAGTAAGTTTAACTTCCATGGCTGTCAGAGGGTTCTGTTAGTGAACCCTGAAATCACTGAGCTGTAGGTACTCATTCTTGTTACCCTAGTTCAGTTGGGAAATGCTTGTGAAGGTTCTAGAATGAGAACTTCCTAGAACAACTTTGAGGTGAGGACAGGAGGGAAAGTTTGGAGAACTAAAGACTTCTAACATATGCCCCATTGCCATTCACACCCTCTCACTCCATTAAAGTTTGTTTCAGGCAATAAAAATAATATACATAATCATTGCAGAAAAAAACTAATAACATCACCATTTCCTTTACTCAGAGATAATGACTGTGTATGAGCATATAAGTGTGTATGTTTATCCATGTCTGTGTACACACACACACACACAGATGTTTTTAACCCCATTTTGCAGTATTTTAAATATTTCTCCACTAAATATTTTTGGAAAACAATCTTTTTTTTTTTTTTTTTCTCTTCACTCTCCTCTTCCTGTTGGAAACACATTCTTTAATATGGCTTTGTAATAGTACATAATTTATCTGATAAGAATTAGATATTTGGTTGACACTCAATTTTTTAAAAAATTTATTTATTATTTATTTTATTTTTGGCTGCGTTGGGTCTTTGTTTCTGCATGCGGGCTTTCTCTAGTTGCAGCGAGCGGGGGCTAATCTTCCTTGCAGTGCACGGGCTTCTCATTGCAGTGGCTTCTCTTGTTGTGGAGCATGGGCTGTAGGCACGCAGGCTTCAGCAGTTGTGGCACACGGGCTCAGTAGTTGTGGCTCGTGGGCTCTAGAGCGCAGGCTCAGTAGCTGTGCTGCATGGGCTTAGTTGCTCCACGGCATGTGGGAATCTTCCTGGACCAGGGCTCGAACCGGTGTCCCCTGCATTGGCAGGCAGATTCTTAACCACTGCGCCACCAGGGAAGCCCGACACTCATTTTTTTGTAAGCTGTTGTAAATGATGCTGAGATGAAGATCCTTTAAACAATTTGATTATTTCCTTGGAATAAATTCCTGCAGTAGAATTTTTGGGTCACAATAATCCAAACTTTCTAAATTCTGTTGAAATTTAATATTAAATTTGTCTTAAAAAGCTTGTTTCAGTTTCTGCTTTTCCTTGCAGAGTGGAGAGTGTCAGTCTGTCAATGTCATTACTAACACTGTCATTCTTTTTAGCCTTTGCTAATTGGATAGACAAAGCTTGGTATACTATTTTAGTTTGCAGTTATAAAAAAATTTGAGAAAAGTTAAGGATTCTTTTATATTCATTGGTCATTCATACTACTTTTGTCATTTTCCCCCCATTCTTTGCCCAGTTTTAAAATATTGGGCTGTTAATTGAGTAATTTGCCTATTGGGATTAAGTTCTGTTTGTCATATAGTACAGGTGCTTTTTCTAGCATGTCGTTTGCCTTTTGGTTTACAGTGTTTCACCTAAAGAAGATGTGTGTGTGCAGTTTAAAAACGACAAGAAAAAAGCTACAAGAAAGTACCATAGGAAATAACCCTTATTTACGTACCAGCCAGAATGCACAAACATTTATATGTTGTCATTTTGGCTTATTTTTAATAAAGGAAGAAGAATATTACAGATAAATTGGAACCATGTTGGTTGCCCCTCCCATCCCATTTCCCCCTTCCCCAGGGCAGGTACTATTACGAATTGAGTGTATGGATCCTTCAAATCCCAGCTTTTATACCATTACCACATATACAAGTATCAATAGACAATATTTAGGACTAGTTTTGTGTATGTAACTGACATATACACTCTCTCATAATAATGCATCGTTGAACAGTTTTCCTCATTTGTATATGAGGATTTTCAGTTCAATTCATAATGATACATACAGACCTAGTTCATTCATTTTGATTGCTGTGTAGTATCGCATCCATTGACTATAACTCTAAATTCTTCCTCAATATATTTTATCAATTTTTCCATATTGGTGAACACTGAAGATGCTCTGGGTTTCTCAGTTTTCATTTCAGCCCTGCAGTGAACATCCATACATGCACCTCCTTCTGCACACTGGGGGATCTTCTCAAGGGGTGTCCCTAGCAGTGTGTTGTGGGTAATGTCAATTTTCAGCTCAACTGGCTCTTGCCAATTCTTCCCAAAGTGGTCAAACCAATCGACATTCCCACCAGCAGTGTGAAAGGGTCCCCCTTTTGTCTCACAACTTCGCCAAGACAGGGAGTTGTCAGACTTGGTGATTTTTGCCCATCTAGGGATGAGTTATCTTCTCATTGTGGTTTTAATTTGCTTGCGCTGATTGGTGGTGGGATCTTTTTCAATGGTTGTTGCCTAGAGTTTAACAGGTTTTGTAATAGGGAAGAACCTTTGTATTCTATTACAAGGTAATCCCTAAAGGCATGTTGCCTTTAAGCTTAAAGTATACATAATGGCCCATCTCTGGGAACCCTGGCTCCCAGGTAATGCGCATTAAGCTAAAATACCTTTGTTTAGCTCACAGGAAACATCCTGACCAGGCCCACCCATGCATGGCTGCATCCCCCTCTGGAGGCTGACTGGAACCAGGAAATGTTCGGCTTTACTCCCTCCCCTTTAGTATAAAAGAGCCTGAATTCTAACTCAGGCACGATGGTTCCTTGGAATAGAAGTTTACCATCTTCTTGGTCTACTGGCTTTCCGAATAAAGTCGCTATTCCTTGTCCCAACGACTCGTCTCTCCATGTATTGGCCTGTCGTGGGGCAAGCAGCATGAGCTTGGATTCAATAAGTTTTCTCTTCTCTACACCTTCCTTTGATCTTTTTCCCCATTGGGTTGCTTGTCTTTTTCTTAGGATTATTAATATTCTTTGTATGTTTTAGATACTAATGCCATGTTGTATGTTGTAGCCATCTTCTGATCCCTGACTTGCCTTTCCTTTTATTCCATTTATTGCCCTTCCCTTGGTTAGACTGTTACCAACACCTCTTAGTCTGAGGCTGAGTTGAAATTACAGTTACGTCCTCAGGGAATGTAGCACATGCTCAGAGCATTAAAACGTTCTAGAGGAACCCATCAGAGGGTTGGGGAGACATTGAGATAACAGTAAATCTGGCAGCAACTAGCACCCCGCAAAGGGTCTGACGAGGTCAGGAGAAGGTCAGGGCCTTCCTGTTAAGCTTAGTATAGAGGCAGGCAAGTGGATGGTCAGTGCATGGAAATCCTTACGGTGCTAAAGTCAAAGACAGTTGCCTGTATTTTCTTGTAATAGCTTTTGTTTTTCGCACTGAGGTCTTTAGTCCATCTGGAGTTTTTTGCTTCTGTAGTTTCATTTATTTCTTTTTGTGGCTTTTCCCCTACATTGATGCTTTCAAAGTCCTCTCTGAGCTCCGATGAGTCTACATCAGCAACCTCTCCCTCATTACCTTGTGCTCTTTGCCTGCTCTGGGGCGTCACAGGCAAGGACACCCATTGTGTATGGAGGGGACTTCTCTGTGTCTCAAGCACCGTTAATGTTTTCAACATCAGTGATTTCGGTTTCAGGTGACTTTAGGACTAAGGAGCTTGATTCCACTAGTGTTTAGAATTCATTCAGTTTTTGAAGCTTCCACGGAGTCTGTTGGGTGTGATTTGTGCGTGGCCCTGGAGGTATTCTCAGATCTGGGGTTGCTGCTGAATACAGATCCAGGGTCTCCCACAAAGATGCTCCCGCTTACCTCGAACAGGTGGCCCATTGTGTTTTTTCATAAGGGATCCAAGGAATTGACACAGTGTGCTATTCTTGTCAGTGTCGTAGCTCTATGGAAACTAAAGTTACATCTAAGGAGTCAAGGTGCTTTGAATTTTTCCCACTCCCACCCACCCCATTGAGATCAAGAGAAAATAGGAAAAATCATCATCTTTTCAACAGTGTGTGTTTTCTGTCGTTCAGATGAAAAAAGATGTGAAAGTAAGGAAGATAAGAGCTGACCAATTTATAAGGAATTTCCTGATAGGTTGTCACCAGCCTCCCCTGGAGAACATGTCAAAGGTGATGACGCCCGATGTCTGTGGGAAACGGCAGCGTCACAGGAGACTGTTGCCTGGTATCCCCACATGTGGATGCCTCTGCCATCTTGTCACCCAGTGTCTCGCTGGCTTCTTCCTCAGCAGAGAGGAGGTGCGAGAAGTGGGTGTAGGATGATTCCCAAGTCAGTCTTGCCAGGCAGCAACCACCAGGGGACCCTGTCTTCTGGCCTGAGTCTACCTGTTACCAAGGACCACAGCAGCTTTCAGGAACCAGAAGCTGTTATCGATAATTGGCATTTTTTTGCATGATTATTTCTGCTTTAAAAGATTTTGCCTTTCTTTTCTCTTTTTCACTGCATATTAACATTTTCTTTTTACCCCCCCCTTTGTGTTTTTTCCTTAGGCCGGAAGCTGAGAGGAAAAGCCTTTTATTTTGTCAACGGCAAAGTGTTTTGTGAGGAAGACTTCCTGGTGAGTTTGTCACCCAAGCTTCCCCTCCTTGCAGTCCTGCCCTGAGTCAGGCGGGGAGCGTGCAGAGAAGCTGGGCTAAAGCAGAAGAAGGTGGTTTTTCTCTGTGGTCCCTAGTGCCATCTGGAAGCTGCACCGCTGGAGAAAGGGGTCCTGACTTTCCTTCTGCAGAAGCATGGGGTGGCCCACGTTCCCAGGCAAATGACAAACTGCAGAGCTTTGTGCTTTTCAGGGACTTTGGGGTCACTCAGCCTGTCCTCTTGTGCTTTGCCCATTTCTGCCTACTCCACCCAGCTTTTAACTCTCAGTCTGGGACCTGGGCCCCCTTACTTCTCATCCTGCCTGCCTCTCCCACGCACTGAAAGTCTGTCCATGTGCCAGTGACTCCCACGTCTGAACTCCGGCCATGTAGGCGCCTCTGAGGCCAGCTGTTCACAATCTCCCTGCCCATCAGACAGTCCCCAGGGTTGTCCCCAGCCCATCCGCCAGCCCCTCCCACTGTACTTGAGAGTCACCTGAAGCAGAAAAGTCCCCTTGCCTGGGACCTTATCTCTGAGAACAGTGTCCTAGGTTCCTCCTCTACCCCTCCTCTTTCCTGTCTCTCCTAGAGTGTGGCCAAGCATGGGGCCTGGTGCCACCGCGTCCTCCCCAGGCCTGTGTGGCTCGTGATGTCAGCATGGCTCCGCCGCCCCCTCACTGCTGTGCTGTGTCACTGCCCAGGCCCGGGATCCAGGGTTCAGAGCATGCGCAGGAGCTGTCTGCGGTCTGGGCAGCCTCCCATCTCACTCACTCTGCGGCTTGCGGTTCTCTGCACGCCATGGCCCCATCCTGTGTGCCTTAGCTTGCTCTGGGTACCCTGTTTGGGATGTCTTCACCCTTCGTTTGCCCAGGTCACCCGACGGCCTTCATGTTCCCCCGCCTCACAGTGGATCTCCCCTCCTGTGTGCTGCTGCTGCCCCGGGCTTGCCAGTGGTCAGCGCACCGCGTGTCTGTTTACAAGTCTTTCCCTGACTTGACCGTAACTTCCTAGGCAGGGAGGAACATGCTGCTTCACCTTTACACCTTCAGACCCTAACACAGTGCCAGGCATGGAGCGCTGCGTGGTCAGTGGGACGACCAACGTGAGACCCAGAGATGGCTCGGGGCCAGCTTCTCCGTGGATGTGTGGGTTGACTCATTATGACTCGTGTTTGCCGGCAACAGCCAAGCAAACCCAAGGAAATAGCTTCCTGCGTGCCCTCAGGAATCACTTCCTCCACATGTTCACTTCAGTCTCCGGCGCTGTGTGTTTGATAGTCAGATGGTGGCACACCAGAGTTGACTGTCTCCCAGTTTCACATCTGATGGGCCAAGTGCCTGTCCTGCTCCTGGAGTCTCATGGGCTCTTGGTGGGCCAGGTGCCCACCCCTGGGCAAAGTCTTGGGTGCTGGATGACTGCGAGGCTCTGATTGGCCAGGTCTGAGCCAGTGCCTTGCCTTGGAACCCATCATGGGGTCAGCCCCACGGGAATCACAGGACCACAGGATGGGGAATGGGGCTGGATCCCAAAAGAAAATAAAAAACTGTTACCCCTAGAATCAGGAGGAAGTGCTTGGCAGCAAAACCCCACAGTATGTGGTGTAGAGTTGCAGAAAATTTCCCTTTTCTTTTCCACTTTCCTTTCCATTACATTTCCCTTATTAAGTTGTGTTTGCAATAGTTAAGCTTCTAGTATCTTCCAGTGTGTAGTATCTAGTCTGTTTTCTGAGGTGAGTTCCTCGTTTCTTTCAAGACTAGAGCTGTGTGTGTTTGTGTGTGTTTGTGCGTGTGTGTGTGTGTGTTTTGGTAAGGTAAGGAAATAATATTTATCCAGTTTCTTTGAAGTTAATTGTAAAAGGCATTGGCTTTTTAACCAGACCCAGACTTGAATTTGAATCCCGTCCTTACCCCTTACAGGCTGTGTGACCATGAGAAGGTCACTTAACCTTTCGGAGCTTCCCTTTGCTTCCATTTGAGAAACGGTGTAACATATACCTTGCAGAATTGTTTTGAAAATTAGAGTGATGGTCTCAAACTTGAGTGTGCATCAGAATCCCCTGAAGGGCTTGTGAAAACTCAGGATGGCCAGGCCCCACCCCCTGAGTTTCCAGTTTAGTAGGTCTGGGGTGGAGCTGAAGAATTTGCGCTTCTGACAAGTTCCCAGGTGATGCCAGGGAACTCCGTTTTGAGAACCACCGGATGAGAGACTGACGCCTCTCTCTGTGCAGCCTCTCATGCAGAGCCTGGCATGTCATGGGTGCGTGGGTGCAGCTGTTGAAGGCGAGTGGTATTAGCATTTGTAATGGCTTTTGTGGCAGAGGATATTCCGTGATTCATCACACTGTTGTCCACGGGGACATGACAGATCCTGTGTGGAGTGACACATCTTTCTGAGAAATTCCTTGTGTTCCTCATGACTGGCAGGGAAGTAGCAAGATTCCTCTGCCCTGCCTGGGTTTAACTTTCTTTTCTCTTTCCACTGCAGTACTCTGGTTTCCAGCAGTCTGCTGACAGGTGTTTTCTTTGTGGACATCTGATCATGGACATGGTGAGTAGGGGCAGCCGAACCAGATAATAGCATGGTGGGAGGGGGAGGCATTCAGAGAAAAAAGAAATTAATAATTGAGAACAGTGTTTCCTACCTTGATTTGTGGCTACATCTGGTTTTATTAAAAGAAGACCCCATGCTTGCTTGCTTGCTGTAGTGGCACCCGCATTTGGCTTTTACTGGAATTAGCATCCTTCGCCATCCAATCCACATGATGTCATTGCTGCTGGCACTCTCTCCTTTGGGCTGTTCATGTCACATTGGCCTCCCTCTGATTTTCCGTGATCCTTGTGGCGTCCCAGGTGAGATGCCAAACGGAGCTGCAGACATCTCAGCTACTTTGGAATTGGGTGCAGAACGTCAGATAACACAGTTGTTTTCCCCCCATGTTCTTCCCGGCTTGATCATTTCCTAAGATGAGGTCTGGGGGCCCGTTGTTAGTTCTGAGATAGCAAAACAGGGAGCAGGTTTTATCCATTCCGTTCCTCGCTCAGCCATGGCTCTCTGAGCTTGTCCTGGGCCTCAGTGCCTTTATCTTTTGAGTGGGGACAGTTCTTCCTTCCTGGCCTCCTTTTAGGGTAATGTTGTGAGGTTAATGAATACAGAGTTCTTATTTTTCTCAGGGATCAAATTGCTCACCATTGGAGAACAGCCCTATCGAATTTCTTTAATATATTGGTCAGAGAAAATCGTTATATAACATTCTATTAGTTGAAAGAGTTAAATCCCTCTCTAAGCTGAGCCATTAATTCCATTTTGGAGAAGGGAATTGCTAGTCATTGTTTTTGTTTGTTTACCTTTTTTTATAGAGAAGCAACTCAGAGGGCGTGCATCTTAAGTGTACAGCTGAATGAATTTTTATATATGTATATACCTATGTGTAAACACCACACAGATCAAGGTATAGAACATTTTCAACATCCAGAAAGACCCTCTCCCACAAAGATACCCACTATTCTGACCTCTATTGCCCCAGGCTGGTCCTGGAACTTCATACAGGTGGATTCATATAGTATAGATTCCTTTGGGTCAGCCTTTTCTCACTTAGAAAAATGTTTTTGAGATTCATCCATGTTGTTGTCTGTGTTGGTAGTTCATTTATTCTCATTGCTAAGTAGAATTCCATTGTATGGATATAGCACTCTTTATTTATCCATTCTCCTGCAGATGGGGATTTGGGTGTTTTTCAGTTTTTGGCAATTTATGAATAAGTTGCTGTGAACACTCTTATGCATGTCTTTGGCGGACATAAACACTCATTTCTGCTGGTTTTATGCTGACAGGTATAAAACAGTGAACCAGAGCTGTCCCTGTTTGTGAACAGACCCTGTTGCCGTCCAGGCTCTGACACCGCACAGCACAGCTTGGCCCTGTGAGCGGTGTCCTGATAAGCGGCTAAGGCCTCCCTAGGAATGTGGCCCTCCACCCATTCCACCAGGGGAGGCAGGAGGAAGCCACACACCCTCACCCCTACCTTCCCCAAGTGCCTGCCCAACTCCACAGGGCTCCATTTCTTTAGCAGATTTTGTCCTTGATTTTAGAGCCCTTCTGACAAACCCACCACATATGAGGCCAACAGTGTCCAAATTTATGAACATGACTATACACTGTTCTTATCTGTGGGTATCCTAAGCCTTCTTTTGGCCTCAAGGTATTTCATTTATCTATTACTACATGACAAGCCACCCCAAAACTTAGTGATTTAAAACAACAGTGATTTATTATTTATCATGATTCCATGGGTCAGGAATTAGGTCAAGGCTCTGCAGGGCGATTCTTCTGCTCCATGTGGCATTAGCTGGGGTCACTTACTCAGCTGTGTTCAGCTGATGGCACAGGATGATCTCTCACCCTCCAGGCCTCTCTCCCCGTGGCTACTAATCTTACTCAGTAGTCTAGCCTGGACTTCCTTTCAGCGAGAGAGAGGAAGTAGCAGCTGCCAATTTTCTTACATCCTTGACTTTAAAATCTCAGAACATCATTTCTTCCTCATTCTATTGATCAAAGAAAGTCACAAGGCCAATCCCAATTCAAGGGAAGTGGGGAACTGAATTTTGGAGACCATCTCTACCTCATGGGGTAACATGAGGTCGCACTCCTCTCAGACTTGACAACTTTCAGTGAATGACTGGTAGTGACACTTATTTTTAAAAATAGAACCCTTAATTGCCACCAAGAATTATAATAATATAGAGAAAGGTTCCTTCAGTTACCATTCTTGGTTCTCCAGCAGAATTCAGTTGTGCAACTCTTGGTGTAAATTGTCTGTCTCTGCTCCATCTTTGTTAGTAGAGGGGAATACTCTGGGCTTGGAGGTTGGAACTGGGCATTTTCCCACATGAAAAAAACTATTACACCTAGTCAGAATGCAGCAAAATGGTATCTTTATCCTACCATACTTCTGGCAAAGTGTGGGTGAAATTAATTTAAGGGTCTCTTTCTGCCAAGACAACATTAGTCTGGGGGCCAAATGCATTCCAGGGTCCAGATTGCCAAGGGGACTCTGAAGCCCAGCCGGTTGTTCTTCCTACTTTGGCAGCTTGGGGAGCCTGAAATCCCAGAGGGGATGAGGAAGCTTGAAAGCTGTGCTTTCAGAGGAGAGCTGGGCTAGCACGACGTCCTCCCGGTGCCCCCCGGCTGCAGCGTGTGAGGTGTGGCATGGCCAGAACACAGCATGGCTTTCCCACGGGACTTAACGATGCTCTGCCAAGGTTCTCCTTGGTTCCAAGTCCCCTTCCTTCTGCCTGTCGGAAGGCTTTCCGTGTGGCCCCGCTCAGGGATGCTCATGACCATTCTGTACACTCCTTGCCTACGGTGTTTTGGTGCAGGCTCGCTGGTGTTGATTCCGTAGTTCTGTTGTTTGTGCTAAGTTTCATGGCGCAGGTAATCGCAGAAATGAATCTGCTACTGAGTCATCAGAGATGCTTTCAACTGCAGATTACAGAAAGCCCAGACTCAACTCAAACCAATGGTTCTCAAACTTTAGCATGCATCAGAATCACTTTATTAAAACACCCATTGCTGGGATAGGGCCCAAGAATGTGCATTGTAAACAAGTTCCCAAGGGTTGCTGATGCTGTAGGTGCAGGGACCATACTTTAAGAACCACTGACTTAATAGGAAAAAATGTTTTATCTCACCTAAGAGGTTTGGAGGGAGGCAGTTCCATGGTGAGTTAATTTGGTGACTCACTGACACCACCATAGACAGGACGTTCTTTCCCTCTCTTCTTTCTCCCACCCTCCGCGTCTAGGTTCTGTTCTGGTTTCAGGATGGCCTCTTACAGTTCCAGGTTATCAGTCACATCCAGATCAAGCGATGCCGAGAGGAAGAAGGTGCATGGGGCTTTCTCCTCACTGTGTTTCAAAGCAGCAGCAACAAAGAGGCTTTACTTACAATTGGATTTGAGATAATCCGGGGCTGAGTCACGGGCTTCTGGATTATCACGCTGCAGAGTCAAAGCTGCTTAGTAGGGGCACCCAGGAAGGAGAAGTTAAGAGGTTTTTCCCAAGCTCTTCCATTTCCTTGTGGAGTTTCCTTTAATCTTTCCATGTACTTGCTGCTTCCCAAATCTGAGGTGGAGCCTTTCATGGCCCTGCTTTGCATCATTTCCTGCAGAGAATCATGTTTTTTGATAGAGAACCCTCCCTTCTGGAGGTTTATGAAGTGCAGGAGAAGGATCCCATTTGGTTTCCTCCTACTTATACCTGTAACTAGGTTAGCCTTTCCTGCCCCCATCATCTCTTGACTTGGTCCAAGTGAAACTGGGATGAGGGTGGCAGTTGCTCATATGGACCCTTGGCCTGATGTGTCTCTCCCTTCCGCTGGCACTTCCTTCCCTATAATCCCTGCTGAGTCCTGACTTCTTCCTTTGCACCCCCAGATCCTTCAGGCCCTGGGGAAGTCCTACCACCCCGGCTGCTTCCGCTGTGTCATCTGTAATGAGTGTTTGGACGGGGTACCCTTCACTGTGGACTCAGAGAACAAGATCTACTGTGTCCGGGATTACCACAAGTAAGGAGAGCCACTTGTGTAAGCCACACTCGCTGAAACTCAGCAGGGTGGAGGGTGGGGACCTGCTGAGGCACGTCTGCAGGCTGCTTGCACTGTTGTCGACAGTGCAGCGAACGTGCAGTGGTTTTGAGGGGTGTAGCATGGGCCTCGGGGGTCAGCGGATGCCCGTGCAGACAGGAACTGGTTAAAGAATTATGTTTACTGGAAAAACAGGACCAAAAAACCTACAAGCAGGTGCCTAGCTAGGCCTCTGGAGGAATGTGCCAAGCCCTGTGGCTCCAGCCTTACCAAACTTCAAAAGGCCCCGATTCAGGGCCGGTGTCCACCACCCTCAGTTTGCCTGGGCCTGTGTGAGGCACCGTGAGGGGGGTAAACAGGTCAGCCTCCAGCCCTAGCAGAGTGAGAGGGGGCAAATGCACTTGTTACCGCTGGGGAACAATCCCGAAGCAATAGTCCCAGGAGTGTGCCGGGTCTGTCTTTATAGACGAGCTAGAGGGATTCACGTGAAGAGTGACGGGTGGGCGGCAGGGCCGGGCCAGCGAGGAAGGCTCCAGGCACAAGTCTCCCAGAAACACCTCAATATGCCCTTCACTGCTTCTTTGCTTCTCCCGCCAGGGTGTTGGCCCCCAAGTGTGCAGCCTGTGGCCTTCCCATCCTTCCACCTGAGGTAAGATGCTTTTTCAACTCCGCTCCGGGGGTCTTCCAAGAGATGAATATCTCCCTGGGTCATTTACAAGATCTGTGTCCTGTCCTTATACCTCTTTAAAAATCCTTCTAAAATCTCAACTCTGAGATAAATGGTGTCCTCACCAAGAAGCCCCTTTCTCACTAGCTGCCTTCCCTAGCCCAGTGTCCTTCTTATGCCCTGTTTGTCCCTGTAATTGGGTCAAGTTCTCCTACTTGATACTAACTCCCAGATTAGACGATGAGCAGATGAACAAGACCAAATAGGTGGTTTTTTCGCTGTTGACTCTGACATTCCAGATGGTAGAGCTGCATCCCTCTCACTTCCTCTCATCTCCTGTACGTGTCCTTTTTTCTGCTGGTGTTAGTATCCGCTACGGATTCCTGCTCTTCTCCTAAGGCCGCCTACTTGCTACCCCAGAACCCTCCCCCACCCTCCTGGCCGCAGAGCCCGATGGCCCCCCAGCTAGCCTCTGCTTCTTCCTTTCCTTTGGTCCAGGGCTCAGACGAGACCATCCGAGTCGTGTCCATGGACAGAGACTACCACGTGGCGTGTTACCACTGCGAGGTAGGCCCCCCCCTGCCCTACGAGGCCCCCAAAGCCTATCCTAGAAGTCCAAGAGGAAAGCATCACAGGCTGACGGAGGCAGGATGTGGGCAAGGGGTTGCCCTCCAGAGCTGGTGGAAGAAGTGGGGTGAAGCCTGATTTGGTGGTGGGGGGAGGGAGGTTGGAGAAGATGAATAAAAGTCTTTACTGTTTTCTCCATGTTTGTAACCACCAAGCCCTGAGCCCGTCACAGCTGCTCTCCCTGAAGCCACAGAGTGGGAGGGTCACGGGGGGTGTGGGTTTCAGGTCCTTTTGGGGGGCCAGATTGTCAGGCAGGTGTGTGATTTGAGGAATAGACTCCCTCCCCTCCAGCTTGTAGTATGTTCTATCTGCCGGGAACCCCTTTTTCAACAGAGCCCTGAAAATCATGAAGAAACCCCCCCTTGGAAACAGGCATGTCGCTGGTTGGTGTAAAGGCTGGTGGGGCCCATCTGTCCCTTCTCTGTTGTGTCACACCCCAGGCTGAAGGAGTCACTGGTGCCCCATGACTGTCAGGAGAGCCAGAGGTTGTGAAGGGTGCAAACGTGTTAAGTGCTGGTAGAATTTCAGCCAGAATTAAGTGGATTCACCAAAGGAAGGAGATTTATTTTGTGATGCTGTGGGTAGGGAGAACGAGTGTGGGTGACATATAGCTTGATCCCACTGCCAGCATTGAAGAAATAGGTGGGCATCACTGTCGGTTGGTACCGCAGGTGCTGGAAAAAAAGGTAAAGACACTTGCTCAACTGTGCTTCTATTCAACCCAATATATCCAAAATGTTATCGCTTCAACTTGCAGTTGAGAGAAAACATTTTTCCTGAGATATTTTACATCCTTTTTCTGTCCTAAGTTTTGGAAATCTGGTGTGTGTGTTTGCACTGACAAGACATCTCATTTCTGACCAGCCCCATTCCAAGTGCCGGAGAGCTTCATGTGGCCAGTGTTGGACAGTACAGTCCAGACCCTCACTGGGCTGGAGCTGCGTGTCTCTGCACCGGCATTTTTTTTTGCCCGGAAAGAATCACACAGCGCCCTCTGCTGGTGATACGGGACTGTGTGTGGCCTTTGTGTCACTCTTGCAGTCTTGTTTTGTTTTGTTTCGTCACCACTGGATATTTTTGCCTCACCCCAGGACTGCGGTCTGGAGCTCAATGATGAAGATGGTCACCGCTGCTACCCCCTGGAGGACCACCTGTTCTGTCACTCCTGCCACATCAAGAGGCTGGAGAAGGGTCACTCATCCACAGCCCTTCACCAGCACCACTTCTAGCCAGAGCCTCCTGCAGACCTCACGGTGGGGAGGAGGAGCCAGGGTTGCACCATGAGAAGTCCGCGGGTTAATTCCTGTCACCTCTGGGGAGGGATTGGGGGCGGGGGAGTGGAGGGGAGGCAGGTGCCTTTCCTTTAAACAAGGAGGGGATCCCTGCTGGTCTGGGATTATGTATTTTCCAAGTGCCTTTCACTGCTGCCACACCCTCATCAGATTACTCAGGAAGAAGCCCCAGCAAGCGTGGCATGTGACAGGAGATCTCATTAGTGTGACTGAATGAACCTTCCTGTCCCCTCTGGGAAGAGTTCACACTTCAGTGGGAAAGGTTTGCACTGAAGAGAGATTTCAGCTGCCGATATGTTCAATCCTTTCCCTCCCCTTCGGAAAATACCTGCAACCAAACACCCCCTCCCAACCCCTCCCCCGCCCCACACACACCATAATTTAAGATTTCCTTCCACTCCAGAGCTTCAGTTCTTCTGTAGAATGGCTGCAAATTTTAATTGCATCATTGCAAGAGGGATGCTCTAACGTGTGCTTTGTATCTTAGGAAGAATTCACTTGGTAAAGCAGAGCCAAGGTGTGAAATAAGTGAGATGGGGTTTTCTCCCTGTGGCCTGATAGCATTCTGTGTGCCCCTGGAAATTGTCACTCCTTTAAAGGCAGCTGGCGGCCTGAAGGAGGATTGATCCTGTTCTAGGAAAGTGTGCTTTGGGATGAGAACTTGGTGCAGGCGCCAGGCCTCTTTTGCCCGCCTGTTGTGCTTTTTTTCCTCTGGAGCTCTCAAGAATCTGGGACTTCAGAGTTCCCCCTGCAAAGGCTGGTCTCGGGATCTTTTGTGGGGATCCTCTTATGCCTATTTTCGCTTCTTTAACAATGGACTTTGGGGATGTGTGCCCACATACTGAGACCTGACCCCTTATTAATGAGGAGAGTTTTTGTGTGTGAGATCTCAAAGCCAGCCTGGGAGAGAGTGCCTGAGCATAAGTTATGATATTCATTTCACAGGTTTCTCTCTTGCCAATTCAGGCATTATGCTTGAAGAAACCAGTATAAGGTACACTGCTTTTGTCTGTTTTTTTTTTTTTCTTTTTCTTTCTGTAAAAATTGTTTCCCTCTACTTTCAGTCTCCCACACACAAAAAATACCTCACAGATAAGAGCTTCAAATTAAGGAGGAATTTGGCCATCACACTGGACTCAGCCAGTGTGTGTTAGGAACCTCTGGCTTCACCCAGGTCAGACCAGTGGGTCAGGGCACTGTAATCTTAACTAAAGTTCAGCTGGGAATAGATCTGATTGATACTGGGTGCTCCTGCCTTACGCATTTCATCATGCTGGCCCCCCGGGATGGCAAGGGCTAAGGGAGGGCCACCTACTGGCAGGATTTCAAGGCCACCTCTGCACTGAAGAGGCAAAATGTGCCCTGTGTGTCACACTGCTGAGGCCAGAGGTCAGTACCCCTGGGTATTTCAATGAGAAGAAAGTGTGAGAAAAAGATTGGCTGGCATTTGGCTTCTCAGCCCACGGGGAGGGACCCCGGGCCTTGTCGCAGGAGGGCAGGGGCCATCTCACCACTGCCAGCCAGGCTGGGAGCATGGCGGCTGGCATCTGCTCTCTGCCGCCTCACCTCACATCCAGAGGGAGGGGATTGGGTGGCTGGGGCCTCGGAGGGCATCAGTGGAACCCAAAGGCACAAGGGACTCACAGACTATTCACTGGGCCCAGTTCTACTTCTAAACAATGCTTTGACTCATTTGGTAGCAGTTGCCTGTAAGAAGCACAGAAATGGCACCATGGACTGTCTTTTCCATTTTTGTTAAATTCATTCTGCTGGAATCCTTTGGCCAGATGTTACTTCAGCCCAAGCTGTGTGAGTCTATTGGTTCCTTTTCACAGGCTGAGCCTCCTAAAAACCCATGAATGTTCTTAGGAGGGCTAAAAATCCAGGGGGCTGGGGAGGTGAACCCCGGGGGCCCCCCCTCCCTTCCCAGCACACCGTCCAGCTCAGCCTTGGCAAGGCTGGTGGGCAGATGGAGCCAGCCAGTATGTCTCAACCTGTCTCTGCCAACCTAGGATTATTTCTGGCCTTGATGACACACCTTTGCTCCACTAATCAAGTCAAGCAGAAGAAAGAAAATTGCCTTGGAGCCACATCAGAAGTAGCAGGGATTTGTTTGCAAATTGGGTAACAGTTGAGCCTTGAACAGCACGGGTTTGAACTGCATGGGTCCATTTATATATGGATATTTTTCAGTAGTAAATACTGCAGTCAGTACTACACGAGATCTGTGGTTGGTGGAATCCACGCTGCAGAGGGACCATGGTTACGGACGGCCGACTATAAGTTATGAGGATTAACCCTTAAGTTGTTCAAGGCATAACTGTAGTTTAAAAATCTGATTCATTTTTTAAATGAAATTTTTAAAGTGGCCTTGATGTAATTTTGATATCTCAGCAAATATTTTATACTGCTGAAGAAGAACAATAAGAGAATTTCTAGACACCCTAGAAATCTGAGCAGCAACTTCTCTTACTGTCAGTGTCCCTGGAGAGGGTACTGGGTAGGAATCTCCTACCGGTTTTGTCTCCTCCTCAGGCCCTTGCAAAAAAGCCATGAATAGATGCCCACTTACCTGGTATTTTAAACTTTCTATAAATTATTAGCCAAATAGAGCTATAATGGGGTTGTATTTATAGGCATGTAGAAAGAACACACAAGCACTTCGTAGACCAGGATGAATAAGTTTGTTTTAAAAGGTAGAGCAGATAGCCTTATCTTGAGTTCCCTAGATGACTCTTGGGCTTTAGATAAACAAGAATTATGGCCTGATTCCAGACGCCAAAGCCAGCCTCCAGCCTTCTCCCTTGCCTCACTTTGCCCTCTAGTTTTTTCTTGTCATTTCTTCCCCCCAGCTAGAGTCATTCAAAAATGGCCTGAGTGATCTGAGAAAAGCCAGGAATGCAGTTTGGCCTGTCATAGCAGGATTCTCTCTCTCTGACATTATCCTCCCATCTGTGGTTGAGTAGAGAGTAATTTGTTCATTTTTCACACCGAAGGGCATTGAGTCCTGTTGGGTCATCATTGCCTGCACGTGGCGGCAGGACTTTCTATTTCTCCGTGGTTAGTGCTTGAGCGAAAGCCTCTTTCGGCTGAGTCCACTGAGGTTGTGCCACTGAGTCCTGGGTGGCCGGTGGGATTATCAAGGAGTTCTGATTGCTTTCAAGTGCTGCCATCACCTTGTTTCAGTGGACTTGAGTTACCCAAGATGAAAAACAGAAATGTTAGAATTTGAGAGGATGATCTGGAATTCACACTCCTTTGCAGGCTGTTTTTGTGTGCCGTTTCCCACATGTGTGAAAGTATGAGAGCTATGATGGCTGCTAGTGCCCTTGCAAAGAATGTGTGCAAGACTTGACCCCAAACCATTGTTGCTTGATGCACTTGTTAAAACTGTCGACCAGGAAACCAAGTGCTTTGTATTCTCCTTTGTGCCAGGAATGAGTCCTAATTTCCCAGTTACTATTGGAAGTAACTTTTAAAAGCAGTAGGAAAAAGATGAGGAAGATGTGTTAGCTATCAATTGTTCTGAGCCAGAACTGGACAGATGTGGGAAATTTCTATATAGTGTATGAAAGTTTCACTCTGCAGGGAAATTATTTTCCCCTGTGTCTCTTCTTTTACTTTAATTGGTTCAAAATATTGTTCCTGTAAAATTATTCAAAATTTTACTGTTACTATAAAATTATTCAGAATATTGTTACTATAAAATTATCCAAAATATCGTTACTATAAAATTATTCAAAAATTTACTGTTACTATAAAATTATTCCAAATATCATGACAATAAAACTGCCTTAATTTGTAGACTATTAAAGTGATCTCCAACATAATCATGTTTACTGGGTCTTCTTTTGTGTGTATGGAGTAAGCAGATGGGGCTTTTTGCTAACGGGATTTGGTCTTTTAGAGCTCTGGATTCTTTTTTTTTTCTTTCTTTCTTTTCCATTATGGTTGATCACAGGACATTGAATATAGTCCCCTGTGCTATACAGTAGGACCTTGTTGTTTATCCATTCTGTATGTAATAGTTTGCATCTGCTAATCCCAACCTCCCAGTCCAACTCTCCCCCGCCCCCTTGCCCCTTGGCAACCACAAGTCTGTTCACTATGTCTGTGAGTCTGTTTCTGTTTCGTAGATAAGTTCATTTGTGTCATAGTTTAGATTCCACATAAAAGTGATATCATATGATATTTGTCATTTCTCTTTTTGCCTTACTTAGTATGATAATCTCTAGGTCCATCCATGTAGCTGCAAATGGCATTATTTCATTCTTTTGTATGTCTGAGAGCTCTGGATTCTTAAAGGAATATTTGGGCTTTGAAACTGTGTAGGGTCTCAGATTTTATCCTACTGGCAAGCTAATAAGCTAGCATGCCATGGTTTTGTGGATCCTGGCAGAAGTTATAAGACTCCTGGGTCAGAGACAAAGGACACTTTATTACTCACAGTAGCAGCAGTAGCATTTCACACTGTCAGCCTTTGCACTAGTTGCCTGAGCGCCAGTTCCTACAGGGCCCCATGAAGAGGGCCAGGTGATACCTGCACATGCGGTGGGCTGTGTTACAAGAGGAAACCCAAGCTTAGAGAACCACAATCTTTTATAAATGGGCAGTAAACCTGCCTGACTTTTGCTCCAGAGAGAGACACTATCTCTTCCATCCAAGTCTGTTTACTACACAAACATCCTTGAAAAGGTAGTCTGGAAGTAAGGCAGTGCCTCCCTCACAAGATGTGTAGGAATGTGAGAGACCCTGGGAGAATCGTCTTCCAAGCATGCAGTTTCTTCACCTGGGACCTTATTATTGAGACTTTTCAGGTCATGCTCAAAACGGTGGTCGTTTTGTCTCCTTCCCTTTTGTGTATGTTACTGTTTTTTCTAATGAGGTTATGACCAAAGAATTCCAGAGGTGAGTGACCCTCTAGATTTAAGGCAACCACATACAGGAAGGCAGGACTTGCAGAGGGAAGGGGCAAGCAATGAGAGAGTGGCTATTCCGATTTTACAAATGTAGGCTGCTGTTTTTCTGTGACCCTGATGCTACAAGGGATGAAGATGTAGTCAGGGGAAATGTTGTCTGGGCCAGGGTGTGCCCAGGACTAGAGATGAGGTCTCCCGATTGCTAACTAGCATGGGAGAAGGGGTGAGGAGCCAAGGTATGTGATTGCCATCTATACCCAGACAGGGAATAGCCGTGAATCTATTCATGTGGTCAACCCTCTGGTGCACAATAAGCCCTCGGGCAGGGTGGCTTTGGGGTCAGAAGCCCGGATTGAAGTTCTAACTCAGGCTTCACCACCAAATTGCTCAATGAACGTAAGCAAATTTAGTTCCCTCATCTGTAAAAATGGGGATAACAACCGAACTTACCTTACAGGACTATCGTGGAACTGACTGAATTAGTCCAAGTAACGAGCTTAGAGCTCTTAATTTTTCAATAATAGTCACAGGTTTTAAGACTTACTTGATCTTTCCATTGGGACAACTAACAAAATAAATTACAAATGGGTTAAAGTACATGGAAAAAACAATACAAACACAATTTGAAAAGAGCAACAGGGCTTCCCTGGTGGCGCAGTGGTTGAGAGTCTGCCTGCCAATGCAGGTAACACGGGTTCGCGCCCTGGTCTGGGAGGATCCCACATGCCGCAGAGCAACTGGGCTCGTGAGCCACAATTACTGAGCCTGCGCGTCTGGAGCCTGTGCTCCGCAACAAGAGAGGCCGCGATAGTGAGAGGCCCGCGCACCGCGATGAAGAATGGCCCCCACTTGCCGCAACTGGAGAAAGCCCTCGCACAGAAACGAAGACCCAACACAGCCATAAATAAATAAATAAATAAATAAATAAAATATTTTAAAAAAAAAGAAAGAAAAGAGCAACAGAAGAAACCATGGGGTAAATATTGGTAAACTGGAATATATAAAAGTGAAAATTACTTGAGGTTCAAAAATATTATAAGGAAAAGGAAAATATAACAGATAAGCTAAAAAAATTGCAATGCGTTCGATAGCTGAAGAATATCCTTAATGTATTTAAAAGTTTAACAAATCTATAAGAAGAAAATGAGTACATATATCAAGAGAAAATATATACATCAAGTAATATAAGTAAAAGGAAGTTCCATTTTTCAGTTAAGAAAAGTGCAAAAAAATCATAATGAAATTTATAATACTCAGGGTTAGCATTCAAGGAAACTGATGCTATTGATGGAAATGTGTATTTGTTTAAATTTTTTGGCAGGCAACTTGAAAATATGTACCAAAGTCTTAAAAAGTCCATGAAATGGACCTTAAAAATGTCTCTCTGATCATTCAACATCTAAAAATTTGTAAGATATCAGAAATAATTCAACATAGCATTATTTTTAAAAAAGTGTTAAACTGACAACAACCCAGATTCCCAACAAAGAGGGTAATGTTTAAGATATCTAGTTTTTTGATGGGTTATCTTCAAAGAATATTTAATGACCATAAATCTCAGACAAAAAGCTAAGGGGACAAAATGAGAACACAAAGACATTTGTGACAAAACCCCAAATTTGGAAAAACTACGTGTGTAGGTTTTTTTTTTTTTTTTTTTGAAGCAATGATTTAATTGGGAAACAAAAAGGAATCTCAATTTTGTTTCTTTGGAAAAGAAAAAAGTTTTGGTGTTATTTTCAATAGTACACGATATCCTAGTAAGTTTGTATTCCCCATTAAAAAGTGAACTGTGGTGCAGTGTCTCTCATACTACTGTTATCTGCTTACCTGTTAAACCATTTAATGTAATCCTCCGCAATGGGTTTTATCCTTATTAGCAGCACAAATGAGTGAGGTTTCATTTAGTGAATGAAGAAATCCACGAGTATCTCTGTATACTGCTAGGCTACCAGTACATAAAGGAGACTCACCAATGTGCCACTCACGTGTGTAGGTTTATATTAAAAAGTGTGGAAGAGAAAGTCCATAAGGAAAAAAAATTATGACGTTAATAGTAATGACGGGGGGGGGGCGGGGATTATGACGTTAATAATAATTATCTCGGGATGGGAATTTGCGTTTTTTTGATTCCCAGTACTTTTCTGTATTTTATAAGTTTCCTGTAATTTGTTCAGGAGGAAGAAACGTTATATTGGAGAGATTAATTGATCGATTGAATGATTAGTTATGGACAGTGTCGGATGTTTCAGCCACTCTTCAGGTTTGACTCTCCTTTCCGCCACAGACCTTTCGGTCCTTCTCAGGTCTTCCCCCCAGGCGCCAATAAAATGAGGGGTAATATATAATACTAGATTACCTGGGGTCTTCGTACTGTAAAAACACCCATGTGCTAAGGTTTCCCGATTCACTGGGGACCAGGAGCTCTCAAGGGACAGGGCTGCAGACTCCGATCACTTTGCGGACCCCCTCTAACGCGCGCAGCCGCACTGCAGCGTTCCCGTCTCCGGGGCAGGTTAGAGCCAGAGCTCACCAGATCCTGGTAAACTGGGACTGTGCCGCTTTTTACGTCACCATAGGGGTTCTGCTCCACGGGAAAAAGGGCAAGAACTGCTGCCTTAAATGCGCTTTTGTGTCATCCGCTAGCTAACCTCGGGCCACAGCACGCCCCCCTACTGCAAACTACCACCATTCTAGGTGTGTTTTCCTACATGTACCCCATTTACAGAGTCTTCTCGTGTGCATCATTAATTAGGACGCTTTGCAGCTTACAAACCACCTCACACAACTCCGGCTTCCAAACACAGCTTAAAAAATGACATTTCGGGCAGAGTAGCGTTAAAATTCAAGATATTTAACCTTCACACCAGAGTCCTTTCTATGGACGTTCTGTAACATCAAACCCAGGTGTGGCTAAAAAGTACGCCTCGAGCCAGCCAGGAGTCGAACCTAGAATCTTCTGATCCGTAGTCAGACGCGTTATCCATTGCGCCACTGGCCCCATACTAGTTGGATTTGCACTGCAGCGTAGATCACGCCTTACGCATCTACAACAGGCTCCCCGACACTAGCGCTGCGCTTCCGCCCCTGAGCCGGGCGTCGCGGCGCTAGTCCACAGCTCCCAAGGCTCCGCCTTTCCCCAACCATGCGCTCCGCCAATCCGCAGCGGTGACGTCACGGCGCTCTTCGGCGTACTCCAATCCGCCGCGTCGGACTGCGCCTTTAGCGTTCTCTAGCGCGCGCGCTAAGTTTGTCCACGGCCGCCTCCCGTTCGGGAGGAGCACGGCCGGGCGGGGAGAGGAGGTGGGACGAGGTGGGGCGTTGCGGCCGCCGTGCCAGGGTGACCGGTAGCGCCGTAGCCGAGGTGGCGGGGCGGGCGGAAAGAGCAGGGAGGAGGCTGTGGTGCAGGATGGCGGCAACAACCTACGAGCGGCTGAAGCTGTGAGTTCCGCGGGCCGGAAGCCGTTGCCCGAAAGGGTCTGCGGGGCGGCGGGTGGGGCGGCAGGTGTGGGCCGCCGGCAGCGGGGAGGCTTCCTGAGTCCCGGGGCGGCGGGCCGGGTGTGGGAACCCCGCGCGCTCCCCGCCTTACTCGCCGGGCGCGGCCGCCCCCGGCGCCGCGCCCGAGTCGCCACAGGCCCGGGAGCGGCAGTCCCGCCAGCTTTTCTCCGCTCGACTCGGCCTCAGAGCCCACGGCGAGGGACCGAAGCTGCGCACCGTCTTCCGGCGAGCCGGGCTCGGCGTTTGGATGCAGCCCTTCGGGGCACGCTCCTCCCTACTTTATTTTATTTTATTTTATTTTTTATTGTTTGGAGAGGTGGCGGCTAAATTTATCCTTATTGCTTAGGAGAGAAAACGAGATTTTTTTTCTTATTTCATGGACCCATAGCAGCATGTTACAGGCCACACACAAATGGATAAACCTTTCTCTATGTGGGCATTGAAGCCTTCCTGACCGGTCTTTAGGATGCAGGAAAAATTTAAAGTACAGTCAATACTCTTAAGGTCCTAAAAGGTTTACTTGGCTTTAAATATTATACCGCCCAATCATAAAGCAGATTGTTAAGTCCATGTGGACAGCCAGGGGCTACTGTCGAGAATTTTGGCATTGCAAATTGAATTTTCGGTAAAGCGAAGCTCTTGAGGCTCTGAGAAATAGGCTCTGGTTGTTAGAGTTGTAAATTAGGTATTTGTAGGGTTTGGGGTTCGTCCTGGGTTTAAAACAAAAGCAAAAACATGTATTTCCCTTAGCATTACTACCAGCCCCTATGCTTTTCTTGTCTGTGAATAACTTTGTTCTACTCACTTTGTGTTCACTGCTTTACCTCTAGACTGAAAATCCAGTGACCACATTTCAGAAAGTCTTTGGCACCAGAAGCAGATGTGATTTTTGAGAAGCTTATCTATCCCTAAATAAGTTAAAATATCTTGGGACTTAGGCACAGGTATCGCATTTCCTATACAAGGATATGAGGACATCAAGATGTGGTTTGGGCACTTCCTATGCTCCCCAGAACCTCAAGCTCACTTAACTTTCTGGAAGGTTCAGTTAAAAGTTAGCGCTGCAGAATTGGAAGTGAGGCCATCTCGACATCAGATGTTTTGCATAAAAGAAGATTACTTTTTTCTCAGTCCACCCCCCTTGCCTCTTCTCTTCACTGTAATTCCCTTGAAAAACCCCAGCTGCACACTTCCCTCCACATTTTCCTTGCCAGGTTTCCTTATTCTCTCCCAGTTCCCCTTCACAAGGTGATCACCTTGTTGGTGAATGAGTCTAGGAAAGTGTCTTTGACTGAGGTACTGGCGGGGCCAGTGTCACGTGTGCTGTGTTGGCTAATTAGGTTATTGTTGTCTACCTGATAGTCATTAAAGGGTTTTAATGTGATCCTACACCAGGTCTCAGTTGTGTTTAAGAAATATGGAGCCTTGGCTTGATTGCAGCTCAGCGTTAGGTTACGAAATGCAATCGAATTTTCCTGTGGCAAAGATTGAATGGAATGGAGAACTGGAGAGTTATGATGATAACTGCCAAGGAGGCAATAAATGCCCAGTCCAGACCTTAAAAAAAAAAAAAGCTCTATATCCATAAAAGAGAAAGGAAATTTGGCAGTGAAGTGGTGACACTGATGCTTTTGTATTGATTTTTGTGAGAAGTGGAAACTATAAATTTGGGGGAAAAAGTAAATCTGGGGTTATATGAAAGTCATTCTCTAATTTTTCAGTGCTTAACTTCTTTCCCTGAAAAAAACTAGTTCTAAGTGCTCCTGTAAATGAAGGTACAACTTTTTTACAACTTTGTTTTTCTTTGCCAAGGAGTTTGTGAGTTGGAGTCTCTGCTCTTATTTCTTTTGTTTGGCCCTTGCTGCTCTGAGGCGTGGATTTAAAATGTGGCCTCTGACCTAAGGTGTATTCTTCTTTAGATGCATTGGAGGTGGAAGTGGTTTCTGACCCATATAAGAATTAGTAGGACATAACGGCCATTTTTAAAAGTGCCTAGAGATATGTTTTAAGGAAGATCCGTACAAGAGATAGTTTGATTATTTTATTATGAAAGTATTGTTACTGGGTTTATTTAAATATTGAAGTGCTTGGGATTTTAAAAATTTGTTCTGTGTTATGCCATACATTTTTTCCAGTCCCTCTCTGTCCTGTGGTGTTCACCTTCCTCATGCCCAAAGTTTCATCCTCTACTCTCCTGCTTAAAATCTCCAGTTCCATTTTATTGACTTACAGGAATAAGCCCACATTTCTTAGCCACCTGTATTCTAGCCTCTTCACAGTCTATCCCCAACCTTATTTCCCATAACTGCCTAGTGCTTTTTTTTTTTTTTTTTTCCTTTTTTTCCCTTTCACCAGACTTGGTCACCCTCTTTTTGCTTCAAGCTTGGGCTTATTTTGATCTTTCTATCCAGAATGTTTTCTTCCTCTCTCCCCTCTTTACATGCTGATCACATCTATGGTAGAGCCGAGACAACTCAGGCTTTTTAAGTCAGAACAGACTTAAATTTATTTAGACTTAGATTCACCTGCTATTTGCTTTGTGTCCTGACCATGTTACTTAATCTCTCTGAATCGGGTTTTCATCTGTAAAATGGGAACGTTTCTACTTCACAGTATTATAAGGACTGAAAGAGCGTAGATGAAACCAGCATACTTAACAGATACTCCTCGTCTCTGCGAAGCCTTTTTTCCAATGTCTTTTCTTTCACTGAGCTCCCATAACAGTCTGCTATCACAGGAACTAGACACCAAACATCTATATGAGTTTTTCACATTCTGTCTCTTATGATTCATTAGCAGTGTAGTTACTGTCTGATGGACACGAGGACTGAAAGAATGATCGAGCCGTAGCACTGTTTGAACCACTCACTTTGCCGCCTAGAAATGAAGTCATTAATAAATACTTTGTTTCTCCAACTTGGTTACCAGTATGTAGAACATATTAGAAACACCTTAACATTGATTTCTTCTCTAGTCCTCAGTTCCTAACGTAAAGCCTGGTGCATTACAGGTCCTCAGTGGATCACCTAAGTAAATGAAAAGAACTTTCCAGTATAGAACACCTACCAGTACTTCAAAAAAACAAAAAAAACAAAACACAGTCTGGGGTAATTTGGAATGTATTCTTTTGAAGTAGCAGCAACTTAAGTCATTTTATGTATGGTATTATCTTTCCAGTGCCTCTGTGAAGTCTAGGTTGATATACATCATCTGTCATTGTTGAAGACAGGGAGATAATTGCCCTTGGCCCCCACAGTTAGGTCACACAGCCAAACCATGGCAGAACTGACCGTGGAACACAGCAGGCCCAGAGTCCAGTGATCTTTTCATTATATTGCATTATTCAGATTACCTTTTTTCTCATCAGATTGCTCTCACCTTAGTCCTCGGACATGTCTGGTATAGAAATGAGTTACTTAACAACTGAAAATAATTGACATGTTCATTATGGATTTTTGATGTAGAAAACAATATTGATTTGTTTAGAATTTAAAGTTTATACTATTTAAACATCCAGGCAGTTCTTAATATTCCTATTTTGCAACTCCTTTTTTTTTTTTTTTTGTACTTAAGAATGTATGTTTAATTCAAGTACAATCCATGAGGTCAGTATTGATGGTCTTTTACCATTTGTTTTTAAAAATCTTGAAATCAATAAATCCAGTAAATTATCTTAAGAGATCTGTCCAAGCATAATTTTGGCTCTTATTGGTAGAAAACATATTTTAAGATGGAAAAATAATCATTATGAAGCATAGGGAGCTTTCAACAATTTCTTTGGAAATACATCTTGATAATAGCAACTGTTCATCATAATACAAAACAGAAAGAGGATTAATTTGCTGTGGCATAGAAGTCCTGCCAGTTCCTAAATGCTCTAAATAGTTTCTTGGAGATTTTTTACATTGTTTAGGCCTCAAGGAAAACCAAAGCTCCACCTCCAGGTTTGGTAGCAAACAAACTCTGCTTCTCAGGCACTAAGCTTCGATTGCTCCTCTGGTAATAAGCTTCGTGCACATTTGCTAGGAAGCTGGGCAGCTTGTCAGCAGGTACTATCGATACTGTGCAGCCTCCCCAGCCTGCTCCAGTAAGTCGTGATCCTTGAGCCCCAAATTTCCGACAGATGTCCACCAGCTGGTCCAGCTCAGGGCAGCTACACTCGTACATGTCCCGGCAGCTCACGTGGCTCTGGTTCATTAACTCCCCCAGCAGCTGGACCGTGTTGTCAGGTGCTTCTTCACATATCTTCTTAAACTGGAGCACTCTTGCAGCCTCGCTGTACACGTGCTTTGCCCGCTGGTAGAGTTTGAAGCTGAGCACGTCTTGAGTGTTTGGACTCAGGATTTGGGTCTTGAGTTCCTGCAGGCTAATTCCCAGACACCTGCAGATCTCCTCAGGGCTATAGGGTTCAGAGTGAAGGGCATCTTCTGTGATCAACAACATTTCTTCCAGACTGACCCCCAGCTTGGCCTGCACCTCCTCCAGCCGCAATACTTCCTCCCATGGCAAGCATTTGTGCTTAGCTAGGAGCTTTGCAGCCAGCCGACACTCCATCACCCTGATATTGAAATGAGAAGTTGCTGCTTTATTCATTTCCACACAACTGTTGGCAATCACAAACACTGCTCCACTTGGGAGTTTCACATCAGTTGCCCTCAGAGGACTAAATTCTATCAACTTGGCAGTTCCTTCTTCTGCAAGAAATGATATGGACTGGTCCATCCCTCCTCCTTCAGTGCCAGTGTAATGCTCACTCTTGGCGCAGATTTCTGCAAGTTCCACCTTGGATAGGTTCATGCCCAGCACTGTGAGTGTCACCAAGCCAGCGCAACAGACCAAAGCACTGGAGCTGGAGAGGCCAGAACTCGGTGGGATGTTTCCATCTACCAAGCAATTCATTCCAGTCACGTCACTAAGACCAAAGTGTTCCTGAATTCCTTTAAATCCACATAAGAAATAGTTGTGCCACAGAGGCTTGGTTTTGTCAATCTGGATGTTATTAGCACTAGTACTGAAGTCCAGGTACAAGGGATTGGTATTGGCCAGCTGGAGAACGTGTGTTTTCACAGGTTCCACAGCTATTAACATATCTTGTTCTACAGCCATAGGAAGAACAGAATATCCACAGTAATCTATATGCTCTCCTATGATATTGACTCTTCCTGGTGCTCGAACATAAAACTTGGGAACGGATCCAAACTTAGAATTAAACATCTCTTTTAGCTTCAGCAATCTGGCAGTCAGTGGTTAAGACACCATGCTCCCAAGGCAGGGGGCTCGGTTTCCATCCCTGATCCCTGGTTGGGGAACTAAGATCCCACATGCCGCAAGGCGCGGCCTGTCACATAGGATGGGCATGTCAGACTTTTCTTCGCGAAAGGCTGCTGGTCCCAAGCTGCCTCTTACTTTCACCAGAATGAAATGGTTCCAGAATCCCAGGCAAGGGAGGATACTGTTCCCTTGCCCAGGAGGCTGGAAACTGCGCGTTGTGAGCGCAAGGTTTCCAAGGCCCCTCAGCCGAGATCCGCAACACTCGAGGATTCCCTAGTTCTCCTTTTTTCATTTAAAATCATTTGTGTAAGCCTTTGTAATGTCAAACAGTGATAAGTTTGAAATTGCAAGACAGTTAACAGAAATCCATGATTGGAAACATTTAAAGCATTTTTTTCCTTTTAAAGGTCAGGTGAAAAAAGTGTAAGGCAGGAAATTAGAAAGTGAATCAGGTTGCAGCTTCTATCTGAAGAAACATTGTTTCCTCAGTTAAGAAGTGGACTTTCTTTTTAAAAGATTGTCATAGCTGTGAGGTCAGCCAGGGGAGAGGTGATAGAATCCTGAGAACAGATGTAAACTAAGCAATTCTGTGATGAAGATATATGTAGTTTACACAGTACAGTGAACATTCAGATTACTCACACATCCCTCTTCTTGACTGTCTTCATCCAATTCCGCCTCTCCCGTCCACCCCCCCTCCCGCCTGTCTCTGATAACCACAAATCTTATCTCTTTTCTATGATTTTGTTTTGGAAGTGTAATTGACCTACAGTGCTATGTTAATTCTTGGTACACAACATAGTGATTTGTATTTTTTTTTTTTAATTTATTTATTTATGGCTGTGTTGGGTCTTCGTTTCTGTGCGAGGGTTTTCTCTATAGTTGTGGCAAGCGGGGGCCACTCTTCATCGCAGTGCGCTGGCCTCTCACTGTCGCGGCCTCTCTTGTTGCGGAGCACAGGCTCCAGACGCGCAGGCTCAGTAGTTGTGGCTCACGGGCCCAGTTGCTCCGCGGCATGTGGGATCTTCCCAGACCAGGTCTCGAACCCGTGTCCCCTGCATTGGCAGGCAGATTCTCAACCACTGCGCCACCAGGGAAGCCCGGTATTTTTGTACATTTAAAAATTGTCACCATAAGTCTCGTTATGATATGTCAGCATACAAAGATATTACATAGTTATTGACTGTATCTCCCACAGTGTACATTTCATACCCTTGACTCATTTACAGTGTTTTGTAACTGGAAGTTTGTATCTTTTAATCTCCCTCACCTATTCCTTTCCTTCCCCTACCTACCTCCACTCTGGCAACCCTCTGTTCTCTGTATCTCTAACTCTGCTTCTGTTTTGTTTGTTCGTTTGTTTTTTAGATTCCATGTATAGGTAAAATCATACAGTGTTTGTCTTTCTCTTTCTGACTTATTTTACTTAGCGTAATACCCTGTCGGTGCATTGGTTGTTGCAAATGGCAAGATTTCATTGTTTTGTTATGGCTGAGTAATATTCCATTGTGTGTGTATATATATATATCTCTCTCACACATGTTTTTTATCCATTCATCCATTGATGGGCGCTTGGGTTGCTTCCATAACTTGGCTTTTGTAAACAATGTTGCATTGAACATAAGGGTACGTATATCTTTTCTAATTAGTGTTTTGTTTTCTATTATTACTCAGGAATGGAATTGCTGGATCATATGGTAGTTCTATTTTTAATTTTTTGAGGAAGCTCCATACTCTTTTCCATAGTGGCTGCCCTAATTTACCAACAGTGCAGTGTTCCCTTTTCTTGACATTGTCACCAACACTTATTGTATTTGTTGTCTTTTTGATAATAGCCATTCTGACAGGTGAGAGGTGGTATCTCATTGTGGTTTTGATTTGCATCTCCTTCATGATTAGTGATGTTGAGCATCTTTTCATGTGCCTATTGGCCATCTGAATATCTTTGGAAAAATGTCTGTTCAGATCCTCTGCCCATGTTTTACTCAGGTTATTCATTTTTTTTTTAACTTTTTTTTTTTTTTTAATTTATTTTTGGCTGCTTTGGGTCTTCGCTGCTGCGCATGGGCTTTCTCTAGTTGCGGCACGTGTGCTTCTCATTGCAGTGGCTTCTTTGTTGCGGAGCACAGGCTCTAGGCACGCGGGCTTCAGTAGTTGTGGAATGAGGGCTCAGTAGTTGTGGCTCGCAGGGTCTAGAGCTCAGGCTCAGTAGTTGTGGTGCATGGGCTTAGTTGCTCTGTGGCATGTGGGAGCAGGGCTCGAACCCGTGTCCCCTGCATTGGCAGGCGGATTCTTAACCACTGCACCACCAGGGAAGTCCCTGTTCATTTTTTTTTTGATCTTGAGTTGTTTGAGTTCTTTAAATATTTTGTATATTAACCCCTTATCAGGTGTATCATTTGCAAATATCTTCTCCCAGTCAGTAGGCTGCCTTTTTGTTTTATTGATAGTTTCCTTCACTGTGCAAAAGCTTTTTAGTTTGATGTAGTTACATTTGTTTATTTTTGCTTTTGTTTCCCTTGCCTGAGGAGACATATCCAAAAAAAATATTACTAAGACTGATGTCAAAAAGCATTCTGCCTCTGTTTTCTTCTAGAGGTTTTAAGGTTTCAGGTCTTACGTTTAAGTCTTTAATCCATTTTGAATTTACTTTTGTGCATGGTGTGAGAGAGTAATCCATTTTGATTCTTTTGCATCTAGCTGTCTCGTTTTCCAAGCACGCTGTCCTGGAGAATGTTCCATGTGCACTTGAAAGAAGTTCTTTCTTTTTTTTTATGTGTATATCTGTTATAGATTTTTGGTTTGTGGTTACAGTGAGGTTTATATATAGCAGTCTGTCTGTCTATCATTATTTTAAGCTGCTGATCTCTTAAGTCAAACACATTTTAACAACCCTGCATTTTTGCTCCTCTTCTCCTCCTTACCCCACATGCTTACTCTTTTGATGTCATCTTTTATATCTTTTTGTTTCGTGTATCCCTTAACTACTTATTGTGGATGTAGGTGATTTTACTGGCTATATCCACTGGCTGCAGAGCTCATGGTGTCCCAGAGCTCGTGTTGACCTGCTGGTGGGCAGAGCCCAGGCCCAGGGGGCTGGGCTGGGTCCTAATATGGCAGGCTGTGGGGCTGCGGTGGTCCTGGGGCTGTTGTCTGCCCACTGGTGTGTGGGGCGGGGACCTAGGGCATCCCAGAGGTGGTGCCTACACATTAGTGGGTGAGGCTGGTCCTAGGGCTAGTGCCAGCCCACTGGTGGGCTGAGCTGGGTCCCAGGGTCTCTGGTGTCAGGGTCCTGGGGATTCTGGGGCTAGTACTGGGACCCTGGTGTCTAGGGGTGGTCCTGTGCCCTTTGGTGGACAGGGCTGGCTGCTGGGGCAGCTGTGGACTCAGAGGGGTCTTAAGAGAGCATGTCTGCTGGTGGGTAGGTATGGCTGTGTCTCTGCCTGGCTAGTTGCTTGGCCTGAGGTGTCCGGGTACTGATGCTGATGGAGCCAGTTTAGGCAGTGGGTGGGGCCAGGTCCTTGTGCTAGTAAGCTAGAAGGAGGACTCCAAAATGGCACTTGGCACCCCCAGTGTCCCTGTGGTAGAGTGAGCTTCTAAAGATGGCTGCCACCATGTGTGTCCCCAGGGTGAGCCAGTTGCCTCCTGCCTCTCCAGGATCAGCAGGTGAATCTGACCCAGGCTCCTTTCAGATTTTTGCTTCTGTCCTGGGTCCTGGAGCATGTGAGATTTTGTGTGTGTCGTTTAAGAGTGGAGCCTCTTATTTCCCACAGCCCTTTGGCTCTTCTGATGGTAAGTCCCACTGGCCTTCAAAGCCAAACGTTCTAGGGGCTCATCTTTCTGATGTAGGAAACCCGAGCTGGAGAGCCCGATGTGAGGCTGGACCCCTCGCCCCTTGGGGAGAGCCTCTGCAGTTGTAATTATCCTCCCATTTGTGGGTCGCCCCCACTGTGGTATGGGTCTTGGTTACACTGGCTCTCCTCCCCTCCTCCCCGTTTTGTTGTGGTTCCTTTTTTATATCTTCAGTTGTAGAAGATCTCTTCTGCTAGTCTTCCAGTTTTTCTCATCAGTAGTTGCTCTGTAAAGAGTTGTAATTTGGTGTGCCTGTGGGAAGAGGTGAGCTCAAGGTCATCCTACTCTGCCATCTTGGCCACACATCTCCATGGGCCTTTATTTTCAAAGCTTAATAGGCTTTGAAGTCCATGGTCTCTGGGATCAAGAAGAGAGAGTGCAAGCTCATGCCTATTTTGATATATCTTCCAAAATATGTGTTATCTTAACAGAAACTAGGACTCTGGGTTGATATCACATCCCCTGTCTTGAAAGAAACTAGGTAGTATTCCTGTTCTGTTAGTTAATAGTTGATACCTATTGGATTCTGATAACCTCACCAGACAGTTTATTTTAGTATACAGTATTACTTTGAACTTTAGAGATTTGATATCAACAGCATAGTTAATGACCAGATAATCTTCTTGGAGGGAATTTCTTTAACTTCTAAGATCTATTTCATAAATAAGTAATGTGAGAGAGTTTTACTGAAATGAGAAACATCACACCAGTTGAGGGCCATTCTTTTTGCAACAGGGAGAGGATTTTGCCTAGATATTTGTTCATCATTGAGTCTTCTGTCTTGGTTTCCATGTACTTATTACATTGAGAACTTAGCAGAGCCTGCTGACTGGTTAATTTTGGAAAAACTCCAGGCAGAACTTGGTGTTAGTGATACTTTGTAGACTTTCTATTTAGAGAACACCCTGCTTCCTCTTTCTCTTCTTATAAGTTACAGTATAACTTCAAATCCAGTTAAAATTTGACCTCTCATGATCTTTCCTTAGCCAAGAGAAAAGAAACAATTTTTAAAATTCCATTTATTGTGTCACTGAGCCAAAGAAAACATTAGTTAAGGGCCATATAGAAAAAACAGTGTATGTGTTTTCTGACTAATTACGTTCTATTCTCTAAGAAAATTGATTGAGCTTTTACTATCTTGTGTGAGAATACCAGTGGGAATGGATAAGCTTAGAGTCCTTGTCTGCAGAGGCTTGGTAGCCTGTTTGGTGAAGATTTTTTTTAAAATAAATTTATTTATTTATTTATGGCTGCACTGGGTCTTTGTTGTTGGGTCTTCATTGCTGCGTGCATGCTTTCTCTAGTTGCGGCGGGTGGGGTCTACTCTTTGTTGTGGTGCGAGGGCTTCTCATTGTGGTGGCTTCTCTTGTTGCAGAGCTCGGGCTGTAGGCTCACGGGCTTCAGTAATTGTGGCACGCAGGCTCAGTAGTTGTGGCGCATGGGCTTAGTTTCAACGCGGCATGTGGGATCTTCCCAGACCAGGGCTCGAACCCATGTCCCCTGCATTGGCAGGCGGATTCTTAACCACTGCGCCACCAGGGAAGTCCCTGGTGAAGATTTAAAAACAAAAATAACAATAAAACCATAACCCCAGCAAAAATTATACCCTGAATGTTTACTCAAGTGTTTCTGACTGTAAGTGCTAGAGAGTTAAAGTTAATTTCATGAGCTTTTGAAATGAAACCTGGGAGCATAAAACTTACAGAATAAAATTTATTACATAAAACACATTTTAGATCAGTATTAAGGCCAATTAAACAGTGGTGGGAAATGGAAGGAGGGAAAGGAGAAGAGGAAGGCAGCAAAGGCATACGTAAATAGCTGAGTTGGGATGACACTTGCTGTTATTAGTTGGATTAATTAGAGCGATTACTTGTAATTACTCTTAGAAATGTTGATTAGCTGGCAGTCACTGTTCATATCTCCAATTCTTGCTCCAATTCTTAAGCCATTTTCAATAACATTTATCAGAGCAGCCTGGTGGCAGCACCAGCAACTTAGATTCTAGCAACATCTCTCTGAGAGGTAAGGTAAGATCCAGCAAAGGTCCCAGAGCCCTTAGGCTAGATAGAACTCTTTACCTTGATCCACAATTACTCTTATTTTTGTTTTTGTTCTTTTAACACCTTTTTAAGCTTAATTTTTATTATAATCTAATACAAGTGTAAGGTTTAAAACTAAATAGTTACACAAAGCTTATATAATAAAAGAGCACTTTTCAGCACTCCCAACTCCCATTGTCCCAGAGACATCTATCAATACTTTCATTTTTTTAAAATGTTTATTTATTTAGGTTGTGCTGGGTCTTAGTTGCAGCATGCAAACTCTTAGTTGTGGCATGTGAACTCTTAGTTGTGTCATGTGAACTCTTAGTTGCAGCATGCGGGATCTAGTTCCCTGACAAGTGATTGAACCTGGGCCCCCTGCACTGGGAGCGTGGAGTCTTACCCACTGGACCACCAGGGAAGTCCTAGTACTTTCATGTTTTTAAGCAGTTTCTCCTGGTATTTTGCTTCACACTTCTAAACAACATGCTTATACTGCTATTTCCTGATTTTTTTTTCAGTTTCAGTCATATGATGAGTTTTTACGTCAGAAGATGAGAATTTAGCTTTTATACCTCTCTTCCTTTCCTCTCCTCTCAGTGTGGTTATATTAAGATATTCAGTGTTCACATTATTATGGTTGTATAGGTATGACTCAAAGGAAGTCAGTAATGTATTATAATTACATTTCCTTATAAAAATGCTTTGTTTTTCCTTGAATTAAAAGGTTTGCTTGACTTTTCTTTAATGTACCTGTTGCTAATTAATCTTCAGTCTCTGGGACAGCAGTAAAACTCCTCTGCTGACGGTAACTGTCAACTCATCTTCTTCTGTGAGGCTTACCTCCAGGAGCCCTGTCCCCTCTGCTTTAATCTGGACTGGCTGTTCTTTAGGCCTGTTGCATTGTCCTGGAACCTCCCTTTACCATCATCGTGAGAATTTCTTTTACCTCTCTCCTGTTTTGGATTCCAAGTCTAACTCTTGATTTACTCCATGTCGATGAAACAACTTTTGCTTCTTTCCAAGAAAGAGTGAAAGAGAAGTATCTTTTGAGATATTGCACATCTGAAAATGCTTTCATTCTATCCTCACATTTATTTGTTAGTGTGGCTAAGTATAGAATTCTCAGAAATTATTATCCTTCAGAATTTTAAAGACCTTGCTGTTGAATAGTCCAATGTGTTGCTGTTGAATAATCCAGTAGTGTGGCTGTTGAATATTTCAGCGCTTCTTTCTCTTAGTTTTTTTTTTTTTTTCTGGAAACTTTAGGATTGTATCTGTATAGTGTCTTGAGTTTTACACTTAATGTGCCTGTGTGTGTGTGTGTGTGTGTGTGTGTGTGTGTGTTTCATATATTTGGTGGGCCTTTTCATCTGGAAACTTGTCCTTTGGCTTGAGGTTTCTTCTTTGTTTTTGTACTATTTCTTTGATAAATTTTTTTCTTGTGTACTCTTCTGGAATTCCTGCTAAGTGGATGTTGAACATCCTGGATTGTGCCCCTCTCTTTCTTCCTGTCTTCTCTCCCCCTCCTGTCTCTTTCCCTCTCCCCCTTTCTTCCTTCCTATGCTTTTCTGTTTTACAGCTCTTATCTTTTTATTCTGTTCTCAAGGAGAGTTTTTCAGTTTTATTTTCCAGTCCTTCTATTGAATATTCAAGTTATTATTTCTGCTGTCAGTCCAAAAACATGTTCTTGCATGCTGAATCTCCTTCTCCTCCCCCTCCCCCTCCTTCTTTTTGGTATTCTTGTTTCATGAATGCAATGTCTTCTCTCTGAGGCTACCAGTTATAAATGTGTTTTGAAGTTTTATTCTGTTCTCAGCATAGTTTGTTTACCCAAAGTTATTTTTCTCTTTGTTTTGTTCTGTGTCTTCTGTGATGGAAGCTTATCTTAAATATCTGGTGATCCTTGGTTGTCATTTCATGTTTAAGAATGAGGCACTAAAAAATTGATTGGAAGGGTCTGTTTGTGGGTCAGGATTTGTCAATTGGTAGCCTTCACTGTAGAGTGATTGTGCAGGAACTCAACTGTTTCTTTGGGGGAGATGCCCTAAATGTCAGCATTTGCAGGTCTTTTCTTTTGGGCCAGTAAGTTTCTTCAGAGACGGTATTCATAGCTCCTTCGGGAGTTGGGGGAGTGGGATGCTTGGCTGCTAGCATTCTGGGAACCTGGCAGAGGAAGAGGGTGGATGATTTTCCCAATCTGTAAGCAGACCTTCTCTGTGTCTCCAGACTTTACTTGACTCACTCTGGTCCTCAGCTGTGCCTGGTTTCTGGAGTTCAGGGCCTCTCTTGTTGAACTGCTCTAAGCGTTAAATCGTGTGGTCAGGGAGGTACCTGGACTCTAGGTTTGGGTAGGGATCTGATTGTTCCTTACACAGACTTTGAACCACCTTATTCTTACCCCCAACCCTGCAGTTAATCTCACTGCCCCACCTCATCCCCTACCCAAGTCCTTAGTTGTTGAGGCTTTTCAGCACTCTACAGCTGGAATCTGCTTACTTTGTTGGCTCTCACCCCATAGGCAGTTAGATTCTGTAGTAACTTAATTAGCCCATTTCCAAGCACTTTTCTTCTTCCAGAGCTGCATTTGAATGACTAGTATCTGCCCCACAGCCTGCACCCACCTCTTGGTACTACCCAGATTCCATCTTCTGAAAGAATATCAAGGCTTTTTCTCTGGAGGGTTTTCACTCTTGGAAATTCATTTCATTCTACTTCGATTAAAAAGCTAATTTGTTGATCTTCTCATTTCAAATGTACCTAGCCAGACTGGAAGTGTTATATATAGTATATTTCACTTTCGTATAAAAGAAATTTCCATTTCTTTTTTTTTAAAAGCTTCTTGGTTACATTGCTTTTTGGAGACCATAAACACTGAACTGAACGTGTTTATTTATTTATTTATTTTTGGCTGGGTTGGGTCTTTGTTTCTGTGCGAGGGCTTTCTCCAGTTGCAGCAAGCGGGGGCCACTCTTCATCGCGATGCACAGGCCTCTCACTGTCGCGGCCTCTCTTGTTGCGGAGCACAGGCCCCAGACGCACAAGCTCAGTAGTTGTGGCTCACGGGTCTAGTCGCTCCGTGGCATGTGGGATCTTCCCAGACCAGGGCTCGAACCCGTGTCCCCTGCATTGGCAGACAGATTCTCAACCACCGCGCCACCAGGGAAGCCCCACAAATTTCCATTTCTAACTTTGTACTTTTAAGGATTTTAAACACATAGTGAGGTTATTAACTTTGACTGCGATTATTAGGAATGTAACAATTAGTAAAGGCCTATTTCTGTGGCTGTATATTTTTTTTTATATGATTTAAAGTCTTAATCCAAGATGTATATATATATTTTAAAAAAATGTTTATTTATTTGCAGCTGCATTGGGTCTTCATTGCAGCGTGCGGGCTTTCTCTAGTGTGGCAGGCAGGGGCTACTCTTCGTTGTGGTGCGTGGGCTTCTCATTGCGGTGGCTTCTCGTTGTGGAGCACGGGCTCAGTCGTTGTGACTCACGGGCTTAGTTGCGCCGCGGCATGTGGGATCTTCCCAGACCAGGGCTCGAACCCGTGTCCCCTGCATTGGCAGGTGTATTCTTAACCACTGCGCCACCAGGGAAGTCCCCAAGATGTATATATTTTTTCAGTGTTCCACAGCCTTCCAGATCAGTTTTAAATTTAAATGTCAAGTTGGGAAAAATTTTTTAATTGCTTATATTAGGGATACTTTTTGTTCCATATATATATTTTAATATATTTATTTATATATTTATATATTTTACATAATTATACATATTAAAGTTTTAATAGGAAATTTTTCTGCTCTTATAAACATTTGATTTTATAATAAATATCACTGACTAAAAGGTATCTGTTAGGTAACACACCAAAACTTGTATATGGAAACAAGTATGATTTTTTTTAATTCATTGACTTCATTCAAATAATTTATTTTTATGGTAGAAGTTTTGCAGGTGAGAAGGTTAAATACATTGGTTCTAGGGCCCCCGTCAGTTACCCAAATTCAAAGATGCTCAAGTTCCGTATATAAGTGGCGTAGTGTTTACATATAACCTATGTACATCCTCCTGTATACTTGAAATCATCTCTATATTATAATACCTAATACAATGTAAATGCTATGTAAATAGTTGTAAATACAATGTAAATGCTATGTAAATAGTTGTAAATACAATGTAAATGTTATGCAAATAGTTGCTGGTGTTCAGTAAATTCTAGTTTTGCTTTTTTGGAACTTTCTGGAATTTTTTTTTTTTTTTTAATATTTTCAATCCACTGTTGGTTGAATCCACCCTTGTGGAGCCCATGGATAAGGAGGGCCTACTGTATATAGATAAAAGAAGTCAAAGTATAAGAGGGTGGAGCTATTGAGGGAACACAGTATGCATTTCTCTACTGGCTGTTTATTTAGATGCAAGCTTTGTGTTTTTGTCCACTGTATTGAAAAAGTGGAGGAATTTGATTTCTGAGATTGAATGTTGATAATCATCTCTTATATTAAGAATAACATTAGTTATTAAAGAAGTAACACCATTTGTGTGAAGTAAACTGTGCTAGCTTCCCCCCCCCCCCCGCAAATACAGCTGTGAATTTAGAAGAGCTTAGGGCCCTGAGCAATATGAAGAAAATGGATATAATAAAACCCAGGGACTTCACTCGTGGTCAGAACTGTGTAGTATTCATCAGCCTTTGTCTCAAATGTAAAACTAAAGCGGCTCAGTAGGAGCAGTGGTGATGGCTTTGTCAAGAGACTGAGACAGCAGAAGAGAAACAAAACTAAAACTCAGTGGTCTGAGGTCATTTAGTAAAAAAAAATAATGCCGCCATTTCATGGAGTCTCTTCTTAGTGCCAGGCATGTCACGCGTATTCTCTCATTTACCCTCACCGATCACTTACCACTTTTTAATAGAGAGAAAGCTGAGCTGGGAAGTTCTGTGATTTGTTCAGGGACTCATGACAGTAAGCAGAGTTGGAATTCAAACCAGGTTTGTAAGAGTTTAAAACCTGTAATTTTTTCACCATACTGTGTTACTAGAATTTGAAGGCATCATCTTTTGGTAGGATGGCCCAGAAATCTGTGTGTTCAAGATCCTAGTCAGTCAAGAAAACATTGTTACTTGTACTTAGGTTAAGACATAAGGAAAAAACCTTGGTTTAATAAAATATAAATTAAAGACATTCCATTGAAAATGGTTTTTAAAATGTTTTATCACTTAGAAACTCACACACCAGGTATCAAACTCAATTGAAGGAAACATCTCTTTGCTTTGTTCCAGGAAGATAAAGTGTTTTTGTGTTTTGGCCAGGGGTTAATGTGGAGGTTATTTCATTCCAGGAGGGATTTGATCACTGTAGTTTTCTGTTGCTGCTGTACCAAATTACCATAAGCTTAGAAACTTTAAACAATACAAATGTATTATCTCTTAGATACTGTCAGTCAGAAGTCCAATATGAGTCTCACTGGGCTAAAATCAAATGTTTCATAGTGGAGGCTCTGAGGAAGAATCCAGCTCATTCAGGGTGTTGACCAAATCCATTTTCTTGTGGTTGTTGGACTGAGGTCCCTGTTTTCTTGCTGGCTGTCAGCCTGAGGCCACTCTCCGGTCCCTGCACATGACCTCAACATCTCAGGAACTACCAACAACCTGTCACATCCTTCTCATGATTGAAATCTCCATCATAGGAAAGCATTTTCCATTGTAGGAAAGCATTTCGCATGACTCTTTCAGATCCTGAGCCTGTTTAAGACCTGGAAATGCAGTGGGACATCTGATGCACAGGCATTTAAACAGCATTTAAAAGATTGGGGGTTGTTAGGGTGTGGAGGGATTCTAAAGAGTGAGGCTTATAAAATGCCCTCTGATTTAGAGACAGAATTTTTTCCAAAGGCTTTTATAAAGAAGTCATGTTTTTCAGGTCTACTTTTTGTTTAAAATTTTTGTTTCTATTTGTTACTTGTTTTTTTATTTATCACCTACCTCCTTGTCCCTACTGCTTGTGTAATGCTTAGCACATGGTAGCTTTTCAATAAATTTATTGACTTACTCCTGGAGTGCAACTTACCCTTGCACAAAACATCTTCTGCAGATATGGACTGATGTGTTGGATTTTTTTTTTTTTAATGATTCGAGACTAGAGGTAACTATACTGTGACTAGATTGGAAGTTTTTTTATACTTCCTTTAGTTTGTTTCAGGACCTCTCACTTTGCTTTCTTTTTATAGGTTTATTGAAGCATAGTTGACATACAATAAACTGCACATATTTAAAGCATGCACTTTGATACATTTTGATATATTTTACATCTGTGAAACCATCAACAGTATCAAATGAATACATTCATTACCCCTAAAAGTTTCCTTGTGTCTGTAATCACTCCCGTTTTCCCTTCTCTGTGCAAGTTAAACATACAACTACCATATGACCCAGCCATTCCACTTCTAGGTAGTCATCCGAGAGAAATGATGCATATATCTGCCTTAAGACTTGTACTAGAATGTTCATAGAAGCTGTATGCATAATATCCTAAACTGGAAACGGCACAAATGTCCATCAGCAAGTGAATGAATAAACAAATTGTGATATATCCATACAGTGGACTACTATTCAGGAATAAAAAGGAACATATATTTAGTTTGAATTGAGGACTGCCATATTTGAAGCAGATTTGTTTCCTTTGTTGCATTTCTTATTTTTTATTAAAATTGACTTTTATTTCCTTGGCATACCCCACTCCCACCCCATGGAGGAAATATTAAGAAGTTAGTTATGGATGAACCATAAAAGGATGTAAGTTATATTTGGATAATTAAGGGTTGATTATTCCTCAAAAACTTATAGTCAAAAATGCTGAGTACAGTTTGTTCTGCTACAGGACGTGTTTCTATACACCAAATAGTTTATACATGGTCAGTAAATAAGAAATGATGTCAGTGATGGTGTGTGGGTTTTTATAAGATTTTTCATTGGCAAGAGGAGTAGAATAGAGGAAGTAGAATTTAAAAGGAAAGGAAAAAGCCCTCAGATTGGCTGCTGCACAGACAGATGTTCTTTCAAGTGTGGTTTAAGAACAGCAGAGATTAGTCCCTGGAAAAACAAACAAGCTAGTTCTCGCCCCAACTCTGGTCAGCTCCTGGAGGCCCTCCGTACCTGCGGGTTCCAACTTGGTTGAATCCACGGTTGCAGAGGGCTGACTGTACTGCACCATTTAATATGAGGGACTTGAGCATCCACAGATTTTGGTATCTGGAACCAGTCCCCGGCAGATACCTGTATTTACTCCTGGGCCCACCTTAACAACAGCCTCAGTCTCCATTGTTTTAGTGCCTGCAAATCTTTATTTTCACTTTATTTAGTTTTTGTTGATTGTTATTTCCTGAGGCAGTGCCCAGCCATGCTGAATTGCTTGCCTGGAGTTACCCATGTTACCTCCTGAGGAGCCAACTGTTAATTTTTGTTGGACTCAGGTTACAAAGTTGCATAAATTCTGAGTACTCTGTCCCGACCCTAATTTTACCCCCTTAATTTTTACTTTGCAGGATGAGGTTTTTTTTTTTTTTTTTTCAAGAACACATCAGTGGCATTCAAACAAAATACACGAATGTTAAAGTAGTTTATTTTAAACAATTTCCTGGCAATGTGTTTCTTAGTGTTTTTAGCTAATACATAAATCTTGGTTACTATGTGTCAAGTGTTCTAAGTGCTTATCAAAGATTATCTCATTTTATCCTCACAACAATGCAATTTAATGAGTCTGGTATTATCCTTATTTTATGGATAAGGGAATTGAGGAACAGAGGGGATGAGTAACGTGCCCAAGTTCACACAGCACAGTCAGTCTGGTTCCATAGCCTGTGCTCCTGACTACTGTGCTACATTGCCTTCTGTACCATGTTGAGTATAAATTAGATTTTAGTATGATTTTCTTATGTTAAGTCAGAGTGGTAGTTTTACAGCAAATTAAAACCTTATCAGCATTAAATTAGGTGAAAAGAGTTGCAGTGAACACATAAGGACAGCATAATAGCTTTATCTATTCAGAATCTGGGAAAATGATGTCAAATTTAAACACTGTTAAATTGTTATAATAGGTTTTTTTGGAAGTCTTCATTTCACTTCGTTATTTATGGTTTTAAATTTCTTCTTAGGCATATCACACCTGAAAAATTTTATGTGGAAGCTTGTGATGATGGAGCAGATGATGTACTTATCATCGACCGTGTGTCCACAGAAGTTACGCTCTCAGGTATTTCATGGCCAGATTTAGAAGTGTCTAGAAAGATTTTACACTTAAGTTGCAATAGTTAAATTAATGAGATCCATGTGAGTGTGTGGATCTCTGAGTGTCTTCCTAGAAAATTTTAATTCTTGCTACCTCATTTGATTTTTATGCATTAATTTTATACTTTTTCCTTTTCATGAAAAGGAGAAATGATCTTGAAAATTTTAGGTAGCATTTTACCATTCATAAGGATTTAAAAACTTTATTTGTTCCCTTATCAGTACCATAACAGGATTGGTTTTGTTGATATGTTAGGTTCCTTTCTACCTATAAGATTTGAATTATTTGAGTGTGAGAAAGTTGTTTTAACATTAAGTGTGTGGAATGTTAACAGCTGATTTGTTTTTGAAAATATTCATGACTATGAGGATAATTTATAAATGAAAAATAATATATACATCACTGGGTAAAACTTGTGTTTTAGGCAGAATGATTTTCCTAAGCTTTATCTATCTATCTTATCTATCAATCCAGTTATAATTTAGCTTTGCTTCTCTGGGGTGTGAAAAGCAACTTGTTTTTCAATTGTGTGGAACACTGATTTCTGACTAGATTAATGTGAAGTAATTTTGGTGATGAATTAATGTATCATGTGATATCACATTTAGAATTTTATATTTCACTTGTTTAAAAATTTACCTCTAGATAGTGTTCTGTATTAAATTTTTTTTTGAAGGGCAGTATTTGAGTAACCATAGAGTAGGCATTCGGTAAATGGCAAATATCCTTTGAACGGATTAAGTGAAACATGAAAATATTTTGCATAGGATACTAAAGTGTAAGAAAGGTAGGACTATAAAACTCCATTTCCTTGGTTGTCTGCTTTTTCTGGTAAGCTTTTCCTTTGACCAAATAAAGTAAGAGCTGTTTTAGTTTGATAATTTGGCATTTCCTGTGACTGTTGCTTGGTGACTGCTCTCTCAGAATAGCTGACTGATTTTAACCACCCTTAGTGTACTTCTGAAGTTTAGTCCCACTGCTTCTTTATAACATATTGGTACAACCCAGTGTCTTTTTTATTTTTTGGGGTGGGGGGCGGGCTGGGGGTGGTGGGCCTTGCCACGAGGATCTTAGTTCCCCGACCAGGGATCCATCCCGTGCTGCCGGCAGTGGAAGCTCAAAGTCCTAACCACTGGACCACCAGAGAATTCCCTACCACCTACTGTCTTATAAAAGCTTTAGTATGGATGTATTTTCAATTATTTTTTTGTCCTTTCAGTGACATTTTATTTGTAAGTAGAGAATGCAGACCCATTTGAGTGGACAAAGCTAAAGGTTTTGAATAGTTTGGATGTAAAAATGATAACCAAACAGTCATTGGTAGACACATGAAGAGATACTTTGACCTGAAGCTAGTGATGATGAGGGGCTGTCGATCACAGTTTCTCTGGCAGTTTCCTTTTACCATTGGGAATACAAACCATTGCCACCGAAAGAGGAATTTTTTTTCTTCCCTGAAAAACCAACATAGTCTTAGGAATTATCATAGTGTTATTGCTATTACGCTCCAGTTAATGTAACTTACAGCTGTATCAGTAGTACATTTATGTTTATCAGTGATCTCAATATATTCAGAATTTTCTCTGAGTTTTTAACTGCACTGGTATTTCCATTTTTCATGGTAATTAATTATGGCATAGCATTGCTAAGTAAATTGAATTATTGAGAGAAACAAGTGAATTTTAGACCTTATTCAGAATAAGTTTATTCAGAAAAACAGGACTGCCTTTAAGAAACAGGACTGGAGTTTACAGCAGTGTTTCAAAATGGGTCCCAGGCTGATAATTAAACTGTGACTGAAAGAAAAATTTTATAGCCACATAGGTTTGGAAAACTTTGAATTAAACAGTGGAACAGCTTTCGTTTACTGTAGGCCTTCTCAGAGCCTTTAATTTCCTACTGTGCATTGTGACTCTGGGAGAAGGAATAGAGTTAGTATGGATGTAGCAAAATAAGTTTCTTTGACTGGGAGACCCTACCTCCCCCCTTTTTGGGCATTATTCCCTAAACTAGAGTTCTACAAAATATGTTTTGTGAAGCACATTGGCTTAAAGTTTAACAATTGTGAAATGAACCTTGTAATGTAAGGTAGTCTTTATTAATAACGGCATTATTGATAAAATCGCAGCTAATGATATTGCCTCCCTGGATACCTGTATCAGTTTCTTTTAGACATGAACAGGAGGCTTTTCCTTCCTCCTCCCCTCTTGGATCTTGGCCTCCATGTCTCACATTCTTATTAGGGAATTAGGCGAGTCCTTTTTTTGCATTCCATTTGTTGCATGTTGAGATTAAAATCTTGTTTCAACTAGCATTTACTTTCTAATTCTCTTAAAGGGGTAAAGATTTGGTTTCTGACAAGAGGTTGAATAAATTTGGTTGAAAATTGGCTTTGGAAATAACCTTTAATTTACGTAGTGAGGTTGCTGAAGCATGTTACTTTTGGCACCATATTCTAGACAGGCAGAGAGACCTTTACATGTAACATGGACATCTTTATTTTATATTCTGCCAAAGTGGAGGTCTAACACTAATGAAGGAATATTGCTTTCTTAGAACGAAGCATGCATATTGAAGTAACCATTGAAATGAAACTAAATTTCTCTTTCAGTTGGTGAGCTTTTTCTAAGTGATTTTTCTTTACTTTTTTCTTTAAAGTCAAGAAAGATATTCCTCCTTCAGCTGTCACAAGACCAATATTTGGTATACTGGGCACAATTCATCTGGTGGCAGGTAAGAAAAATGAGCTAAGATGGACAAGAAGGTAATTAAATCGACGCTATTAGAGTATAAGATGAAGGCATACTTTATATCTCCCTTTAGGCAATAAATCTGTAGGTGTTTGTCATTAATTTCTAAAAGTACCCCAAATAGCAGGTGGTTAAATTTGTGAGCCTGAGGTTCTATTTTTTTTTTAAAATAAATTTATTTATTTATTTATTTTTGGCTGTGTTGGGTCTTCGTTGCTATGTGCGCGCTTTCTCTAGTTGTGACGAGCGGGGGCTACTCTTCATTGTGGTGCTCAGGCTTCTCATTGCGGTGGCTTCTCTTGTTGCAGAGCACAGGCTCTAGGCGCACGGGCTTCAGTAGTTGGGGCTCGTGGGCTCCAGAGTACAGGCTCAGTAGATGTGGCACACGGGCTTAGTTGCTCCGCGGCATGTGGGATCTTCCCGGACCAGGGCTCGAACCCGTGTCCCCTGCATTGGCAGGCGGATTCTTCACCACTGTGCCACCAGGGAAGTCCTGGACCAGAGTATTCTAAACCTTCAACTCCATGGTTCTGAGTTACTAGGAAAGCGATGGTTTTTAATCTAAATTTTATTTCATTGAACTTTTGAAAAGTTCCTATTGTATTAGGCACTGTGCTGGATGTTATTTATAAAAGATGCAAGTCCCTTTTGTCCTGTAGCTTACAGTTGAGTGAGAGAGGCAGTTAAATAGTAAATTACTGCAGAACAGTGTGACAAGTTCTAGGAGAGAGATGTACATAGGAAAACTTTCAGGGAGGGCACTTGTGGTTAGAGCCTTGAACAGATGTGAAGAATTAATCTAGTGGTAAAGGCTTACCCTGGTTTATTTGTGGGAGGAGGAGGTGGCCAGGATCAGGGTTGGTGTATTAATGCATGGTGCTGGGATTGCTTCTTGATTCCTGACCACTCATCTTTGGAATGTTGCAGTAACCAGTTAGTTATACTGCCCCAGCACATTTCTCTACCATTTAGAATGACATGAGGGACATGGGAGGTGTAGTTATCTGCAGTGGCCAGATATTATGACCTGTGATGCTTTAAGCTACACGTTGGGAAATGCATTAGCAGAGGCCCGTATGCTTTGGGGATGACAGGAGAGTGAGAGAGAAGCGTTTTCTGTCTGTACTTTCCATCTGCTAGGATCACTGCTCTGGTTACCAAAAGCTTTTACTTTTATCTTTCTGAGAAAAAATTTGATCTTTCAGTAAAAATTTGTCTAAATAATATGCTGGTCTTTCTATTCATAAATTACAAGATTGCTTTTCAAAAAGTATGGGTCCTTTATCTATTTAGCACAGCTCTCGCCTTTATTTATTTTTATTTATTTTGGCTGCGCCTCAAGGCTTGCAGGACTTTAGTTCCCTGACCCGAGATCAAACTTGCACCCTCGGCAGTGAAAGCGCGGAGTCCTAACCACTGGACTGCCAGGGAATTCCCGCAACTCTCGCCTTTAAAGAGTAAGGACTGCTATTTCTGGCTTTACAGTTGCCTCATTTCTATTTATGTGTACTTGGCTTTGCTTTTTTGCAGGTAATTATCTAATTGTCATTACCAAAAAGAAGAAAATAGGTGAATTTTTCAATCATGTAATCTGGAAAGCAATAGATTTTGATGTCCTTTCTTATAAGAAGACAATGTTGCACTTAACTGATATTCAGGTAAGAACTGGAAGCACATACTAATTGCAAAATCCAAAGAAGTCCCATGGGGTGGATGGGGAAGGGAGGTGGAACACAAAGAATGTTTGATGGATTTCTTTTAAACCTAATTATTTAAACAATGCATAGAGCATGGTCACTCTACATACCTAGCCCTAAAATGTATTATTTTTTTTAAAACTGTTCATATATTTTATTGCACTTGGGTTTTTTTTTAACTGACTCAATTCTTAGATATGAAATTTCATACGAGAGAAAAGGACAGACTGAAAATGCACATGTAGTCAACACGTAGATTTAACTTCATATCCTTTTTGTGAAGAAATAAAATATTAAATATCTTTCCACCATTGTAAAGCAGTTATACTCCAATAAAGATGTTAAAAGAAATAAAAATAAAAGGGATGCTCCTATATATTACTAAAAAAAAAAATTATTTTTGAAGTTTCACTCATCCCATTTCATTCCCTCTTTCCCTAGGGAGAAAGCTTTCTTCAGTTTTGCCACATGGGAATATAAGTGTGTGTGCATGTGTACATGTTCAAACAGTCCTCTTTTTGCTCAGTTCCTATATGCATGGATTTCAGTTACCACAGTTTAGTTAACACCAGTTCCCAACAACACACTTTAAATTTCAGTTCCCATGATATATTGACTAAAGAATTAGCTCACCAAAGATGAAAGTGCAATGAAACAAAAAATGATGACTCTAGAAGTGAAATTCACATTGAACATGAATAGAGTATAGAAGAAATAGCTGATGGTGGGAATAAGAGACTCTGGATACGCAGCCAGAGGTCTCAGTGAAGGTGATGTTATCGACATTAATGGTCAAGCGGTTGTGATGAAAAGGTTGAACGTGTCGCAGAGCAAGTGATGCCTGTAACAAACTTCACATTAAAGGAACTCACAGAAGTATTTCATGATATTAATAGTATGAAGGATTAAGTGTTAGAAGCTAGTTCAGGCTTAGATGTACGACAGTTCATCAGGGTATAGAAAAGATGGTATCATAAGTTACATGCTGAGAAGAATGTAAGCACTGTTCAGGCTACTCTTGATAAATTTTGACCAGAAGTAAAATATTTTTAATTATCAATGTTTCAAATTACAGTATACTAAGTAACGTTTTACTATTTTTTCATTTCCCTATACATTTATAACTTACAGTAGGAGAGTTTTTAATGTGTTGATTAAAAAATTTTAAGTCACGGAATGATCTTAACTTTCCTTATGATTATTAAGATAATATAAGATTATTAAGATTAAGATAACATGATCATTTTTATAGTCCCACCCTATCGTGCAAAGTGAAGACTGCCTGTATTCATATTCAAACAATATCTGTTTTTGCTTGCAGTATTTTTTAAAACTTACATGAATGGCATTAACCCTGTTCTAGTTTTTGAAAATTACTTTTTTTAAGTCAACATTATGTTTAGAGATTTACATCTGTTGAGTACTTGTTTTCTAAATGTACTTTATTTACAGTATTTGCTTTTTTAAAATTTTAAGTTGTATTTTTATTCCCAAGATTACAAAAAGTTTGTTTTTAAAAGAAAGCTAATTATTCTAAAATATGTATCTTACCTATGATAAACATTTAAAAAAAATCAGTCCTAGCACTATTGTCTTATTGGCTAAGTAAAGCTGTAGAATATAGTTTTTATACTTTAAACTTAAAATTTCTTTCTTACTGTATATATATCAATATATTAATAAGTTCATTCTCTATGAGACACGATAATTTAAGGCAATAAAAATGGTTGTTTTCATTTAATAGCCTAGTAATATTTACTTGAACAGTTTCTTCTTTATTGCTATAGTTTGTTTTCAGGCTATGTAACTAATTTTAGCATTCCTCGCTGTATATGCTTTGCTTATTTATACCTTTTGTTTTTTATAAAAATGTTGAGGCCAACTTAAAAACTTTGTACGTAGATTCGTAACATGAATTAACATGTTAATCATTTGCTAAACATTAAACAGTAACAAACATTAAAAATTATTTTTTAAAACAAGGATAAAAACAAATGTCAATCTTGGTATTCATCGGGAAAGCCAGCTAAAATGATTATCAGAAAATAAATAGATATACTGCTTTTACTGGCTCTTCCTTTATTGCTTATTGAAGTATAATTGACTTACAATATATTAGTTTCAGGTGTACAACATGGTAATTCAATATTTTTACGCATTATAAAATGATCACCATGAGAAGTCTAGTTACCATCTGTCACCATACAAAGTTACTAAAATATTATTGACTATATTCTGTATGCTATATATATATATATATTTTTTTTTTTTAAACAATTTATTTTATTTATTTATTTTTGGCTGCATTGGGTCTTTGTTGCTCTCACAGGTTTTCTCTACTTGCGGAGAGTGGGGTCCACTCTTAGTTGCGCTGCGCAGGTTTCTCATTGCAGTGGCTTCTCTTGCTGCAGAGCACGGGCTCTAGGTGTGCAGGCTTCCGTAGCTGTGGCTCGCAGGCTCTAGAGCACAGGCTCAGTAGTTGTGGCGCACGGGCCCAGCTGCTCCGCGGCACGTGGGATCTTCCCGGACCAGGGCTCGAACCCGTGTCCCCTGCATTGGCAGGCGGATTCCTAACCACTGTGCCACTAGGGAAGCCCTGTATGCTATATATTATATCCCCATGACTTACTTATTTTATAAATGGAAGTTTGTATCTCTTAATCTCCCTTACCTGTTTCACTCGTCCTTCCTACCCCTCCCTCCCCACTGCCAACCACCAGTTTGTTCTCTGTCTATGGGTCTGTTTGTATCATTTTTTTAACTCTTTTTAAATTTTTTTTATTGGAGTAAAATTGCTTTACAATGTTATATTAGTTTCTGCTGTACAGTGAAGTGAGTCAGCTATACCTATATCCCCTCCCTCTTGGACCTCACTCCCACCGCCCACCCCTATCCCACCCATCTAGGTCGTCACAGAGCACTGAGCTGAGCTCCCTGTGCTATACAGCAGGTTCCCACTAGCTATCTATTTTACACATGGTAGTGTATTTATGTCAAACCTCATCTCCCAGTTCGTCCCACCCTCCTCTCCCCACTGCTGCCCATGTCCACATGTCTGTTCTCTATGTTTACGTCTCTAATCCTGCCCTACAAATAGGTTTATCTGTACCATTTTTCTAGATTCCACATATATGTGTTAATATATGATATTTGTTTTTCTCTTTATGGCTTACTTCACTCCGTATGACAGACTCTAGGTCCATCCACATCTCTACAAATGACCCAGTTTCATTCCTTTTTATGGCTGACTAATATTCCGTTGTATATATGTACCACATCTTCTTTATCCATTCATCTATCGTTGGACGTTTAGGTTGTTTCCATGTCCTGGCTATTGTAAATAGTGCTGCAGTGAACATTGTGGTGCATGTATCCTTTTGAATTATGGTTTTCTTGTCAGTGTCTTACAGTTTTCTAATGACGGGTCTTTTTACCACCTTGGTTAGATTTATTCCTAGGTAATTTATTCTTTTTCATGCAGTTGTAAATGGGATTGTCTTCTTAATTTCTCTTCCTGTTCATCGTTACTGCATAGAAATGCAACAGACTTCCTGTATATATTAATTTTATATCCTGCCATTTTATTTTTATTTTAAAAATTTATTTATTTATTTTATTTTTGGCTGCATTGGGTCTTCGTTGCTGCGTGTGGGCTTTCTCTAGTTGCGGCGAGTGGGGGCTACTCTCCGTTGTGGTGCGCAGGCTTCTCATTGCGGTGGATTCTCTTGTGCGGAACGTGGGCTTCAGGCACACGAGCTTCAGTAGTTGTGGCACGTGGGCTCAGTAGTTGTGGCTCACGGGCTCTAGAGCGCAGGCTCAGTAGTTGCGGCGTGTGGGCTTAGTTGCTCCGCAGCACGTGGGATCTTCCCAGACCAGGGCTTGAGCCTGTGTCCCCTGCATTGGCAGGCAGATTCCTAACCACTGCGCCAGCAGGGAAGTCCTACTCTACTAGTTTTTTGGTGGCATCTTTACTTTGGGGTTTTCTAAATATAGTATGTCATCTGCAAACAGTGACAATTTTACTTCTTTTCAATTTGGGTTCCTTTGATTTCTTTTTCTTGTCTAATTGCTGTAGGTAGGACATCTGATAATATGTTGAGTGAAAGTGGTGAGAATGGGCATCCTTGTTTTATTCCTGATCTTAGAGGAAATGCTTTCAGCTTTGCACTGTTGAGCTTGATGTTGGCTGTAGGTTTGTCATATATGGTCTTTTTTTTTTTTTTTGGCCCCGTCACGTGGTTTGTGCGATTTTAGTTCTTTGACCAGGGATTGAACCTGGCCCTCAGCGGGGAAAGCATGGAGTCCTAACCACTTGACTGCCAGGGAATTCCCTGGTCTTTATTAATAATATTAAGGTATGTTCCTTGTATACCCACTTTGTTGAGAGGTTTTATCATAAATGGATATTGGATTTTGTAAAAAGCTTTTTCTGCATCTATTGAGATGATCATATGATTTTTATTCTTCAGTTTGTTAATGTGGTGTATCATATTGATTGATTGGTGGATATTAAACTGTCCTTCCGTTCTTGGGATCAGTACCACTTGATCATGGCGTGTGATCTTTTAAATGTACTGTTGAATTTGGTGTGCTAATGTTTTGCTGAGGATTTTTGCATTTGTGTTCATCAGTAATGTTGGCCTATAATTTTTTGTGTGTGTGCGGTGTCTTTATCTGGTTTTGGCATCAGGGTAATGCTAGCCTCATGGCATCAGGGTAATGCTAGCCTCATGGAATGAGTGTGGAAGCATTCCTTCCTCCTCAGTTATTTGGAATAGTTGAGAAGGATAGGCGTTAACTCTTCTGTAAATGTTTGGTAGATTCACCTGAGAAGCCATCTGATCCTGGACTTTGTTGGTAGTTTTTTGATTACTGATTCAATTTCGTTACTGGTAATAAATCTGTTCATATTTTCTGTTTCTCCCTGATTCAGTCTTGGGAGATCGTACGTTTCTAGAAATTTATCCATTTCTTCTCGGTTGTCCATTTTATTGGTGCATAATTATTTGTAATAATCTCTTATGATCCTTTGTATTTTTGTGGTGTTGGTTGTAATTTGTCCTCTTTCATTTCTCATTTTAGTTAGGCCCTACCTCCTTTTTTCTTGATGAGTCTGGCTGAAGGTTTATCAATTTCTGTTTATCTTATCAGAAAAACAGGTCTTAGTTTCATTGTTCTTTTCTGTTGTTTGCCCTGGGGTGTCCCGGCACTGGTGCCTGCCTGCTGGTGGGCAGGTTAAGCCCCTGCACTAAGAGGCCAGAAGGAGGACTCCAAAATGGCACTTGCTAGCACGAGTGTCCTCGTGGTAGAACAGACTCCCTAAGACAGCTGCTGCCAACATCTGCACCCCCAGTAGCAGTCCCAGTTGCCTCCTGCCTCTCCAGGAGGCTCGCAAAGATCACTAAGTGGGTCTGACTTAGGCTCCCTTCAAATGCCTACACGCTAGGACTTGGAGCATGTGAGATTTTGTATGGGCTCTTTAAGAGTGGAGTCTCTGTTTCCTACAGTTGTCCTGCTCTCCTGCACACAAACCCTGCTGGCCTTCTGGCCTTCAAAGCCAGACATTCTGGGGGCTTGTCTTCCTGGTGCAAGATCGTTGGCCTCAGTAGCTGACGTGGGGCTCAGACCCCTTGCTCACTGGGGAGAACCTCAGCAATTGTGATTATTCTCCCCATTTCTGGGTCACCTACCTGAGAGTGTGGGTCTTGACTATACCAGGTCTCCACCCCTCCTACCCATATCATGGTTTCTTCTTTATATCTTTAGCTGTGAAAAATCTGTTCTACTAGTCTTCAGTTCTCTCATAGATAGTTGTTCTGTGAATAGTTGTAGTTTTGGTGCGCCTGTGGGAGGAGGTGAGCTCAGGGTCTTCCTACGCTACCATCTTGGCCACTTCTCTCTCTCCTGGACTTTTCTTTTCAGTCTTTGCTTTTTTTTTTTTTTTTGGTAAAGAATTCCATTTAACTTCCCAACTAGCCCAAACCAGTAAAGTTTCTTAGGGATGAGGATGGTATTGTTCTCTTGTTATTGACTCTCTGTTACTGGGCCCCTCTTGAATTTATGTTTTTCTTCTGTCAAATAGGATAATTAATGCTAAACTAGCAAGGGGTTGCTGTGAAGATGAAGGAGAATCTCTGTAAAGTGTCTGGGACACAGTAGGTCATAACCTAAAGTGGTGATGTTTTGTTAAAGTAACTCTTCTGCCCTTTAAAGTAAAAATTGTGAAGGATACCAATGGGAAAGGAGGTCTGCCTAATCAGTTAATATAATACCCTATGGTGTTGAGCATTGTCCATGTATCAGGAACTGTCCCAGGTCCTGGGGAAATGGTGAGCATCTCCTCGCCCAGTCTTTGTGCCAGTGGCATTTAACAGGGCTGAACTTACAGGTTTTTATTTTCACTCTTTTGTCATGTTGATAGATTCCTTTTCAAGTACAAGATAGACTGATTATTTGCTCTCCTTTGTTTACAGTTACAAGATAACAAAACTTTCCTAGCAATGATAAACCATGTCTTGAGTGTGGATGGGTTTTACTTTTCAACGACATATGATTTGACCCATACTTTGCAGCGGCTGTCTAACACTAGTCCAGAGTTCCAGGAAATGAGTCTCTTGGAAAGGGTAAGCTTAATCTTCAATTATTATTACTTTTTTTTTTTTTAATTTTAAGGAGCTTGTCTCTGTTTCATCCATAAAATACATATTGATTTTTCTCAGTCCTGGCTATATCAGGATCATGTATGGGGCTTTGAAAGTATACCAGGTTTCAAATAGACATCTCATTTCCAAATTCAGGACCCCAGAATCTGTGTATGTTACACAGACAGGATTGAGAACCACAGGGGTCCATTTTCAGAAATCTAGCTTAAACATGAATGTTGGTAATTTCCTAGCTCTCAGTGTTCTGTGTTATAACAATTATTAGCATTAGCAACACAATTATACTTGTAAAATTAATGTTCTAATGGATGATGTTCTTTCTGCAGTGGTGTTATTTATAGTTTTTACAAGTAGAAAAGTAACAACTTGTTAAGAACTTGAAAAATATGCTTTTGTTTAGGGTGGGGGTTTTGGTTATTTTATTGACTTAAGTGTATCTTTAAAACTGGACCTCAGATGATCTCAACGTAAAATTTCTGCTGTTCAGGAACCTAGATAATTGCTGCCTTGATTTTTTGTTAGCAAAAGTAGATATGTTTAGGGGGCAGACAGCATTTAAAAGGTTGCTGTCAAAAAAAAAAAGTTGTCAGATATCTGTTAGGTTGGACCATATGAAATTGCCACTAATTGACCATATTTGACCAATAAAAATGATCATTTTATATAGCTCAACCTAAATCGTTTTTTTTTTGGCTGCATTGGGTCTTTGTTGCTGCGCGCGGGCTTTCTCTAGTTGCGGCGAGCAGGGACTACTCTTCGTTGCAGTGCACAGGCTTCTCATTGCGGTGGCGTCTCTTGTTGCGGAGCACGGGCTATAGGCGCGCTGGCTTCAGTAGTTGTGGTTCGCAGGGTCTAGAGCACAGGCTCAGTAGTCGTGGAGCACGGGCTTAGTTGCTCCGCGGCATGTGGGGTCTTCCCGGACCAGGGATCAAACCCGTGTCCCCTGCATGGGCAGGTGGATTCTTAACCACTGCGCCACCAGGGAAGTCCTAAATCAATATTTTAGTTGGCTTTTTAAAGACTTTATAGTCTAATTTTGTAAGATTATATGTAGGCTTCAATGTAAGTTTAGATGTAAGCTAAGCAATGAAGAAATTTGGCGTTTAACTGCAAAGAGACTCTTGCTTTTTTGCTGCAGTCTCCATTTGCTATGAAATGTCTCTCAAATGCCTGCTATGTACCAGGCACTGTACTAGCCACCAGCCACACAGGATGAAAAGACATGCCGCTGCCTTGCGGGAGCCTGCAGTCTGCTGGGGAAGTGGAAGTCCAGGCAATCACAGAACAAGGGACAATTGCTGTCACAGAGATAGGTACCCAAGTGTGGTGGGATCCTGAAGGAAGACGGGACTCACTCTGTCTGGAGGAGTCAGGGACGACTGTACAGAGGAAGGTGATTTTTGAGCCGAGACTTAATGATGAATAGGCTTTATTGATCAGGCGGCCGTGGGAGAAGGAGGTTTCCAGTCAGAGGCAGTGGCAATATTAGGCTAAACTGAAGAAGAAGCCATCTCATCTGTTGGGATGGGAGGGAATTTTTTGTCAGCTAATCAGAAGAGTCAAAGTTACCATAACTTTGGGAATCACAAAAGTGATAAGTGAACCATATATACTATAAACATTTTATCTCAACTTAAAACATACAATTTTACATTGACTGGTCAATTTTTTGATGTAGGATCGTAAGCTCTTCTTTGTTTTTGGTTCCTTGATTTCTAATTGTCTTTACTGTATAAATTATATCCATAATGCTTTCCAGTTTGAGTCTCTTTAAAGATTTTGACACAGAGCAGTCTGTTTGCGGAATACTATATATTTTTACTATGTTTCTCCAATCTTTTATAGTTGCCATTTTTCCTCCTAATCCAACAGAAGTTTTGTTTTTAGCAGCTTGCCTTTTATCAAGTTCTGTTCTAAATCATTCAACTTTATAGAAAGAGCAGTTTATTTTTAAGTCATATTTCATTGATTTATAAAATAGTTAAATTATGTTATGAATAATAAGAAAATCTGGCACAAACTGATTGGGAACACACAGTCTGAATCTCAGGAAGTGTACCATTCAACTGGTTATGCCTGAGTGCAAGAGCCACTCCTCGTGACTTTCTGCTGGTGACGGGGGACAGGGGAGTGTCCGTTGCTGTGTTTTATAAAGAGAATGAAGAGACTTGGTTAGTCTGCTGAGTTGCTGAGGGAGTTCCTTCTGTATAGTTTGAACGTCAGAGTGGCCAGAGATGAGAGCAGAGAGTTAAGTAGGGGTTGCCAGATTCCAGGATTGGTTAGGCCATGTGAAGATTTGGTTCTTTAGATGACAGTGAGCCAGTGAAGAATTTCCAGCAGACAAGAGATGTGTCACGTTAGACAACAGCTGCTGGCAGCATGTGGAGGAAGGGTGTGAAGGGCCAGGCTAAGGCTTGAGTGAGGCCAGGGAGGCTGTTTTAGTAGTTGGGCTGCAGTCAGGTGTTAGCCAGGGGTGGTGAGAATAGATATGTAGAAGAGGAAATGGATCTGGAAGGGGATTTAGGACTCGATGATTGATTAAATATAAGAGAAGGAGCCTGCAAGGACTGCCAGGTTTCTGTATGGGCCAGCAGCACTGTCTTGAGGCAACGAGACAGGGATACCCGGAGGAGGGGCAAGTTGGCGGGGAAGTGGAGTTCTTTTTGCAGCATGTCAAAGAGACCTGCTCCTAGCCACCAGGTGGAGACATTGACTGTTATACTTTTCTTTCTATAGAAACTCAAATTGGCAGGAGATACTGAATATTAATTTTAAAACTTCTCTCTTAGGCAGACCAGCGGTTTGTATGGAATGGTCATCTTCTAAGAGAACTTTCTGCTCAGCCAGAGGTAATGTACACTAAATAAAACCAGCTTATTTGTTACAGTTCAAGTTTTAATTGAATACATGTTATAAAATGGCTACCTAATTGCCAAGGATTTTGGTAAAGAATTCTAATTTAACTCTGTTTATAACTTATGGACTTCGATCCGATCTGCCCTCCCACATCACTGTAGGTTGAAGAAAATACCTCAGTAAAAATACATTGCTTTCTATAAGTGAGAGAGAGAGAATGGGTCTTGGTAGATGAATAATGTTAGAAATCAGGCCAGAGCTAATTCCCCAGGCAGTGGAGAGCTCTGCATTTGTCTTCCTATGGGAACCTGACTCCCTTCAGTCACCCAGGATAGACATGCATAGGTGTCACCTTCCTCTGTTCTTGGTTTATACAAATGAGATGTAAACAAGGAGGCCACCTAGGAAGCATAATGTATTGAATCTAGGTAAACAGATTTGCCTAATGGCGTTATTTCTTGGCATTTGCTTTGCTTTTTCGGGAAAACTAGTTTAAACTGCGAACCGTTAGCGAACCGTTAGCGTGGGGATATCTTTTCCCTGGAGCAGTGAACTTGTTTCGGGAAAAGACTGAGAAGGAGGGAGATAAATATTCTGCAACTTCATGTAGTTTTATTAGTGTTCCAAAATCTGCAAATGTTCAAGCCCAAATGATTATAGCACGTACTTAAATTTTTTTAATTAAAAAGACAATGTTACATTAGAGAAATGTCTTTAAAATTAAAAGTTACCCATAAGCTTACTACTTTGTTGTATTTGTATATTACCTCCCCATCTGTAAATATTTTTTATATAGTGCTTCTTTTTGTTTATTATTTTTGAAGTATATTTATTCCTAAACGTAACATACGTCTTCATTTCAGGTCCATCGGTTTGCTCTTCCGGTATTATATGGCTGTATCCTTACATATTACTCTTTAGTTTTCTAGCAGCCTTTATTTAAATATTATTAGAAGTTAGATTTAAAGACAGTTTCAAATATTACATGAGGAGAGTATTTTAGAATTAGTAGAAATCTCTTTTGATAATAATATCAAACCATTAACATAAAATCTTAGAATACTGGTTGTAAATGACCGTTGTTTTTTTAATAGAATGAACTCTTTAGACTGACTAATGCTCTCTGGTGCTGGTGTTTTAAAAGAAGAAATATGTCTACTGTGTTTTGGCTTTACTAGACTTTGTATCAATAAACAAGAATAGTTTTAGCCTATTGAGAATTTTCCTTAGCAATTAAAAAAGTTAGACTCAGGAACTAGGGTAACCAGCAAGTTGGAGAGGAGAATTACAATTAAAACTTATATTTGTCATTTGAAATAGCCACAGAAAAATGAAAATACATGGTGTACAAAGAATGATGCTTGGGGTGAGGTGTAGTACAAATGCAAAATGAGTAATGGTTATCTAATTGTAAGTTCATTTTTAAAGCTTATCTTTATCATAGACATCATAATAAAAATAGGGAAACAAAGTGAGCTGGCTGTTAAAGGGTAAGCACAGTGTGCTGATGAGTGCCTATCGTCAGGACTCTGCCCTGCAGAAACTGAGGGGGTCTTTCTATCACATACCCCCAAAGAAGCTTAGTAACTAACACAACAGTCTGTGATTTATTTGTTCATTATGTTAGTATGATTTCCTTAAATTATTATGCTTGTTATACTTAAAAACAGAAAAGTAATGCAGGAAACATTTTCCACAGTTGTGGGGGAATAAAAATCAGAAAATGGCAGGATAAAAGCTCTTATTTATTCTGGTTTTTGTTTTTGTTTTTCCCTGGAGCTCTCTTAAGTTCTCCTAAGGATGAAATAATAACAAGCCTACTATTTAGGTAGTGCTTTAAGGGTTTGGGCCAATTGTGTGTATGTGTTTTTTTAATTCCAAAATGAGATTGTGAATGGGCAAATGATAACAAATGAGATTATAGAACACTTTTTCTAGGTGATTTCAGAAACAGTTTATCTGTTTAGCTTTAAATCTGAAGCTTTACATTGGCTTTTGTTTAGTGTAGCTTTTTGACTAGAACTGTCCTCAGATGTTTCGTGTATTTAGAGAGAGATCAGCAAGAAAAAAGGGCCCAAGGCAGGAGCGTGACTGGAGCAGAGAACGGACAGGGAGTGAGAGCTGTGTTCAGAGAGGCTGCTGGACCCACATCGTGCAGGGCCTTAGAGGCTTTGTCTTTTACTTTAACTGTTAAGGGAAACTATTGGGATTTGAGTAGAGGATTGTCATGGTAAGACAGGATCACTCTGACAGTGATGTAGAGAATATGCCAAAGGTGAGCAGGGGAGGATGCAAGGAATAGCTAGGAGCAGTTGTAGTACTAAATCTGGATGGAAGGTGATGTTGCCTGGGACCAGGGTGGTAGCTGACGGTGATGAAAAATGGTCAGGTTCTAGATATGTTTTGAAAGTGGAGCTAAAAGGATTTTCTGACAAATTGTACGTGGGGAATGAAGGAAGGTTGAGTATGACTTAAGATTTTTGGCCAGAGTAAGTGGAAGGAAACCATGCATTGTGGTGGGGAAGAGCCGAGGTGGAAGGCAGGCCAGAGTATCCGGACTTCTATTTGGACATGTTAAGCTTGAGATTTCTGTAAATATCCAAGTAGAGATTGTCAAGAAGACATAGATTAATGGAACTGGAGTTTAGGAGAGAAGTCCATGTTGGAGACATAAATTTTTTTTTTTTTTGAGACATAAATTTCAAAGTCCTCAGGGTATAGATGGCATTTAAAGCCATGAAGTGGGATGAGATCATCAAAGGAAGAAATGTATATAGAGAAGAAAAAGGTGTGGAGAAAGAGAGAAGACAGCCTGAAGGGGGTTCTAGATAGTGAATAAATGCTAGAGCCACGGACTACAGGCCTCAGGACAAAGGACTTCTGAAGTGGGGGAACCAAAGTAAGTGAACTGAGAGGACGAGTCATATAGAGTTACTCTAAGATTTGAAGTTGGAAAAATGAACCAGCAAAGGCAAGTGAGGAAGAGAAGAACCAACCAAGTGAGAGCAGTGTCCCAGAAGCAAATGAAAATAAGGTTTCCAAGCAGAGGGTCTCATCAGCTGATAATGCTGCTGGTTGTTTAAAAATGACCATTAGAGAGGGAGGTTATGTTCCTGTTCCCCCAACTCCTCCCCGAATGGGGGCTGTTACCAAATGCTGGGAAGAAAGATTTTGGAAAAGGTGGGAGCACCTTCAAGCAATGTCCTTGAGTGTGTGAGGGGTGGGGTGTAGTACACAGGTCGAAGGCCGGACACAGACAGCTTGTCCACCATCCAGCTCATCTGCCATAGTAGAAAGGAAGCAGCTATGGTGGACGTGGAGGCTAGTAGGTAGATAGATGTGGTGGGAGCCTGTGGATGGCTTTTATTTTCACAGTGAAATTGGAAGCAGTGCCATTAGCTGAGTTACTAATTGATAAAAGATTAGAAGTAAATACATCGACATTTTAAAAGTTGTGTCATGCTGGTGGGATTCTGCATGATTTTTATTTTTCTTTCGTTCCTTCCATGCTTTTGGATGGATATTCATCTTGTAATAAGAAGAAAATGATTCATAAAACAGACATATTCCATGCTATACTCAGTTCTCTCAGAGGCAGACTCCATGTCTGATTCATCTTTGTGCCCTGCTCCAAATAGATAATTTGGGTGAATGAATGAGTAAATATGGCTTTGGAGTCTTCTCTAGTACTGTGGTTTTAAAGGATTGTGAATTGGGAGCTCAAGATGACTCATTATTAAGTCTGATGATACCAGGTGATAGAGAGGGATGAATCATAAGAAATTCATATTGCTAGTATCATTTGGTACCACTATTTTGAAAATTATTTGGCATTTCCTTATGGATTTACCAGGCCTTCCCCTCTGCATACCCAATACGTTTATACCAGGAGGTTTTTCAAAAATGTTCACGGCACCACTGTTAGAGCAAACTCTGAGCACCACGAGTTCCATCAGCAGAAGAATTAGGGCTGTTGTGATACGGTCCTTATAGATTGCACACAACACTGAAGAGGACCGAACTACTGCTTCATGCAGTGCAAGGATGGCTCTTAGGTACTTACTGGGGGCATAAACAAGGACTTGAAGTTTATTAAGAGTGTTGTGCCATTTTTATAAAACTCAAAAGCAAGCTTTGTGTTTTCAAGTCGTGGTTGCATATAATGAAACTAAGGAGGCAGGGGAATCGTCTCCACAGGGCTTCTGGGCAAGAAGGCAGTTGGATGGGATGAAGAAGGAACAGATATTAGATTCAGGGCATTGATACTGTTCGCAAGTTGGAGGTAGGTTTATAGATATTTATTTTATTATGCTCTTATGCTTTATAATGGATGAATCAAATTATATTAAGCAAAATGTTTTGTATAGGAAATAACCATAGGGTAAACCCAAACCTATGAGGAGGAGAGAGATACATTCTGTTTCTGAGTGATCTTTAATTTACAGTTTGATCTGTAAATCTTTATATACTTAGCAACTGTTATTTGTAATTGTAATTATGCATATAATATAAACTTCAGTAGCTTAGTCTTTTTCCCCCCTTTTTTCCATTTCTTATTGGAAGGTTAATCTATTTTAAATGTATAAGTCTTTCATTCAAAGATTTTTTTGTGATGTGGTTAATATTTCTTCACTTTCAGAAAGTGGTTGAGACTATGTGGGAAAGGAAATCATATTATTTAAATAGAAACACTGTAATGAACCACTTAAACACACTGACTGTATGTCATTATAGGGTTACTGACTTGACAGAACTTCACAATCAGTACTAAAGGCTTGTGAATATTCATGAGAACCAAAAAATTTGCATATTCTCTATCCTTTTTATTTTCTAAAGGCAGAGTCATTCTTACTAGGGTAGATAGATTCAAATTTCATCTGAAAATAATACATATGATTTTGCAATATGTTATATTTTTCTTAATGTAGTTAAGTTATTACTATGCACTCATGTTCTATTAATGGAAAATACTTTGATTGGATTCTCATCTCGAGGAGGAGTTGTTTCAGAGCTGGTGTCCGCTATTATGTAAGAGGTGAGATTAATTTTGTCAGCACAATTTGGTACTGGGTTATATCTATCTCTAATTAATGTTTGGCTCATGGTAACATGAATGTAACCTTTTGTATTTTATTTGTTTCATCATTTGATAGCCTCGCTAAATATTTATCTCCTGCTTCATTATGATAATTAGGTAGGTCTTCTGTGCTTTACTCCAGCTACTGTAGTTACATTGCAGATGTTAATGAGACACTGTAGGCTGCTTCTTACTGCTTTAAGAGGAATTGATCATGATATTTGCTGGATGTCTGAAAGCGTAGCTGAACTCACTATAGTTTTCAATAACCTAAAACTCATATCAGAAAGTATTTTCTTTTATTGCTCTTGGTTTCTTTGCATGTATAAAGCTAGACATTTGACCTTATGCCTTCAACTTTGAAGATTTACATTTGAGCATTCTTTAGGCTTTGTGCTAGCAACACGCTAATTTGCTTAAACCAAGCTTTTAAAATCTGTATTAGAAGTTACTGTCATTATGAAAATGAGTTTCCTGAACTCTTTTTTTTTTAAGCCAGAGTATATCAGAATAAAATCCTATGGACCCTTAGGTAAATCATAGAAGTTTTGGGCCAGGAAGTTGTAAAAGTCATTTGGTTAATCTCCTTTAGTATAGGTGATATAGCAGAGGAAGAAAGACATTTAGGCCAGGTGAGTGACCTGGCCAAGATCACACAACCAGGATTAGAGTTAGCAATGCCCTTGTATCTGGATTTTCTTGGATGGAGTCATATTTTTTAATTAAAAGTTTTGAATTGGTAATGCAGTCACATAGATCAGGTATCAAAGGTATAAAAAGATATGCAGTTAAAAAATATTTCTCATTTCTGACTTTATCTGCTGCATCTTACCTCTCGACCAGCTGATCTGTTGTTAGTTTCTTACTTATCCTTCAGATAATTTTTATGCTATTCCAAGTATGTTCTCCTTCTTTTGCAGACAGTGGTTGTATACTGTGTACATTTTCTTGCACCTTGGGTTTTTTTAACTTAATATATATTAGAAATCCCTTCATAAAGATGTCTCGTACGCTCACTTGCTCTCACACACACACACAATCTCACTCTTATTCTCAATCTCACTTTTTAAAATAACTACATATTATTCCTTAATGGGAATTCTGGACAGAACCAAGTATAGCCCATGCTTCTGACAAGTAATTTTAGAACGTACTGAGAAGGCATTTTATTGCTGATTTGACTCATAATTTTTTTCCCTTCTGTTAATATGTTAACAGAAACACTGATATTATATGTTACACCTCAAAATGTTACATGTTTTAGAAGTATGTCAGATAGAAAGGATGTTAAGAAATATTTGGGATCATTAAAAATCTGTTTTTTTTTTTTTTTTTCTTTCCTAATAATTTGAGTCAGGGACTCACTTGAAAGTTGCCTTTGCTTAGCAAGCTTTTCTTAGTAAAGATAATGTAAACAAGATAGTAAGGTAATGCTTCAAACATTTGAAAGAACTAACCAAGTCAAGGCTAAATATTTAAGAGCAGTGCTTTTCAAATTAGTTTTTTTTGGGTGTATTCATGGAGTTGTAGAAATTGTAGGATCATATACAGTTTTTGTGCTTTCATTTTGATAATTAAAATTGTAAGCATCTGCTGGACCATTTGCATCATTATAACAAAATACTGTTAACTGATGGCCCACGTTTGCATTTAATATTGTGTTTAATGGTTTTAACCTCCAAAATTGGGATCTTTGGATATACTGTGAGAGGTTTTTGAGAACTTGTTTTTTCTTTAAAATATGTCCAAAATTTGAGAAACACTGTTTTAGAGGAATTGTGTATATATAAACAATTGATATATTAAACAGCAGCCAACATTATTTGTTTGTTAATAGGTCGTTAATACTCCCTTTAAGCCTGTTTAAATGAGTGAGCTTTGTTAGCTTTCTGATGGTGGACTATGCATTTGTTTGAAATTTAGTTTTATAAGTACTTTTCCACTAATTTGAACTGACTTAATTCTCTTCAAGTTAGAGTGAATTAGTGAGTTTCTGATGTTTTTCTTATGTAATAAATATAGTTAATTTTTTTCCAATTCAGGAATTGATTCTGAAGGCCATGCGGCTAACTTTGTAGAAACAGAACAAATTGTGCACTACAATGGGAGCAGAGCTTCATTTGTACAGGCAAGTTAACGGGTCTGTTAGGCAGCCAGCCAGTTGGTCTTTTCTACTTGGATTGTAATTTCCTGACATATTGTTGAAATTTCTCTCCTTTTTAAAGTAATATCATTGTCTACAATATGGAAAAAGTTCACCCAAAACAAGGATATTCCATTAACCTGGCACTCAGCTGCTGAGGTTTTCTGCCCTTGAATTAAATCCCTAAAGGAGAGGGTAGGGTAGGAGGTGCAAGGGTTACAGAAATGGAGCCATTGGTCTGCTTAACCCCTTAGACTTCTTCAGGACAATGATGACAGGACAAGCAGCTGGCTTATGCCTGACTTTATCTGCCTTGCATTCATTGTGACATAATATCTGAGTTGTGGATCACTTACTGCTCCAGAGTATTAATCGCTAAAAATATTTTTCAGTTCATAAACATATTCTTTTGAGAATGAATAAAGCAATTTCTAGTTTTATTATAATGCCAAATTATATACCAGACGTAACTTGGTAATTTTTACTTGTAGATAAAAATTGATTTATTTTAGAATTTAGGAGAAACACAACACAACTGTCTACTACACAAGTGCATGTATATAAAATCAGAAAAAGTCCTTTCCAAATGTATGCCCCAAAATATGAATTTTAGGAGCCGGTATGCATGGATTTCTTTCATAGTTAGTAGATCGCATTTTTATTTTTTCTTTTGCGGTCATTGATATTGTATATACCCCTGACAGTAAGCTGAGAAAAACAAGTTTGTGTGTATGTTTCTTTTTATATATCTTTTTTTTTCTTTTAGACTCGAGGATCAATACCACTGTACTGGTCTCAAAGACCAAATCTCAAGTACAAACCACTGCCACTGATCAACAAAGTAGCAAATCATGTGTGTATCTTCCATGCTTTTTTCATTGGCTATAAATAGAAGCTTAGTGGCATTATAGTTTGTGTATAGAGCATGTATTTATTTCTCATAAGTCAGACTTCAACATCTTTGAGGCCTTTCTCCTTGGTTCTGGCACTTAGTGAGCTTCTAAACCAAAGGACTGTGTATATGGCATGTTAGAAATGTGGAAAAACAAACTGAATGACTTGGTAAATTTTGATTTTAGAGATCTCAGTAAGATTTGCAGTCTTACACTGTTTAGAATATTTAGTGTATTCTATTTGACATGCTCAGAAATAAAATAGTAATATTGTAGCTCAGAGTAGAATGGCTTATAATTACTACTCACTACATAGTATTTAGAATATCTAGAAGACATAGTCCATCTTAATGTCATTCTCTTGAATATAGAGATAGGACATTTAAGGAGATACTTTTTAACATCTTATAAATATTCTTATAATGTAATCTGGTAAAGTATGTAACTCTTTTTTTTCCCCTCTCTAGATGGATGGTTTCCAAAGGCATTTTGATTCACAAATAATTATTTATGGAAAACAAGTCATAATCAATCTGGTATGTTTCTTACATTTTGGGGGGAATAAAACCTTAGCATCTTTTTTTTTTTTTAAACAAAGTTTCCATTTTAACATTTTTTTTTTTTTTTTAAATTAATTAATTTATTTATTTATTTTTGGCTGTGTTGGGTCTTCGTTTCTGTGCGAGGGCTTTCTCTAGTTGCGGCAAGCGGGGACCACTCTTCATTGCGGTGCACGGGCCTCTCACTATCGCGGCCTCTCCTGTTGCAAAGCACAGGCTCCAGACGCGCAGGCTCAGCAGTTGTGGCTCACGGGCCCAGTTGCTCCGCGGCATGTGGGATCCTCCCAGACCAGTGCTCGAACCCGTATCCCCTGCATTGGCAGGCAGATTCTCAACCACTGTGCCACCAGGGAAGCCCATTTTAACATTTTTAAGTGTGCAATTCAGTGGCATTAAATATTTTACAGTGTTGTGCAACCATCACCACTGACCATTTCCAGAACTTTTCACTATACCAGACAGAAACTCAGTATCCATTAAACAGTAACTTCCTATTATCCCTCTTACCTCAGCCCCTGGTAACTCTATTCTACTTTCTGTCTCTATAAATTTGTCTCTTCTAGGTATCCCATATAAATTGTATTGTGTAATATTTGTTCCTTTGTATCTTATTTCCCTAAGCAGAATGTTTTTGTTTATGTGGCTCCAAGTTACTTTGTAGTGTCCTTTCATTTTAACTTGAAGGACTCTCTGTAGCATTTCTGGTAGGGCAGGTCTAGGGATAATGAACTCCCTCAGCTTTTGTTTATCCAAGAATGTCTTAATTTCTGTCTCATTTTTGGAGGACAGTTTTGCCAGATATAGAATTCTTGGTTGACAGTTCTTTTCTTTCAGTACTTTAAATATATCATCCCATTGCCTTCTAGCCTCCAAGGTTTCTGAAGAGAAATTGGCATATAATTCTATTCAGAATCCCTTGTATGTGATGAGTCCTTTCTCTCTTGCTGCTTTCAAGATCCTCTCTTTGTCATTAAGTAGTTTGATTATAATGTGATTGGTGTGTTTCTTTGAGTTCATCATATCTGGGGATTGGGCACTTCTTGGATTTGAAGATCTGTATCGTTCATCAAATTTGGGAAGGTTTTTTGCCATTTTCTCTTTAAATAATCTCTCTGCCCCTTTCTCTCTCTCTTCTCTTTCTGGGACTCCCATAATGAATATGTTGTCTACTTGATGGTATCCCAGAAGTCCCCCAGGCTCCGTTCAATTTTCCGATTCTTTTTTCTTTCTGCTGCTTCAATTTGATTATTTCTTTTGTCCTATACAAGTTTGCTGATTCTTCTTTCTTCCTGCTCAAATGTGCTGTTGAACTCCTCTAGTGAATTTTTAATTTCCATTTTGTACTTCTGAGCTCCAGACTTACCATGTCATTCCTTTGAATACTTTGTTTCTTTGTTGATATTCTCATTTTTTTCATATACAGTTTTCCTGATTTCCTTTAGTTCTTTGTCCATGCTTTCTTTTAGCTCTGAGCATATTTAAGACAGTTGTTGTGAAAGCTTTTTGTTATTTATTTATTTATTTTTGGCTGCATTGGGACTTTGTTACTGGGCGCCGGCTTTCTTTAGTTGCGGCGAGCGGGAGCTGCTCTTCGTTGTGGTGCATGGGCTTCTCATTGTAGTGGCTTTTCTTGTTGTGGAGCATGGGCTCTAGGCGCGCGGGGTCAGTAGTTGTTACTCAAGGGCTCTAGAGCACAGGCTCTGTAGTTGTGGCGCACGGGCTTAGTTGCTCTGAGGGATGTGGGATCTTCCTGGACCAGGGCTCGAACCCGTGTCCCCTGCATTGGCAGTCTGATTCTTAACCACTGTGTCACCAGGGAAGTCCTATTTATTTATTTATTAATTTGGCCACGCCACACAGCTTTCAGGATCTTAGTTCCCCAACGAGGGATGGAACCCAGGCTGCGCCAAGTCCTAACCACTGGACCACCAGGGAATTCCCTGAAAGCTTTTTATAAATAAGGCTTCTGCAGGGATGGTTTCTATCAATTTATCCTTTCCCATTGAATAAGCCTTGTTTTCCTGTGTTTTTTTGTATGCCTTATGATTTTGTTGTTGTTCTTGAAAACTGGGCATTGGATGTTTATAATGTAGTAACTCTGGAAGTCAGATTCTTCTTTCCCAGGGGTTTGCTGTTGTTTTGTTTTGTTTGTGTTTTGATTATTGAATGCTGTAGTAATCTATTTGTTTTGAGACTTTTCCAAACTATTTTTTTTTACATTTTTTCTGCCTTTATTTATTTTATTTTTTTAATTTTTAAATGTATTTATTTATGGCTGTGTTGGGTCTTCATTTCTGTGCGAGGGCTTTGTCTAGTTGTGGCAAGTGGGGGCCACTCTTCATCGCGGTGCGCGGGCCTGTCACTGTCGCGGCCTCTCTTTTTGCAGAGCACAGGCTCCAAGATGCGCAGGCTCAGTAGTTGTGGCTCACGGGCCTAGTTGCTCCGTGGCACGTGGGATCTTCCCAGACCAGGGCTCGAACCTGTGTCTCCTGCATTAGCAGGCAGATTCTCAACCACTGCGCTACCAGGGAAGCCCCTCCAAACTATTTTTGTGAAGACTGTTCCTTGTTGTGTATGCTCACTGAAGTCTCCGTTCTTTTAGCTTGTGTTCAGCTAATGTTTTGACAGAAATTTCCTTGAATACAAGGAACTGAAATAGACAAAGGAAAAAACAAAAAAGAGAGAACAACCCCATCTCCTAATCTCTGCAGACTGCTTCTGTGTTGGAGCAGTCCTTCACTTATTTACTTAGGCTTGCTCTGAACTGTAGGGATTAGCCTGAGGTGAAAGCTTAAGGTCTTTTCAGGACTTTTCTGAGCATGCATCTTGCTTGGGTATGCATACGGCTGTCTAAAACCCTCCATATACGTGGCTGCTTTTGAGTATCCTAATTTCTCAAAGAGTGTCACCCCAGCTGCTTCTGCAGGCTTTAGATGGTCTATTTTATGTCTCCACCTGAAATATCTTGCCCTAGGCGTCTTGGTTTATAGTCCTCTTGTAGCTTATATGAGCAGTGTGCAAATAAGGTCTGGTCTGCTCTTCCGATTTGTGGAGGGGGGCTGAGAACTGTGTTGCCGCTGCTTAAGCTAAGATCGTCATTGCACTGGGGAAAGGATGAGATAAGGGCAAGAAAAATGCTACAGAATTGTCCTACAATTTTGAGGTTGGCTTTATCTTGATTGGACATTTGTTTGGTTGCTATAAACCTTTGATTGTTTTCTAGAGCTCCTACAAAGTTGGTTTGACAGCTTCTCTTTTTTCTGATGTTTTTGTGAGGGTATAAGAGCTTAAAGCTTCCTAGTCTGCCATTTTGCTGATGTCACTCTGTCCTTTTAATTAAACTTAAAAGAAAGCTATGGTGGGACTTCCCTGGTGGCACAGTGGTTAAGAATCTGCCTGCCAATGCAGGGGACACGGGTTTGAGCCCTGGTCCGGGAAGATCCCATATGCCGCGGAGCAACTAAGCCCACGCGCCACAACTACCGAGCCTGTGCTCTAGAGCCCGTAAGCCACAACTACTGAGCCCACATGCCACAGCTACTGAAGCCCGGGTGCTTAGAGCCCGTGCTCCACAACAAGAGAAGCCACCGCAACGAGAAGCCCGCGCACTGTAATGAAGAGTAAGTAGCCCCTGCTCGCTGCAGCTAGAGAAAGCCCGCGTGGAGCAATGAAGACCCAATGCAGCCATAAATAAATAAACAAACAAACAAATATTTAAAAAAAAAGAAAGCAAGCTGTGGTGTTTTTAATTTTTTACAGGTTAATCAGAAGGGCTCAGAGAAGCCACTTGAACAGGCGTTTGCAACAATGGTGTCTTCCTTGGCAAATGGAATGATCAGGTACCTCACTAGAAATCTGTTGTAGGTCTTTTCAGAGTAGATGTGCAGTGCATATATACGCAAGTACATAGATCTCTCTAGATGTATTTCAGTTTGTTGTTTTCAAAGCATGATTTTGTTAGCTTGAAATTTTCTCTGGCATAATTCATGTTGCAGAATAACTTCTTAACAGTTGAATTTTAATTTTAATTTTGTAAAAGTTTAGTCCTTGATTAAAATCCTCTCCTTGAGGCTTTGTGTCGCTCTGCCCATTGGGTCTTGAATTTCAGTTACTCATGATTGTTTGGTGTGGTCTGCCTGGTCCTGACCACCACACGAGCTGGAGCAATTTACTGTTGCATGGCGGCCTCGCCTGGAACAGCAGCTTGACCCTCCTGTAAGGCACCAGGCAACAGTTACAAATTCTGTGTAGCCTTGTCAAAAGAGGGGGGATCCTAAAACATAAACAGTTGCCCTGTGGAAATGTTCAGGGTAATGAGTCAGCCTGTTTGGAGCTTCTGCATCAGGAAACCGGGGTAGGAGGTGGGGGGTATACTGTGGTAGCAAGTGGTCACAGGCATTGGGGGAAGACTTTAAAAGAAATGGTACTCGGTTATTTGGGGAGAATTTTTTTTTAACCTACGGAAAATTTTAAACATACACAAAAATAGAAAGATATAATGAACCTTTGGGGAAGAATTTAAGTCTGTTGTCCAACTCAAAAACTCTAGCAAATTTATCAGACCCTTACTCCATGCCCATTTCTGCCTTCTCATAGTGGAACCTCCCCAAACACACTTGGATGAGTCAAAGAAGTGATTCCTATCCAGGATGTGCCTCAAAATCCTCAGAGGAATTACTCAGAATATACCTAAGACCTGAAAAATCAGAATCACTGGGTTTAGAGTCCAACATGTCTATTCTGGAAAAAGTTTATCTGCTGCCTCCTTTGTACACCCCTGGTTAAGCCCCTGTCTGTGCTTCAGAGGGTTTCTGTAGGTATACTCACCTCCAGAGTTGCCTCTAGTGTTTGTAGCAGCACCTGACTTTGAGAACTTGAGGCATAAGTCAGAGTCTAAAGTTATGCCCTTGGTGTTCCAGGGCACTTGGAGGATACATACTGCTAAGGAATAAACACCCTAAAGCTATTGTTACCAAAATATAATGATGTAAGACATTCTTAGAAGATACAAATGTAATTTTAGAAGGATACAAGCTTAAGAATCCAAATGCATTTATGTGCTAGTGAGCCACTTAAATTCTTCAGGCAAGTCTAGAGCTATGGTCAGAGCACTCCAAAAATAACTGTTACACCACCACTTCTAATGGAGCTGCCTTTGAAAATGCTTCCCCCCACTCCCAGTCTTCCCAAAGTCTGGCCTCACAGTTGGCTAACTTCTGTTTTTATACTAATTTCTAAGTACCCCGTTCTCCCCTGAGATAACCATGGAGGTGATAGAAGCCCCTCTCTTGATCTGCTGGAAGCCCACCCTACATTGATGTCCCTTCAGCCATTGGAGCCAAGGCTCCGTGAGAGCAGACACCTAATCTGAATTTTACTCTGTACATGAGAGTGTAATGTTCTTCTAGTCCTCCTCCTTTATGACTTGACTTGATCCCTGAATAGGAAGTTGGGTAGAAGGGGAATGTGTGAGAATCTTTATGTACCCTGGTGCCCAGGTTCTCTTCATTCTTTCTTCCTCTCTTGACTTTCGGGAGTTGGTTAATGATTTTTCCCCCTCTCAAGGGGCAACTTTTTCCAGCTCATAGTAGGACACCTTCCCTGTTAGATGTGTTCTAACTTTGAGATTTATACCTCTTAAATATTAGATAGCTGAAAACAGCCCATTACAGATTGATGGACAAGAAAATTCTCTCTACCACATGTATGTGTGATGTATGGATAGTAATAATGAATATTTTGGTAGAATGAACAGTAACTAACCAGAGTGGGGACCATCCTGCTTCTGTTCTTCTCACAGCCCCTAATACACAACAGACAGTCCAGTCCTCCTTGGACTGAACCGAATTTGACCATTTTGAACATCTTAATTGATCTGAAAATCAAAAAGAGACCCTATTCTTTGTACATGGGAGTAGAGAATAAATATACAGTAGATATTCAGTTGGACAAGACTACTTTATATTAACATGCCTGATTGCTGTACCTGAGCTCACTTCTGTAGCATTTCACTGGGCTTCTTTACTCCTATCTGAGGGCCTCTAGAAAAACGTGAAGATAGAAGAGTGTGTGTGTGTATTTTTTTCCTTCAGTAGATATGAGCATGAGAAGGTGGGTGTGTCTGTGCATGCCTGCATTCATGTGTATATGTATAGTGGTAAACCCAGAGTGAAGGAGGCTCTACTATTCCCAGGTGATACGTATGTAGAGAAGAGGATCAGCTTATGAAGGTATTATTAACAGAAAGAAAATGAATACTCTTCAGTCATTTTCTGAATATCTTTTCTTTTGGTAGATATATTGCCTTTGACTTCCATAAGGAATGTAAAAATATGAGATGGGATCGACTAAGTATTTTATTGGATCAAGTAGCAGAAATGCAAGATGAATTAAGGTAAGCTATGTTATTTCCCTACAGAGGTTGAGGGATGAGGTAGGTGCATATGTTAATCATGTATATTATGCATTATCTAACAGACTTACAGATATAGTTCACTAGGTTGATAGCACTTGTCTGTACTCTCATTTGTAGTTTTTTTTTTTCCCCTGAAAGATGAGACTTGGTGATTTTTAAATATTTAAAAATTCTTTAAAATGACCCAAGTCCAGGTATTTTCATATTTTTATGTATTCTACGCATTTACAAATTTATATATAATTGAAGTTAGTTTGCTACTGTTTTATGTTCAGTTGTTTCCACTAAACATTTTATCACATTTTGTCATTAGCCTACCAAGTCTTTGTAATGATAGCATTTAATGGCTTTTCTGTGTTCCATTTTGTCATAGTACAGTTTCAGTTAAATGCTTTTCTTCGCATCGGGCATCTGGTTTGTTTCCTTTTCTCTTCCTACCATGAAAGATTGTGCTGAAGTGAATCACTCTCGGTATAAATATGTTTTTACTTCTGTTAAACTGTTTCCTGAAATAAATTCTTGGGGGTAGGATAATGGATCAAAGGGTCTGAATATCTTCATGGTACTTCTCACGTGTGTTTACAGTGTTACTTACTGTGTGGGTTCAGATATTCGCTGTACTCTATGCACATGTCAGTCTTTACCTATTTTAAAGCCAGAAGCAGGAATCTGGAAACCAGTCTCATTTTGTTCTGCCTGTGTAGTTCTAATGCACTGTGTAATTTCAGTTACACAGTAACATAGTAAAACTTCTGTAGACATTTGCTCAGCTTTTAAAAAAATATTTTTATACATATTAAGTCATCAGCTATAGTTAGTTAAATCTGCTTTTTTTTTCTTCTTCTATGAGGTTTTGTTTTGAGCATAGCTAGTGAAGGGGGGTTGACCTATATCATTATTGGGGTAGAGAAACCTTGTCAGAGGGGTTACTTCCTTGGGTTCATCTGTTAATTGTTGCCCCACAGAGTATAAGAAAGAAGGGAGGATTGACACCAGAATCTTTGTCCATTGCTCTCACTATGTTCCACAGGGACAGTAGACCTTTCACCTGTGACTTTCAGATGACCTCTCTGCACATTTGTTTCCAGGGATTTTGGGGGAAGTGGAAAGAATCTGGGCTTTGGGGTCCTACACAATAAGTTTGAAATCTCAGTTTGCCTCCTATTAGCCGTGTGACCAAGGAGCAAGTTAGTTATCTTCAAATCTTGATTTCTCCATCTGTAAAGTGGAGATAATAATACTTATCTCTTAGACTTGTATAATTTAAGAAATAATATTTATGAAACAAACATGTAGTATTTAGTTTATAAGTACTAATGGGGTGCCAACACTCACATGCACTCTATATATACATACTCTAATCAGACTTCACCAGTTTGGCATAAACCTCATGTAGAGTTTTAGTCTAAACACGTTCTTTTAAACCTTTTTTTTTTTTTCTCTGCCACGCCTCACGGCATGTGGGAACTTAGTTCCCTGACCAGGGATTGAATCCATGCCCCCTGTATTGGAAGCACGGAGTCTTAACCACTGGACTGCCAGGGAAGTCCCTTAAGCCCTTAATTTTAAGGTCATGATTTTTAGCCCTTGGTGAATCTATTGTGTTTCTCCCTCACTTTTTGATTTTGGGGAGTAATTGCAATAAAATTAATATTATCTAGTATTCATTGTATTCTCTGTCCCATATACTCTGGCTAAGCACTTTATATGCATTTTACATTATCTCATTTAAACCTAAGAGCGGGCTAATGGTGGTGCTGTCATCTCCATTTCGTGGGTGAAAAAAATTTAGGCTCTGAGAGATTAGGTTAATTACTTAAAGTTACACAGCTAGTAACTTGCCTAAGGAGCTAAGGGTAGCAAACCAGTTGTTTGCTGCCAAAGTCCATGCTCTTTACTGCCACACTGTGCCAACATTGTCAAATTTTTGAGTTCATAGAATAATCTGAACAGATTGTTAAAAATGACAGAAACATAGGAACTGGTAACCATGGTTGGCTCCAGTGCAGACATCTGGGTGGTTCAGGGGAGAAAGGAAAATGGATTTTTCAAATAATACCCTATTATACCTTATAAATTTAGTACTATTTGCATATATTACCCTTCTTTTTAAAATTCATTTATTTATTTATTTTATTTTTGGCTGCGTTGAGTCTTCGTTGCTGCACATGGGCTTTTCCAGTTGCAGCGAGCAGGGGGCTACTCTTCGTTGCTGTGCATGGTCTCATCACGGTGGCTTCTCTTGTTGTGGAGCACGGGCTCTAGGCTCACGGGCTTCAGTAGTTGTGGCGCCCGGGCTTAGTTGCTCCGCGGCATGTGGGATCTTCCCGGACCAAGGCACGAACCTGTGTCCCCTGCATTAGCATTCTTAACCACTGCACCACCAGGGAAGCCCTGTTACCCATTTTAAGAAGGGATTTTTAAATGTTAAATGTTTTTAATGCACGATATCCAGCCCTTGCTTCAGAGATTCTTACTCAGTTTATTTCAAAGCCAAGCATCTTCATTTTTAACAAACATCTCAGAATTCTGATACAGACAGTACAGGGGACTGTGCTTCAAGAAATCCCAACGTAGGGGGCATAGGTGCAATAATTATGTCAAAGGAAGACCTCTTCTGGCCTTAGGGAAACACGGTGATGTCCATAGCCATCTTTACAGTACTCCCAACTGTCCTTTTTCACATCTCTTGGGTGAAGTGACCTTGATGCTACAGTTGTTTTGAGATAGGGGCTGTCTTGCGTCTTCTGTTCAAACTTCCTTTTGGTCTTTGGTAATCAAATATACCTGAACCGTACATTTCCCATCTGACCTTTTAATTTACCAGTTTTAATAATGTCTCTGACATGGACCTGTGTTATAAGAGGTCTGTCCTTAGTAGGCTTGGCTGACTTTGGTATGAGAGTGTTTATACAAATATGTTTTAGTTATTTTCTAGTGGACTCTGATGGCAAGGTGGTGACTAACCAGGAAGGCGTGTTCCGCAGCAATTGCATGGATTGTCTGGACAGAACTAATGTGATCCAGAGTCTGTTAGCTCGTCGTTCGCTTCAGGCCCAGCTTCAGGTACAAATGCTTTTTTTCTTTTATCAGATAAACAATATAGCAAAAAAGAAACTTCATCTTTAAAAACCAATAACAAGAAACATTCACATGCCCTCGTCCTAACCCAAATCTTTTTGGTTTTGTGTCTTGCCATCCATGGACGTACACTTTGTCCATAACCATGGTCAGTGTATGTACACAGTTTTAAATTTTGCCTTTTTGCTCTAGCATTATATGTGATCATAGTTTTTAAGAGGTGCATTGTTGTGCTATAATTTACTAAGCCATTTAGGTTGCTACATTTTTGGCTTATAAATAAGACTATAGAGAATATACCTATGTATATTATTATTAGCTTGAATTATTTCCTTTGGGTTAACTCCTGCTGGGTTAAAGAGAATATATACTTTCCAAGAGGGTTATACCAGTTACCCCTAAGACTAGCCAGCAGTGAAAAGTGAATCTTGCCAGCATTAAATATTTATATTTAGAAAGGTTTTTTTTTCTTCTTTAATAGTACAGAGTAGTACCTCAAAGTTGTTTTCGTTTGCACCTGTTTTATTGTTTGGCAAGGGATATTAACTCCCAGGTATAAAGTTTCTGACACAGCTTTGCTTTACCAGTAAGACTGTGTTGTTGAGAAAGAATAGGTATAAATATTTTCTTCTCTTTATATTTGGAATTAAAAATATGTATATCCCAGATTTCCAGATCACATTGGCATTTGTTGTAGGGAGCAAACAAAATGCATCCCAAATGGTTTCCTGCCTAAATAATTTGTAAACGTTCAACTTTATGACAATTTTATGGGACTCAGGGAAGAATTATGGAGGGAAAATACCTCCCTAAATCCTCAAGTAGGACATACCAAAGGAGTGGTTGCCCTCTTTGAGCATTCTCTAGCTTGTATGGTACTGTGTCCTTGTCAGTCTGTTGGATTTATTATACTTCAGAATATATTTTTCAATAGAAACAATATTAGGAATGGTTGTTTCCAAGGCTGATTAACAGAAATCTATTTAACTAGGTTCTGTAATCTGTATTTAACTAATTTACATGCTAAAAATAGTATTATAAAACCTAACCAACCTTCAGAGAGTCTTTGGGCAGGAACCTCTCCAGCCTCAGTGCCAGCTAATGTGAGGACTCCAGTTGTGCCTTTCCCCTTCCAGTGAGGGCAGGTCATTGAGCGTGGGCAGGCCCCATTCTGAGGGAGAGAGAGCGAGATGTCATTTGAGGTGAGCAGTGAAGATGGTGGTTCTAAGAGGGTTGCGGGTCCGAGACAAAGACCAAGGCAGGAGTTCCTAATCTGTGGTCAGTGAACTCCAATGGGGAGTCCATAGAGAGCTTCGGGATGCCCAGGAGTCCTCTGAGATTATATGCAAAGGGCTGTTTGTGGGGAGGTAGGTAGGTAGCATTCATCCCAATTCTCAAAGGGTCCCAGGGTTAGGGGATAAGTTTGGAGGTCAGAAGTCTGGAGATGGTGAATTGTGAGGAGGTAGAGGGGTAAAGGCAGTGGAAGGTTGGGGGTGGCAGGAAAGGAGGTAGTAATGGCTGGAATCTTGCAGCAACCTTCACTCTCCCCCCTCCTTTCCCTTCTGCCCCTGTCTCTGAGTTTACAGTCTTGCCACTGTTCCTCTGGTGCTGGGGCTCAAGGGAGAGTGGGGGCTATGGGCAGAAGGAAGCCCAAAGAGAGGCCTTGCAGCCTGGCCTGAGCGGGAGAGTGCTGTGGTCCCCACATACAGGGAGAGCATCTCCCACCTGCAGCCAGGAGCCAGGAACCAGGAACCAGGAACCATGTGAGATGATCTGGGGACTGTGCTTTTTCTTCCTAAGTCATATGTGCCGAAATCTGTTACACATAAACATAGGTATGATTCTTATTCCAGAGACTAGGAGTTTTGCATGTGGGACAAAAGCTTGAAGAACAAGATGAATTTGAGAAGATTTACAAAAACGGTAGGTAATTTCTTTAACAGAGGCAAGGTTACTCAAAGTTTGAAATAAATATTTTGGATTTAGAGCATTGGCTGCCATTTTAATCATTATCAGCTGATTTTTACTTTTTTTCACAGCCTGGGCTGACAATGCAAATGCTTGTGCCAAACAGTATGCGGGAACTGGTGCCTTGAAGACTGACTTTACCAGGCAAGCCATGCTTTAAAATCACATTCCAGACCAGTGGTTCACAGTTCTGGTGCATAGTAGATCACTCCGGCAACTTCTAGACGATAGCAACAGCAAACCACCAGTGCCTGGGCCTCATTTCAGACCAGTCAAGTCAGGACTGCGGGAGATGAGGCCCAGGCACTGGTGGCTTCTTAGCATCCCTGGGTGCTTCAGATGCACAGCAGGGGTTGAGAACCATGGCTCCTTAGCTTTTCTCAAAACTTAACTGTGCACCTGACTCACCGCAGTCCCACTCAGCAGGTCTGGGGCAGGGCCTGAGATTCTGTACCCAGGTGATGCTGGTGCTGTTCTCACTGGGTAGTGAGAGGGTAGAATGTTTTGAATTTGTTACACATGTGGTTGCGTATTTTTCTGCTATATGGATTCCCTGGGAGCAAGATAAGATTTCTAGTCTTCTAGTCTTTTTGCTATTTCATGCCACTTAACCTGGGCTGTGTGTTTCTCTTCTTATTTCTTGTCTTTGCAAGTGGAACTGAGCATTTTTCCTCTTTGTGCCTACTTTGGTAATATTTTAGAAATAGGATACACATTTCTTGGACCCGATATTGGTTTCTGTTGTGAGGTGTCTCCATATATTCAGGGATATTTTTTAAAAAATCTTTATAATTCACTTATCTCCATACCACATACTTATTGGCTGTAAAACAGTGTGAGAATTTAATATGCAAATCTGTAACTCAAAACTTAACCTCATATTTAACCAGAACTGGGAAGAGAACTCAGTTGGGACTTATAATGGATGGCTGGAACTCACTAATACGGTATTACAAGAACAACTTTTCTGATGGATTTAGACAAGTAAGTTTGTTATTTGATGCTAATTTTTGGTCATTAGGTGGCTGTATCTTTGTACTGTTCTTCAGTAATATAATCATATCTAATTTGGGAGTTACTAATTTCCTTTTTTTCTCTTCTAGGATTCCATAGACTTATTTCTTGGGAACTATTCAGTGGATGAATTAGAATCTCATAGTCCTTTAAGTGTTCCAAGGGATTTGAAATTCCTGGCTGTAAGAAACCTTTATGTTTTTCAAGTTGTTAAAAGCATTGTGTCTGAAGGTATAGGTGGTGCCAACTCCCCTTGATATAAAACATTGTATGTTGTTCTAAATGGAACATAAATATTTAAGTTTCCCGAAGGAGCAGATCAGGGAGAGGAGTAAAATAACTTTGGAATGTTTGTCTTCTTTCAAACTTGAGTGTCTTTCGCGGATCCTTTTTAAGTGAGAACACAGACGCAAAGGGAGTGTGAGGGTTTCTCATTTCCGGAGACTACTCCCCCGAGGTTCGGGGATTGCCGGAAGCAAACTTGTGACCTGGAAGTTGACTCCTCTGTTCACCAGACTTTTCAAGAGCCTCTCTGGGGTCTCATTCCAGTGGGCAAGGTGTCCTGGAGTGGAGGGGCCTGGTGTCTGGGTTCTCATCTGGGCGACCTCCCTCTGCTTAGCACTCCCTGGTTTGGAGCAAAGCCATGTTTTTTCAGACCTTTTAACCTGTTCGAAGATTTGGGCAGCTATGAACAAAACTCTAAATAATGATGTTTTGCTGAAAGAAAGATATTTTGTATATTAGATTGCAGAAGGGTTTTATTCTCTTTCAAGCAAAGCATGCATAACTGTACAACCATTGATTAGCATCTTACATGATGGTTTCTCTTTCCGTTTTCTTTTCCAGTTGCCTATTATCATGGTTGTCGCCTTTTCCATGTGCATTATCTGTTTGCTTATGGCTGGTAAGTCTGCCCTTGTTTCACATTCTTACAGTCATTTCTTAGAATGTTGAACTTTCCTGTACAGCATCTTAAGTTTGCGCCTATTCAGTACTTGATGTTTCCCTATTGAATTGAATGAGTAAAGTGGGCAGATGGGAGGATTAGTCCTTAGATGTGACAGAAGGAAAAATGTATACTCAGTAGCTTGATACTTTTTTTTTTCCACTTAAGCTTTTTAAAATATTTTTTTCTTGCTATCAAAGTAATACATAGTAATTACAGAAAATACAGTTAGGCAAAAAAGAAGATAATGTTATTTATCACCTTGTCTTTCAGAGATAAGCTAATTACTCTTTAACATTGTTTTAATCTTTATAAGTGTGCATTTTTTTTTCAAAAGTGAGATACAAATTTTTTTGTAATCTGTTTTTTCACTGAGCAATATAAATATTTCCCCATGTTCTTTATTTTTAATGGCTGCACAGTATTCCATTAATGGATGTATAATTTATTTAACCAACCACCTATGTTGGACAAATAAATGTTATTATAGATTAATACATTACTTCTTAAATTTTAATAGCGAAATTGCCTAAGAACCTGAGCTAACAAGGTCTTTATTGGTTTTCTTTTTTCTCTCAATGTTTTTCTGTGTTACTAAGTTAATGGAGACATTTTCATCTTAAATGCATATTAAGTAGTGTTCAGTGCTCTGGGAGTTTGAGTGTGTAACACGTTGCATTGTACCTGGGAGGTGCAGCCTTAGGCACCTCCAGTCTCATCCGCTATCCTGAATTCGCTGGGCTGACATTTCTCTGCCTGGCTGACTTCTGCCATCCTCACGCTCCCCTCTCATGAAGTGTCTCTTTGTTCTCCCACACAGACCTCATCTCCCCCTTTCTGATTTCCACAGCATTTTGTGTACCTCTCTTATAGCACTTTCTTCTTTTAACCTTGTAAGCACCTAGGGATTTCTTCTTCAGAGGTGCTGTACTCTTTGGGGTCCTGAATGCACCCAAGGTGTATTTCTGTTTGTGTGGTAGTTATTTGCATACTCATTCGTCTTTCTCACTGAATCAGCAACTTTTTGAAGGCAGAGATGGTGTCTTACTCATTGTTTTATCTCCTGTGTCTGGGATACAGTTTTGCCCTCAGCAAAACTTTGCTGAATTAAGGACTCCTGTTCACCCCCCCACAGCCCACACTAATTCTGCCAGCTTCTTGAGGGGAGGCTCAGAACCTGTTCATCTCTGTAATCCCCTCAGTGTTCAGCAGTGTAGGTAGTCATGACACAGGAAGGAGCTGTCCTCTTGTTACTCTAGGGCAGGGGTTAGCAGATGTTTTCTGAAGAGTCAGATAATATTTTAGATTTTGTAAACTACATACAGTCTCTGTTTGCACAGTTTGTTTTTACAGCTCTTTAAAAATGTAAAAACCATCGCAGTGCAGAGACAAGCCGAGGACTCTCGAGCGCAGCATCCCTGTGTGGCATGACTGGGGGCCTGTGTCACGTGGGGCAGGAAGGAGGAGGGCAGGACCAGCTGGCACGTGCTGCTCACGGTTCAGTTCACAGCCTAGATCCTTTGGCTTCTTTCTTTAAAACATTGCCCGTTGGATGCCATTTTCTGGGAACCACTCCACTGCTGAATTAGTTTTGTTATTTTGGTCTTTTTATATACTCACATTTCCCTGTGGAACCTCTGGAAAGGCAGGGAAGTCAAGACCAAGACTCAGCGTGAACAAACGGACCATTCCTTTGGGGAGTGTCCTAGAGTGGGCTTGTGAGGAACTGCTTTTTTCTTTATCCAAAAAGAGTTTTAAAACCCAGAGCTGTCAAAATTAGCAATTGTGGAAATTTGAATGTTTTCAAGTGAAAAGATATTGGATGCTGTGGATAGTAACATCTAGTGTCAGTTAATTCTTGTAAAGTAATGATCTTTGTGGTGTTTAGATATGACAGTGTCTGATTTCTAGCCCCTACTTTGGTATTTAAGAGAATAGCAAATAAATGCAAGCATGTTCTCTGACAGCTTATTAGGAAAGTGTCTACACCCTGAATTTCCTTTCTGGCGTGCTCTCTTACTGGCTGTTGACCTCTGCATGTTTCCCTGTCAGCAGGTGAGGCCAGTACTATTGCAGGAGAGAAGCAGCACTGGGTTCATCTATTCAAGGAGTAGAACAAAATAGATCTTTTCCCATTGGCCTGCTGCTTCCTTCATGTACTCTAGACTTTGAAAAAAAATGCGTATCAGGAGAGTTGTGTTAAATATGTTGTTAAAATATGTTGTATGTCTTGAGTTTCGTTTTATACACTTTAATACATAACTTTTCTGAAGCATGTATATTTGTAAAGTTATTTTCCATAACAGAAAAACCCGAATGAACTTTCTGGCCAACCCAGTATTTTTTGTGTAGGCATTTTGGTAGTAGCTGATACCTGTCATAGATAGGACTGTGAACTAATCTATTAGTAATAATTTCTTATAATATTTAAGTATATAATCTAAAACTAATAATTACTATTTGCTTGATATAACCTGAAATTAGTTTAGTCAAGTGGTTCTCAAAATGTGGTCTCTTGACCTGTAGCATCAGCATAATCTGGGAACTTGTTAGAAATGCAGATTCTTGGACGCCACCCCAGGCCTACTGAATGAGACAGACACTCTGGGGTTGAGCCCAGCAGCTGATTCTTTATCGAGCCCTGAAGCGGATTCTGATGCCAGCCAGAGTTTCAGAACCACTGGTTTAAACCTTAATTGAGAGGTTCTTATATTTTTCCTTTGGATGTGTTTGTAAACTTTAATGTTGTCAAGATGTGCTAAACGGCTGAAAGCTGGATCTAGTATCAATAAAATGACTTGTTATTTATCAGCTCTTTGTTTTTTAAAATCAACAGGTGACACCTGGACAGAAACACTGGCCTATGTGCTCTTCTGGGGAGTTGCAAGCATTGGAACATTTTTTATTATTCTTTACAATGGCAAAGATTTTGTTGATGCTCCCAGATTGGTCCAGAAAGAAAAGATAGACTGAATTTGTGTCTGTGGAAAGCGGCTTGGCTTGGAAGATTCCATTATGCAGAACTGGAGTCTTTACTGACCCGCTTTCCACATCAGCCCAAGGTCTTTTTAAATCCTTTATCCAGAAGCACATCTTGCGCTTGGTGTGGGGGTGATGACTTAGAATTGATCTGATGTTACTGCCTTGATGATCTCTTTACTATTGGGATGGTTATATTTATAATTTGAAGCTATTCTATAATTAAAATGTAACCTCAATTCAGCTCTCGGAATGGAAGGAATCTATTCATTGTCAATTTAATCAGCTGTTGCAGAATAAGTAATATATTTTAAAAATATCTAGCTTCTGTCCTTATTTAAAACAGTGAAATTATTTTTCTAGCTCAGTTTATTGTCACTGTAGAAGCAGTTGCTGTTAACAAGCATACTTTTCCATACATCTTTGGACTTTTCTTTAGTTTAATAATAAGCTAACTCTACTCTGTTTATAAAATGTCTTTTACATACATCAAGTAGTTGGACGAAATAGTCTGTCACTACATGGTAGGAAAGAGGAGACCAGGGTCTGGTGTTCCTTTGGAGCTTCAGTTGGGCTGCGTTATGAGTTCAGTCAGCTTGAGCTGTGCAGTTTAAGTGTGATGAAAAAGGTTCAGGTGTATTTTATCTTTTTTAAAAGGTGTAAATGAAATCAAAGAATGTGAAGTCTCTCTCTTATGCTAGAGGTCCAAAGCCTCCTCCGTTTTCAGGATTGCCGCAGTGTGGAAAATACCCTTGGCTGGTCAGCTCCTTCCTCCTGGACCTTTCGGTTTCTTGGGGGTCTTTCGTGGAGACATGCAGGCCCTGAGCGGGTCTTGTGCTGAATCCGATGTTGCACTTGGAGGCAGCAGCTGCTTTTCCACGCACGGTAGTGTTGATGCTTTTCCCTCTTTAAGGGTTTTTGTTAGCTGTCAGTAACAGTGTCTAAAATTTAGTGCTTCCAGGTAGTTACAGCTCTCCAAATCAAGGACCAACTTAAACTTTAATTTATGTGCAGAAATTAATCTGAAAAATACACTCTAGAAGCTGTGCATAGTTCTAATTATAAGTCAGACTGTATATTCAAATTGTAATTATGAGGTTTAAAAATTAGAAAAGTATGTAAGGAAGTATAATTGCCACTATTTTAAAATAGTTCAATTTAATACTGCTACAATATTTGTGTTGTGCTTGAAAATATGTACAGTTTTTTCAATGGTAATACCTTTTCCTGTCCTTAAATATCTCTAAAGAGCGCCTTGATTTTAACATTACCTTTTTTCCAACGTTATCTTTTATAAACATTAATAAGAGTTGTTGCTTTTAGAAACTCTAAAGGAAATAATAGCTGGAAAACCCTCTGTAGCTTAAAGTCAGTCATTAAAACTCACAATAGGGTAAGTAATTAGAACTACCTACTTTTAACTTGTAAATAAGCATAATTCATTCCAAAGAGGAAATATCGAAACTTAGTTCATGTCTACTGTAATGTATTACTCAGATGCTACTGGGCATTTCACATTAAGAACTTATTTCAACGACCACAACAAAGACCAAATCTGAACTGCTGATGTGGCTGTTTTGCAGTGAATGGGCTAATGTTGGTGCGTTAGATCTTAAGGTATCAATGTTTCAGAACCCTGCAATGATTATATTTCTAAATTCATGTACTGTCCATCCGTAAGTGAAAATAAAATGTCATATTCTTTTCTAACTAATGTTGGTGTCATTCCTATACCTTGTCTTACAAAGGGATGTTCTTTTTTATAAAAATCATGCAAAGCAATGTGTGGTCATTATAGAAAAATTAGACAATATAAGTAAGCAAGAAAATGAGTAGCTTCTGAAATTCTACTTTCCAGTTATGGCCACTTGAAAAATTGTGTTTATCCTTATAATTATTTTTCAGTTACAGATATTCCAGGGGAATATTTAGTATAGTGTTCATTAAATGATGTCCCCTGTATTCCCACCTCCAAATTGTAATTTCTTTTTCAAAATGATAGAGGCTGTCAACCAAGAAGTGGGACAATATGCTTATTAGAAAACGTCCTCTCAGGCCACAGGAAGGTGTCAGGGAGCACGAGGGAAATGCTGATGTAGACACCTCGGCGCCTAGGAGACCCTTGCACGTGTGTGTGTGGTGTGTGAAGGGGTGTTTTGGGGGGAAGTGGCTTAAACAAGGGTTTGGGGGTTTTTCCTCCAGCTTGCCTAAGAGTCCTGATGTCAGAAGTTTTCCTACTACAGATAAATTACGATAAATCTTTAAAATATTATGTTCTTTGGCACATGGACCTCTCCACCTTGGCAGTTTGGTTCACCAAAACCAGCAAGATGGAAGTCACAGTCTTTTTTAACCTAATCTCGGAAGTGTCATCCCATCACTTGTGCCATATTCTATGCATTAGAAACAAGCCACTAGATCAGCTCACTCGGGGAGGGGATTACACAGGGCATGAATACCGGGAGGTGGGGCTCTCTGGAAGTCTGTTCCCACAGCCTGTAAGGAGAGAAAAACCCAAAGTCATGATTCAGAGCTGGTGCTGGAGAGAATCGGATGTTTCCTGTGCTGTGCCTCTGAGGTCTTTTGCCTGTTTCTGTTAGATTGCTTGTCCTTAAAGATTTCTGAAATTCTTTATAGTCTGGAGAGTAATTCTTTGTTGCTTATATGTACTACATATATCTTCTTCTAGTTTGTGGCTTGTCTTTCCATTTTCTTGTGGTTACTTTTGGTGAAAGAAGTGTATAATTTCAATGGTGTTGAATTTACCAAAAGTTTCCTACCATCCCTTGTGCCTGGGTAAGACAACATTGCTCAACTCCAAGGGACTTCTTTTCACATAATTTTGCTTTTTCACTTTAGGTCTTTTCTCCATTCTATAAAGTAAGGAAATGGTCTGTGTCAATCCAGGTAGATCAGATTATGCTGTGGTAACAAATGATCCCCAAATCTCAGTGGCTTTAAAAAAATGAAGACTTATTTCTCACTCATTCTCTGTATCCTTGAAGGGTCTGCTGCAGCTCTGCTACATGACATCTGCATCTTGGGACCCAGAGCGACGGAACAGCTTCACACAGGAACATTACCAGTTGTCCTGGCAGAAAGAAAAGGGAGAAGTTTCTGCTTGAAGGTGACAATCTCTTCTGTTCATATTTCATTGGTCAGAGCAAGTCGCATGGCCATACTTGAAGTGATGGAGGGAGGAGAGTGTAGCCCCTGGGGAGGGACTGTGTGCTGTCATCCGACACAGGCCCCAGTTTTCTTTTCCCACTGGGTTAACGGGAAGAGTCAGCAGAGAGCCTTTCCGACTCCCTCCGTCCTGCTGTGCGGTGCTGCCACTGTCACACATCAGGCTCCCCTCCACTTGCGGGGTTTTGGCTTTCTGTTCTGTCCCGTTGGCCTGGGTGTTTTCACTGCTGAGAACTCTTCCTCACTCAGCTGTGTCTTGCAGGATGGCCTGGCTCTTCCCTGAGCTCTGGGCCCCCAGCTTCTCAGTCTGTTCGGCAAAGCGTTTTCCTGAGTGTGTTTGGAATAACACGAGTCCTGCGTGCTCAGAGCTGTTTTCTGACAGTAGGGATCTGTGGTGAGAACCGTTTGGAAACATTGGGTTAAACATAGTCAAAGACTTCTCTCAACTCTCGGACTTGTCAGAGGTTTGACTCCCCTAGAGGGGGTGTATGCAACGCAGCAGCACCCAGACTTTTTTGGTCTGTGGAATTTTTTATTTACAGAGCATCTCAATAGGACCATTCTGTGAAATTGATTTTGAATAAGGCTCGCATGAGGGCGAGCACTCTGGCCTTGGAGTTAAAGAAAACATGGGCTCTAATTTATATTTGAACCTCACTTGTGTGTTGAACTTCGTCTCTTAACTCTAAATTCTTGGATTCTCATCCATATGGCGGTTCCCTAAGATCACACATGCACACGGACACACCCCCCTGCTGAGAAACCCAGGTAAGTCTACAGGCGGGAGCTCTTCCTTGATGTCCAGCTCTCATCCTCTGTGTTGGACATCACGCAGAGGCTCCATAAATGGGATTTCACTGCAGGGGTGGAGGGGGAGAGACAATTAAAAGGAGTTGTGACATGTTTAATTATTACCACGAATGCCCTAGTCCTGCGTGAACTGGTCAGATGGCCTGTTTGTTCTTAGCGCTTCCCTTTATAGGTTATTCTGAGCATGACTTTGTCTTTGCTTTTTGTTTTAGCCAAAGGCCCAGACTTCTGTCTTTCTTCATTCACCATTTTCAGTGATGTGTGCCTGTTGCCTGTTTACTTTTCTAGCTGTAGGAAGCTAAAGTATCATCTATTAAAATATCATGTTACATTTTATGTCCTAAATTGAGCTCCTATTAGACTTCGGTTTAAACATAGACTCTGAGGTTAGGAGAAGTAGGGAAGTACAGGTTGTAAGTCATGTTTAGGAGAATTTAAGATGTCCTTCTCCTGACCTTTTGGGAGCACACATTCTCCTGGGTTCTGTCCAGCTTTACTCACAACTCCATTGCCTACTGATGTCTCCTCTCTGCTTTATCCCTGTTCTAGTTATCTATTTCTGGAAAGTAATCTCACAGTGTTGTGAGTTAGGAATGGAGCCTGGCACAGCTGGGTGATCTCTTCTGTTCCAGATGGCACTGACAGAGGTCACTCAGTGATACTCAGCTGACAGAGGGGCTGGTCTCTGGTCCGTGCTGGTTTGGTGCTGTACAAGGGTGGCTGGAAGGTGGCCCAGCTGGTTCTGTGAGCTGGAGCACCTCCATGTGGCTTTGCAGCACGGTAGCCTCAAGGTAGTAGGACTTCATACCTGGTTGGCTCAGGGCAGCCGGAGTGAGTGTTCCAGCAAACCAGGTGGAAGCTTGCGTGGCCTTTTATGATCTAGCCTCTAATGTCCAGTGGTGTCCCTTGCGCCATATTCTATTGGTCGGAGCGCTCACAAGCCCACTCAGATTCAGGGGGAGGGACACAGACCCCCTCTCTCAATGAGAAAGATGGAAAAGAACCTGTGGCCCTGTCTGAACACATGTTGGATTTTTTTGTAGGCTTTGGTCCTAAGCCCTCTTCTCCATGTACACGCTTACCCCAGGTGATGTCATTTAGACCCATGGTTTTACAATAGCATCTTTATGCTGTGACTCCCAAATATATACCTCTAGACTGGACCTTTCCCAGAGGTTCAGATTCTAATGTTCTGCTGCCTACCAGATATTCCCACCTGATTCACAGGCATCTCAAACTCAGTACGGTCAGGCAGAGCTCTTTTTTTCCCCCCCCCCCAGAGCTCTTGATTTATACTCTGCAGACTGGTTCCATGCCGAGTTTTCTCCATCTCAGGAAATGCCACCAGCATCCACCCAGTAAGTCAAACATTTCACCCCTCTCCTCTCAACTATGCATCCAGTCCATAAGCAAGTCTTGGCAACTCTCCCCTGCCAAAATATAACTCGGACCCACCTATTCCTCTCCATATTAATTTCCAAGTCCATGCCACCATCATCTTTCCCATGGACTTACTAAAGTAGCTCCTGGAATAATTTTCCAAGGTCCCCATCTACAACCCTCTCCAGTCTGTTCTCCATAGCTACAAGTGATCTTTCAAGTGTAAACTAGATGATGCAGGGCCCCACGTTAAACCCTCAGGTGAGATTCTGTTGCTCTTTGAAGAAAACCGAAGCTCTTTGCTGTGGCCTACAAGGCCTTATATGACCTGGTCTCTGCCCACTTCTCCAAGCTCATCTCCCATAGCTCCCCTCCCCAGTCCAACCACAGGCCTCCTTTCTGCTCTTTCTCCCCTGAGGGCCTTTGCACTTCCATTGCCTCTGCCTGGACAGACCTTCCAGCAATTCCAATAACTAGTTCATTCTTCTTCAAAATTCAGTCCACATATCTCCTCCTCGACCACCTGATTGAAGCACTGTCCCTCTCACGCCATCACTTGGCCCATTTATTTCCTTCTTAGAAAAGATCACAGTCTGTAATTATATCATTTGTTATCATTGTCTCTTTTCCCTTCTAGAATCTAAGAGCCATGAAGTCCAGGGACCAGAACTTTCCCCAGAGCCTACACAGGGACTGGATTGTAATATACTCCATAAAGGCTGATCCTATGCAGGTGGGCAATACGAAAGGACACATGATTCACATGTAAGAGACTGGTCAGAAAATTCTGGTTGAGAATTTCGTATTTGTAGATGTACTTTTTGCCTTGCAAAAGGATTGTTTAAATCGCTCGTTTTTTTCTTCCTCTGACTGGATGTTGAGTAGAAAATGGTTGGGTGAATTAATTCTCTTCCCCAGCTTTTCTATCTATAAAGTGGAACAGCCATAAGTTAATTTTTCTATGTAAAATAACTTATACAGAAATCTAACACAATAGTTTACACGCTCTTTCCACCCCAGGACAGTTCTGAGGTCACACCCAAACCTATTGTGTGGGTTCTCATGGCCTCAGTCAACAAGGGATCCTGAGGTGGGCAGACTGCCCAGGGCACCTCTCAAAAGGGTTGGAAAGATTCTGCAGCAATTCGGAAGAGCTCACATTCTGTTTAAATCCAGCAAATTAGAATTTTTTCCCCTAATTTCTCTTTTGGATGCTACCCTTCCTGTTATCATGTGATCCTCTTCTCATGTGATGGCCTTCATACACTGCATTGGTGCGGTTTCACTGCATGTGAGGAAGCAAACATAGAGAAGGCAGTAGAAAAGAGACCAGATGGATTCTCCTTTATTTTCTTTTTTTTTTCAAAATTAGCTAGTATGTTTACATAAGGAGGGAAAATCTTGGGTTGAGAGGTCTCAAAACAAAACTACATTTCATAAGTGACCAAAAAGACCTAGAGATATATTTGTTTAGGGTTTTATTTATGACAATTGCTAAAAAAACCCAAACATTTCCCTACCTGATTCTTTAGAACTAAGTGAAGAGTAGGTGTGTTTTTAGTATAATCAGAAAGCTTTCTGGAGTCCGTGTCTGGCTCTAATGTCATTGTACTGCTAAGGGCACAGGGATGGAACGTGCCTTTTTCTCTCCAGCTTATTGGAAGAGGGTGGACAAATGTTAAGATGACTGCTTTTGTGCAGTCCCTAGAAAACAGTCAAAGAATTCAAAGAATCTTTTGAAACAGGACTTAGTGGTTCAAGAGGATTACTATGAAATGTTCTGCTCTTCATGCATTCTCAGAAAGCAGAATAAAACTGAACCCAAGCTGGAGACATTTTCATGTGGAGCACATTAGTCTATAATAATGGGACTTCATCTATTTGAGTTCTGTGAGCAAAAATTATTCTGGAGAAGTAACTTTTCCATACAATTAGAAATGCTCAAAAGTGCTTTCAAACTTTTAAAGGTCACTTCCGATGTAAGTGTGCCTAAATATATGACACATTTTCCTTCTCTCTTAAATAGGGCCCCAGTTCTCAGATTTGGCAGGGCGTGGCCTGGACACCAGGAGTTTAAATGCTCCCGGGTGGTTTGAATGGACACTGAGGTGGAGGACCACTGAAGTACAGCAACTGTGAATTAAAGAGCCGCTCTAGAACAACATTTGTGTCTACGCTCCTGAGGATACCTAGCATTCAGGGCTGAAATACCCAGGTGATGACCAACCCCCGAGGGGCGGCCCCTGTTGTAAGACAGTGACCAGGGCTGGGGGCTCGGAGGCTGTGACCCGTAAGGATTCAGGAACAGACTCTGTGCTGTGTATTTGCTGCCGAGTGTGCTCACTCTCCAAGCCTTGATAGCTGAGGTTTTCTGACACCGAAGAACCCTGTGATGAGAAATCGGAGGACTGACTAGTTGTGGTAAGTAAATGCTGGTTCATGCATTTTAAAGCCAAGTGATTTTTTTTTTTTTCTTTTCCATTATGGTTTATCACAGAATATTGGCTATAGTTCCCTGTGCTAGAGTAGGACCTTGTTTACCCATTCTATATATAATAGTTGGCATCTGCTAATCCCAGCCTCCCAATCCATCCTTCCCCCCACCACCCCTCCTCCTTGGCAACCACACGTCTGTTCTCTGTGTCTGTGAGTCTGTTTCTGTTTCAGATAAGTTCATTTGTATCATATTTTAGATTCCACATATAAGTGAGATCATATGGTATTTGTCTTTCTCTTTCTGACATACTTCACTTAGTATGATCATCTCTAGGTCCATCATGTTGCCGCAAATGGCATGATTTTGTTCTTTTTTATGGCTCAGTAATATTCCATTGTAGGTATGTACCACATCTTTATCCATTCATCTGTTGATGGACATTTAGGTTGTTTCCATGTCTTGGCTATTGTAAATAGTGCTGCTGTAAACATAGGGGTGCCTGTATCTTTCTGAATTATAGTTTTGTCTGGATACATGCCCAGGGGTGGGATTGCTGGATCATATGGCAACTATTTTTAGTTTTTTGAGGAACCTCCATACTGTTTTCCATAGTAGCTGCACCAGTTTACATTCCCACCAACAGTGTAGGATGGTTCCGCTTTCTCCACACCTTCTCCAGCATTTGTTATTTGTAGACTTTTTAATGATGGTCATTCTGACTGGTGTGTGACATTTTGATTTGTAGTTTTGATTTGCATTTCTCTAATAATTAGTGATGTTGAGCATCTTTTCATGTGCACGTTGGCCATCTGTATGTTGTCTTTGCAGAAATGTCTATTTAGGTCTTCTGCCCATTTTTGGATTGGGTTGTTTATTTTTTGTTGTTGACTTGTATGAGCTGTTTGTATATTTTGGAAATTAAGCCCTTGTTGGTAACATCATTTGCAAATATTTTCTTCCAGTCCATAGGTTGTCTTTTTGTTGTGTTTATGGTTTCTTTTGCTGTGTAACAGCTTAAGTTCATTTAGGTCCCATTTGTTTATTTTTTGCTTTTATCTCTGTTCTCTCGGGAGAGTGACCTAAGAAAACATTGGTACGATTTATGTCAGAGAATGCTTTACCTATGTTCTCTTCTAGGAGTCTTATGGTGTCGTGTCTTATATTTAAGTCTTTAAGCCATTTTGAGTTTATTTTTGTATATGGGGTGAGGGTGTGTTCTAACTTCATTGACTTACATGCGGCTGTCCAGCTTACCTAACACCACCAAGTGGTCTTTTTATGGGCATCAGGTGAAGCTGGAAGTTCAAGACTGCCTAAGACCTTTCTAATGCCTATTCTTGTTATAGGGAAGTTTATGGCATGAAAACGAAGTTTTAAAAGAAAAGCCATCTCTAGCTGATTTCCCAGGTGAATGTTTAAGTGTCTTTAAAGATGTCTGTACAAATCTACTCAAAGAAACTTTCTGTGCTTCACTGAGAACATGGAATTCAGGAATGTTAGAGCAGTAAGGGACTTCCTCACTTCCGGGATAACCTTGACCTACTTATTGCAGTTAAAAGACAGGAGACGTTCACAAGGGGGACTAATGCTGTATGATAAATAGTGTGTCTTCACTTACTGGGTGTTCTGTTTGAGAGCCATCTTTCTATACATTTTAGAAAACTTATGTACAGATAAATAATTTAAAACTAAGTTATGGTCATGGTCTTTCCTATAAAGAGTTGGTCATCATATCCAAATATAATCTTAGGTCTATGGGAAAGTTAGCTTCACTTTCATCCTCATAGAGGCTCTGGCAGCTCTTCAGTGCCGTGAGACACCAGGGCCGAAGGTGGTTTGGGGTTGTTCGTAGAGAGGACTGGTCTTGGACCCACCGAGAGGCCTCAGATTAGGGAAAAGTGACTCCTTTTGTGAGCTCCAAACAAAGGCCTTCTTTCTTTATGGCCAGTCAATCCTATTAGCGAAGGAGAACACAGTGATTGCAGGTTCACTGTGACTGAAAAAAGAACTAATTTTGCATTGATGACATTCAGATTAGTCATCTTAGTTAAAAAACTCCTTTTCAAAATTCTCTAAAAATGAATGCCTGCTAGTATTTTGGGATCTCTTCAGAAAAAAAAAAATTCCTTAAATTTTATCCCATAAAAACTGTAGTCAAATTTCAGCTCCCGGTGTGCCCTACTTCTAGGACTTTGCTAGAGTCAAGCAGTTGTCTTCAAGACTGGCCGTGAGAATTCTGCCTCCGTGGTGACAGGTAGGAAGCACCGTGTGTGACTCTGGGGGGGCGGGGGGCGGCTCGGTGAGCAGGGTGTGTGTCCTCCTGAGGGAGTCTTCTTTCTTTTCACCTTCCTAATCCTTTCTAGAGAAGACGATGGGCTGAGTGCTTCCGGAGTCAATATTTCCAAAAGCAGCTGAGGCGGCTCCATCTGTACGTAAGTAGCTGTAAGATAGTGAGCGGCTGACGGCAGTCTCGGGGAAGCCCAGCTCTCAGGCCACGGAGGCTGTGTCTCCCCGCTTGAGGTGGCGCACGATGAAAGTCCCCAGGGCCCCCAGGGGGATGCACATGGTAGAGGAGGCCACGAGCAGCCCAATGATGGCCAGTGCATAGGGGGGGTAGTCCTTGGTCACAAGCTGGCCCTGAAGAAGGAAGCTGAGTGTCAGAAGAAAGAACCTCCCGTGCAGAACCTTCTGAGGGCACCACCCCTCCAGGCCTCAGGCCCTCCGGCGGGAGGAAGAGAGCATCTGCGGCCGGGCATCCTTCCACCCGGGGCCGCCCCAGCTCTGCGTGCAGGTCACTAGTGGCTCTGCTGGGCAGACTGACTCCCCCTGTGCATACTCTTTGGAGCTACCTGGAAAGAGCAACCATGAGAATAATCCAAGGCTTATGTTCAAGGCAGCAGCAGGGCACCTAAACGTAAGGGCTACCCTTGCCCAGTGCTGTCCAAATACAGCAGCCACCGGCATAGGTGGCCATTGAGAGCACTGGGAATGTGGCCGGTGATGCGCAAGAAGTGAATTTTAAATTTTGTTTAATTTTAATGAGTTACATTTCAAGAGCCACATGTGGTTATTAGCTTCTGTGTCCAGCAGCACAGCTCTCATCTCACGAGAAGTGTTGATGGACCTCAGGACTTAGTTGGAAGAATGATGGATGTTTCCCTAAATGCAAAACTGATGAGAAACCAGTTGAGGCCCAAAAGCCAGTAAATGCTACGCTACCTTTCCACAAAGGAGCCAGAGGACAGCTAAGTCCAGGGAGCAGGCACTTGGCTGTCAACCAGAGTACGTACGGTTTGTAAACCAAAATGCCACACGGAGTGTGGCCGCGGGAACCAGCCCACAGATTTCTGTTGCTCATCTGTTGTTACTCTGTGTTCTGTGTGATGAGTACAGGAATTGGGAGGAAACATAAATGATTTTAGCAGTTTGACAGCATAATCCTTTGTCTGCTGAATCTGATACATATTGGGTGCTTGTATTTGCTCTACGTTTTTTTTAAGGAATTCACTGTTTGTTAATTGCATTTTCCAAAAGTATCAGGCTGCATGGCCTGGAGGAAAAACCCTGCTCCTCCACTGCGGGGTGGGAAGCCCTGCTCGGCACCACTGCCAGAACCAGACGCAGGGGCGCCTTCCCAGCCGCAGTGCAGCGTGGAGTGTGTGGATGGAGCACGGGCCCTGTGCACCCTGTCTGCACACTCCACACACACCATATGCTAAGGGGCAGCATCTTCTACCCACAGGGAAAGAAATCCAAATTGGTCAGTTGTATTACTTTCCTTAAAAAGTAAATCTTTTTTATGAGAGTGTGTCTGTGCAGGGACAGCCAAGGCTGACCCTCAGGCCCCGTGCAGTGATACGGCTGTCCAGGTTGTTAAAACACTGATGTGCTGCCCTCTGCTGGGTGAGCAGATGCAGCCCAGCCTCCTGAGTGCCCCCTCAGTCCCCCGTTCTGTCCTAGCAACTCCAGTGTAAACGCCAGTCCCTGCCCCGCCCAGCTCCTCAGGGGCCCTGCCCTCCAGCCTTGCTTGGCCTTTCCTGAGTGGCCTCAGTGGACAGAGGCCACCAGGAAGTTCTGGACGGAATCTCACTCTCTTCACTGCAGCCCATGTTGAAAAACTCACAGCCCAGCTCTGCTGTCCTGGGCTGAGTATTTTTACATACCTGGGTGATGTTTCCATGTTGTGACAAATAACCTACCCCCACCCTGGAGAGAGTTCCTTGGTTTCAGCAAACTAGAGGCCCGTGCTCGCTCACGAGCCTGGGGCCCGAGATAGCTACCTGGGAGGCGTCCCAGGCTTGGTACTGCAGGGTCCCCGTGATGATGTAGTCACTCAGGTAGAAGACGAAGAGGCTGATGATGAGCAGCGGGCTCACGCCGCCCCACATGGCCTTCCAGTACCAGTTCAGAGCGTGTCCAGTCATAGCCTTCAGGTCGCTTTCGAATCTGTTTGGAGGTGGGAGAGAAACCTTGGGTTACCCATGCTGTTGCAGCCAGGCAGTCCAGGCCACACCTCCCCGTCTGCTCAGGGAGAGTCTGTGCTGGGCGCCACTGATGTTTGAACACGACCACTGGGCCGTCTCTGATTCCTTCTGGGGGTCCTGGGGGCAGGGAGGGGAGAAGGGCTGAGGCCGCCGCAGAGGGGGCAAAGCAACCACCCATAGGTGAGTGGACATGAGAGGCCATCCTCCTGGTGCTGGCCTGCAGCTGGAGGCAGCTGCTGTACACCAGAGGGCAGCGCCCAGCGACAGTGGGAACAGAGGGCCTGGCGGGGCGCCTGTGAAGCCAGTCCTCAACACCAGGGGACCCCCGAGGGCAGCCCTGCTCCACCCCTCCCACCCTGCTGTCTGTCAGCAACTCTCCTTCCCCCTAGAAACGCCCCCAGAGGGGAATCGCTTTTGTCCCCTGAAACCAGAGCAGGTTTTCTGGGGCAGAGGGAGGCAGGACCAAACCTGAAGGAAACGGAAGCACCTTGGCCCTGACCCGTTGGAGCTGGCACGGAGCGCTGCTTCCCAAGTGTAGCTGCCTGCAGCCCACCATTGTGATTTCCATCGTCTGTGGGCTTTTTTTTTTTTAATTGACTCTTTTACCTGAATTTAGCAATAGCATGACAATATCTGTTTTACCATGGATTGGATAGGCTAATCATATATTTTTCTGGGACACGCACACACACAAATGAGTATGGAAAGTATCTCAGCACTTTGGGAAATGCTGACCCAGCCACCTCCCCATTTCCCAGGGGAGGGGACTGAGGTCCAGGGCTGTGGTGTGACTTGCCTGAGGGCACCCAGCTAGTGGCCGACCCAGGCCCAGCATCCGGATTGGTGTCTTACCTCCAGTCCAGGGCCTTTGAAACTGCTCCCCACGGCGGAAGTGGCAGCCATAGGGGAGGAGAGGGGGCCGGGTGAGACTGTCACAGCGGGAACCACAGCCCCTGCCTCTCCTGGACCCTGCGGCGTGTCCATCACCACCTGCCCCCCTGCTGCCACTGACCTAGCAGGACCCTGGGCTGTAGACCACAAAGAAAGACCCACATGCATAATGTGAACACCTGGGATTCTCGAAACTACATGTGGCAGAAAGTGTTGTGAGGCATGACCTTCATGGGTGGGTTTCCGGGGCAGTTGGCAGGGGCAGGGCCTTCTTACCGCCTCAGTCCGTACAGGTAACACACGGCGACCGTCTCCACCAGGACAATGAGCAGCAGGGACAGCGTGGCAGCGTAGTCGTTGAAGATGTCGAACCAGTAGTTGCCGGCCTCCATGGTGAACACCAAGCCGATGGCACAGTTGACGAGGCACACCAGACCTAGGAACACAAGGCCACCTGCCTGAGACCCCGGCCTGTGCACCCAGCTTTCTGTGGGGCCCAAGAGCCATGGACCCTGAGGAGGCGCTGGCCATTCGGTTCATCCGCATGGGCTGTGGGAGCCGTCATGGAGCGGCGCCTCTGCGTGTGTGTGCCACATGTGTGTGTTGGGGAGCATGGGGCAAAGGTGTTGCGAGGAGTGCCAGCAGGACTTCCTGCTGTTAATTCATGGAGCTGTCCAGTAGCGGGGAATCAAACTCGGTGGAAAAGAGAAACTTGTAGGCGTTGCTGTCTAGGGGAATCTCACCCAGGCTATGGGTCTGGTGACTGTTTATCCCAGCAACTCAGCCACTGAGCTCATGGGAAGTGAATCAGGGGAGGAGATTTGAGCTGCAGGGCACCCCTTACGGGACCCCCTAGAGAGGATTCACATCTGACCAGAGAGAGGAGTAGGGAGGGGAAGAGAAGAAACGAATGCTTACCCAGCTGCCACTACACCCCAGGCACTTGCCATGCAGTGGAGCCTTTAGCCTCTGGGGCAGGTTATCAGGAGCCCCCCTTCTGTAGAGGGGGAAGCCAAGGCTCAGAGATGTCGGGTAACTTTCCCAACATCCCACAGCACAGAAAGAAAACAAGTTGGAATTCAGACACAGGCCCTTCTGTCTCCAGAACCGAAGCTCTGGCCCCAGTCTCTGCTGCCTCCCTTGGGCACCCCACAAAGTATTAGACTCTAAAGCTCCCACCTGCCCTTTCCCTGGCCACACCCTATACCACCAGCCAGTGAGCCCCACCGCTGTCCTGAGGGGGACACAAGGAGAACAGGCTCTGTGCCGGAGGGGAGGCTCACATAATGCTGGCTCCTGAGCGCAGGGAGGCTAAGCACTAGAGGGCTCTGGTGGGAGCTGGGTTTGATGTGGGCTGGGACGAGGGGTTCCGGATGTGGAGGTGAGGAGTCACGGTTCTCCGGACACTGCCAGGTTGCACTGGAGCAGATGGGTGGTGGAGTGAAACGGAGAGGCATGCTTGGATAAACAGGTTCTTTCCCTCACAAGGCAAAGGTCTGCCAGCTGCAGAAGGGGTAGATGAATTGTGCTGTATGGTCTTAGGCTGGATTATTACACGGACGGTAAAGAGGATGGGGATGGGGGCATACTGACGGGGCAGGAGCAGGGAGGGGCTCTCTGGTGTGAGAAATGTATGTGTTGTCGTTATGCTTCAGTCAACACAAACAAAGACAAAAGCAGGTTCTCTGCTAGCCTGGAGAGCTTTGAGGGCCATGTTGGGGAGTTTGGCCTTTGCCAAGGTTGGGGTGACCACTTCACTTCCCTGTGATGTGGAGAACCAGATGCATGGGGGTGAATCACGTGTACCAGGTCCCAGATTGCCCGGGAGGAGACAGCCATGGCAGGACCCCTGTGAGGTTGCTGCAGCCTCTCGGTAAGCCCATGGCCCCTGAGGAAACGCCTCCCTCTGCTCACCTCCCCGAGCCCCACCACCTTCGCTGGCCCACTCACCTGAGATTGCCTCCTTGGGCAGGTAGCTGGAGATGACCTTGCTGTCGGTCAGAGGGGTGAGGATGGCGGCCGTGTTCCCCAGCATGCTTCCAATGCCCAGCATCAGCAGCATGAAGAAGTAGAGCACCGACCACAGCTGGGACACCTCCATGTTTTTAATGGCCTCTGTGTAGACGATGAAAGCCAGGCCGGTGCCCTGGACAGCCTGCCCACAGGATGAAGACACCAGTTACACACCCGGGGGACTTAGGACTCCTTAAACACACCCAGTGCTAAGCTCCTTGGGGAACCTGAGAATCAGCCACGAGAAGCCGCATTGTGAGGTTGGATCTTCCATCTGCACTCAGGCTGAGCTGGGCTGGATAGAAATGTGAGCTGTCAGGGGCCCTTGTTTGCAAAGTGTGAGGAGACATCTGAGTCAACTCGGAACACCGAGTTCCTCTCTCCTGCCCCAACTCACATCATTCTGGATAAAATATAGTAAAATAATGGTTGGATAATTTCTGCTTCCTGTATCATGACTGACTGGGTGTTCTGGGAGCTGAGATAGTGGAGCCACAGCTACAGGAGCCAGAATGGTGGGGAGCTGGCCTGGCCGGCAGGCAACCAAGTGGGCAGGGCTGCTCAGTGGCCGGATGCCCGCGGCGGTAATGCTGTTGTAGGGAAACTGAACTGTGGAAATAGAGCCTCAACTCCTGGTTGAAAGGGCTCATGGCGGGGGGCGGGGAGCACCCGCTGGCTGCCAGTAGCAGAAGCAGCAGAAGCAGACACTGCGGAAAGCTTCCATTGCAGGTCTGAATTGGGTTACCTGCAAGACCACCAGAGATGATCAAGCAGTGAGCTTGCAACCCGAGATTTATACACTGACCAGAAAACCTGCCACTATGAGTGAAGAGTCAGCAGGAATAAGAACTAAGATTTCAGCACCCTTCCCCTGGAATGGCAGATGTTGGATTGTCAGATTCAAAATATAGGTCAGCTCAACAGCATACCGATGGGGACAATGGTATTCATCCGCCCTGGGTGCAGACCATAAGGGAGTGATCACTTGCAGAGAATTTAGAAACAACAACAGAACCTACTAAAGGTGGCCTGCTTTTTATTACCTTGAGCCAACAGTGCTAAACAGTGTCACTGATAATACATGCCCCCAGAAGAGAGCTGGGATGCAATAAAGGTAAACAAAATAGCAAGCATGCAGGTCAATACAGACACTGTTGTATAAAATAACAATAGCATCCAATTTATCAGTTTAAAAAGAATTAGGGGGCTTCCCTGGTGGCGCAGTGGTTAAGAATCTGCCTGCCAATGCAGGGGACACGGGTTCGAGCCCTGGTCTGGGAAGATCCCACAAGCCACAGAGCAACTATGCCCGTGCGCCACAACTACTGAGCCCTCGTGCCTAGAGCCCGTGCTCTGCAACAATAAAAGCCACTGCAATGAAAAGCCTGGCCCTCACACCGCAGAGGAGAGTAGCCCCCACTCACCGCAACCCCGCACACAGCATCGAAGACCCAATGCAGCCAAAAAAAAAAAAAAAAAAATCTGTTAACCTTTAAAAAAATAAAAAGAATTGGACATAAAAGGTATTTACAACAGGAGGGGTGGGTGAAAGTGTCTGAAAGTCCTTGTACTGAACTCAAGGTATAGTTTAACTTTAGACTTTGTTAAATATTCATGGAAAATTCAAGTGGAAAAAAGTCTGAATAAATCAATAACCACACAATTCTTGGGCACTGAGCCAAACTCAAAAATAAGTGAGGAAAATTCCCAGGTGCCAAAAACAAAAAGGAAATTTGAACTGAGAGCAGGAACACAAGCAGGCCTCAGAAGTCATCTGAACAGGATCCAGGCCTTAAAGGCAGGGGCTGAGGTCTGGGGATCTGCTGACACCCTGGTAGGGAGGGTCGTGCCACAGGTCAGTGTAAGCAGGGAGGAAGGAGTAACAAAGTGTTGCCTCATCCATGAAATGACCTGGAATGGCTCCACCTATGAAATAAAGGGGCCAAAAAAACTCCAGGGTACCTTACTGGCAAGCAGAGCTATGGGGCTTTACTGTTCCCTCTTCTTGAAAGGCATTCTCTAGAGACACTTTCTAGAGGCAGTCTCTAGAAGTATTTACATTAAATATAAGAATTAGACAAACATGCCCACTCTCATTTGCACTTCCACTGTGCTAGAAAAAAATTCCTAGGATCCGCAGGTGCCATAAGAGTTACACAGAAAAGTAAAGCAAATATATAGACAAATATGAGAATAAGAGAATTCATCAAGGTTGCTAGATAAAAGACCAACACAAAAACTGTTAGCTTTCTTTTGCAACGAAAACCAGCAATGGTAGAAATTGGGAAATGAATGACACTATTTACAATAGGAACAAAACAATAAGGTTCATAGACATAAAGGTAATCAAAGATCTGCCAGGATTTCGTGGAGAAAATTAGTTGCAGAATATAAAAGAAGACTTCAGTGAATGATGAGAAAAAGCCTGTTCCTAAATCAGAAGTCACAGTTGAAAAAATATTGATTGTTCCCAAATTATATTATAGTCAGTGCAATTCTAATAAAAGTTAAAGGGATTTCCCACCCCCCAGTGGAACTTGTCAAATTGACCTGAAAACTAATGTGAAAAATAAAGGTCCTAGGGACTTCCCTGGTGGCACAGGGGATAAGACTCCACACTCCCAATGCATGGGGCCTGGGTTCTATCCCTGGTCAGGGAACTAGATCCCACATGCATGCCACAACCAAGAAGCACGTGAGCCTTAACTAAGGAGCCCACGTGCTGCAACTAAGGAGCCTGCCTGCTTCAACTAAGAGCTGGTGCAACCAAATAAATATTAAAAAAAAAAAAGTCCTAGAATAATGTTGCTAAAATGGCCACACTACGCAAAGCAATCTACAGATTTAATGAGATCCTTATCAAATTATGCATGGCATTTTTCACAGACCAGAACAAATAATCCTTTATATGGAACCAAAAAAGACCCAGAATTGCGAAAGCAATCTGAGGAAAAAGAACACAGCAGGAGACATAACCCTCCCAGACTTCAGAAAATACTAAGCTACAGTAAAGAAAACTGTCATGGTCACGAAAACAGACATATGGATCAATGGAACAGAATAGAGAGGTCAGAAATAAACCTACACACCTATGGTCAATTAATCTTCAACAAAGAAAGCAAGAATATACAATGTAGAAAAGACAGTCTTTTCAGCAAGTAGCATTGGAAGCTGAACAGCCGCAAATAAAGTTAGAATACACCCTCACACCATACACAAAAATAAGCTCAAGAAGGATTAAAGTCTTAAATACAAGATATGACACCATAAAACCCCAGAAGAGAACATAGGCAAAACATTCTCTGACATAAATCATACTGTTTTCTTAGGTCAGACTCTAGGCAACAGAAATAAAAGCAAACCTACCAATGGACCCAATCAAACATAAAGCTTTTGCACATCGAAGGAAACCATGAACAAAAAGACAACTACGGACTAGGAGAAAATATTTCAAAATGATGCAACCTACAAGGGCTAAATTTCAAAAATATACCAACAGCATGTACAACTCAACAATAAATCAACCCAATCAAAAAAATGGAAAAAAGACCTAAAACAACACTTCTCCAAAAAATATATATATATGGCCAAAAGGCACAAGGAAAGAGTTCAACATATATAATTATGACACAAATACAAATCAAAACTACAACAAGTTGTCACCTCACAGCAGTAGGAAAGACAATCAGCCTGGTCAAAAAAACCCAAAAAGTCTACATACAATAAATAGGGGACAGTGTCTGGAGAACAAGGAACCCCTGTTAGCGGGAAGGTAAATTGGTAACAGCACAATGGACAGCAGTAGGGAAGGTCCTTAAATATTGAAAAATAGAGCTCCCATAAGGTCCAGCAATGCCACTCCTGGGCAAATATCTGGAGAAAACCATCCTTCGAATACACACATGGACCCCAACAGTCGTTGAGGTAAGATTTACAATAGCCGAGGCATCGAAACTACCGAAATGTCCATCGAGTTGAATGAATGGATAAAGAAAACGCCATACGTGTCACAGTGGACTATTAGCGAGAAAACAGAACAAAATCATGCCATTTGCAGCAACGTGGATCAGGAGGTGATCTAACTAAGTACAATAAGTCAGAGTAAGACAAATATATGATATCACTTACAGGTGGAATCTAAAAAAGGATACAGATGAACTAATTGACAAAACAAAAACAGACTCATAGCCTTAGATAAGTAATTTAGAATTACCAAAGGGGGAAGTTGCAGAGGGGGGAGAGAGAAATTAGGAGGTTGGGATTAATACATACACACTAATATATATGTATATATATAATTATAAAATAGATAATCAATGAGCACCTACTGGAGAGCACAGGGACCTCTACTCAACACTCAGTAATAACCTATGTGGGAAAAGAATCCGAAAGAGAACAGGTTCTTGTATATGTATAACTGAATCAAGCTGCTGTAAAACTCAAACACAGCATTGTAAATCAACCATACTCTAATAGAAAATAAAAAATAAATTAAAAAAAAAAATGCAGACTATATTGCCCTGAGGCCTCGGTGACCAGGACTGGTGTGACATTCTTGGAGCCTGAGCAGGCTTGGGATCCAAGGCTGGGCTGTCATGGGGCTGAGGGAGCTGGGGAGGATGTGCCAGCAAACGAGCCCCCCCCCCCCCTTGTATCTGTGGTGCCTGGTTCCCTCTGCATGGGACCACAATCTCTGGATCCAGACGGGTCCTCCTACTGCTGAAGCAAGCCTAGTGCACCCAAAAGATGGTGGACCCGCTGGGAGGGAAGAGCTGTGAAAAGACACCGGATCTCCACAGCTCCTGCTGGTGGTGTTCCCACCTCCAGCCTCCTTCCTTAGAGACGCCCCACCTACGAACCACAGCACCATCAGCATAGCACTACTGTAGGGATTGGGAATCAGTCTGCAGGGTGAGGGGGGTGGGAAGTATCCAGACACAGGCCCTTGGGGTTTTCTTCGGGCATTTTCCATGTAATTTACAACCCAGAACATGGCTTTCTCTAAGCCAGTGGTTGCCCGAGTTACCAGAGTGGGGGCATGAAGAAATGCTGCCGCCTTGTGGCCGCTTCTCATAACAACATCCTTAAAACGCTGCTCATGGTCACTTAACACTCACAAGGCCTGCCGGGCACTAAATGATCACTGCTCTCAAGAAATGTCCTGTTGTAGGTAACGGAAAAAGAATTCAAAACAGGGCCGACTTTCAAGAAAACAATTTCAAGAGATTAACTTTACTCACCCTGTTGTGTTTTTTTGTTTGTTTGTTTTAAAGCACGTGAAAAGATGTTCAACGTCGCCAACGAGTAGAAAAATGGAAATCAAAATGACAACGAGTTATCCCCTGGCACCAATCATCAAAAATTCTCCAAAGAATAAATGCAGCAGAGGACGTGGAGAAAGGGGAACCCAACAATGCTGTTGGGAGGAAGGTAAATTGGTAATACCCACAATGAAGAGCAGTAGGGAAGGTCCTTAAAAATTGAAAAATAGAGCTCCCATAAGATCCAGCAATCCCACTCCTGGGCAAATATCCAGAGAAAACCATCCTTCGAGTACACACATGCACCCCAGTGGTCATTGCAGTAAGATTTACGATAGCTGAGGCATCAAAACTACCGAAAATCCACCGAGATGAATGAATGGATAAACAAGATGTGCTACATATACACAGTGGACTATTAGCCAGAAAACACAATGAAATCATGCCATTTGCAGCAACATGGATGGATCAGGAGATGATCTCACTAGGTCCAGTAACTCAGACACAGTAATACAAATATGATATCACTTACACCTGGAATCTAAAAACAGATACAAATGAAATAATTGACAAAACAAAAACAGACTCACAGCCTTAGAAAAGAAATTTAGAGTTGCCAAAGGGGGAAGTTGCAGAGGGGGGAGAGAGAAATTAGGAGGTTGGGATTAACACATACACACTAATATATATATACATATATATGTATGTATAAAAATAGATAACCAATGAGGACCTACTGGAGAGCACAGGGACCTCTACTCAACACTCAGTAATAACCTATGTGGGAAAAGAATCTGAAAGAGAACAGGTACATGTATAACTAAATCAAGCTGCTGTAAAACTCAAACACAGCATTGTAAGTCAACCATACTCCAACAGAAAGTAAAAATTAAATTTAAAAAAAAAAAGAGGAAAAAAATGCCTACTATATTGCCCTGAGGCCTTGGTGACTTGGGCTGGTGTCACATCCCTGGAGCCTGAGCAGGATTGGGTCCCAAGGCTGGAGTATGCTGGGGCTGAGGGAGCTGGGTGGGAGGATGTGCCGGCAAAAGAGCCCCCCCTGGGACCTGTAGTGCCTGGTCCCCTCTGCATGGGACTACAATCTCCAGATCCAGGCAGGTCCTCCTACAGCTGAAGCAAGTCTAGTGCACCCAAAGGACGGTGGACCCTCCTGGGTAGGAAGAGCTTTGAAAAGTCACCTAGTCTTCATGGGTTTGGTGGTGGGGTTCCCACCTCTAGCCTCGTTCCTTAGAGGTGCCCCCCCTACGTACCACAGCACCATCTGCATAGCACTTTTGCAGGGGTTGGGGATCAGTCTGTGGGGTGAGGGGATGAAGTAACGAGATGAGACGTAAGCCCTCGGGGTTTTCTTCGGGCATTTTCCATGTAATTTACAACCCAGGAATACGACTTTCTCTAAGGCTCTGGTTGCCGGAGTTACCAGAGTGAGGCATGAAGAAATGCTGCCGCCTTGTGGCCGTTTCTCATAACATCCTTAAAAGGGGGCTTATGGGCACTTAATATTCGCAGGGCCTGCTGGGCAGTAAATGACCCCTGGTCTAAAGAAATATCCTGTTGTAGGTAACAGAAAAAGAATTCAAAACAGGGCCGACTTTCAAGAAGCCAATTTCAAGAGTTTAGCTTTACTCACACTGTTTAAAAAAAAAAAAAAAGCACAGGGATAGATATTCAACATCGCTAATTATTAGAGAAATGCAAATCAAAACTTGGACAAGGTATTATCTCGCACCAGTCAGAATGGCCATCAGCAAACGTCCACAAAGCATAAATGCAGAATAGGGTGTGGAGAAAAGGGAAGCTGCCTACACGCTGCTGGAGGGAATGGAAATTTGTGACAGCCACTATGGCGAACAATCTGCAGCTTCTTTAAAAAACTAAAAATAGAGCTACCATACGATCCTGCAATCCCAGTCATGGGCGTAATCCCAGAGAACACCATCATTCGGAAAGACACATGCACCCCAGCCTTTGTTGCAGCACTGTTTACAACAGCCAAGACATGGAAGCAACCAAAATGTCCATTGACAGAGGAATGGATAGAAAAGATGTGGTGACTATATACGATGGAATATTACTCAGCCATAAAAAATGAAATAGTGCCATTTGCAGCAACAAGGATGGACCTAGAGATGATCATACTAAATGAAGTAAGTCAGACAGATAACGACAAATATCATGACATAATTTACAGGTGGAATCTGAAAATTGATACAAATGTACCAATTTACAAAACAGAAAGACTCTCAGATTTAGAAAAGAAACTTACAGTTACCAAACGGGAAAAGTGGGGTGGAGGAGGTATAACTTGGGAGGTTGGGATTAACATATACACACTAATATATATAAAAGAGATACCAACAAAGACCTACTCTATAGCACAGGGAATTCTACTCAACACCCTTTAATAACGTATAGGGGAAAAGAATCTGAAAAAGAATAGATCTATGTCTATGTATAACTGAATCAGGTTGCTGGATGTCTAAAACAAACACAAGAGTGTATATCAACTATACTCCAATATAAAATAAAATTAAATTCAACAAAGTTTGAAAAACTAAAGTATGACAGAAATGAACTTATCTATGAAAGAACAAAAGACATACATAGAGAATAGACTTGTGGTTGCCTAGGGGGCTGGGGGGAGGGTTTGATTGGGGGTTTCGGACCTGCAGATGGAAACTATACATATAGAATGGATAAACCAGAAGGTAGTATTCTACAGCACAGGGAACTATGTTCAATATCCTGTAATACCCCATAACGGAAAAGAATATGAAAAAGAATATATACGTATAACTGACTCACTTTGATGTATATAAGAAAGTAACACAATACTTCAATTGTTAAAAAAAAAAAAAAAGTTGCCAGCATAGCAAATATAATTCTGTAAAATATAAATAAAGGTGATTTTAGTAGCAAAAGTTTTGTGGAAAAACCCAAATGTCTATCAGTAAGGGAATCCATAGGGAATTCCCTGGTTGTCCAGTGGTTAGGACTCTGGGCTTCCACTGCCGCTGGCCTGGGTCCAGTAAACTGTAGGATATTTGAATGATGGAATAAAGTGTAGCTCTTACAATGAATGAATGGGAGTCCATATGTATCACCAGAGACAAGTCTCAAAAATGAAATGTTGAATGAGAAAGATATCTCCCAGGACCTCTTATTTCTAGTTAAAAACTGTGAAGCAAAACAACAATATAACTCATAAATATATACGGGTAATAAGGACGTCAAAATGAAGGTTCTGGCCTCTGGGGAGTAGTGAAAGCTTTGCAGACAGTAACAAAGGGGATTTTACCTTTATCTCTGAAATGTTTTCTTTTACATCAAAAAAATCTGAGCCCAAAATGACAAAATATTTACAATTTTTCATTCTGAGAGATGGATAGATGTGTGTTTGTTATATTATTCTTAATACTTTCCTCTATTTTTAAATTTTAAAAAGAGAAAATTTAAAGGAAGAAAGGACACAGGGAACCCAAAGGAACTGTGTAGAGACTGGGATTCCCGTGCAGCACTTGGGGAGACTAGTGGGCAGAGTTCTCGTCCTCTAAGAGGCACAAGGAAGATATATATATATATATATATATATATATATATATATATATATATATATAGTTGTTGTTGTTTTGGTTTTTTTGTTTGTTTGTTTTCACACCACGCACAGCATGTGGGATCTTAGTTCCCCGACCAGGGATCAAACCCGTGGCCCCTGCATTGAAAGCGTGGAGTCTTAACCACTGGACCGCCAGGGAAGTCCCGAGTTTTCCCTGATTTTCACGGGATGTGCATACCCCTCAAGTTGCACTTTCTCTAGAGCAGCTCCCAGAGGGCCCTGTGAAGCGTGTGGGGAGAAGCAAGCCGAGAAACCTTACCGTTTCCAGCTCCGATTCCAAGCTGCAGTTTTTAATCTGTGGGAACACCTCGCTGTACTTGCTGGGGTAGGCAGATGCCAGGTAACTTTTCACCTCCTCCAGGTTGCTGACTGTCAAAAAGCCATCTTCAAGGTCGAAAGAATTGGTCAGCAGCAGAATCACCCTGCAGAGCAGAGCAGCTGATTGACCTTTGCTGATTACAAAGGCCGCTGTCACCAAACCCTCTGCCTCTTCTGATTAGGTGAGGTCGCTCCAACAAAGGGAATCTGTTGACTGGTGAGCTTTTCAAGGGCAGGGTGATTGTGAACGGCTTTGAAGAAGCCTCAGATAGGAACAGTGATGATCAAAGGAACCAAACCCACGCAGCTGGGCTATTTTAACCTCTGGACCAACACTGTCTGACAGAACTTCCTGTGATGATTGGAATGTTCTCCATCAGTGCTGTCCAATATGGTACCCACTAGCCACATGTGGCAACTGAGTACTCGAATGAGGCTAGTGCAACTGAGGAACTGATTTAAAAGAATTTACATTGAAATGGAAACCAATTTAAATCAAAATTTAAATCAATTTAAAATTTTAGTTAATTTTTTTAAACTTATTTTATTTTTGGCTGCACTGGGTCTTCATTGCTCCACGCGGGCTTTCTCTAGTTGCGGTGCGCGGGCTTCTCATTGCAGTGGCTTCTCTTGTTGCGGTGCATGGGCTCTAGGTGCACGGGCTTCAGTAGTTGTGGCTCACGGGCTCAGTAGTTGTGGCTCATGGGCTTTAGATTGCAGGCTCAGTAGTTGTGGCGCACGGGCTTAGTTGCTCCGTGGCATTTGGGGTCTTCCCGGACCAGGGCTCGAACCCGTGTCCCCTGCATTGGCAGGCGGATTCTCAACCACTGCACCACCAGGGAAGTCCCCCAAATTTTAGTTAATTTTAAATCAATTTACATTTCAATGTTTACACTAGCCCCTTGTGGCTAGTGACTACTGTATTGTACAGCACACCTTCTGGATGATGTTTCTTATATTTTGGGTAAGGGGCAGCAGAAAGTAGATCCTGCAATCTCCATGACTCAGCTGGAGAGCTCTTGGTTACTTCTGAGGTGGGGAAATGGGGCAGAAGAAACTAAGGTTTATCTGTTGAATGCCCTATTGGTGCTAAGTGCTTTGCATACACAAAACTGCCCTCATCCCTTCAGGCAGACGCCGACTTGCCTCATGCTCATCAGCTGCTGGTGGTTCTGATTTGAACCCTGGATTGAGGACAGCAAAGCCTGTGCCCTTTGCCCCACACCCCTTGAATTCTGGTGCCTGCCTCCTCCCAGGGACCCTTTCAGCTCGGGCCTTTGGAGGTTCACTGCCCCCCCCCTTGAGGCCTGGGGCCCACCGTATGGCCCAGGCTTACTTGTTCAAGCAGCTTTCGTAGTTGAAGGTGGCCTTGAAGCCATAGATGGAGAAGGTGACGACGCTGGCAAAGATGGAGGTGGAGCTGTTGATGATGGACACGATGACGGTGTGCTTCTGGCAGTCGTTGGAGGGCTCGTTGTAGCTGGCGAAGGCGATGAGGCTGCCGAACCCCAAGCCGAGCGAGAAGAAGATCTGGGTGGCTGCGTTGATCCAGGCCTTGGGGTTGGCCAGCTGCTCCATCTGGAAAGCCAGCAGGGACAGCGCTGGAAAGCCCCGGGTGGGAATCCCAGGCTCTCAGATCAGCAGGGGGCAGGAGGCCCGGAGAGGGGAAGGAACTTGCCCGTGGCACACAGCCAGCCAGAGGCAGGCCTGGGCCCCGAACCCAGCTCTCCTGGCCCCATGCGTGCCCAGCCCGGTCCTCAGCAGATAAAACGCATCCTCATGTCCTACCCTCCACTGCCTCTTACCCACAGGAGGTGTGCAAATGAAAAGTGTAGGGTAAAATAACTTTTAAAGGTATTGAGCCCCTGATCCATGACCCAGGCACTGCACGGGCCTGGGCCTCCAGAAATGGCGGTGCTGGTGTCTAGGTCTGGGTTGTACCCCAGCACTAATATTAGGGGGCATTTGGAAGGTGATGGTGGCACTAATGGGGGGGCGCTGCCAAAGTCATTTTGTTTCCAGGGACCAGATTTGCTAAATGAATAACTTGTCCTGCCCCAAAGGCAATGGTGGCCTCCCTTGATTAGCATCAGCTATGGGGTGACTGGGGGGCGGGGTGCCTGGGACCGGATCACGGAGAGCCCTGCGGAGTATGGAGGCACCCCTGTCAGGAGCTGGGTGCATGGAGGTGCGAGCAGGAGGGTGAGCTGACTGGCGTGACGCTCCTGGTAAACAACTTGGTCCACAGGCTGGAGGGAGGGTTTGGGGTGAGACTGGGGTGAAGGCCAGATGTGGGGCTGGGGTAGCAGTCGGTTGGGGGCAGTGAGGACGAAGAGGATGGTGGACGGAAGACTTAATGCCCCAGAATTAGCAGGGCATAGGGACTGCCTGTCTGAGGACGGACTCCACGCCCCTCCACTGCCTGGCGGGCTCACACCCACCTTCCCCGGGTCCACTACTGTTCCCCCCACCCTTGGTCTTCCCCCTTCCACCCATCCTGGAAGGTGGCAGGATGCATGGGGGTGCCCTCGGGACCCCTCCCCTCCAGCCCATACCTTGGGAGTGAACATGTATGCCAGGCCGTTGGTGGCTCCGTGGAGCGTGAGGCCCCTGACCAGGTAGATCATGAGCACGCAGTAGGGCAGCAACGCAGTGAAGTACACCACCTGCGGGCACCAGAGGGCAGAGTCAGCCTCCTGGAGATGCAGTGACTACAGGGCCCTTTTGCCCAGGGCAGACCCGCCGTCCCCCCGAAACACCATGGCACTGTCTTGGCTGTTCGGGCTACTGATAGCTGGAAAGGTATCGAGATTCTTGGTCAGGCACAGGTTCCGAGTTTGGGAAACTGGGTGGTGGGATGTGGATGCCCACGTGTGTGACCACCAGGAAATCTCTTATTTAGTGGAGAAGAGGGAACAGGTCCTAGAGACCTCTGTCCTCCACCCTCCCTTCAACCCGAACTTCTTCCAGAAAGGATTTGAGGCAGCCCACAAAAATACATAATCACATCAATATTTTAAAGCTGCTAGATAAAGATATCTGTGTAAAAAGAAAATGTGGGCAATCCAGTAAGATAAGCCCAAAGAAAAGAGCAGCCCACAGAATAGGTGTGTGAGGTGCTACCCAGTTTCTGAGCCAGATTGATCTCTGAGCTTCCTCGTGGCCCAAGCAAAGCAGGAAGCACAATCGCTTACAAGATTTATATTGTCTCTGAAAGGAAAAAAAAAAGTCCAAGAGGTTGGAGGAATGTCAGGTATCCCCAGGACTGGGGCCTGAGAGAAGCTTAGCCATGGGTGCCATAAAGGAAAAGTCTTGACACTGGTGTCCCTATAATAAATACAATAGAAATTCAGTGATTTTTTTATGAAAGGCCTCACTTCCAGAGGCTTTAAAATTGCACATCAATGGAATTTTTTGTGAACCAAAACCATTCCCTGCTGACATACGTCATGGGTTCAGTAATGTTTTATCTTTGGTTTTCATGGTGGATTTAGAAGTAGCCTCTCATATTCTGGGTAATTTTAACTTTTACAAAGCCTTACAATAGGGACCTTCAAGTGCATGGATGCCCATCTAGGACTGGAATTTTTTTTCTGTATATCAACTCGTATGTGCACAAGAGCCCCATACATAAAGCAATGAAATACTTTGCAAGTTTTTTTGTTTGTTTTTGGTGAGAGCAGTTCCCTTAATGTTTACATCCTCCTATGAGAAATATAGCTGGTGACCCAAGTCCAGATGAGCCTGAGTTGCACCTGGCCCTCCATTCCCACTGAGGTGTGGCACCCATCTTCCCATACATTTCCAAGGCCACCAGAGTGGTGCTCTGTCCCCTCTCACCCTGGGAATGGCAGGCAGAAGCGGGGTGTGTCTTCTATGATTGCTTCTTAACTGAAAACACTGAACTTGAGATGAGTAATAAATCCACCTGAGATTACAAGAAGACAAACCAGGTCTGAGGTGGAAATGGATAGGTGGAAAGAGAGGGCATCCGGCGAGTGAGCTGAAGGAAATCAAGACACAACAGGGGAGGGGTGACCAGTGTCCATAACCACTGGACACTTAGAGGACACTTAGAGCAGGCCCGTGGAATCTCCCCCCGTGCCCTCAGGTGAACAAGTTTCCCGGAAGGCTCTCTGGAGTCGAGACCAGGCTGGCTCACTTCTCCCCCATCAGGGAAGCTGGCAGGATTGCTGGACACATGATCCAGCCTCAACTATTGGGAAAAACCATTTCTAAATAATCTGAAAAAAAAATCTTGGAGGGGTAAAAAGCAGATTCCAGCAGAGAAGGCCAGGATATGGCACACGGTCTTTAACAAAATTAAGCCCCGTAAATAGAGCTGTTGGAGCTCATACAACTCAACAACAACAACAAAACACAACCCAATCCAAAAATGGGCAGAAGACCTAAATAGACATTTCTCCAAAGAAGACATACAGATGGCCAAGAGGCACATGATAAGATGCTCAACATTGCTAATCATTAGAGAAATGCAAATCAAAACTGCAATGAGGTACCACCTCACACTGGTCAGAATGGCCATCATTAAAAAGTCTACAAATAACAAATGCTGGAGAGGGTGTGGAGGAAAGGGAACCCTCCTACACTGTTGGTGGGAATGTAAGTTGGTGCAGCCACTATGGAAAACTAGTGTGGAAGTTCCTCAGAAAACTAAAAATAGAGTTGCCATGTGATCCAGCAATCCCACTCCTGGGCATATATCCAGACAAAATTATAATTCAAAGAGCTACATGCACCCCTATGTTCACAGCGGCACTGTTTGCAATGCCCAAGACATGGAAACAACCTAAATGTCCATCGACAGATGAATGGGTAAAGAAGATGTGGTATATGTAAACAATGGACTATTACTCAGCCATAAAAAGAATGAAATAATGCCATCTGCAGCAACATGGATGGACCTAGAGATGATCATACTAAGTGAAGTATGTCAGAAAGAGAAGGACAAATACCATATGATCTCACTTACATGTGGAATCCAAAATATGACACAAATGAACTTATCTACAAAACAGAAAGAGACTCCCAGACATAGAGAACAGGGGGGGGTTGGATTGGGAGTTTGGGATTAGCAGTTGCAAACTATTATATATAGGATCAATAAACAACAAGGTCCTATTGTATAGTACAGGGAACTATATTAAATATCCTGTAATAAACCATAATGGAAAAGAATATGAAAAAGAATATATATAAATGAATCACTTTGCTATACCCCGGAAACTAACACAACATTGTAAATCAGCTATACTTCAATTTAAAAAATTAACTAAGGAGAGCTGTTGGGACACTTCTATCATGGAGAGAGGTGTGGCTTAAGCAGAGGAAATAGACACTAAGAATGAGTACGTTTTCATGGCATGACATGTCCTCATCTAACAAGTTTCTAAATGATCTGGAAAAGGGATGGCCTCATTAAATCTCCAAGTTTGCAGATATTGCCCTCGGATCTTTTGGATCATGGTCATGATAATCTGGCATAGACCAATTGAAGAACTTTTTTGTATGAGCATAAACTATCGGGAAGCTTCAAGACAGGACAGAGTGAGTTGCTGCAGACTCTAAGCTTTCCCCAGGAAGATTCACTAGTCCCTCAGCTCGGCGGTGAGATGCGGTGTTGTTAGGGCTAAGATGCTGGCCACCACAACGTCTCGGAAACCAGAAGATGTCCTACTAGGCATGGTACTGGGGCATCACAGGACACCTAAAATACCGTGGGTAGTTCTGGTCTTGATGCCTCAAGAAACACATGGTGGGGCTAGAGAAGGCAACTCAGACGGCCAAGAGGATGAGGACAGGTGGATTCTTGGGACTTTCAGAAGGGAAAAGCTGGGGAATTAAGTCATGAAAAGTGTCGGCAAACAGGAGGTGGCTCACCAAACCGAGATGATGGGGAGTTTCTGGGGCAAAGCTGGGTCTGCCTGGCTCCGCCCTCACTACTTGGTGCCCTTGGGCAGGACGTTACCTCTCTGAGCCTCAGGCGAGTGGGACGGTGAAATCTACCATGAAGGACTGAAGATTGAAACAATGTGCATGTCTAACCCAGGGTGAGAGGAGTGACTGAGTATGAGCAGGGCACACGGGGGGTTCAGAGCACCTGCTGCAGCTTGAGAGAGACGGAAGATGAGGGAAACTCTCCAGGAAAACTTTCTACGTGGAGCAGATTAAAGAAGTGTCTCAGCCCCAGCAGGAGTATAAACCTGGGGACACACCGAAGAGAAAAGGTTTCTATATCAGGCCCGACAGCTCTGGAGGGTCACTGAAAGCAGCTTAGACCAAAGCTGAGTTCTGAAACTCGGCTGCACACAGCATCACCTGGAGAGCTTTTAAAATCCCAGTGTGCAGGGGGCACCTCACAATGATCATTCTGGAACCTCTGACGGTAGGACTGAGACAGCAGAGTTTTAAAAGCTCTCCAGGTGGTACCACTATGCAGCTAGGGTCAAGAGCCGAGGGTGTCTTGGGGACATCTGCCAACGTGAAAAGTTTTCAAAGCCAAGGAAAACTCTGTTTAGTTGCTTGGCACCCCTGGGGTGGTACGGGTTTGGGGCTGGGACAGAAATGCTCATTGTTTTAGGAAATGGGAAAGTCCTCATTTCGAGATTTAGGGTTGTGACTTCGAGCACCGCTGGCCATCTCTAGAGTCACTAGCAGGTGACTCGTGCCAGCACCCCTGTCCTCGCCCTCCCCCCCAGCGCAGCTTCTCGCCATTGTCCGGGGCCGGGGCTGACCCCCCCGCCACCAACACACCCACACACACCGCGCCACCAACACACACACACACACCGTGCCACCGTCACACACACACACCGTGCCGCCGTCACACACACACCGTGCCCCCGTCCCACCTTGCCGGTGGACTCCGTGCCCCGCAGGATGCACAAGTACACCAGGAGCCAGGCCAGGATGAGGCACAGCGCCGGCTCCCACTGCACCGCCCCGCTCTCCTGGATGGACGGCGAGATGTTGAGGGTTTTCCGGTACCAGAAGTACTGCGTCGAGGAAGCCTTCTCACACTCCTCATCGTAGCCCGTACGGTTGCCATTCAGTGGGCACACGGACCACGGCAGGGGATCCTTTGGGATCAAGACAAACGTTATACACAGAGGTGAGGACTGAGGCCAAAGGTCAGGGTGGGGAGGACGGGAGGTGGCCCTGAGAGGAGGCTCCTGCAAGAGGACGCTGGTCCCCAAAGGGCAGGCGGCTGAAGCCCCTGAAGGCAGACAGGGAATCGAGGGGTTTGTCACGGGCACGGATGGGGCTTGGGCAGAGGGGTCAGGCAGGGAGGGGCTCCACACTCCCAATCTACCAAATTCTACAGTGGGTCTGAGAGACCAAATCAAAGGGACAATGGCCAGACCATCTTTGACAAACGAACTCTGACCCACAACTTCTGCAGCCACCAGCCCAGGAACCCAAACCACAATTCCTGCAGTAATCAGCCCAGAGTGGACACGACTCGGTTACCGGCTGCAGCTTTCCAAACTTGTGTTCCCTCTAACTCAGGACCAAGTGGAAAAAGCCAAATACGCTCCCCTAACCAATCACACAGCTACAGTTTCCATGCCAGCATGCTCCAATCAGGGCACACCTGCAGCCTTCCGTTTCCCACTAGCACGATTTCCCGCTCCCCTGCCTGTCCTGCCTGGAGTTTCTGCCAAATACGAGTGAAGGTGCTGACCTCCTGCTAACGAGCTCCGGATAGACAGCCTCTGCTTGCTCTCATTTGGGTGGTCTGTTTATTTCCACAAGCCCCTAGCGAGTCCTAGCATGAATAAGACTTGGGTCCTGCCCTCACTAACTGGTGGTGGAGACAGGCGTTTCCTACAACGGGCACTGGGTTTGGAAGTTAGAGGGGGACGCATTTCAGGCCCACCACAGCCGTCTTCTGCGTCTAAGACAGAGACAACCCAGCACTGATGACTTCCTTTGAGCCTGAGTCAAGCTACACCTGTAGCAGTTCCACTCCTGGAATTTGTAGATAGAGCCAGTAAGAGCCTCTTCTGCTTCTGCTAGTTTGAACAGGGCTCTCTGTCACTTAGAAACCAAAGAGCCTACATGGTGCATGTACAATGAACACGACCCAAGGCCAAGAGCTAAAGAGAAGCTCTGAGCTGAGTGGGGGAGGGTGGTAGATTCTGGTTTGGAGGGGGAAGGGGGTCCCACCTCTGCTCTGCCAAGACCAGCCCCTCGTTGATCAGATTTCATTAGACAAAAACTCTCCACTGACAGAAGCAACTCTAACCCCATTGGGTTCAATCCCTATATTTCACAGAAAACAGAAATGAGACCCAACGGCATCACTACCTGATGGGCCAGGGCCACTCTGCCCGTGAGTAGCTAGAGCCCAGGTCTGTCACCTGGAAAGTGCTTGGGACCCATGCTGGTAGGACCCCTGGCAGCAACAGGGGGCCCCTCACCCGCTAGAATATAAGAGCTGGTTTCTAGCTTCGACCTAAAATATTTCCAAAGGCAACCACCAGCAATTCCTCCTCTCGAGAGGTGGCATCCACTGCCCCTCTCTGTGAACCTGGGTTGACCTGTGTCTTGCTTTGATCAACAGAATGCAGTGGAGTGAAGCTGTGTGACTTCCTGGCCTTGGCATCCCAAGGCCTTGCAACTGTTACTTTCACCCTCTTGGAAACCAGCTGCCCTGTACAGACACTCGGGCTTGACGGCTGAGCGAGGCGGGCTCGTGGAAAGAATGGCCACGTGGAGTGAACTGAGGTGTCTGGCGACAGCCAGCACCGAGCCCCTGTCAGGTGGGAGGGTCCCTGTGGACCTGAAGCCCAGACCACAGTCCCTTGGGTTTGCCTGGCCCGTATGGGACTGACTGGGTCCATTCACTGGACCGTTGCTGTTGCCAGCCCAGCCCAGCCTGACTGCCAACCTTGGCTACACGTACATGACTTAATCACTCGCGAGGAGGGGAGGCTTTAAAAACTCGGATGCCCGGCTGCAACGCCAGTGACTCGGATTTCATTGGTCTGGGGTAGGGCCCGGGCCTCAGAATTTTAAAAGCTCCCTCAGGTGATTCCAGCAAGCAGCCAACATGGAGAAGCTTTAAAGTACAGAAGGACTTAAATTGACCAATTCTCAGCACCCAGACTCTCCCCCTCTGAATCAGTGGGTCAGGCAGGGATCGCTGCATCTGTGTTTGTAAGAGCCCGGTGCTCCCGCAGGGAAAAGCTGGAGAGCCCAGCCTGGTGGGAGGTGGACAAGAGCACAGACCCTGTGGCTAGGCTGCCGCATCCAGCCTCCCGGCTACTCAACTCCCCTCTGCCTCTGGTACGCGCTGTGTCAGCACCAAAGAGTGCGGTGATGATCACACAAGGGAATAGTTCTGAAGTGCTTGTGACTCTACCTGGTCCACAGCAAGTGTGAGTGTCTGTTGCTGCAGGTACTATCATTATGATGTGACCATGAAGGAGGCTCCAGGGCAGAGGGGATAAGGGAGAGGCCTATGGATCTCTGAAGGCTGGAATGAATAGTCAAGTGATTTTCAGGAATCACTGATTTTCAGACTTCTGAAGGTTAGGAAAAAGTACTCCCTTACTTGAGACACTTTATTTTTGCCTTTAGAAAATGGTCAGATTATCCTGATTTGTTACAAGACACGTTGCTTCCACCTTTGGAAAACTGTCTTAAGTATGCAGACATATAGTGCCTGAGACATGTATGGCAACCCCTTAATTGGAACGGCATCGTGCAGTGCACAACCTGCCCAACCATACATGACAGCCCAGCACAGAGGAGGGAAATGGTTACCAGGCTGGAGAGTAGAGGAGCTGCCCTCCACCCAGAAGGCAGAGGACAGGCAAGGTTGTGGCTAGTCTTCATGGAACTCTAGGTTGAGCCAGGGAAAGGATGAGGGGCTATGCTCAGGGCAGAGTCCTTCCTGTCAGGGACATGCACAGGGCATTTTCCAGTGAGATGACCTGGGTGGGGTGGACTGGGAAGCCAGAGTTGGGTGTGGATGTAGCACCTTCTGAGCATAGATGCTGACTCCTGATTATTGAGGTCATTAACCCAAGCATTCCTTGGGGCCCCAAAGATTCAAGGCTGTGCCCAAATGCTCCAGAGACTGGCCTCACAAATTGGGGTCAGTGCATAGTCCATGACCGGCCCCATCTAGCTTTTGGACCTTGGAGATGGGGTCTGTCCCATGAAGGGTTGGCTCAGTGGCAAAGGGTAAGGCATCCACCCCGTGAGCTCCTGTCTCCTCCCTCTCTTTTCCTATCTTGGAGGAGGCCGAGATGGAGGAGGCTGCTGGGAGGCCGCAGGAGTGGGGTCCCTGATAGTGAAAGGCAGACTCCGAGGAAAAGAAGTGAACATGGGCAGTGGACGGGAAGTTCCCATTTTGGATATGAAGACCACCTCTCAGTGTGGAATTAGGGTCCTCTCTTCTCTACATGTTCCATTTCCTTCCATATTTTCTACAATGAGCATCAGCTATGGTTATAATCAGAAATGCATTTTTTAAATGTTTAATCTTGGGAATAGCTGCTATTGAGAACTTTTGTAGAGAAAAGGAGGAGCCCAGCCTGGAGTCAGAAACCTGGAAGGACAAGTGATGAGAGGCAGGAAGGGGAAAGAGGAGGGAGGCCGGTACTGTTACGCTCAGTGGGTGGAGCCCTTCCCCATCAGTTCTCTCCACAGGTTTCCCCCTGGGCCCCCCTGCAGTGGTTCTTAATATTTTGGGGAGGGGTCACATCCTTCAGAGAGAACCCGATGAAAGCCATGGGCCTGCTCCCCCAAAATGTGCACATACATCACACACAACAGCAGGGGTCCATGGATCCCTGGCTCAGAAGTCCTCCGCTTGGTTGGGGGCGCCCAGCCTCCCCCAGCCCTTCGCACCACTTCCTGACAGCTCCTGACTCCCTCGAGGCTGCTGCCCCCATGCTCCACCCATGCGCCGGCAGTGGGCACTCTGTTGCCCTCCCCCTTTCCCGCTCTGACCCCTGCTCGGGTGCGCTCACCTGGAAGGAGTGGAAGAGGTACCAGAAGGCCCAGGCGTTGATGACATTGTAGTACATGGAGAGGAAGAAGGACACCACCACACTGGCCACGCCTGCAGGGACAGGACGCAGAGGGTGCTGAGGATGGCCCCTACCCCGCCTGCCTGGATGGGGCAGCAGGGGTCCCGCCCAGAGCCCCCAGGACACGCCTGCAGTGCCCGCCCTGGGACGGCAAAAGCAGGTTTGTGACCTGGCACCTGCAAGCACTTTCTAAGGCTTAGTCTCTTCCACTACCTCCCTCCCCATCTTCTGGGACAAGAGGCCTGTGATGTTCTTTTGATGTGCTTAGGTCCTCACAACGATGTTGTGAAATGCGACGTTATGCCTACTTCGCAGAGAGGGAAACTGAGACACAGCACTTGCCCAACACCACACAGCTATTAAGTGGCACAACTAGGATTCGCACCTAGTGTGAGAAGCACTTTGTCACTGATGCCAGACATAACAGTTGCTCTCTCCTTGGCTTACCTGAAGCTGGGTCACTTGTGCCAAACCCTGCCCAGCAGTGGCAGGGAACAGGGTGTGAGGAGGTGTGTCAGGAGTGGAGGGGATGGGGGCTACCCCTGACCTGGTCAGGCCTGCCGGTAACCAGTGGGGGTGTTCGGGGGACCCGGGGCACAGAGAGGGCTGCTCCACAACCGGTGGTGTTCTGGAGCTGGTCCTCACCAGCCCTGAGAGCCACTGTGCACTTCTCTGCCCAGCCCCATGCTCCGGGACATCTCCTTAGAAGTTGATGGTGGCCGTGGTGGCAGTAGTTACACCACCAGTATCAGTAAATGCTACAACCAGGCCTTCCCCTCCCCCCCCACCTCCCTGAGCTGGTTGTTAAACATTCACCAGCATCCCCAGTTGGCACCAACATCTGGTATTTTTCCTATTCAGCAAATGCTGCCTCAGAGAAGCCCTCTGTGATTGATGACTCGGGCCGATTGTAAAACCACACACCTCTGTGTTAAATATTAACAGCCATTCAAGATGAGGAGGCAGTTCGATTTGGAGGTGATTTGTGAGGCCACCGGACACAGTTCTTCTGCATCTGAGAGTAAGTCACGCCCAAGTTCATATCCTCCTTGCTCCTGAAACTTTCCTGTCCCCCTTTCTGCCTGGGGGGCGGGAGAGGTGAGCAGAACAGACCGTGGGCACTGCTGGTCAAAGTTCAGCAGAGGAGCCCCGGCCCAGGAGGGCCGCACAGGTCGGGCAAAGATCTCCCGCGGGCACCCCGGACACTGGCTCAAAGTAACTCAGGGGAGGCAGGATGGAAAGCAGTGCCCCTCTTGCCACCCACTGTGCCTTGGCCTCCATGCACTGGAGATGTTAATGGCATCCACACCCTCTCTGGTGCGATGAAGATTAAATGAGCCCACACACATACACAGACAGGCCAGCACCTGGCACAGGGCAGGGGCTCACTGACAGAGGGAGCCGTTATACAGGTTCCCAGAATGGCTGCTGGACAGGACACCGAGTTACAGCTCCTTTCTTGGGCAGCTGTTTCCCTGTTACAAATGAGCAAACTGAGCCCCAGAGAAGAGAAGCAATGGGGCATCAGTTCCGCAGAGGCTGTGCCTCCTCCCTCTCTCACCGTCCTGTGGGTAAGAAATCCGGCCCCTCTCAGCCCACATTCTATGGCGCCCCTCCTGGGCCTTCTGCCCGCCCCACTCAAGGGTTCTCTCTGGGGCCTCATGCTTGCCCCTCGCTCCAGCAGCTTTGCCAAGGGACTCCCCCCGTCACCTTCTCCTGCCCAAAACACAGTCTGGGGGTCCACAGGCGGGAGAGGACTGGAGAGCACGCACTTACCAACGCCACTGAGGTAGGGGCTGATGGTCCTCCAGGCGCCGATGCTGCCCTGGCGCATGCGCTGCCCCACGGCCAGTTCCAGGTACAGGAGCGGCATGCCCTCCACGGCGAGCATGATGATGTAGGGCACCAGGAAGCTACCTGTGGGTGTCCAGGGCCGGAACCAGGCCGTCACCCAGGGCTTTACTCTGGAACCCACCTAACCTCTGTGCAAATGGCCTTCCATCCACCCTCCCGTCTTTCCACTAGTCTATTCATCCTTCTACCTTTCCAGCCATCCTCCATCCCTTCTTGTATTTTGTCTTTCCCTCGGAATCCATCTTCCTCTCTTTCTACTCATCCTCCATCCTTCCACCCATCCACTCTTCTGCCTTTCCATCCAGCCAGCTGTCCTTCTTCCTTTTGTCTTTCTAGCCATCATTCCATCCGTGGATGACGTGCAGCCACATGGGCTGTTAAGATCGTTAAATACGCCCATCCTGGGTGGTAAGCTGCCACCATGCCAAGACCCTTGAGCGCCTTCCTCAAGGCCTCAGCTGCCCCAGCCCCTCTGCCAGAAACCCCCATTCCATTCCTACTGTAGCAACTAATAGTTGATCAGAGTCTGGACCACTGAGTGGTTAAATGTTTTGAACATCACCTCTGAATCCAGTCAGCCAGCCACCCACCCCCACACACTTCCTTTGGGCTTCTGACATAGCCCAGATGGTGCCCCACGGGAGGTAGTACATCAAACAACTGTTTTCCTAAATGCTTCCTCTGGGTCGGGCCCTGAGCTGAGTGTAGGATGGATGGGAGAGTAGCAGCCCTGCTCCCTGCCCACGAGGGATCACCTGGGCACAGGAATTTCAGCTGCTTCAAGATTGTCTGGAGCCACAGAATACTCCTCTGGGCCTTTGTCTTCAGAGATGAGGCAAGGGCTTGCTATGTATGTGTGGAGACAAGGAGGTCCCCGATGGACCGAGCCCAGGCCACCAGCTCCCTTTACAGAGCACCTCTGTTGGATGTACATCCGTTTTATATAGTGGCCTTCAGCCTAAGTTTTCATTTTAATAAAGGGTATCGTGACTAGTTCAAATTTTAAACCCACTGGTTCCCAAGGAGCCATCTGCAGACAATGGCCCTTGGTGACAGTGGGGAGCCAGGACGTGTGAACGGAGCTACAAAAGGCCCCCCCACTGCCAGACACATGGACAGAGGATGGCAGCCTGCTGGGGCGTCCCCCACCCCAGCTGCCCCACTGCTTCTCCTGCTGGTCCCGCCCCCTCCTCCGCAGCCCCTCGGACATCCCTCCCCCAGCTCCTAGCTCCTTGGCAGTGGACCTGAAAAAAGGTTCACTGGGAGAGGACGGCAGGACTTCTGATTAAAAGAAAACCCTGACTCTACAGCTGCAGGAATTAAAGGCTGGTTACAGAAGGAACTGGCTCTGGAAGTATTAAGGTAAACAACACAATACGTATGTTCACAGGAACGTCTAATATTTACAAAAATGCCTCCATTGTACATGCTGCCCTATAACCCACTTTTCTCTCCCGACAGGATCTCACAGTCATTCTCTCGACCACACCATGTACCTTCCCATCACCCCTTAAGAAGCTGCACAACATTCCACCGGGAGAATGAGCCTAGAATTTCTTTCATCACATCAGTCCTCAAGCACTTAGGCTGTTGCCAGTTTTCTGCCATCAAAGACCGGTCCACGTGTTTGATTATTTCCTCGGGACAGAAATCCCAGAAGGAGAATGGCTGGCACCAAGGCCAAGCAGGGCCCCCGCAAGGCCCTCTCACCACAGAGAGAAAGGTGCCAGCGTGTGCTCGGGAGAGCGGGCCCCACATCACCGGACCTCCGCACTCCCAGCTTCGTCCTCCCTGCTCACATCAAGGCTACAACGAATCCTGCCCCCTCATTTCTGGACCCTGCTCTGAAGACTCTGCCAGACCCTGCTCCCTTCCTGCCCAGCAGGGAGGTGTTGCAGCATCTTACCCAGTTCCTCTCAACAGCAAGGAGTCCACGAGGCTGTCAGGAGCTCCCACCCACCATATACCCATCAATACAGGTTGCGTTGGCACAACCTGCCTGGAGCAGCATTCGAACCCTCAGTGGTTATAAGAAAAGATTATTTTCACCCAAGGTGTTAAACAGTAGCCACAGGAGGCCTGGCAAGGTCCACGGAAGGTTTTTCTCTTTCATAGAGCCTGCTTGATGGTCCACTGCCTGTGGGAAGGTTGGGCATTCAAGGTGCCCAGATGGGTTCCTTAGCGCTGCCCTTCAGTAATTTCTATTGCCCCTCCCACTGCCCAACCATCCAAACACACACACAATCCCCGTGGATCTGCTCTATGATCATTTTCTCAACAAATTATGCTAGAACATTGAACATCCATATGCAGAAACAATGAACCTCAACCCATATATCACATTTTATACCAAACAAAAGCCCTCAAAATGGATCATAGACCTATATGTACAACTTAAAACTGTAAGACTTCTAGAAGAAAACACAGGAGAAAATCCTTCTGACCTTAGGTTGGGCAAAGATTTCTTAGATACAACATCAGAAACACTATTTGTGAAAGAAAATATTGATAGATATTGATAAAATACCAGACTTCATTTTAAAACTGTGCTTCATGAAAGACATTGTTAAGAGGAGAAACAAGCTACAAACTGGGAGAAAGTATTTGCAAAACACATTTGACAAAGATATCCATGTATCTTTATATCTAGAATATATAAAAACTCAAAAATGGAAAAGAACTCGTTCAAAAATGTACAAAAATATGAACAGACATTTCACTGAAGAAAATATATGAATGGTAAAATAGCACATGAAAAGATGATCAGCACTGGTGTTCCTTAGGAGACTGCATATTCAACCCACAATGAGATGACTCTACACACCTATTAGAATGGCTAAAACAGGAAATGCTGACAATACCAAATGCTGACGAGGGTTTGGAGGAACTCCCATACATTATTAGTGGGAATGTAAGATGGTTCAGCCACTCTGGAAAGCAGTATGACAGTTTCTTATAAAGTTAAGCATACATTTACTGTATGACCAGCAATCCCACTCCTGGGTATTTACCCTAGAGAAATGAAAACTTATGTTCACACAAAAACCTATACATGAACATTTACAGTGTCTGTATTCACAGTTGTCATAAACTAGAAACAACCTCATTGTCCTTCAGTGAGTGAATGGATAAATAAACCCTGGTACGTCCATACAACAGAGTGTTACTCAGCCAATAAAAAGAAACAAACTACTGATTCATGCAGCCACATGGGAGAATCTCAAAGGCATTATGCTAAGTGAAAGATGCCAGATTCAAAAGGCAACGTATTGTGTGATTCCATTTATATGACTTTCTGGAAAAGGCAAAACTATAGGGAAAAAGACAGATCTGTGGCTGCTGGGGGCTGGGAGTAAGGAGGGGCTGACAAGGGGACATGATTGTGGGGATAACAACTGCCTGCATTTGTCAAAATTCATATAACTGTGTGCCAATAAACAAGAATTTTTCTGCATGCAAAACAAAAATAATTTTGTTTTGTCATCAGTTTGAGAACAAGTCCATTAACCAACCCTCTTCCAACTGGACTGTTCCCCATGCTCCTTTTATGTAAAAATTCTGACCCTGGCTCTGTATGAGGAGACCCTGGCATCAGGGAGAAGCTAACAGAGGCCTGGAAAAGGGTGCATCTGCTCCCATGCATCTCAATGGGGCAATAGTGTGGGAGACTAAATCCAGCCACACACTCTTTGCAGCTGCTCCCGGGAAGAGGTGGAGTCTACTTCCACCCATGGATCTGGCCTGGCCCTGGGACTTGCTTCGTCCAGTACAATGTGGGCAAGAGGGCACCATGGTGGTTCTAGAGCCCAGGCCTCAAGATACCTTACAGCTCCACCTTCATCCTCTTGGAGCATGGCCCTGAGACCACCACGTATACAAGCTGGTCTAGGCTACCTGGGGATGAAGGGCCACATGGAGGAGAGCCGAGGGGCCCAGCCAACTCAGCACCAACTGCCAACGTGTGAGGGCACTTCCAGCCCAGCCCACCCACCAGCAAATGTAGCCGCATGAGCCAGGCCTGATGAAACCAGTAGAGAAGTGCCCAGCCACTCACAGAAGTGTGAGAAATAAACTGTTTTAGCCATGACTTTTTTACCTCTTAATACTTCAGTATGTCTTTCCTAAAAACATTCTCTTACATAATCCCAGGGCACTGAGCAAAAAAATCAGGAAATTAACACTGATACAGAATTATTTTATCTGCAGACCTTACTGGAATTTTACCAATTATTCCACTAATGTCCTTTTCCTGGTCTCAGATACAGCTCACGATCGCACATGGCATCTGCCATGTCTAGTTAGCTTCCTTTAATCTAGGACAGTGCCTCAGTCTTTGTCTTTCATGACCTTGACACACTGGAGACACTAGCCAGTTATTCTGTGGAATGCCCCTCATTTTCAGTTTCGGCAGGAACACTAAAGTGACCTGGTTCTTTGTCCAGAGGGACATAATGTAGATTTGCCCCATGCTTGGAAATGTTAACTTACTCACTAGGTTAAGGTGGGGTCCACCAGGTTTCTCTGCTGAAAGTTACTATTTCCCCTTTGAAATGACTACGTATCTTGTAGGGAGATATTTTGAGACCAGGTAACTATCCTATTTCTCATCAGACCTTTGCCCACTACTTTTAGCATCCATGGGTAGAATCCTGCCTGAAACAATTATTTACTGTGTTGGTTGCCAAATGGTGGTTTTCTTATTCTATCATTCCTTCTAAGTCCTTCAGTTTTAGAGCGGTCCGTCATGCAGAAACAGGTAACAGAGGCACCTACCCAGCCCTGTGTGGGTGGCCTGTTACCGAGTCCAAGCTTGTACAGCTCGCCACACATAGACCAATAAAATCGAGATGAATTGCTAGGGCAAGGAATAGCGACTTTATTCAGAAAGCCAGCAGACCGTGAAGATGGTGGACTTGTGTCCCAAAGAACCATTTTGGCTGACTGAGAATTCAGACCTCTGTTATACTAAAACGGGAGGGAGTAAAGCCAAGTATTCCCTGGTTCCGGTCAGCCTCCGAAGGGAATGTGTTAATTTCTTCCTGCCTGCAGTCATTCACAGGTGGACCTGGTCAGGATGTTTCCTGTGAGCTAAACAAAGGTATTTTAGCTTTACGTTCCTTACCCAAGAGGCAGGGTTCCCAGAGATGGGCCATTATGTGTAACTTAAGCTTATAGGCAACATCCCTTTGGTGATTAACTTGTAGTAGAATACAAAGGTTCTTCCTTATTACAATTCCCCACTGTCAATGTCCATTCCACAGTTTTGTGGGGAAAGTGATGAAGACTGCTCTGGCTACTTCCAGCTAAATGGGGCAATGAATATTCCTTAGAATCTTTCCTTTTTTATCTCCAAGTATTTGAATGTGATGAAACCCCTTAGCACTTTGTTGTCTAATTTGTAATTGGACTTGAGTTTTGGTTCCAGTTCCCAATACATATACTAAATTCCTGTGCTATTTATTTGGACAAAATTAAATAGGTTGACGCTTCTCCAGCTACAATGAAATTACCATTTACTTCAGTTGGATAGGCAGACCTGTTGGAGGCAAACCTCATGAACAGAGGTTAGTATAGTGCCCAAAGTTTTAACATAGTTGGCAACTGCTAGGTCTTTTAGAGCATTTATAGATTCTCTCGCCTGTGCAGACACCTGAAATGGCCTACCACACAATATTTCAAAGGGACTTATTTTAAGCCTGCTTCTGGAAGCCACTGATTCACAGCAGGGCAACTGGTAAGGCCTTATCCCAAGTCAAATTAGTATTCACTTTCTCAGTTTTTCCTGTTGATTGTGGTCTCCAGGATGAATGTAGTTCCAATGCCTTAATCCAAATCAGGGGATAATTTCCTCAAGGAGGGCTTTAACCAGTTAAAGAGTACTGATTTTAAAAACTAAGAACCTTACACTGCCACACACAAAAACAAATGGTCCACAAAACATTCTCCTTTCCTTCTGAAGGTTTTATGATGCATTGTTATCATTAACCAGTCTTTTACTATTAAACTTAAATGGTCAATTGAGACAAGCAGTTCTGAGACCATCCTTCCACCACTGATTAAGACTGGGGTGGCAGGTACTGGGGAATAATATTCACTTAGCCTTCTGAGCTTTCTGGGCAGACCTGGTGACCTTGCCAGCTCCAGCTGACTTTTTGTCCACTGCTTTGATGACGCCCAAAGCAACTGTCTCTCATGTCACAAACAGCAAAATGGCCCAGAGGAGGAGAGTCAGAGAAGCTTTCAACACACATGGGCTTTCCGGGAACCATATCAATGATGGCAGCATCCCCAGATTAAGAATTGGGGGCCATCTTCCAGCTTGTCCCCCAGAACGATCAATCTTCTTCAGCCCAGCAAACTTGCAAGCAATGTGAGCTCTGTGACAATGCGGTACAGGTGCACGTGCAGCACTGATTTGGCCTTGATGGTTCAAGATAATCCCCTTGAGCTGTGCAGCCAGCTGCTTCCACCGGCGGGTCGTTTTTGCTGTCATCAGCCACACTGCCACAACAAACACCTTTGACAGACACGTTCTTGACACACTGAGGCCCACACTGACCCCAGGAAGGGCTTTACTCAAAGCTTTCTTTGTGCATTTCAACAGACTTGACTTCCTGCAGCTCAAGGCATTTGAGTCCAGTCCTAGTGGTGCAGGTTCCTGTGTTGGGTCCCCATCTGGGGAGGTCCAATAGCCGCTTTGGGGTTATTTTTAGCACAAATCATGCAATTCTGAGTGACTTGCTGGATGGTCTTTTGTAGGTTAGCCCCATTATATGCTTTTTTTTTTTTTTTTTTTTTTTTTAATGGCTGTGCTGAGTGGCTTGCAGGATCTTAGTTCCTTGACCAGGGACTGAACTCGTGCCCTTGGCAGTGAAAGCACCAAGTCCTAACCACTGGACCGCCTGGGAACTCCCCCGACTTTTGAATCCATTGTAAGGTGGCATCTCTCCCTAATGGACACTATTGTGAATGTGCTGCAGCACAGTGCCCAAGATGCCTCAGGGATCAAAACAATTCCTTGTGCACTACATTTCCAGCCAGGTGAGGTGTGGTCCAAGTGAAACCCCACTCTTCGGCCCTCACCTTGTCCTTTCCTGAATACACTGGCTGGTATTTTGACAAGTCTATCAATGGAAGAAGCGATTCTCTTGCCTCAGAGGAGATTGTCCCAGCGTCCCTTTTTTTTTTTTTTTTTTTTTTGTCTCTCAAAATATTTCAAGTAGAAATTGGGAAGACAACAACATGTAAAATAGTTAAGTAAAAAACCTTGACAAATACACTCATTTGGTCATCAAAATATAAAAAGCTGAAAATAATATTACATTAGGTACTTTGATTGAAAATAGTGTTACTCTAGTCAAGTAATAAGCCCAAAGTGGTCCTCAACTAAGAGTTAAAGCTCGTCTCTCTATTCATACACGCAGCCCTTAGACAAGCATCATATATGTTTTTATCCAGAATGGTCCCCCCCCAAATCCTTATCTTTTTATTTTTGTTACTTTTATGGAAATTATTCAGTGTGTTTGTGTGTTTTTTATAAATAAGTTTTTATTTTTCAGAATGTCACTAAGCAACCACATCAACCTCGGACAATATCTGAATCATTTTTACAAAAGTGGAAATAGCCAAATAAAGGGTCTCAGGTTAAGTGAGAGGCATGGGTGGGTTATTAATCGATATGGAATAATTTGTTGTTTGATCAGCACCGTGACACTGCTGAACGTACTTTGAAAGTTGGCCCCGCCTGATAGCAACCCATGTGGATGCAAACCTCTTGGTCCTAGAATCCTTCCTCAAAGGTATAAATGAGGCACAAAGAATCACTAGGAGAAGGATTAGTAAAAGCTTAGTCCTTGCCACGAGTGGGGTGCTGGCCAGAGAAAGTCAAGTCCTTGTACACCCAGTTGAAATGCAAAGTGTCCTGGAGCGTCTGTCCCCAAGGGTTGTCCCATAGGACACATGTGAGGTTGGTCTGGTGCAGGAGAAACACACTTATTTGGATGAGGGGTACCCAGCATCCTCCGGAGAGTCAGGGTGGTGGAGCGAACCCTTACCACTGAGGCCACTGCAGCCTCCGGGTTGCCATCCTGGGTTTGTCAGCCGGTCTCTGCCCTTTCCTCCTGGGACGTCTTGCGCCTCCTGACACTGAAGGTGGGAGGGCTGGGTTCCTTCCTCCTGCTCATCTGAATTGGACTCATTGTTATAGAAGTGAATGGTGGCTTGCACAGGGAAACTGGCCAGCACCTTCTCCCCGGAACTCTGCAGATACTGTTGATGCTTAGAAGTGGGTAAATAAAGTCTTACAGGATGCTGAAACCCAAAGGCCCCCTTCGATCCAAAGGTTTGTTGGTCATACCCAGCCTCAAGCTGGCTTCCAATTCTGGTGGGGTCAGCAACCTGGGGGGTCAGGATACAAGGTCTCCATGGTGTTTGGCTCTCAGGCGTGGAGGTGGTGGTCCCTGGGGACCATCCCCACGGCAGTGACAGATGCATCCCTGTGCCTCCTGGGCTCCGGCCGCTGCCTCGGGTCTCATGGTGCTCTCGGAGCCCGCGCCTCTCCAGCGGCGCCCGCGACCGGCCGTGCCTTTAACCACTCGGGCGAGGGCGCTCACCTCCCAGCGTCCCTTTTTAATGGGATTCGTGTTGGTCGTGTGTTTTTGGCCCTCCCTGGGGTGCCATTAGCACACACTTCTGGTCTTACCTTTTCATTGACCTGGGGAGGGTGGGGAGCATGGGGGAAGAGCTGTCTCCCTTCCTGGGGTTTTCCTGAGCACCATCTGTAGGCTTAAAGTGTGTTCTGGTGGGACTCTGATGCCAAGCTGTTCTGGTGAAAAACTTCAGGGTGAGGTCTATCAGAAAGTTAATCAGCTCATTCCCCACTGTCAGCTTCACCCGGGGTTCCTGTAGGGAATTAGGCACCTCAAGTCCAAGGGAGCCCCTGGCCTCTTCATTCAGCAGTGTTCCTCTCTTTCTATCGTACGAGAGGCTCTCATCTCTGTTTTTCTTCTTATGTTTTAGCCTAGGGCAATCTGTTTTCCAATGTTCCTCCTCCTTACAGCAGGTGCATTGTTCCCACCCCAACGGTGACTTACCTCTCTTCCAATTACTCACCTTCCGGGAATTCAACGCCACTGCCAAAAAAGTGGCGCTTCATTTTGCATCTTCTTTCTTCTGTTGTTGTTCCCTGTTGAACACTTTATTTTTTTTCTTAATTAATTTATTTTATTTTATTTTATTTATTTTTGGCTGTGTTAGGTCTTTGCTGCTGTGCGCGGGCTTTCTCTAGTTGCGGCGAGCAGGGGCTACTCTTCATTGCGGTGCACGGGCTTCTCATTGCAGTGGCTTCTCTTGTTGCAGAGCACAGGCTCTAGGCATGCAGGCTTCAGTAGTCGTGGCTCCTGGGCTCAGTAGTTGTGGCTAGCGGGCTCTAGAGCGCAGGCTCAGTAGTTGTGGCGCACGGGCTTATTTGCTCTGCAGCACGTGGGATCTTCCTGGACCAGGGCTCGAACCCGTGTTCCCTGCGTTGGCAGGTGGATTCTTAACCACTGTGCCACCAGGGAAGCCCTGCTGAACACTTTAAAAAGCAACATCTACCAATTGAGAAGGGTTCATTTCAAATGAACCATCTTATTTTTTCAACTTTCTCCTGATAGAAGGCACTTTGCCCCCCCTAAAAAAGGTCAAATTTACGATTCTAATATTTTCAGGGGCCGCACGATCTGCATTAGTATAATGTCTGTAGGCCTGATAAATCTTCTCCAAGAATTCAGAGGGGTCTTCATTTGTTTTTTTGCTTAATTTTGTTCAACCTCTTTTGCTTTGGCTCCCCTTTTCAAAGCCCTGCCAAGATGCACTGATAAGTAATGCTCTAATAAGGGCAGTCCTCCCTCATTGGGTTCCAATTTGGTTCAGCTGTTGGTACTGCCAAGTGGGTTCAGGTGTAGGAGAGCTCCCTATAAAGGAGGGTTGCAATCTTTTCAAATAAACAAGTCTGAGAAACCCAGCTGGCTGGTTGCTGGCATTTAGGCCCGCTATGAGATAACGGCGTAAGGGAAATTGCCCTGCCCCGGGAGTGGCTCCTCACCCCAACTGGGTGCCCTATCGGGTCTTAGATGGCAATACCATACCAGGCCCCTGTGCCCCAGGAACTTACACAGGATTTTCTAGTTGATCCCTAGAAGGAGGGGCAGTCCCGAGCTCAGCTGAAGTAGTTAAGGTTTGAAGCAACCTATCCTCACTCTCATTCCTTTCTTTTTCTTATTTTCCCTGATGTAATAGCACAAATACTTGCATGTAAAGAATTTCATCATTCTTCCCCATTTCTTCACAGAAAAGCCACCATAAAACCATAACTAGTAATTGATCATCTCTAACAATTAAAAGGATGCCTTTTTGCCTTGGCATCAACCAACCGGGCTGAATTCTGGGCTGGGGCTTTTGGTGATTTTAGGAACCAAGTGGAACCTTTCTCTTCTCCCTGGGAATGTCCTACAGACAGGTTTTTTTTTTTTTTTCCCCCCTTTTCTATTCCTTTCCTCCATCTGACATCACTAAGAGTTTTAAATATCACAAAATTGATTTGGCTGTAAATGGAGAAAGAGTACCAAACAAAATGAAACAAAAACCCCAAAGAACAAACAAAATCTAAATAAACCCTCAAGTTTGGTCTTGGGGTTTTACATATACCAACGACATAGGAGACCACAAATGACGTAGTGAACACAGCAAGGCTAGCAGTATATGGTGCACAGGGTCCCAAGATAACTCTGCCTAAACCCCTTGTGGAGTTTCTAACAGGTACTGTGGCCACACAATGTTACAATAAAATATCATCATCTTCTACTCATGGGTCATGGCTGTAATCAGATCACTTATCCAAAACACACCTCAGAGGACTTTCTTTAGGGATAGTTGAAACATTCTCCATTTTTAAAGACAGAAATCCAAGACAAACAAAACACAAATGGCAACATACCAGTGCTAGCATCCAAAGAAGCAAACGAACCGGGTAAAAGTCCAACAGCTCTTTCCTCTCTCCAACAGGGTACCCCACTCAAATACAAAACAAACTGGCTTATTTTGGAGAAAAAGCCCCAAATGGAGAGGAAATAAAGTTTCCGGCTGTACACACCAGAGTGACTTACCCTACTGTATGGAACCCGTCGGCTCCCAAATATCAATTCCTTGTTCCAATTGCCTAGCACTGGGGCAGCCGGTGCCACTTTGGGGAATTTTGAAGGGCAGATTCTCAGGACAAGTGGTCCCGGCAGCTGCTAGGGCCTTACCGGAAAATTCCCCAACCCAAAATTTGTTCCCGAGTCCAAGCTTGTACTGCACGACAGGCCAATAAATCTAGAGATGAGTTGTTGGGGGAAGGAATAGCAACTTTACGCAGAAAGCCAGAAAACTGAGAAGGTTGTGTATTCGTCTCCCAGAGAACCATCTCGCCTAAGTTAGCATTCAGGCTCTTTTATACTAAAGGGGAGGGAGTAAAGCCAAGCACTTCCTGGTTCCGGTTAGCCTCCAGAGGAGGGGGGGGATGGAGCCATTCACAGGTGGGCCTCGTCAGGATGTTTGCTGTGAGCTAAACAAAGGTATTTTAGCTTAATGCTCCTTACCTGGGAGCCAGGGTTCCCAGAGATGGGCCATTACGTATAATTTAAGCTTATAGGCAACATCCCTTTACTGATTAACTTGTGATAGAATATAAAGGTTCTTCCTTATTACAGGCCCAGCCTAACCCCAACCTAACCCTCATCACATCTCTGCCTCAGTCCCCTGTGTCCACCCTACATGTGCCTGGCACATGTTAGGAGCCCAAGAGTGTGGTTGTCACCAGGATTGAATTTGGAAGTCCCAGGATGAGCAGCAGATATGAGACTCCCAGGGACATTTTCTGACGGCCGGGACCCAGCCTCTCGAGCTTACTTTGCAAATTGTGTTTGATACTTTACAGCCTCTGAAACTCAGGCTTCTGTTCCATCCAGGAGCACTGTAGAAACACCAAGGGCCAGAGACTGAGCACAGCACACACACGCACACAGTACACAAGGGAGCAGCCGTTGTGCTGCCCACCCGTCCATCTGTGGACTGGCCTGGTGTGGCTCAATCCCAGGCCGGGGGCTGCCCCGAAGGGCTGTGGCTCCAGGCATGCTGGGGCTGGCTCACACCAGCTCTCAAGAGCTGCACATCTCCTCCCAACCCCACATTCCCAGACATTCCACTGGTTAGTCTGAACTTGGCCACAGTGGGAGTATTTACACCATGGTCATCAGCAAATGCTATAAATTAGGTCCTGGCTCCCAGCAGCTGGTGGTCTGGGGTGGGGGATTCCTCTAAAGTGTGGTCCATGGCCCGGCAGCATCCATCGGCATCACTTAGAAGCTTGTCAGAAATGCAGAACCCTGCCCTTCCCCGCAGTTCTCCAAATCAGAATCTCTAGGGGCAGGGCCAGCAGTCTGTAGTTTATCAAGAAGCTTCGGTGGGCAAAGTCTGAGATGCAATGACCTAAGCACCAGGGAGGAGCAGAAGGGGCTTTGAGGAAAAGTGTCATTGTCCCACTGCCTATTCAGGTGTCTTCTGACTGCCCCTCTTTATGGGTTAAATATCATATAGAGAAAATTTAGAGGAAAAAAAAAATCCACATTTCCATGAGCCACATCAATGTTCTCATTCTTCCATGTTTCTTCCATGATTTGAGCACATTTATATAAAAGTCAACAGCAGGTGCACTCATTTTCCACATGTTGGTATACAACACATTTGCATCCCAATTTCTTCCTGAACAACCACGGCCTTAGACTTTGACTTGGTCTCCAAGGCCTGCTGACTATCAAGCACAGATTTTATGCTGTGCCTTCAGCTGCCTTTCCTTTGTTCTAGCGTCCGGGTGCTGGCACCTGGAATGTAATCTTCAGAATTAACATTCCTTGTGCCGCCTGGCCCGAAGAGCAGGAAGGAAGCCTCATGGGAAGGAGCACGGACCCCTAATCCTTTTTATTCTGGGAAGTATTTTGGCGCTGCCTGGCTCTGCGGTTTATAAACAAGCTCTTTGCTGGCTGGTGGGGGGCGGGGTGGTGGAAGCCAGGGCTCTGTGTAGAGGGAAGTTAGACGCCCCTCTGGAGCCTTTCATGATGTGGTTGGTTACCTGTCAGGTACAGAACGGGAGTGTAAACAGAAATCACTTACTGTAGGTGACACTGTTGGGCAGTGAAAGGCTTGGGAAAACCACCAGCGCCCCTGCCTCACGAACTCTGCGGCTTTTCACAACAGACCTGGCTTCTTCATGCAACAAATATTCATTGGGTGCCTCCTCTGACCCCACCACTTCACAGAGACGGGGCTAGTGGGCGACAGAAACTCTAGAACAAAGTGCAGGCCTTCTGCCCAGGTGCTGGAAGTGCCCCAGGCTAACAGTGGCATCCCAGGTGGAGGAATAGCTTGGGCAAAGTGTGGAGGTAGAGAGTGGGCATTCACTAATGGACAGTTGTTCAGAATAGTTGGCGGGGAGGGGGGCTGCTGGAAGATGAGTGACAGGAAATGAGGTGGAAATAGGGGCAGGTGTTAGGTGGTCAAGTCCTTACTGAGCCAGGATAAGCTGTTTGGTCTTTGTTCTGTAGACACTGATGACTGAGAGGACGCCACCCACCTAACCTACATCTGTCCATCCTGGACCCATCCATCCATCAGTCCATCCCTCCACCCACCCACCAATCCATCCTCTCCCCAGTGTCCATTTGCTCGTCAACCATCATCCATCCATCTACCTTTCCACCTATCAGCTTAACCATACTCTGTACCAGGCACAAGATTTCTTCTTTCTTTTCCTGGGTCTTGAAGGTCTTGCTGTTTCCCTAGCAATTTATATATACAGTTGACCCTTGAACAACGCTGGGTTTGAACTGCATGGGTCCACTTACACGCAGACTTTTTTCAGTAATAAGTACTACAATACTATATAATCCCCAGTGGGCTGAACCGCAGATATGGAGGAACTGTGGATACGGAGGGCCAACTGTAAGTTATATGCAGATTTTCAGGGATTTTCAACAGCGTGCAGGATGGAAGCCCTTCACCTCCATGTTGTTTGAGGGTCAATTATATTCCACCTCAGAACTACCCCACCTTACCAGTGTCTACCTGCAGACTACTCAGGTAATGCTGTTGTTAGAAACAAGGAATTAAATAGTCACGTGACAGCAAGGCTCACCTGGCCTGATGTTTGGGAAACGTGTAGCAGGATAAAGGTATCATGGGTAGGTGTGCTGAATGCCGAATGATGTGGAAATCTCATCCTGACAAATAATTCTTATGAAAGTCAGTTATGAAGCTGTTGGAGCATATGGGAATACATGCACTTCACATACTTATGATATATATATATATATGCCTTTTAAATTAAAAAAAGGAGTCAGAGGATTAAGAATGCAATATTTTTTTAAAAAACTGTACATTAATCTTCTGTCAAGTTTTTTTTTTTGAGCTGGGAGGGGTGGGTGAGAGTGAGGGAGTAGTGTTTTATGTTGGTCTTCTTGAACAGGTTAAACCTAGTAAATACTTCGGTCTAACATCTTTCATTGTCCTCTATGGTGAAAAAAACCACTCATGCTGAGTATAGAAGACACCACAACACACACACACACACACACACACACACACACACACACACACACACACGCAGCCAAAGATAACTATTGTTTTATTCTCTTTGGTATGTTTTTGTTCATCCTCTTTTCTCTGCATACTTTAAAACATAATTGAGATCATCCATTTTACACAGCTTTGAATCTGACTTCCCTCCCTCCATTTAATGTATGACATGAAAAAATACTCAAATACATTTTTTGAAAAACCATCTTAATGGCTTCCAAGAGCACCACCGCGTGCATGTCCCATAATTTATGGAACCAATCCCCTTTAGTTGAGGGCTTAGGAGGTTTCCCATGCCTGGCTCTTATTAAAAGATGGAGGCTATCCGTCTACTGTCTACCTTCTGTCAGAACTATTTTCTTTATGTAGAATGCTAAAAATGGAATAACTCAGAAAAAAATTTTTTTAATGCTGAGACTTCAGTCTCTATTGCCACCTTGCCTTCCAAAAAGGCACTTGACCCTCACTGAGGTTCTCTGGCACGTCACAGAAAGCGCCTCCAGCTCCCTGGAAGGTATGCGAAGGCTGTGTGGGTGCGTTGCTGTCTAGTGAGTGCACTGTGATGCTTCAGAGGAAAAATTTGTAAAAAAACCAAAACAAACGAACAACACTGCAATAGACTGATTAGCCTTCCTGCCTACTGTGGTCCCAAACCCAAATCAATCTTGTGATAAGAAATTTAAAGAAATAGCTCAAAATCCTTTTATCCTGAGTTTCAAATCATGCTGCCAGGAATGTTTCTGATCTGAAAGTTGTATAACGAGTTTCTGCTGAACAAGACAATTTCCTGCTCACTGTCAGACCACTGCCACCTCTTCTCCCGAGGGAGGAAAATAGTGTCCCCCCCACCCCGTGCCTCCTACTGCTCGCAGAGCCACAGCCTGACCAACAAGGGTGACAAGGGCGCGCTGGAGGGCTTGGCCGCCCCGGGGATGGGGTCGGGGCTGCAGAGGGCTCGGGAAGGCGCTCTGGATAAGAGCTCCAGCTGTGGACTGAGATGTCCTAGGTCCGATTCCCGCCTCTGTGACTCTGGGCAAATCACTTCGTTCTCTGAGCCTCAGTTTACTGGCACGCAATATGGGGCCAACCCCAGCGCGCACCCCCAGGCCACTCGGCACAGAAGGCGACCCCGCAGGGTCTTGCGGGGACTGCGCAGCCCGGGCGCCGGCACTCACCTCCGCCGTACATCTGGCACAGGTAGGGAAAGCGCCACACGTTGCCCAGGCCCACGGCGTACGAGATGCAGGCGAACACGAACTGCAGCGGGGTGGCCCACAGGGGCCGCGCTTCGTCCATGGCCCCGGAGCTCGGCGCGCGGCGCGGTGGGTGCGCGGCCGCCAGGAGCGCCGTCCCGCCCGGCTCGGCCTGGGGATGGCCCCGCGCCTCTGCCGCGGCCGCTCGCCCGCTTTTTAATTGCTAATCTCATTAACGGCGCTCGCGTCGGAGGGGCGAGGCTGGTAAATGGATGACGGCGAGCCCCACCCCGCCGCCGGGCCGCCGCGGCCGGGAAGGCACCCGAGATTGCGCCGTACGGGATGGCGCCCGGGGCCCTCCAGCTCGACGTGGGGTCTGGTGCGTCGTCTGTGGAGCTCCTGGGAGTGGTCGGGTTCCCTCGAGCACCTACCCAGCATTTACAGAGTGCCTACTGTGTGCCAGGCTTTGTCTGGGGACAGGGCTGTGAACAGCACAAACATCCTCAGTCCTCCCGGAGCTGACACTCTGGTAAAGGGAATTGCTTAAATGAACTGGATGAAATAGCCCATTTTCAACTATTTTTGACCTACGGAAAGGATAATTCCATATGGTTTACCCTAGTCCATATTTAAGACAGAGAGAGGCAAGGAGGGCAACTAAGGCAAAGGGGTTAGCAGTTCTGGGGGCGGGGGGGTGGGTAGGCTGGGGTGGTCAAGGAGGGCTTCCCAGAGGAGGGGACTTACATTTGCCCAGGGACCAGAAGGAAGCGAGGGACTCCCCCCACCTCTCCAGCGGAAGAGGAGTGATCCAGGCAGCCATCTCCTTCCATCCACAGACAGGTTGTGTGTGCCTACTGTGTGCAGGGCCGGGAGTCTGGCTCTGTAGTGCAGGATGTGGCCAGGAATCAGGTTTCCAACAACCACTGTGGGAGATTCTACTCCTGGGGCCAGAGATTCTGGTTCACTAGGCTCGAGTAGGGGGCTAAGAAACCTCATATTTCTACCAGTCTCTCAGGTGATTTGGTTTAAGGAGGTCGCTAGAAACGACTAAGTCAGATGCTTTGGGAGTGAAGCAGGATCTGGCTTTGAATCTCAGTTCTGCCACCAACTTGGCTATGTGACCTTGAACAAGTCATTTAACCTCTCTGAGCCTCTGTTTCCTTATCTATGACGGGAACAAATATTTTCCCCTTCCATGAGCTCATGTGAGAATTAACTGAGAATTTAGCTTACTGCCTGGCACATACTAAGGACTCAACAAAGAAGCCATTATTACAGGCTGGATGAATGAATAACACACTAAATAACGACGTACTCTGAACAGCGCATCTGGTACAGAGTAAGAGCTAAGAAAATACTTGATAAATAAGTGAAATTAAAAAGAGATGAAAAGCAGAGTTGCCAGTAGGAATCTCAGTTGATGCCAAAATGAAATCACCACTGTGGCTCAGCCCCTGGTTGGACTTTCCCCGGAGTTCCTGCCTGGCTAGCGGCACAAGAGAAAGCGGGGTGTGCTGAGGAAGATAGGGGCTCCTCAGACATACCACCTGTCCTCGACCCTCCTACCTCCAACAAGGAGGAAAAGTTCTCAATGCAGCAGGGGAGACGATTTTGATTTTTAGACTTCGAATTCTAGAGAGTGGTTTTTTTTACCCCTCGCCTCCTCCCCAGAGGAACCCACTATCCTGGTTTCCATCCCAGAGGTCAGTTTCAGCTGCTCTGACCTCTACAAAACTGAACTCATGCAGTGTGTGCCCTTTGCTGCCTGGCTTCCTCGGTGGGATTTACTCACATTCTGGTGTGCAGTGTATGACGTCCTTTATCCCTGCCTCCTAGGGTTCTGAGGGGTGAACATACTCGAATTCATGGCTGAGGGGCGTTTGTGTTGTCTCCAGTTTGGGACTGTGATGAATAAAGCGTTACTGAACGTCCTAGTACGTGTCCTTAGGTGCATGAATCCACGCATTGCTGGGAACTCCGGGCCATCATGTAGGTATATGTGCACCTTTAGTAGACGTTGCCAAACTGTTTCCAGAGAGGCAGTACCAGTTTACACTCCCCTGAGAGTTTCAGTTGCTGTGCATCCTCACCAACACTTGTCACTCTGTTTTCAAAGTTCCACCCGGTCTTGTGGGTGTGTACTGATAGTTCGCTGTGGCTATTAATCTTAATTTCCCTAATGCTAATAAGGCTGCATACCTTTCCATAGGCTGATTGGGTCATTTGCATATCCTCTTTCATGGAGTGCCTGTTCAAGTCTTTTGCCAGCTTTTAAATGGCTTGTCTGTATAGTTCTTTATATATTCTGGACATGGGTCCTTTGTCAGTTTTATGTATTACAGATTTCTTCTCTCAGTCTGTGAGTTGCCTTTTTATTTTATCAGTGGTGTCTTTTGATGAACAGACGTTCTTAATTTTAATAAAGTCCCAATTTACCAGTCTTTCACTTTAGTGTTCTCCTTTAGTTTTTTTTTTTAATGTCATTTTAAGAGATCCCTCCCTTACCAACTCCAAGGTCATGATGATATTCCTGATAATTAAAATTTGTGGCAAAATAAGTCTCAGAGACCCACAGGGAGGGCTGCCTTTTAATGCTGTCGAATAGTAAAGAAGGCATGTTGCTGCCTCTAGCCATCCTCCTGGCATGTTCTTGTTCTCATGAATGACTTTTCCCTAGAGACTACCTGGCTGTGTGGCCGCATTTCAGAAACTGGGCGCCTTGGAGAGATGCCCAGCCTGTTACCTGGAAGAGGAGGCGGCTTGGTGTTTGTTGGTTTGACATAAGCAAGGCCCCTCTTCGATTCCCTCCCCCAGGGATCAGGCCAGCACCTCTGTCCAGTCACACTGGCGGACTCCCTGGGACTCCCCTGGGAGCCTGTTCCTGCTGTGAGGCCCTGGGTGGGGCTGTGGGTAGCACAGGAGGCACCCCTATAACAGGACTAAGTAACACCTCAGGCCTGCTGGTAGCGTCCCCACACTTTCCTGAACCCCATCTGACAAGACTCTAACCTGACAAGACCCATTGTGCTGCTGTGGCTGCTAGGAGAGGACAGAACAGGCCTGGGAAGGGTGGGCGTGCTTGCCCAGGGAGCCAGCAAAGCCGGGGGTGGACGTTGGTGGTGGTGGGCTGGCAGATGGTTAACAACTGGCTCTCTGCGGCAAGAGCTCTGATATGTAGGTTTACCAATTTCTACGATGTACATATTCCCACCACAGCTGATTCCAAGCTACCAACATGGCGTCACTGAACGTGGAGTTGGGAGAGAAGTGCAGTAGCTCACCGTTAAATAGAACGTCCACCACACATATGCAATGATACAGATAACCTCAAGAACAGAGCTAATAGTGTAGAAAATAATTAGGAAGTGGTGGGCTTTGAGTATTGACTACCTCTGTTTTAAATCATTTGTTAGTTCATATAACTTAATTTTTAATAATGGCTGTGTTTACGGGGCTTCCCTGGTGGCACAGCGGTTAAGAATCCGCCTGTCAATGCAGGGGACGCGGGTTCGAGCCCTGGTCCAGGAAGATCCCACATGCCGCAGAGCAACTAAGCCCGTGTGCCACAACGACTGAGCCTGTGCTCTAGAGCCCGTGAGCCACAACTACCGAGCCCTCGTGCTGCAACTACTGAAGCCCATACGCCTAGAGCCCATGCTCCGCAACAAGAGAAGCCACCGCAGTGAGATGCCTGCGCACCCCAACGAAGAGTAGCCCCCGCTCGCTGCAACTAGAGAAAGCCTGCGTGCAGCAACGAAAACACAACGCAGCCAAAAATAAAATAAATAAAATAAGTTAAAAAAAAAACATGAAAAAAAAGAATTCTTTAAAAAAAAAAAAAAAGGCACTGTTTAGCAATCAAGTCACAAAATTCCTGAAAATGTACCAGGTGGCACTCACCAGCCTGTAGGTGCTGGCACAGCACTCTACAGGGACCCGGGGCTGGGGAAGCAACCTCTGTGTGGCAGGGGCGAGGGAAGCGAGTTCAGCTCTCAGCAGTCAGGGGCCCAAGGGCAGCAGGGTTTTCGGCTTAGCTAAGCCCCACCCCAAGTGCTCCCCGGGGGCCTCCACTGGCAGCGTGGAAGAAATCTTCCCGTGGACCAGCCTGTCTAGTCTCACTGTGCCACGTCACACAGGACACACTCCCTGAAGGATAGGCCAGCCTGCCCAAGTCATCTAATTTCGGGAAGAGGGTGGAGAAAGTGGGGATGGCCCCGACTCGGCTGTGTGGGTGTGGGTCACGGCCCCGCGCCAGCATTCCAGATTCTCACCCACCAGCTATCGCCACACAGCTTTCAGTAACGTGCTCACCCTGGTGATCCCGCTGTTACTTAATCCCCTTTCAGTGGCTCCCAGTTCCCCACAAGATAAAGTCCAAACTCCTCAGCCTGGTCTGGAAGGCTCTAGGAATTTTTTAAAATTGGGCCCTGAGGAATTTGACCCTTGCTTACCTAGGTCCCAGGAGAAGCTAGACTTTTCACCTCCCGGAAAATGCTGTGCATTTTTATACTTCTGGGCAGTTTCCTCAGCCAGGAACACCTTCTCCCTTCTTCACCCAGGAAAAGCCTGTCCATGTCCATTCCAAGATGGACTATTACCCTATTTAAGAAGCCCCAGCACCTCTATCCCCAGCCAGAATATATCACTCCCTCTCTCCTGTCCTCAAGCCTGGGTGTACATCTGGCTTCTAACACTTTCAGTGCTGCCTTGTCAGGGAAAGTGTAAGATACATGTCCCCTCTGGGCTGTGGCTGGTATCATGTCTAAGTCATCCTTTTTTCCCTAGTGCCAGGCGCACGGTTGAGTCTCACTGAAGTTAGCTGATAAAGGAGAAGCCTGCTGCATAATCTGAGCACTTCAGTAATAAATTCCATAGCATCCAAGCCCCCGAGACGTCTGTGTTGCAGAAGGTTTCTTCAGACATTTCAAGTCTTTTTTGCCCACCTACTACTGTGTCCCAGGAGTCAGCTTGGGGACTCGAGGTAAAACCTCTGCACATGGCCCTCCCTTCCCTGCTCTCCAAGGCACCTGCTCACTCTCCCATGGGGAGAACAGAGACACACACAGTGCAAATAGGCGTGTGGAAGCCACCGGGAGGAGGTTCTGCAGAAGAAACACTGAAGCTGCTGGGGGGACTAGTCCAGCTCAGGTGGTGAAGAGGAGGGCCCTCCCAAGAGCCTGGGGGAGCCCCTGTTCCAGGGCTGAGTGTGTGCACATATGTATGTGCATGTATTTGTGTGTGCCTGCATGTGTGCACATGTGGGTGCATAAATGCCTCTGTGTGTGTGTGTGTGTGTGTGTCACTGAGGAGACAGTGAAACTGAGCAGGACCCTCTGAGGCCTTCCTGGGTACAGCAGTTCCTCTGTGTCCCCGTTTCTTGTTTGTAGAAAAAGGCTTTAGTCTCCTAGGCCTTCCCTGAGTTCCAAAGAGCAGACTCAAGCAGTTACTAATTAGGGAAGTGAGGGCATGCAGAAACAAAGAAAAAGCAAATGGTTCCGTAGGAAAACCAATCAGTTCAGTGATAAAACAGAGTCTTAGTTTCCCCTCAAGAGACACACATAACAGTCTGATGCACATCTTTGAGTTTTTATGCAGAAACTAAGACACCCGCCCAGGTGGAGGACTACATGCTGACTCCAAGACCCCAGACTGGGACCAGAGGGTTGATATTTAAGATTCCTGAAACATCAACCTGTTACCTCAACACCAACCAATCAGAAGAAAGTCTTGCACCCTGCAGCCCTCACCCCAAACACTGCCTTTAGAAACCCTTCCCTGAAAGCCATCGGAGAGTTAGGGTCTTTTGAGCACGAGCTGCCCGTTCTCCTTGCTTGGTGCTCTGCAAATAAATGCTGTACTTTCCTTCACCACAACCTGGTGTCAGTAGATTGGGTTTGTTGTGCAGCAGGTGAGCAGACCCAAGTTCAGTTCAGTTAAAGTTTTGGCAACCATGAAAGGACAGCTGTCCCAAGTGGGCATCTTGCCCATGGCACATTGTCCCCTGGCTGTTGGTGACACTCAGATTCTGTCCAGCAGCTGCCTGAGCACCTTCGTCTCAGGGACAAACCCTAGAACTTGCTGCTGACCAGGCGTTGCTGACCCATGGTGCTTTTGGTTCTATGGTGAAGGAAACAAGGCTCTGGTCCTGGTCTGTAAGACACCTCTGGCAAGTGCCAGAACCTTGTGTGTGACGACATCAGGATATTCTTCCCTACTGGGTTGCCTTGATTGGAATTTCCCTTTTTTGGGAGGGAAAGGCATAGGACTTGATCATCGGGTTTTGAGTGGAGTGCTGCTTTAATTGGATTTTCCATTCTGGGTTGAGGAGTTCCTTGGCCATCAGACACCGCCTGAGTGGTAATTGGGAAACTCTCTGTTAGACCAAGGCTTGCCCGCACTCCCATCTGGAATGGCAAGTAGGAAACTTTCCATTCTTGTGCTAGGGAACTGCAACCCTGAGAGTCCATCGGATACTGATCTGCCTGTTTCTAGTAATACCAGCCGTGTGAAAGAATAATGGGAAACCATAACTCTATTCCACCTTGTAGTCCCATATGTGATGCTCCAAGGACAATGGTGCTTCAAGGACAAAGGATAACCCTGCCTGAAAAAGTGTCAGCGTCACACCCCCTACTGGACTCTTAATCGCCCTCCCCACCATGTTGCGATGGTTATGAAATTCCTGAGCCCACCTGGGTGATGCCCACCTGGGTAACGGGACCTGTTCCAAATAAGGAAAGGCATCTGCCCTGTCCTACCCCCACCCTACAGAAGGAAGGTATATGTGCCTCGAACAATCAGCAAACGAAATTTTCACCTTGGACCATTCCTTTGTTTTCTGGCTATAAAAACTGATCAATAGCACATGTTCGGGCTTGACTCTCCCAGACTACTAGGAAGTCTGCCCGTTGTTATGGCAGCAACCCTTCCCTCTAATAAATTCTATCTTCTTTACATTCTGCCTTATGTCTGGAAATTCTTTTCCAACCTGCGTTCAGACCATGACACCCTAGGGTGTATTTTGCAAAACTGGGAGATCTTCAGCTATGCTCCCATGAAAGAAAAAATGATATTTTATTGTAATACTGCTTGGCCTCAGTACTCCCTGAGATCTGGAGAACAATGGCCCCTCAATGGTGCTTTAGATTATAACACCATCTTTCAATTAGAACTGTTTTGTAAAAGGGAAGGAAAATGGGATGAAATTGCTTATGTATAGGCTTTTATGATATTCTATCAATGTAAGCCTTTTGGAACTGGTTTGGCTTTTATCTTGGGTGTGTGCATGAGTGTCTTGGTACATTATGTCCAAATCCTGTTTTCTCTCCCTGGTTTTGACCCTCGTTAAGGGGTCCTGGGGTTTTTGGGAAAACCCTACCTGTAGGAGAGGAAGAAAGTGAAAGGATTAATCATTCTCAGAGACACTCTTGGTATTGACCCTTGTTAGAGGGCCCTGGTTTTGACTATTAGAGGGTCCTGGTAACTTGAATGTGGTCTAGACAGTCCTAGAAACTGACAGTTTAAATTTGGTCTTGAGTCTGATTCAGAGCAGGTAAGTTCATCTGGAAGTGTGAAGGTGAGTGAACGATATGTATTATTATCTATTACTGTGGTTCGTTTAGACTGAATTGGCTATTTGAGAACTGAAGGAAACCACCATGAAAATGGCCAAAATGGGGCTCTTTTGACATTCCAAAACTGGTTTTTGCATATGCAGTTAGAAGAAGCTGGTTTTCTAGGAGGAACTTATTTTTTTCTCCAGGTGCCTTTGAGATGTAAATGTTCTACCAGGGCTCTCAGGAACTCATCTTATCTGACCCTCTCCAATTCCTAAGACTGAAAAAAAAAGTGGGGTGGGGGAAGAGCCCTTTTAATTCAAGCAGGAAAACTATGAGATATCTGTGTCTACATGGATGTATGTATGTCTGTGTATATTATAGATATGATGTCTTTATCTCCAGGCGGTATTATCAAAATTAATTTGTAAATTAGCTCTATTTAACTGGTTTAAAGGAAACTTAAGTTCTTATATAAATTCTTGGAAATATAAAGGAAACTGACCAGAATGAATTTCAGGTTCACATGATCTGGGAAATATTCAATATTGAATTAATATCTGGTATTAAAGTTAGTGTAGGCTTGTTGGTTTAATTGGTGAGGATGTCTTTGACATCATCAATATTGAGTATGGTAGTTTTATTGTACCTAGTCTAAATGTATCATTAATTACAATAAATACAAATGGATTAAATGGACCAGGTGAAAGAGACTATAAGACCAGAATAAAAAAATTCACACATACACTTACATGCCATTTACAAGAGAAAAATCAAACAAGATCACAGAAAGATTTACAGTAAAATGATGAAAAGGATATAGCAGGATAATGTTATCCAAAAGAAAGCTAAGAGGAGCTGTATTACATCAGACAAAATAGACTTTAAGCCAAAAAATGTTATTAGTGATAGAAAGAACATCTATCACTAGAAAGATATAACATTTTGAAAGTTGAATACAATTAGTAACATAGCTTCAAAAACCAGGAAGCAAAAAGTGATAGACTACAAGGAGAAACTGACGTATCTGCTATCATGATGGAGATTTCTGCACTCCTCTCTCCATTGTTGGTAAAGCAGAAAATAAAAAGTAAAGAACAAGGAATGGAAAATGATATAGATTATTAGAATAAGAGCCAAATGGAACTTTTAGAAATGAAAAATGCAACAACTGAAATTAGAAACCCAATGAATGGGTTTAAAAGTGGATTAGACACAGTTAAGGAGAGATTTGATGAACTCAAAGATATGTCATAAGAAATTTTCTGGAACATTGCATGGAGAGATAAATAGGTAAAAAATATTAAAAGAAGTTAAGATATATAGACAAGCTATGCAGGGCAATAAAGCAGTATACACTTACCTAGAATTCTAGAATGAAAAGAGAAAGAAACTGAGACAGAGCCATACTTAAAGTACTAGGAGCTCAGCATTTTCCACTATGGATTCATGCGGTCCAATCAATCTTATGCAGGATTTTAAAAAAATCAATCAATCTATCTATCTATCTATCTATCTATCTATCTATCTATCTATCTATCTATCTCAAGATGCATCATGATGAGGCTCCAGAACATCATGGTGAGCGCTTAATCCATGACAAAGGTCTCACTGCAGAGCATTGTTTAATTTTGGGGATTTTGAAAAAAATAGAAAGGTAGAACTTAGGTCCTGGACAAGTAGAATAGTATATAATTTAGAAGAGTGATAAGAATTCAAATGTTCTACAGAGGTGAATAACTTTAGACTCTGTGATGGTATGCAAAGTGAACATTTCAGGGAGCTGATTCCAAATGCTTTTTATAGCTCTCCAGGATCTAATCAGTGTTCATATATTGCATTTGGTTGTTATGAATAGAGTTGCTTTAAGGACAGTTTTCCCACCTTTTAAATTTCATGATATTGACTTTCTGAAGAGACCAGGCTAATTGTTTAAATTGCAGAATGTCCTACATTCAGGATTTGCCTGATTGTTTCGTTGGGGGCCATTTAACACTGTTTTTTCCTCCGTATAACTTGCAGAGAACATGTTCAATTTAGTCTTTATATGGCATGTGTGATATATACTATAGCACTGTAAATGCACTTAGGCAATTAATTGTATTTGTTACTGATAGACCTTGGGAAAAAAATGAGTATGTAACCTGAGTTTGCAATTTATGTTCGCAAAATGAGAGACAGTACTGACCTTCTCCACTAAATTTAGACTATCTGGCACATCTATGCGAGGCAGAATGCCCCTAGGATGGCGAAGAATCACTGGCTAGAACTGAAGTCTGGTGACCACACAGAGCTGGGACTGGGGTGGCAGCTGCAGACTGTGGCTCTGTTTCTAGGGCTGCTTCTGCTGTGAGATATGAAAAAACGAATGGTACACAGATGACTTTAATGGCAGCTTTAAAAATGAGATAAAAGAAAATGAGAAGTCTAAGGCTTGAAAGCAAAGAAGACTTAACCTAAAATGATAGGGAAATCATAGCATAAATGTTTGAATTTGTATACTTTACTATTACTTGCTGGTAAAAACTCAGGGCTTTGTGAGACTCAGAGTATGGTTAAAGAAAATAATAAATTTAATATGCTGTGTCCTTTTGTCCACATGCCCACTTCCAAAGGACAGCTGTTTCAAGAGAGCAACCTGAAAGGCTTTTCTGTAAACTGATCCTTCTGTTGTCTGAAGGAACTCATTCGGGTAAAGAGCACCAAGTGGGCATTGTTTAGAAAGACCCGAATGGAACAAACAGGCATTTTTCAGGTCAGAGGGAACAGATGCAGAAACAAGCTTATTTGGAAAACATTGTGGCTTCTCACCATGACCACTCAGCTGATCACCTGCGTTAGTAAGATCCAGCCACATGCTATGAAAACACTGGCCTGAGAGCAGCGGTGAACCATTCCGTACTTTGTGTTGGTGTCGGCTAAATTTATTTCTTCACCTCAAATATTTTTGCTGGGAACAAGCAATCAAGACCAACTAGAAGGCATAATCTGGTGGATAAAAACAGAGCCCTGTGAAAATATTTTCAAGGGTCAGAGTACGCCTGGGGCCACGCTGTCTCAATTAGTGATCCCCAAAGGAGTTTCACTGTGTCCTGCTGTGCTGTTTTGTGCCTGTTCTCTCATTTCATAACAGGAGAAGCCCTATGAATCTCACTCTGCCAGAAAACACACATGCTTCGTTTCACAAGCTCAATAGTTCAAATTACACTGGATTTCTTTCACCTGTCGATATGCAAAATGTGGTCTCTGGCCCAGAATGGGCACCACTGGGGAGCCTGTGAGAAATGCAGACTCTCGGGCCCCTCTCCAGGCCTCCCGAGTCAGAACCTACGTTTTAGCAAGACCCCCGGGGGATCTGTAGGAAGGTTAAAGTTTCAGGAGCATGCTGGTTCTTCAACTTTGTTTCACGGCAGGATCCTCTATGCAGCTTTAAAGCACAGATCCAGGATGCCAAGTGAGTGTTCGTTTAGAAGTCGCGTGGCATTTTCCACCTTTCAAATTTCTTCTCTAAAATACACTGAGTCAACAGAAAAAAGATCTTAAAGATAATTTTGTTGTATATGCAAACAAAAATTTCTCCTCCTGAACCTGAGGAGCTCGAAATCTTTTCCCTGCTTACCAAGGTGCCACATTGCCTGGATATAGCTCAAGGCCCTTGCCAGAGAGATTTTGCTACATGGATTCCCTGCTGTATCACAGGGAGTGACATGCTTCCCAAATTTCTGACTTTCTGTTTTCCATTTCCCAACATACAACCTACCCAGAATTACATTTTATCACGGTCTGTCATGTTTTGTTTTCATTTATTCAGTACTTTAAAATTCTGACTATATAGGATACCTATAGGAAAGTACATTCACATGTGTGTAATGTAGCAAATAATTATGTTAGTGCTCATGTAGCCACCACATAAATGAAGAAATAATGTCTAGTGCTCAAGAGCGCTTTCCACCCCTCCTCTCCGCAGTTCTCCAACGCCCCACCCGCCCAGAGATTACCACTATCCTATCTGTTTCTTAGCTTTTCTTTATGATTTTACTACCTATCCACATACCCTAAAAAATGTAGCTTGGTTTTGTTTGGTTTTGAACTTTATGGAAATGGAATCATAATGTCTTTTTGTGTTTTACTTCTGTTGTTTAACATCCTGTCTGTGGGACACATCCATGTTGTATGTAGCTGTCACTTGTGTATTTTCATTGCTGTAGACAGTCAATTTTATGATTATAGCACATGGGAATTTTCAGTAGAACATACTTTGTGTGATTCAGTCTATATTTTTTTTTTTTGGCTGCGTTAGGTCTTTGTTGCTGCATGCGGTCTTTCTCTAGTTGAGGCAAGCAGGGGCTACTCCTCATTGCGGTGCGCAGGCTTCTCATTGCGGTGGCTTCTCCTGCTGCGGAGCACAGGCTCTAGGCGCGTGGGCTTCCGTAGTTGTGACTCACGGGCTTAGTTGCTCCGTGGCATGTGGGATCTTCCCGGACCAGGGATCGAACCCATGTCCCCTGCATTGGCAGGCGGATTCTTAACCACTGCGCCACCAGGAAAGTCCCGATTCAGTCTATTGAACTTTGTTGAGACTTGCCTTACAAGGTGGAGTGTGGCCAATCTTTACAAATATTCTCTATGTGGTTAAAAAGAGAGTGGATGCAGCAGTTTGAGGTCAGTGCTTTATTTGTCTGTTAGGCCAAATTTGCTTTGGTATGGTTCCTATCTTCATATTCTCACTGATTTTTTTTTTTTTTTGTCTGCTTGCTCTGTCAATCACTGAGAGAAGGGTGTTAGTATCTTCCACTATGATTGTGGATTTGTCTAGTTCTTTTAACTGCATCCATTTTTACTTTATAGATTTTGAAGGGGTTAGGCAATCAAACTTTAAATTGTTTTATCTTCCTGGAGAAATAAAACTTTTATAGAGTGACTCTGTTTATCTCTAGCAGTGTTAGATTCTCTTTTAATTTGAATAATTTACCTGCAGATTGTTGTGTATTTTTTATGTTCACAATCCTGCCATCTATAGATAATGACTTTTTTTTCCCCTGGACTCATGCTTTGGTTTGAAGCTCCAGCACAATGTTGAATAGAAGTGGGGAGAGCAGGGGACTTTACTGTGTTCCTAAGATCAAAGGGTAAGCATTCCACACATCACTACTCAGTATGGATGTTGAATTTTATCAAATATAAATCAAAACAGGGCACTCCTCCGCTCAAACCCGCAGGAGGTCTCCCCATCTCACTCAGCACGAAAGACAAAGTCCCCGCAGTGACCTACAAAGCTCTGTATGGCCTGACCCCCTCACTGTTTCTATGCCCTCCTCTCCTACTACTTTGCCTTGTTCAACCTACCCCAGGCACAGCACCAGATTGGTCCTGCCTTGGGGCCTTTGCACTGGCTGTTTTCTCTGCCTGAATGTTATTCTCCCAGATACCACATGGCCAATTTCCTTACTTCCTCAGATTCTTGCTCAGAAGTCTCCTTCTCGTGAGGCCTTAGTGATAACCTTAGCTAAAATGGCAACTGCCACCCCCAGGTTTTATACACTCTTTCCTGCTTCATTCTATCTCCTTGGCCCTTATCACTATTTAGCATATAATGTGAGTTTCTCATTTATCAGGTCTGATTCATTGGTTTATTTAGAGGTAATTATTGATTGTCCCTATGTGCAGGGCCCTGTTCTAGGTACTGGGGATGCAGCAGTAAACAAGACAACCCAGACCCCAGGCATGCATTCTAGTAGGAAGGAATACAAGAAAACATACTGCTGCTTCTCCATCTCAAGAAAAAAATCCCTTTGCTTGACCCCACTTTCCCTTCTGGCTTCTGTCCTGTTTGCTTCTACTCTATCTTATAGCAAAACTCATCAAGAGATGTCTATACCTACTTTGTCTCAGTCTCTCTCCTCCCATGGCTTCTTACAGTTAACTTTCTTGTCAAGGTCACCAACAACCCCAGAGGTGGCTAAATCGAGCGGTCCGCTCTCAGGACTCCTTCCCTTGCCCGCTCAGCTGTTTCTGACCCAGGTGCTCACTCCTTTCTCCTGGGGCACCTTTCCTAGCTTGCTTCCAGGACAGCACTGTCTCCTGGATTCCCTGCTCAGTCTCCTCTGCTGACTCTTCCTCTCTCCATGATCTGTGATATTGGGCTTCTCACCTACACTCACCTCTGTATCTTTCTTTATTGTGGTTTAAAAGCCACTTATTCATTTATAACTCCCAACGTTGTATCTTCAGCCCAGACCACACCTCAGATGTTTAGACTTGTATGTCTACCACCTCCCCAAATCCCCATTTGGAGGTCTGGGGAGGGAGGCATCTCAAACTTGTCTAAAAGTGAATTTCCAATCTTCGATTCCCAAGACCTGCTCCTCATCCCTGACACCAAGTCTAACCTTTCAGTTGCTCACACCGAGACCTTCGGAGGCATTCTTGATTCCTCTCTAATCCTCACTTCCAATCTGAGCTGCTGTCCTTTTTGTTTGCCTTCAAACTATACATCTGGAACCAAACTCTCCTACACTGCTAGTAGGAGTATAAGCTGTCAAATTGGAAACCTCTGGGGCAGTACCTGAATATTTGTACATGCTGCTACCGGGCAATGGCACTCCTAGATGTATATATCTCCACCAGAAGATCCACCCCAGATGTTACGGCAGCATTCTTTGTATTCTCTGTACTAGCCCAGAACTGGAACAGCCCCCAGTATCCAGCAACAGTAGAATGGATATGTAAATTATGGACTATTCACTGAGGGAACACTATACAGTAATGAGGGTGAACAAACAATTGCAACATACAATAACATAGATGAATCTCACAAACAGAATTGAAAGAAGCTGGACACAATATATACTGTGTGATTCCACGTATATAAAGTTGAAAACTAGCCAAGATGAATCTCAAGTGCTAGAACTCAGGAAAATGGTTACCTTTGTGGGGAGATGGTGCCCGAAGGGGGAGCACAGGAAACCTCTGGGGGACAGACAGAAATACTTCTTAAAAAAAAATTTTTGGCTGTGTTGGGTCTTCAATGCTACACGCAGGCTTTTTCTAGTTGTGGCGAGTGGGGGCTACTCTTTGTTGCGGTGCATGGGTTTCTCATTGCAGTGGCTTCTCTTGTTGCAGAGCGCAGGCTCTAGGTGTGCGGGCTTCAGTAGTTGCAGCATGGGGGCTCAGTAGTTGTGGTGCGTGGGCTCACTAGTTGTGGCTCGCGGGCTCTAGAGCACAGGCTCAGTAGATGTGGCGCATGGGCTGAGTTGCTCCGCGGCATGTGGGATCTTCCCAGACCAGGAATCAAACCCGTGTCCCCTGCATTGACAGGCGGATTCTTAACCACTGTGCCCCCAGGGAAGTCCTGGGGGGCAGATAATAAGCGATTCTTCATCCTGGTCCTAAACAAAGTGTTTACTTTTTGAAAATTCTTTGCACTGTGCACTTATGATTTGTGCACTTTATTTTTGGAATTTATTTTTTTATACAGCAGGTTCTTATTAGTTATCCATTTTATACATATTAGTGTATACATGTCAATCCCAATCTCCCAATTCATCCCACCACCCCACCCCACCCCCGCCGCTTTCCCACCTTGGTGTCCATATGTTTGTTCTCTACATCTGTGTCTCTATTTCTGCCCTGCAAACTGGTTCATCTGTACCACTTTTCTAGGTTCCACATATATGCGTTAATATATGAAATTTGTTTTCCTATTTCTGACTTACTTCACTCTATATGACAGTCTCTAGGCCCATCCACATCTCTACAAATGACCCAATTTCCTTCCTTTTTATGGCTGAGTAATATTCCATTGTATATATGTACCACATCTTCTTCATCCATTTGTCTATCAACAGGCATTTAGGTTGTTTCCATGACCTGGCTATTGTAAATAGTACTGCAATGAACAATGGGGTGCATGTGACTTTTTGAATTATGGTTTTCTCTGGGTATATGCCCAGGAGTGGGATTGCAGGGTCATATGGTAATTCTATTTTTAGTTTTTTAAGGAACCTCCATACTCTTCTCCATAGTGGCTGTATCAACTGACATTCCCACCAACAGTGCAAGAGGGTTCCCTTTTCACCACACCCTCTCCAGCATCTGTTGTTTGTAGATTTTCTGATGATGCCCATTCTAACTGGTGTGAGGTGATACCTCATTGTAGTTTTGATTTGCATTTCTCTAATAATTAGTGATGTTGAGCAGCTTTTCATGTGCTTCTTGGCCATATGTATGTCTTCTTTGGAGAAATGTCTATTTAGGTCTTCTGCCCATATTTTGATTGGGTTCTTTGTTTTTTCAATATTGAGCTGCATGAGCTGTTTATATATTTTGGAGATTAATCCTTTGTCCATTGATTCGTTTGCAAATATCTTCTCCCATTCTGAGGGTTGTCTTTTCATCTTGTTTGTAGTTTCCTTCTCTTTGCAAGAGCTTTGAAGTTTCATTAGGTCCCATTTGTTTATTTTTGTTTTTATTTCCATTACTCTAGGAGGTGGATCAAAAAAGATCTTCCTGTGATGTTATGTCAAAGAGTGTTCTTCCTATGTTTTCCTCTAAGAGTTTCCTCTATAGTTTTATAGTGTCCGGTCTTACATTTAGGTCTCTAATCCATTTTGAGTTTATTTTTGTGTATGGTGTTAGGGAGTGTCCTAGTTTCATTCTTTTACATGTAGCTGCCAGTTTTCCCAGCACCACTTATTGAAGAGACTGTCTTTTCTCCATTGTATATCCTTGCCTCCTTTGTCATAGGTTAGTTGACCATAGGTGTGTGGGTTTATCTCTGGGCTTTCTATCCTGTTTCATTGATCTATATTTCTGTTTTTGTGACAGTACCATATTATCTTGATTACTGTAGCTTTGTAGTATAGTCTGAAGTCAGGGAGTCTGATTCCTCCAGCTCTGTTTTTTTCCGTCAAGACTGCTTTGGCTATTTGGGGTCTTTTGTGTCTCCACACAAATTTTAAGATTTTTTGTTCTAGTTCTGTAAAAAATGCCATTGGTAATTTGATAGGGATTGCATTGAATCTGTAGATTGCTTTGGGTAGTATACTCATTTTCACAATATTGATTCTTCCAATCCAAGAACATGGTATATCTCTCCCTCTGTTTATATCATCTTTAATTTCTTTCATCGGTGTCTTATAGTTTTCTGCACACAGGTCTTTTGTCTCCCTTGGTAGGTTTATTCCTAGGTATTTTATTCTTTTTGTTGCGATGGTAAATGGAGTGTTTCGTTAATTTGTCTTTCAGATTTTCCATCGTTAGTGTATAGGAATGCAAGAGATTTCTGTGCATTAATTTTGTATCCTGCAACTTTACCAAATTCATTGATTAGCTCTAGTAGTTTTCTGGTGGCATTTTTAGGATTCTCTATGTATAGCATAATGTCATCTGCAAACAGTGACAGTTTTACTTCTTCTTTTTCTATTTGGATTCCTTTTATTTCTTTTTCTTCTCTGATTGCCGTGGCTAGGACTTCCAAAACTATGTTGAATAACAGTGGCGAGAGTGGACATCCTTGTCTTTTTCCTGATCTTAGAGGAAATGTTTTCAGTTTTTCACCACTGAGAATGTTTGCTGTGGGTTTGTCATATATGGCCCTTATTATGTTGAGGTAGGTTCCCTCTATGCCCACTTTCTGGAGAGTTTTTATCCTAAATGAGTGTTGAATTTTGCCAAAAGCTTTCTCTGTGTCTATTGAGATGATCATATGGTTTTTATTCTTCAATTTGTTAATATGGTGTATCACATTGATTGATTTGCGTATACTGAAGAATCCTTGCATCCCTGGCATAAATCTCTGGCATTGATCATGGTGTATGATCCTTTTAATGTGTTGTTGGATTCTGCTTGCTAGTATTTTGTTGAGGAGTTTTGCATCTATATTCACCAGTGATTTTCGTCTGTAATTTTCTTTTTTGTAGTACCTTTGTCTGGTTTTGGTCTCAGGGTGATGGCGGCCTCATAGAATGAATTTGGGAGTGTTCCTTCTTCTGCAATTTTTGGTAAGAGTTTGAGAAGGACGGGTGTTACCTGTTCTCTAAATGTTTGACAGAATTCACCTGTGAAGCCATCTGGTCCCGGACTTTTGTTTGTTGGAAGATTTTTAATCACAGTTTCAATTTCATTACTTGTGATTGGTCTGTTCATATTTTCTATTTCTTTCTGGTTCAGTCTTGGAAGGTTACACTTTTCTAAGAATTTGTCCATTTCTTCCAGGTTGTCCATATTTTTGGCATAGAGTTGCTTGTAGTAGTCTCTTAGGATGCTTTGTATTTCTGCGATGTCTGTTGTAACTTCTCCTTTTTCATTTCTAATTTTATTGATTTGAGTCCTGTCCCTCTTTTTCTTGATGAGTCTGGCTAATGGTTTATCAATTTTGTTTACCTTCTCAAAGAACCAGCTTTTACTTTTATTGATCTTTGTTATTGTTTTCTTTGTTTCTATTTCATTTATTTCTGCTCTGATCTTTATGATTTCTTTCCTTCTAATAGCTTTGGGTTTTGTTTGTTCTTCTTTCTCTAGTTCCTTTAGGTGTAAGGTTAGATTGTTTATTTGAGATTTTTCTTGTTTCTTGAGGTAGGCTTGTATTGCTATAAACTTCCCTCTTAGGACTGCTTTTGCTGCATCCCACAGGTTTTGGATCATTGTGTTTTTGTTGTAATTTGTCTCTAGGTATTTTTTTATTTCCTCTTTGATTTCTTCAGTAATCTCTTGCTTCTTTAGTAATGTATTGTTTAGCCTCCATGTGTTTCTGTTTTCTGGTTTTTTTTCCTGTAATTGATTTGTAATCTCATAGCGTCAGAAAAGATGCTTGATATTATTTCAATTTCCTTAAATTTACTGAGGCTTGACTTGTGACCCAAGATGTGATCTATCCTGGAGAATGTTCCATGTGCACTTGAGAAGAAAGTGTAATCTGCTGTTTTCGGATGGAATGTCCTATAAATATCAATTAAATCTATCTGGCCTATTGTGTCATTTAAAGCTTGTGTTTCCTTATTAATTTTCTGTCTGGATGATCTGTCCATTGGTGTAAGTGAGGTGTTAAAGTCCCCCATTATTTTTGTTTTACTGTTGATTTCCTCTTTTATAGCTGTTAGCACTTGCCTTATGTATTGAGGTGCTCCTATGTTGGGTGCATATTTATTTATAATTGTTATATCTTCTTCTTGGATTGATCCCTTGATCATTATGTAGTGTCCTTCCTTGTCTCTTGTAACATTCTTTATTTGAAAGTCTATTTTATCTGATATGAGTATAGCTATTCCAGCTTTCTTTTGATTTCCATTTGCATGGATTATCTTTTTCCATCCCTTCACTTTCAGTCTGTATGTGTCCCTAGGTCTGAAGTGGTTCTCTTGTAGACAGCATATATATGGGTCTTGTTTTTGTATCCATTCAGCAAGCCTGTGTCTCTTGGTTGGAGCATTTAATCCATTCACGTTTAAGGTAAATATCGATATGTATGTTCCTGTTACCATTTTCTTCATTGTTATGGGTTTGTTTTTGTAGGTCCTTTTCTTCTCTTGTGTTTCCCACTTAGAGAAGTTCCTTTATAGCATCTGTTGTAGAGCTGGTTTGGTGGTGCTGAATTCTCTTACCTTTTGCTTGGTTGTAAAGCTTTTGATTTCTCCGTTGAATGTGAATGAGATCCTTGCCGGGTAGAGTAATCTTCGTTGTAGGTGCTTCTCTTTCATCAATTTAAATATATCGTGCCACTCCCTTCTGGGTTGTAGAGTTTCTGCTGAGAAAGCAGCTTTTAACCTTATGGGAGTTCCCTTGTATGTTATTTGTCTCTTTTCCCTTGCTGCTTTCAATAATTTTTCTTTGTCTTTAATTTTTGTCAATTTGATTACTATGTGTCTCGGTGTGTTTCTCCTTGGGTTTATCCTGTATGGGACTTGTTGCGCTTCCTGGACTTGTGTGGCTATTTCCTTTCCCATGTTAGGGAAGTGTTCAACTATAATCTCTTCAAATATTTTCTCAGGTCCTTTCTCTCTCTCTTCTCCTTCTGGGACACATATAAAGCGAATGTTGTTGCATTTAATGTTGTCCCAGAGGTCTCTTAGGCTGTCTTCATTTCTTTCCATTCTTTTTTCTTTATCCTGTTCCGCAGCAGTGAATTCCACCATTCTGTCTTCCAGGTCACTTATCCGTTCTTCTGCCTCAATTATTTTGTTATTGATTCCTTCTGGTGTATTTTTCATTTCAGTTATTGTGTTGTTCATCTCTGTTTGTTAATTCTTCTAGGTGTTTGTTCTTTAATTATTTTAGGTCTTTGTTAAACATTTCTTGCATCTTTTCGATCTTTGCCTCCATTCTTTTTCCTAAGTCCTGGATCATGTTCACTATCATTATTCTGAATTCTTTTTCTGGAAGGTTTCCTATCTCCACTTCATTAAGTTGTTTTTCTGGGGTTTTATCTTTTTTCTTCATCTGGTACATAGCCCTCTGCCTTTTCATCTTGTCTATCTTTCTATGAACGTGGTTTTTGTTCCACCTGCTGCAGGATTGCAGTTATTCTTGCTTCTGCTGTCTGCCCTCTGGTGGCTGGAGGCTTGTGCAAGTTTCTAATGGGAGGGACTGGTGATGGGTAGAGCTGGCTGTTGCTCTGGTGGGCAGAGCTCAGTAAAACTTTAATCCACTTGTCTGCTGATGGTTGGAGCTGGGTTCCCTCCCTGTTGGTTGTTTGGCCTGAGGCAACCCAACACTGGAGCCTACCCGGCTCTTTGGTGGGGCTAATGGCGGACTCTGGGAGGGCTCATGCCAATGAGTACTTCCCAGAACTTCTGCTGCCAGTGTCCTTGTCCTCACAGTGAGCCACAGCTACCCCCCGCCTCTGCAGGAGACCCTCCAACAGTAGCAGGTAGGTCTGGTTCAGTCTCCTATGGGAACTGCTCCTTCCCTTGGGCCCCGACGTGCACACTACTTTGTGTGTGCCCTCCAAGAGTGGAGTCTCTGTTTCCCACAGTCCTGTTGAAGTCCTGCAATCAAATCCCGCTAGCCTTCAAAGTCTGATTCTCTAGGATTCTTCCTCCTGTTGCTGGACCCCCAGGTTGGGAAGCCTGATGAAGGGCTCAGAACCTTCACTCCAGTGGGTGGACTTCTGTGGTATAAGTGTTCTCCAGTTTGTGAGTCACCCACCAGCAATTATGGGATTTGATTTTATTGTGATTGCGCCCCTCCTACCATCTCATTGTGGCTTCTCCTTTGTCTTTCGATGTGGGGTATCTTTTTTGGTGAGTTCCAGTGTCTTCCTGTTGATGACTGTTCAGCAGTTAGTTGTGATTCCGGTGCTCTTGCAAGAGGGAGTCTGTGAAGTTTTATGTAAGTTTTACTTCAATTTATTTCTTTTAAATTTTAATTTAATTAATTAATTAATTTATTTATTTATTTATTTTTGGCTGTGTTGGGTCTTCGTTGCTATGAGTGGGCTTTCTCTGGTTGCAGCGAGTGGGGTCTACTCTTCATCGCGGTGCGCAGGCTTCTCACTGCAGTGGCTTCTCTTGTTGCAGCGCACGGGCTGTACGCACACGGGCTTTAGGAGTTGTGGTGCATGGGCTCAATAGTTGCGATGTGCAGGCTCTAGGGTGCATGGGTTTCAGTAGTTGTGGCGCATGGGCTAAGTATCTGTGGTGCATGGGCTTAGCTGCTCCGCTGCATGTGGGATCTTCCCAGACCAGGGATTAAACCCGTGTCCCCTGCATTGGCAGGTGGATTCTTTTTTTTTTTAATTAAAAAAAATTATTTAATTTAATTTATTTTATTTTTGGCTCTGTTGGGTCTTTGTTGCTGCACGTGGGCTTTTCTCTAGTTGCAGCGAGCAGGGGCTACTGTTCGTTGCAGTGCACGGGCTTCTCATTGCGGTAGCTTCTCCTGTTCCGGAGCACAGGCTCTAGGCATGCAGGCTTCAGTACTTGTGGCACGTGGGCTCAGTAGTTGTGGCTCGCGGGCTCTAGAGTGCAGGATCAGTAGTTGTGGTGCACGGGCTTAGTTGCTACGCAGCATGTGTGATCTTCCTGGACCAGGGCTGAAACCTGTGCCCCCGCATTAGCAGGTGGTGCAGGCGGATTCTTAACCACTGTGCCACCAGGGAAGTCCCAGGGGGCAGATAATAAGCGATTCTTCATCCTGGTCCTACATGAAGTGTTTACTTTGTGAAAATTCTTTGCACTGTGCACTTTTATTTAAGTTTTAGTTCAATTTAAAAAAACAATCCAGACTCAATGACACCCTTACCATCTCTGCTGCTCCTACCTTGGTCTAAGTCATTGGTTCTCACCCGGAGAACTCCTAAGTTGCTCCTGCTCCTGCTCCCAATCTTGCCCAAGGACAGTCTATTCTTAAAATGTCCACAGACTGGTCCTTTTAAATGTCATCAGATTTTATCATTCCAAGGCTCACAACCACAATGTTTCTTTCAGAGTAAAAACTTGAATCTTTCCAGCAGTCCCCCAGGCCTGCATGATCCTGCCCTGCTGCCCGCGCTGACATGATTCAGGCATGTAGCTCCTTGCTGCCTTTCGACACGCCAGGGCCGCTCCCACCCAAGGCCTTTCCCCTGCTGTTCCCTCGGTTTGGGGTGCTCATCCCCCAGGGCTGACCCCTCACAGCCTTGGCTCAGTGTCTCCTCAGTGAGGCCTATTCTGACCCACCCACTGATCTTGCATCCAGCATCCCTCTGGCACTCTTTGTTTTTTTGGCTGCACCACGTGGCATGCAGGATCTTAGCTTCCTGACGAGGGATCGAACCCATGCCCCCTGCAGTGGAAGCACAGATTCTTAACCACTGGACCACCTGGGAAGTCCCCCTCCAACACTCTTAATACTCCTAATTCTACTCCGTTATTATTATGTTACCACAGCGCATTCTTCTTCTAACATACTGTAATGGTTTGAGTGGTAGCCCCCCCAAAAACATCTACCCAGAATCTATGAATGTGATCTTATTTGGGAAAAGGGTCTTTGCAGATGTAATTAAGTTAAGGTCTTGAGAGATGCTAGATCACTACATCCAATGACAAGTGTCCGTCTTAAGAGAAGAGAAGGGGAGAGGACACACAGAGGATCCTGTGATGGGAAGACAGAGGCGGAAACTGAAGCAACACATCCACAATCCAAGGATAGCTGGCAGCCACCAAGAAGCTACGAGAGAGGCCTGGAGTGGATTCTCCCTCAGAGCCTCCAGAAAGAACCAACTCTACCAACAGCTTGGTTTTAGACTTCAGGCCTCCAGAAAGGTGCAAGAATGAATTTGTTGCTTTAAGCCACCAAGTTTGTGGTAATTTATTAAAACAGCCCTAGGAAACTAGTATACATACTATATAATTTATTTATTACTATTTATTGTTTATTTTCTGTATTCTCTCACTGTTAGCTCCATAAGGGAACAAATTATTATTTTGTTCATGGTGTATTTCAAATACCAGTGATTGGCACATAGTAGACACTGAAGCTTGAAAAATAATTCAGGTTATTTATGAAGTGTAGTAAATACTGGTTAAGGTATTCTAAGATTTAGTTAGGTAGATAAACAAATTGTGATATATCCATATGCTGGACTACGACTCAACAATGATAGAAATGAACTACTGATACACACACCAACATGGATGGATCTTAAATACATTTTGCTGCATGAAAGAAGCCAGGCATAAAAGAGGACACACTGTGTGATATCATCATATGAAATTCTAGAAAAGGCAAATCTAACCTATCAAGGGAGAAAGCAGAACAGTGGTTTCCCAGGGCCCAGGATAAAGAAGACTGACTGTAGAGGAATAGGAAGGAACGTCTGGGGTGATGAAAATGTTTATATCTTGATTGTGGGACTGCATCGTGGGTGTCTGCATCTGCCAAAACTCATTAAACTGTACCTTAAAATGGGTGTATGTTATTGCAAATTTTACCTCAAAAAGGTGATTAAAAATAATGTGGTTTATTTGTTTAGAATAATGTAATAATTATCTAAGGGAAATACCCACCGTGGACCCTGGAGCAGGTCTAAAGATGTTACATTAGAGTCCAAAAACATGTGGCAAGAATGTATAGTGGTAGGAATGTAAATTGGCAAAACCACTTTGGAAAACAGTATAGAGGTTCCTCAAAAAGCTAAAAATGGGGACTTACCTGGTGGCACAGTGGTTGAGAATCCACATATAGTGACACGGGTTAGATCCCTGGTCCGGGAAGAGCCCACATGCCATGGAGCAACTAAGCCCGTGTGCCGGAACTACTGAGCCTGCGCTCTAGAGCCCACAAGCCACAACTACTGAGGCCCGCACGCCTACAGCCCATGCTCTGCAACAAGAGAAGCCACCGCAATGAGAAGCCCGTGCACCGCAACAAAGAGTAGCCCCTGCTCGCTGCAACTAGAGAAAGCCCACGTGCAGCAACGAAGACCCAAAGCAGCCAAAAGATAAATAAAATAAATAAATAATTAAAAATCTTTTAAAAACCCACAAAAGCTAAAAACAGAACTACCATATGATCCAGTAATTCCACTCCTGGGTATATATCTGGAAAAAATGAAACACTAATTCAAAAAGATATGTGCAGCCCAATGTTCACAGCAGCACTATTTACAATAGCTAAGACATGGAAGCAACCCAAGTTCCCATCACAGACGAATGGAGGAAACCATAAACAAAATGAAAAGACAACCCACAGAATGGGAGAAAATATCTGCAAACGATGTGACTGACAAGGAATTAATCTCCAAAATTTACAAACAGCTCATGTGGCTCAATATTAAAAAAACAAACAACCCAATCAAAAAATGGGCAGAAGACCTAAATAGACATTTCTCCAAAGAAGACATACAGATGGCCAAGAGGCACATGAAAAGATGCTCGACATCACTAATTATTAGAGAAATGCAAATCAAAACTACAATGAGATATTACGTCATACCACTAAGAATGGCCATCAATAAAAAGTCTACAAACAATAAATGCTGGAGAAGGTGTGGAGAAAAGGGAACCCTCCTACACTGTTGATGGGAATGTAAACTGGTACAGCCACTATGGAGAACAGTATGGAGGTTCCTTAAAAAAACTAAAAAAAACAAAAAGCTACCATATGATCTGGCAATCCCACTCCTGGGCATATATCCAGAGAAAACCATGGTTTGAAAGGATACATGCACCCCAATGTTCATTGTAGCACCGTTTACAATAGCCAAGACATGGAAGCAACCTAAATGTCCATCGACAGATGAATGGATAAAGAAGATGTGGTACATATATACAATGGAATACTACTCAAGCATAAAAAAGAATGAAATAATGCCATTTGCAGCAACATGGATGGACCTGGAGATTATCATACTAAGTGAAGTTAGTCAGACAGAGAAAGACAAGTATCATATGATACCACTTACATGCAGAATCTAAAAGAAATGATACAAATGACTTACTTATAAAACAGAAAGAGACTCACAGACTTAGAGAACGAACTTATGGTTACCAAGGTGGGGGAAGGATGGGGGGCAGGGATAGATTGGGAGGTTGGGATTGACATATACACACTGCTATATTTAAAATAGATAACCAGGGACTTCCCTGGTGGTCCAGTGGGTAAGACTCTGAGCTCCCAATGCAGGGGGCCTGGGTTTGATTCATGGTCGCGGAACTAGATCCCTCATGCGTGCCACAACTAAGAGTTCACATGCCACAACTAAGAGTCCACATGCTGCAACCAAGTCCGCATGCCACAACTAAAAAGTCCTCATGCTGCAACTAAAGATCCTGTGTGCTGCAACTAAGACCCAGTACAGCCAAAATAAATAAATATTTTAAAAAAATAAAATAGATAACCAACAAGGACCTACTGTATAGCACAGGGAACTCTGCTCAATATTCTGTAATAACCTAAATGGGAAAAGGATTTGAAAAAGAAGAGATACATGTATATATATAACTGAATCACTTTGCTGTACACCTGAAACTAACACAACATTGTTAATCAACTATACTCCAATATATAATAAAAATTAAAGAAAACCAGACAAATGGATAAAGAAGATGTGGTGTGTTTATGTGTGTGTGTGTGTGTGTGTATATATATATACACACACACACACACAATGAAATATTAGCCATAACAAAGAATGAAATTCTGCCATTTGCAGCAACATGGATGGACCTAGAGAATATTATGCTTACTAAAATAAGACAGAGAAAGACAAATACTGTATGACATCACTTTTTTTTTTTTTTTTTTTTTTTGACATCACTTTTATGTGGAATCTAAAAAATAATACAAATGAATGTGTACGCAAAACAGTAACAGACTCACAGATAAAGAAAACAAACTTGTGGTTACCAAAGGGAAGAGGGAAGGGGGAGGAACAAATTAGGGGTATGGGATTAACAGATACAAACTACTATGTATAAAATAGATAAGCAACAAGGATATACTGTATAGCACAGGGAATTATAGCCATTATCTTGTAATAACTTATAACTGAGTATAATCTGCAAAAATACTGAAACACTATGCTGTATACCTGAAACCAACATAATACTGTAAATCAACTATACTTTGATTAAAAAAAAGAATGTAGAGTAGAAGGAAGCAGAAAATATAAAATTAAAGTGACAGAAGGCAGGTGGTTCCGACTACTGGGAGCCTGACCAAGGAGGCACTTGCAGAACGGCACTGTTAACAGAATCCACGTTTAGGCCACACAGCAAGTTCCTCACCTTCTGCGTGAAGCCTTGGACACAGATCGGTGGCCTTAGTAATGTAAGAAAACCTTTCACAGTTAATAGGGCAGCTGTCCTGGGGGTAGTGGTCGTTCTTCATTACCCGCCCCCCGCCATCTAACTCACTCATGTTCCTCACTATATGTCTGCTCTTTCTTTTAAGATGGGCTTGTTTCTGATGACAGATAATTGACTCTACATACAAAGTGGAGTAAACACTGGTTAAAGTATTCAAAGGTTTAGTTGAATGTTAATCAGCTATTGATTCAGAAAGACTATTGGTGGCTTTCAAGTAACAGCTGCTTTACAAGGAAGGAAAATTCCAGACCTATCTCTAAAATAAATATTGATGCAAAAACCCTAAATAATATATCAACTAATAGGAATCAGCAAGGTGTAAAAGGACAGTACAACATGACCATTGCAGGTCAGGCCCCTTGGGAAGCAGACTCTGAGGTGTGCTGGTGAGCTGGACATCTATTAGGGAGTGCCCCTGGGAAGGGAAGGAAGCAGGACTGGCAGGCCCAGTGGAAAGGCTCTCGATCCTGAGGGGCGTTCTGAGGATGAGGCACACTTCAGCACAGTCCCATGCTGGGGATTTATACTTCTCCATCAACAGTTGGATGCAGTCACCCTGAAGGGGAGTGTAAACCTGGGCGAAGTAGTTCTCTTTAGCTGGGCAATCCGCAAAGGGCTGACTGCCTTGGACGTTTCCAGTAGCTGGGGCCACAGTCCTTTGTTCCAAACACACAGCGGCAGCCAAGGTGAGGCGGTGGCTGGACTGAGTCACATGGTAGAGATACAATAAGCCACTTTTACATTCAGGCGGTTTATTACTTACTTAGACAATGGAAGAGAGGAAGGCAAAGGGCCAGCTCTCCGGGCCCTTCACTCACATACCAGAAAGGACAGCACCAAAACAAAAACAGCAGGGTAGCTACAACAGAAGCTGTGGGATGCCACGTTGCTGAGGAGCCAAGTGTAGACTGCAGCTAAGCAGGTCTATCCTGAGTTTATGAGAGCTTCATCAGAGTCCTCCTCCCAGGGTAGATAGGTGGGGGAAGGGGAGATGGCCTTGGAGCAGCTCCTCACCAGCCTCCCACCCTTGTGCTACTGGGAAAATCACAAGGTGTTCGGCCAAGACTCAAACTAGCTGCAGTTCAACCCTTGCCCGCATGGTCTATGTGCCCACAGCACCCACCATGATGACCAAGTGGAGTATGCTTCAGGAATCTAAGATTAGTTAACATTAGAACATTAAGTGTTGTAATTCATGACATTAACAGGAAAAAAAGATAAGAATTAAATCATCATCCCAACAAAAGCAGTAAAGGCACTTGGCAAAATTCAACACCTATTTATAATTCTTATGAAAGCTCTTATCAAACTAGGAATAGAAAAGAGCTTCCTTATTCTGCTACAGAATATTGTGAATATTATCCTTATTGGTAAAATACTTTAAGTTTCCCCCAGAAACTGGCAACAAGGCAAGGATACCCACTATTACCACTTCTATTCAACATCATACTAGAGGTCCTAACCAGTGCAATAAAGTAAGAGAAATAAATAAAAGGCATACTATCTCACTTATCCAGAATTCATTACGTGGAAACCACATCTATTTGAAACAAAGCTGATAACCTGGAAGGTTAACTGTCCCCTATAAAACAATCTAAAAAGGTCTTGGAGAAGCCAAGATGTCACAAAGTCTATGCACTCCACTAACAGGGGAGTCCCTTAAGCCCTCATTCTGAGGATATGTAACTCTAATCAGCTTCTCTATTTATTTTCCAAACCCATACCACATTAGAAATGGCAACAGAGAAGCAAGAAGAACTACAATCTTGCAGCCTGTGGAACGAAAACCACATTCACAGAAAGACAGACAAAATGAAAAGGCAGAAGACTATTTACCAGATGAAGGAACTAGATAAAACCCCAGAAAAACAACTAAATGGAGATAGGCAACCTTCCAGAAAAAGAATTCAGAATAATGATAGTGAAGATGATGCAGGACCTCAGAAAAAGAATGGAGACAAAGATCGGGAAGATGCAAGAAATGTTTAACAAAGACCTAGAAGAATGAAAGAACAAACACCTAGAAGAATTGAAGAACAAACAAACAGAGATGAACAACACAATAACTGAAATGAAAAATACACTAGAAAGAATCAATAGCAGAATAGTTGAGGCAGAAGAACGGATAAGTGACCTGGAAGACAGAATGCTAGAATTCACTGCCATGGAACAGAATCAAGAAAAAAGAATGAAAAGAAATGAAGACAGCCTAAGAGACCTCTGGGACAACATTAAATGCAATAACACTTGCATTATAGGGGTCCCAGAAGGAGAAGAGAGAAAGAAAGGACCCGAGAAAATATTTGAGGAGATTATAGTTGAAAACTTCCCTAACATGGGAAAGGAAATAGCCACCCAAGTCCAGGAAGCACAGAAAACCCGAGGAGAAACATGCCGAGACACATAGTAATCTAACTGACAAAAATTAAAGACAAAGAAAAATTATTAAAAGCAACAAGGGAAAAATGACAAATAACATACAAGGGAACTCCCATAAGGTTAACAGCTGATTTCTCAGCAGAAACTCTACAACCCAGAAGGGAGTGGCACGATATATTTAAAATGATGAAAGAGAAGCACCTACAACGAAGATTACTCTACGCGGCAAGAATCACATTCAGATTCGATGGAGAAATCAAAAGCTTTACAGACAAGCAAAAGCTAAGAGAATTCAGCACCACCAAACCAACTCTACAACAAATGCTAAAGGAACTTCTCTAAGTGGGAAACACAAGAGAAGAAAAGGACCTACAAAAACAAACCAATAACAATGAAGAAAATGGTAATAGGAACTTACATACAGATAATTACCTTAAATGTGAATGGATTAAATGCTCCAACCAAGAGACACAGGCTTGCTGAATGGATACAAAAACAAGACCCATATATATGCTGTCTACAAGAGACCCACTTCAGACCTAGGGACACATACAGACGGAAAGTGAGGAGATGGAAAAAGATATTCCATGCAAATGGAAATCAAAAGAAAGCTGGAATAGCTATACTCATATCAGATAAAATAGACTTTCAAATAAAGAATGTTACAAGTGACAAGGAAGGACACTACATAATGATCAAGGGATCAATCCAAGAAGAAGATATAACAATTATAAATATATATGCACCCAACACAGGAGCATCTCAATACATAAGGCAAATGCTAACAGCTATAAAAGAGGAAATCAACAGTAAAACAAAAATAATGGGGGACTTTAACACCTCACTTACACCAATGGACAGATCATCCAGACAGAAAATTAATAAGGAAACACAAGCTATAAATGACACAATAGACCAGATGGATTTAACTGATATTTATAGGACATTCCATCTGAAAAGAGCAGATTACACTTTCTCCTCAAGTGCACATGGAGCATTTTCCAGGATAGATCACATCTTGGGTAACAAATCAAGGCTTGGTAAATTTAAGAAAACTGAAATCGTATCAAGCATCTTTTCATACCACAACGCTATGAGATGAGAAATAAATTACAAGGAAAAAAATGTAAAAAACACAAACACATGGAGGCCAAACAATACGTTACTCAATAAACAAGAGATCACTGAAGAAATCAAAGAGGAAATCAAAAAATACCTAGAGACAAATTACAATGAAAACACAATGATCCAAAACCTGTGGGATGAAGCCAAAGCAGTCCTAAGAGGGAAGTGTATAGCAATACAAGCCTACCTCAAGAAACAAGAAAAATCTCAAATAAACAATCTAACCTTACACCTAAAGGAACTAGAGAAAGAAGAACAAACAAAATCCAAAGTTAGTAGAAGGGAAGATATCATAAAGATCAGAGCAGAAATAAATGAAATAGAAACAAAGAAAATAGCAAAGATCAATAAAATTAAAAGCTGGTTCTTTGAGAAGATAAACAAAATTGATAAACCATTAGCCAGACTCACCAAGAAAAACAGGCAGAAGACTCAAATCAACAGAATTAGAAATGAAAAAGAAGTAACAACTGCCACTGCAGTAATACAAAGGATCATGAGAGATTACTACAAGTAACTATATGCCAATAAAATGGACAACTTGGAAGAAATGGACAAATACTTAGAGGGGCAGAACCTTCTGAGACTGAACCAGGAAGAAATAGAAAATATAAACAGACCAATCACAAGAACTGAAATTGAAACTGTGATTAAAACTTTTCCAACAAACAAAAGCCCAGGACCAGATGGCTTCAGACGTGAACTCTATCAAACATTTAGAGAAGAGCTAACACCTATCCTTCTCAAACTCTTCCAAAATATAGCAGAGGGAGGAACACTCCCAAACTCATTCTATGAGGCCACCATCACCCTGATACCAAAACCAGACAAAGATGTCACATAAAAAGAAAACTACAGGCCAATATCTCTGATGAACATAGATGCAAAAATCCTGAACAAAATACTAGCAAACAGAATCCAACAGCACATTAAAAGGATCATACACCATGATCAAGCGGGGTTTATCCCAGGAATGCAAGGATTCTTCAACATACGCAAATCAATCAATGTGTTACACCATATTAACAAATTGAAGGATAAAAACCATATGATAATCTCAATAGATGCAGAAAAATCTTTTGAAAAAATTCAACACCCATATATGATAAAAACTCTCCAGAAAGTAGGCATAGAGGGAACCTACCTCAACATAATAAAGGCCATATATGACAAACCCACAGCCAACATCGTTCTCAACAGTGAAAAACTGAAACCATTTCCTCTAAGATCTGTAACAAGATAAGGTTGCCCACTCTCACCACTATTATTTAACATAGTTTCGGAAGTTTTAGCCACAGCAATCAGAGAAGAAAAAGAAATAAAAAGAATCCAAATTGGAAAATAAGAAGTAAAACTGTCCCTGTTTGCAGATGACATGATACTACACCTAAGAGTAGCTACCAGAAAACTACTAGAGCTAATCAATGAATTTGGTGGAGTAGCAGGATACCAAATTAATGCACAGAAATCCCTTGCATTCCTATACACTAATGATGAAAAATCTGAAAGAGAAATTAAGGAAACACTCCCATTTACCACTGCAACAAAAAGAATAAAATACCTAAGAATAAACCTACCTAAGGAGACAAAAGACCTGTACGCAGAAAACTATAAGACACTCATGAAAGAAATCAAAGATGATACAAACAGATGGAGAGAAATACTATGCTCTTGGACTGGAAGAATCAACATTGTGCAAATGACTATTCTACCCAAAGCAATCTACAGATTCAATACAATCCCTATCAAATTACCAATGGCATTTTTAACAGAACTAGAACAAAAAATTGCACAATTTGTATGGAAACACAAAAGACCCTGAAGAGCCAAAACAATCTTGAGAAAGAAAAACGGAACTGGAGGAATCAGGCTCCCAGACTTCAGACTATACTACAAAGCTACAGTAATCAAGACAATATGGTATTGGCACAAAAACAGAAACATAGATCAATGGAACAAGATAGAAAGCTCAGAGATAAACCCATGCACCTATGGTCAACTAATCTATGACAAAGGAAGCAAGGATATACAATGGAGAAAAGACAGTCTCTTCAATAAGTGGTGCTGGGAAAACTGGACAGCTACATGTAAAAGAATGAAATTAGAACACTCCCTAACACCATACACAAAAATAAACTCAAAATGGATTAGAGACCTAAATGTAAGACCGGACACTATAAAACTCTTAGAGGAAAACATAGGAAGAGCACTCTTTGACATAAATCACAGCAAGATCTTTTTTGATCCACTGCCTAGAGTAATGGAAATAAAAACAAAAATAAACAAATGGGACCTAATGAAACTTAAAATACTTTGCACAGCAAAGGAAACGATAAAAAAGACAAAAAGACAACCCTCAGAATGGGTGAAAATATTTGCAAATGAAGCAAGTGACAAGGGATTAATCTCTAAAATATACAAGCAGCTCATGTAGCTCAATATCAAAAAAACAAACAACCCAGTCCAAAAATGGGCAGAAGACCTAAATAGACATTTCTCCAAAGAATATATACAGATTGCCAACAAACACATGAAAAGGTGCTCAACATCACTAATCATTAGAGAAATGCAAATCAAAACTACAATGAGGTATCATCTCACACTGGTCAGAATGGCCATCATCAAAAAATCTACAAACAATAAATGCTGGAGAGGGTGTGGAGAAAAGGGAACCCTCTTGCACTGTTGGTGGGAATGTAAACTGATACAACCACTATGGAGAACAGTATGGAGGTTCCTTAAAAAATTAAAAATAGAACTACCATATGACCCAGCAATCCCACTGCTGGGCATATACCCTGAGAAAACCATAATTCAAGAAAACACATGCACCCCAATGTTCACTACAGCACTATTTACAACAGCCAGGACATGGAAGCAACCTAAGTGTCCACTGACAGATGAATGAATAAAGAAGATGTGGCACATATACACAATGGAATATTACCCAGCCATAAAAGGAAATGAAATTGAGTTATTTGTAGTGAGGTGGATGGACATAGAGTCTGTCACATAGAGTGAAGTAAGTCAGAAAGAGAAAAACAAATACTGTATGGTAACACATATATATGGAATCTAAAAAAAAAGAATGGTTCTGATGAACCTACGGGCAGGACAGTAATAAATACACAGACGTAGAGAATGGAATTGAGGACACGGGGAGGGGAAAGGGTAAGTTGGGACGAAGTGAGATAGTAACACTGACATATAAACACTACCAAATGTAAAATAGTTAGTGGGAAGCAGCTGCATGGCACAGGGAATTCAGCTCAGAGCTTTACGACCACCTAGAGGGGTAGGATAAGGAGGGTGGGAGGGAGATGCAAGAGGGAGGGGAAATGGGGATATACGTATGCATATAGCGATTCACTTTGTTATACAGCAGAAACTAACACAACACTTTAGAGCAATTATACTCCAATAAAGGTGTTAAAAAAAAAAAGGATCATACAGCATGATCAAGTGGGATTTATCCCAGGGATGCAAGGATTCCTCAATATATGCAAATCAATCAATGTGACACACCATATTAACAAATTAAGGAATAAAAACCATATGATCATCTCAATAGATACAGAAAAAATTTTGACAAAATTCAACACCATTTATGATAAAAACTCTCCAGAAAATGGCATAGAGGGAACCTACCTCAACATAATAAAGGCCATATACAACAAACCCACAGCAAACATCATTCTCAATGGTGAAAACCTGAAAGCACTTCCTCTAAGATCAGGAACAAGACAAGGTTGTCCACTCTCACCACTATTATTCAACACAGTTTTGGAAGTCCTAGCCACGGCAATCGGAGAAGAAAAAGAAATAAAAGGAATACAAACTGGAAAAGAAGTAAAACTGTCACTGTTTGCAGATGACATGATACTATACACAGAGAATCCTAAAGATGCCACCAGAAAACTACTAGAGCTAATCAGTGAATCTGGTAAAGTTGCAGGATATGAAATTAATGCACAGAAATCTCTTGCATTCCTCCTATACACTAACAACGAAAGATCAGAAAGAGAAATTAAGGAAACAATCCCATTCACCATTGCCAAAAAAAGAATAAAATACCTAGGAATAAACCTATCTAACGAGTAAAAGACCTGTACTCAGATAACTATAAGACACTGATGAAAGAAATCAAAGATGACACAAACAGATGGAGAGATATACCATGTTCTTGGATTGGAAGAATCAATATTGTGAAAATGACTATTCTACCCAAAGCAATCTACAGATTCAATGCAATCCCTATCAAATTACCAATGGCATTTTTTACAGAACTATAACAAAAAATTGCACAATTTGTATGGAAACACAAAAGACCCTGAATAGCCAAAGCAATCTTGAGGGAAAAAAGCGGAGCTGGAGGAATCAGACTCCCTGACTTCAGACTATACTACAAACCTACAGTAATCAAGACAATATGGTACTGGCACAAAAACAGAAATATATATCAATGGAACAGGAGAGAAAGCCCAGAGATAAACCCACACACTTATGGTCAACTAATCTAAGACAAAGGAGGCAAGGATATACAATGGAGAAAAGACAGTCTCTTCAATAAGTGGTGCTGGGAAAACTAGACAGCTACATGTAAAAGAATGAAATTAGAACACTCCCTAACACCATACACAAAAATAAACTCAAAATGTATTAAAGACCTAAATGTAAGACGGGACACTATAAAACTCTTAGAGGAAAACATAGGAGGAACAATCCATGACATAAATCACAGCAAGATCCTTTTTGACCCACCTCCTAGAGTAATGGAAATATAAACAAAAATAAACAAATGGGACCTAATGAAACTTAAAATCTTTTGCACAGCCAAGGAAACTATAAACAAGATGAAAAGACAGCTCTCAGAATGGGAGAAAATATTTGCAAACAAAGCAATGGACAAAGGATTAATCTCCAAAATATATAAACAGCTCATGCAGCTCAATATTAAAAAAACAAACAACCCAATCAAAAAATGGGCAGGAGACCTAAATAGACATCTTTTCTTTTCTTTTCTTTTTTTTTTAAGTCTTCTCTGCCTGAAATGTGGCTATCCTGGGTTTTAGTATGATTTGTTCAAATCAAAATGTCATCTCTTCGCACAGTTCTCCTCTGACTTCTCTAACCAAACTGTGCTGCCTCCCCCACCAGATTCCTTTCATCAATCACACTTTCAGGTGTGGTTTTATTTCTACATAACACTTATCACTATTGCTTTCTGGCACTGCCATAATAAAGTACCACAGACTGGGGGATTTAACAGAATTTTATTTTCTCAATTTTGGAGGCTAAGAAATTTGATATTATTTCTTCTGAGGACCTTTATGTGGCTTGTAGATAGCCATGTTCTTTGTCTTTACATAGGCTTCCCTCTGTGTTTATCTATGTCCCAATTTCCTCTTTTTATAAGGATACCAGTAAGACTGTATAAGGGCCCATCCTAATGTCCACATTTTAACTTAATTACCTCTTAAAGTCCTTATGTCTGAGAGCAGTAACATTCTGAGGTACTGGGTATTAGGACTCCAACATATGAATTTTTGAGGGTAGGGACACAATTCAGCTATCTATAATAACTAAAATCTATCTATAATAATATGGTCCTCTTCTTTATTTACTTTTTTTCCTTTCGTCCCCACTGGAAATGTAGCACCATGAGGTCAGGGCTTTATCTGTCTTTCTCCATAGTCTACCACCACCACCTAAACTAGTGCCCAACTCAGAGTACTGGCTCAGTGATCCTTATTTTTAATATAAATTACTAAATTAAACAGAAATAAGATATATAATTATTCTTAAATTCTAAGACTTCCTCATTACTGGCATTACTAAAATTCTCCAGCTGCATCCTTTGCTTTGTGACTATAAAGAAACATAATACAGGAAAATGATGGAAAGCTTAGAAATTTCTTGTTCTAAGCTCATAACCTGAGATAAGTGGATGATGCTCAAGCAGTAGCTACCTCTCCTCTCTGTTGGCACCCTTTCTGTGTGATTTGATACTATTATGTATTTCTAGAAGCCAGACAGCTGGTAAAACATTATTTCTGGGTGTGTCTGTAAGGATGTCTCTACAAGAGATTAGCATCTGAATCAGTAGACTGAGTAAAGGAGACTGCCTTCACCAATGCAGGTGGACATCATCCAACCCATTGAGGGCCTGAATAGAACAAAAAAGTGAATTCGTTCTCTCTGAGCTGAGACATCCATCTTCTCCCACCCTTGGATGTAAGTGCTCCTGTTTCTTGGGATTTTGGACTCATAGCAGGACTTATAACAGAAGCCACATGATTCTCAGCTCTTCTGATTCAGACTGAATCACACCACTGGCTTTCTTGGTTCTCCAGCTTACTCTTACACATATCTGTATATATCTCTAAATAAACATTTCTGCAAAGAAGATATACAGATGGCCAAGAGGCACATGAAAAGCTGCTCAACATCACTAATTATTAGAGAAATGCAAATCAAAATTACAATGAGGTATCACCTCACAGTGGTTAGAATGGGCATCATCAGAAAATGTACAAACAATAAATGCTGGAGAGGGTTTGGAGAAAAGGGAACCCTCCTGCACTGCTGGTGGGAATGTAAATTGATACAGCCACTATGGAGAACAGTATGGACATTCCTTAAAAAACTAAAAATAGAATTACCTTATGACCCAGCAATCCCACTACTGGGCATATACCCAGAGAAAACCGTAATTCAAAAAGACACATGCACCCCAATGTTCATTGCGGGACTATTTACAATAGCCAGGTCATGGAAGCAACCTAAATGCCCATCGACAGCCGAATGGATAAAGAAGATGTGGTACATATATACAATGGGATATTACTCAGCCATAAAAAGGAACGAAATTAGGTCATTTGTAGAGACGTGGATGGACCTAGAGACTGTCATACAGAGTGAAGTAAGTCAGAAAGAGGAAAACAAATATCATATAATAACGCATATATGTGGAATCTAGAAAAATGGTACAGATGAACTGGTTTGCAAGGCAGAAGTAGAGACACAGATGTAGAGAACAAATGTATGGACACCAAGGGGGGAAAGTGGGGCGGGGGGAGTGGGGGGTGGTGGGATGAACTGGGAGATTGGGATTGACATGTATACACTAATATATATAAAATAGATAACTAATAAGAAACTGCTGTGTAAAAAAAATAAAATTAAATTAAAAAAAAAAGGACAATCATTGATACTTGCAATAGTGACTTTGAATCATCAGGAAAAGATAAGATTATGCTTATGACTCACTGCTTAAGAGGACATAAAATTGTATTCTGCATTAAAGATTTTTCAAATGGCTGATTTTTTTATTTTTATTTTTATTTATTTATTTATTTATTTATGGCTGTGTTGGGTCTTCGTTTCTGTGCGAGGTCTTTCTCTAGTTGAGGCAAGTGGGGGCCACTCTTCATCGCGGTGCGCGAGCCTCTCATTATCGCGGCCTCTCTTGTTGCGGAGCACAGGCTCCAGACGCACAGGCTCAGTAATTGTGGCTCACGGGCTTAGCTCACGGGCCTAGATGCTCCGTGGCATGTGGGATCCACCCAGACCAGGTCTCGAACCCGTGTCCCCTGCATTGGCAGGCAGATTCTCAACCACTGCGCCACCAGGGAAGCCCCCCCAATGGCTGATTTTAAAGAAGTTTTGTTCATTTATATGGAGAAATTTTAGTTATCAGAAAATTACTTTACAGACAATACAGCATACTTTTTGACAACCAACCCGAAGTTTTCCATGAATTAAGCAGTGCCTGAGCAGGAACCAGAAGTTCAGTTTCACAAACATTTGGATTGAGCTCCTATAATGGGCCCAATTCTTGAGTCACAAAGATGGGGTCTGGTTTGGGTACTCAGTCCAGGTACGTACTTTTTTTCAGATCTGTTACTACTTAAAGGCAGCAATGGCCAGGCCATGTGTGCACACTGAGCTGAAAAGGCCAAGCAGGTTTGTCATTTCTTCTAATTTGCGTTTACCATTTTTTAAAAACTTATTTATTTATTTTTGGCTGCATTGGGTCTTCGTTGCTGCACGTGGGCTTTTCTCTAGTTGCGGCGAGCGGGGGCTATTCTTTGTTGCGGTGCACAGGCTTCTCATTGCGGTGGCTTCTCTTGTGGAGCACGGGCTCTAGGTGCACAGGCTTCAGTAGTTGTGGCACACAGGCTCAGTGGCTGTGGCTTGTGGGCTCTAGAGCGCAGGCTCTGTAGTTGTGGCGCAGAGGCTTAGCTGCTCTGTGGCATGTGGGATCTTCCTGGACCAGGGATCGAACCCATGTTCCCTGCATTGGCAGGTGGATTCTTAACCGCTGCTCCACCAGGGAAGTCTCTTGAGTTTATCATTTGATGAGTGAGTATTGACAGCATGTATGGAATGTCCATTGCATTTTCTCTTCTGGTCATTGTGGGTCCACATGACCACATGCTACTGATGCCCCACAAATATCCACTTATCCTAACCCGGAGGTGGCCTGCAGAAGATTGTGTCTCTTCATCTGGGGACCTTTCTTGGCTACTGGCACATGCTGAACCCAGGCACAAGAAGTGCTGAGGTTTATCATCCCAGGAGCTACCCTGGACCTGATAAATTAGGAGCTGGTGGGTCATGCCCTAGCCTCCTCACTCCAAGGTGGGACTGAGTGTGGTGGTCCACACTAGCTACCTGCTCATCAACATATATCCTCTATTGGCTTTCTTCCCTTTTCTGCATCATGCCTCCAAGCCCTCACCATGCTTCCTGGGATCACCTCCCAAGTAAGCTCCTTAAAACAAAATCCTTGTCTCAAGGCCTGATCTTAGGGGAGCCCAGCTAAAACAGAAGTGGCCCTAGAAAACAGTCCCTGGTTGAGACAGTGGACTTGGATGCCAGCCAGTTGACAACAGGATCCCACTGCTGATGGTAAGTGTGGTGGTGATAATCTCTGGTGCTCTGCTGGGTCAGTTACAAAACTCCCACCTGGGATGGACTGGGATAAAGGAAGAGGATGATAGGCCATGATAAGCCAAGTGTCACCTCAGGAAATGCAGTGACAACTAGAATGCCCCATGGCAACATTTAAAGAGACCCATCCATGTCTCCTACGTGCAGCAGAGAGAAGGTGCTGAGAATCAGGCCCAAGATTGGATTATAAGAGTGGTGCATCCCCAATGTTCACTGCAACACTATTTACAATAACAAGACATGCAAGAAACCTAAATGTCCATCAACAGATGAATGGATAAAGATGTGGTACATATATACAATGGAATATGACTCAGCCATAAAAAAGAACAAAATAATGCCATTTGCAGCAACATGGAGGGACCTAGAGATAAGCATATGAAGTAAGTCAGACAGAGAAAGACAAATATCATATGATATCATTCATATGTGGATTCTAATTTTAAAAAATGATACAAATGAACTTATTTACAAAACAGAAACAGACTTACAGATATCGAAAACAAGCTTATGGTTACCAAAAGGGAAACGAGGGGGGGGAGGGATAAATCAGGACCTTGGGATTAAAATACACACACTACTATATATAAGAAAGGACCTACTGTATAGCACAGGGAACTCTACTCAATATTCTGTGATAACCTATATGAAAAAAGAATCTGAAAAAGAATGAATATATGTATATGTATAACTGAACCACTTTGCTGTACACCTGAAACTAACACAACATTGTAAATCAACTATAATCCAATAAAATTAAAAAAAAATACGAATTAAAAAAAAAAGTGGTGCAGTTACAAAGGGAACCAAATTCTCACGCTTGGAAAGACTCTTGCTCAAGTCAGAGCTCTGACTGGGAAGGAATGGGTCTCTGAGACATGAGTTGGGCCCCTTTGGGTAGATGCCCTCAAGAACCTGGACACTCCAGATCCCCCTGAACTCTTGGGTGGGTCTAGCAAGTGGCTCACTCCTCCCTGCTAGAGGAGAACATTCTCCCCTTACCTGGAAATCATTCAAAGGCCTCTCTTCAGAAAGAAGACTGGCAAGATAACCTTTGTCCTCCCCAAGATCTGCCCCCACTTACTCCTAAACCAATAAATAGGGGTGAGAATCAGCATGGCCTGTGTACAGAAATATTGTCCTGCTTGGAGAGGGAACAAATTATTCCCCAAAAGAGCTGAAGAACCTGGCTAATATGGACCGGCAGGAACTGGAAGAGCATGTATGGCCATGGATCTTGAGGATGATGGAGTGGGAGGTAGAACAGAAGCTGGATAAGGAAGAGTTTATTGATAAGGGGGCCCATTTCTGTGACTTAGGATTTGGCACCTTGGCAAGGACACTTGAAGCCACTCCTAATACATTGCTGCAATGGCTCCTTGGAGCTCAAAGATGATGGCGTACCAAAAAGGAGTTGGAGATTCCATAACTTCCTCGGCAGAGTACTGAGGAGAGATCAGAAGGCTCGGAGGGACAGCATGCTAGAACAGAGATAGGACAGGAAAGCCCACCCACAGGCAGAGGATAATCCCCTTCACCGAAACAATAAGGAATGCAACATTAGCACTGTTGAGAACTTAGTGGCTGCTGTCCTATTGGCCGGAGCTGAGAGTAGGAGATGCTGGTACATAACTGGGCTCCCTAGGGTCAATGGATAGGACTCCACAATAAGAGTCTAATGGCAGCACTGAACCATTTGAGAGAAAACTGAATGCAGTAGCCTAATGGGCTGCAAGGCCAGAATAGCAACCAGGGGGCTGAGGATCAGTAGCTAATAGATTATGATGTTCCTAGAGATGAGATGAATGGGCAGTCAATGAAGTTATTTTTTGCATTATAAAGCCAAACAAACAGCTGATGAGTAAAAAATTGATGTCAGTCACCATAATGGAAAATCATGATCTCTCCTACAGTTCCCATAGCTGAGTCAGTTCTCAGTTCCAGAGCCCATCAACTGGAGGTGAGGTGGGTCCTCTGAGGAGGAACCCTACAGTGCTATGGCAATCATATATAAGAAATATGCCCCCCAATCTTTCCTCTGGCTATTTATCAGAGTAACTATACACTGCGAAAGTGGAATATACACATCTTTCGAGCACAGCTGAACATAGGGCCTGAGCTGACATACTTAGGGGATCCAAAACACCATGACAGCCCCTGTTAGAATAGGGCTATACAGGAGCCAGACAAAAACAAAGTTCTAGCTCAAGTCCATCTCAAAGTGGATCCAATGAGTCCGTGGATCCATCCTGTGGTTGCTTCCCTGGTTCCTGAGTAGATAACTGGGTTGAGCGTACTTAACTGATGGACCCTCACATTTGTTTCCTGACCTGAGGAGTAGAACCATAATGGTAGAAAAGGCTTATTTTATGCTCAAAATGCCCCTCCTACCCTATCACCCCTCCTGGCCAAAATCAGAGGCAACACCATGTCCCAGGTGTAACGACAGTGATCCCCATGAATCCCACTGAATAGTTCTTGCAAACAACAACAAACCCCCAGACAAACAAAACCCACCAAAACAAAATGAAACACAAATGGATAATGGAAGATGACAGAGGACTAATGCAAAGCAAAAAGTAGCTTCAAAGAGCAGCTGCTGTGCTGGAAGTGGTACCTCTACTAGAACAAATCAGCACATGGGAATATAGCTCTGACCATTTATTGGGTCATTCAGAAGGCTTCCAATTTTGAGTACACAGAGTCAGAGAGGGCTCTGTAGCCGTCTGTGCTTCAGACTATAGCACAGAATGTGCCCTTCCCCTTGGGTTACATGTCCTAAAAGTTCCACAGTGCAAGAGGCAGCTGAGGTGAAGGGGCTGACAAGCCCCCAATATGACAGTTGTGGTGCAGAAACTTCTAGGTTTCTGGAGCAAGGCAGCAAAGAACTATTCACTTTGAAAACCAGGTCCTGGCATGCTACTAGGCCCTTGTAGAGACTGAGTCATCCATCATGAGCTAAATCTTGTCAGAACCACTAAATCATAAGGTCAAGCAGGCACATCATCAATCCATAATATAATAAAGATGCTATGCTCAGGATTGGGCCAAGAAGTCCAGAGGGCACAAGCAAACTGCACAGATGGTCTAGACTCCCATGTCATTACACTAATACCTCTCCTTTAGCTCACACCTATGGCAAGAGAGAAGAAAAAAAAAAGCCCAGGTTTGGTAAATGAATGGGTCAGCTCAATGGCTGGGGATAAGCCCCAAATGGCTTGCTACTGATGCATAATTCCACTCAGTGGCTGAAAGACAGTTTGGGTGGAAATCCCCCCAGGGGGCAGAACGTCAAGCTGTACACTTAATCAACCTGGTGTGGAGGGAGAAGAGGTCAGACGTAAGAATATATATGGACTTTTTTTTTTTAAATAAATTTATTTATTTTTGGCTGCATTGGGTCTTCATTGCTGCGCGCGGTCTTTCTCTAGTTGCGGCGAGTGGAGTTACTCTTCGTTGCGGTGTGCGGGCTTCTCATTGTGGTGGCTTCTCTTGTTGTGGAGCATGGGCTCTAGGCGCATGGGCTTCAGAAGTTGTGGCACGCGGGCTCAGTAGCTGTGGCTCGCGGGATCTAGAGCACAGGCTCAGTAGTTGTGGTGCACGGGCTTAGTTGCTCCACGGCATGTGGGATCTTCCCGGACCAGGGCTCGAACCCGTGTGCCCTGCATTAGCAGATGGATTCCTAACCACTGTGCCACCAGGGAAGCCCCTATATATGGACTTTTGAAAGTGGTGAATGGTTTGACTGGAGGCCAGGATCCCAGAAGGATCAAGTTTGGAAGACTGAAAATGAGGAGGTCTGGGAAAGAGGCATGTGGATAGACTCACAGTAAAAAGCACAGAGAGTGTGGGGATGGATTTTTTTTTTAAGATTTAATTTTTTAGAACAGTTTTAGGTTCATAGCAAAGTTGAGCGGAAGGTACAGAGTTCCCACATACTCCCTGTCCCCACACATGAATAGCCTCCTTCACCAGATAATAACATCCCCCACCAGAGCTGAACATTTGTTACAACTAATGAACCTACATTGACACATCATCACCCAAAGTCCACAGTTTATCTTAGGGCTCACTCTTGGTGTTGTACATTCTATGGGTTTGAACCAATGTATAATGACATGTATCCATCATTATAGTATCATGCAGAGTACTTTCACTGCCTACCCATCCTTTGTGTTCCACCTATTCATCCCTCCCTATACCCCCAACCCCTGGAAACCACTGATATTTTTACTGTCTCTATAGTTTTGTCTTTTCCAAAATGTCATATAGGTGGAATCATACAGTATCTTTTCAGATTGGCTTCTTTCACTTAGCATGCATTTCATGGCTTAATAGCTCCTTTTTTAACATTGTCTGGATGTACCATAGTTTATGCATTCACCTATTGAAGGACATGTTGTTGGTTGTTTCCAAATTTTGGCAAATATGAACAAAGCTGCTATAAATATCCATGTCTAGGTTTTTGTGTAGACATACATTTTCAACTCCTTTGGGTAAATACCAAGGAGCACAATTACTGGATCATACGGCAAGAGTTTGTTTAGTTTTGTAAGGAACTGCCACACTGTCTTCCAAAGTGGCTGTACCATTTTGCATTCCTGCCAGCAGTGGATGAGAGTTCCTGTTGCTCCACATTTTTGCCAGCATTTGGTGTTGTCAGTGTTCTGAATATTGGCCATTCTAATAGACGTGTAGTGGTTTCTCACTATTGTTTTACTTTGCATTTCCCTGATAACATATGATGTAGAGCATCTTTTCATATGCTTGTCAGCTGTATATCTTTTTGGTGAGGTGTTTGTTAAGATCTTTGGCCCATTTTAAAATCACGTTGTTTTCTTATTGGTGAGTTTTAAGTCTTCTTTGTACATTTTGGATGACAGTTCTTTATCAGATGTGTCTTCTAAAAATATTTTCTCCAGCTTGTGGCTTATCATCTCATTCTTTTCACATTGTCTTTTGCAGAGCAGAGGTTTTTAATTTTAATGAAGTCCAGATTCTCAATTCTTTCTTTAATGGATTGGTGCTGCATCTAAAAAGTCATCCCCATACCCATGGCCATCTAGGTTTTCTCCTATGTTATCTTCTAGGAGTTTTATAGTTTTGCATTTTATATTAGGTCTGTGATCCATTTTGAATTAATTTCTGTAAAAGGTGTTAGGTCTGTGTCAAGATTCATTTTGTTGCATGTGGATGGCCAGTTGTTCTAGCATCCTTTGTTGAAAAAACTATCTTCACTCCATTGTACGATCTTTGCTCCTCTGTCAAAGATCAGTTAACGATATTCATGTGGGTCTATTTCTGGACTCTCTATTCTGTTCCATTGATCTATTTGTCTGTTCTTTCACCAATACCACACCATCTTGATTACTATAGCTTTATAGTAAGTTTTAATGTCAGTCCTCCAACTTTTTTGTTCTTCAATATTGTGTTGGCTATTCTGAGTCTTTTGCCTCTCCATATAAACTTTAGAATCATTTTTGTAGACAAAATGATCTACTAAATCATATCTACAAAATAACTTGCTAGGATTTTGATTGGGATTGCATTAAATCTATAGATCAAGTTGGGAGTAAATGGCATCTTGACAATACTGAGTCTTCCTATCCGTGACTATGAAATATCTCTCCATTTATTTAGTTCTTCATTGATTTCTTTCATCAGAGTTTTATAGTTTTCCTCATATAGATCTTTCACATCTTTTGTTAGATTTATACCTAAGTATTTCATTTTCGGGTAAAGTATATGGTGTTGTGTTTTGAATTTCAAATTCTACTTGTTCATTATTGGTATACAAAGAATAAGACTGATTTTTGTATATTAACCGTGTATTTTGCAACCTTGTTATAATCATTTACTAGTTCCAGGAGGTTTTTGTTGTTGTTATTGATGATTCTTTCCATATTTTCTAGATAGTCATGTCATCTGTGTACAAATACAGTTTTATTTCTTCCTTCCCAATCTGAATACATTTTATTTCCTTTTCTTGTCTTGTTGCATTAGCTAGAACTTCCAATACAATGTTGAAAAGGAATAGTGAGAGGAGACACCCTTTCCTTGTATCTGATCTTAGCAGGAAAGCTTCAAGTTTCTCACTACTAAGTATGAGGGATGGATCTTTTTATCTCTTGTCAATACCCGTCAGAGAACATCCATTGTAGAAGGTGCTGAACTACTATGTGAACAGAATGACTTGTTCACAGATGTCAGCCAGCCTCTGTCATCAGTTGCTTCAGTGTTTGGATAATGAACCCATAAATGAAGTAGTCATATTGATAGGGATGGAGGCTCTGTATGGGTCCCCTCTCAACAATGCTCATTTAGTTACTGCTACTGCTGAATGTCCAAACTATTAGCAGTAGAAATTTGTGCTGAATCCTTTATATAGTGTTATCACTCTAAGAGAACAATCAGCCAATTTGATACAAGTTGATTATGTTGGACCTCTTCCACTCTGGGAAGGGCAGTGATTCATCTTTATTGGAACTTATATGTATTGCAAACACGGGTTTGCCTTACCTGTCAACCACGCCTCTGCCAATACCACTACTGAGGGCTCACATGGGATCCTGCATAACATCGTCTCAGACCAAGGACCCACAGAAAGGGACTAAAGTCAAAGAAGTATGACAATGGGCACATGGACACAAGGTCTATTGATCCTATAATATACTACATCACTTGGAAATTGCCAGATTATTAAATGTTGGAATTACTTGATAGCAGATGATGCCCCATGGGGCTGAGGTGTAGTCCTTCATGATATGGTATATATAATGAACCAACAACCAGATCACATAATTCTGGGAACCAAGAGGTACAAACAGAGTGGGTCCTCTCACCATCATTTTGTTACTCACTTGGGGATTTTGTGCTTCATGATTCCGCAGCTTTAGGCACTGGGGATTAATGTTTCTAGACACAGTAAGGGTTCTACTTAACCCAAAGTTATGACTGCTGCCTGCTCATTTGGAGGCTCTTCAAGTCCGTGGACTAGAAGGCAAAGAAAGGAGTTACCATACTGGCAAAGGATAACTGACCCTAATTATCATGAGGAGCTTGGGTTGTTGCTATACAATGAGGCAGAAAGAAGTTTTTCTGGACTCAGGATTCATAGGTGTGCTTCTTGGTGATACTTGGGGATAACAATAAATGGGAAATTTCACAAATAACAGCACGACAAGGGCAAAATAATCATGGATTCAGACCCCTAGAAGAGGAAGGTCTGGCTCACTAAGCAAGCAATTCTGACAAGAAATGTTGGCTGAGGGCGAGGGAGAATCTAGTACAGGTAGTGGAAGAATGTGGAGATGTTTGCCAGTGTCTCAGGGGGTCCCCAGCAGGACTGAGCCCCAGTTGTATTAGAGGTGACTCTCTCAATTTGTCTCAAGTCTTCAGTCTCCCACAGGACTTCCTGGAATCACTTCCCAAATAAACTACCTACACCCAAATCCTTATCCCAAAGTCTGCATTTGGGAGAACCCCAGTAAGACCCTTTTCAACAGTGTTATCATGAGGTCTTTGACAAACACCTTGCTGAAATCCTCATACACCACATCTCTCTCTCCTAAAAGACAAATGAGTTTAGTCTGCTATGATTTCTTGCTAGGGAAACCCATGCTGGCTCCTGGTGATTATGTTTCTTTTCTAAGTACTCATGAAAATCCATTTAATAAGTTATAATTTGATAGTAGGCATATTGTTACTTTTTAAAAATTATAAATAATTTTCAAAGTCTAATTTGGCTTTGTTTAACATTGGTGGATTTTTATCTGTAAAATACTGAAACTTTTTTTCTATGTGGTATTGAAAATCATTTTCTTTAAATATTGCCTAAACACTATTATTTTGTCTAAATACTAAATATTTTGCTGAGATGGTTTTTATTTCTGACAGACTTGCTTACATGAGAGAAATCATGTCTTGAATTTATAATGCCAAAGCTTTATGTGTTAAGTATTTACACGTAAGCAAAGGGAAATCATTAAAGCCAATTTTTTTGGCAATCCAATATATCTAAAAGCACCAAGCATTTAAAGATGTAAACATCTCTGCAGATATCGGTTGCATTTCTTTACACTAACAATGAAATATCAGAAAGGAAATGTTAGAAAACAGTACCTTTTAAAATTGCATACAAAAAAAATACCTAGGAATAAACCTAACCAAGGAGGTGAAAGACTTATGAAAACATTATAACATTATAAAACATTAATAAAGGAAATTAAAGAGGATTCAAAGAAATGGAAAGATATTCCATGCTCTTGGACTGGAAGAATTAATATTGTTAAAATGGCAATACTACCCAAAGCAAGCTACAGATTTAATATGATCCCTAACAAATTATCCATGACATTTTTCACAGAACTAGAACAAATAATCCAAAAATTTATGTGGAACCATAAAAGACCCAGAACTGTCAAAGCAATCCTGAGGAAGAAAAAACAAAAGCAGGGGGCATAACTCTCCCAGACTTCAGACAATACTACAAAGCTACAGTAATCAAAGCAGTGTGGTACTGGTACAAAAACACATATAGATCAATGGAACAGAAAAGAGAGCCCAGAAATAAACCCACACACCTATGGTCAATTAATCTCTGACAAAGGGGGCAAGAATATAAAATGGGAAAAATCCCTTCAGCAAGTGGTGCTGGGAAAGTTGGACAGCTGCATGTAAATCAATGTAGTTAGAACATACCCTCACACCATGCACAAAAATAAACTCAAAATGGCTTAATGACTTAAACTAAAGACATGACACCATAAAACTAGAAGAGAGCATCGGCAAAACACTCACTGACATAAATTGTACCAACGTTTTCTTAGGTCAGTCTCCCAAGGCAATAGAAATAAAAACAAAAATAAGCAAATGGGACCTAATCAAACTTACAAACTTTTGCATAGCAAAGGAAACCATAAAAACAAACAAAAAGACAACCTATAGAATGGGAGAAAATATTTGCAAATGATGCGACCGACAAGGGTTTAATCTCCAAAATACATAAACAGTTCATACAACTCAACAAACAAAAAAACCAACCCAATCCAAAAATGGGAAGAAGACCTAAATAGACATTTCTCTAAAGAAGACATACAGATGGCCAGTAGGCACATGAAAAGATGCTCAACATCATTATTTCTTAGAGAAATGCAAATCAAAACTACAATGAGGTACCACGTCACACCCACACCGGTCAGAATGGCCATCATTAAAAAGTCTAAAAATAACAAATGCTGGAGAGGGTGTGAGGAAAAGGGAACCCTCCTACCCTGTTGGTGGGAATGTAAGTTGGTGCAGCCACTATGGAAAATGGTGTGGAGGTTCCTCAGAAAACTAAAAATAGAATTACCGTATGATACAGCAATCCCACTGCTGGGCATATACCCAGACAAAACTATAATTCAAAAAGATACATGCACCCCTATGTTCATAGCGGCACTATTCACAATAGCCAAGACATGGAAACAACCTAAATGTCCATCGACAGAGGAATAGATAAAGAATATGTGGTACATATATACAATGGAATACTACTCAGCCATAGAAAAGAACGAAATAATGCCATTTGCAGTAACATGGATGCCAATAGAGATTATCATACTAAGTGAAGTAAGTCAAACAGAGAAAGACAAACACCATATGATATCACTTATATGTGGAATCTAAAATATGGCACAAATGAACCTACCTATAAAACAGGAACAGACTCGCAGACATAGAGAGCAGACTTGTGATTGCCAAGGGGGAGTGGGGGAGGGAAAGGGATGGACTAAAGTTTGGGGTTAGTAGATGCAAACTATTACATTTAGAATGGATAAACGACAAGGTCCTACTGTATAGCACAGGGAACTATACCCAGTCTCCTGAGATAAACCATAATGGAAAAGAATATAAAAAAGAATGTGTGTATGTGTGTGGCTGAGCCACTTTGCTCGACAGCAGAAATTAGCACAACATTGTAAATCAACTATACTTCAATAAAAAAATAAAGATGTAAACATCTCTATTAACCCTTTTCAACTCATCAGAATGGAAATAACAAATAGCAAAGGTTTTATCAAATAGGATAACAAATTCAAGGTAGAGCAATATTTTCCGTATGAGTTATGTAAGACATAAACAAATGATCATTAAACATTAATATAACTCAAATGTAATACATAATGAGAAAAAATGAACACTTAAATATTGAACAGAAAAAATTAATAACAAAAACCCTTTACATTTTATTTTTGTCAATAAAGGGTCTGAGTCATAATTTAGCAGGAGCCTTGAATATTTAAGCTAAACTAAAGCTGCATTATAACAGCCACTGTGCACAGTCTATACAGCTTAGCACACTGAAAGTTCAATCAGGGCTTGAGGCAACTTTCTTACAAACCCAAAATACAGCAACTAAAAAGGCTTTCTTTCTTGGTTAAATGAGATAAATCTTAAGACTAGGAAAACATTCAATAAATAAAAATTTAATATTGCATTTTGCTAGGCACATGAGTTAACACACACACACACACACACACACACACACACACACACACACACAGTGACAAAACCAGGCACAGAAAGTATTTATATGTGGAAGAATCATCACGTTAATTTATGTCAAAGAATATCATGTTTGTTTATCTTAATGCAGGGCCTAGTTAGGTTTTAAGGTTTCATAAATACTTTTGAATTTATTATTGAACTGGATATATAGAATATTTCAAAGTTGCTACCAAAAAAAAAAAGAAAACAAAGTTGAAATTCTACCTAGCAACATAGGTTTCTCAACATAACTTCCTTCTCTATGGACATCAAACTAAGAAACATGTAGAGAGAAAATAAATGGTTTTTGAAAGATACACAAGCCATTTAAAGAGGTCTGTTTCTGAATTACACAGAATATTCTGGTCCATAAATAATGGAATAGTTTTCAGAGACAGAATCAATTTTTGCCTAAAGAAATATGGGGTGAGACTGGAACCCTCAGTGAAAGCTCTAAAAGGACACAGCACCCAATGAGTGACCTGAATAGTGAGGGATGGGTGAGGAACGACTATGCAGTAAGTGCTGGCTTGTTAGTGGATCTTCTCCCCTCCCTTCTCTCATTCATTCATCTTTTTAAGACTGCCTTCTGTGTCCTTTTGGGGGGAAATTATCTTACCCTTCATCATTTGTTCCTTCAGTACTTTAATATAAAACCTACAAGAAAAACAACAAATTCAAGGCTAGTATTAAGAGCTTGAATAAAGATATCAAGAAGTCTTATCCTTGGATCAGTAAACTCTTCCTGGTGAATAAAATTTTCATTTGTGGAAGTGGGATGACCTTTCTTAGCAGACGGCATTCATTTAGGGTGTGACACTCTGCTTTTGGAAGTGGGAGTAATTACTTTCTAAATAATGTGTTAAAAGTAAGTACTTTCCTTCTGAGGCATTATTGCTTTATGGTCTTTATTTTGTTTATCCTTAGAGTATATTGTTGCATTACACAAGTGCAGATATGATACCTAACTTCTAATGATTTATCCAAAATCATACAAGAAAAAGCAGGACCAATGGAAATGTAATCAAAACCTCTTGAAAATGCAGTTACTGTAGATGCACAAAAATAAATAAACTATAATCAAAAGTTGAATCTGAGGTCTGGTGACTGATTTATGTTAAATAGAGGTTTTTTAAAAAGTGTTCTCGGGGCTTCCCTGGTGGCACAGTGGTTAAGAATCCTCCTGCCAATGCAGGGCACACGGGTTCGATCCCTGGTCCGGGAAGATCCCACATGCCATGGAGCAACTAAGCCCATGCACCACAACTACTGAGCCTGTGCTCTAGAGCCCATGAGCCACAACTACTGAAGCCCACACGCCTAGAGCCTGTGCTCCACAACAAGAAAAGCCACCGCAATGAGAAGCCCACGCACCACAACAAAGACCCAATGCAGCCAAAAATAAATAAATAAGATAAATAAATTTATATTAAAAAAAAAGTGTTCTCATTTAACATATAATTTAAAAGAATATTCTGGAAACTGAAGTATAAAGATTACATTTATTCTGAATCCAGATACTTTCTTAACTGTATAAGTACAGGATGGCTCTGCCTTCTCCTTTAGTAATACGGACTCCTAAGTTATGCTGCAAAAAATGTCTGACCCTCCTCAGCATTTAGCTAGAGAGACCGAAGGAGTTAACCAAACCCTCATGTTCACTGTTAATTTTCATTATAATTGGTAAAAATGATGCCTATAATAGATGGTATTCACATTTTCAATAAATTCATATTTTTTTGATGATCACATAGAGAAAACAAATTAGATTTCATGTTAAAAAATAAGGTTTATTTGTAATAACTGTCTTTAATAATTCTACACTTTTACTCTGGGGAATGCACAAGTATAGACGATGCTAGCTTTAACATTTATTGAAAAGGTGTGCTCTTTACACTAATGCAGAAGGATAAGCCTCTTCTTTACTATAAAGAATTCTCACTGCATTTGAACTAAGATTCTGGAGCACTCAGCAGAGAGGTGTTTGGGATGACAGGCCAGAATCAGTCAGTAGGTTTTCTCTCTTCTCAATTAGGTAACTGAAATAGGAACTCTAGTTCTAAATATTAGAAGCAAAGTCTAAATATTAGAAAAATAAAGAGAGGGAATACAAGAAACTGCTTCAAATACGTGCCTGAGGTGAGAAACAGCTTGTACTTTCATGTTGTGGCAGCTTCCAGATGAAATCTTCTTCAGTTTTTAATCTTCAGGTTCATATCTGGAAAGAGATATATATTAAATTAACAGCATAATGTCATGATACTTTTCGTTGTTGTTGTTGTTACCGAGTAAGTTTACTTGAAACATCTCCAGTGACTAAACCAGTAATGTTGCATTTTTCACTTAAAATCACTGCTACAGTAGAAGTCAGATACATTCAAGGCATGACGAGGGTGACTCAGGGGATTCCTGCCACAGGTGGAGAATGGACCAGATAACTGCTGAGATACCTTCAGGTTCCAAGTTTCTACATGTGGCATCTAGATCTGTGATAGCTTAGTAGATTAGGGATTCGGCGGTAATTATCTAATCGATGGCCTGATGGACACAAACAGCTGATATGGCTTTGTGAGTACAGGGTTAACAGACCCTCTTCTCTAAAGAAAAGTATGATCTGGGATTCACTTTCTAGCTCTGGTACCCTGGAACCCTGATAAAGGTAAAATGTCAGCTGAGTTTCCAGGCAGAACCACTGATGACAGAAATGACCCCGATTAGAAGACTCCATCTGGACCAGGAGAACTGTGAACAACTATACATCCCTCCCTCCTGGACGTGTCCCTGCCTGGGTATCACGTGGCTGGACCAAAGACACTGGTCCTATGTGGGACATGGAACTTCTAAGCCACGCTGGCTCTGGCACCCACACATGGACCTCATTTTCTAGCACCTAAATTGTCATGTGAGAGCACAGTATGATCAGGCTGTGGGCTGCAGCAAGCACACCACTGAGGAGAAATGCCCAGTGCTGCCCTGTGTGTTTGCTGTGGTTTCTGTCCAATACCCTGCTAAGAGAATCCCCGGCCACAGGAGCCTAGCGTAGCCCTGTGTGAGGCGAAAGGTTCGGCTGAACCGGAAAAGAAACCCTGGTGGGTGTTACAGATGAGGCCTGGCCAAAGCCCCTCTGCCTTCCTCAGACACAGGCTTCTGGACTGAATGACAGAGCAACTCCCCACCAGCCTGACCTCTCCAGACACAAGGTTAGACTTAATGAAGGACAGACATCAACCCAGCAGGGAGACGATCCGAGAGACAGGATCAGTACGGCTTACTTTGCCAATCTTTTCCTCAGGTCTTTGATTTGGTCATTCTTCTTGGTGAGAATCTCTTTCATGTTTCGATAAGCTGCTGTTTGTTGGAATTTTTTCTCTAATTCCTGCATAGTGAAAAATGTCAGTCCATTACTAACAAATAGTTAAGGAAAGAAATAACACATCTGATGAAAATATATATTTTTGCCCTAATTTTACTAATATTCTGCTTATTTTATTTTCTAATTTAAAAAAATATATACTTATATAAAATTAAGACCATTCAAACTTTAAAAATACATTCTTTCAAATGGGAAGCTAATAAAATAGTAACATTTCCCAAGTACAATATTAGCAAATAACTCAAACATACTATGCCATAGACATGGGAAATCTATTTGAAAAAGTAAATTCATTTTCAGGTAAAATAAGCATGCTCTTTTTTCCAAATCCCAAAATACTGCCAGTATTTGAAGAGGAGGATTTTAAATTTAATGACATCTTAGCTCCCATATTCTTAAGAGTCTAACCCCTAAAGCGAAAAAACCAGTACTCCACATATCTCATATAAATTAAGAAAAAGGTATAGAACCCTTTAGAAAAAAGCCACCCATCCCTCTGCCAGACTGTAAGAGGGATGATCAGGAAGAGCAAAATGGGCGTTCAGGGTGCCGGGTGTACGCCACCCTCAGTGGAGTATTTACTATAGAACAGGAAGGAGTGTAGGTTTTTATTATCACAGATATTTTAGTGCCAAAGATGGAAGAATCTCAGTGTCCCCAAATGATAACTCTTTAGAACACAAATTGCCTAATACCTTGACAAAAAATGAAGTGGATCTGTAGTTGTCCAACGTTTCCCTTAGTTATACTGCATTCATCACTTAATCGGATATAAACAGACAAATCTGACCTTTTCAGCCATGCTCAGCTGCTCCTGCACCCTGAGTAGGTCATGCTTGGCCGTCGCTAGACTCTCCTCCAGGGACTTCTGGTTTTCTGTCTGGTCATTAAGTGTCTTCTGAAACTCACTCTTTAAAGCAGCAACTGTGTTTTCCAAGTCACTCAAGTCTTGGGCCTTTATAAAATCCTATGAAAAATACATACACTCACATGATTTCATGCTGACATACTAAATAGTAGCTGCTTTAGATTCAGCATCACAGGTGATGGGAACAGATGATGCTGTGTGTTGCGTGTGCATGTCAGCATCCCCCGCCAGCCTTCTCTGCCACTGCAGCCCAGTGAGGACACCAGCACACCCAGTTCACCCTCAGCACCCAGTGCACTGTGTCCTGAGCACAGCAGACACTCAGTGGTCACTGATTTCCAAGTATGTAAAATATGATTTATGAACTGCTGGAATTCCAAAAGAGGAACAAGAGAGGTGGGATCCTAAATTTGACAAGATTGTGTTTCCCAGAGTTGGGGTGGCAAATAGGCTTCATTTTTGAAAAGTCAAGGTAAAAAATCCTGGTGAAGAATTCTGAATGATACAGATGGAAAAATAATAAAATTAATACAATTTATACAAAAAATGTAACAGACATGTTTTACAATATTATGAGAGCCTAATTAATGCTTACTGATTATATGGCTTGCTAAATTTACAAGATTTTAAGTTTTTTACATTAATTCGATATGCACATATTTGTACACTTCGTCAGTGTAATATAAGCAGCTGGATCTTCTCTCCACCTGGATCATGTTTTTAACTAGATAAAATTTATAAAAGACAAAAGTTATATTGACAGGAAAATGGTCTGTAATTGCTAACTATGAAGATGAAGCACTACTATCAACAAAAGAAGAATTCCTTACTTATTTTTGAAATCTGGTTTTTAAAAAGATTTTATTTCACTGCATCTAGTGAAGGCCTGTACACATTTCGCTTTTGCCAAATCTTTTTCTTAAAATTTTATTTATTGATTGATTGATTGATTGATTGCTGTGTTGGGTCTTTGTTTCTGTGCAAGGGCTTTCTCTCGTTCTGTGCTTTTGCCAAATCTTAAAAGTAAAATTGGAGCAAAGCCTTCAATGGCTTTTAAAACGGCTTTCCGAAAATCTTGGCAACTGGTTTACTTCTGAGAAACTATAAAGCTGTTCTGGAGTATTTAGCTGTTTTACAAATTTATGGTCCTTGGTATATAATGATTGAAAATCATACATATTTCCTTTTGTTTTAGCCATATAAGAAGCATCCTTTTATTTAAAAAATACCTACAGCTAAAATAATGTAATGTCTGAGACTTGCTTCAAAAAAACATGGCGGGGGACTTCCCCGGTGGCGCAGTGGTTAAGAATCTGCCTGCCAATGCAGGGAACACGGGTTCAAGCCCTGGTCCGGGAAGATCCCACATGCCGCGGAGCAACTAAGCTCGTGTGCCACAACTACTGAGCCTGCGCTCTGAAGCCCGCAAGCCACAACTACTGAGCCCACGAGCCACAACTACTGGGCCTGCGTGCCACAGCTACTGAAGCCTGCGCGCCTAGAGCCCGTGCTCCGCAACAAGAGAAGCCACCACAATGAGAAGCCCGTGCTCACTGCAACTAGAGAAAGCCTGTGCACAGCAACAAAGACCCAATGCAGCCAAAAAATAAATTAATTTAAAAAAACAAAAAACATGGGGAAAGGGAGAAGAAAGTAGAGGTAAATATGAAACCAGACTGGCCATGTCTTGATGACTGACTGGTAAAGCAGAGTGATGAGTACCTGGGGTGCATTACACTATTCTCTCTACTCCTGTATATGTTTGAAATTTGCCATAGAAAAAGTATAACCAAAGTCTAATGAAGTAAGTTTGGGGATTGTTTAGTAGACATTTACAATGGCACTACAACCACTAGAAAAGCCAGTGCTGCAATGAAAATTCACTCAAATGGTCCTGCTGACAGGATCCTATTACAGCATCTAATCTCAATGGAAAGGCCAAAGGAGGCAGAACTGTGCACATGATGACTTCCAGGGCGGAGTGATACTCAGTCATTCCATTCAGACAAGCTTGGAGAACTTCAACACTGGATTTCACTGTATTACACAAGCACAGCTAGATATAGGTGGATTAGAAGATGCATGACTAGTAAATTCATTCTGTTTTGTCATACTCACTGAAGGGAAACTTACGTAATAATAAGTTCTGTACAATAATAACTAAAAACTCTTCCTTTCTTCCCGTTGTAATTGGAAGGGCAAAGTGAAAGGGAGAAGAACTTTTAAAAAATAAATTTAAGCATATCTCATATGCCAATGGGCTCTGGGACATGTGAAGCATGTGAGCTGTGTATCTGCCCCCACTGCCCTCAACAGGCTCTCACCTGGCCTTTCCTGGACAAGTTTGTCTCGATGCAGAACTACAGTGGTGGCCTCCCTCTCAGGGAGTGGCTGGCGGTGGGGCATAATATCGATAGTAGCTAAGACTTAATATAAGTTTATAACTTGATCATCTAGAAAATGTGAAAATGCTAAAACTGATTTTACCTTTTGAGTTCCTTGATCAAGCTGTAAATCTTGCAGTGCTCTTTCTAGTTTTGACTTCTCATCCAATGCATTTGTTGCCTATAATCAAGATTAAACACAATACATTCAGTATTTAGTCTGTAAGTAACTCTTTCAATAATTTTGTTAAAGTATTTCTCGGTTACCTGTGTTTCAAGGGTCTTCAGCCTCGACTTTAATTTCTCATTCTCTTCTTGAAGTCTTAAAATTTCCTTTGTGAGTAAATTCAAGTTTTATTATGTTAGCCAAAGTATTTTTAATCCTTGAAATTATTTGTTTCACTTAAAAATTTAATTTTTATATTAAATTTAAATTACATAAAAGCTCAAGTCTGCATGCCCTGGTTACTGGTAATATTCCAGTTTTACCCAGCCCACCAGCCTCAACACCTATGAGTCATCTCTGGCTCTAAGACTTCTAGTTCCTTCTTTCGCAGTCTCTCAGGCTTTTTGCAGCCCTCTACTCTCAGCCTTTTTGCAAAGTCCCCCTCCCCTGCCATCTCTCACCTAGCTGATCCTGCAACCCTTGGGTCTGTTCTCAGCCTACACTGCACACCACTTGCCGCTTATCCTCAAGACACAATCTTCATCATTCCATACCCTGTGCCCAGCCCCTAAGTGGTTCCAGCTGAGCTGAGGTCCAAGGGCCTTGCTCATCAGCAGCTCCATCACAAGCAGCACCTGTCAGTGCAGTCTCACTTCTTACTATACCCCAGCACACGCAGCATCGCCCAGCCGGAGAGCCTGCACTCTGCTCCAAGGCATGCCAGCCCCCTCTCTGCCTCTGACTGCTGCCCACTCTGTTCCTCTGCTGGCCATACCATTTCTCTTCCCTCTGACAATTCAATCTGTCTACACCTTTCAGCCCAGCTCAGGCACCACCTTACCCAAGAGCCTGTCCTCAACTACTCTTATCCACACGGAACTGTGTCTTCTCTGCCACCCTGTGGCACCTTTGGCACCAGGTTAGTGGCAACTGTGGCACACAGGTTAGCAGTCTGCTGTCTCTGTTTCTAGAATATTAGTTACCCCTTCCCAATGAGACTACAAGGTTTTTGAGGGCAAAAGGCCAGGTATTACTTTTCTTTTTATGTAACAATATCTAGCATAATGTTGAGAACATAAGAGTCATGAAAAATAGTTGTATATCAGTAATTAATCTTTATAAACCTCTTAATTAAAAAAATCCCTTCATTGTTATCACAGCTCATAAACTTCAAATGTCCATCAATAAACACTTTCCAAAATTCTATGCTCTTCACTTCATTATGAAAAGATGCAACCAAGAGCTGCTTCAGCCTCTCTGGGAGTTAAGTGTGCCCTCTTCTGGCCCACCAGGTACCATTAAGTACAACTACTGCGATGGGCTCATTACCCTCAGTGGACCAAAGCCTGAATCAACACCTTCCACCCAGTCTCTCTACCCTAGAGCTGTGCAGGCAGTGAGCATACATCCTTAGAGTGTTAGCCATTTCTCAAAATGATGGCAACATTACCTTGTTTAGGAGTTCTGCTGTTCCACCTTCATTAAGTGGAGCAAGTTTTGGCTTTATGTTATCTATGATGGGCTGAAACAAAACAAAGAAACCAAACTGAAATCACCACTGAATAAAGCACGTGTAATCACTGAACGCTTGTACTTTCTAAGTGGAAGACACTGTGCAAACATATTCACTGAGATGTCAGATAGATTTTCATTGGTTTGGATCTCTGCTACGTCCTAGTGCTTAGGACAGTGCCTGGCCCACAGTGCCCAATGCAAATTAGAGATAAAAACGAAACCCATCCTCCTTGTATCTTTAAAAAAAAACAAAAAACAAAACAGGTGGAAGAGAAAGGAGGGAGGGAAGGTGCTCAAAGCCAGAGCCGATAAAGATCCTAGTACCTAGGGACTGGGATTTTAAACTGTGGGAGCTAAAACAGAGATTTCTGCATGAACCCCAGAAAAACTGTAATAATGATGAGGATTTAGGTAAACTACATTACAGATGAGTAACTTGACACAAACATTCTGGCAGTTTAGCAATATGCATTAAAACAAAACAATTCATGCCCTCTGACCTAGAAATTTCTTAGCTAGAAATATGTTCCAAAGGAATAATTAGAAAATTGTTTTGTCCATGTATGTTCATGGATTGATCTTGGCAGTGTTTTACTATGTAACACCACAGAGGATTTATGGTGCATCTACACAATGGAATGCTAAGTGGTCACTGCAGGTAATGAGAATGATTAAAGAGACAAGCAGGTAACTACTAGTACTGTCTCCACTTGACAGATGAGGGGAACGAGGCTCAGCCGCCTCAGGTAACCTGCTCGAGGTCGCACAGCTGAGGGGTGACAGTGCCAGGATGCATGCCCCCAAAGCCTGTGCTCCGCATCACCTGAGTGAAGAGCTTGCATGGCTGGGAGGCGGGTGGACTGCAGGGAAGTCGTGTGCATGCGCATGCGTGTGTGAGGTAGTAGACAAAAACGAGTTTTTCATAGTTACTTCCAAAACTTATCTTCTTTCACCTAAAAATCTGAGAGGCAAGCTTGGAATTCTGCTCTTGAGTTGAATGCTTTTCCTTGAGAGTTCTCACTTTAATCTCTGAATGCTCTGAGCAACTTGAGGATTTTAAACACTGGCTATTAAGGTATGGATTTATAAGGACCAAAAATTACCTTTTTATTTGAAGATGTAAATTCTGCTTTTTCAAATTCTGCAACTTGTTCCAATAATTCTCTTGAAGACAAAAACAAATATGAAAAAATATTTGTTTAGAATAGATTTGTATCATACACACAAGAAGAATAAAAGCAGGACTTCCCTGGTGGTCCAGCGGTTAAGACTCTGTGTTCCCAATGCAGGGGGCCCAGGTTCGATCCCTGGTCAGGGAACTAGATCCTGCACACTGCAACTAAAAAAAGATCCCGCACGCCACAACAAAGATCCTGCGTGCCACAACTAAGACCTGGCACAGCCAAATAAATAAATAAATAAAATTTAAAAAGAAAAAAAAGAAGAAGAATAAAAGCACTGGTACCAATCTATTACATGCCAGAAACAACAGAGCAAGATGAACAAAACTTCACATCAAAAATGATATTTAGTTACTAATGGTCGAGAACCTAAGTTCCATGCACTCAAATTTGAATCTCCATAGCACCTACTATTTTGTACCTACTGAGTGTACAATATAATCGCTAGAACTAAATTACAATGTTAATACAACTATGTCTGAAATTTGTAGTCAACACTGTATTTTTGAGGTGCTAATGGGAAATTGCTCTATAATACACATTGTTAGCTAGTAGAGGTTCAAGGAAAACTGATTTTAATAGAGTAGCCTCGGAAAAATAAAATTAGTTCACATCTACTGAAAAAGAGTATGGTAAATTCTCAAGGAAGACAGATGGTTTGGGGGTGATCCACCTGAACATTTCCTTTTATTTGCAAAGGTACCTGGGGGCTTGACTATACAAAACTTTACAGAGTGAATGGCAGTAACTACTCTCCTAAGCTTCTTAATAGGTCAGTTTCTCAAAGTTTTCTCACCAGTTATCTACTGACAGTTGGTGAAGCTAAATGGTTTCCTTCCCTACCCGAGGCCACAGCCAGTGTTGTTAAGCGCTGTCCGCAAGCTGCACTGCACCTGTGCTTAGCAAACGGCCCCTGGGCTCGATATCAGTCTTTCCGGATCTCTGGCATGACTTTTCTTAGACTGAGTTTCAATTTCATTGATTTTACCATATTTTTAAAAAATTAATGAGCTTTTTGATATAGTTCAGATAATAAAACTTTTTTTTTTACTTTCCCTATTTTAAAGATCAGTATATAATTTTAATGCAATTATCTAGAAATAAACTTCCAATACTACTAAGTGTGATTTGATGGTATTTGAATTAACTTTTCAACTGTTTCATAATAATAATAATAATTAGTTGACCTATCTCTGAAGACTTATTATAATACTGATCAGGCTAACCAGAGATACCATATGGAATAATTAATTATAGCCTTAAGAGCAATCTCATAAATCTCAGAGGCCTTTATAACACCTAGGAATAGTGGAAACAGGGCATTTTGAAGAGGATGCTGAGCGGCACCTAAGAGATCACTTAGTAACTGGATGCTCTGCTGTTACCTTACCCAAATTTTCTCACACACCAGGCCCAAGCAAAGCAGCAAAGATATTCACTAACTCTTAACTCTTAATGCTTGGGCCTCTATTGTCATAATTGTGGATACAAATTTTAGTACCTGTTTTCAAGTTCAGAGATGTCTGTCTGTAGCTTGAGGTACCACTTCTCAGCTTGTGAGAAAAGCTGCCGCAAAAGTAGCACATTGGTGTAGGCCGTGTTGATGAGCTCAGACTCCACCTCGCTGTGGACCACAGCCTGTAACCCATTCAGGACTTCAGAGACTTCATCTATGGTGAAGGTCTCCTCCACCAGCCTGAAAAACAACCACAATCCAAAACCTCTGGATAAACAACAACAACTATTCACAAGTAAAACAAAACTAAGAAACCCACATCATGTCATCTAAGGCAGCGGCCCTCAACCTTTTGTGGAAGACAACTGTTCCATGGACTGGGGGTTGGCGGTGGGGGGATGGTTTCAGGATGATTCAAGCTCATTACATTTATTGTGCACTTTATTTCTCTTATTATTACATTGCAATGTATAACGAAATAATTATACAACTCACCATAATGCGGAATCAGTGGGAGCCCTGAGCTTGTTTTCACTTGCCACTCACTGATAGGGTTTTGATATGAGTCTGCAAGCAATTGATTTATTATGGTCTCTGTGCAGTCAAACCTCTCTGCTAATGACAATCTGTATTTGCAGCTGCTCCCCAGCGCTAGCATCACTGCCTCATCTCCACCTCAGATCATCAGGCATTAAATTCTCATAAGGAGAGCGCAACCTAGATCCCTCGCATGCACAGTTCACAGTAGGGTTCGCGCTCCTATGAGAATCTAATGCCGCTGCTGATCTGACAGGAGGCGGAGCTCAGGCGGTTATGCAAGTGAAGGGGAGCGGCTGTAAATACAGAAGCTTCGCTTGCTCGCCCGCCCACCGCTCACCTCCTGCTGTGCAGCCCAGTTCCTAACAGGACACGGACCGGTACCAGTCCGTGGCCCAGGGGTTGGGGACCCCTGATCTAAGGGATTAAAGGGTTTAGTGAAAGTCTCTCTGGAAATTATCTTCTTTATTAATAAAACAGTTTGAAAATAATTTAAGCTCAATTAATTTTTGATGTCTATTTAAATGATTAAACTGTGGTTCACTCTTCAAATGTGCACATCCTTTAATACAAGTACGTGCTCAGAAACATTCCCCAAACTATCTACTTTTTTCTTTAGCTTTTCAGTGAAAAATTTTTAACTTTAATCTCCCCTAAAATTCGTTTTATCACATTTAATTATTTCATAAGTCACCTGAGAGGTGTAATTTCTCCTTTCTTTATATCATTTGTCTAGCATTTCAATGACTGAATGACCATTCACATGTTAGTAAATGCCTATGAGAAAATCAATGGTAATTATATATTGCTTCTCTTAGCATTCTTGAGACCCAAAAGAAAAAAAACCCTAACTTAATTAAAGCTCCATTGAAAACAAACATCATCATCAGAAGGATTAAAGATCGACTCTTCCACAGAGAACGTTTGTGTTGGAAGGGAACTCTGGAGCCATTTTCTTCAATTCCCTCACTTCACAGATGGAACACAGGCTCAGAAGGTGGCGGTGACTTGCCCATGGTCCCAACTCCACAATCATTTCCAACAATCTCAGGAACATGCCCAACAGCTGAATTCTTGAGAAAGCTTCCACGCATGCCTCCTACGATCAATGACAGTTTTATAGTAACACAGTCTCCTCCGCTCCCTGCCTCCAGCCTCAAAGTCTTTTATCCCTCAGATGCTCAGCAGATGAAGAGCTACAGCCCCGACCTCAGGTCATCTTCTCCATCATTCCAAAAGGACATAACGAAGGGAGTTACACCAAACTTTTATTTGATTTACCATTCTTTAACGTTTCATTTACCCAGCAGAATTTAACCACTCTAAAAAAACTAAAACTTTATTTTTGATGCAAGTCCTTATTAAATATATTAACAATCTTTCTATATTCTTTAATAGAACAAAGCAAATCTGGTTAAAAATATGTTTTGTTTTGTTTTTTTGAGCAACCCAAGTTCATTATTATGAACAGCAATTAAGGTACTCCAATGCATAAAGTAAATAATGGGTACCTTCTCTGGCTGTCTCACAGACTCACCAATCAGATTGCTGCTTACCTCTGCTGTGGGTTAGGAAGCCAGATTATCAGATTAGAATAATGGCTCGAACAGGTAACAGTCTACAGCTGATGGTCTCTGCTACTGAGTGAAGTTAATGACTTTATCACAGTTACAGATCACTTGGAGACCTTTTTCATTTATGTCTTGACATTTAAGTGTGCCAAAATCTGATCCCCAGGTAATCTGATGTCTCTTTATTATTCAGTCCTTTTGGTTGGCTTCCCTACTATCCTCTATTACTAAATTTTCTATGGACTTTTATTATCTTCCACTATTGGTCCAACTAAACTAATTATCATCTCTTGCTACAAATCAACTAATAATTTTGGTACTAGTCAGCAAGCTTTTCATGGTTTCCTGCTGTTTTCTCTTCTTCTAATTCTTCAATATAAACTGCATAGGTGTTTTCTTGCTAACTGCCATGTCTTATGGCTCTAATCTTTTAATTAATAACTCAAGTAATGAAGGTTCTGGAATCTTTAATACAGCAAGCCAATCTTTAACCCACAAGCACTTCACAATTTCCTGACTGCCCTTCTGAAACTTTGCAATTCCTCAATTATCATTATATGCATGTTTAGTAATAGACTGCTCCCACCACAGTCTGATTTCTTGAGCTTCACATATCCATAAGGCTTAGTGTAGCTGCTCTCAATGAATAATTGATCATGATATCCTGGCAATGGTTTGTAAGGCCTCTCTGCTACAGCACCCCCATACTGGCCACCAGAAGGGATCCATGTTCCTTCCCACTGGGTTTCCTTAGAATTCTCTGATACCTGCTCTCCTTGAGGTCTTGGAAGCAGGAATCTACAGTTTTGAGTCTCAAGCCTCTTTTTGAACGAGCAAAACGCATGTAATTAATAACTTCATTTTGATGGTGCTCATTTAGACCCAACTCTGCCTGAAAGAAAGAATTTAATTGTTAGTCTTGAAGATATAATAAAGGAACCAACAATGAAAACATACAGGTTATCCTGTGGTGGAGACTGGAAGATGTCCGCTAAATTCTGTTCTTCCCGTCTTCCCAGACACATGGCTGCCCAACTAGAAAACACTCCCCAGCCCTCCGTGAAGCCAGGTGTGGCCACATGACTACTTCTCAGCAATGGATGTGAGCAGAAGAATAAGAGCTATTTCTAAAGCCTGGGACTTAAGACATGGGGCACACCTCTGCCACACCCTATCTCTCTGAAACCTGGGGGTGGTGACTCCGCTGAACCATGCGGACAGCACAACGCCCCGGGGGCCGGGGGAGCAGCAAGCTGAAAGGGACTGGCACCCCTGGAATGACTTTGTGGAGCAGCACTGACCCTCGTACCTAACTGTGATGAGCAGTGAGAGGGCTGTTAAGCATGACAGAAATAAACTTCTGTATTCTTTTTTTTTTTTAATCTTTATTGAATTTGTTACAATATTAGTTCTTTTTTTTTCTAAATAAATTTATTTATTTTTGGCTGCGTCGGGTCTTTGTTGCCGTGCCCAGGCTTTCTCTAGCTGCGGCGAGCGGGGGCTACTCTTTGTTGCGGTGCGCAGGCTTCTCATTGCAGTGGCTTCTCTTGTTGCAGAGTATGGGCTCTAGGCACGCGGGCTTCAGTAGTTGTGGCATGCAGGCTCAGTAGTTGTGGCTCATGGGCTTAGTTGCTCTGCGGCATGTGGGATCTTCCCGGATCAGGGCTCGAACCCGTGTCCCTTGCATTGGCAGGCAGATTCTTAACCACTGCGCCACCAGGGAAGCCCAAACTTCTGTATTCTTTAAGGCACTGTTTTTTTTTTCTTTTTTTTTTCAATCTCTATTACAGCAACTTAACCTTATCCCATCTCATACAGCTTTAAAAAATATATTTGGTTTTGAAATAGCCACTAATTGGTCTTGATTTTAAACTGGATGAGAGCTTGACAACTATAAGCTAGAAATTGATGAAGCTTTTTCATTTTATAGCTATACTGAAAATTAAAGAAGGAAATTATAAAAGTGAACATCTAATGCAGGGGACTGAATAAGTCAGGATTATCTTTATTTTAAGAATAACCTGTCTATGGGAGACAAAGGTCTAACTCTCATTCTCAGCACAGTGTTGGGCTGCATTGTGGAGGCCAGCACCAAGGTTACTGGGCATGGCCTCCTTCACCCCCCAAGCCCCGCACCATGGTTTTGCTGCACCCACATACATCCTTGCCTCCTCTCAGCAGTTTCCATTTCCTGAGAACAGAAGTCTACAAGGGCCATGACCTTGTCCCTCTGGTTCCCTGAGTGTCCCCGGGACGACTCATAGTGCCTGGCATACAACAAATATGTGCCTGACAAGTGAAGTGAAAGAGTTCCTCTTTTTGAAGGTCACTCCATTGTGGCCTTAATCTGTTCTCTTTCAAGCTCCTGGGGGACTTTATTTAACCAATTACTCCCCGTCTCAACTCTCTATAGGTTTCTTCTTCCCCTCGGACTATAGAGAAGACTGTGTACATAAATCTCATTCATGCTAAAAAAATACAAAACCAGAAATTCCCTCCAGCTACTGCTGCATTTCTCTACTTCCCTTCTACTCTTGCTGTCTCCATTCTATATGCTGTTCAAACTGCCTTTGCAAAGCTCACCAGCAACTTCTTAATAACAAATCCAACTACCGTGGCTGATGCTTTGCTGTCCACTGACCTGCTCCATTCTTTGGCTGCTAACCCCACCTCCCTTCTTGATCTCGTCTGTAGGCTCCTCTTGGGCTTGCCTCTTAAGTAGCTGTACTTCCCAGGGCCCTGCCTGGGGACCCTTACTCTTGTCATTCTATATCCTCTCCTTGATGACATGATCTATCTCAAGGTGTCAACTGTTACCTATATGCATCTGACTCTCAAATGTAACAGGCTGGCCTACAGACGTGTACCCCCAACCGCATGATGAACGGCTCTACCAAGTCTTTTTCTCCCCCACATTGTTTTTAATATTTCTACAATTCAAGATGTTAAAGTTCAATAATTTAAGACTTACCCAAGATATTACGATGTTCTCTAATGGTCATTTATCCAGTAGACTAATGTTTCAGAACAACCAGTTGAGGTATTTTGACCAATGTAAACCAACACATTTGAGATATGTACTTACCTTAAATTTCAAGACTTTACCTTATTTGATTAAAATGGTAACTAAGATCTTGCCTTAGAGCTAGACAAAGTGAATGGAAAGAAGTTTCTTTCGTTTTGGTTTATACTGATTATTAGCCACCTCCCTGAACTAATGTCGAACGTTAGAAAAAATAATAGTAATGATGATAACAGCTAAAAGTCATTCAGAGGTTACAATGTGCCAGGCATGACCGCATTTAATCCTCAATACAACCCTATGATAAAGGTAGTATAAACCTGCTTTACAGGGACTTCCCTAGTGGTCCAGTGGGTAGGACCCCATGCTCCCAATGCAGGGGGCCTGGGTTCGATCCATGGTCGGGGAACTAGATCCTGCACGCCACAACTAAGACCCGGAGCAGCCAAAATAAATAAATAATAAATTAATTAATTAAAAAAAAAAACAACAACCAACTTTACAGATAGAAAACTGAGATACAGAGAAGAAATATTTTCTATGCTACTGAATAGGTAAGTGGGAGAGCAGGCATCTGAACCAGGCAATCTAACTCCACAGCCCCCACTCACCTTGGCTGTTTTAAATCCTTTTTGGAAAATGTCAGAGTTTAAATAACTAAAAGAACACAAACATGTTATAGTTGCATATGCACCTGGGTTGTGACTCACAACAAGACAGATCTCCACCAGGCATTTGAAAAAAGAACTGAATACCTACATTAGAAAAGACGTTATCTCTTATAGTCACATAAGTATGGGCAAGAATATCCTACAATTGGAAATAACTCAAAACAATGTCACATCTTGCTAAAAAAAAATCCCATAAACAAATTTTCAATTATTCTTCCTTGTTTATAGTGTTAAATTCATAAGGCCTCCACACTCCCCAAACTCCTTCTCTAACCCCATTTCCCAGGATTCTACCGTAAGGACACTCTACTTCAGTCAGACTAGTCTGCTCATCAGAAGCATGATTTAACATTTCCTGCTTATACTTTCACTCTCATTACCCCAATCCTTGACTAAAAGTACCTCCCCATTCTTATTCAAGAATCTGAACCCAACCCAGTGGTGTGCTGGTAAATGCTTAACAACAGGCTTTTGGGTGGGGGGGGTATGAAACTGATTTGCGGCCCTTGCTGATTTCTGTGGTATAAAAACTCCCAGCATGGCTGATTTCAAGCTACCAAGGTAATGTCACTGAATGCAGAGATGAGAAGAAATGCACACGATTGGCTCTCACCAGCCAGTACGAGCATGCTCCAGAAAATCACCAAATTCCTACCCATCCTTCAAGACCGAACCTATTTTACCTGCTCTGTGAAGCCTCCCAATATGCCCTCAGTAACTCTAGCTATGCCTTCCTCCAAAAATTAGCACATATCACCTCTGCTACTCATTTGGCAACACCACAGACTAATTACTACCTTGTACTATTAGTAGTCTTTTTTTCCAGGTGTCGCTCCTTCAAGTAGACTGTAAGCTCCTGAGGGCATGAATCATTTCTTATACCACACAGCTCCTCGTACAGTGCCTTGTGCAGAGTAAGTGGCCAATTCAAATCTGTTAATTATTTTCTCTTCTGTCAAGAAAAGTCTTGACTGTCCCAAGACCAAGAAGAAAAAATTACAAAAACTGAGGATGAACTTTAGGACAAAAGACAGAAAAGTTCCTCTAAAATCGATGGGAGTGAAGAAAGGGAGCAGAAATAAGCAGCTGAGTTCAGTAGGAGAAATAGCATTAGCCCGGGAAACAGCACTCATAAACCTTTGCTTCCCCATATGCACATGTGTACATTATATGTACACAAATCACATCATTAGAGAGAAAAAGGAATGGGTTGATGTATGGTGTAAGTAGAGAAAGCACTGGATTAAAAACCAAATTTAAGCCTAGCTATGCAACTTTCTGTTAGCAAATCACTTAACCTCATTGACACCAGTTTTGCCAGCTGTTAAATCAGAGAAGATATGATGTTCAGCTGTAAAATATGTAGAGATAGTGGGAGGTATCCAAATAGGGAAACCAGAATTTGTTTGAATTTTGCTGCAGAAAGATTCTATTTAAAAAAAAAAAGCTAAAACACAGAGCAAGAATCCTACCAGAGCATTGCCAAGCTAGTGTCCTGAAATTGTGCCATAAAGTGAGGGGAGAGTGGTGAAGGTACCAGAAATGGTTCCCTATTCCTGACCATACCCCAAAGTCCATATACAGCTTTACTATGAGAAGTATAAGGATGAAAATGTAATGATAAAAATGAACACAATCTAATAAAACCTATTATATACTGAATGCTTAATATTTTAACAGGTACTGGGCTATTTGTTCTATATGCATTATCTCATTTATCATTTTAACAACCTAAGTATACTTATTATCTGCAATTTACTAATGAAGAAACTGAGCCTGACTCCGAAACCTCAGTCGTTAAGCAAATTGATAGAAAGGAATTACAGAAGATAGAATGGGAGCAAATGTCAACCTTCTTGTGACATCACCATCATTTTTTCAACTTGTTTCTGGTATTTTAGGGAAATCAAGAGAATGAGAGGGACAAGCTCAAGCAGGGTAGGGAACGGTCTGTTTTGTTCACAGCTGTACCCCCAGCTGCAAGACAGTGCTTGGGACATAGCGTGGGCTAAATAGGAATTCTGGTTGCTGAGGTATTTTAGTAGCCCATTTCAGTGGTGCCCCCAACCCTGGAGTCATCTTTTTTTCTGAACACTTCAGTACTGTGCCTTCTTCTAAGAACGGTTGCTATTTAAGTTGGCATTCTGTGTACGCTGGAGTGATTAATGGGATATGTTCTAGCATACAGGAAAAACGTGCCTTCTTTTGAACAGGTCAAAACACAAGAAATGTCACTCAAGTTTTCACAGCTATAAAATAGGGGCTGGGACTCTTACAGTCACTCTCACATCAGGAAGTTGTAGTCAATCACGTTCTTCCTCCTCGGCTCGTTAACGTAAGTAATGCTGCCAAAGGGCGTGTGTGTGTATCTGTGTCTGCGAGCGCAGAAACTTGGAGTTTTTGGAATCGAATGAGAATCCCGCTTTGAGCCTTCTGCTGGCAGCCGGTTCCCTCCAGCTCTCTTCGTTAGCCACCTGTGAAGAGTGACTTGGCCCGGGCACCTCAAGCAGGGGCGAGGAATGAAGCGACGCGGCGGAGCGCGGCTGCTAGGAGAGGACTCCACCTAGGATTATGCCGGAAGGGCTTCGGCCGAGGCTAACAGAGCCTCTCGCACCCGGCGCAGCCTCCCCTCCTCAGGGAGGCCCAGGGCCGGACTCAGACCCGCTACAGGCCAGGGCATCACTCCGGGGCCCCCGGCTCTGTATCTCTCCTCGGCGCGGTCCGGGTTACCCGGCCGGCTACTCACCATGGCGGCGGACAGGAGTCAGCGGTCTGGAAAAGCGGGAGAGGCCAGGCGCAGCTTCGCCAGGCCCGGCGTCTCCAAAGTAGGTTGGACCGCAGAGGACGCGGAGGGAGGGCGGGTTGTTTAGAAGCCTCCGGTTGCTAATGGCAACCGACGCACGTGACCCTGGAATTATGCACTTTTATTGGTCCTCAAGATCACGCGACAGGAAGTGCCTTGTGACCGGCCGACAGCCGCATGCGCATTTGCTCCCAGAGCCGGGAAGTCCCTCCTTTCCGTGCCACGCTGACTTTGGGGGAGGCCGCCGTTGCCAATGGTAACGGAAGTGGAGCGGCCGCCTGACTCCCCACCGCTCCCGGGAGCCGCGGGGCATCTGGGTCTGCTTTGCTGCTCAGGGCTTGTCCTGCACTTCCTGTGACCTGGCGGCCCCGAGGGCCGTGGCCTCGACCGTTGACTCCCGACCTTTTAACGGTCTCGTGGGGCGTCCCAGACTTGCTTCTCTTCTCTCCCAAGTGTTCCTACTTGGCCGAGATAGGCCAACAGCACCAGTGCTGCCAGGTTCCTGGATCGAGCTTTGAACGACTCACTCCCCACCGCTCCCATTTTTTCCCTCTTATATTCTTGGTAAAAATGTCTAATATAGCACCTTTTTCCTTAAAAAAAAAAAAAAATTGCAAACGGAATTGGTGAAAGAGCAGTGAATTTCAAACTATTATGCCTAGATCATCAGGGGAGCGTGTTGTACAAATGCTTCCCAGGCCTAACCCCCAGAAATCCTGAATCACTCCGGTCTTTGGAATATGCAGCTTTTACCGACCCTCCAGGATTGATCATGGATCACTCTTTAAGAAACACTGTCCTTGGGACTTCCCTGGTGGCTCAGTGGTTAAGAATCCGCCTGCCAATGCAGGGGACACGGATTCAATCCCTGGTCCTGGAAGATTCCACATGCCACGGAGCAACTAAGCCGGTGCGCCACAACTACCGAGCCTGCGCTCTAGAGCCCGCAAGCCACAACTACTGAGCCCATAGACCACAAATACTCAAGCCTGCGCGCCTGGAGCCCGTGCTCCACAACAAGAGAAGCCACTGCAATGAGAAGCCCACGCACCGCAACGAAGAGTAGCCCCTGCGCTCGCCACAACTAGAGAAAGCCCGTGCACAGCAACGAAGACCCAACACAGCCCAAAATAAATTTATATAGAAAAAGAAACACTGCCCTAGAAGAAGCAGAGGTGTAGGAAGAGATGCATTATTGCAAATACTGGCGGGGGGATGGGGGGGTGGAGGGCTGGAGGGCTGGAGGGAGGGTGGAGGGGTGGAGGGGGGCAGGGGGGGTGGAGGGGGGATGGAGGTGTTGGGCTGGGTGGGTGAAAGCCAATGAATATGGGCCATTCAGTGGGCATTTCAGAGGCTCAGAAGACAGAAACACGAGCAGATACAATCACTGGGGAGGCTAAAAAGTGAGCCCCTCATGATAAGACATTGAAATGAGAAGGAGCACAAGGGCTGGGAGCTTTCTGAGAATCTGGGAGGCTCAAAACTGAGGACAGGATATTTGGCATTATCCCTGCTCAGGAAAAGATAAGCTAATTTAGATAATGCTTATGGGGCTTACGTTGATTTTGGCTACTACACAGTGCAATTTAAAATGGATCACAATTGAGAAAAAAAGAAAAGGATCGCAATTGGAACCTAAACACCTAGACAAGATTTTAGAGATCTGGTTCCACTTGGTTAATTTATGGATGAAGAGACTGAGAGCCAAGGTCACATGTCCAAGACTTCAGAGGGCTAGGTGGGGGCATCTGAAGCTTGAGTCAGTGATGAAACTAATACAAATATGTTTTTAAGAGCAAAACCAGAAAGCAGGTGTGAACTATTCTGGTACAGTGCATGTTAAATCATATTCTAGTTTCAAGAATTTCATTTTTCTTTTCATTTATCACCACATTCATTTTATTTAATATAAATTATATACTAAATTATGTAGAAAGCTTAGTAATTGTCCCAAGAACTGAGCTCAATACTTTTTTAACTTAACACTTTAACTGCTAGAATAAAGTGGCAGCAGATAAATTCTGTAGAATAAAGCTAACTTACGAAGGGATGATGTCTTTAGAAAAAGAGGTGTGGCAATGAAAACATTTACTAGTTAAACGGTCAATACGGTAAAATGGAAGTAATTTAAATGGATAATTTTCAATTCAGACAAAGTAAGAGCTAGAAGGAAATAATACTTTCAGATGAGGAAAGGCAGCTCAGAAAAGTAAACTGTCTTGGCCAGAGAAGCAGCAGAACCAGGTCTGGAATCCAAATCTTATGACTTACTGGCAAGAGTTTCTTGACCACTTAGTTCCAACCAAATACAGGTGACAGGTCTTTCTCTTCCCCTCTGTAAGTAAGGCCTCTCAGCCTCTGTTTAGGGGAGCTTATGAGCGTCCCATTACTTGAAAAGCAGGGGTTGAAAGAGCAGTTTTCCAATTTGGATGGGGCTTCGCAAAATCTTGGGGCACAGTCAAGAGTCCTTTGCTTGGATGATCCAGGAATGATATGCAGGCAGTTGCCCATGGAAGGATCTCAATCCTCAGGGACATGAACAGCTGACAAGGCTCTCCTGTGTGTAACGGAGCACTCCCAGGCATGGAAGGATGGCCTGGTGGCAGTGGCTTGGGTATGCCCCACTTCACTGGCCTCCCAGTAGTATCTGGGCAGAATCTCTGTCTCCCTGCAGGGTCTAAAGGGTAGGTTCTCAGCCTCCCATTATGACTCCCTCCAAGCTCAGTTAAATTTCTGCTTTACCATGCCATCCCTTACATTTCTGTTCAATGAGTGCTGGTCTAATTTGATAATAATAGTTGCCATTATTTAGTGCCTACAATAGGCTAGACATATTCCATTTCAATAGTTAATCCTCAAAATCTTTGGTTTTTTTCTTACTGCAGTAGGTATTCATTGAATTCACATAGAGAAAGGTCACTTTACTAGGTGCTGTGGACACAAGGTAAAGAAGGAATTTCATAAACACTTTTATGACATTTAAGTGAACAAAGTTGTTCACCAGTCTGCATTTCTAAGGAAACTTAAGTGTATTTTCCTGCTGGCAAACTCCTGTACTTACTAAGTGTTATTAATGCAGGGGAACCAAAGCAGTGGGTGGATAATGCAAGTATTTCATTGGCGAATATGTTTGGGGCTTGGTGATTCTTTGTTATGCAAAGCTACATCAGCTGGTTATTTTAACTTAAAATTCTATTTTAATCTAAAATCTTCTGTACCAAGGATGTTATAATATCACTGTTAGCCCATCTACCCAGCTGAGTTGAATGTTGTTACATAAGCTGTCTAAATAGTGTCAGCAAATATGAACACGTATTTTGGTCTTAAAGTGATGAATTTGGCTCAGGAAAAGACTGAGCCCATGCTTTGGGTTGTTTACTAGCTTGAGTTGATTACCAAAGCAAACAGTTCAAGCTGTGAGGAAGAAAATCTCCACCCTACTTTAGCAGTGAGCTTCTCAGCCTCATTCTATTTTTTTTTTAATCACTGTGACAATTTAAAAAATGTGTTTGTGTGCATGCATACATGTGTATGTCCATTTGGAAGGATTGGATGGGAGGCATACAAACAAGGCCATTATATACCTTTTAGCATAGTTCAATACCAATAAAATGAAGATAAACTCTGTCTTTTTAGATTACTACAAAATGAGACTTTTATGAGTTTATAAATTACTAGTCTTAACACTGGGGCCACCAATTTCAGGGTGTTTATAACCTAGACTAGGCAAAAGGAGGAACGGGAAGGTGATCGTGGTCTTCTTAGCAGCGTTGACAGATTGCTCCTTTTGCCACTATTTACAGAGCCCCTTTGTGTGCAAGGTTCTCTGGCCAAGATAGAATCCGAGGGACGAAGTGGAAGGATTTAGGAAGCCCCAGATTCCCCTACTCTATAAATCTTGGGTAAGGTTGGGGGACTAAGGTGGGGCTTTACTTAAGTAAAAAAGAGGAAATAATAAAGAAAATGATTAAGTAAAAACTAATACAGGTAGTACACACAAAAAAGGCAAAAACCTTGAAGATTATATGGGAAAGGAATGTTTGACGTTTGAGAAACACTGAACTGAGAGTAGGCAGGAAATGGTTAGGGGAAAATCATTTCGGGGGAGTGGATTATCTTGAAGAAGGAGCAGAGCCTTCAGCGCATGGCTTTGTACATGTGATACTACCAGGGTCCTCTGCAGCTCCCCGCACCCTGCCCAATTACAACTGAGAAAGTAGCCAAGACGTTAGAGAAGGGAAGAACACAGGATTCAAAGAGTCTTTACAGGAGCTATGGCATTTGATTGGGTCTCTAGTGGGCAAGAGGCTATTTTCAGTTATTCTATTTGCTCCTTCAGTCAGTTGGTTTCAAGATGCAGCGTGACCCGCAGAGTATTAGAGGGTGCTAACAAATTAGATTAGTGAAATCAATATCACATGCTTTAAAGGAAGTGGTTCACCATAAAATACTACAACTCCCTTTAAGACTGTGTGGATGATGATAATTTCTTAGCCCAAATGATAGATCAGTTTCACTGATAAATCTCCAAAATTAAAACACCCCACAGGAAACAAACACCAAAAACATCAAAAACTGAAGACCACCTAAAAAAAAATGTTAGGGATTGGTTGTGAGGAATACCTCCTTGTGAAGTACAAGAAAAATTTATTGTAAATATGGTGACATGCACCAAATCCTTATTCCATGTGTGCATGTATACATTGGAGTTAGACCCCCGAGCTCAACCTTTGTGTTCAGCGACTGTTCATGGAAAACCCCACACACAACAGACGTTGTGGGGAAGGGAACAATGAGCAAGATGGGATTTGTCCCTTTCAAACATGGCCTTATAATCAAGTCAAGGGAAAATGCAAGCTTGCAAAACTATCTCAGAGCAGACAATAAGTGGAATGTGAGTTCAGAGAAGGGAAAGGTTACCTCACTTGAAGGTAGAAAGGAGAAGTTCAGGAGATTCTTTCAGAAGGCAGAGGAATTTGGGCTGGGCTTTAAAAGGTGTGTGGAAGAGTTGTGGGTCGGCATGATGATTGAGGGAGAGAAAGCTGTCCTGTGCAAAGAACCAGAATTTTCATCAGGTGAGGCAGAAGAGCTGTCCAGAGACGTACTTTTAAATTTGTTACTATTTCAAGGGTCAAACTACAAAAAGAGATATACAACGATGGAGTATCTATTCCAGTATCTTATTCAGGAATGTGGGCCTTCCTAGATCTGTGATCTTTGCTAAATGTTTACCTGGACTACTGTCAATGGAAAGATGTTCACCAATTGCATCCCATCTTAGAAAATGGAAAACAGACTTAAATTTGCTCAGGAAGTTTTGCCTACAAAGATGGGGCTATGCAGTCCCTTTGGAAAGTCTGAATGTCCTAGTGCAAACTGTGTTCATGGACGGAAGTCTTCTCGACGGGATAGGTAAATAGAAGGCAAAAGGAAATGTCATTCTTGGTTGGTCTATACTTGTTTGTCTTTCCCACTACTACATTTCAGGCTCCTTGCAGGATGGAATCTTTATTACATGATCAACCTGAGCCCCCCAGCAAGGGCTCGGCTATAATATCTCTGAGCAGTGCTTGCAGAATTGAAATGAAATTAAACAGGAACATCTCAGCAAACAGTCGTGAGCTCCTGCTGGGTTCCAGGCACTGTATGTATGTTTGGCGGGGGACGTGGTTGGCCCTGGGCATGCTGCCTCTTAGAAAACGTATCGTGTATTATCGAACATCCAGCTATCCCTATTTCCTACATTAAATGTAATCGTGAGTTTGGTTTATATAACTTTTATAACCATGAGTCTTTGAGAATGAATTATTTAGTTCTTGTGATTTAACGCTTAAATTTTTATAAAAACTACAAATTGAATTCTAGTTGATCAGTTGACTTAATGTTACATTTTGAAGATATCCCATCAAACTAGTACTAATTTAGATTTTGTGCTTTTCTTTTCATATCATGGACTCCCACCATTTTATTATATATTATATTATATATCATATTATATAATATCATATATTATACATATTATATAATATCTGCAGTATTTTATTTCAGATCTCACATATTTTACAGGCTCTGTGTCTTAAATGCCTATTGGATGTTGGGAGAGCAAAGAGGATTGAAACAAGGTCCCTGCTCTCCAGGCTCCTAACTGTGTAGCAGGAGAGATAGACCCATTAGAAGGTCACGTTCGTATAATGTGGTCACCTTTTGGGAAACGAGATAAGGGACACTTAGTTCAATCTAGGACTTCAAGGAAACCACAGAGGAAGATCCCTGAATTGAATCTTGAGGGACTGGCAAGAGTTAGCCTGGGAAAGCAAGGCAGAAAGGGTAGAGGGAACACAACAAAACCTGAAACAGTCCAGCGTGTGAATTCCTAACAAAGCTTAAATAACAGGTTAGCCTCTACTTTTAGGAATTAATGCTGCCAAAAATGTCATTGCTTTGCTAAAAATATTGGTGAATAAGTCATGAGTAGAAAAACAAATTACCTTCACAGGGAAAAAAAATAACCCAACACACTAAAAACCAAAGGGATATAAAGATAAGTTATATCTCCACATCTGTTATTGTCTAAAAGGGAGCAGAGGGGGACGTCTGGGGTACTAGTGCTATGGTAATATTCTGTTTCATGATCTGGGTGCAAGTTATGTATTTTTAGTTTGTGAAAATTAATGAGCTATACCCTTACATATATAACTTCAATAAAGAGTTTGAAAATTTAAATGCCTATACATGTATGTATGTATTTGTGTACAGATACCTCAATTAAAAGGTTTTTAAAATGCTAAAAAGAAAAAAAAAAGGTAGGTTATCTATGTGGTTAACTGCTATGATTGAGGCTAAGACACCTATCAAAGGCACTGGTGATAACCTAAGGGGAGGATGTCTTTCCAGGACTGGAGTGTATTTATCTGACTTGCACTCTGTCAGCCTGCAAAGACCCCCCAGCACCATCAGGTACAGTGGAAGAGAAGTGTGGTAGGGGCAGCTTTATTAAATCATCCACGAACAAACCAGTGGAGACTAACCCTGAACATCTAACACTCACAGAATCAATAGCTTCACTGAACAGAATTGGACATCAATGGTCCCTAACTGTTCTTTTCTGATATAATTTGGTCTTATTTTAAAATAGCGAGACCTGAGCATAAGTCAGAAGACAACGCAAACTTTAAGGACAGAAACAGTTTCGCATTTTAAGAGATTTAAAGTGTGAATTTCTATATTTGATTTTGTGTGTCAGAAACCATTAAAACCACGGAGTTGGCTTTTTTCCTAGGATCTCTGCTTGTGTCCACATAAGAAGGCTCTGTCTGTGTGTTGAGAGATTGTCCACATGCCCAATGTATTTTTCAGTTAGAATTTACAATATTGTGAAGATTTGTATCTTTAAAATGGATATGTATTTTTAAACCCTCTATGATGTGTCATTATAGCTGTCATTTTTTGCACCCTGAACTGTGTTTCAGTAACGAATGCTTCATGTTTAAAATGCGATATTTAGTTTAATCCTCAAAGCAACCCCAGAAGATAAATACTTCCTTCTTCCCACCACTGCGACCCTCAACACACAAACCCTTGTAAGGACTGGTAGGCTGTGCCTCCTTCACAGTCACCTACTGACCCTTCCCTCAACCAGCTCTTGTCTCTAGTTACCAATGCCACCTGTGTTCCATCAACCATCTTCCACCAACCTCCAGATCATTCATGCATTCAAGCACCCTCGAGGCCTATCACATCTGGCTCCAGCCTATCCTGCCATCCCAGGGGACGACCCGGCTAGCGCCCCTTTGTCCTGGCTCTGCCTGATGCGCTCTGGCAACCTTGAGCTCTATTTCACTGTAGCACCTACTCTGTTCCCCACATCCCGTCATAGCCCGAAGCTGCTCCATTGCTGTGCTGACAGCTCAGAAGTGACGCTCTCTGATCATCACCAGCTATCTGAGTTGCTCCAACTCCTGCACTTTCCTTAAACCTTGCCTCTCACGTGATTGTGAGCTAACTGTGATCTTGTGAACAAGAAGAAACAAGGTTTCTTCTTCAGAAGAAGAAAATCTTCTGCTCTAGCATCCCTTCTCCTTGACTCACTTCTCCTGGTCCCACTTCTAGACCTCCAGGTCATCACTCCACCAGGAGAAGTTTCTATTTCTCACCAGTTAACTCTGTTACAACACCAACTTGACCAACCTTCAATCCTCCCAGCCATCCATTTTCTTGTTATTGTTCTTGCTCCAAAACCAGAGAATTCACATAAATAACTGTATTTACTTCATAAAATCTTCTGGACTTTTTTTGTTTTTCAGTTTCCTCTGGCCTTTACAGCTGCTTAGACATTCTGGCTCAGCTCCTGTTCCACGTCACCCAAGGGGCTGTCCCCTAAGGTTTCCTTAAGCATCATCCCTCTCCCTTCTCTTCATCCCCCACAGATGATCCCCTTCTGCTTTTCCAGGAGGGTAAGCTCCCCTGATGTCTCTGCATTTATGCTCACATTTTCTTCATCAGTAAGCGAGGAAATATGAAAGATTATTAACACTTGGTATTGCCTAGGGCATAAGGAAAACACATTCTTTAAAACTTTGGTAGGAGGATAAAGGGCGTAGTGGGTCTTTTTTTGGAGGACAAACTGGAAATTATTATCAAAACTGAAAATGCACATGCCCTTTGACCCAGTGATTTGTCTTCACTTCTAAGAATTTATTCAAGAAAAAACAAGAGTGCAAAGATGTACGTACAGAGATATTTACTGTGGTTTTGATGTGGTAAAACTCCTGAGACTGTTTAAACGTTCCTCTTCTGGGGGAATGACTAAATAAATTGTGCTGCAATAAAGTGGAATTTTCAGCAGCTGTCAAAAAGCCCAGGAAGAATCCATGTGCACCGACATGGGAAGATATCTATAATATATAATAAAATGACAAAATCAAGTTGGAGAATAGTCATAGTAAGATCCCACTTACTTAGTTGTAAATGCACATACAGACAAATTCAGAAAGGTGAAGCACTAAACTCCTTATACCCAAATCCGGGCAGGGGTAATAGAATGGTGACGGGTGTGGGAGGTGGTTGATCCCTATGTTATACATGCCTGTAATTTTAATTTCGTTATTAAGCAGTCATTACTTTTATAATTTAGTGACATAAAGAGAAAACAAAATCCGATACTAAAACACCCTTTTGTTACATTTGTCATTGTTTTATGTGCTCACCACAATCAAGGCACCTTCCTTCTGAGGGTCAAGCCTCACTTCTTTTCTCCTTAAACAAGAAATGAGGCAGAAATTTCAGGCCACCAAGAGACCTGGAAGGAGACCACCCAAAGGTGGTCACTCCAAACGCTATTGCCGACATTTAGATATTTTCACTTTGGTCGCAGCCCTCTGCTGTTAACTTTCTTCCTCTTTTTTTTTTTCTCCAGAGGACTGAGCAGATATTGCAGAATTAAACAAGAAGCTGGCATGTGTCTTTGGACACAAAGGTGCACTGTACAGGAATATTAAAACCATTAGGCTCATTTTCCTTACTGCATTACATGGAGTATCTTTTATGGGAAAGGTGCATATGAATTTTGGTGTGACTTACACCAAAATTATCAATGATTATCAATCATGGTTTATTATTGCCACCCTTCTTTTTGGAAATAGAGGGCAAAATTATTAAATGCATGCTGTGTATCTCAGGGGCTACACAGATAATCTAAGTTCTCACCTTATCTTCTACAACACCCACATAACTTCTCCTTTCCCTACTGATTCTCAGGAGAAACTCTTGTCTAAGGCTAAGTATGATCCAGTTCTCATGGTCCCATCCACCTCCTTCTACCTCTGCTGGAACTCAACTCCACCACACATATGTATATATATATAAATATATACATATATTTAGCTCCTATATCTGCATTCTCTTTCTCTCTCTTTGATCCTTCCTCAGTTTAAAATTATGCTCGTCTCCTCCAGATTAAAAATGAAACAAAACAATAACAAACATTAACCCCAAACCAATGCGTCCTTTGTCCAAACTTTTCCTATAATCGGCTCCCCTAACTTGTTTCTTCTCTTTTTTTTTTTTTTTAGTTATACAATTTATTTATTTATTTATTTATTTTTATTTATGGCTGTGTTGGGTCTTCGTTTCTGTGCGAGGGCTTTCTCTAGTTGCGGCAAGTGGGGGCCACTCTTCATCGCGGTACGCGGGCCTTTCATTATTGCGGCCTCTCTTGTTGCGGAGCACAGGCTCCAGACGCGCAGGCTCAGTAATTGTGGCTCACGGGCCTAGTTGCTCCGCGGCATGTGGGATCTTCCCAAACCAGGGCTCGAACCCGTGTCCCCTGCATTGGCAGGCAGATTCTCAACCACTGCGCCACCAGGGAAGCCCTGTTCCTTCTCTTTATTGCTAAACTCTTTGAGGAGATTACTCCCTGATGACTGCTCACACTTCACAGCTCAGTCACCCCACGGTCTGGCTTTTTTTCCTCTTCCCTACTGAAACAGATTTCTCAAAAGCCATCAAATGATCTCCTAGTTGCCAAATCTAATACGTCGTCTGAGTCAGCTTGGCAGCATTTCACAGTGTGGACCGCTTCCTTCTTTACACTTCCCTTGACTTTTTCTGCTCTAGTCTCTCCTCTCTGTTTCTTCTTGCTCTCCACCGTTGGCTCCTCTTCTGTTCCCCTCTGAAAAGTGGTGTCCCTTGGGGTCTCTCCTCAACTGCTTTGTCTTAACACTGCACCCTCCTCATCTGTGTAATTGCATTCATTCCTAGGGTTTCATCTCTCACGTATGAGGATGACCATCAAAGCTGCACCTTCAAGCCATGTTTCTCACCTGCATACCCAATTTATATTTCTAGAAGCTTACAACTTATATTTCTAGGTTTTCTCCAACTGAGTGTCCCAAAAGCTATGTAAAATCAACACATCTAAAGAGAACTCATAACTCACCAGTCTGTCTTGGTCCTGTTCCATCACCAATCATTTTACCACCATCCACCAGTGAGATGATTCAGAGTCCTCCATGAGTTCTCCTTTCTCTCCTGCTGCATATCCTGGGATTACATCTCCTGAAATAACTTGCAAAATCACCACCCTCCTCTTCATTCTCACAGCTACTCCCCTCGTCCCATTCCTCTTACTGCAATAAAAACACACACACAAAAATGTCAACAAAACCAAAACAAAATTCTGATTTGTCTAAAGCACTTATTAATTTACAGAGCTTTCTCCTACTGGAATTTAGACCAGCTTCAGGGAAAAGTTGTGGAAGGTTGGGTGAGTGGGGTACAAACTGATGGATATTGTCTTCCTTCCCCATGAAATGAGAGCTCAAAATAAAAATTTAATTGCGACTTGGAAAATCAAAGTGATGATTCTTGCACATCTGACTCTGTGGACTGAGAGGTATATCAATTACACCAACCTAGAAGTTAATCATATTGACAAAATTGCCCAATGGGCTAAAACTCATATTTAAATATTTAAAGTAAAAAATTTAAAAACCTGCTAGAGATTTTATTGGCAAATAGGCTGAAAGACCATTTGGTTTTAGTATTTAGTTCTAAAAAATAGAACTGTGTAAAAAATAGTTTTGTGATTTTTCTAATCAGTTAATCATAATGATAATTTTATCAAAGATGTGCCAGTTTGAATGCCTCCGAATTTTGCATTTTTCTTGTGAAATGGATTAAATGAATGGGCCATCATTTTTTTTTAAAGCTTTTCCAGGCATTTCACACTTTTACACACTCAATTTTCAGGGAAAAAAAATACTGGCTAATTTATATCCCTTTCCAAGAACAGTGAATAAGTACATAAATAGTAGATTAAAAATAAATGCTACCATCTTTGGCTCTTTTAACAACTATCAGGGTGTGTTGTCAAGAAGAAAACACCAATGCTTCACAAAAGAATTATTTTATGTTTCTCTTCTTTACTCTGAAAGATTCTTGAGAGGCTTGTATTTGTAAGTACTTTAGCCAAAATAGGAATTAGCCCTTCAACATTACCTCCAAGGTCAAGGGAAGATTGGGAGACTCTAGGGTATAGGACTGCTGGGGTATAAACATGGTGACAGAGAAGCATTCAAAGTGACAGGTAAACTAAATAATATACTTGCTTACATTTTTACTTAGTGTTATTGAGATAATTTATTATTACCCCAATAACTTTTGTTATCCTTTGTTAAAATCAGATGCCATATTTTACAACCTGTATTTATGATATAAATACTATAAAAACTAAAACTAAAAAAAGCAACCTCAATTTAAAAAAATAGAAATCTTGAGAGAATGAGAAGCTGTAGACATGACTGCTTTGAAAGTGCCTTGTTTAGATCTAAAGGAAAAGGAGAGTCAACTTTGTTAAATCTGGACTCATATTTTATCTCACCAAAAAGCTGAGTCTGTGTTTACTAAAAGAGCAAAGAGTTTTCCTGTAATGTCATCATTAAAAAAAATAATTCTAAGAATTGTTGATTTGAAGCTCGACAAGCTTCAAATGTTTGCAAATATTTGTTATGGGATGTTTACAGTAGAAATCAGTATTTGTTCATTTACAGGTATAAAACGTGGGTTTCAGAGAAGAGCTGATTTAGTTTACCAACCTTGTTCTCACTGACTGGGAACTCACAGGCTTCCAGGAAGCTCTCCAAGAAATGACACAGGTGGAGGTGTTGCTCCTTGTAAAAATTATTTTACAGGTTAAAAAAAAAATACGGCTCTAACAGTTGGACTTAAAACAAAATGCAGGATCTCGCTTCTCGGGAAAGCCCAAGTTTATAATACAACATGTGGGGCAGAAATGGGAACTAATCTCTTCCTGTATGTAAAAAAACTGCTTTGCAGAGATAACTTTTCATCTTACAATTAACCTAAAAGTCTGGTCTAAATTTTCTAATCCATTCACACCTATCAGAAGAATGTCTGACCCTCTCCAGGCCTCTAATTTATGCTGGTACTTTCATCTTTAACCAACAAGAAACATCAGTGCACTAGTTCTCATTTTCAAATGGCGAAAAGTAATAGGTGAACGAACATGGATCTTTCAGAGAGAACATCACATGGAATACTTATTAAATAGCATAAAGAACTGAAATAAAATTCACTTCCTTTTTGAAAAATAAGGGTTTGGGAAACTTGAAATGGAATGGCATATTAATTATATATTAATCATAGAATATGGCTCTGCTAGTCTCTAAGGATCACAGCATGATGAACAGCCACTGTTATTTTAGAGGGAGAAAATGGAGATTTAATGTAGATTTAAAAATTTGCAGCTGCAAGTAATAATTTATTCAAGAAATGATGCCAAGAGAATGAGAGAAGAGTATGTCCATGAGTGTATGTGTGTGGTATGTGTGTGCATATATCTGTGTGGTATATGGATGTGTGTGTATATATGTGTATGGGTGTATATGCATGTGCGTGAATGTATTGGGGTGTGTGTGTGTGTGTTAGTGGGGAGGAACAGAAATGAACAGGAAAGGACTTTGGAGCCCTAAGATAATTCCGATGGTGGATGGGCATTTATCACGAGCCTATCTTAATGCTTTTTGTAGGTGATAAAAATAATAGCATCAGCAAACAAAAACCATCTATTTTCTCATAACAGAGTTCTGGAGTTCTCTTTGGCAGGTAAAGATTATCTTTGCCTGAAGTCAATCTTTTATTATTTTAGATTTTCTCAAAATACTTAGGCCAGGCGCCTATGTTTTCAGTAAAGGCCACTATGTGACTTCCAGAGCACGTGGAACACAAGAATCATCTTGAAAATGGATCATAAAGGCCTGACAGAGCTCCAGGGGAGCTTTACAGTGTAGAAAAGGTTGGTTCTCATATGGTCTCATTAACACTGCACAATGAGGAAACTCAGCTAAAGGTGTTTATAATAAACATGGAATACTTAAGTGACATCTTTCCCACCTTAATTTTAAAAATCACTATTTTTCTGCTACTAGGAGAGATTTTCAGCTTAAGTCTCTGAACTGACACCTGGTCTGGTCCACTGTCAACATTTCCATACTTAACTCTCGTTTGGGCATATTTCTTCTGGGTCTTTTATTTGGGGTTATTTTTAGAGAGAAGAAAAAAAAATGTAACTCTATTTAGCACAGGGTCCAAGTACACTGGCCTTGTAGGAAGGAGTTTAGGCCAGAGACATAGGCATCGTTTCTGGGAAACTAGAGCGGGCCTGGCAATAGCATTTATTCCAAACCTGCTTAATCTCAGTACAGATACTCTTTGTGGGTAGTAGAGTTATTCTGAGAGAATGCAAAGAAGAAAAAAAAAAAAAAAACACCCTTCAGAGATCAAAACTTCAGAGGGCAAAAGTTCAAGGGAGGATTTATTTTTAATGTTAAAAGGGAAGATGGATTGTGAGTAAACTCGAGAACACCGATGAAAATGCAATAGCTCGGAAAGCCCAGAAGTGCTGTTTGGTTTGCTGAGTGTTTGTTTTTTTCTGAGCCAGAAGCCTATCAAACACATCTACCTTGTTCCTAAAAGGTTTTTCTAACTGGCTGCTAGTCTCACATAAAACCATTTACCCCAGCTTCAACGTTTGTGCGGGGTGGGTATGCGGCGATCTTTAACCAAAAAAGTCCTATTGGTAAGTTGACCCTGCCTATGAGTGAACTGTATTTGCAAAGGGGTGTATGTGTGTGTGTTTTCCAATGCCTGCTTATTTGCAGATATAAGAAGCAAAATCACAGATGAAGAAGACCTCGTGAGAAATACCTACCGGTGTTTCATTACAAGCTAAAGCACACAACTGATTTGAGGTCCATCACTTTCTTAGGCTTCACCAATTACATCTCTCAGTGTAACTAACTGGAAGAATTTATTCACCCTTTACCTATAAAAGCAATTTATTTTTAGAAACTGAAAGCTGTGAGGGACATGCATACTGTTTATTACAACCTGTCTTGGGGACAACTGAGATCCAAAACAGCCACGGGGCTTGCCTAAGGTACCAAGGCACTGTCAGAGCATTTGATTCCCTACCTGGTGCTTAGTACCACTGTCATTGTTATGGAGTTCTTTTTCCTGAGAAAATAAAAATTATATACGGCCAGCTACGGACTCTTGGTAATCAAGTTTATTTATTTGTTTGCCAAATGGATAGTGAGACCTGATATATATGTCAGGCACCATCTTAGGCTCTGGGGTCACATTGATGAGGAAAACAGATATGGTCTCTCCTCTCGTGAGGAAAAGTGAGTCTTAAAGCTGTGCAAATTGGTTCTAAAATTTTGCTCTTCCAAGAACAGATGGCCAATAGGCACATGAAAAGATGCTCAGAATCGCTAATCATTAGAGAAATGCAAGTCAAAACTAAATGACTACAATGAGGTACCACCTCACACGAGTCAGAATGGCCATCATTAAAAAGTCTACAAATAACAAATGCTTGAGAGGGTTTGGAGAAAAGGGAACCCTCCTACACTGTTGGTGGGAATGTAAGTTGGTGCAGCCACTGTCAAAAACAGTATGGAGGTTCCTCAGAAAACTAAAAATAGAATTACCATATGATCCAGCAATTTCACTCCTGGGCATATATCCAGACAAAACTATAATTCAAAAGATATATGAGGGCTTCCCTGGTGGCGCAGTGGTTACGAATCCTCCTGCCAATGCAGGGGACATGGGTTCGAGCCCTGGCTCGGGAAGATCCCACATGCAGCGGAGCAACTAAGCCCGTGTGCCACAACTACTGAGCTTGCGCTCTAGAGCCCGAAAGCCGCAACTACTGAGGCCACGTGTCACAACTACTGAAGCCCACGTGCCTAGAGCCCGTGCTCCACAACAAGAGAAGCCACGACAATGAGAAGCCCGCGCACAGCAACGAAGAGTAGTCCCTGCTCACCACAGCTAGAGAAAGCCCGTGTGCAGCAACGAAGACCCAACACAGCCAAAAAATAAAAACAAACAAATTAATTAATTAATTAAAAAAAAAGATATATGCACCCCTATGTTCATAGCAGCACTATTTACAATAGCCAAGACATGGAAACAACCTAAATGTCCAATGACAAATGAATGGATAAAGAAGGTGCGGTACATATATACAATGAAATATTACTCAGCCATAAAAAAGAATGAAATAATGCCATTTGCAGCAACATGAATGCAACTAGAGATTATCATACTAAGTGAAGTAAGTCAGAAAGAGAAAGACAAATACCGTATGATATCACTTACACATGGAATCTAAAATATGACGCAAATAAACCTATCTGTAAAACAGAAACAGAATCATGGACATAGAGAACAGACTGGTGGTTGCCAACTGGGTGGGGGTTGGGGAGGGCTGGAGTGGGAGGTTGGCGCTAGCAGATGGAAGCTTTTATATATGGAATAGATAAACAACAAGGGCCTACTGTATAGCACAGAGCACTATAGTCGAAGTCCTATGATAAACCATAATGAAAAGAATTTTAAAAAGAATGTATACATATATATATGTAAAACTGAATCACTTTGCTATACATCAGAAATTAACACAACATTGTAAATCAACTATACTTCAATTTAAAAATTGATTAAAAAATAAAATAAAATTTTGCTCTTCCTTTGGAGAAAGTTGCAGATTAATGGTAGCCTCTGCATCCCCCATTGGACACATTATGGACATGTGGAGTAGCCTGGAAGCGTGTCTCAGCCTCTGCTGAGGGCGGGCAAAGTGGGGTCATGTACCAGGCAAGGAGCTGGGATGCGCTGGCTTCTCCCCAGATGCATCTGCTCCCCAGAGAAAAGACCAGGAGTGAGACAGGGCAAAGTCAACCAAAGCGCACACCTGCAGAGCCATGGGGGACGAGGAGGGGAGGGGACTCTGCACATACACCCTCCTCAACAGTTATTTTAACAACAACAACAACAACCTTAGTCTCCTCCTTGTTTCTTCCGCAAACGATGGTGGGGAAACCATGACTTACTGAGGGATGGATTCTGATCCTCTTGTTTCTACAAGCTGTTATGTGAGGAAGAAAGAGAGCCTCAGTCAGGCTTTTGCTGCAGGTAAGAACATTTTTTTTTTTTTAAGTTTGTGGCTTTGGAAGCCTCTTAAAGTGGCGAACAGTCAACTAGATCTTGACCTTGAATATGAGTTTATCTGTGCTGCATTCGTAATAATACACACCTAACTCGCTGACAATCGGTGAACATGACCATCCTTCAGGTGCACATCTGGAATTCTCCCACATCTTGAAGATGAGAACACAAATGTGAATGATAATGATAACAGTAATTTATTAGATTGTCTTCCATGGTTCTCTTAGAGAGTAGCACTTCCTCTTTCCAGAACGTGTGAAGGTTATATTTGGAACCACTCTTGTTTTGAAACTTTGTTTTAAATTAAACTCAGTTTTGGCTGCGTTGGTTTCTGATGAGAATAGTATTATCATGGAAGCCAAGAATAATTCAATAAAAACATACCCATTGAATATATGAAAATTCATGAGCCCATAATGATACTTTAAAAAGAGAAAGCCGAAAGAAACTCATTTGAGGCAGTTAGTTACCAGCCCCTTATTTGGAAACTATGTAATTAAGGGGAAAATACATTTAATGTCTTTCCAGTAGGAACTATATTTCAGGGTAAACAAATAGCTCCAGTTGATGAGATAAAGCTCTATTTTACATAAAAATGCCAGAGAGGTGTAGAAGGATGAGAAACTTCGAAAATCATAATCTTGCAACCTTTAATGAGAATGTAGATCCAAGCAAGGACTATCAACTTGTGTAGAAAATATCAGGTGAAGAGTCGATGGGACCTCGGAAAGTCACATGGAACCAAAGTAATATCACAACAATACAGTTCTGCTCACCAGGAGAAAAACATAGTCGTACAATGGATGGATCAGACTGCCATTACCCTAATCTAATGGTTGATCTTAACATTAGAAATGGTGGGACAACCAAATATTACATGTCTCCTGGTGTCATGCATTCTAAATCACAGCATCACCTGGGATGAAGTCTAGTCAAAGATATTTACCTGGGGTCTAATCAGCCTGTAAATGTAACTTCCAGGAAACGTAGGGGAAAAGAGGAACAAGCTAAATGACACCACAGGCTAGTGGCGGTGCAGGGAACCTCTATAGGCCCAGTGGCTGTAGCAAGATGGTTCCATGAAGAAAGAGACAAAAGAAACTAGAGGCTGGATTAAAAGACAGTGAGGGGACATAATAAACCCTCACTGGTTGGTGCAATGCATGGTCTGGGATTGGTTTCTGGTTTGGACAAATAAGCTATAAAGGACATTTGGGGGAACATTTGGGGAATTTGAATATATACAGGCTATTAGATAATGTTAAAGAATGATTATTAATTTTAGGTGTGATAATGTTATTTTTTTGCTACATAGGAAAGTGTTATTCTTTTAGAGATGCATTTTGAGGTACTTAGGGGGTAATGTCATGATGTCTCTAATTTATTCTTTGCAGATGATGTACAGTGGGACACCACGTGTGAAACAGACTGTGACATTCAGGTCCCCTATGAAATGGCTGAACACGCACACATAGACCTTTAACCAACCACACTCGTCAGAGACTAGCAAGTAATATGTAATTATAAGTTGCTATCAAATAATGAGTAACATTTTGTACAGCATTTTCTAAAGACTAAAGTCTTTAAACTGAGTAAAGTCAAAAAGAGTAGCATAAAACATTTAGTCTAACATAGTGAGGAAAGCACTATCATTAGATGAGCAAAAACAAATGCAAGACGTGACATCTCACATAATTTTAGTATTGCCGCCAGAACCTAATTTCCAATGATCACAATGAATGATTTTTATAACTTTTCTTCACTTAGTGCCACTCAAAATCTTCATCTATTAGCAAAAATCGATCAACCACAAGGGAATGGTTAGATAAATTATGGTATATCCATATCTGAAATACTGTGTAGTGACTGACAATTAAGATTTGGATTTAATTTAACTTTTGAATTGATATTCAATAACATGAAAACATATTTATGATATATACTATATGACAGTCCCAATTTTATGTATATGTAAGTGATTGAGCCTCCAGATAATTGCTGAGAGAGGGATAAAGAGGAACCATTTAATGTATTTCTAGCAACACTGGATTGTTAAAATAATAGAAAAAAATACATTTAGAGGAGGCAGCAAAAAATTGTCGAGTTCACCAGGCATGGATTACATTATTGTCTGTTTTAAAACAGAGAGTAAGTTCTCTCACCACATTGGGCAGATGTGGTAAATGTTCCGACATGATTAGAAAAGAATCTAATTTTACTCATCTCCAAAGCTGAAAGTTGAAGAGCTGAAGCCCTTTTGACCTTCTCAGAATAACTAAATGTATGTGTACCTCCTCACCGCCAAATCCTCCCCCACTGGGGACCAGAAAAAGCAACGCTGCTCTGACAGACATGAGATACGCATACATATAACACGATGGCAGAGCTGTTTAAATCTATGGTTATCCATTAAATGTTCACTGAAAATTCCCTCACTCTCCAGAAGGGCGGTCAGGCCTGCGGTGCTACCAGGAGACCAGGATTGACTGAAAGAAAACGCAATCCTTCCTCAGGGGCAGCCCTTTCTCAGTTGTGAGAAGAAAAAGAAACTTCACCAAGTGTCACATTCATTTAAAATTTCCAAGAGGCTTGCCTCTTTCACGAGACAGGTAAATAAATTCTCGCTGAGTTAAAAACCTCTTTCCTCCCCCAATGATTGAAGTACGATGCTCAGCGGTGGTTCAAAAGATTGATGTAGAGCTACAGGCACTGACAAGGAAGGTCTCTGGGCTTCACTGTGCAGGAAGGAAGCCAGAGCAACAGGACCGCAGAATCCCACTTACACACATGCATACACATTCACATGAAAACACATGTGTACACACCCATGCCTGCCCATGCAAAGAAAAGGCTCTGGATGAACACACACCAAGCTTTTAATGACAAATATGTATGAGGAGCTAGGAAAGGAATGGAATGAAAAGGAAATTTAACTTTTCTTACTCTAGATATTTCTGAATTTTCTCTTTACAGCAACAGATATTCATTTACTTCTCAAGCAGTTTTTAAAAAGAAAGAAAGATGAACTCATACGCTCCTGGTAGAAATGTAAAAATGGTACAGTTCACTTAAAAACAATTTGGCAGTTCCTCAAAAAGTTAAACACAGAGTTACCATATGACCCAGCCATTCCACTTCGAGCTGTTTACACAACAGAAAAAGAAATACCTGCAGGCATAAAGACATGAATGTTTATGGATGCATTATTTGTAAAAGCCAAACAGTGGAAGCAACCAAGATGCCCGCTAACCGGTGACTGGATAACAGACTGCGCTATGGCCATATAACAGAATACTATTCAACAGTAATAAACAACTATTGATACACACAACAGCTTGCATAAATCTCAGAATAACGATGGTGAGTGAAAGCAGCCAGACAAAAAGAGTACACACTATATATTTCAATTTATAGAAAATTCTAGAAATGCAAACCAAGCAACAGTGAACAACAGAAGATTGGTGGCTGAATGGGGAGGGGTGAGAGGGAAGGTTCACAAAGGGCACAAGGAAACTTTTGGGGGTGATGTATATGTTCACCACCTTCACGTGGTGGCGGGCTCGCTGGTGTACGCTATATCAAAATTTATCCAGTTTACGCCTTAAATAGGTGCAATTTATTGTGTGCCAATTACATATCTCAATGAATCTGTAAAAAAAAAGGTAATGCATGTTTAATATAGAAAATTTGGAAATTACATAAGAATGAAAGAGAAAAATAAAAGCACTACTACTGGGACTTCCCTGGTGGCGCAGTGGTTAAGAAGCCACCTGCCAATGCAGGGGACATGGGTTTGATCCCTGGTCCCGGAAGATCCCACATGCCACGGAGCAACTAAGCCCGTGCACCACAGCTACTGAGCCTGCGTGCCACAACTACTGAAGCCTGTGCGCCTAGAGCCTGTGCTCTGCAACAAAGAGAAGGCACTGCAATGAGAAGCCCGTGCACTGAAACGAAGAGTAGCCCCTGCTTGCCACAACTAGAGAAAAGCCCGTGTGCAACAACGAAGACCCAACGCAGCCAAAAAATAAATAAATAACTTTGTAAAAAAAAAAAAAAAAAAAAAAGCACTACTACTTAGTACTTCTTTAGAATACTCATGTCAGCCAAAGATAAACGTTGGTCCCAATGGAATGGATTCCACGTTCTGGCCCTGATAGCTCTGGTCATCAGAAGGATTCAGGGGAGTAATTTTCTTTTTGAGTGGATTTTCCCTAGCTTTCCACTGAATTTCAGGATTGAGTAAGTGAAATTTGGTTGAAACCACTAGCTTCGCAGAGTTGTGGTAACAAACCATAAATCATTCTGGGTTCCTTAAGAAGCTCTGCAAACCTTAGAAGACCAGATGGCTCTTGACAGAGCTGTTTGATTTAATAGTTTTGGAGTGGATTTTTAGCCACGTTCTGGTTCCAGATTCTCAGCATTTAGCAGAAATGTTTAGTGAGGTAAATACACACACACACACACACACACACACACACACACAAAGGTTTTGTTCATTTAGATTACAAAGAGAAGATGAATATGTAAATATATATTCACTTAAGAATATCTGCAAATACATCTTTCTTTAAAGGATAACCTCCCATTTTATAGCTAAGGAAACTGAGATTGACTGACTTGCTCAAACCCCTACTTAGTTAAGTTGTGAGAGGGATAAATCCAGCTCTCTTTAAATCCAAAGTAAGTAAATAATTTGTATAATATAAAGTTATAGTAACAGTCGAAATTTTCCCCTCACACCACACTTTACACTTTGAGTAGAACAACAGCAGAGGATAGTCTTATTTCCAGGTTTGGGAGATGTGGGGAGAAGCCCTGTGTCGTAATAGCCACCTGAACAGAGAAGGGTTGTCAGGGCCAAAGAGCCAATGTACCTAAAGGACCTTTTAAACTGTGCTGTGGCATGGCACTGCATTGGCAGGGAATGAAGATCCCAAGTAAGCTTTGATTTTGGTGCCCTAAAATGTCCATCTCATGGAAATAAAGAGGAATTCAGGTAAGTTTGATCCAGAAAGATGAGGTCACCCCCAAAGTCTGGAAGAATCCAAGATAACATTTACATCATTTTCTAACCTCTTCTCTAAAACCATTTCCTCCAGGTTTATAATCTGGCTTCTCCTTTGGGTGTGCCCATGGACAGAGACAGAGTAGTTATGCCAACAAAGAAGGAAGAGCCCCCTGGACGTTTGGTTTTACATTTTCCTCCAAATCTCCGTGTCTTTCCATTATGCAACACTTCCTCGTTCAATGGGGTATAGATTAGAAGGTTGTAATGAAGATATTCCTGAGATGGCTTTTGCCAGACCAGCAGCCTTCTAGGCCTCTCACCATCTCCCCAGGGCGTGCTCTCAAGCTCAGGCTGGTGGGAGGGACAGGGCAGCACGTTACAAGGATGCTCATGAGGCCACATGGGGAGCCGTGTGGTTTGGGGTCAGGAAACCAGGTGCCTGGCTGTCAGGCTACACCCACAGGCCCAGGCATCACCACCAAGTCAGGTGTCTCTTGGTTTTGGCAGCTCTGAAATTATGAGTTGACAATCAGATGGCACGGAAGCCTGGAAACAAAGTTATCAGCTAATCAGAAAGGCCTGCTTGGATGTGGTTTAGATATCCTGAAAGTTAGCACAGTGTGGCATAGGGTGGAAATTGCTATGCCCAGGATGAGTGATGGGGTGTGTGTGTGTGTGTGTGTGTGTGTGTGGTTGAATACAGAGAACCTATCTTTGTTTTTTGTTTTTTTTTTTTTTTATAGTTTTTTTGTTTTTAATTAATTTATTTATTTATTTTTGGCTGTGTTGGGTCTTCGTTTCTGTGCGAGGGCTTTCTCTAGTTGTGGCAAGCGGGGGCCACTCTTCATCGCGGTGCGCGGGCCTCTCACTAGCATGGCCTCTCTTGTTGGGGAGCACAGGCTCCAGATGCGCAGGCTCAGTAGTTGTGGCTCACGGGCCTAGTTGCTCCGCGGCATGTGGGATCTTCCCAGACCAGGGCTCGAACCCGTGTCCCCTGCATTGGCAGGCAGATTCTCAACCACTGCGCCACCAGGGAAGCCCCCTATCTTTGTTTTTAACTATCAGATGAACAATGAGAGATTTTGACAAATGGGATGATTTTAGAATAACTTTCTAAAGAGAAATAATCATATATTTGCACAAAGTCTACTTAACATTTAAGATGAATTACAGATTTTTTTAATGCTACTCAATAGAAAAACTTGTTAGAATCCTAAAATGTTTAATGTTAATTATGCAATTTATTCCTGAATACACTCTCATAGTAAAATAGTCAATGACTGCAGACAAAGCTAAATTCCTCCTTAACCACTTCCTACCAACCCCGACTTCTTCCCGGAGGTAAGCAGTATGGCCATTTGGGTATGAATCTTTCCAAAGTCTTTTCTTTGCAGTTATAAACATGTATATGTTCCCAGACAAATAGCTAATGTCATTGTGATGTTTTGTTTTGTTTCCATCAGAAATACCGTTATAAATCTACAATTTGCTTTGTTCATTCAGAAACATATTCTGGAGGTTTTTCCATGTTACTACTTATAGATCCATCTCTTTTTTAACCTCTGCATAGTATTCAATAGAATGGATATGCCATCCTTTAGGAAATCCTTGTCTTATTGATGGGCATATAGGTGGTTTTCCATTTGCACCAACACAAGTACCTTTGCTATAATACCTCCTTGAGGGCATGCATGAATATTCTATAAAGGAATTGTCACGACTTTTATACATTAACAGATCCTGCCACCATCCCCTCCCGGTATGGCTGAACCAATTCACACACTCTCAGGAGTGTGTATCTAGTTCCCCACCCTAATGCTCACTATTAAACTCATAAAGATTTGCCCATGTGAAGGATGAAAATATTGTTGTTGTTTAACGTGTATCTCCCTGATGACCACTTAGAGAGCATCTTTTCAGGTGTTTTTCTTCCCTCATCTGGGAGCTGCCTCTTCATACTTTTGCACATTTTAAAATTTGGGTTGTCTTCTTTTGAGTTTGTAGGAGCAGAACTTCTTTTCCAAGAGAAATTGCAACAGCAAGTAGTAAAAGACAGTGTTCTTGATTGCAAAAAGCTATAAAAGCACCTGTTTGTGTAGAAATGGAGGGAAAAAAGCCTGCGGTGTGTGTGTATGTGCATGTTGTTTTCCATGGTGTGACTTTAACACCCACACACGTTTAGTAAACGGAGTGAAGCCCCCAAACAGTGCAACGGCAAAGATGAAAGACAGAAAAGTGAGGTAGCTCTGACAGATGCTTAGTAACAAGAAGGGCAATTTCCAGCCAACAGCTGCACTCTGGCTTTCACAGCCTGCAGGAGCTTCGTTTGCAACCCCAGGACCAACTCTTTCCCGTAGAAATCTTTCCTGTGGTGGGAGCTTGGGATTTGGGCTCCTGCTCATCTGTTGCCCACCTAAGGAAGTGATGTCAGTCTGTGGCTCTCGTCTGGGGTTATCTGAGGGGCTCATCGACCGTGGTAGTGACAGAGACAGAGGAACAACAAGGTGGTAGCAAGGAGTTGGCAGACCTGGGCTCACGACTCACTCTCAACCGCAGGGGAACTTATCTCCACAGGGCATCTTCCTGGGTGAAAGCTGAAACCTGTGGGCTTGAGAGAACAGGGCACTTACGGGGCACAGAGGGGCCGAGGAGGAAGGCGGCAGGGGATCCAGCCTCTCTGTGGTTGGCTCTGATGTGTCTGTGGAGGAGGTCATGGAGCAAACAAGGATAAACTCCAAAGATGGGGTGTGGTGTGGGGCAAAGAGCTGGATCTGTGTGATGTAATCCCTTGAACCCTCTGTTTTTAAATATTGTTTAAAAAGATTTGACAGGAAAGGCTCCAGCTATTTTTAGAAAACAGGCTTGGAGTAGGCTGTGTTTCCATCCTTTGTGAAAGTGGCTAATAAGTCAAGGCTATCACTGAGGAGTTTTGAATTGCCTTTCTTTTCTTCTTATAGCATCTTGCTCGTAATAATCCTCTGTGTCTCCTCCCAAAGCTCCCTGTAACGGATATTTTACCAAGTCCCCTTTTCTCTGGAAGACCTCCTTACACCCACTTACTTTACTCCTTCCCCAGATTCAAAGAAAAACAAACCCTTCTAGCCTTTGAGCATTCCTCAAGCCATTCATGCCTCCTAAATACCATGCCTTCTCTCCTACAATCTCCTCCCCACAGGCTTCCATGTAACCTATTGAAGTACTGCCCATCGCTCAAAGCTCAAATCGTAACACAACCTTCTGAAGACATTTAGCTTCTCTGCCCCCATTAGCAGAGATGTTTTCCTCTGCTTCCCTTTATCTCCCTTATTCCTCCATTACGCATGTGTGCGCCCACCCGCCCGCAAACACATATACTTACCTCATGACATTTTCCTATTCTGTCTTATATTAATTACTTGGAATTTGCTTTATCTTATGCCGCAGACAGTGATGTCATCCATTCATGGATTCTACAAGTACTTATAAGGGCTTCCCACGTGCCAGAGATTTTTCTACCCTTGTCTTTCCAGCTCCCTCTTTCTTGTTATTCTCTCCTGTCTTCATTCTTCATGCATACTCCTTTCTGCTTCCTCCTCTCTCCCACATCCCTACTTTAGGAGGCAATTTTCTCTAAGGAACCAAAACTACTTCATGAAAATAACGGCCACTGAAAAAACCCTCAGGCTTTCAGTAGCCATTTGGGGGTGGAGGGAGGTGAAGGGATGAGCATTTTGATGCTATGTTTATGCTACGTTGCTCTCCTGTGTGCCTGCTGTTAGGTCCTTTATTTAATATATGTTTATCCAATAGGTCTGTCTGCAGGATATGGATGTTTTGCCTTCGGGATTGTATATTTTATAACTCCATCTTAGGGGAAGCTCCTTCCCATGTCTTGGAATGGCTCTTCCTTTTCATACTTCAGCATAAATGTCACCTCCTCAGAGAAGCCTTCCCTGTTCGCCCCTTGGAAGTAGCCCTATCCTCTCCCTTTCCCATGACCCAGCCACCCTCTATCACATCACCTTGTGTGGGAGATTAATTTCATCGAAGTTCCTAATTAATGGTCTCCCTCCTTCCATATCCTTTGAGATGGAGTTTGCGGTTCTTCCCATCAAGAGGTGGATATCTCCCCACCCCCCGAATCTAGGCTGACCTTGTGCCTTGCTTTAACCAACAGAATGTGACAGAAGTGATGGTGTGTCAGCTCTGAGCCCAGACCTTGAGAGGCCTTGTGTACTTCCGCTCACGTGCATTCTCTGTCTCTCCCCACCCCTCGGAACCTTATCATCAGCACATATACAAACCCAGGTGACCCAGGTGGAGGATGGGAGACCACACAGATGACAGCTATGGCCATCCTAGACAGCCAGCCCTCATCAACTTGTTAGCTGACCACAGCCGCATAAGCAGGCCCAGCTAAAGTTAGCTGATGTTGCCCGAGATGAGAACTGGCCAGCTGAGCCCAGCTTAAATTGCAACTTACAGAATCATGAATTAAGTAACAGTCATTGTTTTAAGCCACTAAATTACACAGTGGCTCCTTATGCAGCAATAGCTAACTGATACACCTTGCTTATTTCCTTTAGAGCCCTTCTTGGGAAATTCAGTTAGCTGCTCAAAGACTCTCCTTCCCTATATTTAAAAAGGATACACTCTTTATCTTATATACTTACTAAGGGATTACATAAAGTGATGTTTGTAAAGCTCTTGGCACAAACTGGGGGCTCAGGACATTTATTTATTTCCTCTTTCCCTGGAGAAGAGTGGTGATCTCAGTCAAGAGGATGCCTGAGCCATTCTCCCCCAGTAACAGGAGAGAAAACCCCAAGAAAGCCCTCAGAGGCTTCGGAACCGTTAAGAAGAGAGGTCATTAGGAAGGGGACCCAGGGTGAGATAGCAAAGCAAACCTGTTAATTCAGTTGAATTTGAATGATGTTCCTGCATTGTTATTTACCAGATTTCTCTGTAGTGTTTAGAAATGAAGTATTTTTATCAAAAAAAGGACCAGGGCTTCCCTGGTGGCGCAGTGGTTGAGAGTCTGCCTGCCAATGCAGGGGACACGGGTTCGAGCCCTGGTCTGGGAAGATCCCACATGCCGCGGAGCAACTGGGCCCGTGAGCCACAACTACTGAGCCTGCGCGTCTGGAGCCTGTGCTCCGCAACAAGAGAGGCCGCGACAGTGAGAGGTCCGCGCACCGCGATGAAGAGTGGCCCCTGCTTGCCGCAGCTGGAGAAAGCCCTCATACAGAAACGAAGACCCAACACAGCCATAAATAAATAAATAAATAAATAATTAAAAAAAAAAAAAAAAAGGACCAGTATTTTTGCTTTGGCACCTCCTGAATGGCAATCTCTCAGATAGCAACACTGATGGCAACCATAAGGAATAGGTATTACTGTCCTGTTCTACAAAAGAGGAAACTGAGGCTTTGAGACAAAGGCCACCCTGTAAGTAAGCGTAGAATTGGACAGACCTCAGACATGGCCATAACATCAGGATGGCCCTCTTCAATAGAAAGTACTGCTCACTGAGCATGTGCTAAGTGCCAGGCCCTTCTTGGCTCCTTTCTTATAGTAGCTGTTTTAACCCTCATAGCAGCCGGGGCGGGGGGGTGGGGGGTGGAGGGGGGGGACTGTCACCATGTTTTAGAGATAAGGGAAGTCTCTTGCTCCGGGTCACAGGGTCATGGCCGGTCATCCCAACCCTGTTCTGCTGAGAGAACTTTCACTCTCTTCCTTGACTGTTCCCAGGGACGGAGGAAAGTTCAATAAATTAGTTGATAGCTGCCTTAAAACAGAAAGAGAGGGACTTCCCTGGTGGCGCAGTGGTTAAGAATCCACCTGCCAATGCAGGGGACACGGGTTTGAGCCCTGGTCTGGGAAGATCCCACATGCTGCAGAGCAACTAAGCACGTGCACCACACTACTGAGCCTGAGCTCTAGAGCCCGCGAGCCACAACTACTGAGCTGGCGTGCCACAACTACTGAAGCCCGCACGCCTAGAGCCCGTGCTCTGCAACAAGAGAAGCCACTGCAGTGAGAAGCCCGTGCACCGCAATGAAGAGTAGCCCCCTCTCGCCGCAACTAGAGAAAGCCCGTGCTCAGCAACGAAGACCCAGCACAGCCAAAAATAAATTTTAAAAAATTCTTTAAAAAAATTAAAAAAAAAAAACAAGAAAGAGAAATGAGCTAAATCTTTGAGATTTAGCTACAACAGAAAGGAAGGGCGGGTCATCAAGTGGAAGTGGAATTATCCCCCAGCCTCTCGGCAGAGCCCCCTGCATGCAAGACGGTGGAGGTAGAAGCCAAGACACCAGCTGTCTCCCTCTTGTGTAATCTCGAATATAGGGGGAAAGGTCTCATCAACACAAGAGGGAGGGAAAAGAATGGGGGTCCCAGCTCCTATAGCCTGAGATGTGTCGAATAAAATATTTGACACTACTAAAAAACAAATTCCAAGTTTAAAAGATAGCAAGCAGATGTCTTTCCTGCAGAATGTCTCAGAACCTTAGATGTGCTGCTTTGCCTGTTCTGCAAAGAATTTTACCTTTTGCTGAATACTTACCCACATCTCTGGGCCACAAGACTCAAGTTCGGGAAAGCTGCTCTACATTGTTTTGGGGGCATATTTTTTTTCCCCAATTGTGGCTAATATTGAAAAGCGGGCTGTTATTTCTCAGATGGAAACCTGTGAGCAACCTGAAGCCTGTGATGGGGTCTTAATTCATGTTTCTCCACGTCCAGCAGATAGAAATTCAGTAAGCACCTGTGTGTTCAGCGTGTGTGTGACTTTACAGAGGAAGCATCAGACTGGAGGCCTCAGGTTAACTGCCCCCCATGAAGAAGCTCTTCCCTGGGCCTCCATGAGAGAGACCTGACCTTTGATGAGGCTGTTTTGATGTGGTCATTTTGAAACTTTGACACAGCTAGTTTAATGCTGTGGAAATTTTCAGACTTTTTAAAAACACCAGCTTCAAGCTTTTGAAAAATTGACCAAGTCTCAATGCAGTGCGGGGTCAGGGACAGGGTGAGAGTCAACATCATAAAGAAAACTGGGGGCAGGATGAGGCTGGGGAATAGGGGTCTATTTTTTATTTACATTTCTTATAGGAAAAGAAGAATTAAAAGTTTAATGGACTGATTTTTAGGGTCACAAAAAGCCTCCAAATTTAAAAAGGCTGTTAGTAATCAAGATAGTGTGGTATTGGTGAAAAAAGAGACAAATAGATCAATGGAACAGAACACAGAGCTCAGAAACAGACCCCCATGAATAGTCAACTGATCTTTGACAAAGGAGCAAAGGAAATACAATGGAGCAAAGACAGTCTTTTAACAAATGGTGCCAGAACAATAGGACACCCACGTGCAAAAAAAATGAATCTAGACATAGACCTTACACCCTTCACAAAAATTAACTCAAAATGGATCTTAGATCTAAACGTAAAACACAAAGCTCCCGGAAGACAACACTAGAAAATCTAGATGACCTTGGGTAGGTGATGACTTTTTAGATATAACACGAAAGCCACAATCCATGAAAGAAAGAACTGAAAAGTTAGACTTCATTAAAATTAAAAACTGCTCTGCAAAAGACAATGTCAAGAGAATGAGAAGACAAGCCACAGACTGGGAGAACATATTTGCAGAAGACACACCTGGTAAAGGACTGTTATCTAAAATATACAAAGAACCTTTAAAACTCACCAGTTTAAAAACAAACAAACAAAAAACCTGATTAAAAAATGGGCCAAGGGCCTTATCAGACACCTCACCCAAAAGATATAGAGATGGCAAATAATCATATGAACAGATGCTCTTTATCATATGTCATCAGGGAAATGCAAATTAAAAAAACCACAAGATACCACCACATACCTATGAGAATGGCCAAAATCTGGAACACTGACAAAACAACAAATGCTGGCAAGGATGTGGAGCAGGAGAAACTCTCACACATTGCTGGTGGGAATGCAAAATGGTACAGCCAGTTTGGAAGACAGTTTCGAAGATTCTCACAAAACCACACATACTCTTTTTACCATACAACCCAGCATTCCAGCTCCTTGGTATTTACCCAAAGGAGTTCAAAACTTATGTCCACACAAAAACCTACACATGGATGTTTATAATTGCCGAAACTTGAAAGCAACCAAGATGGCCTTCAGTAGGTGAATGACAAGGAATATTACACAGTGCTAAAAAAGAAGTTATCAAGCCATGAAAAGACCTGAAGGAAACTTAAATGAATATTACAAAGTGAAAGAAGCCAATCTGAAAAGGGTACACATTGTATGAGTCCAACTATATGACATTCTGGCAAGGCAAAATTATGGAGACAGTAAAAAGGTCACTGGTTGCCAGAGGTTAGGGGGAGGGAGGGATGAATAGGTGGAACACAGAGGATTTTTAGGGCAGCAGAACTATTCTGTATGATACTATGATGGTGGATACATGCCATTACACATTTGTCAAAACCCAGAGAATGTACAACACCAAGAGTGAACCCTCATGTATACAGACTTTGGGTGATAACGATACACTGACATAGGTTCATCCATTGTAATAAATATACCATTCTGGTGCAGGATATACGTAGTGAAGCAACAGGGGGTTACGTGGGAATTCTCTGTACCTTCCACTCAATTTTGCTGTGAACCTAAAACTGCTCTAAAAAAGAATGTCTATTTGTTTTTTAAAAAGGCCATCGGGAATCTTGCTGCATAATTGTCATCATCACTGCAAAAGTTCCCTGACAGTTCCTCCATCTGGGCTGTCGGGAGGGAGGGAGGGACATAAGTGCCCTGAATTTGCCCTGATGCCTCCCTAGAGGCAGAAGTGGGAGGATGGACGGTGGCCCAGCTAAGGGGAAGCTAGAATCCAGTGAGCTGATTCTGGCCGGCGGGAGTTCATGCTGAGACAGTCTGCAGAGAAACCATGAGGTTTTGCTGTTTTTCCCTGAAGTTTCCCACACAGTAGCCAGTGATCTCTTAGGAATGGAAATCGGACTGTGTCATTGCCTACATAGATCCCTTCGGTGGCTTCCATCACACCTGGCATCAGATCAACACTACGGACCCGGGCCTCAAGTCCCCATACCACTGGACCCCTCCTATTTCTCCGGCCGCCTCACATCTCTCTGTCCCCCAGCATATTGGTCTTCTCATCCTTGGACACACCAAGCTCCTCCTGTCACCTGTTCCCTCTGCTGGGAATGGTTACCCCAATCTTCACCTTAGGGGAACTTACAATCCGGGTCCTAAGTGTCACCTCTTCAGCGAGCCCTTCCTAACCGCCCGGTGTGAGCAGCCCCCTCAGTCACGCCGCCAACTCTCTACTTTAATTCCGTCATTTAACTTGATATTTTTTGTCCTGTTTACTGCTCCATCCCTAGCTTTTAGATCAGTGCTGGCACAGAGCAGGAACTTGGCAAACAGATGTTGAATGAAGGACTCACATGAGATCTTCCAGTCAGATAAAGCATGCCAGGGCAGAAGGGCTGGTTTTTATCATAAATATATGGTGCAAATAAAATCAGAAATCCTGCAACTGGTCTCATGATTCACATGCTGTGAGCACAAAACCTCAGGAGGTGTGGATGACGTTTATTTCCTTTAGAAATAGCGCACGTTCTACACGAACTTGGCAGCCACACAGTGAACTCCTGACCTCCTCTCTGGCCTCCAGATACCTTCACTTCAGTACGTTAACCATAGCACATCCAATGCTAAATGTACCACTCTCTTATAAAACCAACACCTCCCCTCGCATGCCCTCTCTGTTAAAGGCACCCAAGTCTTTCCAGAGCCTCTGAACGATCTTGCTTCCCCCTCCTGCAACATCCCATCATTTGCCAGCTCCTGTGGGTCACATGGCCATGTCTCTCCCATTCCTTTCATTCCTACCGCTGTGCATGCTGTGGACCACTCTTTCCCCCATCCCTCTGCCTCTGACAACTGTCTCCTGAGTCTCTTCCCAACCTTCAGTGGCTATTCATGGGACCTGATATTAGCAAAAACGACTACTTTTCCCTCCTTCTTGTCCTTTAATGGTTTTAATTGCTAACCACAAAACATGAAGAATTTAAAGAATCTACAGGTGTCCTGGAAAGTCTGCACTGACTTTAAGCCTCCTGGGGAGGGACAGGCTCCCCTTCAAGCCCCTCTGCCCTCGGGGAGAGGAGAGTGGTCCCGCCCTATATCGTAGAGTCAGCCATCCTAAATCTCTTGCTAAGGCAGAGATTATTAGCTGCTGAAATGTGGGCCAGTCTAGACCTATACTGTGCACTATCGTGGCCACTAGCTGTATGTACTATTTACATCTAAATTCAAACCAATTGCAATTAAATAAAATTTAGAAAAATCAGCTTCTCAGTCATACCAACCACAGCTTAAGTGCTCATTAGCTACATGTGGCTGGCAGCTGGGCAATGAACAGTGCAGATACAGGACATTTCCACCACCTTGTAGAAAGCTCTAACGGATGGCATTGCTCTAGATTCCCAGGACTTAGATGACGTTTGTTTTTTTCCATTAATGTAGTCAAAAGATGATTAATAAGCTCCTGGAATGTGCTGCTGAGCTGCAACTACGCCAAGACCTCATGGCCCCTGTCCTCACGGAGTTAGTGGGGAAAGTCCTTACGAATTTAACTCCTCGGAAGTTTGCCCCTGGAACTCTTTGTACCTGCACTGGTCAGACCCTCACTGCCAAATGACTGTTAACCCCTTCAAGACACTCTGGACTTCCCAAGGTAAGATAAGGCCTTAATCAACGAAGAGTGGAAATCTAGCATCGTCTGTTTCCAAAGACCCCACCGTGCTTTTGGATCTGACTTTCTTAATATGTACCAAAGGTTCAGGAAGGAGAACAAGATTACAAATCAAGAGGAGGGGGCAAGATGGCAGAAGAATAAGACGCGGAGATCACCTTCCTCCCCACAGATACATCAGAAATACATCTACACGTGGAACTGCTCCTATAGAACACCCACTGAACGCTGGCAGAAGACGTCAGACCTCCCAAAAGGCAAGAAACTCCCCACGTACCTGGGTAGGGCAAAAGAAAAAAGAAATAACAGAGACAAAAGAATAGGGACGGGACCTGCACCAGTGGGAGGGAGCTGTGGAGGAGGAAAGGTTTCCACACACTAGGAAGCCCCTTCGCTGGCGGAGACTGCGGGTGGCGGAGGCGGGAAGCTTCGGAGCCACGGAGGAGAGCGCAGCCACAGGGGTGCGGAGGGCAAAGCGGAGAGATTCCCGCACGGAGGATCGGCGCCGAGTAGCACTCACCAGCCCGAGAGGCTTGTCTGCTCAGCCGCCGGGGCGGGCGGGGCTGGGAGCTGAGGCTCGGGCTTCGGTTGGATCGCAGGGAGAGGACTGGGGTTGGCGGCGTGAACACAGCCTGAAGGGGTTAGTGCACCACAGCTAGCCGGGAGGGAGTCCGGGAAAAAGTCTGCAGCTGCCTAAGAGGCAAGAGACTTTTTCTTGCCTCTTTGTTTCCTGGTGCGTGAGGAGAGGGGATTCAGAGCACCGCCTAAACGAGCTCCAGAGACGGGCACAAGCCGCGGCTATCAGCGTGGACCCCAGAGACCGGCATGAGACGTTAAGGCTGCTGCTGCCGCCACCAAGAAGCCTGTGTGCAAGCACAGGTCACTCTCCACACCTCCCCTCCCAGGAGCCTGTGCAGCCGGCCACTGCCAGGGTCCCGTGATCCAGGGACAACTTCCCCGGGAGAACGCACGGCACGCCTCAGGCTGTTGCAACGTCACGCCGGCCTCTGCCGCCGCAGGCTCGCCCCGCATCCGTACCCCTCCCCCCCCCCAGCCTGAGTGAGCCAGAGCCCCCGAAGCAGCTGCTCCTTTAACCCTGTCCTGTCTGAGCGAAGAACAGACGCCCTCAGGCGACCTACACGCAGAGGCGGGTCCAAAAAGCTGAACCCCGGGAGCTGTACGAACAAAGAAGAGAAAGGGAAATTTCTCCCAGCAGCCTCAGAAGCAGTGGATTAAAGCTCCACAAACAACTTGATGTGCCTGCATCTGTTGAATACCTGAATAGACAACGAATCATCCCAAATTGAGGAGGTGGACTTTGGGAGCAGGATGTATTATTTTTTCCCCTTTTCCTCTTTTTGTGAGTGTATATGTGTACACTTCTGTGTGAGATTTTGTCTGTATAGCTTTGCTATATAGCTATATAGCTATATAGCTTTTCACCATTTGTCCTAGGGTTCGGTCAGTCCGTTTTTCTTTTTTTACTTAAAAAATTTTTTTTCTTAATACATTTTTTCTTATTTTTTATTTTAAAAAATTAAAGAAATTTTTTTCTTAATAAATTTTTTCTTAATAATTTTTTTCTTATTTTTTATTTGAAAAAATTAAATTTTTTTCTTAATAATTTTTTCTTATTTTTTATTTAAAAAAATAAAAAAAATTTTTTCTTAAATTTTTTTCTTAATATTTTTTCTTATTTTTCATTTTAAAAAATTAAAAAATTTATTTTAAAAAATTAAAAAAATTTTTTTCTTAATAAATTTTTTCTTAATAATTTTTTAATTTTTTATTATAATAGCTTTATATTATTCTATCTTACTTTATTTTATTTTATTTTATCCTCTTTCTTTCTTTCTTTCTAATTTTTTCTCCCTTTTATTCTGAGCCGTGTGGATGAAAGGATCTTGGTGCTCCAGCCAGGCATCAGGGCTGTGCCTCTGAGGTGGGAGAGCCAACTTCAGGACACTGGTCCACAAGAGACCTCCCAGCTCCACGTAATACCAAATGGCGAAAATCTCTCAGAGATCTCCATCTCAACACCAAGACCCAGCTTCACTCAACGACCAGCAAGCTACAGTGCTGGACACCCTATGCCAAACAACTAGCAAGACAGGAACACAGCCCCAACCATTAGCAGACAGGCTGCCTAAAATAATAATAAGGCCACAGACACGCCAAAACACACCACCAGACGTGGACGTGCCCACCAGAAAGACAAGATCCAGCCTCATCCACCAGAACACAGGCACTAGTCCCCTCCACCAGGAAGCCTACACAACCCACTGAACCAACCTTAGCCACTGGGGACAGATACCAAAACCAACAGGAACTATGAACCTGCAGCCTGTGAAAAGAAGACCCCAAACACACTAAGATAAGCAAAATGAGAAGACAGAAAAACACACAGCAGATGAAGGAGCAAGGTAAAAACACACCAGACCTAACAAATGAAGAGGAAATAGGCGGTCTACCTGAAAAAGAATTCAGAATAATGATAGTAAAGATGATCCAAAATCTTGGAAATAGAATAGACAAAATGCAAGAAACATTTAACAAGGACGTAGAAGAACTAAAGAGGAACCAAGCAATGAAGAAAAACACAATAAATGAAATTAAAAATCCTCTAGAAGGGATAAATAGCAGAATAACTGAGGCAGAAGACCGGATAAGTGACCTGGAAGATAAAACAGTGGAAATAACTACTTCAGAGCAGAATAAAGAGAAAAGAATGAAAAGAACTAAGGACAGTCTCAGAGACCTCTGGGACAACATCAAATGCACCAACATTTGAATTATAGGGGTCCCAGAAGAAGAAGAGAAAAAGAAAGGGACTGAGAAAATATTTGAAGAGATTATAGTTGAAAACTTCCCTAATATGGGAAAGGAAAAAGTTAATCAAGTCCTGGAAGCACAGAGAGTCCCATACAGGATAAATCCAAGGAGAAACACGCCAAGACACATATTAATCAAACTATCAAAAATTAAATATAAAGAAAACATATTAAAAGCAGCAAGGGAAAAACAACAAATAACACACAAGGGAATCCCCATAAGGTTAAGAGCTGATCTTTCAGCAGAAACTCTGCAAGCCAGAAGGGAGTGGCAGGATATACTTAAAGTAATGAAGGAGAAAAACCTACAACCAAGATTACTCTACCCAGCAAGGATCTCATTCAGATTTGATGGAGAAATTAAAACCTTTACAGACAAGCAAAAGCTGAGAGAGTTCATCACAACCAAACCAGCTTTACAACAAATGCTAAAGGAACTTCTCTAGGCAAGAAACACAAGAGAAGGAAAACACCTACAATAACAAACCCAAAACACTTAAGAAAATGGGAATAGGAACATACATATCGATAATTACCTTAAATGTAAATGGATTAAATGCTCCTACCAAAAGACACAGGTTGGCTGAATGGATACAAAAACAAGACCCATATATATGCTGTCTACAAGAGACCCACTTCAGACTTAGGGACACATACAGACTGAAAGTGAGGGGATGGAAAAAGATATTCCATGCAAATGGAAATCAAAAGAAAGCTGGAGTAGCAATTCTCATATCAGACAAAACAGACTTTAAAATAAAGACTATTACAAGAGACAAAGAAGGACACTATATAATGATCAAGGGATCGATCCAAGAAGAAGGTATAACAATTGTAAATATTTATGCACCCAACATAGGAGCACCTCAATACATAAGGCAGATACTAACAGCCATAAAAGGGGACATCGACAGTAACACAATCATAGTAGGGGACTTTAACACTGCACTTTCACCAATGGACAGATTATCCAAAATGAAAATAAATAAGGAAACACAAGCTTTAAATGATACATTAAACAAGATGGACTTAATTGATATTTATAGGACATTCCACCCAAAAACAACAGAATACACATTTTTCTCAAGTGCTCGTGGAACATTCTCCAGGATAGATCATATCTTGGGTCACAAATCAAGCCTTGGTAAATTTAAGAAAATTGAAATTGTATCAAGTATCTTTTCCGACCACAACGCTATGAGACTAGATATCAATTACAGGAAAAGATCTGTAAAAAATACAAACACATGGAGGCTACACAATACACTACTTAATAACGAAGTGATCACTGAAGAAATCAAAGGGGAAATCAAAAAATACCTAGAAACAAATGACAATGGAGACACGACGACCCAAAACCTATGGGATGCAGCAAAACCATTTCTAAGAGGGAAGTTTATAGCAATACAAGCCTACCTCAAGAAACAGGAAACATCTCGAATAAACAACCTAACCTTTCACCTAAAGCAATTAGAGAAAGAAGAACAAAAAAACCCCAAAGATAGCAGAAGGAAAGAAATCATAAAGATCAGATCAGAAATAAATGAAAAAGAAATGAAGGAAACAATAGCAAAGATCAATAAAACTAAAAGCTGGTTCTTCGAGAAGATAAACAAAATTGATAAACCATTAGCCAGACTCATCAAGAAAAAAAGGGAGAAGACTCAAATCAATAGAATTAGAAATGAAAAAGGAGAAGTAACAACTGACACGGCAGAAATACAAACGATCATGAGAGATTACTACAAGCAACTCTATGCCAATAAAATGGACAACCTGGAAGAAATGGACAAATTCTTAGAAATGCACAACCTGCTGAGACTGAACCAGGAAGAAATAGATAATATGAACAGACCAATCACAAGCACTGAAATTGAAACTGTGATTAAAAATCTTCCAACAAACAAAAGCCCAGGACCAGATGGCTTCACAGGCGAATTCTATCAAACATTTAGAGAAGAGCTAACACCTATCCTTCTCAAACCCTTCCAAAATATTGCAGAGGGAGGAATACTCCCAAACTCATTCTATGAGGCCACCATCACCCTGACACCAAAACCAGACAAAGATGTCACAAAGAAAGAAAACTACAAGCCAATATCACTGATGAACATAGATGCAAAAATCCTCAACAAAATACTAGCAAACAGAATCCAACAGCACATTAAAAGGATCATACACCATGATCAAGTGGGGTTTATTCCAGGAATGCAAGGATTCTTCAATATACGCAAATCAATCAACGTGATACACCATATTAACAAACTGAAGGAGAAAAACCATATGATCATCTCAATAGATGCAGAGAAAGCTTTCAACAAAATTCAACACCCATTTATGATAAAAGCCCTGCAGAAAGCAGGCATAGAGGGAACTTTCCTCAACATAATAAAGGCCATATATGACAAACCCACAGCCAACATTGTCCTCAATGGTGAAAAACTGAAACCATTTCCACTAAGATCAGGAACAAGACAAGGTTGCCCACTCTCACCACTACTATTCAACATAGTTTTGGAAGTGTTAGCCACAGCAATCAGAGAAGAAAAAGAAATAAAAGGAATCCAAATCGGAAAAGAAGAAGTAAAGCTGTCACTGTTTGCAGATGACATGATACTATACACAGAGAATCCTAAAGATGCACCAGAAAACTACTAGAGCTAACCAATGAATTTGGTAAAGTAGCAGGATACAAAATTAATGCACAGAAATCTCTTGCATTCCTATACACTAATGATGAAAAATCTGAAAGTGAAATTAAGAAAACACTCCCATTTACCACTGCAACAAAAAGAATAAAATATTTAGGAATAAACCTACCTAAGGAGACAAAAGACCTGTATGCAGAAAACTATAAGACACTGATGAAAGAAATTAAAGATGATACAAACAGATGGAGAGATATACCATGTTCTTGGATTGGAAGAATCAACATTGTGAAAATGACTATACTACCCAAAGCAATCTACAGATTCAATGCAATCCCTATCAAACTACCACTGGCAATTTTCACAGATCTAGAACAAAATATTTCACAATTTGTATGGAAACACAAAAGACCCCGAATAGCCAAAGCAATCTTGAGAACGAAAAATGGAGCTGGAGGAATCAGGCTCCCTGACTTCAGACTATACTACAAAGCTACAGCAATCAAGACAGTTTGGTACTGGCACAAAAACAGAAACATAGATCAATGGAACAGGATAGAAAGCCCGGAGATAAACCCACACACATATGGTCACCTTATCTTTGATAAAGGAGGCAAGCATATACAGTGGAGAAAAGACAGCCTCTTCAATAAGTGGTGCTGGGAAAACTGGACAGGTACATGTAAAAGTATGAAATTAGAACACTCCCTAACACCATACACAAAAATAAACTCAAAATGGATTAAAGACCTAAATGTAAGGCCAGACACTATCAAACTCTTAGAGGAAAACATAGGCAGAACACTCTATGATATAAATCACAGCAAGATCCTTTTTGACCCAGCTCCTAGAGAAATGGAAATAAAAACAAAAATAAACAAACGGGACCTAATGAAACTTAAAAGCTTTTGCACAGCAAAGGAAACCATAAACAAGACCAAAAGACAACCCTCAGAATGGGAGAAAATATTTGCAAATGAAGCAACTGACAAAGGATTAATCTCCAAGATTTACAAGCAGCTCATGCAGCTCAATAACAAAAAAACAAACAACCCAATCCAAAAATGGGCAGAAGACCTAAATAGACATTTCTCCAAAGAAGATATACAGATTGCCAACAAACATATGAAAGAATGCTCAACATCATTAATCATTAGAGAAATGCAAATCAAAACTACAATGAGACATCATCTCACACCAGTCAGAATGGCCATCATCAAAAAATCTAGAAACAATAAATGCTGGAGAGGGTGTGGAGAAAAGGGAATACTCTTGCACTGCTGGTGGGAATGTAAATTGATACAGCCACTATGGAGAACAGTATGGAGGTTCCTTAAAAAACTAAAAATAGAACTACCATACGACCCAGCAATCCCACTACTGGGCATATACCCTGAGAAAACCATAATTCAAAAAGAGTCATGTACCAAAATGTTCATTGCAGCTCTATTTACAATAGCCAGGACATGGAAGCAACCTAAGTGTCCATCATCGGATGAATGGATAAAGATGATGTGGCACATATATACAATGGAATATTACTCAGCCATAAAAACAAACGAAATGGAGTTATTTGTAGCGAGGTGGATGGAGTTAGAGTCTGTCATCCAGAGTGAAGTAAGTCAGAAAGAGAAAAACAAATACAGTATGCTAACACATATATATGGAATCTAAGGAAAAAAAAAAAAAAGGTCATGAAGAACCTAGTGGCAAGACGGGAATAAAGACACAGACCTACTAGAGAATGGACTTGAGGATATGGGGAGGGGGAAGGGTAAGATGTAACAAAGAGAGAGAGTGGCATGGACATATGTACACTATCAAACGTAAAATAGATAGCTAGTGGGAAGCAACCGCATAGCACAGGGAGATCAGCTCTGTGCTTTGTGACCACCTAGAGGTGTGGGGTGGGGAGGGTGGGAGGGAGGGAGATGCAAGAGGGAAGAGATATGGGTACATATGTATATGTAAAACTGATTCACTTTGTTATAAAGCAGAAACTAACACACCATTGTAAAGCAATTATACTCCAATAAAGATGTGAAAAAAAAAAAAGATTACAAATCGAGACTTAGATATGGAGAACCTGGAAAGTAGAGGACTGAAGCAAAACTCATTTATTCTCTGCCAGAGATAGTGTCAGACACTTGGAATGTGAGGACGAACACGGGAGAACCCAGACATGGCTCTCCCACTGGCCCCTGTGACAAAGTCAACTTGGGCCTTTCCTCTGAGGTAGACATCCGACTACCTCAGGGCTACAGCTACCATTCCACAATTAGTCCTTCAATGACCCTGAACTCCAGGCTCAGTCCTGGGCCCTGGGACCCAGAGGGCCTACCCACCACCCTGCCCTCTAGAACTCATCTAGGTGAGAATGCAAAAAGAGAAATCCCCGCTGCAAAAGGGAACTGGCAACCTCCCGTAATCACCCAGCTCTGAATTCTACTTGCAGAGAGAGAAACACAGCACAGAAAACAAACAAAAAGAAACAAAACAAAAGAATGGGGCATTCCCTCCAAGGAATGAACCCAAACTGAATGACAGCAAAAAGAATCCCATTTGTCCTAGGCTCCTTAGAGAAATCAGAAGTTCTCTCTACTACCTCCTTGCATCTTCCAGCCTCATGCCTCCTTTGCAGCCCAGGGGAGGGGACCTGGGAGTTCTAAAGCAGCTCATCCAGAACTTCTGGACCAAGTTCCAGAACACCTGGACCATGGGGGCAGGGGAGGAGCCACACAGAAGAGGGCATCTTCCCACAATAGCATATTTACCCCTTCTCTTCTTCCCTGACCACCTCCCCCAATTCCCTTCTTCCCACCAGACTCACCAGCCATCTGGTGGGCAAGCAGTGTCTACTTGGGATGTCCGTACCTGGTGAAGAAGCAGCTTGAGTCAAGAGGAGGTAGAAAGTACAGCATCTTCCTCACCCAGGGCTCTTGCACCTGTAGTGTGTGTGTCAGCCTCCTGGAAGCTTTCCCAGGCCCCAGTCAAACATAAGGGAGAAGCAGCTTCACTACTCTCTCTGCCAAGACACCCAGAAATCAGTTAAGGGAGCATTTTCATCCGTCTATTGCCCCTTCCTTCTCTGTCATTATTTGCCAATTCAGAGGGAGAAGTGAAAGGCGAGAGCATTTGGTTGATTCTCAGTCATGCGCCGTTTTAGACACGATGTTCAATGAATGCGGACGAAGGAAGGGAATTCACAGCTCCCTCAAGGCTGCTGAATCAACCACTGCTTTCATTCTTACTGCTCACTGCTCTGTACCTTTCATATGGGCTATTCGTTGGCCTTTCCATTTAGATAATAAGGTAATAAATCAAGCTGCATCTCGTGCATTGCTTTGTTCTGTAGGAATTAACAGTGATTGACGGGCCATGTGCCTAGGAGAGCACCACCAAGGCCACAGGATGATAAGTATACTGAAAAGATGAAATGAGTCTCCACTGCAGTGTAGTTGTGATTTTTCTCCAGAACAAATCTAAAAAAGAGGTCTTTGCCATAATGACAACAAGGAATCAGCTTGGGTCTTTTTTCTGTTATGGACATCAGAGGTTGTGGACTGCAGCTTCTCTTCCACAATTATTCCCTAAATGCCCCTCAAATGCCAGGCACAGCACCTGGCCCTGGGACCCAGAGTGGGTGCAACTGTGTCATGATCGAAGGCCCCACCATAGCCATGGCTGGTGAAGACTTCCTCTGTGACTCTGTTAAAAATATAACATGTATTTGTTTAGGCGTTTTCAAAATTTCACCTAAACACCCATGATTAATAAGATGAAATGCATCCTTGATGTTAATCTATCTGATGGATAGTGGTCACGTCAAAATAAAATCTTACTGTATTTGACCCCAATTTTAAGGTGTTTCTGGTTCTCCAACACTCCCTGTATTCCCATATATGTGTCACGCACATGACCTTCTAATAAAGTAACACCATTCGATGGAACGTTCAGAGGTGACGGGCCTGCTCTGCATCTGTGCCGTCCACTACGGTAGCCACGGCTACACATGGCTGTCGAGCACTTGAAATGTGGCTAGTGTGACTAAGGAACCAGTCACATTTTAAACAATTTAAATAGGCACATGTGACTAACAGCTACGGCATTAGACAGCACAGCTGTAGGGGTTTAGGTATATCTAAGGCCAAAAGGGTTACATTGGGATGCACGGTGCTGGGGGGTGATGACCCCATACAGGCCTGTTCAGACAACGCCACCCAAAGAGATCCTATAAAGGTACACACTTTAGCCTGCCAGAAAAGGCTGACCTCTCTGGATGGGACTCTCCATTTCCCCATTCCCTGAAAGTAGCCATGCTGTCTAGGAAAAGAAACTGTTCTCAGACGATCAATCTGTATGTGCGTCTTCAGAGAAGACGGTTTTTCCTTAACCCAGCATTTCTCTGCTTTTCATTTCTGGTTGCAGATCACCGACTCTGCTGAGTGCTGGAAACTGCAGCTGGTGACTCCCCTCTCCCCACCCTCCTGGCCACCCCACCAGTGACAGCACAGGCAGGGGTGGCCTGGCTTCCTTTCTGGTGTTTTCGTCGGGTAGCTGCCTGCTCAGAGCTCACAGAAGGCTTGCCCCTCGTCCCAGGCAGACAGCAGGCCAGCCCCTTCCCCGGACCCGGAGCTGGCGGGGCGGTCTCCTCCAGGGGCCTCACACGCTGCCCTCCACCGTGAGTATCGCCCTTCCTCCTCCTCCCCGTCCCAGTGTCACCCGTGCCCTCCATTGTGTGCTGCCACGATGGCTTCTAAAACCCACTCGTTTGCTCAGTGGCCTTGAGAACCAGGCACTTGGCTAGAAGCTGCCAGGGAGGCAGAGGTGAATCCGGCGGCGCCCTGGCCAGGCTTCCAGGACCGCCTGCCACCCACATGTGTGAAGCTTAGGTTCAAGGCAGTCTGTTCTGTGATTTGTTCCTTAAAGGAGGGAGAAGCAGGAGGGGGCACAGATGGCAAGAAGGTGGCCAGCGGCTGGGAAAGTGAAGCCCCGATGAGGTCCCTGGGTCTGAGAGACTGTCCCAGGGAAAGCATGCTTTTGGCAGCATTCTCTGTAGCAGTGAAAAACTGGAAACAAGCGAACTTTGCACCGAGAGGCGACTGGTTAAATGAATTGTAGAGAATCCGGAGAGTGGAACACTTGGCAGTCACCCAATCTGGTGATACGGCCTCAAACTGAATTGGCATATGAAGTGGTCCATGAAAGACTGTTCCCTAGAGAGCAAGACAGAAAATGGTTTGTGCAGTCTGATTTCCTTTCAGAGTGTGTGTGTGCGTTCGTGTGTGTGAGATTGTGTTACAGAGAAAATGTCTAAAAGGCTGCATCTCAGAAAATGAACAGTGGCTATTCTAGGAGAGAGGTGTTTGAGGGGTTTTTTTTTTTCTTCATTATATATGTTTGCTTTGGGGGGATTTTTTTTTTTTTTTGGTTGTTGTTCATTGTGAATATACTCCTTTATAATCAGAAAAAAGCAAAGCCACTCTAATTTAAATGACTCATCAGTGACTACTGTTTTGTCCTGTCAACACACTCTCTTTAGCTCTCAGTTGGCTGTTACTGCTTGGATGCGCTGCGGGGGAGCCGCTGCTGAGTGCGGGGCTGGGATGTGGGGCAGCCACCCGCGGGTGAGGCCCGCTCCTCCCTCCCCTCGCCCAACAAACCAGAGTTCATCTGCCATTTCAGCACCTGGAGTTTGACAGCCTCTTTTTTTCCAGTATCTGTCCGTCTGTTCAGAAGCCCCCTCACATGCAACCCACTCACAGCCCCGGGCCCAGCACAGTGCCTGAGGGGTGGGCACCTGGCCCAGGCCGGGGCAGTAGATAGCCTGGTAGACAGCTCAGAGTCCCTGCTTTCGTGCAGGGTGAAAAAGGCAGAGCTTCCAAACAAAAACAAAAAAGCGAGAGGTGATTCAACCTCCGTGCACAAAGTCAGACAAAGATCAAAGTCAGGACCTGACTTCCTGACTCACTTTAGTATCAGTATCCAATTCACTGGGGCTACTACCAGCAACTCCATGCTGATTTTCACGTTGGTTACTTTTAAGGACAGCAGAGAATAGAAAAATAATGGTTAGATATTAATGGATTCCAGGCAAACTTTTTAATAGGCACTTTCCACTCTTGGAGACTTAACAACTCCCTACCTCTAAGGACCCTGCACATACCTTCTGCTTTCTGGCGTTCATGCCTTTGTGGATATGTTTTGTGTTTCCCTGCCCTGGAGTCATGTTCTCTCCCCTTGCTCTGCAGCCTGCAAGGGTCAGCAAAAATGTCACCTCCTCAATGAAGCCCTCCTGGATTTTCCCCAGCGCTGGAGACCCAGCTTCCTTCTCCCAATTCCCAAATCGTCTCATAGCATTTCCCATTATTGGTATTTGCAGCCACGATGTATTCCCTGTACTTGAATGTGAGCTTCTTGAGGACATGGATCATGTCTTGTACAGTGTTTAGGCCAATCAAGTGTATCTGGTGCCAAGTAAGCTGCGGGATGAAGACTGCTCCCTCACTGTTGCAGAGTTCTCTGCATTCCGCTAAGAGCCTTAATGCACAGCATTGCACTTGACCCTCGAAACAAGCCCTTGGAGTAGGCTGGGCTATCACGTGCATTTTACAGAGGAGGAAACCAAGGCTGGGGGAGGGCAGGTCGCTCCTTGCTGAGGTCCCACAGGCAGCAAAGGATGGACCAAGGAGCAGATGGGGGCCAGTGTGCTACCCCCACCTCACTCCACTGGGCTTCGAAACACAAGCAGGCTTTTCAGATTGGGCAGCTGCACTGCCCCGGATGAGGCCACACCGAGCAGCAAGGGGAGAGATTTGGGGCGGCACTGAGTCCAACGCTCGTGTTCTCCCAACAGACGGTTGAGAGGTTCCTTGCTTTCAGTGTGTTTTGTCACATGTGGGGTTTTTCCCCTCTGTTTTTCTCTCCTTCTCAGGGGTGAGAAGAAAATGAAAGCAAGCTCTGAGACTTTGCAGTTTGTGGAATAAAATAGACAAAAAGTATTCTGACAAAGAGAAGAGAGGAATAGATGAAAAGGCTCTCAGCGGTGTCTTTAGGTGGTGGGTCCATGGAGGAATATATTTCGTTTTTATTTTTACTCTTGGGCTCTCTCCAAATCTTCTATGAGCCAGAAACACATTTATAATGGAAGGAAGAAAAACCTTTATAAAAAGCTAGTGTAGGATTCCAAAGTTGCAGAAAGTAGCCTGAGCAAGTTACTTGCTAGATTTGCTCTTCCAGTGCTGCTTTCCAGGCCAGCTGGAGGAGGCTACGAGTTCCTCCTTTGGACGAGTTTTGCAAACAGGTGTACAGAATGGAATAGCACTAGGGCTGCTTTTTTTTTTTTTTTAAGCTGACAAGTTATTTTTATGATAGCCCTTAAAATAGAATGTCACACACAAAGTAAAATATTTAAATAGTTTACAAAACCTAAAGGAAAAAATGAAAGTCTCACTTTCCACTGGTCATCCTTGTTCAAGCTCCTTCCAGAAAACGTTTCAGTACTGATCAGCTGTGAAGTGTATAACCTTTTATATATTTCTAAAAAGATCATGCATCATAATCTTCTACACCTTGCATTTTTACCTATAATAATCTTCGTGACCTCTTTGTATCAGCGTGGGGTCTATTTTATTCTATGTATTGACTACATGTGGTTTACTGAATGGATGTATCAGAATATTAACTATTGCTAGATACGTAGGTTGTCACTAGTTTTTTGGTTCTACAAAAAAAAAAAAAATGCTGCAACATATATGCCTGTACATGCATCTTTATGTTCTTTGTGTGACTACTAAGAGGGCATGTTTTCAGCAGATGAACTGCTGAGTCAGCGCTGTTGTGCTTTGTATGTTTTGAAAGATTTTTAACCCTCCAAAAAGGTCACAAAGATTTACACTCCCCACTGCCGAGTGGAGACTTTTCCCCCAAACTCTTACCAACATCATTACCATCAATCCTTATTTTCAACCTATAACTATAACCAAAGCCATTCTTTCATGTGGCTTCCTTCTTTGGGCATTTGTTTTCTCAGATATTATCTGGTTAATATTCAGTCTCTTCATGCAAGTTAAAAGGAAATGACATAAGCCACAGGTACTAGAAATACATGAAATGTTTTCTAACGAATGTCTCAAAAACCATCTCCCTATTACCCAAGCTGTATTAAAATTAAATTAGCTGAGTTGAGATCTTTCAAACTTAACTGGGCAATTTTTTACAAAGATTTTATTTTTTTAGAGCATGATTCAGGAAAAAAACCCAGAGAGAACAATAAATTCAATGGGGCAATATGTAATTTGGGGGGAGATCCTTTGAGATGAAGTAAATTCCTCATCAAACATTCACCCACTAATTTCATCATCCACTGGTGATTTTCCAATTACGTTATTCATTCTGTACTTATTAGTTGGCACCATAACAGGATATTACTTTTCTCATGTATTTACTCATTTATTTTCATTAGTATGGATTCATGGATCCTCATTTAATTGAATGTGCTATAAAGACTGCTATCATTATTTAATTTGATGCTTAAATTGCCTCAGATTTGGCTAGTGGAACCCCATCAAGTTGGCGCCTATGTCCTTTGACAAATCCTCACCGTCTTTGAACACTTGCATTCTGTGGCAAAAATCAGTCCCAGGTTCATCTTATAGTTTCCCTGCCCTAACTCTGGAATCAGACATTTCTCCTAGGAATCCTGGTTTCTTGGCAGGAAGAAAGATATTTAGAAACCAAGATCTGGGCACTAGAAGGTCATTCTACCGTGTGTCATGGCTTTTAGGTCCTCTCAGCAGACAGAGCCAGGAAATATGCTCAAATACATAGCACCTGTCCATACAAATTTATCTATCTATCTATCTATCATCTACCTCTCCATCATCATCATCATCTGTCTAATTTCATCTAACCCTAAAACACACGAGTTCATACTGAGCCCTCAATTCCCACAGAACAGCACGAGGCACTCACTCCAAGGCACTGTGGAGAAGCTACTGGCAGGAAGGGTGCAAGGAGGAAGTTCTGGCCGCCTCTCTCCTTGCCTGTTAATGGCCAGATATGACTCTGAGGAGGGACGAAAACAAAGTTTTCATCAGATCTTGCTGTTCTTCCTTTCTCTACTTTAACCACTTTATTGAGGTCCAGCTACAAACACTGCAAATATATGAAGTGCAGAACCTAAGTTCTGACATACGTATATAACTGTGAAACCATCACACAATCAATACAGTGAACATACTTATCACCCCAAAGGCTTCCTGGAGTGCTCTTATCCCCCTCCTGCCTTGCCCCGTCCTCCCCTTCCCTCTCTCACCATGAAATTACTGATCTACTTTCTGTCATTACTGATTAGTTCACATTTTCTAGAATTTTTTGTAAGTAGAATCACACAGTATGTACTTTTTTGGGGTCTGGCTTCTTTACTTAGCATAATTATTTACCCACGTTGCTGTGTGTATCAGTAGCTGTTCCAATTCCATTGTATGGCTATTCCACAGTGACTTATCCATTAGCTATACTTGAAGGACATTTGAGCTATTTCCAGTAGTTGGCTATTACAAATCAAGCTGCCATAAACATTCATATATCGGTCTTTGTGTGGATATAAGCTTGCATTTTTTTTAGGTAAATACTTAGGAGTGGGATGGTTAGATCACAGGGTGTGTGTTTAACGGGTTTCCAGAGTGGTTGTCCCACATGTTATGTTTTTTAAACGACTGCACTTTTAGAAAAGCAGGGACAGTTACAACGTTGTGTTATGAAAAAAAAGCCCAACAGGTTAGGGCTGGATTTATGAAGGACAATGTTTCCTTCCAGAAGCTTGGGGTGGGCTGAACATGTTTCTTGGAAATACGGGCACAGACCCCTTCCTTGAAGGGAGCCAAGCTGTTGTTCCTTTGGTCACAGAGGGGGGAGTTTTGCAGAGATTCAAAACACAGGAAAACAATAGCTGAGATTTATCTCAGCTCGGAGGCCCTCTGCATTAGACAAATACCTTTTCTTTGGTAAACAAACCTAGGACTTCCTTTTCCTGCTGGAGCTGGGGTACAGAGTAAATAGGCCCTGAATTTGTAAACAGAGCACACAGGTAGGTGCTGGGGCACGGGGCCCCTCCTGGAGAGGGACTGATACTGACAGACGCCACCGCACTCCTGTGTTCTTGCCACCCGGTTACCCAGAGGCCCCTCCCCTGCATAGTCAGCCCAGCGCATTTTTAAGTCACTGCTGTCCTGCCATCTTCTGGAGTCCTTTGGTGGATAAAATGGGGGTAGGTGGCACCTGATAGAGAAGTTGAGTCAAGAGAAAAAGGGCTAAGATTAAAAGGACGTGCTGGGAAGATGTCAAAGCCACAAAGGGCTCTCAAAGGAGAGATTTCTTTCATTTCTAGGTTAACAACCAAGATGATACTGAAATCTAGACTTGACTTGAAATCTATCTGACTTGACATCAGTATAACACGGACTCTAGCTCTTGCTTGGGATTTTTTTTTTTCCATGAGAACAAACAGATTTAATGCTTAATCTCCATCTTTAGGTACTAGTTACTGTTCAGTTAAGAGCCAGTCCTCTTTTTGATTTTTGCCCTCTCTTTCTAGAAGCAAGCTTGCACCTGACCCACCATGGTCCCCACAGAAGTCACAGTGAGTACAGCCACGCCCCTCGGGTTCCTCAAAATGCACTCTATTTTGGGGCTTTTCAGGGAGTGGGAAGGAATCCATTGTGGCGGAAGGACTTCTCTGTGGTTTCCCAGGGTAAGAGCTCTGCTGAGCAGTGCCCAGGACAGGGGGTCGATGCCCAGCACAGGGGGCTCTGCAAACGTGAAGCGCTAGAAGAGCTTTGGGGTATGTGGGAGGACAGAGGAAAATGCTACTTTAGATTTTACTAATAGGTGAGGGTTGTATGATCTTTAGGATGTCTTTGTCCCATGTGTCTGTTCTGAAACTCAGACAAAAGAGGGCAAGAGAGAATCCATTTAGTTTGTTTTTAAAAGACCCACGGTGGGCATGTTAGTTTTGTTTCTTACATAACATTATGTAGCCTTTACAAAAAACACATAATGATATATATTTCTCTGAAAGAGGAAAAGAGGCCAACAAAAATGAGTGAGTAAAGTCATTATCCAGAGAATTGTTTGTGATTTTATAGTCTAATGTAATTAATTATAGAATCAAATCAAATTCCTATGCTTTTGTTATATTCATAAATGCTCACAAAAATATCTAAAGGTTTTAATTTTGCTTTTCTCAAAGTAAGAATCTGGGTTTTACATGTAGGTATTGAAATCAAACCTTCTTAGTGGAGCTGACAAACTGTCCCTCACAGTACACTGTAGGTTCCCACCATCTGTGGAGATTGGTGGTTGCCACCCCTGATGTCAAATAAGTTATTTATCATATGCTAATGATATTTAGTATTGCATATGTCACTGCATATCCCGTAACAACAACAACAACAAGACAATTATTTTGGACCTGGTGAAGTAACGAGGTAAGTCTCTATTTTTCTAACCAGAATTAGACCCTTAGTTTCTCCTGAGTTAGAATTTGCTCTTCGTCCCTGATGCTGGAAACGGGGCTGACACTCTCAGTCATTCGGTTTTATCCTCTGGAATCTTGGAAGATATCCAGACTCTGCAAGGCAGCTCCAGAGAGGAAGAAAAATGCACCCCAGTAATGACCTTTTGTGGTCAAGAGGTGTCCAGCACCACCTACATGGGGACAAGATGGGGTCTCTGTGCCTATGACCCTGGGAAACAGCCATGACGTCCCTGTGGCCACCTTTCTGAGCACTGGCCATGTGCCAGTAACCAGCCAGGGTGCCACTTTCCTGCAGCCTCACGGTAAAGGCAGAGCCATGCTTACAGATGAGGAAACGAGGCTGGGAGAAGGAACGGAAGGTTCCAGGTCTCGTGGCTACAAGGAGGAGGAGCCCTAGAGGGTGTTCTCAGAGTCACGGCTTCACTGGGTTCCCCCCTGTGGGCAAATGTCAACACGCCGAGGTCCAAGCCTCGCTGTGTGGAAGTCTCACTTCCTCGAGGGTGGGGACAGAGCACCTTGGGGCGGTGCCTGCCACCTCCCACTGCTCCTAACGACTCCGCGTCCCTCCCTGCCTGTCTCCCTCCCCTCCCATTTCCCGTCTCCTGTCCCCAGACGCCCATCTTGGTACTAAGGAGCAATGAGGGACACAGTTTTTGCCCTCTACCCTGGCCTCTCCCCAGAGGTGGGAATGAGGGGCCTGGAGCTGGGGGAAGGTTTCCAGAGACAACGTGAATCGGTGAGGGAGGCCTCGGAAAGCTCTGGAGACCTTCTTCCTGCTCCAGGAGCTGCACGACGTTCACTGCCTGGGCTGCTGCTTCGGGGCCAACGTTCTCCTGAGGGGAGGAGGACACACCTGCCCGGGCTCGGGGGCCGAGGCCTGTGGGGCAGAGCCTCGCTGGGGGCACCAGGAGGCAGCGCAGGCCCCTTGCCCGGCCGTGCCCTGAGGTTTGCCCCCAGCATCAGGCAGCTCCCGGCTGCTCCGGGCAGAGGAAGCCACAGGGCATCCTCTGGTGCCCAGAATCTTTCCGGGGTTGGGAGTGGGGAGGTAGGGCACCTGACGGCCACTCTGCTTGGGCTCCGTGAGGCCCAGCTCAGGTGCTGGGACCCAGATGCCGTGGCTCACATTTGGTGTGGCCACTTTGACAACATCAGCACGTGGAGAGCTGGGCTTTGGGTCAGCAGGGATTAAAAGTGCCCCAGCTTGGGACTGAGGGGCTTGGGGGGATGGCTCTGGCCTTGACCCTCCCCCAGTGGCTGAGGGTTTGGGGCAGAACCTTCCGTTCCTTGGGTCTGTCTCCTCCTCTCTAAGATGGTCTCTAACATCTGAACATCATTCTAAAACCTGTTGAGCTTCCAAAAAAGTTTTCCAGAGCAGAAACAAAAGCTTACGTGAAGAGAAGGCAGCCCATTGCTGAGTTCCAGGCCGGCCACGGGTCACGCTGTGACACATTCTCTCGTCTACTTAGATCTATGACTATAATGCGCTTCTTTTCTTGATCAAAATGCTAGAAATCATCCAAAATAAATGATATAAATCCCCCAATTAAGCAGCCCCCTGGGAGTAACAGAGCCATCCCACGATGCCGCCCTGTCTAGGGCACCTCTGAGCTGTGGAGCTGCCGTCAGGGCCCTGCACACAGAGGGACCTCCCCTCCCCCCACCCCACCCCCATCCCAGCCTCGAGCTCGACAGGCGAGGCCTGGCGCAGGAGCCATCGACCTCTCTAACGTTTTGCTCCAATTCTATTTCCATCACCGAGGCGAATGGTGTCCTTTGGAAGTGGTTTCCTTGCCTGGCATGTACTCTGTGCTCAGTAAATATCGGTCGAATGAGTGAACAAATCACATTATTTATCGGCAAGGAACTAGAAATAAAGAGCTGTTTCTCAAGCCTAGGACGAGCATGCCGTTTTCTTAGGCAGGCAGGGAATGAGATGGCGGCATTTTCACACAAACACCATCCCGGCCAGGTCTGGGCCCTGTCCACCCCAGCGAATCACCACTCCTCCCACTGGAAGAAGATTCTAGATCTGGCTCAGACCTCTGCTCATGGGGGTCCACAGGCTCCGAATAGTGGTCTAGTTGGTAAAGACGTCATGTTTTTAAGAGTGTCTGAGAACAACACAGTTTGCTAAGAAATGCAAGAGAAACCTTAGGTAAGAAGATTTCTAGACATTCTACTATGATGTGGAAGAGAATGGTCGGCCCCTTCAGAGAGCAGGGCCTGGACACTCCCCAGCAATAACGACACCCTGTCTCACTCCGTCTCCATTGCCTGCCTCGTGTTCCATAACAGGCTTGAGGCACCGTACTGGGTGCGTACAACAGAATAGAAAAGAAAGGACGTACGTTAAAACAGGGTCAGAGGAAATTGACAGAATAGGGAGAAAAGACCAAGAGAAGGAGTTAGAACTTGGGTTTTCAGCCTAAAGCTGTGCTGTCTGGTGAGGTAGCCACGAGCCACGTGGGGCCCGTGAGCACATGAAACGGGGCCACTCCAACTAAGATGCCCCGTGAGTGTAAAATGCACTCCATTCAGATATAGTCTCCGCAACAAAAGGATGTAAAATATTTTGGTAACTTTTACAATGCTTATGTAACGAAAAAATATTTTAGACATACTAGGTTCCAATAAAATACATTATTAAGGTGAATCCCACCTGTCTCTTTTTCACTTCTTTCACTTGGCTACTAGAAAATGCAAAATTAACCCAGAGTTGCCTTATACTCCTATTGGACAGCGTTGGTCGAAGGATCTTATTTGGTTACTATAATTGGGCTACCAGTTTGACTGAGTTTCCCAATTAAAAAGGGAATCCTGATTAAGTCACAAAATTTATATGGTGCATGAGCGAAAAAAAAACACCTCACCTGTTCTTCAGGAGATACGAAAGCCTTTCTTCACTTCTCTTTTATATTTAAATGCCAAATAAATATCTAGGCTAGGTCTTGGTGAGTAGGACACAGAGCTCTACGGACAGGCCCTTGGAGGTCCCCTCTCGGTGGAGAGGGTGGGCTCCACGGGGAGCCCCTTAGATGCCACCTCGATGCAGACCCCGGGATAAACTCATGGCAGCTTGTGGGAAGTCGTTCTACGCAGTGCTCAGGCCAGGAGGCTCCAGCAGGTGCTCTTGGATGCACGCGAAACCGTGTGGATTTCAGATGCTTACACTGATCTTCTCTCAAGATGTTCTGACCCAGACTTTGAAAACAGCCTTTGTGGGTAGCTTCTCCAGCAAGAGCAGTGTCTCTAGGACTCAGAGAGCAGGGAGGGAGGGAGGAAGGAATGGCTTGGCAACCTCAGAATTCCTCCCGGAAGCCAGGTGCCCCTCATCTGGAAGAGGGGCCCGTCCCTACCTGGAAGGTCAAGGATTAAATGCATGCATGTCCTGTACTCCGCACTGGGTCTGATGTGCACTAGGTGCTCTGACAGTAGGGAATCAGATAAATTGGTAAATAATTGACGTTTACATTTGCTGGAAGATTTTCAAAGGATCCTTGGGTATTTACCTATCAGGCATGGACAAAGCTATGAGCACAAGTCTCGATGCAGGTGGACAGTTTGTCCAGGCTCCCCGTAGCCTGGGACGTGAATTCCTCCTTTGTCATCCTCAAAAAGATGGCCAACGCTTTGAACTTGTAAGGATGATATAGGCTTACCTTGTAGTCTTGATAAAATTCACACAAACCCAGGTTTTTTGTGTGTGAATTCAGTCACTCTTAAAATATGTCTGGGGAGTCCCTAACTAAATATAATTCTATGCTGAAGCACTGGTCCTCCAACCCTCACCCAACAAGAAAACGTGCTCCTTGTGCTTCAAGCAGGACACAGTGTCCCCACTCTGGGACACAGTCTTGGGGAGCGGTGGTCACGGGCTCGTTTACCAGGCCATGGAGAAGGCTGGGTCTCCCGGGACACTGGGACTGCTAGGGGTCCCCTCTGTGAGACCCTCTGTGCCACATCTGTGAATGGGGATGCTGTCTGCCTCCCTAACTCACAGCCTTGGGTGCAGGCTCATGTGAGAGTCTATTAAAGCTATTTAACCCCTGCAAAATGTAAAAAACCCACCCTCTACAGAGCAGTTTGACGCTTACTCACTGTGGATTCACAGTTGACACCTGCTCATCTGCTTGGCTTTACTGACTTTCCTCCAAAATGTCACCCTCTCAACTTCTTAAATCTCCAGTGATACTTCTGTGGGTCTCTGTGCTCTACATGTTCTTCCTTCCACCTGAAAGTTCTTTCTTTCTTCTCAAAGTCTACTCAAACCCCACCTCTTAGGGGATGCCCTTCCCAGTGGGGCCATTGACGGTGCCTGGCTCCCATGTCCCGCTTTGGCAGAAGTCTCCTGGCATCTTCACTGAAATACGAGTCATCTGTAAGATCTGTCCTCCCAATGATCTGGGCCTGTAGACAACGGCCAAAGCTGGGAGGGAAGTCTTTAAATGTACGCTGAGAATGGGTGAACCAGGCCTGGGGACGAAGCACATTCAAAATGGAGAGCTTTCCTCAGCTCTTCCCAGAAGCGGGCCGTTCCCAGCTGCTGGCTCCTGGATCTGGCCCCCGGGGGTCTCTCTGCAGTAGGACTTTCTCTTGGTCGCACACTAGAGGTGGATCAGGACCAGATTCCAGATTTTCCTAATTGTAGTCCAGGTTACCCTGGGCATCCCCCTGGCACTTCCTGCCGGTCGGGGCCCAAACAGAATGGACCCATCACCTCAGCTCTCAGCATGAGCTTCAGAATTCAGGAGACCACAGCCTCCTGGCGTCTACTGCACCTTATCAGTCCACTCAGTGTGTCCTGATATCTTAACAAGCACTCAGTAAACACACACACACACACACACACACACACACACACACACACGACAGGTTCCATGCTCATGTAAGATTAGGAAACATTATTAAACAAAATTCAACAGATTCTGAAGGACTTCTCAGAGCCTTTACTATGCTATCATGCCGTTAAAATAAAACAAGCTCTGCAGGACTTCTCAGAGCCTTTAATATGCTCATGATTATTGTGAATTTCAAAGAAGGTGATATAGTGAGCAGAGATTCTCAACTATTTAACTACTGGTGTTCCACCCAAAACATGGTTTGGGAAATGCTGGTTGAAACTATTAGAAATAGATGGAGATTATAATGTGTGTAGAAGGGGAGCTCCCAGCTAAAAGAAGACTGGTAGAAGATGTTTTATTATTTCGATATGAATAGTTTAATACATAAACTAAATATTTTTACTTAAATATTTATTGGCATTAAATATTTAATATTTAAAACAAAATGAAAACCTAGTGGGGATCTGAGGTTACTTCTAGTCCAAATGCTTCTAGATGAACTGAACAACTGCTGCATTTCCGGAGCAGAAATGAAAGGAGAGATGAGATTTGGCAAGGCGTGTGCCTTGGGGCAAGGGAACGAGAGCTAGTGGTCCCTGGCAGGATTGGGGGCCCTAATGGGGGCCCTAGGAGGGGGGTGCTGGTGGGAAGTGAGAGCATGTGAGAATTTGTAAGCGGAGGCCTTGGAACATGTCAGATACGGGACCGAGTTTCCCCTCCACCAGGCAACCCTCTCCTCCATTCCCTCCATCCCAGGCTTGACTCAAGGGCTCCATCTCCAGCCTTTATTTCCTCCTCCCCCAGCGGGGTTCTAGGAAGGCTTCTGAGCCAGGAACCCATTGAAGCTGTAATGAGGGGTGTGTGTGTGCATGCGCATGAGCACACGCGTGTGCACATTGTGAGGGTGTGTGCGCACGTGTCTGAATGTGTGCATGTATGTGTGTCGGTATGTACATGTGAGTATGTATATTAGTGTAGGCATGTTTGTGTGCACGTGTGTTCGTAAATGTGTGTGTGTGTGTGCTTGTGAGGGCTGGTTTCATGGGTGTGTGACCCCTACTGCTGCACACTTCATGCTTAGAAGTGTCACTTGCTTGATTTAATGCTCTGCTATCTTGAAATTCTTAACAAATTTTGAACAAGGGACCCTGAAATCACGTAGTCTGTCCTGGTTCTTATGTATGTGCGTGTATGTGAGAGTGTATGAATATGTGTGTGTGTGTTCATGTGTGTGCACATGTGTAAGTGGGTGCATGTGTGACTCTTTGGTGCTTCTCAAACAGAGGATCCACAGCTTTCAGAAGACTCAGGGGAACCAGGACCCAGAAAAGTTTAAAAGCCTCTGAGGACCTTTTTGGGAGGGTAGAGTAGAGAGAAGGGACAATCAGAACCATTCACTTAGTTTGATAAAGGTCCGCCCACCAGTGGTCCCAGACCCTCTTTCCCACGCCGTCAGAGCATCTGTCATGCAGCCTGTGACTGTTCCTTTGCTTGAGTGTCTCCACCCAGAGTAGGTAAGTTCCATGAGAGCAGGAACCATGTCTGACTCTTCAGCATGTACCCATTACCTACCACGTCGTAGGTGCTCAATAAACATTTGTTGAATAAATAAATCATTTACAATCCAAGCAGATGCTCTCAGAATTCCTACTTCCTACACATACATTTCTTTTGTCTTATCACAGACTTTGGGAGTGGAAGGTTCAAGGGCTCCATGCCTCTGACATCATCAGATAGAACCTCCAAAAGCATGCCCTTGACCCAATGCCATCCTGTGTCTCCTTGCAGAGCCTGATCCCTAATATGGCAGATGACTATAGCTATGACACCACGTCTTCCATGGAAGATTACGGGAACTTCAACATCACTGACTTATTCTGTAAGAAAAACCACGTCAGGCAGTTCGCAAGCTACTTCCTTCCACCCTTCTACTGGCTCGTGTTCATCGTGGGGTCCTTGGGCAACAGTCTGGTCATCCTTGTCTACTGGTACTGCACGAGGGTGAAGACCATGACTGACATGTTCCTTCTGAATTTGGCAATCGCTGACCTTCTCTTTCTTGTCACCCTTCCCTTCTGGGCCATTGCCGCCGCTGACCAGTGGAAATTCCAGACCTTCATGTGCAGACTGGTCAACAGCATGTACAAGATGAACTTCTACAGTTGTGTGCTGCTGATCACGTGCATCAGCGTGGACAGGTACATCGCCATTGCTCAGGCCACGAGAGCGCAGATGTGGAGGCAGAAAAGGCTTCTGTACAGCAAAATGGTCTGCTTTACTGTCTGGGTGATGGCAGCCGCACTCTGCATCCCGGAACTCCTGTACAGCCAAGTCAAGAAGGAGTATGGGATTGCTATCTGCACCATGGTTTACCCCAGTGACGAGAGTACCAAACTGAAGTCAGCTGTGTTGACTCTGAAAGTCATCCTGGGGTTCTTCCTCCCTTTTGTGGTCATGGCTTGCTGCTATACCATCATCATTCACACCCTGAAACAAGCCAAGAAGTCATCCAAGCACAAGGCCCTGAAGGTGACCATCACTGTGCTCACTGTCTTCGTCCTATCCCAGTTCCCCCATAACTGCGTTCTGCTGGTGCAGACCATCGATGCCTACAGCACGTTCATCTCCAGCTGTGCTGTCTCCACCAACATTGACATCAGCTTCCAGGTCACTCAAACCATCGCCTTTCTCCACAGTTGCCTGAACCCTGTTCTCTATGTTTTTGTGGGTGAGAGGTTCCGCCGGGATCTTGTGAAGACCCTAAAGAACTTGGGTTGCATCAGCCAGGCTCAGTGGGTTTCATTTACAAGGAGAGAAGGAAGCCTGAAGCTGTCATCTATGTTGTTGGAGACAACCTCGGGAGCTCTTTCCCTCTGAGGGATCTTCTCCTTGAGGTGGATGGTCCTTTTGGAAGTAACAAGAAATACAGCTACGGCTTCCCTTACTGGTAGGGCCAGAGGGAAAGCAGAGAAGGAAAAGGAAGTGAATAAAAGGAAATAAAAAACTCAGAAAGGGATGAATTTGAATAACGTTATACTTTTTGTCAGGATTTGCCAAGCCAGAGTCTTCAAAATTGACTGGCCATCCCAGGGGGCTGCTGATTGGCTCCTGGCTGCAATACCTGCAGTTTTCAAAGGAGGACTAATGAGCAGCATTGCAAGCCTCCCTGGCTTTGCCACTTGCCTGAGCGTTAATGCAGCCGACCTCTGGAGGAGGCTTTGATTTCTCAGTGCACAGTGGATCGCTGTGCCTTCAGTTCTGATGCCACCCCTTCCAAAAGAAGACACAGAAGCACTGGCCACTGCCATAGTCCACAAATGTACAAGGCTTCATGAAAACTCCCATCTTTGGAGAATTTCTACCCTGGTTTTGGGGGCTGATACCATGCCAGGTCTTAGAGATTCCTGCTCTAGAATCTTTCCAAACAACCTCAGATCTAATGCCCTTCTGGTCTCCTTGATCTGTTTTGGGCCAGTGAGGGTCCTTGTTCCTGTTCTGAAGCTATCTGCAGCACTGGTCAATGACGCCCTGGGTAACTGACCCTGGGTAACTGACCATACCAGCACGTCATCCGGATTCTGTTGGTTTCCAACCCATTTCTGCCAGAGGTTCTGTGATTTCACACCTGGCTGCCACGCTGATCTGATCAAGGATTCAGCTTGTCCAGTGGTGTCATGGAAGTGGTCCTCTCAGCCCATGCAGGGAGACTAAGAACCTCAGTTGGTGGGAACCTGGCTCCATTATGGGCTCACTGTGTTGAGTGGCTTGTGTGATGGTCCACTCTGTCTGCTCCCTATAAAACGGGCTGGTCCTATTTGCCCTTTTGTTTCTGAGGCCACTGCAAGGATATCTGCTTCCATGCTTCTCTTCTTCATACTGTATAATGCTAACATGTTAAAAAAAAGCTTTCAACTTAGAGATTAGGCTGAAAAAAAGTTAACAGAATTCACCTTTGCTCTGTGTCTTTCTTTTAACTATTTGGCAAATTTATCACATTTAAAATTTTCATTTATTAGAAAAGTGCTTTTTAAATGACTGTTTAAAAACATCCGTTACTTTTCACTTTCTTCACCCTGTCTCTATATTTTAAATGTGTACAATTAGAGATCAAATAGCCGTATTAGAGTGTGAAGAACAAGAGACTAGGATAGGGAAATAACATTTCCAAAATACCATAAAATCATCTTGGTTGACCAATTTTTAATTTCTCCTCTGTTCAAACTTATCTTCCAAGTTTTTCCAGGTTAGTCCAATGGAATTTCCAAGAAGGACAATTACAGCAGCACCATAAACCATACGAGCTTTGCCACTTGCTCCCGAGGAAGCATCTCATTTTCCCAGCAGGCTGTGAATTGCTGTGGTTTCAGTTCCAAGGCCATCCCTTCCAAAGGGCACACAAAAGCTCTAGACTCTGCCATGGTGTCCATCTTCTCCCCACCCACTTCTAAACTACATGTCAGTGCAAAATAAAGTGAGCAGAAAGTGGGCAGCAACAAGGGGGAGCAAAGGGTAACACAAAGGCTGCGCCAACCCACCCCGAGTGTGGGCAGTTGGTGGCAAATAAGCATTGGCCTGGGACCAGCACAACAACATGGGTCCTGGCACAACAAGAACTGCCTACGGTCAAAGGGAAGGATGACTTCCCCAAGGCAGTCTATGGACGGAGCTGTCTATACGGCCACCTTTTCCAGGAGGAGACCCAGATACCCTTTGAGGAACCTAGAAGAATAAGCAATAGGCATGGGCCAAACCTAAATAACACTGTGCAGTTAAGTGGAAGAACTCAACTGAGTTTGGCTCTTCCATCCCATGCCGTTTTGTTTGTTTTTGTTTTTTTTTTATACAGCAGGTTCTTATTAGTTATCTATTTTATACATATTAGTGTATACATGTCAATCCTAATCTCCCAATTCATCACACCACCTCCCCCTGTGCTTTCCCCCCTTGGTGTCCATACATTTGTTCTGTACACCTGTGTCTCTATTTCTGCCTTGCAAACTGGTTCATCCGTACCATTTTTCTAGATTCCACATATATGCGTTAATATGCGATATTTGTTTTTCTCTTTCTGACTTACTTCACTCTGTATGACAGTCTCTAGGTCCATCCACGTCTCTACAAATGACCCAATTTTGTTCCTTTTTATGGCTGCGTAATATTCCATTGTATATACGTACCGCATCTTCTTTATCCATTCATCTGTCGATGGGCATTTAGGTTGCTTCCATGACCTGGTTATTGTAAATAGTGCTGCAATGAACATTGGAGTGCATGTGTCTTTTTGAATTATGGTTCTCTCTGGGTATATGCCCAGTAGTGGGATTGCTGAGCCATATGGTAATTCTATTTTTAGTTTTTTAAGGAAACTCCATACTGTTCTCCATAGTGGCTGTATCAATTTACATTCCCACCAACAGTGCAAGAGGGTTCCCTTTTCTCCACACCCTCTCCAGCATTTATTGTTTGTAGATTTTCTGATGACGCCCCTTCTAACCGGTGTGAGGTGATACCTCATTGTAGTTTTGATTTGCATTTCTCTAATAATTAGTGATGTTGAGCAGCTTTTCATGTGCCTCTTGGCCATCTGTATGTCTTCTTTGGAGAAATGTCTATTTAGGTCTTCTGCCCATTTTTTGATTGGGTTGTTTGTTTTTTTAATATTGAGCTGCATGAGCTGTTTATATATTTTGGATCCCATGCCATTTTGATACTGTGGTTCTGGTACTATACGTCCTGGGGGTCCCAGTGGAGCTGAGGATTGGGGGAGGGATGGAAGGAGGGAGGGGTGAGCCATGATTACACTTGTTCAATCTACTCCAGCCTAGAGTTACTTAAGGGACACCATGATGGAGACTTAGTAGGAGTTCAGAGGTAGATAAGGCTTTGGTCAGTGTACATTAGTTGAGAAAAAAAAAAATGCCAGGGACTGTACTTTTTTCCCCTCTGATTTTTAAGAAAGGAGTTGTGGGAACTCCACAAGAACTACGAACCCTGCATTGCACCCTAGCGCACAATGACCACGCCTAGTTCCAAAGACTTCTTTTAGGACCCGACTGTCACTATTGGACTGTCCCAGTCCTAACTCAGCTTCAATGCAGGATTAAAGACATGCTGCAGCTATATTATATTTTAAAGATTTTAAGTATCCTTTGTTGGCAAATTGCCTTAGTTTTTAAATGACTGCATAAGTAGGACCATTTTATATTCAAATTAAACTAGGTTTTAGTAGCAGATTTATCCTAAGATAAAAACGTTGGAAGAATCAACAAGGGGAAACCCACAAGGAAGCTGTGATCCATTCAACATTTCTATAAAATATGCTGTGTGCGTACTTTTCTGAAATAATGATAAAAGAGGATTATAATATAATTACATTTGACTGGAACTCTATAAATCAGAAAAATCAAGAAACTGAATGAAATGTGATGTGTGTTTATTATAAAAAAGAAATTGCCTTTTCTACTGGAAAACAATTTTTAAAAACTAATCTTAAATCAACACATCACAACATGCACACTCAAGTGGGGATTGCCATTCTGAAGTAGTCAGCTTGCATGACTAGAGATTTGGTCTTTGGCCTGTCTTTCAGGCCTACAGAATCCTCATTTGTTCATTCAGCAAACATTTGTGTGCACACCATGAGCCAGTCCCTTTCTATTCACTGAGGTTATAATGGGAATATGATAGTCCTTTCTGTCAAGATGCTTACATTCTAGCAATATGGGAAAGCCTAGTCTCAGGTGAGACCCACCCCCCCCCCCTCGGCTGAGAACCATGAGGCTGGTGTCACTGCATGGCTTATAAGCTGGTTTGTAGATAGTTTCCAGGACAAGCAGCCTCTTTGGGTGAGTGAGCCCTTGGACAACAACTTCGTGTGTGTGTTCCTCATCTGGTCTATGTGCCAAACATACCCCATACACAGTGCCTTGGATATAGCAGATACCCTATGCTGAATGAATAAATTTGTTAAAATTGGTCATTTCTCAAATTTGTACTTCACATATCAGAAATCAGGTGCCGGAAAACTTCCCCCCCAAAATTAGCAACGTTGAGCAACGGGACATTACGTCTATTGGGCAGTAGTGCTGTCCTGTTACCCGCAGCAGCTTGAGAGGAGTTGGTGGTCAAGGAGGGCTGGCTAGAGTGGTACTGGACACCACTGCCTTCCCACGGTCCACTGAGTGGCTCAGACCACCGTCGCCAACCCCTGGGAGAGGCGTGTGGTTATGATTTCCTCCGTCTGTCCCTAGCGGCTGCTACAAATAGTCCTGTGCAAGGAAGCAACCAGCTCCAGCGAGCTCCTTCCACTGTGACCTGTCAGCCTCACAGAAGGCCATCACCATTGTAGTGTGGCGGTTATGCGGAGTGCTTGTATGATGGGCTTAAACACACAGCAAAACTGCCATGAAGCTTAAACCTTTGGACACCTCCAACTGTCTTTCTGCTTTAATAAATGAAAAGCTGGCACATGTGTTTTGTGGTTGTAATCTTTCAGCAGGTGTGCTTGGTTTTCCAATTCTGAGTTGGCCTCATTGGTTGGAGCTTCCCATGGGTTCCAGGTCAAAGCATCACCCCATGCCACCCCTGGATCTCTGTCCACCAAGGGATTTGACCTCTCTACACTGGAGCTGCTCCTCCTCCTCCTCCACTCTGGTCAGCTTGTCTCAAAGTGAGGTCTGGTCAAGGGGCTCTAAGTGACTTTGAGAAAAGGGAAATAACCAGGGCCTCCAGCACCCACACCTCACACATTTTAGTTGCTCCAAACAAATCTCTCTTTTCATTTGACAAATGTTTATTGATTGTTTACTATGTGTGATTAACAAATATTGTGGCTTTAGAATTACCATCACAACCAAGACATGGTGCTTCTGCAACACAGTTTCTTCTGCCCCATTCCATATGGCCCTCCCGTTACAACTGCGGTCTAAGCCCAGCATCCTCTTGGGACATGGAGTGTTTCTCTAGTCAATTCTGTATTATTACTACAGACAACCCAAATAGCTAACATCCCTTTCAATGTTTGTTTTATAAAATCCTATGAAAGACATGCAAATGTGTTTCTCCAAAACGAGACCCTTTATGAGTTCCTCTCCGCTCTTGTACACAGGATAAGTAAAAAATCCCTGTGGTTAATGGAGAGGCACCAACCGGATGTCCTTTCGTGAAATAACTTGTAGGGAACCTGGTCAGCATGTAATCTCCAGCTGCCAGTTCCTTCAGGTCTGCCTCCGCTGCACAGCGCAGCCCTGGTCGGAGCCACGTGACCCAAGGTCCATTCCCCTGCGTCCAGCGCCTGGAAGTGGGTGTACAGGGTGTCAGCCTGTCGGGGGGGGCTCTGATGGGCAGCATCTGCTCCAGAGCTTCCTGCCAGGCTGGCAACACCTGTTGGGTTTGCTTCTCAGTTTGACTCCTCCCTCTGCACAATCCTGTCTCCCCCAACTTCCCTTCTTAGTTGTTGATCCCTAATAGACATCTCGCCCCCCAAATTCCAGCTCAGCATCTGCTTCTAGAGAAGGCAGCCTGCAACAGTCTTTTCACCAGCGGCTGCCAATTACAAGAGCGCGTTTGAGACCCGCTGGGTAAAGAACACGCGGTGTCCAGAGCTAGAGAATTCTGTGGCATCCGTCACAGAACTCCTCTCAGGAGGCTGGGAGCACGACTGCCTGGTCTTAATTCAACCCTCAGCGGACCTTCGTGCACACCAGTGGCCTGCCAGGCCCCGCGGGTACCGGACAGACAGTCTCCCCTCGTGACCGTTCAGCCGTCATCTCCTGCTTGCTTGCTCTGTGCCAGGTAGACATGGTAACTCACCCCGTTTTACAGATGAAGGGGCTGAGCTTCAGAGATCAGCAATTCGCTGAGCATCATGCCATTAGTAATTGGCAAGGCTAGGACATGACCCTGGGCATGTCTGGCACTCAGGCCTTGGCTTTTGCCCATGATGCTGTCCCGCCTTGCCTGACATGGTCAGACATATCAGCCATTGCTTTGGAGGGTCGACCAACAAATTTGCCAAGTACCAGGTTGAGTACCAGGGGATGCAAAGATGGATGGGCACAGCCTTGGCCAGCACTGCTTCATATACCACTGCACACAAACTCTAAATGATGACATGTGACAGCTGAGGCCGTGCTGAGCCCTCCTGCAAAAGTGGGCCATGTGGGAGGACCAGCACAGGACAATGTCATCATCCTCACGGACTCAAGAAGTTTCCTCCCTGCTCCCTCGCCCGGGCTCCCCCCCAAACACATGCAGTTGTGGAGCCTCAAATTCTTTGTGAAGGAGCCACAGATTCCGCTGCAGGTCTGCAGACGTGCAGGTCCAAGGAGACTGCACCCAAATCTGGCCAGACTTCTGGACACTCACCTGTCCTCCTCACCCCACTCTGTCCCCACCTGTCTTTCCTAGCTCCTTTCTCACAAACAGACTAGCCCATCCGCCAGCTGAATGCCACCAAGTGTGGCAATACCACATGGAACAGAAGAATCACCCTGCCAAGCCCTACTCAAACTCCTGACCCATAACATCATGAGATATAATTAAATGGTTATTATTGTTTTAAGCCACTGAGTTTGAGGTAATTCATTATGTAGCAGCTGATAAACAGAATGCTGAGAAGCCAACAATTTCTGGTGTTAGTCTTTCAGAGCCAACACAATAATGTGACCATCCCGGATGAACCCCCCGGAGCATACGGCAAAGACCCAGCGTTAAAGAAGAGGCTGGACGAGGTATCAGACAGTTCACCCTGCAGTTCTCTAGGTGACTCTGGCTGGATCCCCACCAGTCAAGTTTCCTACCCCGCCTCCTTAGGTCTTTGGTCAAGCACCACCTTCTCCTCCAGGCCTTCCCTGCCCACCCTCAGTCCTCCCCCGCCAGCCCCCCCGCTTTTGTTGTTCTCCACAGCTCTTAGCATCGCCTGATACACAACAACTGTAAACTCCACAGGGTAGGGATTGTTTTTCTGTTCTGTTCATTGCTATTTCCCTAGCACCAACAATAGGCTTCACACATGACAGACAATAAACGTGTGTCAAATGAATCAGTGGCCCCTCCAATTTCAAATATTTGGTTTCATGAAGCACCCATCCTTGTGAAATCCTGTATCTTGGGAAAATACAGCAATTGACAACAATACTTTACCAACCTCATTCAACAGAAACTTACGGAACATTTTCTACGTGTCAGGCACCAGGCTTAGGTGATGCTGAGCAAAAGCAGACACAGGCCCAGCGCTCAGGAAGCTCGCAGTCCACAGGTGACAGACCCTAATCAGACTGTCACAAAGAGATGCTTTTAAGATGCTAGAAAGTGCGTTACAGGAGGCTCTGACCTACTCTGGGGATGGGGGACAGGGAAGGTCTCCATGAGAAAGTGACATTGAGCTGAGAGCTGAAGGATGAGCAGGAATTACCTACAGGAAGAAGGGGAGGGAGGGTGTACTGGGAGGAGGGAGTGGCACGTGCAAAGGCCCTGCAGCACCCATGCCTGTGCCAGGCTAAGTACTTAGGAAAGTGTCCCTGCCATTGAGTTGGTTCAGGTTATCTCCACTCATGTTCTTTTCTTTTTAAACTCTTTAATTATGGAAATTTTAAAAAACTTACATAAATGTAGAGAGAATAGCATAATGAACCGCCACACACCCATCACCCAGCTTCAACAGTGATCAACATTCTCTCCATTCTTACCCCGCCTACACCACCCACTCTCTTTTCTTCTTTCTTTCCTTTTCTCTTCACTCGTTGTTTCATTTGCCCCCCTTCCTTCCTTTGCTCCTCCCTTCCCCTCTTTCTTCCTTCACTCCTACCTTTCTCTCTTAGCTCCTTCCTTTCTTTATCTTTGCTAGAGTATTTTAAAGCAAATCCAAAACATCACATAAATTCCTTCAAAAATCATGCTCTTATCCTTTCAAAGCTCCAGATATAAACAAATGAATGAATGAATGAATGAATGAATACTGGATGGAAACTTCCTATCTGGCTGGGCCACTCCTTACCAAAGGGACCAAGGGAAGTACAGAGACAGTTGGGAATGAATGAGCAGACTCTAAAAGGTCTCACACTGTGGGCAACACCTTCTCAGTGGGACTAACAATCCAGGGAACTCAGAATACCCTGGGAGACTAACAAATGCAGAGTGAGCCCCAGTACTTTCTCTGGTTCAACTTTTGAACTCTTGAACTTTTTCAACCAGAAACCCTCTAAGGGCCAGAAGAGATCTGACTCACTGAGACAGTGTGGGACCATCAGCTCTAATGCTCATTGGTGTCACTGAGATAGGAAAGTGATCATCACAGTTAAGGAGCTGAAAGAAGACTTTGGCTTCTTTCACTGTTGATTGGAGGTTATGAGTGTGAGGGAGGTCAGACTGGAGAGAAAGGTAGGGGTTTCCTCAGACCCAGATGATGAATTTAGATTTTATTCCACTGTCAGGGATAAGATATTTAAGTGGGAGTGTGACTTGATCTAAATCATGTTTTAAAGATCTCTAAAGCCCCTGGGTGAAGAAAGGTTGGCAGGGGTTCTGGGAGTGGGAAGGAAAGGGTAGAAGCAGAGAGACCAGTTGGAAGGCTGTTGCAGTTGTTCAGGAAAGAGACGACGGTGGCTGGGCTTAGGGTGATGGTGGCAGAGGTGGTGGAGAGAGGTGGATGACTTTGAGACTCATTCTGGGAGTAGAAGCAACAGGTGCGGGTGAGGGTTGAGAAAAAGGAAGGAATCAAGGATGACTCACGTTTTGAGCTTGAACTTCTGGGCGGTCGGTGGTGCCACCACTGGGGAGGGGAGGATTAGTGGAGAAGAAGCTTGGGGGTAGAAATCAAGAGTTCCATCTAGGGCCATCCAAGTGGAGATGTCACCTAGCTATCCATGCAAGATTGGAGTTCAGAGAAAAGATGCAAATCTGGAGGTCACCCACATGAAGATGACAGTCATGCCCATGGGAAGTGCTAAGATCAAGACAGAGTGGAAAGGATGGGGGCTGAGGGTAGGGCAGGATGCAGCTCTAGGAACCCACTATTAGAGGCTGGATAGAGGAGGAGCCTGCGTGGGGGACCAAGCAGCGACCACTCAGGTAAGAGAAATGGGAGAGGAGTGCTACCGTGGGAGGCAAGCAAGGGGGGATCAAGGAGGGGTCAATTGTGTTGAGATGTTTAAAGGTTGGAGGCTGAGGACCGGGAGCATTTCTGGACTTGGCTCCGTAGCGGCTGGCTGTGGCCTTGATGTGAGTGGCTTCTGAGGCCTAATCAAGGCAGATTAGGGCTGGGTGAGAAGCAAATGGGAAGTGAGGATATGGAAAGGGGATGTATAGACAACATTCATGTCAGATCTGCTGTGATGAAGTATAAGGGGTCATCCAACAGAACAATTTTTTTGATACGGTGTTCTCTTTTTGTCTCACTCACAATTAAATGAAAGGAGTGATTTTAGAACGCGCTTGTACTCTGTTCAGCTATGTCCCAGTTACTGTTGCCACAAAGCTCAGCAGTACGAAACAATAATCATTTATTGTGCTCCCCATTTTGAGGGTCAGGAATTTGGAAGGGGATTGGCTGGGCGTGTCTAGCATGAGGCCTCTGGCTGCTGTCAGATGCTGGCTGGGGTTGTGGTCACCTGAAAGCTGCACTGGGAGGGTCAGGCCACTGGGCCGGAAGCTGAGCTGCCTGCCAAGTAGGGTGCCAACACATGGTCCCTCAGCACAGGGGTCTCACATAGCAGCTGGCTTCTCCTGAGCAAGGGTCCAAGAGGACCAGGGGGAAGTTGTATGTCTTTTTCTGACCTGGCACCAAAAGTCAGTCACATAGCGTTACTTTGGCTGTTCTCCCCAGTCAGAGCAGTGCCAGGCCAGCCCAGGTTCAATGGGGGAGTGGCCCCAGACCCACCTCTTATGGGAGGAATGTCATTGTGTTTCACAACCACCAGAAGCTGCTATTCTGTAAATTAACTTGTCTTCAATGATCCCAACAGCTCAATCCCTCAACTACCTAGCTGACTGATACCCAGAGAGGAGAGGAAAAGGGCTTGGACAAGGTGTATGCAGAGAGCTTTCTTGATAACAACAGCTATCACATTTCTGAGTGGCTCTTTATGGAAAACACTCCATAAGGCCCTTTTTGATCTTATGTGGTTTCCGCAGCATCCTTATGAAGAAGCTACTGTTATGTCTCCCATTTAACAGATGGAGAAAGTGGGGCACAGAGTACCCCCATCGCCGCAAGCCACAGCTAGCAGGTAGTGGTACCAGGAATCCATTCATGCCTTCTTGATACTAGAATCTGACCTCCCAGATACTGCTATACCTTCTCCCCAACTGGAGTTCAAGCACTTTTGTTTCAGTGGTCAACTCCCACCATGGAGCCTAGGAATAGCTCTCTTCTCATGTGGGTAGAGTCAGGATGGTGCGGTGGCCCCAGATGGGTCAGCCCTGAGGTCAGGGGAGCAAGAGGCCTGATCAGATTGTGGCTTGCTCCCAGGCCCTCCCTTTCTGGCTTTATGCGGTCATGCTTACAGGAGCAGTGGCCCTCTGGTCAATGTAGGAAGATATTAACAACTCTGTTATGACTTGAGCTTGGAGGAATTGGGCATTTGGTTGTTTACTGGGAAACTGAGATAACCATAAACTGAGGTGAATTTGTTCTTTTGATAAATTAGTTTTCAAATTTTAAAAGTTAAACTGGCATGCAGTAAAAATAATGCTATGGTACAAAAAGTTATAAGAGAAAAGTAAAAGCCACCATCTCCAAAGCCCCATTTCCACAGGCAGTCATTCTTCAACCCACCCACCTTGAACATGCTCTTTTCTGTGTTTTGCTGTCACAGACAATGTGTCCATGAAGAGTCTTGTGTGTATGTTTGTGCACATGGATGAGTGGATCTGGAGAAGGCCTGTGTTTTCCTGAAGGAGAGTGAGAATCGGGGTGGAGGGGGAAGTGCAAGAAGGGAAGATCGACTGACTCTGCGGTAGAATGATAGCAAAAATGGTCCGAATTCTCCACCCCTTGTCCCCAAAGCCTTTACAATGTGACCCTGCAGTTCCTCCCATCAAGGAGTCCCTTTCCCTATACCTTGAATCTGGGCTGGCCTGTGACTTGCCTTGGCCAACAGAATGTGTTTGAAGTGAGGCTGTGCGCTTCCGAGACTAGGTCTCCCAAGGCTTGTGTACTCCTTGCTCTCTTGGAAACCTGCCCAGCAGGCATCTGAGCAAGCCTGGGCCACCCTGCTGGGGGAATGGGAGACTGTGAGGAGCAGAGCACAGTCGTCTGGCCAAGGCCATGCTAGCCCAGCCCCAGGTGACCAACCAACTGACCACAGACACGGGAGTGAGCTCAGCCAAGGTCAGTGAGCAGCCAGCCGTCCCAGATGTGAGAGAGCACAGCTGAGATGAGCGGAACTGCCTAGATGACACACAGCTGACGGAGGGCAGACGCATCAGCGAGCCCGGCAAGAGTGAGTCCAGAAGACCTTCTAGTCAACCTACAGATGTGCGAGCGAAATAAATGCTTAGTGGTTTAAGCCACTGGTTTTGAGGCTGCTCATTATGCAGTGTTATTGTGACAATAAATAACTGATAAAGCCTCGTGTATGGAAGATGACACACAGTAAGGGTCTGAAGGTCAAGAGCTGCCATAGCATAGCCTGGTATATGGAAGGTTGTTTTTTAATCACTGGAGAATCTATGCTCCAGTGAAATGGTAACGGTTTGGAGAAAACTACTCCCACAGCCGTCTCAGCCTAGTAGTGACATGTTCTCCAAATGGCTCAAACTTATCAGGTTCCCTGGGTCTTTGGTTTCCTCATCTGTAAAAGGTGGCTGACTTGTGGCAAGAGCCTATTAAATTATATATGCTCTTAATTATGTTATTATTAATAAACCAGTGCTGCAATGAGATGATCTTTCTATTCTTTTCCATGAAGACCTGCCAGAACCCGAAGGTCCTTAACCTTTTTTTTCCCCTCATGCACCCCTTTGACAATCTGACAAAGCCTATAGCCTCCTTTTCAGAATGTTTTAAAATGAATAAAATAAAATAAATAGGATTATAAAGGAAACCAATTACACTGACGCATAATTCTCTAACTATTAAAACAAATTTGTGAACTAGTAACACACATGCCTCTTTATGAACACGTTAAATAAAATCTACCAGCAGGCCTAATGACAACCTTCATTTCACAATGGAAATCAGCATAAATGATATTTTGAGAGTCTGCAACAACTTTCGTGTAACTTGAAAATATCTGTCATTTCCACCAGTGACCGAGTCACAGGTCTTGCTAATACATACTAGTGTGACATGTAGTCTATATTCATAACTGAAGGAAGACCTAAATTTTAGTTAGATAATAGGGGAAAGATGTCATTTTCCAAGTTCATAGACCTTCTGAATTCTGTGTATGGACCAGCTTAGGAACCCATATTTAACCCAAACCCTTTGGTACCAAACTCATATTTCTTCCTCTAATTCTTAAATTGTGGACACATATGGGACTACTTTGGATTTGGGGAAGGGAATGTCTTTCCATTTACAAATGACGCCAGTTAACAACATATCCCTTGAATACAAATACAAGCCATAAAGAAGAAAATTATGGTTGTAAAAAGATTTTACCTGTAGAATAGTTTCATAACAGGTGATTCATTTAGAAATATCTTCCTCTCCAAGAATGAAATTTCCATCACTGCATCCTAGTGCTTGGATCAGTGGATTGAGGGATAGGTCCTGGTTCCAAGATTTGAGGGTCACTGGTAGAGTTAAATTAGAAGACATATCCATTAGCTGATTTTACCCCTTTCCTCAAGTTCTAACCAAAATGATGACACAGTAGTGATCATCAACGACTTTCTGGTCCATGGGTCACCTCCACCAGAATCACCTGGCAGACTTGTGAATGAACCAGACCTGATGAACCAGAGTTGATGTAGGGAGTGCCCATGACTCTGCATTTTAATATGCCACCAGGTAACCCAAATAAGAGGACTTTCTTCTAAGAAACTCTTTGCTACTTGCTTTGTATTTACTGACACTTAATAAATGAACAGTTTGACTCTGGAGCAAAATTGAGCCCTGGGTGAGTCTTGGGCTTTTCCTGATAGCTAAACACCTGAACCCTTGATCCTAAGGAGCCAGTGTGCCTGATCTGTGCCTCATGGGTCCCTATCCCTCTTCCACAGGGTTATCTTGGGGGTGTGAACGTGTGATCCTCTTGCTGAGAACACCCAACAGTCCTGTGGGGTCCTTGCTGGTGAAGAAGGGCTGTCTTTACAAAGACCTTTGTTTCTACACATGGACCCTGTGTGTTGTGCAAAGGCCACTTGGAGGGCTGACCTGCTGCCACGCCCAAGGGCCGTTGTGTGAATGCACATGGGGCCTTGAGGTCGGCCTCCGAGACAGGGGACAAATTGGATTACCTTCTCCGTGTCTGCAGTCACTGCCTTTGGTGTCTGTTCGGTAAACCTGCCATTTCCCCACTACTCCTTTCCTCCCACGAGAAAGGCGGCTTCTGCTAAGTTGGCCTGCGGTGTGGCACCCCTCCAGGCCTCCTCCGGAAAGGCCCTCCCTGCTGCTGGCCCTCTTTTCCAACTCCTTCTTCACTCTCCTATGCTTTCACCCTCCCCCCGCCCCCACCCGCTTTCCTTTCTAACGCCAGGGAGAAGACAACGCCTGACCCACTGACCTGGCAGACGGATGTGTGACCTCCCAGGAATGGTGTCCTTCTCTCCTTGGGGCTCAGTCAGAGGCCACCTTGGGAGTGGAAAGCTGGGAGGCCTCCCTGAAATCACCTCCCCTTTGAGGATTCTGTGGAGCCACAGGAACAAAGCCAAACCTGCTCTGGAAATGAGGCCTTCCTTGGGGAAGGGCACTCACGCATCTCAGCTTTGGCGAGGCCTGGCTCCCTTTGTTCATTTTTGAGCTAAGAAGACAACTCATTCCAGGCTGAAGATGGGGCTGCCAAGTCTGCGATAACCTCAGCACGAACCTGCCAGGAGGTGTGAGGAAACCACACCAGCCTCCATCCTCCCCCAGAGCTCGGGGGATGGGGGAGGGACCAGGAGACACACATCAAAGACCAGAGGTTGGCAATCACACTTCTGCTCGGCTTTACCATCTTTCTTTAGAAACCAGCAGGTGTGGAAAAAGTAAAAGGCTGACCTTTCTTTCAACCCTAACCCACTCTGAGCGGCTTTCATAATAACTCTGCTCTCCCCTGGGTTTTGATGGCTTCGGCTTCAATCTCTCTCCCCGAAAAAGTCCGTTTTCTCATCTCGGGCGACAGGTTTCACCATCTATTTGCTTTTCAGATGTGCGTGGGTGGCGGGCCCCACTCGCCAGATTTTTCCCACGCATCTTCAAACCGAAAGGGCTGACCCTGCAGACAGTGTCCTTCTGAGTCACCTGGGGAATCTCTACGTTCTCCAGCACCACGCGGCGACCGGGCGGAAGAGGCGGGGAACCGAGTGCCACGGCGCGTACGGGCGCCGAGATGGGCCAGAATGCCTGGAATCGGGTGGGGGCTGGGAAACCCTGGAGCGGAGGATTGGTTTGGTCACCTTGGACTACTCAGCGGTTCAGCAGGTGGGGTGAGGTGCACAGGGATTCTGCCACGAAGGATCCCAGCCCAGAGAGAGCAGCCTGCACATCCACGTGTCCCCGTCGGTCCTCCTTCCAGGCCCAGTCCACGTGGCCACCTAAGTCTCTGGAGGGAATGTCCTATTAACAAAGAAATCCTTCTGCTGTGCTGTTTTGGGCACTTGGATAAACCACTCTTCTGTTACTGGACAGTAAGAGGCTTGACTTGAGGGTATAGGGGGTTGTGAGGGGTCGGATCTAGTGACCAGCTCACCTCCATCCTCCCCAAACCTCCCCTGCAGGCTTGCCCTTTGTCCTTCTCTGACATGGGAGTTTTGGGAGTTTGTCTCCGGCCAAGTTGGCCAGTGGGATTGTTGATGGCTTACAGCTGACCAAGGCACCGAGTGTCCTCGCTGATTCAGAGGCTGGAGACCGCTCTCCTGTCTGGCACAGTGCTGGATGCTGTGAGGTGAGGTAGAGGAGGGAGATGAAGATGGAAGAAACACAGGTCCTGGCCCTGGCGGGAACAATCCGATAATGGAAAGTAACTTATTCCTGAGTAACTGATGAAAGAAGAGGCCACAGGAGAATCCGGGGGGCTGGGAGGGGCTCTGTGGGGCACAAGGCACTCAGGAGAGGTGAGTGCAGATGGACTGCCCAGCCTGAGCTCAATCTGCCCAGTGGAGTGACTGGGACATGCACCTCGGGACCTGTGTCCAGGCTCTCTGCTGATCCTCTGTACTGCCTCGTGCTGGCAGTTTTGCCCAGATTTGTATCCAGATTCACTAATTGTGGTTTTAGGTCACCGTGACCTCCTCCCCCACCCCATTATTCTGGTAAATCAGGTTGCTCTTTGCTCAGTGTGCTCTTTTGAGGACCAGGGGAAGGCTGGGGAATTTTGCTGAAAGCAAAAGCTCATCTGGCAGAGGGCAGTGGGTTGGTGCGTTGCGATGGCTCAGGCAGGTCTGAACACAGGCCTCAGAGCAGACTGTGGGTCCAGATATCAGGCCACGTGGCAACTGCTCAGGACAGCTGCTGGCTTGGGCCCTTTTGAAAAGTCATGGTACAAGACGTGTCCCAACAGGGCAGCTCGACCCCGTCTCTGCTGTGGGCAACTTCATCACTTGCCTTATGTCTCAACAGAATGAAAGATGACACTACTGTCAATGACATAGTGTTTATTTAAATCCTGAGGTTAAAAATAAAGACATTCCCAAATGGTGCAGCAGATGCTGTAAGGAGTATGTTTTGGGATACAAAAGTTCCTCACCCCTGCTGTGCAGGTGGACTGTTGACATTTGATGTGCTTCTGGGTAATTCTTTGGCAGATAAGAATGCGATGGGTTTCCAGACCTGCTATCCTGTAAGGCTGCAAGAACTGAGGATTAGTCAATTAAAGTGCAATTCCGATTTGGAAGCCATCCAACTGAGGCTTCACTGTTGCTCTGCAGCCACCAGGGGCAGGATCATCTCTGGATAACACTCGTCCTAAGGTTCTAAGGAAGCCTTTTTATCAGAGATGCCTCCCAAAATTTAAAGATGTACGTTACTATTTTGAAAAAGTGCTTAAGAGAGAAAAGGCATTAACTCAGTCTTTCCTGTTTCCTTGGAAGAAGCATAATGAAAAGAGAGAAACTTACCCAAGGTTCCACTGAAAAGTACCTTTTGGGTAAGCATTTTGTAAATGTGGATGGCTGACTCCAGTCTCTGGGCAACCCTTGGTTCTGAGCATCACAGATGGCGGCTCTGCTGATTCTCAAAACCTCTGAGTCAAGGATGGGATTCTCCCATGTAGAGTCACCAAGGTGGGCTTCTGAAATTTAAACTCCTATAAAACCATGTCAGTGGACATCTAACCAGTATCATAAAACAGACTCTGAGATTTCATCCCCAAATGGGGATTTCTTTTCATCTGAGTCTGTAATGGCTTCACCACAGAAGGTGAGTGACAACTGAAAATTTCCAGAAAAACCCATCCCCTTTATTTTTGAATTACATAGTGTGGCTTTTCACGTCTACTTTCTAAACCCTATGTGGTTCCCGCTTGAGAATTTCCTTGCCTGCTCTTGGTCCAGTAGACCTGGAGTAGGTGGGCTCCAGCCAGAAGTGCTCTGCAGAGGCCACACTTTCTCCCAAACGCCCTTCCTTGAGGTGTATGAGTGTGCCTGACAGAGGCTGTGTTCACAGGCGAGGGTGATCAGTGGCTTCTGAGACAGTGGTGAGCAAGGTGGCTGGTATCAATACTAAAGAGTGACAGTTATTCAGAGAGCTGGGCCATCAAGGGACTGCTGGGGTTTTGTTTTCGTTTTTAAATAGTGATCTGAGATCCCAAGGATGTTTCCTTCTTGTTGACTTCTAGTGTAATTCAGTCTACTGGCTGGGGCCACCACTTTCAATAGCTGTCTTTCATTGTCGTTTGCATTAAAAAAAAAATACTGCAACCCCAAAACCTCAGTAAAATTGGGAACCTGTTTAAAATAAGAAAGCTATTTATACAAGCCATACTTAAATATGGCTGCAAGCATATTTGCAGCCATAGATACTCTCTAGCTGCGTAGTGCACAGCAAACCTGAGCTCGCACAGCAAAGTAACAAAGGACATGAGTCCATTCAGCACAAAAAATAAATACGCTGCAGAAGCGGGGTGTGACCAGCGGTCAGGGGGCAGGTCTCTGAACACAGCAAAGGCCTTTTTGCACAACTGCAGCCACCTTTTGTTGTGGTGCCACTAGGGGCCCACGCTCTCCTGCAGGAGTGGCTCTGGGTTGGCTTCACAAGAGCCAAGTGATTTTTTAAGCTACAGTTGGGCTGAGTGACAGAGGTTCAGAATCAGCCTCAGATGGAATGTCCCAGGCCTTTCGCAGGAAACACATCAGCTACTCTCGAAACGCTGGTTCTAGCTGCAGGTGATGGTGGTGATACCAGCAGAAGGCCATCAGCTTGGCCAGAGTCTCCACGGTATCCTGGGAAAGCTAAGCACTCAAACCAAGATTCCAGACTGCTTTGGGTTCTTTTGTTAGTCTCTCTCATGTGGTGAACTAGCTACATCTGATTATCCTTTCCAAGAGGGTGGGTGGCTTTAAAGGCAGGATAATTTGCCCTGGAACCATCTTCAGGCTGTGTGGCATCCTGTGGGGACAAGCACAAGGCTAGGGAGTCTCTGGGGGCCTGGCTATTTCCGTTCTGCTGCTGAGCACTGTCAGGACCTTGCTCGAGGAGATTAGCCTAGAGACATGGCTTTCTGCCACAGGCGGCTACTCCCAGGAAAGAGAGCACAAGAGGTCCAGCTTTTCTCTGGGCTAATCTCTCTGGAAGGTTCTGTTCACCATGTCCCAAACCCCACTTAAAGTGACTGGGAGTGCCTAAGTCTCCTGTTTAAATCAAAGTTCTGAGTCCATCGCCAAAGTCATTTCCTCCTGCCCCTGCCCCACGAGTCCTCTCTGCTGGTGCATGGTGGGTGTGGGGTCTGAGCTGAACTTGGCCTGGGGTTCCTGACCCATTCTCCAGCTCTCAGAACTGGTCAGACCAGGCTTGTGAACGACGAGATGAAGCTTCGAGGTGGTGTGGCTTGGCTTAGTCACCAGGCTAGCTGGAGGGCTGGCTGGGCCCGGCACTCAGACCCACAGTCACCCTGCCCGGCGCCCTCTCCCTTGTCCCCAGCCAAGGTGGGCTGCTTTGTCAGATGCTCTACTCACTGTGGAAGTACCTGGGTCCTGACTGCCCGGTGAACAGGGCACAAAAAGGCCGTCAAAGATGAGCCCTCTGGTGGGAGAAGAGGGCCACAGAGAACAGGAAGCTTATCTCCTTCTCGTCCTGGAAAAGGACAGAGGATTCATTTGCCCCAGAGGGAGGCAGCTCCCAGGTGTCAGGTGCAGGCTGAGCAGCAGGAAGTGGGCAAACGGGGTGTGGGGAATCTGGTAGGTGGGGAGGAGGGACCAAGAGGTAAGCCAAGAGCAGATTCATGAATTATGCCTGTTTACACTTGAGTTACCAAAGACTTCTGTTAAGAAGCCCCAATTTTTAAAAGTGGTTCCTACCCTGATTTATGATCATTAGTAAACATATCTGCAGGTGAGGCAGAAGCTCTTATTGATATAAACAAAGACAGGCTGTCAGCTAAGGAGTGAGCCCTATAGGCTGATGCACAACCCTGTGTTTTGGTCATGGCGTTGACATTACCCAGCATCTGGGCTCTGGCCATCTGTAGACAGACAGCACTGCAGGCCCCCAGTAGGTGGGTTCTGTTCCCTGGATTAGCTTCAGTTCTGATTCTTAGGGTGATGTTTTGAGCTGTTGAGAGGCCTGGCTGAGTGAAGAAGGGCTTTGCTTGAGGACAGAATTGCCCAGACAGAAGGGCCAGGAGGCAAGTGCAGCTGGAGGCCCCTCTGAAATGGCTGAGTTCTGGAGCAGCCCTGGACTCACAGGGCAGGAACGGACAGGAGCATGATGGAGGAGGCTGGTTGGGATCTTGGGTGGGCCCCTGGGTGCCCCGACCTCCTTTTCCTGGGAGGACTCAAGGGCCTCACAGGGTCTGGCCAGGGCATCCCAGCTCATGGTCACCCATGATGCATGGCCCCAGGCTGGGCACAGAGGGGCCATGTCTCTCCCTGAGCAGAAGTTGGGATCCTCTCTGGCCTGGGAAACTCTCCACAGGAGGCCTGGAACCAACTGTGCCCCCAGGAGAGGCCAATGGTCTCCTGAGTGTTTAAAACTTTGGCATAGTGTCCCTCTGGGTGTGAGGACAATGGAGACGTTGCCTGAGCCCTTATAAGCCACAGGGCTAAGAGTGACGTGCATGGTGCTGAGTACAAGGAACAACCCAGCTCCAAGGAGCAGCCAAGGGCCCGTCTCTTAAAGTTGCACAGTGGATCTTGATAGCTTCAGAGCAGCTGTTTTTTGTTTTTTGTGTTTTGTAAGTGCTTTATGTGACAGGAGAGGAAGAGTAGTGTTTCCTGTGGGTAATGGGAAACTATTAAAATCCACGTGCTTGAGGCTACGGGAAATCACTTCCATCGTAGATCACAGGCCGGTCAACCGTTAAGTGATAAAATACTTTCTTGGAGACAAACCTGAGGAGACAGAAATGGAAAAGGAGGTGTTACCCTGAGGGCTAAAAGCCCGAGGGGCAGCAGCTGCAGTGACCTGGCTGGAGTGGGCGCTGGCTGGCACGGCGAGTCTTTGTGCAGAGACCTCTGCTCGGAGGCTGGGGCCTCTTGCAGAATGTGTGGACTCTTCCAGGCCCCCTCACCCCCACTTCCTGTCTGTCTAGCAGAGACATCTCCCTGCACAGTATCAGGGGTCTTGGGACACCGCCACAGACTTTCCTGGGGCTTGGGTGCAGAAAGGCCCATTTGGTCTCACACTGTGAAGCCCCACCCCTGCTTGCCTTGCTGCTCTGAAGCAGTCCCGGGGGTCTCTGGGGTCTAGGTGGTCTGGACTGCACTGGGGAAGTGAATGGAGCAGGCATGGAGGGGACATATACGGTGGAAGTGAGCCTGGATTTCATTCTGACTGGGCATCTAAATCCATTTTGCCGTCCATGCTTTGGAAATCTCGAGTAGGCCCCTGAGATGACCTCAGTGGATTAAGGCCAGAGTGTGTCACAGCACCACGGCCGCTTCTAACGATAACTGGGGGCCGGCCTGGGGCTGCCCTCTGCCCTCAACACGCCTCTACCGGCCTCTCCGTCAACACAGTGGGGCTCCGTGAGGTAGTAAAAATGCTGGCTGCCACTGCAGAGGAAACTGGGGTTCAACTAAAACCCACAGAGGGAAGAGCAGAGCCTGTGCCTGGCTTGCCTCCACCCAGTCTCCTAACAGTTGCCCCAGAGGGGCTGAGGCCCACGTCCAGTCCGAAAGCAGCTCTCTGGACACGCTGGGCCTGTGCCCGAGAGTCCTGCTAACTCAAGGTGTGTTCATGTTCATGGGGGGGTTGGGGGGAGGGGCGGGGGAGGGGCAGGAGTGGGGCAAGGTGGGAAGCCCATTCTTCTAACCTCTCCCTTGGTGGATGCCCATGGCCGCAAGCCCTGGGAGTTCAAGGCCTGGAGGTGGTGAGGGGGTGGCACTCTAGCTTTCCCCTAGAGTGTCCTATTAAGTAATTCCCAGCCTATTAAGTGGGCTGGGAAGGGCGCCCATGTGGAGGGATGTGGCCGCTAGCTCAAGGTTCCGCTCAGAGAGGATGTGGCTGGATGCTGACAAGACAGGTCTTATAACAGAGGCAAGCCCCAATTAAGGGCTTACGCTGAAGCAGAAGACATAAAAGGGACAGGTGCCCAGCAACCTGTCTCACGTCTCCATGACATAGGCCCCTGGCTCACAGCAGATGCTCAATCAATGGTGGTCCTCTGTCCTGCTTCCTTTCGTGGCCGCCCCTCCAGCCTTATCTCCCCTACATCCCCATCCTCCTGCCCCCCCAAGCCCTACACTCCTGGATCTGCATCTGGTGCTTTGAAACAGTGCTTCCCAAAGATGGTACCTGCTGCTCCACTCCCAGGACAGGAGGGCCCAGGGGCCTCACCTCACAGCTCTGGTCCTGATTATCTCAAACTTTAGCCTTCATTCCTTTCCTTCTCTCTCATCCATCCATCCACCTAATCCTTCCACTATATTTACTGAGCTCTTCTCTGGTCTGGGCAGTGGGAATCTGGACAGCAGAGAGGCAGAAGGGCGTCCCGGGTAAGAGCCTAGAGTCTGGAGCCTGGCCACCTGGGTTCAAATCCAGCTCTACCACCAGCTGTGTGACTTGGGATTGTCACTCTTCTATCTTTCTTGTCCTCAGTCCCTTAGTAGTAACACGAGGAGAAAGACAGTCCCTATTACGTGAGGCTGATGTGGGGCTGAAGTGAGTAAGTAAGAGCAGAGGGCGGAGAACACACCTGACATGTGGCGAGACTCTGTAAGTATTAGCCTGTGTGTTACACAGTCTATAACAGACACTGGAACACCAAAGCGTAGGTCTAAAATCAAAGCACTACTGATAATAAGCTACTGATAATTAAATAACTTCTTTTAAACATCCACCTCTGTTCTTGGGACCAGGTGCCAGGTGGATTCATCTGGATGCTGATGAATGAGGTGGCCCCTACCTGGAAAAGGTGTTGTCGAAGATGAGCATGTAGATGCCTGGTGTGCGGACCTTGAGCTGGCCCTGGATGTTCTCCTTGTGGGAATTGCATCGGGTTGTGGGAATGAGCACCTGGGAGACAAAGCAGATAGGAAAAGTGAAACAGAAGCTGAGAGGGCACCATGGATCCTCTGGGCAGACTCTTTATCTTGGGGAAGGAAACTGAGGCCCAGGGAAGCTGAGAGCCTGCCTCGTCTAAGGTCACAGCCGAGCAGGGTTGGGGCTGAGATCAGCCCCCAGGATTGGTGGGGTACCTCCCACATGCCCTGGGTTTGTCGATAACTTGAGATAGTGGGGAGGCTGTAGACATGAGTTTCATCCAGAATCATGAATTGGTCAGCATCCCAAAAGAATGGTCCTCCAGCCTCCTCTGACCATGGCCAGTGCCAGAACGCTCCACCGTCCAGAGGAACAGCCCCTTTCTGGCTTCAGGAAGGTGAGGCTTATTCTAGGTGAAATCCTGCCTGGCTCTTTCCTTTGCGCTGGTGCTGCTACCCTTGGGGGTCTCACAGGACAGGCCGAGCCCTCTTTCCACATCTCTCGAGCACTTTGTGAAGCTGCTGGGCCCACTTTCCTCCAGGCTGACCACCCCTGGCTCCACCCGGGGCTTCTCACTTGGCCCCGGTCGGTCCATATGCCTCAGAGCCCTTTCATCTTTCCAAGTCTCCTGCTTCCTCTCTATGTCCTCTGAGAATGAGAAATTAATCCCAGGAGACGTTTATTTTCTAAGGACATGTTCTAAGGGCCTCACTGTCAGAGGCCAAATCTGAGCAAATGGTGTGAGCTGGACAGGGCCAGGGCTGGGGTCTATGGATGGCCAACTTCTTTCCCATGGGCAGAGTCTTCAACCTGTTAGCCAGCTAAGATACTTTAAAACTGAAGATATGACAGGAATTAACACAAGAGCCAACCAAAATTAAACACATTTTTCTGAAGGGACAAGCACTTAGAGGGTCTTGTCTCATTAAACATCCATAAGCCTCCCATTTGGGACTACACATAAATAAATGGTCACGCAGACCACGTAACATCTTAGCAACGGGTTCCTAAGGTAGTGAGCTGCCTCACAATGTAAAAATTTTCATTCTCTACAAAATTAAATGTTGCTCCCTTTTTGGAAATTCAATTTTTGTTAAATTTAGTTTTAATTTTTTCCTATTAAACATTTTTCAACCTGTGCAAAATGACTGAATCCAAAATAGTTATAAAGATGTGATTACTTTTTCAACTCAAACTTGAATACAGCGACCTATTTCTTGAAACACTACATGGTGGCCACAAAGTTCCCAAAGTGAAGTAAGTTCCCACAAAAGGCTCTGCTGCCCTTAAGGATCTTGTGGTTTAATGGTGACAACAGATAAAAAAAAATTCAATTATGTTGGGTGAGACTGTCACGAGGGGTCTACCAGGGAGGGGTGCCTATCCCAGCCTCTGGGTGGGAGGGAGGAGAGGCAGAATCAGGGAAGACTTCCTGGAAGAGGCAACACTGAGCTTGGACAATTTAGCTAGTTATAGGGAGGTCTGGCAGCTCCAGGCAGCAGGGACAACATATTCAAAAGCATGGGAGAACGGCTAAGATTTACCCTCTCAAGTAACAACCAAAACCGACAAAATATACAAAACAGTTTTTAAGACACTGTACATCAGGCAATGATGGACAGTGATCTGTGAGAGAACAAGGTGAGCCCTGCAATTGCCCTAGTTTACTGCTTTGAGAGGAAAAGAGAACAACAAGCAGATGGAACAAATAAAAAACAGTAAGATGAGAGACTCAAACCTAACCTTATTGACAATCACATTAAATGTAAGTAGGCTAAACATCCCAATTGAAAGGCAGGAATTATCAGGTTGGATAAAAGCAAGCCCCAACCCCATCATGCCTACAAGAAATACAATTTAAATGTAAAGACACAAAGAAGTTAAAAGGATGTAAGAAGATACACCATGCTAACACCAGTCAAAAGAAAGAGGGATTGACTATATTAATATCAAAGTAGATTTTTACATCAAAGAATGTGGCCAGGGACAGTTTCATAATGATAAAGATGTCAATTTCATCAAGGGGGACAAAACAATCTTAAACATTTATGCCCCTAATGACAGAGCTTCAACACACATGAAGCAAAAAGTGGTAGAGTTACAAGGAGAAATAGAATAAATTCATAATTATAGTTGGATATTTTAATGTCCCTCAATAATTGATGGAATAAGTAGACAGGAACTCAGTAAGGAAATAGAAGAACACTATCAACTGACTTGATCTAACTGATATGTATAGAACACTCCACCCAACAACAGCAGAACACACATGCTTTTCAAGTGTACTTGAAACATTCACCAGGTAGGCCATATTCTAGGCCATTAAAAAAAAAAAACCCAAAACTTACATTTAAAAGGATTCAAACTATACAAAGTGCATTTTCTGACAATGGAATTAAGTAAGAAAAAAAAAAGCAGTTGTCTGGAAAATTCCAAAATATTTGGAAACTAAATAACATATGGGTCAGAGAGACGTCAAGAGGGAGATCCCAAAGGCATGGGAGAGAGAGACAGAGCACACAGTATGTTCCTGACACCACAGTACATTTGCTCTGGCTGGAAGCTGGTGGTGGTGAGGGAGTAGGACGGGCCCAAGACAAGCCCGGAGGGGACAAAGATGCATGAGGACCTACTATGCGTGGGCTCTGTGGCAGCTACTTCTTATCTCATCAAGTTCCATTAATGTTCTACAATATTCTAATTCCACTGGGGACTGAGAATCCCGGGAGGTTGGGTGGTTGGGTCTGTTCCCGTGATGCATAACCTAAAAATTCTGAGCCTGGCCTAAGATACTTCAGCAACCACATGTAGGAGGAAGTGCTGGGGAGAAAGGCTTGCTGTTTACACAGGGACGCCTGTGTGCCCCACACCTCAACCTTCCCACACACTACTTTGATTACAAAGCAAAACCCAAGAGCTTGTTAAGGCAGATCCTCTGAAGAGGACATGTGTAAGATAATACTCTTCATTTCTTTAAACAGTCTACTCTATGGACTTTTGGTTCATTCCAGCTGCTGTTTTTTCTACCATGGTCAAAATCTGTAAGACTGATTTTAAAATCAGTCAATCAAAACGTCTAGGGGAGATTAACGAAGGCTCTGGTGTCAAAGCCCATACAGCAGAGGTGACGGGAGATGACTGGGGTCTCATGTAACCCTGAGTGAGACAGGTCTCTGCTGTGTGAGCTCTGGGGGTGTCTCCCATCAGCCTCCAGTGCTTGGGTGCCCATGACCTGATTTATGTGATATGTCTGTAAAACAGTCCAAGTTGGTTTTACTGCTTTCTCGAGGGACTCTAGTGACCTGGCGGCCTGGTACAGAGCCAGGGTTCTATGTTAAATGGAAAAAGTCAGTCTGAAAAGGCCACATATTGCATGATTCCATTCACATGAAATGTCCAGAACATGGAATCTGTAAAGACAGAAGGTAGGTTGGTGGTTGCTGGGTGGAGGTTGGCGAGTGACTGCTAATGGGCACAGGGTTTCTTTTTGTTTTGGGGGATGATGAAAATGATCTAAAATCAGACAGTGGTGATGGTTACACAACTCTGTGAATAATACTGAAATAACAGTGAATTGCACATTTTAAATGGGTAAATTATATGGTGTGTAAATTATACCTCAATAAAGCTGTTTAAAAAATAAAGTCAAGGGTCCTTGCTCCCAGTAGCCCCAGGCAGGCCTCTGAGCTTCTCTGGCCAAAGAGAGAGGCAGGGCCTAGGTCTTCTTCCCTGATATGTCCCAGGCTGATTTGTCTCAGGGCAGCAGTCTGCACATGGGTAGCCTCAAGTCCTTGATTTACCGCTTCTTTCGTCACGTGCTTCCCAAAGTCACAGTCTCTAATCTCAGTGTCGAGGCATGGCCTTGATAGAGGAGGTCCCTCTGGAGAGAGGGTGGTCCCGGGTGGGAGTGTCTGACATGCCCCTAGAGGTGGGACTGGCCTTTCATGCTGTTCGCTCCACCTGTATGCTTTTCCTCTAACCCATGTCCCCCTGCCATCCCCTCCCCACAACTTCTCTTGGTTTGGCCCAGGAGTCTCCTGCCCTGATCACTGCTCCCCAGGTTAGGTGCCTGCCCCCCACCCTCAAGTGCCACCCCACCATGACAGTCACCACCTGGAATCACAGTTGTTTCTTTTCTTTTTTCTCCCACAGTTGTTTTTTTAATAAGGTCTCTCTCTGATCCCACCATGAGCTCCTCAAGGGCAGATCCCATGCTGTTCCTTCTCTCTTTATCCCCAATGGGCCCGCCCTACAGAGCCCAGTATACAGCAGTACAGTAAATGGTTGTGCACAGAGTGCAAGTACACAGCAGAGCTCCTCACGCCTGAACCTCCACAATCACGAAACCTGAGTGTTGCAATCTGCACTATGGCCCATTATTCCCAGTAAGGTCCAGTCTGGTCAGGGCATCATACGGGGAGTCCCCAGGATAGATGCTAAAGGTGTGAGCCTGGACGTAGGTTCTCCAGGTTGATGTCTGTACGGGACCTCAGGCAGACGTAACAGCCATCCCCACAGCTGGCTGGTGACAGTCGGGCCTGTGACGGCAGAGGAGCACCTGAACACCCTTCTCACCCACCCTGCAGATGGGCTCCTTCTGCCCCCTGGCGTCCACTGCGGGAAAGACAATGGTAACCATATCCTTCAGGCAGTAAGGGAGCCAGAGATGAGGATGGCTCCTGGGCGTCCCTGAGCTCCTGATTCCTGGGAGGAACCACACAGGTCTCCCAGGGCCATGAGGATTAGGCTGGTGAGTGACTGAGCAAGGAGAGAGGCGTGGAGACCAGATCTAGTCACCTCCCTCTCTCCCTCCCACAAATATCCACCAGTATCTAACGTGGGCAGACACAGCACGAGGCGCTCGGTGGGCGTTGGGAACAGGAGGTGAACAGCGAAGGTGCGGGTGCTGAGTACCGGGTGGTGCAGCCGGTTGCTAGTGCAGAGCTGAGAAGCACGCTGCTTAAGCTGCTGCCCAACCAACTGCCCAGAGGCCGCTCTGCACCCGAGTCTCCTCATCAGCAAAGTGGGACTAACACCTGCCTCATGGACTGAGACATGTGCCCAGGTGACAGCAGTGAGCCTGAATCCACTCTCTGACCACAAGCCCAGGACCTCCCAGGTGGACGTTCAGAACCGCTCAGGAAGGAAGGGCTCCAAGGCTACATGTGTGGTGTGGCTGTGAGCCTCCAAAAGGAAAAGAGGGGCAGAGCAGTTTTTAAATAAGCACGAGCATGAGACTCCAATAATCAAGGCCAACTCAGGGGGGCTAGAATTAAATTTAAGGAGTGAATCTGAAGAGGACAGAAATGACAAAGCAATCTCTATAATAGGCAGATACCACCAGGACAGGGATGGCAGGAGAGCAAACACAGATGGACACATGTCCTCCCCATGTGGATACCGAAGCTGAAGCGGGGACCTGTGTGCCCAGCATGCCCGAGCCTGGCCCTCCTGGGGCTCTGGGCCTTCCCCAGCCCTCACCGCGAGCCCCTTAGGACACCCAGAGGACCACAAGCGTGAGGGACTAGTGGATGTCGTCGCAGAGACTTCACCGAAGGCTCCTTTCACACAACTTCAAATTGCTCCTCTCTAGCTTCATTCTTAGAAAATGGAGATTTTGTATTAAAAGTCTAGGATCTACCCGGAGCTCCAATCCAGCCTGTGTGACTGTCCTCACTATTCCTTCCACTCACAGTGATTCAAACGGAACTCGCGTTTCCACCCAAACCAGCTCTCCCTCCATCATCCCCTGGCACCCTCCCTGCAGAGATTCAGGTGTGGAATTCAGACCCTCCCTCTTCCTCGGCCCACAGTGAATCAGCCCCCACGGAGGCCTGTTCATTGTCCTGTGCTCTGCATCCTACTCCATCCTTTCTACTCTTCTTCTCCTTGATCTAAACCAGTGGCTCTCAACCTTGATTGCCCACTGGGACCATCTAAGGATGCCTGGATCCCCCTTAGAGATTCTGGTTTAGTGGTCTGGGGTGTGGACTCAGAAGTATGTTTTAAAAAGCCTCCCAGGGGGCTTCCCTGGTGGCGCAGTGGTTGAGAATCTGCCTGCCAATGCAGGGGATGCAGGTTAGAGCCCTGGTCTGGGAAGATCCCACATGCCGCAGAGCAACTAGGCCCGTGAGCCACAAATACTGAGCCTGCGCGTCTGGAGCCTGTGCTCCCAACAAGAGAGGCCGCGACGGTGAGAGGCCCGCGCACCGCTATGAAGAGTGGCCTCCGCTCGCCGCAACTAGAGAAAGCCCTCACACAGAAACGAAGACCCAACACACCCAAAAAATAAATAAATAAATAAATAAATTTATAAAAAAAAAAAAAGCTTCCCAGGGCTTCCCTGGTGGTGCAGTGGTTAAGAATCCGCCTGCCAATGCAGGGGACATGGGTTCGAGCCCTGGTCCGGGAAGATCCCACATGCCACGGAGCAACTAAGCCTGTGAGCCACAACTACTGAGCCTGTGCTCTAGAGCCCGCGAGCCACAACTACTGAAGCCCACATGCCTAGAGCCCGTGCTCCACAACGAGAGAAGCCACTGCGATGAGAAGCCCGTGCACCACAATGAAGAGTAGGCCCCACTCGCCGCAACTAGAGAAAGCCTGCGCACAGCAATGAAGAACCAACGCAGCCAAAAATAAATAAATAAAATAAATAAATAAATACATTTATTTAAAAAAAAAGCTTCCCAGGTGTTTCTAATGTGTGGCCAAGGTTGAGAACTATGGTCCCGGCCACTGTCAATGTCCCATGTTTAGAATGTCTTAGGAGTTTATGAACTGGTATCTGCCACGAAGATTTCCAGCCCAACCACCCAAGTGACACAATGGCTATGAGTCTCTACTGACCTTTCTGAGGTGAGATGCTGAACACCCTAAGCTCATAACCAGAAGCAAAGATCTTGGTCCCCACCTCCCATGGTGACCCGTTCCTGCTCGGCATGGCTCTGTTAAAAAAATGATCCTTAAACTGAGTCACACATCTGTATTCCTTTCAGTTTCACCTACTGACCTATTCCAAGGTCAGTCTGAAGCTGACCCGGGAGTGGGCCTTCAGACATTAGGAGACAGCTCTCCTCCCCCAGGCTGGACAAGCCCGGGTGTGTTGCCTGCTCTGCATGATGCAGCCCAGGGGGTTTTCCCACTCTGGTCACTCTGTGCCCCTCTCAGAACATCCCAGGTAAGGTCTGCCCGGGGAATCCTGCTGGCAGGGAGATGGCCTCACCTTACATTGATCCAGCGGCGTGTCCTCCGCCTCCCGGTACACCACACTGAAGGAGATACTCTTGGGGTCGGAGGAGAAGACCCAGCTGATGGTGAGGCCTGCCTCGGCCACGGTGATGGGGATGAGGCTATAGGTACTGGACCTCACAAACAGCTCCCTGTTGCCCTCCCCGAAGCTGGCGATCTCTTCCACCGTGAGGGGTAATTTTATCCTAAAATAGGAATGCAGAGAGGGACTTGATCAAAGCGGGGAAAGCGTTTGAGTCCACTGGCCACGTTGTCTGTGACTCTGAGGTGACTGGAAACCCTGGAGGCTCTTGGGAGGACGAGCCCTGGGTCACCATGACTGACACGCTTAAACATGGGAGAATTCTTGATGTGCAGCTCACGCCATCAGATGTTTCCTGAGCACTTACTAGGTGCCTGGCATAGCTCTAGGCACTGGGGACACAGAAGTAAAAAATATAGATGATAACCCTTGCCCGCGAGGAGCCGGTGTGGTCCCCGCAAGCTGGCTGGAACTGAGGACAGCCTGGGCCACTCCGTGCCCCTCAAGGACAGGAAGTGCATGCCGAGGCCTCAGCTTTCTGCAGCTCTCCTGCAGCTGCCCTGCTGCTCAGCTGTCCACTCTTTCTCTCCCCTTACTCCTTCCAGTTCCTCACCTCCCGCTTTTACCTAATTAGCACCAGAAGTAAGCACACGCATCGTTTGAAACCTCCTGCCCTTTCGGTCAGTCGTCCCTCTTTTCAGCGGAAATCCGGGGCCTGCCAAAAAATTCCAAGCAGGCACCCTGACTTTTCATAAATGCAAACACCCCAGACTCTTTAATGCAGGGTAGTCTGAGGGCCCTGGGGAGACAGGCTTCTTGGAGCTGTGTCCCTATTCTACCTCTCATTAGCTGGATTAAGAGCCAGTTCCAAAAGTTTAAAGGGTTTAGGGACAGTGAGTTTCTCTGCAGGACCCAAAGAACCCGGTGCTGGTACCTGCCTCGCTTCTCATCTGCCGCAGGGCTCACCCTCACGTCAGCCTCAGGTTCCTCACCTGCAGACAGGGACAACCACGCCTGCCTCTGGCGGGTGTGACAATTACGTTAGAAGATGAACCTGTGCTGAAGGGCAAAGTCTCCCTGATTAAGTGGTGCCTCCTCCTGCCCAGCAAATCCGGAGGCAGCAGGTGAGCGAGGGCCACGAGGGCAGGGCCTCCAGTGCGGGGTTGCAGCTCAGGAGTGTGCGGCCCTGGACGGTCCCATCTCCTCTCCTCAACTGTACAAGGGCTAACTCTGCTCGCCAGCTTCGGGTGTTGTCACAAGGGCTATGTGAGGAAGCATGATGCTCCCGTCTACACACAAGGAAGCTAAGATTCAAAAAGACTAAGCAACTCTATCCAGGTCCATACAGGTCTGATCCAAAGCCATTGCCTTTCTACTACACCAAACTGCCTTTCATGGACAAAAATATTACTGTCCCCTTTAACACAGGGGTGGAAACCAAAACTCAGAGAGGGTAGGTAACTTGCCCAAGACTGCACAGCAAATAAGTGGTGGTGCTAAGAATTCTGTTGGCTCCAAAGGCGTAGAGGTGGATGGGAATACTCCCCAAGCTTTGCAAATGAGAAGACTAATCAATGATTAGAAAACCAAAATGCTCTAAGGAACAGCTCTGATATAGGTCATTCACCTGTGTAAAAATTTAATTCCATGGACCATTTTCCCATGTGTTAATTTAAGCTTTATTGCTAATTATAGTAAAAAAAGGTCTTGTCCAATATTTACAATTTTCAAGAATGTGCAAGTAGGCAGAAGGGTCCATTTTGGAAAAGAGGTCTCTCACAACATGGAAATCTTGCTGCATTACTTACTCTGACAGGGTGCCCCACTGATGCTGGGTCATTTCATAATTTTACATTCCAGAATTCTCCCCTTGCACCGAGTTACTTTGATTGTGTCTTTAATCTTTTTTACCTTTCTAGACCTCATCTGTTCAGTGAGAAGACAATACTCAGTCTCGCCAAAGGAGATGCTAATAAAAAGAAATCAAGGGTTTGCCATCTCTGCTCAAATACAATCTTAAATAAAAGAAGTCTGTTGTCCATAAGACTCACATCATAAATGTAAATTCAACTGGTCTCCCTACTTCTGTCCCTTCATAGTCATTCTCCATATGGCAACTAGAGTGACCCCTTTTATAATGTAAATTATATTAAGTCACACATCTGTTCCAAATCTAATTTTAAAGCTCCCATTCCCCTCAGATTAAAAGCCAATGTCCTTACAATGGCCAAGAAGGCCTGATGTGATGTGGGCCCTGTTCCCTCTCTGACCCAGTCTCCTTCCCTCTTTCTGCTTCAGTCACACTGACCCTATCCCTATTCCTTAAACATATCAGACACCATCCTGCCCCAGGGCCTTTGCACTGACTGTTCCTTCTGCCTGAATGCTGTTCTCTCACATATCTGCATGAAAACTCCTTCAAGTCTTACCTTCTTAGCGTTTTCTATTTAAAATTGCAACCCCACAAATGTATGGACACCAAGGGGGAAAAGCGGGCGTGGGGTGGTGGTGATGGCAGTGGTGGTGGGATGAACTGGGAGATTGGGATTGACATATATACACTAATACGTATAAAATAGGTAACTAATTTAAAAAATTAAGAAAAAATAAAAATAAAATTGCAACCCTTCCCCCCTCATCCTACTCTTTGTTTCTTTTCCAAAGCAAGCACCACCTTGTAACATACTATATAATTTACTTATTTACTGATGTTTACTGTCTGTCACCCCTGCTGGAATGTAAAGTGAACATGAGGGCAGTAATCTTTGCTTGCTTTGTTCACTGATGTGCTCTAAGGACCTAGAACAGTATCTAGCACATAGTAGGTGCTGGATAAATATCTGTGAATGAGTGACTGAATGTACTCAATGACCATAATGCAATCATGCAGCCATTGGTCACAACACTGGAGAAAAAGAATGATATGGGGAAATACTCATACAAGATTAAGTTTAAAAAGACTGTGAAATAAGATGTAGGATATTTGTTTATGTTGAAAAATTAGGTATATTAGTATAAACAAGACTGGAAGGCTATATGCAAAGTGGTTTGCTTATCTCTGTTTCCTGATTTTCTACAAGGAAAATTTTCTTACAATAAGAAAATAAAGTTATTTTCAAAAAGGAAGAACACAGAACATAGGGGTGAGGGAAGGATGAGTATAAAAGGACAGGGGAGCTTTTTGGGGTGATGGAACTGTTCTATATCTTCACTCCGGTCAATTTTCTTTTCTGGACCTAGGTTTCCTCTTTGGCAGACTTGGGAGTGGAGCTGGTTGGGTGCTGAGGCCTGAGACTGTAAAGCCACTGGCAGAGCTCGATGTGGGGGCTGGCAGATGCCTGGTGATTACACTGTATTACTTGTCAAAATCCAAGCACTGTACACTATAAATGGGGACCTTAACTGTATATAAATTTTACAAAAGAAAGAAAGGAAGGAAGGAACGAAGGAAGGAAGAAAGAAAGAAAGAAAGAAAGGAAGAAAGAAAGAGAAAGAAAGAAAAAGAAAAAGAAGCACAAACTTGAAAACCACCATGGGTGCCAAGTCTGAGCCTCTGGGGTGCTTTCCAGCTGGGACACCGGAAGGCCAGGCCTCCTCTGGTGTTCCTCCTCCCCAAAAGTGACACCCTGGGAAGTCCAGCTTGGGGGCCATCACTTACATCAGTTCTCCCGACTTCAGCAAGCAGATTTCAGCATCCTGCCCCACGGGCATGTCTTCAGTGTCCTCAGGGGTTAGCGAGTTTGACGTGGTGTCCCTGAAATGTCACAAACGAGAACACAGCCAATTAGCTATCAGCACACAGGGTCCCGCATCCTGAAGCCCGTAGTCTTGGAGTCTGGTAGCCAACCTCAGAACGCACGGGGAACCCTTCAATCATGGAGGCCAGGACACAGGCCCCGCAGACTCTGAGGGTGGAGAGCCATGGGGGCCAGGCCCAGGCAGGCAGGATGGGGAGGGAAGACAACAGGGCTGCAGTGACTTCCCCAATGTCTTCCCAGTGGGCGTGGGATGGGTGACCACAGCACAAATGGACCACCCTCCTGTCCCACGCCAGCAGAGCTACAGCCACGGGGTAAGTTTCCAGCACCACTGATGCTGCCTTTTCAGCGCCAGTCCCTGACTAGACGAGCCTGCTCTGGCCCATCTCTGGGGAACAAGGACAGGCACCCAGAGGTGATGAGGCAGGAAGCGGCATGGCCTGAGGAGGTTGTGGGACAGAGACTCATACAAAGAGGGCAGATCCACGCCACAGCTCCTCTTCCCTCACAACCCACTGTCTGCTGTGCGGAGAACCAGCTGTAGGAGCTGCCTGGCAGTACAGAGGTGCCATGGTTCCCAAAGTGTGCTCTGTGGAACACCACTGCCAGGGAGGGGAACCCTGCACTCTTTCTTAGAAACTCATGGCATTCTTAAACAGTAAATTCAAGGCTCTGAGATGTCCGGCAGTAAAGACATCTATTAATTTTCTTTTCATATTTATTTTCCTTATTTTTTTGGCTGCGTCAGGTCTTAGTTGTGGCACACGGGATCTTTGTTAAGGCATGCAGGATCTTTGTTGAGGCATGCAGGATCTTTGTTGAGGCATGCGGGAGCTTTGTTGAGGCATGCGGGATCTTTGTTGAGGCACGCGGGATCTTTTGTTAACGGTGTGCGGGCTCTTCGATAGTTGCAGCGTTCAGGGCTTCTCTCTAGTTGTGGCGTGAGGGTTTTCTCGCTCTAGTTGTGGCACGCAGGCTCCAGGGCGCGTGGGCTCTGTAGTTGTGGCGCACGGGCTCTCTAGTTGAGGCACGCGAGCTCAGTAGTTGTGGCACGCGGGATTAGTTGCGCCACGGCATGTGGGATCTTAGTTCGCTGACCAGGGATCGAACTCGAGTCCCCTGCATTGGAAGGCGGATTCTTTACCACTGGACCACCAGGGAAGTCCCAAGACATCTATTAAATGTTAACTCTAGCGTTCCCATGGAACATTTTTAACCCCTGCTGAGTTGCTGATCCTCGGAGCAGTGCCCACACTTCACTGATGGGGACACAGAGGCCCAGGCGGGTCTTGAGAGGCAGGGCCAGAATCAGACACCCTGACTCCAGCTCAGTGTTCATCTTGCTGGGTCCCAAGCCCAGTGCGGCCAATCGCTTATATGAGCTCAGGGATCTCAAACCCAACCAGCTCCAGTGCCCAATGCTGCCTGAGAAGAACCTAGGTCCAGGAAAGGGAAATGATTTGCTGATTTGCCCTGTGGGAAGGGGTTAATGAGGAAGATCTCCTGAGCAGCATGGCTTTTTCCCAAAATGCTGTGATAATTCCCTTCTCAACTGTCCTGGCAGGCTCTCCCCAGATGTTTCTGGGGTGAGGTCAGTAGGCCCCCAAATGCCCTCACCCAGTTCTGCTCCCCCATCCCACCCCCTACAGACACCACTGGGCTCTCACCAGCCTGGCCCCCAGGCACATTCACTCAACCTCTGAGGCCCTGTGTGAACTTGTATAAACTCAGACCTGCCCTACCCTCACCTTGCCTACTGTTGAGCGGGTCCTGAGGTGGCGGCCCAGCACTGCACAGGACACGTGAGGTGGGCATGGGCCCTACCCCACAGACGCGCTCCATCTGAGGCAGGGACAGACAGCTGCGGCCTGCCTGGAAGGAGGCCTCAGCACATACAGTGGCACACGCAAGGTCAGCGGCTGACAGCAAGCGTCCAGACCATGCACTCAGATGGCCCTCCTCACCTACCCTCATACCCACCTGGGCACCAAGTTCACGGCTGCCCCTAGAGTGGACCTACAACTTATGCTGGAAAACTGGTGTGCTTCTCTGAGAGCGCTATCTGGGCTGCGGCCAGGTGTGATGCCTGGGGAGGGGCTCTGCAGCTTTCCCAGGGAGTTAACAGACCCTGAATCCCAGAGCTCAGGTGAGCCTGGGACCTCACATCATCTCTGGAACATGAGAAATACAAGAGAGCACAGTGGGTAGCCAGACCCTAATGCTCACAGAGCTTCTGCCTGGAGGTGGCGGCCATCGCCTCTGCTCAGAAATGGTTCTCACCACACTGCTCCTCACATTTCACTGCCTGGTGGGTCCCGTGGCCAAACACGCCACAGCAGGGGCATGAGGCTCATCCTTCCACAGGGAGAGGCACTAACAATGGGCAGAGACGCACAACCCGCCCATGGGGAGGGGCAGCAGATACCATCCCCCAAAGTCTACGTCCTGTGTCTGAGGCCTGAGCCTCCTCACTCAGTCAGTAGGACCCTGGGAAGGTCCCTGGAGCACCCAGGTGTTCTTCATGCGGATGTGAAGAGGGGTGGTTCAGAGTTGGCAAAATCCAGTGAGTCTCGCCTAAGCCTGTCCTGGCTGTCACTCAACCCTGGGGGCAAGAATATCTGTGCAACATGCAGTGTACCTGCAGCAACCACGATGCACCAAGAGTTTGGGGTCAGTGACTGGTGGCGTCACCCCAGGGGCTGTGACAGACGCGGCACCTGCAGCTCGCTCCCACCCCCCATGCTCCTGCACCCCATACTCCTCCCCGCCACCCACGTGTCACAGCCCTGGTCACGCTGGGCTTTGCCTATCTGCCTTTGGGTCTTATCTTCCCCTGGTCCACAAGCTCTTTGCAAGCAGGGGCTGTGGCTGGGCTTTCCCCGTCCCAAAGGACAGGTCACTGCCGTGTGCCGGAACCAAAGAATGTCTGTGCTACTTGCTAAAAAACATACATGGGGGCGTAAATCGTTAGCGTGTAAATTCAGGATAAAAGGGTAGAGGTAATGCTGATGAAATCAAGAAAGGAATCAGCAACAGATCATGAAGGAGGAAGACCCCGAGTCACACATGGAGTGGCAGACGCTGGGTTATCAAAGCCACACCTGGGGACAAACTGCAGCACCTCCACCTCGAACAGGATTTTCTCAGACACAAAGCAGACTGTTCGCTGCCAACTTACAAAGCCTCTCTGTCTGAAGGACAGCACTGCACAGGGCGAGGCCTCCGGCCTCTCTGGAAATCTCTGAGCTTGAGACTTGGCTTCATTCAGACAGCTGGACATCACGCCTGCTTGCTCCGCCATATGGCCCCGCTTCCCGGCCTCGCTCCTGTCTACTGCTGGAGTGCTGAGGCCGCTGGCTGTGACAAGCTGCTCAGGGTGCTGCTGCGAGGGGGTGGAGGTGGCGGCTGGCACGGGGGCCTCCAGGGCTGCCTAGATAATCAGATGCCCGCTAGCGCTCAGGTGTCAGGCCGGGGCTGTCTGTGCACAGTCTACATCAGCCCACGGCAGGTGGGAGAGCCCGTCCTCACAAACACCTCGCCCTCAGCGCTGAGGCCTAAGCAGTGGGCTCCCTCTGGCTGGAGCTCACTGTGGTTCCAGAGGGCAGGGGAGGTGGTATGGCTCAGGGGAGGGGGATATCACTCGAAGGTGGTCCCAGTCTTGGCTTTATGACTGTGACTCTGGGTGAGCCCTTTCCTCCTCTGAGACCTCAGATTTCTCCTTTCTAAATGGGAGGAGATGGAACTGGATGGACTCCAGGTTCTGCTGGCTTAAAAAGGCTGTAAGTTTCAAAGGACTTGGAGAAGGCGTTTTACTGGCTGGGAAAGAGGTGGGCTCGCTCTGGTCGGCAGCTCCTGACCTCAGCCTTCCCCACTCTTTCCGGGGAAGGTGCAGCAAGAACATGTCCTAAAGTGCCTGCTGCCACCAAGGGCAAGCCTTGTCACTCCTTTTTCTCCCCAGCCCAGCCCACCTCTGACCTCCTTCCTGTCCAACACCTCTTTCTTGTTCATCTTCCAATCGCTGGCTTCCAGATTCCCCCACCCCCATCAAAGAATGTCAGTGCGAGAAGAAGCTCAAAGGACCATCCAGTCCAACTCCACTTGACGGCTAATGAGGCAGGGGCCAGGGGACAGGAGACAGGCCCAAGGCCACTCAGGCCTGCCTCGTTTCATTTGCTCTCATCCTTGTGCAAAGTGCAAGTACCATAAATGAGAAAGATAAATAACATATGATGAAATGCACTCTGAAAACTGTGGTTGGTTCTCTCAATATACCCGCATTAAGAATAAAAGATGTCGGGAATTCCCTGGTGGTCCAGTGGTTGGGACTCTGCATTCCCACTGCAAGGGGCACGGGTTCAATCCCTGGTTGGGGAACTAAGATCCCACAAGTTGTGGGGTGCAGCCAAAAAAACCCCAAGATGTCCTAATCTTTTATTCCCTCTCCTCTTCCACCTCCCCACCTCTCTGACCATCACAACACAGACAACCCTATTACCAGAGTACGTCCTGCAACCCTTGCTAGTCCTGGCTGAGGCCCTGCATGGGGGAGCTCTGTTAGGTGGGAAAGGGAGATGGGTGGAGGTGGGAGTGTGCATGGGTGGGTGATGCAGTCTCAAAGGCAATGATTAGGGACACAGAGTCTCCTTTCAATGGCTTTTCAAACTGTGAGTCATGACCCATTCCGTCAGTTGTGAATCAATTTAGTAAGTTATGACGAATATTAAAAGAAATAGGATAGAGAGGGCAGACAGCAGAGGCAAGAAGAACTACAATCTTCCAGCCTGTGGAACAAAAACCACATTCACAGAAAGATAGACAAGATGAAAAGGCAGAGGGCAATGTATCACATGAAGGAACAAGATAAAACCCCAGAAAAACAACTAAATGAAGTGGAGATAGGCAACCTTCCAGAAAAAGAATTCAGAATAATGATAGTGAAGATGATCCAGGACCTCGGAAAAACAATGGAGGCAAAGATGGAGAAGATGCAAGAAATGTTTAACAAAGACCTAGAAGAATTAAAGAACAAACAAACAGAGAGGAACAATACAATAACAGAAATGAAAAATACACTAGAAGGAATCAATAGCAGAATAACTGAGGCAGAAGAATGGATAAGTGACCTGGAAGACAGAATGGTGGAATTCACTGCTGCAGAACAGAATAAAGAAAAAAGAATGAAAAGAAATGAAGACAGCCTATGAGACCTCTGGGACAACATTAAACGCAACAACATTCGCATTATAGGGGTCCCAGAAGGAGAAGAGACAGAGAAAGGACCCAAGAAAATATTTGAAGAGATTATAGTTGAAAACTTCCCTAACATGGGAAAGGAAATAGCCACCCAAGTCCAGGAAGCGCAGCGAGTCCCATACAGGATAAACCCAAGGAGAAACACGCCGAGACACATAGTAATCAAATTGGCAAAAATTAAAGACAAAGAAAAATTATTGAAGGCAGCAAGGGAAAAACGACAAATAACATACAAGGGAACTCCCATAAGGTTAACAGCTGATTTCTCAGCAGAAACTCTACAACCCAGAAGGGAGTGGCATGATATACTTAAAGTGATGAAAGGGAAGAACCTACAACCAAGATTACTCTATCCGGCAAGGATCTCATTCAGATTCAATGGAGAAATCAAAAGCTTTACAGACAAGCAAAAGCTAAGAGAATTCAGCACCACCAAACCAGCTCTACAACAAATGCTAAAGGAACTTCTCTAAGTGGGAAACACAAGAGAAGAAAAGGACCTACAAAAACAAACCCAAAACAATTAAGAAAAGGTCATAGGAACATACGTATCGATAATTACCTTAAACGTAAATGGATTAAATGCTCCAACCAAAAAGACAAAGGCTTGCTGAATGGATACAAAAACAAGACCCATATATATGCTGTCTACAAGAGACCCACTTCAGACCTAGGGACACATACAGACTGAAAGTGAGGGGATGGAAAAAGATATTCCATGCAAATGGAAATCAAAAGAAAGCTGGAGTAGCAATACTCATATCAGATAAAATAGACTTTCAAATAAAGAATGTTACAAGAGACAAGGAAGGACACTACGTAATGATCAAGGGATCAATCCAAGAAGAAGATATAACAATTATAAATATATATGCACCCGACATAGGAGCACCTCAATACATAAGGCAAATGCTAAAAACCATGAAAGGAGAAATCGACAGTAACACAATAATAGTAGGGGACTTTAACACCCTACTTACACCAATGTAAGTCTGTCATCCAGACAGAAAATAAATAAGGAAACAGAAGCTTTAAATGACACAACAGACCAGATAGATTTAATTGATATTTATAGGACATTCCATCCCAAAACAGCAGATTACACTTTCTTCTCAAGTGCGCACAGAACATTCTCCAGGATAGATCACATGTTGGGTCACAGATCAAGCCTCAGTAAATTTAAGAAAATTTAAATCATATCAAGCATCTTTTCTGACCACAATGCTATGAGATTAGAAATGAATTACAGGGAAAAAAACGTAAAAAACACAAACACATGGAGGCTAAACAATACGTTACTAAATAACCAAGAGATCACTGAAGAAATCAAAGAGGAAATCAAAAAATACCTAGAGACAAATGACAATGAAAACACGATGATCCAAAACCTACGGGATGCAGCAAAAGCAGTTCTAAGAGGGAAGTTTATAGCAATACAAGCCTACCTAAAGAAACAAGAAAAATCTCAAACAAACAATCTAACCTTGCACCTAAAGGAACTAGAGAAAGAAGAACAAACAAAACCCAAAGTTAGCAGAAGGAAAGAAATCATAAAGATCAGAGCAGAAATAAATGAAATAGAAACAAAGAAAACAATAGCAAATATCAATAAAACTAACAGCTGGTTCTTTGAGAAGATAAACAAAATTGATAAACCATTAGCCAGACTCATCAAGAAAAAGAGGGAGAGGACTCAAATCAATAAAATTAGAAATGAAAAAGGAGAAGTTACAACAGACACTGCAGAAATACAAAGCATCCTAAGAGATTACTACAAGCAACTCTATGTCAATAAAATGGACAACCTGGAAGAAATGGACAAATTCTTGGAAAAGTATAACCTTCCAAGACTGAACCAGGAAGAAATAGAAAATATGAACAGACCAATCACAAGTAATGAAATTGAAACTGTGATTAAAAATCTTCCAACAAACAAAAGTCCAGGAAAAGATGGCTTCACAGGTGAATTCTATCAAACATTTAGAGAAGAGTTAACACCCATCCTTCTCAAACTCTTCCAAAAAATTGCAGAGGAAGGAACACTCTCAAATTCATTCTATGAGGCCACCATCACCCTGATACCAAAACCAGACAAAGATACTACAAAAAAAGAAAATTACAGACCAATATCGCTGATGAGTATAGATGCAAAAATCCTCAACAAAATACTAGCAAACAGAATCCAACCACACATTAAAAGGATCATACACCACGATCAAGTAGGATTTATCCCAGGGATGCAAGGATTCTTCAATATATGCAAATCAATCAATGTGATACACCATATTAACAAATTGAAGAATAAAAACCATATGATCATCTCAATAGATGCAGAAAAAGCTTTTGACAAAATTCAACACCCATTTATGATAAAAACTCTCCAGAAAGTGGGCACAGAGGGAACCTACCTCAACATAATAAAGGCCATATATGACAAACCCATAGCAAACATCATTCTCAATGGTGAAAAACTGAAAGCATTTCCTCTAAGATCTGGAACGAGACAAGGATATCCACTCTCACCACTATTATTCAACATAGTTTTGGAAGTCCTAGCCACGGCAATCAGAGAAGAAAAAGAAATAAAAGGAATATAAATTGGAAAAGAAGAAGTAAAACTGTCACTGTCTGCAGATGACATGATACTATACACAGAGAATCCTAAAAATGTCACCAGAAAACTACTAGAGCTAATCAATGAATTTGGTAAAGTTGCAGGATATAATATTAATGCATAGAAATCTCTTGCATTCTTATACACTAATGATGAAAAATCTGAAAGAGAAATTAAGGAAACACTCCCATTTACCACTGCAACAAAAAGAATAAAATACCTAGGAATAAACCTACCTAGGGAGACAAAAGACCTGTATGCAGAAAACTATAAGACACCGATGAAAGAAATTAAAGATGATACCAACAGATGGAGAGATATACCATGTTCTTGGATTGGAAGAATCAATATTGTGAGAATGACTATACTACCCAAAGCAATCTACAGATTCAATGCAATCCCTATCAAATTACCAATGGCATTTTTTACAGAACTAGAACAAAATGTCTTAAGATTTGTATGGAGACACAAAAGACCCCGAATAGCCAAAGCAGTCTTGAGGGAAAAAAACGGAGCTGGAGGAATCAGACTCCCTGACTTCAGACTATACTACAAAGCTACAGTAATCAAGACAATATGGTACTGGCACAAAAACAGAAATATAGATCAATGGAACATGATAGAAAGCCCAGAGATAAACCCACGAACCTATGGTCAACTAATCTATGACAAAGGAGGCAAGGACATACAATGGAGAAAAGACAGTCTCTTCAATAAGTGGTGCTGGGAAAACTGGCAGCTACATGTAAAAGAATGAAATTAGAACACTCCCTAACACCATACACAAAAATAAACTCAAAATGGATTAGAGACCTAAATGTAAGACTGGACACTATAAAACTCTTAGAGGAAAACATAGGAAGAACACTCTTTGACATAAATCACAGCAAGATCTTTTTTTATCCACCTTCTAGAGTAATGGAAATAAAAACAAAAATAAACAAATGGGACCTATGAAACTTCAAAGCTTTTGCACAGCAAAGGAAACCACAAACAAGACGAGAAGACAACCCTCAGAATGGGAGAAAATATTTGCAAACGAATCAACGGACAAAGGATTAATCTCCAAAATATATAAACAGCTCATGCAGCTCAATATTAAAGAAACAAACAACCCAGTCCAAAAATGGGCAGAAGACCTAAATAGACATTTCTCCAAAGAAGACATACAGATGGCCAAGAAGCACATGAAAAGCTGTTCAATATCACTAATTATTAGAGAAATGCAAATCAAAACTACAATGAGATATCACCTCACACCAGTTAGAATGGGCATCATCAGAAAATCTACAAACAACAAATGCTGGAGAGGGTGTGGAGAAAAGGGAACCCTCTTGCACTGTTGGTGGGAATGTAAATGGATACAACCACTATGGAGAACAGTATGGAGGTTCCTTGAAAAACTAAAAATAGAATTACCATATGACCCTGCAATCCCCCTACTGGGCATATACCCAGAGAAAACCATAATTCAACAAGACACATGCACCCCAATGTTCACTGCAGCACTATTTACAATAGCCAGGTCATGGAAGCAACCTGAATGCCCATCGACAGATGAATGGATAAAGAAGTTGTGGTACATACATACGATGGAATATTACTCAGCCATAAAAAGGAACGAAATTGGGTCATTTGTTGAGATGTGAATGGATCTGGTCCATGTGGATGGACTGTCATACAGAGTGAAGTAAGTCAGAAAGAGAAAAACAAATATCGTATATTAACGCATGTATGTGGAACCTAGAAAAATGGTACAGATGAACTGGTTTGCAAGGCAGAAGTTGAGACACAGATGTAGAGAACAAACGTATGGACACCAAGGGGGGAAAGCCGCGGGGGGGGTGGGGATGGTGGTGTGATGAATTGGGCGATTGGGATTGACATGTATAAACTGATGTGTATAAAATTGATGACTAATAAAAACCTGCTGTATAAAAAAATAAATAAAATAAAATTAAAAAATTAAAAAAAACAAAAAACAAAAATCTAATACTAAACTTTCTTTGGGTTATTTGCATGGAAATATGTTAATATAAATGTTTCAGACATTACATGAAATTCCTAAAAATCTTATATGTTCTGGTATAATGTTATAAGTCATAATTCTAGTTATTATTTTAAAATGTGTATCTCAGAAATAACTAAATTTCCTTGTCAATTGCATTATTATGAACTTTCATCAGATCTTTAACCGTGGTCATTTTTAAGTCTTTTGTCATTTACAGACAGTTCTGGGTGTACCTGATGCTTTTGCAAAAATGTTCCTAAAAAAGGGTAAAAAAAAAAAAAAAAAGAAATAGGATATAATAGAAAATATGAACGCGTTTTTGCATTATATTGCATGTGGTAAGGATAAGTATTGTTTTATGAGGCTCTTGTTTGACTCTGTCTATACACATACACACCTGGGTAGTCATGTAAATTTCTGACTGTGGGATGCAGCAGAAAATGTTCAAGCAACTCTGTTGGAAGATGTCAAAGGATTTTTGAGTTTGAGAATGACGGGGAACAAAGATAAGGCCACTAGGGGGCACCCTATCTCCTTTTGTTGAGGTGTTTCCCTCAGAAAAGATGCAAGACAAAGTCACTGCCCACAAGTGACCTTCCTCCTCCCCTTACTCTGGCCATGGGAGCCTACTGCTAGCTATGGTGGCCTCTCATGGCTGATGGCACGTCATCCCTTCCTGTCCATCTGAATTTCTGTCCCTGAGCCTGTGGTCGGTCGAGCTGAACTGTTCTAAGGCACGTGTATCTGTCAACTTGCTCCACCCTATCAGGGTGGTCATCTTGGCCACACCTGCCACATTTGGCCTGGGCACCTGTCAGGCACACAGCCAAGGTGGTCTTCTGTCCCAAACGTACCCAAGGACATGACCAAGGCTTGCTCCACTTCGGAACCAAGTAAGAATAAAGTGGTGACCACAGGCAAGGACGCTGAGGAAGTCCCCAGCAACGCAGTCCAGGGGTCCACGCCTGCCTGGACTAGGGGTCACAGGTGAGGTCCCTCCAGCTTGCTCTCTGCAACTGTAATATACAGTATTCTCCTGTCACAAATCACAACACCTTAGCCTCTTTTTTCTTTAACTTCAATTCTGCCAGTTGCCGAAGGAGCAGATTCTCTGGCTGTTCAGGTTGGCTGAGGAAGGAATGGAGCCCAGAGAGCCTCATGGCCTGAGTGTCCTGCTGACAGCCTTCCCCAGAGGGCTCCATCCACCCCTCCGCCTTGCTAAGCCAGCACGGTTAGGAGTGCTGCTCTGCCTGTGACACGGGGTCTCCTGTGAACTGGAGAAGTCTTTGGTTTACAATTGCCCTGTTCAATACAGTACCACTGGCCTCATGTGGCTGCTTAAATTCAAATTCATCAGAATTAAAACAAAACTAAATGCTTGGCTCTGTGGTTGCACTAGACACACTTCGAGTGCCTAATAGCCACAGGAGTTAGTGCCCGCTGTGTTGGATGCACAGACACAGGACACGCCTGTCATCTCAGAAGGCTCTACTGAACAGCTCGGGTTTGGAAGGAGAGGCTGAGCCACACGGTGGGCCACATTCACTGTGGGGCTTGGGCGCATCTTTCTATTTTACTATTAAATTCCTAGTAGTTTTCCTTTTAGTCATTGTTTTCCTTTTTGCCTAAAAACCAAGTGAAGAAGATAGCTTCTGGTGTTGATTTCTGATTACTTGGTAACTACGGGCTGACCAAAACACGCAGACCCACATGCCCGTCCTCACCACTGACCTGCCGCCCACTGCCCTCTGGTTAGGCTGCTTTTCTGAGGGTTTTTCCAACTCATCCTCCACAGCCGCCGCCACCCACCACCGCCTGGCAGTTACTCCTCTACCAGCAGCAACTGCCCCATCCCTGCGTCCTGGAACTGCCGTCCCAAGCAGGGCCATGGCTCCAGAATGCCAGGTGTTCAGCAAAAGGAAGCAGGTCAACACAGTCTGACTTCTGAGAGAATCTGCGGGGGGCACGGCTGCCACAGCCCTTTTACTCTCGCCCAATTCTGTTTCGGAAATGTTTGCATATTCTGGGAAAAACCCAAGACATATGGTTGGGTACTTGCCCTTAAGTAGTTCAGAGTTTTGTTTCAAAGAAAAGCAATGAGCACTACAAATTGGAAGACAACAGAAGGCACTTTGTAAAGTGGTTGAAATAAAATTCTGGCCCCCAAATTGTGAAGGGCTCTTATCCTCTAATTTAGTTGCAAGTTTTCCATCAGAGAACTTTCCATTGGAGAATGGTTATGTCAAGTACGGTCACGCTCTCTCTAAGACACACATCACCCCTCCTTCCCAAGCATGTACGTGGTCATGGAGGGCACCGGGCCGAGGCCTGTTTTTCCCCACGGAGGATAAGCGATTGCTGAGAGGGACGAGCATGGCTGAGCCAGTGTGTCTGCCAAAGTTCAGCCCCTTCTAACATCACCCTGTGAACTGGTCCTAAGTGACACGGTTGGTTTGTCTCTGGGAAAAACTCATCTCTCAAAGCTTAAAGATTCCAAGATGTCAGGCTGGCTGACTGTGAAGGAATGTCTTGTCTCAGAAGATTTCCTTCAGGAAGATGGGTGCTTTGACCTTCAGTATTTAGTTCAGCCTGTTCACTGTTGATTCTAGCCTGGACAAGCAGGGCGGTGAGCCCTGTCTGAGTGGTGTGGGTTTAGGAGGAAGGGCTGTGTCTGGCCCTCTGGCAGACCCATCATCTAGAAGCCATCTGGTCCACTGGTCTGGCAATGATGGAGACCTGCGTTTGTATCCTGGAAGTGGCAGTTATTAGCTGTGAGTCCGTGGGGCTGTTCTTTGGCTACAGTCCTCTGTATTCTCATCTATAAAATGGTGTAATACCTACTTGCAGGACTGGTATGAGGATCAGGGCTGTCACGTATATTGGAGCTGCAGGCACACAGGGAACCCAGGCCATAGCATCGACTTTGCATTGGTCCAGACCCAAACTGCTCCAAAGAGACATACGACTAGTGAATGAAATAATTTTAGGGTACAAATGCCACCATCTTCAGTGGACTACCAGACACTGCATATTGCTCCCCTTCAGTTTACAAATTAAAACCCTCTTGGATCCTGACAAAAGAGTAAGACCCCAGACAGGTTGCAGGGGGTGTGCAGCATCAGAGCCACTGCTTCGTCTCTTTGACCCCCAAATTACATGGGTGCAGGCTGGTCATGTGGATTCTGAGCTGCAAGATGGGGAAGGGCTGGGTCTCCTATCATTACCAACCGAGAGCTCTTAAAAATCACTCAACGGAAACACAGACCACATGAGAGAGGCAGAGGCTGACCTTGCTGCTGTGAGCAACCTCATCTCGGGAACAAACTGAAAGAGCATCTCTACTGGTGAGTCATTGGTCTTCTTCTTTACAGTTAAAAGAGGGGCTAACTCCAGGTTGTTGGAATTGTCAGAGTCCTGCCTGCAGCACGGTACGGTGTCAAATGCCCAGGCTTTCAAGCTCAACTGCCCTTGGCTCAAACTCCATCTCTGCTATTTGCTGCCATGAGGGTCCGAGGAGAGGATTATGACTTAACCTGGTTCTGTAAGATGACGCTTGTAAAATGATGTTGATAGTAATGGCATAATTAGACCCTCCCCAGGAGATAAGGAGAGTCTAGTCACTGTGTGTGTTCATTGACTAACCTCTTTTTCTGTTTTTCTTTTCCATTTTATAAGACAGGCTGTTATCTTAGATTACGGTTTACTTTCTTTTCTCCATATATGTCAATATACAACTGTAGCAACTTCAGAAAATACAGAAAAGTATAAAGGAGGAATGGAAATAAGTCACCCCTAATTCTACCAGCCAGGGGTGAACTGCTGATAAAATCTGATCATTTTTCTATGTTTTAAAAAATATAGTCAAAATCATATAGCTTATCATAGATTTGTAAACAAAGTCTATAGAATATGGGGCAGAGGGATTTAAAGAGTTCATGAACCCCCGGAGTTGCAGGCATGTTTGTACATTATTACTGAGGGAAAAGAGCTACAGCTTTAATGAGACTCTCAAAGGGGTTTATGATCAAAGAAGGCTGAGAATCATGATCAATTTTACATTCATTTTGTCATCTTTTCGTTGTAATAGTAACAGCCAATATTATATTGCATTTTTGGAGAGTGGGGAGGGATAAATTGGGAGATTAGGATTGGCATATACACACTACTATATGTAAAATAGATAACTAGTAAGAACCTCCTGTATAGCACAGGGAACTCTACTCAATACTCTGCAATGAGTTATATGGGAAAAGAATCTAAAAAAAAGAGTGGAGATATAGATATATAATATATATATATATATATATATATCAGTGATATATATATAGCTGATATATATATATCAGTTATATATATGTATCAGTTATACATATATAACTGATTCACTTTGCTGTACACCTGAAATTAACACAACGTTGTCAATCAACTATACTCCAATAAAAAATTTTTTTAAATGTATTGCATTTTCCAAAATCATTAAAGGCACTTCCTAAACATTTCAGTCATATTCTGTTTTATGCCTAAATTATACTTTGCTTATTTATTTATTATCAGACACTATTTCCAAAGTTGTATATATTACTTTCTTTCTAATTTTCACAAATCAACATAGGACTTTGGTTAGAGAAAAAAAAGAAACAAATGGTTTTAATATTTCTAGAAGGGAAAGTAATTTTTAATACTCGATCTGCACAAAACTGTGCAGTCCCAATCTGTTAAACACTGTTTAGTTTACCAATTATTACAAATGAATTTGCATGGGTCCTTTGGGGAAACTGCAATGCCAGCCTAAGGATGCAGCAACAGCCTTAGTAGGAGAATTATTAATTAATTAATCTATTTATTTATTTATTTATTTTTGGCTGTCTTTGTTGCTGAGTGGGCTTTCTGTTGTTGTGGCGAGCGGAGGCTACTCTTTGTTGTGGTGTGCGGACTTCTCGTTGCTTGCGGTGGCTTCTCTTGTTGCGGAGCACGGTCTCTAGGGCACGCGGGCTTCAGAAGTTGTGGCACGTGGGCTCAGTAGTTGTGGCTCGCAGGCTTTAGAGCACAGGCTCAGTAGTTGTGGCACACAGGCTTAGTTGCTCTGCGGCACGTGGGATCTTCCTGGAACAGGGATCAAACCCGTGTCCCCTGTATTGGCAGGAGGATTCTTAACCACTGCGCCACCAGGGAAGTCCCAGGAGAATTTTTTTTAAAGGCCAAGAGTAAGTCAAACAATAATGGAGATCTGATATTACTTTCAGTGTCACATTCTAAATGATGAAGAATATGTTTTTGTCCCCATGTGAAGCAGTAACACACACACAGCATCGTCTGACTCACTTAACCCAGCAGCCCAGAGCTGGTGGGGTACAATGCCTATGGGTTGGCCTTTCACTCTTAGAGAGCTAACATTTTGTGGTCCAGGAGGAGGGACTTTTCACTGAGTAGTCTTAGCCCAAAGACAAGGTCCTTCCTTGGAGAGAAAGGGTGCTTTGAGCCCATGAAATACCAAGGTGGCAGCAGGGCTGACATCCCTTCCTGTCAGGACCCAGCATCAGGAAAAGAAAAGTCTCTGAGGAGATCAGAAAGGAGAGATCATCTCTCCTTTTACACCCCCTTGTCTGGCCGGTTGATATTCTGACTTTGCTAAACCAAATGCCTGCTCTTCTTAAACATTTCCTTGAGGTGCCAGTGGGATATGGCACCGCTCACTGGAAGAGTCCCTGCATATTGAGTACCTGCAGGACAGTGGCAGGTACTGACCTGGCCCTCCAAGGCCGATGCTGCCGCAGCTGCCCCTACTCCCACACCACAGATTATATCACCCGTGTCTGGTCCATGGTCCCCAGCAGGGTCACAGGGCCCAGAGAAGGGTCAGAGGGAAGTGATACCCTTGAAGGGCTGGGACCCCCAGGCAAGAAAGAGCTATTTGGTCTTTGCTATAAGTAGCCCCACTGCAAGGCTGGCCACCAGCCCTGCTGCGGTAGCCCACCCACCTGACGTCCCATTTCAATCAGCTCTTCCGTGTGTTAAAGGAGACCCCTCAGCCCTACACTGCTGGTCATAAAAGCTAAAGCAATGTTCCCTTCTGGGGGAACCTACCCTGTAAGAGATTCCTGAAGATCAAAGAGGCCCTGAGGGTGGAATGTCATACACTGTGACAGATGATGAAGGGGAAAGCTGGGGTTGGGCGTGAGGAAAACTGCCCAGTTCCCTGGTCAGAAAGCCACTCAGCCAAAGCACTGGGCAGCCTGGGCTCTTCCCTGCCCTGGCTCCCCATCACGGCAAGACGAGGCAGGATGGATGGCCCACCCAGGCAGAAAGGCCCAAACACCTCTTGGTCTCCACGAGTCTCCTTGATGGTGGACCCTCTGGAAGGGGGATACTGCCTTAGCTCTCACAATTCGTAGTCCAGGGGTCAACTTAACAGAAGATGGGGCACAGGCTGGGTGGGCACCTTCTGCTAGGCATGGGCAGATGAACACAGCCCTCCCCACTGAAGAGCAGCGCAGCTCTTCCAAAAGGACACAGTCCCCAGCTCACCACGTGGTGACCTTTGCTTCCAAGGCCACTGAGCACAGGATTTTATGGAATGTGGGTGGGGTCAGTTATGTGCTGTCTCCCAGATGGGTAAGATCCTGAGAATTTTAGGGCCAGTGAAGGGTTCCTCGTCCTGTCTGAGCAGTTTCCCCTCAGAACTGGTTGTCCCCAGTATACTGGGCTGCTACTGAGCAGAACAGCGGGTGGGTTTCGGGGGTGACTATCTGCCCCCTAACTGTGGGCAATGGGGCAGTGGGAAGACAGGAGGGATCACCCTCAGCCCCAAATATACATAATTCCTGTGGCTTGACTCCCAGGGGTCCGTCAGCACAGACACCATGGCCGAGTACGACTACGGAGACCCCGGGTTCTTCAACGCTTCCAATGACAGCAGCCAGGGGCACGAACACTTCCTGCAGTTCAGCAAGTTCTTCCTGCCCTGCATGTATGTGGTGGTGTTCATCTGTGGCCTGGTGGGGAACTCCCTGGTGCTGGTCATATACATCTTCTACCAGAAGCTGAAGAGCCTGACGGACGTGTTCCTAATGAACCTGCCCTTGGCTGACCTGGTGTTCGTCTGTACTCTGCCCTTCTGGGCCTACGCAGGCATCCATGAGTGGGTCTTTGGCAACGTCATGTGCAAAACCCTGCTGGGCATCTACACTTTGAACTTCTACACGTCCATGCTCATCCTCACCTGCATCACCATGGACCGCTTCATTGCAGTGGTTCAGGCCACCAAGGCCTATAACCAGCAGGCCAAGCGGATGGCCTGGGGTAAGGTCATCTGCTTGTCCATCTGGGTAGTTTCCCTGCTGGTTTCCTTGCCACAGATCATCTATGGCAACGTCCTTTACCTTGACAAGCCTGTCTGCGGCTATCACAACGAGGAGATTTCCACCATGGTTCTGGCCACCCAGATGACACTGGGGTTCTTCCTGCCACTGCTTGCCATGATTGTCTGCTACTCAGTCATAATCAAGACCCTGCTTCAGGCCCGAGGCTTCCAGAAGCACAAGTCTCTGAAGATCATCTTCCTGGTGGTGGCGGTGTTCCTGCTGACCCAGACGCCCTTCAACCTCGTGAAGCTCATCGGCAGCATGAGCTGGGAGTACCACACCATGACCAGCTTTCACTATGCCATCACAGTGACAGAGGCCATCGCCTACCTGCGTGCCTGCCTTAATCCTGTGCTCTATGCCTTTGTTGGCCTGAAGTTTCGGAAGAACTTCTGGAAACTTGTGAAAGACGCTGGCTGCCTCCCTTACCTGGGGGTCTCAAGCCAATGGACGTGTTCAGAGGACACTTCCAGGACTGCTTCAGCCTCTCGCAACATGGAGGCGACCAGCATGTTCCAGCTGTAGGCCTTGCTGGGCTTGGAGAGGCTGCTCAGGAAGTCACAGGAGCATGGCTGTGTCCTCTAAGGCTTTGTGTATAGCATGAGCATTCTCACGGAGAAGTTACCAAATGGTGCAGCTGGGGTGGGATGCTTCTTCTCAGGCATGCGCAGATTGTGCTCTCTTCTTTTACACCCAGGCCTAAGGCTCAAAGGGGAGTCTGAAAGCTGCCAGGGCTTTCCTTCCTCTACCCCGAGAATACTGACACCAGGGAATGACGTGTGATTCTCAAGACCCCAGGTTCTCCTTCAACGGGAATGGGACTGGGACTAAGGGTTGAAGAGGGGGACCTGGCCAACAAAGGTCTTGATGGCAGGTGGCACTCTGGGCTCCCAAGTTCAGAAGATTCTTCTGCCGACTGGGAAGCAGGGGAGATGAAAGCAGCCATGAAAACCAGTGCTGACACTGTGACTCAGACCTCCATCACCAGGCACCCAACAGAAATGAGCTCAGGTTCTGCCACGCCTTGTGGGTTTGGTTTTATATAGATAGGTGCTTTATGTTCTCTTTGATTAATCCTGGAAGGACTAGCACCAGGGAATATGAACGGGCCAAAGCAAATTAGGGTCGGCTGAGGATTCCAGTGGGCCACAGAATGCTAGAAAAATGTGCAAAGCTGAATTTAAGACTATCATGAGTCTAAGCAGCACCTCTGAAATGGATCTTTGGTGGGTTTGCTCATTTAGAACCTGAATTTACCCAATGCCTCACACACACACAAATCATATATAAATGTATATATAATAAACACACACACCTCAAAGAGCATGATTTTCATGACTGAGAAATAAAACTTTTTAAAAGTCTCCAAACTATTTTTATCCTTAGGCACATTCCACCTTACTGTGGTATTCCTGAATATACCAAAAGTGATCACTTGTGGGCTCAGAGCACAGGAAATAAGTTAAAACTGTCAACTTTCAGGGCACTGCTCTATCAATACACCAATGATAACAACTGTGGCTTCAACCTCCTGCCCAGAACGAGAGGTGCATTTGTTACTTCTGAGATGTGGTCACAGAATGAGGCAGAGTTTTAAATGTCAGTCACTTGTTTGTGCACGTTTATTAGATCCCAGCAACCTGCTCAACAGGCTTAAAGTGGCCTTTTTGGCTCACATGTCACAAAATCACTCACTGAAATATGGAGAACCTGTTGACAACAGCTAAGAAGAGCGCTCAGGGAGGTAGGCCAGAAAGGGCTGAACAGTGAGGTTTCGCAGCTTGGACACACCGGCGTCACGAGTGGGTAAGACCAGCTGGTAATCTCTTAATCACTTCCAGTTTGGTGAAACGTGGACCGTAACAGTACCACCTCTCAGGGCAGGCGTGCGAGGACTGGAGAGGGTGCACACAAACACTTAGCACGGTTTGCATTTGTGGGAGGAAGGGCCCCCAAAACGGTGGTAGTTGTTATTCTCTCAAGAACCAGCCACACAAAACGTTAGCTGCCTGCCTTTCTCTGTGCACTGGTGGGGCGTGGGCCAGTCGGCTTCGTGCCTTCCAGAGGAGCATGGCACCGTCCAGCTGCACACAGGCCGGCCTTGCAGGGCCCACAGGGCCACCGACTGTTTCATACATGTGCCTAAATGCACCCACGGGGAGAGCGGCTTTACTGTGCTGAGGCCGCACGGACTACCCAGTGCTCCTCAAACACCAAAACCTGCCCTTTTCATGGAGTCAAGGCTGACTTTCAACTTGTTTACGTTGGCTTCAGAGGGGGAGTTTTGGTCACCCTCCTCTGTGCTGTCACCTTAATGTTGAGCACTTCTGGTAGAGGGGCCACGAGCCCCTGGCCTCCCCAACAATGTCCCAGAACAAGAGGCAGAGGCCCTAACTGGGAAGGAAGGAGTGAAGAGTCGGGGAGCCAGGGGCCCTGCGGCCTCTCCATGTGTCCCCACGGAGGAAAGCAGTGTGGTGGGATGGGAAAAGTAGGGCTCTGGGGTGACTCAGACACTGCCCCGGGGAGAGCTCCACATCTGTCCATCCCGGGACAAGCCACGCAGCCTCCTCAAGCCCGTTTCACCATACACACCACGAGCTGACGACGGCCCTCCTTCCAGGAGCGCTGTGAGGCACGGACAGTGCACTCCAAGCCACGCTGGGGGCTGCTGGTCACGGCAACAGAGGGGCGGCTGCTGGGACTGCTGGGTTCTCCCCGAACGGTGCCTGCCTGGCTGAGTCAAAGGAGACCAGGCACCCATCAGGCCATGCCCCATCCCAGGCCTATTATGTGCCCTCTCTCCAGGCTCCTTGCAAGAAGGTTTTGCACTGGCCCTTCCACAGCTTAGGAGAACCTGCCTGCCTGTCCTGAGGAAAAGCACAGCAGCTGAATCTTCTTTCACCTTCTCTGCCTCCCCAGTCACTCGTTGGCCCTACTCTCTGGGCCCTCACCTGCTCACATTTGGGAGTAGAGATCTTTTTCCCAAAGCCCTCCTGGGTACACACCATTACAGGCAACAGACACTGGCACAGCCCAAACAAGGCTTTCACTCTCGACTTCACTCATCCACGAGACAGCCCCATGGAGCACAAGCTCAGACCCGCCCTTCTCCCCTTGGCTCTCCCCTCTGCTCCCACGCACCAGTGCTTGGCGTAAGCAGCCTGGGGTGTGGGGGAAACTGGCGGGAGGGGGTCAGGCTGGGTGTGGACCCTGGGTGAGTCCAGTTGGCCTCACGTGCGGCCTCAGGGTCTCCTCCCCCACCAGCTTCCCTGCAATTGCAGGCCGGGGGTGGGGCGGTTAGAGGCCATGACGGCCACACTGTCCGAGATGCGGTGAACACAGGGTGAACCTGATTCCAGGGGCTCCCTGGAGCCAGAAGCCTGGGATTCTCAGTGAGCATTCTGGACTGAGGAAATGGTGCTGCAGGAGAGAAAAAACAGAAGCTGCCCATACTGGAGGGGTGGAGGCGGAGCAAAGAGCACAGGGCCCAGGAGTGGCCGGGGCGCTGGCTCTAGCCTTGTTCTCTCAGGGCAGCACCCCTTCCACAGGCCCAGTCCTTTGTGGTCCACGGTAACTCCCAATGCTGTTTGGTAGGACGCCTGGTACTATCATCCCTGTTTTCCAGATGAGGAAACTAGTTCAGAGACATTACTACCTGCCAAAGCTCACACAGCAGAGCTAGGGCTGGAACCCCGGTGAATAACCTCTTTCTCTTCCCCCAAATGTTGGCTAAGACGGCCCGGGGTACCTGACAACTCTGTACTTGTCTGAAGGCGGAGATGCTAGGTTAACCCAAGCACAAGGTGGCTTTCTAACCTTAACCGTTATCACCATATCCTGTTCTCGGTTTGAGATACCAGGTATTGTATCTCCTGGTTGGTGATAAACCTGCCACAGATCCCCGAAGCACTCTGACCACAGGGCACCTGTTCTAAAGCAAGTACTGGCAAAGATGCTCTGTGGGTCAGGGACAGTCTCTGTGCGTGAGTTTGAGCTCAGTATCATCTGGGCATCTGGCGGGATTTTCGTTGGCGAACACAACTGAGCTACGAGATGTAAGGAACCAGGGCCCGTGGCAGTAGACACCACAGTGTGGCCCTTGACCTCACAGCTCAGGGAAAACATCACCAAAACCACGCAATTCCGTGGAAGGCTTTCCACATCATTTCTGTCTGATCCTCCTAACAACCCTACAGGTGCCGTCCCTGACTCTTCTGTACGAGGGAGGGAACTGAGTTTGCGGGCTGCGGTGCTCAAAGCCAGGGAACCTGGAGGCAGCAGACCAGGAGTGTCTGACTCTGGACCTCAAGCTCTTCATCGGCACGGTCTGCTCGAGAAGGGAGGCCGGGCCTGGAGGAGGGAATGGCTGCTGGAAGCAGAGCAGAGGCCAAGGGACCCAAGGCCAGGCCTGTTGCTGGAGGACAGTTTCTTTCCTCCTCTGCCTGCCTCGGTCCTGAGAACAGCTGGGCACCTGGTCAGGGAGATGGCTGAGGGTGGGCCTGGGTCACTGTGGGGAGGGGTGTGCACACCTGCAGGGTTCTGGAGAATATCGCCCCTCCACTTGAGGCGGGCTGTGCTCCTGAGCCAGGTGCAGGGGGCTCTGGGAGGCTGCTTAGGGATCTGCGGGATCCTGCCAGGTCTCCCCGAGAGCCTGGATTCTGGGACCTGTTCCTGTCCCATCACGGCCAGGAGGGCCAAGGCAGACAACTGTGTTTGTCCTGAGAATGTGTGTGTGTGGCGGGGGAGGAATGGACAAAGAGGCAGGGAAGGTGGGCAGGTGTTTGATGTGAAGATAGGGAAACGGGACCAGGAGAAGAGGGCTGTACTCTTCAAAATGAATCTCGTGCCTGTGGACTGGAGGGAGGGGTTCTGGGCACAAAGCTCAGTGCTAACACTTACAGCCCCCTGACCCTGAGCAAGTTACCTGCCCTCCTGAGCTTCAGTACCTTGACCTGTAAAATGGGGACCATAATCCCTACTCTTTGAAGGGTTGGGCAGGGACTAAGTGAGGTCACGTGCAAAAGCTGCTACACAAGGAAAGTGCTCAACAGACACTGCCTCCAGGCAGCCTCCTTTCCCCCCCCTCATCAGGGCTTTCACAGCCTTTAACCCCTCCTGGACCACTTCTTCCTTTGGACTTGCTGATTTCTTTCTCTCAGTGTCTTGGCAGGGATGTATACACAAACCCAGGCTCTATACCAACCCCTCACCCCCCCACCCCACCAAACCTGTCTGAGTTTCTCAGACTCCTGGTGGTTTTGATTGGTCCTAAGCTTAGGAAGAAAAAGAACATAAGAAAAAGCCACCAGAGACATGGGGGTCTGTCTTCGGCTAACTCACAAGGAAGGTGTGAGACAAGGCAGGCCCTGAACTGACTTGGAGGGCTGGCCCTTCACCCAAACAGATGATGCATGGGGACTGCAGGTCCATCCATTAGCCCTGGATCTCCCTTGGAGGCCGCAGGCCAGCATGCTGGCAGTTTCCTTTCCTTGGACCACTTCCTGATTTCCCATGACCAAAAACACACTTATTTGTCAGCGGTCAGAAGACCTTCTGCTTTTGTTCCTACTGAGAAAGGGGAAGGTGAAAGGTGAAGGGAAGAGGGAGCTGCAGGCGGCACTTCCTCATGCAGGTGACAGCCCAAGGTCATCCTCCCAGGCCCTGAGCTTCCGGTCCTGCTCCCCGGACCCCCTACCCACCCACCCACCTGGCCGGCAGTTGAGGCACAGTCAGCGAAGAGTTGCCAGGTGACGACGGCATGAGTATGGCTTAGTGCAAATGCAACAGAACGTGCCCTGGGGACCACTGAACCATGGGGGTTGGGGAGAACGCTGGAGGCTCACGCAGCCAGGAAAGGCTTCAGAAGGAAAAGAAAGGGCCCGTGGTCACAGTGAGCAGAGGCTTTCTTGGGTTGGGTGATGGGGCTGGCTTTATCCATGAGGCAAGGTCAGTCACCCTCAAGCAAGAGAACAGAAGAGTATGGAGACATACACTTGAGCCTAAAATCTCCTGCGCTGAGAACCTCCCGAAGATTAAGTGCATCTCCTCCCACGCAGCAGAAATCCTGGATGATAAATCTGACAGCCCTTCCTCTGAACTCTGGGCAGGAATAAAGGAACAGAGATCTCAATACAAGTCGGCAGGAGCATCACAAAACTCCCTAACTGGATGGAAAGTGAGTCAACGAACGTCTGGACACAGGAGCCAAGTCAATTCTCCCTTGAGCTTCTAAACAGGCAGTGCTTGGCTGTAGGAACCGCAGTCAAGCCAGACCACAGGGGCCGAGAAACACCAAGCAAGGCTGCCATGGAGGGGAACTTGACTTTTCCCATGGGTCCCCTGGCTTAAACTCTTGACACTTTAATACAATGGCACTTTGTGCAGTTACTTCATATATTTAGAAATTAGCCATTGCAGACTTTCCTCACAGGCCTTGTTGGAAAAGAGCTGGCCCAGAAAAATGAGAGGGCCAATGGAGAGCCGGTACTAAAGGACGCCCCTGTGCCTGATGCTGTCCATCTGCGGCATCGGGAACATTTGGTGGGTCTGGGTCACTGATTAAGAGCAGCACAAGACACTGGTGATGGGGCAGACACAGGCTGGGTGAGGGGAAAGTCCCTCGGGTTCCACAAAGCACTGGGTAACAAACTTGGTTATATTTTTATTGCTTTTAGAACTTTGGGGTGGACGTCCCTGGCAGTCCAGTGGTTAAGACTCCCTACTTCCACTGCAGGGGGCACGGGTTCGATCCCTGGTTAGGGAACTAAGATCCTGCATGCTGCATGGCGCAGCCAAAAAAAAAAGAGGACTTCTGAGAGAAACATCTACTTGAGACAACAGAAATTAATCTTGTGGCACCATTACCAAGCCTGATGAGTGGTTCCAAAAGATGAACACGGTTTTTAAAGAGCAGTGCGTTGCTCTGAGCGTGGCTATAGCAGCCCAGCCAACGCTGCTCTTATGCGCTGAATTGTGTCCCCCCCTTAAATTCATATGTTGATGTCTTAATGCCCAGTACCTCAGAATGTGACTGTTTTTGGAGATAAGACCTAAAAGAAGTAAGTTAGTTAAAATGAGGCCAATAAGGTGAGCCCTAATCCAATCTGACTGGTGTCCTTATAAGAAGAAAAGATTAGAACACAGAGAGACATGGGTGGCACATGCATAGCGGGCATGACCGTGTTAAGAGACAGGAAGATAGCAGCTGTCTGCAAGCCAAGGAGAGGCCTCAGGAAACCAAACCTGCCGATACCTTGGCCTTGGACTTCCAGAACTGTGAGAAAATAGATTTCTGTTGTCTAAGTCACCTGGTCTATGGTTTTTTTTTTTTTTTATGGTATTTTGTTATGGCGGCCTGAGCAGATTAATACAGTCGCCTAAGCCAAGAAAGGCCTTCCTGGAGATGCTGAAATCAGGGGAACCGCTGACAGACACGCCCAGGAACTCTCTGACAAGGCTCAACACTGACTACTCCTGGAGCCCTGGTGCTCCTCAAGGGCACCCTGCCCCGAGCACTGTTTGCAGGCACCTTCCCTTAAGCAAAGACAGCCAATCCTGCTTCCGAGCTTTCCTAATCCTTTGATAAGAAACCACAAGGCCAGGCACTTAATGAGCACTCAGGAAATGGAGGTGATGTCTACTCACTGTTCAGCCACGTTTGGGTCAAGAGAATCAGTTTCAGTGGGTGTTTCAGGCAAGGAGGAGCCGGACTCCTGTATCTGGCACAACTCCTCATCTGTGATGATGTCAAACACGGCATCGTCTGGCGGCCGGCAGTCTGTGTTAGCACCTGGGGTGCAGAGGCAGGTCGGGAGAGAAGAGAAATGCACAGTCATGGACAGTACGGGGAGGGAGTGCAGCTATGTGGGACGAGCCACCAGGACACACTCTAAGTGCTCACTCAACCGACAGCTATTCTGTCCAGATGGAGAGAAATGGCTCTTGGGATGTTCCAGAAAAGCAGATGAGGGGACTACAGATGAAACTGAATGCACCATGTAAGAGATTTCTCTGAAGTCCCTTAGGCAGTGGCGTGGAGAGGTTTTAAGCTCTTACATGTTCTCTGAGCCCCTTTATTTAGAAGGAAAAAAACCTATCAAAATCTTATCAGGAAAGAACCTAACAAAAAGGTAATCATACTTCTGTGCTGCTGAATCCTTGCTCCAGCAGACACAGACCTCACTCATGCCTCTTTGAGAGGAGGATTCTGTCTGACCTGCATTTTCACCTCAATCCACTGGGGGGTGGAAAAGAACCTCCCTCTGCACAGCAGCCACTGTGCTTCTGACCAGGGGGACTTGTGCCCAACTTTGCAGGCTCCCCAGTAGGAAGGATGCTGTGCGATGCGGCTGTGCTAGTCACCCCCCACCCCGCCAACAAGCAGTCTTTTGCATGTGATGGAAAATGTGATGGCAGGCCTGAGATGAAAAAAGAAAAGACAGAAAGTAAGACAGACAGGCAGAGGAGGAGACAGGAAATGTCAGAAATCAAAACAAGCAACCTCAGCATGCTGGCACCATGCCACCCTCTGTCGTCACTGGAACACCCACTACTGAGCCAGGCGAGGGGAAGATTCCTGGGCTGGTCAGCAAGAAGAACAGTTCATGGGAGTTACAAGTTCCCAGCAGGCCCTGCCGCATGGCTCCTGGGACAGGCCATGCTTCAGAATAGACACCCACAGTCCAGTCCTGAGAGGGCAGCCTGGGCTGGTCTGCGAGGCTGTGCTGAGAAGCAGCAGGAACCAAATCCCGCTTCCTTTTACTGAGCTGAGTGAGAGGACATGAAGGAGAATACACCCTTCTTGGCCGCCGAGAGAGAATGTGAGCTACAGGGAGACAGGGAAGGATGTGCTCGTTTCCACACTCAACTCCTGGCCTTTGGTTACCCTGAAAGAGAGGGTTGGATATGGGGCTGGGGCCCTGGGAGACAGCGTTTTCCAAAGCTGTGGGATCCACTGGTGGTATGTGAGTTGAGAAGTAAACAGACCCCATGTTAAATAACACTGAATCATACCAGGAGAAAGTTATTCCCTTTTCAATTCTCCTTCAATCCTAATTACATCAAAAAGAAAGTCTCAGATTGGTGGTACTACCTTTTTAGTGCCTAAGTGTGGAAAACACTGAACTAAGCATGTTCCAGCTGAGCAGCCACAGTGGGGTAGCAGTGAGGGTGGCACCTGGAAAACACCGAGGGCAGTGGCGGAGCCTGACCTTGGCCTCTGGTGGCTTGCGGTGCGGCCTGGGCTGGTGACCGGGCGGGGCTGGGCTCTCCCTGGCTGGTGCCCGAGCTGGTGCTGTCGGGGGACCCGGGGCCCTCGCTCAGCTTCTGGAAGCAGGCCTGGCAGCAGCGCTCCTTCTTGCTGCTGTGCTTGCTCACAGCGTAGTTGTTGCAGCAGTAGTAACAGAAGATGTGGCCGCATATCCTGGGGACGACACAGGCACGGGCCCTGAGGACGCTGCACTAGAGGTCTCGAGTGACCTGCTCGGCACCGGAACCGGGCTCTGTTCTGGGCTCTGGACGCCACACGGCTCGTCAGACCTGGCTCTGCCCCCACTCTAGAGTGAGGCCTGAAGGCTTATCTCATAAGATTCCAAGAAAGCCATCTTGGTAAGCCTGATGGGAGACACTTTTACTTCCTAGGGTCCTGGGAGGCAGGCCGAGCCCCCTTCCCTGACGCAACGATGCAGGTGTGCATTCCAGGCCTCGGGGGCTGGGCTCTAAGAGACCACAGACCCCATCCCCCTGTGCTGACCGTTCTCCATCTGACCCCACCCCAACCCAAGATTCATCCCTGTCTGCCCTTCTTTGGGCCCTGGGGGGTGGGGGGTCTTTGCTCTGTGTTCCTCCGGTGAAGCCTCAGCCCCTGCTCTCTCTGGGTTTCGTTTCCCCTCTGACCCCTGCAGGCCAAGAGAAGGTCAGGGGTTGGGTCTCTGGGTGCTCTACATCCCTGTGGGTCCCCTTAACTCTGCCTACGACCCCTGTATTAAACTCTCTTCCCTTTCGGGGATCCCTGAGTGTCCTGCTGAGACCCTGCCTAACAGACCCTCCTCAACTGGTTCCCTTGAAACTAAGAGGCAACATGCTCTTCCTAGACAGTTGGCTGAGGTGCCAACACCTGCCACGGAGTCCTCGTTCAGAGGCGTCTGCTCTAGTGCTGGGCCCTGCCCGCAAGCCGCCTGCTGACCTGCAGTGGTGCCGCCGCACCATCCAGCTGAACTCCCGCTTGCAGTCAAAGCAGTAGTTCGCCTCCGTGTCCCCCAGCCACCTCTCCTCAGCACTGAGCTTCTGTTGGAATTCCAGGGCATCTGACTTCTGCCAGAGAGCATCCTTGTCCCTGGGAAAAAGCCGCATTAGAAAAACAGAAGAAAGAATCCATGAAAACAACAGAATTATCTCTGGTTCATTTCAAAAGACTGCTTCCGAATTTCCCAAAACACAAGGAGAATTCATTTTTACCTTGCAAATAACCCCCCAGTCTAGGTCTCCTCTGTCACCCCACACCAGTCCCAGACTCAGCAGGAGCCTGCCAACGTGTAAGTCCTCATCTGACACCACACGTGTGAAGGTACGGGGGACCTGCGATGTCCATAAAGGGCTCTGGCAACTGCAAAGACCTGCTGGCACTGACAAGGGTCACCAGCTGCTCAGATGTCTAAATGACAGTGCATGTGGCCACTGTGAGTTTAAGCTGGCACGTGCTGCCATGATTACATGACAGTCTGTGTGCTGTGAGCCCAAGAACCCAAATCTTAAATGTGCTCGGGATCCTTCATGTTTTTATGGTTTAAGTAACAATTAATGGAGGAGAGTCGAGCTTTTCCTGAAAATCCGATGGGATGTTGACCTCCTCCACTCCTTAGAGAGACAGCACAGCCACTACAGGAAGCAAGCACACTGAAAAAAGTGGCAGGATTTTCAGGAGGCTCTAGCAGCATCTAAATGTGCCTGATGCACCAGGGAAGATGTGTATAAAGCCTTCCTTAAAACTGCTATTAATTTTCGGGGCTATAGGAAACACAGAGGATGGAAGAACACGTTAAATGACACCATGGGCATGCAATCAGAAAAGTCCAGGCTATGGGAAACTCTACCAGATGAATGGCCTGCTTTCTTTAAAAGTAAACTGCAAAGGAAAAAAAAAGAGAGAGAGAGATGGTGGGGGAGCCATGACTAAGTAAGAGAGATCTAAGAAACATACACCATGCAATGTATAGATCTAATATAGATCCTGATTAGAAAAAATTATAAAGCAATTAGAAAAATTTCAAACTGACTAGACACTTGATGATATTGGGAATTAGTTAATTTTCAAGCGCGGTAATGATGCTGTGGTTGTTTAAAATAGAGTCCTTGTGTTGGAGAGGTACGTATCAAAATACTTGTGGATGAGATGATAGGATGTCTGGGATTTGCTTCAAAATAATCTGAGGAGGTGGGGGAAATCGGTAGGACTCTTGGATGATACAAGACTGGTCATGAGCTGAATAATGTTGAAGCTGGGTGACAGGTACACAACAGTGCATTTTGCTATCCTATTTTTGTATTTTTGAAAATTTCCGGGACTTCCCTGGAGGTCCAGTAGTTAAGACTCCGCGTTTCCACTGCAGGGGGCGTGGGTTTGATCCCTGGTTGGGGAACTAAGATCCCACAAGCAGCCAGGCGCAGCCAAAAAAAAAAAAAAAATGCTATACAAAAACCTTTAAAAACTTTTTGAATGACTTGTCAACATTTAAAAGTCAGGCCAATTTCACATAAAAATCCAGATTTCCACCTTCTCTTAAGAAGTAACGTGACCTGGCAATCCTGGACTCGATGCCTGTGGGGCAACAGTCAGCAAGAGCAGGGCAGGCCATGTCCTCCGGTTTCTCAGAGCCCCCATCCTGGCCCGGTTCACACATTTACATCACTGTCTGCTACCTGCAGGCACTGGAGTTTGGGGGCCCAGGTGCTGGGGACAGTGGGATGGAGGAGAAGGAGAAAAGGGCTCATGAGAGAGTGACAAGGGAATGGAGAAGTCCCTGAGGATATTAAACATCTCTGATTGTCACTCTTGTGGCTGAGCACATGGAGATTTTGAAAACAGTTAGCATAGCAATAAGAAAACACGGACCAGGTGCAAGGCTGCCAAGGGCCTGAGCAGACCCTGTTCACATGTGTGGGCGCTTACAACAGAACACAAGCAGACAGGGGCCCATTTCCCTTGAAGAGTCCTTTCAAGAACAGTTGCATTTCTTTAAAGAAAAGCCAAGCTTGCGGGGAGCCCCTGGCCCCTTGTTTGACACTCACCTGAGCAGCTCTATCAGCCGCTCCTCCAGGTACTTCTTGGTTCTATTCAGGTCATCCAGGTCAGCAAGCATCTTCTGGTCATTCTTCTCCCTGTCTGTCGCCTCCTGGCAGAGTCTATTGTAATACTCCTGGATCTTTGTCGTGGCTTTTTCAAGGTCCTTCTGGGTCCTGGTGGAGGAGTAGTAAGTTTTCCTTACTACCCACTACTTCCAGCTTCCCCCGTGCCTCTGGGCTAACCCAGGCCTCTAATGGGGGGTCCTGCTGCCCTACCAGTCTTTCCCCTTCATGGGGGGAGCCACCTGGCACTGCCCCACTCACAGGCTGTACACTCTCTTAAGCCTTCAAAACTTCCCTCACACACCCAAACTCTTCACACACCACTACCCCTCACAACAAATACAAGGGACATTTGGGAGAGGAGGTTGACCTCAGGTCACTAGGAGCACCCCAGGTGCGTCCAACTCTGCACCACTTGGCTCTTGGGCAGAGACTGAGGCTTTGAGAGGAGCCCAATGGGTTAAGTGCATGCGCTGGTGATGGCAGTATACACAAGAGGAAAAAGGAGCCAGGAGAGAAAGAACAGAGGCATAGCTTCCTGGAGATGACCACACAGAGGAGCGCCTATCTTCCATGTGTCTTTGGGACTCTACACATGGGGCTTGGCATGGGGCACACAGCAGGCACTCAATCTACACTGCAAGGCGTTCAACCTGACAACCCTGAGGCCTAAGGAATCCTGTTCTGGGTGCTTCGGAGCCTCAGGCTGCAGCAGAGGGGCCGGCTGAAGCACGGTCTTCCCGCCCTTGCCCACTTCTCTTTCAGCTCACCTGTCCCCTAAGGCAGTGGTTTTCCAAGGATGCCTTACAAAGCAAGGCTTTCATAACAGCTCCATTAAAACAGAGGGCTGTGCAAGACTAATTAATCTGTATCTAATCCAGCCTTTCCATGTCCAGTATAAAGTTGTCAGGAGGTTTTTTACTAGACACTGTCCTCCAAAATGATCTCGGGTACACACAGACACACACACACCCACAGAGTTATAGCATTAAAAAAATGCCACCAACTTAGGAGGTTCTACTTAAATTGTCACATGAACACCACCAGGCTAAGGGCAGCCAGAGTCCTATAGGATTCAAACTTTGTAAGGAGTCAGCTGAGAAGAGTCAGATGAGAAGAAATGTACACTGAGGTTACTAAACATCCAGTGTGGTCTGGATCTCCTATTGAGCCTGGGCCCAGGCCTAGAAGCAGATGGTAGGAGATGGGTGGAAAAGTTAAAGCCTCGGGAGAATGTGGTGTGTCTGTTTTTGCTGGGAGCACACATGCAATCAGGTCCCAGCATCCCCTACAGGACCAGTTTGGCCCCATCACCAGACAGTGGGCTGCTGACACTCACAATTCCGGGTGGCCCCCAAGCCTGAAGATGAAGAGGTCTTGGGGTTGGACACAGGTAGGGCCATACTTTAAGGTTAACAAAAAATTACGATAAAAGGGTGACAGCACGACGTGCTCTCCACAGACACGGCACCAGACAGTCTCCAGGAAGACAAGCCGGTCCTGCTCCCTGGCTCGCTCACTCACTCTCAGATGAGCTTGGGAGAACCTCACACCTAACCCCGCAGCCTCTCATTTCACAGAGGAAATGAAGAACTCAAGTCAAAACACACAGGGGGGGAAACATGCACACATGATACTCACACACCAGTACCCTAAAACAAAACAAAACAAAACACAAAACTATCTGTCTATATATTTTTTAGGGTAGTTGTTGAGACAAAGACTCTGGAGCCAAATGTTCTGAGTTCCAATCCTGCCATCACCACTTACACACTGTGTGACCCTGGGAAAGTGACTTCACTCCTCTGAGCCTTGTTTTCCTCATCTATGAAATGGGATAAATAATAATACCATCCTCACAGGACCGTTGGGAGGATTAAATGGGCAAATAAATACCAAGTATTTAAAACGGTACCTGCCACATTTTAGGCATTACTTAAATGTCTGCTGTTAGTAGTACCATGATTATCTCCCAGCTTTTATTTCATTTTAGTTTTACCAAAGCATGAAGTTACTGAACTGAAATATGCCCTGCTAGAGATAAGACAATGGAATTAAGAGAAAGGGTCTCTGCAGCTTCCTATAGGCTTGTGACAGGCAGATTGCCAAGGTTCTCTGTGGCATGCTTCTGACATAAGCACTTTATGAGTCTGTGGCTTTTCTTGCAAAAGGGCTTCTTTAACCTGATATGAGTGGTTGACTTTCTAAATGACTGTACCAAACACCCCCTCCCTTGAGGACTCTCTCACTGGCCGCGTGGGTGGACCGTGTAACTAACCTGTCCAAGTCTTGGCGCAGGGCGGCCCCCTCCTCATCCTTTCTCAGCATGGCGGCCTGGCACTCGGCAAGGTGCTTGCTGGTGCAGCTCAGCTTCTCCGCCGCATCGGCCTGGGCAGCCTGGAACAGGACAGCAGGGAGAAGATGCTCGGTTGCAGAAGCCCATGCAAGATGCCATCAAGTGACTGGCATGCTCCCCCCCCCATCTGGCTGGCGCACTTCTAACAGGAGGGGCTTTTGTCTGTTTTTAAGTTCAAGAGACCATGAACTAGTATGTGTGTGGAGTATGACAGACTCCCATTTGTAATTATGTCCCTCAAGCATCAGCTGCAACCGGTTGTGGTGGCTGGAGGGGCAGCAGGTATCAGAATCTCCAGGGTGGGGGTAGAGGTGGGGTGGCAGGGTACAGGAGTCACTGAAAAAAGTCACTGCCCTGAAGACGGGTTTCAGTTCCATCCCTGCTCTGGCTCACGTCAGAAACACTGACTTGGAGAGCATCTGCAGAGGGGGATGACTTATTTCCTTTCCATAAGACACAGGGGCGGTGAAAAACACACTTGACAGCTCTAGCCAGGTGTCCAGGGAGTGGAAGAGCCATGACACAGACTCAGGTTGTCTGCAAAGGTGAGCCGACGGCAGCTTTAGCCAGGGCACTGGAACTCCGGCAGGGAGGCCTCTCTGATGGTCCAATGAAAGCCAAGCCACATCCCCTTCCTCGACAGGCCCACACCCTGGGAGTGGAACGACCAGGCGAACGATGGGCCGGCCGCTGCTCAGGGCTGACAGGAGCACCGCCCCTGGGCCTCAGGGGCCAGGCTTACCTTCAGCTTCCCCACAGCCTCCTCGGCGGCCTGTAGCTGCCGACCTTGCTCCTCCAACTGGCCCCTGAGGCTCCTGCATTCTTCACTGGAGGTCTGGAGAGGATGAGAAAGGGATCAGAAAAGTGGGGTCCTTGTTCTGAGACACCCTCAGCCCCATTCCCCCCAAATGGGTGAAAACAAGCTACCTCTCTCTTTTTCTCCCAAACTCAATAAACTTTGGGCTTCCCTGGTAACACAATCCCATCAAGCCAAGAGACTTAGCTTGGCCCCCAAACCTAGAATTTCATTTCTGCCAAGGAAAGGGTGGAGTATGAGCCACACGGAACTGCAAGGGGTGGGGTGACACAAGGGGGGAGGCACATCTGCGGGAACGCAGTAGTTGCCTAGGAGAGAGGTCAGGAGTGGTCTGAGTGCACAGACCCAGAAGCAGACAGACACATCAGAAGCCAAAGCCCCGTAGACGTCTGCCTGTGTCCTCACTCTTAACCCTTTTTCTCTGCAGGTCAAGACACACGGTAAACACTGTTCTCATAAGCTTGTCTATCCCAAGGGCTCTGTGAAAATGAATTGAGTTGGTTTCCTACAACTGCTCTGCTATCAGGAGGCACCTGAAGGGACAGAGAATCCAGGGACAGGACTTGAGGCAGTCAGGAACTCACATGCCAAAAGGGGCTGGACAAGTACATAAACGAGTGCAAGGAAAATAGCAGAGGATGCACGCTTCCTTAAAGTGGGCAGTCCCCACCCAGCTCCTGCTGACTGCTGCCACGTAGGAATGAGAGCACAGGCTTTAGGAACTCCCAAGATTTCAAAAGAAGTCCAAAAACGGAATCTATAAACACCCTGCTCTTGAAATGTTGGCTACTAAGTTAAAAAAAAAGTCTGTGTGGGCCAAACTTGTCTGTAATGGCCTTAAATTTAGACGTCTGGGTTAAAGGATCCCTCTCCAATGCTGTATCCCTAACATGTTCCTGCAGGGAGAAGGATGCTGTGAGCTATGACACCTGGACGAGACCATGTTGGCTTGGGCCCCCCAGGACATTCTTGGGCCCTCATGTGCCACCTGGCCGAAGGTGCATCCCAACCACTCATGGACCCACCAGGCCCTGCCGCAGGAGACAGGTGCAGCTCAGACGGTCAAGGTGAGGATTACCTTAAGTCTGCTCTGGTAGTCCATGATCTCGGTGCTCAGCTGGAACTTGAGGGTGTCGAGCTCCTGGCGTGCAGTCTCCCGGATGCTCTGGGCCTGCTGCTCGGCCTGGGCCAGCTGGGCCTGCAGGCCAGGCAGTGAGCCAGCTGCCTCCTCAGCTGCCTTCAGCTTCCCCTGCAAGCTCTCCTTCTCTCGCCGCAGCCCTGCCACTTGGTGTTCCAGGCCCTCCAGCTCCTTGGAGGATGCCTCTTTGGCATCCTGGAGCTCTTGCATGGCGTGGGCCAGCGCCCCCTCCACCGGCTCTTTCTCCGCGGTCAGCGCGCAGACCTGGATGCCGAGCTCGGCCATATCCGTGTTGGCCCGGTGCGGCTGCTTCTGCAGCTCAGCATGTTCTAGCTGAGCCTCCTCGGAGCCGCCTTTTGCCTGGGACAGCTCCTCCCACACTACTTGGAGCTCCTCCTCCCTCCGCTGGGCCTCTCCGGCCCTCTCCTCCTGCAGTGCCCCTTCACGCTCCGAGCACTGCAGCAGCTCCTGGACGTGGGCCCTGTTGAGGGCTTTGTTCTGCTCCTTCAGTTGCTGCACGAGGGCCTTGTGCTCCCTCAGAGCGGCCTCGGCCACGCTCAGCTGGCTCTGCACCTTCTCCCGGTCACCCAGGGCTGCCTGCAGCTTGGCCTGGAGGTCCAGCACCCCAGCCTGCAGCCTCTGGGCCTCCTCCTGCTGTCTCTCCAGCTGCGCCTGAGACAGGGCCAGCTGGGCTGCTAGCTCCCGGGACGCGTGGTCTTGAGGTGTGCTGGACCCCTGCTGGCTTTTGTCTGCCGTGAGGGTCTCGATCAGCTGGGTCTGCTGGCGGCACCGGTCCTCAAGCGCTCTGAGCTCCCCCGCCCGGGCCTCTGCCAGCTGCCGGCACTGCTCCACCTGCTCCTGCAGTTGTTGGCATTCGGCCTCCTTGCTTTGCAGGGCAGCCTCCTTCTCAGCCACATGGGCCCTCATGGTCTCCTTGGCCTTCTTCACAGCCAGGAGGCTTGCCTCCATCTGGTCGCCCATGCGCCGGATGCTGGCCTGCTCTGACTGCAGGGAGGCCAGGGAGCCCTGGATGGCCGCCTCGCGCTGCTGCAGCGCTTGATAGTCAGCCTGCAGGGCCTGAAGCTTATCCTCCAACAGCTGGTTGCGCTCCACCACATTCTGCAGCTCCTTCTCCAGCTCCCTGTTGGCCTGCTGGAGCTTCCTCTCCTGGCCGGCCCCTTGCATCCTGGGATCGTCCACCTGTTCCTCCCACGGGCCCCGCGGCTCCTCCTCCAGCTTCTCCTCCAGCTTCTCACAGGCCTGCTGCAGGGTGGAGCTCAGAGCCTCGCGCTCCTCAGCCGCCACGGGCAGCTCTGGGTCGGACTGCGCAGCGAGTCGCTCCAGCGCCCCCACCCTCTGGCTGAGGCAGTCTTTGTCCTGGATGAGCTGCTTCCTCTGCTCCTCCAGGTCACTCACGTGCTGGCTCACCTGGGCCAGCTGGGTCTCCAGGAGCTGCAGCTGCCGCGTCAGGGACCTGGCCTCCTGCTCCAGCAGCTCCTTCTCCTCCTGCCGCCGCTGCTCCTGCCGCCGCCCCTCCGCGAGCTCGTCCTCCAGGGAGCTCAAGTGGGCCAAGGACTCCTGCAGCTGACGTTGGAGCTGGGCTGCCTCCTGCCCCTTCCTGGACAGCTCTTCCCGGAGCGGGGCCATCTCCTCCACCAGGCGCTCCAGGCTGGCCCGGGCCTCCTCCTTCAGCTGCAGCTCTTTGGCCAGCTGCTCCAGCTGGGTGCTCTGCTGCCTGTTGAGCTCCTGGACCCAGGTGCTCTCCCTTTCCAGGAGCTTCTCCCCCAGCTCCTGAGTCTCCAGGGGCGAGTCACTGGGGATGCGCTTTTGCCGCCCCTTTGCATCCAGTGCCACGTCAGCCTTCTGCTCGGCTGCACCCAGCTGGTCTGGGACATCAGCTGAGCACTGGTCCTTCCTGCCCAGGGAGTCACGTGTGGCCTCGAGCTCCCGAGCCAGGGGCTGCAGTAGGGACTCCAGCCGCCGCAGGGCTGAGCGGTAATCCTCCTCCTTCTCTGAGGCCCCCAGCTCCAGGGCCTGCAGGCACATCTGCAGCTCCTTCACAGTGTTCTGTGTGGCCTGGGTGACTTCCCACTGCTTCCGGAGCGTGGCCACCATACCGGCGAGGCGAAGGTTGTCCTCGGTGGCAGCGCGGCCCCTCTCTCTCTCTGCCTGCAGCTGCTCTCCACGCAGGCTGACGGCCGCCCTCAGCTCCTCGTTCTCTCGGTCCCGCTGCTGCATCTGCTCCTTCAGCTGCTTCTCCCGCACCTCCAGCTGGTCCAGCTCCAGCCGCAACTCGTCAAAGCCCTCCAGTGCCTCGTGGTTTAAGGGGTTGCTCAGGTCAAGGTGGGAGGCCATCTCCTGAGTCTGGGGAGGAAACACGAAAAACAGGTGGCTTGGGGATGAAGCTACATGGCTGCTTGGCAAAACTTTAGAATTTAATGAGAACAGAAGTAAAAATACAGCAATTACATGACCTAAGGTTAGTCTATCGAGCTATTCAAAGGACCAGAACCCCTTTGCTCAAAGCATCTGCCAGAGGAGGTCAGTAGCACATCCTAAGATATGATGCAACGTCACACGTGTGAGCTCCACTGAGACTCAGAACTTGCCTTTCCCATTCAGCCTCCTGTAGCTTTGGTAACATAATGGATGCTGGTTCTTAGGGAAATGATGTTATATGTAAACTACTGCTTACCCATTGCACTGCACCCACAATTCCTGTTGCAATTAAATCACAAAATAGGGTAAAAATGCTACTCTTAATGCTTCTTATACTGATTCGTCTTATATTGCTTTGCTGATTAATTTCAGTGTTCTTTCCCATTAAACTATACGATACATTCACATTTCTAACAAAATTAATGAAACTGACCTGACGCACTAACGTTTACTGAGCACTAGCCTGTGCCAAGCCCTTAAGCACTGTGCGTGTGTGCCCTCATTTACTCCCTACAACCACCTTTCAGGCTGGTATGAGATTTTACAGATGAGAGAGGTCAAGTTTCGACAGGGTAGGTCACCTTCCCAGGGTCACACAGGGGGCGAGTGACAGTCAGGATTTGACCTTGCCACTTTTAACCAGAGTGCCAAACCACTTCTTCTGAAACACTTTAAAAAGCTTTTAAAAGAATTTATTTTTTAAAAGGCCTAAATTCCTTTTGGTTGTAAAAACCTGGACTCGAGGAAACACTGGGTAGGACTGAGGGGTTATATCGCTTGGGCTGGAACACCAGGCGTCTGAGAACATCCCCCTGAGCTGGGAGGGGCAAGGACATGCCCTGGTTGACATGACAGAGAGCGAGTCCCCAGCCTTCTCGGCATTACCTGCAGGTAGCTGCTCACCAAACTGCTCATGCTGGAGCTTCGGCTGGGGGGTCTCCATAGGTAAGCAGAAGAGCCAGTGCCCAGGGTCCTCCTGTTGGGCCACAAAACAGACATGCCTGCATCAGAGCAGGAAACACACACACACACACACACACACACACACACTCAAACACACACACACTTGGGGAGGCCTTGGTTGTCACTAGGCAACCAGGTGGTGGTAGGGGCAGTGCCCTCCCAGGTCCAGTAAGAGGGCAAAGTCCAACAATTTCCACCAAAGCACACATTCAGGTTGGTCGTAGCAGCTAGACCACGCTGTTGAAGTCTAAGCACGATGGCTTTGCTCTCACTGCCAAAAAAGAACGAAGTGAACATAGTATTTCCCAGTTTTTAGTTTAAGTTTTCCTAGAACCTTCGATGCCAGCCATAACTTGTCTACCAGGGAGGAACCAGCAACAGTTAATCTGGTAAATAAAGGTCACGCTGTGCTTCGGGCCTTGAGGTCACTGCTTTACGTTGTTACACGAGTAATGTGGCTGGAAGACCTCTTCTGGTTCACACTGGACATTTCCCTCACTGCAGAAAGTTCTATTTGATGGCACTAGTCATTGCGAACGAAACACACTTTTACTTAACGACCAGAATCTTCTCCTTAATCTACAATTACTGCATTTTAAACCTTGTTAGTGTCCACAACCCAACAACTGCACTTCTCAGTACTACCTGAAAGACAGTCACATATGTGCATAAGGTTACGTGTGGGGATGCTCTTGGCAGCACCGTCATGGTGGAAAAAGCAGAACCTTTCTAACTCCGCATCACTAGAGAAACAGATAAACTATTTACTCACACAATGGAATACTCTATGCCACAGGTTGGCAATCTTTTCTGTAAAGGGCCAGAGAGTGAATATTTCGGTTTGCAAGCCTTATGGGTTCTGTCACAATTCAACTCTGCCACTGTAGCATGAAAGCAGCCATAGACAATAGGTAAATGAAGGTGTGTTACACACTGCCCTGTGGGCCATGGTTTGCCAGCGCTACTCCACATCTATAGAACTCCTTGTACAAACACAGATAAAAATCTCAAAAACAATGTGGAATGAAAAAAGCAACCTGCAAAAGTAAAGCCACCTCATGATTCAATCAGTGTAGCAAATTTAAAAAATATATATAAAATACAACTATACATACGTAATATTTACGGGCACATGTAGTGAAACACAAATATTTGGGAATGACATGCATCAACTAAAGGGTTGTAATTACTTCTAGAAAGGGAGAAAAGGAGAAAGGACGGCCGCGGGGTGGGGCTTTATTTGGATCTATAATATTTTATTTCTTAAAAAAAAAAAAGGTATCAGACATAACAAAAAAATCCCACAAGAACCAGCTTGAAGGGACTTTGGCCAAATATAAGACACCTTAAGCTTTGAAATAATCACAGTGACAGAATATAACCTATTGAATAAAATAAGAATCCACGAGTCAATGCTGCTGTAAATGAATAAATAGATGGGGAAGAAGGAAAAGATCTTCCTTACAATAGAATGCCAACTATTAATGTAGAAGGAATGATGGAGTCAGAAAATTACTCTGGTAACCATGATAGTAATTGATTCAGGAAAAGATTTACCGGACGCTAAAACTAACAGGAGGGAGATTTAAAAGAAACAGGATAAAAACCTAGTCTCAAAATGTCTTCCCATAAGATACATATTAATTACAAACAGAGAAACAGTAACTTTAGGAGAAACCTGGCTAACACCACCTTAACCAAATGATCATGGTTAACCTTGCAAGTAATGAAACAAACCAACATCCTGCGTCTCTGGGTACAACATGCTGAGGACACAACACCTGGGGTATTTCCGCCAAAAATGCTTAATCTGAATCCAATAATGAGAAAACACTAGACAAACTCAAATTAAGGAACATTTTACAAAATAATTGGCCTGTACTTTTCAAAAATGTCTGTGCAAAGAGGAGAAACTGTTCCAAATGAACAAGGACTAGAGAGACCCAACAATTCACTGACATGTGACCCTGGATTGGCTCCTGGATTATAAAAGACATGTCTGGCATAATTCTTAAAATTTGAACACAGTCTGTAGATTAGACAGCGGTACTGTATCAATGTTCTGTGATTTTAACAATTGTACTGAGGTTATATAGATGTCTCTGACTTTAGGAAAGGATATCCCTGATTTTAGGAAATATACGATGAAGTACTTAGGAGTAAAGGGGAATCAGGTCTGTAACTTATTCTCAAATGATGCAGGAAATAAACCAACATGTTTACATAAAGATAAAGTACGATAAGAATTCCCTGGCAGTCCAGTGGTTAAGACTCCACGCTTCCACTGCAGGAGGCGCATGTTCGATCCCTGGTTAGGGAACTAAGATCCCACATGCCATGCGGCACGGCCGGAAAAAAAAAAAGAGAGAGAGAGAGAAAGAATGATTAAAACGTTTGTAGTAAAATACTGGTAACTGGGGAATCGAAGTGAGTGAGTACTGTGTACTATTTTTACAACTTTTCTGTAAGTCTGAAATGATTTTAAAATTGAACAGTTCTAAAAATGACACGAAGTAAATATAGCAAAAATGTTAGCTCTTAAATCCTGGTGGTTGGCAAATGGGTTCCATTATAGTCAGTATTTTTTCCTCCACAGAAAGAATTCCCTAATAAGAAATATAAAAATTGGAAAAAAAAAACAAAAAACCACCACCTTATTAACAGAAAGCAAAACAAAACAAAGAATGCTGGACTTGAGTTTAACTCAAGTCTAGTATCCTGGCCCTGGCCCTGCTGCCTGCCAGCTGTGTGACTCTGGGCAAATCCCTCCAATTCTCTGAGCCTGTTTCCTCAGCACCTTGCTCCTGGAACGGTTGTGAGGTTGCAGTTGGATGGTGTGTGAGTGCCGTACTGGTGTAGGAAAAGAAAACACAGCAAAGCAACCTTTCCAGCAACCCTTACATGGAGGAGCCTTCGCTCCCTCTCTTACTGGCCTCCATGATAACTGTATCTATGAGAACACATCGGGGAAAAGCCCACTTGCTCCCCCCTCGCTCCCACACCAAGTCCCTCAACACATCTGAAAACCTTGGGTTTCACATATGCGTCTCCACTGACTCATGCCGCCTGGCCAGTTAGGTTAGTTTAAGGTTGGAGCCTCCAGATGCTATCGTTAGTCACGATTCAACCAAGTCTGTAAAATTAGCAAGCGTAAGAGCTGCAAAGCTACAGGTAATTTACTGCACGAGCAAAACTGCTTTGAGTAGACTGGTGGCAAGCTTCAAAACTTCAAACATCTCTTTCCTCTCTTTTCAGCCAAGCAGTTAGTTCTTCAAGGTACCTGGCAAACGTCGGCCAAGCAGCATCCAGGTCATAGCCCCTCGATGCCAGGTCAAACTGGATGTCGGTCAGCTCGTAGAGTTGGCCCACGATGTCAGAGCTCAGCTTTGGCTTCAGAAAGGGGCTCCTTGCGTAGTACCAGTCACTGCAGGGAAACACAAAAAGGGGTCAAGTACAGGAGTACATAAAGAAAGGGAAGAGTGCATTTCATCAGTCCTCCCAGTAAGGCTCTGCCTCATCAAATTCCAACTCAGATGACTAAATTAATTAAAGACAGACACATACACCCTAATTTGATTTTCACTGTAGGAGCACATAACTCTCAAATAAGCTTGCTCTTCTTCAGGGAAATTACTGAAATGAATTAGATGCTTATTTGTTTATTATTTATATCATACCTATTTCCAAATGAATGCGAGAAACCTTAAATCTGAATTACTGTCCAAGAAAGGGCAGTCGTAGGGGGAAGAACACTTCTTTTTTAAAAGAAAATCTTGTCTTCTATCCCCTCCAGAGAACTCAATACAGGACACTGAACTCACTGCTAATTTCTGTCCAGACACCAATATAAAAGCCAAGGAACAAAACATCTCCATTTTGAAGTGGTAGTTGTTTCACTTCACGTGAAGCAATAAGAATTAAAAAGACAACACTGATGAGTTTAATGAGCTACTTGGCTGATATCCGTGAACTGGGATACACTGGAAGTCAAGCTGTTTATGACAGTTTTCACCAAACATTACAACAAAATAACCTTCAAATCAAATGTGCAAAGGTTCTCAACTCACATGCATTCACAAAGCCTGGCACATACAAGAGAAATACATTTATGCAAATCAATCTTAAAGGTGACAAAATGAAACAAAATATTCCCCCCCAATGGTTTTTCTTTTATTCAGAAGTATTTCTTTTAATTAACTGGAAGAACACTCCAGAGGTAGAGGGGAGGCAGAGCTGGAAAACGGGTGCCGGGCGAGCCAAAGAGGTTCAGCTGATTGGCAGCTGATCTGCGGCTCCTAATCTGACACCCTCTCCCCGCCTTACACGCTCAACCCCACCTCTCCCTCCTCCTTCCCCTCCTGCTGAGGCTTCAGCACGAGGGGCACAAAGGCTCCCAATCTGGTCACCCATCACAATCTCCAGGGAGCCCAGACCCATGGGGCGGGTGCTGACTCAGTGTCTCAGGTGAGGCCCCAGGCTCGTTGGTGTTAAAAACCCCACAGGTGATTCTGCTGAGAGGCCGAGGCTGCAACCCACTGGTCCAGGGTGACCAGTGGGGTCTGCCCATTAGTGCCAGCACCAAGGACCTGCCATCCACCAGAGGAAACTACCTGGCATTAGTTCAGAGACCTAAACCCAAGCTCCTGCTTTCTGCCTCAGCATCAGTGGGGCCCAGGGAAAGGCATTTGGCCTCTCTGAGCCTCACTTTCCTCACCTGTGAAAGCTCAGTGCTACCCGCCCAATGTGCGCCAAGGACTGTGGTAGGGAAGGGGAGAGGAGGATGACAGGTGGAGGTCCCTGCTCGTGCCAGGGTGTGACACAAACAGGCACTGCTGCTGCGGTTGTCATTATTACTGTTTAGTTTATCACATTTATTTGAGGTCTTCTGAACTTGTTTCAGAGACCTTATACACTTTAATACACGCTGAAAAGTGCTGAAAAATTGTTCACTGCAAAAACAATAATTTAAAAAGAAAAATATACATAATCCTATCCTTTATCAAATCATGTTCTCATATACTTTTTTTTTAAATAGATCTTTATTGGAGTATAATTGCTTCACAATACTGTTAGTTTCTGTTGCACAATAAAGCAAATCAACCATATGCATACATATGTCCTCATATCCCCTCTCACTTGAGCCTCCCTCCCATCCTCCCTATCCCACCCCTCTAGGGACATGGCAAAGCATGGAGCCGATCTCCCTGTTCTATGCTGCTGCTTCCCACCAGCCAACTATTTTACATTCGGTAGTGTGTATATGTCGATACTACTCTCACTTTGCCCCAGCTTCACCCTCCCACCCCATGTCCTCAAGTCCATTTTCTACGTCTACCTCTTTATTCCTGCCCTGCAACTAGGTTCATAAGTACCATTTTTTTTTAAGATTCCATATATATGCGTTAGCATACAGTATTTGTTTTTCTCTTTCTTACTTCACTCTGTATGACAGACTCTAGGTCCATCCACCTCACTACAAATAACTCAATTTTGTTTCTTTTTATGGCTGAGAAATATCCGTTTTATATATGTGCCACATCTTCCTTATCTAATCATCTGTCGATGGACATTTAGGTTGGTTCCAAGTCCTGGCTATTGTAAATAGTGCTGCAATGAACACTGTGGTACATGTCTCTTTTTGAATTATGGTTTTCTCAGGGTATATGCCCAGTAGTGGGATTGCTGGGTCATATGGTAGTTCTATTTCCAGTTTTTTAAGGAACCTCCATACTGTTTTCCATAGTGGTTATATCAATTTACATTCACACCAACAGTGCAGGAGGGTTCCCTTTTCACCACACCCTTTCCAGGATTTATTGTTTCTAGATTTTTTGATAATGGCCATTCTAACCGGCGTGAGGGGATACCTCATTGTAGTTTTCATTTGCATTTCTCTAATAATTAGTGATGTTGAGCATCTTTTCATGTGCCTCTTGGCCATCTGTATGTCTTCCTTGGTGAAATGTCTATTTAGGTCTTCTGCCCATTTTTGGATTGGGTTGTTTGTTTTTTTGATATTGAGCTCCATGAGCTGTTTGTGTATTTTGGAGATTAATCCTTTGTCCGTTGTTTCATTTGCAAATATTTTCTCCCATTCTGAGGGTTGTCTTTTTGTCTTGTTTATGGTTTCCTTTGCTGTGCAAAAGATTTTAAGGTTAATTAAGTCCCATTTGTTTATTTTTGTTTTTATTTCCATTACTCTAGGAGGTGGGTCAAAAAAGATCTTGCTGTGGTTTATGTCAACAAGTGTTTTTCCTATGTTTTCCTCTAAGAGTTTTATAGTGTCTGGTCTTACATTTAAGTCTTTAATCCATTTTGAGTTTATTTTTGTGTATGGTGTTAGGGAGTGTTCTAATTTCATTCTTTTACATTAGCTGTCCAGTTTTCTCAGCACCACTTATTGAAGAGGCTGTCTTTTCTCCATTGTATGTTCTTGCCTCCTTTGTCATAAATTAGGTGCCCATATGAGAGTGGGTTTATCTCTGGGCTACCTATCCTGTACCATTGATCTATATTTCTGTTTTCGTGCCAGTACCATACTGTCTTGATTACTGTAGCTTTGTGGTATAGTTTGAAGTCGGGGAGCCTGATTCCTCCAGCTCCGTTTTTCTTTCTCAAGATTGCTTTGGCTATTCGGGGTCTTTTGTGTTTCCATACGAACTGTAAAATTTTTTGTTCTAATTCTGTGAAGAATGCCACTGGTAGTTTGATAGGGATTGCATTGAATCTGTACATTGCTTTGGGTAGTATAGTCATTTTCACAATATTGATTCTTCCAATCCAAGAACATGGTATATTCCATCTGTTTATGTCATCTTTGACTTCTTTCATCAGTGTTTTATAGTTTTCTGAGTACAAGTCTTTTGCCTCCTTAAGCAGGTTTTTTCCTAGGTATTTTATTCTTTTTGTTGCAATGGTAAGTGGGAGTGTTTCCTTCATTTCTCTTTCTGATTTTTCGTTGTTGGTGTATAGGAATGCCAGAGATTTCTGTGCATTAATTTTGTATCCTGCTACTTTACCAAATTCATTGATTAGTTCTAGTAGTTTTCTGGTGGCATCTTTAGGATTTTCTATGTATAGTATCATGTCATCAGCAAACAGTGACAGTTTTACTACTTCTTTTCCAATTTGGATTCCTTTTATTTCTTTTTCTTCTCTGATTGCTGTGGCTAGGACTTCCAAAACTATGTTGAATAACAATGGTGAGAGTGGACATCCTTGTCTTGTTCCTGATCTTAGAGGAAATGCTTTCAGTTTTTCACCACTGAGTATGATGCTTGCTGTGGGTTTGTCATATATGGCCTTTATTATGTTGAGGTAGGTTCCCTCTATGCCCATTTTCTGGAGGGTTTTTATCATAAATGGGTGTTGAATTTTGTCAAAAGCTTTTTCTGCATCTATTGAGATGATCATATGGTTTTTATTCCTTGATTTGTTAATGTAGTGTATCACATTGACTGGTTTGCGTATACTGAAGAATCCTTGCATCCCTGGGATAAATCTCACTTGATCGTGGTGTATGATCCTTTTAATGTGCTGTTGGATTCTGTTTCCTAGTATTTTGTTCAGGATTTTTGCATCTATGTTCATCAGTGATATTGGTCTATAATTTTCTTTTTTTGTGATATCTTTTTCTGGTTTTGGTATCAGGGTGATGGTGGCTTCATAGAATGAATTTGGGAGTGTTTCTCCCCCTGCAATTTTTTGGAATAGTCTGAGAAGGATCGGTGTTAGCTCTTTTCTAAATGTTTGATAGCATTTGCCTGTGAAGCCATCTGGTCCTGGACCTTTGTTTGCTGGAAGATTTTTAATTACGGTTTCAATTTCATTACTTGTGATAGGTTTGTTTATATTTTCTAATTCTTCCTGGTTCAGTCTTGGAAAATTGTACCTTTCCAAGAATTTGTCCATTTCTTCGTGGTTGTCCATTTTATTGGCATATAGTTGTTTCTGGTAGTCTCTTATAATCCTTTGTATTTCTGCAGTGTCAGCTGTGATTTCTCCTTTTTCATTTTTAATTTTATTGATCTGCGACCTCTCCCTTTTTTTCTTGATGAGTCTGGCTAAGGGTTTATCAATTTTGTTTATCTTCTCAAAGAACCAGCTTTTACTTTTATTGATCTTTGCTATTGTTTTCTTTGTTTCTATTTATTTCTGCTCTGATCTTTATGATTTCCTTCCTTCTACTGACTTTGGGTTTTCTTCGTTCTTCTTTCTCTAGTTGTTTTAAGTGTAGGGTTAGATTGTTTATTTGATATTTTTCTTGTTTCTTGAGGTGACACTGTATTGCTATAAACTTCCCTCTTAGAACGGCTTTTGCTGCATCCCATAGATTTTGGGTCATTGTGTTTTCATTGTCATTTGTTTCTATGTATTTTTTAATTTCTTCTTTGATTTCTTCAGTGATCTCTTGGTTATTTAGCACTGCACTGTTCAGCCTCCATGTATTTGTGTTTTTTCCAGTTTTTTTCCTGTAATTCATTTCCAATCTCATAGCATTGTGGTCAGAAAAGATGCTTGATACGATTTCAATTTTCTTAAATTTTCTGAGGCTCGATTTCTGACCCAAGATGTGATCTATCCTGGAGAATGTTCCATGTGCACTTGAGAAGAAAGTATATTCTGCCACTTTTGGGTGGAATGTTCTATAAATATCAATTAGATCTATCTGGTCTTTTGTGCCATTTAAAGCTTATGTTTCCTTATTTATTTTCTGTCTGGATGATCTGTCCATTGGTGTAAGTGGGGTGTTAAAGTCCCCTACTATTATTGTGTTACTGTCGATTTCTCCTTTCATGGTTTTTAGCATTTACCTTATGTATTGAGGTGCTCCTATGTTGGGTGTATAAACATTTATAATTGTTATATCTTCTTCTTGGATTGATCCCTTGATCATTATGTTGTGTCCTTCCTTGTCTCTTGTAACATTCTTCATTTGAAAGTCTATTTTATCTGATATGAGTATTGTTGCTCCAGCTTTCTTTTGATTTCCATCTGCATGGAATATCTTTTTCCATCCCCTCACTTTCAGTCTGTATGTGTCCCTAGGTCTGAAGTGGGTCTCTTGTAGACAGCATATATATGGGTCTTGTTTTTGAATCCATTCAGCCAGTCTGTGTCTTTTGGTTGGGGCATTTAATCCATTTACATTATTGATATGTATGTTCCTATTACCATTTTCTTAATTGTTTTGGGTTTGTTTTTGTGGGCCTTTTTCTTCTCTTGTGTTTCCCGCTTAGAGAAGTTTCTTTAGCATTTGTTGTAGAGCTGGTTTGGTGGTGCTGAATTCTCTTAGCTTTTGCTTGTCTGAAAAGCTTTTGACTTCGGCATCGGATCTGAATGAGATCCTTGCTGGGTAGAGTAATCTTGGTTGTAGGTTTTTCTCTTTCATCACTTTAAGTATATCTTGCCACTCCCTTCTGGCTTGCAGAGTTTCTGCTGAAAAATCAGCTGATAACCTTATGGGGATTCCTTTGTATGTTATTTTTTGTTATTCCCTGCTGCTTTTAATATTTTTTCTTTGAATTTAATTTTTGTTAGTTTGATTAATATGTGTCTTGGTGTGTTTTTCCTAGGGTTTATCCTGTATGGGACTCTCTGTGCTTCCTGGACTTGGGTGACTATTTCCTTTCCCATGTTAGGGAAGTTTTCAACTATAATCTCTTCAAATATTTTCTCATACCCTTTTCCTCTTCTTCTTCTAGGACCCCTATAATTTGAATGCTGGTGCTCTTAGTGTTGTCCCAGAGGTCTCTGAGATTGCCTTCAATTCTTTTCATTCTTTTTTCTTTATTCTGCTCCTCAGCAGTTATTTCCACCATTTTGTCTTTCAGCTCACTTATTCGTTCTTCTGCCTCAGTTATTCTGTTATTGATTCCTTCTAGTGTATTTTTAATTTCAGTTATTGTGTTGTTCATCTCTGTTTGCTCTTTAGTTCTTCTAGGTCTTTGTTAAATACTTCTTGTATTTTCTCAATCCATGCCTCCATTCTATTTCCGAGATTCTGGATCAGCTCTACTCTCATTATCCTGAATTCTTTTTCAGGTAGATTGCCTATTTCCTCTTCATTTATTTGGTCTTGTAGGTTTTTGCCTTGCTCCTTCATTTGTGACATATTTTTTTGCCATCTCATTTTCCTTTTTTTTTTTTTAATGAGTGGGATTGTGTTCCTGTCTTACTGGTTGTTTGGCCTGAGGCTTCTAACACTAGGGTTTGTAGGCTATTGGGTAGTGCTGGGTCTTGGTGCTGAGATGAGGAGCTCCGTGAGACCTCACTCCAAAGAATATTCCCTGGGGTCTGAGGTTCTGTTAGTCCAGTGGTTCAGACTTGGAGCTCCCACCGCAGGAGCTTCGGCCCAACCCTGGGCTCATGAACCAAGATCCCGCAAGCTGCCTGGGGCAGCAGGAAAAGAAAGAAACGTACAACAATAACAAAGTAAAAAATAAAATTAGACTAGGAAACTAACAGATATGCTAGGAAGAATATAAAAATAAACGTATAGATGAATCAACAACCGGAAGGTACATTAGTACCACAATAGTAAAAAAGAGGAGGGAAAAGAAAAAAAATAAATAAAAATTTAAAAAACGGGGGGAAAAGGCCTTGCCTGTGGAGGGTGGGGCCTAAGCATGGGTGAGGTTTGGGTGGTGGGCGGGGCCAATGTTCAGGACCCACAGGGCTGGAAAACACCCTGGGGGCTGTGGGGTGTGGGGCTTAGGCTCAAGGAACAGAAGGGGCCCAGGCGTGCTCCCCAACCCTGGTCTCAGAGGGCAGGGGACCTCACCTGGGAGCCCAGCGGGTTTCCTGGATGCCCAGTGGGCTTCCTGGACTCAAGTGGGCAGGGAAAATGTCATCCGCTCCTCCGGGGTGACCCCTCCCACCTGCCTCTCCTGATCTCCCCGGCCTCCCTCCTATGCCCCCAAGGACCCACGCGGCCTAGAGGGGGCCTTGGAGGGCAGGGGATCGGCTTGGGAACTCAGAAGGCTCCTCAGCCCAAGTGGGCCAGGCGATCGCCCTCCGCTCCTCTCCCGCTCTTCCCGGAGAGTCCCTCCTGCCTGCCTCTCCTGATCTCCCTGGCCTCAGGGGTACTGATCCTGTCTGGCCTCCACTTCTCCTCCTCCTTCAGTCCCCCTACGTCCTACCGGTTCACTCTGGGGTTTCCTCCCGTCTCTTTGGGCATCAGAGTCCCCTACCAGCGGCCGGCAGGCGCCCTAGTTGTGGGGAGATGCTAACTCTGCATCTTCCCACACCGCCCTCTTGACTCCGCCTCCCCATGTTCTCATATACTTTCTAATTCTTTTATATATTTTTTGTAATTTCATTGTTGCCATTAGGATAGGTAAGATTTGCATTCTTTTTCATTATTATATTGTTATTTTCCTTGTTGCTATACAGACTTCCTTATTGCAATTTTATTTATTTATTTATTTGGCAGGCAAAGAGTGAGTTTATTAGCATAGGAAACTTGTGAGAGATACAAGTGGGCAGGCAAGGCAGCGCAGCAGCCCCAAGAACAGAGTAGGCTACATTCTTATAATCCAAGAAAAAGTGGGGAGGGGAGAAGACCACCTCCTCCTCACTCTTGGGCAGCTGTCAAGACTTACATAATTAGTTCCTCCTTTAACCCTATACAGTCTAACCTGGACTGTCATGGCGCTACTTAAATCATATGTATATTAGCAAAAGGGTGGTAATGTATACTAAAATATGGTAATTCATCTCAGGTTTTGGTATACCTTACTGCAATTTTAAATGATGCCTTGCTATGCCATTTAAAATAATTTGCTGTAATTTTTAAAAATAAATTTATTTATTTATTTATTTATTATGTTTTCTTTTTGGTTGCACTGGGTCTTTGTTGCTGTGCACGGCTTTCTCTAGTTGCGGCGAGTAGGGGCTACTCTTCGTTGCGGTGCACGAGCTTGTCATTGCAGTGGCTTCTCTTATTGTGGAGCATGGGCTCTACGCATGCAGGCTTCAGTAGTTGTGGCTTGTGAGCTCTAGAGCGCAGGTTCAGTAGTTGTGGCACACAGGCTTAGCTGCTCTGCAGCATGTGGGATCTTCCCAGACAAAGACTCGAACCCGTGTCCCCTGAATTGGCAGGCAGATTCTTAACCACTGCGCCACCAGGGAAGCCCTAATTTGCTGTAATTTAACAGCCCCCCATCATTGGACATTGATGGCTTCCATCTTGTGTATTAAAAGTAGCATCACCATTTTTTTTTTAACTGAAGTCTAGTTGATTTACAATATTGTGTTAGTTTCAGGTGTACAGCAAAGTGATTTGGTTACACATATATATATGTACATATCTATATTCTTTTTTTCGATTCTTTTCCATTATAGCTTATTATAAGATATTGAATATAGTTCCCTGTGCTATACAGTAAATCTTTGTTTATTTTATATATGGTAGTGTGCAGCTGTTAATCCCATACCCCCAATTTACTCCTCTCCCCCTTCCCCCTTTGGTAACCATAAGTTTGTTTTCTATGTCTGAGTCTGTTTCTGTTTCATAAATACGTTCCTTCACACTGTTTTTTAGATTCCACGTATAAGTGACATCATATGATATTTGTCTTTCTCTGTCTGACTTATAAGTAGTATCGTTATTATTAATGAGGGGACTTTGGGTCATTTCTGAATGGTGTGGGGTAAAGCCCAGCACTGTCATGTATTTACCTGGTCACTTTGGTGTTCATGAAGCACTGCTGTAAGGTGTCGGCCAACCTCTGGTGCACCAAGGAGTAGCGAATAAATGCTCTTCCCTTTCCCAGAGATGTTCGGAGCTGGAAAATGCAGATAAAATAGAAATAAAGAGCTGTTAGCCTAACTCCAAATACAGGCCTCATGGATGGCTGACAAAAGCAGCAACAGGGCAGAAAATGTCACCCAATCCTACCCTACACATAACCTTCACTTATGTCTCTCAAAGAACACAAACATTTGAGAATGTCACCCCACAGAGGGAGGCCTAAAGTGGGTGGACGTCTTGCAGGCCTCCGTCTGAGAACAATCTGTAGACTCCAGCAAACGTGTCAAGGAAGATACAGTCACTAGAGGCTCAAACATCTACTGTGGATTCTACTGGAATGTCATTCTTCCTCCCCTGCTCCATCAGAATCCTTGGGTTTAGAGTCAGAGATGAAACGGTCTGACTTAATTTGGAATATTTAGAAAACAGGTTGGAGGTAAATGAAGGGCTTCTCATACCAGAAGTACGCTTGAAGAGGAAGAGATGGTCTCAGTTTAGCTAATGCCTGGGCTTGTTTTTGAAGTTTTGGGAGAAGAGATGCAGGCGAAGAGGCCTAAGGGGCTTGGCTGGAGCCCATGTGGAAGGGGGAAGAGAGAGGAGGGCAAAAGGCAGAGGAGTGTTAGGGGGACTTGTGATGGATGTATAACTGCCTCCTCTGTGTCCTCGTGGAACCATCACTAAAATCCACATATCTGTCAATGCTTTCCTGGTTGGATTTATTTTCAGCTATACCAACTCACTGCATTTAGTCAGAAGGTGCCCAGGGGGTGAGGGCAGGGGTGTTTCTAGGTGGCCCAGTTACACTGAAGTAATGAAAAATGGGTGTGGTTCTGTTTCAGGAAGTCTGAGGTGGACGGAGGGTCCAGGTGCAGGCCTGTCTTCAAAACCTCTCCCCACAGTGCCAAAACGTGGCTTCTAAAGAGGTTTCTGGAAGCTTGTTGTGATGGTGGTGGGGTATGCTGGTCACAGACTCTGGCCCTAGTTGCCAGGATGGACCAAGGGCTATTAAGCTGTCCAAGGGTACAGCTATAGAAGACACTTGAGATCTGTAGGCAAATTAGGATTCATGCCCCCAATGTTTCAGCCCCAGAAGCTCAAGATAAGTAGGCAGGAACTCAAAACCTCTCAACCTACCACATGCACCTGTTCTGTCAGGTGCTGGCTCTGAGCAGGGTAAGCCAAGACCCATTCCCTCCTCACCTCTTCAAAGGTCAGAAATGTTTAACTTGGTGGTTGGGGGAAGGGATGGTAGTGGTTTGACCAAAAGATGGTCCTAATCCTCCATCCTATTAAGAAGCCAGCCATGGTGCTGGAATGAGACAGGAAACATGAGGTATGACCTCAAGCACCGGCACATTCATGATGCTGTAAACATCCTGGTACCCAGCACCTTTTAGCTCAGAGCTGTATGCCTTCTCATTGCTGACTCAAGGAAATGATACCACAATGTGAAGTAGTTTTAAAAAATAAGAAGGTGTGAAACCTCATAAGACATTTATGTAAGAGGCTGTAAGACATTTTTCTATGTGAGTTTTGTGGGTTTGGGGTATAGCCAGGAGGTCTGGAAATGAAGGTGGGCAGCAGCCTGACCTGGCTTTATAAAAACCACCATGGCACGTCTGCAGGGAGTGGATCAAGACAGGTGCCCAGGGGAGAATCTTGATGACATCCCTACGTCCAAATGCTTTTCCACTGATAAGTGAGGTGAGAACAAAGTGTTCAGTGGTGATAACCAGGAAACCCAGGCAGCCGAGAACAGCTGAGCAAGGCATCCTGAAGTGAAGTGTGTTGGTCATATAAATGCACACCCACACATAGGCCCTGCAGAATCTAAAAGGAACCCCACATAACAGCCCATGTCTGTAAGCTCCCAAGGGAAGGGCTTTTTTTATTTTTTAAATTAATTAATTAATTAATTAATTTTTGGCTGTGATGGGTCTTCGTTGCTGCGCGCGGGCTTTCTCTAGTTGAGGAGAGCGGGAGCTACTCTTCTTTGTGGTGTGCGGGCTTCTCATTGTGGTGGCTTCTCTTGTTGCGGAGCACGGGCTCTAGGCATGTGGGCTTCAGTAGTTGTGGCGCACAGGCTCGGCTGCTCCGCGGCATGCGGGATCTTCTCGGACCAGGGCTCGAACCCATGTCCGCTGCAGTGGCAGGTGGATCCTTAACCACTGTGCCACCAGGGATGTCCCGGGGCTTGTCCTTATTAATAAAATGGCCATTGTAACAGCATTTAGAACATTTAATTTTTTAAAGGCAAACACTTGAGGCTACATTTTAAATCAGGCCTATTAACTGAATTGATTATATATGTAAAAGGAGCTATTTTAAAAGGTCTTTTTAGGGACTTCCCTGGTGGCACAGTGGTTAAGAATCCGCCTGCCAATGCAGGGGACACGGGTTCAAGCCCTGGTCCGGGAAGACTCCACATGCCGTGGAGCAAGTAAGCCCGTGCGCCACAACTACTGAAGCCCGCACGCCTAGAGCTCGTGCTCCGCAACAAGAGAAGCCACCGCAATGAGAAGCCCACGCACTGCAACGAAGAGTAGTCCCCGCTCGCCGCAACTAGAGAAAGCCTGCGCACAGCAAAGAAGACCCAACAGAGCCAAAAATAAAATAAATAAATAAATTTTTTTTTTTTTTTTTTAAAAAAAGGTCTTTTTAAACATCCTTTGGGGAAGGGAACAGTAATAGTTCCCTTATACTGCAAATGAATATACTGCATAGCCTTGTTGGTTTTTTTGTTTTTGAACTTTTTGAGATCATGGGTCCACCTTCATTATCTAATTTCTTAATTTTTGTTAGCATCTAATCAGAACTCATCACACTATACCGAGAAGCAATACAACACTTAATCATGCACCTGAGTGTCCCACCAGGCAAGATCTCACAGGACCTATCTGTGCTACCCGGACATTGAACCAACTCCTCTGAGCCAGGATCTTTCCTCATTTTCTCAGCTGTCAGAAGGTACAGCTGGTGGAAAATGCCCAGCCCTCAGTGTCCACGTGTCTAACACCATCATTCTCTACAAGTAGAAACCCACCTGGCTCCAGCTGGCATGGCCAGGGAGTTCTTCCCAGAGCACCTGACCTTGTGGCCTTTGTGGAAGGCCGGCCAAGGAGCATGTCTGCCGACTTCAAAGGGACCTTAGACTTACTCATGAGATACTGGAAAGAAAGATGAAATATACAAACCCTTTAGGCCTCCTGCATCAAATCTAGGGGATTACTTGCTCCTTAATGTACAAAGTTCTTCACTCCCAGATGGCGTAGGCTGGTGTGTGTATGTGTGTGTGTGTGTGAGTGTGTGTGTGTGTGTGTGTGTGTGTGTGTGTGTGTGTGTGTGTGTGTGAGAGACAGAGAGACAGAGAGACAGAGTATGCGTGTTGTTGTTGATCTGGAGTTTTGTAAAACAGCAAAGCCATGGCATTCTGCTCTTGAGGGGCTCAGAACTTAATGTGGGAAGCTGCTTAGTTGTCTCTCAAGATCCCACATCACTCTCTTCATTTCAAATCCAAGTTTCCTGGGCAAATCATAGGGAAAGTAGCCTAGCAAACTCTAAGAATTTTATCTAAGAAACCGATTCTTTTAAAAAAGGTAAAGGTGTCCTATGCTGTACACCTCTCAGGGGCACCATGAGCAGACCACAATGTGAGCAGCCCACCCTGTTAGGTTACGTTTGGGTTCGGGTCTAATACAGTCATGACTGAGCCATTCCTCGGCTTGGTAAACGCTCACATAGGTGGCTTCCCGGAGCTCTCAGTGGGCACTGCACATACCTGGACTGGATTTCTTTACTTCTTTCCTACACGTAAACCCTCACTTCCTCACTTGGCTGTTTGCAGCTAAGGTCTCTGCGAGAGAGGTTTAAGGCAGGCAAGGGAAAGGGGTGACGTCCTTGGTTGCTCTGCTTACCTCCGAAATAGACTTGACGAATCGGATCCCGTCATTGGCTCCTTTCACCTTGGCCAGGCAGGCACAGAAGTAATCCCAGTAGTCCTTCTTGTTGCCCAGGAGGGTGGCCTTCTCTTTCTGATCGAACTGGGCAGGGAAAGGAGAGTGAGGACGTCCAAACCCACTGCTGTTTATCCCACCATTTAAACGAAGAATAATAACAGCTTCTTAGTTGCCTGGCACTGGGCGAGGCCCTTTATTGGCATTATTTTTATTTACGGGTGAATGAGGGGGTTTTCGTCCTCAGTTTACAGGTGAGGAAACTGAGGCTAGGAGAGGTTAAGTAACTAGCTCAAGGTCATACTACTAGTGAGATTCAGGAATAATAGGCGCCCAAAGGGACCTCTGTGCACAGAGTTGGGTGGAAGACACCAACTGTGCTATTAAGACATGGTAAAGAAACGCAAATGAAAAGTTTTAAGGGCAACATGAAGAGTGTTGACAATGTCTTGATATAGGGAAATGTGTTAGTGACATTCTATCCGTTACTCAACTCAAGCTTCAATACTGTTTTAATATACATAGAATAAATCCAAATAAATGTCAGCCATGAGTCATTTCAAATCCAAAACCAAAATGGGCTAAGAAAAAAAAAAGCCCCATTAATACTTTCACAATGTAAAACAAGAGAACCAGTTGAAAAGGCATGTGACCAAAAAAGAGGGGATATATGTATACATACAGCTGATTCACTTTGCTGTACAGCAGAAACTGACACAACATTGTAAAGCAACTATACTCTAATAAAAATTAAAAAAAAAAAAAAAAAGGCATGTGAAAGGTGAGCCTTCAACACACTGAGACACCTCCTCCAGTGGGCTCTCATCCTATACACGTTGGTGGGAGGTGACATTGCAAACTTATGGTGTTCTAAATGACAGAGGATATCTTCCTATAACGTAATGTTCTATAGCATTTTTTTGATTATAAAAGATGTGCATACATCGTTAGGACAACTGGGTAAAAAAAAAAAAAAAGAAAAGAAAAAATTATAATGCCTACACCATCACCCTAAGATAACTTCTGTTATCATATTGGTCCATTTCCTTCCTGCCTATTGTAGTTGCCTGTATTTTTCCACATCTGCAGAGTTCTCTAGACCTGTGCTTCTTGAACCAAGCAGATATAAGCATTACACTGTAAACATGTTAAAAGAAAACTTCCTGAGCTGACCTCAGAGATCCTGATTCAGCAGGTCAAGGTGGGAACCAAGAGTGCACTTCTAACCTGCTCCCAGGTGATGCCGATGCTGCTGGCCTATGGACCACACTTTGAGGAGCGAGGCTCTAGAACAGGGGCCTCTGGATAATCTTCAGAGGGTCCGCACACTCCTGGAAAATGTGTGATTGCGTGTGTATGCATATGTTTGGGGAGAGATTCCATAGCTTTCACCGGACTGCCAAAGGGGTATGTGACTCCCCCAAAGTTAAGATCCCTGTTATACAGAGAGACCTTGTGACCTGCATTAAGATGACCTACATCTCTGAAGAATGTTCTCGATTCCCAAAACCATCCTAAGGGGCAACATTCTGATTCCCCAGAGGATCACACTTGGAGGCTGGGGACGGCTGTGACCTTCAGTCTAACCAGGAGGCCTCAATGGCTGCACTGAGTTTTCGGAGGTGCATCCCGAATGTTGATGAAGAAGCCAAGAGGGAGACAAGAGACAATAGAGCAGAAATCAACACATGACAGGAGTCACTTACTTGAAGGAGATACTCAAGTTTATAAGAAAACTTATGCAAGCTGGTGCTGTCATCTGTGACGGGTTCCCCTGCTTCCTTAAATTCTCTGCTTAGTTCTGTCACAGCATCTTTAAGACAACAAACAGGATCATGTAACCAGTTGGAGACTGGCCTCAGAGAGAGCAGCGGGATGGCCCTGGGGAGCAGCAGGAGGAAGTGGCCCACGATAGCAAAGCGCTGTGCACATGTGGAGTGCTACATAAACATCCATGGGCTGGAACTCCAAGTCAGAAGGCGCTAGGATATCCTGAGAGCCCCAGGTACTTTACAACAGCTCACTGACTGGGCACATTTCTTGGTCATCCCTGTAGGCCCACCGTGTAGGCCTTATCATTTGCGAGTACTAGTCCGTCAAAAATGTCTGCTGTGTGGATAAAGCATACAGCAGTCCCCTAATACTGACTTCCTGAGAGCTTTATCCTCTATTCCAGCCATGTTTCTTGTTCTTCACTATAACCCCACTGCTCGGTACAGGTTAAGTCCAGGTTTCCAGAGGACCCAGAATATGCAAACAGAGGTCATGATGACAGTGCCAAGAATGACACCACCACCTGCTTCTGCTAACTGAGTACTGGTTAGGGACCAGGCCTCTGCATGTCTTTCTCATTCAATAGAGCACTGTGAGGAAGGAATTGCTTTATTTCAACAAATCTAAGATGCAACTGATTTTAAGATGATCCCAATTTCAGAGCTGTTAAAATGTGAAAAAAAAGTAAGTGCATGGTAGAATTGACGAAGGCTGGCATTATCATCCCCACTTTACAGATGAGGAACTCACGGAGAGGTCAGAGCCAAAGATCACGGGTGGCAAACAGCAGAGCTGAAATGAGAACCCTGGTTTTCTCAAGGGCTCTCTGACCCCAGAGCTCACCTCTTAACTTCTAAGACGATTTACCTCCCAGTGTTGAAAAAGAGGATAAACCCCTTTGACTCTCACTCACAGCCCTGCCGTGGGACAGAGGGACTGTCAGAAGTTGGGTTTGGTTTAGACACTGAGAAAAATGTCCCCAGCCGAGATGGTTGGGACATGCTGCACAAAGGTATCTCCTCAGACAATTCTTGAAAGAAAAGGAACCCCTAGCCACTGCTCTCAAACACCATGGTTAGAAAGCAGACCTGCCAGGACTGAAGCTGAGCCTGAGCTGCTAAAAAAGTTAATCAACACTGACCCCTCAGGCAAAGGTCAGCAAATGGCAAAGACATGTTCTTGGGACTGAGTCTCACAACAAGTGATTGTGGTCTGGTGTGCCCTACTAGAAGTGTGTGCTGTGGCAGCACTGAGAGCCAGCAGCCAGGGACCAGGAAAGACACACAGCCTTCCTCCCCCACCCTCAGGCTGGGGTAAAGCTCATAACCTGACCTGGGAACTCCTGAAATTTTGAAAGAAGGAGCCTTGGATGTGCAATAAGAAATTTCCAGCTCTTATCTCTGATAATTACCAACAGATGAAAAGAAAGCGTCTTGAGAAAGTGTGGTGCCTTTTAAAAATTCCCACCAAAGTGCTCTGAGGCCTGGGTATAGGACATTGAGATGGCCTTGGGATGTGGGGCATGACAGACGAGGATAGCACATGGGGTGGGAAAGGGCAACTGAACAAATTCTGATGCCTGTCTTCCTCCCTGGATCAGGAGCTCTGCCATGGGCTCCTCCCTTCCTCTTCCTTCCCTCCAATAACGACCTCTGGGTCCCAGAGTCATCCTTGAGATCCAGAGACTAAAACAGAGAGAAGATGGCTTACTTTGTGGAGAAACCTCTGAAGACCAGGGGCAATCTCAGATTTGCAGGGACTGTCATTTTACTTTCTGTGTGTATGTGTGTGCATGTGTATGTGTGTATATAGATTTAAAAAGAAAAAAGCCATCTCCCACATTTTAGCTGGACGTAGACTGGTGTGGTTAAGAGCACAGACCCTGGCTCCAGGTGTGTGTGCAAACCCAGGCTCTGCCTGACTGGATGTGTGACTGTAGGCAAGTCACTTAACCTCTCTGTGCCTGTTTCCACATCTGCAAAATGGGAATAATAATGGTCCCTGCCTCATAGGACCAAACGTGAGGACTCAATGAGCTATTATCTGTGAGACTCGTGCCTGGCACACATGAAATGCCATGAAGGCCCAAAATACTACATAAACAGGAGATAAGCCTGAGAAAGTGATTTTTATCTCATCGATATTTGCCTTCACAGTGAAGACTGTTGTGGCCTCCACTGGCCCGGGTATGAGCGACTGCAGCTGGTTGTCACCATGTCTGAGCAGTTAGGAACCTGCGCCTTGAGTCTGTCAGGAGAGTGTCACTGGGGTCCCCATGACATGGAGGAAGGAGTCAGCTTCAGACTGTGTTGTAGCAAATGTGCTGTGCTCCAGAGAGGCTTACAAGCCCTGGTGATCCATGAGGGACAGAAAACTTGCCAAAATTCTCCCCTTGGGACGTCACCTGAAAGGGTGAACTTGGGCCCTGGACTCCACAGCCAGTACAGAACACAGCGCGTTCCTCCCGAGCCTGCTCTCTGCACACGCACCCCCGCCTGCCTTGCCTTTGTCCAGTGAGCCAAGGCCCACAAGTCTCTCTCATTGGGCAACGTTGAGCTCAGGGAAGTCTGGGAGGCAGCAGGCCCAGAACTGGAGTGAGTTCCACCCGGGACCAGGTGGAAGAGCAAAACAAGAAAGACGGGTGTCTCGTCTTCCTGCTTAGAACGAGGGAGAATATCTCTGCAAATGAGCCAATTCCACCATCTCCCAGAGGCTCACAATTCAAAGACTTAACAGGTGGTTTGAAAACACAAACACACAAACACACACACACACAGAAATCAGACCCAGACCCAGAAAGGGGTATTTGATTTTGTTTACAAAGTGCCTTTACAGGGCCTGAGAGGAGGGCCAGGCAAGGTCTCCCAGGCTTAACAGGGTGGACATCTGAGCCCCAAATATTTCAATATGATGTGTCCCGAGGGCTCCGATTACTCTCAGTGTAAACACAAATCACAGGGCTAATTTCAGCTGGCAACAGCAAAAGCACAGTCACAGCTCTCTCAACACCAAGCTCGGTGTGTGCCCTGCAGCCAAGCCGTACCTTGCAAATCACGGATGATTCTCTGCAGCTGGCTCTCCACGCTGGTGGACGCCATGGTAACCGTGACCGTCAGGGGCCGCCTTTCCTGGCTGTGGGCCGCCTGCCTGGGGCCGCTCAGCAGCGGTCAGACTCCGTGGTGGCACCTGCACAGGAAGGAGGCCGTGGAGGAGGCGGTTACGGACACAATTTAAAGCCAGTAGTAGGGGCACGCTGCTCCGGGCACAAAGTCGCCCCATCTGGGCATCTTCCCTCAATGGGAAGGGCTTGACCTTTCTGTGTGGGCCTTGCTCTGTGGGCATTCTCTGATACACTTATATTCAGACACAGTGACCTGGTTGGGAGCTTCAAAAGAAACAAGATCAACTAAATAACATGACCTATTCTTTCTGAGCTCCCCTCCTAGTCTGCCCTTAGACAGGCCTGCCGCACTTTCCACGTTTAAAAACGCTTTCCAGTGGCTCCCCCCATCCCCCTACACCAAGGCCAGAACTAGTCCAACCCCACTCACTGACCTGCTAAGCCTAAGGTGCCACCACACCAGATCTGCCGGCTCCCCCAGGCCGGGCCCTACCCCCTCCCCAGGCAGCGGTGGAGGTGGGAGGCTGAGGACACATACCCTCAGGGCTTGCGGACCAAGGAGAGCCTGGCGTGCCTCTCAGGGAGGTCTGCAGCCTCCAGCCGCCAGAGTCCGGCTCAGCTTGGGAGGGCAGACACCAGGGGCCGTCAGGGGCCTGCGCAGCCCTCAGGACCAGTCAAGGGCCGTCTCTATTTTAAGCTCGGTTACAGTCCTCTCATGGCTGGTGAGTCCCGAGTTACCAGCGCTACTTGGGCAGCTGCTGAAGTGATTTAAGGACGCAGTGGTGGCTGGAGACCAACAAAGAGGAGGAGGTATGAGCAGCATTGGAAGGAGGTCTGGACGTGCACTTGGACACCACCGTATCCTCCTTTCAGAACCTCTAACCCTTTCCTTAGATGTCCGATGCAAAGGCATAACATTTGCTGGCAAAAGCACTTGGCAAGACTAGAGGTGGCCATAGTAGCCACCCCTAGACGAGGGCCTGCTGTGCACCGGGCCTGCTACGTGCTCTACACACTAACTCATTTTAATTCTCAGCAGCACCCTGGGAGATAGATAACATACAAGGGAGAAACTGGCATACAGAGAAGCCGTGTAACTTGTCTAAGGCCCTGGGCCAGTAGGGAGGGGAATCGTGATGTGAACTCTGGTCAGTCTGAATTCAACCCCTTTGGCTCTACAACGGAGCCACTGTCACTACAGCAAATGTTAACCACTTCCACTGGCTTCTAGGAACTGCCCTGAACTCCAGCGCCTCTCAAATGTGCCACCACCTTGAGTGTTTCAAACATGAACTGGTCCTCACTCTCCCACCACGCTCTTCGCCTTACTGCTCTAGGAGACAAGGCAAGAAGATCCAGGAGGACAAATGGTCACCAACCTCAAGTTCCTCCAAATATTTACACAAGCATTCAGGTCAGCCTGAGGCCTGGGGAGGGCCTGATGCAGATATGCCTAGGCCTGTTTTTAACCCACAAGCCAGTGCAGCTGTGACTCAGTGAAAACAAGGCCCAAAGAGGGCTTCTCCAGCCTAGGAAGAACTAGACAGGTACATACCTGTACCACACTCCCAGTAATTCGTGACACGGAGCCCCAGAGAGTCAGGGCATCCACAAAGACTCCGCCAAAGTCCCTAGCAAGTGCTGGCACCCTGCCATCACAGACACCAAACCGAGGGTGGGTGTGATTTACCAGAAGCCAGCCTGCCCATCCCTGGGCGGCTCTGTAGGTCACCTGCTGAACACAGAGCCTGAGCAGGGACCAGCCAGGGCCCTAGAGAGCAGGAGCCCAGGATGGGCCAGACTTCTGCAGGGGCTCTGCCGCCTGGGCAGACACTTGGCTCCTCCCCCAGCGAGGAGGAGAGGATCAAGGATCATCACTGTCAGTGCACAGCTGCCCTGGCACTACACTGTCAAGTGCAGCCTGGGGATACTGGGGCAACCAGGCACCATCCAGCCCTGGAGGAGCTCGACTTTGCTCCAAGAAGACAGACAGAAAAGCATCCAGATATGCGGACATGGCAGAAGAGGTCCATGCAGAGACATGAATAAAAAGTTATGGGTACTCAGCAAGGAGAGGGAATGAACCAGGGATACACACAACAAATGATGTTTGCTGAGTGAAAGAAGCCAGACTGAAAAGCTACCTACTTTATGATTCCATCTGCATGCTGTTCTTACAAAGGCAAAACACTGGGGAGAAATCAGATCCGTGGGTGCCAGGAGCTGAGGGGGAAGGGAGGGTTTGACTACAAGAGAGTATGCAGAAATTTTGGTGGGCAACTCTATTCTGTGTCGTGATTATGGTGGTGGTTACATGACTGTATATATTTGATGAACATATATTTGTCAAAACTCACATACTGTACATCTTATCTCAACAAACAAAAGAGCAGCATCGGTATGAGTTTAGCAAGATGCAATGGGACCTGAGGAAGGGAACTTTCATTCTGCTGGGGGAAGAGAGAGGATGGTGGACACTCTCAGTAATGGCAACTGAGTTGGGTGATGAATAGGAGGTCATCGAAGAGACCTGAGGAGGAAAGAGCGCCAGGGTGGAGGGCACGGCAGGTGTAGAGGCTGTTTCTCTACCTGCACTCCCCTTATTTGACTATGGTCAACAGAGAGCTTTGTACCTTCGGGAAGAAATAATCTTGAAGGAAGATGACCTATACCCCATGAGTTCACTGGGTCTCTGTGTGTATACTTACTTAAAACTAGGCTGAGACCCGCAAATGACAGAGAGGGCGGAGCCTGGAAAGGAAGCACTAATGACAACAGATTCTTAGTTATGTCATCCAGGTTCTGGCTGGGACAACGCATGAACTATACGACCAGCTGGATTTCCTAGAAACCAGCCCTCTTTGGAGCCTGGCACAAGGGCAATAGCGTCTGTAAACCAAACTGGCATCTTGGAATGACGAGCCTGAACAGACAGAAACATGCTCCTTCAAGACTTCTTGGCACTTTGGTGAAGCCGCAAGTGTCAGCCCGAGCCCAGGAGGCCTTCTCCGCCTGAGCCTCGGAGTGCCTCCCTCCGCTGAGGCCAAGTTCCCAGGTCACGGGGTGAGCTGTGCCCAACCACTGGTTACACAAGTTGATTTTCCAAAGAGCCTCTGCCTCACCACCAAGATAATGAACCCTGAGAAACCGCTGCTGGGCCTGTAGGTCACAGTGACTACACAGTGACCCACCATGGCTGTGGGTCACCACCTCACAGGGTTTCAGGAAGCAAATGGTCACCACAGGAATGCTATTTTCATGGACTTTAAAGAATGACTCTTCGCATTCTGGCCTCCCTTTTCCTGGGCGTGAGGTTATTATTAAACTTCAAAAGACACAGAATGGGGCACAGTCTCTCTCCACCCCTTGGTCAACTTCCTTGTGTCTCTAGATAAGCTTGCCCTTTGGTTTAGGGATGAGATATTTTTTACTCACAACACTTCTGACACCAAACGTGTGGCTTTTTTCCCCACACCGATATCCAGCTGACACCAATGGGTGTCCTGCAATTCAATTCAATTCTTTTTCTTTTTGGCCATGCCACAGGGCTTGCGGGATCTTAGTTCCCCGACCAGGGATTGAACCCATGCCCTCGGCAGTGAAAGCGCAGAGCCCTAACCATTGGACCACCAGGGAAGTCCCTCAATTCAATTCTAACTCTAACTACCTGAAGTCAGTGCAGACCGCACAGGTTAAAGGCTCAGTCCACAAGACTGCCCCGGCTTCAGACACCAGTCACAGGTCCCAGTATCTGTCACTACCTGTACTTCTGACCAACCAGCTATAAACTGGGGTTCCCACAATCCCCATCTCAGGTTCTATAATTTGCTAGACCGGCTCACAAAACTTGGGGTAACATTTTACTATAACCGGTTTATTTTAAAGGACACAACTCAGCAACAGTGAAATGGAAGAGATGCAAAGATAAGGGGGGTGGGGTGGGAGCTTCCATACCCTCAGGGCTCTGCGCCCTCCAGCACTTCAGTGTGTTCACCAGCACAGTATTTCTCAGAATCCTGTCATTTGAGGTTTTTATGGAGGTTTCATTACATAGGCATGACGGATTAAATCACTGGCCACTGGCCATTTACTCCACCTTCAGCCCCTCTCCACTCCCCAGAGGGGTCTAAGGGTGGGGCTGAAAGTCCTCTGGCAACCAGCCTTCAGGCAGAAGCTATCTATCCAGGGGCCCATGAAGAGTCATCTTATTAGCATATGGTTATGCTTATGGTTGAAAGGGTTTTGCTATGAATAACAAAAGACACTCCTATTACTCAGGAAATTCCAAGAGTTTTGGAAGCTCTGTGCCAGGAACCAGGGAAAGAGACCAAATATATATTTCCTATTATATTACAGGAATCACAGACTTCTGGCATGAACCAGTGCGATCCTGACCTCTACAGCCCATTGGCAAACTGCTCTCCTAACTCACGAGACACTCAGAGATTGCTTCTATCCACACCGCCATGGGCTCCAGGACTCCAGCGCCTTGCAAGGCCCCCAACGTGCAAATCACCTCCATCAACCCAGGGTCCTTGTTGCATGACATTGTGAACCCCTCCATCACTGTCTCTGGCAAGCTCTTTCAAATACCAGAGAAATTCATTTTATAAAATTTTGGGGAACACTGGATTCTCTTGTCAACAACTCAAAATGATGTTTAAGCTTATCCAGAATGTCTGAAAACATCCAATCTTCTGGTAAAGAGGAAAAGGGACTAAACGCATTTTTAAAAATTCTTATTTATTACCTGGTACTGTTGCCTGGGTTCCTCGTCACAGCCTATGTATTATTTTAGAGGTAAAGGATCTTCCCTGACCTCCAAACTCCTCCCATACCTGCCTAGATGCCCTAAATGCCTTAAACAAGGGAGACAGCAGTTCAGTCCCAAATTAAGATACAAAGACACTGACTCATGAAAACTTCTTTACACTATGGTACAAATGACTAATACTCATGATGTTGCCCCCATACTGGCTGTGGCAGGAGAAACACAGTGCCAGCTGAAATTGGCACTTGCCATCTGCCTCTACAAGGATTAAGCCACTGCAGTCATTGACCTTCAAGACATCCTGAAAGGAGTTCAGGGTGGAGATCAGGAATGAAGCACTCTGTGCTCTGGGAAAAACTGGCAGAATAGGCCTTCAGATAGTTCGATATTTTCAGGAGAAGATTTTACGAGCCTAAATTCTTCCATCTTCTCATATACAGAAAAGCACTAAAATCATTAACAGTGACATCTGCTCCTTGTGACTAGCGGCAAGCCTTGCCAAAATGTGTGCTTGACCGCACGTACCCCCCTTCACTAAAATCATATATGATACTGACGTTTCCCCCCCCTTAATAAAACTTAACTCACGACTCTCATGCTGTGCATTTTTTTTCAGTTGACGATAGCATCGGAGTAGCCACATAAGGAAAGAAGGCTCAGAAGGGGAGGAGGAAGTCTGGGGCAGAGAAGACAACCCTGCCCTGCCTGCCAAATTTGTCATAATTGCTCCCAACACAATAGCTAAGACGTGACCCAGAGAGGGCACCATACAGTTGGCTCCTCCCCAACTCCCGAAAAAGGTGGGGCATACAAGTTGTCAATTCCACCCTGACTGGGAAAGAATGTTAACAAGGACAGTTCAGACCGGTCAAAAGCAGAAAGCCTTTCCGAAGAGTCCATTGCCTTGGCCTGGTTCAGCACACCCAACAGCATCTATCTAGTTACCACCTATGGAAAGGGGGCACTTGGCTGGTACCTGCAGCTTTGAAGGCCTGGAGGTCCTGGGGCTCAGTGCTAAAACGGTCAGTGGTCAGGCAGACTGCCCTCACCAGGGCTTCTAGATGGTGCCTAGGAGAGTGCTCAAGAGTTTGTCAGAGGCCAGCTCAGAGGCCAACATTTCAGCACACGTGAACAAAGACTCATTAGGAGACACAATTATAATTAAAGACCTATAATTAAAGGGCTGACCAACTGCAGGCCTGGGTCATCTCGCCCAAACACTCCTTGCTTGTCATCTTCTCTTTCTTAAAGGGAATGAAGACTTGAGACTTTGCCATCACTTCTTGAACCTTCTCTTGGCCCCCTCCCTCCCACCAACAATTCCAGGTCTCTTGGTCACTCCCCCTGGAACATACACAAAACTGGCCCTGATTCCAGTCTGCTGACCCAGTAGAGCAGGGTCAAGAGGAACTTGTGGTTGTGAGGTGTTGCTTCTGGGCTTGGAGGAAGCTATCTTTTTTAGGAAGGTGGGCAGTTGCTCAGGAAGGAGCCATATATCCATATTTGGGGGTGCAGGGCGGAGGTCTTGCCACTGGACAGCCCAGAGAAAACATCCAGGAAGCAATGGGCAAGGAAAGTGTCTTCTCTTCTCTCAATCACAGCTGAGTCCTGCCAAGCTGGACCCTATTCAGAATGCAGAATCAGATTCATCTTGTGAAATTTCCATTCCCTATCATGTAACAAATAATGCGATAAAGATTATGCCATGATTGGGTGAGACCTATGGTACATTTAGTTCAAAGTATTTTGAGGCAATTTTAACATATCTGTCCTGGGGAAATTATTTGACCTCTTCCTACTGTGTGTGTGTGTGTGTGTGTGTGTGTGTGTGTGTGCGCGCGCGCATGTGTGCGTGTGTGTGTGTTTTCAGATACAGTGTAGAGAGGTTACCCTTTACCTTCCTCCATGGAGGAGGTGCGCAAGGAGAAGAACAGACATTCTCGGTGGTTAACTTTGGCTGAGGCTTCTAAGCCCCGCTCCTGACCCAGGCTGTAGATGCCCTGGAAAAAGCACCTGGGGCTACAGTTTCTTCCAGCTCCACATTAAGCCACCACCTCTGGTTCAGTTGCCAGCCCACCCTGGACCTCTTACAGGGATTCTCCTCTTGGCCTAGCCCTCTGCAGACTAATGGCTTGCTTAGAATGCTTTTTCCCTTCAGGTTTTTCTTCTGGACTCCAAGGGCTCCCCTAACTCGGTTTTCAGGTAACTTGGTACCCCAGCCTCCTGAGATGGTTAGCCAGACCTGCCCTTGGGCTCTGAAACTAGCCACACTGCCACAGGACCACACCCAGACCACAGACTCTCCTTAAGTCTGTCCTCGGAAACACACTGACACGCACATCTTCATCCCTGCAAAGAGGATCTGACCCCAACTAGAAACAGGCACCTGATTTCTTTCAAATGCCACAGCGAACAGGAAGGACCACTGGCGGCCACTAAAACCACCAGGCTGACTGGCTCCAAAGTGAGGAAGAAGGAGAAACACCTCCTGCCCAAATCAGCACAGTTCTGTCATCCTCATCTTCTAAAAGCCAGGAGCCCATGCACTCTTTGAGGCCGAAGCTCTTATGGGGGCGGTATAGTAACACATCTAAAAACAGCATGATAAACAGAGACCCACGGAGGCAGTTCAAAACCCACCCTACTGATTGATTTAGCTGTTCAAACAGAGGCTATTAAACCAATCAAGAGCTTTAAAAAAATCTGGCATTGAGATCACAAATAGGAAATATTGTTTATCTTTTGAGCAACACAATGACATCCATCCACTAGGTGAAGAGATGTTCACAAGGCCAAACCCGAATCATCTCTGCTCACAGGCGGCCTCTAGTTAATGAATCTTACCTGCTCTGCTGCCTGGGCTGGCTCCAGTGAATGTGGCTCCAGACTTTTGAGTTCCTATCAGTGATTTTCACCATGACACCACAGCTAGACAATATGCTTCCTCTGCCTCAGGTTTAAAGACACTCTGGTTTTGAGTCACCAAAGCTGTCCTTGGAATCACCAGAAAATGCAGGTTACCCATTAGTCAAGCCTCTCCCCTAAAGGGAAGAGGGGGACTGCCATTCTTGAGCGCCTATTGTATGTTCTAGAGGCAGCAGCCCACAGCCTCAGTGACCAACATGGGACAAAGTTACCAACTGCTCTGATCTTGTGCTGTTTTGGGTGGTTCCTCTTGTCACAAACATCTGTGGGGGCCATCCCATCCCAGAAGGACCAGGTTAAAAGCGTGGCTCCTGAACCCATGCTGGTGTCCCAAAAACCAGCCACAAGGAGCAAAGACCATCCAAAGAGCAGCTAGAGGATCGACTCTAAAGCAACACAAAAATAACTGGAGTAAAATATTAACTGTAGAATCTAACAGGTGGGCATATGTTCACTATACAATTCTTTCAATGATTCTGTATGTTTGTTTTCCCAAATTAAAAACTAAATGAAGCATTACGCAAAGAACACTTTTAACAGAAACAGAAAATCTTTTTCCTAAAGTCTTTTCACATTCTTTTCATCAAAGAAGGCCACGTCCCATCACTGAGACAATTAACTCTGATTTCCAGGGTGATTAATAATAATGGCTCATAACTGGTACAGGGCATTCAATAATTTGTGAACAGTAGCTCTCATGGGAGGGAGGGTCAAGTGGAACCTACTCAACACGGGCCCACTTCAGAGGGTGGGAGCCACTGAAAGCAGAACCTCAGCGTGACAGCTCTTCCCCGGCTACAATACCCAGCAGCCCGCATTAGGCAGATGGCAGGGGAGTTAAGCTGGCTACAGAGCACCACAAGGCTGGAAGTGGCAGGAGAGCAGTGAGCAGATTAACGCCTGATCCTCTCTGCCCTCAAAGAGCCCCTGACCCATTTCTCTGTTGGGAAAGGAAACTGCTGTGGTAAGACAGGCAGAGGGGCAGAGAGGCTGTGGCCAACACCGGTAGTTTCAAAGAGTGCTCTATTTTGTTCTGGAGGGGGGTAGTGGATGGAACTGTGAAGAGTGACAAGGGGCATCAGATGACACAAGTGCACTATCTGGGAGCCACGTGGTTAAGGTGTCAACCACACATGCTTTTCTTAGGAAAAGTAAAATTCAGCCCTCCCCTTACACCCTCCAGCCTAGGTTCTTCATATCACGGACTCTAGCCGAAGTCCGGTGCAGCCACACCACAATCCAAAAATCCACAGGTGTTTCAGGAACAATCACCTGGGGGCTATCTCGAAACCCTGCACCAGAGCACAAGAGGATGTGCTCAGTGGGTAAAGAGAATAGGCCATGGCCTGGGGACGGCCCAGGATGAACAAACCGTCCCCTTACGAGAAGGGACAGGCCCGGGCAAAGTTAGGTCTTGGAGTTTTGCAAAGTTAAGGTCTGGGCTGTCCCGGCCCAGCTGAGCCAGTAAGTACGCCTCTTCAGGTCATCGGCTTTTTGGACAATGCAAGCAGAAACTCGGGGGCCTGTCCCTCCTGTGCTTAAAGACTCCAAGACTTGTTCTGAGACCACACATGTGGGCTCCTTGGCCGTCGGGTGTCTTGGAACTGGTGTTTGGGCGGAGGCGGGGGGAGGGGGACTGTCTGTCTTTCTAACTGATTACCAGAGGCAGCCTGGGTTCCAGGGTCAGATTCACCGACCCTAGGTGCTTCCTAGGCCCGCTGGGCAAGGGCAAGGGCATGGGCAAGAGCTCCGGCGGAGTCTGTGGGAGACCCGGCATAAGGGCGGAGGCGGTCAGGGCAACAGGTGACAAGCCGCGCCTGGAGGGAAGTTCTCCGCTCCAGAAACGACAGCAACTAGAGGTGCCCTGTGAGTCCGGCCGGCCACCCGCAGCACTTACGCGCTCGTGGGTCCACGGTGGGACAGAACCGAAACTTTCTGCGGCCAAGCGGAAGAGTACGAGAGCGCGGCGTAGGCGGCCATGATACGCAGACCCCGCCACAGGCTGGCGCAGACTACAACTTCCAGCATGCTCCACAGGGCCTCTGTCTACAACTCCCATCGGACCCCACGGACAGCCGAGTGCGGACTACAACTCCCGGCATGCTCCGCAGAGCTGACGCTCAAAACTGCCAGGGGTTCCAAGGGGTCGGCCGGCTTTAAATTAACCCTTGCAATCCCTGGGAGCATGTGTGTCCACAAATCGTATGTCTGGGATCCTGAAAGCAGTGCTGTACACGTGTGGCTTTTGAGAACTTGAAACGTGACTAGTTTGAGTTGAATTGTACATGTGCTGTAAGTGCAAAACACACCTGAGTTCCAAAAGAATGTAAAATAGCTCATTAACATTTTTATATTGATTCCATGTTGAAATAATGTTTTAATATATTGGGCTAAATAAAAAGCATTATATATTTTTGGGCCTAATGGTCTATCTTTTCATCCCCCTTGCTACTTAACACAGGGACCTGCTTAAAATCACTGCTCAAAAACTATGTGTTAATGAATGAACTACCACCCCTAACTTCTCCCTACTCTCTGCCCAATTTCTAAGTTACATTTTCTATTTATAAGTTGTGAAGCACTCTGAGGCTGCACTCAATAGAACAAAATGCACTCATCAGTAATGAATGGTCACAAGAGGGGAGAGCAACAGTACCTGGAGTACTTCAGCCTATGAACTGGGCTCCAAAACACCTTTCTACCTCACAGGACTTGGCCGTTGGTGTCCAGTCAGGAGCCATGGCCCAAACATTACAAATGCACAAAGAGGGGAGTTATCTGGTAGAATAATTCGGGAAAGTAAATAGATTTAGGCTACGTCATCTCATTAGCCATCTTTTCTGAGTTAGGTGTAGAGAAGGCAGTGAGTTAGATGACTGGAATAGTCAATTTGTGGGGGCTGGGGAGAAGTGATTTCCATCCTTCCTGTTAGGATGGAAACAATGAAAGGAAAAGGGAAGAGGAGGAAGGAGATGGCAAAGGGAAGTCATTCCTCCTGAAATGCAGTCCCCCTAAAACTGAGTTCCCCTGCCAAGGGAACAGACACAGGTGGGTACTTCCTTCCCCGGACTCCCACAGTTCACCACAAAGTGCCTTGGAATAATTTTAATGACACATTTAAGGTGTTCATTCCCAGTTGTGTGGACAATCAAGCCAGGTCGTTCTCTCTAGGTCAAGAGGGTTCATCCAGGTCACCTGGAAAAAGGGCCAAGGTTCCCTGGGACGGAAGTAATCCTATGGAAATCTTTCCCCACACAGGAATGACTAGAGGCTGGCCAACTTGAGAGTGGGGCTTTGTGGTCTCACTCCCCCCAAAGTGGCCCTCCCACAGCCTTTGCACAGAGCCCGGAACAGGCCCTCTACAAAAGTGGCCAGGGACCTCCTGGAGGTCTACATATCCCTCCCTCACCCCCACCCTCGTCTCTACTCCCTGCAACCATCCAATTCCATGTGCCATCTGTTGCCCATGTCTTCTCTCTAACTGTGGGTGATGCTCAAGGCTGATTTTCTTTTTCCTTTTAGTAAGTTTTTAAAAAAAATTATTTATTTATCTGGTTTTGCCAGGTCCTAGTTGCGGCAGGTGGGCTCCTTAGTTGCGGCTCAAGGGCTCCTTAGTTGCAGCATGCAAACTCTTAGTTGCGGCATGCATGTGGGATCCAGTTCCCTGGCCAGGGATTGAAGCCAGTCCCCCTGCATTGGGAGTGTGGAGTCTTAACCACTGTGCCACCAGGGAAGTTCCCAAGGCTGATTTTCTGAAATGATAAAGTCAAGAAGCCAGGCCACCTTTGTCATCCTTTGGTCCTTCTAGCCACACTCTTTTGTGGAGGGGATAGGGCTGTGGGATGTGGGGGGATTGCAACAACCCTACACCTAAAATCTGGGCTGACCCCAAGGTAGAGAGGGGAGCTCTGTACTCGGAATAACTTGGTGAGGATTTAGGATAACTTTCTTTCCCTTACCAAAATCCCCTGCAAACCTGCCAAATACATCCTACCAAGTTTTCAGAATCCTGAAATTCCCAGCAGGAAGTGGTTATCACTCCTTCTGGCTGGAGGGTTAATCTTCGGAAGGTACTTGTTCAGGTACCATGGGTCATGAGACAGAGAAAACCTTGGACTTGAAGACAGAAAACATGGGTGCCAGACCAGGGGACAGATAGGGACAGAAAGCTGAGGCTAGGAGCGCTCAAGACAGACTTGGCCTCCTGGAAAATTTCACCTAAGGCCTGAGTGGAGCCAATTTCCTACCATCCTGACCCACACAGGGCTTGTTTGATACTTTATCTCCAGTCCTCCTCCTGTATCACTCCTTTCACCCAAGATCTTAACCCAGATCTTTCATAAGCAGAGAACTTTTGAGAATCCTAAAGAATGATCTTGGGTAGAAATGAGGGGAACATAACCAGCCTGAGGCAAGTCAGTACATGCTAATCTTTTATTTGCATATATGATACAGTGATGCTTTCTGTTTTTATGAGATGGTTTTAAGAGTAATTCATATTTGTCCCGTCACAGGCAGGTTTCACAAATGAAAGCCGTGAGTTCAGCAAACCAGGCACTGTCTGGGCTGGTGGGCCCAAGAGAAGAGTTCATGGGAAGCCCATTGGTGTGGTGCCTGGTGTTGACCGGAAGACATAAGCAAGTGTGAGAAGAAGAAACAGAAGTAGAAAAGAGCCAAAAAGATGGTCTCCTATCCACTTACGCAACCAACCACAAACATTGCTGGGCACTGAGGGAGGTTCTAGACATGCAACATGGGGTTTGTGCCCTCAAGGAACTTCCACTCTGGCTTGGGTCATCTGAGGTCTGGGGCTGCCCCAGGCTTGGAGGCATGTTCCTATTTAGAGATCAGCAAGGTTTCTCTCTTGCTGATTTTGTCCGAGAGTGTGGAGGTGGAAATGCTGTGAAGAGGATCTTCTCTCAGAGCTGCTGTGGATTTTTTATGCTCCAGGAGTGGTAGGAGGTCTGCAGCACTGGGTCCAGGGCACCTTTTTTTGACTGGAGTAGGAGGGATAGGCCCACAATGGTCCAGTTGAGGTTGAGCAGTGGTTTCAGTGGGTAGCGGGAGGGGAAAGCAGGAGGTTGTGGTCCATGAAGAGTGTGGTCAGCGAATGTGGAGTGTGGTCACTGGGGTGCAGCTTGTGTGTTGCTTCCTTCAGCAGTCCTGCCCAGGTTCCCTTTCTGGTAGGATGCATGCCCCTCCCTCTTCCCATTCATACCTCTCCTTCTCTGTGCCTCTTCCCTTGGATTCCCAAGGAGCTGGATTAGGAGAAGACTCTGGATTAAAAAGATTACCCTGGGAGCTAGTCTACTAGGGATGCCAAAACATCACTAGAAATGCAAAGAGACAAATGTGATTGTACTGATGAAGTGCTCCCAGGGATACAGCTATATGTGTTGAAAAGAATACTTAGATAAGTATCTTGGGATGTGAAGGAATGGGATGGGGCAAGGAGACGGTGGAGTGAGGCTCTCAAAGGGCATGCATGCTCTGTAGTGATACAAGCTCCCCAAACCTGCCTTCTAAGAAGAGTGGGCTCAAAACCTGCTTTGGTTTGGCGAAGTGGGTGTGTCAGTGGAGCCCTCTGCTCTTCTGCTCCCTGGGCTCAGCCCGCCCTCTGAACAAAAGTTGAATAAAATTTTAATAATATCAATTTGAAGGAGTGCAGAATGATTAGCCTGACCAGAAGCTCATAGGCTTAGCTCTGACCCCATAACTGTCTTTCCTTTTGCTGTTCCTTTCTTCTGTGGGGAGTGATGGCCCCACCAACTGGCTATATAAGTCCACGGGAGTTTTATCCCTTCACGGGTGCACTACCCAGCCCTCTCCAACAGGTGCTACAGGCCTGATTCTTAAAACTAGACCCTCACTCTTCCCCAGTCAGGTCAAACTCCTTCAAGGTTGGCTGCCCAGGGGCAAATAGATCATTGATCAATTGCAGCTGGAAGTGAAGGGGAAAAAGCTTTACAAGCTCTCTAGGCTCCAGGTGAGGGCTATATTAGTAGCTACTTTATTCAACAAGCATGTATTGAGTGCCTGCTGAGTGCAAAGTCCTGCTCAAGGGACTGTGGAAGACTCTGGAATTCCCATTTTCAAGGAGTTGCAGCCAAATATTCCTAACTGGGGTGCATGTCAGAATCACATGGGGAGCTTTTCCAAAGATCCCTCTCCAGAGCTGAATCAGGTTCACAGATTGAGACCAGGTCTGTGGGGTATGGGGAAGCTCAGAGGGTGGTTTTTATCTATATCCTTGGATGTGAAGCTCTGGGACAGTGTAAGAGACAGGCATGTGTACCACTAACTAAAAAGCAAGGGCAAGTTTAGCCAATGCCACAGAGAGAGATAAGCAACGTGCTCTGAGAGTGGAGACTAGCAAAGAAAGGTTAATATTTATAAAGCAGCAGCCTGGGCAAACAAGGTAGAATATGTCACATGAGCATGGCTCTTACAAAGAGCACAAATTGTAAGAATAATGACAGCTATCATTCTTTTCTCCCACTCAGTACACAGTGATAGAACACCAGGGCCCATGCTTGGCAGGGTGCAAGACCAGGTTCCTGCCCTCTGGCAGTTTGCAGTGTGATGGGGCAGGGAGATAGGACATCCATGGGCGTAACTACGACATGTTGGAGAGTGCCAAATACTACTTTAGAGAGAACAAGCAGAGTGCTGTGGCAACCCAGAGAGTGCTCTTCTGATTTACAGATTGTGGACACCTTCCTGAAGGAGCTGGCATTTCAGCTGGGGCTTGTAGGTTAGGGAGTAGAAGGCCCAGCGTGACAAAGGCCCAGAGGAGACTGGGAGAAGGGTATCTGGGAAAGGACCCGTGGTCTTTTGTGGCTGGATCCCAGGCTGCTTGGGGGGTGGGGGCTCACGTTGGAATAAAATTAGAAAGAATGGAAAAGTTAGTTGGCACCAGATTGTAGGGGCCTTTATTTACATGCAAATAAAGCCTAAGGTGTTTGGGCTTTATTTGCATGTAACATGGAGCCACTGAGGGTTCTGAAGCACCTTGATGTCAATGCAGAGGACGCTTGGTGGGGAAAGAGATGAGCAGCAGGAAGATGCAGAGGAAGTGAGGCGGTTTGGGGACGAAGCCACAGGCATGTGAGAGACACCGGGAAGGTAACATCAACAGGACTTGGCCGTGGGAGTGGGAGTGAAGGGAAAGGAAATGCAGGGCTCAAAGATAACTTGGTTTTGGGGGGAAGCTGGGACCATCAGCCAGGAGGGGGAGGACATTTTAGGTGGAACATGATGAATTGGAAATGTCAGCTCAATATCCACCTGGAGAGGAGGAGATGCTGGAGGAATCTTCACTCTGGATGCCTTCATCAAGGTGGGTGTATAGTTATCTGGGCCTTCAGAGTTGGACTGTTGGCACCTGGAGGGTAGCATCTGCATCTCATTCATTTTTATATCCTCCAAATAAATGCCGACAGAAGATGGCGCTTATCGCGTTCATTCTTAAGATTTATAGACTAAATATGCAAGTGCCAGTTCACGTGCTAGAAACTGGAACTATGACACAGAACACGTCTCGAGTCCAGCTGTGGGTTTTTAGAATCCAGATTTCCTTCTGACTAAGCTTATTTGAGGATGTAATTACTTTTGTTCTGCAGACAGCCCCATCCAGCAGTCATCCAGAGCCAACCCCCTCCAAAATCAGCTGGGACAGCCCTACAATCAGGGAGGGGAGAGACCGTCTTGCCAGCAGCCTACATTTGCACAATTGAATTTCAGACCCTCATAAAGTCTTGAGGGATGCTCCTTTCAGGGAATGCTTTCATATTTTAGAGCCTTCTGAACTAAGCAAGGATAAGAAATCTATGTCTGAATGAAGGAATAAATGCTAAAAGATTTTCTCAAAATCTAAGAAACGTTTTTCTGGATGGCAATATAAAATTTCCAGATGGGGAAATTTTCCGCAGAAGAGGGGGCATATAGGACCCCTTGATGTAATGTACTTCTTTCACTCCCATCGCTGCAGTGGTAGCGTTTCCCAGTGCTGTGTCTCCTATGCTCCTTCCTGCCCTACTTCTCCTTCAGCTCCACCTCCTCCAGCTCCTCTGTCTACCTCCACCTGCCCCACCAAACTCCCTTTCAATAGAAGGAGGTGCCATCATAGGTGAAGGCACCTGGGGGGTGAGGTGACGGGGGAAGGCCAGGTGCCTGTTGCCGGCAGAGCCAGAAGTGCCGGAGCAGACTTTTGAGGTGTCTGCGGAACTTGACCCCGACAAAGACGTAGAGCACCGGGTTGAAGCAGCAGTGGGAGAAGGCAACGTTGCGGCAGATGAGCAGGGCATAATCCAGCTGCTGGCTGACCTCACAGCTCTGAATGACCCCAAGTCTCAACAGTGTCTGCAGAAACAGGATCAGGTTGTAGGGAGCCCAGCTGAGGAAGTATGCCGCCACAATGGTGAAGATGAGCCTGACTGTCCGGTGGCGCCGTTTGGACCGCGAGCGGAACAGGGTCCTGAGAATCTCCACGTAGCAGAACAGGATAATCCCCAAAGAGAGAAGGAAGATGATGTTGTGCTGGTAGACTGAGGCTAGGAACCACTCGAGTTCTGAATAATCACAGCCCGAAGGGAACACCTTGTGGAAGATGGCGTCGGGGATGGAGGCCAGGATGCTGGCTGCCCACACAGCTATGGTCACCAGCACGCGGCGCTGGAGGGTGTGGACACGCAGGGATGAGATGGGACTCACCACGGACAGGTAGCGATGGACGGTCATGACGGTCAGGAAGGAGATGCTGCTGTAGAGGCTGATGGAGAAGATCATGTTGAGGAGCTTGCAAAAGAAGTCTCCCAGCAACCAGCCCCAGTGGTACCCCAAGATCCACACGGGCAACAAGCAGGAGAACACCAGGTCTGAGAGACACAAGTTGAGGATGAAGACGTTGGTGAGGGACTCCAGGCTCTCATACTTCACCAGGACCCACAACACCAGGCTGTTGCCCACCATGCTGAGGAAGAACACCAGGCAGTACAGGATGGTGGTGCTGAAGGTGGCAAAGACAAAGGTCTTCTTCTCACACAGAAAGCTCTGAGGATCATACTCAAAAGGGGTGGTGGTCTCCGGGATGTCTGAGGGCTCCATCTAGACGTTGAGAGCATCTGAAGTGATACAGACATGGAGTTCAAAGCCATGTGGTTAGGCTAGAGAGCAATAGGACCCATGAGACGAAAAAGTGTGGTCCATGGTCCAGCTACTGGTCGGCGAACTATTTATAATGAAATTAAGAACTTTTGCCAAAACGTGAAGTCACTAAGCATGCTGTTTAGTTTGGCTAGCATTTTTTCTTAGCAAGACTTTCTTGAAGGAAGTGACACATTAATTTACAGTATGTCATAAGCCCCTTCCCTTCTTGAAGACTGTCATTTGAGTAACACTAAGCTAGACCAGTGTCCCAGTAGGTGGAGGAGAAAGACAGTGGAACTGGATTCAAAGATCTGAGATCAAATGTGGGGCCCAATATCACGTTCCTGGGCAAGCTTTTTAACCTTTCTGAACCTTGGGTCCTCATCTACAAAACAGGACTAATGATCCCAGAGTCATTCCTTCATTTATTCAACAAATATCTACTAAGCATTTACTATGCCCACCTGCCTTTCCCGCTCCTCTCCCTCTGTCCTTCCCTTCCTTTCTTTCTTCCTCTGCTCCCTCCTTTTCTTCCTCCCATGAAATGTACAAACACTGATGGCAGGATTGTTTCAGGAAACTTGCTGTCTCCAGGAACTAGTCCAAAAAGAGAAGACACAAAAGGAGCAAACATCTCTCTCACGTAAATCCAATTATGAAATAATCTCAAGACTTCAGTGAATGTTGAGAATCTGGGAGACCAAATCCCCACTAACACAGAGGATTAACTCTCAGAGCAGAAAGCTTCATCATCTGGGAGTCTGGTCTACAGAGTATCTTACAAGCAAGTGGAAATAACCTAGGTGTCCAATAGGAGGGGAGTAGCTAAGAAAACATATGGTCAAATTGATTTAATCCTCTGTGCTAGTGAGATTTTAGAAATAGTGAGACTAGGACTTCCCTGGTGGTGCAGTGGTTAAGAATCCGCCTGCCAATGCAGGGGACACAGGTTCGAGCCCTGGTCCAGGAAGATCCCACATGCCGCAGAACAACTAAGCCCGTGTGCCACAACTACTGAGCCTGCACTCTAGAGCCCACGAGCCACAACTAGTGAGCCCACGCACTGCAACTACGGAAGCCTGCATGCCTAGAGTCCGTGCTCCGCAACAAGAGAAGCCACCACAACGAGAAGCCCGCGCACCGCAACAAAGAGTAGCCCCCGCATGCCACAACTACAGAAAGCCTGTGTGCAGCAGCGAAGACCCAATGCAGCCAAAAATAAAATATAAATAAATAAATAAATTTATATATTAAAAAAAAAGAAATAGTGAGACTAGAAGGCCAAGGAGACAAAAGAGAAAAAGTGATTGAAGAGCTGGAAATTTCATTGAGAGGCAAATGAAGCTGCAGGGCCTCAGAGAAGGATGGGAGACTCGGATGAAGCACCTGCCTGAAACAGATAAGAGAGCTCTCATCATCCACTATGTGCCAGGCACTGTGCTAACACATTATACTCAACTGCTCCCTTAATCCTGCAATGCTCTCTCTTAAGACGTGACCATTTCCATTTTACAGAAGAGGAGACAGGTTCAGACTGGTAAGATGACCTTCTCAATGTTATAAAGCCAGGAAGCAGCAAGGAGGGCCAAGACTGGAACCCGGGCTTTATGACCTTGTATTCTGAGGAGGAGAACTGGAGAAATAGTTTCCCACTTCCTAGTTTGGGACAGGAAGAATAATAGGGGTGAGCGTGCAGTCTCAAAATGTACCCTATTTTAGGTAGTTAAATCAATTTGTGTCTCTAAGCACAAAAGTGAAGATAGTTGAAAATATTAATATGGTTGTTTTGTTTTGTATTCTTTTGATATCTAGAGAGGGATACATATGCTTTTGCATGTTTACTGTCCACTTCTGTTTCTTATTTTTAAAGTGTTTATGGATTTTATTCATTTTTCTACTTGGGATAACACTGTTTTTCTTACGGATTTTTAAGAGCACTTTAGTCTGGTCAACCCATTCTGCTTTTCACTATGTCTTATGGTCTTATTTTTTTGACATTTAGAAATTGGGTACTTACATTTTAAAGAAGAGCTTATCTGACTCAATGCAACAGCCCTTAATGACCAATGACATATGCCAGGCGCTATGATAGATGCTGGATTATATGGTATGAACGTAATAGACTCTATCTACAAGAAGCTTCCAGTTTAGAATGCAATCAGAAATGATACAAATACCTGGGATTTCCTGTAGTGTGACAAGTTGGAAGTGGAGATATTTTGGAACAGGGGGTTTGTAAGCACCCTTCATATCGTACAAAGCCAAAGCTGGTTGTTTGAAAAAAAATTTTTTAAAGGTACTAAAACTCTAGCTAGACTGAGAACAAAAAGAGAGAGAACACGAACTGTCAATAGCAGGTATGAAAGAGTGCAGATCTTACAGACCTTAAAAGAATAACAGAGAAATATTACGATCAGTTATAACGAATTCAACAACTTAAACGAAATGGACAGACTTCTTTAAAAATTCAACCTACCAGAACTGACATGAAATGATATGACATATTCCTACCTTTATTATAGTAATTTAGTTAACTCTAAAAAACTGTCCCAGATGATTTTTCTAGTGCGTTCTCTCAAACATTTAAGAAAGAATTAACAATGATCTTAGGCAAACTACCTGAAATACAGGATGGAATATTCCCAAATTGTTTTATGAGGCCAGCATAGCCCTGATACCAAACCAGAGAAAAATATTACAACAGAAAACTATAGACCAATATCCCTCATGAAGATAGACATAAAAATCCTTAACCAAATATTTGCAAATCAAATCCAGCAATATATTTTAAAAGGTTAATACGTCATGACCAAGTGTTTATCCCAGAAGTATGAAGTTGGTTTAATATTTGAAAATCAATCAATTTAAGTGACCATATTAAGACAAAAACTATATGATCCTTTTTGATAAATGCAGAAGAGCATTTGACAAAACTCAACACTCATTCGACACTCAGCAAACTAGAAATAAAAGGGATATCAGGCACCTACAAAAAACATTCCAGTTTTTTGTTGGTTATTGATTCATTTACTCAAATTTTCAGAGGAGCTGCCAGTCAGGGCCTGGTAGCCCTTGGGCATAGAAAGAAGAATGGTGCCAAACCCCAAACCTCTCTGAGTTACATCCTACGAGTTTGGTTCCCTTTGCCTGTCATTGCTCTCCCACCCCATCTCTGAAGCCCACTTCAATTCTAACAGAGTAACTTTAGCTTTCTGGTCCACATTATAATTTGGATTGAGAAATACAGCTCTAAATTACCCAAACACTAATAATAACAGTGCCTTACACAGAGACTTATAACCAAACACCTCCACTTTCTTTAGCACAAGGAAAAGCAAAGCATTATATATGATAGTTGTACTCAAAGCACAGTCCACAGACCTGCTTTTTAGCAACACAGGTTTTTGGCAATCCCCAGATCCAGGGAATCAGAGCCTCTGGAGGGAGGGCTCAGGAATCTGCATTATTTACCTGCTCTCCAGGTGGGTCTGATACCTACCTGGGAGTTTAAGAACTCCTGCTATAGGCTATTAGAAGTAGAGGAAAACATATGTTTGAAATGTTTGTAAAGGAACTCACCTATATCTGCACCTCTTTACACGCGTCTCGAGGCAGAAATGGTGCTTCTTTGTTTCATATTTTGCGCAAAGAAACCGAAACACCTACCCTTCCCAGTAGGCTAGAGGAAGGTGGGGGAAGGCTAATGTGCAGAGTCTCAGAGGGAGACAGAGGGAGAGACAGCGAGTCTTCCTAATCCCCCCTCTTCCCACCACTAGGCGTCCTGGCTTGATCTGCTCCCAACCCCCCACTCCACCCAAGACCTCATGTAGAACCTGGCTACGTCACTCGTCACTTGGAAAAGAGCTGGTCACCCAGCCTGTCTCCACAGGAAGGTGGGGTCCACAGCTTAGGGGTCATCTAAGCCCCTGGGTTCCACCAAGGATAGATGCAGGTAATTTTGGAGTTGGAAGGGATCGTAAAAGATAATGTATTTTTTTAAAGTGGTATTTTAATCTTATCAAAAATTATACTTGATTAATGTACCAGTAATGCTTGATTATTATTATTTTAAATTGAAATAATTCATGTAACAAAAAATTTAGCATTTTAAATTGTATAATTCAGTAGTTTTGGGCATATTCACAACGTTGTACACCACCAGCACTATCCAGTTCAGAACATTTCCATCACCCCGAAAGAAATTCATGCTTGTTTGCCAGCAGAAAATCCTACTCCTTACCTCGCTCCATCTCTTGGCAACCACTAATCTACTTTCTGTCTCTATGGTTTTGCCTATTCTGGACATTTCATGTAAGTGGAATCATATGTGACCTTTTGTGTCTGGCTACTTTCACTTAGCATATATTTTGAGGGTTCATCCATGTTGTAGCATGTATCAGTACTTCATTCCTTCTTATGGTTGAATAATATTCCACTGCATGGATAAGCCACATTTCAACCAGTCATCAATTAAATGACATTTGGGTTGTTTCTACTTTTTGGTTATGATGAATCATGCTGCTCTGAACATTCATTTGTAAATTTCTGTATGGATATATATTTTCAACGCTCTTGGGTATTTACCTAGGAGTGGAATTGCTGGATTGTTTGGTAACCCCATGTTTAGCTTTTTGAGGAACTTCCAAATCATTTTCCACAGAGCTGTGCCATTTTATTTTCCCACCAGTAATGTATGAAGGCTCCAATTCTGTTGATTTTCTCTGCAACAATGGGATCGTATGATGTACATTGATTTATCCTTTTTCCATTAAACAAAATGGAATGAAAGTCTTTCCAAGCCTTCTTCTTTATAACAGCTGGAAAGTGTTCCACTGAATTATGGTATCAGGCTTTACCTATTTTCCTGTCAATGGACATCCAGTTTGCTTTCAATTTTTAAAATTATCACAATGCTGCAGGGATTAAAGGTATATCTAATACATACACCTTTAATGTACTGGTGTTGAATTACTGTAGGATGGATTTCTAGAAGTGGTGCATTTCTGGGTCACAGGGAATGTGCATTTTACATTTTGGTAAGTACTGCCAAAATACTTACTATTTAGAACCTCTAAAATGGTTGTATTTATTTACATTTCCAAAATAGTGTATACCTGGTCAAAATTAGGTGTTACTAACTTTAAAAATTTTGGTCATTCTGAAAGGATACTTGTAGTATCATGTTGTTTTGATTAAAATATTGTTATTTTGAGTTAGGAATTTTCTCTACAGATTTATTGTCCAATTGTGTGTGTGTGTAATTGTTCCTTGCTGAGGTAGATAATTATTGCAAGGACTCATATAGCAAGTGTTTAACAAATGTTTGTTCCCTAAATATGAAGACACAATTTGAAACTAATGTTTTCACATCTCCTCACATTTGGTTTCATTGTGAAAAAAGTTCATGCTCTCACCTTAAACAGAAAGTTCTAAAACACTGGTCAGGCTGGACAAAGATGGAATTGAGTTCCAGCCTCATACAGACTCGCCATACAGAAGGGGAAGTTCAGTTCTGGGTAAAGCACAACGTGGATAGGGGCCTGGTTATCACATTCAGGGTCTGGACCCATCTGTGGGGAAGTGGGATTCAGGGCAGAGACCAGCATCAGAGGTCTTTGGCATCAGCATCAGAGTGGGGCTCTTGGCGGGAATTAATTGCTGTTAATAGGGGAACCACTGACTCTAGATCCCCAGGGTCTCATGATCTAATTGGACCAAGTCCAGCAAGATGGATGGTTCTGTTTGAGCCTCAGCCCCATGCACATGAGAACAGGTACAGGCATGGGCACATGAAAGGTCTTGCAGCTTTGGGAGCCCTTGCAGACAGCATCCTGGCTTCACTGGGAAGTACATTCACAGGGCACAGGAGGGAGGAGGCTGACAGCATCCAGAAGGCCCATCCACCTCTCTGTTGGAACATCTAGCCCCTGGCTGGGGTGGCCCTAGTGGGAGAGACTAGAGCTAGTGTTTGATTTGGGCAGAGGTATGCAAGAGCTGGCTCATACCAGCTTGTGTGTGTTTTATTTTTAGGAATTTTATGAGTTGGTTGCTGTTGCATTAGTAGCATGAAATCAACCATGGTGGAAGTACTGACACCTTGGAATCTGGCAATCACTGCAAATCAGGGCTTTTCCCTCTGGAGAGCTGGTTGTTAAAATTTACCAGCACACCACTGGATAGAAGGTTAGCATTTTCTTAGAATTGCTCCTGAGATAAAGTCCCAAATTCCTATCCTTGCTGGTGTAGTGGTATCATTCAGGATTCCAGAAAGGGACAGATGGACCTCTCAAAAGGGTGACTGAGGACAATGCAAGGAAAGGACTTTTACGAAGGTGTGGGCAGGGTGTAGGGAATGCAAGCAGCGATGGTGAGGTACCCCTGGGCCAGCAAGAGTGGGCAGCTGCTACTTAGCCCAGGGCTGAATGCACAGGAGAAAGAGCCACTGAAGGACCTGGTGAGACGGGCCCTACAAGAAGGTTGCTGGACACTGAACGTGGATTTTGGCAGAGGAAGTATTGACTTCTACCACTTGCCCAGCAGAGAGAGAGCCAGAAGAATAAATACGCCAACCTCTTTCTCCTCCCACCCCACTCCACCCAAACTCCTGCTGGTGCCTTCTACTGGCACCAGCAGGGAGGCAAGGGAGACTGTTGATACAGCCCATACAGGGAAGCCTCAGAAGCAGAGGCGGGTGGGGAAGGTGGAAGGCAGACCTGGAGGGATGGAAGTAAGGCATCCAGTTCAGAGCCTTAAGTGGTCCGTCCCCATCCAGCTCATTTGATGCACGCTTCCCTTGCCCACTGCCCTCGGTGGCCACACACGCTGCTCCCTCCCTCCCCTGCTGGCTCATAACTCCTCCTCCTTGGCTTAAACTTCACCCTCCTGTTGACTGTGTTCTTTTACACCTTGTCATTCTTCAAAGCAATTCTCTGCTTATGCTTATTATGCTTATCATTTTTATCCAATAATGATTCATTTAACAATTAAAATACCAGCAGCCAACATTTACTGGCACTTCCCACATGCCAGGCACTGTGTAACTGTCAGGCTGTATTCGAGAGGGCAGGCACCATGTCTCTGTCTTGTTCATTGCTCTCTCTCTCCAGTGCCCGGGACAGAGCCTGGAACACACTAGGAGCTTGACAAACATGTGGAGTAAAAATCCTCACAATGACCCTAGCAAGTGCTTCCCAGCTCGTCTGTAGCATGGGAGGTTACATATGGCTGCAAATGTTTTACTGCTCCTTCCACTGAGAGGCAAAGTCTAACTCTATTCTCCTTGAATGTTGCTGGTCTTGGTGACTTACCTGACTGATAGAATGTGGCGAGAGTGAGATTCAGGGACTTCAGCTGGGTCCCTAGCATTCTCATTGGTAGCCTTGAACCACCATTTATGAAGTCCGACTCCATGAGGCCACCATGCTGGTGAGGCCACATGTGGAGCGGCTGCTAGTTCTGGCTGAGCCCAGCTCTCCAGCCTTCTCTGTTGGGGCTCGGCCTGGGAGGGAAGCTGCCTTGGGGCAGCCCTCCACCTCCTAGCTCAGTGGCATCGAGGGACCGCCACTGATGCCACGCGAAAAAGGATTATTACCCAGCTGAGCGCTGCTCAGGCTTCTGAGTCACAATTTATGAGATATAATACAACGGCTCTTATTCTAGACCTCTGTATTTGAGGGTGCTTAATTACACAACAATAGTCAGAACTTATAATATTGGTTAGGGGGAAATCCCTATGCTGACTTTTCATCCCACCTTTACCCATCCCACGTTCTACGTGCCCCTTGATGACTATCATCACCCAGCGTCTTGCTGACTCTCCAGCAAGCTACCTTTGATGTGGCTTCAACAGAGGTGCCCACTCAAGGGAGCTTCCGTTTGAACATGGCTGGGAAATCCCCCATGGGCAGGCCTGGCTGCTCGGTAGGCAGCAGAGAGCTGAGTTGTTCTGGGTCAACTGCCAAATCTTCACATGGCCCCCCTTCAACCTTTTGTGACAGTGAAATCACCGACTCCCGGGGAGAGGCCCTTTCCTTGGAGGCCTGCTCTGCCCACCCGACCACGCACAGGCCTGGTTGGATGGTTTTCACGCTGACAGTTGGGGAAATCAGGCGCTGGCCGGGGCTGCCCCGCTCCCCGGCTGGTCCCGTCCCAGGCAGAGCAAACACTGCTGGCATCACCAGGACTTGTCTGTGAGGAGCTTCCGAGGGCCACATGGGTTTCAGGTAGAGGACTAAACCCTGGGGGTGTGCTCTGAAGGGGTGGAGGGTTCTGAATGGAGCCTTTTGGACGTTTCTGGCAGAACCACAGGCTAAAGAGACGTTTGAGAGGCTTGAGGCCTCTTGACCTTCTCCAGGGCCTCCGGAAGGGGCCGCGTGGGGATGCCCCTGGGGCTTTGCCAGCCCACCCTGAGCAGCAAGGTCTCCCTCTTCTCACACCCGCCAGTGCTCCTCAAGCACACTTGGGTGGGTGGGGGGGCGTCGTGACAGCATTCCTGGCAGAGGCAGCAAGAGTTCGGAGAAGAGCGAGTATAGGATGTGTTCGTGAGGCAGTGAGACAGGTGCATCAGGGCCAGACCTCACAGAGCCTCGGACACTCCTGGATGCCCTTGGCACAGCCATCATTTCTGCATATGTGGGGCTTGTGAAGAATGCAGATTCCCAGGCCCTGCCCAGACCTATAGAAACAAGCTCTGCAGGTGAGGCTTGGGCCTCTGCATTTGTGACAAGTGTCCGGAGGGTTCAGAAGGAAGCCAGGCAGTGTAGAGATTAATACCATGGGCTCCAGATTTAGGCTGCAGGGGTGCAAACGTGGACTCCAGGATTCAGTGCCCGTGGAATTCTGGCACCTCAGTTTCCCCACGTGAATTGCAGATAATTACAGCATCAACCTCACTGACTTGTTATGAGGATTAGACAAAGTGAATGAGTTAGGTACTTAGGACAACACCCAGTGAGTGCTCAATAACTGTGAGCTCCAGCTACCTGGACGATGGCAGTAGATGCAATGCAGGAAGCAGTACCTTCAGTACAGGGTCAGATCTCAATAAATGTTTGTTCAATGGAGGACAAGAGCAAAACACATTCAGCCATACCACTGGCACAACCATGTCATGAACATTTATTTTTATAGCAAGCTCTGGCATTATTCTAGGTGCTGGTGGTTCAAAAAGGAATAAATCATTCCCTGCCCCTTAAGATGCTCACAGGCTCACAGATGTGGAAATGGGTGGTTAGGATACAGTGTGTTAAGTGTGATGTGAGGGACAGGCTCTGGGCATACCAGCCTTGGAGAGGCAAGGAAGGCTTCCTAGAGGAGGTGATGTCAAAGGGAGATCTGAAGGATGAGTAGGAGTTATGCAGGGAAAGGGGACGAATGCCAGGTGTAGGGGAACACTTATGCAGTAGGGCACATTCTGAGCCTCCCAATGACTCGAAGTGAGAGAGACGTGTGGTGGAAGAGGCAGACCGCTGGGGTTTGAGGCTGGAAAGATGAGCAGCATCAGCTGGTTGGGTTGAGTTGGGTTGCCCAATGCCTTCAGGTCTGACTAGCTCATCTCACGCACTGCACGTCCTGATCATGAAGACTGCCTTGTGTGTCACTGAATAACGGTCCCCTGTATTAGTCAGTTAGCACCCTGCTTCAGTGTCCAGTGTATGAAAAGTCACAGAGGTCCAAATCCCTGCCCAAGTCACTCTCAGTGGAGGAGTGTCAAATAATTTGGAGTCCATCTTTCAAAATCACCACATTCAGGGAAAAGTTCCTGAAGGAGAGGACATGGGCCAAGTCTTGAAAGGTGAGTAGGACTGAACAGGGAGAGAAGAGAAGGAAGGATGTGCCATTCGGGGACCAGCAAATGTAAACATCAGGAGATAGGAAGTCTTGGGGCTGGGTCAAAGGACTCAACTTAGGCTCCAGACGAGATGTGTGCTGAGAGGGGCGGTGGGAGATGAGCAGGAGAGGGAGGCAAAGGCCCTTGGGTGCTAAGCTCAGGAGTCTGAAATTCATCCTGAATGGAGAACTAGTGAAGGGTTCTAAGCAGAGGAATAAGGTGATCAGTGGATTCACTAGGATGCTCTTGGCTGTAAGTGACAAAGCACAGGACTGAAGAGGCTTATGTGGTCGAAGCTGTTAATTTTCCATAGGAAGGTAATGCTAGGGTTGGTGCAGCAACTTGGCAACGTCATCAAGAACCATGGCCCCTTCTACCTCTTGTACTAGCCTCAGCGCCTCCGTAGTATCATTCCTCACGACTGCAAGATGGCTGCTATGGCACCAAGCATCACGGCTTTGTACAGCATCCAAATCAGGAAATAAGGAGGCATATGTCTAAACAAGCAGCTTTCATTGGGGGCAATTTTGTGATGTCTGGGGGGCATTTTTGGTTCTCACAGCTTGGAGGAGGTACTGACATCTAGCAGGTAGAGGCCAGGGATGCTGACAAACAGGACAAACTCCCATGAGAGAAAATTACCAAAATGGCAATAATGCCGAGGTTGAGAAACGATGGTCTAAACCGACTGGGTGTCCTTAGCTTATACACGGAGGTGAAGTTGTGCCACTGCACGTTTGGAGCTAAGAGCCCAGAGATTCAGTTTCATGGCTTAGCTGCTAAGGGACACTAGACACTGCCAGATATGTCAATGTATTATAAAGTTACAACCATATGAAGTTCTAGATAGACTGAAATGTAAGAAGTGAAACCAAAAAAGGGGGAAAACAGAAATAGTTATCAGATGGATGGGGAACGACTTCATAAACATATATTTACATATATGCATATAAACATAAATACAATATGTCTATGGTTTTCAGCACATGTCATTTGAGAAAGGCATTATTATCTGTCAGACAGTGAATTGGTTTGCAGGATAGAGCTTGCTTTCTTCTTGATACATCTTTAGTTCCTGGAATTTCTATTCTGTTGTTGTAGTCAGTGTAGTGTCTTTTTTCCTTTCAGTTTTCTGAAGCAGAATTAGTTGGATTGACCTTGTTGTGATAGGGGCAGTGATGGTGGGAAGGGGTGAAGAAGCTGACTTAGAAGGCAGGTGTTGCCAACATACAAGAAATTCAGCTTGTCTACAGTCAACCCAGACCTGAAATGTCACTGGTATTTCTGCTGGAGGTTTCTGGTTTGGCCTAATTCTTTTAGAGATGCAATGCTGATTTGGTACTTTTTTTTCCTTCCTAAACAGCTTCCGTTTCCTGTTTTTTGTTTACCACGGTCTCTGCCATTAGCCTTGTTTTTTGAAAATGAGAATTTGAGCTCTGCTGGTTAGGTCTGGGTATAAGTATGCCATGGGTGTGTGTGTGTGTGCATGTTTGTGTGTGGTGTGTGTTCCTGAGTGTGTATGTATAGATTTCCATGTCAACACAAGTTGGCTGGCAAAGTTCTGGCCGCCTTCAATGATAAAGATGGGTCTCCTTCTAACCCACCCTCACCATGAAATCAACAGCTGGAAAGAATATAATAAAAATAGTAAACCAACTTATTGTGCCTGAAAATCTTCAACAAGTGAGTTACTGGAAAATAAATAGCACACTTTTCAATAATCCAAGGATCAAACAAGACTCAAGGGGAATTAAAAAAAAAACACATTGAATGGCATAAAAGTGAAAATACAACATCAAACTTTGTGGGACACAGTTAAAGCAGCACTGAAAGGGAAATTTTTAGCACTAAATGCTTACACTAGAAAAGAGAAAATGTCCCACATAAATAATCTAAGCACCTATCTTAAGAACCTAGAAAAAGAGAAGCAAAATAAACTCAAAGTAGAAGGAAAGAAAAAATAAAGAGAAGAATTCATAAAACTGCAAACATAAACCCAAGAGAAATGAAACAAAAGAAGTTTGTTCTTTGAAAAGATCAATAAAAGTGATATGCCTCTAGAAAGACTAACGAAAATAGAGAAAGACACAAATTACTAATATCAGGAAGGAAACAGTGGATATTGCTACTGATTCTGCAGACATCAAAGATAATAATCAAGGACTTCCCTGGCGGTCCAGTGGTTAAGACCCCGCGCTCCCAATGCAGGGGGCCTAGGCTCAATCCCTGGTCAGGGAACTAGATCCCGCATGCCGCAACTAAGAGCCCGCATGCTGCAACTAAAAGATCCCACATGCTGCAACTAAAAGATCCTGCATGCCACAACTAGACCTGGCGTAGCCAAATAAATAAATAAATAAATAAAAATATTTTTTAAAAAAAAGATAATAATCAAATAGTATGAACATCTATATAACTTAGATGAAGTAGACTAATTCCTCAAAAAACACAGGTTACCACAACTCACCCAATATGAAATAAATAAATAAATAAACTCACCCAATATGAAAGGGCTCACCCAATAAGCCCTTCAAGGAAATTGAAGTCATAATTTAAAACTCCTGAGAAAGAAATTTCCAGGCCCAGATAATTTGACTGGAGGATTCTTTTAAATGTTTAAAGAAGAATTAACACCCATTCTACATAATCCTTTCCAGAAAATAGAAGAAGAGAGAATACTTCACACCTCACTTTGTGAGACCAGTATTATCCTGGTACCAAAACTAGATAAAGATGGTACCAAAAAGTACATAGTATAACTACAGACCAATATCCTTCACAAATACAAATGAAAAAACTCTTTAATAAATATTAGCAAATAGAATATGGGGTTTATTCCAGAGATGCAAGGCTCGTTCAATACTTAATCAGTGAAATCCACTGTATTAAAAGGCTTAAGAAGAAAAACCACATGATCATATCAACTGATACAGAAAAATCATTTGACAAAATTCAACAACTATTGGGACTTCACTGGTGGGGCAGTGGTTAAGAGTCCACCTGCCAATGCAGGGGACACGGGTTCGATCCCTGGTCTGGGAAGATCCCACATGCCGTGGAGCAACTAAGCCTGTGTGCCACAACTACTGAGCCTGCGCTCTAGAGCCCGTAAGCCACAACTACTGAGCCCACGTGCCACAACTACTGAAGCCCACGCGCCTAGAGCCCGTGCTCCGCAACAAGAGAAGCCACCGCAATGAGAAGCCCGCACACCGCAATGCAGAGTAGCCCCCGCTCGCCGCAACTAGAGAAAGCCCACATGCAGCAATGAAGACCCAGTGCAGCCAAAAATAAATAAATAAATAAATTTATTTTTAAAAAAATTCAGCAACTCTTTATGATAAAACTCTCAGAAAAAACTAAGGATGGGGGGAACTTCTTCAATTTGATAAAAAATACCTATTAAAAACCACCAGCTGGGACTTCTCTGGTGGCACAGTGGTTAAGAATCCGCCTGCCAATGCAGGGGACACGGGTTCGAGCCCTGGTCCCAGAATATCCCACATGCCGCGGAGCAACTAAGCCCGCATGCCACAACTACTGAAGGCCACATGCCTAGAGCCCATGCTCTGCAACAAGAGAAGCCACCCAATGAGAAGCCCGTGCACCACAACGAAGAGTAGCCCCCCGCTCGCCACAACTAGAGAAAGACCGCATGCAGCAACGAAGACCCAACGCAGCCAAAAATAAATAAATAAATTAAAAAAAAAAAAAAAAACGACCAGCTGACAAAATACCAATGTTGAAAGACAATGTTTTCCCATAAGATTGGAAGCAAGGCAAGGGCGTCTATATTAACCACTCTTGTTCAATATAGTACTGGAAGCCTCGGGCAGCACAGTAAGCAAAAGGAAATAAAAGGTGTACAGGCTGGAAAGGGATAAATAAAACTGTCCCTGTTTGCAGATGGCATAATGGTCTACTCAGAAAATGCCAAATATCCAAAAACAAAACAAAACTGAAACAATTCCTAGGATAATAAGTGACTTTAGCAAAGTTGCAAGATATAAGATCAACATATAAAAATCAATTGTATTTCTATATATTAGCAATAAACACATGGAAAGCAAAATTTAAAGTACAATATTATTTACAATCTCTCTCTCCAAAAAGAAATACCTGTGCATAAATCATCAAAATGTACAAAACATGTATACTTAAAATTATAAAATGCTGATGAAATAAATAAAAAAGATCTAAATAAATGGAGAGACATTCATGGGTGGGAAGATTCATCACAGTAAAAATGTCAATTCTCCCTGAAATGATATATGGTTATAATGAAATTTTTAGCAAAATCCTCCAAGATTTTTTGTAGGCAGAGACAGGCTTATTCTAAAATTTATATAAAAAGCAAAGGAATTAGAATAAATAAAACATTTTGAAAAAGAAGAAAGAAATGGGAGTAATCCCTCTGTTCTATTTCAGGACTTATTATGCAGCTACAGTAATTAAGACCGTAGTATGGGCAGAGGGGTGGACACCAAGATTAATGGAAGGGAATGGAAAGCCCAGAAATAGCCCCACACCAGTAAGGCCAACTAACTTTTGACAAAGGTGCAAAAGCAAGTCACTGGAGGAAGGATAGTTGACTTTTCAACAAATGGTGCTGGAGCAATTGGATATTCATAGGCCAAAAAAAAAAGAACCTCAACTTAAATTTTGGATTTTATATAAAAATTAACTCAAAATGCATCATGGATATAAATGCATATATAAAATTATAAAAACTTTTAGAAGAAAACATAGGAGAAAATCTTGGGGACCTAAAGCTTGGTGACAAGTTCTTAGACATAACACCAAAAGCATAAACAAAAGAGAGATAAATTAGACTTCATCAAAATGAAAAAGCTTTGCTCTGCAAATGACCCTGGTTAAGATCAACTACAGACTGAGAGACAGCATTTGCAAACTGCATATCAGACAAAGTACCCATGTCTAGAATATATACAGAATCCTCAAAAGTCAGCAGTAAAAAAACCAAACAATTCAGTTAAAAATGGGTAAAGAACTTGGAGAGACATTTCACTGAAGAGAATATACAGATTGTAAATAGGCACATGAAAAGATATTCAACATCATTAGCCATGAGGGAAATACAAATTAAGACTATGATGAGATATTACCACATACCTATTAGAAAAGCTAAAATAAAAAACAGGGGCCATGCCAAAATCTGGCAAGGATGTAGAGAAATGATCTCTCATACATTGCTGTAGAAATATGAAATGTCACAGCCACTCTGGAAAAGAGTATGACAGTCTCTTAAAAAACTGAACACACACGGTATGATCCAGCAATCACACTCTTGGGCATTTACCCTGGGGAAATGAAAACCTATGTTCTCACAAAAACCAATACATGATTGTTTACAGAAGATTAATCCTTTAGCCCCAAACTGGAAACAACCAAAATGTCCCATAATGGGTGAATGGCTAAATTCCATACCATGGGATACTACTCAGTAATAAAAAGGAGCAAGCTTTTGGTATATGCAATGATTTGCATAGATCTCAGGGGTTTTATGATTAGTTTAAAAAATGCAATCTCAAAAGGTCACATACTGAGCAATTCCACTTACATAACATTCTTGAAATGACAAAATCATATAGACAGAAAGCAGATCAGTGGTTAGGGGTTAGGAATGGTGGGGGCAGGTGTGACTATAAAAGGGTAGCAGGAGGGACATCTTTGTGATGATAGAATCGTTCTGTATCTTGATTGGGGTGGTGGTTACAGGAATCTACATATGTGATAAAATGGAAGAGAACTGTACACACACATTGTACCAATGTCTAATTCCCGGTTTTGATACTGTACTATAGTTATGGAAGATGTAACCACTGGAGGAAAATGAGTGAATTAGGTGGGATTTCTCTATACTATTTTTATAATTTCTTGCTAATCTATAATTATTTCAAAGTTAAACAAACAAAAAAGCTATAATCCTGTTATTTTTAGCTCAAAAAGCTTCAACAATTATCCATTGCCCACAGCAGTGGTTTTACACATTTAGTGTACATAAGTATGACTAATGTTGTATTAAACATGCAAATTCTGATACAGTAGGTAAGGGGGTGGGGCAGGGGTCAGCACATCTAATGAGCTCAGCAGTTGATTAGGCTGCAAGAGGGGTCTTCAGGTCACACTTTGAGAAACTCAGACTCTGGCTCTGCTCTTGAGCTCTTAGTTTACGGTTAACACTCTCCTCTACAACAAAAATATATGTTCACCAGATCCAGGATGGGGTAAGGCAGGCAAGGAGCCAAGGGTGTGATATTTAAGGAGGCACTCACGCTCGGGTCCATGGAAGTGCAGAGTTAGCATTTCCTGAACCTAAGAGTGAGTGCCTCCTTAAATTTTGCATCTTAGATTGTCTCCACCTGGTCCTGGCCCTGTTCTCCACATAAAGACTTGGATTTAAAGGTTCTTAGCAGCTTTATTCATTATACCCCCAAACTGGAAACAACCAACTGTCAACCAACTAGTGAAGGGACCAGTAAATTGTGATATAGTCATACAATGAAATGCTAGTCAGCAATAAAAAGGAACGAACTACTAATCCATGCAACAAAATAGATGAACCTCACAAAAGTTATGCTGAGTAACACAAAAGAGTACATATTCTGAACAAAACTTTGGAAAATCTGGGAAAGACAAATCTAATTTACACCAACAGAAAGAAAATAAGTAGTTGCCAGGGTGGGTGATTATCTGGGAAGGTGGGTGATTATCTGGAAAGGTGGGTTACAAGGGAACTTTTGGGGGTATCAGGAATGTTTCATATCTTGATTGGTTGTGGTTACACTGGTGTATACTCGTGGAAACACTCATTTAACATGGGTACATTTTATTGTATGTGAATGATACTTCAATGAAGCTGATTAAATATACAAAACAAAAACAAACAAAATCCCCAGCTCTCTCACAAACATCTGAACCCTGCACTTTGGGGAAAAGGCCATCTCTTATTGATGGGCTCTGGGTACAACACAGTCAAGTAGGAAGAGCTGTGGTGAGGGGTCAGGACACCTTGATTCTCATCCTAGCTCTAGTAATAACTGGCTGGATGACCCACGGGTCAGTCATTAAGCCCTCTGAGTCTCATCTGCTGTGAGTACTTCCCAGGGCTGGTGGGAGCAATAGATACACGAAGTCACCTGGTGAAAAGCTACACATCTGTCAGAAATTTTGACCTGTTCTTGGATGGAAACTGCCCTTTGCACAGCCCTTTGAATTCAAGTCTGGAATGGCTCTAGGAATATGAGGAGATTTCAACAGCACATGCAAATTAAAGCTGCCAGACATCATTTTCTGCCCATGTATTTGGCAAAAATAAGAAAGTCATAATACCAAGGGCTGATGAGAATGAGGAAAGTGAGAACCCTGGAGGCAAGGCTGATGGGAATGTGGACTGCTGTAGCATCTGAGGGACAACCCGGAAGAAGCTAAGGCTGCAAATACCTCTGATCTAGCAGTTCCACTCTTGGGTTCTTCATCCAGAGAAACTCTGCATAGGCCATAAGGAGACAGATGGAAAGATGCTCACTCCAACATTGTTTTTGATGGCAAAGATCGGGGACAATCTAGGTGTCTGTCACTAGGAAATGGATACATAAATGTCGGTACATTCACACACAGTAAGACAAAGCAGTAATCAGAAATACATTTACTACAGCTGCACAGTTGTAGCTCAAAAACATCATGTTGAATAAAAAAGTATTCTGAATGATATTTATGGCATAATGTCATTTATGTAAACCAATCTCACCTTGCAGAACTGAATGGATTAGACGGGATGTTGGTCACTGATTGCCACTTAGTAGTGGCTCAACAGATGGTAGCCATTATTTTGAAAAAAAAAAAAAAAGTAGGAGATCATTGAATTCATCAGCACCAAAGTTAAAAAAATAGAACTGTGAATCCTGGTAAGTTCCATATTTCCCTGGGAAGGAGGTAAAACAAGGGGCTGGATCTCCATGGTCCAGAATGTCCCCACTAGGTCAGGAAGCTGGCCTTCTTGGCAGTTTCAGTTTGAAGATGCTAGAGAAATATGTTGTTGGCCACTGCCCCCTGTTGAAACAATATTGTCACTTCCGAGTAGAGAATTCTCAGACTTGCCATGTAATAGCATTTGAACTTCAACTCACTGGGGAGAAGGCAGACTGCTGTTTCAGCACTCACAGAAAATGCTGCCCCTCTAAAGGAATCCCTCTAATCATTATCGCTAATACAATATAGCTACTTTCTTATGTCTATTATTAGCATTTGAATGTGTTATTTTGAAAAAAAGAATCAATCCTCATAACAAACACAACTCAACAGGATGCATACACAAGAGGCAGGTACTATTGTATTGATGCGAGAACAGAGGCACAAGGAGATAAGTAATTTGCCCGAAGTCACGCAGTCAGGAAGCAGTGACGCTGGCTCCAAGGTCTGTATTCTTAGCAGCTCTGCAAGTCTGACTCTTGAATGCCTCTGGTTCCTTTGGTCTGATCATGACAATTGTTCTGCAGCCTGTATTTTGTCCAAATACTTTTTCCCCATCTAAAACACCTTCAAGTCTATGCTCCATCCCTTATAGGTCCCTCCCTTTCACAGCAAAATTCCTTGAAAGAATAGTCCACACTCACTTTCTTCCCAGAAGCAAGAGACTCTGCCATCAATTCTCACTCCAATTCCTCAGGAGTCTGGCCTTGACCTGCTTCTCTGATTTGTATGTGCTCCCTCCAAACACCCTCACTATACATATAATGCTGATATTATACATGATTATTGAATCAAGGAAATGGATGTGATAGTTCACAATCCAAAGACATTTTACTCATTCCAATCTTTTGGTCTTCCATGTATTTTCCTGTTTTGTCCACCAGGGGGAAGTTTTCTCTTAAGGCCTGCTTCCGCCTCCCTCTTCACAGGTCAGGTACACAACTCTAGCTATTGAGCACTGAAAATGTGGCAGGTCCCAACTGAGATGTGCTTAAGTACAAATTACACACCAGATATTGAAGATTTAGTACAAAAGAGAGAATGTAAAATATCTTATTAATAAATGTAATAAATTGATTACATGTTGAAATAATATTCTAGATAGATTAAAGATACTCTTGAAATTAATTTTACCTATTTCTTTTTAGATTTTTAAAAATATGTTTACTAAACAATTTTAAATTGCATGTGTGGCTTACTTCATATTTCTATTGGACAGTATAGGTTTAGAGGCTCTCTCCTAATGGCAAACTCTAAGGGAGGTCTGCAGAACCCTTGGTCTGCAAGGAACCCAGTTAGAAAACCATTCACTTGACCACTCATGAAGAAACTGAGGCTCACATGGGCCAACAGCTTTTCCAAGGTGATCCAAGTGATGGGATCTTGAGTTTAGATTCGAATGCAGGTGTCCTATACCCTATTTTTTTTTTTTTTAATCTCTCCTATTATGGAGGTCCTTGAATGCCACAAGAGGACATAGGCACAAGACTATGTCCTGTGGGCCTTTAAGGTCCTTTATCAAGAAATGTCACCACCTCAGGTCTCTCGATGTTTGCTTCCACAGCTCTCCTGCACAGCCCAGGGGCCACTCCCTCTTGCATCCTCTGCCAACCCCGTGAGCATTTTTCTGCTCTCTGCTAGGAAGCCCAGCCCTGCTTTAGGGCTCTATCTGGCTGCTTCCTCCCTGGCGCTAACAGCCTGGCTAGAGACCCTGGAGACAAGCAGTGACTACGGAGACCTTCTCACCCTTTTGTCTTCAACTATCCTCTAGACTTGTCCAATTCCAGTCCCACCCAGGGGGCCATCGTAGCTCTTGCTGGAATAAGTCCAACCCAGCTGGAAGGATGAGCAAATAGAGCCAGCTAGACTGATCACTTGCTGACCCCGTGTCCACCACCCTCTGTCACTACAGAGAGCTCACGTTGCCCACAGGCCCTGCTTGCAGAGCGGGGACCAGCGATCACATGGCTGGTGAGTCACATGGAAACTGAAAGCACCCCTCAGTGGGGTGACTTCTCTAAAGTGGACGCATGAATCAGAGGCGGGGAAGCTGGGAGGCAAGGCCAGACCCTGCGCCGCAGGCAGGGATCTTAAGTGCAAGCCCTAATACCACAAATCTTCCCCACCACAGCCCCGAAGATCTATAGCATCGTGGGTCAGCTGTAGTTTGTTTTGAGTTTGGGTTGAGGCCCGAACACGTGTGTGAGCCTGCACAGGTGTGGGTCTGCCCAGGTGGGAAGAAGTCCCTGTTTCTGGCTTGTGTCTCTTCCTCATGAGAGCCACACATGAGTGGGAGCAAAGGGTCTCAGCCCCCCTCCCTACCCTGGATTCCTGGTCAAGGACCCGTGTGAGTCTAGGCCCTGAGTGTGGCCACGGGTGCCTGGATAGTCGCTGCACCATGCCTGCAACCTCATCTCTGCCTCTTCTGAACCCAAATTAGAGAACTGCTGAATCATGGGACTGTAAGAGAACCCGTGTGGTGTGTATCAGCAGTCACAAGATGAGGGCTCTCTTCCCAGTTCTGCCACAGCTCTAGCTGTGCAATTTTGGGCTAGTCACTGTATGTGTCTGAGGCTCAGGTTCTCACTTGTATAATGGGTGTATTAATTATCTATCACTCTTTTAAAAATTCCTTCAAAACCTAGTGGCTTAAACAATAAGTATTTATTATCTCACACAGTGTCTGTGGGTCGGATATTTGAGAACAACTCACCTGGGTGGTTTTGGCTCGTGGTCTTTCATGGGGTGAGGTCAAGATGTCCACTGGAGCTGCAGTCATCCGAAGGCTTGACTGGGGCTGGAGGACCCACATCCAAGACAGCTTTGTCCACATGGCTGCTGGCAGGAGGCCTCGGTTCCTTGCCACATGAGTCTCTCCATGGGGCTGCTTGAGTGTCCTCCTGACATGGTAGCTGGCTTCCCCTAGAATGAGCAATCAAAGAGAGCAAGATAGAAGCCACACTATCTTTTATGACCTAACCTCTGAAGTCAAGCACTGTTATTTCTGCACTATCTCACTTGTTAACCAAGTCAACCCTAATCAGGGATGTGAACACCAGACGGTACAAACCACTGGGGGCCATCATGAAGGCTGGCTACCACCTTAGAAGTAATTAGTACCATTAGTAATATCTGCCCTGCCCATCCCACAGAGCCATCAGGAGGTTTTGTTCACATACCCACTGCAAGAAAAACCATTAACCAGAGGATGCACCTGATAAGAGTCAAGACAGCAGATGCTAAAAACAGCTGTAAAAAGGGTTGCTGGAGACTGGACTCTGAGACCATCACAGGAAGCTCTGAGACAAGTAAAAGGAGGACCAACACAGGAACGTGGTAGCTCAGAGGCCTCCAGTCCTCTCTGCTGTCCCCATATGAAGGTACAATGTGGAGACAGTTAGAAAAGTGCCTGACAACGTGCCCATTACATATGGCACTCAGCCATAAGTGTTCTTTCTAAGGAAAGCAGGTGGGTCATAGTCTTAGGAATTCCAGGAGGAGGTGCTGGGCCACGGTGAAGATTGAATGGTGCCCTAGCCCTTAGTTCTGACATTTAAATTAGTTAGTTTATTTTTCACAAACTCCAAAGAGCTGCATAAACGTGAAAGTCCATCATTATTACCTCCTGGTAAGATGCCCACAGATCACGCTTCCAAAGAATCTCTCCACTGATTCCTTAAATAGCCAAATAGAGGAATTGAGATACGTTCACTGTTTTGCAACTATCAGAAACAGCCTCTCCAAGTTGACTCTGAATCTTTCCTTGTTCATTTACTCTGGGATTTTCTCTCACTCTCTGCACTCAGCCTCTACCTGACAGTGGCTCAGTCCCTCTGGAACCCACTCTTATTAGTCCTGTCATTCTCAGTTCCTGCTTAGGGCTGCAGTTCCCTCCACTTCCAAAATTTCACTCCAGTGGCTAGAGCCTTATAATCCACTGTTGTCCAGGTGCCCTCCTAACTGCTGCCCATCTTCCTGGATTTGTGAGCACCACTGCTCTTGGGGTCCTCTTTGTTGTGTTCTGAGTTCTACCCCTCTCGGTGGCTGGCTGGCTGGACCCCAGCGCTGGATGCTCACCTGGTTTAGGTCTGTTTTTGTACCGTGTTTTTGCACCAGATTCCAGACACCCAGTCCTGCCTGCTGGACTGGACTTTCTCCCTGCACCTGCATTGGACAAGCCCCTCCCACACTCCCCTTTCTGCCCTCCGAAGGGAATCTCCTTATAGATCTTCCTGGTGGACACCTTGGGGGTCAATGCTTGGTTTGAGAGGCCCAACAGCCTAGATTTTCACCTGCAGTGTTTATAGCAGAACAAAAATCGTTCATGTTTCTCAGTGCACAAGGCACATTTTTATGTCGTTCATGTTTTGTCATATTTCTCCCCTGCTGGTTAGGGAGTAAGGTCACACAGGGATTTTAAAAGCGAAACAAGTAGTCCCTGCCTCCAGTGAGTTTCTGAATGAAGTAATAGGTGTTTATAAATAAATACACAGAAAATCCATTTATAGTAGTCCCCACTAAGATCTGTTCGTCTTTGCCTGAGGTCTCTGTTTTCATCCTCACCAGCTCCTTGTGGTCCCAAATGATTGCACTTCAAAGTACTGCCTCCTTGCTAACAAATGTCTGTATTCAGGGCCGAATTCATTCTGAAACTTGCGCTTTTGGTGACACTGAGTGAGGTTATAGGGGAGTAGGTGACTGTCAACTCCCTTAGCTCATGGCAGCTGTTGTTATTAACCAAAAGGACCTGAATGGTTATACAGGACTAAATTGGCTTAGGTCAGTTCTAACACTGGGGAGTAGGAGGTGCATTAATGGGCAGTGGAGAACTGACTAAAGATTTGAGTTGGAGGCAGTGGACCAGGGAAAGTTAACCTCACATGCATGTATCCAGCAAGTCCCTTGAACTCTTCCTCTGGGCTATGGTGGCATCGCTCTTCTCCCCTGGCCTCCTGCCTACAGCACCCAGCCCCACTTCTCCTTCCTCCTTCATGTTCCAGAAAATCTCCTTCCTTCTACAGAAAACTGGGGAGAAGCTCCAAGTCCAGGCTGGAAGGGCCCTTTCTACCCTTGAAAATTGGACTTTTCAAAGACCGTTTCTCCTCCAAGAAATTTTCATGCCAGCAGCTACAAAGACGTTTTCTCCATAGTCTTTGCAATTACCTTGAAAGCGCCGATCAGCTAAAAGAAGGGGTGATGACTCAGAGTTGTTGACACAGAGTGAGGCATCACGAGTTCTAATCTCGTTGCATTTCCTTGTGGTAATTCCAGGGTGCTGCTGGGATGGATGGACAGCTGTCAGGCTTGGCCTGGTTTCCAGTCTCTGCAGCCTCCTTCTTTCTACAGCCGACATTACCTTCAGCTCCCTTCTGCCGGATCTCTAAGGAGGCTACAGCCCAGATCCTGAGGCCCACGTCCATGGAGGCCCCTTGTGCGCTCTGGCTCCAGGCCTACTCCAGTTCTGGGTACCAGATCTTTGCCTCATTTCTTGGGTCTTCTCCTGTCTCCCTCATGGAAGCCTGCTCAATCCCCAGTCTCACTATGAATGAGCCCTGCCTTGTACCCAACACCCTTCCTCCACCTCTTTGGGGGTTGGATTCCTGCCCAGACTCCAGCCCAGCTGGGACCCTGAGACCTGATGGATGACAGGTCTTTCTGAGGAAAACTGATGAGTCCCTAGACTTGGAAGGGGAGCTCCTACTTCCCAATTTGGTCACATACAACCATGAGGTTCCGTTTGGTTAATATCAACAGCCGCCATTAGTTATAGGATTCAAGGGCTGGCTCCTTCTTATGGCCTCACTCTAGGTTACCATTAAAGGAAGTCTCAGACTAAATTCTCCCCGCAAAGAGACAATGATTAGCAAATAGGCACAAGTCACACCACCTCCTGTGAGCTTGATAAAGTCCAGACTCTCTGTCCTTTAGGGTGCTCCAACAAGATCACACGTGAAAGAAAGTTTCACTTGGGGCAAATGTGATAATACTCTAGTAGTGGGATTGGCAAACCATCTAGTCAGACTCAGGTTGGCCCACCTTCTCCGGAATCAGCAGCTGGACTGTGGGCAACATTCCTAACAGGGAAGGAGGAAAGATTCACTAGATTCTAATACCCTGTTCATATATGTTTGTGGAGTTCCTCCATGCTTCACCAGTGAACATCTTGCTCTCCATTCATTATGCTAATTAACAAAACCTCTAGTACTGATCAGCTATAAAGATGGCTGAAGCACTTGTGGGAGCTCCTCTGGAGTGTGGCCTTCTGATTAAGCCCTAATTACCACCCTTGGAGTTGCCCAGATTAGCACAACTGGCCTCCTCTAGGGTATAGATTAAGAAGGAATGAACCACATTTAGAGCACGTTGTCAGTGCTGAAGTATAAACTGCAGACGTCATAGTACTAGGGCACCCCAGCCTCCATGATAATAGTAATAATCAGCATTTCTTTGGCTCACAAGATGTTATTCCATGGTTTTCAGCCCCCTGCAAAGTAAGTCCCCTGAATTATTTCTAGGTACCGCCAGGAGTCTCATGTGGACTCACCAACGGGTTCATTAGCTATAGCTCAGCACAGTCCCCACTTCATCTCTTTCCACTTCCAGCTTCCTCTGCAACGGGCATTTGTTGTTTGGAATGCCTACAACAGCACTCCCCATGTTGGGGGTAAGTTGCTTCTTCCCCACTCCAGCCATCGTGTGGCTGTGGGAATGAGCATGTGACTTTCCTGGGCCAATCACTACAGCCTCATCCTTTTGGCCAAAGTGACTGGCTAGGAATGGACAAGGGGCTTGCAAAGCCAATCAAGAGACTTCCTAGAGATTTTTTTCAATACAGAGTTGGCGAAGACACTCTCTTTTGGTTTTTTTCCTAAGGTTTTTTTTTTTTGATGTGGCCATTTTTTTTAAAGTCTTTATTGAATTTTGTTACAATATTGCTTCTGTTTTATGTTTTGGTTTTTTGGCTGCGAGGCATGTGGGATCTTAGCTCCCTGACCAGGGATCGAACCCGCACCCCCTGCATTGGAAGGCGAAGTCTTAACCACTGGACTGCCAGGGAAGTTCCGCAAAGACACTCTCTTAAAGCTGCCTGCAGGCATGTCTTTGGCCTTGGGGAGACAGCTGAATTGTGAGGATAAATCCAATATGCAGAGAGAATCAGAGACATACGTTGTTATGGACTGAATGTTTGTGTCCCTCCCATCAAATTCATATGTTGAAGTCCTAATTCCCAAGGTGGTGATATTAGGAGGTGGGGATTGGAAGGTAATTAGGTTTGGATGAGGTCATAAGGGTGGGCCCCCCATGATGGGATTAGTGCACTTATCGGAAAAGGAAGAAGCACCAGAATTCATACTCTCTCACCCCACATGCACTCACACAAGGAAGAGACCATGTGAGGATACAGAGAGACGGTGGCTGTCTGCAAGCCAGAAGTGGAAACTAAACGTGCCAGTGCCTTGATCTTGGACTTCCCAGCCTCCAGAGCTATGAAAAATAAATGCCTGCTATTTAAACCACCTAGTCTATGGTATTTTGTTACAGCAGCCTGAGCCGATTAAGATGTACATGGAGAGATAGGAAGTCCTGACAATAGTTGAATCTCTAAATCCAGTTGTCCCTGGGTCCAGCTGTACCCAAATGTGCACTCTGTGTGGTTTGGTTATACAGCCCACAGTGACCTTTTTTGGTGCAAGCTGGTTTAAGTTTCTGATTAACTTATCCACCAGCAATGGTCAGTAGTTGCTTTACAGGACCACCTTTACCTTCCTTGCTGAAGCCCTGTGCTGCTGCTGGGACCTCTAGTGCTTGCTGCTAAGGACCACAATCACCCAGTCTGTTCTCCTGATGCTTCCCAGTCCTAACCTGAGGACCATCTAGGCCAGAATGGAGACCCTCACTATTGCTGAGCAGTTGGTTTATGGCCAGTGTGTCTGGCAGACGCCCACTCTTGGGGTTAGCAGGATGTCTGTACCTCTGAGCTTGCCCACAACTGGCTCATGCATATTGTAGATCAGTTAAGGCCTGTAAAGTGATTTTGGACTCTTATTTTCAAAAGTTACATTGCCAGGCAAGCTGTCACCCTGGCCATCCCCTTCAAGAACCATTTCTGCCTTCTGGGAAGGACTTCCTCCCCCAAGACCTAAGGCTAATCCTATCCCCTCCATGCTAGTTATGTCCTGGCCCCATTCTCCTTTCCTACATGTCCCAGAACCACTGTGCACTCTGGCTGACTGAACTGTGATCTCCAAGGGAGGCTTCATACACATGGAACCTCAACGAGGGCCTGTGTGTCTGGTGCTCTGTGCCCATTAAACATCCCAGCCTCATATCTTTTCTATTGTTATATTATACGGCTGACTCACCCTGAGCTTGTGGCCTTGGCAAACAAGACCCTCAAGATCTCCATCTGCACTTTCCACACAGAGGAAGCCAGATAGCACTGTGTATCGATGGTTTGTTTCTGTCTCACTAATCAAGAAGCTGAAAGTAACAGTTTCTGATGTATCTTTTCTTCTTTGATTCATTAGGGCCAGGGAACCTGAGGACAGATGATGAAGCATTTACGGTTTAGTTTTCTCATCTAGAGAATGGAACCACGATTAAAACATTGCTCAGACCTCACCTACAACAGGACTGAATAGCCTGGACTTGCAGCAAAGACTTCTGAGTACCTCAGGCCCCTTAAAAGAAGGGGATTTCCTGAGAGGACACCCACCTGTGAGGGCAGGGGTGGGAGTGCTTTTTGGTGTCACAGGGAGTTTGGGGCCTGCCCATGCCCTCGACTTCTCTCCTGGGCCTCATGGCTGCGATTCTTTCTGTGTGTCACCCTCCATCTCCTCCTACTCTCAAGAAGACAATCATCTCTGGTTTCTCCAGCCCCAGATTCCAGAGGATGCTGGTCTGACCAGTAGAGACTGGAGATGTCCCCTACTATTCATTCTCTCTCAAAATAATATAGCCCTGGATTTTTAGCTAGGCATGGCTGCCTAGAATACGGCTAATATTTCCCAGCTGTCCTTGCACCTGAGTCTTCCTTTGGCCAATGGGATGCAAGTGAAAGTTATCTGTGCAAATTCCAGGTTGTGTTTTAAAGGGAAGGGGCATGTCCTCTGGGGTCCCTTTTCCTTTCCCACTTGTTGGAAAGTGGACATGCTGTGAGCCATCTCGGGCAGTGCCTATGAGGACAACACTGCAGCGGGCAGAGCAACAAGATAGAAAGAGCCTGGGCCCCTGAAACCTTTGCAGAATAGAGCTTCCATACTAGCTTAGACTCCCACATGAGAAAAAAAAACATGTATTTGTTTTAGCCATGTTATTGGGGTTTTCTCATGGCAGCTGAGCTACTGTTACATTTAGGAAATCATTGTTGCCGTCAAGCCAGCCACCTCAACCAGAAAGCTTTTACAGTTGGGCTCTCTTGGGTCGATGCCCACCCTTGATGCAATCAGTGGCCACCTTTGCACAGAGAATAGTTTAGCACTGCTTCCCTGGGTACGGAGCTCTGGGAAGGGTAGTTTCTGCCAGGAAGGGATAAACAGTATGGCTGGGCAGGCATCAAAACAAGAACTTTGCACAGCATTAGTCAAATGTCACAACATGTCACTAGATGAATAGAAGGGGATGTCAACTGTGCTAGTCTAAAAATCTGTGGGGTTCCTAGATGGCAAGCAAGATGGAAAACCATAAGGCTGAATATCCAGAAATGCAGGCCCAATGGCACCAGGAGCTGGGGATGTCAGAAATAAGATCATTAGTCTGATTCTGTGGCAGCCACAGGTCTGCCTCTTTCTGTGCTGTAACTTCATGTCAAATTCCATAGTGAGGGACTCTGATTGGCTTACTTAATGCTATCACCTTGGTTTGTCGGTTCCCTTTGTATCAGGCCGTGTCATAAGCCACTAGTAGTGCATGGTAGGGTATCCACTCCTGGGTCCCTAGGTGGTCACCCCTGCCCAAAGTCACCCCAGAACTGCTTTCCCTAGGTGTGTATGTAGGGGGTGTGTGCTGCACAGGCAGTTTCAGCTCAAGGGGACATTGGTCATAGAAGAAAAACACCGAAAGCCTCAAGGAATTGGCAGCAACCACTTCTGGTGATTCTGGCAGATTACAGAACAGGGGAAGTTCTATTCAAAGCAAGAGAAGGGACCCAGGAATGGGTGAGGCCAGGTGCCAATGGCATAAGCCAAAAGTGAGGCCCCAGGCTTCAGCTGGGGCGGGTACAGGCAGCACCCCATCTCTGAGTAGGGAGGGAGGGAGGATGGGGAAAGTCTAGCTAGAACACTGCAGAGAGGACTTCTGCTCCAGAGGTACCAAAAGAGTCTGGCAGGCCCAGGGGAAGAGGCCCACCCCTTGGGTACAAGATAGATCTTAAATCTCAGCAGCAAGACCAAAGCCAGTTTTCAAAAGTAGGACGTAAGGTCTGTCCATGGTCTTTCCACTTTTCTGCCAAATTCTAGCAGAAGATTCCAGACTACCCTGCTCAATTCATCCTTCATCTTGCGCTGCTGCCAGCATTTTTTCATTTGTTCTTACTCTGGCTTCTAACCATGGCTCACTGATTGCCCAGACAATGCAAGGCAGAGTCTGGCTTTTTCCTCCTCAGGGAAACTGCTGGAAAAGAGGGGCTGCTAAGACTGTGATCCTTCGCCTTAAGGTTTCAAAATGATAAGCATGCTGGAGAGATGGGGCAGACATCTAATTGCCCATCAGCCACCCATTCTCCCCTCTTTTCTTAGGAAAAGAAATCCAATTTTTAGCCTCTTTTAGTTTGGGGGTGGTCAAGGGATGAAGCAGAAGGTAAGGGTCTGCAAGAAAATTTTTCAGAGTTGCTGGTTTGGCTGGTAGGAACATCATTATTTTTCCCTCTCCCACTTCCTCTTGCTGCTGGCTCAGAGCGCGGATGGGGTGGGTCTCCAGGATCCATCTTAGATCGTAAGGTGATTTTAAGGGTGGAAGCCACATGCTGAAGATGGAGCAGCAGAGAGAGTTGGATCTACTATGGATCCCAAGTAGCCTGGAGGGTCAGCCTCTAGGTTTTCTTTACTAAGTCAGGAATAAACTTCCATCATGTTGAAGCCCTCACGACTCAGTGTGTGTTGTGGACCAGAAACATGGGCTCCCCCCAGGAGCTTGTTAGAAATGCTGAACCTTCTGAATCCAAATCTGCATTTTAACAAGATCCATGGGTGATTCATGTGCACATGATGGTTTAAGAAGCACTGATTTAAGCCACTATTATTATTACTCTTTTCCTGTTGTTGGCAGCTGAATCTAATTCTTGCACATAGAGAAGATGATTCCCATGTGGGATCTTCTAGAAAGTGGGGCTAAGAATGGGCTGCTGAGAAGCTCACTACTGGACTCTCCCACTTCTCCTTTCCCTGCATGCAGGAAAAGCATGCAGGGCTCTCCAGCAAACCCTCATTTCCCCAAGCCATATCATGAGGGGCTTGGGGAACCTTGACCAGGTTGTCCTGGAGCCCAGGTTCTTGAAAAGCAAGGTTCCTGTCAGCTGCAACTGCCTCCACCCCTGACACCCTCTGTCTCCAGACCCAAGAGTGGCAGAGGGTAGATGACAGTGTTTTAGCTCAGAGGAGGTAGGTGAGGGGAGCCCACAGTCATTCTGAAACCTTAAGGCATCATAAAATAGATCATCCTTCCTGGAAGCCTTGGCCTTCTGTTTTTAAACACTTGCATTTCTAGGCTTTGCTTCTGGGGCTGACTGTCATACTCAGCCCCACGGTGACTCAGACTTGACTGCCTAGGAGGGTCACACCCTCTGGTACAAAACTCCAGGAAGTGTCCCTCCCAGCCCATCTATATCCATCCAGATGGTCAGGTGAAGGGTGGGAAAAGCTCCTAAGGATGTTTAGGAGATATCCTTAGGATGACATTCTGGAAAATGGTTCTCCACACGCTACCAACTGGATGCAACTGTTCAAGTGAATCACCTGAAAACATTCAACCCTAGGGAGGCAACTGAAAGTTATAGGGGGGTTCAAGGAAATCTTGTTTCAAGGCCCAGTTCTGCCCTTTACTACCTTTTGACCTAGGACAAGTTTCTAATCTCTCTAAGCCTTCTCTCCAAGCTTCTGGCAGCCTTTTAAAAAATCTCAGTTCTGCTGAAGTTAACCTGGATTTCCTCATCTGTACACACGAAGAAATAATAATAACAACAGCAACAATGTATAGCTGATTCACCTTGTTATAAAGCAGAAACTAACACACCATTGTAAAGCAATTATACTCCAATAAAGATGTTAAAAAAAAAAAAGATACATGCACCCCTATGTTCATAGCAGCACTATTCACAACAGCCAAAACATGGAAACAACCTAAATGTCCACTGACAGATGAATGGATAAAGATGTGGTACATATCTACCATGGAATACTACTCAGCCGTAAAAAAGAATGAAATAATGCCATTTGCAGCAACATGGATGGACCTAGAGATTGTCATACTAAGTGAAGTAAGTCAGAAAGAGAAAGATAAGTACTACATGATATCACTTATATGTGGAATCTAAAATACGACACAATGAACTTATCTACAAAACAGAAACAGACTCACAGACATAGAGAACAGACTTGTGGTTGCCAAGGGGGAGGGGAGTGGGGGGAGGGAAGGACTGGGAGTTTGGGATTAGCAGATGCAAACTATTATATATAAGATGGATAAACAACAAGGTCCTACTGTATAGTACAGGGAACTATATTCAATATCACGTGATAAACCATAGTGGAAAAGAAGATTAAAAAAAAAAGAATGTCTGTATGTGTGTAACTGAGTCACTGCGCTGTACAGCAGAAATTGGCACAGCATTGTAAATCAACTATACCTCAAAAAAAAAAAAGATTGTAGACTCTCTACTAACGACTTGTGGATATTCCTTAGTTACTGTCCCTCAACTGTTCTAAACTTGACTTCACAATTTCAGACACTGTCATCACAAAAAGCAAATGACTTGCCATTTGTTACATGATCTCACCACAAGGTTTCTGTTTTGTTGTTGTTGTTAATAACGTACTACCCGTAAAACTTCATTTTGGATAAAATGTCCATATCATCCTGGCCACGACATGGAAGGATGATGTTTAATCCAGCAGGCAACAGGATGTCGTTCTATCTGGGTTCTTGGTGGTGCAATATTTCCCCATGTTTAGAGGATACCTCTCGGTTTGATGGGGCAATTTTTGCTGTGGTTATGTCTTTCAACACACTTCCTGCTTTTCTTGCAAAACAGAGATGACTGACTCCTCTCTTGCAGACCACAGCCCAAATGGTTATAGGTTTCTCTGAGGGCTTGGGCAGGGCGTGGGGCACATCGCTGGCCCTCAGTGTGTGAGGCCTTTGGCTTAGGTTTTCCTATGTGAACCCTGAGATTAATCTACGTGGACTTTACTTTCTGTTGGAATGAACAACTGAAAATCTGTTACAGAAACATGAGGTTTGCAGCACCTGACTGCTTCAGATTTCAAATGGAAGACATCTTCAGCCCCTCAACAAGCACAGAAAATAGAGCCCAGCCATTTTTTGTAGTCAAGACTGCCTGGGTCACATGATCTCAATGGCAATGCTCACAGTTGCTAGAAACTCAGAGACGCATAAGCTATGGGAGTTGAACAGAGCCTGACAACTTCTGAAGCTAACTCCTCTATGAATCAGAGGTGGAAACCAAAGTCCAGAGAGGTTAAGTGACTTGCCCAAGGTCATACTGCTAGCCTGGCCTTCATGGTTATTGTAGGATCATCCCATAAATAGTCCAGATAAATTGCTCTGCTTAAAATCAAAACTACAATGAGATATCATCTCACACCAGTCAGAATGGCCATCATCAAAAAGCCTACAAACAATAAATGCTGGAGCGGGTGTGGAGAAAAGGGAACCCTCTTGCACTGTTGGTGGGAATGTAAATTGATACAGCCACTATGGAGAACGGTATGGAGGTTCCTTAAAAACCTAAAAATAGAACTACCATATGACCCAGCAATCCCACTACTGGGCATATACCCTGAGAAAACCATAATTCAAAAAGAGTCATGTACCAAAATGTTCATTGCAGCTCTATTTACAATAGCCAGGACATGGAAGCAACCTAAGTGTCCATCGACAGATGAATGGATAAAGAAGATGTGGCACATATATACAATGGAATATTACTCAGCCATAAAAAGAAACGAAATTGAGTTATTTGTAGTGAGGTGGATGGAGTTAGAGTCTGTCACACAGAGTGAAGTAAGTCAGAAAGAGAAAAACAAATACAGTATGCTAACACATATATATGGAATCTAAAAAAAAAAAAAAATGGTCATGAAGAACCTGGGGGCAAGATGGGCATAAAGACGCAGACCTACTGGAGAATGGACTTGAGGATACGGGGAGGGGGAAGGGTAAGCTGGGACAAAGTGAGAGAGTGGCATGGACATATATACACTACCAAATGTAAAATAGATAGCTAGTGGGAAGCAGCCGCATAGCACAGGGAGATCAGCTTGGTGCTTTGTGACCACCTAGAGGGGTGGGATAGGGAGGGTGGGAGGGGGAGAGACGCAAGAGGGAAGAGATATGGGGACATATGTATATGTATAACTGATTCACTTTGTTATAAAGCAGAAAAAAGCAAATACTCCAATAAAGATGTTAAAAAATTTAAAAAAAAAAGCTGAAAACATTTTGAGGAAAACAAACAAACAAACAAAAATTGCTCTGCTTAGGCATCCCCATTTCCTACAACTTATAATCACCATGTGATAAAAGTAATGTATTAACCATATCTCTCTTTTCTTTATGAATTTTTCCATTATGGAAATAACAAAAACCACATTACTGTATAATTGGAAAATAGAGGAAGAAAAATCACCCACACAATCTCTTTTTGACCTGAGATACCTAACTATTACTATAAAATCTTTCAATATTTTTAAAATTTTGCTTTTTAATTATTAAAATATAGGTACCTGGAAATAAAAATTCAAACAGTATAGAAAGCCATAAAAAGTAAGTCTTCTTCATACATATGATGAACAGGCACATAAAAAGATGCTCAACATCGCTAATTATTAGAGAAATGCAAATCAAAACTACAATGAGATACCACCTCACACCAGTCAGAATGGTCATCATTAAAAAGTCTACAAATAACAAATGCTGGAGAGGGTGTGGGGAAAAGGGAACCCTCCTACACTGTTGGTGGGAACGTAAGTTGGTGCAGCCACTATGGAAAACAGTATGGAGGTTCCCCAAAAAACTAAAAATAGAGTTTCTGGATGATTCTGCAATCCCACCTCTGGGCATACATCAGGACAAAACTATAACTTGAAAAGATACATGTACCCCAATGTTCACAGCAGCACTATTTACAATAGTCAATACATGGAAACAAGCTAAATGTCCATCAATAGATAAATGGATAAAGATGTGGTATATATACACAATGGAATACTACTCAGCCATAACAAAGAATGAAATAACGACATTTGCACCAACATGGATGGACCTAGAGATTATCAAACTAAGTGAAGTCAGAATGAGAAAGACAAATACCATATGATATATATCACTTATACATGGAACCTAAAATATGACACCAATGAACTTACCTAGAAAACAGAAACAGAGACTCAGACATAGAAAACAGACCTGTGGTTGCCGAGAGGGGAGGGGAAGAGTTGGATTGGCAGTTTGGGACTAGTAGATGCAAACTACTATTATATACAGAATGGATAAACAACAAGGTCCTACTGTATAGCACAGGAAACTATATTCGATATCCTGTAGTAAAACATAATGGAAAAGAATTTTAAAAATATGAAGGCAAAAACTAAGTCTTCTTCCTCACTCCTTTCCTAGTTTTTCTTCTAATAGGTATCTTCTTTTGATTCTTTCTGTTTCTTATGGTATTTGTCTTGATTGACATTGCTAATGTCTTCATTTATCAGCTTGAAGCACTATTTATAGACTTTTTGTTTTGACTGGTGAGTAACTTATTCACTTATTGACCCCCTTCTCCCACCTCCAAATCATTTACAGTTGTGTACTTTTATTTCTTCTGATGGTTAACCTTATGATTTTACATCACGTTCAATCTCTATTTATTGACCCATTAACTGTAGCTAGTGATTCTTGATTCTCCACTATGTAAGACAGGAAAGTAACACTCCTTTACTTCCCTCTTCTCCCTCTTCTATTCCCTACCCTCTCTCAGCTATAGCACCTCTTTAACATTGTCAAGGTTTATAGCACAAGAATTCTGTTTAGTAAAGTTGTCCTCCATGTTTTGTCAGTAAGTTAATTATGATAACTGAAAGCCAACGAACCAACAGTATTTAAAGTACAAAGATGATGTAAATATTATTCCCAACAGAAGCAGGTATTATGTTGAGATCTGCAGAGGGGAATGTTCCAATGTCGAGGTGAAGTGGGTCTTCTTTTCTTGGACCTCATCTACACAAAATCATGATACTTTTTGGTTGGTTTTATATGTGGGCCATGAGATTATCTATTTATTTATCTTTCTATCTCTCTCTATATATTTATATATATTTTTTCACAACTTACTGTTCCTGGAATTTTTAGTTGATTGACAATAGAAACATATGCCTCCTTTATAATACAGATACCTTCCAGCTTTTTAATTAAATCATTTACTAAGTGCTCCAAACTGTACTGACTTTTGGCTAGGCCAAGTGCACATCTGTACTGGAGTTTCTTTTAATTGCATTTCTAGGCTGGTTTAATGGTTTTTAGTTCTCGTATCTTTCTCTTTCTTGGGTAGTATATCATCAAGTAATTCTATTTCCAGAAGATGTATGGGAGTCTGAGTTCCTGCATGCCTGAATGAGTCCTTATTTCTCCTCCACATTGGATCAGTAATTTGGTAAAATATCAAATTCTAGGTACAAAATTATTTATTTGATCTTTGAAGGTAATTGTTCCATTGTCTTCAAGCACTGGCGTTGCAGATGAGAAGAATGATGTTAATCTTCTTATTCTTTTGTTGGTTATGTGTTTCTTCTGTCTAAGTGCATTTAGCATCTCCTCTTATGATCAGCACTCTGAAATGCCATGAGATTATTTCTACGGATCATTCTTTATCTATTGTGCTGGGTACTTGGGATCTTTCAAATTAAAACCTTTGTCTTTCTTCCACAATGGGAGATTTTCTTCAATTATTTCTTTATTTCCTCCTCTCCCTTTTCACTCTTCTTTCCTAAAACTCCTGTTACATAAATGTTGGCCCAAATGAATTGACCTTTTATGCATTTTTTTCCTCAAATTATCCACTTACCATTTTACTCTCTATTCTGCAAGATCCTCTAGACTTTTTAGTGTAGTCTTTCTACTGTTTGAATTTTGGTTTTTATTCCATGTATTATATTTATTTTAATTATTAAAAAGTAAATACAGTTCACAAGGGATTTAAAACAAACTCTTAGTTTTCAACTGCTCCTTTTTAGAAGATTGTTGTTGTTTTATGGATGTATACTCTTGATTTTCCACGAGGATAAGTCAAGTTTAGGGTTTTCATTTTGTTCTCGTTACTTAGCTCCACCTCCTCCAGGCTCATTTGTTCTAATTACCTATCTTGGTCCTTCCCTTTTACTGTTGGGGACTTTTGACTGCCCATCCCTATTTATATACACCAAGCTGGGTGTTTACTTGAGGTAACTGGGGAGCGTTTCCTTTTCTCTGAAAAAGAAGGCTGATTGTGAGTGCTCTGGGTGTGGAAGGGGGGCTTGGAGAGGGTGGGGGTGGGGGTGGGGGGTGGTGGTTCACTTTCAGCTGGGAGAGTGGGGAGAAGGCAAGCAGGCTCCACCCCTCCCCACCCTACTCAGGGATGGCAGCCCCATGCTGTGAGCCTTAGCCCCTTCCTGTCAGCTTTCATTTATTTATTAAGAAAAAATGATCTATCCAGCTTCACCTTTGTAGTATAAGCTACCACTTCTTACCCACAGTGTTGGTGGTCAATGGGGTGGGGAGGGTAGTTCCCAAAGCAGTTTAGGTAGAGACTTTCCATCAATCACCTCCTTTTACGCCCACCCTGGTCTGTGTACTTGCCAACTTTGGGAGGCTCTGACGAGAAAGACCCATGCTGCCTTGATCACTAACTTCCACTTCTACAGCTGTCCCCAAAGTGCTCTAAGCATTGGCCTCCAAAATTCAGATTTTACAAACAGTATTCCATCCACTTGCTACCTTTACAAAATTCATCATCATTTTGGTCTGCTGTCCTCTTCCCTATACACAGTACTTTTTAAAATTTATTCATCCCTGTAAGCCTTTATTACTATTTCCACAAGTTTTCAATAAAGAGGGTTGATAAATGTGGCTGGTTGTCATCTTGAACTCAAGTTAACTATTCTTTGAAAATAAAATTTTCTTTTAAATGAAGTTTACTTTCTTGGTTATAAAGTGATATTCATTGTAGATAATTTAGTAAATAAATAATTCAAATATCCACAACCTTCCTAAGCTTTTGGGTAAAATTATAATCTAATGATATGATATGATATAATATAATATAATATTGCATTTTACCAGCTCATTAACCTCTACTTTTGTAACAACATCAATGTTCTCTCTCTTTATCAAATTCTGCTCCAGTTATTTCTGGGTGCATATAAGGGAAGGCTAAGAGAGAAGCATATCTCTGGAAAACATAAATAGGATACAATGTGCTTTAATGATGTATTATTTGTAATATTGAAAATTTGGGAAAATATCCAGCAATAAGGAAATAAGTAAATTATGGTACAGTCAACAAATACTATATAGTTCTCAAAAGTGATGTATGTGGGCCATTTTTAATGATGTGGGATAATTTTTATGGCAGACTACTCAGTGAGAAGGACATAAAATTGTATGTATCACACGATTTTGATGATGTAAAATGTATCTGTTCATATTAATCAGTGTTATCAGTGAGGGAAGAGGTTGTAAGCAATGCTGTTTTCTTCTTTACACCCATGAGTTTGTTTTTAATCTTTGATACGTTGGTAGAAAGAGTTTCTACTCTGGAAACTGTCCTTCCCCATCCACTTCTTCAGAGTTGGGGATCTAAGTCACATACTTTTCAGAATCTGTCCACTCAGCTTCCAGTCTTCCTGCTCTCCACCTCGTTCCCATTCACACTGTTTCTGGGGGAAGGGACTCAATGATGCCAAGAATTTTCTATTTCTGCTTTCAACAGCACTTTGCAAAGTAGTGTATGTTGTGACATTTGCTCCTTTATTGGTTTGAGAGCTGCCGGAGTACTTCTGCCTGTTCTTTAAAAAAAAACACAAAACTTTGGTGGTTATTAGATTTGTGGGGGAGGGAGAATTTCAGATCTATTTCAACTCCCACATCTTTCCAGGACTCCTCATGTAATTAATACACAGACAACTCTCATTGATTTCACACTTTCAATGAAAAAAGATCCCTGTTTGTTTTAGCTTTATGTTGGTTTGGTTCTGTTTGTTTTTAATAGCTGTTTACACAAATGTAGTAGCTTGAATGGGGTCCTGATTTGACCTAGAGTCAAATACTACTTGAAATACTAGTAGGTGAATGAGCAGGACATGAATCGGTTTCCTCTCGACTCTGATATGACCTGTTGAGTTGGCCTAGAGTCTTCCTCGTCCTCAGGCTGGTCCCTACTTCGGGTCCAAAAGATGGCACAGTCCATTTCCAGTTCAGGGCAGGAAGTGATGAAACGGAGTAATGAGGACATCAATCTGGTTGCCTGGAGACCTGGGTTCTGGTCCTATCTCCCTTGTTGACAACTGAGCAACCTGGGGAAAGTCGTAGCCTCAGTTTCCTCATCTGGGGCAGGAGAGGATGTAAACAGGGAGAATTCGAAGGCCTTAATTTGTTTATTATGGTTTCATTAATAATAGAAATAACACCTACCATTCATGTGAACCATTTACGTTTCTGGGCCAGAAATAATTTCTAATCTTGGGGTCACTGCCATCAAGGGAATAATTTTGCCTAGAATATGGACAGGGAGCTCAAATCAGAAGCATGGAAGAGGGAGTCCCAGATTACAGGATACTATACGATTTTTTCTGTAAATATGAACTATTATTAAACAAATAATAGGACTTGTTCTGATTAGCTATAGCTGTGTAACAAACCACCCCAAACAGTGGCTTAAGGCAAAACGAGCCTGCAGTTGATGGGGCCCAGCAAGGCAGTTTTCATTTTGTCATGCAGTTGCAGAAAGACAGCGGCTGGGGTGACAGTTATCGTGAAGGGTTCTTCACTCATATGACTACAGCCTGGGATGAGAAGACTCGAACAGATGGAGATCAACCTGTTCATGTATCCACGTATAGATCTATCCATCTAGTGTCTCTACGTGGTCTCCTCCCAAAGTGGCTTCAGAGTAGCCAGAATTCTTACAGCCGGAACCCTGGAGTAAGTGTCTTAAAGAGACACTGGCAGAAGCTGCATGACTTTTTCTAATCTGACTTTAGAAGTCACACAGCACCACTCCTACCACATTCTATTCATTAAGGCAGCCATAGGGCCTGTCCAAGTTCAACAAGAGAGGACACAGACTCTACCCCTTAATGTGAGGTGTGTCAAAGAATTCATAAGCATGTTTCAAAACCATCACAAGATGCAAGGATGAATTAACATCAATATTGTGTATTTACAAAATGAAATTAAAGTCTGACAGTCACTTACTGCCCACCACACAAAGTGTCCAGAGGTGTCCAGACTGGAGTCCCCTGGCCTAAGCAGAGACCCCACATCTATACTGGAGGGGGCAACTGGGAGCCAGAAGACTGGAGTTCAGGTTCCAGCTCTATCCTGCTGAGTTGTGCGGCCTCTGAACATGGCACTTTAGCTTACTGGCTTCATTTCCCCTGCATAATGGAGACACTGGCCCTGCCTTACCTATGCTGAAGAGTTGTGTTGAGACTCTAATGAGAATTTGCTTTGTAACTGCCAAGTGTTCTACAAAGCAAGAGAAAAACTCCCCACTCCTATTTCTTGGCTCGTGTGAATACTGGTGAAGCCATAAGGCCTTGAGAAGCCCCAATCACATCAAAGTCTAGATCTCTGGGAATCTTCTGTTTTATGTTGGAACTGTTGTTTCTCCTCTATAGGCCCAGTTCTACTCGTATCAACAACTGAGATCTGTTTACTGGGTTCTTCTTGGTGGGATGGAGAACTCGGCTTTCATTCCACACAGCTTGACCAAAGGTAGATGTGACTGGTTGTAATCACCTCTGTGTGATCTTTATGTGATCATTTTTCCAGTTCAAAGGGAGGATCTCCCCTACACCTGACAGCATAAGGCTAGATTCAAGGTGAAGTGAACAGTGCTTTGGAACCCACTGGATTTGTGCTGGGGACCAGCCCATGCAGGGCTGAAGGTCTAGTGGTGGAAAGGCCAATGCGAAATGGACAGAAGAGAAATTCTTAACTAACTCGTCAAATTTAGACTTCCAACAAAGACTTGCTTTTACTTTAAAGGGCTCAAGTTTGTTTATTTTAAAAACATTAAAAATATTTAGTCAATTCAATTCCCCCCTCACTTATTGACTATCTACTCTGGGCAGAATAGGTTGAAAAAATGGCAGACAGTTCAGCCTCTCAGTGCTTCCTCTTTAGTAGAGGAGATGTAAAAAGCCTGTCACATGCATGACCTGTGATTTAACAAGGGAAGAACAACATGCAGCTGATTTATTAAACTGTCTGAAAGTGGAGGGGTATGGTTATACAAGTTTTAATTTTTCTCTGATCTGTGCCATCCATTGTCCTGTGTTAGCACACACTGTCACATATACCTACACTGGTGATTCTTAAACTGGTTCCATATCGATGGAAAGCCATCTGGCATACACAAAAACCTTAAAGTGTGCAAATACTATAACCCAGAAATTCCAGTTATCCTAAGGAAAAACCATAGATGGTCACTGCAGTGAAGCTTAGGAGAGCAAGCCTGACTCTTATTAAACACTCAGCTCTACAGGATTGTGAACAAATCAAGAACAGTAGTTAATGTTTGTAAAGTGCTTATATGTGCCAGACACTGTGTTAAGTGCTTTACATATTTTTACTATTCACGGAACCCACTGAGGGATATCCCCATTATATAGATGTGGAAACTGAAGCTCAGAGAAGTTGATTTGCTGCAGGTCACCAAGCCAGGATTTCAACACAGGAGGTCCAACTCCACAGCCCACAGTTTTAATCATTGTTCTCTACAGCCTCAAATAAACCATGGTCCATAAGCATCAAGGTGATGTTCTATACACCCTCACACCATACACACAAAAATAAACTCAAAATGGCTTAAAGACTTAAATATAAGACGTGACGCCATAAAACTCTTAGAAGAGAACACAGGCGAAACATTCTCTGACATAAATCATAACAATGTTTTCCTAGGTCAGTCTCCAAAGGCAATAGAAATAAAAGCAAAAATAAACAAATGGGACCTAGTCAAACTTACAAGCTTTTGTACAGCAAAGGAAACCATAAATAAAGTGAAAAGACAACCTACGGAATGGGAGAAAATATTTGCAAATGATGCGACCAACAAGGTCTTAATTTCCAAAATACACAAACAGCTCATACAACTCAATAACAAAAAAACAAACAACCCAATCGAAAAATGGGCAGAAGACCTAAATAGACATTTCTCCGAAGAATACATATAGATGGCCAACAAGCACATGAAAAGATGCTCAACATTGCTAATTATTAGAGAAATGCAAATCAAAACTACAATACGGTACCACCTCACACCAGTCAGAATGGCCATCATTAACAAGTCTACAAGTAACAAATGCTGGAGAGGGGGTAGAGAAAAGGGAACCCTCCTACACTGTTGGTGGGAATGTAAATTGGTGCAGCCACTGTGGAAAACAGTATGGAGGTTCGTCAAAAAACTAAAAGTAGTGTTTCTGGATGGTCCTGCAATCCCACTTCTTGACATATATCTGGACAAAACTAAAACTCGGAAAGATACAAGCACCCCAATGTTCACTGCAGCACTATTTACAATAGCCAAGACCTGGAAACTACCCAAATGTCCATCAATAGATGAATGGATAAAGAAGATGTGGTACATATCTACAACGGAATATTACTCAGCCATAAAAAAGAATGAAATAATGCCATTTGCAGCAACATGGATGCACCCACAGATTATCATACTAAGTCAAGTAAGTCAGAAAGAGAAAGACAAATACTATATGATATCACTTATGTGTGGAATCTAAAATATGGGACAAATGAACATATCTATGCAACAAATATAGACTCACAGATATAGAGAACAGACTTGTGGCTGCCAAGGGGGAGGGGAGTAGGGGGAGGGAAGGACTGGGAGTTTGGGATTAGCAGATGCAAACTAGTACATATAGGAGGGATAAACAACAAGGTCCTATTGTATAGCACAGGGAGCTATATTCAATATCCTGTGATAAACCATAATGGAAAAGAATATGAAAAAGGATGTATATATAACTGAATTACTTTGCTGTACAGTAGAAATTAACACATTATAAATCAACTATACTTCAATAAAATAAATTTTAAAAATGATATTCTAGAAGAACACAGGAAAATGTACATAAGGTCAAAGGGACAAGTGGCTTACAAAGCAATACAGTCAGTCTGGTTCTTATTTTTTTAAAGTGTGTACAAAATGGACAGGAGAAAGCATAGAAAAAGGTCCACGAAGGTGGGGGAATTGTGTTTTATTTTAATTTTCTTCTTTGTGCTTTTCTAGATGTTCTATAATGACCATTTCTTGCTTTTGAAGTAAAAAAAATGGAAAGTATCACAGTCATTTAGTTACTCAGTTGAAATGGTGGGAGGTGGGCAAGAGCACAGGCAGCTGGGGATGGGAGAGAGCAGGAAGGCTTCATAAAAGAGGGGGCATTTGAACTGGGCCTTGGAATGCTACAAAATTCACAAGGAAAAACACCGAGGCCATGATGATGGTTTTCTGCTGCTCTGCACACCTTCTTTTTCCTAGAGTCACAGAGTCTCCGTCCCCTCTTGGAATCTTTCTTTGAGTCCCTGTGCTGCCAAGTCTGCATCATTTCTCTTGGGGAGGGGGATTCTGAGATGCAACAGAGTGATTTCCACAGTCACCCTGGGGGCTCCCCTGGCTTTCCAGAGAGAATGAGTCCTGCTGCTCAGGCCACACCATCTCTGTGACACTCTTGATTTGAGGTGGGGGATGGGGTGCTGTGGGCATCGTCTGTGGTTTGCAGAAGCAACTTGGGAAACGTCCGCAATCTTCTATTGCTGGAAATGACTGCACTGCACACAGAGGTGGGATGGCGTAGGTGTCAAAAGGGGGCCCAACCGAGGGTACTCTGAGGCCACAGAAAGAGACCCCCACACCAAGGGCACATGGAGTGGCCCTTTCAAGGCTGGGCCTGTGACAAGAGTTGGTTTCGCACCTGGCCGGTACTTCCTGTGTGCTGAGTCCCCACAGCGCATCTCAGGGCATCTCAGCGGCTCTGGACCCCATAGAGAACTTCAGACATTGTTCACAGAGATGAAAGCAAGCTGTATCTGGCAGGTTCCTTGAAAAAACATCACCTCTACCTGAACCAGAGGCATCCACCGCTCCACCAGGAAAGCAATTCCCATCTCCCAGGCCTGGAAAAAATTCCCTTTGTGTCATCCATTGGTCACCACCAACTCCCTAATCGCTTCCTTTTGGAAAATGGCTGTGGAATCTGCCACAGAATTCAGGGAAGGAGACCCAAGCCTTGCCCAGGTCTTAGTGCCTTGCCATCACCTATGTAAGGGCAAATTTTAAAACTCAGCTTTCCTGGTGGCCAAAGAGCAAAGAAACTTTCCCCCTCCCTTTTGTACGTGAGAAACCTAGTCTTTGTGGATCCTTACTCTGTCCCTTCGATATGTAGTTAAGTATTTGTACAGGCTAAGTAAAGTCCCTTGCAGCTTTAAAACCCAGGAATGTTTTTCAAGTATTTAATGTTTTTGAGATCTCTTTGAAATATAAAAATTGCCCCTATTTCCCTGTCACCTTGGAGTTCAGCCTGACACCTGTTCTAAGCTGTACTCGTCTGCTTGTCATAGAGACAAAGGCAATTCAGATAAAGGCAATTAGCTAGCACACTGGCTCCCCCAGTTAGCAGGTGAACTTGGGTGAAGTATGAAAGAATGCACAGCAAATGGTGCTGCCAGGTCCTCCTATTGGAAAACATGCTACCATTAGTCTTGGGCATGTTTTCATAATGGGTTGTAACCGCTAGGCAGTACAAAAATGGGAAACTTTTCTTCTGCCTTTGTAATCTCATCAGTGGGTTGCCTGTGACACACATTGTGATCTGGTTTTATGCTTATTCAATAATAAAACTGTTTTCTTTCCTTTCCACCTATGTGGAGAGGGTTCTCTGCATTGGCAGGATTTCTAATTTCCCCAACATCCATGAGCATCAGCTTTGTAGCTTGGTACAAAGACTATCCACAGCCCGGTACTAATAATACCGACTTGTGGGCAGTCCTCCAGCACACCATGCTTTATGCTTCAGAACACATTCCTTGAGGAATGAACACAGTTTCCTTTCTCTGTTGGCTCTGCGCCGGGGCAGCCCCGAGTCCCAACTTCCTGGCTCCATAGGAGTAGGACGTGTGGCCTGTGCCCCGGCAGTCCCCTCCCCTACCCCTGCCCCCGCCAAAGGCTGGCAGCAGCTCTCTGTTCCTAGTTTAGTAACCAGGCTCTCCTGTTTTGCAGGCCTGCCACACAGCACTTTCCGGCCTCTCTGCCGTGGACCAGCTGTCCAAGGCCACGATGCTGCCAGATTTATCACCAAGCAGCACTGAGGCATCCCTGTAAACGGGGTCCTGACATATACCAATGAGGCACCATCCTGCCCACCCCCGTGGAGAGTGGGGCCAGCAGGTAGCAAGGAGGTGTGATTTGTGTTACACTCCACTTTGGCAGGAAGATGCTGTGCGCGGCTGGGTAAGGAAACCACATCAATGCTCAGCGGTCACCTTTGTTGGCCCTTCAAAGTCAGAGGTGACTCACTATCCCACGTGTTCTTTACGTAAACATCTCTGAGCCTAAACCTGGCTCTTTCCAGGATGTTGGCCGGCTCAGTGGAGGCAAATAAGGGAGGGCAGGTGAAACAGAGGCATCTGGAAGATTCTGTGGCCCTCCTCTACTCGCTCTCTGTTATTCTTTTTCTCTCTTTTCCTCTGTGGGTATAAGCCAGATAGGGCTGCTTGGCTTTTCTCTCTTTTCTTCTGTGGGTATAAGCCAGGGCTGCTTGGCTTTTTTTCTAATCATTTTGACACAGCTTCTTGCTGCCCACAGAGGTGTTTGTATTAACATCCTTAAGAAACCTCAGCCCCCTCTGTTCACACTGTTCAGGGCACAAGCCTCTAGGATAACTCGTTACATGGTCTGACCCCAAACTGTTCATACGTGACCTTGGAGGGGGCCATGGCGGGAGGTCTGTGTTTTGGGCATATCCCGAGTCATACACAAGGATGAGGTAGCACTCTTGAGTACAGATTCAGCAAAAAAAAAAAAAAATTGTCACCCCCCTCAGTCTGTTCTTGGTCTCAGCTCCTTCTCACTCATTCCTGAAGCCAGAAATTATCAATTCCCTCAATTTTTTTGCTTCTCTAAAAAAAAGGACTTCCTCCCAAGATTCTGGTGATTGGTTTGAGGATCTTTCTGAAGGAGAAGAATTAAGGTGAAGAAACACAATTTCAACTGGGCACACCTTATTATATACAATAGATATGTCCTGGAATAACAATGGCTGTGGGAGGAATTCCTTTTCAAATGCAGGAGGCGGGCTTTATGATTTACCTTAATCTTGTAATATGTCTGTTTAAGAAGAAAGCATCCAAGGATAATGAAATTATTGATCCAATACTTTCCCCAATTTGAAAGTTCAGATGTTTACATACTAGATGTTCTTCTTCAGTGCTTTAAAAAAAATAATGTGGTCTGGTGCAGCATCATGACCTATTTATTTTGCCTTTACTACTCTGTGATTACAAAAGTAATACATGTTCAAGGTTTTCTTTTTCTTTCTTTCTTTCTTTTCTTTCTTCCTTCCTTTCTTTCTTTCTCCCCCCCCCCTCCCCCTCCCCTTCTTTCTTTCTTTCTTGCTGCACAGGGTCTTCGTTGCTCCGTGTAAGCTTTCTCTAGTTGCAGCGAGCGGGAGCTACTCTTTGTTGCGGTGCGCAGGCTTCTCACTGTGGTGGCTTCTCTTGTTGCAGAGCATTGGCTTCAGGTGTGCGGGCTTCAGCAGTTGTGGCATGTGGGCTCAGTAGTTGTGGCACACAGGCTTAGTTGCTCCACAGCATGTGGGATCTTCCCGGACCAGGGCTCGAACCCTTGTCTCCTGAATTGGCAGGCAGATTCTTAACCACTGCGCCACCAGGAAAGCTCCGGTATCATTTTTTATACAGAAGATTTTTGTTTTAATGTATTCTAATGTATCAGCCTTTTCCTTTATGATTTGTGCATTTTATTTCTTGTGGTAGGTTGCATAAGTGGCTGCACTATTTTTGTTCCAATGATTCATGCCTCTGTGCTATGTGTCTTTGCAGCCCCTCCTGTTAGGAGATGCACTCTATCTCTACCCTTCTTGAATCTCAATACTTGCTTTGGCCAAGGGAAAGCGGTGGAAGTAATGCAGTGGCAGTTCTGAGCACAGAGATCTTAGGGGTTACTCTCTCTTGGAATTCTGCCAGCTGCCATGGAGATGAACTCCAGCTAGCCTACTGGACGACGAGATCATGTGGCCCAGACACCCTGTGGCCCGGCCAATGGCCAGTTCCCAGCTAACCTGGCAGTTGGCTGTAGTTCATAAGTGAGCCCAGCAAAGACTGTCAGAACTGTCCAGCTAAGCCCAGCCTTACTGGCCAACCTGCAGAATCATCAACAATGAAAAACGGTTGTTGCTTCAAGCCATCAAGTTTGGAGCTGGTTGGTAATACAGAAATATTTAAATAAAACATGTCTTGCTCTTGCTAAAGAGAGTCTTTCCTACCTTGAGATCCTAAAGGGACTTCTATATTCTCTTCTCAAAGTTTCTCCATTTTGCTTTTCATACTTATGTACCATAATCAAACTGGAATTAATTTTTTTGTATGAGGTAGAAACCTAATGTATATCTGCCTATTGGTTCCTGTATTTTTGAATGTTTGAAATATTTCATAGTAAATATTGAAGTCATTTAAAAAAGGAAACACATAGTGACTACTGAAAATTTAGAGAAATACAACAAAAATAAACTCAAAACTTCACCAATAATAACACAACTCAGTAATAACCACTTATAATGCTGTGAAGTGTTTCCTTCTGATCTTTTTTTGGAGGGGTGGGTGAAATTGAGATCAAATTGTTCACCATTCTCTTCACTTAGCATTGCATCGCACTTCCCTGTATCATTTCAGTTCTTCAAAATAATTTTTAATGATCACATAAAGTTCGTCACATGGGTATACCGTAATTTAATGACCAGGCACTTACTGTTAGGCACTTACGCTGTCTCCCACTTTTCAATATGAATGTTAGTACAGCATTGAATATTCTTGTACAAATATGTCTGATTAGTTCTTTAGGATCATATCTAGAAATGATGTTCCTGGGTCAAAAGGTATGAGCCATTTTTTTTTTTTTAAGATTTCAGTTTTTATTTTTATTTTATTTATTTATTTTTTTATGAATTTATTTATTTATTTATTTATTTTTGGCTGCATTGAGTCTTTGTTGCTGTGCGGGGCTTTCTCTAGCTGCAGAGAACGGTGGTACTCTTTGTTGTGGTGCGCGGGCTTCTCATTGCGGTGGCTTCTCTTGTGGAGCACGGGCTCTAGGGGTGCATGGGCTTCAGTAGTTGTGGCACACGGGCTCAGCAGTTGTGGTTCGCGGGCTCTAGAGTGCAGGCTCAGTAGTTGTGGCGCACAGGCTTAGCTGCACCGTGGCATGTGGGATCTTCCTGGACCAGGGATCGAACCCGTGTCCCCTGCATTGGCAGGTGGATTCTCAACCACTGTGCCACCAGGGAAGCCCGGTATGAACCATTTTAAGACCTAATATACAGTTAGAGAAAGATACCCTCCAGAGAGGCTATGCCAGTTTCTACCCACCTCTACCACCTGTCAGGGAGCAGGTCCATCCAACCACATGCTCCACCCTAATGCATTTGCTGAAATAAATGAATAATCCAATCTCAGCTGATTCATTTAGTCAGAACAAGATCACATGTTGATGAGAACACAAAACTTGGAAGAAGTACATAGCAGGAAGGAAAAGTCTGTGGTAATGTATAGCTTCAGTTCCTCCTCTTAAATCTGTTTGACAAAGAAAACCGTCCCAGTTCACTGCGGCCATTCCTGCCCTGCTACACACATAATGAACCAAGAGCCAGGCATAGATGTTTGGGACATAGAAAGGATTCCAACTGAGCTGATGCTCAGAGCAAAAGAGGAACAGGCTGGGGCATCAGCCTCTCTGCTCAGGAGAGGTCAGTGGGTCCAGATGGTCATTCATTCAAATATATCAGTGTCTGTTATTAGCCAGAGGCTGGGAACACAAAAATGACCAGCCTAGAGAGAAAGTTTCCATTCGTGAAGATAAGAGCTCTTACAGGACCCAGCTGCAGGGCACCATCAAAACACAAGGAGGAGCACCCCATGTAGCCTGGGGTGTCAGGGACAGCCTCTCAGAGGAATGGGCATCCGGGGTGGTCTGTGAGGAACAGTAGGGCTTGGCCAGGCAGACAGAGCAGCTGTTCTAGGTAATGACAGGACAGCCAGACTGCAGGGTCAAAGGTGGGGAGCATGGTGGAAGGGGACTGGGGAGGAGGAAGGGGCCGGGTCATGGAAAGCTTCCCATGGCTTGCCATGGAGTTTATATTCTTTACAAGACCTTACCTCATCTGGTCCCGCCACCTTTCTGACCCCATCTCCTATCCCTCCCCTACCCCAACCACTCTGCTTCAACCACATGGATCTCTTTGCTTCTCCTCAAGCATGCTTCCACCTTGACCCTTGCACCCGCTCTTCCATCTGCCCAGAATGTTCTCCTCCCAGATCTTTGTATGGCTTTCTAGTAATAGAAAATCTGAACAGACCTATAACTAGAAAGGAGATTTAATCAGTAATCGAAAAACTCTTCGACAAAGAAAAGCTCTGGATCAGACGACTTAACTAGTGAGTTCTACCAAACATTTAAAGGTGAATTAACACCAATCCTACTTAAACTCTTGTATCTATGAGGCCAGCATTATCCCATTATAACAAAGCCAGATGAAGAGACAAGAAAACTATAGACTAATATCCCTTATGAATATTGATGCCAAAAATCCTCAACAAAATACTAGCAAACCAAGTTCAGCAGCATATTAAAAGGATTATATACTATGACCAAGTGAGATTTATTCCTGGAATGCAACGATGGTTCAACATATGGAACTCAATCATATGGAACTCAGTATAATATACCACATTAACAGAATGAAGGTAAAACCCACATGATCATCTCAACTGATGTAGAAAAAGCTTTTGACAAAATTCAACACTCTTTAACACTTTTTTATGATAAAAACACTCAACAAACTAGGACTAGAAGGAAAGTACCTCAACAAAATAAAGGCCATATATGAAAAACCCAGTTAACATCATACTCAATGGTGGAAAAAAAAAAAAGCTTTCCTCTAAGATTAGGGACAAAACAAAGATGTCCACTTTTGCCATTTCTACTTAACATTAGTACTGGAAGTTCTAGACAGAGCAATTAGGTGAGGAAAAAAAAAAAGGCATCCAAATTTGAAAATAAGAAGTAAAATTATCTCTGTTTGCAGATGGCATGATCTTATATATAGAAAACTCACATACACAGACACAAAACTGTTAGAATAAATGAATTTAGCAAAGTTGCAAGATATAAAATCAACAACCTAAAATTAGTTGCATTTCTATACATTAACAATGAACAACCTGAAAGGGAAACTAAGAACACAATTGCATTTACAATAGCATCAAAAAGAGTAAAATACTTAGGAACAAACTTAACCATGGAGGTGAAAGGCTTATACACTGAAAACTATAAATGTTGCTAAAAGAAATTAAAGAAGATATCAATAAATGGAAGAATATCCTGTGTTCATGGTTTGGAAGAGTTAAAATTGTTAAGATGTCAATACTACCCGAAGTGACCAACAGATTCAAAATCCAAATTACGTTTCTTTGCAGAAATAGAAAAATCCACCCTAAAATGTATATAGAATCTCAAGAAACCTTGAATAACCAAAACAATTTTGAAAAAGAAGAACAAAGTTGGAAGTCTCATACTTCCTGAATTCATAGCTTACTACAGACAAAGCTACAATAATCAAAACAGTATGGTAATGGCATAAAGACAGACACACATATCAACTGAATAGAACAGAGAACCTAGAATTAAACTCTCACAAATGATTTTCAACAAGAGAGCCAAGACCCTTTGTTATGGATTGACAAATGCATATGTTGAAGTTCTAACCCCAGTACCTCAGAATGTAACCATATTTGGAGAGAAGGTCTTTAAAGAGGTGATTAAGTTAACATGAGGCCTTTAGGGTGGGGCTTTAATCCAATATGATCGGTGTCTTTATAAGAAGGAAGATACATGGTGAGGGCAGGGGGAGGGGCATATGTGCACAGAGGAATGATCTTGTTAAAAGATAGTAAGAGGGCAGCCATCTGCAAGCCAAGAAGAGAGACCTCAGAGGAAACTAAGTTCTTGTACTTCCAGCCTCCAGAACTGTAAGAAAATAAATTTCTGTTGCTTAAGCCACCCAGTCTGTGGTGTTTTGTTATGGCAGTCCTAGAAAACTAATACAACATTCAGTGGAGGAAAGGATAGTCTTCTCAATAAATTGTGTTTGGAAAACTGGATATCCATATGCAAAAGAAGGAAACTGGACCCTTACTTTTTATACTATATTAAAAAATTAACTCAAAATGGATTGCAGACCTAAACATAAAAGCTAATACTATAAAACTCTTAGAGGAAACATAGGGGAAATCTTCATGACATTGGATTTGGCAGTGATTTCCTGAATATGACAAATAGCATTTCATCAAAATTTAAAATTTTGTTCATCAAAGGACATTATCAACAGAGTAAAAAGGCAACCCACAGAATGGGAGAAAATATTTGCAACTCACATATCTGATAAGGGATTAATATCCAAAATATGTAGAGAATTCCTAAAATTTAACAAGGACAACCCAACCATGATCTAAAAATGGGCAAAGGATCTGAACAGACATTTTTCCGAAGAAGATATACAAATGGCCAATAAGCACATGCAAAGAAGCTCAACGTCACTAATCATTAGGGAAATACAAATCAAACCCACACTGAGATGCCACTTCATACCCATCAGTATGGCTATTATCAAAACACCAGAAAATAACAAGTGTTTTAGAGAATATGGAGAAACTGGAACCCTTGTGAACTGCTGGTGGGAATGTAATATGGTGCAGCTGCTGTGGAAAACAGTATGGCAGTTACTCAAAAAAATTAAAAATAGAATTTCCATATGACACAGCAATTCCACTTCTGGGTATATATCCAAAAGAACTGAAAGCAGGGACTCAGACAGATTTTTGTACAACGATGTTTATAGCAGCATTACTCACAATAGTCAAAAGGTAGAAACAACTCAAATGTCCATTAACAGACGAATGGATAAAGAAAATGTGGTATATACATACAATGGAATATTATTTAGCCTTAAAAAGGAATGAAATTCTGACACATGGTACAACAAGGATGAATCTTGAAGACATCATGCTATGTGAAATAAGCCAGACACAAAAGGACAAATATTGTGTGATTCCACTTATAAAAGGTACTTAGAATACGGAGGCAAATTCAAAGACAGAAGGTTAAAATAGTGGTTATCAGAGGCTGATAACAGGGACTTTTTAATGTTTAACGTCTAATGAGATGAAAAAGTTCTAGAGGTGAATGGTAATGATGGTAGCAAAAAATGTGATTGTACTTAATGTAACTGAACTGCACACTTAAAAATGGTTAAATGGTAAATTTTATGTACATTTTATCACTATTTTAAAAACCTGGAAGTTTAGGCCATTATGTTACAAAACTTTTCAACTTATTTAAACTTTCTGTTTGAGCTGACTTTGGCAGGGGAAGGGAGGGGACCGCCCGGTTTCCATCAGGCGTGTACAGAAGCCCAGGCTCCTGCTAGGCCTCTCTTGACACCCAGGGTGGGGTGGACTCCTCATTACTGCCAGCAGAGGTGGGAGTCCCAAGTCCCCCTGGTCACCAGGGGCTTCCAATGGTACACCTCCCCCACCTCAAGAGGGGTAGAAGTGCCTCATTATTGCCCCCATGTGGCTCCCACTGACAACATGGCAGATGGGGTGGTGGCCTTCTTACCCCTTACAATGGTGAAAGCCCTGACTCTCCCAGGTGGGGGCACCTGCTTCCTGTCAGGAGGGGTGGAAGTAAGGGCTCCCCACGTGGTCTCCTCTGACACCTAAGGGAGTGAGGGTGGGGGTGTTGTGACGACCCAGCAGAGATGAAAGCCCCTCTCCCTACTGGGCATCCGCTGACACCACCCCAGCAGGAGAGTTGGGGAGAGCAGGCTTTGGTGGGAGCTCTTTTCCTCCTTGCCTGTTGGTGTTTCCTGGTTCCAGGCTTCTTCAGCTCCAATTTTGGGATATATGAGGCAAAAAAACAAACCCAGGGAACTCACTGCCATGTCATTCATCAAGTCCTAGGGTCCCTGATCAGTCTGCCTTCTTCTCTCTGAAACAGGAGGGAAGGGGGCAGGGCACAACCCTTAAATAATGGCACAGCTGGAGAGAAAAACTGGAGACAAAAACTGGTTCCAACCAAGTAGGCCCAAGATGGCAGAAGATTCGACTTCCGGTAGACCTTGAGCTCAATATACGCTCACTGTAATACATTAGCATCGAAACGACACACCCACCAGCACCATGACAGTTCTGAGGCTGACCATAAAAGGCCAAAAGGTGGGCGGTGGCCCAATTCCTGGAAATCCCCGCCCTTCCCCCAAATAGTTGGAATAATCCTCCCACTCATTAGCCTATGAAATTACCCAGCCCATAAAAACTAACCACCCCATATTTCGGGGCCACTCTCGCCTTCTAAGACCGACCACATTCTACCTATGGAATGTGTATCTCTCTTAATAAACCTACCTCTTACCTATCACTTTGCCTCTCGCTGAATTCCTTCTACGCCAAGACATAAAGAGAACCCGACCTTCATTAAGTCCTGAGACCAGGTGTGCAGATTCATTTGGGAGATTGTGGGTTCAAGTCCCATCTGAGGTGCAGTTTCATCTCCACCTTTCAGTCTTCTTATGTTTGTTTTATATTTATGTCCTGGGTTTTTCATTGTACTGAAAGAAGGGAATAGGGAAAAGTATACTGACTCCATCTTCTCAGGAGGGGAAGTCTCTTTAGGTGTTTGCTCTTGTGTTAGGAGACACTTGAGCATGTTCCAAGGGCTAGAAGGAAGGAGGGAGGGAGGGAGCTGCTGATGGAAGCCGATGTCGGGAAATGGTCAGGCTAGGATCTGGAGGTTGGGGGGATTAGCCTTGGGCAGGGGAAGGGTAAATCCTGAAAATGAAGGTAAGAATGGACTGAGGGTGCAGGTAAATGCAAATGAGACAGAATGCCAGCTCCAGTAGTTTCCATCTCCTCCGTTAAGGACGGGGTGGGTGGTAAGTGATTATGGAAGTGCAGGGCGAGGGGCTGGCAGAGAAGAATGAAGGCTTGGAACAGCTGTGGGGAGTTTCAAAGGAACCTCCCTGTGCTCATGTGTAAACGGCAGCCATCAACAGCGATTGCAATTGCTAATACTAACATTTACTGAGGGCATGCCGTGTGCCGGGCTCTGACCCTCTCAAAACCTCCAGAGAGGCACACACTTTTGGGATTCCCACTTAGTGGTGAGGAAACCAAGCCTCACCACCACCACCACAGAGATGAAGGGACAAACATTTTAGGGCCTGAAATCACAGAGCCAGGACTTGACCACATGGTGTCTAATTATTGATCCAGCTCTCTTGTGCTCTCTGAGGGCCCAGCTGAAATTAGCACCCATGAATTCGTGATGTCTTCACACCTGGGTGAATTTCTCTAGGCAGTTGGGCATAAAAACAGAGGTGGAATTGCTAGAGGGAAGCAGGGCTGGGGTCTTCCAGGCTGAGATGGCAGAAGGACAGTGTGGAGAGAGACTGTATTGGCAAGAGATGGCCTGAAGTAGTGACTATGTGTCCTGACTGGATAAAGAATTAAGTCAAGACATAAGGGACTGCTAGTATTCAGGAAAAATGTCAGATCCAAGCTGCCAGAGGTCTTGATGGGGTGGAAGGTAGGTGGGAGTGATGGTAATGAGGGCATGAGAGAGTAGGAACTAAAGGAAGCTGTGGTTAGTGAGGGAGATGTTAAGTTAAAGATTTCCTGGCAAGGCAGATTCTGGAGGTGACAAGGTTTAGAGTGTGGGTGGCTGAAGGGTGGGGAAGGCAAAGGATTTGAAGTCAAGAAACTCAAGGGTGGAGAGGTACACTTGCCCAAGATTACACAGCTAGTCGTTGGGAGAGATAGGATTTGTTAAAAAAAAAAAAAAGAAAAATTCAAGGATACTTGCTAAAGCACGGTAAGCAGACTTTAAGGGGAGGCTGCAGAAACCAGTGTAAGGACCACTGGAATGAAATTTTGCAGTGGGGGGGAGAGACGGGGCTCAACTCCAAATACAGCATGGGTAAATGGGAATGTATAGCCAAGAAACAGGGTGTGAGGGGGCAGTGGGTGGGCAATTACTAACAGGAAACATTGGAGGTAAGGGGGACTCTTGCAGGCAGGCTGGAGTGATCAGACCCCACCTGGGGGCTGGTGTTGGATGAGGAATCCAATCAGGTATCGAGGAGGGAGGTTCTTACTGACTTAGCAGGGTTCTTGCTAAAACTGGATTTTACAAGGAAGTGCACAGATGGGCCTAGGAGGAGATTCAGGAGGCTGATTAAGGTTTGGTCAAGAAAAGAATCTTCGTCAGATTTAAACAAGACTCAGAATCCAGAGAGGTAGAGCCGACAAGCAAGGGGACGAAGAGCAGCAGGAACAAGGAGGGAGGGAGGGCACAGGCAGATGCCATGATTCTCCAAGAGGAGTATTTACAAGTGTGGGTGAAAAATGTTGCCTGCTATATTAGTAAACAAAGGATGTTGTGGCAGCAGCCACTGCAGCTGCCCCCAGCTGTGCACCCTGAGGGGATTCAGGATGGAGAGAAGCTAGATACTGGCCCTAGATAGCTAAGGTGCATATCAAAGGAATGATTTCAATGAGTCCAGACTCTTGCATATTCCTATACACAGAAAAGTGCTAAATTCATTAACTTGAGACATCTGGTTTTTCTTTAACTGACAGTAATTTTTTGATGTTCTGACTGCCTGGTTTTTGTGGCAAAAACTCCTATATATACTGGCTGCTCCCTTGCCTCTTCAGAGCAGTCCCTCAGAGCTATCTGAGAGGCTGCCTTCCAGGCTTCAGTCCTCAGAAATTCCAACGAATAAAACATAATTCTCAACTGTTAGATTTTGCATTTTTTTTCCCCAATCGACACAAGCATGGTTTGAAGAGAAATCGGGGTGAAAGAAGGATACTGATACTGAGGGCTTCCCTGGCAGTCCAGTGGTTAAGACTCTGCGTTTCCACTGCAGGGGGCGCAGGTTCAATCCCCGGTTGAGGAACTAGGATCTCACATGCCGCGCAGCCACAAAAAAAGGATACTGAACCTCACATATGCATTACTCACTCCCAGACTATGTGCTGTGCCTGGTATTGGGGACACTGAAATAGAAGGAGCAGGTGCCGCCTACAGGAAACTCACAGAGCACATCTACAAAACAGAACGATAACCACTGTTTGGAACCAGCAGGGAGGGACTGTCCTGGGCTGTAGGAGGGGCTGGGGTAGTAAGATCAGGGTCAGGAGCAGCTGCAACAAGGAAGTAATGCTTAGGCTGCCTCCAAGTGAGGCAGGAGAGAGATGGGCCCCAGGCTGAGCAGCTGGAGTTCATCCCCTGCAGACAGAGACTCCAAAATAGCAGGAACGAGAGAGAAGCTGAGCCCTGCCCAGATGAGAGATAAAGAGACCACATATTCCTCATTCTCGAAGTCAAGGAGACCTCCTTGAATACACATGGGCAGAAAAGCTCCTTGAAGGTCAAAAAGGGAGGGGGTGCTACCCCATTGCAGGTGATGTCAACCTACCCATAGGCCTCTTCACTAGAATCCACCTTGGCGCGCACACATGGGAGGACACTGAGATAAACCAAATGCGGACTCAGAACCAGGCAAAGCAAGGTGATTGGCCAAAGGAAACGCCCCATATAAGTGATTCAAACTACCACGAGGGCGTGACTCCCTCTCAGACCCCAACCGTGTGTCTATCCACATGTACCCTTTATCCTCCTAATAAACACTTCACTTGTTTCACTACTTTCCACCTCTTTGTGGGAATTCATTTCCACAAAGCCGATGGGCCAGGGCCTTGTCACTGGCCACTGTGCCGGGTGGTCTATTGGTTAGGATTCAGCGCTCTCACTGCCTTGACCTGACTTCCATCTCCGGCCGGGGAACCGAAATCCTGCTTCGAGCCACTGCAGGCCGAGGGCACCCAAGATCACAGGGACGTTTACCAGGTGGGCACCATGGATCAGCATCGACAGTGGGAGAGAACGGACACAGCAGAGAAAGAGCCTGGTGTGTTCAGAGGCCTCCAGGCAGCCTGGCCTGAGGAGCACAGGGGCCATATACTAGGGGATGAGGGCAGGCAGGGGCTTCACGAACTATGCTAGGTCCTGTCTGCACCTTCGCCTGAGTGTCCTATGTGGAGGACAGAGGTCAGAAACAATTTACATTTAAAAAAATGTGGAAAGCAGATGACAAAAAAAGAGTCCAATGACTTCAACTGTATAAAATGCATTACTAGACTGGCACATGTAAATATAACGAGGATTATGTTCTCTTTCCATTTCACTAAGTTTCCTTTGTCATGATCAGCACATTATTTTTACAACAAAATGTGGTTAAAATAAAAAGGGAACAAGCATGGAGTTACCAGAATCACATTTTCCTGGCTGGAGAGAAGTCACAAGAAACAATACAGATGCTTACCCCGTGTTCTCTGTCTCTTCTCTCTGCCCCGAGGCAAGGCTGCTTAGTGGGGCTTCCTTATCTACAGAAGAACTGCACGTTCCAGGAAGGATTAGGGGGCAAAGAGGGAAAGGAGCAGGTGTGGCTGCAAAGAGGTGAAGGGCTCTGAGCTCCCAATCCTTGCACAGAAATGCACCTGCCTAAAGAGGAGACATGGACTAAGAAAGGCTGAGGGCTCTTCCAGATGAAAGTCAGCTGGAGAGACTTGGCAACTTGATGCAAATCAAGAACTCAGATTGGATCTGGATTATAGGGAGATATAGCTCACAAAGGACCATTTCAGGGCAGTGGGCAACATGTGAATATGGACTGTGGATTGGAAAACAGCACTGGATGAATGTTAAATTTCCTGACTTTGATCACTGATCTGTGGCTACGTAAGAGAATGTCCTTGTTCTTATAAAATACACACTGAAGTACTTAGAAGGTCTTCAGGAACACGATGTCTGCAACTTACTCTCAAATAGCCCAGAAAAACAACATACATACTAAATATGGAGGGGGAGGGGAACGATTTCATAAAAGGGGACAAAATACTAACAACTGGTGAATCTGGATAAAATGTTCTCTGAACTTGAGTTCTTTGATCCGTTGTTGAAACTTTTGCACAAATTTGAAATTATATCAAATTTAAAATTTACAAAGAAGCAAAGGCAAGGGTCAGGGTTGGATTTTGCTTAGGGCTGAAATCTAAACTCAGGGTGAGAATAAACTAAACTTTGTGAGGGGAGCAAGTGAACCGAAGTTGGGTTTTTTGCTTTCTTTAGAATCAATCTTTGTGGAAGACTGACTTAAATGTATTCTTCAAATATTAATAATTAGGGACTACCAGTTTTGTTTATGCTGTCATTTTAAAAATTGACATATAGACTTCCCTGGCGGCACTGTGGTTAAGAATCCACCTACCAATGCAGGGGATACAGGTTCAAGCCCTGGTCTGGAAGATCCCACATGCCGCAGAGCAACTAAGCCTGTGCGCCACAACTACTGAGCCTGTGCTCTACAGCCTGCGAGCCACAACTACTGAGCCCGCATGCTACAACTACTGAAGCCTGAGTGCCTAGAGCCTGTGCTCCGCGACAAGAGAAGCCACCGCAATGAGAATCCCACACACCACAACAAAGAGTAGCCCCCGCTCGCCACAACTAGAGAAAGCCTGCAAACAGCAATGAAGACTCAATGCAGCCAAAAATAAAATAAATAAATAAATAAATTTATTTAAAAAAACTAACGTATGGGGCTTCCCTGGTGGCGCAGTGGTTAGGAATCTGCCTACCAATGCAGGCGACACGGGTTCGTGCCCCGGTCCGGGAAGATCCCACATGCCACGGAGCGGCTAGGCCCCTGAGCCACAACTACTGAGCCTGCGCGTCTGGAGCCTGTGCTCCTCAACGGGAGAGGCCGCGACAGTGAGAGGCCCGCGCACCGCGATGAAGAGTGGCCCCCACTCGCCGCAACTGGAGAAAGCCCTTGCACAGAAACGAAGACCCAACACAGCCAAAAATAAATAAATAAATAAATTAAAAAAAAAAAAACAAAAAAACTAACATATAGTTGACATACAATATAATGTTAGTATTAGGTGTACAACATAGTGATTCGACATTTAAATACATTACAAAATGATCACCACTGTAAGTCTAGCAATCATGTGTCACCTAAGTTATTACAGTATTATTGACTATATTCCTGATGCTATATATTACTTCACATGACTTATTTTATAACTGGAAGTTTGCACCTCTTAATCCCTTCCACCTATCTTGCCCAACCCCTCACCCCCCTCCCCTCTGGCGACCATCAATTTCTGCTAAGATTCTAACAGAGTTTACTCTATATATTAATTTTTGACCAGAGGCTTCTGGATTGAAGGTCACCTGGGAGCAATTTTTCCTGAGTGTCCCCATGTAGTTGTGCAAACTTAATGGCAGCAAGGAGAATCAAATTGCTTTTTGGAGAGGGTGCAACAGCCATGTGCTTTGTGTGGCCTGATGAAAGCTGTCCCTCCTGGGTCTCCTTGGAGCTTTAGGGAGGGGAAAACCATTTCACATAAGGGGTCAAAAGCCTTGGGAGGGGAGGGACTGCATACATTAAAAGTTGAGAAAATCTGGCAGAGGGGCCCAGGGTGACAGGAAAGGACAAGGGCTCTAAGGGCAAAGGTAAACTCACTGGGGGGAAGGGGCTCTGAGCTTAATTCAAGGGCCTAAGACTTTGCGGAGTGAGTGTGTTTGTGTGCTCGTACGCGTGCGTGCGTGTGTGTGTGTGTGCGTGTGTGTAGGGAGCAGTGATTCTGGAATAGCCTGCAGCTTAGACCAGCAGCCTCTGGACCAGCATGGTGCCTCACCTTGGGAACGATGGCTGAGCATGTGTGAGCTGAAGGAGCAACAATGTTGGAGGCCAGCGTGTGACACCCCTACAGTGGCCTGGATGGAGCCAGAGCAGCGAGGACATCACCTCCTGAACAGACAAGTGTCCTTGGGGCTGAGCCCGTCCAGGCTTCAACAGTGACCTGTGTGCTGTTTCTAGAACAGAGTAGCAGTGGCCAGCAGAGCCCCTTCAAGTTCTCTCCCAGCCTGCGTTTGGAAGGACCAAGACTTTTTAAGCCCCCAGGGTTCTTACACAATTTGAGGAGGGAGGGGCCTCAGAGAGCAAACAGTGAATCTTTGTGAACTATTAATTGGTGAAATAAAAAAAAATACGTATCTCTACCGGGTGGTATATAATCTCCAAAGTGGTCACCATCAGTTCCGTCCTTCCCTGTACACATCGAGGGGTGGGGTGCATTTCCTGCCCCCTGCATTTAGGCTGGCCTGGGACTGCTTTGACCTAATGTGGTGGAACTCCCCTGCCCTGGTCTTCAGGCCTGGCAGCTCCTGCTTTCTTCCTCTTGGAACTTTCACTCTTGGTTGCTGGTTGCTGCCTCTTGAAATCCAGTGCCCTGAGGTGAGAAGCCCAGTGCAGCCACACAAGGCTTCATGGAGGACTGAACTCTGGTAGACGGCCAGCACCAACTTGCCCTCTCAGTGATGGAGACCAATTTGGACCTTCCAGCCATCCCAGCACCCCGGCCAATGCCACACGAAGTAGAAGAACCCCTCAGTCACCCACAGAATCATGACTGGGAATAAACAGTTTTGTTATTTTTAATCCATGAAGTTCTAGGTTTTTTTTGCTTGTTTGTTTTTTAATGTAGCAAATGACAACACATACTATAAGCTGGTCAGGTGAATCAGACAGGAAATATATAGAAGCCTAATTGATGAGGTCGTGTAATCTGGCTTAAGGCTCAGCTGACAGAGCCTGTGTCGATTTATACTCCCGCAAGGACTCAGGACACCCTGATCACTGTTCCCGTCTATGGCTTCCCGTTGTAAATGGAGACACTGAGTACCCGGGAGGGAAAGTGACTGCGCAGGTCACAAAGCTGGTGGTTAAAGCAAGACTGAGGGCCAGGTCTTCCGAAATCTTCTCCTTTCTGCACAGGAAGAAACGTTACCATCACAGTTAGAAACCTGAGCCCTTATCTACAGCTCCCCATGTGCCCTGCTCCTGCTCCGTGGGGCTATCTCTCTGAACCCTCGCTGAGGCTCTGCACCCTCTGTTGTCAAGATTGCGGTCAATACCCACCTCCCAGATGAGGAAACAAGACTGAGAGGAGCTGAAGTATTGCCCAAGGTCACATAGCTAAGGAAACTGGAGCTGGAATTTGAACTCAAGGTTAACTAAAGGGGTCCCAGTGTCAACTGCACCCCCGACTGTCTTTCCCTTCGTTACAGGATGAGTTCAGAATTCTGATTGTAGTTGTACCTTTGGATAAGTTAGGTTTATCCAAAGCCTGACATTCCCGCCTTCGGTGGTTACAAATTTTGTGAACTTTGCTCCTTTCACTTGTGAAAATGAAACACGCCTCCCTCTGCTTTCCCTGCTCAGCACCCTGTTGCTGTGGTGAGATGAAGTGAGAAAGGGGGCTGGGCTGCTGTGTAATCCGTGTGAGCGGCAGTCAATGTGACCACTCATTAAAACGATGAGATATTCTGCAGATGCTAAATCATAATTCATGTTGAACTGTGCTGGTTTTAAAGCAAGGTTTTAGAAAAGGGCTCCTTCTGCTTTCCTTTTCTTCTGCTTTTTAAATTGTAAATAGAGCACATTTCAAAGAGAGAACCTGTCTTTCCTGCGCTGCTGGAAGTCCTGGCTGGAGTGCGTGGATTGACACCCTGTGTCTGCCCAGTCCTCTGACTTCGGGCCAGAAGTCGACACTTACAGGGTCCCTGAGAGGAGGGAGGGGAAGATGGTCATGCCTTTATGACTCACAGGCTCCCGTCCACCTTCCTCAGGCTGCTCCCTGGACTGCTCAGCCTAGAAGAGCAGGGGTCCCCACAGAGCCACAGCCTCCAGGCTCAGTGGGCCTCACAGAGCTACACAGCAACACTGCCGAGTTTCCCTATTCTGTGCCACATGTAGCTCAAACCCTCTCACTCTAGAATTCTGTGACTGTCCCCCAATCCCCACTATCAGCAGGTGACCCACTACTTTTTCACCAAGAAAATAGAAGCCAACAGGATAAAATACTCTTAACTTCTTGCTAGAAAACCTTCCTCTTCACCTGCACTTTCACACCTCCTGGCCTCGTTCCCATGGGACGCTCAGCCGAGGCAAATCCTGCCCATCCCCGACCCCCTCTGCAGACATTACTCCATCAGCTTTGTCCCCCATTTTCCATCTCTTCCTCTCTGTAGCTCAAGCCTTTCCCATCTGATAAAGTCGTGACCCCTCCAGCTGCTGCCCCCTCTCTCCCTCCCTCCACAGTTAAAACGGAAAGCCATCTGCTCCTCAACCACTCAAATCTGGCATCTGTGCTCTCCATTCCACTAAAACTCATCACCCCACGGTCACTTGCTAAACCCACCGGGGGTTCTAAAGGCTTCCCCCAGCCTGGCTGCTCAGCTGCACCAGAGAACCTGACCACCACTTATTTCTTGAAAAGTTCTATTTTCTGACCTGGAAAACACCCCCTCTCTTAGTTTCCCTCCTATCTCTCTGTTCCTTTCAGTCTTTCTTTGCTTGTCTCTAAAAGGTTGTCTTTGCCTTGGCTTCTGGCCCTTTTCTCTTGTCACACATTCTCAGGATCAGGGGTCCAGCCAGGGGCCAAGGAGAAATTGTACGTGAGTGAGTCGGGCTGGGCAGGAGCATAGCGTGGGGACTGAAGCAACCGGGGGCACGTATGGTGGAAAGGTGGCAGCAGCAACTCAGCACTAGCAGATGGCTGCCAGGAGCAGGGTCGGCAAACGTTTTCTTTAAAGGGCCAGAGAGCAAATATTGTAGACTTTGTGGGCCACGTACAATCTCCGTCATATATCCTTCTTTGTTTTAACAACCCTCTAGAAACGTAAAAAAAAAAAAAGAGCTTACGTCTAGGGTCATATAAACACGAGCCAAGGGCTGGATCTGGCATTCAGACTGTAGTTTGCTGATCCTTGCTCAAGAGTGAACACAAATGCAGAATGACCAAATCTTCAGGTTTCCCAGAGAGGCCAGAAAGCTGGATTTTGTTTGAAAACTTTGTTATTAAACGCCTGCATTTAGAAGACCTCCGGCAGCGCCTGCCTCCAGGTACCCACCGAGCATCTTGTGGCCACATGTGGTACACCCAGAACCCAATTCATTAGCAGACTCCTTGCCCAAGTTGGGTTCACAATCTCAGCAAATGACAGTGCCCTTGACTAAACTGCCAGAAACAGATACCTGGGGGTCCCTGCCCTCACACCCTGTCCACCTGGCTCTGTCCTCAATGCCACTTGCCTGTGTTGGGTCCCCATTATTTCATCCCTTGAGGACAACCTCCTCGTGATAAAGAGTCCCCATCTTATCCTCTTTTAATCCATTCTGCAGCCAGAATGATCCTCCTAAGGTGCAAATCTGGGCATGTCACTCCCAAGCTTGACTCATTTGCTAATTGGAAGAGGTCCTAAACTTCAGTTGCCTCACAAGGCATCTGGGGGTCTGGCTCCTGCTGGGCTCTTCAGGCTCTCCTCCCCTTGCTCACCCCACCTCACTCTGTGCCTGTCTTTGTGGCTACTTTCAGCTCCTAAAACAAGGAAAGCCCCCCTCTCACTTCCAGGTCTTTGCATCAACTGATCTGGCACATCCTTCACTCCACTCCACAAACTGACAAACTCTTCTTTGTACCTAATTTTAGAGTTATAAAGCCTTCCCAGATGTCCCCAACTCCTGCCAGCCAGTGCCCTTTCTTTCTTTCTGTCACATAACAACTTTACTGATATATAATTCACATGCCATGTAATTCCCCCATATGAAAAAGGCAGATGCCTGGAGGGGTAGACGTGGGCAAGGGAGTACAAGACCTTCCACTGGGATGTGGGAAGAAAACAGAACTGCTCTTTATTTTTATATTATACTTTCATCTTCTTTTGGTGTTATTCTATACATATCATACTTTTATCTTCTTTTGGTGTTATTCTATACATAAGATACTAGCACAGTAGAACACACATGTGATAATGAATAAATAAATATTCACATGTTGGAGGCACCTGCGCAGCGCTGTAACTGACAGCAGCCTGCAATCAGAAGTGTAGAGACCTTTGCTTCCTACTCTATCCCGCTGCCTCCCTTTCGAAGGAGAAAAGAGCCCACCTGTGCGAGACAGGGACGGCTCTGCCAAAGGGTCTGAGCTTGGTATACAAGCACCCCCTTCCTCCCTCGACTGCTTTGGGTTTGGCCCACATCACCTTGCGTACCTCTGCTTCCCCTTCTCCCTGAGTTGATCTCTCTGCAAAGGGCATTAGAGTTGCCGAGGCTCCCCCACCCCTTCACTGCACAGGGACCGAAAAAACACACAGCTGTCTTTCCAAGGAACATCACATATCAAAACAGAGAAACAGAGCAGGTAACAAAATTAACATTGTGGAAATGGTTACGAGACACTTCCAGGAGTCTTGGGGTTCACTGTTCCCGGTCTTTATCCAAACGTGCTAGTGCCGCCCCCCTAGGTCTCATTCCTTTTAGTCTTTCACAGCGAGCCCCACAGAAGCCTCCTCCTTTTGCCCTCTGCACACCCAGGTACACACGTGTGAGCACATGCCAGTATCCACAACTCCCTCTGCTCTGTACCCACCACTCCTATGCCACGGTGCCCAGTGAACTTTGTGCTACTTCAATCTCTTCAGCGTTGATCTTTGGCTTCCTCAAGGGCGAGGAAGTGAATACAACTCAACAATGCCTGTCAACCTTGTAGTTCTCTTACAGTGATTATTTTATAACAGTTTACAGATTTATGTTCCACATAGCATTTACTGTTTGTCAATTTTGAGGACAAGAACACAGGTTAGGAACTCAATGCAAAGATGAAGATTAAAACGGATCTTGATAGACTGGGTCACTGAACTGAAACCAACAAGATGAGATTTAAGAGGAAAGAAAGTAAATTCATGCTCTGATACTTAGAACATTAGTCATGCACAAGAACTAGATGGTAAGATCTGTGATGGATGGCAGTTCAGGGAAAAGTTATCTTGTGATCAGGCCATAAGTGACAAGGTCTTACCTTAAAACTAGGTCAATAAGAACCAATTGTGTGACATTTGCTAGAAAATTCATTGCAAAGATCTGCTTATCTCTGGGCTTAGAAAACAAACGGACTCTACTCCCCTTCCCCACCCCCACCAACACTTGGGAAAAATCAAAGGGCTACGATGGATAAATTACCTCTGGATTAAATTAAGAACCAGTTTGGGAAGATACCCACTGACTACCACAGGTACAACCCAGTAGCCCCTTCACACTAAGTAGCTGGTCAACTCCTCCAGATGTGGGTGGTTAGAAATAAGGTCTCAATTTTGATCCTGGTCTTTTTCCAGATGCTCTTCTGTTCTCAACATCTGTTGTCCAGTTCTTGTCTCAGGCTGGTCAGATATTGGCTGACCCTGAACAAGGGCACCCTCTCCTTGTGAATGCATGGAAAAAAGCAAGTTCTCGGTTAGTGGAAAAACGCTAAAGGGGTGGATGACCTTCTGTTGGCTTATTGCAGAGCGTATTCCCACATTGGATATGACCTTCCAAGGAATCTTTCAACCTCCAAAAGGGTCAAATATGGAACTGAAAATCATGAGTGAGTTTTCACCCTAGTCTTGAAATATCTATCTCAATAGTTGTCAATAAATTATTAAAATAAAATTTCAAATATTAAAAATAATAGATGCCATGAAGACATCTTGGGATCAAGTGTCTGGGTGGGAAAGGAGGAGTAAAGTGCCAACTCCTAACTGATTGTGACCAGCTCTAGGAAGGATGGGAGCTGTGACCTTGGTTGGTGTCTGTGGGTGTGAAATGGTATCTCATTGTGGTTTTAATTTTCAATTTGCATTTCTTTAATGACTAAAAATGTTGAGCATCTTTTCATACTTTAATGGCCATTCATAAATATTCTTTGGTGGAATATCTGTTCATATCTTTTGCCTATTTTTTGCTTGGGCCCATTGTTTTCTTACTATTGAGTTGTATGAGTTCTTTGTAATTCTGGAGACAAGTCTTTTATCAGATATGTGTTTTGCAAATATTTTCTCCCAGTCTATTTCCTGTTTTTACATGGTTTTTTTTTGGGGGGGGTGCCACACGGCATGTGGGATCCTAGTTCCCCGACCAGGGATAGAACCCGTGCCCCCTGCAGTGGAAGGGCGGACTCCCAACCATTGGACTGCCGGGGAAGTCCCTGCCTTTACATGTTCTTAATGTTGTCTTTTGAAGTGCAAAAGTTTTGAATTTTGATGAGGTCCACTTTATCAATTTTTTTTTCCATTTACGAACTATGCTTTTGGTACTGCATCTAGGAAATCTTTGCCTAGCTCAAAGTCTCAAGATTTTCTTTTGTGTTTTCTTCTAAAAGTTTAATTGTTTTATCTCTTAGGTCTAAGTCCATGATTCATTTGAGTTAATCTTTGTGTATGGTGTGAGGTGAGGGTCTTATTCATCTTTCTGCATACAACTACTTACTATGAAATATTTTTCTCTAATGTCAATGTTGATAGCAACTTAATATTCCATTTCATGAACATACTATAAATAGCAGGATCCTGATAAGTGTTTAACAACTGTCTCTCAAAAGAAACAAAAACAGACAAACAAAAACCCAACAGCCCTAATATGTAGTATTTGCCAATTCCCCTGGTGTAAATAATCCAACCATTTCCAATTTCAAGGTACCGATGTTACATAACATCATGGAGTTGGGAAGAGATCTCACAGTTGGTTCTTATAAACTGCTACAAGCTGGATGCAGCACATTACTGAATGTATTTAACCAATACCCTGCGATTTGAGGGGGTTTTGTTTGCTTCTTGTTTTTCCACCTTTTACCCTCAATATAGAGAAGTGCCCCTCGAAGCAGGAAGAAGCAGCCTATTTTTATTCCCTGCTATAAATGAATGCTGGCCCTCCAGGGAATTTGTTCTCTCATAATGAGCACAGCTATGGTTAACATTCTTGCAGACTTCCTGTGGTCAGATTTAGTAATGCCCATCATATTTACTTTCAGGACAACTCCTCACCTTGCTTCCCGGAGAAGATAAAGAAAACTGAGTTTTGACCAAACAGAAGTACAAAGCTGCTTGAACTTCTGCAATTTTGCAAAGACACATATTCAACATTTAAATTAAGGGGGTGACTTCTCCTTTACTCCTTCTCAGGAACCAAGTATCGAATTAAGCAAATGTTGCAGGGTGAAACAACTGTCTTCACAGGCACTGGAGTGATGTCAAGTGAGAATGGCCACAATGTGTCAGCTTCCTGAAGGCATCTGGGGCTTCAAAGTAATGTGAGGAAATTACTGGAGTGTGACACTGTTTCAAAGAAAATGTACCAAACCTTCCTTTTGAGGAAAACCTTGTAAGAAGTGAAAATAAAATGAGGGGGCACTCTGGGGTAGATGTTTTTCATAGATAGTAGTTATTAAATCCCCGTTTGGAGTTCTGTGCGATCCACACAGCTCTACCCACACTGTTACAAGGCGGGAAGGGGCAGAGGCCTGGGAGGCAGTGGAGGGTGAGCAATGAGAGGGTCAGGGGACACTGGTCACTGAGCAGTGTGGGGACAAAAGGGCTTTGAGCAATTGCCACTACCCCACGAGGCTTTACCCCGTCTTTATAACTACCACTATTTAAGCTACCCTTTTCAATTAATATGAAAAGCGAGGCTCAGGGAAATGCTAAAGTGCTTCTCCGGGGTCTCCTGGCATTTAGATACCTGTGTTTTAAACCTGTGCTTAATGTATGCACTCAGTCCCCTCCTGAAGAGAAAACTCAAACTCAGTATTTTCTGATGGCTCCTGCTCTAGCCCATCTCCCGGCCGCTCCACCCTCTGCCCCCACCCCAGCACTCCCCACCCAACCCCCCACTGGAAGTCTTACCCAATGTTTTACACTTCTCAGAGGGTGTCATGCTTCTGGGTCCTTATTCACACCATACCTTCATCCAGGAATGCTGATCCTGGATGTTCTTGGAAGAAGCACTGAATCCTTTTCTTTTCTCAATCTTTTTCCCTACTCTCCTTCTCTCTTCCCTTCCCTCTCTCTTTTCCTTCTTCATTTCTTTCTTTTCACAAAGAACAGTTTTCCTTATGATGTGCTCACTTAAAATATTGGAGAGGGACTTCCCTGGTGGCGCAGTGGATAAGGCTCCACCTGGGTTCGATCCCTGGTCAGGGAACTAGATCCCACATGCATGCCGCAACTAAGAGTTCGCATGTCACAACTAAGGGGCCGGCGAGCCGCCACTAAGGAGCCCGCCTGCCACAACTAAGACCCGGCACAACCGAATAAATAAATAAATATTTTACAAAATTAAATTAAATTAAATTAAAAAATAAATAAAATAAAATATTGGAGAGCTCTGAAAGAGTGTACAGAAGAAAATAAACCACCGGTGTGCTGCTTTGTACAGCATCCTTGGAGTTATGCTGAAAGGACATTTCCAAGAATCCCCTGCCTGTAGTGGTCCAGGTGAGCGTCTGCAGGAGATCATTAGCGAGCGATCTGCAAGAGTGAAGCAAGCTACAATGCTGTGCTCCGAAGGTGAAAACAGTGGTCAGTGTGCTGGCTCACAGGCTACTCTTGTGGGTGTAGGGCAGTGCCTGGACCCACAGCCAGTGCAAGTCCCACTGCTCCTGCATCCTGGGCCACCTACGCATCAATATGGTAAAAGTGCAGGTTCCCCTGCAGGTCATTCTCTGCACAGTTTGTCCTCATGTGGTCTAGTGGTCCTACAGTTATCTCTAGGTTGGCCTATAGTGACTTCCTCTAGAGTGATGACTCAGCATCAGATGCGGAGGCGACAACCTGCACAGACTCACCTACCAGCTCCCACAGTGGCATACAATCCAATTCCCAAACAAATCCCTTATTCCAGAGGTTCCCAAGGCTTCTCAGTTCTTGGTGCCTTTATTGCCTTCATACTTTTTTTTCTCAGTGCCCTGGGCCAAAAGAAATACCAAACAATTCTACTCATTAAGTGGTTAGATCCAAACAACTGAAGTTATGCTTGAAAAGAAAATACATATAAATTGAAAAAATATATATATATTTTTGGCTGCGCTGCACAGCTTGTGGGATCTTCGTTCCCCGACCAGGAATTGAACCTGGGCCCTCAGCAGTGAGAGCACAGCGTCCTAACCACTGGACCACCAGGGAATCCCCTGATTTTATATTTTTAAATAGTACCAGTGGGATATGTACAGCTGTTGGATGTGGCCCAACTTCTCAAACCTTGGAATCCCATTGGACACTGCCACCCTCATTTCCTGTTCCTCACTGCTTATCTCAAACCACTGAAAACCCAGCTCTGCAAAGATGTGACAACTTTGAAAGGCATGTACTACAATCTAATATTGAAACTGTAACCTACCTCAAACTAGTAGTTCCTGTGGTGTCCAATAAATGTCAGGTATCAATTTATAGCCCTTGAAAACTGGAAATATTCCATAGCACTCTTGTGAATTCATTGAAGCCCCTGGGGTGTCTCAGTCCACAGTTTGGGAACCATGGCCTTATCTCATGTCATTTCTCTGATGAAACCCTGAATGATACATAAAAAAATCTCATTAAACTTTTGGGTACCTTCTCTTTCTGAGATGTGAAGTGATTTGCCTTAGTCACACACATGATTAAAGGCCTCAATAAGAGATGGAGTACTCTTATGCCAAGAGAAGAGAATACAGGACAAATCGGGAAAACACCGGTACCTCCGGGTTGGAAAGGAACCTTTAAACTACAATTTAAAGAGCATATACCAAAAGACAAAACTTGATGAGTTTCATTACACCAAGGTGAAGGATTTCTATTCAACAAAGGAAACTATACGTAAAGTATTGATAATATACAGCTGAAACTATGATAGAAGCCATTTGCAATGTCTAAAGCATAAAGAAATTGAAATCCAGAATATACAAAGATCTTTTGCAAGTCAACAAGAAATGACAGCAAACCCAATACAAAATGATCAAAGATAAGAACAAGTAATTTCAAGAAGAATCTCAAAAGCCTACCAAGTATGTAAACAGATGTCCTAACTCATCAGTATTCAGAGAAATATAAAATGAAACAACTCTGTCACTTTACCTGTTAGACTAGCAAAGATTAGAAAGCAGTATAACACCAAGTGGTTATAAGGAACCTTCATGCAGTTAGTGGCGATATAGACTGAACTCACTTACATGCCCTTTTTCAGGCCAACTCTGTATGAGACTATTGCAGCTTTATCTGTAAGAGCAGAGAGTTGGAAGAAATCTTAGTGTCCATCCCTGGGAGAGCAGACAAGTAAAACATGGAAGATATACTCTGTGCAGTACTGTGCAGCAGGGAAAAGATATGGATTGGATGTTCTACATAGCAACATGGATGGGCATGCAAACCAAGTGCTATGTTGAAAAGTAAGGAACAGATACCATTTACCTAAATTAAAAATACTACACAAAACAATAAATGTTTTGAACACATAAAAAGAAAATGAAATAGAATTACATTATGATCCAGCATTTGCACTTCTGGGTGTATACCCTAAAGAACTGAAAGCAGGGTCTTGAAGAGATATCTGTACATTGATGTTCACAGCAGCATTATTCACATTAGCTAAAACATGGAAGCAACTCAAGTGTCCACCAATGAATGAATGGATAAGCGAAATGCTGCACATCCATACAATGGAACACTATGGAGCTTTCAAAAGAAGGGATATCTGACAAATGCTACAACATGGATAAACCCTGAGAACATAAGTGAAAGGGCCAGTCACAAAAAGACATATATTGTATGATTCCACAAAAATGAGGACCTGGGAGGAGGAAGGAATGGGAAGTTATTGTTTAGTGGGTAAGCAGTTTCAGTTTTACAAGATGAGAAGAGTTCTGGAGATGGATGGTGGTGATGGTTACACAACATGATGAATGTACTTAATACCACTGAACTGTAACTTTATGGTTAAGATGGTACATTTTATGTGTATTTTACCACAATAAAAATTGTGGAGAACAAAAAAAGAAAATGATATTCATTAAAAACCTTAGAATGGGGACTTCCCTAGTGGTGCAGTGGTTAGGAATCCGCCTGCCAATGCAGGGGACACAGGTTTGAGCCCTGGTCTGGAAGATCCCACATACCGTGGAGCAACTAAGCCCGTGCACCACAACTACTGAAGCCCGCACGCTCTAGGGCCTGAGTGCCGCAACTACTGAACCTGTCTGCAGCAACTACTGAAGCCCACGCGCCTAGAGCCCGTGCTCCGCAACAAGAGAAGCCACCACGATGAGAAGCCTGTGCACTGCAATGAAGAGTAACCCCCGCTTGCTGCAACTAGAGAAAGCCCGTGCGGAGCAACAAAGACCCAACTCAGCCTGAAAATAAATAAATAAGTAAGTAAATAAATAAATAAATAAATAAATAAATAAATAGATGAATGTATGTTTAAAAAAAAATTTTAAAACCCTTAGAATGGGATTTCTGCTTTTGGTCATTCAATTTTTCCCATTCATCTGTCAACAGACACTTAGGTTGTTTCCATACCTTGGTTATTGTGAGTAATGCTGCCATGAACATGGGAGAACATTTATCTCTTCGAGATAATGACTTCGTTTCATTTGGATATACTGCATACCCAGAAGTGGGATTGCTGGGTCATATGGTAGCTCTATTTTTAATTTCTTGAGGAACCTCCATACTGTTCTCCACAGTGGCTGCACCAATTTACATTCCCACCAACAGTGCACAAGGGTCCCCTTTTCTCTACATCCTCACCAACACTTGGAATCTCTTGTCTTTTTGATAACAGACATCCTAACAGATGTGAGGTGATATCTCACTGTAGTTCTGACTTGCATTTCTTGGATGATTAGTTATGTTGAGCACTTTTTCATGTTGTTGGAGATTTGTATGTCTTCTTTGAAAAAAATGTCTATTTAGGTCCTTCACCCATTTTTAAATTGGATTGTTTTTTTTTTTTGCTATTGAGTTGAGTGAGTTTCTTGTATATTTTGGATATAAACCCATTATGGGATTTGTGGTTTGCAAATATTTTCTCCCATTCCATAGGTTGCCTTTTCATTTTACTGATAGTTTTTTTTTTTCTGTGCAGAACTTGGAACCTCATGTGCCAAAAAGTAAGAAAGTGCTCAAAAAAGGATAGGAAGGCATAGCAAAAGGACATAGGATCCAACTTGAAGGGACTCCCACAGATAAATCTGGGACAATCTGTGCATCAAAATAAAGACAATATTAGACTGTATTCAACTGGATAAAAAAGGAACCCAGGAGGTCATGGTGATATAAATAAACAAATGAATAATATGTAAGTGGAAGAGAAAAGATTTACTTTACAGTAGAATGACAACTAACAATAGTCACTTATTAATTAATACGTACAAAATTCTTTACAGTGGAGAAACTTGGTAGACACCTTCTAAAACAAGTGATAAAGTTTAACGTCTTTAGTCATGAGGCAAGTTGGCACCACGTGTCTCCTGATATTGAGAAGAACACAGCATCACTTCTGTGATTTTCCTGCCCTAGCTGAATAACCTGAATCTAATCATCAGGAAAACATCAGTAAACCCCAAACAAGGAACCACCTGCCAGGTTACTTAAGTGTTATAATAAAAAATAATGAAGTCACAAAAGGCCTGAAGAATTGTTCCTGAATGAAGTAAACTAGAAAGCCGTGGCAACTAAGTAAAACAAGTGGTTCCGGACCCTGGGACTATAAAGGACACTGTTTACAAAGTGGGCAAAATTGGAAAGAGGGCTGTGAATTACATGGTCATACTGTGTCTGTGTTAGTTTCCTGTTTTGATTGTGTGGGAGTGCATCCTTGTCTAAATAAAACCATCCTGAAGTACTAACAGGGTGATGAGGCATCCTATTTGCAACTTGCTCTCAAATGGTTCTGGAAAAAAAAAAAAAAAAGTATCTGCGCCTATATGTCCGTCTTTTGAGAGAGGGAGGAAAAAAGATAATAAGGAATTTAAGGCAAATGTGGTAAAAAGCTGACAGTAGGGGAGTTTGGAGTGGGGGAGATGGAAGTTCTTTGTGCTATGCATCCATCTTAGGGAAAGGATGAAAAGGAAAAAAGAATAAGAACAACAATAACAAGGACATGGGGTGTGAGCCCGTTCACACAGGGGCAGGGAGGGCAGGTGATGGGATGCAGGCAGTTGGGAAGGGCTGGAGGCATCCTGAGTGACCAAGGAGGGGCCCTGGCAGGAGGAGTCAGATCTCTTATCTGATGGAGCTGGAGAAAGATCGCCCCACTTTTCTTCCTTTATTTCATTTAATCCTCAGAACAGCCCCATGGAGTATACACTACTCTTATCCTCATGTTATAGATAAAGAAACTGGAGGTTCAGAGAATCATCCATTCAACCAGCATTTACTGAGTGCTTGCTATGTGTCAAACTTTACTGAGGATACACAAAAAAATGTTAAGTGTGATTGGATATGTGTGTGTGTGTGTGTGTATACGCATGCGTGCGCACACGCACATTTAGAAAACAACATTGGAAGGTAACACACTAAATCACTAATACGCTAAGAGAGGTTGCATTTGGGTAGTGGAATTACAGGTGCTTCCATTTTCTTCTTTGGGCTTTTTCCTGTTTCCAGCTTTCTACAATGAACACAGACTGCCTTTGTAACAAGTTTTAAAATAAGTATTATTTCAAAAATTGAATTGGAGGATGTTGTGAAATAGTCTTCATTATGATATTGCTGTGGATCCAATAGTACTTTTTGAGGCAGTGTTATTTTACCAAAGTAGTGGACAAATAAATGTTTCTTAAGTCCATTAAGGCTTCTTCTCTTCACACCGCAGAGAGGCCTGGCAGGTTTACAAGTGGAGAGTTGACACCCGCCTTGCTCCTGAAGCCTATATTTGTCCACGTTTCCTGTGTGGAAGCATAAACCCAGTGCAGCGTGACCTCTTCTTCCCCAGACAAAAATTTCCTAAACCTTCATGACACCAGCTTCTTTGCATAAGGACAGCAGGAAAACACAGTAGGTTCCTGACTGAAGGAGAGGGTGACTTGGTAAGAGCACAAAATTCTAGTGTCCATGAGAGGCCAGCTCAACGGTGTCACTGTGATGTAAGGTGGGATACCCATTCACTTAGGGTGCTTTTTGACTGATGGAGTCCTTCTTCCGCTTTGCTGCCCTGGCACCATGGGCTCTGGGGCAGGTCCACCCGTCCCGCCTGGGCTCAGATGGCATCCCTGTACCTGTCCACTGCACTGACAGCTCTGTGAGAACAGACATTCCTCTTGCATCCATGTCTCCCAGGTCCCAAAGAGCTCGCTCTGAACAAAGCAGGTCCCTCAGTCACTGCTGCCAGACTGAATTGATTTGCACAAGCAATCACGGGGAAGTAGGTGGAGTAAATTAGGGTGAATTCCTATGGTAGAATTCAGTGCATGCACCAAAACCAATGCTTTGAAATGATTTATTGCCTAGGAAAGTGTTCCCAACATACTTCTACTGAAAAACAACAACAGTGGAAGAGTAAATACAGCTGAAGTCCATCTTGCTCATGAACATAGATATGCATAGGAGAAAAAAAAAACTAAAAGAAAATACAATAAAGAATGTACAGTGGTTGTCTTTGGGTAGGGGGATTATGAATGCTTTTGATATTTTTTTTCCCTTTGTGTTTTTAAGCTTTTCTAGAAAACAAAAATTTTTGTTATTGGGAAAATTATTTTAAAAGAAATATAGGTCTGAGGGAAAACGGAAGAAGACATAATGGATAGGAAGTCCTATCGCACTTCAGGTGAGAGCTGAAGTGCTAAGGACCTTTAGGGTGAATAAGAAGTTTCTTTGAGTTAAGGGCTCCTCGACTTCCTACATCGACAGGGTCCCCACCCTTCCTGGTAGACGTTACCCTCCCAGTCTCAAACCCCATCAGCTTGCACACCAGGTCCCTGTTCTGCTGAAGTGTGTAAGGTGCCTGCCAGAACTCTGAGCCACACAACTAAAAGGTCTGGATGGAGAACCAGAGGAAGAAAATCAATCCGGTCTCCTTTTGCCTGTTAATTTCTGCAATAAAGCTGTCAGAATTTACTGCCACATCCCTCAACTTACAGAGAAGGGAGATTCTGAAAAATATTCAGAAAGAAAGGGATGTTAAATGGAAGTAATGACTTCCTCCACTCCCTGGTTATTTCAAGAAGTACAGCATTTTATACATTTCGTCTGTGTCCAGCCCACTGCGTGAATTGTTCAATTTTAGTGAATATAAAAATTCCATCCAAGGGCTTTCTTAGTTCCACTGCCAAAAGAAGTTCCCCAATCCTACTTCCCATTAGATGTCAAGTTCTTCCATCATGAGTCCTAGGTTCCTCCGGGTTTCCAAGAGCCTAAACCCTGCAGTGGGAGTGGGGTGGGTGGGTGGAGGCAGCTGCCGGCTCCTGATTGGCTCTCGGCTCAGAGTGGAGTCCGTGGTGGAAATCACTATTTCCAAGTTCACTGGTGACGGGGCAAGGGTGGCAGATGCTCAGTGGTTTGGTTTAAAATTGTTAATGTTCACAAATCTGAATTCCTGTTTGGGACCAAGCCCTTCTTGGTCATCCTTTGTCCCAGTCTTCTGGAATGTCCCATTTCATTTATTCATCTCCTTTCCACCAAAGGGAAGTTCACAGAGAAAACTCAAGCCCCAGAGGTGATTTGGTCTGGAGCACCTGGAGCTGCCTCAGCCCCACGTGGCTACCATTCCATCTGCGTCACGCATCATAATCTGGCCAGGACACCCAAGCTGCCTCCTCCCCAGCTGGTATGCCAGGCAGGTCACTCTTGTTGGGTCCTGGGTCAGCCTCCAGGGGCCTGAGTCAGAACCCAGCAGAGAGTCCATGCTCCCCAGTGGAGGGGGACATGGAGCTGACCCTCTCCAGCCTCTCCGTGGAGAGGAAGGGGAGCCATTTAGCCAGGCGAACGGCCACCAGCTGATGGAACAACTGCCGTAGATACTTGTGGAACCTTTCACCGACAAAGACGTAGATCACGGGGTTGATGCAACAGTGTATGTAGGCGATCACCTCCGTCACTTGTATGGCCAGATCCAACTGTCTGCTCTGCTCACACTCATGGGTGAACAGGGAGTCTTGGAAAGCAGAAACAAACACAGTCAGATTGTACGGGGTCCAAAAGAGAAAGAAGATGATCATGATGACAAAAATCAGACGCACAGCTTTGGACTTCTTCTCATTTGGTTGTCTGAGCAGAATCTTTATAATCCCCGTGTAGCAGACGACCATGACCAACAGAGGCAACACCAGCCCCATGATGTTCAGTTTCAGAGCCTGGAACTGCTTCCACTTTCTTAGGCTTTCAGGAGGAAAATGAAGACTGCAGGTGTAGTGAGTGAACTCCCACTGGGTCTTGGAAAAGTACAAGCCCGGGACAGAAGCCAAGATGGCCAGGACCCAGATGACAATGCTGGTGATGATACCAAAGGTGACGGTCCGAGCCCTCAGGGCAAATACAGCATGGACAATGGCCAGGTACCTGTCGATGGTCAGCAGGATGATGAAGAAGATCTCGCTGTACAAGCCCATGAAATAGAGCCCAGAGAGCAACTTACACATGTGATCACCAAAAACCCAGTTATCCTTCAGCTTGTAGTCAATCCAGAAGGGCAGCGTGAAGAGGAAGATCAGGTCAGATATGGCCAGGTTGAGGATGTAGATGCTGGTCATGCTTCTGAGCCTCTTGTATTGCATGAGGACCAGGACCACTAGGATGTTGCCTATCAGGCCAATGACAAATACCACTGAGTACAAGGGGGGCAGCAGCTGGGCCCCAAAGGCCCTCTCCTGTACCTTCTGGCACGTGGTTGTGTCCCCATAGTCGTATTCTGTGGTCATGTCATAGTCCTTTGGGGCGGTGGAAGTTTCCATCCTGGCTTCTCCCATGGGTCAAGGGAAATGTTTTCCGTGTTTACTTTGCTATTAAAGGCAGTGGGCTCTGGATAACAAGAACAAGGCAGTGATTATATGTCTTTAACCACTTGGCAACTGTTTACCGAGTGCCTACTGTGTATCATGCCCTGCTGAGCAAGGGAGACCCAGGTCCTCTCCGCCCTCATGCAACTGGTAGTCTAACACATTAATAAACAAGGCATATACACATCACTCATTACTTTGGCAATGGGTGTTGTGAAGGAAAAGTCTGGTGGATGGAGAACGCAGACAAAGGGAGGCCTCACCACACTATTCATGACCAATGCTTCCCCAGTGCTTCCGATGGACTGGGCCCTGGACTTAGTGTTAAACAACCTTTGAGGGGGTACCATTATCGTTCCCCATTTTAGAGGTGATGACACACAAACTGGGAGTAGTTAGGACACAAAGGTGGTGAGAACAAGAGCTGGAGCTCAAACACAGGTGTGTACCACTCTCAGGCCCATTCCTGAAACCACCTGGCTCTCCTGCCCCCAATCACAAGCATTGACTCTGTACCATGGTGTCCCCAGAGGGATGCTGGGAAGGAAAATAGTCAAGGCTGAGAGTCAAAAACTTACAAACAGATCTTTATGGCTTTTGGGCCTAAAAAGATTCTCAGCCAGGGGTGATACAGTGTCCTGGGGGCACATGAAAATGTGTACTTTTTTTTTTTTTTTGGTCGTCACAAAGACTGGGGTACACTACTGTCATTTGGTAGGCAGGGCTAAGGATGTTCTCTAATGTAAAAAATTACCCTACACCAAACACCAAGAGTGCAGCCATAGAGAAATCCTAGAAGGTCAACCCATCCCTCAGCAGATGAGGACACTGAGGGCACCAGAGTGGGCCCAGCCTGGCCCACGTCACACGGTCTTCTGAGGTTACCCAGGTAACATTGTAGACCTCCAGTGACAGCCGTGAGGAGGATTCAAGGAAAGCACAGGCTAGGAGGAGTGGGGTGACATGGTATGGAGAAGAGGGGGCTTTGGGGGAAGAAAGGCTCAGAACAGCCTCAAGCCAGGAAGTGTCACACAGTGACCAGAAAGAGGCTGGAATTCTCCTAAAATAAGTTTTTAGATATTTTTAACCAGGGTTGCCTCAAAACAAAACAAACAAAAAACCACTAGATAGCTTGCCTTTGTAGAACTTCCCCAGACTGTGTTTTTAGCACTCCTTTCCAATCACTTATTGAAAACGCCTCCACAAAGGGAGCACAGGCTTTGGTGTAACCTACCGGCTCTGTGACCTTGGATAAGTTAACCTACCTCTCTGAGCCTCCGTTCCTCATCTGTAATGTGGGAAAGTAAGCCTTACCTTGCAGGGCTACTCTAAGGCAATGTCTGAGCCATCCCCTGGCAATTATCGTGCCCTCAGTAAATATTAGGGGACCTCCTTCCCTGAAGGGGTCCCGTTCTGAGGACCGGCACCACGAGGAATGTCCCAGGCTTCAATCCTATTCTGGCCAATGTACCCCACTCCCTACCAGGTCTCTCTGTAGTTAATCTGGAAGATGAATCCTGCTTGACAGTGATGGACACTGACAGTCCCTTCCATCTGCGCTACGCTTTGAAATTTCCAAAATGCGGCCATCAATCTAAATTGATTTGACCTAAACACCAATCAGTAAGGTGAGTGGAACCTACATCATAATTCCCATCTTGACGCTGGAGTCTCCAGTGCTCTTCCTTCTACAGTGCTTAATGAATGTTTCCTGCTCACAAAATTCACATTTCTGCAGTGGCATTCGGAGATTAAGGCACATGGGGCTGGGGGTTGGGGGGGGGGGCGGGTTGTTGGGCACCCTGGCTGGGGGACTGTCATTTCCCATCAAATCCATCCCTATGGCTCACTCCACCATCTCCAAACTTGCATATCTCGGTCAAGCCTCTTTCTGGAGAAACCTAAGCTGCCAGTCACTAAACAAGCTGTGTTGGCAATTTCTGATTTTTGCTGCCACTGCCAGTGCTGACAGCTCCGCTTGGCAGTCAGCACTTGTGGGGGGGCGGGCGGCCAGGTTTACAGTGTTAGCAGCAGGCAGCACGGTGAGCAAGGGGTGCAAGGCTGAGCCCGTGAGCCCAGTTTCTGGGGAATTTTGGCAAAGGTGAAGGCAAACTGAGGCAGCACTGCCAGGTGCCATTTGAACAGAAAGTCACCTTCATACCACTCCCCACCTCCAACTCCATTCACTATTCCCCCAACTTGTCAGGCACCAGGCAACAGCTCCAGAGTATGTTGCTCCTAAAGGGACATGGGCTGCGGTAAGGCCTTGGAGGAGAGACCAAAGGAGCATGCTGCTATGCCATGTGCCAGCCCTGCTGCAGTCTGCTACAAAAGTCTGCCCCAGGTCACTGCACTAGTGCTCAGCTGCAGCCCTGGAGCCTGGAACTTTCCAGTGCCAGCATCCTTTAATCTCGGAGCTGGGGAAGTCTCTGAAAAGACAAAGGGCAGTCTGTGATGGTAGAAGACACCCTGGCCTGGTGGCGTGCAGGAGGTGCCTTACACTAATTCATAAGAGCCAGCAGTGTGTACCTCTTCCCAACTCTGCATTCAGCATGTTGGTAGCTTGGAGTCAACCAGAATGGGAATATTTACACATGGAAATCAGGAAACACTAGATATCAGGGCACTTTTTTAGGAGAGTCAGCTATTAAACATTTACCAGCACATCAACGCCCTGCAGTCTGAATAGCCTAGAGTTGTCCTGTGAGCCAGCTAAAGGGTCAGTGAGTGGCACACAGCCTGGGGGCAGGCTATGCAAACTTCTGGGAATTTCTAATTCTGAAAATCTGGGACCCTCCAGATTTAAAGGAGGAAAGGTTGAAGTAAATACCTCCAAGTAGCCCCCATGTCCCTGTATTTTCAGAACCAAATTCTCACCTGCCTCTTTGTTAGACCAGAATGGATGCCTCCCAGGAGGTCGCCTGGCCAGCTCCCTGCCTTCCCGTAGGTGAAATCCTACCTCCTCCAAAGACATCCCACAGTCCTGATCTTGAGGATCCTTGGGTTTAGTCTTCTTAAGAAATTGTCTCAGTATCAAATCGTCCTTGCATCTGCAAAGTTTTTCTAATTTATACTTCCCTTTTGCTACAATTTCTTCTTACCCAACGTTTGGGTTTTGTTTACGTGGGGAAATTTGGCAACTGTCAGTGTCTTGAATAGCTCTCCAGAGAAAGTGCCTCCTGTCCCTTAATACTGGGCTGACTTTCTTAATTAGTCACTAGCAACCAATCATACAAGAAAGCATCCTGTTTTTAGCAAAAACAAAAACCCCCCAAAAACAAAAAGAAGAGCTTATTTTACATCTGAGCACCCAGTCTTATAAATCCTTCCATTCTCAGTATTGCTATACAATTCACTGCCTTACAGGTGCATGGGTGGGTTACTTAGACATTTGCCTGGCCTTCGAAGAATTCCCCACCTTTGAGGAGACAGCCAGGTAAACAAGTCATCTCCTGCAATGGGAGAAGGACTACAGTCCAACCTGGCCACATGCAAACAACACTGCCCTCAACAGTGACTGATGAACAGAAAAGACAAGTGCCACTTACACTGGTTTCAGGGGATTGTGTCCACGAAGCGTTTGTTTCTGGAGCTTTTAGAGTCTTTACGAATTCAAGGTCAAGGTCCTGACTGAGTCAGAAGTTCTCAGCTTCCTGTGTGATGATGGAGATAGAACTTGGGGTCTCAGTCTTTCAGAACAACAAGAAGGGGACAACGTTCTTCTTCTTGTACCACTGGATGTCCATGAATGGCCACAACACCCACTGGTGGCCAGTTCCTGAAGGCCAAATGCACTCTGAGGTATTTTTCTGCTCACTCAGCTTCACTTCGCCTTTGGGCTCTCTGCCTTAAGGGGATTGGGTGGAGTTGAGCAGGGTGAGGTGGGTGGCAATGAGGTGTTCCCAGAACTTGTGAAGCAACAGAAGGCTGGGAATGTGTATGGTGCGGGGGCAGGGCACAGAGTTCCTGCCCTCACTAAGCAGTCTTTTTTTTTTTAAGGTTGCAATAGAAGGATTTAAACAGGAACCCTGGGTCCTGTTCCTCAAAACGATCTGGCTCATTCAGCCTGAGAGAGGCAGAAGGCCGCTTCTCTTTGGCACCCTTACGTGCCTGTGCCAGTGACTGCTCCCTAGTCTCTGCCCCACAAGCCCCACAGAGCGGTTTTACCACGAGGAGCCTCCAGCCTGGAGTGAATACAGGTCTGCTGGTTGGGTTTCGGCTGTCCCTTTCTGATGCTGGGTTCCTGGTTTACGCAGTGGCCCAAGCTCTCTGCTTGAGACGTGGACGGATCACTATGTCTTTTGAAGCCCTGGATACCACTCCATCAAAGAAGAACACTGAATACTTATGCTCAGAGGAGGATGCGTTAGGCCAGCTTGTACGTGAAAAGTGTCACAGAGTGCCTGGCACCAGGAAAAATGGCTGATGGATGAGGTTCATTAGGATTCTCCCCACAGTTACCAACTCCTGCTGCCACTGTGCTTGTGCCCCTCTGGGTTTCCATTTCCTTCTCTGTAAAATGGGGGTGCTCAAACCTTCCCCACAGGACTGCTGCAAAAATGCCCATTTCAGAAATCACAAATGTGAATGTGTTTTGAAAATGTCACTTGTCCCTCAAGGCTCAGTTCCCTCATCTGTAAAATGAAGACTTCAGATGAGGTGACAGTGGGCCCTTCAGTACAATATTCCATGAGTCTTCTGGGGTTGGGTCTTCCTTCTTCGGCAGCCCATCTTCGAGAGATGGAGGAAGCAGGAGGCAGAAAGTAAGTAGACTGACAGACAGCTATGGGTGAGCCTGGAACCTGCCGCCTGATGCAAAAACCAGGGCGTGAGGGGAGCACCAGTGATGGGCCTCACATATCAGACAGTCCTGCATTCATACCCCAGGTCCACCTTTTACTGACTTTGGGCGTGTTATTTATTTATTCTCTTGAGTATCTCCTTCCTCTTCTGTAAAACAAAGCTAATAATACTTACTTCATAGAGAGGATTAAATGAAGACATACACACACACACACACACATCTGAACGCATGATTCGGTGTGCTGCTCAAGACATTAAAAATGCCTGTCTTACTTTAGAATCTCTCAGGTTCGAACCCTGATGCAGATTCCAGTAATGTGCCTGCAGGGGATCCCAGGAAACACTGCAAGGGAGGGGAAAGTGGGAGGGGGAAGGGAAGGAGCCGATGAAGAGGGTGTCATAGAGCCAGTGCCGCTGTGAGCCAGGAGCTTGGTCCTACTGGGGAACTTAGGACACCCCTCAGAGTCATCCCAATTTTGGGGCGGCCGGAGGGGTGAGGAAACTGAGCATGTGTCCATCAAATCTCTACCCACTCACTGCTGGTTGAGGGCTGCTTCTTGGGGTATTCTGAATTCCAGTCTGCCTGCATGTTGGTCAAGCTCACTCCACAAGCAGGGAGCCTCGTATTTTCAGGAAACAGCCTACAGCGTGTAGAGGTGCATGTTGAGATGTGTGGCCAGGGACACTGAATGGTGCCCAGGAAATTCCGACGCGTGCCAGCTAGTGTCAGCACAGCTAAACACCCAGCCCCGGCCCCACTGCAGGACTCTGCTGAATTGATCATCTCTCAGCCCTGCCCCCAACGGTAGTCAATGGGAGGTCTGCATCTGCCTATTTGTAGTACTTTGCTGCCAGATGAGTTTCCAGACAACACAGGTTTGCGAGGCCTGCCTCTTCCGTGGTCAAGTCTAAGGAAAGAGACATGGTCAGTCCTTGACTGGCCTTTCAGCTCTGTGCTAGGCTTCTGTAGGACCCATGCCACAGAGAGGACATGTGGGCAAATATACTTGTTCATTTAACAAATATTGATAGAGTACCCACGATGTGCCAGGCACTGTGTTAGGTGTTAGAGATATAGCGGTGACCAAGAGAGGCAGATGCCATTCTTCGAGAGATCACGGACAATTAAGCAAGTCACTACAGTAAGGCCTGGGAAGTACCCAGGGCCAAGGAAGGGTGCACCTGGGTGGCGGGAGAGGGTGAGGGAGCCCTCCAGAGCAGAGGTTCTCAAGGTGAGGACCCTGGACCAACAGCATCAGCACCTCCGAGAACCTGCTAGTGATGCAAATTCTGCGCTCCCATCCTGGACCTACTGAATCAGAAATTCTGTGTTTTAACACACCCTCCACATAAATGTTTGGGAACCATGGATCTGGATTTCTGCCAGGCCTTTGGCTCAAAGTTTTATATGATCTCTCTCTAGGAGAGCTTGGCTGGACCTGATGTGACCTGGGAAGACTTCTTTTGCTTTCAGCTAGAGGCCAAAACAAGAGGCTGCTCAGTGGCCCATTCTGTTTCCTCTTCCTGACACCCACACCCAGGGCACCTATGGCCTTTCGAGGGTGAGAGGCAAACTTCTTAATGCAAACATACACACACACGGAGATTGGTTCAAGATGGTGGAGTAGAAGGACATGCTCTCACTCCCTCTTTCGAGAACACCGGAATCACAACTAACTGCTGAGCAATCATCGACAGGAAGACACTGGAACTCACCAAAATAGACACCCCACATGCAAAGACAAAGGAGAAGCCGCAATGAGACTGTAGGAGGGGTGTTATCACAATAAAATCAAATTCCATAACTGCTGGGTGGGTGACTCACAAACTGGAGAACACTTACACCACAGAAGTCCACCCACTGGAGTGAAGGTTCTGAGCCATACGTCAGGCTCCCCAACCTGGGGGTCTGGCAACGGGAGGAGGAATTCCTAGAGAATCAGACTTTGAAGGCTAACGGGATTTGACTGCAGGACGTCAGCAGGACTTGGGGAAACAGAGACTGCACTCTTGGAGGGCACACACAAACTAGTGTGCACATCGGGACCCAGGGGAAGGAGCAGTGACCCCATAGGAGAATGAACCAGACCTACCTGCTAGTGTTGGAGGGTCTCCTGCAGAGGCAGGGGGCAGCTGTGGCTCAACAAGGGACAAGGACACTGGCAGCAGAAGTTCTGGGAAGTACTCCTTGGCGTGAGCCCTCCCAGAGTCTGCCATTAGCCCCACCAAAGAGCCCGGGTAGGCTCCAGTGTTGCGTCACCTCAGGCCAAACAACCAACAGGGAAGGAACCCAGCCCCACCCAACAGCAGACAAGTGGATTAAAGTTTTACTGAGCTCTGCCCACCAGAGCAACAGCCAGCTCTACCCACCACCAGTCCCTCCCATCAGGAAACTTCCACTAGCCACTAAGATAGCCTCATCCACCAGAGGGCAGACAGCAGAAACAAGATGAACTACAATCCTGCAGCCTGTGGAACAAAAACCACAGTCACAGACAAACAGACAAGATGAAAAGGCAGAGGGCTAGGTACCAGATGAAGGAACAAGATAAAACCCCAGAAAAACAACTTATTGAAGTGGAGATAGGAAACCTTCCAGAAAAAGAATTCAGAATAATGACAGTGAACATGATCCAGGACCTCGGAAAAAGAACAGAGGCAGAGATCGAGAAGATGCAAGAAATGTTTAACAAAGACCTAGAAGAATTAAAGAACAAACAAACAGAGATGACCAATACAATAACTGAAATGAAAACTACACTAGAAGGAATCAATAGCAGAATAACTGAGGCAGAAGAACGGATAAGTGACCTGGAAGACAGAATGGTGGAATTCACTGCTGCGGAACAGAATAAAGAAAAAAGAATGAAAAGAAATGAAGACAGCCTAAGAGACCTCTGGGACAACATTAAACGCAACAATATTCGCATTATAGGGGTCCCAGAAGGAGAAGAGAGACAGAAAGGACCCGAGAATATATTTGAAGAGATTATAGTCCAAAACTTCCCTAACATGGGAAAGGAAATAGTCACCCAAGTCCAGGAAGCACAGAGTCCCATACAGGATAAACCCAAGGACAAACACACCGAGACACATAGTAATCAAACCAGCAAAAATTAAAGACAAAGAAAAATTATTGAAAGCAGCAAGGGAAAAACGACAAATAACATACAAGGGAACTCCCATAACGTTAACAGCTGATTTCTCAGCACAAACTCTACAAGCCAGAAGGGAGTGGCATGATATACTTAAAGTGATGAAAGAGAAGAACCTACAACCAAGATTACTCTACCCGGCAAGGATCTCATTCAGATTCAATGGAGAAATCAAAAGCTTTACAGACAAGCAAAAGCTAAGAGAATTCAGCACCACCAAACCAGGTCTACAACAAATGCTAAAGGAACTTCTCTTAGTGGAAAACACAAGAGAGGAAAAGGACCTACAAAAACAAACCCAAAACTATTAAGAAAATGGTCATAGGAACATACATATCGATAATTGCCTTAAACGTGAGTGGATTAAATGCTCCAACCAAAAGACACAGGCTTGCTGAATGGATACAAAAACAAGACCCATATATATGCTGTCTACAAGAGACCCACTTCAGACCTAGGGACACATACAGACTGAAAGTGAGGGAATGGAAAAAGATATTCCATGCAAATGGAAATCAAAAGAAAGCTGGAGTAGCAATACTCATATCAGGTAAAACAGACTTTCAAATAAAGAATGTTACAAGAGACAAAGGAAGGACACTACGTAATGATCAAGGGATCAATCCAAGAAGAAGATATAACAATTATAAATATACATGCACCCAACATAGGAGCACTTCAATACATAAGGCAACTGCTAACAGCTCTAATAGAGAAAATCGACAGTAACACAATAATAGTGGGGGACTTTAACACCTCACTTACACCAATGGACAGATCATCAAAACAGAAAATTAATAAGGAAACACAAGCTTTAAATGATACAATAGACCAGATAGATTTAATTGATATTTATAGGACATTCCATCCCAAAACAGCAGATTAGACTTTCTTCTCAAGTGCGCACGGAACATTCTCCAGGATAGATCACATCTTGGGTCACAAATCAAGCCTCAGTGAATTTAAGAAAATTTAAATCATACCAAGCATCTTTTCTGACCACAACACTATGAGATTAGAAATCAATTACAGGGGAAAAAAAGTAAAATATAAAAACACATGGAGGCTAAACAATACGTTACTAAATAACCAAGAGATCACTGAAGAAATCAAGGAGGAAATCAAAAAATACCTAGAGACAAATGACAATGAAAACACGACGACCCAAAACCTATGGGATGCAGCAAAAGCAGTTCTAAGAGGGAAGTTTATAGCAATACAAGCCTACCTCAAGAAACAAGAAAAATCCCAAATAAACAATCTAACTTTACACCTAAAGCAACTAGAGAAAGAAGAACAAACAAAACCCAAAGTTAGCAGAAGGAAAGAAATCATAAAGATCAGAGCAGAAATACATGAAATAGAAACAAAGAAAACATAGCAAAGATCAATAAAACTAACAGCTGGTTCTTTGAAAAGATACACAAAATTGATAAACCATTAGCCAGACTCATCAAGAAAAAGAGGGAGAGGACTCAAATCAATAAAATTAGAAATGAAAAAGGAGAACTTACAACAGACACCGCAGAAATACAAAGCATCCTAAGAGACTACTACAAGCAACTCTATGCCAATAAAATGGACAACCTGGAAGAAATGGACAAATTCTTAGAAAGGTATAACCTTCCAAGACTGAACCAGGAAGAAATAGAAAATATGAACAGACCAATCACAAGTAATGAAATTGAAACTGTGATTAAAAATCTTCCAACAGGGCTTCCCTGGTGGCGCAGTGGTTGAGAATCTGCCTGCTAATGCAGGGGACACGGGTTCGAGCCCTGGTCTGGGAAGATCCCACATGCCGCGGAGCAACTGGGCCCGTGAGCCACAACTACTGAGCCTGCGCGTCTGGAGCCTGTGCTCCGCAACAACAGAGGCCACGATAGTGAGAGGCCCGCACACTGCGATGAAGAGTGGCCCCCGCTTGCCGCAACTAAAGAAAGCCCTCGCACGAAACGAAGACCCAACACAGTCAAAAATAAATAAATTAATTAATTAAAAAAAAAAAAGATTTCAGCATAGCTTTAAAAAAAAAAAAAGATTTCAGCATAGCTTTAAAAAAAAAAAAATCTTCCAACAAACAAAAGTCCAGGACCAGATGGCTTCAAAGATGAATTCTATCAAACATTTAGAGAAGAGCTAACACCCATCCTTCTCAAACTCTTCCAAAAACTTGCAGAGGAAGGAACAGTCCCAAACTCATTCTATGAGGCCACAATCACCCTGATACCAAAACCAGACAAAGACACTACAAAAAAAGAAAATTACAGACCAATATCACTGATGGATATAGATGCAAAAATCCTCAACAAAATACTAGCAAACAGAATCCAACAACACATTAAAAGGATCACACACCATGATCAAGCGGGATTTATCCCAGAGATGCAAGGATTCTTCAATATATGCAAATCAATCAATGTGATACACCAAATTAACAAATTGAAGAATAAAAACCATATGATCATCTCAATATATGCAGAAAAAGCTTTTGACAAAATTCAACACCCATTATGATAAAAACTCTTCAGAAATTGGGCACAGAGGGAACCTATGTCAACATAATAAAGGCCATATATGACAAACCCACAGCAAACATCATTCTCAATGGTGAAAAACTGAAAGCATTTCCTCTAAGATCAGGAACAAGGCAAGGATGTCCACTCTGACCACTATTATTCAACATAGTTTCGGAAGCCCTAGCCAAGGCAATCAGAGAAGAAAAAGCAATAAAAGCAATGCAAATTGGAAAAGAAGAAGTAAAGCTGTCACTGTTTGCAGATGACATGATACTATACATAGAGAATCCTAAAGATGCCACCAGAGAACTACTAGAGCTAATCAATGAATTTGGTAATGTTGCAGGATACAAAATTAATGCACAGAAATCTCTTGCATTCCTATACACTAATGATGAAAAATCTGAAAGAGAAATTAAGGAAACACTCCCATTTACCACTGCAACAAAAAGAATAAAATACCTAGGAATAAACCTACCTAGGGAGACAAAAGACCTGTATGCAGAAAACTATAAGACACTGATGAAAGAAATTAAAGATGATACCAACAGATGGAGAGATATACCATGTTCTTGGATTGGAAGAATCAATATTGTGAAAATGACTATACTACCCAAAGCAATCTACAGATTCAATGCAATCCCTATCAAATTACCAATGGCATTTTTTACAGAACTAGAACAAAATGTCTTAAAATTTGTATGGAGACACAAAAGACCCCGAATAGCCAAAGCAGTCTTGAGGAAAAAAACGGAGCTGGAGGAATCAGACTCCCTGACTTCAGACTATACTACAAAGCTACAGTAATCAAGACAATCTGGTACTGGCACAAAAACAGAAATATAGATCAATGGAACAGGATAGAAAGCCCAGAGATAAACCCACGAACTTATGGTCAACTAACCTATGACAAAGGAGGCAAGGATATATAATTCAGAAAAGACAGTCTCTTCAATAAGTGGTGCTGAGAAAACTGGACAGCTACATGTGAAAGAATGAAATTAGAACACTCCCTAACACCATACACAAAAATAAACTCAAAATGGATTAGAGACCTAAATGTAAGACTGGACACTATAAAACTCTTAGAGGAAAACATAGGAAGAACACTCTTTGACATAAATCACAGCAAGATCTTTTTTGATCCACCTCCTAGAGTAATGGAAATAAAAACAAAAATAAACAAATGGGACCTAATGAAACTTCAAAGCTTTTGCACAGCAAAGGAAACCATAAACAAGACGAAAAGACAACCCTAAGAATGGGAGAAAATATTTGCAAGTGAATCATCGGACAAAGGATTAATCTCCAAAATATATAAACAGCTCATGCAGCTCAATATTAAAAAAACAAACAACCCAATCCAAAAATGGGCAGAAGACCTAAACAGACATTTCTCCAAAGAAGACATACAGATGGCCAAGAAGCACATGAAAAGCTGCTCAACACCACTAATTATTAGAGAAATGCAAATCAAAACTACAATGAGGTATCACCTCACACCAGTTAGAATGGGCATCATCAGAAAATCTACAAACAACAAATGCTGGAGAGGGTGTGGAGAAAAGGGAACCCTCTTGCACTGCTGGTGGGAATGTAAACTGATACCGCCACTATGGAGAACAGTATGGAGGTTCCTTAGAGAACTAAAAATAGAATTACCATATGACCCAGCAATCCCACTACTGGGCATATACCCAGAGAAAACCATAATTCAACAAGATACATGCACCCCAATGTTCACTGCAGCACTATTTACAATATCCAGGTCATGCAAGCAACCTAAATGCCCATCAGCAGACGAATGGATAAAGAAGTTGTGGTACGTATATACAATGGAATATTACTCAGCCATAAAAAGGAATGAAATTGGGTCATCTGTAGAGACGTGGACGGATCTAGAGACTGTCATACAGAGTGAAGTAAGTCAGAAAGAGAAAAACAAATATCGTATATTAACACATATATGTGGAACCTAGAGAATGGTACAGATGAACCAGTTTGCCGAGCAGAAATTCAGACACAGAAGTAGAGAAAAAACATATGGACACCAAGGGGGGAAAGCGGCGGGGGGTGGGGGTGGGGGTGTGATGAATTGGGAGATTGGGATTGACATGTATACACTGATGTGTATAAAATGGATGACTAATAAGAAAAAAAATATTTGATAGTGGGAAAAAAAAAACATACACACACACACGTCCACATACATACACATAGCCTTTTTTTTTTTTTTTTTTAATACAGGTGGAGCATATCATACACGTTGTTTTCCATCTTGCTTTTGTCACTGAACATCATACCCAGGAGATTCTTCCCCACCACCACATAGGACCTGTGGCCCCTGACGTGGTGGAAACAGACAGAGTATCAGTAAGGCACACACCACAAGATTTTGACCTTGACTTTGTCTAGGACTCTGATTCCTTAATTCAACAACCCCTCCCACTGGCCTCTCCTCTTTGATCTCACAGACTTCCTGTTTGTGTCTCATCCATGACATCTGATCCTGACCCAGCCCTGTTTCTGCTTCTCCTTTCCTGTCACAATGGCAAAATCCCAGAAACCTTATGCTCTGTGTAACCAAGACAGGGTCAGGCCAGGCTCCTTGGCTGCAGGGAGCCTGCCTGTCAATGAGGCACATCTTTCAGGTTCAAATGTTACACCAGTAGGTTAATCTCCAAGAGAGGGGGTGGCAGTGTCATGACCTTGGAGATCTCTCTGTTGCCTAATCCTGGGACGCACTGTCTGGCTACATGGCAAAGGAGGCTGCTTCTGATCTCAGGCCACATTCAGACACTGAAGCCCGATTGGTGAGTGTCCCACAGATGGACAAGAGGGCCTGTGGGTGACACAAGTGGCTCCTAGGCAATAGCTCACCCCTGCCCCCTCCACACCACCCCATTGCATACCCTTCCCTCCTACCCCATTCCTCCTTGTCTCACTTCCTTCCCCAGCCTCTCTTCCCACCACCCTTCCTCACTCCGTATTTCTTCTATCTCCTTAGTTTCTGCCTCTCCTCGCCAGTTTGGCTTCTCCTGGGCTCTCTTGCACCCCCACCCCCAGAATCCTACAACCCCTAACCTGACAAACCAAAGGGAAGGTCTAATAGTCCCTCTGTTCTGCTCAGCTGCCCCCTTGTGCTGGGTCAGGTTCCAAGAGGGCACCTCCTCCCTGAAGCCTTCCTACCCTCCACAGCAGGAAGTCATCCATGAGAGGCAGGTGCTGGAGCTCTGAGGATTTTAAGTTTTTTGGGGGGGCAGTGGGGTTTTCTTTATTCACACCTAGTTGTATACGTTGGACATTTTGACAATAAATAGCAAGGCATCACTCAAAATAGCTCAAAAAATGAAAAGAATATAAACTATTATTTTCTAAAAATCCTGCATGTTAGCTCTGGTTTGGTACTACTCTCTAACGTTCTCTTGTAATAATTCTTTATTTCACTATCCACATACATCTCTGTCTTTGCAGCCTAATAAATAATCTCAAAACTTGGGGGCTTAAAGTCACAACGAGATTGTTCTATGATTGTGTGGATTAGGCAGGAGCTCCCACAGAGCCTCACTCCCACATCTGACAGTGGGTGCTGGCTGTCGACTGGAGTGCCTCAATTCTCCATGTGGCTATCATCTTCCAGTCAGCCAGACTGGCTTTCTGCATGATGGTCTCAGGTATGAGCAGAAGCTGCAAAGCATCTTAAGGCAAAGCCTCAGAAGTCACATAAGATCACTTCTGCTGCAGTCTATCAGTCAGAGCAAGTCACAGAGCCCAGCCACAGAGAAGGGAATCAGGAAACAGAATCTGTCTTTTAGGAAGAGCAATAAAGTCACATTGTAAAAGCCTGTGTGTACCAGGACGGAAGGACTCTGAAGCCATATTTACCTTCTACAAAAAGCACAGACTTCCTCTAGCTCCCTCTCAAAGGGGTTCCTTGAATTCCTCTCCTCTAATGGTCTTGTCTTCCCTCAGCCTTAGCCACTCACTCCTGTGATCCTCCCTAATCCCTGGATCTTACCATCACCAACATCTGTAGCCTTTCTTGTCTCAGTTCCCAGTATCCCAGCCCCTGATCCCACATCCACCTTTACTGCTCAATCCCTCTAGCACCTCACCTCCAATGGTTCTCTGACCCCAGTGCAACCACTGACATTTTAATTTTCTCCTGACCCTCAGCCTCCTCATGCACTTACTTTCCATCATCTTAAAGTCCAGGAGCCATAATTACAGTCCCTCCTTTACATACATCCTCAACGCCTTTACTCTTTTCTGATCTTGTTGTGTCCACCGGGCAAAATCCCAGTCCTGGTTAGATCCAAATCCCCACTGGCACCCATGAAGTTGAATGCAGCCGGAGGAAACCACACAACGGTACTGACTGGCATCGCTCTGAATTAGTGGTGGTCATATTCAAAGGGTCCTTCATGCCCATCAACTGTATTTTCCTCTCCTAGACATTATTTCACACCTTCTGCCCTTTCCTTGAACCTCTAACACCACCTCCATCACCCTCAATCTTAGCTGATGACCTTATTCCCTACATCACTGAGAAAACAGAAGGCATCAGAAGAGACTTTTTACACATCCCACCTCCCCTCTTCCCACCCACCCCTTCCTGGCCCTTCTACCTGTTTCCCTCTTGCCGTGTGGATGGATTCTCCAGGCTCCCATCCAAGTCCATCTCTTCCACTTTGCCCGGGATCTCATCCTCTCTCATTAGCACGAGGACATCACTCTAGTCATTTTCTCCTGTATCACCAGTTTTCCCTGCTCTGCCAGATTATTGCCATCAGTATACACATGCTCTTACTTCTATCTGAAATAAATAAGCAAACAAACAAACAAGTAAGCATGCACAGTCTCCCTTGATTGCACTTTCATCTCTAATTACTGATTCTTTTCTGCACAGATTTTTACAATACTTAAAAGAGTTGTCTTTATTTGCATCCAGTTCCACTCCACCCAAGTTTCTGGAACCCACTCTTCTCAGGCTCTTCTCCCCAACCCCCACCACTTTTGTCAGGGTCACCAGTGACCTCCATGTGGCTAAATCCAATGGTCAATTCTCAGGCCTCATGGGACTTGAGTGCTCAGCACACTTGACACCATTCATTATGGCTCCGTCTTCTTGAAACTCTTCCTCCATGTGTGCAGGACACTGCACTCTCCTGGTTTTTCTCTTGTTCCACAGGCAACCCCTTCTCAGTTCCCACTCCTGGTTTCTGCTCAATGTTCCAACTTCTTAACCTTGGCATGCCCCAGGGCACAGTCCTTGAACCCCCCTCTTTCCAATCTACACTCACATCTTTGGTGGCACCATCTCTCTCATGGCTCTGAACATCATATCCACGCTGAAGATGCCCAAGTGTACATCTCCAGCCCAGCCCCCGCCCCCATCCCCAATCCAGGCTCATACCCAACACTCTGCTCAATGTCTCCACTTGGGTTTCTCAAAAGCACTTCAAACTGAATTCCTGATCTTTCCCCCAAATTCTCTGTTGCCACTGTCATCCAGATCTAGAGGTAAATGGCAGCTCCACCCTTTCCACTGAACCTACCAAAACCTTGGAGTAACACTTGACTCTACTCTTTTGAAGCTGGCATGTGATCTTTCTGCAAAATCTGTTGACTCCATTTTCAAATATATAAAGACTCCAATCCTTTCCTGCTAAATCCACTGGCACCGCTTTGGTCCAAACCACCCAAGGCCATAGTTTCTTTCCAATATAGCAGTCAGAGTGATTCTTCAAAAGTTATTTCAAGTCAGACACTCCTCTTCCAAGTCCCTACACTGGACTGCAAGGAGGTTCACCACCTGCCCTCATTCCCTCTCTGACTTCAACTCCTATTACTCTCCCCTTTGCTCACCCTGCTCCAGCCAAACTGGCTTCCAGGATGTCCCTGAGCACACCAGGTACATTTCCACCTCAGGGCCTTTACATTTGCTGTTTCCTCTGCCAAGATGCCCTTCCCCCAGATGCCTGGAAAGCCTGCTCCTTCACCTCCTTCATTTCTATACATGTGCATTACTTTCGCGGGAGGTATTCTCTAACCATCTTAATTAAAATTGAATCTCCTCCTCCCCCACCTCAGAAATCAATGACCCCCTTCCCAGATTTACTTATTACCACCTAAGCTATATATATATAAAATATTTATATATACTTAACAAATATATATACTTAATATGTACTTATTGTCCACTGTTTTCCTCCAATGTAATGCCAACTTCCTGAGGGCTGGAATGTTCTCTCTTTTGTTCACTGCTGTATCCCCACATAGCAGGTGCTGAATAAGCATTTTGGAATGGATAAACTGCAAGAAGTTCAGAGGCAGGATGGCTACAGAGCTGTTTAATAACCATTCTACAGCTTATCCAGGACCCAGGGCTCTTTCCATCTTGCTAACACATTATGACCAGCTGTGCTCACAGCCACGAGACGGCTGAGCTCATGCAGGCAAGATGACACCTAACAGAAAAAAGGGCCGCCTCTTCCTTTTGTCAGTTTTTAGAAACAAGGAAGCTCTGAGAGGTTTTGTGAGAAAACAGTCACATGGGAGGTGGATTCTCTGCAGTGAAACCAGGAGACAGCCCCTCTACCTGGCCTCCCAGGGCAGGGCTGGGCAATGGTGACACGGGGAAGAACTCCTGTCTGCAGTTCTTCTGCCTCAGGGAACTGCTTAGCAGGAAGCAGACACTGGGGGGCAGGATCTGAGAGGCAAAGAACAAAGGGGAACGAGTTATCTCCTCCCAGACTCTTTCCTCTCCCCCACAACCTGCTCAAATACACGGGTCTCTGGGGGTGGTTCCTGCTGGTAGAGAGCCCAGGGTGTGGCCACTGAGCCTGCAAAAGCTGGTGCCAAGGGCTGCTAGCTAGACCATGGCAGTTCCGTGAACCAAGTACCCGCAAGCACTGGGTACTGGCTCATTGTGGGCTGAGCCTGGTGGGAAGGCAGGGAGGAATGAAGAGGTTGATAATGACCCTTTGTACCTCAAGTCTAACCTGTAGACCATTATATGTACATGTACATACCCACTACCTCCTCAATCTTGTTTAAAAGCTCTAATTACCTGGTTGGCGCATGCTGGTATTCATTCCCTTCCATCTCATTTATCATATGTCTATTAAATGCCCTCCTTCTCTGCCAGTTAAGGGGTCTCAAAGATGAGTTAGGCAAGGCCTGGAAATAGTGTTAACTCAAGGTCAGGTCTGTGGGCCAGCAGCAGCAGCATCACCTTGGAGCTTGGTGGAAATAAAGATTCTCAGGTGCCATCCTCAGACCTGCAGGATGGAAGTCTTGGGGTGGGGGTGGGGGTGGGAGGTGGGGTGTTGCACTCAGATGAACAAGCCCTCCAGGTGCTTCGTATTTGTGCTGGAGTTTGAGAATTGGTGCTGGACCCTTGCCCTTTAAAATGTAATGGTAAGACCTGAGTGCTTGTCAGAAATGCAGACTCTCATGTCCCAGCACAGGCCTACTGAAAGAGAATCTGCACTTTTATCAGCCCTCCCCCCACGCCGGGATTTGTTTGCACATCACAGTGTGAGGCACTCTGGTCTAGAAGATCACAATCTAGTGGGACAGGAATCTGCTTGGCTTCAAGAGATGCACAGAGGAGGGTAGATGGGGTCCCAAGTGCTTTGCAGAGACACTGACAGTTAATGTGAGAGTGCAGACAATGAGTTGAAGTCTACCAGAGGACCAGGCAGAGGACCAGAGGTAGTGTTGTCGAAACTCGGCCTCTGTTCACCAGTGCTGAATAGAAACTTGGGGACAGAGTTTTGTGTGAAGTAGAGAAGAGTAGCTTTTTATTGCTTTGCCAGACAAAGGGGGCTACAGCTGGCTAATGCCCTCAAAACTGTGTGAACCCCCTGGAGGGGATAGTGAGGATTTTAATAGTGTTCAAGGAGCAGGGCATGAACAACTTGTGGACAATTCTCAGATTGGTTGGCAACAAGGTGAAGTTTCAAGCATCATCAACCTTCTGGTTTCAATGAGTCTAGGGTCTGTTCTTGTCTGCAGTTTTCAACTAGGGGGGGTCTGCTTCCTGTAAAAATAACTTAGGAATGTGTGTCAAGCCTTTTTTTGTATCTTTCAGGGAACTGTGAGTTTGGTGATTCTGCTATGTGGCAGAAAAATAGCCTAAATTGTTACCAGTTCCCCAGTCCAACAGCTATTCTTTGTTTCTACATCGTCACATTTCCCAATCATTAGCTCTTGAGTCAGCATTTTACTTCAAAAGACAAGGACACAGACGCTTGTACATGGTTTCAATCCCCCTTTTTCTTTGATACTCCTCAATCTTGAGGAGAAATAGGTGTGGAACAAGAAAGGGAATAAAGTTTTAGATTGAGAGGTTAATCATAAATTTGGCAGAGGAACTCAGTTTTAATTCCATTTCTGTTTCAATTTTCCCCAACTTTTTGAGGCGGTGGGATGATGACCGCTCTGGTTACTTCCTGCTGAAATGGGCGTACTTCAGGAGGAGCCTAATTTGGGGAATGGACACAGAGTTGGAAATAATCTCGAGTTCCAAGCTTAGCATCGATATTTTATATTAAGAAAATATTACCTCTCTCTTTGATTGCTTTGTCATAGCATCTGGACAAACATTTGAAAATTATTAGATGTATTACAATGAAGATAATGGTTAAAATACACCTTTGCAGTATTTTTGAAAAGAGTCCTCCTATTCTAGATGGCAACCAGAAAAATAAGTTTTGGAGTGTTTTCTTTTTACACATATTTAGTAACCAAGTAGACTTTTGCTGGGAGGCTATAGCTTGAGCTGTCTCATTTGCTATTACTATTTTTAAAGTAGGAGAAAGGTTTCATAGCTACAAGAAGACATTGAGACCGTAAGGTTGCAGTTGGCAGCTGGTAGTATATACCGTTTTGAAAATGGCTGATGATGTCCTTAAGTCTGATAAAGTTTAGAGAACTCAAGTTTTCAGTAATGTAGGAACGTGTCTAAATCCACATCCGTAACAGCCACCTAGTTCCATTTTGGATGTCTGAACGACAGTTATTTCGTTTTGATTTTTTAAATGTAATTTTTTTAATGGCTGAAGCAGATGTACAACACAAGTTTAATAGGTCATAAACAGGCTGTTCTGATTAGCAAAAAGTTCAAATTCAATCATGTACAAGCCAGAATGATTTCCCCACACCTCAACATGTGAAAATTCCTCCCATCATTTTCCACTTTTGATTGCAAATCTTTCTGTAAATGGCACTGATAATCAATATATTTTTCTAATGTTGTCAGAGTGGCCCAGTTGCCTGCTCTGGGTCCATTTATGTCTCTCAGTGCTAGACCTCTTTATTTTTTTTTTTCTGCCTAGTTCTCCACGTTGGGGGAAAACTAATCAGGTATCAAGAAGAGGCTCAGAGATATATTAATGGGGAAACACTTTGTAGGCTATGCATTTCATCACTTGTACTTAACTGTCACACAAACATTGTACATATGTTTTTAGCAATACACTTAAAACACACAGTGAGGTGCGGAGTCAAGATGGCAGAGTAGGAGGATGCGGAGTTTGTGTCTCCTCATAACTAAGGCACCTACCAGACGCTGGTGGGGGACCTTAACACCCAAGGGGACAGGAGGAACCCCCGAGTGAACAGGTAGGATGTGGGGGGTGGAGCAAGGGGGTGTAGAAGTGGAGGCCAGACAGGGCCAGAGTCCCTGAGGGGTGGCTGGGGGAGGAGAGGGGTTCTCACGCCTGGAGGGACACTCGGGGGTTCGGAGGATCAGAGGGGAACGTGGCTAGCGTCTCCCCCACCCATTCAGGCCCTGGGAAGCCTGCAGGGGTCCTGGACAGGGTTCTCCACCCTCCGAGGCCCCCTCTGGCCACGTAGGTCCCAGGGGCGTGGGAGGGGGGGAGGAAGAGTAAAGGCGAAGAGGGAGGGACCCTCTGGGATTGGAGGATTGCGGGGGGAATGCAGGTAGCATTTCCCCCACCCACTTGGGCCCTGGTGAGCCTCCTGAGCTCCCGGGCCTGGTCCTCTTCCCTCTGAGGCACCCTCGAGCTGCGTGGGTCCTAGGGGGATGGGGCGGCGGAAGAAGAGTAGAGGCAAATGGGGGGGACCCTCTGGGATCAGAGGATTGGGTTAGACCATGGCTAGCATTTCCCTTGCCCACTCAGGTCCCAGGGAGCTTGCTGGGGTACCAGGCCTGGTGCTCCACCCTCCAAGGTCCCCTCCGCTGCGTGGGTCCTAGCGGTGTGGGAGGGAGGGTGGGGAGGAATAGAGGTGAACGGGGAGGGATCCTCCAGGATCAGAGGATCGGGGGGGAACGCAGCTAGTGCTTCCTCTGCCCACTTGGGCCCCAGTGAGCCTGCTGAGGTCCTGGGCCTAATCATCTGCACTCGAAGGCTGGAGGTACTCCGGGGCCCCTCCAGCTGCACTGAGCCTAAGCCCCGCCCCCCAACCCCCCAAGGCCTTTAGGGGCAGTGGGTCCTAAACCTAGACACCGCTACCGCCTAAACTCCACCTCTGCCTAAGCCCCACCCTTGCCTAAGCTCCACCCCACAGCCAAGGTCTTTTCCAGCCTTTTTTTTTTTTTCTTTTTTGCTATTGTGGTTCTGTTTCACTTTCTGGTTGTTGTTTATTTTTTTATTTTTTCTAACATATCTGCTGGTTTTCTAATCTTATCTTATTTTATATTTTTTGTTGTTATTCTTCTCCTTTGTTTTGTCCCCCACCCCACAGAGCTTGCAGGATCTTGGTTCACAGGCCGGGTGTTAGGCTTAAGCTCCTGTGCTGGGAGCACCAAGTCCTAACCACTGGACTAACAGGAAACCTCAGACCCCAGGGAAAATTAATCACAGTGAGGTTTCCCAGAGGTCCTCATCTTGGCAACAAGACCCAGCTCTACCCAACAGCCTACAAACTCCAGTGCTAGAAGCCTCAGGCCAAACAAACAGTAAGAGAGGAACACACTCCACCCATCAAAATAAATGAGATGACAAAAAAATATGTTACAAATGAAGGAGCAAGGGAAAAACCTACAAGACCAAATAAATGAAGAGGAAATAGGCAACCTACCTGAAAAAGAATTCAGAGTAAAGATAGTAAAGATGATCCAAGATCTTGAAAACAGAATGGAAGCAGAGATCAAGAATATGCAAGAAATGTTTAATAAGGACCTAGAAGAACTAAAGAACAGAGATGAACAATACAATAACTGAAATGAAAAATACACGAGAAGGAATCAATAGCAGAAAAACTGAGGCAGAAGAACGAGTGAGTGAGCTGGAAGACAGAATGGTGGAAATAACTGCCGAGGAGCAGAAAAAAGAAAAAAGAATGAAAAGAATTGAAGACAGTCTCAGAGACCTCTGGGACAACACTAAACACACCAATATTTGAACAATAGGGGTGCCAGAAGAAAAAGAAAAAAAGAAAGGGTCTGAGAAAATATTTGAAGAGATTATACTTGAAAACTTCGCTAACATGGGAAAGGAAATAGCCACCCAAGTCCAGGAAGCACAGAGAGTCCCATACAGGATAAACCCTAAGTGAAACACACCAAGACACATAATAATCAAACTAACAAAAATTAAACTCAAAGAAAAAAATATTAAAAGCAGCAAGACAAAAGCAAAAAATAACATACAAGAGAATCCCCATAAGGTTATGAGCTGACTTTTAGGCAGAAACTCTGCAGGCCAGAAGGGAGTGGCAGGATGTATTTAAAGTGATGAAAGGGAAAAACCTACAACCAAGATTACTCTACCCAGCCAAAATCTCATTCAGAGTCAATGGAGAAATCAAAAGCTTTACAGACAAGCAAAAGCTAAGAGAATTCAGCACCTCCAAACAAGCTTTACAACAAATGCTAAAGGAACTTCTCTAGGCAGGAAACACAAGAGACGGAAAACACCTACAATAACAAAACCAAAACAATTAAGAAAATGGTAACAGGAACATACAGATCGATAATCACCTTAAATGTAAATGGATTAAATGCTCCAACCAAAAGACACAGACTGGCTGAATTAATACAAAAACAAGACCCATATATATGCTATCTACAAGAGGCCCACTTCAGACCTAGGGACACATACAGACTGAAACTGAGGGGATGCCAAAAGATATTCCATGCAAATGGAAATCAAAAGAAAGCTGGAGTAGCAATACTCGTATCAGATAAAATATACTTTAAAATAAAGGCTGTTACAAGAGATAAGACAGGACACTACATAACGATCAAGGGATCAATCCAAGAAGGATGTAACAATTATAAATATTTATGTACCCAACATAGAAGCACCTAAATACATAAGGCAAATGCTAACAGCCATAAACGGGAAATGGACAGTAACACAATAATAGTGGGGGACTTTAAAACCCAACATACACCAATGGACAGATTATGCAGCCACAAAATAAATAAGGAAACACAAGCTTTAAATGACACAACAGACCAGATACATTTAACTGATATTTATAGGACATTCTACCTGAAAGTGGCAAAATACACTTTCTTCCCAAGTGCACATGGAACATTCTCCAGGACAGATCAAATCATGGGTCACAAAGCAAGCCTCGGAAAAGCTAAGAAAATTGAAATCATATCAAGCATCTTTTCCAACCACAACTCTATGAGATTAGAAATCAATTTCTGGAAAAAAACTGTAAAAAACACAAATACATAGAGGTTAAACAGTGTGCTGCTAAATAACTAAGAGATCACTGAAGAAATCAAAGAGGAAATAAAAAAATATCTAGCATCAAATGACAATGAAGACACAATGACCTGAAACCTATGGGACATAGCAAAAGCAGTTCTAACAGGGAAGTTTATAGCAATTCAATTTCACCTCAAGAAACAAGAAAAATCTCAAATAAACAATGTAACCTTGCATTTAGAGCCACTAGATAAGGAAGAACAACAAAAACCCAAAGTCAGTAGAAGGAAAGAAATCATAAAGCTCAGAGCAGAAATAAATGAAATAGAAATGAAGAATACAATAGCAAAGATCAATAAAACTAAAAAGTGGTTCTTTGAGAAGAAAAAGAAAATTGATAAAACTTTAGCCAGACTCATCAAGAAAAAAAGGGAGAGGACGCAAATCAATAAAATTAGAAATGAAAAAGGAGAACTTACAACAGACACCGCAGAAATACAAAGCATCCTAAGAGACTACTACAAGCAACTCTACACCAATAAAAGGGACAACCTTGAAGAAATGGACAAATTCTTAGAAAGGTATAACCTTCCAAGACTGAACCAGGAAGAAATAGAAAATATGAACAGACCAATCACAAGTAATGAAATTGAAACTGTGATTAAAAATTTTCCAACAAACAAAAGTCCAGGACCAGATGGCTTCACAGGTGAATTCTATCAAACATTTAGAGAAGAGCTAACACCCATCCTTCTCAAACTCTTCCAAAAAAATTGCAGAGCAAGGAACATTCCCAAAATCATTCTATGAGGCCACCATCACCCTGACACCAAAACCAGACAAAGACACTACAAAAAAAGAAAGTTACAGACCAATATCACTGATGAATATAGATGCAAACATCCTCTACAAAATAGTAGCAAACAGAATCCAACAACACACTAAAAGGATCATACACCATGATCAAGTGGGGTTTATCCCAGGAATGCAAGGATTCTTCAATATAGGCAAATCTATCATTGTGATACACCATATTAACAAATTGAAGAATAAAAACCATATGATCATCTCCATAGATGCAGAGAAAGCTTTGGACAAAATTCAACACCAATTTATAATAAAAACCCTCCAGAAAGTAGGCATAGAGGGAACTTACCTCAACATAATAAAGGCCATATATGACAAACCAACAGCCAACATTGTTTTCAGTGGTGAAAAACTGAAATCATTTCCACTAAGATCAGGAACAAGACAACGTTGTCCATTCACACCACCATTATTCAACACAATTTTGGAAGTTTTAGCCACAGCAATCAGAGAAGAAATAAAAGGAATCCAAATCGGAAACAATGAAGTAAAGCTGTCACTATTTGCAGATGACATGATACTATACATAGAGAATCCTAAAGATGCTACCAGAAAACTACTAGAGCTAATCAATGAATTTGGTAAAGTAGCAGGATACAAAATTAATGCACAGAAATCTCTTGCATTCCTAAACACTAATGATGAAAAATCTGAAAGAGAAATTAAGGAAACACTCCCATTTACCACTGCAACAAAAAGAATAAAATACCTAGGAATAAACCTACCTAAGGAGACAAAAGACCTGTATGCAGAAAACTATAAGACACTGATGAAAAAAATTAAAGATGACACAAACAGATGGAAAGATATACCATGTTCTTGGATTGGAAGAAACAACATTGTGAAAATGACTATACTACCCAAAGCAATCTACAGATTCAATGCAATCCGTATCAAACTACCAATGGCATTTTTCACAGAACTAGAACAAAAAATTGCACAATTTGTATGGAAACACAAAAGACCCCCAACAGCCAAAGCAATCTTGAGAAAGAAAAACAGAGCTGGAGGAATCAGGCTCCCGGACTTCTGACTATACTACAAAGCTACAGTAATCAAGACAATCTGGTACTGGCACAAAAACAGAAATACAGATCAATGGAACAGGACAGAAAGCCCAGAGATAAACCCACGTACACATGGTCACCATATTTTTGATAAAGGAGGCAAGAATATACAATGGAGAAAAGACGGCCTCTTCAATAAGTGGTGCTGGGAAAACTGGACAGCTACATGTGCAAGAATGAAATTAGAACACTCCCTAACACCATACACAAAAAAAAACTCAAAATGGATTAAAGACCTAAATGTAAGGCCAGACACTATCAAACTCCTAGAGGAAAACACAGGCAGAACACTCTATGACATAAATCACAGCAAGATGCTTTTTGACCCACCTCCTAGAGAAATGGAAATAAAAACAAAAATAAACAAATGGGACCTAATTAAACTTAAAAACTTTTGCACAGCAAAGGAAACCATAAACAAGATGAAAAGATGACCCTTAGAATGGGAGAAAATATTTTCAAATGAAGCAACTGACAAAGGATTAATCTCCAAAATATACAAGCAGCTCAATATCAGAAAAACAAACAACCCAATCCAAAAATGGGCAGAAGACCTAAATAGACATTTCTCCAACGAAGATATACAGATAGCCAACAAACAAATGAAAGAATGCTCAACATCACTAATCATTAGAGAAATGCAAATCAAAACTACAATGAGGTATCACCTCACACCAGTTAGAATGGGCATCATCAAAAAATCAGCAAACAATAAATGCTGGAGAGGGTGTGGAGAAAAGGGAACCCTCTTGCACTGTTGGTGGGAATGTAAATTGATACAGCCACTATGGAGAACAGTATGGAGGTTCCTTAAAAAACCAAAAATAGAACTACCATACGACCCAGCAATCCCACTACTGGGCATATACCCTGAGAAAACCATAATTCAAAAAGAGTCATGTACCACAATGTTCATTGCAGCTCTATTTGCAATAGCCAGGACATGGAAGCAACCTGAATGCCCATCGACAGACGAACAGATAAAGAAGATGTGGTACATATATACAATGGAATATTACTCAGCCATTAAAAGGAATGCAGTTGGGTCATTTGTAGAGATGAGGATGGAACTAGAGACTGTACAGAGTGAAGTTAAGTCAGAAAGAGAAAAACAAATATCGTATATTAATGCATATATGTGGATTCTAGAAAAATGGTACAGATGAACCTGTTTGCAAGGCAGAAATAGAGACACAGACAGAGAGAACAAACGTATGGACACCAACGGGGGATGGGAGGGGGTGGGATGAATTGGGAGATTGGGATTGACATATATACACTAACTAATATGTGTAAAATAGATAACGAATGAAAACCTGCTCTATAGCACAGGGAACTCTACTTCGCTGTACAGTAGAAACTAACACAACACTGTAAAACAACTCTACCCCCATTAAAAAAAAAAAAAAAGAGAGAGAGAAAAAATGTTAGCCATCATCTAAGCCTTCAGTGAGTTGTAATCTTTTTGCTGCTGGAGGGTCTATTGCCACACTGATGGCAACTGACTGATCAGCGAGTGGCGCTTGAAGGTTGGGGAGGCTGTGGCAACTTCTTAAAATAAGACAGCACTGAAGTCTGCTGCATCAATAGACTCTTCCTTTCAAGAACAATTTCTCTGGAGCGCGCAATGCTGATTGACAGCATTTTACCCACAGTAGAACTTCTTTCAAAACTGGAGACAACCCTCTCAAACCCTGTTGCTGCTTTACCAACTAGCTTTATGGACTATTCTAAATCCTTTGTCGTCATTTCAACAATTGATTAAGTTTGCCATCTTACATGGTTGTGGTTCATGGCACTTCAAAACAATTACAACAGTAACATCAAAGATCACTGATCACAGATCATCATAACAAGTATAATAATATGAAAAAGTTTGAAATATTGTGAGACTTACCAAAATATGACACAGAGACACAAAGGGAGCAAATGCTGTTGGAAAAATGGCAGCAACAGACTTGCTTGACACAGGCTTGCCACAAACTTCAATTTGTAAAAAACGCACTATTTGCAAAAGTAAATAAAGTGAAACACAGTAAAATGAGGTATGCCTGTATGTTGTTTTAATCTGTTAAATCTGTAGTAATTTGTCATGCAGCAATGGAGAAGTCATACAACTGAATAGGATTAATGGCAGACGGGACATTGCAGGAGAAATGATTAGTGAAATTGATGACAGCAGTAGAGAGTATCCAAAATGGAACAGAGAAAAAAGAATTAAAAAAAAATCATCAATGAGCTGTGGGACGATTTTAAGACATGGCCTAATAGACACATAATTAGTGTCCCTGAAAATGAGGAGTGGGGGAAGAAGCAATTAGAAGAAATAATGGCTGAAAAACTTCCATGTTTGATGAAAAGTATAAATCCACAGATCTAAGAAACTCCATGAAACCCAAGTACAAGTAACATGAAGAAAGCAAAAAGCATAAAAATAATGATATATTCCTGATTAGAAACAAATCAAGTGAGGAAATAATAGAACACATTTAAAGTACTGAAAAAAGACTGCCAACCTAGAATTCTATACCCCCAAAAATTATCATTCAAAAACTCAGGGTGAAATAAAGATGGTTTCAGACAAACAAAAGCTGAAATAATTCATCACCAGCAGAGCTGTACTACAAAAAAACATTAAAGGAAGAACTTCATACAGGAAGAAAATGATATGAGAAGGGAATGTGGATCTGCACAAAGAAATGAACAGCAGTGGAAATGGTAACTACATGAGTAAATATAAAGTATTTTTTCTCTTAGTATTTAAGTCTTTTTTAAAACATAAACTTTTAATTTTAGAATAATTTCAGACTTACAGAAAAGTTGCAAAGTCAGTATGAAGATATTTGGATATATGCTGCCTTCAGACACCAACTTCATATATTAAGAAACAAACTGGTTAAAAGAAAAAGGAAAGAGAAACATATAACATCAGTATTCATTAAAGAAATACAAATTAAAATGCAATGAGATACCTCTATTCCTTTGAATGGCTAAAATTAAAAACCATACCAAATGTTAGTGAGGATGTAGAGCAACTGGAACTCTCACACACTGCTGATGGGGATATAAAATGGTACAGCCACGTTGGGAAATAGTTGAGCAGTTTTTAAGAAAGTTAAATATGCATCTACTATAAAGTCCAGGCATTCACCGCTAGGTATTTACCCAAGAGAAAAAAAAGCTTATGTTTATACAAAGACCTGTTACAGATGTTCATAGCAGCTGTATCTTTAACAGCCCCAAACTGAAAACTGCCTCCATGTCCATCAACAGGTGCCAAGGAGGCGGGCTCAAAGGAGGGTGCTGTGCACTAGGAAACAGAAATGCCTCACACTGGCAAGTGGATGAGTGGATGTGCATACAGGATCCTGTGCTAAGTGTGCTGTCCCCACGTGTGCCTGTAACAATGCTTGTTGACTGACCATTTTGTTAAATTTTATTTATTTATTTACTTTTGGCTGCGTTGGGTCTTCGTTGCTGTGCGCAGGCTTTCTCTAGTTGCAGCGAGTGGGGGTTACTCTTCGTTGTGGTGCACGGGCTTCTCATTGCAGTGGCTTCTCTTGTTGTGGAACATGGGCTCTAGGCATGCGGGCTTCAGTAGTTGTGGTACTTGGGCTCAGTAGATGTGGCTCGCGGGCTCTAGAGCGCAGGCTCAGTAGTTGTGGCGCACGGGCTTAGCTGCTCCGCGGCATGTGGGATCTCCCCGGACCAGGGCGCGAACCCGTGTCCCCTGCATTGGCAGGTGGATTCTTAACCACTGCATCACCTGGGAAGACCCTCATGTACTTACTTAATAGATGTTCACAGAGCTATACAGCTATGTCTCCATCACCACAATCATGATATAGAATACGTCTATCACCCCAAAAGCTCCCTGTGCCCCTTCTGTTTCCCTCCCTTCTACCTGCAGCCTTTGGAAAACATTGTTCTGCTCGCTGTTGTAATAGTTTGGGGTTTTTTTTTCTTTAGAATTTCACTGAAATGGAATCATAACAGTATGTAGCTTTTCTAGTCTGGTTCTTTTACTTAGCATACTGCATTTGAGATGCATCCAAGTTGTTGTATGTATTATTCTTTGCATATAGTTCATATTTTTTTTTACTGCTGAGTAGTATTCTATTCATGGATGTATCACAGTTTATCCCTTCTCTGGTTCACGGGCACTTGAGTTATTTCTAGTTTGAGTTATTATAAATAAAGTTGCTATGAATATTTGTATACAAGTCTTTGTATACAACATGTTTCAATTTCAGTTGGATAAGTTCTTAGGAGCAACTGCTGTATCATATGACAAGTGTATATTTAACTTTATAAGAAACTACTGAAGAGTTTTTAAAAGTGGTTATGCCATTTTACATTCCCACCCGCAGTGTATGAGGGTTCCAATTTCTTGACATCATCTTCTGACTCTGATTATAGGTATCCTAGTGAGTGTGAAGTGGTATCTCATTGTGGTTTTGAGGTGCATTTCTCTGACGGCTAATGATGCTGAGAATCTTCCTGTATTCTCATTTGCTACCTGTATATCTTTTTTGGTGGACAGCTTATTCAAATCTTTTGCTATTTTTTTTTTTTTTGCTATTTTTAAAAATTGGGTTATGTGTCCTCCTATTAATGAGTTGTAAGAATTCTTTATATGTTTGCATACAAGACCTTTATCAGATATGTGTTTTGCAGATATTTTCCTCCAGTTGGTGCCTAAGCACCAAACCTTAGGGTCAGCCTTGACACCTCTCATTCTCCTTCCTGTCACAATCCAATCCTCCTGGCTCTATCTTAACATGTATCCAGAATCTGACACTTCTCACCACCTCCACCGCTTCCACTCTGCTCCACCGTCTCTCACTAGGATTACTGCAGTAACCTCTTAACTGGTCCCCCTTGCCCCTTGATTCTATTCTAAACATAGCATCCTGAGTGATCCTTTTAAGCCAAAAGTCAGATCCTGTCACTTTTTCCACTCAAAACTCTCTAAAATCTTCCCTTTACTAAGTCAAAAACCAGTTATAAAAACAGAAAAAATGTTTACATTTTCATTTCAGAAAATATTTCCCATTCACATTTTTTAAAATTAGGCTTGACAACACAGTATAATAAAAATTTTTCACTAAATCAAATACGAAGGATTTCAAGTATGGCCTCTCAAATGATTCTAATACCATTTGCCGTTGAAATTTCAGCCACTTTATGGAGACAACACTATCTTTCCTAGGGCTGCCCAGCTTCCAAGGCAGAGTCACCCAGTAGAGGAACTCTATGCTGAAAAAGGGATAACCTTGTAATTGGCTTCCTCTTGTTAGTTCAAAGTTAGGTTAGCAAAGAGAGGGGAGTGTAATGCTGTCAGGCAATGACATCAAGCAATAGTACCGTTCCTTTAAGCTTGACCCATTAAGCAACTTCATGTGTATGTTAGGTTTATGAGATGCTTAATTAATTTTAATTATTAAGCATAATTTTTAATTATAATTAATTATATCCCTTAATTTTTAATTATAATAAACTTGTGTCATTTCTGCCAGAAATGACCCTTTTGAGTTAGCCTGAATGATTTCTAATGCCCCTATTAGAATGTACTTTCATTTAGATTACAGTCAGATGCTAATAAGGGTAAAGGTCACTCAGGCAATCATTTTAAATCGATTTTTAGAATCTATTTACCTCTCATATAGGGACTAGAACGCATGTAAGTGAAGGTCAGGAAACATACAAAGCAGCTGCGCATTCAGGATGTACAAACAAATCTTTCTTTGAGTCACATGTGAAGAAATAGGATTTCCATCGTTATTATTAAAGAGAGTTAGGAGATTTTAAACTTTAGGAACTAATGGCATTTTATTTTCCCTCTGGGGAAATTACTTGACTTCTGGGAATATCCATTTGTTTGAATTTCTTTGTTGATAAATTAAATGACCACAAACTGTAATACAAAAACAAAATCCAAAACCAACACTACCCTGTGAACCTCTTGGCTCAAGTGTTTCAATACTATAAAGCTGCAGAGTCAAGTCAGTTAGAAAAAACAAATCGTAGAGCCAGGACTCAAAATTATGTATTTAAATTAAAAAATGAAGTCAATAATAGCTACAAGTAAACATTGTTTTAGGACATAGAACCCATTTGCTAAATTTCTAAATATTTTACTCAAGTGTGAGGAATGTGACACTTTCTACTATAGAAATTCCAGTTTGGTCTGAGTTACTGTGAAAATAAAAAGAAAGTCATAATGTTCTTTCACAAAATTATTTCTTAGGCATTTGCTATCTGCATTCTATATTGTGAACCAGTGAGAATAGAACCAACACCCATGTGTACACAGTGTTCTAAAGTAAAAATACATAAGGGTGAGAGGAAAGCATAGACTGAAGGTGAGTTTATGGCCACTGAGTGCCTCACGAAGATGTACTTCTTGGCCTGGCAACATCCTTAGGCAGCAAGGTGTTCTCTCCTGCTCAAGGTTTCTGCCCTCAGCATCCCAGGGATGTGGTATTTTCTTAACCTCAACAACACATGCTATGATCTGGTTTAAAGAGCAGAGCTTAAGAGAAGTCAGAGAAGTTTGTTTCGGAATATATCAAGAAAATATGGCCTTGAGCCCTGCTCTGCTTCTTATAAGGTCTGGGCCATGAGAAATGCCTTTCAAAGAATTTTATTGAAACTGCAGGCACAGCCAACTCCTTCTCCAAGTAGGTTCATGTCAACAAATGCTTCATTTTTTTCCACATCAAAGCAAGGGGCCTCTATCTCAGACCTAATATAACAATAACAATAATAATAATAATTACGATGATAATAATAATGCATAGTTATTTACTGATCATCAATTTGCATGAATCTGTACTAGAGGTCTCTCTAGGTCATCCAATTTATTGCTCATAAAATCCTCTCATGAGATCGGCATGAACAGCCTTATTTTATAGATGAGAACACTCAGATTCAGAAAGGTTTAGTAACTCGGTACCAAAAATTAGTATGTGATATTGGAATTTGCATCAGATGCATCTGTATTCTAAAGTTTGTGCTTATGGCTTCCATATTTTTTTTTTTATTATGCCTGCCTTTTCAAAGACCTCTGACATTTGGACAGGAAAATGGGTTTTCTAGCTTCCTTAGCCACGTTTCCAAGTAAATAAGAGCTTCAGAGAGAATTACTACTCAACTTAAATGGTAAAACCAGAGCTTCTTATTTTCCTCTTAATGACCCTGTGCAACATTTGGCTTCTATATCCCCAAAGGCAATGTTAGAATTGCACATGCCTCTTAGACAAGGAAGCATTTTCAGTGTTGCACCCCACTTTCTATGACTGGTTGTCTAGGTTAGCTGCTATTGCTGACAGCATCATTTGCTGAACCTGTCCTTCTCTCTTTGTTCCTAAAGACACTTGGGCTCTTGTCAAGCTCACTGACAAGTTCCATTCTTGCTAAATCTGGTGTTCAATTTTCAATCTTCTTACTTGTTCAATCAGCTTCATTTTTGATCAGCCCCACCTTCACTTGGCTTCCAAGACATGATTCCCTGGCTGCTTCTCCTTCGACTCCTGTGCTAGTTTCTTCTTGTCCTCCTAGTTTCTAAATATTGGGATGCCCTGGGGCTCAGTCCTTGGATCTGTTCTCCACCTACTCCCTGGGTGACCTCATCCTTTGTCATGGCTTTTAATCCCTTCTATACACTGACCTCTTCATCCTCAACCTTTTCTTTGAACTCCAGACTGGCATATCCAGCTGCTGCTCATTTCGCATGTTCAAGAGGAAAAACAGCTTGAAATCAGACTACTGGTTTCCTTTCCAAACCTCCTCTTTTCATACTCTTCCTCATTTTAGGCAAATGGCAGCTCAGTTCTTACTGTTGCTCAGGCCCAAAACCTGGGAGTCACTCTTGAAACACAACGTCAAATCCATCAGCAGCAAATTTGGCTGATGGTTTTGGCTTTACTCTCAGACATATACAGAACCCAAACACATCTCACCATGTTTTCTGTAACCAGCCTGGTTCAAACTATTATCATCTCTCAAATTACTCAATGGCCTTCCAAATGTCTCCCTGCTTCAACCTTTACCGCATTCATTCTATTCTCAATATAACAAACAGACTTACCTTTTAAAATATAAGTAAGATCGTGTCACTCTGCTCAAAACCCAGCAAGTCTTCTTGCCTGTTCAAAGCAAAAGGCAAAGTCCACACAATGGCCTGCCAGATTCTACGTCTGTTACTTCTTTGACTTAATCTCCCCTCTTTTACTCTCCTCTGGCCTCCTTTGCTTTTCTTCAAAGGTGCCAAGCACATTCTCACCGAAGAGTTATTACACTTGCTGTTCCTCTGCCTGGAGCTTACTTCCCTTATTCATATGGTTTGCCCTCTGGTTTCCTTCTAGTCTCTGCTTCAAAGGACCCCCACTTAGAATCCATTTTCCCTGACCACTCCTCCCTTGACCCTCTTTAACTCACCCTATCTCTCTGACCCAGCTTTATTTTTCCCTACGGTACTTCTCATTATTTGATACATTTCGTATTTTCTTGTTTTCGTTTTAAAGTCCCTGTTTTACCTAGAACATAAGCTGCAGAATGGCAAGGAATTTGTTTTGTTCATGCCTGTCTCCCTAGTACCTAGAACAGGGCTTGACCCATAATACAATGATTTGCTGAATGACTAGCCTATGGCAATTTTGTGCTCAGAGAACCCCCAACAGCATCATCTCCTACTTCCTGACAAGGCTGTCTCCTCCACCTAAACTAATTAAGACCTTAAATCAACTAATTTATTTTTGGCTGTGTTGGGTCTTTGTTGCTACACGCGGGCTTTCTCTAGTTGCGGACAGCGGGGGCTACACTTCGTTGTGGTGCACGGGCCTCTCATTGCAGTGGCTTCTCTTGTTGTGGAGCATGGGCTCTAGGCGCACAGCCTTCAGTAGTTGTGGCTCACAGGCTCTAGAGCGCAGGCTCAGTAGTTGTGGCGCACGGGCTTAGCTGCTACGCAGCACGTGGGATCTTCTCAGACCAGGGCTCGAACCCATGTCCCCTGCATTGGCAGGCGGATTCCTAACCACTGCACCACCAGGGAAATCCCCAAATGCCCATTTCTTAGTGCAAGGAAGGCCAGGAAAGCAAGTTGCCGGCACCAGCAGCCTCTGTAATGGGAGGCAGAGAAGTTATGGTCGGGGTAGGAATGGTTTTTGGGCAGGCAAGCAAGAGCATCTGCTCCTGTGCAAGTATTTTTGACTTCCAAGAACTTTTCTTCCCCTCTTATTTGTCTTCTCTTTTTCTGTTACAAAGTCTTGTTCTTGCTTTAGAGATACAATATCTTATTTCTGACTTATGTTCAATATTATTAAACATAATATCTTTAAGTTTTCTTCTATTCCCTGATTTATCTCTATTTTCTTGGAGTTCCCTTTGTATGTTTTTTGCTTTTATTTTGTTTTGTGTTGTGTAGTCTTTCTCTTTCATGTTAGAGACTGTTTTCCTTGTTTGTCTTTTCGTATTTAAAAGTGAGACACAAAAAAAGTCAATTGTAAAGAGTTATGTGTCCACTGGGGGCAGAGAGTGATGACATATTTACCAGAGGGTTCCTCTGTCCTTTTCGGAGGGGGACTCCCAAATGCAATAGGTAGAGGTCTTTTCTTTAGAACCATTCAGTTTGTCCAAAGAACACTCACGCTCAAACCTCACTGTCTCATTGATGGGGGTGGGAGTGGTAATACGGCTGACTGCCAAGGAAGGGGTTGATGGTCCCGAAATCTTATATAGAAATTTTAGCTGAATTCCTCCAGGCCTCTGATTTACTTGATGTCCACACTTTTGACACCTTTTGGTTCATTGTTTTTGAAAATTTAGTCTTCAATTTTCTGCAACATCAGAAGAGGCAGATGAGGGTGGGTTGGAACGGGAAGAGAGTAGTCACCTGACTTCAAACTACGGAGGTGGTGTAGGGGAACCAGGAAGTCCAAATGGTCTGTACAGACATCAGCTCATTGTCTGCTGCACTGACACCTCTGGAGTCCTGAGTCTCTCAAGACCCTGCTTAACTCGCTCTCCGTGTCATTCCTGCAGGCATTTGGGTCCTACTCACCCTGTGCCATTAGGTCCATTATCCCTGGCACTATTATCTCATCTCCTGTTCAATGTGTCATGTTATATATAGTGTATATAAAATATATTACTGTCATTTTAGTGGAGAGTATAAATCGAATATGTGTGGTCAACCTGTCATTTTTATGCAGACGTCCCAGGATTTTAAAGATTCTATAAATTCAGATCTGTCAGGAACCCTACTGATCTGGAAAGCAGACCTTGTCATTTTACAAAAGAAGACAGGAAATCTCAGAGAAATGAGGTCCTTGCCACAGTGATCTGCAGTGATGGAGTTCTTCTGGGAGCAGCATGGAAACATGGTCCGGACTCCATGCTGTTGAGTCAGGCTGCCTAGTTTTGCATCTCAGCCCCATTCTCTACCAGCTCTGTGATCTTGGGACAGTTTCTTAAACTCTCTGTGGCTCGCTTTCCTCAAATGTAAAATGGGGATAATAATACTTACCTAACTCATCAGGCTCTGGTTGGCATTAATGCATTAATATTTGTAAAGCACTTAAAATAGTACTTTTACACTGTAGCCATCTATTCAATATTACTATTATTAGTTTGGATAAATCTAACTCAACTTTCAAAAACCCCAGGCATAGTGCTATTACAGTAGAAAGAGATCTTAATTTAAGAATTTGTAGAACTAATATTAGGGACAATTTATTCTAGTATATATGTTCTGTATGGTGAGATTAGCCTAACACTACTGCTGACAGAAAAACCATTATCCTTGAAGAAGTCTGCATTAATCCATCCCTTTGAAATACGTTTAAATTTATCCAATAAAAGAAACAAACTGAATTACATAACGGTTTTCAAATTAAAACATACTCATTAATCATCTAAAATGACTAACAATTCTAATTCTTACAAGAACACGACCTTTAAACATCAGAAAAAATCGTTTTTTTGCTGGTGCCAAATGCTCGAGTCAGCATTTTGCTTCAAAAGGCAAGGACACAGGGGCTTCTACACTGTTTCAGTAGGAGATGGGTGAACAAACAACCTGGCACACCCCAGCACCTCTCGGAATGTATGTATTCAGCATAGACTGGTTGATCGGTTACTGTACAGAGGGCCCTCACTCACTGGGCTGCCCAGATAGACGGTGGCCTCTGAGACCCACCCTGAAGTTTACTGGGGATGCCTGGGTCCTGGAGGCAGACCCCCGACCTCACATGTGGCTCCCATGCTGAGTTGGTGAGGCTGCGGAGGAAGTCCTGCCTACCCGATGACGGTGGGAGTGGAATCGGTCCCCCTCCACGGAGGGCCGTTTGGCCCTATCAGAACTCCAAATGTGTGCAGCTTCGGTTCCAATTCTACTTCGAGGAATTATCATTCAAACATTTGCACATGTAGTGGAAGATACAGGTTACAAGAATGTTCCCTGTGTTGTGGGGACTGGTTAAGATCCCAGGGAATACTGGGCAACCTTCTGTGTTGGTACAAAACAGCCCCAGGCTGGAGTGAACAGGCAAAGGCAGTGTGCCTCGTGCAGGATGCCGCGGGCGGGGGAACTGGGGAGGCGCTGGCTGTGAAGGTGCCATGTCTCTGGAAGGAGGTACAGTGAAAGGCTAATACCTGTGGTATCTGGTGAGAGAACTGTATGCCTGGGAAAGAGGCAGTCTTACTTTTCGCTATATGGTATTTTGTATCATTTGGTTTTTGTACCAAGTGCAACTATTATCTGCCTAGCAGTTCTCAAAATGTGGGGCAAGGACTCCTGGGGATTTCCAAAACCCATTCAAGGGGTCCCAAGTGTCTTCCTTTTTCCAACTATGTATCTATGTGAGGCTGGTTTTTCTTCATAGATTTCAACCAAAGCAACACATCACAGCAGACACGATGCAGAAGCAGCTGTGGGGATTCAGCCACTTTTCTCCCTAAAATGTTTTCGTTTTGGAAAATATAATTGTTTTATGAAAGCATTATTTTTGATAATATGTATCATTTTTATTAGTTATTTTGAGTGAATTACTGAATTTTAAAAATTTGTCAGTTTTAATTTCTACTGCAGTAAATATTAGTCATCCACAAAAACAAAAAGTTCTTTGATGTCCGCAATTATACCTTAGAGGATAAAAGTTCCCGAGGAAAATCTTGAGAACTACTGATCTAGGGCAGACCAATTCTAATTAATTAATTAATTAATTATTAATATTATTTATTTATTTATTTTTGGCTGCACTGGGTCTTCATTGCTGCACACAGGCCTTCTCTAGCTGCGGCGAGCGGGGGCCACTCTTCGTTGCGGCGCACGGGCTCTAGGTGCACGGGCTTCAGTAGTTGTGGCTTGCAGGTTCTAGAGCGCAGGCTCAATAGTTGTGGTGCATGGGCTCAAGTTGCTCTGCGGCATGTGGGATCTTAGTTCTCCAACCAGGGCTCGAACCTGTGTCCCCTGCACTGGCAGGCGGATTCCTAACCACTGCACCACCAGGGAAGTCCCAATTCTAATTTATTTTAAACTCCTGTTTCCACGAATTAGTAGCTAATAACCCAGGGTAAATTAACTATTTTTCTGAGCCTCACTTTTCTCATCTATGAACATTAATATAATGATGCACACAAAGCATTTAGTGCAAAAGGTAAACTCAACACTATGGTTATTTAACACTGTGGTAGGCTCCGGCTACCCAGCTCCACCTTCAGTGACGTTAGGTCGGCAGCTTGAACTCGGCCACGAGAGAGTCTTTACACCAGGGAAATTGGAAATCAGCAAACACACGTCAGTGGCTTTTTTTGTTTTTTTTTTCCTAGTGGATTGTTAAGCATTTACCAGCACATTACTGCTACCTACAGGCCATGAATGTACAGGACAGATGTTTGCATCTCTTTAATCTTAAATCTGAAAGAGCAAAGCGATCTGATAACATAACAGGTTTTGTGTCTGAGTCCACAAATCTTTGGTTTGGGCAGAAACTAGTTTTTACTTAAATGCCTGCCCTTCATACAGTTAGCTGGGGCTCAATTCCCTATTTGCAGGGGAATTCCTTACATTTGCGATGCACCACCTTACGAGACCTCCACTAGACCAGTTCTCTCCCTGGAGGGATGTGCGGGTCTTGCCCCACGGCCATCTTGGGTGGGCTCTGCTTCATGCCACACAAACAGAAGTTCAAACCATGGGTTTGTGCCTAGGGGTGAGGCATCTTGTACCCAGTTCATACTTCCCTTTTTCTGGACTTTCTAGTCTCGTTACTATCTTCCTTTTCCCTCTGTGGGTTTTTTGGGGGGAGTGAGGTGGGGTTGGCGGTTTTTTCTTCTGTTTTCTGGCCTTCATTTTTTTTTTTTAAATTGAAGCATAGTTGATTTACAATGTTACATTAGTTTCTGGTGTAGAGCAAAGTAACTCAGTTATATATATATATATATATATATATATATATATATATATATACACACACGCATATATATATTCTTTTTCATATTCCTTTCCATTACAGTTTATTACAGCATACTGAATACAGCTCCCTGTGCTATACAGTACGACTTTATTGTTTATCTATTTTATATATAGTAGTGTATATCTGCTAATCCTAAACTCCTAATTTCTCCTTCCCCCCCTTCCCCTTTGGTAACCATAAGTTTGTTTCATATGTCTGCGAGTCTGTTTCTGTTTTGTAAGTAAGTTCATTTGTATCATATTTTAGATTCCACATACAAGTGATATCATATGATATTTCTCTTTCTGTGTCTGACTTACTTCACTTAGTATGATCACCTCTAGGTCCATCCATGTTGCTGCAAATTGGCCTTCATTTTTGATGTTTACTCTCTGCCAGGCACCCCCTGGCAGTTTCCCTGTCACTGAAAGGCATGTGCAAATTTTCATGTGATAATCTTCTATCCTTTTACCCCTTGCAGATCGGACCTGCTCAAGGCCACTGAAGACAAGGAGGGGGTGGATCCCCAAAGGGATGCATCTTCTGGGGCCCCTGGCCTCTGTCGTGTGCTTAACTCTGCCAGCTTTTCCTCCTGCAGCGCCCACCACCACCATGTGCCCCCACTCTACTCCGGTGCCTCCCCCTCCCTCCCTCTTCACTGCTGTGCAGACAGTGCTCCTTTTTCATCTTTAATTCTCATCTTGAGCATCCTTTTCTCTTTCTGATGCTTCCAGTCATGCCTGTTCCACAACGATGCTGCTGTAAAGGGGACCCTACAAAGGTCTTTACAAAGATAGTCATTTTGGAGCCTCCACAGGTTGGGTAAACTTGAAGTCAATTGAGCCTCCTCACCCTGGGCTTTCAGTTTTCAGTGGCTTTAGTTAAACAGAGGGCTGGGGAAGGATGATTCCTGGGAGAAGGGACAAAGAGCTCTGATCTTCTTCCACAAGCTCAAGGAGGGTGGTCTGGCAGTAGGGCCCACTGGGGTCCAACCACTAAACAAATTACCCCACGAGGGAGAGAGAGGGTCAGTGGCCTGCCCCTCCCAGAGCTGTGCACTGAGCAGAAAGGACCATGGCTCCAGGTTTGAAGGGCCATGACCCGGTCCTCCGGAATGAGGCCTTGGGCCCTGGCAAAGGCTTCCTCCAGGCCCTGACCCTGAAGACTCCTCCTGGGTCTGGGCAGTGTCCAGATAGGCAGGGCCTCCCAGGCTGTCCCCCTTCTCTGGGGGATGGGTGTTGGCAGTCTCCAGCTCAAAAGGCTGATGTCTGAACTCCTGTTTCGGAACAATGAGATGAGAGGAAGGAGGATCGCGTGCCACATGCCACTGCCAGTCTACAGCAGCCCAGCAGCCATGGCTCCACACCCCACGGCTCCATGCTATATGGCGTGGCTAGGGCACTCCTGAACGGGCAAGGTGGAGGTGAGGAGAGGGGGCTTTCACGAGACAGAAGGACTTCCAGCCAAACTGGGCACGTGAGGGATCGAGCATTATAATTTGGAAAGTTACAGGGAGGGGGGCTGACAGCCTGGCTGCGTTACTTTCTCTTATCTAATTTGCTTCCCTCTTGCTCCTGCCTTGCTATCCAAAACCACCAGTCAGGCAGCCTTAGGCCTGCCTTGAAGGGTCTGCCCCTTCTATTGGGCCCTGCCTCAGAGACCTGGTACCCCACGGCCTGGGCTTTAATCTCTGACATCATGAGTGGCCAGGCCCACTGTTCCCTTCCCTTTGTCCAAGCAACAAGCAATGGCAGTGTCTCACAGCAAGCAACAAGCACCCCAGCATGTCAGACCTCCTTTGAATCATGGCTCCACCAGATGCCATGTTTTTTCTTTACCACATACCTGAGCCTCGGTTTCCCCACCTGTAAAATAGGAGCAATAATACTGCCTTCTCAGAATTATGGCAAGAATTAAATGTTATTTACTACGTGCCTGGTACTTGGTAGGCGTTCGGCTGATGGGAGCCATGTAGCTATCTGTTTCTTCAACCGAAGCCTCAATCAAACCCGCCAACATGTGTTGAATGTCTCCTATGTGCAAAAAAGCTGTCCAAGAAACCCCCTCCCTGCACACCCATGCTGAAAAGGGGAAGGAGAGAGTATCTCAAGCAAGTGCTCTAAAAACTCCTGTCCAGGGCCAGCCTGAATTAGCACTTATGGTCTTGCATGCCCAGTTCTAAAACTCTTTGATTCTGAAGAGTTATGTACTATCTAACATGCACTATTTTATTATATCACATAACCTGTATTACGTCTTTTCTCTCCAACTCGATTGTAAGCTTCTTAACAGCTGGACCCATGTCCAGTCCTTCTTTGTGGGTTTTCCACAGTGCCCAGCACTGAGCTGCATGCGTTAAGAGGCAGCTGAGGGCTTCCCTGGTGGCGCAGTGGTTGAGAATCTGCCTGCCAATGCAGGGGACACAGGTTCGAGCCCTGGCCTGGGAAGATCCCACATGCTGCGGAGCAACTGGGCCCGTGAGCCACAATTACTGAGCCTGCGCGTCTGGAGCCTGTGCTCTGCAACAAGTGAGGCCGCGATAGTGAGAGCCCCGCGCACCGCAATTAAGAGTGGCCCCCGCTCGCCGCAACTAGAGAAAGCCCTCGCACAGAAATGAAGACCCAACACAGCCATAAATAAATAAAACTATTTTTAAAAAAAAAAAAAAAAAAAATGAAAAAAAAAAAAAAAAAAAAAGAGGCAGCTGATATGAAGACCTGTTGATTAAGTTTGGTGCCTTTGTCTGTGTGTAACCACAGGCGAGAGTATAGTTTGACATCTTTTATTCAGAGTGACGTTATCATGTATCTGCTTGAATAAATTCGTTTCCCCTTTTCATCCTGCCTCAGTGAACAAGAAATCTTCCTGCTCCTGAGAAATAAGTGAGAGGTGAAGGGACCAATGAGACAGTGATTTTGTATCCTATGGCTGGCCCAGAATCTGGGCAGGGGCAGGCAGTGTGCTGGTGTGAGTCTGAGACACTGATGGAGGTACTGGAGAATGGTTGGTGACTCCAGCAGGATTTGGAAACTTAAGCCTAGAGATGTTTACAAATAGAATCACTATCGGGAATGACTGGGAGGAGGTAGGCAGGAGCTGGGTAGAAAAAAGCAGAAGTGCCTATAACCAGAAATAGGTCAGAGATACCTCTCTTGGATAAAGAGCTCATATACAGAATAGATTACGAACTCCTACAAGTCAGTATGAAAATGACAAACAACCTAATTATTTTTAGATCAGCAAAAGATCTGATTAGCCACCTCAAAGAAAGTGATAACCAAATAACCAACACATACGCAAGAAGGTGATCAATATCATTAATCATTTGAGAAATGCAAATTAAAACCACAATGACAGAGCAGCACATACCCACCAGAGGAGCTAAAGCTAAAGTGTAAAAGAAAAATCTCTAACAACAGACAATACCAAGGGTTGATGAGAATGGGGATCAACTTGAGTTCTCACACATTGCTGGTGGAAGCATAAACTGGTACAACCACTTAGAAAACTGTTTAGTGGTATGTAAAGCTAAACATGCTTTCTCTATGACCCCAAAATTCTACCTCAAGGTATATACGCCAGAGAAAGAAGTGTTTGTGAACCCATAAGATATGCACAAGAAATGTAGCTAGTAATTTTATTCATTAACAGTCTCAAACTGAAAATCCCAAATTTTTATCAACAATAAAATGGGTAAATTATAGTATCTTCATGTAATAAAGTACTATACAACAATATAAAAGAACAATCTACTACTACTACATACTGTACAACTCCATTTATACTGAGTTCAAGAACGGTCAAAACTAATCTATAGTGATAGAAACAAAATAACAATTACTCTATGAATACAGACTGGGAAGAAGCACTAAGGAATGGTCTAGGGTTCTGGCAATGTCCTGACTGGTGGTTACACGGGTGTATATACATGCAAAAACTTAAGATTACTGTACTTTAGGCATTTTAACATATGCATGCTACATTTCAATTTTAAAATCTTAAAAATTTTTCTATTTTGAGATAAATTGCCCAAGAATGTGATTGGACTGTATTCTAAGCACATGTTTTAGTTTTATAAGAAACTGCCATACTCTTTTCCAGAGTGGCTGTATAATTTTATATCCCCAACATCAATGTAGGAGTGATCCAGTTTCTCCCTATCCTCTCCAGCATTTGGTTTTGTCACTACTTTTTATTTCAGCCATTCTGAAAGGTGTGTAATAACATCTCATGGTAGTTTTAATTTGCATTTTCCTAACGGCTAATGATATTAAACATGTCTTCATGTGTTTAGTTGCTATCTGTATGTCTTCTTCAGTGAAATATCCGTTCGTGTCTTTGCCCATTTTTTCTTTTTTTTGTTTTTAAACCATCTGAAGATTTCTTTATTTGAGATAAGTCTTTTTAAAATTTCTACCTTGTTGGAAAAAAATCTTTGCCCATTTTCTAATCAGATTGGTTCTTTGTTTTTGAATTTTGAGAGTGCTTTATACTTTAGATACAAATATTTTATTGGATATGTTCTTTACAAATATTTTCTCTGAGACTCTGGCTTATATTTTCACCTGCTTAATAGGGTCTTTCACAGAGAGGAGTTTTTAATTTTGATGAAGCCAAATTTATCAATCCTTCTTTTTATGGAGAGCACTTTTGGCATCAAGTCTAAGAACTCTTCGCCAACTTTTAGATCCCAAAGATTTCTCCTTTGTTATCTTCTAAAGTTTTATAGTTTTACATTTTATGATTAAGTCTGTAATAAACTTTGAGTTAATTTTTGTATCAGATGTGGTTTTTTAAGTTTTATTTTTCATTGAAGTATAGTTGATATTTATTAAATTTTTTTTTATTTAAGTATAGTTGATAAAATGTGAAGTTTAGGTTGAGGTTTATTTTATTTTTTTTCTGTCTGTGGACATCTAATTGCTCCAGCACTATTTGTGGAAAAGGCTATTGTTCTTCTGTTGAATGGCACTGTGCCTTTGCCAGAAAGCAGTTGGATATATTCTTGAGTCTAGTTCTGTAATTCTCTATTTTGTTCCATTAATCTATGTGTCTATCCCTCTGCCAAAACCATACTGTCTAGATTACTCTAGCTATATAATAAGTCCTGAAATCAGATAAAATGATTCCTCCTACTTTTTCTTCAAAAATGTTTTAGCTACACCAAGTCCTGTGACTTTCTATATAAAGTTAAGAATAATAAGCTTATCTGTATCTACAAAAAACCTTGATGGGATTTTGATATAAATTGCCTTAACAGATCAATTTGGGGAAAAACGGACATCTTTACTGTATGTTGAGTCTTCCAACCCATGAACACAGTACATTTATTTAGGTCTTCTTTGATTTGTTTCATTTTGTAGTTTTCAGCATGTAACTCCTGTCCATGTTTTGTTAGATTTATACCTAGGTATAATCTGAAAGCTTTTGGGAGCAATTGTAAATGGTATTTTGTTTTTAATTTTGGTTTCCAAGTGTTCACTGATACATAAAAATGTGACTGACTTTTGTTTGTTGGTTTTTTCCTGCAACCTAGCTGAACTTAGTTCTAACAGTTTTTGGGTGGATCCCTTGGGATCTTCTCTGTAGACAACAATGTCATCCTCAAATAGGGAGTTTATTTCCTCCTTTCCAATCTGTATGTCTTTTATTTTGTTTTCTTCCTCACTGCACTAGCTAGGACTTATGGTTGGATAGGAGTGGTTGAACGGAAATCTTTGCTTTGTTCATGATCTTCGAGGAAAGCATTCATCTTTCATTGTTAAGTATGATGCCATCTCTAGGCTCCTTGTAGATGCTGTTTATCAAGTTATCAGTTTGCTGAGTGTTCTTTATCATGAGTGGGTGAAATATTTTGTCAAATGTCTTATCTGTGTTAATAATCAACAAATTGGTCTATTTATTTTAAATTGTTGCATTTATGAGCATAAAGTTGTTTGCAGTATTTTCTTATCTCTTTTAATGGCTGCAGAATCCGTAGAGATAATCCCGTTTCATTCCTGACATTGCTGATTTGTGTCACCTCTCTCTCTCTCAGGTCTTGCTAGAGGTTTATCATTCACTGTTAATGACTTTTTGAAGAACCAGCTTTCTGTTTCATTACTTTGGTCTGTTGTTTCTGTTTTAAATTTTATTAATCTGTGCTCTTATTTTTGTTTTTCCTTCTTTCTGCTTCATTTGGGTTTATTTTGCCCTTTCTCCAGTTTCCAGAGGAAGAAACTTAGACTATTGATTTGAGTATGTTCTTCTTTTCTAATGCAAGCATTCAATGTGGCAATATTTTCCTCTCAGAACTGCCTTAGCTGCACCCCACATATCTTGATATGCTGTATTTTTGTTTTCACTTAGTTCAAAGTTTTTAATTTCCTTTGAGACTTCCTCTTTGACCCGTGGATTATTCAGAATTGTTTTAAATTTTTCACATGTTTAGAAGTGTTTGTTATCTTTCTGTTTTTGACAATGCATTTTGGTCTGAGAACATATTCTGTAGAATTTAAAATTTAAAAACTTTCTGAGGTCCTGGATATAGTTTTAACTTGATGAATGTTCCATGAACACTTGAAAACATTTGCTAGTCGTCAAGGCACTGGAATCCTATATAAATTCCCCTCCCGGCCAATATACCTACTACAGAAGCCTTTTTCACGACCAAACCCTAACTGAGATAGAAGGTTACACCCCACACTACACGGCAACCCATCCTGAAATCCTGCTGAACTTTCTGTCTTCTTTTCCTAAATCCTTTCTCATCTGCTGCCCCCTTGCTGGGTGTCTTCCTTTCTCCCTTCTGGCCCCACGCAGCCATTCCAGTCTCCCTGGTGCCAGCCTCATCTTTCTTCCCAGATCTCACGTCACACCCACTTCCCATCCCACTCTCTCCATCTCCTTTCTTACCTAAAGAATTGTTTTCTTCTCTCTCAAATTAAAACATGTGGCTCTTCTCTGCACCCCTGCCATCAGCTCATTAAGAATCTTCTTTGTGATTCACCCTCCTTAGAATGCAGGGGGGGATGGTAAACAGCGAATAACTTTCTTGCTCTCCTAGGGCTAAGTGTGCCCCCACCCTTGTATCTGTGGTGCAGGTGTCTTGTTGGCCATTGGCCCAGAGGTCTAAGTTGTGGGAAGCTTATTCACTGGTCCTTCTAGAATCTCTGAATGATAGGTTCTTGATATTCTTGATGCCCTGGGTTATGTTGAAATCTGCCGCTGATAATTCACAGCTCTCATCAAAGTGGGAAAATCCTGTAATTGATTTGTTCTGCCTCATGCTAACCGCAGAAGCTTAGGAGTCAAGAAAGACCTGGGCACAAATTTATCCTTTGCCATTCAGTTGGTAGCCATCTGGCAACCACGGTGGGTCACATAATCTACCATGACTTTAATCCTCATCTGGAAATTGCACACCTATAGAATCGTAAGGATAAATGTGATAAAGCACTTGGTATGAAACTCATCAAAAGATGATAGTTATTCTTACTGTGTGTTATTTCGTTGTTATGTTGTTGCTGTTACCGATGATAATGGCATTATATGTCAGTATCTCTTTTATCTTCCTCTTTTGAGCTTTTCCTTTTCTGGTCAGATAACTACATGCATACGGTGAACATTAGTAATTTCTGGACACACAGACAGACTATATTCTAGCCTCTCTTGCACTTAGGTGTGGCCATATGACTGAGTTCTAGCCGATGGAATGTGGACAGAAATGATGTGAGCGATTTCTCCACCAGCTCGCTCATAAGACCCTTCCAGGAGCATTCCTTCATACTCTTCCCCTTCCTCTCAGGTGATGCAGCTGTATACGTCTGGGTCTTAAATGCCAAGTTTAATGATAGCAGACACAGTACGTAGGTGCCTAGGTCCCTGAATGAATGATTGGAGACAGACTGCCACAAATTAATAACCCTGATTAGCTATAGGTGATCAAGAAACACTTCTACATGTTAAAGCTCACTGTACATTTTAGAGTTTGTGTGTTAGCAGCTAGCATTTTCTAAACTAACATAAAAATTGGTACCTTGAAGTGGTGCCATACAAAAATCTAAAACATATAGCACTGGCTTAATGTTCACGCAATGGGCTGCAAAGAAACTGATCTTAACTAGAAAGATGTGGTTGCCTGGAGTTGGGGGGTGGAGGGAGGGATGGATTTCAAAGGGGCACAGGGAGTCTCTTGGAGGGGATGGAAACGTTCGTATCTTGACTATGGGAGTTGTATCCCAGATATATACGACTGTCAAAATTCATCAAATTGTAGACATTAAATGGATATAATTTATTGTCCAAAAATTATATCTCAATAAGTTGTTGGAAAAAACCCAACTCCCATCTATGTTAAACGACCTATCTTATAGGCATCAGGTTCCCAGACCCTGAGGTGAGGATTCATGTGTGAGTGATTTACTCAGTGAGTGCTCCCAGAAGACACCAGCAAGGGAGTGAGAGAGCAGGACAAGGAGGGAGGAAGCAGCAGGACTGCGGTCTCAGGCAGAGTTCCCCCCAGTGGCCTCCACCTGATCCTGAGGGGGGCTCTGGGGCATGAGCCTCACAGTGTGTCCTGTTTCAAGACAAGGCAGTAGGAGAGATTCCTCCCGGAGCCTGAGGACAATCCTCCACAGTGAGTCACAGGTGCAGTGGCTGGAAACAAAAGAGCACAGAAGCTGGGGAAGGAGAGCCAGAAATGGGAAAGGGATTCAAGGGGATCCAGCAGAGCACCGCCAATATCCATTACACCCTCTTAGAAGAACTCGTTCCTTATTATGATGAAGTATAATATGCCTGCTTTCTTCAGATTGTTTTCTAAACGCCGAATTACTAAAGCAAAGGTGTCCTGACATGCAAATCATCTGCAGAATCTTGGGCACGGACCACTGGAGTGGGATGAAGGGCCAGCACCAACTGACCCACGGCAGCAGCCCACCCGCTTGGGCCACATCCACAGACCCCTGCGGGGAGAGCAGGCACAGTGGTTGGGGGAGGGGCTGGAAGCAGACAAATGTGGGTTCCAGGACGAGCCCCACCATTTTCTGGTTGTGTGGTCCTGCAGCTGTTGCTTAACCCACTCGCCTCACTTCCTCCTCTGAGAAATGGAAAAAACAAACTTATTTACCTCACAGGGTCACCGAAAGGTTTAAAGAGACAAAACACGTAAAGCCCTTAGCAGATCCCTGGTGTGACATGTGACACAAGTGCTCAGGAAAAACTGCTCATATCCCTGAACAATCATTTCTCTCCTCCCCCCACAACTTCCCCACCGTTCACGGCAGCCCCTACCCCGCCACTCCTGGTCACCGTCTGCGTCCGCTGATGCCGTCTGGAGCTCAGGACTGACACACCTTCCCTCCAACCCTCATGCTAGCTCTTTTAGCTTTTCCAGAGCAGAGGCTCTGGCACATTTTAGGATTCATTCAGAATTTGTACGGGTCAAAACAGAGGCTTGACGCGTTTAGAAAGTATCCAGATTAATCTTGCGGGTGGGATGCAAAACAACACCCCATAGGAAAACTAACCATCCAGTTCTCTCCACCCCAAGTTACACTTCTAGGTGTCCTTCTAGCCACTGGGGTTTATAGAAACCTCCAAAACGCCGTATTACTTAGTTGTGAACAAAGCAGAAATTAAATTTTCTCATTTGGTGGAAACATTTCTGGCTGACATTTGGGAAAAGGGAAGAGATTAGCTTAAAGATCTAGTATCTCCCCATCCCTCATATCTCCGGTTTCTCTTGTCTGTTTACCTACCCTTTCTCTCTCTCTCCTCTCGTACATTTCCAAGGGCCCATCTCATAGTTTGAGAAACCAAGGAAGAAAGGACATCACTTATTCTACTTGACAGATATTATGCAGGTTTTCCCTGTTCATGCAGAGGTACTTACCATACCTCGGGGAGAAAACTGTATTTTCTACATCACTTCTAAATCGTTGTTCACTTTTCTCTTCATTATTATATTTATTTGCTAATTTTGATACTAGATTTTTCCTTCAATATTGACATAACAGAATGAAACAGAGCAAAATAAAACATACAGAATAGTGAGAGCAACAACAGCCACACCCAGTTTCTCACGGGAATGGCCTCAAGGGACCTGGGCTCTGTTTTGAAGCTAGTTTGAATATGCAGGTTGGGTTAGTCCAGATCTCTGAAAAGCAGACACCCAGCAGGTTTTATACCTTTATCAGAGGAGGCACCTGTGAGGGAAAATGGGCGGGTGCTGTCAGGCCCCAAGTGAAGCAGGGAGCAAGGGAAGGGTGGCAGAAGACTCCCAGCCTGTTGTGTAGACTAAGGGGAGTCTGGCATGTCCACTGGGGAGCCCTCGAGCTAAAGCCAGTCATCAGAGGAGGCCATGTCTCCCAGGAGTGGGCATGCTCGGTTTCCTTGTGGGCTGGGTCAGGGGTGGTGCAGGCCACAGGAAGCGTGGCCTTGGGGCAAACAGAGCATTGGTTTCAGAGCCCAGCAGCGGGGCTTGGTCAGTCACACACCCTGCAGTTGGAGATGTGCCAGGTGCATGCTCACGGCCGCCCGGTGGGTGGTTCACTGCATCCTTGGTTTAATTCTAGATGGCAGGTGGAGGCCAATACTGAGTCTAGACTCTGCTCTTCTGTTCAAATCTTGAGACGCCCACTACCTCCCCAAATAACACAGCTTCCATGTGGTCACTCCAATCTGTCTTGCAGAAGAGTCTATGATGGGGGAGAGTCCTTTTTGTACAGGTCTGCTTCTGTTGATTTTGGGGCTTTACAGAAGGGCAGCGTGCTGTCGATGGAGGGAACTCAGAAATACACTTGACCAAGTGCCAGAGGCAGGTGCCGCTGGCTGCATGAATCCTTCCCTTAACTCCACTGGGAACATGTTAGTAAGAGGAGGTAAATGGCTGGAGCCCACCTTCCTGCCCCAGGACCCTGCACCCAAGAGCTGGTGTCGAAGATGGGGGCAATTAAAGGAAGCCGCATACTTCTCCCTGCTGCTCTGGCAATCACTTCCTTTCACACGCTCAAGGCCATGGTTGACCTGAACCTTCCGCAAGAAACTTCTGGCCCCTTGATAGCTTCTGAACACCTTTTGCTTGCTTGTTTGTTTTCCCCTCAGATGCTCCCATATTCCTAAGCTGTCTTCTGTTTGGTTTGCTGTTGTTGTTGTTGTCGTTTTGGTGGGTTTTCCTCCAAAATGTTTCTTATGTGCACTGAGAATCTGAAAGATCAGAGGCATCAGTGTTTGGTGTCAGGTTTTCCTGTGTACCTTGGGAACCTGTGAGTTGAATGCCTTGAGAAGCCTGAAAGAAGCACCAAAAATCTCCTGCCCATCCTGGGAAGAGCCAGACAGAACAAGCCACTCTGGACCTTGGGGAAACCACTTTGGGTTCTGCCTTTACATTTTGACATCCTCATCTTCAGCTGAAGGCACCAGTCCTTCAGATGGTGGTACAGTGCAGGAAAAATGACCACCAGTGAACAGTCCAAACTCTGGGGTGGAGCCCAACTCTGCCTTTCAGCCTCTCTGTGGTGTTTGCCAAGTCCCTTGTTGAATCTCAGTTTCCTCATCTACAACATGGGGTATCAACAGCATCCCTATCAACCTCGTGCGGCTGCTATGGAGACCCTTGTCAAAATGAGAGGACAGGCCAGAAAGGCAGTTGGCAACTGTACTGTGCTGTGCCCATGTGATGACCAGTCATCAGACAAGCACCCCACAGAGTTCTCCTACCCAACCTTAGTCTTGAGGGATGATAACAGGTGTTATTTGAAAAAAAAAAAAAAATGTTTTTTCTACCTTAAAAAACATTTGAGGAATGCAAGGTTAACCATGTTTAAACCTGTTCCTCACTGTGGATTTCTCAGAGACTTTAATGTCCTATGAATCTCCAGGAGTGTTTCCACACAGTGTCTGAGAGGATATGCTTTCTGTGCAAACCTGTGGGCTCCCACACCACACGCTCAGTTGGAAACGCCGTATTCGATAACATGATGGTCCATGAGTGGAGGACGTAGGTGTCAGACTTGGTGCCATCCCCCATGCTGATGCTTGGATCATAAGAAACTTGAAAGACAGATGAGTTCATTTAACCAATGGAGAGTTGATATGGGGCTACAACCTGGCAGACCGAACGCTCTTGATACCCAAAAAAAAAAAAAAAAAAAGCCCAGGAGAAATCCCTGACATGTGTGACGAATCTGACCAAGATCTCCCAGGGTCACCAGGGCCCTTCCAGAGTCCACACAGGCTCCTGAGATATCCTGATATCCTGATATATCCTGATATTGTTAGAAATATCACATTTCTAACAATAATCCTATGTGATCGTGATTCTTGGAGAACTGGCCCATGGGAAAGGCCAACCCTATAATAACAGAAAGCAATGGAAGACTTGTTTTCTTTCTCTTATTCAGAGCAGAGGCTTGCAGTTCTCCTAACTCTTCTCTGACGGGGGTTCTACTGACCACCTGAGGTTGAATGCTGGCTGTCAAGCTCCCTCAAACTGGGGCCTCCAGTATGCCCGTGAGCCCTCCCAGCAGAGTCTTTGTCAAGCATCTGCTGTGTATGCAGGACTGTGCCATTTGAAGCATATGGCTCAGTCCTGCATACACAGCAGATGCCTGATAAACACTTGGTGAATTTCATTGTCTTGCCCACTTAGCCAGTGTATCACAGCTCACACCACCTGTGGTCAGACCTCTCCCCACAAATACTGGGTGAACACTGGTCTGTGCCCAGGACCATCCTAGGTCTTGTGGACACATCAGCACATAGAGCAGGCACACGGCTCTGCCCTTTGAGGCTTCTGTAACAGTGGTGTTCTACCCACCCCTTACGGTTGCTTAGCCACGGATAGTCCACAAAGACTTTTTTAGGAATTCCTTTATTTTTATTATTTATTTATTTATTTTTTTGGCTGTGTTGGGTCTTCGTTTCTGTGCAAGGGCTTTCTCTAGTTGCGGCAAGCGGGGGCCACTCTTCATCGCGGTGCGCGGGCCTCTCACTAGCGCGGCCTCTCTTGTTGCGGAGCACAGGCTCCAGACGCGCAGGCTCAGTAATTGTGGTTCACGGGCCTAGTTGCTCCGCGGCATGTGGGATCCTCCCAGACCAGGGCTCGAACCCGTGTCCCCTGCATTGGCAGGCAGATTCTCAACCACTGTGCCACCAGGGAAGCCCCCACAGAGACTTTTTACGTATTTATCTTAGTTGGTTCCATGGCAACCCTATGATGTAGTTATTATTATTCCCAGTTGACAGATGAGAAAGCTGAGGTCCAGCAAGATTAAATGATTAACCCAAGGTCATGCAGCTGTGGGCGCCCCAACTGAAACTCAAGCTCAAGTCTTCTTGGGTTGTGTAAACCCATACTACAACTCGCCTCATCAAAGTCTCCCATTGAGCTCTGCAGAATAATTAGGTTATCCCCTAGCCATCAGTCTTTCTTTACAAGGAAATCCCGATTTCATTTTTTATCCTGTCTCCTCAAAGGTCAAAGCCATGCTTATTCAAGAATTATCCCCCCTTCCAAAACAATGAGCAATTTCAAGGGAAGGCAGAACCCCTAAAATAGCTGCTAAACATCAACGGCGTTCATCTCAAGGATTACTCAACTGAGTGCTTAGTGTGTGATCTCAATCATAGAAAAGAAGAACTGCTCTTAAGCTCGATTATCTTTTGAAAAATTTGCAAAACCGTAGAAGCTAAGCCCGTTTGAAACAGGAAGCTGTGTTCCTTCCTACCTTACTAATGTCTCTGGTGGTATCAGATGGTATCTCCGTTTCATGAGTAGCAAGACCTAAGCTATCACTGGACGCATAAAGGACTTTGCTAAATTGGCAGGTACCACTGTCTTCTTTTTGTTCTCATCTGGGCGAGAACTTATTAAATGCAACAAAAGTTGTTTATTCAGGAGAGGTTTCCAGGTAGATCGTCAGGTTCCTAGGAAAAAGGAGATGGAGCAAGGGGTCTAGCCAGGCGGAAGCAATTCCTCCCAGGAGTGCTCTTGGATGGAGGAGGTAGAGAGGGAGGCCTGCTGCAAGGCAGTAGGTAGTGTGGGGCCAAAGTGGGAGAGCAGATTGTGAAATATGTCCATTTTCTTCTTGCTTTCTCCCTTTCTGCCTTTCTCTCATCCGTACCATGATGTGTTTGCCTCTTCCACTCATCCACACTTGGCCTTTTATCCTCTTCGGTCAACATGCCCAAGACTGTGACCGTGCTGCCTTCCCTGGGCTTTCATAAATTCTCAACTATTGAGAGGATGACCACTCCAAAAGGGTTATACTTAGTACCTTTGTGTTATTGATACTGATTTGTAAGAAACATTCAGTGAAAGTATAATTGACATATGTGTACATACTTTTATGTATTACATCTGTATATATATGTATATATTTCAATTTTTCATTGAAAATCCACTCTAAGTCAGGCTATTAGATGGATCAGTTGTTCGGCTGATTTGGTGTCTTTTTATCTGGATCTACAAAGTTGACTGTTTGCTTTTCCTGGATCTATATTAGAGGGTAAGAAGAGAAAGCCTTCCTTATTTTCTGGGAAACCTTCAATTGGTTGGGGATGAAAGTTAACTGTTGTGTGACAAGTGTTTCGAGGGGAGGCGGTGGGATTATGCGGTCTTTGGTACGTGGAAGTGATAGGAGTTGGAGTGTGTCTGAAGCTCTTTTCAGAAAATGGTGATGATTACCATGAACTATGAAGGCAGAGTTATTTCTCCTAGGGGAATAACTGCATGACTTAATAAGAAAAAAGCAGATATACCCAGCAGAATAAAATGTGTAAAGGGCACAAACAGGTAATTCGCAGAAAAGGAAATACAAATGATTAATAATTACAGCTAAAAAAAAACCCCTCAGTAATTAAATAAGTGTTAGTTACATAAATAATGACATCCTTGTTGCCTGTAAAATTGGCTGAGGAATTTTTTTCTCTTAGATCTCCGTATTGATGGATGCTTGCTGAGACTGGCACCATCACCTACTAGTATATATATTGTTACACACCTTCTGGAAGCAATTTGGCAAAATGCATCAAGAGTCTTAGAAATATGACTAGCGGTAGAAACTGTGCTTTGGGAAATCTACTTTAAGGAAATAATAAAAATACAGATAAAGATGTTTACTGCAGCATTATTTGTAAAGGTGCAAATTGGAAACAACTTAATCACACAACAGTAAGACAATGATTAAATAACCATAAATATACAATATGTTGAAGTTGTTACAAATTATATTTTCAAATAATTTTTAACCACATGGAACTAGGTGCAGGGTATAAAATTTTAAGTATCAGAATACAAAAGGGCATACAAGTGTGGTATCAACTTTAACAAACATGGGGCCTAGAAAAGAAGCAGTGGTTCTCTCTCCAAGGCACAGGTGGAGGTGGAAATACCAGGGTCCAGGAAGCTGACGCTCCAGTATGCTGAACATCCCAACCATGTTATTTTGACTACATAGGCATAATTTCCCCATAAAACATTTCTTCATGATCATCTCTTTCAACTAAGTAACATATCAGCCTGTATACAAACACTAAAAATCAGCCACACTGGAAACACCTGCTACTGGAATATAAAGTGTAAATCTAATCCTTGAACAAGGAAGTTGGTAAAAATATCCAAAGTCACTTGGCAGGTGGATGAAACCAAGTCACTTAACTGACTACACTCCGAGAATAGCATGTAAACTTTGCTCTAGCAACTAATAATATGAGTGGCAGCTGTGCAAGCCCATGTGCTGCTCTAAAATATAAAGGCTGGGAGATGTCTGCATCTGGGAAGAAGACTGCATTTATTCATGATTTCAACCTTGAGAGGTTCTTGTGTATTTCTAGGGAGGGAGCTTACTGGCTCGCAAGACAGCCCATTCTGTTCCTGTACGACTTGGTTCTCAGCAAGTTCTTCCCCATATGTGACTGAATGTCGTTTCTTCCAATACCATCAAATTCCTGCTCTCTGGAGAGTCTACTCCCTCCTCTACAGGAAAAGCTATCCCATTACAGGCTTTCCCTTCTCAAAGGAATCCAAAACATCACCTAATCCAGTTCTTTAATAAAAAAAGATTAGAAAACTTTGGTCCAGATCAAAGATGTATAAATATTGGGATAAAAAAAAAAGAAAAGAAACTAAAATAAATCTGAAGACTTTTTTCATACAAAACATTCAGGTTCTGCCAACTACAGCTGATGTCTCTGGACCTTTATCATCCTAGCCTGTCCTGTGCTCCAGGTTGATACTAACCCTCTTAAAATGTGGTACCTGGGACAGAAGCTAATATTTCAAATGTATAGTCTGAAAAGTGAAAAGCAAGGTAAAATTATTCTGCTCCATCCTTGTATTCATTTAAGAAGCATTTATGCAGCAGCTATTACTTGTCAGGCATTATACGGGGCACTAGTCCTGCACTGTCCAATATGGTGGCTACTTGCCACATGTGGCTATTCCAATTGAACTTAATTAAATTTAAATAACATGAAAAGCTCAGTTCTTCAGCAGCAGTAGCCACATTCCAAGTGCTCAACAGCCACGTGGCGTGTAGGTGCTTTACTGAACAGCACAGATACAGAACATTCCATCACTGCAGAAAAGTTCTATTGGATAGTGCTGTATCAGATCATTATTTTTTCTGACTATCCCAGGTTCGCTGTGGAAAGAAGTGCAAGGGGAGGGGGACTGGTTTAAAACTGTGTAGGTGGGAAGCAATTTGAGGAGCTAGATGGATAGGTAATTGAATGAATAATTCTGGATGATCTATTAACATAGACGAAGACTGAATTAGCTCTGGGGGTTGGCTTCTAAAGAGCCTGCAACTGAGGATACTCTTAGTTCAACCCCTAAATTTCCTCTTTTCTTCTCACTTAAGTTTAAGGAGGTTGGAGGGATGTAACTCAGAGACAGTAAACAGATTCAAAAAATTTAGGAGGGTGCAGTGTATCATCTATCTATCTATCTGTCTATCTACCTACCTATTCCTGTCATCTTTGTGAAAGATAATCTAACCTCGATGATTCTTCATTGGAATGTCAGTCAGTAAATGGATTAATATAATCTTGGGTTCCCATTAGGTTATTTAATTTGCTTGAGATCCAAAACCATTTGTAGAAATTCAAAATCCTCATTTACTGTAACTAAAGATTTTAATGAAGGCTGAAATGTCTTGTTAAAACATTACTGGATACCAATCACTGTGTTTTCTATAACCTCACTCCCTCACCTCCCTCAAGACTTTTCTCAGATGTCATCTCACGAGCTCCTTGTTGACCCCCTCCAATTTAAACTGCACCTCTCCAACCCCATCCTACTGCCTTTCTTCATCTCCTACTTTATCTTTCTCTGTAGCACTCATGACCATCTGAGACACTGTAGTTTTTAGTTATATATTATTCCCCAACTAGAATATAAGCTTCATGAGGTCAGAGAGTTTTGTCTATTCTGTTCACTGATATGCCTCTGTCCCTGGAACAGTGCCTGGCATATCATAGGTGCTAATAAGTATTTGCTGAATGAACGACTGGAGAACCCCATGAGGCAGTAACTCTTCTTATCACCAGGTTACACATAAAGATTCTGAAGCACAGAGAGGTTAACCTACTTGCTCTAGGTCACACAGTCATTTCTTCAGACTCAGGAATTGAATAATTATCCTAGACTGAGGACGACCAAGGATATATAAGCAAGAAAATCTTACAACTATGATTCATTGGCACCAAATACCCATGAAACCAAAAGTATCTAGGGCCTTAGGCATGGAACCTGATCTTAACAGCAGGTGGTCCTGCAGGAGTGATCACCACCAGGAGTCACCTGTAGGCAGGGCTCTTCCAGATGGACAGGCAGTTTCAGGATGGTAAGCACTGACTTCACACCTGCTCTCTTCTCTATATTCTTTAGACGATTTATCAAGTTCACCTAAGAGGCGGATCCCCTCAAAGAGACTAAGCACTTACACACACACACACACACACACACCCCCCACCGATTAGTGATGTTACTAAACTGGGATATCATTCAGCATGTGGCCTTCTATCAGACATGCCTGGTTTTAACCAAACTCCCGCTACTGTCAAGGATCAGCACTCTTCATCATAGGCATGACAGTTTTCCACTTTAGCAAAGTTTTAGAATAAAACGGATTTCAAATTAATAGTATCTTTTTTGTACTTTGGGGACTTTGAAAGGTTGGGGGGTAGGATGTCCAATGATAATCAGGAACCAGACAAACGTACTAACACCACTATTCTTTAACATCACTGTGGAAGTTCCAGCCAAAGCAATAAGGTGAGAGAAACAAATAAGAAATACCAGAAAGGAGGATATAATCTTATCACTGTGTCACAGATAATATGATTATCTATCTAGGAGTCCTAAAGGAATTTATTTTTAAAAATCAGTAAGGTAATCAGCTTAAAACATGTAAAATAATTTTTTTTATACTACCAACGATTGGTTAGAAAATTTGTTAGGGAAAAATATATCATTCACAGTAACCTCAGAAATATAAAGGCAGATAAAAATTTAAAAAGAAATGTGCAAGACCAATAACTTAAAGCCCTATGGCAAGCAGACATAGCATGTTCCCAGATATAAACGTTTGATATGTAAACTTGTCAATTCTTCCTAAACTTATTTACAAATGTAACAAAATTCCACTCAAAATTATGTTTTTGTAAGTAACTGACCAAGTGATACAAAAGTTTATCTAATAGGACAAATGGCTCTAACAGATAAGACATATTGCAAAATGAAAAATGAAAGGCAGTTGTATAATCGGATAATCTATATAAATAATCTAATAAATCTACAGTAATTAAAAGAGTGTTTCTGGCACAGAAATCAATGGAATGTAAAGTACACAAGCAGAATCAGGAACCTGAGGGAACATATGGCAAAGGTGATGTTTCCAGCCCAAGGAGGAGACAGAGGGTAGTTACTCAACATATGGTGTCTTTAAATTGGTCAACCATTCAGAGAGAAATAAAATAGAAATGCACTTCACGCCATATATCAAACCAAACTAAAAGATATTAGTGATCTGCATGTATAAAAATGGAACCATAAAAATACTAGAATATATATAAACATTTATGTAATCTTGGGGTGTGGAGGCCCTTACTAAATGGAACCCTAAGGCAATAACAGTGTGGTCTTTGGAGACACAGAGTCCCAGCCCTGCCGTGCATCAACGGAATAGTGACTGAGCCTTGCCACGCCTCTGTTTGCTCATCTATAAAATGGGGATATAAAAACCTACCTTGCAAAGCTGTGAAGACAAACAAGCCTGTATAAAGTGCTGGCCTAAGGAAGGCACAGTTATTACTCACTCTTGTCTCACACTAGTTATGTGTAAAGAACATAAACTTCCTGAACTCAGAGGCCATTTTCTTCTCAGTATTTTTTCCTTCCCAGGTGGTTGCTGACAATAAGGGGGAAAAAACTACATCATACAAAGAAAGCTTCTGACGATATCATGCATTATTTGATCCATGCTGAGAAATAAATGTTTCCTTCAGTCAGAGGCACTGTGCTGGCTGGGGCTCAGGACCAAGGAGCTGGAGGCCCAGTGCACTGGTTTGATTTGCGGTGTCTTTAGAGTTTAATAAGATTCTTTGAGTGGATTCTCATTAGGAGGGGCTCTGGCTTGCATTTGGGGAGGGTCCAGAGAAATGGTCTCCACGTCTTCAAAGACAGGAAGGTTTGAATTACTGTAAACCCTGGGGGGTGGCCTTCTGATGTGCACTCTGGACATTTAAGCACAGTGTCCAGCTATACAGGCTGAAAGGCTGGCCCAGCAAGAGAAGAGCAGGGGCCCTGTGAACATCCTCCAAATTAAGAATTTGCCAAAAGCGCTAAGAATCGTGGAGTGGGAAGAAGAGAAAAGGTGGGCATGAGAGTATCACGCACTGAATAATTTGGAGGCATCCTGGGAGCTGGTGTCCTCACAGCCCACCTGTCCACACGAAGGTGCCCGCCGTGGTCATCTGAAAGGCCTTCTCACTCTTTCCGTGGAGGCCTGCTGAGCCCCAGCCAAAGCAGGTCTCAAGACCCTAAAAGACGCCTCCCCTACCCCAGTCTGGGGGTTGTATGTCAGCTCCACCCAAGATCAAAGGGGAGAACCTGGCTACTAAGATCTCCAAATTTCAAAACAAAATTCAAATGCTTTACCTAGTGTGTCCTCTTCTTCAAGTTTCTTAGATCTCAGTTTGTGGTTTCAAGTTCTGATGAGGAAACCCTTCATCTTTTAATTTGTTTTCAACCCAATTACCTTTAGAAAATGTGTCTGCCAAATCTTCCAGCAGTCCCTGCCTAAAAACACTAGCTTTCAATGACAGTTTAACTGATAAGGGAATATAGAAAAATTTTAAATTTTACAGCTTTAAAAATGATAATCCACCTACCCCCCACAGCTATTTTGATTATTTGCCTGTTGCCTTTTATATGTACATATAATTTCATGCTGTTGCAATCTTCGTTTACACACTTTACATTCTCTTCATTTTTATAAACATTTGTCTGTGATTCTATCTGGTATCCAAAACCAGTTTTAATGACTACATAATAATCTATTGTGTAAATGGACTACAATTTATTCAAAATATCCTTCATGTCTCAAACATTTAGATTGTTCCCATTTCTTGTTTTTCTACTACAAAAACAATGCCACAGTGAACACCTTTGTGCACATTATGTATTGGACCTTTTCCCCTTAGGGTAAATTCCCAGGATTAGAACTACTGGATCAAAGCCATGTGTATCTTGATGGTTCCTGTTATATATGAAATTTATTAAAACAAGTTACATTGCATCATCAGTGAATAAGCGCTCCAGCAATGAATAAGGTTCACTGAAAACTCACTAGCATTGAGTATCATCATTACATTTTTTTTATAATTAAAATGGCATTTCAAACTTAAATATATTTTCTAGAGAAGGGTCTCCAATTCTAAATATTTCTTTTCAATTCAGTTTTGCAACACTCATTAAAATTTTACACTGGTGAATGTGAAATTATGAAATTATGAGGTATCCATTACCTCATACCATTTACCACAGTATAAATGGAGGTTGCATATATATTTAGCTGGACCTGGCCAGAAAAGAATGGCAGGGAGAGGGCTCCTCTACTTCTGAGTCCAGGAATTGTGAGAAAGGAGACTATGGAAGGAAGCAGTCACATCTGTGTGTCCCATCTCTCCCATCCAGGCTTTGACCAGAGTTGGGGGGTGTGGAGGGCTGTTTGATAAATTGGGGGTACCCCCAAGAGGATGTCTCTCTTCAAGGCACCTCCTTACCCACATGGGGTGGCTAGCGCAGTTAAGCTGGTGGTCAGGCAGAAAAAAGATCTGGTTTGCAGTCTTGGGTGTCCCTTGGTTTGTACGTGGCATGGACATGGAGTCAAGGAGAAGCATGTCTGCCTGGGCACCTGCCAGTTCAGGAGAAAGAGCACAGCCTGGGCCAGAAACCTGATGGAGACGTGCTTCTCCATTCCAGCCAGAGCCGAGGGAACACTCCATCACCTGGGAGAGGTCACTGTGCCCGGGGAGGACTGAGAATGAATCGATCCTGAAGCTATTAGCTACAAACCACTGCAGCAGATGCCAGCACAAGGCTCAGGGTTGGGACTAGGTTGACCCCCCTCAGCAGACACAAGCCACGTAAATCAAGAACCAACAGGAGACTAGGGTACCCCCTTCTCCCTCTGCCCACGCATCGAGTCATGCTAGCCCTTCCCCCATATCTCCACTGCCATCTTAGAAAGAACCAATGAGAGAAGACAAGGAACCGAAATTATAAGCTGGCAACAGAGGACGAGTAAAACCTAGTCATCATTCAAATCAATGGATGGATCAGACTAAATTTAAACCACTTAGCACTAAAATTTGTGAATACTTTTTCCTGCTACCCAGCAGGTGGGAAGCTAGTAACAGAGATCCAAATAGTTTTGGAGACTAAAGAAACTTCATTTACAGTGCACGGTTGAGTTGTACTGTGAGCAATTTTAGTGAACCAGCTAAAGGAGTATGATCTCAATTTTTGTAAAACTTCGTATCCGCGTATGCATATCTACATAGAGAAATGTTATTGGTGGTAAACGCATCATGGTGAGACTTGGGGTGGTTTTTACTGTGTGTGTGTGTGTGTGTGTGTGTGTGCGCGCGCGCGCACGCATGTGCGCGCGCCTTTCTTTATTGTTGATGTTGTTTACTATTATTGTATCATTTTTCCGAACTGCAAGGACTGTGAATAGGACTGCAGACAGATAAAAACCTTATCTGTTTTTGTGTCTCTGACCCCATGTAACTAGTAATCAACGACTTGGCTTCTGACTCTACAGAACCTGCTTGCTTCCCTGTGCTTTGCAGTCTAGGCACCCCCCCATACGAAGATTCTATAATCTTATACTGATCATATTGGATTTATGGAAGTGACACATGAATTAAAGATGATCCTCAAGTTGAACAAAACTTCAGTGAAATTTTTTTTAAAGTCTGAAGTGTTTTTAGATCAGTCTGGGAGAAAAGGAAAGAATATACAAATAATTAATGGTGAGTAGAGGCTCTGTTCCTTTCTTGCTTTAGACATTAAGATTTAGAGAGACACTCATGATTGAAAATGCATAACAGACAAAATGATGGGTATTTTTTCTCAGCTGCTGTGGATTTTGCCATTAGGAATAAGAATGCTGATAAGATCATACAAATCAGTTGTTCCTCAATTCCATTTTTCACCTCAAAAGCCTGAAGGTGTCACTTATCAGCAGATGATGTACCAGGACAGAGCTATGAAAATAGATCAAGTTCTATCCAACAGCCCCTACTTTTTCCTGATTTCATACGAAATGGCTTCTCATTGCCTTTCTTTCACTTCTGCTTCCTACCAATTTTACAGTTTTTTTCTAATTTAAAATGGGATCTCATGTAGACTGTCTGATCTGATGCTCACCACAACCTTGGGTGCTACCATGATCCTTATTTTAGAGATGGTTAAACGAGGCTCAGAGTTACAGGCCTGTCCAAGTCCTATCGCTGGCGAGCAGAGCAGCCAGGAACAGCTCCTGTGTCTCCCCTCTCTACTCTCACTTGGACTACACAGAACCCTGACAGGTGCTGACCTCTGGGGTCCCAGTATTCTCTTAAGAAGCAAACACAATCCTTGCCATTGGTTCCAATTATTGCAGTTCGAAGACTTGCCTTGAGAAATGCCTGCTGACATACATTCATGACCTCACATTGGTGCCTTCATAGAAAGAAGCAAGTCGGTAGGACTCCTTCTGAGGAGGCAGTGCAGGGATTAACTGCCCTTCATGGACTCCTCCCTTGTCTGTTTTTCCTTCTTCTCCAGCCAAGTCTGTAATCTTAAGAAAAGCAGGCACTGGCCCTAGGGATCCTGCTCTAAAAAATATCAAATCTAATATGAAGTCCCATTGGCCTATGCTCAGCTCCTTTATGAAGGAGAAGCTCTAAGGGGTTTGCTCTTGGCACATGACTGGCTTATGTCAGCATTGTCACAAACAGGAAAAGGGAATGCTGCTTATAATTATTACAATAGTTTGTAACTACTATAATAGCTAAGTCTTCAAAAGTTAAAGATCATCCCAGCTTACCCTTCCCCCTCCCCATATCCTCAAGTCCATTCTCTACGTCTGCATCTTTATTCCTATCCTGTCCCTAGGTTCTTCAGAACCTTTTTAGATTCCATATATATGTGTTAGGATATGGTATTTTTCTCTTTCTGACTTAATTCACTCTGTATGACAGACTCTAGGTCTATCCACCTCACTATAAATAACTCAATTTCCTTTCTTTTTATGGCTGAGTAATATTCCATTGTATATATGTGCCACATCTTCTTTATCCACTCATCTGTCAGTGGACACTTAGGTTGCTTCCATGTCCTGGCTATTGTACATAGTGCTGCAATGAACACTGTGGTACATGAATCTTTTTGAATTATGGTTTTCTCGGGGTATATGCCCAATAGTGGGATTGCTGGGTCATAGAGACTGGCAATGACATATATACACTACCAAACGTAAAATAGATAGCTAGTGCGAAGAAGCCCCATAGCACAGGGAGATCAGCTCGGTGCTTTGTGACCACCTAGAGGGGTGGGATAGGGAGGGTGGGAGGGAGACGCAAGAGGGAGAGGATATGGGGATATATGTATACGTATAGCTGATTCACTTTGTTATACAGCAGAAACTAACACAACAATGTACAGCAATTATATTCCAATAAGGATGTCAGAAAAAAAAAAGTTAAAAATCACTGCACTTGAATCTAGGGATGAGAGAACTGGACATAGACACTGAAGACCTAGCCTGAACTTTTGCAATTACTTACTAGAGGATTTTAGGCTAATTATTAAATTTCTTTAAGGTTCAATCTCCCCATTAGCTATGATGAACAGCACATTGTTATGGAGCCATGGAGAGGGGGTAGTTATTTCTAATGATAATAATCACTATTATCATTATTACCACTATTATTATTATTATTAGCATTTGGTTTTTAAATAGGTAAGATGATTTTGAAAGTCATATATAAACCATAACACATAAAATGCAAAATACCTTAAAAGATACAGTAATAATAAAATTGCTATAATATTATTGTTATCATTACCCAATCTGTCTCTTCCCATTTTGTATTTCTGCCTTCAAATGCTTTCTGAAAGCAACACGCCCACTTTTCACCACCACCCACAACTCTTCTGTTTCCTTTCCCAACCCGGATCATGCTGACTTTCAAAACGTTAGATCTTTCACTCCTGACATCTCCCCCCACAGCATCTCTGATATACCTTTGGAAATACATGCTGAGGAACGTGTAGGCTGTTTATCCCACGTGGTTTTACCGAGTAAATGTATATACCAACTGGTGTGGGTCACAAGGGTTGATCATGGCTAACTGTGGGGTTGCTTTTTCCTTCTTCTATCACAGGGACAAGGGAAATGGCGACCTCAGTCGATGGGACTGAGACTGTGGGTGAAGCTGCTGGGACCACACCCTATGACTATGAGGGGGCACTGCCATGTGAAAAAAGCAACATCAAGGAGCTGGGGTCCCAGCTCCTGCCCCCACTGTATTCCCTGGTGTTCACGGTTGGTCTGCTGGGCAATGTAGTGGTGGTGGTGATCCTCACAAAATACAATAAGCTCCGCATTATGACCAACATCTATCTGCTCAATTTGGCCATTTCGGACTTGCTCTTCTTATTCACTCTGCCGTTCTGGATTCACTATGTTGGGTGGAATGAGTGGGTTTTTGGCCACCATATGTGTAAGTTGCTCTCTGGGCTCTATTACATGGGCTTGTACAGTGAGATCTTCTTCATCATACTCCTGACCATAGACCGGTATCTGGCCATCGTTCACGCCGTGTTTGCCCTTCGAGCCCGGACGGTCACTTTTGGTATCATCACCAGCATCTTCACCTGGGTCCTGGCAGGGTTAGCAGCCCTCCCTGAATTTATCTTCCATGAGTCCCAAGAGGAGTTTGAACAGACTTTCTGCAGTCCTCTTTACCCAAAGAATGGAGAAAATGCCTGGAAGTGTTTCTATGCTCTGAGGATGAGTATCTTGGGTCTCGCTCTGCCTCTGCTCGTTATGGCCATCTGCTACACAGGAATCGTTAAAACACTGCTGAGATGCCCCAGTAAAAAAAAATACAAGGCCATCCGGCTCATTTTTGTCATCATGGTGGTCTTCTTTATTTTCTGGACACCCTACAATCTGGTTGTCCTTCTCTCAACTTTTCAAATGCACCTGGAGACTGACTGTGAGCAGAGCAGACAGCTGGACCTCGCCATGCTGGTGACGGAGGTGATCGCCTACACCCACTGCTGTGTCAACCCCGTGATCTACGCCTTCGTTGGTGAGAGGTTCCAGAAGCACCTCCGCCACTTCTTCCACAGGCATGTGGCCATCTACCTGGGCAAATTCATCCCATTTCTTCCTAGTGAAAAACTGGAAAGAGCCAGCTCTGTCTCCCCATCAACAGGGGAGCAGGAACTCTCTGCTGTATTTTAGGTCAGATGCAGAACATTGCCTAAAGAAGATGGACGGGGCAGATGAAGCAAACACATCCACCTCTGCACCAGTCCTCTGAACTTCCAGCGCAACAATGAAGTTCTTAAAGACATTAAAATATATACCCAATGGTAGCAGTGTATCTATGCACCCCAAAGTCATTACCAAAGGTCAGCAGCTGGGCAGTGACTTATTGTCAAACCTGAGAAGTAGAGCTTTGCTTGATTCTTTCAAGAGTTAAATATATTTTAATGCACCTGAATGTTACACAGTTACTATATGCAGCTACACACAGGTAAAGCTTTTTAGATCTTAAACCTTAACTTCAGCCAGTTATTGATATAAATGAAACATACTTCACAAAATACAATAAATCAATTACATTACTTCTTAATGTGCCTAGCTCTTTCCTTGCTTGATGAAAAGACTTGTAAAAAATTTATGCATATGTACTCTCAAGCACCATAATGGCAGGTCACACCTGTTTTGAATATTCTTAATAATGAACAGATCTCCTATTCACACTGAATGACATTTCCCATGAGCTACTCGATAGAAGAAGAGCAATTTGGTATTTTCAGTATAGAGAATAAAAGCCCTGCTCATAGAAACTTCTCAGAGTCCTGAAATGTGCAGACACTGTCCTCTTTTACACCAGTCTCACTGTTCATCCAGTAACTGTGTGTTAGGTGATACAGACAGGATGCACAAACACTGCCTTAGGTTAAGTGAAGGATGCAAAACTGTGTAAGACAAACACAATCCTTGCCCCCATGAAAGTTTCCCTGTAGTAGAGGATGTTTAAGACAGAAAAAAATAACTTTAGTGCAAAGAGGAACACACTCGATGCTACGCCTGGGCCAGGAAGAAAGAGACCATTTCCAGCTGGTATCTGAGGGAGGAAGACTTCATGGAGGAAGTGGCTTTTGAGTAGGTCTCTGAAGGAGGGGCAGGATTTAGAAAGGGAGAGAGTTGGGGGGAAGGCACCCTAAGCCAATGTACGCCCAATACAAAGGTGAGTGGGGAAGGCACAAACATGTGTGGATGGCAGGGTGAGGTGGGAAGGCTGGGATGGGGGGTGATTTTCAGGCAGAGCATCTTGGGCTTTATTGGGAAGGCAAGGGGAACAAAGCAGTCAAAATGGTGTGTCAGGAAGATAAATCCGGTATCACACAGAGGAAGGAGTAGAGCAGGGGTCCCCAACCCCCGGGCCGTGGCCCGGTAGCAGTCCACGGCCTGTTAGGAACCAGGCTGCACAGCAGGAGGTGAGCAGCTCCGCATTGCTCACATTACTGCCTGAACCACCCCTCCCCCTCCCCCCGCCACTGGTCCATAGAAAAATTGTCTTCCACGAAACCAGTCCCTTGTGCCAAAAAGGTTGGGGACCACTGGAGTAGAGGCCCCGGAACCAGGCAGGGAGGTAAGTTAGGAGACAAATGCAAGTGTGGAGGCAAGGAAAGATCAATGGCTGATCAAGAGAGGTGCCAAGAGCATGCCAAGAAGAATCTGGCCAAGAGACAGTGTGAAGGAAGAGTTAAAGCACCAGGAGCAGTACATGGTTGATTGAAAAAAACAAAGGGCAAAACAGAATGCATGTTTAAAAAAAAAAAAAAAGGAGACACTTTTTTCCTTGTGCTTATAGATGCACTGACCATCCTCTTTAAGGATACAAAAGAAAGAAGTAACAGAGGTCATCTTTAGGGAGGGGCGTGCGTAGAAAATAGAAGGAGGGATCTTTCTCTGAATACCCTTCTGCGTCTTTTAGATTTTGAAACAGGGGAACACATTTTTCAAAAAATAAACAACACTTTAGAATTATATAAAAAAATAAAAGGCTAGACTACTATTCAGATGTGGTATCCATTCTAGCCATAAAGAGATTAGAAGCCCTCTGCCATGAATTAACTCTGTGACCTGGTTAGATTATCTCTAAGCCCCCTTACAGTCCAAGTAAACTCTGATCTTGCTAAAGTTTTAGGAGCTGGATGCTCAAAGTCTACAAAATATATTGTAAAAAAAAGGAGGCTGGGGCATGACAGACAATTCCACAGCATCTCCTCCTACTGGCCATGAGACCAAGTGCATTTTCCATCGTTCACTAAGGTATACTCAAGTTTCATGTGTTCATTCATTCATCTGGTCACTTATTCATTCATTCAGTAAACATTTGCTAAGCACCTGCCATGTTCTCAGCTAAGTCCCTCAGGAAGCTCACTGTCAGACTGAATTGGACACTGTTCGGTCCTACACTGCCCAAGATCAAAATCATGTCTTAAAAAGAAAACTGTCAACACCTAAATTCAACCCAAATGAGAGAGACTTCCACTGTGAAGACTAGAAAACATTCCATTTCCAGAACATTTCACATCCTAATCAAATGCTTGGAGAAGGGATGTACATGCTCTTGGCCTTCCATGCCATCCAGCCTCGACCGCTAGTGAGTGGCCTTAATTTTTCTTACCTTCACCCCTGTCTGAAAGGTCTTACCTCAATCCAACCCTACATGGGCAGCACAGGATGTGAACTTTGGAACACTAAACCACACAACATGAATCTCAATTTGGCTAGGAAACTTTGAAGTTACTTTTTCTCTTTTTTGTGGTTCAACCAAAATGTAAATAAAGCAATCATTTAAAAACTATACATCACTGGTTCTCTCTTGCATTGTGAAGTACTGTTTGCCCTTAGGTAATCACAAGTGCAGGATATAGGTGCTAGTTCATACTCCCCTGATCCCTGAGAGCTTTTAGGAGCTCTGTGACTGACACAAAACTGCACACACCCAAATCACAGGTTCAGTGTGCTCCTCTGTGCTCCCCAGCCCCATGCTGTCCGATGGAACCATCTACAACGACAGAAAAGTTCTACATCTATGTTGTCCAATATAATCACCACTGATCATATGCAGCTATTGAGCACCTGAAATGTGGCTAGTGAGATTGAGGAACTGAATTTTTCACTCCGATTCAATTTTAATTGAAATCGCCAACATGTGGCTAGTGGCTAGTGGCTAGTGGCTAGTGGCTACTGCATGTGGTTAGTGGTACAGCACTAGCCCCTTCAAACTTGCCTCTTCATATCAACTCTGCCTATGCATCAAGCTTCCTGTAGTCAGCAATCACGTCTTGAACACTGTGCAACGGGCTGAGGAAAATGCCAGTGATGTAAAGATGAATAAGATTCATTTCTAGAAAACTCACCATTCAGTGGAAAAGATCCATCTGACTCAAATGACTATAATGAAATGTGACAGGTGCCCAAAGGCCCCTCAGCAGAAAGTAGAATGGAGTCATTGAAGAAAGTTACACAGAGAAAGTTATATTCTGCTTAGGTTGGGTTCCCCCAAAAGCAGTTTCTGAGCAAGAAGTGGAGAGCAAAGAGTTTATTCGAAAGGAAACTCCAGGAGGGAGTGGGGAAGTACAACGGAAGAGGAAGATGCCAACAAAGGGTACATTACGAAGTACCTTCCACTGAGGGGTGACTGGAGCTCAAAACCACTAGAAAACTCTGGGGAACAGTGTAACTCACACTCCTCAGTTATCCCATTCGAGGGGGAAGACAGTTGGGGTATTAACACTCCACTCCTGTTGGTCATTGGCTGATTGACGCTTAATTCCTCAGGATTTCCAGCCTGCCTGGCTCTCAAGAGGCCTTCCAGCTTTTAGGAAAGCTCCCCAGCAACAAGATGCAGATACTGGATGTTGGATGCCAGCTAGGCACACTCAGTTAAGGCTTGAGGGATAAAAAGCATTTGCTACATGTTTGAACAACTTTTTCATGAACCAAAGGGTGGAAGTGAGAGCACTGTCTGCACTAGAGAGAGCCTGCTGTTGTGAAGACTAGGTGACCCTGACAGTGGCAGGTGACCTTGAACACACCTCAGTGTTGACTTCCCTGCTGCTCCTCTTAGCATCATAATCTGCTGGTTTAAAAAATATGATCCGTTTCCAGCTTGAGTTTCTGAGGTTTTCAGAATTCCAAGGGTAAAATTCTAAAGTCTTCACATCTTCTGGACAAAGCAGGTTTATGTCCTCCACAGGCTATGGGCTTTCAATCACTGAGATTTTCTTCCCTTTCTGCCCAGATAAATCCCCAGTATAGTTAAGGTCACCATTTCTCTTTCTCTATTCATGGATCTAATCCAAGGGTCAGTGAACTGTCACCCATGGGCCAAATGCAGCCCACTGCCTGCTCTGTAAATAGAGTTTCACTGGAGCACAGCCATGCTTGTTTGTTTACGAATTGTCTGGCTGCTTTTGTGTTACAACAGAGTTCAGTAATTGTAACAGAGACCGTTCAGCCCACAAATCCTCAAGTATTTACTTTCTTATCTTTACAGAAGTTTCCTGATCCCTGATAATCCATGCCCTACAGGATGTGAGGCTCTGATATGCATAGCCATGATGAGGGAGACCAGATTTGGCGGGGGCAGGGGGAAACTAAGGATGTGAGGTCTGTGGACAAGCTGCTTAAATCCCCAGGTTAGTTCTAGCTTGACCCTGGATGCAGTTCTAAACAACCAAAATAGGGTTAGCTTGCGTAGTAGTCAAATGCTGCTCACTAATGCAAAATGCTAACAGTCTGTACCAACATAGCACATTGGAAGTTTTAACTGGGGCAGCCGGACCCCACAGATGCTGTATTCCAAACTAGGCTATACACAGAATTGACACAGGAATTGTTAAAACACATTTCACAACTCTTGAGACCCCTCACCTATACTGGGGACAAAGAGATTGGACTGTGAAAAGTAGGGAGATACTTGAATAGGATCTCTTTGTCGAGGGCTGCTGGTGCCACCTCAACACCAGGGATGGGAGGAAGGAAGTCATGGTGGGTGCTGTCTCTCACCTCAAGCCTGATAAGAGCGATGCCAATGGGACCACCCAAGAGCTTGATACAAGTCATTGAGGTTAAAGAAGATCTGACTCTCACCCAGGAAATCAGGAGAACAGAGACAGGCCAGCCAGCTGCTTTGGGGGTGGAGTAGACAAAAACTGCCACTACTTTGGGATGGATCTATGCTTTCAGAGTTGATTTTGGCAAAGAACGTAGGATTCTTTTCCATGGACCAGATGAGAAAGAGCTGAATGGAGGATTTCTAACCTTGCCCAAGAAGACTGCCTGGATGGAGCTTGTCTGTAGGATGAGAAAAATGTGTGCAGTGGACTGCCGAAACAGCAGGGTATCCCTGTTATGTTGAATATGAATATTCCCAGGGATGTCTCCAATTACTCTACAAAAGTAGTCCTTGAGAGAAAGAATCAACTTTTACACCTGCTGGTCCCAGGGGTGGAGCTGGAGGTGAAGTCATCATTTTATGACACGGCCAGTCAAGCAAAAACTTTCCTTCCTTTCCCAGTGCCTACCAGTCAGGGGACTAGAAACCATGCTTAGCAAGTAGGGGAAGGAGTAGAAATGCCAGGGAAGAAGAGAGGCAAGTAGGACAGCACCTCTCACTCCTCTCTCCTGAACGTGGTTCATCCCTCAGCCAGCTGGGAGGTGGTGGGAAGATTTAAATGTCAAATCAAGTTGAGTTTTGATATTCTTATGGGGATCAACCCTTCAATTTCTGAATTGAAACTCTCTGCTTTTAGTGAGTTCAAATGATCATGGGACATTTTTGTACCTAAGCGTGATGATAAAAGTCATAGGACTGCCCAACTTTTCACTGGGGCTGGAAGAACTTCAGCCTTTAATTCATTTTGAAGAGATGTGAGACACAAAAGTAGATTCTTTCTGTTCATACCTCATAAGCCCTGTTGGTTCAACGTACTGGTGGCAAATTCAAAGCCCCCAAATTTCAGCTCTTGAGGTCCACAGACGGCTTACGTGAATTTGCAGGACTGTCCTGCAGGACTTAAATGGATGTTAGAGCCCCAGATCCTGGCTGAGAAATAAGGCAGAGGGGAAAAAAGCAATGATATTTAATATATAGAGAGATATAAATATACATATGGATATTAACATGGGCTTGAATAGAGAAATACTTATTAATGCCTGTAAAATTCTATATACCTAGATTTTGCCTATCTTCAAAGTTAACCTTCCCTGGCTAAGCAAGAGCTAGTCAGTCCACTGGCTAGTCCATTATGCCCAATGCCATAAGAAGAGTGGTTGCCTCTTGCAATCTAGACTTTCTGAACTGAGGAAAGCCTCTCGGTTTTCAGATAGGACAAGATTCTTCCTGGCTTAGTTTGGGTCCTGGGAAATTGACCCCAAGCCTAAGACTGTCCCTTGCTAACGTCTGCTTCAGTTACAGGTGTAGTGGGAAATGTGAACATAAGGGGGCCTTCGCATGCTAGAGCTGCAGCTAGCCCTGTGTAATCATTCAAGAAAATAGTGAAGCAGAAAATATGCCCATATACTAGTTGGGAGGTGAGGTTTTGATGATATCACAGCAAGAAATCAGGAATGCCTATATCTGATCTTATCCAACTGGGTTGCAAAACTCTGGGGGATGCCATTTATATCCCTAGGAATTGTGCAAATACAGTGGCCACAGGAGGGAGGAACAGAGGATAGGAAACACGGTTTCACTTTGTTAGTACCAGGGCTAATTCCTAGTCCCCTGGTGTAGGGCTTTGGTACAGCTGGTTATAGTTCAAAGCCTATGAAATTACCCTATCTCCTCTTAAACAAAAATTCAAATCTAATTCCAGAGGGCCACACACAAGCAATGGGTAGGCTGAAAACATGTGCCACCAGAAGAGAGATGCAGGATGGCAGAACCTGACTCCATGGGGCCCACCCTGATTCCACACACTGCTGCTTGGAGGGTGGAAACAGACTAGACTTGCTAGTGCATATGTGGGACTTTTTAACACACAAAAGCCCCAACTGCTAATAAGTGTGGCCCAATCCATTTTCTGAAATCTGGAAATCAGAAGAGCCACTCCTCTGACCCAGGACAAGTGAGAATGGACAGATGGACAGATGTTCTGCTCATCCTACTGTTGTTCAATCAGGATGCTGTTCATCAGTTGAACCCCAACTGGTCACACTTACTGAACATCTATAATTGTCCTAGTCTTTATGCAGGGAGGTAAAGGGGATGGTAAAAGAAAAACATGGTTGCTGGCCTCAAGAAGGTGAGAATTTATCAAATTAGGGAGTGTGTGGGATATTCTGCTGCCCCACCCAGATCCACTCTCCGCCCTGCTCTGCCCTGCTCTGTGCCTGAAAAACTGCCCTGTATGGACCACACCAGTTTTCTCCCTTGTTCTCTGGACTAGGTCCATGCGGAACACTTGCAGGAGACTGGAAGAAGGGAGGAGAGTGAGATGAGAGTATTTATTCCCCCAGCCCCCTCCCTGCAGCAGCACTGGGGGCTGGTGAAACAGCAGGTCCCATCTCTGAGTTCTGGACCTCGCCAGATCCTCCCACCCCTTGCTCCTTTCAACCTAGGGCTGGGAATAAACTCTGTTACTCATCTCAGGGGACTGCATTCTCCCTCCACCCTGCTATCACCTTTGTACATGGTCCCTTGATTAAATTCTCCTCAGATTGCCCAATTTGAGTGTGTCATTTCCTGCTGGGACCCTGAGTGACATGAGGAGACAACATATGGCACAGGAAAACAAGTTGGCAACAAAAGAAAAAATATGGAAACTGTCAAGTAAGTGGTCAGGGAAGGCCTCCTGAAAGAGGAGGGGTGAGGATGGGTCCTAAGGACAGGAAACTACACCTCTGAGGAAAGCTGTAGGAAGGGGTTATACAAAGGCAGAGTTGAAAATGAACAGAGGATGTTCAAGGAATAGAGACTAACAGTCGATGTGGATGGGAGAAATCGGCAGGTGAAGAAGCAAGGGCACTTTGATGCCTGAATTAAGAACGTGCCAAGGGTTTGGATGTACCCTATTGGCAATGGGAAGTAACACTGCTATAGATACAAACCAGGGCGGGGTGGGGGTGGTGGTTGCTTGGTTCATAATGATTCCTACAGTGACCATCACCACGCTCCTCTTGACTTGTTTGATCCAAGAGTGATAGATTCTAGCCTGACCTAAGCTAGGCCAACTGGAATTTGAAAACTCAAATGAAGACACAAAGAGATGGATGGTGGCATTGATTGATCCTGTGGCTGTGGCCTAGACAGGGGCTCCATGACCTCCTCCTGAGGTCCTTCTCACATTCTGTGAGCTGTCCAAACCACGTGCATACAGTCATTCTTGGCTGAAGTTGGGTTGTTTATAAATCAAGATAAACTGATGTGGCAATGAGTGCTAGAAAGCAGGCTGCAGGCATCAGACTTCCAGGGAAATGAGACTCACATCCATATCCCAGAATGGGAAAATAGCAGCCCATGGGATAGAGCAATCGAACAATTAGTTAGGCTATCACCTTGCACTATGTGCCCACTGAGGACAGAGCCTGGCCAGGGGTGAGGGCAGGTGGCAGGAAGGTGCTGCAATTTACCAACCTAAAAGGATGAGGGATGCCAGAACCAGAGGGTAGGATGGCTGCCTCCAAAGGCACTGAGCAACTTAAAGCAAGGAAAAAAAAAAAACAAACACTCAAATACTAAAGTTTTCATCTTCAAGTTAGAGTGAAACAGAGCCTTTCTGTGACCATGTCAGGAGGAAAAAAAAAACAAAACTCTTATTACTTGAAGTTGCCAGGTTATGACTGTTGGAAACCAATTCAGAGCCCGAATTGGCAGGTGTCTTAATTATGAGTTGAATTCACACATTTGCCAAAAAGCATGTATGAATGTTAAGGCATTAATTGAGACAGACCAAGAACCAGCGGGAATGGGACTATCCGGATGGACGCGGAGGACCTGGGAAACCCTGATCCTCATTGCTCTCTGGCACACTCTCATCTACACCTTTCTTTCCAAAGAAAACCATTTTCCCTTAGTATGACAAAGTTAACAGTTCACCCCGTGTCCCACTCTTCAAGGCTGCTCACCTCATAAACAGGATTCAAATTCAACATAACCCAGAAGATAAAATGCAGAATCAGAGTAGGGAAGAAAATTCCATAAGGAATTACAGAAATTGCTCAATACATATTATCAAAAATCTGAGTTTGGATTTTGAGAGTGCTTATTAAAAGTGAGAAGTGAATTTTGGACTGGGCTGAATTTACTGATACGTGCACTCATCAGAAATACTGAACTCGATGGCTAAAGTTCTATGAGTTTGCTGACTGGGCGAATACAGACTTAGACCAAATGCTTGTCCATGCTAGGTAAGTGTGAAGGGCCAGGGATCCTCTGGAACAACCTAGAGGAAGACTGAACATTATACTACCTCTATCATGTGGGTTTTGACTAGTCTACCTCACTCTCTTCCTCTCTAGAGCAGAGAAGACCCTTCTCTCTTTTGTCTTGAAGACAAGATTGCAGAGGGAAGGTCATCTGGAATGGTGGTAGGAGGGGCTATAATTGATATACAATCCTTGACCTCAATGAGTAGGGGGTATAGTAAGTGTGGATGTTTTACCCACCAGAAACACTACAGGTGTGGCCATTATGGAAGCCAACAGGAAAAGGAAAAGGACGGTGATCTGGGCGCAAGGTGATCTGGATCTGACATCCAGAACACCCTGCGTTCATTCATCATGGGGATCCCAGGAATTAAATCATGACTTCCTTAAGAAAAGTTCAAGTATGGCAAAAATCAGACCTGTCCTGATTGCTCTGGTAGAGAATGCGGCCGCTGTCCAAATTCTCAGAAGTGAGTCATTTCACAAAACCAGGGCCTCTTGAATGAAAAGGAAAACACACATCCTTGAGGAAGAGCTTTAAAATATTGCCAGTCATGAAAACCTTTGCCCTAGCCTTTCTCAAGTGGACCCACAGCCAATTTTGCTGGAATAACAGGCACTGGGAAAAGAAATACACTTTTTAGTGGATGCCAGTTGTAAATTACAGTAATTCCAAAAGACCCACGGAATCACTGAAGTCAGCCTCAGAGTAGGTGCTCATGAGAGTCAGGTGATAGAGTTTTTTTTTTTTTTGGTGACAGAGTTTTGATGTGGTTTTGTATCACTGTGGACTGGATAGAGCCCTGAACCTACCTTGCGATTTTTTCACCAGACCTCAAGTGCAGTGCAGGAAGAAATATACTCAGCGAAGGGTGGGATTCCCACACTGGCTTTCAGACAGTACAGAAAGGTTACTATGAGAGGACGGTCCAAGTGGAAGCCATTACAGGCATCCTGTCCTCCCAATCAAGACCAGAACACTACCCTATGAGGAAAAGAGCAGAAATCAGTGTCCCATCACAGATAAGAAAGGTGCAGACATATCGATTCCTATGATAGTACCTCCTTATAATTTTCCAGGTGGCTGACATAAAAAACCAATGGGTCTTAGAGAAGAACAGTGGAATATTACAACTAAATCAGATAGTGCCTTTAACTGTATGTGTTCTTTTAAGTTTGGTCCTGTTGCTGAAGCAAATCATTACAGTCCTGGTAATTAGCATGTAGATATTCATCTAGAATAGGGGCTGTCAAATATTTCTGAAGGACAAGTTGCTGCATTGTGTTGGCTATCTATGGCTGCGTAACAAATTACCCCAAAACACAGTGGCTTAAAACAATAGCACTCATTTATTATTTCAGGGTCAGGAATTTGGACATGGCACAATGGGAACAGCTTGGATCTGCTCCATGATGTCTGGGTCCTCAGTCAGAAGACTCAAAGGCTGTAGCTGGAATCATCTGAAGGCTCACTCAACGCATATGTCTGGCAGCTGATGGTGGCTTCCGTTGGCTTAGGGTCTAACTGGAACTGTTGGCCAGAACACCCACATGTGCTCTCTCCATGCGACTTGGGTTTCCTCACAACGTGGTGACTAGATTCCAAGGGCAAACATCCCAGGAGAGAGTGAGCCAGGCAGAAGCTGTCCCCTCTTTCTAAACTGGCCTCATGAGTCACAAAGCATCACTTCCAGCCCACATTCTAGGGGAGGATGATTAGCCTTGAAGGGAAGTATGCTAAAGAATGTGTAGATATGTTTTCAAACTGCCACATATACCTTTACTCCACCAATAAAGGAATATCAATACCTGAGGGGTCTTTGGGATGATGGAGCAGCATGCACCATATTTGTGTGTTCTGCTCTACCCAATTACTGGGTTACCCCTAAAACTTCCATTTTTGGGGTCCAGAGCAAGAGAAAGTTCTAAAGATAACCAGGGGTGTAAGTCTAGTGGCTTTGTCACCACTGTGACAACCCATCAGGTGAAATGCTGTGGGCAGTGTACAGAGCTTATCAGGATACTGTGTGGAGCCTGCAGCCAGCCTTGAATGAACATGGCAGCAGCTCCTAGGAGAGTGGAGTAAGGCCATGTCCCCATCTGCAAGAAAGAACTCCTGGACTGCTACTGGACTCCAGGGGAGACTAAGAGTTTTTGACTACAGGACACGAGGTTACCATGACACTCAAGTTGTCTATTTTGAACTAACTGCCATCTGACCCACTTAGCAACAAAGTAGGGAGACCTATGAACACTGCCTCGTAAAGTGGAAGTGATGTATACAGGATCTAATCCAAGCACGTGCTGAAGGAAGTATGGGCAGGTTGCTCACACCCATAGCATCCCTAACCCCAGCAACCTGCCACCACCGTCCCTCAATCTGGACCTGTGACCTCACAGGGTGTCCCCTCTGACTGGCTGACTTAGGATGGAAACCCTTATTCCTGGGCCATCTATTCCTGGCCCAGGAATAGACGGCCCTGCACTTTGCTTGAATGAGCATCAAGTAAACTGCGTCAGTCACAGGCCCTCTCGGGGTAGCCCTAAAGGACAGTAAAGGAGAAGACGCCTCCCAGGTGGTAGAATTTGATGAGTTTACGATATCACCCACTTTGCCTGGAAGGAGAGATTATCTAGGGTCAGAATCTACACCTATTCCTAGACAGTAGCTTACGATCTGGCCAAATGTTTAAAAAGGAAGGAATAAGATTTAAAAATTCTGGTCAAGAAAGTATGGAGGACCATGTCAATAGGTGTCCTGGAATGAGCTCCAAACCTAAAAATATTCATATCTCATGTAAACGCTCAACAAAAGGCTCTCATAGTGGAAGCGGCTCTGAAAATATGGTATGCTGGTTGCCCTCCCTATAGCAGCCGGATGATTTACCATGGGCTCATGAACAAAGTAAACAATGGTACAGGGAAGGAGACAAAGCACAGACTTAAAAGCACGGACTTCTACTGGTTGAGGCTATCTTGGTTTCTACCTTGGCTGTATGCCAATTTTCCTTCAGGAAAAATCAACCAATTTGATTGACTGATAAAACTACAATATGGCAGCATGCTCACAGCAGACCAGCCAGCTTCCAGATGCATCAAGGAGGGAGATGGGATTTGCCCTCAGTGGACTAAATATTCTATAATTGAACTGCTTCCCTTACTCGTCGTGCCTCTGCTAACTCCATCTATCCCCACACCTTCTGAAGGCCTTATACATCATCACAGTATCCTAACCGCAGGCAAGGAGTTTATTTCACAGCATAAGGTGGAGGGTTTAGGCTGATGCCCGATGTGGCCTCTTGGTCTTGGTTCTGGTATGAACCCACATTCATTTAGAATCAATTGGACCTGTAGAATGGTGGGAAGGCCTACTGAAGAATTTGCTAAGAACAATGAGAAGCAAGCCAGTTGAGCCCTTCAGAACTTTAGCCATTTTTGAGACTCAGAGGTACCAAGTACTGTGGAAGCTGGGATTGAATCTCAAGGCTGAAAACAGGGCAGTTAGTTAAAAGTCTGCAAAAGGAGTAGTTAGATGCCCCACACCCTTCTCCACCCTGCCAGGCCAGGTGACTATCTTACCCATCCCCATAGGAGACTCTCGTGTATCTCCAAGAGTAAATAAACCCAAGGTTCTCCACATTCAGAGGCACACAGTAGAGGGCAGGGGTGAGTGCTGGACTCAGACCAAAGGGATTTAGCACACTGGCTTGTGCCAAATCCTGAAACTGCTAGCCCACTTCAAAAATACCACCTTCAAAAACTCTGCAGCCAGGCAGAGCAGGAGATAAGATTCTTCTCTGCAGAAACAAATGACTCCAGAGAAAGATACCTACAGGTTCCGCAGTTCAGGGGTCCCCCAACATAAGGACCAGCTCACTAAACACCTGTGACAAGCCACCAGCAGACAAGCCCTGCCCACTCAGGGCTTCCCATCAGCTTTGGTATCCCACTCTTAAATATAAATGGAATGCCAAGGACTGCCAGACTCTTGAGGACAACTGCCTACATGGAAGACAGCATCTGGAATGAACGTCTAGGAGAAAAGGAACTCAGAGGCAAGAGAAATATGGGGGCATGAAAAAAACAAAAAAAAACCCCACCAAACATGTAATCAATTCTCAGAGAGATAAAGAAAAGTATGGCTCCCGGAAGCAAGCGGAAAAGGGAAAGAGAGAGAGAACACTCAGAGAAGAGGAAAAAACTCTTGGAAATTAAAAATATAAATTTTAAAGAAAAGTTAACAGAGGGTTTGAAAGATAAAGGTGAATAGAAAAACTAATAGGTAATAGACCATAATACAACTTTTATTATTTTCCCAGGAGCTGGTCTAAGTTTTATATATATTAACTCATTTAATCCTCATAACAATCCTCTTATGTAGAAATCCCCTCCATAACACATCCTTATGAACTTTCATAACTGCAGGGATAAATAAATATATTGAGAGCTTTCAAGGAGAAAAAAATGGGCAACAGAAAGGAACAGAAATGGACCAAACATCGACACAACACTGACTGATAAAAGACAGTGGGGCAGCAGCTGCACAGTTTTGAGAAAACACTACATTCAACCTGGAAATCTATACAGAACCAGAGTTTTGATCAAGTATGAAGGTATAATACGGGTACTTCTAGGCATGAGAGGACTTTAAACTTTTCCTCCAATTTACCCTTTTTCTCAGGAAGAGACAAGAGATATGCTTCAGTAAAATGAGGGGTTAGCAAGAAAGAGGGAGTCCCAGGATCCTAAAAACAGGGTTTAATACAGGTGAGCAGCAAAGGGAACTCCAGGACCCCCAGAGACAGTCCAGATTAGTCTTGAAGATGAAACGTAGAATGTGTGGGTTTTGAACATTCTGAAAAATTATCGTTGGGCAATAATTGACAGATCAAATTGGAGCATTTTGGAAAATTGGTGATAGGTGTAAAAACAACTAAGTAGATGGAGGGTGTGAGGAGCCAATAAACTGCAGGAACACAACACACTGGCTTCACAGTGAATACTATTTATGCAGTTATCATGGCATGAACACTAATTAGTGATTTAACCAGAAACCAGAAAATAACCAGACTGAGATGTAGAGAGGGGAAGAAAGTGTGAGTGAGTTAGTCCTCACCTACAAGAACAGGAAATCAATAATAATGCCTAAAACTGGTACACCGTGAGGAAGCAACATAAGCATATGACTTAATAACACGTAGGTAAGCAGCAAGAGAAATGGCCAATAGAAATCAAAGTGGTCACCTGGGAAGAGTGGGCAGAGATGGGGAGAGGTGGAGCAGGAGATGCTATTTCTAATTTCCTTTTTTTTCTGTCCTCTGTAGGCCAGGATCTGATTTTCTTAACTATGCACTATTATAACCTGCATAAAAACAAATCTAAAAATTGTGATGTTATTATATGAGAAAGTAAGTGCAAATAGAAAATAAGAATAGGAGAGTAAGATTAAGCCATACACAGAATCCCTTACTGCATATAAGTAAGGCTCTGAAAACTGGAAGAGTTGAGCTCAAACCTGACCATGCCCTCACTTCTTAGTAACCCAAACAAAGAATAAAACACTGTCCAGAACAGTAACTAAAACATAATTAGATTATCAGAACAATATTAAATTAGAGGCTAATCAACTACACATTTCTAGTAAATGCTGAATGGTATAACATTAGCTAAAATACCTGGCCACAGCTAAGTCCAAAACTGATGGTCACTATCACAGAAAAAACTTGCTGGGATTTACATAAATCTGAAATCTTATTTTAAAATGTAATTATAATTGCAGTTGTATTAGTAAAGGTGAGTGCTCTCATTTTTAAAGACTGACATCATGGTGCAGAGACAATCACTTTTCTGCACTGCCAGCATTCAGCGGCTCCAGTGGTCACCACGCGGCACATGTAAGATCCTACATAGTTATGGCTTCCAGCCGAGGCTGGCGGAGGAGCAAGGTCTTGTGCTCACCGTACCAGTGTGGGGAAGTGCTCACGGTGATGTTGTCACAGACTTACTAAGCTTTCCTTTCCTTATCTCTCATGGTAATCAACTAAGGTGACAGTCTCCTCTTCAACTCTTGGAATTAAAGATACCATCACTGATCGATAATGCAATTTCACTATTAGTGCACTGCTTGAAGAGGATGCCTTCTGAAGAGCGTTCTTAAAAGCTGACCATTTGGACACCTCTTAGGAACCACTTCCAATCCTCTCGGCCTTTTCTGCTGGGGTGCCTGTCAGCCTCTCACAGGTACAGCCTGACGGCACCTGGTCTGGGCTCGGACCATGCCTCTCACCACCTACCCCAGGACTCCTCCACTGACACTCAGCACCATGCATGTGCAAGCTGGGAGTGCAGGCGACTTGATGTCCAGTGGGGCAAAGCCTAGACCAATGGAAGATAGGAGCTGATGGGGAAGTGTGTCTGCCTCCACCCCCAGATAGATAATCCTGAGAAGCATCTCATAGCTTCCAGCACGCATGGTAGTGGTCACAATGTATCCTTGTACTGGCCCTTACTCTTTCCCTGCTTTACTACCTCATCCTTCACCTCTGCTGCCTGAGATCACATACCCTGATGAAGTTCTGGCACATAAACCTTGATCTTGATCTTGAGCTCTGCCTTCTGGGAAACCCAAGTGAAGACAAGGGATTATGATTATTGCCTTCACTTTCATTTTAAATTTCTAACATTTTCCCATGCTTATTCCGTACAAGCACTCGAGAAAGGGTTGTTCTTAAGCCTTGAATCTAATAATGTGCCATAAGCAATCCGATTGGCATTAAATATTTTAAAAAACTGTCTCAGATTACACCTGCATCTCAGCTCTCGCAGGCACACCTCTGGAGTGGAAGGATAGGATCTTCACAGCAGTATTGGGTCAGAAATACTTGTGCTTTCAAGATGACTTCTTCAGCAGGTTCCAGTAAATCAGTTATTTTTCCACAAGCAACTATTGGTTGTTACCAAGTTTTACTGTGCCAGCACTGTTATTTGTGAAGTGTATTAGTCCACTTTCTTTTGGTCAAGCAGTCTTTCTAACACATCAAGGATGCTATGCCATTTGAGCATTTTGGAGAAATGTGTATCAAAGCAGTTTTAGTATCTCGTGTATGTCATATAGTCTATCTTTGGCTAAACACTGAATAATACTAGTGGCCGTCTACCTTTCTGCTTATGACCAGCAATTCTGCTACATTATGCAGTGTCATAGGTACTTTCTGAAAACACAACTGAAAGGTGTGAACAAAACACTGCATGCTTGTGATCCCTAAATCACTCATAGTCTCACCATGTGTTTTCCATTATCAATGACAATTCTAGAACATTTTGCATTGCTGATTTTCCATTCAATACGTGTTTTTTCTTTCCTTCAGATTCACTAAGTTGTTATCCGTATGAGACTTAGAAATCTCTTGACAAGCAAATAAAGTAGAACATAATAGAACTCCGTCTGATTCCATGGTGCTCTCAGACTTAAAAAAAAAAAAAAAAGGATATCTGGTTGTCTCTGCATGCCCAAATATCAGGTGCATTGTACACAAAATTTAGGATTGTCAGTAATCCATGTTTTCTAGAAGGATATTTGCATCTAGAATTCACAGCCTGGACAAATCTCAAAATTCTTCAACTTCTGAAAATGGCTGGGAACCTCTAGCAATCTTATTGACAAGGTTTTTGTTTAAATTTTAGCCTCTGTTTTCAATTGTCTTCTGAAAACAAAGATTGTGCCTTTGTAAAATAATCTTGTGAAGTAGATTGTTTCAAAGTTTGATTAATAAAATAGAATGTTTCCCTTTCCCCTCAACATTTTCTTTTTTAAAAATACCTCATATTCTTTTTTATGTCTGGATCAAAGAAAATTTATCATGGATATTTTTATACATTCTTCTGAAGTTCTTTTAGGAAATTTTAAGGTGAAAACCTTCACATTTAGCTTTTAATTCATCTTCACAGGATGAGAAGAATTCTCAAATAGAAAACCTTATGGAGGGGCTTCCCTGGTAGCACAGTGGTTAAGAATCCGCCTCCCAAAGCAGGGGACACAGGTTCGACCCTTGGTCCAGGAAGATCCCACGTGCCGCGGAGCAACTAAGCCCGTGTGCCACAACTACTGAGCTGCGCTCTAGAGCCCATGAGCCACAACTACCGAGCCCACGTGCCACAACTACTGAAGCCCACGCGCCTAGATCCCGTGCTCCGCAACAAGAGAAGCCACCGCAATGAGAAGCCCGCGCACCGCAACGAAGAGTAGCCCCCGCTCGCTGCAACTAGAGAAAGCCCGCGTGCAGCAATGAAGACCCAATGCGGCCAAAAATAAAATAAACAAAATAAATAAATAAATTAAAAACAAACACACAAAAACCTTATGGAAAGATTCTTGGCTAAAATTGAATTAACTAAACTAAGAATCAATTACAGTTCTTAAAGCTTATTTTGTTTAATTTTATGAATAATACTAGGAAGTCAACAACTACAAATATCAAAATTATATAATTGACTCTCCATAATCTCTATTCTTTTTTTCTGTTCTACCTTTTAATGTTATTTATATGTTTATAAACATTTCTCAGCCTAAAAGTGACACAATATACTTCCTACAGTATCCAAATAAAACAAATTCTCCCTTGATTTCTTGTTTTAACTCCAGTCTAATTTTTCTATTTATTTAACTATTTGAAACATCTTAATTTTTGTACATAAAATTGACAGCTTATTACCATCAGTTTTTGCAGCATCTTACTCTTGCAATATTCAATGTACGTTTATATTTCAACCGGTTGATAGAATTTCAACATATAAAGCACATAAAGAGATTTTTCACTCTAAGTTACTTCCAAATGCTTATGTATGTTTGGAACTGAATTCAATTATTTATAATAAACTTGTTCTTGTGTTTCATACATTTATATGATGGGGATCTGCACGATCACATGACCATTGATCATGCAAAAGTTCAGAAATCCGAAAACTAACATTGATGCAGGCAAATAGCTTTTTGCCCTTCCAATGACTAAGGTCAAAGCTGAAGCCAAAATTAGATTCTTTTAACCATATTTTTTACCTGCCTCATATTACCTCAACCACATTTTTGAATGGCATTGAATTCTTACATCAACTATATCCATACTGGGTACTGGTCCAAAATCTATGTGTTTTGTCTCTTGTGACTCACAAGAAGTTAAAACAGAAAAAAAGAGAGCAACATCCGTGTGGTTATTTCCAGAACTATAGATATTTCAGGAAGTCTTATAAGAAGCCTAAAGATACACTGGTGTAACGCTTTTCTTTTTCTTACTGTGCCTGAAAAGTCAATAAATTCTTTTTAAATTACGTAAACTTTTAACTAAGTTACCAGCTGAGACAGCATCTTGAAGATTGAGATGATCTAGCCTCTAAACCAGAGGCAGGAACCACAAGGTGAAGATGGGTGGGGAGACGCAGGAGGCTGTGACACATCTCATGTTTTTACCTAATGATCCACTCACAAATGTTGTTTCCTGTCCTCACACCGTTGAGCTCCACTGATCTCAAGGTTTTAGTGCCCAAGTGACCCAAAAAAGTTCTTAAGGAAACTGAGAATGCCACCTGACCCCACTGTCATTTCCTTACACAATTAGAGAAATGGTGAACAAAAGAAAGAATTTTTAAAAAATACATACAAATACATATATTCTGGAAGAGTATATATCATATATGAAACGTAGGGGAATGTTTTATGCATTGACTTATACTGTTATACCCAAAAGTAGGAATTAACAGAAACTACTCCAGTCCTATACAGACAGGTCTGTGGATGTCTCAAGGGACTGAGGAATGACAGATAGGGCCACCTCAAAGGACTCCATCCATGCAGGTGGTGGCCACAGGAAAGGGGAACCTGAAATAGTAGTGGAGGACAGGGGTCTTAAAAACCAGTTGCAAAAATATGTATTGTCTCTGCCTGTAGTTCTCGTCCCTCTTTATTTCTCCCAATATTAAGCTGGTTATGGTTAAGCTTAACATTTGGTTCATAGGTTACAGATTATCAGTTGGGCTTAAGCGAAACCCCAGTAGAAACTCACATCACTGGGAGAGCACGGGCTTGGATGACAGTGAACTCAAGTACTCATTTCTAGATGCAACAGTTGTTGATCACTTTGGGCTGTTCTCCAAAACACACATTAACATATATAATTTTACATTTGTGGGATCATATTATACATGCGCATCTGAGGGTACCTTTTTCTTTGTAGTACAGTTTTTTGTTACTCTCCTTTTTTCCTAAGATGGTCTTTGCATCTCCACTCTTTCCTCTTCTGATATCCCCTAAGTCTCACAAATGACCAATGTTTTCTGTCTTAATGTACCATATCCATACACAGTTGCTTGGGTTTTTCTTTTTTTTTTTTTGCCATTGTTTACAATACACAGTACACTGTTCTTTGCATCTTACTTTTGAATCCCATAATACTTTGTGGAAATTCTTCCTAATCAGCCAGTTTGGCTCTAATTCCTTCTTTTTAATTGCATAATAATATTCTAGGGTGTGGATGGGCCATAATTTATTGAACCTTTCTAGTATTCAGAATTAATGGCTTTTCAAAATTTTTCTTTTTTACTTACATATCCTTACATGCCAGTCACTGGTACTTTTATTTCTATGGCATTGGTTCCCAGGCATGGGACTGGTGGGGCACAAGATATGTGTTTTAAATTTGAAAGAACCTGGCAGATTATTTTATAAAGCAATAACAGTAATTTACTTTTCCATAGACAGCATATGAAGAAACCTCTCACTCCTCCCTACTCTTCACCAACTCATTATACCAGGCATTTCCACTCTTCCTAATGTGTTCTGTATGGTGGACGTAAAGTGATTTTTCACTTTGAATGTAATTTCTGTGTTTGTGCATATTTGTATATTTTTCAGTCACTTGGATTTGCTCTTCTATGAGCTGCACATTCATTAGATAAGAAAGGAGACACACTCACAAAGACAGGAGGGATGAACAATTATAGATGAATTCTACATACAGCACTATGGCAACTCACTGGAAAACCCTGAAGAAATGGGAGGATGCCTAGAAAATTTTTATGTATCAAAATTCACCCAAAAAGAAGTAGAAAATACAAATGGGCTGATTAACATAGAAAAATTAGAAAGGTAAATTAATATCTACTTTTTAAAAGATACCAGAACCAGATATTTTCATAGCTAAGTTCTACCTAACCTTTAAAGAAGAGATCATTTCTATGATATTTAAATTATTGTAGCGCATAGAAAACTATGGAAAAATTCCCATTTAATTTTGTGAAGTCAGTCTATTTTTAAAGCTAGAGTGCAATTCTCACTTATAAATATATCAATCTCACTTATACACTTGTAAGTAAAAGTCAAAATATTGGGGAATAAAATCTAGCAGTGCATCAAAAGAATAATATACTGTGGTCAAGTGATGGTATCTAAACATGAAAAGATGGTCTGAATTAGGAGCTCTATTCTCTTAATGCATTAGATTAACAAATCAAATGGCAAAAACCAAATGACTGCGTTAATAGATACTGAAAAATTACTTGATAAAAGCTCATCAATTGGACTTCCCTGGTGGTGCAGTGGTTAAGAATCTGCCTGCCAATGCCAGGGACACGGGTTCAATCCCTGGTCCGGGAAGATCCCACATGCCACGGAGCAACTAAGCCCATGCGCCACAACTACTGAGCCTGCGCTCTACAGCCCACAAGCCACAACTACTGAGCCCATGTGCCACAACTACTAAAGCCCACGCGCCTAGGGCCCATGCTCTGCAACAAGAGAAGCCACCACAATGAGAAGCCCGCGCACCGCAACGAAGAGTAGCCCCCGCTCTCTACAACTAGAGAAAGCCCGCGTGCAGCGGTGAAGACCCAATGCAGCCAAAAATAAATAAATAAATTTATTGAAAAAGAAGAAAGCTCAGCAATTATCTCTAAAATGGGGGAAACTGTGATGAAATCTGTTACCAAAAATCTTCAAAAAACATCACCCCAAATAGTGAAATATTAAAACTAAGCCAAATAAGTCAGGCACCATGTATCAATGCCTGCCGCCACCATTATAATTTAATATTATTTTAGAGGGTCTAAAAAACACAAAGAAAAAAGTTGATAAAACTTCGCATGTTCATATACCTAGAAAATCAAAGAGAAAGAAACTTCTGGAACACACAAAAATCAATAGCTTTTCCTTATATTAGTGATATGGCACAAGAATCCAGAAGCTATAAAAGAACAGGTAAACATACTTGATTATATAAATTTTTCAACATTTTGTAGAACAGAATAGACCATAGTAAACCCAATATAAAAGTAATTGTTTGGAGAAAATACGTTTGCAACAAAGATGATCAATAAAGTACTGATATCTATAATACATAGAGTTCTTACACATTTGCAAGAAAAAGACAAACAACCCACTAGAAACAAGTGTTGAAAGTCATACCTTGATGAGATAAGGAACTAGACATTATACCACAGAGAGCAGGTTTCCCCTCAAAACAGTTGCTTCTAGCAAAGCAAAGCGTGCCAGGTTAACAATTAGATTGCAACTCTGCTTTCAGCACACTTTAAAAAATAATAATATAAAGGAGAAAGCATATGCACCACCTTTCAAACCCCCTCGCACCACCACCACCTAAAATCGTATGCCCTCAAGTTCTAGTCTTATACTTCATACCAGGCTGTCTTGATTGTGGAGGAAATAGAAACACAGGCACCCTTTAAGTCTCTGGAGCAGTAATTTCTGACTGTGGCTTGACAGTATCCCTGTGAATTCCAGTTCACATATGTGGGGTCCTGAAATCCTGCTGAGCTGCAGAAGAGGTTCCCCCTGGCCCTGGATATCCTCAGCACTCTTTATACTCCCGATCTGTAGTGTAGCCCTGAAGGACAGATCACCTGTATTTTGGATGCAGATTTAGGTGGTGTCTGTAGTTTTACCACCAGGCCCCACCCACTAGACTGGGCTGTTTGGATGGAATCAGGACCCTGGGTCAGGACACCCCATTATACCCTGTGTAGAATGCAGCACAGGACACTTTTTCAGGTGCAAAACAGCAGCCCAGCCACTCCCCTGTCCAGGCCAGTCCCCACTCCCTCCTGTTGTGAGTTGATCCACACGTGTTAGTTATGACAACTTGGACATTGCCCAGTGACCTGGGCTGAGGTGAACAGCACTGAGTGAAATGTTCAGAGCCTACCAGTTTCTGAGCTGCCTCTTGGTCCCAGCCCATGGGTACAGCCTCCATGACCTGTGACTCATACCCTTTCTCCCGGAGGTTGTGTGTGTCTTCTACAGAAAGCACAGCAATCCAAGAGCGACAGTGGAGGGAATGTGTGGAAACAACCAAGAAGGGGTTAATATGGTGTGGATGGCTGAGGCATCAACAGTCTCTCTGCCCCAGGGAGAAGGTGGATATGACAAAAGCAAGGTGGGGGGTCTCTCAGGGAAACTGACAAAGCAACTGTGACACATCCCAGGAGTGAGTGGGCTTGGAGGTTAGCAGGGGACAGGGAGATGCAGACTTTCAAAAAGCATGGGGAGAGATGAGTCATGCAGATAATTCAAAACCTGCAAGAAGGAAACTACACTAAACACTTAAAATCAAAGGTTGTTAGTTTCAATCCTTCTATACAAGTTAAGACAAAAAGGCAAAAAAAAAAAAAAAAAAAAAAAAAAGAAGTACAGGTAAGGAGAGGGGATTTCAACACAGGAGTCAAAACTGAGGCAGCCGGGGGCTGAGAGAAGGGCAAAGATGTTTTCTGCTAGTGGCCCATGATCCTAGCTCCAATCCATGAAGAATCAGGTGGGTTTCTGTGGTTTTCTCATAGCTCTCATGGTGCCCACACCAAACATTTAGGAAGCAGTGCTCGTGGATGGAGTGCTGAGCTAAGCAATGGTAGGTACAGGAGAAATGTAAGACCTACTCTCTGCGTGAACTACTGGAAGGCACTAAACAGCAGTGCTGACTGGTTTTATGTAGGACCTTTGCTCTTCAGCATGGTGGTCCAGCAACATCCACATCACCTGGGAGCTTATCAGAAAGGCCCAATCTCAAGTCCCACTCCATTCCTTACTGACTCAGAATTTGCATTTTTAGCAAGATTCCCCAGAGGCTGTGTTTGAGAAACACTGATATAGGCAATGAGGCAGAATGAAGAGACTGCCTGGAGGCAGGGTTGCTATCCAAAGCTTCAGGGACAAGTTGGATCTTGGACAAACCTTGAGTATGGATGCCGAGCGGACTGAGAAGTGCTGGGATGGAAGAACTGAAGGTATCCTCAAGGCCCATTTCAAATGCTTCACACATATGAACTCAGGAGGATACATCCACCCTGCCTGTCCTCTCCCCAGCAAACGTCCCTGGGATGTTTTAACTCAGGAAATGGCCCTGGTTATCAGGTGTGAACTGACCCAGTCAAAGAAACTGGCCTGGGCTACCAAGGCCATTCTGCCATTGCTTTTTGGCTGCACTCCAGAAGTGGGCCTGGGGTTTCTGCAAGGGGCCCCAGAATGACCTCACCACACTAGGCCTTTCTTTCCCTTACTCACGTGACCTTCCTGTTGGGGTAAATATGTGTTTAGGTACAAGTAACATACTTCCTCCCCATTAAAGTGCCTGGGACTGTTACTTTTGCTTTTAGGAAACCCATAAAAGGGAAACTTCAACTCAATCCAAAAGAAAGGAATAGCTCATACGTTAAGAATGGCCCTAATCCCTCAGCAAGGGGCTGTTCTCTATGTCCAGAAAGGGGAGATTAATCCATGCACACTTACTGGATGCTTTGTATGAGGCAGATGCAGCCCTGCACACCCCACTCCTCCCACCCCCTGCCCCCAAGAACACCTCTTCCTGAACTTTGCTTCTGCAACTGACCTACATTGAAGAGTGTTTCACTTTAAAATGGCTCTTTGAAGTGCTCTGCTGTATCTACTCCATGGATCTTGTTAAAGAAATTGATTACATTGCCCTAGTAGCTGCCATCATGAGCTCCATGATACACCAGTCAACAGCTACAAAAGAAAATTAGGAGCAAGAGGAAGAAGAAGTTGAAGGTACTCTTCTGTGCTCCAGAAGCTCTGGAAGCTAGTCTGTCCACTGTTAAATTTACGGGGCCTTTAATTCACTGATGTGGGACTCTCCAAGAAGGAGGTCTGATAAATGGGGCTTTCCAAACTTATTTAACCGCCTTTTTCAAGATGGTCTTGTGTAAAACATTTTAGTACAGGCTTCACCATGTCCATGTCTTCTCAAAGAAGACCCGTGGAAGATACTTCTCTCCTTGAATCCAATACCAAGAATGGCTATGTGTCTCCTGCAGAACTACCCTGCCTGAGAATTCGAAACTAAATGTGTTTTCCTCTTCATTGGCTGCTGGGGCTGAGGGCAAGATGTTGGAAGGCCTCCAGCAAGTGTACCGAAACTTGGAGCATACCCTCTGTGGCCTGACTCACTGGTGTCTACTTGTTTTCCTCCATTTCCTCAACAATTTATCTGAAATGTTTCTCTTGGCCTAGCTCCATTTCTAAGTTGCATTAAATCTTTTTCCAAACAAAAATTCAGAGAGGCTAAGCGACTTGCACAAGGTCACACAGCTTATCACAGAGGAATCCAAGATTCAGCCTCAGTTCCGCCTATCTTTGAGGCCTAACCTCTCCTAGGCCACCTTCCTAGTCCTGTGTGGGCCCATGAAAGTTCTGGGTGTGTTGGTGACACTGGGGGTTGGTAGGAAATGACCGTTATTGAACAACAATGATTTGGCTTAATCTTTCCTTCTGCCTTTGCTTGTTTCTTGCTGCCTAGCCTCCTCCACACCCACCCTTTAGGACCCCTTCCCTACTTTCCAAGACTTTTCATCAGCTCCCCAAGTCCAAGACCCCTAATCTATGACTCACAGCTCCAGTCCATGTACTTCTAGATAGCCAGATATAGGAGAACAATGTACTGAGTGGTCAGCACAGACACCACCCATAATAACGGGGTGACCATTCCAGCTGAGTCTCCCCCACCTGCACACAACAGAAACCCAGCCACAGGGGTGGCTTGACTAACTATGGCCGTGTCTGACTCACACAAATACCCCAGCTGCTTCGTCCAGCTCTCTACTCTGCATCCCTGGAGCGATGCTTTCATCCCCCTGGCTGCCACATGGGCTCCAGATGGCTGGCCTACTGCCAGCCTCATATTTGCATTCTAAGCAGGAAGAAAAAAGAATAAATTAAGAGGAGGGGGAAGGGACAGCAAGAATATGAAGGAAGAACTATTTCCCAGGAATCCCTAGCAGATTTCCCCTTTAGTTTCATTGGCCAGGATGCTGCCACACGACCACCTCTAGCTAGAAGGGAGGCTGACCTGAATGTAATCACGGTTAGAAAGGAAGGAAGAGCATGAGGTTGGGGCAGTCAGATGGTGTGATCTTCCACACCAGAGGCCACCCCAAATGCTTAAGCTGAGTACAAGATGCAGAAAGCAGGCAGCAGGGACTAGAAGGGGAACACCAGGGCTGAGAGGGTTGGCAAAGTCATCTAGGGGGTGCATCCAGGGTCACTGTGCTGCACCCCAGGCTCCCCTTCAGATCTGAAGGGCTCATTCCCCCTGGTGCTGGGAGTGCTGTTAACACAGCCACAGCTGTCAGCCTCCTTTGGGCATCACCTCCGCTGAAAAGAGTCACATTCCCTTCCCAGGACAGCCTTCGTCCGTTGTCTCATCTCTTCATAACTATGAAGGGTCCTCCCAGCTCCAGAGCTCCCCAGGGAGTCAGCTGAGGCCTTTGTTGAGACTGCCCTCTTCTCATCCTACTTCCTGCCTTTCCCTCCCACCTGAGTTATTCCTAAGCACTCCTAATAAACATGTGGCAGGCTAATTTCCCAGGGGCACAGCCTGCACCAGGGAATAAGCCACTTCTTTCTTTTTCAAGTTCAACCTAACAGGTGTGTCTGGTGAATATGAGTATGTCTGAAGCCCTGAGCCAGGTGCTGGGAATAGAGGGGGCAGTGAACCCAAACAGGAACAAGCATCAGTCCCCGCCTTTAAGGAGCTCACAGGCTTGTGCAATGGAGCTGGGAAAACAAGCAGCTAAGACACAGGACAAAACAGAGTAAGGCAAATATAAAGCACAATGGATGTTCAGAGGAGGAAGATGTTATCAACGGTCTGGACCAGAGTAGTAAGAGACTAGGAAATCTGTAGGAGCTTCACAGGAGAGGGAGCCTTTGAAATGGCCTCTGAGGATGACAGGGCAGAGCCATGCACTCCAGGCAGGGCCAGCATAGGCAAATGTCCAGAGGGTAGTAACACATCCAGTTTGGCCAGAATGAGAAGTGAAATTGAGCACTAGTTCCAAGTCAGACAGCTGGGACTTGACTCCCAGGTCTGCCTTCTCTGAAAGAGGGGGATCAGGCATATTGCTTAACCTCTCACAACCACGACTTTCTCATCTGCACAATAGTAATTATACATTCCCTTTCCCCAAAGGGCTGTCATGGGGATTGAGTAGCTAAGACATGTAGACCACTACACAGACACCTGGAGAAGCCTGAGGCTCAGCTGATACTCTAGTTGTTATCACACAAGCAGAGATACTGAGGAGGCCGTTGTTTAAGCCAGTGGTGCTCGAAGTTAGGTCCCCAGACCAGCAGCATCAGTAACACATTGTTAGAAAAGCAGTCTTGGGCCCCACTCAGCCCAGGTCTACTGAGCCAGAAACTCTCTCGGTGGGCCTGTCAATCTGTGCTTCAGCAAGGACGAGGTGGAGAACCACTGTCAGGAAGGGCTTGGAAACAGTGCAAAAAGCCCATTTGGTGAGAGAGACGAATCATTTCTGCAACCTCGCCTTTCACTCCACTTCCTTAGATTCATAATGAAATATGCAAAAGAGACATCAGAAGAAGAAACATCCAGGGCAGTGGCCCCCCTTTACTCTTCTTCCTTTAATGTGCGGTACAGAGCAAGAGGCAACTTCCCAAATTCCACAGACCGTTAGATCTGGGATGGAGCCCAACATTCTTTTCTTTACTTCTGGAGAAACTGAGGTCCTGAGGGGTAACAAGCCATGGCCAGTGTCTCAGATTCATTGGCAGAGTCAGCACTGAAGCTCAGGCTTCCCAGCCTCAAACTATGATGGTTAAAAAATGGAACTGTTCTGGTCAAAGAGGAAAGTAACTGAGAAAGTAGACCAAAATGACGCCATAGGAGACCTGGGTGAATAATCAAGAGCAACTCAAAACCAGCTAATGGAGTTAGGGAGCAAAAGGGTTGCATCTACAGTATCATTTTGCAGAATCCCCAACCAAAATTATCAACCCAACATCCACTGTTAAGCTTCATATTCCACCATTATAATTAAGAGCTTTTCATACACGACAAACCAGGCAAGCCTAAACCCACTGCTACCTCAAAATAAGAATATCCATAAGGCTTTAATTATAAAAGGAAGGAAGAGGAGGAGAGGGAAGGAAGAGGAGGAGAGGGAAGAAAGAAGCAAGAGACATTTTACAGAGCCATACAAAAGAAAACTACAGCTCCTAAGTTCTTATATTTAAATGGATCTGTGATGGGGGAAATAGCTAAATTGCATAGAGTTGTAAAAACTATCTACTATAAGTCTGAACTTTGTGAAACTACAAAAAAGAAAGATATTCTTGGCAGTTAATGTGTCAGCCTTAATGAAAGGAAGTGGCGAGTCCAGCCTGAGTTAGGGTGGGTCAATGTGCCCTCACTGTGTGGGATGTAGAAAGAAGTGAGCAGACAACAACAAAAAATTAAGGATTTAAAAAGATGAGCCAGACTGAACCAAAGAGATCTTTGGTTGCTCTTAGCTCTGGGTTTTACCAAGATGTGACTGGAGGAGGGGTGAGCAAGGACAGTTTTGTACGTTGTGCCCTAAACAAGCCTGCTGCTCCTACCCATCGGGCAGGTGACAACTGAAATCCATGTGGCGCTCTGCTCACCCAGCCATGCTCAGACCAGCACAGGGTGGCACGTGTTCCTAAGCTCATAAGACCAAATGACAGAATCATGCTGCTGGGTTGCCTTTTAATATTTGTAATTAAGTCTGTTCAAAGTAACTGCTTGGCAACCCATACCTTTAAGCAAATGATGGGTTCTTTTCAAATAATTTCCTTATTTTCTTTGTAAAGTCCCAAACTCAGGAGATCCAACCAACCATTCAGAGTCCCTATCTTGGCGTTGAGACAGAGCAAAGTGAGAACCTCCCCTCGGAGAACAACGTGAGCAGATCCACTTTTAGGAAGAGGCACCAACTACAGTGCAGTCCTTCATAACTCCCCTCATTATTTAAAAAATTTTTATCTTGTTTGTTTCTGCAGCGACTCTTCTCAAGATCTTAGTGATTTTGATGATATATTTGGGGATCTGCTTTCTTGCTTCATTCCATGACACCTCCATGCTCTACGTGACTAGAAACTGTCAGACTGATTCACTTATAGAAATCCTTCCCCAACACTCTTTAAAGGGTGAGCTCTTTAAAGGGTCAAAATTAAACAAGCAGGAATAAGTAGTGGCCTCCTCACTTTCACAAGGAACGGGAAAGAAGCGCTGCTCTCCGGGGGAGGAACTGGATTCTAAGACAAACGAAAGGGAGTTGACTTGTTTGCTGCTGGAAGATTTCTAACCCACACAACTGGACAGTGTGTGGGGGCGAGGCCGGTGCTACGTGTGTGCTCAGCATCAGTCACGTGGCCCCGGGCTATTCAGGATCTGACCATTCATCTCCACCTCCACTGCTCCCATCCTTAACAAGCCTCATTGTCAGCTTAGGAACTTCACCTAACTTGTTTCCCTGCCTGTGTCTGCCTTAACAAGCTGTGCTCAACGCAGCGCCAGAGTGATGTGATCCTGTTGAAACATCTGTTCCTCTGCTACCCAGGGCCCTCCAACAGCTCCCCAGCTGATGCCCACTAAAGGGCAAAGCCCTCCCCAAGGCCTGCCAGCCCTACACGACACGGCTCCCAACTACCTCTCTGCCATGGGTCCCTACACACTACCCCCCCCCTCACTCCCTCTGCTCCAGCTACTCTGGCCCCCTTGCTGTTCCTCTGTGCAAAAGTATTGAAATTTCTTCAGGCCGGACATATATCTAAAAATGGAACTGCTGAATCAGAGCATCTCTACATTTTCTAGATATTGCCAAATTGCTCTACAAATTGGTTTGCCAATTTACATTCCTACCCACATTATGGAAGAGGGCTGGTTTCTCCACATCCTCAGCAACACTGGCATTTTCCTCTTTACTAATCAGATAGGTGGGAACGGTTAGCCCGATACTGTTTCAGTTTGCATTTTCTTGATTAGGATGGAAATTTAGCATATTTTTCTGTTTATTGGCCATTTGTATTTCTTATTCTGAAAAGCTGATGGGGGAGAGAGGAGATTTTTCTTTTTTTTAATTAATCAGTCATCAATTTTATACACATCAGTGTATACATGTCAATCCCAATCGCCCAATTCAGCACACCACCATCCCCACCCCACCGTGGTTTTCCCCCCTTGGTGTCCATACGTTTGTTCTCTACATCTGTGTCTCAACTTCTGTCCTGCAAACCGGTTCATCTGTACCATTTTTCTAGGTTCCACATACATGTGTTAATATACGATATTTGTTTTTCTCTTTCTGACTTACTTCACTCTGTATGACAGTCTCTAGATCCATCCACGAGAGAGGAGATTTTAATAACTCAATTTCTTAGAAAAGTTCATTCGGTTTTTCTATTTTTCATGAGTCAATTTCACCAGTGTATAATTTCTAGGAAATTATGCATTTTGTCCAAATTTCCAAATGTATTGGCATAAAGTTGCTCCAGGCGTTCTCTTATGACGGTTATTCTCTGTTCTACTTAGTTTAGTCTTTTGTTGCTGTTGTTGCTAGTACTGCTTATTTGTGCCTCTTCTCGTTTTTTTTCCTTCATCCATTTTGTTGGAGGTGGGATCACTGAGACTGTGAACGGTCGGTCTCAGGTCAGGTTTTGCCACCGAATGAGTTATGAACAAAAGTTTTCAGTTTTCAGAATCTTTTGGATTTCAGGCTTGCGGACTACAGATCATGGATCAATGCTTTCATTTTCATTCAGCTCTAATTACTTTGTAATCTTTGTTCTGCTTTCATTATTAGCTCATAAGGCATTTAGAAAAATATTTTTTCGTTTTCAAAAACATGTTTTTTTGTTTTTTATAATTTATGCAAAGACGGTTTTTAATTTAACAAATTGTGGTCAGAGAATGTGGTCTGTGTGATACCATTTCGTTCTTATTTGCTAGTAACTCTATTATGAACTCGGATCTGGTCAGTGTTTATCAAAGTTCTCCATATAGTCTCAGTTCCAGAGCTTCTCTGCTGGTGACTCATGAATGGACTGTGGGTGTTGTAACATACTGATTTCTTCAGCCCTCAGGACAGTTGAGCAGGGCCTTCTCATAAGCAACCTTATCTGGGTTTCCTGGAGGGCAGCCCCTTGCCCAGGAAGTTCACGCAGTAGCCTCCATGGGCAGTAAACTCACGACCTCCATCCAGCCCTTGTGCTCTATGGTAATGTGCTAAGAGCCCAGACAAGGGGACACCCACATCACCAGCCAGCTGCAGAGCTCATGGCTGCCCAGCAAGGACAAGGGGTCTGTGGAGCTGATGTTCACATTCCAGGTGCCCAGGAGATAGAGCACAGCCAAGGCCTCTGGTAGAGACTGGGGCCCGGGGAGGCTCAGTGGGGCTCCCAGCTGACGTAGCTTCAGGCAGCAGCGTCAACTCTCTGCTTTACGTATTTTAGTCACTTCTGTCCATTTGTGCCTGATGTACCCTTTTAGTGGCATCCAAACCAGCTGCAGGGGTGACTGTTCTAACAATGTATGTGTGCGTTGTAAAGTGGAGCTACATCATCTTCTAAACTCTTTACATAACACATTTGATTGCCCTTGATATTCATTTGTATTTCAACATTATAAGAAATTTCAACATTACATTTGTTAATGAAAGAGAACTATTAGGTTCTTCACATATAATTTCATCTGTTGCAAAATTTTGTATGGTTGTAAATATTGTGCTTTAATTTTGATTAAAAAATTACTATTTATGTGAATAAAGTTTCTCATTTATTGTGATTATCAAGAATTTGAAATTATTGTCATCAAAAATCTTGATCTGGAATGTGTCCAGCACTTTCACACATAAAATATGATAATGGCTTATGTTTGTGGGAGCAACTTTCTCATTTAAAAAATGCGAAAATATTTTATTTGTAAAATTTACTTAAAAATCAATATTAATATTTTATATTATGAATTTTACACCTTATTATAATTATAATACTAATAAAATGAAAATTACTTTCTTAATAGATCATTCCTTTAATAGTATGTAGTCTTCTTCTTTCCCAAATTAAGGATTTTGCCTTAAATTCTATTTTGATATTATATCTCAGTGTTCTTTTGACTAATTGTTTTACAGAATAACTCTTTCCAACCCCTTTATTTTCAGTCTACATGGTGTTCTTATAGGAGTTCTTGTATAAGCAGTGAGTGATAATTTGCTTTCAACAAATGATGTTAATCCATTTACTTTTTACTTTTTTTGTGGCTATTGATATAATCTGACTTACTTTAGCCATTCTGCTTTATTTTCTCTTTACCAACTTTTTTCCTTTATTTTTTTCTTAAATCTCTTTCCCTGTCTTTAGTCCCCTGCTACTTTGGAGGCTATAGATTATAGTCAATTCTCTTCACAGTTACTCTTTATTTTTTTAAGCATCCATATTTAATTACAGATTTTTCTAACAGATTCTGAAGTTATTTAATATTTCTATTTTCCTCCTAAATACAACATGGATTTTTGCTCACTTTACCCATTGAACATCACCTCCCTACTATCTAGTCATTACTGCTTGGAGGCTTGTTTTTGGTTTTTTCACATTTTTAAACAGCAAAAACAAAAAAGTTTTCTTCCATCAGTCTTTAAATTTCCCAATATATTTTTATCAGTTTCTATCTTACAGCAGTTTTTTATATCCAATGGCTTCCTTCCAAGTTCACTTCTCTTCTTGTTAGAGCATATTTTGGGGAGACAGTTCTTTTATTGAGTGTCTATAGACAGTGGAATTCCCTAATCCTTGTATGTCTTAAGATCTTTTTCATTTGTCTTCATTCTTTTTTTTTTTTTTTTTTTTTTAATTTATTTATTTATTTATTTATTCTTGGCTGTGTTGGGTCTTCGTTTCTGTGCGAGGGCTCCCTCCAGCTGCGGCGAGTGGGGTCCACTCCTCATCGCGGTGCGCGGGCCTCTCACCGTCACGGCCTCTCTTGTTGCGGAGCACAGGCTCCAGACGCGCAGGCTCAGGCTCAGTAGCTGTGGCTCACGGGCCTAGCCGCTCCGCGGCATGTGGGATCTTCCCAGACCAGGGCTCGAACCCGTGTCCCCCGCATTGGCAGGCAGACTCTCAACCACTGCACCACCAGGGAAGCCCTGTCTTCATTCTTGAATGATAAATTAGCAGGCTATAAAATCTCTAGGCTGACAGTCATTTTCCTTAAATACTTTGATGACAGTCCTTTGTCATCTGGCATAAAAACAGTCTTCTCTCTTTGACATCTTTGAAGAGTTTCTCTGTATCACTGATGTGCTGCAGTTTCACAATAATATATTTAAGCATATCTTGGCTCCATCTCCATTCAAGATATGCCTAGACATATGATTGTGAACCACTAAATATATTTATTTTAAAGTACTTTTTCAATTAATTAATAATTAATTTCATCTGGAGTAAATTTGAATCAGTATGATTCAGGACAAAACTAACAGAAAAGACAACCAAAATAATGGCTTAAACAATTAGGAGAGTTATTATTTCACATAACAAGAGGTCGAGAGGTAAGATAATGTCATGACAATGATCAGTCATACACAATGTTTTAAGATAAAAAATCTACCTGCATCATTAGTTTATTTTACCTTATTCATTCTTATAGCTAATAAAGAAATCATACATGCCCTTTTCATTACAAGTATTTACACTTTCAGAAATCAGAAAAAAAACGGCTTATTATTAGCAAGGGCAACAAATTATCAAGCAAGAGAACCAATTTCACAAACCAGACTTTGATACCTAAAGTTGCATTTCACAGCAGTTACAGTAACATCAAAAGTCCAAGTGTCTTGAAAATCTGTTACAAATGCACTGCAAAGATGATTTTTTATGATGAAAGAAAAAGGTGCTCACAGTTAACAGATTTTCTCACCCTGTTCCTTAACAGACAAAGGAGTAGGACCAATATTCTTAACATATTAAGTGAATGTTTTCAGCTTAATATGTTATTAGAACTGACTCTTGAATTGCCTTTATGGTTCAGAACTTCGTCTACCCTCTGCAGCTGCTGAGAGGTAGGGTTGTTGGTAGAAAAAGAGAAAGGGAGAAAGACTCTCTTACTTTTGATCTTTCTTAGACAATTTTCAATAGCACTGAGAACTGAAAGGACTGAAATTCTCAAGGTTAAGGACAGGGATTTCATTACGTAAATTTTTGAGCAGGAAAATTTTATGTATATAAAACAGCATTTTACATTAAAAACCATTATATTTTTGGTCCATTATTCCAAGCTGTTACATGTTTTTGAATTCTGTACCTGTCTTTTAAATCATCTGCTGTCACTCCCAACTTTGTGTCAAATGCTATTCTAATAAAGCACGTTTCTTTACTTTCATATCCCCAATCACATACTGCAATTACCCATTTATTTGTGTGTATGCTTTTAATTAAAGTTAATTGTAGATTCACATGCTTTTAGTTATAAGAAATAATACAAAAAAATCTTATGTACCCCTTACCAGTTTCCTTCATGGGAACATCTTAGAAAAATATAACACAACATCACAACCATGATATTGACATCAATACAGTTGAGATACAGAACAATTCCATCTCCAGAAGGAACCCTGGGTTGCTTTTTTTAGAGCCATACCACTCCCCTCCCTAGCCCTCCTCATCCACAGTCCTTATCCCTGGCAACTGCTAATCTAATATTCATTTCTAAAATTTTGTAATTTCAAGAATGTTATGTAAATTGAATCATACAGTATGTAACATTTTGAAATGGCTTCTTTCAGTATAATTTCCTTGAGATTCAACTATGTTGTGGTATCAATAATTTGTTGCTATTTATTACTGAGTAGTATTCTGTGGTGTGGATGTGCCTCAACTTTTTTTAACCAGTCAGCCACTGACAGCCATCTCAGTGGTTTCCAGTTTTTGACTATTATGAATAAAGCCACTATAAATATTCATGTATAGGTTTCTGTTATGAACCTAAGTTTTCATTTCGCTGGAAATCAATGCTTAGAAATTCAGTAGCTGTGTCATATGGTATTTGCATGTTTAATTTTAAGAGACTGCCAACTTATTTTCTGGGATGGCTGTCAAGTTTTGCATTCTCACCAGCAATGCAATATATAAGCACTCTTCTGCATTGTCACCAGCATTTGATTTTAGCCAACCTGATAGATACTTAGTGATAGCTCATTATGACTTAATTTGCATTTCCCTAGTGTAAAGTGATATTGAACATTTTTTCATGTGCTTTTTGGCCATTTCCACTTTGGTAAAATGTCTGTTCGTGTTTTTTTGTCCTTTATAGGTGGGTTGTTTGTTGGATTTTTAACTGGTGAGTTCTGAGAGTTCTTTATACGTTCCCCTTGTTGGATATGTGGGTTGCAAATATTTTCTCCACTCTGTAGCTTGCCTTTTTACCTTCTTAAGAGAATATTTTGCAAACTAAAAGCTTTTACCTTGAAGTTCAACTTATCAATTTTTTTCTTTTATGGATCATGTTTTTTTGTGTCAAGTCTAAGATCTCTGCCTAACGCTAGATCCCAAAGCTTGTTTTTTTTTTTTTTTTACAAAAGATGTAAAAAACATTTAACATTTAAGTCCATGATCCATTTTGAGTTGATTTTTGTATTTTTTTTTCTTTCCTAGGATGACTATTTGCTTGAGCACCGTTTGTTAAAAAGTTTATTCTTCCTCCAATGAATTACTTTTGTCAACAATCAGTTGGCTATATTTACGTGGGTCTATTTCTGGATTCTCTATTCTGTTCCATTTATCTATGTGAATATATCTCCACTAATTTCCCATATTGATTACTGTAGCTATATAATGTCTTAAAATCTAGTATACTAATTCCTCTCACTTTGTTCTTCATTTTCAAGATTGTTATAGCTATTCTAGTTCCTTTGCCTTTCCATATAAACTACAGAATAATCTTGCTTGTATCTACAAATAATCTTGCTGAGATTTTGAAATGAATTGCATTAAACCTGTACATTAGTTTGGGGATAACTGACAACATTACTATGTTGAGCCTTCTAATTCATGAACATAGTTAAGTCTCTGCATTTAGAAAGATCTTTGATTTCTTTCATCAGTGTTTTGTAGTTTTCAGCATAGTCATCCTGTACCTGTTTTGTTGGAGCTATTCCTAAAATATTTCACTTTTTGAGCAACTGTAAATTGTGTTGTATTTTTAACTTTTGTGTCCACGTTCATTGTTAGTATATAGAAACAAAATTGCTTTTTATTTGCTTATCTTGCATCCTCCAACTTTATCGAACTCATTATTTCTAGAAGTTTTCTTTGTAGATTCCTTGAAATTTCCTATGTAGACAATTATATTATCTGCAAATAGCGACAGTTTATTTCTTACTTTTGGATCTGTATATTTTTGTTTTCTTTTCTTCCCTATTGCACTGGGCAAAAGACTCATTATGATGGTGAATAAGAGTGGTAAAAGTGCGCATTCTTGCCTCAGTCCTGACTTTATGAGGAAAGCATTAAGTCATTCACCATTAAGCATAACCCAAGCTGTAGATTTTTTGTAGCAGAAAGTTTTGCTTTATTTCTGGTTTTCTGAGGTTTTTTTCATGGATGCATGTTGAATTCTGTCAAATGCTTTTCTGCATCAATTGATACAATCATGTGATTTTCTTCTTTAGCCTTTTAATGTAGTGGATTACATTAACTGATTTTCAAATATTAAGCCAGCCTTGCATCCCTGGAACAAACCTCCCTGGGTCATGTTATATAACTGTTTTTAAATATTGATGAATTCTATTCGTTAATATTTTCTTAAGGATTTTTACGTGTGTAATCATGCGGGATATTGGTCTATAGTTATCTTTTATTGTATTAACTTTTCCTGATTTTGGTAAAAAGGTAGTTCTAGCTATATTAAATTATAAGTGTTCCCTCCACTTCTACTTTCTGGGAGCTACTGCATAGAATTGGTTTTAATTCTCCAGTGAAACCATACAGACCTGGAAATTTCTTTTTTGGGAATGTTTTAAATTATTAATTTAATTTCCTTAATAGTTAAAAGAATACTCAAATTATCTATTTCATACTGGGTGAGTTTTGACAGTATGTGCTTTTGAAGAAATCGGTGCATTTCATCTAAGTTATGAAATTTCGGTTTGTAGAACTGTATTATTTTTCCTCTTTGTTGTCAATGTTATTGATCTTTTAGAAGTATCTTTTGTTTAAATGATTTCCTTTATTGTTTTTCTCTTTTCAATTTCACTGATTTCTGCCCTTATTTTTAGTATTTTCTTACTTTTTCTTGCTTTGGGTTTATTTAACTCTTCTTTTTCTAGCTTTTGGCAGTGGGAGCTTAAATAATTGATATGAAATTTCTATTCTTTTCTAATGTAAGCATTTAGTGCTATAAATTTCTCTCTTGGCACTGCGTTAGCGGTGTCCCACAGATTTTGATATATCGTATTCTCTTTTTAATTTAGTTGAATGTATTTTTTTTTATTAATTTATTTTTATTTATTTTATTTTTGGCTGCATTGGGTCTTCACTGCTGTACATGGGCTTTCTCTAGTTGTGGCGAGCGGGGGCTACTCAGCTACTCTTCACTGCAGTGCACAGGCTTCTCATTGCGATGGCTCCTCTTGTTGAGGAGCACGGCCTCTAGGCACGCGGGCTCAGTAGTTGTGGCTCGCGGGCTCAGTAGTTGTAGCTTGCGGGCTCTAGAGCGCAGGCTCAGTAGTTGTAGCACAGGGGCTTAGTTGCTTCGCAGCATGTGGGATCTTCCTGGACCAGAGCTCGAACCTGTGTCCCCTGCATTGGCAGGCAGATTCTTAACCACTGCGCCACCAGGGAAGCCCCTGAATGTATTTTTTATTTCCTTTAAGACTTCCTTTTTGATGCATGGATTATTTAGAAGTATGTTGCTTAATTTCCAAATGTTCAGTTTTCCTGTTACCTATTATTAATTTCTATTTGATTCCACTGTGGTCTGAGAACACACTCTGTATTATTTCAACTCTTTAATTTGTTGAGGTTTGTTTTATGGCCTAGGACATAGTCTACCTTCATCTGTGCCCTGTGGTGCTTAAAAAGAATGTGTGTTCTCTGTACAGTGGAGCGTTCTTTAAATGTCAGATCCTGTTAATGGGTGGGGTTATTAAGTTCTTCTATAACCTTGATGATTTTCTGTCTCATTTTTCTATCAGTTGTTGACAGTAGGATGCTGAGGTCTCCGACTATAATTGTAAATTTATCTATTTCTCCTTTCAGTTCTTTCAGTCTTTGCTTCACTTACTTTGCAGTTCTGATGTTTGGTGCACACACATTTAGGATCTCTATGTCTTCTTGGTAGAGTGTCCCTTTTATCATTATGTCCTCTCTGTCCCTTTCTCTCCTGGTTAATGTCCCTCTCTGTCCCTGTTAATTTTCTTTGCTCTGAATTCTGATATTAAGAGCCACTATTGTTTCTCTTGACTGCTGTTGGCATGATATATATATTTCCATTTTTTTACTTTCAATCTACATGTGTTATTATATTTGAATTGAGATTCTTGTAGACAGGATACAGTTGAGTCATTTTTAAAAAATCCATCCTGCCTATATTTGTGTTTTAAAAGGTATATTTAGACCATTTATATTTAATGTTATTATTGACCGTGTCAGGGCTTACGTCTGCCATTTACTTTTTATTCTCTATTTGTTCTGTTTTTCATTTCTCAATTTTCTTTTCCTGCCTTTCTGTGGGTTATTTGAACATTTTTTTTTAGAATTCAATTTTGCTCTATCCATTGTGTTTTTGAGTGTATCTCTTTGTACACTTTTTTGTTTTTGTTTTTTTTTTGGTGGTGGTCATTCTAGATATTACATGATATATAAACATCACAGTTTACTGGTATTGACATTTCACCAGTTCAAATGACATACAGAAACCCTACCTCCTTCTACTTCCCTTTATCCTTCCTCATTTATATTTTAATTCTCTTAAAATATTTCCCCTACATATATCTCAAACCACATCAAACAGCATTACAAGTTCTGCTTCAATCATCGAAAGTCATTTATGAAACTTGATATCAGCAGGAAGATGTGTTGTTCTGACCCATATTTTTACTCTTTCCATTGTTCTTGCCCTCTTACTGATGTTCTAAGAATTCTTAATCTTATTTCCTTTCTGTTTAGGGAATTTCCTTTAGCCATTCCCTTATGAGAAAAGAGAGGTAGCAAATGCTCTCTTCTTTTCTCTCATCTGATGTCTTGATTCTCCCTTCACTCCTGCTGGATATTTTCACTGGATATAGGTTTCTGGATCAAATAGTTCTTTTTTTCAACACTTAAAATACTGTGCCACTAACTTTGAGCCTTTATGCTTTCTGATGAGAAATTCACTGTCATACTATTTTTGTTTGCCCTCTATAGGTAATGTGTTTCAAACTGCTTTCAAGATTTTTAAATTTGTCTTCAGTTTTCCGAAGTTTGACAATGATGTGTCCTGATTATATCTTTTGCTAAGTTTATAAAGTTTCATCCATTATTTGTTTGAGTACTTTTTCAGACTCATTCTCTTTCTCCTCCCCTTCTGGAAGTCTGACGAATGAATGCTGGATTCTTTTGTTATAGTCCCTCAGATTCCTGAGGCTCTGTTCTTTTCTTTTTCCTCAGTCTTTTTTCTTTCTGTTATTTCTATTGTTCAAATTTTAAGTTCACTGATTTTTTTTTTCTCTGTCACTTCCACTTCTGCTGTTGAGCCCATGCAGCAATTTTTTGTTGTTTTTATTGTTGTATTTTTCAGTTCTATAATCTCCATGTGGTTCTTCTTTATACCCTCTATTTCTTTCCTGAGACTTTCTATTTCTTTGCTGAGATGTTCAATTTATTCATATGTTTCAAGTGTGTTTATAATTGCTCACTGAAGCCTTTATATGATGGCTGCTTTTAATTACTTGTATTTCTAACATCTGTATCATCTCGGTGTTGGAAGCTGTTGTCTCTATTCTTTCAAGTTGAGATTTTATTGCTTCTTGGTATGACAAGTGACTTTCTATTGAAACCTGGACATTTTGAGTAGTGTAATATAGGACTCTGGATCTTATTTAAACCCTCTGTTTTAGTTGGCTTCCTTTAACACTGCTCTAGCAGGGGAAAGGGTAGTACTGCTTTGTTAGTGCCATGTAGGGGTAAATGTCCGGGTTTTCCCACTTGGTCTTCATTGACACCCAAGGGGGAGGAGGGGCTCTTGTTACTGCTAGGTGGAAGTGAGAGTACCCACTAGGTTTCCGCTAATACCATTCTGGATGGGAGGGGTGAGAGTGCCTCATTATTGTTCCTCCATGTGGCCTCCACTGACACCACATTACCACTGGACCTTGTTAATGAGTGGTGGTAAAAGTCCTGTCTTCCCACTAGTTTTCCTCTGACACCACCCCACTGGGGAGTGGGAGGGATCCTTTTTTACTGCTGGGTGGGAACTGAAATCCAGGCTCCTCACAGAGTCTCCACTGACACTGAAGGGTGGTGGGGATGAGCCTCATCCCCTGGTGGAGATGAAAGTCCCTGCTCCCCACCTGGCTTCCTTGACACCATTCTGCCATGAGAGGAGGGGAGAAGTTTGGGCAGTCTCATTAAAGCCTATGCTCACCACTGGTCTTTGACAGCCTGGGTGGGGTTGGGGTCACAGTTCTCCCTGAGGCATCTGGCTGGAAAAGAGCATGTAATGCCTGAAAGTTTTCTGTCTTTCTAGTCCTTGGGCCAGAGAGAGTAGAAATTCATTGGAGCTATTTTTTGTCTGTATCTGTTGTCAGTTCCAGGTTCCTAGCTTTTCCAGCACCCAGCCTGGGATATATGACATGCAAAGAAAACCCAATGAACTCATCACCGTGTTGTACCTTGGGTCCTGAGGTCTCTAGCTGGTTTGCCTTCTTCTCTCCACCTTTCAGAGTTTTCTTTCTTTATTAAACTTATGATTATTTATTTATTCATTATTTTTGGCTGCGTTGGGTCTTCGTTGCTGTGCAGCCTTTCTCTAGTTGTGGCGAGCAGGGGCTACTCTTTGGTGCAGTGCATGGGCTTCTCATTACAGTGGCTTCTCTTGTTGCAGAGCACAGGCTCTAGGCACATGGGCTTCAGTAGTTGTGGCACACAGGCTCAGTAGTTGTGGCTCACGGACTCTAGAGCACAGGCTCAGTAGTTGTGGCGCACAGGCTTAGTTGCTCTGCGGCATGTGGGATCTTCCCGGACCAGGGATCGAACCCGTGTCCCCTGCATTGGTTGGCAGGTGGATTCTTAACCACTGCACCACCAGGGAAGTCCCTCAGAGTTTTCTTATGTTTGTTTTATATACGATGATCAGGGGTTTTAGTTGTATTCAGTGGGAAGAATAGGGAAAAGTACTTTTACTCCATCTTCCTGGAAGTTCCTATTTGTTTAATTTTATGTCCTTGTCCCACAGCTAGACTGTAAGAGCCGTGTCTGTTTTGTCTACCATAGCAATTCCAGGAACTGGTACAATGTCCAGGTGATTGTGGGTGCTTGATAATGAATGCATGAAAAGTACTAAAAGGAAATAGAATTAAATCTTTACAGTGTAGACGGTTTTTTTTTTAACATCTTTATTGGAGTATAATTGCTTTACAATGGTGTGTTAGTTTCTGCTTTATAACAGAGTGAATCAGTTATACATATACATATGTTCCCATATCTCTTCCCTCTTGCGTCTCCCTCCCTCCCACCCTCCCTATCCCACCCCTCTGGATGGTCACAAACCACCGAGCTAATCTCCTACAGTGTAGACTTTTGATGGTAGAACAATAGTGATTTTCCCCCTCTCTCTCTATACACTGAACAATTTTTCTAAAATTAGCATGTATCACCTTTATAATGGAAGAAATGAGCTTTTTAACAGAAGAAATTGAAGCCCAAAATAGGTGAAGATATATTGAGAGCATCCATTTTTTCCAAAAGAGATTTATTCTCCAGATTCAGATAAGTCACATTAGAGGTATGGAAAGAATTTGCAGGTATAACTAGAAAACTGTTGTCAATAATACTCAGAGAGTAAGAGAGGAGGCAAAAGACTGGATGGAGTTGGGAAGATATCCTTGCTTCACTTATATAAAAGGAGAGACTGTTGAGTATTTACTTAAGTGAGACTGGTACTGAAACTTCACAAATGCTGGGCAGAATAATTAGATGTTAGTTCATAGGTATTAAAAGACACTAATTATGAGGAGCCTGCCAAGGGAAGGTGGTAAGGTTAAGCCCCCAGACATGATAGGAATGAGAGGCAGGGGTGGAGAAATGGAGGGGAATTTACAAAACAAATACTTACTCACTCACTCTGGTAAACTCAATGTCCAAAGTTCATGAACTTCTTGAATATCACTCTTTCATTTCCACCCCCAACTTCTGACCTAAATTTCCCTGCAGTTAGTCCACCATGCTTATGAACTTCTGGTTTAGCCCCTCTTGTGCATACTTAAGCAACACTTCTCAGTTCCACCCTACTTGCCCACCCTGTCGTTTTTTGTTGCTTAATCCCTTGGCCTAGCGCCACCCTACCCCCCTGGCAGAGCAACCAACTCTTCCACTATAGGACAACATACATCCACTAATAACAATTCATGCCATACCAACTACATTTCCCTTTTCAATGAAGTTACTCAACTGGTAAATCCAGGAATGCCAATGAACCCCATTGACAACAAGATATTTGGCAGGCTCTCTATTGCCTAGTACATATCTTGGCATTTGGAGTTCAAATAATGAGAAACAGATTTAATTGGATTGGATTGGACTGAATAGAGACCTATGGCATAGCTTAGTCAAAGGAGAAATGAAGACCAGTTCAATAATGGTATCTAACAAGAGTTGATTAATGGGTTAATATTACCCTCAAAGAAGATCTTTAGGGGTAAGCTAAATCTATCACAGTGAACTATTTTCTAGTCAATGATTTAGCAGTTACTTGAATGAGGGCACTAAAGCTGTGGCTTACTGGAATGATAACTGGCACAAAGTTGGGAATGACAGCTAATGGAATAACAGAACCAGATTTCAAAAACACCCTGACAGCTTGTGCTTGGTTAAAACTAAGAGGATAAAATTTAATAGGAATAAATATAAAGTCTCATTTTTAGATGCATTAAAAACTAACCTCTCGAAAATGTCAAATAATGATAATAGCTAAAGTATGTAAGTTTATAGTGAACATGATCCATTTATATTTTATAAATTGTCATAATATTGTTGGAAAGTAATGGGGCAAATGTTTCAACAGTCATAAACTATTTTTATCTCTTTGACACAGTAACTCCATTCCTCAGGATTTATACTGAAAAAAGTAATCTAAAAAGAAGAAAATGCCAAATGCAAAAAGAAGCTCATTACAGCACTACTTATAATAGCAAAAACCTGGAGACAAATGTACAATAATAGCGATAATGCTTAGTAATTTGATATATATCAACCACATTATGTACCTTAAAAAAGGGAGGAGATTTTTAAAGGAAGAGGTGTTATTCTAAAGACAATACAGCACCAGAAATAAATCTTACAGTATGTGATTAAAACGAAATTATTTCCCACTCTATGAATACAATTGCAAAATTATACGTGCTTATGTATATTTTCAACAAGAATTATGAACAAGAACTGCATAAAAACAGAAAATGAAAGCAATGTTAGAATATTGTGATATTTTTCTCCTCTAATATCTATTATTTCAGTAGCGTGTAAATTAATGAATTTTTAGCTGCACAAGACAGGATGAGAGAGCTAACCTGTTATCAGTTTATGCTCATAAGATACCTAATAGTTTTTATTAGGAGCAAAGCACATGTTTGTTGGTTTGTTCTTTTCTCTTTAAAAGGTGTTTATTGATCATATACAAAATAAAGAAAACCTTATATATCACAAACATACACTATGTACAGCAATAAATACCCAGGGCCCGGCCCAGTGCTGCCCCTCGTGGACAATAATTTAGCAATAAATGCTGCACCGGGCAGGGAGGGCACGAGGCCGCTGGCACCCAGGTCAGCCAGGGTGCTCCAGTGAGGCCCCTCCCCACCTGGATGTTCAACAACCCTCGCCCACCCCGGCCCACCCCGGCAGATCCCAGCGTACCCACCCCACCTCCTGTCTTCAGCCCTAGGCAGGGCAGGCAGGGTCTGATCAACTCTGCTCCGCCCACCTCTCAGCACCAAAGCACATGTTTAAATGGAAGAGTTATGTCCCCAAAGAAAGAGTTAACCAGAAATCTACACAGAGATCAGAACTCTGAGCAAATGAGGTAAAAAAAATCTCCTTCTACTGGAATGTCTGGAATATTTTATGGAAGTCTAGGCGTCATCATAAGATGGAGCACATCTCTACAGGACTAATCCTTGACAACATTCCATAATAGGTGTGGCTTCTCTCTTCTGCCCACTCTGGAACCAGAATCTGACTGCCAGGACCAGTTCAGTCCACCCCAAATTGAAACAGTACAAGGGTATTTTTCTACTTTATATTGAAACACCACAGTTATTTTTTTTAAACTGTGGTGCTGGTACAAAAGTGGACAAATATATCAATAGAACAGAATACAAAGTACAGTAACAAATTCATAAATATAAGAAAATTTAATATATGATAAATGTGGCATTGCAAAGCAGTGGGGGAAAGACGGATACTTTCTTGGAATGAGGCTCTTAACTAAAGTCTTCTCAAGTTAACTAACTAACCCCAGGAGGGTATATTCTTTTTTTTTTTTTAACATCTTTATTGGAGTAGAATTGCTTTACAATGGTGTGTTAGTTTCTGCTTTATAACAAAGTGAATCAGCTATACATATTCATATGTCCCCATATCTCCTCCGTCTTGCGTCTCCCTCCCTCCCACCCTCCCTATCCCACCCCTCTAGGTGGTCACAAAGCACCGAGCTGATCTCCCTGTGCTATGCGGCTGCTTCCCACTAGCTAGCTATCTTACATTTGGTAGTATATGTAAGTCCATGCCACTCTCTCACTTCGTCATACAGGAGGGTATATTCTTGACTGAGGTATTTCAAATGTTAACTAGTGCCTCCCAGGATATGGATTAAAACTAAATAACACCTCTATATTACATGTTTAAAACTGAAGTGTTTTAAATTCCAGACAACACAATAGCATTTTATTACAGGTGACCACAGGTGATAATTTCATTAGCTGTTTCAAAAGCCCATACCTTAATACCAGGATTTTTCCTGGATTTTTCATCAGCTTTAGCCCCAACCAGGCCAGGGAATCAATCCCAGTCCCCTCATTTCCCTGAGGGTCTGTGGTCTGTGCTCCTCTAGATACCAACTTCTACTTGGTAAAGGTTCTTAGTGTGAGCAATAGAAACAATTCTAATTGATATAGGAGCAAATAATTTTATTGGAAGGGTATCAGTAGCTGCCATAATTGATGAGGAGACTAAGGATCTAGGTTTGGGCATAAACTAAGGCACATCCATTATCCTGGTGACATAAATGTTCTACTTCTGCTATTGCTGAAGACCCTGTCACCCAACACTGGTCAATCAACGACACCACAACCACTGTGAATGAGCTCTAACCTGACCACCACTCCCTCCAGATGAAAATTTCCAGAGGGCAGCAAATGGTCAGGCCTAGATCACATGCTCAGCCACAAGGTGTTAGAAAGTGAGACGGGGGCAATTTCTCCCCTGATTTGGCTTCCAAAGTGGAAAGCAGAGCTGCCCCCTCCTTATCTGGGTTACTCCTGAAAATAGGAAGAGTGTTTTCATACCAGGCAGCCAAAATAATTCATGCTCATTTTACCCCACCAATTACACATTCTCCTTTCTCTTAAAGGCTCAAATGAGGTCACATTCTCTTCTTTCTCTCCAGATCAAAACCTACATTCAGGAAAGTATCTGATTAATATTTTTAGTATGAAGAAATGACTGATAATGGAAAGTGTATTGGTACCTTGCTTCTGATAGTATTTGGCCTCAGACCAATTACATAAACGATTTGAGCCTTGAGTTCCTCATCTTTCAAATGGGAATACCATCACTTAACCTCATAGGGTTGTTGCAAAAACTCAAAATGCCACAGTGTATCTGAAATGCTTCCTACATGAAGGACACAAAACAGGGCTTGAGTAAGTGTAGAGTCCTAACACCTTCCCAGATAGACTACTGTTGTAAAGATGCCCATTTTCCTCAAGTTAAACTAGAAATTCAGTACAATTTAATAGTTTTTTTTAAACTGGACAAAGTGATTCCAAGTTTACAAAGAAAATGTGAGACCCCAAACAATATCTGAAACAGAAGAATAAAGTCTCATCCATTCAGAGATCAAAACATATTATGAAGCAACTGTAATTAAAATGTGGGATACCGGTGCAGAAGTAGGGAACCGAATGAAATGAAATAGTCAAAACAAACTGATGTGTATATAGGGATTTAGTATATAATAAAGGTGGCATTTCAGATCAGGTGAGAAAAGATGGGTTATTCAATAAATGCTGTTGGAAAAATTGATTCTACGTTGGAAAAAAATAAACTCTACATACTATATATAAAAAACAGACTGCAGATGGATTAAATACATAAATGCAAAAAAACAAAAAAACAAAAGACCTCCATACGGACTAGAAGAAAATATAGGAGAATATTTTTATTCCTTTGGGATAGGGAAGCCCTTACTAAATAAAGCACAAAATCACAGCAATAAATGAAAACAGCTGGACACAATAAACCAAGTTAAAAAATACAGGCAACAAAGCAGAAGTAAATAGTTACTACATTTTACAGGTCAAAGATTATCATTTAGCCTCATATGATAAGAGCACCTCCACATAAGGATATCTCTTTATTTGACCCCACATGGCTCCTCAAAGCAAGACAAATACTTCATCTTAAGCCAACCTAAGACAAACAAACAAACTGCTGACCTGTTCCAACAGTGAAGGGAAACACTGGCGGAGCAGCTACAAGGGCACCTTCAGAAAAATTAGAAAAAGGTATTCCTCTTAAGGAGCCACATTTTGCATATTCAGTTAGAGCAGAGGCTGGGCTGCATCTCAGCACCCAACAGCACCCCAATCACACCATTCTCACGGGTCCTAAATGGCTGTGCTGTACTTACCAACAAATCGTCAGTCTCCTACGTTTGTCTTCCACAATATTGTGATATGATGAGAATATATACATTGACGATTGGTTGATGTGGGGAAAACTCCCACATTATTTGGTGTCAGAAGTATTCTGTGGGGGGAGGAAACAGGGTTTTCCTTTAGTTGAAGTGTTATGAGCAGAGTACAGGAAAAACAGGAGTTTTTCTTTTTAGTCTTTCTAAGGATTTTCAATAATATTTTTTTGCTTTTATTTAGATTTTGCTTTGCCCTACATTGCAATCTGTTTGTGGGATGCAGCGAACTATGCTTAGAGGGAAGTTGATAGTCCTAAACTCCTATATTAAAAAAGAAAAAAAGTCACAAATCAATGACCTCAGCCTACGCTTTAAAAAACTAGAAAAAGTAGGACAACCTAAACCCAAAGTAAACATAAGAAAATAATAAAAATAAGAGCATAAATCAATATAACAGAAAACAACAAACTAAAAAAATAGAGAAAAATCAATGAAAAGCTAGTTCTTGGAGATCAATAAAATTAATAAAATCTAGCCAGACTGTCAAAAAGTCAAAAAAAGAAAGAAGACACAAATTACCAAAAGTGAGGAAGATAACATCACTACAGATCCAAAAGATACTAAGGGAATATTATGAACAATTTTATACAAATAAATTAGGCAGTTAAAATAAAACAAATTACTTGAAAGACACAACCAAGATCACCCCCAAAAGAAACAGATAAACTGAACAGCCCAAGAGGTATTAGAGAAATTGAAATTGTAGGTTAAAAAAAAAAAAAAAAACCCATAAAGAAAACTCCAGATGGCTTCAATTCTACTAGACATTTAAAGAAGAAACAATACCATTTCTAACAAACTCTTTTATAAAATTGGAAAAAAAATTGAAAGGAAAAAATACTTCCCAACTCATTTTATGAGACTAGCATTACCCTGACACCAAAATCATACAAAGACAGTGTAAGAAAATAACAGGTCCATATCCTCCATGAACACAAATGAGATACAAGCTACCCCATGCATAAATTAAGACTTCACACTGTCCTACAAATACGAGCAATTCAGCATTGTTGGCTGCCCTTCCAGGTCTGTTAAGTCCTGCCTTTTTCATCAGAAGGCATCCTTCTTGAGGACAGAAGCCTCAACATTTATCTCCTCACAGCACCTCCCACGGTCCTCAGCACTTGCTGACCCATCACTACACAGATAAGACATTGAGCACATCCACAAATTATTTTAGAGAAAAAGCAAGAGGAGAAAGGGATTTTTGTAAAAGAGAAGAGAGAGGAAATCCTTGTGGGTTTTGTACAGATGGGGCCAAGGGAAAATTACACATGTGAAAAGAAGGAGTATGTGAAATAGTGTCGTTGGTACAAACAAATGCAATAATTTCATTCTTTTTCTGAAAATGACAAGTATTCCAATTTTGATGGTAATGCTTTATTGAATGCAAACTATACACTGGCTCCTCATTCTTAAGGCTGGAGATGATAATTTCCTCTTTTCATCTGATTATATTTGGTGAAACAATTCAAAGGCTGAGATGCAAACACATTCTATTTCAGGTGCACGACCTTTCTCCTGGGCTCAACACAACAGTGATTACAGCTAAAGACACCAGGTCCTACCAGCAGAACTTTTCTCACAGTCTTGACTTTGGCCTTGTAGTTCTGGACCTTAACATCAAAGCAGAGGGAGCCCAGAGGAAGTGACTCATTTTTGCTTGACGCAAGTTGCAGGCTTCTAATGAGGAAAAGCAAGATGCACATCTCCCTTTCCTAGTATGTAAAGTCTGTGTAATTTAGGACTTAGGACCTATATGGATTTGAAATATCAAGCATTGGAGCTGGAGTGGTTGGGGACAACACTGGTGGTGTGGTAGGCCATGGAATGTCAAAAGGTGAAACCCTGGTAAGATTAAACATCAAAACCCTCCCCTCTTCCAGTTTCCTGTGGGATGCGGATTACGATCATTGATGGAGCGTAACTGGGATGGAGCTGGAGAAAATATTATCAACTAGGCATTTAAAAATGTTTGTGAGAGCTAGCTTCTCTGAATGAGAACCCATCCTATTCCATGGTGACCCACTGGGTATTGATTCTAAAAATCCATGAGTCAGAAGAGTCCTTGTCTTCTCCAAGTTATTGTCCAGGACTCCAAGGAACCCCAACACATTAACCTTTCTGGATTCCTTTTTTTGCCACTAGCCTAGGAGTTTCTGGAAGGGGGTGGGGGGGTGGCAAGACTCTGTCCTATTCATTCTGTAACCTTAGCAACTGACCCGGAAGAACTGTTCCCTCAAGGTTTGGTGAATTATAAACATGCATGTCTCATCCTATTTCTTCCAGAGTATAAGCTCCAGGTACGGATAACAGTATTCCTATGATCTGTTGAGCACCTGTCTCCCTCACTGAACTGTGAACTTCCTGACAGTGAAATCCGTGTCTGACTTATCTTGGTCCCCCCTGCTCCCTGTATTCAAAACAGAGTAAGCACTCAGTATGAGTCTGCTGAATGACTTGAATGCACGTGTGCATGAATGAACAACAAGAGCCTCCCTAAATTTTATTTATCAATTATACCTCAATAAAGCTGGGGAGGGGGGGAATGAGCCTCCCTGTTTCTGACAGTGGATCAGTTGCTTTGCTATTTTCCTGCAGCCTAGAGCTCAACACCTGGGGCATCTAAAGTTATCTATTAGTGCGGTGGTTCTCAAATTGGTGTGTATCAGAATCACCTACAGGCCCAGGTTCTTTGATGTACCATAGGGCCTAGGCCTTTGTAGTTTTACTAAGTTCCCCAGGTGATTCTAATACCAACCCAAACTGGAGAACTAGCACTTTTGTGCAGTGCTTATCAACCTTTTTCATGTTGAACCATCATAGAGCATGATACATATTGAGCATATTGGAGTAAACAAGATGAAGCTACTTGTAGCCAGGGGACTCAAACTCTTGGCCCACCGATGATCTTTTCATTCACTGGAAACACCAGTTGGAACATTCTGCAGAACCCTGATATTCAAACAGTGGTCTGGGGACAAACAGCTTCAGCATCAACCAAGAGCTTGTTAAAAATGCATATCTCAGGCCCTCCCCAGACCCCTGAAGCAGCATTCTAACAAGATCTCCAGAAGATTCGTGTGCCAATGAAAGATTGAGAAACATGGTTTTAACAACCCTAACCTTGAAACTCCAACTCCTCTCTGACCTAAACAAAACCTATGTGTGTCCAGGAAAAGGCATGACTCTTCCCTCCCTGTGGTTGACTCAGAGAAGCAGGGGAAGTGGGGCAGAAATCTGCTGAGCTCAGCTACAACCACTATTTACACTTGAGGACAGCGGGAGGCAGGGGGTGGGGGGGTAGTGCACATGTTGTTCCATTCCTGACAGAGCACCATTGAGCCAGAGCGTAATGGACGCTATCTTAGATGTTTAAAAAAAGAAAAATAGTCAAAATTCTAAAAGATGCTGAAGGAAATTTTGTACTGACCCTTGAGCTCACTCTCTGCAGCTGAGATACATCCAGGACAGTTTTCTGCTCCATTCCTGCTATCATGACTCTAGTTCATTCATTCACTCATTCATTCATTGAGCACTGATTTTGTAGCAAGCACCACAAATACAAATGTGAAACAACACTTCAGATTGTTGCTCAAGCTTCTGCCCACAGCCTCTCGTCCTCCCAATTCACACTGCCTACTTCACCAGACTAACCTCAGAATATGTATTTCAGTGTCACTCCCTTGGACCAGATGCTCTCAGGGTGCCAACCTTCTTTATTGGCTGGCCTATCTCCCAGAATTTTCCTATATAGACCTACCAATCCCTGAAGCTGGACTGTCCTTTAAATGTGCCAAGCACTTTGCTGCTGGAATCTGTTTCAGCAGGTCTAGGAAGAGGCCTGAGCAACGTATTTTTGTAAAGCTGATGCACAGCCATGACTGAGAAACACTTGTTAACAAGATCAGAGACATGACCCCTGTCTTCTGGACACTCATAGCCCAGCCAAGCAGGGTGTGAAGGCAATGACAGCATAAGGTGGGAGCTGCGGTACTCAGTAGAGTGTTGACATCAACATGGGTGGGCTGATCCTGGACAGGGCATCCAGGAGGCTGGCTGGAGGGGAGAACGGCTGAAATGTTTTGTAGGTAGATGAGAGGAAGAAAGATACGCAGGCAGGAGACACGGTGTGAAGCTTCATAACACCTTCAGGGAACTAGAGTGAATTTAGTGTGGCTGGAACTCGTGGAGGGTGGCATCAGGTGGAGAGGATGGTGAGGCAGAGGGCCAGATTTCAGAAATCAGCTATGCCACACTAGAGAAGTTGGTCTTAATCACATAAAGGGGTGCAGGAGGGCGGTATGGAGATTTTAATTGGGGATGCAGATCTGAACTTGAGTCTCAAATGAGGAGTCTGGACGTTTTGCAGAGGATGTGTGGTAAGATGGGGGTGGGGCTGAGGGCATGAGAGTCGAGTGCAAGAAGGCTAGTTAGAGAAGCCTTATGCAGAGTGACAGAAAGACAACTGTCATGACTTGGTTCTGCTGCTCGTTGCTATGCAGCCTCCATTGAGTCATGCCATTTCCCAGGGCCTCAGTCTCTTCATCTGTAACATGGGCAGGTTGTACCACATAACCAGAAAGATCGTTCTCAGCGCTACAAGCCCATGATGTGGTGAAATTTAGTCTGATTTTTTTTTTTATTGTGGTAAAATACACATAACGTAAAATTTACCATTTTAACCATTTTTAAGTATACAGTTCAGTGTTATGAAGTACATCCACATTGTTGTGCAACCATCACCGCCACGATCCATCTTCAGAACATTTTTATCTTCCTCAGCTGAAACTCTGCACCCATTAAACACTAACTCCCCATTTCCTCCTCCTCCCAGCCCCTGGCAACCACTATTCTGCTTTCTGGCTCTATGAATTTGACTATTCTAGTACCTCATACAAGTGGAATCATAGAGTATTTATTCGTTTGTGACTGGCTTATTTCACTTAACATAATGCCTTCAAGGTTCATCCTTACTGAAGCTTGTGTCAGAATTTCCTTCTATTGAATGTATATACCACATTTTGTTCATCTATTCATCTCTTGACAAACACTTGAGTTGCTTCTACCTTTGGCTATTGAGAATAATGCTACTATAAAGATGAGTGTACAAACATATGTTTAGGGAAAGTCCTGCTTTCAATTCTTTTGAGAATATACCTAGAAGTGGAACCGCTGGATCATATGGTAATTCTGTATTTAATTTTTTGAGGCACTGCCAAAACTGTTTTCCACAGTGGCTACTACAGCATTTTACATTCCCACAAGCAATGCACAAGGGTTCAAATTTCCCCAAACTTCATCAACACTTGTTATTTTCTGGCTTTTTGATAATACCATCCTAATGGGTGTGGAGTGGTATCTCATTGTGATTTTGATTTATATTTCCCTAATGATTAGTAATGTAGAACAGCTTTTCATGTGCTTATTGGCCATTTTCTTCTTTGGACTTGTAAGCTATTCAAGCCCTTTGCCCATTTTTGAATTGGGTTGTTTGCTTTTTCATTGTTCAGCTGTAGGAGTTCTTTATATATTTTAGATATTAATCCCTTATCAGATATATGATTTACAAATTGTTTTCCATTCAGTGGGGTGCTTTTTCATTCTGTTGATAGTATCCTTTGATGAACAGATGTTTTTAATTTTGATGAAGTCTAATCTGTCTATTTTTACTTTTGTAGCCTGTTTCTTTGGTGTCAGATCCAAGAAGTCACTGCCAAATCCAATGTCATGAGGCTTTCCCCCTAATGTTTTCCTCTAAGACTTTTACAGTTTTAGCTCTTACATTTGGGTCTTTGATCCATTTTGAGTTAATCTTTGTATATGGGGTACCATAAGGGTCCAACTTAATTCTTTTGCATTTGGATATCCAGTTTTCCCAACACCATGCTGAAAATACTGTGCTTTCCCTACTGAATGATCTTGGAGCCCCTGTCAAAAATCATCTGACCACATATGTGAGGGCTTATTTTTGAGCTCTCTATTTTATTCCATTTATTTGTCTTTATGCCAGAACCACTGCTTTGATTACTGTAGCTTTATATAAGTTTGAAATCAGGAAATGTGAGACCTTTAATTTTGTTCTCTTTTAAGACTATTTGACTATTTAGGATCCTCTGAAAGTCCATATGAATTTTAGGATGGATTTTTCTTTTTCTGCAAAAAAAAAAAATGTTGCTGGGATTTTTATGAGGATTGCATTGACTCTGCAGATCACTTTAGTAAATACTGACATCTTAACAAAATTAAGTCGTCCAATCCATGAATACAGAATCTTTCATTTATTTTTGTCTTTAATTTCTTTCAGCAGTGTTTTGTACTTTCAGTGTACAAGTTTTTCACCTCCTTGGTTAAGTTCACTCCTAAGTATTTTATTCTTTCTGATGCTATTTTAAATGGAATTATTTTCTTAATTTCCTTTCTGGTTTCTTCATTGTTAGTGTATAGAAATGCAACTGATTTTCACATATTGATTTTGTATCCTGCAACTTTGCTGAATTCATTTATTAGTTCCAACAGATTTTTTGTAGAATCTTTGGGATTTTCCACATATAAGATCATGTCATCTGCAAACAGATAATTTTACTTCTTTCTTTCCAGTTTTGATGCTTTTATTTCTTTTCCTTGTCTAATTTCCCTGGCTAGGTCTTCCACTACATGTTGAATAGAAGTGGTGAAAACAGGCATCCTTGTCTCATCCCTGACCCTGGAGGGAAAGATTTTGGTCTTTCATGGTCTGAAAGAGGGTTTTTTTAGCTGCCTTGGGTCTTCGTTGCTGCGCGCAGGCTTTCTCTAGTTGCGGCGAGCGCGGGCTACTGTTTGTTGTGGTGTGCGGGCTTCTCGTTGCGGTGGCTTCTCTTGTTGCGGAGCACTGTCTCTAGGTGCGCGGGCTTCAGTAGTTGCGGCACATGGGCTCAGCAGTCGTGGCTCGTGGGCTGTAGAGTGCAGGCTCAGTAGTTGTGGCACATGGGCTTAGTTGCTCCGTGGCATGTGGGATCTTCCCAGACCAGGGATCGAACCCGTGTCCCCATCATTGGCAGGCAGATTCTTATCCACTGCGCCACTGCCCTTAATCTATTCTTGGGGTTAAAGAACTTCAAAAGTTTGCTAAGTAAGAGACTGCTTTATTAACCCAATGGGCAACAATGCTGAGAGATCAGAATAGAAAGAGAAGGGGTGAGAAGTATCTGGTGAGTATAAAGGGTTGAGTGGGCTGCATATACTTCTAATTTTCCATAGGTATTAAACAGATTGCAAAAGAAAGAATGAAAAATGAAGCAGCGTAGTAGGAGAGGCAAAAGTCTTAAAGTTGACTAAGCATCACTAAATGAAATGGCTTTGCCTTTATTTCCATGAATGACTTCCCAAGAAGACTCCAGCCTTGATTGTAAGCTAAACAAACAAACAGACAACAACAAACCCAGCACCTAAAACCAGAAGCCTTGAAAGAATGAAGAAGGAATTGGGGGGCCACTCCATGTCTATTCCAGAAGGGCCAGAAGGGGTCTCCCTCTGGGGTCCTGGCCCCTAACCAGCTATGCATAAACAACCCCGGCCACAGTTATTGAAAGATTGTAAGTTTGTCTAAAAATACAAGAGAGGGAACTGAAACGTTTCAGAGAAGGCAGGGCTCAGGAGCAAGAAACAAAAAGAGGAAGGTAAAATTCTACTTACAAAAAAAGAGGAATGGAAATTGAATTTTGTTACAAAGAAAGTCCAGAAGCTTCCCCCTCTTCCCTGACTACTCCATCAAAAAAGGGGAAAAAATAGTCAATGGGAAATAGCTCTGAGAAAAATAAGTCTCTGCACCATTACAGTTGAGAATTCAAACAACCTGAACTGAAGAGTTGGGCAATTTCTTGACTAAAGGTGTGTTTGAACTGAAAGGGCTTTTCTTAAAAACATCCATCCCTCCCACCTCAGAGAAGGAACTGAGGCTGAGAAGCCTCTGATCTCTCCCAGGGTCACAGACCTAACTAACTAGGGTCAGAGACAGGCTGGAAGGTCATTTTCTGACATTGTCCTGTGCTCTTTTCTCTGGACACCCATAGCAATTTGATGTACTCATTGAACTGGAATCTCTCCCTTGACCTTTCCTCAGGACCAGGTTTACATCTAAGTCTGTGGTTCTCAGAGTAGGGTCCCCTGTCAGCAGCACTAGCATCACCTGAGAACTTGTCAGAAATGAACATTCTCAGCCCCAATCCAGACCTATGGAATCAGAAACTCTGGGAGTGGGGACCAGTCTCAACAAGCCCAGTGGGAATTTCTGATGCATTAAAGTTTGAGAACTGCTGGTCCAAGAAATAAATCACTTTTATTCATTATAATAACATGCATAATAATGAACATGTACTTCACAATTTACAGAAGAGCTTTTAACATGCATTCTTTCTTATTTTGGTTTGGGGAGAGGTCGGCCTCTTAAAAATCTCTGTGACAACAGAAAGTTAGGTACTGACACACCTATTTTATGATCTCAAAGGTGAAGTTAAAGGAGGGTAAGTGGTGCTGAGATGGCTGGTCTAGAGAGGATAGGGCTAAAACTGCAAGGGAGTCTTCTGCCTTGAAAAATCAGCATAGTTGCCCCAAGGCACTCCTAGATAAAACTTACTACTTATCACTTTTAGATAAAATGGTGCCAACTACGGCCACATTGCAGAACATTCTCAGAAGCATAGAATGCTAGGTCAATTGTGTCATGGTACAGATGAGGAAATGATAATACTAAGTGCTCCCATTTTCTGAGGCCTCATATAGGATCCTGTCAGGTAGGAAGCAGAGTCTCAGAGAGACAACATTATCCACTCGGATCACCAGGTGGGCCTGGAAGAGCTGGCATCAGAATGTAGGTGTTTGTCTCTAGAGCCTGCCTGCCCACGTAGGCCACATGGATTGTACTTGGTCATCCAGAGAATTAGGGGGCAGCACTGGCCCCACACTCAATGCTCTCAACTGCATATACAGTGCCTTGTCTACCTACAGAAAACCTCTTCTCCCTAGACCAATGGCTTTCAAACATAACGTCCATCAGAAGAATCACCTGTGAGGCTGGTTTAAACACAGATTACTCCACCTCAAGAGCTTCTGATTGCACAGGCTGGAGTGGGGCCAATGGATCTGCACTTCTAACAAGCTCCCAGGTAATGCTGATGCTGCCAGTCTGTGGACCACACTTTGAGTAGAGAGGCTCTAGACACCCTAACTTGAAGACTGATCAGGCTGATGCAGCAAATGAATAAGAACCAAAGTTCTGAGTCTAATATCTTCACTGCCAGTCCTAATCAGTAACGTACACACAATCCCATGCATTTTCCCTTTAGCTTCTCACCTACATCCATCCCTCCTTTCCCTTCCATTGCCTTCTGTCCAGTTACCTCACACCAGGTAACTCTTATAATGGCCTCTTAGCTCACCGATCAGTAGGTTTCTTTGGCCTCAATCCATACTGCCCACCTCCATCAGATTTACCTTGTCAGAGCACCAATTCATGTAAGGCCTAAAACTCCTGAACTTATAATTTAAGGTTTTCCATGACTTCCATGAGTCAACCTAACATTTTAGCTTTATCTCCAGCGACATGTCTTCACCACATACTTTGTCACTCTTTCACTCTCTGTAACTTTGTTTATGCCATCTCCTCTACTTGAAATGTTCTCCCTCACCATCTACCCAGATTTAAATTCTTCAGAGCTCATCTCAAATGACCTTCCTTTTATGAAGTCTTTCGTGGAAACCCCCAGCGGGAGGTTCTTCCTCCTCTGAGGTCTCCAAAACACAGAGGTCTACATTGGTGGCCATTATCTTATGTTGCCTTGTATTAAAATTTCTCCATCTTGCCACATTGTCATTCGCTTAAGGGCAGACGCCTTATTATGCTTTATGCATCTTTGTATTTCATCAGCACAGTACCCAAAACACTTCTGGCGCTCAGTCAGCATTTGATGAATGAACGTCTATGTTCTGTTTCTAGTCATATTTGTATATATTTCAAGTGAACCATCAGTTTCCCCTCATAGGGATCTAAAGAATAAATAATAAAGGTCAGTGCAAATTCATTAACAAACATTAAGGACAATTTATTGAAAAATTCTAAGGGCTAATCATTACACATTGCAGTGCTCATCTACCTGAAGCCAGCTAAATACTGGCCAAGTTAATTAGTCTAGAGGAAAAGGCAGTAAAATATAATGAAAAGCCCCCACAATCCCTAGAGCCCCAGGTAATAAACTGAGGCCATATGATAATATTTCATGAACAGTAAAAGTGCCTGACAGTAAAGCAAGAAATGAGAGAGAAGTCTGAATAACCCTTGTATCTGGCTACCACAAACTTCTGAGAATAATGGCCTTTCCTCCCTTCTGCCTTCCAAACCGTAGGCAAATTCTTCTCACTGGAGACCTCTAACCATACAGAGAAGGGAAGCCATGTAAAGTCCATACAAGGAGAAGGATTCCGGAAAATGTAGTTTCTTGCTTCCCTTCTATATGCTCCTGATCCAAAGCCTTTACTATCTTACATTATACTTAAACTCCTTAACAAAGCATTATACAGTCTGGTTGCTTCTAACCCCGTAAACATTCACACACATTCTACCAGACTGACTGTGTGCTCTGGCCACACTGGCCTTCTTTCAGTTCCTTGAAAACACTGATTTTTCATCTATGGCTTAGTAACTTCATCTTTGGTTTTGCTGTTTCTATTGTGAAGATATGGCAGTGGTTAAAAAAAAAAAAAAGAAACAAAAGAAAAAGATATATATATATATATATGACAAATCCCAGTTCTAAAACAAGCATCTTGGAACCAGAAGTGGAGCAGAAAACCAATGCGGTGAGTAGAGCTAAACCACGAGCCCAGGTCCAAAAGTGGGTGATGGCAGCCAGGAGTATGGCATCTGATGGGTAATAGGTACTAAAAAAATGCATGCTTGAGATGGAGACTGGAGCCAGGCTGAGTCTTAAAATCAAAGGCAGGATGAGTTTCTACAACTCCTGAACGAAGGCTGGCAGCTGTTGCCGCCCTTTCCCAGGTGCACAGCTTATACAGAGCAGCAGGCCTACGGAGGCAAGAGGACCCAGACATCACTTGGAAACTGGGCACGAACCACGTCACCTGCTGTTATAGCCCCAATATCCTCTCAGGGCAAGCACTCTGAACCAACGCATGAAGCCTGGTTCTGGCTTGGGGAACTAGACAAAGACAACCACAAAATAGCTGGATAGGGAGAGAGAAGCATAAAAGGAGGAAGAAGACCAAATGTTCTTTTATTCAAAATGAGACTACAAGTCAAAATTCCACAGTTTGGGGCTTCCCTGGTGGCGCAGTGGTTGAGAATCTGCTTGCTAATGCAGGGGACACGGGTTCGAGCCCTGGTCTGGGAAGATCCCACATGCCGCGGAGCAACTAGGCCCGTGAGCCACAACTACTGAGCCTGCGCGTCTGGAGCCTGTGCTCCGCAACAAGAGAGGCCGCGACAGTGAGAGGCCTGCGCACCGCGATGAAGAATGGCCCCCACTTGCCACCACTAGAGAAAGCCCTCGCACAGAAACGAAGACCCAACATAGCAATCAATCAATCAATCAATCAATAAATCTTAAAAAAAAAAATTCCACAGTTTGTAAAGAAATCAAATGGTAATTAACACACCCAATGCTCAAAGCTTAAGGTCAGAGGATTCTCTGTCTTAAGGGTCTCTTAAGTCAGAGGACAGGGTTCTACCATGCCTGATAGAAGGATGGGGGAGGAGGCAGAAATACATTCAAATGTCTGACTCTAATAGAGACTATTGGTTGCCTTCTAATAGCTCTTCTTTCACAGTAACCCTATCTTACTGAGTAACAAAATCCTGCACAAGGCAATTACAGCCAGTCAAAAGATGACTTTTCTTAGCTTCCCTTGCTGCTAAGTATCACTGAGTTTTGGCCAATGAGAAGTGTGAACAGAACTGTTGCAAAGAACTTCTGCAAATTAACCTTAAAAGCAAAGGGATGAGTTCCTATTTTTTTCTTCCTCACTTGCTCTTTTCTGCTGTCTGAATGTGGGCAAGATGGCTGGAGTCATTTTAGACCACCAGCTGACCTTGAGGATGGCAGTTCTGTACTAGAGATGGTGGGGTAGCAAAAACAGAGGTAATAATAAGCCTCGATATTGTTAAGACGGCAATATTCCCCAAACCGATCTACAGATTCAACTCAATCCCTATTAAATTCCAGCTGGTTTTTGCAGAAACTGGCACACTGATCATACAATTGATATGGAAATGCAAGGGACCCAGAATGGCCAAAACAATCTTGAAAAGAATAAACAAAGTTGGAAGATTCATACTTGCTGATTTCAAAACTTATTACAAAGCTACAGTAATCAAGACAGTGAGTTACTGGTATAAGAACAGACATACAGATCTATGGAATGGAATTGAGAGTCTAGAAATAAAACTTTTTATTTATGGTCAATTGATTTTCAACAAGGGTGCCAAGATCATTCAGTGGGGGAAAGAATAGTCTTTGCAACAAATGCTGCTGGGGTAACTGAATAGCCACATGCAAAAGAATGAATCTGAGGCCCAACCTGCAGCCAACTGGGCTGTGGGTCCAGTGAGACTACTGATGCTCTGTTACCCAGAGCTGTGCCAGCAATGTGACAGTTTACAAATCTCCCCTCAAAAAACAAATAAATTTGAATGCTTATCTCATACTATATGTAAAAATTAACCCAAACTAAATGTAACACCTAAAACTATATAACTCCTAGAAGAAAACAGGAGTAAATCTTCATGACCTTGGGTTAGGCAATGGCTTCTTAGATATGACACCAAAAGCACCAAGAACAAAAGAAAAAACAGATGAATTGGACTTCATCAAAATTAAAAGAACCTTTGTGCTGCATATGATACCACCAAGAAAGTGAAAAAACAACCCACAGAATGGGAGAAAATATTAGCACAAAATATATCTAATAAGAGACTTGTATCCAGAATACACAAAGAATGCTTACAACTCAATACTGAAAACATAAATAACCCAACCAAAGAGTAGGCCAAGGATATGAATAGATATTCCTCCAAAGAAGATATAAAAATGGCCAATAAGCACATGAAAAGATGCTCAACATCATTATCTATTGGGGAAATGCAAATCACAACCACAATGTGATACCAATTCACACTTACCCGTGTGGTTATAATCAAAAACACAGATAACTATTGTTGGCAAGGATGTAGAGAAATTGAAACTCTAATACATTGCTGGTAGGAATGTAACATGTACAGCAGCAGCTCTGAAATCAGTGGCAGCTTCTCAAAAACTTAAACACAGAGTTGCTCTATGAGCTAGCCATACAACTCCTAGGTACACATGCAAGGGAAATGAAAACATATGTCCACACAAAAACTTGTATACAAATGTTCATAACAGCTTTATTCATAATAGCCAAAAAGTGAAAACAACCCAAATATGTCAACTAATGAGTGGATAAATAAAATGTGGTTTATCTATACAATACTATTCAGCCACAAGAGGTATGAAGTACTGATACATACTACAACATGGATGAAGCTTGAAAACATTATGCTATGTGAAAGAAGCCAGTCATGAAAAACCACATATTGTATGATTCCATTCATATGAAATGTCCAGAAGAGACAAATTTATAGAAACAGAAGTAGAACAGTGTTTGCCTAGTTCTGGGCACGGCAGAGGGACAGGGAGTGGGAGAGCTGATGGAGAGTGACTGATAATGGGTACAGGGTTTCTTTTTGGAGTGATGAAAATATTTTAAAATTAGCTTATGGTGATGGTTGCACAACTGTGAATATACTAAAAAAAACATTAAATTTATACTTTAAATGGGTAGATTTTATGGTTTGTGAATTATATCTCAATAAAACTGTTTTTAAAAATCAGGGGAGGGGCTTCCCTGGTGGCGCAGCGGTTGAGAATCTGCCTGCTAATTCAGGGGACACGGGTCCGAGCCCTGGTCTGGGAAGATCCCACATGCCGTGGAGCAACTAGGCCCGTGAGCCACAACTACTGAGCCTGCGCGTCTGGAGCCTGTGCTCCGCAACAAGAGAGGCCGCGATAGTGAGAGGCCCGCGCACCGCGATGAAGAGTGGCCCCCGCTTGCCACAACTGGAGAAAGCCCTCGCACAGAAACGAAGACCCAACACAGCCAAAAAATAATTAATTAATTAATTAATTAATTTTTTTAAAAAATCAGGGGAAATGGACTATTCATTAATGACACAGTTAACTGATTAGCATACAGGAAAAAAATTACATCCTTATTGCACACTATATACAAAAATAAATTTCAGGGACTTTCCTGGCAGTCCAGTGGTTAAGACTCTGTGCTGCCAACACAGGGGTTGCGTGTTCGATCCCTGGTCTGGGGAACTAAGATCCCACATGCCACGCGGCGTAAAGTTACGTAAAGTAAAAGTAAAGTAAAATAAAATAAAATAAATTTCAGGTGAATCATATACCTAAATGTGAAAAGCAAAAATTTAATGCTTTTCGAAGATAAGCTTTATGACTTTAAGGTAGAAAAGGATTTTTCTGACAAGATACCAAAAAACACTACTCACCAAGAAATATTTTAATAAGTTGCATTACAATAAAAACCTCTGTCCATCAAAAGACACCATGAACAAAATTAAAACAAACCACGAACTGTAAGAATATATTTGCCACTGATAATAAAAAACAAAAAGATTAGTATCCAGAATTTGTAAACATCTCCAACAAACTTTACTAGTAATCTGGGAAATGCAAATAAAAACCACAGTGAAACACTACGGCCCATCAGACTGGCAAGTACATTTAAGTCTGATAACACCTGGTACTGAGCTGGCCCAACAATTCCATTCCTGGGCATGTTGCCTAGAGAATTCTGCTAAATATCCAAAGAGGGTTCATTGTTGCATTGCTTGAATAATGAAAAACTGAAATCAGTTAATATATCCAACAGCAGGAGAAGATTTTTTTTAAATTGTGGTTTATTCATGCAATAGAATATTTCATGAATTAATTGGTGTTTTATTTCACCAAATGAAAACCTTCTGCACTAAGATCATTCCAACCATGGTCTGAATACTGAGTTTCTCTATTATGCACGAAAATTTAAAGTGAGCATATTCTTTGATCTCGTAACCTTACTTTTGGCAATTTGCCCAAAAGAGACAATTATACAAGTGAGATAAATCTTAAAATCATAAAGTAAGCTGCAGACAATACAAGCAGTATATCATTTTTTAATTTTAAAATGTATAAAACAATACTACATATATAGTAAAAATAAATAAATTATGCACGAGAATAATAATCACCCAATTCAGAACAGTGTTGACACTGGGAAGGGAAAGAGAGAGAAAGATAAATGGGGACTAGGGGAAGATAAATTAATTTCAGTTGTAGCTCTAAATTTTTATTTTTTAAAAGCAGACTGAATATGGCAAAATAAGATTTGTTAAATTTGGGCAGTAAGTACACAAGCTTTCTATCATTTTTTGAATATTTCTGTATATTTAAAGTCCATTTAAAAAATAAGAACACACATGTAATTTTTCTTAACTAGCTCTTTTCTACTTTCTGGCCTTTACCAGTATGGCTCCCTCTGCCTGAATTCTTTATGCGGTGGTTGAGAGTGGGGGAAAGAGACTGCCTGGGCTTGAGTCCCATTGCTGAGTTGATTTAGGGAGATTCTTAACCTCTTAGTTCCTCAATTTCTCTTTTGAAAATTGGGTATAATAATAGCATTGACCTCATAGGGTTGTTACAAGGATTAAATGTCGCCAGTATATGTAAAGCACTATAACAGTGCCTACAAGCATTTAATAAATGTCTGCATTACCATCACCACAATCACCATCATTACTATCATCATCACCATCACCATCATCACCACCATCACTATTAACTGTCTTTGTCTAGTCAACTCCCATTTGTCCTTCATATTTTAGGTATCAGTTAAAATATTACTTTTCAAAAAAGTTTACCCTGACTCTACAATATAAATTAGATTTCATAGGACCTTGTCCTTTTCTGTCCATGCACTTATTAGGATTTATAGTTACATATTTATACGTGTTTTAATTTGTTTAACATCTCTCTACCATATTTGAACACAAAAGTTCTTGAGGGCCAAGGCTGGGTATGTTTTATTCACTTTTTTATATACATTGTCCAGTCTAGGCTGGGCAATGAACAATAACGGTATAGATTCTGACTACTTGTTACATGAATAAATATATGAATCATTTTATCATTTGACCAGTATGCCGCCATTGAAATTATGTTTATGAAGGATTTACAACACGGAAAAACTTTTGGCTTGCTTAGTGGAAAACCTAAAAGGTACAAAAGTATAAATATGATGACTACAATGCCATACAAATAACAAAAACAAACCTATAAATTGGGGAAAAATAGGGGAGACGTACATTCACTTTGTTGTGAAATCACCACCTTTATCTACTTCCAAAACATTTTCAACACCACCAAATAAAACCCTGTGCCCATTAAGTTGTTACTCCTAATTCTCCCCTCCTGCAGCCCCAGCCACCACCAATTTGTTTTCTGTCTCTATGGATTTACTTATCCTGGACATTCCGTATAAATGAAGTCACACAATATAGGACTTGTTATGTCTGGTTTCCTTCACTTAGCATGATGCCAGTGAGGTCCATCTACATTGTAACGTGTATCAGTACTTCATTCCTTTTATGGATAATTATATGTATAAGCCACAATTTATTTATCTATTTATCCTCTGATGAACATTTGGGTTGTTTCCATCTTTTGGTTACTGTAAATAGTGCTGCTATGAACATTCACGTACTAGCATTTGATTATGTTTTCATTTGCGGGGTGGGGTATATATCTAGGACTGGAATCACAGGGTAATATGATAATTCTATGTTTAGTTTGGTTTTTTTTAGGAATTGTCAAACTGCTTTCCAAATCTGATATGTATCATTACACATTCACAACAGGAACGTTAAGAGTTCCAATTTCTCCACATCCTCACCAACACATATTATTTCCTTAAAAAAAAAAAATTATAGCCATCTTAGTAGGTGTAAAGTGGTATCTCAGTGTAGTTTTGATTTGCATTTCCTTCATAACTAATGATATTGAGTACCTTTTCATGTGTTTGTTGAGCATTTGTATATCTTTGGAGAAATGTGTCTTCAAGTGCTTTGTCCATTTTTAAATTGGGTTGTTTGCCTCTTTGTTGTTGAGATGTAGGCACTTTTTATATTTTCTGGACACTAGACCCTTAACAGATACATGATTTGCAAATATTTTCTCTTTTTCTATAGGCTGTCTTTTCACTTTATTGGTAATGTCTTTTTGACACACCAATGTTTTAAATTTTAATGAAGTCCAATGTATCTATTTTTTTCATTTGTTACTCTTGCTTTTGGTGTCATATCTAAGGTTTCATTCCAAATCAAAGGTCATAAAGATTTACCTCTATTTTTCTTCTAAGAATTTTATTGTTTTAGCTCTTATATTTACATTATTGATTCATTTGATTTAATTTTTATAAATGAAGAGCGGAAGAGGTCCAACTTCATTCTTTTGCATGTGGATATACAGTTGTCCCAGCACCACTTGTTGAAGAGAATATTCTTTCTCCATTCCATGGTCTTGGCACCTTTGTTGAAAATCAGTTGGCAATAGGTGTAGAAGTTTATTTCTAGACTCTCAATTATAGTCCATTGATCTATATGTTTATTCTTATGCCAGGATAAACTGGCATAAATTACTGTAGCTTTGCAGTAAGTTATGAAATTGGGAAGGTGAAGTCCTCCAAAGTTGCTTTGTTGTTGCTGTTGCTGTTTCGATTGTTTTGACTATTCAGCGTCCCTTGCAATTTCATATGAATCTGAGGATCAGTTTTTCCATTTCTGCAAAATGCCACTGGAATTTTGACAGGGATTGCATTAAATCTTTAGATAGCTTTGGGCAATACTGCCATCTCAACAATTTAAGTCTTCCAATACATGGACATGTGCCGTCCTTCCATTTATTTAGATCTTCTTTAATTTCTTTCAACAGTGCTTTGTAGTTAGGGTGTACAAATCTCTCACCTCCTTACATTTATTCCTAGGTATTTTATTCTTTATGCTATTATAAGTAGAACTGTTTTCTTAATTTCCTTTTCGGATTGTTCACTGCTGGTGTATAAAAACATAACTGATTTTGTGCACTGATTTTGTTTCCTAAAACTTTGTTAAATTTGTTTATTAGCCCTAGCAGGGTTTTTGTGAATTCTTCAGGGTTTTCTGTATATAGGATCATGTCATCTGTGAATAGAGATAGTTTTACTTCTTTCTTTCCAATTTGGATTACTTTTATTTCCTTTTCTTCCCTGATTGCTCTGGCTAGAACTTTCAGTATAGTGCTGAATAGCAGTGGTGAAAGTGGGTATTCTTGTCTTGTTTTTGACCTTAGAGGGAAAGCTTTTAGTCTTTTACCACTGAGTATGATACTACCTCTGTGAGGTTTCACATATGCCCTTTAACACGTTGAGGAAGTTTCTCATTATTTGTACTTTTTTGCGTGTTTTTGTTATGAACGGGCGTTGGATTTTGTCAAATGCTTTTTCTGTGTTAATTGAGATGATATTTTTTTTTTCTCTCATTCTGTTAATGTTGTGTATTACACTGGTTGATTTTCTTTTATTGAACCATGCTTGCATTCTTTGGATAAATCCCAGTTGACAACAGAGAACAATCTTTTTAATGTGCTGTTGAATTCAGTTTGCTAGTATTTTGTTGTGAGTTTTGCATTTGTATTCATAAGGGATACTGACTTGCAGTTTCCTTGTGGTGTCTGTCTGGCTTTGCTATCACGGTAATACTGGTTTCACAATATAAATTAGAAAATGTTCCCTCCTCTTCTATTTTTAGGAAGAGTTTGAGAAGGACTGATGTTAATTTTTCTTGAAACGTTTGGTAGAAATCACCAGTGAAGCCACCTGGTCCTGGATGTTTTCTGTTGGGAGGTTTTTGATTTCTGATTCAATCTCTTTATTTTTTAAAAGATCTTTTCAGATTTTCTATTTCTTCTTGAGTCAGTCTTGGGTAATTTATGTGTTTCTAGAAATTTTTCCATTTTACCTAGGTTATTTAATTTATTGGTGGACATTGCTCATAGTTTTCTCTTATAATCTTTTTTTATTTCTGTAAAGTTGGTAGTAATAAACACTTTCACCTGATTTTAGTTATTTGTATCTTTTCTTTTTAATCAGTGTTGCTAGAGGTTTCTCAACTTTGTTGATCTTTTCAAAGAACCAACTTTTGCTTTCAGCATGCCATATATATATATATATATATATATATATATATATATATATATATATATATATATATGGCATGCTGAAAGCATGGATGTGTATATATCTCCAACTAGCCCACACTTGATCAGGGTCTCTCTTACTATCTTCCATCACCCACTGCCCACCCAGCAACCCAGGATGAGGCCTCAGTCATGTCCTCCAATCAGAATCTGCTACGTCCAGCTTTACGGGTTTCTTCTCATGCCACTTGTGCCTGCAAAGAGCATTATCTGGGTTTCTTGCAGTTGGGTACAGTATAATGTCCTTCCCTGCGACACCTCAGAAGACAAAGGCAAATAGCAGATGATGTCAGAGGTAGGAGAGGAGTAGCTATGGCCCTTAATGCCATGTATGAAACCTCATTCTGTAGGTACTCGCCCCATCCTCCTCCTACTCACCATGCCTTGGGGTGGGGGGCAGGTAATGGTGGTGAGAGTGAATTCTAGCTTCTCATTCCCTAGAACCAGCCCCCAACCCACTGCTGTCATGTACTGAGAGGCAGCTAAAAATGCCTTCTAAGTACTCTGTTCTGACCCATCCCCAGCCAAGGCTTCCTCCCCAGAGCAGGCCACTTCTGAGGCATCTAGACTAAGATCTGATTCTAGTCACAGAGTAGTTGCAAGTATCTGGGCTACAGAAGAACACAGCATTATCTCCCTACTACACGGTTCAAGTGACATCACCTTAAGTCACTTGAGGGGCTTCACAGCAAGTGAATGTATTAAAGATTCTGACTTCACATCTATTTCCCCGAAGTTTATTTGGCCTGAAGGTATGGAAACATCCAATCTGCTACCCTTACACTCTTAAATTAATAAAGACTTAAATTACCATTTTTGATGACATTTTTATTTCTATTTTTCATCACATATTCTAGTCTGTTCTTGGTTCACTTGGAGATGGTAGTGAACTTGGAGAACGAAGGAGAAATTCATGTCTCGCCTCTGTCTGTTACTTGACACTTTTCCTTTCCAAAAATCATGTGTAGTTTCTGGGCTTTCTGGCTGTGACTATATGCCCTGTTGTGCTGCTTTGTCACTTGGAACAAAAACAGTAGAAATAGTTTGCACAATTTTTATTATGAAGACATGACCAGAACATGTAGGAACATATAACTGTGCTTCTTCTACGGTTATTAGTCCAGATCATTGTTTTTAACCAAAACTGAAGATGTAAAATCCTAGAACTCACTGATCTATTTTAGTAGGTCACAGGAAGCAAACTATAGAAACCACAATCAACCAAAAGCATCGCTGTTGAAAAATCAGCAAGAGTTTATCTTCTAAAGGTGTCAACTGAACAAATCCAACTGACGATGTCAAGGGGGCATCCTCAAAGTTCCCTCAGGTTGTTGATAAACCTTTCCTATCTCCTTGCCCCAGCAGCATTCTCTCCAGCCATGCTTTTCCCCATGTTTTCATTTGGTTGAGTAATGCCATCCATGGAGGGGCAGAGAGGTTCTTGGAACACATCTAACTTTCAGCTTCAATGGTCTAACCCCCAACTCAGCTGCTGACCTTCAGAGTATGAATAAACAAGAATCTTAAACTTCTCATGGCCAGTGTTGGTCTGGTTCTTCCCTCTTCGTTCAGGGAGCATGAAATATTTTTTTTTTAAATAAATGTATTTATTTATTTATTTATTTTTGGTTGCATTGGGTCTTCGTTGCTGCACATGGGCTTTCTCTAGTTGCAGCGAGCGGGGGCTACTCTTCATTGCAGAGCACGGGCTCTAGGCACGCGGGCTCCGTAGTTATGGCTTGCGGGCTCTAGAGCACAGGCTCAGTCGTTGTGGTGCACAGGCTTAGTTGCTCCATGGCATGTGGGATCTTCCCGGACCAGGGATAGAACCCGTGTCCCCTGCATTGGCAGGCGGACTCTTAACCACTGTGCCACCAGGGAAGTCCCGAACTATTTTTATTTCATTGGTTTACAGAAGAATTGAGCACCTCTTCATCGTTGGCCCAGGTCACCTTGAGATGACCACGGCCATGCCTTCTATGTGACCCTGCTTAGTCAGCAGTCACACTAGAGACAGGAGACTGGTGGTGTATTTTCCCCGAAGTCTGCTCAAAGGTCATACTCCTTTGCCAGACTGAGAATTTCAGAAACCATGAACCCAGTACCAACAAGTAGATGTGGGGTTCTCAAGCTCAAGGAAAAGTATCTTTCCTAATTCTTTCCACGTGCATAAAGAATTCTAAGGTGTACTTACTTCAGTTTCCAGTTTTATGACTGTCTACGTGGACCATGTGAAAACAAAGTGACAAGAAAAAAAATGTTTGACTCAATAGCTGTGTGGGTATTTGCCATTCTCCCCAGATTCACTGAGCCCTGGGAAGCTGACTTCTATGGGTTCCATCACCTAGACTCCCTGCTGCTCCCTCTTCTAGTTGGGTTCCATCACCAGGAAGCACCGGCAGGAGATCAGAGTGGGAGCAGGAGGTTAGGGTACTTTCTCATCCTGCTCTCCTGCCTGGCTTAACTTCTAGTAGTGCCTGTCTCCTTCAATCTTCAGCTATCAACAGGGCTCAGGTGATACTGTTTTTTCTTTTGACTCTTAACAGCTCCCACTTTTGCTAGCATCTCTGGGCACCTCAACACCCCTGTTGGTCCTTTTAACCCCGCCAACCCCTCTGTACACATTCTCATCCTTATCGAGTCTTCAAAATCTCAGCTGAGTGTGTCTTCTGTTCCCTGCCCTAGAGATAAGACAAAGATTTGAATCCTGGCTCTACCACTAACTACCTCTACGAATTTCTCTGTTTATAAAATTACAGAGCTGGAATCAATGATGTCTTGTACGTAGACAGAAATGTAGAGTAGTCCTAATCAGCAACAGCAAAATTCCTGGGTCTTGACCTTCCCCAACCCAGACTGACTCAAAGGAACTAGCAGCGAGATGCTGGAATCAGGAGATTCCCTAAGTGGAAGTGGACCCAGTAACGCTGGGGTGAGTATCACCCATTTTGTTATTGAAACCTCAGAAAGACCCTTCTGGTCCCTGCCCAGAGACCGCATTAGGAGATAATTGGGGAACTTTCCCTGTTCCTGTTCAAGCAAGGAATTGCTTCTAAGGAACAACCTGAGGCCCTTTTGCTTAGCACGAAAAACAGGTCTTATGCAGGATACATGGTCACAACTTATTGAAATCTAGAAAGGACACCTGAACTTCCCTGTGTTTTATTGTTATTCACTACGATCTACTGAGAGCCTACTACACACCAGGCACTGTACTAGCTGCTTTACATTTATTTAAACCTCACAGACCCCAGAGGCCTTATTATTTGTTTCATAGCTAGGGAAATCAAAGCTTAGAAATTTGCCTAGCCTACAGCATGAGATCCTTCCTTCTATATGGCCTATCCCGGAAAATGTCCCATGTGCATTTGGGAAGAACACGTATGCTATTGTTTGGTAGAGTTGTGTATATACATCTGTTAAATCTGGTTGGTTCATTGTGTTGTTCAAGTGCTCTATTTCCTTACTTCTATATGGTTGTTTTATCCATTACTGAAAGTGGGGTATTGAAGTTGCCAATGATTACTGTACAACTGTCTTTAGTTGTCAGTTTTGGTTTCATATATTTTGATGATCTGTCATTAGGTGTAAATGTTTATAATTGTTATATCTTCTTGCTGTATGGAACCTTTTATTAATATATAGTGTCCTTCTTCATTATCTCTTGCAAACTTTTTGGACTTAATGTCTATTTTGTCTGATATTAGCATAGCTACCTCTGCTCTCTTTTGGTTAAGATTTGCACGGAATATCCTTCACTGTCAATCTATTTTTGTCTTTGGATCTAAAGTCTCTTATTGACAGTGTATAGTTAGACCATGTTTTTGTTTTGTCAATTCATTCTATCATTCTCTATCTTTTGATTGGAGGGTTTAATCCACTTACATTTCAAGTAGTTACTGATAAGGAAGAACTTCATTCTGTCATTTTGCTATTTGTTTTCTATGTGCCTTATAGCTTTTTTGTCCTTCATTTCCTGCATTACTGTCTTTGTGATTAGTTGATTTTTTTTTGTAGTGGAATGTTTATATTGTTTTTTATTTTCTTTTGTATATGTTCTATAGGTATTTTCTTTGTGGGTACAATGAGGGTCATATTTAATCTCCCAAAGTTTTAATTTAAATATATAGCTTAACTTCAATAACATACAAAAACTCTTTTATCTGGGAATGTCCTAATTTCTCCCTCACTCTTGAAGGATAGTTTTGCCGGTTATAGGAAGAACATTTATCTTATTGAGAATCCCTTGTATTTGACAATTTGCTTCTCTCCTGCTGCTTTCAAGATCCTCTCTGTGTCCTTCCCTTTTGAAAGTCTGATTATAATGTGTCCTGGTGTGGGTTTGAATTTATCTTACTTGGAGTTCATTGAGCTTCTTGGATGTTTATATTAATGTTTGTCTTCAAATTTGGGAAGTTTTCAGATACTATTTCTTTAATTATTCTCTCTGCCCCTTTCTCTCTCTCTTTTCTCCTGGGACTCCCGCAAGTCCCTTAAGCTCTGCTCATTTTTCTTCAATCTTTTCTTTCTGTTCCTCAGACTCAACAACTTCCATTGTTCTATTTTCAAGTTTGTTGATTCTTTCTCCTGCCTGTTCACATCTACCTTTGAATCCCTTTACTGAATTCTGCATTTCAGTTATTGTATTTTTCAGTTCCAGAATTTATTTTTGGCTTCTATTTTGGTTTTCTATCTCTTTATTGATATCTGCATTTTGATCATACATGGTTTTCTTGATTTTCTCCACATCTCCCTTTAAGTCTTTGAGAATCTTTAAATCTTTATCTAATAAATCTGCCATCACATCTTTTTCAGGAACAGTTTCTGTTGATTTATTTTTTCCCTTTGAAGGGACCATACTTTCCTGCTCGACATTTGAATCTAATAACATGATAACTCTGGAAATCAGATTCTCCCCCTTCTCCAGGGTTTTCTGCTTTTCTTATATAATTGTTTTTTGTTTGTTTGTTTTTGTTTTGATTGCTATAATCTCTCTCTGTGCCAAGCATCAGCCTGAAGTGTGAACTTAAGGTCTTCTCAGGAGGTCGTTTCTGAGCCTGTGCTTTTCCGTGGGTATGTGTGGTCACTTTCTAATTTTCCCTGGAAATGCACCTGCTTTTGAAGGTCCCAGTCTTTAATGTGTGGCTTCCAAAAAAAGGAAAAAGAGAAAAATGAAAGGGAGAAAAATAAAGGGCATTGGCTCTTTAAATCCCCTGAAAGTCACTTCAGCCAGAGGGGTAGGGGCTTGCAACAATGGGGGGAAATGCAACAACAATGGCTGCCCTTCTCTTTGTCTGCACTTCTAACATTAGAAGTAGTCATCAGTGATCAGAGCACAGATCCCTGATATTTGGAGGACAGGGTTCAATTTGCACCCACCCTGGCTCCTGCAAGCTATGTGCAAGCTGCTCCAGGAACATGTGCACAGCTGCCTGCCAAGGTGCCTGGGGTGGGGGATGGGTGGCTGCTGCTACTGTGCTAAGAGCTGAAATTGGCCAAAGTTTACTGCAATTGGTCATCCAAGCCTTCCCCTAAAAGTTGCAGACACTCAATAGACTCCAGAGTTCTTGGACTTCCTGGTGGCGCAGTGGTTAAGAATCCGCCTGCCAATGTAGGGGACACGGGTTCGAGCCCACAAGCCACGGAGCAACTAAGCCCGTGTGCCACAACTACTGAGCCTGTGCTCTAGAGCCCGTGAGCCACAACTACTAGAGCCCGTGAGCCACCACTACTGGAGCCCGTGAGCCACAACTACTGAAGCCCGCACGCCTAGAGCCTGTGCTCCGCAACAAGAGAAGCCACTGCAATGAGAAGCCCACGCACTGCAAGGAAGAGTGGCCCCCATTCCCCACAACTAGAGAAAGTCCGCCCACAGCAGCGAAGACCCAACCAAAAATAAATTAATTAATTAAAAAGAAAATAGACTCCAGAGTTCCAAAAGAGTTAGATCAGAGTAGAATTGTTGTCTAGGTGAGGAGAGGGATTGCTGGTACTTCCTACTCCACCATCTTCCGAGAATCTCAATGGTGTTTTCCTTTAGCAAAACTTCTTTCTGAGGAGTGGAACCTATAACAGCTAAGCACCTTCTTACTAAGGACATCTCTGACACAAGAGACCACTTAGCCTTCCCTTTTCATTAAGAAGCTGTATCTAAATAACATTTCTAACGAAGTCCCAAATCCTTGATGCCACTGAAATCAGTGCATATGGTCACACAAAACGTAATTATATTTCCTCCACCATCACCAACAGCCCCCATTAGCATTTATCTTCTTGGGAAATGAAATTCTGATGTGCTCGTTTCATGCAAATTATTACTGGCAGAAGAGAGTGGAAGATTTCCAGATATAGAGACCCACAAGATAAAAAAGCCCAGAGCTGTTGGACCCAGGAGCAGACAGAGGGTGTGCCTAACTTACCCTCAAGGTTGCATAAGCAAGATTTCAAAATTAATTCTACTCTGGAGACTTCAACCTAGTATACAATGTTCCTGGCTGGAAAAGAAGAACTATATCATTCTGTTTTTCAAATCTTTACCATTACTTGCCCTTGTATCTCCGCCTTCTCTTTCTGCAGGAAACTTTATTTCCTACTTCTGCACACCAAGTTTCTACCTCCAGATCTGTTTGGTTCAGTTGCTGAGAAGCCTGACACACCAGTGCCACTTGGAAGAAGCCATCTACCGGTGAGTTGGGGGTGCTTTTTCTGTCACTTTATGAACCAAAGGCTCGAAGCACCTCAGTGCTAGAGATGCAGGGACTGGGAGCACCCTGGGGGTCTCCACAGCCCAGGAACTTGGGAGATGATCAAGACAGGAGAAACGGGTGGAGGGCAGCATCTGTACCAGGAATGTCAGAGAGACCCCAGTGGCAGTGAGGAAGCGCAAAGCGGAGATCCCCCTCAGGGCTCAGGTGGTAGGACAGAGTGGGCTAAAAGAAGACAATTAAGAAAGTAGGACAATCAGGTTTCTCAACTACTGCTCCTCTCACTCTGCCCCTCCCAGCCGCCAAGGATTGTGAAGAGCTGGAGCTTTCTACCTCAGATTTTCCCCCCTCTAGTCCATATATGCGACAGTCCAGGCCCTGTACCAAAATGCACCTCTTGCCTCAATTCAGAGGCTGAAGTGAGGGATTCACTTTTCTGGGAGGCAGCTTTTAACCAATTCTGGATGCTGTGTCTTGACACTTGAAAGTGACACATTAACCAGCGCCCTTCAGCTCCCTTGCTACGTGTCGGCTGTGGTAGGAGCTAGGTGTGTGTACTGGGGTGACATGGGAATAGGTAATAAAAAGGAGAAGGTGGCTGGCACTTGAGAGGCCAGGGCAGGTGAAGAGCAAAGCATAGGAAACACACGGTGGATGTGGCTGGGGCAGTTCACCCACAATCTGAATCACCAGAGTGAGGGTCTGGGCTGTATATTTCTGACTGACAGGCTTCCTGTGTGATACTGAAAGCCAGCATTTCAGAATCACTGATCCAGTCCACACTTTCCTGTACAGATGAGGAGACTAACCTACAGAACAGCCCAGAGGGCTTGCTGCAGCTAAAAGGCTGTGTGCAACGATCTCCAATATTTTAGTCTTTATAAGATCTCCCACTGGATTACCTGGGAGTCTAGTCCACAGGGTAGCCCTTTGTTTCTCAGAAGCTTGTAGCCTGCTAGTTCGCTGTTATTCACTTTTTCAATTGATATTTATTTAGCAGCTTCTATGTGCTAGGCTGGGTTCTAGGGCACCAAGATAGCTCATTGCAAAACAAATCTCTCTGCCCTCATGGAGCTTATCTTCTGGCAGAAATGTCTCTGAGTGTGTGTGTGCGTGTGTGTGTGTGTGTGTGTGTGCTTGTGTATGTATGGGCGGGGCACGCTTGTACGGGCAAGTGTGTGCATTTTAAGGCTAAAATGCCAAAGAAGTTCTGTTCAAGGCATGGAAGAATAACTAGAAAATCTGTTACTTGTTCTTCTACATTCCTCTCTGCTCTCAGAGCCTGAAGATGAAAACCCCTGAGGGCCTATGAAATTGAATAGTCCAAGGTTCAAATTCCAGCTCGGCCATTACTTGCTTTGGGAGTTTGGGAAAAATCATTTAATCCACCCATGCTTCTATTTCTTCACTTGTAAGATGTATACTGATCTCACAAAACTGTTGCAAGGATTAAATTAATTAATGTATGCAAAGTATTTAGCACAGCACTTGGAGCTTAAGGAACACTCAATTAATTACTATAGTTTTAATTCTTTAGGTGGATACATTTTTTTCCCCAAGTTTGATCAGAGGTATTGTTTAGTTGCTGTTGATTTAAAGAATCTAGTTCAGTGCTGTGAAATTCAAAATCTGTAAAATGTATCAATCACAAGAGAAACTGAAGAATAAGGTATATACACAGATAAAAACAAAGTCACAGTCACTGCCAGGAAAAAATGAATATTCTTGAGAACCAATTCTAATGATGTTAGTTGTCACACTTATCACAAGTTTTGTGTATTTTGTCCATGAACATTTACTGGTGCCTCCTTTAGCCAGGAGCCATCATAAGAGCTGAAGACAGAAACATGACCTAGTCCTTGCTCTCAAGGAGCACACAATGTGTAGAAGATAATGTGCTTATTTAGAGGCACACACAGTGTTATGAGATAAGAATGATTTGACAGAGGAGGTGGGCTGGGCTTCACGGAGAAGGGGAATTTGAGCAGGATGTATTGCAGGATGAATAGGAGCTCACTAGCCATTTTAAGCAGAGGGGCAAGCATGTGCAAAACCACTAAAGCCTGAAGGAAATGATGAGTCTGGGGGAAATGGAAAAAAGATGGGTATGGCTGGAGCACAGGATCTGGGATTTGAGAAGTCATTAGAGATGAAGCTGAGAAGAAGTGAGCTTAGAAAAGCCATGATGAGTAGTCTGGGCATTGCCTTTGAGGCCCCGCCACATACAAATCATGGGGCTACTCCAGTTTTAAACTGAGAAGGGCATGATCCAATTTCAGCTTCAGAGAAGACAGACTGAATGGGAGCATGGCTAAGAATACGGCATGAACAAATGAAAAAGCTCAGCAAAGCCATAAGTGAGAAGTATAGGAGGCAAGAGAGTGGCAGTTGAAAGAGGTGCAGAGGGGATGACTCAGAGGTGTTTATGAGGGAGAATTCATAAGACTTAGTTATAATAATACAAAGGATTTCTCTGTATCAGATGCTGCACTACATCTTTGTTTCCATAGCAACTCAGCTTAGTTATTATTTTATACATGAAGAAACTGATAGTTGAAGAAGTAATTAGCCCCGAATTACACAACTGTAGTTTGGAAGCAGGATTCAAATCTAGGTCTCTTTGGCTCCCAAGGCCTGGCTCCTAATCTTCTGAAGAAGAGGGGACCCAGGACAATGTCAAATCTTACTTCTTAAGTAATGGAGTAAATGACAATAGCCAAGATAAGGAATCCACAAGTTGAAGCAACTTTCCAGGGGTGTTCAGTTTGGGGTGGGTTGAATTTGAGGTAGCTGTATGATACCCACTTTGCTCTCTGCTGTATCTCCAGTGCCTAAAATAGAGTATGGCTCCTGGCAGGTGCTCAATAAATACTGGTTAAATGAATAAATCCATGGGGAGATATGCAGTCGGCAATGGAAAATTCAACTCTGAGGTGGGACTGGAAGGCAGAGCTTTGGGAAGCATTAGCCTATAGGAAACTTAGAACCTTGAGATTAGACAACACAATTCAGGAAGAACTTTGGAGCAAGGGTAAAGAGGTAAATGGTAAAGAAGTGGGAGCCAAGGATGGTGCCTGGGACTCTTACAGTGTGGGCAGAGGGAAGAGACACCAACAAAGAAAATGAAAAAGAAGTGGTGAGTCACTTTTTCTCCTGGAAGCCAAAAGTTTTTTTTGTTTGTTTGTTTTTTAACCTTTTTTTTTTTTGGCCTTGATATTCACCGTAATATCAAGATATTTTGATCTTAGTTCCCTGACCAGGGATCGAACCCATGCCCTCAACAGTGAAAGCATGGAGTCCTAACCACTGGACAGCCAGGGAATTCCCAAGCCAAAAGTTTTAAATGGAAGAAGTCAGCAGAAGGATCAAATGCTTGATGAAAACAAAACTGAAAGCCAGCGTGTTTAAAAATTGGGTTGTCATTGCAACCCTGGCAAGAGAAGTTTTCTGATGGAGACAGAAAGTTGAGAGAGATATCAGAACACTCTGGGTGGCAGGTAACAGAAAATGCAACTCATAGTGGCTCATTATGAGCATCCCCAGAAGCCCCCAGCGGAGTCCCCTTAAATACTATCATCCAGGAATGGGTCACAGGCCTTGTGCCACTGCAGAGGAGCTAGAGAAAGCAAGTGTCCAATATGGCCAGCCTTATCATGAGAGTCAGGCTCTCTGGGAAGGCCAAGGGTGTTGGGAAATGGCTGTGCGGAGATGACTGGTGTCTGCAACCAGGAATAAGGGGAAGTGATGAACTAGCACACACGCTTTCAAGGAGATGGCTGTGAAGCAAAGACAAAGCCTAGGACGTTGCTTAAGTGGAGCAGGGACCTTGGTAAGATTGGGGATTGCAGCCGTGGTGTTGTGTGTCATCATCTAGTCCTCTTGTTTACAGGACAAAGGAAGATGGATGGCAATGATACGTTTCCCCAGTTCAGCCACGATGTGCTTTCCACATCTCATTCTCTGTTTACAATGAATATCAAGGGGAACGATGAAGAACCCACCACCAGTTATGACTATGATTACAGTGAGCCCTGCCAAAAGACCAATGTGGGACAAATTGAAGCCCGGCTTCTGCCCCCGCTCTACTCGCTGGTGTTCATCTTTGGTTTTGTGGGCAACTTGCTGGTCGTCCTCATCTTGATCAACTGCAAAAAGCTGAAAAGCATGACTGACATCTACCTGCTCAACTTGGCCATCTCTGACCTGCTGTTCCTCCTCACCATCCCATTCTGGGCTCACTATGCTGCAGACCAGTGGGTCTTTGGGAACGTGATGTGTAAATTTTTCACAGGGCTGTATCACATTGGTTATTTTGGTGGAATCTTCTTCATCATCCTCTTGACAATCGATAGGTACCTGGCTATTGTCCATGCTGTGTTTGCTTTAAAAGCCAGGACGGTCACCTTTGGGGTGGTGACAAGTGGGGTCACCTGGGTGGTGGCTGTGTTTGCCTCTCTCCCAGGAATCATCTTTATCAAATCCCAAGAAGAACATTCTGGTTATGCCTGCGCCCCTTATTTTCCACTAGGATGGAAGAATTTCCATACAATAATGAGAAGCATCTTGGGCCTGGTGCTGCCACTGCTTGTCATGATCGTCTGCTACTCGGGAATCCTAAAAACCCTGCTTCGGTGTCGCAACGAGAAGAAGAAGCACAAGGCCGTGAGGCTCATCTTCGTGATCATGATTGTCTACTTTCTCTTCTGGGCTCCCTACAACATCGTCCTTCTCCTAAGCACCTTCCAGGTATTCTTTGGCCTGAGTAACTGTAAGAACAGCAGTCAGCTGGACCAAGCAATGCAGGTGACCGAGACCCTGGGGCTGACGCACTGCTGCATCAACCCCATCATCTACGCCTTCGTCGGGGAGAAGTTCAGAAGGTATCTCTCTGTGTTTTTCCGAAAGCACATTGCCAAACACCTCTGCAAACAATGCCCAGTTTTCTACGGGGAGACAGGAGATCGAGTGAGTTCAACATACACCCCTTCCACCGGGGAGCAGGAAGTCTCGGCTGTTTTGTAGAGGAGTAGCAGTTCGCTTGTTATTTTCAAAGGGAGATAGCAAGCTATATATGATGATAAGCCTCCAGGGTTTGTTGAAGAATAGAGGACTCTAAGTCTCTAAAACAAGTGCCCAGGAACCTCAGGGTTGTGTGAACCAAGACAGACTTGTGTCATTTCTTGTAGAGCCAACATGTGCTCAGGGAATATTCCAGAACAACTGTGGGCAGAGACCTGGACTCTCCAACGAGCTCGTCGCAGTTCCTGGAAAATGTCACTTTGCCTTGTGCTTTTGCTCTTTCCCCCCTCGTCACCACTTTGCTCACTCTCTGATTCTATCAATCTCTTTAATCAGCTGGAGGTGGGGAAGAGAACGAGACAGGCACAGGTGAATGGAACAAGGGGGAGTGGGGTCAGGACCAAGGAGAAGGAGGAGGAAGTGTCAACAAGGCTGAGCCTGGACAAGGATGCAGGTAAGGGCTTCGCTCTCCCTTAGTGCCATCTCCTACTGTATTTAACTTTGGAGGCTTCCCCAGCTCATGGAGAGCTTAGGAACTGTAAGAACTTTCTGGAAGCTTTGGTTGGGTCCATGATCCCCCTTCTGCTAAGTGCATGACACATTTCTGCTTTATTATGGTTTAGCTATGACAACCACGCACCCTACATTTTAAATCTATTCAGTATCTTGCCCCATTGTTCATATGCTTCTTAGGCCTCATTCCCCTATACAAAAATTTACTAAAGGACTTCCCTGGTGGCGCAGTGGTTAAGAATCCGCCTGCCAATGCAGGGGACACGGGTTCAAGCCCTGGTCTGGGAAGATCCCACATGCCGCGGAGCAACTAAGCCCGTGCGCCACAACTACTGAGCCTGTGCTCTAGAGCCCGCGAGCCACAACTACTGAAGCCCGCGTGCCTAGAGCCTGTGCTCTGCAACAAGAGAAGCCACCGCGATGTGAAGCCCACACACTGCAACGAAGAGCAGCCCCTGCTCGCCGCAACTAGAGAAAGCCTGTATGCAGCAACAAAGACCCAACGCAGCAATAATAAAATATAAAATGAATAAATAAATCTTTTTAAAAAATTTACTAAAGTGTTTGTTTATAAAAATATGCATAATCTTTAATGAGATGAAAAAATAAAAGCCCTCACTTGAAAACGGGAGGGTTGGAGGTCGTGATTATGAGAAAGGGGTAGGCACTAGTGAGTTCCTCCATCAGGAGTGGAGGGGCAAGCTCGCAGCAGGATGTGCAGGAATGTTTCCAGAATCAGCTAAGAGCAAAAGCCAGGAAGGATGCGTCAGAACCTTAATAGGCCTCGTGTCTCTGGATCTGATGGTGTCTGTTTCCTTGTGGCTCGTCCTGCTTTCCTGCTGCCGCTGCCCACCTGTCCCCCTGCAGCCTTTATCACATAACCCTGCCTGGAGGATTACTCTACTCCAAAAGCCGGTTTGTAGAGGTCCAGGAGAGTAGCTTTGGGGAGAATGTGAAGGAACCTGTGCAACAAGAACCCCCTGTTGGGCCCGGGAGAGGGAAGACAATCGGTGAGGATACTGGGGTGTGTGCTCAGAGCAGAGAAGGGGCCTGTCTTGGAAATCAAACACCGGCCTGTAACCTCAGGGTCTATTACCAGGCAGCGCAGGCCTAGATGAGGAAGACGCTAGATAGGGTGGAAAAAAATGTCTTCCAAATTACCTTCCAGCACCTCATTTTTGCATACAGGCGAAGAGTTCAGATATACACACATTTTTTTTAATGTAAAGTAAAAATTAAATAAAAGCTGAAAACTGCAACTTGCAATTGTGGTAAAGTATCATTTTAAGAGTTACTATTATGCCATGCCTAAAAATACTGTATTAGTCATAGAGACAATTCTGGTGTTGGTGGAGCACGTGGTATGTTTGGGAGACCACCGGTTCATAAATAAATGTTGATTAGGGAGCTGGAGGTCTCTGATCTGTGGATTTACTAGCTTACGGTGATGTAGCATCTAAATAATCTCAGTCGGATCACAGTACACACTCCACAACTGTCATCTCAACTGTGTCTTTATTCTGACTTGCTACCAAAAATCTTTTTTGCCTCATTAGGAAGTCTAGGAAGTCGTGGATTTAATCCTATTTGAATGCTTCATGCTTTGCCGGTGTCCTTATTGATGCTCAAACGGTCCCCTCCTTGGCCGGTGGGAACTTCTAATTCAAGCTGACTCCTAATCAAAGCTTTTAAATCCTATTTGTAAAGGAGAGGAATTGGAGAAGCTCACTTAAATAAGCAAAGATTTTCATCTTGGCCGAGCTGAGTTAAGAATACAAATATATGTTAGTGCATTTCCTATCTGATGCAGGCAAGAAACACACGGCTCCTGGAACCTGGCAACTGGGGAGCTGGAAGTTACTAAGGTTTTACTTTCTTGCCTCATGGCTAAAGAAGGTTTCAGAAAGATGTGTGTGTGTTGCCAGGGGCGGGGAGGGGGGTTGCTTCACCTGCAGATATTTATATTATCCTAATGAATGCATTAAATTTTGTTTTGATGATGATGAAACATAAATATTGTTTTTAAAAATTATGACTTGGAAAATGAATCAATATTCTAACTATATTGTTTTAAAAGAAAAACTGTCTGATTGCCAACTACCCTGTCCTTCTTCTCCCAAAACTGTGACAACCACCATTCTATTCTTTCCATCTATGAGTTTGATGATTTTAGATTCCTCATATAAGTGGAATTATGCAGTTCTTATCTTTCTGTGATTGACTTATTTCACTTAGCATCCTGTCCTCCAGGTACATCCATGTTGTTGCATATTGCAGGATTTCCCTCTTTTTTAAGGCGAAATAAGATTCCTTAGATGTACTGACCACATTTTCTTTATCCATTTATCAACATGCATAGAATTTCAGTTATACAGGATGAATAAGTTCTAAATATCTGTTTTACAACAATGTGCCTACAATACTGTATTGTACACTTAAAGATCTGTTAAAAGGGTAAGTCTCATACTGTATTCCTACCACAATAAAAAAGTATTTAAACTGCCTGCTTTGTTATACTGTGGTGCGACAGTCTTATGGTTCACAGCTTTTCACTCCCTTCCCCCCGTCATTACACATGCCAGTCCCTGCCGTGTGACTTGCAGCGCGGCCTACAAGAGGGACCCCCCCACCCACCCACTAAGCCACAGCCGGCTCAGCCAATAGAAAGTGAGCAGAACTGACAGTGTCGAGTGACTGGGTGGAGCCTCTGGCTCTCCCTGCTCAGCCACAGGAAGGCCCGTCCCAGAACACAAGTTCAGCCCAGGTGCCTGGTGAGTGAGCCGGAAGACACAGAGAGCAGAGCCAGGGCCCCGGCCACACAGTGGCGCCAGAGCCAGGGCCCCGGCCATCCCTGCGGCCCCATGTCACAGCAGTAAGAGGTCCATGTTCGCTGTGGTACGCCCCTGACTCGTGGGGGTTGCCTGCTAAGAAGCAGAAAAGGTAACGGATGCGCACGGCAGCTGGTGCCCTCAGAAGTAAAATTTGGAAAAGTGTCTATTTGTTTTTCTATCATGGAATTCAATGTGACAAGCACACCTGAGGATCTACCGTGTGCCAGACTGACGCAGGTTCATAACGACGGATATGTTATTCCCATGCCCTTAGACCTCCTAGTCCAGGGATGGCTGATGGGGAGGCGCGGGGGAGAACAGAGTATTAATAATCACAATGCACTGTGCAAAGCACAGAAACAGAGGTGCACGTGAAGTTTGTTGAGAGCCCCGAAGAGAAGGTGACTAACCCGTTGACAGTCCTGCATCACAGTTATAATAGCTACAGTAGGATCTTACTGCCACCAAAGAAACTGCCACTTGAAAGTTGCCAACCATCTCCATATCTAGCAGTGGAAGAAACCTTATTCTAGGGAGAATGTTCGAAGTGGGCTGAGTTAAGCAGATGTCAGGAAAGATGATCATTCCAGGGGATGGGTATCTTAAGACTTTTGGTGGAGCTGGGGCTTGACACAGTCCACCCCATGCCATCCTCTTCGATCTGTGGCAACTGGGGCAGTTTGAGCACTTTTTCAGAGAGGCCCTGCAGCCTCCTGGGAGTAAGCCATCAAGACCCTATCTTTCCACTTTCGCTTTTTCTCATTATTAAAATTTCCCTGGGAATTCCCTGGTGGCACAGTGGTTAAGACTCCGCGCTCCCAATGCAGGGGGCCTGGGTTCAATCCCTGGTCCAGGGACTAGATCTCACATGCATGCCACAACTAAGAGTTTGCATGCCCAACTAAGGAGCCTGCGAGCCGCAACTAAGGAGCCCTCGAGCTGCAACTAAGGAGCCCGCCTGCTGCAACTAAGACCTGATGCAACCAAATAAATATTAAAAAAAAAAAAAAGTTTAAAATTTCCCTGACAAACTGAAATGGCCTCAGGTGAGATTAGCCAGCAGCAAAGGCCACCGAGGGCTGCCAAGAGGAAACGCAACACGAGCGAAGAGGTGTCTGGGCTGGTGAGCTGACCTCTACAAGGCAGCCCATGAATTCAGGGGAAGGCTGGCCCTGGGTGTGGTGAGTGACTGAGATTGGAAATTTCTCCAGACGCCACCTGTCTAGCGCCATGTTTATAACTTGACATCCTTGGGATATCCTTGCTGCCTCATGGCCACACCATCTCCACCATCACCTGTCTCCAATCTCCTCTTCCCTGCTCAGCTGGTTTGCTGCCCAGTGGATGCCCCACCCAGGAATGAGGCACTGGCCTCCCCTTCCTGCAAGCCCCCATTCCTCACATGGTTCTTTCAGAGGCCCCTCCTTTGGCTTTGGGGAGAGGAACCCCACCCTCCTTCCCATCAACCCCACCCACTTCTATAACCCTTCCCTGCCCAAACTTGTCTCCTTACACAGGATGGGGTGAGAAGGGTTGTCATGGTGACTAGGGGCACAGGGCTGATTCTGTCACTCTTAGTAAGCCCTGGGGGAGGCGTGTGATCCTAGGTGTCAGTGGTTTTTTTGTAGAACTGCCGGGTACTTAACACCTCTTTGCCCTCAGCCTCAGGCCATAGTTGCCAGCTCTGGGACAACAGGAAAAGTCCCACATATCCTGTTATGTAGAGAGCTGAACACATAGCTGCAGGTGTGACCTGACCCACTGAAGACCACAGCGGGTCTAGTATACACCTTAATCAGCATCTTAGACTTCTGTTACTGCACATAAGGTTACATCAGCGCCATGTCTGGGCAGTGATCTGAAAGAAATACCCAAAATGCATAGAGCAGACTTCCCGGCAGAGTTAAGGGGTTTCCACCAGGTCTGGACGTATCTAATAAAGCGATGAGGTGGACAGCCTGTAAGTGTCTACTTGGTTTGATGATGTGCACAGGGTGAGGGGGACGTGGTGCATGGGCTGGGAAAAGGGGTCATACTGGGGAGGGTCTAGTGAACAGACACAGTGGGAGTGGAGAGAACAGCATGGTGGCCTCCCAGCCCCGCTCACCACGAAGGGTGTCTGGGGTAGAAGGTGAAGGGGCGCTGGGAGTCATGGGACCCCAGCATCACTGCTGAGGCACATGAGTGCAAAATGTAACACTGGTTGCGGGGGGGGGAGGGATTCTTCCTACTTCTTCGAGGACCGTGGGGATTCTCTGGCTCTCCTGGTGAAGGGGGCTCTGGGGACACTGGGAGCTTCCTCCTTGGTGGAGATACCAGAGCACTGACAGCAACACTCAAAACATGCTGTCCATGTGAGTGAACCAGGGAAAGGGCTCAACCATCCATTAACAGAGCTCTGTCACATATAGTTACTGCATTCTGTTGAACGAAAGAAACCAGAAAGAGGACAGAGTCTGTGATGCCATTTATATGAAGTTAAAGAAGAGGCACATCTAATCCATGCACAGAAGTCAGAGTGGCCCCTGCCTCTGGGTGGGGTACAAGGGCACTTTCTGGGGTGACAAGGCTACTCGCTATCATCTGGCTACAGGGTGTATGCGTATCAAAACTTCACCAAGATGTACACCTAGGTCTAGGGCCCTTTGCTGCACGTAAGTTATACCTCAATAAAAATATCAATTAAAGAGCTGCATTTATAAAGAATTTTTAATAATATGAGGACATGCCTATACTGTAATCTTTAGCAAAAAAAAAAAAAAGCAGCATAAAGAATTGGAATGTGTGTGAGAACAATTAATCAGAAAGTATGCATGGGAAAAGGTGTGGATTAAAACACATCATGTGTTAAGAGGGACTGTTTTGAGATTGTGAGAATGTCTAATTTTTTCCGTACTTCCTATTTTTCTGTTTTTCCTAACTTGATACAATAAGCATGTGTTGGTTTTAGAATTAGACATCTGTTTTAAAAACGAAAGGGTTCATTTGCTATTTTTTCAGTCCATCTCACTGTTGACATTGACCTGGAGTCAGCGTGAGGCCCTGTCTGTTCGTGTGAGCTGCTGTGTGGCAGGGTTTCAGCTCATTGAGCTCATGCAGTTGGCCCTTTGAACCCAAGGAAGAGATTCAATGTCCTCCCCATCTTGTGGGTGAAGCTCTGAGTCCAGAGAGAGAAGCAGCCCTCGGAACTTGGGTGTAATGACTGAAAGTGGAGCAGCTACTGGAAGCCTGGCCAGCACCCCACAAGGAGGGCTGGGCATCAAGTCCAGAGTAGCAAACCAGTCAGAAGATCATTTCTCATGGAGAGTCTGAAGGCCAAACATAACAGAACCAGAGCCCTGCAAACTGGGAAACTGGGAGGGCCAAGGTAAAAAAAGAAGCGGAGATGGCAAAACTAAGTCACAGCATGATAAACTGCTGGTTTACTGTTGCTATTGTATCCAGAGCAATGTTTCATTGATTAAATGCTGAAGACGTTCCCATGGGTCCTCCCTTCCTTGTGCATCCCTGGGATGAACCCCTACCCCAAGAGGTGACCTGAATGTCCCCCTAAAAGGGGGTCACACACCCTGCTAAGCTGTACTTCCTTGTTTCAGCCTGTGAATCCTCACCCTGTATTGCCCAAATGTGGTATTTTCCAAACCAACTCGGCCATGGAGTCATTTTGTATTTAAGGGGAGAGGTCCCTTGGGGCCCCCAAGTCTAGCACATCATTTCACAGAACGGGGAACTAGAAGCTCAGAGAGGGGAAGTATCTTGCCAAGGGCACACAGCGAGTCAGCAGCACAGTATGGGCAACTTCGAGCCTGCTCCACTACTCCATGCTGCCCTCTGGGGATAAGCGTGCCCTCAACTCCACAGCCATCCCGATGACAAGACCCACAGAACACAGGGCAAAGCCCCAGCTCCACATGGTGAAGTATCAATACAATACAAAGCAACCAATACCACACACAGAAAAGCAACATTTGTCTGGCAGCATCTGAGAGTTCTACCCAGTGTATTACCAGTGAACATAAGGCTTCCCTTCAACCAGCCAAAACTATATTCCCCATTTCCTGTGAAATTCTGTATTAATTTATCTGCTACACATTTTGTGAATGCTTTCTCAAGCATACTTTGTACGTCGCTGCTTAACTAGCCCACAGAGAGCAGGTACCTACAAAAGGCTCTACAACTCGTTCTGTCGTTTGATCTCAACCACAGATCTGTCGAGTAGGTTTGTGTTTGGGGCTTTTTTCCCCCCATTTTACAGGTAAGAAAACTAAGGCCTGGAGAGTTTCAGTAACTTGTACAAATCAAGTAGTAAAGAGTGAAGCTGGGTGTTAAGTCCAGCCACATGACTAGAGTCCAGTTCTCAATTGCTGCCTCTTGTATGAACTTGAACATCTTCTTCATAACTCACTGTCCTGGTTGTGATTACCAGTTGCTGGGTCCTTCTGTGCTTTTCTGGCTTTTCCCAGCAGTCACATCCTTCCATTCTGTAAGCACCAGCCATTAGCTTCTCCCTTTCAGCTTCTATTTTGCTGATACTAATATGCTCTAGACAAGGACCCCACAGGGAACCAATTTTTTTAGAATTTTATATAATAAATCTCTCTAAGAAAGGATCATTGAATGAGTAACTAAGAGTCTGATGTTTATTGAGTGTATATTATGTGCTAAATTCTGGACATGGATGCCTCATGTAATCCTCCCAACAAACCCATGAAGCAACTACCATTATTCAGCCCACTCCACAGATAAGAAAGCGGAGGGTAGGGCGAGGCTTCGAGCTCAGGCAACCTGACTGTAGAGGCCACTTCCACAGGTTTGGGGTCTCCGCAGATCACAAGCCAGTGCTTCTTATTCTGTGGCGGAGGAAACAGAAGCCCCCAGAGGGCACTCCTGTGGCTCGGGGCTGGCTCTCCACTATTTTCTTGGTTTTGTGGTCTACAATTAAGGTTTATAGATAAGTAACCAATCACCAAGGAAGCCTGGGGTGACTGCATATAATATTGAAATAGAATCTTGAACTTGACACTATTCTTCTGCCATTTGTTGCCTGTTTCGTGTTGAAAAATTCTCACAGAAATTCCAGATAGACTGTATCCTTGGAGTGAGGAACTCTGCTGCCTACATCCCTGGCAGAATACAGGCATTCACAAATGCCTGCTGGCTTGGAGGGCTGCAAAACAGTGAATAGGGAGAGTGAAAATTCATAATGACATGCTCCCAAGACGCCTGATCTGGAGAAAGATGGGCAACATGTTTAGCTCACAGGTGAAGGTATAGTAAAAACCCTTAAGCAACCAGTTATTTTAGTCTGCAGAGGAGAACAGTATCGGGTGGTGAGCATATGTGTGTGAGTCGTGGTAGGCAAGGGGGGTGAGGGGAGAGCAGATAAAGGGGAGCACGGGGTTAAGGTGAGATGTTCCCTTCACTTCAAAGTTGGTTTCAGCTGGCTTTCATGGAAGACAAATGGCAAGGGGGTCAGAATCTCTCACCCTTTGAGCCTCCCCATTGACAAGCCCTGCAGTCTTAAGCCCTCCTAATCATTTGCTTCTTGGACAGCAGTTTCTTTCAGTAAAATAAGGGCTTTTGACTAGATGGACATGAATGTTCTTCTAGTTCTATTACCCTTCAATTCTTTCTGTTTTCTAACAGACTGTGTGGTTGGATGAACTGAGAACCAAAAAGAAACTGTGTAATCAGGGAAGCCCATGAATAAGCTTTCAGACCAGCTATCTATTTTCTAGTCTATTCCAAGCTCAATTTTTCTTTTTTTTAGAAAAAAGGACTGTTCTCTGATGATTTTCTGCACTGCCCCATACTTATTCATTAAAACTCCGCCCCCAATTCAGAAGAAACTGTGCATTTCCTACTTTTATGCTGTCTGTGTGTTTGATTTGCACAGCTCAGCTGGTCAGAGGAACTGAGACATCTGTGCCCCTGCGAGAATCTCTCCCGGTAAGTCACCTCTCAGTCACTTTGCCTATTACTTAGCTCAGCTTGTGTGATGAGTAAAAGCCTTTGCAGGAAACCATGGAAGACATCAGAAAAACACCAGGTGCTCACTGAACTATCTTAAAATATTATCTTTAAGTAAAAAGTTAGAATTCAGAATGGTTTCAGACTGTGATAACATCAAAGATACAAAACATGATTATGAATGAAAGACTTCAAAGGGAGCAATATTATTTTAAAAAGCCCTCACCTTTCATAAGAAAGGTTTTTCAGAGAGATGATGATTATTGGCCAAAACCTTGACAGAGACTATCTTCTGGTAAGGAGAACTAAAACCTCATCAGGACACCCTCTGAATATATGCCTAACCAGAAGCTGCGTCTAAGTCTTGTTCTTTTTTTTTTTTTGGCCAAGAAAAGAAGGAAGCCTGAAAATTGTCCAAATTAATAGCAAGTTACAAATATCAAATGAAGTTTCACGGCATATTCAGTGTATGATTCTTTTTCTGGCTCAGAATTTAAAGGTGAGATTTTCTGTGTGCTTCTCTCAGCTGCTTAATCTGAGGTACCAGGAGCTTGAGACTCACAAGGACTAATTAGAGAAAACTCTCAATCAAGCAGTGGAACTTAAATAGACCAGGCAAGTCAATGGGTTGTGAAGGGACTGAGCTAACCCAGGATGTATGATGGGAGATGAAACACTGTCCACTTGGCCGTTTCTTATGTATGTGTGGGAGCTCTTAATAATAGCAGCTCAGAAACTACAAACACAAATTTCAGAGAAAATGTGAGAATGGCAGTCTGGATTTCACAACTGGCTGCTGGTTCCTATGACCTTCTCAGGGGACTCGGGCATCAGCCTGTTTCATTTTGACTACACTGAGGCGCCAGGCTGACAGTCCTGTTTTTAGTTCTCTCACCAAAGAGTGAAAGAGAGGGGACCACGACGGATAAGAGTACAGGCTGCCTGCGTTCAAAATTAGTTGCTTCCTCACTGTGTGCCTTTGGCGAAGTTACTCAACTTCTCTGTGCTCTGAGGTCCTTATTTGCAAAACAGGGACAATAACCTGACCTGCCTCACTGGGTCACCTTGAGGATTAACTGAATGAATGGAAGTGAAGCTTGGAAGAGTGTTTGGCAGGCAGAGCGCGGAACTGTTCATTACCACCAGCACGCTCGTAATGATGCTGTGTGTAAGCTAACTCCTGGGAATGGCAGCTTCAGAACAGATTGTAAGACAGTGTCGGACGGTGCCTGACCCGGTTTCTGGACATTGTTATCACAGCTTCATTCACTCCGCGTGGCTATGCAACATCAGATTTTATTTGGTGAGATGATGCTCTCCATCTAGTAAGCAGAGAAGCAGGCAACAAACATCCCTTACTACAGAAGTTCACTGTTTGACCAAAAAAGGGACTTCAGTTAAATGTAGAAATCTAGGTATCAACTTTTAAAATCTATTGGTGTTTAAGATAGTTTGCATTCATGACGGACTGTTAAGGACATTCCAGGACTTTATAAAAGATCTCTTCTTTATTCACAGAGTCGAGCAAAATGGATTATCAAACATCAAGTCCCCTCTACGACACTGACTATGGGATGTCAGAGCCCTGCCAAAAAGTCAACGTGAGACAAACTGCAGCCCAGCTCCTGCCCCTGCTCTACTCGCTGGTGTTCATCTTTGGTTTTGTGGGTAACATTCTGGTCGTCCTCATCCTGATCAACTGCAAAAAGCTGAAGAGCATGACTGACATCTACCTGCTCAACTTGGCCATCTCTGACCTGCTTTTCATCATCACCATCCCGTTCTGGGCTCACTATGCTGCAGGCCAGTGGGACTTTGGAAATATAATGTGCCAGTTTTTCACGGGGTTCTATTTCATTGGCTTTTTCTCTGGAATCTTCTTCATCATCCTCTTGACAATTGATAGGTACCTGGCTATCGTCCATGCTGTGTTTGCTTTGAAAGCCAGGACAGTCACCTTTGGGGTGGTGACAAGTGGGGTCACCTGGGTGGTGGCTGTGTTCGCCTCTCTCCCAGGAACCATCTTTACCAAATCCCAAAAAGAGGGTTCTCGTTATACATGCAGCCCTCATTTTCCATCCAGTCAGTATCATTTCTGGAAGAATTTCCAAACTTTAAAGATAGTCATCTTGGGCCTGGTGCTGCCACTGCTTGTCATGATCGTCTGCTACTCGGGAATCCTAAAAACCCTGCTTCGGTGTCGCAACGAGAAGAAGAGGCACAAGGCCGTGAGGCTCATCTTTGCCGTCATGATTGTCTACTTTCTCTTCTGGGCTCCCTACAACATCGTCCTTCTTCTGAGCACCTTCCAGGAATTTTTTGGCCTGAATAACTGCAGTGACTCCAATAGGCTGGACCAAGCCATGCAGGTGACAGAGACCCTGGGGATGACACACTGCTGCATCAACCCCATCATCTACGCCTTCGTCGGGGAGAAGTTCCGAAGCTATCTCTTACAGTTCTTCCGAAAGCACGTCGCCAGATGCTTCTGCAAAGGCTGTCCAGTCTTCCAGGGAGACGCTCCAGAGCGAGCGAGCTCTGTTTATACACGATCCACGGGCGAGCAGGAAATCTCTGTTGGCTTGTGACCTGACTCAGCTTTTATATGCAGACTAGGGGCGGGAGCGGTTCTTTTAAAGAGGAAGTTACTGTCATAGAGGGTCTAAGTTTCATCCATTTATTTGGCATCAGCTCTAAGTATATTAGATATTTCAAGCTCATCAGTTCTAGAAAGCCAAATCAAAACATGTGATGAAATAGCAACCTTCTCACCTCCCCTCCAAATACATCAATTTATTGGCAAACTCTCCCTTCACTGCAAAAGTTCAATATAAAAAAAAAAAAAAATCCTCAGAGAATTGCTAATTCCTGAGTTTGGTTACCTGAACGGGAATAACAAAATGAACTGAGGAAAGTATCGTATAGTTTATCGGTGTAGGGCAACATCCAGGTTGCAAATGTGCTTAAAATAGATCTTTCTCTTGCCATGGGGAGAAAAGACATGGCCGTGATCAGTTAAGAAATGACAACTTCCATGTGGGATCTCCCCTCCAAGGTGTGGTTAATAAGTTCCACAGACATTCACACCAGGGGAGCCCTGTGGCCTGCTGAGAGCTGGGAAGGCTTCTTCGCAGAGAAGGGATTGGAGGTGGATGGTCTGTTGGTGGAGAGGGAAGATGAGCTCCAGGCTGCAGGCACCGACCGCACTGGCAAAGCTTGGCTGTGGGGAGACGTGTGCTGGTTGGGGGAGCCCCAGGGGAGGAAGGATGAGGTGAGAGCATGAGGAACCTGGACAGTGCTGCCCATCAAAGTCCAAGAGCAGAGCAGGGAGCCCTTGCCAGTGCTGCACAAGGCTCATTCCACAGCCAAAGGATGGCCTGGAAAGGTGAGCATTCAGGGCAAGGAGACCAAAACAATCTGATCGAGTGAGGAGGCTCCACTTAGGTCGAGGCGCAGGAGATGGGAAGGAGGGGTGCATTCTCACAGCACTTAGGATGAGAGTCAGCAATAGTTGGGGCGGATTTGGCTTGGCGGTGAGGAGCAGAGAAGAGTCAGAGTGAACCCCTAGATTCCACGCGAGCATCAGAGATGCCCTAAAAGAGACACCAAGGAGGAGGAGGAGGTTTAGGTCAAAACAGGAGTTGGTGGAAGAGAAAGGGTCCAGTTCTGTGAGCTGAACACAGCCCTAGGCACACAGACCCTGGGCTGCCTATCACTGACTGCTCCTGCCCCCAGAGCAGTCCGTCCCATCCAGGCTTGAATCATGAGGCATCTCCAGGGGGCTTTGAAACACCAGATTTACGAATGCACAAGCCTGAAGTCCAGGAACACTTTTAGGTCAGATATGACATCTAGGTGAGGACTGATTACATAGTTAATGAAAACCCAGAGCTTTATAAGCACTGAGTAAAGAGGTCCCCAAGAGCTGCAGGAAGCCTGAATGACTGTTTCTGCCTGCCAGGCTCACCACTATTTATGGTTTTCCGGATTTAACTATCAATAGACAAAGGAAAGAAGGACACACTCATTTGGAAACAGGCTGCCTCAAGCTTCATAAGCCACAAAACGTGCAATTTACTAACCTCTGCGTTTCAGGCTGAGTGTGGAGGCTTTAGATACATCTTCCAGACACCATCTCCAAACAAAGCATATCCAAACACTAAGAGACTTATTCATTTCAAAGGGAGAATTAAAATTTTTTTGCAGTTGCTACTTATGTTATTTTGTGTATGCCTAAGATTGTTTTGAATTCAGGGGTAGCTAAGACTATCGCTGTAAAGATTAGGTGGGAAAATGTAAAGGAGTGGGAATCCCTCAGGAGGTTAAGGTGTCAAAATAAGAGGCTCTACTGATTTTTCTCCAGCTCTAAAATGTGAATCTTGAGGGTTGTGGCTGTCAATGGGAAGTGACTGGAAGGGCCTTTTCTTTTGCCCTTAAGGTTGCTGAGAGCGCGTATATGACACATGACCCTCGCCTATGAGTCAATTCAAACATTCTGATATCTTTGTGTGTGTATATACGTATAAACATACATATATGTATATATACACATATACATATGCATGTGTATGACATTCTTACATATATAGAAAGTTACAAACTGCTTACAAGAAAATATGTATCCAATAAAAACCCTGTAAAATAACTGATTGTATTCTTGTTTTTTCAGCCAAGTTTACATTTAGAAAATAGCACATAAAGTTGTGAGAGCAATTTGTGTAGCTGTTTTGGAAAATTTCATACACACACACAAACACACATATTGAGAATTATTTTTCTAATTATTTTTAAAAGTTGACCCTCTCCCTGGGTCAAATTGCCAGAATAATTTGTTTTTAAAGATGCTACTTGGGCTTCCCTGGTGGCGCGGTGGTTGAGAATCTGCCTGCTAATGCAGGGGACACGGGTTCGAGCCCTGGTTTGGGAAGATCCCACATGCCGCGGAGCAACTAGGCCCGTGAGCCACAACTACTGAGCCTGCGCGTCTGGAGCCTGTGCTCCGCAACAAGAGAGGCCGCGATAGTGAGAGGCCCGCGCACCGCAATGAAGAGTGGCCCCCGCTTGCCACAACTGGAGAAAGCCCTCGCACAGAAACGAAGACCCAACACAGCCATAAATAAATAAATAAATAAATTTAAGCTCTTCCCTCCTTTAAACTCTCAAAAAAAAAAAAAAGTCTTGCTTGTATTTTTCCAAAATACTGTCAAACTTTAATATTTTACATTATGTATGTCATAATTGTGCCACATTCTCCGTTTTCCTTAATTTGTTGTAAGCATATTTACAAGTCTTACTTATATTTGGCTCCATATTGTTACTACTTTGAGAATAAGTTCTGTGTCACTGTGATTCTGTCATGTTTCAGGAACTTATTTTTGTCTCCTTTCTTAAAGCGGTTAACTAGTTTTTTAAAGCACACACTTAAAACATCTTTTTCACATTAAATTCAATGGGAAGCCCTTCAAAGCCATTAAGAACCTTGGGCTATACTGCCCCCCTGTGGCCACTTAGTAAACCAACAGGGCGGCCAGCAGCCATCCTTGACCACAGAGAATGTAGACAGGGGGCATTTTTACACTCAGCCGTTTAATGTCTGTCTCTGCTGGCACCACTCCTGTTGTGGACAAGAAGTACTTCCACAGCAGCTCGGGGTGGATGATGCACAACTCATTCTTGTTATTTATGAAGAACAAGAGGAGCATCAGGGGAGGCCACACTGATGCCTGCAGGGAAGGTCCCAGCTGCCCAGGGCCAATCCCTACAGATCTGGCCAATCTCTGGGATTCTGATTTGATCAGTCTGCGATGCGGCCTGTGGTTTTGACTTTCAGAAATTCCCCGGGTGATTCTAGGTGTCACCAAGTTTGAAAACCACTTGCTTACAGCCCGTCGAACCGAAAGCAGGTTCAAGAGACGGCTGATGTCTGAGGAGGATGCTGCCCGGCCTGGAAGCGGGTGGCACGTAGGCCCGGTCGACTCTGGATTCAGATCCTCAATTCTCATAACAGTGCATTGACTCTGTCTTCCCCCAAGCTGGTTTTAAAAGAGTGTAAATCTAGACTTAATTGGCAATATAAAATATCTGTATTTGAGGCTCCAAATATTTCGTTTTCATTTCTGGTTTTGGATTATGTTTTGACCCATCCATTCCAAGTGAAAAGTAAATAAAAGTGGGATGTCTGGTGCCCATGCTGAGCTTGACGGCTTCATTTTCAACAGACAGCAAGTCCATCATGTACAAAAGGTCTGTCTGAGATGGTTTACAAGTGAATATAGATTTTGCTTCTGTTGGCAAAAGAATTCTCCCCCCATTTCCTCCTCCCTCCAATGAGCCCCACCTTTAACCATGACCATTAAAAAGCATTATACCCGAAGAACCAGATAATTCTGGGAGTCCCTGTCAACCCTGGGTGAGGCAATAATTCTGCAGAGAAATCAACAGTTTTAAAACAGCAATTGTTCCTATTTAGTCTAAAATTCCTCTACTTGTGTTACCTGCCACTTACCTAATATTCTTCAAAAATTCCTTTTAAGAAAATTATGACTTTTTCTAACATATAATCAAATCAGGGCTCTGTTGATTGGTTAACTCACTCCTTCATGCAGGGTACAAAGTAGACCCTGGTAGACAAAAGAGCAGGTATTTAAAAATCAGACTGGGACTTCCCTGGTGGTGCAATGGTTAAGACTCCACGTTCCCAATGCAGGGGGCCCGGGTTTGATCCATGGTCCAGGAACTAGATCCCACATGCATGCTGCAACTAAGAGTTCGCATGCCACAAGTAAGGAGCCCTCCTGCCGCAACTAAGGAGCCCACATGATGCAACTAGGAAGCCGGCAAGCCACAACTAAGGACCCTGCCTGCTGCAACTAAGACCCAATGCAACCAAATAAATAAATAAATAAATATTTAAGGAAAAAAAAATCAGACTGACTTGAGCTCCAGCCTTGAGACTGTGGGAGCTTGTGGAAGTGACTTAAAGACTCTGGATCTCAGATTCCTTTCCTGTCATTTGGGGTACTGTTAATATCCACCAGTGAATTATACTGGGATATAGTGTCTAGACCAGCACTGTCCAGTAGGATTTTCTGTAATGATGGAAATGCTCTGTATCTGCATTGTCCAATACAGCAGCCACCAGACTAGTGCAAAATGTGGCTAATGTGACTGTGGAACTAGGTTTTTTATTTTATTTTAATTAATTTAATTTTAATATGGCCAATGGCTATATTAATGGACAGTGCAAGTCTGGCATACAACAGATACTCGTAAATATCAGTAACACTTGAATTGGCATCAGGGATTCCTATGTTTAAATTCCTAGGCACATTACTAAATGTTTCTAAGCCTCTTTCCTCATCTGTAATATGTGGCTAATAATAACACCTACCTCACAGATTGGTTCAGAGGATTAAACAGAAATTGCACGTTAATCGCTTAGAGCAGTACCTGGCGCACAGAAAGACCCTCTTGTAACTGTCGGCTGCTTTCCTAATAATGGCTGTTTGCTCTTTACACTAGGGCCCCCCCCCCCCACAGAATGCTCTTCAGCATGGTGGGCGATCCAGCTCACTTTCTGTAGTGGAATAGAAGCACTGCAGACCTGAGAGGGCTCTTTGGGTGTGAAATCAAACACCATGGATTTACAGTAATAGATGGAAAGGGCCCCCCAACTTTATGGCATTGTGTTCAACCCATTCAACCTTATGGATCTCCTTTGAAAAGCCTTTCAAGGGTAATTAACCTGATAATGTAATTATGGCTGGATGCAGACCCTGTAGCTCAAAGCAAAATGGGAGATGGAGGTGTGGGTGGCAGGCCAACTCCCCTCCCCTGCTTCTGGGATTCTGACAGAAGCTTACACACAAGGAGAATCAAGAACTAGGTAAGTACTGAATATACAATGAGCTCTGGCAAAGTAACATGGGCAGATGTGGCTTAGGCAGGAAGGCAATGGGGTTTCTCACCACTGTCCTCCATCTAGATCTGGGACCTCACCCCCAGGTGAGCCCGGAGAAAGGGGAGCAATCAAGAGACCCTTGGCCCACTCTCCTCCCATGGAAGCTGGGACAGTCAGGGGTGGGAGAGTGATGGCAAGTGTCCCCGTCGGCCCTCCCCTGAGAGGGAGAGGGGACTTGGGCAGAGGCTCTGCCCTCCGTGGAGCAGAAGCAGAAACCTGGGGAAACGGGAAGTGAGGGAGGTCTCTCTAGTACCATCGGCTGTGCATTAACCGTCTGCAGCTCAACATTCATTCATTCATTCATTCAACAAACATCTGTGGAGGGCCTACTACATGCAAGACAGCAACCATTCCACGAAAGGGAGTCTGTCCTCACGAGATTCGCTGTTAAGAGAGGAAGGCAGGCAAATAATCAAAGTGACCTGGTGTTTGAAGAGCGTGCTGTGAACGAGGTACAGGGAGGAGAGTGAGCTCTCCCAGCCCGAGTACAGGGGCCCGGGGAAGCGAGCCTGCAGGAGGCAATGTGTACTTGAGCAAGGGCTGCTGAGAAGCTCCTTAGGTAGGTCATGGGAGAGGGAACAAGTGTGCAGAGGTGACCGAGAGCAAGGCACAGGCCAGGGGCCTCAAGTGGCACAGCCAATGAGATAGGTAGATGGATAGACAGACTACGTGAGTGTGGGGGGAGTGGGCACTCCTCCCAAGGGAGGTCAGGAGTGGTGGCCAGTACAGAGAGGGCAGGACCAGGAAGTGTCCCCGCCAGGCTTCCCCTGGGCAAACCCTCTGCCCTGCCTTTGAGCAGAAGCAAAACACAAGGTGATGGGGAGCCGGGAGTCTCCCCAACATACTACCCAAGTGCATTAGCTATTTATGATTCCACATTCCCCAATTACTCATTAATTCAACATTTACTGAGTGCCTACTGTGTGAAATGTCTGTGTCCAGCTCTCAGGTGTGGATTCCTTTCTGCTGGCCACAGGAAACCCCTGACACCATTACACCCCATCAGCTATGCTTTTCAGAAAAAGTCTTCTGTCTGTAGGACAAAAGGAGAGACTCAGGGAAGGAGCAGGCGTCACAAACCAGAGGCGGTAGGGTGAGAAAAGCCAAGGATCACATGGGCCCCAGGGAAGGAGGTTTCCATGGAAGCAGAGTTATTTCCAGACATCTAAAGCTCTCTGCTTTTAGTGCCAGTGTTTTTTATCATGGCCATTTTATAAGGAGAGCCTGTCTACCACCTTCTGCTTGTATCTACGCCTCCTTAAGTAGATTACACTGAACAGAATGTACTTATTCCTTACTGTCCAGCATCACTGTCCTGAGCGCAGGTCGTGGAGGGGTGGGGACATGTCTGCACCTGCAGACAAGGCCCCAGGCTCTCTGAATTCTTGGATCTGGTTTTGTAACTTCCCTGTCTCTCCTCTTGCTCTAGTTTGCAGGTGCCAAAGGGAATAATTTAAAAGTCTCCTTCCCATTCCTATCTGCAGTTCCCCAGTTTCCTATCCTAGAGGCAATGAAGTTACCAGATTCTTATCATTCAGGAGATATTTCCTGCATATATAAGCAAATTCTGCATCCTTATCTCCTACTTTTACACAAATGCTAGTACAATATACTACACCTTGGTTCTTTTCACTTTATGATCTTGGGCAACTTACTTAAGCTCTCTGTGCCTCACTTTCTCCATCTGTGAAACAGGGATAATACCAACCCCATAGATTGTTCTAAGGAGTAAATAAATATATTAACTGGCATATGGCAATATGTGACATGTATTAACTGTCCCATGACAGCCACTCAGAGAATTTTAGCTATTGTTGTTGTTTGCCGTTCAGAAAGATTTTATTTGTATGCAAGTGAACTTACTTTTTCTTTGGATTCTGGGTTTTGTGGCATGTTCAGAAAAGCCTTTCCCACTCTGAGATTGCAAAAGACTCCGTGTTTTCTTGGTTTCATTTTTTTTTTATAATTTTTACTGGTCTCTCTGGGATTTATCTTGGAGTATGGAGTGATCTAAGACATTTCCCCCTGCCAGGGGGCACACAATTCATCCCAAGACGATTTGTTAAATAATTTTCCTACTAACTTAAAATGCCATCTCTCTAATATTTTAAATGTCCTTCAATGTCTGGCTCTACTTCTGTACTTTCAGTTAAATGACTGCACACTGGGGTGCCATTTAACACGTTTCTCTGTGCCCTGTATTTTCTTCAAATTGGTTGTTACATCTGGAGGCCTCTTGAGCTGCAGGTGTGATTCCCTGGGGAGACACCTCATGGATGGGGCGAGCCCTTCCCTCGCTCCACACAGGGGGTGCACTGTCACCGTTACTGTGATGTCAGTGTTGAGCACTGGGCTCGGGGCAGTCAGATCAGTTAGAGAGCCCCCCTGCCAGCCTTTGGTGGTCTTTCAAGGGCACTGCAGTGGACACAAATTAGAGAAGCCACCTGCCTACACTGAGGTCTGGGTGTATGATACCCAGGTGAGCCAGTCAGATCCTGCTCCCAGAGATGACCATGACTGGGCCCCAGAGCAGCAAGCAGTGACCTGGAGAGAGTACCAATAACTGCCCGGTGGGGGGTGCGGGGGGAGGCTGCCCCAACACAGAACTGCCCCAGGTCACATCTTTGCCAAGGCCAGATGCTTGGCGATTCCTCCTCTCCTGTGATCAACCCCAAGAATCTGCCAGCACTTCCCTTCATTGCTGGGTAAGCCTGAGTGGCTCTCTTCTGTTGCACATAGGGCGCCTTCAGGAATACAGACAATACAGGCGTAGAAGTCCCTGCTTCTCCCACACGTGCAGCAGAAGCACTTCTCCACACCACACTTTCCAGTGGCTCCCTTCTTTTTCCAGTTGAGTGGAAGGTTTCATCCACAGATGCACAGATATTTGTTCACCAGCTGTTGTGAACTGAACGTCTGTAACCACCACCACCCCCCTCCCATTCATTTGTTGAAATCCTAACCCCAATGTAACCCCAATGTGAAATCCTAACTCCAATGTATTTGGAGGTGAGGCCTTTGGGAGGTAATTAGGTCATGAGGGTGGAGCCCTCATGATTGGCATTAGTGCCCTTATAAAAGAGACAGGAGAGACAGGAGAGACAGGAGAGCTTGCTCTTTCTCTGCTCTTCCCCGTGAGGATACAAGGAGAAGATGGACATCTGGAGGCTTTCACCAGGCTTTCACCAGGCTTTCACCAGACACCAGACCAGCTGGCACCTTGATCTTGGACTTCCCAGCCTTCCCAGTGTGAGAAATAAATGCCTGTTGTTTAAGCCACCCCATCTACAGTGATTGGTTACAGCCAATCCAAGGTGACCAAGACATCAGGCATTTCGCTACTAAGTGTTTCTATCTATCTATCTATCTATTTTGGCTGTGCCGGGTCTTAGTTGCGGCACGCAGGCTCTCCGTTGCGGCATGCAGGCTCTTAGTTGTGGCACGCAGACTCTTAGTTGCAGCATGCAGACTCCTTGGTTGCAGCATGTGAACTCTTAGTTGCAGCATGCATGCGGGATCTAGTTCCCCAACCAGGGACCGAACCCGGGCCCCCTGCATTAGGAGCGTGGAGCCTTACCCACTGGACCACCAGGGAAGACCCCAAAGTGTTTCTCTGTCCTTTTGGAAACTGCTTTTTTAAGGGATCTATATTAATTACAAAATAATTATCACTTTTGGAAAGTGAACCCTTCTGCCCCTCTTAAAGTGCTGTCCCCCACCGCATAGTTTTCCTCCTCTATCAAAACCTCCTCTCCCACTTTTCACCCAGCACAGGGTAAATAACAGATTACAGTGGAAAAGTGTCACTAATTCGGGGGATTTGCATTTTAAGTTAATCATTTATATACCCAAAATTATTTATAGAGAAGCTAGTGTGCTGGTGCTAGGGTCACAATGGGGCGCAAGTTCCTGTGTTCACAGAATGATGTAAGAGTCTAGAGACAGGAGCCAGAGAAATAAACAGACAATTGTACAGCATAGAGTGAGGCATGCTCCAGCACCGAGGAGGGCTTCCCAGCCCAGTGCTGGGCTGTCAGAGTTGGCCTCCTGGCAGTGATGATGGCTCAGCGAAAGCCTGAAAATCAAGGAGGGCCTTCTGACAACTCAGGGTTAAATCAGGTCCCATGCTCAGACGCATGAATGAAACTATTTTATAACCAGACATACTTATCCTCATGCTGAGCTGCATTTGTTTCAGAACACAAAGTTCCATTCCATCCTTCCTAGCATGTTCAATCCAACTCCATGCGTTTTCAGCTAAATTCAGGATGCATACAATTCATTTTCTGCCGGTGCTCCGTTGCCAAAAATTTTTCCCCTTTCCCCTGACTCCCATGGTTGATTCTTCCAGTGTAGTGGATCTCAACCAGGGGATGACTTTCCTCCAGGGGCCATCCAGCCACGTCTGGAGACATTCTGGTTGTTACAGCTTGGGAAGAGACTAGGGGTGCTGCTCAGCATCCTACAATCCCCCACAACAAAACTGTATCCACCCCAGCTGTCAGCAGTGCCACGCTGAGAACCCTCCTCCAGCCTCAGCAAGGAGGACCCTGGATCAGGCCCCGCACAGACTGCTGCAGCTGACTCCAGACTCACGGAACATTCTGGACACTCTGCATGGCCACAGGAGACTCAGGCTAGCCACAGGCACCCACTCCTGTCACTCCACCACTTCCACAGCCTTTCCACACCTGATGATGCAGGACAAGCCCACAGTGGTCCCACCAAAGATGCTCTCGGCTTCCCTACAGCACGTGCAGACCTAGTGAGTGTGTGTTCCCTGTCCTCCCCAAGCCCCCTTGGCCAGGTGACCTTAGAACACAGCAGTTCCAGATTATCTTTCTCAGTGATCCAGTTTGTGTGCATATGGGGCTGGGGGGGAGGGGGCTATTGTATGAGGAGAAATCACAAGGAAAAGTGTATATATGTGGGATGAATGGAAGAATTTCAATGCAAACAGTGTATGAGAAAACACAGAGGCACAGAGAAGAGGTGGCTTCAGGGAACAGATGGTGAGTGGTTTCATGACAGGGGAAAGTGAGAAGGGAGTAGAAAAAATTGGGACTGGAGGCTGGTGAGTAGAGGACAAATGAGTACGGGCCTCACACACCCTGCTAAAGGAGTGTAGACCAGTGGGGGAGGAGGGGGCTTTGAAGCCAGGGAGTAAATGCATACTTTGGACCTTGAATGGCCCTGGCGAGTGGCAGATGTGCTGGAAGAAGACCAGAAGGGAGGCAGGGACCCTAGGCGGAGTTTTTGGCAGTGCTCTTTCTGGGACACAACAGGGCCCCTACCAAGGTAAAGAGCTCTGTGTGGAGAGAAATTAATGTATTTGAAAGCCATGAGGGAGAACCACTCATTAAGACTTGGATTTAGGGAGTGAGTGATTGGTGGAGGTCAAGGCTTGGGCCCCAGCCCAAAGGGATGGAGAGCACTGGCTCCAGGATGTGGGATGATGGGTTCAATTTTTAGGACAGGTTGAGTGAGAAATCCTGGAGGACATTCAGGTGGCAGTGTCGAGAGACGCTGGATGTGCTGGCCGTGAACCCAGCAGAGCAAACGGGTGGAGATCCACATTTGGGGTCATAGGAAGTGAACACCGTGGGGGGTGGACAAGTGGCTCTAGACAGAACCCAGAGGAACACAGGCAGCAAAGGAGCCCGAGAGGAGGAGAAGGAGAAAGTGGGCAGGGCAAAGCCAACTGCGGAGGAAAGAGCTCTGGGAGGAACAGGAAATGTCAGTGATGTCTAATGCTGCCAAGCAAGATAAGAACGGAAAAAACACCTCCTGACCCTGTGATGCAATCAGAAAGGCACAATAACTTAGTAGCTCCTGCCTTGTCTCTTCCTGGACCAACTCATGGCAAAGGACCATAGAATCATATTTCCTCCTTCCCCCAGAAAAACATGATTTTTGTCCCCAAGTTTTGGGCTCTCCCAAGGGGACAGGACTGGCCTTTGTGGTCTGAAGGTCCTGGTTTACTGGTAGAGGGAAGTGCCCTTTCCAGTGATCTTTCCAGAGAGTGTGGCTGAATCCTACGGGACAGGAAGGGACGGGACCATGGACTCTGAGGCAGAGACAGGAGCCACCTCAAACAGAGTCCTCGGAGGCCCCAGGGCCTGGAAGGAGACGGCTGCAGAGCCTCTGAGGAGACTCAAGGACCAGCCTGGGGGAGCACTCGGCAGGAGGGAGCACAGCCTGCAGTCTCCGAAACGTGAGGCTCACGTGGGCCTTGGCCCTTGGAGGGGCCCAGAGCAAGCAGCCAGGCTGAGGACCAAGGCAAACCCCGTCCTGCAATTGAAATCTGCCGTGATTTAATTCTGTTAAAGGAGCTATTTTTAAAGTGAGATGCTACTTAGTTTATTATCTTTTACCACTGTTTATAAGAAAAAAATTCTCATCTAATTAAGATACGGTTAGTATCCAATCAGTGACTGTCCAACACAACCGACCCTACGAGCTGGAGTGTGGCCAGTGAGGTGGGGAAGGAGACGAGGAGAAGGGAATGTTGTGGGGGGCAGGAGGGACGAGCCACTTCCTCTTGCACTCTTCTGTCCACACCCTGATGACAACGGTGAGTAGCCAAGGGAACGGTCAAGTGGAGTGAGTGGGCAGTGCGGCCTTGCTGTGCACGTGACTCCTCCTCCGTACACCGTACACATGGGTTTCACGGTCTTACGACATGGTGGTGTTGAAAATTTCAGTTTCCATTTCTTGTCATTTAGGGTAAATGAAATGTACAGGAAACCAGAACCCTCAGCCTGTGCAGTGCTCTGCCCAGATGCCTACTTCAGTCCTGGGGATAGGGCTGCTGCCCCCCTCACTGGGAACCACCCTCAGCCACCAGGACCTGCCTGCCCATGGGGTGGTTGAGGCCGATGAGGCCGGTGACTGGCTGATGTGGGACTGCAGAGGCCGGGGCCCTTCTCTCACTGTGGGATGGCGCTCAAGGAGCACCTCAGAGTTCCACACAGGATGGGCTGAGACCTCACATTGTGCTGAGGTGTGTGCTGTACTCACATCGTGGTGGCCCCTCCCTCTGCCCGGTCCTGTCTCGCTCGCTCCCTTACACGCATGTCTCCTGGAAGCCGCCCCAACAAGACCTCCGCCCCTGAGAGCTCTGGATTACCAGGAATGCAATCTAAGGTAGTCTGATTCTTGGTTTCAACTTTCTCTTCCACAGAAACTCAATCACAGATGCCAGTAAGTAATAAAATGTCTCTACCCTGAATTGTGTTACTTTCCCTTCCCTTGCTCCATCTCTGACATTCAAGTAGATGGTCCCTCAAGGACCTGAAAAAAAAGACACTAGGAGGAAAAGGGAGGAGAGGGGAAGAGGCCTATGCACGCCTCGTCTGGCTAACTCCCATTCAGACTTTGGGCTTAGAAGACTCCCACCCCGGGAAACCCTGCCTGGTCCCTCTGGCTGGGCCAGGTGCCCCTGCTGACAGCTCCCACCGCTCCTGTGTTCTCCCCCAGTACAGCACACGACTCCCTGAATTATAACCAGGCATGCACCTGACCATCTCCCTCCGGAAAGTCAATGCCACGAGGGCAGAAAAGGGGTCTACTTTGCTCGCCATTTTCTCCAGGGACCTGGCAAAGTTCCTGGCACTTGGGAGATGTGTCCTGCAGGGTCCTGGCAGCAAACAAATGGCACACGCAAGTAGGGCAACTGAGGAAAGTTTGGTAAAAGGACTCTTTACAAAGATTTAGACAGGGCATGGGGAAACCACAGGACATAGTGCAGTACCCGATGCTAGTGAGAGCAGGCCGCCATTCCTGCTGCTAGGAACAAGGAGCACAGGGCAAGGGAGGGGGCAGGGGCTGCTGTCTGACAAAAGCTGCTCATAGGTCAAGAGACACATCAGCCCCGCCGGGAAGGTGACCCCGGAGACCCACCAGGAAGCATCCAGGGAGCTAAATCCCTTGACCTCACTTTCCAATCTCCTGCCTAAAACTCCCCATTGGCCAAACGCAACTGAAACTCAGAGGATAGAGGAGTCTGCAATTACAAGTATAAGGCTCCCTGGACATAAATCAAGGTGGAGGAAAGTAGAGAGTAGACACCGAAGAGCAAAAGGAAGATTTATGAGACAGTAGACACTAAATATATGGGAAATGAATAAATGAATGATGTTTTTCAACAAATATGCATTGAAACACTACTCAGTGGATATTTATCATTCTGATCACTGTCTTCATGTAGACAAATCAAAGGCCGCACACATAAAAAGGCCACTAAGTGTAACTCCAACCTGTGGGCAGACAATAAGGCCTTAGGCTACGCGAGATGGGAATCTGGAACTGAGAAGTCCTGACATAAAGCTAGAGCTTGGGAAAAGGTGGACCAGAAGAAATTTGCCCAGAGGCAGATGACAATAAGTAAGCTTATCTGGTTTTGCCTAGGCTCTACGTGGCAGGGGGAAAATCTCTGAGAATCCAAAACCTCCACCTCATGAAAATCTGAGGTTCAATTTTACAATACCCTCAAAATTGGAGACCCCAAAACAGGCTAGGAAACCTCATCTCAGGCCATTGATATCTTAGTGCTCCTGGCTGAAACAAATGCAAAACTCCTCCGGAAGGGAGTGTTCCCACTTCAGGTCATGAAAAAGCTGCTGCAGAGAAAATAATCCCCAATAAAGATGAACTCACATTGAGACTACAAAACACACAAGGAAATGGACCACCATGAGTGACAGCTGGCAGGCCTAACAACTATAGGATTAGAACTCTGACAGAGCTGATTAAATCATGATTTGATTAAAAGTATTTTTATAAGGAATCAAAACCCTAAAAAAGGAACAAACTATTATTACCAGAACCCACTCAGTGTATACAAAGGTATGCTCCACTCTAACAGAATCTGTCTTATTGCCCTAACTCAGCACACTGTCTTAGAGTATGAAAAATCCTAGAAACCCTTCTGGAATATGGGAGCTTTTACTCAGTAGGTGTTTCCCCTCTCTTTTCCTAGGGATACATACTCACCCTCTGAGTCCCCTTGTCTCCTAATTGAAGAGTACTGAAATAATTCTCAGGACTTAACGATTTCCCTTCTTTCTTCAGTACCATATCTGTAGTAGGATTAGGTTTAGGTACAGCTCAAATGTACCACATTTCAAAGTTGTGGTACAAGACTGTACCCTATTTCTCGTTCAGTCACTACTGGCAAATTTTTAGAATTTTTGTTCAAACTATTTTTCAGTCATTTTACGAGGCAGTGGAGGAGGAAGAGTCCTTGACCCTACTTCACTCTCCCATCTTTACTAGAAAGCCCCACGCTAATGTTTTTGAGATTCTACAGGGGTAAGCACTGCTTCAACTTGGGCAGCCCTAGATGTAGCTGTGTTTGTATGCTGACTTCAGAATTTTGTTGGTGGGGTTGGTGTTTACAGTTGGGCGGCAGGGAGATACCGGACACCTCGTTTATGGGGCATTTGCCCCAACTCAGCAAAGCAACTGATTACATTTCACCACACGATGTTGTTGGTGACCCTGGGAGACCAATCTCAGGGGAACGGTGGGGACAGAAGCCAGGCCGGAGGGGACTCAGTAGGGAGTAAACAACGTGAAGCAGCTGGACAACTAATGAAGGCTGCCTGGGAAGTGGGAGAGTAAGTAGTTAGAGCAATGTGTGAGGTTAAGGGTGGATTTACAGTCTTTATTTAAGGGAGATACCTGAGCATTTTAAAATTCTGGAGAATCCAATAGAGAAAGAGAGGCTGTAGCTAAAGCAAAACATGGAAACAACTAACGGAGGTTAGACAGAATGAGATCCAGAGTGCAGGAGGAGATGCCAGCCTTCAATATAAGAGGAGTAACTCTGTCCGTGGAAGAGGAAGAATGGAGAATTTGAAGCTGGGGACCAGGGAGGTGAGAGAGTTTGAAAAACGTAGAAGATGAGCTCATCTCCTGAGCATAAATGTAGGTGATGGGAGTGGGCATTTGAAGAGACGGGAAGAGTTTTAAATTGCTCAAAGTAGCCAATGGAAAATGAGAGAAAGTGACAGTTTGGGATATTCAGAAGAGTTACGAGGGAAACTAGAAAAATCTCTGGAAGCCAGTTGAGATGGGAGACCATAAATGAATGATGGATCTTGTCTTCATGGCTAAGTGGTTTTAACCAGCTATTCTCAGAAATACATTCTCAAAGAAAGAATGGCAGGGAGTAGTAGATTGATGGATTGATCTAAGGCTGGTGGTCAAGGGAGCTCAGGGTACTGACCAGAGAATGACTATGTGATAGACTATTAGATCTCAGCTAGACTAGGGGGATGCAACCACACGAGGGGCTGAGGGGCTGAGAGGCAGAGGCTGGAGGGCTTGATGAAGAAGAACGACTGTTACGGAAGGAGCGAATGGACTGAGAGAGACCAAAGGAGTAGACGTTGTGATCATAAGAATGAGCGATTTTATTGTGAAAGTCCAGTGGTGGATCAATTTAACAAACCTGAAATCTGACCATGAGTGTGGATGATAGTGGAGTGAAACTGAAGGCCAATGAGGCTGAGTAAATGAGCTGAAAGCCCTGGGCCCTGCATGGGGGTCAACATGGGCAATTAAGTCACCAGGATGATGGAGAAAACTGGGGTGAAGAGAAGCTCCTTATCCACGTACACTAGTCTTAATAAAAGAAGGGGGCAATCAGGCAGACAGTGGTAACGATGAGGTGGAATAGAGGGTAGTGGCTGGAGACCACAGTAGTCTCTTATATACGTACCTATTAGATCTTATTGGAGTAACGGTCACCAAGTGGCACTGGGGCCAGGAACGTCACCGTCCGATCCCCAAGGGTGAGGCGGGTGAGAGAGAGAAGGAACATCCTCAAGGGACAACAGATGGTAGGAACATTAGGAAGTGAGGTGAGGTGAGGGCAGAGGAGGCACAAAGGAGAATGGCAATGAGAAATGTGAGAAGGTGCCTGACCTGAGGCGCTGACTGAAGATGGTGGGGACGGGGCCACGATGACATCAAGTGGTCTTATGTGTTCCAAAAAGACTGACCCCAGCAGACCACAGGTAGACGGTGGTTAAGAAGGTGAGAGAAGTATTAAGATGCTGCTGAACGTATCATTCTCCAGTAAGCAAAGGACTCAAGACTCTCTAGAGACTGATGTTTCCCTTCCAAGGCTGTGTTAGCCCAAGTTCTTCAAAATATAGACGCTAAGATGGGACGTGGCATAAAAGAAATGTATTAGAGGAAACGTCTCTGAGAGAGATTGCAAAGGGAGGTGGGAGAAGCTGGGAAAGCTGCCAGATCACAATGCAGGTCTGACCACAAGGGAAGGAGAGAAGGAGGAAGTGAGGTTAGGGAGAAGCACCAGTCCATCTCCCAGGAATGGGCCTGTCCCAGTGCCCCTAATAGGGCCATTGACTGGGAGCAGCCCGTGGCCAGCATGGCCTCAGCATGGATGCAAGGATGTATTTCAGAGTGAGGAAGTTGGGACCCTCAGTCAGTTATGCTCATTCCCATGGCTGCCACACAACACAGCAATATTTATATGTCTGAGGCAACATTTCTCGAAATACAGCCTGCAGAGTCCTTGGTCCATAAGTAACTGCGTAAGAATTAAAAGGGGATTCCATGATCAAACAATTCTGGGAAATGCTGCATACTTTCTCTAGGATCCTAATGCTTATTAGCACTTGAAGAGTTCTGAGAAGCACTGTAGTAAAGAAACTTGCTTTATATTTTCAGTCCACCTATTTTTCAAACCTACTTGAGTGAAGTCCACCCCCCCTTTTTTTTACACCTTTCAGCACAAAGCAGAATAAACCGGACATGAATTGAAGAAGGGTTTTTAAGGATATAGTTAACTATTTTTCTTCCAGCAAGTACATAAAAAATCTGTATTTCAGGGTTGGTCATCAATACAATTGTTTTTTGGAAGTATCATTTCCCCCTTGCTGCCCTCCCAGGTAGCCCAGGTATTGAGAGGACTAAGCACTAAGGTGACATTTTAGGCTTAGCCAGGATGTGGGAGAAAATGTGGGGGCAGGATGAGACATTCTTAGAATCCCTAAAATTATAACATGTAGGTATGGGCCCCTTCAATCTACTGCTCAGTACCAAACAACGAATCCAGAGGAAAATTGTTTTCTAAGAGTAGGTTTTACACACTTTCCATTAAGAAGTAGTGTTATTCAGGGAGATCAGCTCAGTGCTTTGTGACCACCTGGGGGGGGGATGGGGAGGGGGGAGGGAGACGCAAGAGGGAGGAGATATGGGGATGTCTGTATATGTATAGCTGATTCACTTTGTTACACAGCAGAAACTAACACACCATTGTAAAGCAATTATACTTCAATAAAGATGTTAAAAAAAAGTAGTGCTATTTAAAAATTATAATAGCTGCTATTTGGGAATATCGTTATCATAGATTTTTTTCCTATACTTACCAAATTTTCTGTAATGTAGTATTTGCTAATAAAAATTAGTTAGACAGATAGATAATCTGAAAACACTGATATCTGATGAAGCCATTTTAAGGGACAGATAAATTATTTTAATTCTAAAGTTCTGAATACCCATTTCTCAATTAACAAGGTAGACCTCTGAAAATGTCATCATGCTAGCATTCAGCATCCTAGCACCTTCCCATCCCTTCACTCAACTAATTTAATGTTGTATCTATCAATCAGCATCCAGTCAAAAGACAGGAATCATACCAGTAATTTGACCAAAGAGCATTTACTACAAAGAATTATTAACTAGTCAAAGGGGATTAACTGTCTAAGGGAGTAGGAAGCAGAGGTAGGAGGAGGCCTCTAGACTGAGGCAGAGCACCCGAGCACCCGAGAAGGAACACACCTGGAAGAGGCCCTCCCTCCCAAGGCTGAGATTCAGACCTGTTGCAGAGGGTGACTGCAACCCACTGGATGGTCAGGAAGTTTGCCGAGGTGAGGCCCTTGGGGGCTGGTGAGCAGGAAACTGCCTGCTGGGGTACCAGTGAGACCCACAGGAGGGTGGGCACCACTCGGTCTCCACACTGCACTGTCAGGTCATCCCAAGGAGCAAAAACAAACAAACAATAACAAAATTCTGGAACCAGAATGAGAAGCCCCTGCCTCTTCCTGTGATTCTCAGAGCCTTCTACATCAGCTGGCAAAGGAGAAATGTTTATAGGGTTCAGCTCAAGGATCACAAAGCAAGGCAAGGAAGGGTGGGTTAGGAGCTGAAAGGCAATAAATTACTAACGGGTGCACTGCATCCTTTGCTTGTTTTTTTTTTACTGAGGGCCAATGTAACAAGAAGAATATTTCTGCATCTCCTGTAAAATTATTAATAAAGTCATCGCCCAGTGTGTTTTCCAACCTCCCTAATATAAGAACTTAGTAACAAGAAAAAAATGAGATAATGAGTATAAATTATTGGACCTAATCATTTGCTGCTTCACCTTGTCAGAGCTCATCTTGTCAGTACAGCTTTCTCTGACTATCCTACGTAAAATGTGAACCCCCAAACCACCCTGGCCCTTCCTAGTCTCCTTCCCTGCTTTGTTTTTCTCCACAGAACCTCTCTCCTACTACCCTACAATTTACTTACTTATTTTCTTTTTGTCTGTAATGTAAGTCCCATGAAGGTCAGGATGTTTGCCTACTGATGTGTCCCCAGCACCTGGAACAGTGCTGGGCACATGCCAGGCACTTTACAAACATTTGTTGAATAAATGAATTGAATAAATGCGTGATCTACATGTATGGGGGAATGAGAGTTATAACATGACAGTTTCCTAGACTGAAACTGGGATTGAACTTGAATAGACATTTTTCCAAAGAAGACGTACAGATGGCCAACAGGCACATGAAAAGCTGCTCAACATCATTAATCATCAGAGAAATGCAAATCAAAACCACAATAAAATTATCATCACCTCACACCTGTCAGAATGGCTATCATCAAAAAGGCCACAAAAAACTAACGTTGGTGAGGATGTGGAGAAAAGGGAACCCTCCTACACTGTTGGTGGGAATGTAAATTGGTACAACCACTGTGGAAAAGAGTATGGAGGTTCCTCAAAAAACTAAAAATAAAACTTCATATGGCCCAGCAATTACACTCCTGGGTATAGATCAGAACAAAATGAAACCACTAATATGAAAAGATATATGCCCTCCAATGTGCACAGCAGCATTATTTACATTAGCTAAGATGTAGAAGCAACCTAAGTGTCCATAAACAGATGAATGGATAAAGAAGATGCGGTGTGTACACATACAATGGAGTATTAGCCATAAAAATGAATAAAAGTTTGCAATTTCCAACAACATGGATAGACCTAGAGAGTATTATGCTTAGTGAAATAAGTCAGAGAAAGACAAATACTATATCCTATCACAAATACTATATCACTTATATGTGGAATCTAAAAAATAAAACAAACTAATGAATATAACAAAATAGAAAGGTACACACGGATGTAGAGAACAAACTAGTGGTTACCAGTGGGGAGAGGAAAGGGGAGAAAGGGCAAGATAGGGGTAAAGGATTAAAAGATACAAACTATTATGTATAAAATAAACAAGCAACAAGGATATATTGTACAGCAAAGGGAAATATAGCCATTATTTTCTAATAACTTTAAATGGAGTATAATCTATAAAAATACTGAATCACTATGTTATATACCTGAAACTAATATAATATTGTAAATCAACTATACTTTAATTTTTTTAAAAACTGGGATTTAATTATAGTAATAAAGAGGAACTCAGACGCTCAAAGGTAAGGTTTGTGAGCTACATGCCAAAGCCACAGCATGTGGTTAAGTTTCACCAATAATGATGACCCTATTACAGTTCCAGATATTAGAATGGTAAATAAAACTTTCCTCTTGCCTCAACTTCAGACCTTTAAACCATTCCTTCCTACCAATTTAGAATTTTCAAGAATCCCACAGTCTTAAGAGATCTAATACACAGAACAGTGATTATAGACAATAAAACTGTATTATAAACATTAAAATTGCTAAGAGAATAGACCTTAATTGTTCCCACCACCAGAAAAGTTGATAATTTTGTTAGCTAACACTATCATGGCAATCATATTGCAATATAAATGTATCAAATCAATACGGTACACCTTAAACTTACACAATGTTATTTGTCAATTATATCTCAATTAAAAAAAAAAAAAAGAATCCCATGGTCTGGGTGTGGATAAGCAGAATGCTGGGAATCAAGCTGAAATAAAATAATTCAGAAAGTGAAGGCCATACAAATATCAGGAAGTTAGGGTGATCCTGAACTTACCAAACAGTGCCTTCTTTAGGAAACTTCAAATTTCACATGATTCTGTGACACAGATGAGGCACCTGCCTGCTGCCATTTTCCTCCACTTAGCATATAATGCAGTGTGTATGTTCATGGGGTTTTTCAAGTTTCAAAGTTTGACTTGACCTTCAGTCCCCTGCCTGGGACTGACTAGTGAGTATCAGGCAATAAAGCACCACGAGACACCATCACTTACTCCGTCAAAGTTCTGGGGGTACTGGCGTGGCTACAGATAGCCCAGCCGCAGGGGGCTGAGCCCCAGGAGGAAGGAGCAGGGCACGGTGGCCCTCACTCACTCACAGAAGCCATACTGGGGGGTGGTGGGCAAGCCTTGCTGGGAAACATTCACAGCCAGTTTCCCACCAGCACCAACCCCTCTCAACCCCTCCATACAGAGGAACATCATGAGTTTCTCTCTGAGTTAAATTTAATGCTCGATCACATATTTGTCCAGGCCCTTTTAATGTTTATTTTTCCTTTCCCTTAATAGTTTCCTCAGTTCTATTTCTATTTTGGCTGGTCCACATTCTGCACCGACTACCACCTCAAGCATAGCTTTGGCATTAACAGATGTCGTTTAACCAGCGAAATGAACGCTAAGCCAACATGCAAGACTAGTCCTCAAATTAGGTCCATCACAGGTACAAAGAGTTGATCCAGGAGAAGTTCATACAGATTTTCCAGTTATTTCAAGTTCTTTTTCTCAGTTTATCTTTCTTCCAAACCGCCCCCATCCCCTTCCTCCTCCCCACGCCCTCCTCCCACCACTCCAAATCTGGACTCTCAGCTTCCTTTCTCTCTGGCCTTAAACCTCACCCCACCCCAGCCTCAAAGAGGGGTTGAACTTGTTCCCCTCACATTCTCTGCACGTGACTTGATGGAGCCTCTGCATCCTCACCATGGAATTTTCCTGTGCTGGGCCCTCCTTCTAGGAGGAGGGTCAGCTCCTAACATGCTGCCTAACTCCTTGGTTCCCTCACATCAATTTCCCCCAGGCACTGGTACTGAGGCTCCGTCTCTGCACCACCCCCTTCCCAACTGACATCACTCTGTGGCTTCCACTGTCCCCAGAGCGGACCCTACTGGGGCCCCATTCCTCAGCCAAAGCACACAGCGTCTCTCAAAAGGAACAATGAAAACCCAAGCAGTGGTTCTCACTGCAAGTTCTTGAAGCCCCATATGCTAATGCTGATGAAATGCTACATGGGCGCGTCAGACCCCTGGGCCTGGACGCACAGTCATCTTACGTGACACTTCTCTCCTCTGCTGCTAGCCACTACCTGCTCAGAGTTACACGTCAGAGCACTTTCCTATCCCTCCCTCAGTATCACTGAGAAGCAGCAGTAACTTAGTTCCCTTATCTAGGGCAGCCAGCAGGATGGCCACGGGGAAATCAAAGGCGGGGTACGGGGTGGGGGTGGAAGCAGCAGGAGAAAACAACTTCCCAGTTTCTCTCTGCAGCTTAAGAAACTCTCTGGGGGTCTGGGGGAGCTTTCAAGTTGCTTTATTTTGGTTAGTCCCTGAGATGTGTGACTGGTGGAATACAGCCACCAGGGGGATAAACAGTGGTTTCTCTTGCCCCTCAGGGTCAGTGGCCAGCTGTTCCGAAGGAAGCCAGCCTTTCAACTGGCCCAGACGGTTCCCACAGCAACTCGGATGGTAGGTCAGGAGGCCATACCCTCCCCGCCTAGGAACTCGGTCAGTGGTAAGTCTTCGATGTATTTAACCAGTTATGTCCATGTTAATGCTTAGGGTGGTTTCGCTTTTGCAAACATTTATTTATATCCTTCAAGAGAAGAACTCAGACCTCTCCGCCAGTCACAGGAAGCTGTTACGGGGGGTGAGTAAACTTTTTAAATGCACAGAAATTGCGACAGACACCAATTTTGTGAAACTAAACCCCGGTACTTGGTTCTCTTTAATTGTGTTCTTTCCTACATGGCTTCAGGTAGGCAAGTCTTGTTTCTACCAAGAGAATGAAGTTATATGAAGAAGGGTAATGCTTACTTTTGTCTGCCTGTGGTAGCTCGCATACTACTAAACACCTAAGTGCTTAATGAAGGGATGAATCATAGCAGCTGCTCTCAGGATACAGGGGCGTGTTAAAGAAATGTTTATTTTCAGTCTTCTGAGTTGAAGACCTGCTCTGGCTAAAATCAGACACCAGACAAGGGCAAGTATGGCTGCCTGGGCTCTAGTCCTGTGTGCCGTTTCCTCCAGGACCGCACAGCTGTATGAAGGGAAAATCATCTTTCATTTCTCCACAGGGCAGCCTGAAGATGGCTAATTACACGTCCGCACCAGAGGACGATTATGATGTCCTCATAGAAGACAATCTGAGTAACAACGACATGGAGCCATGCACCCCATACGAGCCCAAGATGCTCTCAGCCCAGCTGGTGCCCTACCTCTACACCACGGTGTTCACGGCTGGCCTCCTGGACAACATCTTGGTTGTGCTTATCGTGGTAAAATACAAAGGACTCAAGCAAGTGGAAAATATCTATTTCCTCAACTTGGCAATTTCTAACTTGTGTTTCTTGCTCACCCTGCCGTTCTGGGCTTACACGGCCTCACGTGAGGGGGTTCTTCGTGACCCCCTGTGTAAAATTCTCGTGGCACTCTACTCCATAGGCCTGTACAGTGAGGCATTTTTCAATGTCCTTCTGACTGTGCAAAGGTACCAGGAGTTTTTCCGCATGAGAAGGCTTTTCTCGGCCTGCAGGATGGTGGCTGGCAGCATCTTCACAAGTGCTGTGGCGTGGGTCACAGCCATTCTGGTCACTCTGCCTGAACTTGCTTTTTACAAACCTCAGATGGAAAGCCAGAAATACAAGTGCTTCTTTACCAGACCTCACTTCCTACCAGCTGATGAGACATTCTGGAAGCATTTTCTGACCTTAAAAATGAACATTTTGGGATTTCTTTTGCCCCTGTTTTTTTTCGTATTTTGCTACGTGCGAATGAGGAAAACACTAAAGTGTGGCGTGAGGAACTGTGACCTTTTCAAGCTTGTTTTCACCATAATGGTTGTTTTCCTTCTGATGTGGGGACCCTACAATATTGCACTTTTCCTGTCTGCTTTCAACGAACACTTCTCCCTGCATGGCTGTGAGAGTAGTTACAACCTGAACAGAAGTATCCAGATCATGAAAATCATCGCCACCACCCACTGCTGCATCAACCCTCTCCTCTACGTGTTTCTCAACAAGGCATTTAGGAAACACCTCTGCCACCTTTGCCATCTGTGCAGTGACACCGCACCTCAACCCACTGAGGAACCTGCCCAAGGCACATCAAGGGAAGAATATCACCTTTCCACTTAAATGTAAACTAGCTCCTACCAAAGGCGGGATAAATAAACAATAATTTTTCCCTCATTGCATTGTTTTGTGCAATAGTTTTTACACATTTGTACATAAAATAGGCTCCAGGAAGAAGAGGGGGAGGTGAAGAAACATTCACCAAGCGCTGAATTTGTCTCAGGCGCTGTGCTAGGTTCTTGACAAACGTGAGCTCCTCCGTGCCTCACTGATTGCTCATGGTGTAGGTGGAATTAGTCTCATTTCTCTGGGGGAGGAAATTGAGGCTCAGAAATTTGTCTGAGATCACACAGCTAGAGAGTGGCAAGGCTGGGACACAAACCCGGTGCCATTCACTCCAGAACCTATGCTTTGTCCAGCAGGCCGAACTTCTAAAATTCAGGCAAGGAAACACATAAAGCAAATACGCACTTTTAAAACCAACTGGACCACATTCCAAATTAGAAGCAACCCATTCACACAAAAGTAATTTATCAGGCAAATTTTCTCTCAGGTAATTGAAAGAGATGGCTAGCTGGAGGCTCCAGATTAAAAGAGGAAAAGGGACTTGCTCTGTGGAAAGTTCTCTGGGTTTTCTTGGCTATTCGCCACACCCCCGAAGCCCCCAGATACCCCTGAGGCCCCCAGATACCCCCAACCTCTGAGCCTCCCAAGGTTTCTAGCACTTTCTGCTATTTAACAAAAGCAAATGTACGATTATGTCTAGAAATGTTTAACACAAGGCATGTTTTGTCCTTTTCAGTGTAACGTACACCTCAGGCCTCACCGCCTGTGACTACAAAACGTCACAATAAGAGTTTGCCTGGGGCGATCCAGTGCCCATCTTCTGTTACACACCCCAAGGAGAGGTGACAGATGAAATACAGGATGCCCGTGGACCACAATCTCTCACCTCCATCACTGAGGAAGGAGGAGGAGGAGGTGGCCCCTGGGGGAGACCCTGTAGGGAGCACAGTCTATGCCAGTCACTGGCTCTTCCACGTCCTCACCAGGTGCTATGGATGAACTGTGTCCCGCAAAACATTCATATGTTGAAGCCCAAGCCCCAGTGAGACGGTATTTGGAAATGGGACCTTTGGGGGGTAATTAGGTTTAGATGAGGCGGAGTCCTCAGGATGGGATTAGTGCCTTATAAGAAGAGACACCAGAGAACTTGCGCTCTCTCTACACCATGGGAGGACACGGCGAGAAGGCAGCCATCTGCGAGCCAGGAAGAGAGCCTGCACCAGACACCCCACCATGCCGGCACCTTGATCTTGGACTTCCCAGCCTCGACTACTGTGAGAAATAAATTTCTGCTATTTAAGCCACCCAGTCTATGGTGTTTTGTTGTGACAGCCTGAGCTGAGTAAGACAGGGCTCACCCTGAATGACATTAAATAGCAAATAAAAACACCATCACAAGTCAAGAGCAAGACCTCAGCTGAAAGTACCCCAGCAGATATGAAAAGAGGAGGAGAAGGGACAGAGATATCTTCTTCACACTCATACTCACCAGACAAGCGTAGGTCTGGACTCTCCATTCACTTCTACCACATATGGGACAGAAACCTCAGGCAAAATGACATCGTTTTTGGATGTTTACAGACACAGTGATGAATTCACAGAAAAAACCCTTTCAGAATTTTCAGAATGAAAACATGGAGCGTATAGAGAATAAACTCTTACAGTGACTGAGAGTGAAATGGTTATTGAAAATCAAAAGTTTGTGATGGCTGATCCAGCTACAATAGCCCACACACACAAGTAGTATATTTGGAACAGTGATAATCCAGCAAGGTCTTCTTCCCCTGTCAGAAGAAGAAGACAGTTGTCCTAAAGATAAAAATGATTCATACTTGCACTATTTACAATAAAGGCAGCCCAAGTGCCTATCAAGTGCAAATCAGATGAATGGATACACACACACAATGGAATAATACTCAGCCATAAAGAAGAATGAAATCCTGACATTTGCAGAAACGTCGATGGACTACAGAATATTATGCTACGTGAAATAAGTCAGACAGAGAAAGACATACTGTATGATATCACTTACATGTGGAATCTAGAAAATAACACAAATGAATGTACATGCAAAATAGAAAAAGACTCACGGATATAGAAAATAAACTTGTGTGGGTTTCCCTGGTTGCGCAGTGGTTAAGGATCCGCCTGCCAATGCAGGGGACACGGGTTCAATCCCTGGTCTGGGAAGATCCCACATGCTGCAGAGCAACAAAGCCCGTGTGCCACAACTACTTAGCCTGCGCTCTAGAGCCCGCGAGCCACAACTACTGAAGCCTGCGCGCCTAGAGCCCATGCTCCGCAACAAGAGAGCCACTGCAATGAGAAGCCCGTGCACCGCAACGAAGAGTAGCTCCCGCTCACCAAAACTTGAGAAAGCCCACGCACAGCAACGAAGACCCAATGCAGCCAAAAATAAATAAAATGAATAAATTTATAAAAAAAAAATACTGAATCACTATGCTATAGACTTGAAACTAATAATATTGTGAATCAACGATACTTCAATTTAAAAAATAACACATGCTTTTCCACTTTTCTACAAACTATTGCATTAGAAAACTAACAACCAGTAAAAAGCCAAAGAGAAGGTAGCTAGCATATTTAAGAAAATTTGACAGTGTTTCTGTTTTTGCCTGTAAATTATTTTCTAATGCAAAAAAAAGTTTCCTCTCAGGTCAAGATAATTCTGTTTTGGGACATTTGAGAGAAAGACTGAAATCTCATGAGAAATCTCTGATTCATCTCTATTTATGTATTTGTGGGTACAAATGGAACAAATTTTAAAATGGTAAACGTGACTGATTTAGTAAATGAGAAAGCAATAAAACCTGAAGTTGAAAAAAAAATACAGGATGCCCAGTTAATTTTGAATTTCAGTTAAGCAACAAATAATCTTGCTTTTTTGTTTCTTACAAATGTGCTGTGGCCACATCATCCCAAGTTATCCTCCCTCCTAAGAGCTGCTCACCCTTCCCTGGTCTTAGGCTCCCACACCAAGCCTGAATTTCAATAGGACTTTATCCTTTACCAACTGCCTTCACAGACGTATTTGCACCACATAACAGTCCTTCAAAGAAAACTGACTATCATCAGCCTCATTTTACAAGTGTGGAAACTGAGGCTTAAATCTCACAGCTCTCAGGGGTCAGAATCTGGGCTTGACATTTTCTGATATCAAATCCCACGCTCTTTCCTCTCCTCCACCCAGTACTTCCTGGCTTGTCTACAGAACTTGGTTTATAGAGTGGGTTCCTGTATATTTATTATTGCACCAGATTTTTCACAACAGTCCAAAGGATTGGGGGAAGGCAGATCCAAGGATTGCTGCTCCCCTAAGCCACCCATTTACAGACCCTGTGAAAAGCAAAGTTGGCCAAAGAACCATCTCTGGCACATCTAACAGAAGAAAATCTTTGATCTAAATTTCAGACTCTGAATCCTTTGATTTTTCCCTGTGGTGTGGCCTTTAGCTATGAGCGGGGCTATGAGTCACCTCCCTGGAGTCCCCTGCCATGCCTGCTCTGGGAGAGGGTAGGAAAGGGTGTCTCTCTCTTCCTGTGGGACCCAACACAGGCCATCTAGCCTCCCTGTGCCTCAGACAACTGGGAATAAGACACCCCCCCTCACAGGGCTGCTGGCCAGGATGAGGGCTTAGTGAGCAGCACAGTGACTGGCCCACGGGACGCTGCCCACACACCACGTTTCCTCACACCCTCCACAGATGCTGCCTGCACCCGAATGGTGCTTGAATTTCAGTTGTGATGGGCCTCCTCGTCCCCACGTCAGCCTCCTGCAGCTGCTCCAGGTAAATGACTATGTTGACAAAAGGATCTGGGGACATGTGGCTCAGCCCCAGCTTCTTTGTTTGAAGGAGTGGTGGGGAGGATCAGACCATCTCGCTTACATCACCTATGACAAAATGTGTTTTCCTCTGCCTTCAACCACGTGGTCAGCTCAACAATTTTTTTTTTGTTTTTTTTTTAACATCTTTATTGGAATATAATTGCTTTACAATGGTGTGTTAGTTTCTGCTTTATAACAAAGTGAATCATCTGTACATATACATATATCAGCTCAACAGTCTTGCTATGAGTCTGTGGACAGCCATCCCACCAGAGCCCCCACCCACACGCTCTTTCAGGCGTCCATCTTTGCAGAATACCTGCCACACACTTCCTGGGGGTGCACCCTGCTTGCTCACCATGGCTCAGGACTGTCCCCAGCTGCCCCGTGCAAACAGACACGCCCTCCTCTGCAAAGCACACAACCCATGTCCCCAAGCTCACGCCGGTTCCAGCGGATGACTATCTGCATGCATACTCACTGTCTCCACTCTTTTGTCTCTGAAGGACTCCAAGGCAGAGTCTGTGGGATTCATCTCCAAATGGACTAGAGGAGACGCGACGTGGTGATGGATGAGGAGGTGGCCAAGAGAGAGACTCCAGCCAACACAAGTGCTGTTATTCCCCCAGAGAGGTGACACTCATGCCTGTGAGGGAAGGCAAGCAGGAGGAGTTGACTGCCAATGGGTAATGAGAGCACTTCCTTTAAAAAGAGGCTTAAAGACATTCCAGAGAAAATCGGGAAAATATGACTATAAACAAAATGTCAGATGACATACTTATCATTTTCAAGGGTGACAATAAAATTGCGATTATGTGGGAGAATGTCCCTATTCTTAGAGGATGCATGCTCAAGAATTTAGGAGTGAAATGTCGTAGTCACAACTCACATTCAAGTAATTTAATCACACACATACACACACCAGGTGCATACAAAAGCAGCAAGGAGGAAAACACATCAAAATGTTAACACCTGTCAACCCTACATGGAGGGTAAATGAATGTCCACTGAACCCTCTCTGACCCCCACTGCACAAACGGAAATGTTCATAAGACCAAGTTGAAGGGCAAAACTGACTTTGATTTTGTCTGGATAAAAACAAAGAAAAAAGACTGACCCCAAGTACAAATTTTAAAAGTCTCCTCTCTCCTGGTCCCTCATGACTGGGGTCAGACTCAATCTGTAGGAGAGTCGTAGAGAGAAAAAGCCCCAACCCCTCATTTTACTTACAAAGCTGAGCCCAGAGAAGGTAAAGGACTTATCCGAGGTCATACAGCCACACAGCAGCAGAGCTGCGACTTTGCTCTAGACGTCCTGCAGCACATGCCACTTCTTTCCCACTCAGGACTAACCTGTAATTATTTCTGGAGACAATGGCGGACTAAATGATTCCGAATACGCTATGGCTAACAGCTGAGAAAAAAGTATGCAGACTCAGTCCGTTTCCCAACGACGTAAGTACACACGACATTCCTCCTGACGTGATGTGATAGGAAGCTCCCAGCACCACAGAGTAGTGGCTCTTCCCTCAAAACTAAACGCGCACTGCTAGAGAAGCTGCCTGCGGGCGTACCTTCCAGCCCTCGTGCAACGCCACACCGCGCAGGCGCAGGCAGCAGCTTGGACTCCTCCGCGAAACAGATAGTCCCGGCACCAGGGGCCGAGCGCCCGGGGTACCGCGGCGGACGTATAGCTGCTCCGGGGCAGCTCCAGGCCTCAGAACACCTGTTGCGTTGGAAGGAAGAGTCGTCCCCGTTGTACTTCGAGAGCACTTCCAGGAACTGGTCCTGCACATCCGACAGAGGCAGAGCCCACCTTGCAAGAATGGATGAAAGGAGCCAGGGATGTTCCTACGCCAGGACAAAGAGCAGCAGCCAAGGGATGGGCGCATGCGCAAAGAGTAGCGTTTACTTTTTTTTTTTTAATAGTTGGAAAAAATCAAAATAAGAATATTTCATGACACATGAAAATTATATGAAATTCGAACTTCAGTGTTGAATTTCAGAAACTTTATTTTCAATAAAATAAAGTTTTATTGGAACACGACCACACTCATTTATATATGTATTGCCAGTGGTTGCTTTTGCACTACAATGGCTGAGTCCAGTGGTTGTGACAGAGATGGTCTGTGGCACTCTCATGGCTTCCCACTGCTGCTTGGTGCATTGTAAATTACAGCCAGTTATAATTCAATAGCATTTCAAGTACCAGACTGTGATGTTGTGATACAATAAGACATATACCTCCGGTCTTCAGCCCTGACTGATGGGGTGATAGGAGTGTCCTTTGTTATTCATAATACACCCTCTACCTGAGTTTCAGTCAGACCTGAGTGTATGCTGATGAGGTGACTCTTGGTGCTTCCCTAGATAGCTTCAGGATGGGAGCTTGTTCCCAGAACCAACCCTGTGATGAGAGGATTGGAACATTCAGCTCTGCTTCCTGACTTCCAGGGATGGGAGAGTGGCTGGATAATCACCAATGGTCAATGACTTAGTCAATTGTGTCTATGTTACGAAACTTCCATACAAACCCTAAACTACAGAATTCAGAGAGCTTCTTGGTTAGTGAACACATTCATGTACTGGAAGAGTGGCACACCCCAACTCCACGGGGACAGAAGCTCCTACGCTCTAGACCCTTCCAGACCTTAGCCTATGTACCTCTTCATCCAGCTATTCTTTTTCTATCTTTTATACCATCCTTTAATATAAATAGGTAACAATAAGTAAAGTGTTTCCGTGGGTTCTGTGAGCCATTATAGCAAATTATCAAACCTGAGAAGGGGGTCGTGGGATTCCCCAGTTTACAGCCAAGTTGGACAAAAGTATAGGTAACCTGGGAACCCACTACTTGTGATTGGCGTCTGAAGAAAGAGGGCAGTCTTGTGGGCCTGAGCCCTTAACCTTGGGGGTCTGTGTTAACTCCAAGTGGTTCGTGTCAGAATTGAACTGACTTGCAGGAAGCCCAGTTGGTGTCCACAGAGAATTAGAGAATTGTTTGGTGTAGAAAACCCACACATATTTGGTGTCATAAGTGTTGTGAGTAGATAGACATAGAGAACAGACTTGTGGTTGCCAAGGGGGAGGGGAATGGGAGAGGGATGAATTGGGAGTTTGGAATTAGCAGATACAAACTATTATCTATAGAATGGATAAACAACAAGGTCCTACTGTATAGCACAGGGAACTATATTCAGTATCCTGTGATAAACCATAATGGAAAAGAATATGAAAAAGAATATATAACTGAATCACTTTGCTGTACAGCAGAAATTAACACAACATTGTAAATCAACTCTAGTTCAATATAAAAAATATAAGTGTTGTAAGTAGAGAGAACAGTTTATCTTTATACACATAGAGCCAAACCACATTTTTTTAAATTTTTATTACCAGTGCATATTCATCATGTTAAAACAAGCAAAGAAGAGAAAAGTGAATTTTGAATGTCACACTAATAAGACACTATGGATTGTGGATTATTTTGTTATCAAATTAGATGACAAAGCACTGTATTTATTATGCAATGAAACTATAGTTGTGCTAAAAGAATACAACATGTGTTGACATTTCCAGACTAAGCATTCATTGCACTATTCCAAACTCGTAGGGGAAAAATGGTCAGGAAAATTAGAAATTTTAAAGTGAAATATTTCATCACAACAGAATTTCTTCAAGGGACTTCCCTGGAGGTCCCATGGTTAGGACTTGGCACTTTCACTGCCGTGGGCCTGGGTTCAATCTTTGGTGGGGGAACTGAGATCCCACAAGTTGTGCAGCACGGCAAAAAAAAAAAAAAAAAAAAAAATCTTCAAAACAAAAAATGAAATAAGGCTGCAAGCAAAGTAACTTTCTAAATAGCTCATTTGTTAGCCAAGCAAGAAAAGCTATTTAACTATGTTGAGTTAATGAAATCGTGTTTGATTGCAGCTGTAAACAAATGTGCCCAGAGAAAATTAACTTAAGACTTTAGCCTTTCACTGACAACTCTTGCTTAAAGAGCTGAAAACATTGGGAACAATATCAGTAGTCAACTAAGAAATAAGACAAATGATTTGGAGTGGCTTTCCTTGGCTTTTGATGAGTAAACAGATGTTACAGATGCTGTTAACTATTGTCTATTTGAGGAATCAGTGGTGAGTTTCAAGTGAGTAAAGAATTAGCCTCCAAGAATAGTCCACATGGGATAACTACAAGCAAGAATATTTTCCAGAAAATTGAGGAAACACTAATTCAGTACAATCTGAAGTGGAATCTGCTGAAATGTATTACAACTGATGGTTGTTAAAATCTGTGTTGGGCAGGAAAAAAGCTTAGAGTGGGGACCGCGCAGAATGCAAGCTTTCCTTGAAGACTGTAAGGAACTTGAGGTCTGAGGAAGTAAAAGCAGGGACACCAAACACAGCCCCACACTCAATTCAGTGTCAGGGTGAAAGGATGCGGGACCAAAGACCCCCCTCATTGATGCTACGGCCGCCTGACTTGCTTTGGGCGATGAAATGATGGAAATGATATGGCCTCTCCTAGAAGGAAGCTTTAAGAGTTACTGTGTGTTGCCTCCATCTCTCTTTTATTTCCCCCTCTGTCTACAGGCCAATGTGCCCCAGGCAGGGGCTGCTGGTTCAGCCTGGGTCTCAGAATAAAGAGATGAACAACAGAGCCACTGATGACCCATGACAGGTACGAACGTGAGACAGAAACAAACCTTTGTTGTGTAAGACATTGACATAACTTAGCATGAGTTAATGGATACAGTGATGTTAGATTTTGAAATTTTTATTTCAGCCAGAAAAGGGGATTTCATGGGCCTTTAATTTCACCTAAGTATCTTATTTATACAAGAAGGTTTATACAGTTCAAATATTATGTTTTATCTTGCTGGTATTATGACTAATATGGCTACACCATCAAATGTTGCTCCCTCAGTAAACTTCTAGTTTACTAGTGAGGCTGGACTACATATCTGGGCCATAATTCAAAGTAGCAAAAAAGGGAGTTTTCATTCTAGGATTATGGGACCGTAATTAATGTCCCGATCTTTCTTTCCTGACAGATTTCAGAGGCTTCTGCAGGCAGCAGCAGAACTGCCTATCTCATTTTTTTTTTAACATCTTCATTGGAATATAACTGCTTTACAGTGTTGTGTTAGTTTCTGCGGTATAACAAAGTGAATCAGCTATACGTATACATATATCCCCATATCCCCTCCCTCTTGCATCCTCTAGATGGTCACAAAGCACTGAGCTGATCTCCCTGTGCTATGCCTGCCTATCTCATTGATACTGGTCAATGCTGGCCATTCTTGTCTGCTGTCTGCCTTTGAAAGGGAAGATTCACCCTGGTTGATGCAGGTTTGCCTGTTGAGTCCAATGAGCCATTGGAAATACTAAAAACAGGAAAATGATCCTTTCTCAGGGAAGAGTTACTAATCTAAGGTAGGACCCCAATGGGCCCTGTTTACTGGTGGGAAGAGTCTGTGCATTAGCAGCTAAAACCCAGCCATTTGGTTCTCTCTTAATTCCCTTCCCTGGCATCAAGAGAGTGGGTCAGAATTGAAACTCTGGAGAAGAAAACTATGGGGAACACACTTAAAGGACAAAGCATGGACCTTCAAAAAGGCAGAAAAAGGAAGGAGGAGCAGCATGGAACCTGAGGAAACAGAAGTTCAAGGAGCACATGTCCACAGGATCAGAGATAGCAAGGGGCTCAGGGAAAAGAGATGTGAACCCTACTAAGCTTGGCCATTTGGGAAGGTGGGGCTGACCTATTCCAGAACCGCTTCAAGGGAGTGAACAGGTTAGAATCAAACTACAGTGGGGTGAAGAGAGAATGACCCAAACACCCACCTGATTTGCTGAAGTGAAGGCAGCCCTCTTTGACCACTCTTTAAAGAGCTTGGCTGAGAAAAGTGGGAATAAACTGGTGACCAGAGGTTAACCGGAGGTTGAGGGCCAATAAGGCCAAGGGATAGATGTACAGTTGTCCCCTGTACCTCAGTATTTGCAGGGATTGGTTCCAGGACACCCTGTGGATGCCAAAATCCAAGGATGCTCCAGTCCCTTATATAAAATGGCGTAGTATTTGCATATAACCTATGCATGTCCTCCCATATATTTTAAATCATCTCTGGACTACTTATCATACCTAATACAATGTAAATTGCAAATTCAAGTTTTGCTTTCTGGAACTTTCTGTAATTTGTTTTCAAATATTTTCAATCCTCAGTTGGTTGAATTCAAGGATGTGTAACCCATGGACATGGAGGGCCCACTGTATTCCACATTTTCCTATGTCTGTATTTGTACATTTACTACACCTGATGCTATTTACTTAAAATAGCAAATACTCATAAATCTTCTTGATACCCAGCTTCTTCCACTAATCCCTTGATTCCTACTCTCTATTCCTTCCCCCGCCTTAGAAACACACACACACACGCACATACACACTCAAACACACACACACACACACAACTATATGAGGGACCAACAGGTGTCCTTGAGGAAAAGAGTTGCTTGGCCTGACCTTAGACTCCAGACCATCAGGCACTAAGCCCAAAACTGCCGGAAAGAGTGGGAGTGGGACCGGGAATACAGGGAAGGAAAGGTTCCACTGGGCAGGTGTTTGGTCAGACACATGATTTCAGTACGAAATTCTAGAAAAGATGAATGGCACTTTATAGGGAATGAAAATCAACAGCATTTCTAATTTTATTTCTTGTTAAGATGATAGCAGGGATCTGTGAAAACTGATGAGCTTGGCAAAATCCGCCCTCAGGAAGGGAGAGGAAGGGAGAAGAAGGATCAGGGCTGGAAGCAGGGAGGGGCTGAGGCCCCCGGGGAGGCGGGGCAGCTTCTTTTCAGGTTTGACCTCGTCAGGAAGGCGCAGGCTTCCAGAAGCGCTGTGGGACACAGCAAAGCAGGAGATTCAGAAACTGATTCCTTCTTTTTTTTTTTTTTTGAATCAATACATCAATCAAAGAGGACACTAAAACAAACTTTCCTCTGCCCTTCTCCCACCACTGTAGGTCAAGGCTTGCCATCCCCACATTTCTCCACTGTCTGTCCTGCTAAGAGCTACAGGACCCAAGGGAGCACACAAAACCTCTGGTCCTTATCAAGCTGCGAGATTCCCTGCTCTGGCCTGAGTGACACAGCTGCCACCCACTTGTCTCCAGGTGAATCAGCTGTCACACTCTCAAGTTCACAAGGTACTGATGGTCCTCGAATTTGTTCTGGAATGTGAGCAATTGATCATCTTCATGCAAATCTGCTTGCAGTAATATCCACCTACTCATTCACTCATTCATCCGTGAATCCCTCCTGAGCACTGGCTTTGTGTGAGCCTCTGTGGTAAGTGCTGGGGATTCAACACAGACAGATAAGCCCTGCCCTCAAGGGGTGTACCATCTGTGCAATCCTGAGCGGGCTGCTCACAAGAGTAGCCCTGCAGCGCAACTTCTAAGTGTAGCCCTAGATCCACCTGCATCACAATTCCCTGAGATGTCCGTGGAAATAGCAGGGTTTCTCAACCTTGGCACTCTTGACATTTGGGGCTGGGGAATTCTTTGTTGCGAAGGCTGTTCTGTGCTCTGTTTAGTAGCACAGATGCCAAGAGCACCCGCTATATCATGAGAATTAAAAATACCTCCCAGCATTGCCAAATGCCTCAGGGGCAAAATCATCCCCGGTTGAGAACCACTGATATAGAGAGTCTCAGCCCTTCCCCAACCCCTGGACCACCACACAACACCCACCAATGCCTCCAACTCCCCTGGTGAGGGACCAGGAATAGGAACCCAGATGACACCAGTGCACAGAGGAGGCAAAACTTGCCGAGACTCAAGAATCATTGCCTGGAGGCTTACAACACTCTGCTATGTCTTCTAAATGTTTTTAAAGAATTAAATTATTGTCAATACATTTTCCAGGCTAAAATGTTTTTTGAGAATTTGTATTCTCTATGGTTAGTACTTACAGTAACTGCCTAGAAACCAGAATTTGTCATTTCTCAATATATATGTTTTTAAAGAGTTAAATTATTGTCAATACATTTTCCTGGCTAAAATGTTCTTTGAGAATTTGTATTCTCTACGGTTAGTACTTGCGGTAACTGCCTAGAAACCAGAATTTGTCATTTCTCAATATATATGTATATATATGTATACCTTTGTGTGTAAGTATATACATACATATATATATTTACAGTCGCTATCAGCATTATAAAAATTTAGCATATTACTACTGCTTTATTTTATTCTCTAATTCTTTCACCTCATCAATGAGAGTGTAATTTCCCACAGTATAGAGACATTGTATTGCCTTAATGTTTTTATACCCGCTTCATCCCTAGAATGTTTGGCCCTCCAACCTTGACCTTCACCTGCGGTGGTTTCCCAGTGATGCTACCTATGTTCCACTTACAGGAGGTTGAGCATTTTTTCAGGTTAGCAATGGCCGTGACATACTCTGGTCCCAAATATGTTTCATATGTTGTTTTGCCTCCGAGTTTGGCCAGACACTCAGTGTTGTCATTGAACAGAAGGTTTTTGGTTTCAGACTGGAACAAGCAAAACTTGCCCGGGCAGTCTTTTCCATTTTTCCCAAACTGAGCCTGTGTCAAGAGGGCAGACAGTAAGAGAGCAGCGGAGGAAAACGGGAGAGGTTATGGATTCGGGGAGGCCAAGGGCATTTCTTCTGCACAGGATCAGCCATAGGAAAACCGTGGGGCAAAAGGAGCTAAGTTCTGGAATCACTCCACTGTCCTGGCTAAGTCTTCCCCTGCCCCACGTCCCCCTGCTCCACACCCCAGCCCAGTGCCCAGGCCCCTCACCACTTCTGATCTCACCTCCCGCCATCTTGCCTTTCTTTTTCATCTGTGGTCTCTTCCCTTAGAACCTCTTATGTGTGACTAGGTGACAGCTGAGGATTTGGAGATCCATCCCCAAAGTAATCACCTCTAGCATTCTAATAGGCCAGCTCTCCCAGAGCGGCAGACTGCATTGGAAATCCTCTCTGCCACGGACCCGGTCATTGCCTTGGGCAGGTCACTTAGCCTCCCTTGGACGTGGTTCCTCCTCCATGCCCAGGGCTCCCACGGAGGTGAGCTGCAAGAACCAAGCACCTGCATGGCAGCAGACCTCTTACCAGCACCCGTGAGTGTGCACAGTGGGAGCTCCATAAATGCTAGTTATTGTGCCTATTTTTACATTCTAGGGCCACTGTCTTTAACGCACATCTAGAAACGTGCCATTTTAATACAGAGCTGGATGTCCTAATAGAGAATCCCAGACTTCAAGGAAATTATAGGATTTCCTTCAAACCACTTCACGTGGATAGCCTTAAATCTATACAAGTTCTGGGTTTGTTGTTTTTAGAGATTACAAATGCAGGGGCCCGGTCTAGAACATCCCCAGTCGGCCCGGGCTCTGGAAACATCAGCAGAGCAAACCACTCTCTACCTGGCTATGGGAGGAAGGCTCAGTCGCCTCCCTCATTTGCCTGAAGAACAACAGGAGGCTCAAGGAGAGAAAGCATCTCCCAGCCAGGCAGTGAGCACACGTCCAGGGCCATGAGACTCAGGGCAGCCCCCCAGCGTGGAGCAAATACTCTCATCACCAGCTTCAAGCAGAGGGACGGGACAGAAAGGCTGGGGATGGGTGGATTCCCTGAGCTCTGTGATCGCCGCACCTAACAGGAGCCCCTGCAGGAGGCCCTGGTGACCCATACCTGTTGGAGGAGCAGCACCTGTTCCACGTGTGCTGCCTTATCGCTCCGAGATACCACGGCATGATTTGGGGCCACAGCCAGGTGGCAGCTCTGAGCCTCTGTCACAGGCTTCCTGGTGCCATCGAGACACAGCAACCTAAAGTCCTCCCGATCCAGTTTCCTAGCCCAGGCTGCAGTGTTCTCTCCTGGAGATATAAAGAAGGCAGCATCAGCCACGGCTGCCCCTCTGAGTCAAAGCATCCTTTCCGGGTGGCTGTGACCATCCACCGGCCTCTTGAAATGCACACAGTGGGGTTGCAGTGATGTGAAGGAGAGCAAATAAAGCTCCACAAGATACACAAACTTCAAACATATCAAGCATTAGTGCTATATCCTCACGATGGAGTATTACTCAGCAATGAAAAGGAGTCAAGTTCTGACACACGCTGCAACGTGGATGAACCTTGAAAACATTACGCTAAGTAAAAGAAGCCAGTCACAAAAGATCACATATCGTAGGATTCCATTTATGTGAAATGTCCTGAATACGCAAATCTATGGAGACAGAAAGTGAATTGATGGTTGCCAGCTCTGGGGGAGTGGGGAAGCGACTGATAATAGGCGCAGGGTTTCTTTAAGGGGTTTTGTGAATGTTCTGGAATTGGATTCTGTTGGCAGCTGCACAACTTTGAATGTGCTGGAGATCACTGAATCCCATTGAATCTACACTCTGAATGGGTGGATTTTGGAGTATGTAAATTGTATCTCCATAAAGCTGTTACATTTCTTTAAAAGAAAACCCTCCATGTATGCCATATTTTCCAGTGAGTTCCAGAAAAAGAAGTGCTGCTTTGTGTTCAAGAAGAAATTGTTGGGACTTCCCTGGTGGTCCAGTGGGTAAGACTACCAGCTCCCAAGGCAGGGGGCCCGGGTTCGATCCCTGGTCAGGGAGCTAGATCCTGCATGCCGCAACGAAGATCCCATGTGCCACAACTAAGAACTGGCTCAGCCAAATAAATAAATTAAATAAATAAGTATTTTTTAAAAAAAAGAAGAAGAAGAAGAAATTGTTTCCTTTCATATTCCAACGCTCTTAGTGTAACCAGAGGAAGGATAGGAACGTCTATGGGTTTATCAAATATGCTTTCAGTCAATACTGATAAAATACAGTTGTGAAATCCCAGAGAAGCTTAAAACTAAATTTGCCACCCATCTGATCCCTGGAGATCACTTAGATTCATGGTTCCTGAATTCAAAATGTAATTGTACACAGGTATGCCTGTGTGTGTGCAAACGTAGCTTTTGTGGTCAGGTGGCTGCTTCTCTCCTTTTGCCCTGTCCCCTCAAGGAAAGACTTCCTGCATTCTCTTGGCTTTGTCCATTCGATACTGAGATCACCCCAGATTTACATGTCTGGCCTCTATCGCTCTCCCCGGGGACTTGGAGGAGTGGCTCTGGCTGTGGCTGTCACTGAAGAGAAGAGGCAGAAAGTGGAAGCAGCCCCTTTGAGGGGGGAAGTGGCAAGTCCTCTGTGGGGGCGTGGAGGGCTAAGTGCAGCGGGTAAGAAGAGAGGTGCGGTTTGGAAGGCAGCAAACCGCTGGGAGTCTTAAACTTGGTAATTAGTATTTTCACCAGAGGTCAGAAGAGAGGGTGACTATTCCTCTATTGGCTGGGGGATTTTACCTTCTATCATCTGCATCTGCCTATGATTTTGTCCTCATTAACCCCCAAGGAGTTTCCACACTGAGGGCTCACATGGGCTGAATGAACGCTCCTACTTCCTGGTTTAAAAGGGGAAATTTAACCTGCACATGTCCAAATTCTTTTTTCATGTATCATCCACATTCAGTTTCCGATAGGCTGAGACAGGAAGATGGTGTGCTTCTGTGGCTGACTAGACAAAGCCAGGGAGATAGTTGCCCCTGAGTATGGCTGGGGTGTGTGTGTGTGTGTGTGTGTGTGTGTGTGTGTGTGTGTGCGCGCGTGCGTGCGTGCGCGCGCGCGTGTGCGTGTGACAGAGGGAGAGAGAGAGAGGGAGAGAGGAAATTTGGTTTCAAAATCAATGTGACACCTATAGATGTTACTATGTTGCATACTGAGGTAAAGTATTTTAGAATTAATTTGATCCAAGTCTGGAAAAGATTATAATAATTTCCAATTGCAAATCTGAATAGTAATCTGTGTCGTGATGGCAAAGATTCTTCTTTGAAGGGGAAAGGGAAACATCTTTACCTACCGTTAGTATTCTCCAAGACAGTGACATCTTTCACAAATGCAACATCCCCAGCGTCCTCAGCCAGGCACCTAAAATGTTTCAGAGAATAAAAACGTTGCCAGAGGGGCTTCCCTGGTGGCACAGTGGTTCAGAATCTGCCTGCCAATGCAGGGGACATGGGTTTGAGCCCTGGTCCGGGAAGATCCCATGTGCCGCGGAGCAACTAAGCCTGTGAGCCACAACTACTGAGCCTGCGCGCCTAAAGCCCGTGCTCCACAGCAAGAGAAGCCACCGCAATGAGAAGCCCGTGCACCGCAACGAAGAGTAGCCCCCGCTCACCACAACTAGAGAAAGCCCGCGTGCAGCAACGAAGACCCAGCACAGCCCAAAAAAAAAAAAAAACATTGCCAGAGAAGAAAAACTATTAGAGTTTTCATAAATATTCATAATACACATTCCAAAAACTGAAACATGGAAGTAAACATAGAAAAGATAAAGGCAAATATTTCCAGGAACTTAGAGTTTAAAATGGTAGATTGAAGATATATGGGTACCTTCCCTCCTTCTAAAATTCCAATAAAATGACATGAATGAGATTTCTTTTAAAGCCATATATCTATGAGCCAGAGGAAGGCAAGAGGGAAAGAGAGAAGATAATAATGGCAACGTTTAGAAGTAGAGATCAAATGGGTGAGCAGTAATTGACCCAAAAGAGCAAAGAAAGCTGTGACATAAGTTGGAAGTGGGGGGCGCCCAGGAGAAAGCTGATGTGCACGGCAGAACTCCAGAAAGACTCAACAATTAGAAGTACTAGGCACCACTGAAAGTAGCTGAGAACAGCAGGACTAGATAGAGCCTATATACATGCAGTGTAAATATATATGCCCAATCCGATGAATTAAAGGAAGACCCACTGAAGAAATACCATTGTGAAGTTTCAGAACACTGGAGGGAGATTTAAAAATAATTTTTAGAACTATTTTTTATTTTATTTCTTTAAATCAAAAACTTTTCACAAAAATAGTTTTCAAAGCATTTTACATTGGACGAAACACAAAACTCATTTTTCCTAAAGAGTATTTTTCATTCATAGTTAAATCTCTGTAAATTTAGAGAGAAATATAAAACATATGTGTCTGATTTATTTACTCTTCACAGAATATTCTTTGTGTAGACCTGTTTGTCTAAGACACCTCATGAGCCTTCTAAAGCTTCTCTCTCAGGATTAGGAAGCCAAAAATAAATTGTTGAAAACTCAAAAAAAAAATTCTTTTCAAGAAGAAAAAATGTCATATACAAAGAATCAGGGATCGAAAAATGGTACCAGATTTCTCAACAGAAACTCTAGCTTTAGAAGACAATGGATTAACGCTTTTAAATTTCTGAATTTGCTTGATTTTCTGTCTTTCTATGTTACATTCTGCATAATTTTTTTTCACATATTTCCACATCGCTACTTCTCTTTTTAGCTATGCTTAATCTGTTAAACTGGTCAATTATATAGCAAACTTCAGTTGCTGTAATTTTTTTCCTTTCTAGAAGTTCTATTTATTCCTTTTTAAAAATACTAACCTGTTTATTCTGCTGTTTTTTGCTTCTGGCAACTTTTCCGCTGTGTGTTTTTATCACATTGTTATAATTACTTTTTACTGTGTCCTGCTCATTGTTACTGAGAGAGTACTTCTGAGCAGTATTTGAGGCTTAAACTGAAGATGCTGTCTTCCAGACAGATTCCTAAAGGGAGCGCTAGTCTGGGACCACTTTTTAAAAAATTATGAGTTGAGAATTTCTGGACCATCCTAGGGGACACAAGTTGGAGCTGCAAATCCATGCAAGAGCTGGCCCATGGTTTCAATTTTTCAGGAATGACATGTATTTTCCTCCCTGTTTTCCTCAGCATCCAGGCAACCTGAAGCCTCCTGGGAGTGGGGTGGAAGTTACTTCTGGTTCACTCCTACCTTAAAGGTGTATGTAACCTCTGAGTTCAAGTTTGTCAGAATAGCTACCCTCAGGACAAAGTGTCTCCACCTAGGTCTCCGAATTCCTATTCCCCTTAGATTTTAGTCTAATAATCCCTTGTCACTTTGTCAGTTATTCAATGCTCTTAAGAACACGGGTGTGGGGGCTTCCCTGGTGGCGCAGTGGTTGAGAATCTGCCTGCCAATGCAGGGGACACGGGTTCGAGCCCTGGTCTGGGAAGATCCCACATGCCGCGGAGCAACTAGGCCCGTGAGCCACAATTACTGAGCCTGCGCGTCTGGAGCCTGTGCTCCGCAACAAGAGAGGCTGCGATAATGAGAGGCCCGCGCACTGCGATGAAGAGTGGCCCCCGCTTGCCTCAACTAGAGAAAGCCCTCGCACAGAAACGAAGACCCAACACAGCCATAAATAAATAAATAAACATTAAAAAAAAAAAAACATGGATGTGTGTGCGTGCACGTGTGTGGGTGTGTGTGAGCACACGTGTGTGTGTGTGTACTTAACCCAACATTTTTGCTTGTTTTTAGTGGGACAGTTGGTCAAAACAGTTAATGCTCCCATTTCCCAGATATGCAAATCCTGTCAAAATTCCTAGGGAAATTGTTTTCCAGCCTGCACTTAGTTATCCAGCCAAACTATAAATCACTTCAAGGGTAGACTAAAGATGTTTTTAGACATGTAAATACTCAAAAAACAGAACTCCTATTCACCCTTTCTCAAGAACATGTGTTCTGCTGCAACAAAACTAAGAAAACTAAAGATGTGGGATCCAGGAAACAGGTCATTTAAGAGGAAGTAAGACAATGAAAAATTCCAGAATGATGCTTAAGGGGAATCCCCAGACCACAGATATGTAGGGGGCCTCGAGAGGCCCAATCCAGACTGGGGAGGAGGGTGGAGATCTTCAGGTGCAACATTCCCAGGTAAATGATGAACCTGGGACAGCATCCAGTCTGTGCATGGATTGCTAGATTTATGCTACTAGTAGAAGGTTTGGGGATGAATGAGTGATTTTTTAAAAGAAGTACAGAAAATTAAGCAAATTTTAAAAAGACACCGATCAAGTCCAGAGTAAAGAAAAACTCTGTTCAATAAGGGAAATATAATCTTATTATGTCACATATTTAATACGAGACTAATATTTACATATTCATAATAAAGTAAGCACTAAATATGTCATACTCTTGTTGGATACTAAAAGGAGGTGAAGTTTGTGGTTATGGGTGGAAGAAGCACAGGAGCAGTACGAGAGGCTAGATCTTCTTCTTTCATAATGGAAAGTCAGCAGAAAATAGCTGACATTTAAAAATCAAGAACCAGCAATATATAAGGATGTTAGTTAGAAACAGAGAGATAAATATGGTTCTGGTTCCAGCTTTTGATTTGAGCAAAAGACAAAGCATTTCCTTCTGGTATAAATAGGAATACTAAAGTGTAGGTGTTTCCAGTGAAATAATACCTTACCATAGGTTTGAAAAAGAAAACCACATGGTTTTTTATCAGACATGTTGTCTATTCAATATTTCTGAGTAGAATCACAACTCTTCCATTTGCAAAACTTTAGCTCCTTAAAGATATTTTTGTACATTCATGAAATTTTTTTTTATAAGTCACTCAGAGTATAGCAAAAGCTACTTTTATATCATCCCATCACTGGAGAGAAGGCTACTGAATTTACATTAAAAAATTCAAAGACCAGTTTGGGCAGTCATTCTCAGATACATGACGCCACCTGGTGGTGAAATATATTCTTGGAGAATACAGAAAAATGGATGGGGGAGAACTCTGCCCTTCAAACCCCTAATTGTACCACTGAGAAGTAACATCTGGATTATAAAATGAAGACTGTGGAAAGATACTGTGATTTACTAAGTGTTTATAATTGGTGAATTCTGAAAACTTATTTTTTGGTTTATTTTTCACTAGTGGAGAATAACACTGTGCTATTTTGCCATTTCTAAGGCCAAAATCAAAGAGAAAAGTAAAACGTGAAACATAACGATGACCTAGGTTGGGGTAGAGGGTAGTGCCTGTGAGAAAGAGAATTCTTCCCCATAAAACTGAATTGCAGAAAGGACTGATACCACAACCTCTCCCCACCTGATGCTGAGGATGAGGACATTGAGGCCCACTGAGGTTGACCTTGGCTCCAGGCCACAAGGGGAAGACCAGCAGAGCTGAGGTCAGACAGCCCCCGGGCCAGTCCCCACTCTTGGGGTGGTGGGCGCGATGGGAGGAGCCCTCCCCAGCCCGCCCATCAGCTGATCCCCAGGCTGCCTCTTGGCTCTGCTGTGATGGGCCACGTTGGGCCCCTTAGAAATGCAGTGCCAAGATGCTGGAGGATGAGGAACAAGGCCCTGCCCTGGTGAAGCCTGCCCACAGCACTCACCTGAAAGCTCCGGTGTAGCCATAGTACCTCTCTTTACTGTTGGGCACACACTTGTCCACGTTCTGGTCATCGCCAACACACAGTGCACAGAGACTGGATCTCGGGTCAGCCCCAGGGGCACAGCTTTTATCAAAGAATTCATCTGCAGAGAAGAAGCACGGGGAGTCAGCTCTTCCTACCTGAGTCAAGATAAGCGGTCTTTACCTAACAGGTGATGTGGCTTGGTTTCCATTCATCATATTGACCAAGGCAGATAGAACACAGTCATTATAACACACAGTAACATGTTACCACCAACCCGGGCGCCATCAAGGTTCAGAAAAACTTGAGACTGTAGGTACTTGAGACAGGAAACCTGATTGGGGCTGGGGAAGAGAGTGTGTAATTGTACAAAGGGCCCCATCATCACAGCCTCGAGCTGGGGACTCAACTTGATGAATCTGATGGCCATCTCAGCAGAAGCTGCAAAATGTCCACTCCAGGATCTGATTTCCCCTTTTCCTCAGTAATAGGAACCCTGCTTTTTACCTGGGCACCTGGTCCCTTAGAACAGAGACAAGCCTTACTCTGTGGCTAGTAAGCCACATGGCTAAGTATCGCCAGTGAAATATGAGCAGGAGTGTTGGGTGCCAGTGTCTTGACATCCTTAAAAGACAGTTGGCACATGTGTTTTGCCCCTTCTCCTTCCCTTCTTTCATTCTGCACATGGAATGCAGAAGTGGGAACTGGACCCCCAGATGTGACATGGGCCATGAGTGACCTTGAGCACGGAAGCCACATATGTTTCAGAATAGCCAGATGTTTGAAACCTGGGCCCCTGACACCATGTGGTCGTCCTGCCAGCTCTGGACAATCCACCTCTGGACTTCACTCACGTGGGAGAGAAATAAACGTCTATTCACTTCTACTGGAGGTTTTCTGTCCTTGCAGCTGAACCTAATATGAACCAAACCACCACGTGATTTAACCCACATTAAGGAGTTAACATGGATTAATACGGATTAAAGAGAGAGGAAATAAAGGTGACAAGAAAGCCCTGCCCTGAAGAGCAAGTAGCACCCATTATCAGACTCGTGCAGCCCCTGCCACTGGAAGAACCACGCCACGTGCCAAGCTCTGGTTAGGGCTGGGAGTGTCCCACTGTGGTCCTGGCAGCTTGTCCACAACCTGGAGGCTGCCGTGGGGTCACAGAGAGCGACACCAGTGTGCACTGCTAGTGAGGAACAGAGCCACACTAGAGCCCGCCAAGCTGGGATCGCAGACCCATTCAAAATGCAGCAGGGCCCCACTCGAGCAGACGCCTGCCCGGGAGGTGGGCCACGACAAGAACATGGCACACAGCTCCACGCCACCAGGCCCACGGCAGGTAGGGCGTGGCTCATGTGTGGGGTGTGAGCACGGCGGGAGGGGAGACTGAGCCAAAAGCCTGGAGGTCTTACTCAGTTTCCTCTACAGCGTGGAGTAAGAAGTCAGTTCTGTTTAGTAACAGAAGTCACCTTTCATGAGGAAGGCAGATGGCTTTTCCCAAATTGAGAAGCCAGTGCCTGGGAGGAATTTAGATCCGGAGCTCCAGGAAGCAAAAAATGACTTTTGCACTTCTCAGGACCTGCATCCATTCTTAGGGTGCAGAGAAACAGACTGATCCTCCAGTTTTGCACCTTCGTGTGGGGCGGATGGGGTGTGGGAAGTGCTGTGTGGAGAAGCTGCAGAAGGCAGCCGCAGGGAGATCTTGCTTACACCAGAAAAGGCCTGTAAGCCACGGTCAGCCTGCAAGTCCCCACCCCTCCCCTCCCTGAGTTTTACAGAGGACCCCAGCCTGCCCCTCAGGATGGCCGACCCACGACTCCCTCAGGACTCCTACCAAATTTGCAGGAGCCTGTCTGGTTGGCGATCAGGCCCATGGGGATGTTCCAGCCTGCAGTCCTGTCCACGGCGGTGTGGCAGGACTTCTTGCCTCTCAGAGAATTCCACGTGAGCTCATCATTTGCCTTCTTGACAACTGCCACGGCAAGATACCCTTGGACAAGAGAAGAGCAAGTCTTAGCCTCCCAGGGCCTGGTCCATGGACTCTACTGCAGCTGTGTGCAGCCCAAGCCAACAAGGGTCAAGAAGCATCACCAGGCAATGATTCCCCCAGATGACTGGCCACTGTCTGATAGACCAACAAACTTTAAGCTGCTGCTCTATGTTAAGATGAGATTGATCTGGGTTATGAAATGAAATAGTAAGCTGATCCTTAAGTGATAGCTGGGGACTGTCCTTGACCAGCCATATACTGTCCCTGAGTTATAAACTGGCAATTCATTCTATTTTAGATGTGGGCTACTAAAGCCACAAACACTGACCAAGGAGCATGACCCCAAGAGTGCATAAATCGCCAACTGCAACATGCAATATACCAACTGCATCAGGCCAGAGCAGTGATGGCCGCCGGAATAAGTGCTGTGTGGATGCAGGGGGTGTGTCCCCAAGGACCTCCCTGTGCTGAGAGAGGGTCAATGGGGTGCAGTCCTCCTCCTGAGAGCACGCACCTGGCAGACTCTGCTGCCGGCAAGTGCAGAGCTCTACCGAAGCTAAGGAAGCACCAGCTCTGGCAGGCAGGTGGGCTGGTGCACAGGGCAAGGGATTTAGCACAAGGGACCTGGTTCCAGGCCAGGATCTGCCACAGTATTCTCAATGGCTGTGAGTGAGATCCGGGACACTGTTTCCGTATCCATATGAGATGGGGGTGTAACACCCCACCTTCTCTGTGGTCAGGACAAAATGAGGAACTCTGATATTTCTCTGCCATGTATGAAGGTCCACAGAAACATAATTATAGTTACTCACCTCTGAATGATTTGCATCTGCAGAAGAACTTACAGCTTCTATGGCTGCATCTCTGTGAGGTTTTTTAAAGCTCCCACCACCTCCTCCTCCAGATACAAAAACTTACCCTTGACTCTGAAAGTGATCGATTCCAACTCACCTTCCGTTGGTCTGTGCACACAATCTGGGCCGTTGCTTCTGGAGGATTCTGAAAGAATAAAGACAAGCAAAATGTCATTAAACACATGTTTTATTGTGTTCATATATTTTTCAAAGATACACACATATCAAAGAACATATACTGGCATGGTTTTGTGTATATGTGTTTTTAATATAAATAAATGGCATTGTATTATAGACTTCACTAAGTTTCCTCCTTTTTTTATTTTCAACCCAATACTGTGTTTTTAAGCTCTTTTTTTTTTTGGCTGTGCCATATGGCTTGCAGGATCTTAGTTCCCCGACCAGGGATCGAACCTGGGCCCCAACAGTGAAAGCACCGAGTCCTAACCCCACTGGACCGCCAGGGAATTCCCTAATTGAAGTATAGATGATTTACAATGTTGTGCCAGTCTCTGCTGTACAGCGAAGTGACTCAGTTATACACATACCTGCATTCTTTTTTTTTATATTCTTTTCCATTATGGTTTATCCCAGGAGACTGGATATAGTTCCCTGTGCTATACAGCAGGGCCTTGTTGTTTATCCATTCTAAATGTAATAGTTTGCATCTACCAACCCCTAACTCCCAGTCCATCCCTCTCCGTCTCCCTCTCCCCCTTGGCAACCACACATTTGATCTCTATGTCTGTGAGTCTGTTTTGTAGATAGGTTTATTTGTGCCATATTTTAGATTCCACATATAAGTGATATCATATGGTATTTGTCCCAATACTGTGTTTTTAAGTTCAAACTGCCTTACTGTCTGTAACTCACTGAGCTGAGTTAGGGCTCCTAAGTTCACTGCTTCCAATGTTGTCACTGACATCTTCATACACGTCTGGGGATGTACCCAGGGGTGGAACTGCTGAAACTAACATCTGGACAGTTCAATCACCACATAAACCAATCAACTATCTTTTTTGTTTAAGCCACATGGCAATGGGATTGTGTCATTTGTAACCGAAGTACTCCTACCTAATCCTCGCCCATTGGAGGTGAGGGGCACCTTGTCTCACCTGCCTGACCTCCTCTAGTTCCCTCTGGAGAGGCTAAGGATAAAGTAGCATTTCTTATGTCCCTTCAGCATGGGGAGATCCATGCTTTCAAACTCAGTAACTGGCTTCTCCTTGGGAAAAAGTCACATCACTCCCATTTCATGTGATGGATAATGTGAATCTGTAGGTGATGTTTTATTGGAAAAGTATTTTTAATTGGTTTATAATATTATGTAAGTTTCATGCGTACAGCATTATATTTTGACTTCTATATACCTACCAAAAGTTTCGTTTCCATACATCACCTACCGCTGACGCCCTTTACCCCTTTCCCTCTCCCCCCACTCCCCTTTTCCCTCTGGTATCCACTACTCTAGTCCCTGAATCTGTGTGTTTGTTTTTGTTTGATTTGCTTTGGTTTGTTCACTTATTTTTTTTTAATATTCCACATAGGAGTGAAATCAGAAGGCATTTGTCTTTGCAGAATCAAGTCCAAAGAGAATGTCCCAGCAGTTCCATGCAGCAGAAATGCATATATGTGCTCACCAAACAACACGGACACAGATGTTCATAGCAACGCTATCCACAGCAGCCAACTGGAAATTACCCAAATGCTCATCCACAGTAGAATAAATAACTGCAGTGGAGTCACACAATAGAATACTACAAAACGAGGTATAATGCTGAGCAAAAGACATTTTTAAAAGCCCATGCTGTGCAACTCCTTTTACATAGAGTTCAAAAACGGGCAGAACTGGCTTCCTGGTGGCACAGTGGTTGAGAATCTGCCTGCCAATGCAGGGGACACAGGTTCGAGCCCTGGTCTGGGAAGATCCCACATGCCGCGGAGCAACTAGGCCCGTGAGCCACAGCTACTGAGCCTGCACGTCTGGAGCCTGTGCTCCGCAACAAAAGAGGCCGCAATAGTGAGAGGCCCGCGCATCGCGATGAAGAGTGGCCCCCGCTTGCCGCAACTAGAGAAAGGCCTCGCAAAGAAACGAAGACCCAACACAGCCAAAAATAAATAATAAATAAATAAATTTAAAAAAAAAATGGGCAGAACTGATCTGTGCCATTTGAAGTCAGGAGTCATTACCCTTGCTGGAGTAAGGGGGCTGGTGACAGGAGGACACAAGGGGACTTGTGGAACCTGCTGTGTCTTGCTCTGGGCACTAGCGCTTGGGGATGTACCACTTCGTGAAATGTCCTTGAGTTGTACACTTGTGTGCACTTTTCTGCATATATATTATACTTTACTAAAATCTTTTTAAAAATTAAAAAGAGGAAACCAACCTGGGCTTTGTCAGTTCTCACTACAATAGGCTGTGTGGGTAACACAGCCCCGTTCATCTATTCTTTCCCCTGATTCTCCTGTTTGAACGTATCTGTCCATTTTAATGTCTCCACTTGGACCCACCGAGTGGGGTTACTCCTCTCTACCCCACTCCCGAAGCCCTGAGGGAATAAAAAAGAGAGGACTCTTCTCCACTTACTTTGGTTCTCTGCCAGGACAGGCACCAAACCACACTTGCCCGCAGTGTAGACATATCCTCCATCTAAGCTCAGGGCATCAGCTTCTCCTTTCTGCCAAGACAAAGCATATCTCCAGCACCACAGTGAGGCTGTTTCCTGTCCCGCCTGTCTTTACAGCTCTGAGAGAATAGCTGTCAGGTGCCCCAGTAAAGCAGCAAGGGTTGAACTGAGCACCCCATGGAAACGCCCTGTGCACTATTAATTCTCTACCAGCCCTACATGCCTTTCATGCTGTCGCTTCCATTGGAAAGACCCGGCACAGGTAGCCCGGTCCTCTGAACGAAATCCCTTTCTGCACTTGGAGCACTGTTGGATGCCCTCCTGGACCAGCCTCCCTCACTGAGGAGACAGAGGGGAACAGCTGGTCTTGTCTAGTCTCTGCTCATTAGCACTACACTCAAAGTGCTACACAGAAGCTATTCAGCAAGTGAGCAGAAACAATTAAATTCGCTCACCATCAGAATGAACGAGCCCACGCTCCAGAACTGGAACATGGATTCATCAAGATTGTAAAACTCCCTCTTTGACTAAGTAATTATTTTTTTACAACATTATTAAAGCTAATAGGAGATGTGGATAAAGATTTCTATTCAAGGCTGCACAGCACAGGGTTATTGATAACAACAAAATACAGAGACAAAGAAGAATAGGGTCATGACTAAACTGTGTCACACCATATAAAAGATATCCTGAAATCACTTTTTAAAGTGTTTTCAAAGAACGTGTCACGTGGGAAAATGGCCATGATACACCGTTAAGTGAAAAGGACTCAAACTACATAACTGGAACGACCCAGTACTGTTCCGAGCCTAAACTGACATGAACCGAGAAATCCTGGAGTGGGAAGTTAGCAAAACTCTAACTGTGGTATCTCTGTGTGACATCCCAGTGTTATGTTTGTTTTTACATCACATCTTTCTATATTTTCCAAATTACCTGCATTCATCGCAACTTGTTCTTAAAATCAGGAGAGCGGAAAGCCCACAGTAAACAGATTGCAGACAGAAAGCTGTGCCTGTTCCCACACTGCGCAGGCGCGAGCAGACCCCGCCCCCGGGGCCGTAGCGCCTCTAAGGTCCGCCTCGCTTCAGACAAGATGCCTGTGACCTAGTCTCCTCGGAGCGCTGCCCCGCCCGCACCGCCCGCAGGCCCGCCGCCGCCGGCCACCTACCAGCACCAGGGCGATGCAGTCGTCAGTGGTGGAGGCCGTGGCGCAGGCCACGCTCTGGCTGCTCTGGAGGCTCCACTGCTGGCACTTGCGCTGCTCCTCAGGTCCCACCGCGCACCACACGACCCGCGCGCGCCGCGCCTCCACCTCCGCTGCAGCTGCCCGGGGACATGGCGGTCGGCAGGGGCCCTGAGCCCAGCGAGGGACACCCAGGCCCGCTGACCTCCCTGGAGCGCGTGCTCCACTCAGAGCGCCCTTCCTGCCCCGACGCTCCCTGGGCGGGAGCTACTTCCTCCAGAGAAGAGTGGAATCAGACACCTGCACCTCTTCCCATCCACGTGCTCCTCTGCCCCCTCCACTCTCAGCTCCCCAAACCCTTCTTCAGGCATAGCCCTCCTTGTGTCTCATTTCTGTTCCTTTGGAGGCTTCCCCGGCTTCTAATCCACCCTTCAAGCTTTAGTGTAATGAGAGAGATACCGAGATATTGCCTAATATCTCTGTCCTACGGGATAAAAGCTCCAGGACACAGAAACAGTGGCAGCCCCAAGAGGTGGCCTAGGGGACCTTGAGCCCTGTCCTGACTTCCCCTAAGGCAGGCAGTCGCCACCACTGACAACAGCGCAGCTTCCCAGTTCACCCAGACTCCATCTGAAGCCTCCAGTGGAGAAGCAGCCATGGCTGAGCTGGCCCGATGTGGTATCCCAGCCAAGTTCAGGGCCCAGGCACTGGGCCGTGTCCCACCAGGCCTCTGGATTCATCCCAGGAGGGGCCCTGGCTCTCTTGGTTCATGTTCATACTTCTCACTTCCTGGGAGGCAAACTGACTATTCCGTCAGGGCTGGGGAGCCTGACGCACACAGAGGCCTGTGGCAGTATTATCAGGAGGCGGCACATTCCTTTGGAGACACTTTTCACCTGACTTGGTCCACAGGAGGTGGTCACACTCACATCAAACCTACCATGGTGAAGACCTCCAGTGGCTGGGAGATGGCCAAGTGACCACTACAGAGCAGGGCCAAGCTGCCCATGGGGTGGGGGTGAGGTGCTCCCCGAAGCCCTCACCCATGGCTCACCACCCACACCAGCCTGCCCTTGGGGCCTGCCTGGTCCTCACTCACTTTCCCTCAGGCCCTGCAATGCGGTGAGGTAGCGGAAGCCCAGGTACAGTCCAGAATCTATCTTTGAGGGGATCCTCAAAAACCCAAGGGCAGAGTCTTTGAACAGCAGGTCCTTCTGCCCACGAGGAGAGCCAAAGAGCTGGAACCCCTGTACACTGCTTTTTCCAAACTTCTCCTAATTAAGGGAAAAGAGAATTATGATGTCAGTGGTAAATAGGAAACAAAAACATGATGTTGAAAAAGAATATCTGGAACTTAGGGATGATTCTGAGAGGAGGAACCTTGGTTGACTTCCTCCCATAGAGGGACTCAAGCCATCCCTGTGACATAGCTCAGTTATGGCTTCATCTTTAAAAAGCTGCTGGGTTCCAAGCACCTTAGAGTCCTGAGAATATTGCATTGTCCTCCCCCTGCTTCTACTCCAGCCCATGAGACACCGCCAGTCCGTAATGCTAGAAGGGGCTTCATTGTTCCTGCTGCGTGGAGTATGGCCTAGAGACAGGCAAGCCACTGCATCTGTGCAGTGAGGCTACAGAGGGCTTCTAGAGTGGCGGGAAATTAGGGAAGGAAGGAAGGAAACCTCCCCACCACCAAATCCAAGCAGGTTGGGGGTACTCTGGGTGGGGATACCTGTGCCTTGCGGAGAAGCTTCCAGATCAAGTCCTCCTTGCCATCCACACTTCGGGCCACAACAGCATGAGAAGGGATCTGGGCTAGGTGGCACTCCTTGAATGCATCCACTGGCTTCCGAGTATTGTTTGGGCAGAGCAGCTCATACTGGTCCCTGTCAGCCTTCTCTGGCAGGTTCTCTAGGGAAAGAGGGAGGTGGAGGGGAGCCCAGATGAGGCAACCCCAGGCAGTAGTCATGAGCTGTAGTCCCCCTTCCCCCATAGAATTTCAGCTGGAGGAGACATCTTACACAGTTGACAAAACTGGGGATCAGAAAGGCAGTGGATTGCTCCAGAATATCCAGAAAGGTAAAGACAGTGCCCAAAAAGCATTAGGGGTAAGCCCATGTTCCTCTGATTGGATCATACAGGCCCTGGGGTTGCTGCAACTCCTGCCTGGCAAGCCAAGGAGGCTGAACCAGACCCATCTGTTTCCATGGCAACTCCACCTAGAAAAGGGTCACATGATGGAGACAAGCCCAGGGGGCCAGCCAGGGGCTGCTGCCTTACCCACATCTCTAGCAAGAATAAAAACAAGAAAAATTTTAAAGCAAGAAATACAGTTGAGCCACTTCTCAACACTTGGGTGTATCAAAAGAAGAGAAAATATTATTTTTATGAGTGAGTTCATCCCAATTTGGAACTGTTAATCTGTATCACATGTAAATTGCTTCAGAATACATAAAGTGACGGAAACTGACCCAAGTTGTTTTATGAGCTTAGTATAATCTTGATCTCAAAATCAGAGAAAGAAGTGCAGGAGGGAATAATTACAGACCTATTTTACTTATGAACATAAACACAAAAATCTAAAATAATTAGCGAACTCAATATAACAGAGTATTTTAAAACTAATAGATCAGGATTAAGGTTTATCAGTTTATTCCATTCACAAAAGAATGGCTGAATGTCAAAGAAACTAAAGTAATTCATGACAAGAATGGGTTAAAGGAAAATCGTGAGACCTTCTTAATCCTAATAGGTGCAGAAAAAGCATTTATATGTTCAACATCTATATGTGCTTTTTTTTTTTTTTTTTTAGTTTTGGAAAACTAGTAACATAGAGAACTTGGCAAAGGTATTAAACTTGATAAATGCCACTTATCAAAATATCTACAGCAAAATCATACTAAAAGAAGAAAATTTAAACAGTCACTTCAAAATCAGGAACAAGGCAAAGATGTCAGCTGTCACGTTGCCAACACAATATCAGACGACCTGGATTTCACAATTTACTAAAGAAATAAGAGATATAAACACTGGGAAAAAGACAAACTCTAATTTTTTAACGATGAGGTACTCACCTACATAGAAAAGCCAGTGAAACCAAGAAAAAACTAATAAAACTAACAAGAGAGTCCAGCAAGGCAACACTACAAAAATCAAGTGTTATTCTCGTTAGCAATAATAAGACAGAAACTAATACAGACTATGATACTATAATAGCAACTAAAACCATTAAATAGCTGGTAATTAGCCTCATTAAACAATGCAGGAAGGAGTTCCCTGTGGGCCTAGGGGTTAGGATTCGGTGCTTTCACTGCCGTGGCCTGGGTTCAGTCCCTGGTTGGAGAACTGAGATCCGGCAAGCCATGCTGCGCAGCCAAAATAAAACAGAAACAAAAACAAACAATGCAGGAGACCAAGAGAAAAATGTTAAGTTCTATAAGTTCTATTAAGGGACATAAAAAGAGGTGTGATCAAAAGGGAGAGATTTATCATGATCAGGGATTGGACAGTTTGACATAAATATGTCAATTTTTCATGAATCAATTTAAGTTCAATACAATTCTACTTAAAGTATGATGTTTTTAGAAATTCAACAAAATAATTCTAAAATTTTAGTTAGAAAATAAATAGCAAAGTGTTGGGGGAAGGCGCTTGCGTGCACACTCTCTCCCCAGACCCCCACAAGCTATTAAGAACCACTACAAGCCAGAGTAATAAAAGCAGAAAAATACAAATAGACAAATGAAACAAAATAGCTAAGAAACTGATCCATGATTATAAACAAGCTTGATGTATAGGAGGCTCCACATATCAGCGGGAAAAGGGTGGAATTTTTTACAGTCGTTACTGTAAGGAAAATGCTCTCACTCTAAAGGGGAAAAATGCTGAAGCTAAATCCATACCTGATTTCCTAGGTAGAGTACGTATGAACAAACAAGTGTGTGTTAGGGAGGGGAGTCTATAAATCTTATTGTAGAAAATCTTTATGATTTGGAGGGAAGAGGGCATCTTTAAAAGTCCCCAAAACACAAACCAGCAGGGCAAAAGTGACCAATTTGACCTTATCAATATCAAGGGCTTCTGTTCAACAAAGGTGCTACTGACAGATTTTTTGACTGAGAAAAGATTTTCCTAAAGTCTAGAACCAACAATGGCTGGATATCTAGAGAGAAGGAATGCCTAGCCTTGAATCAAAATTATGAAGAAACAGACATGAAAATCAAGAGGAAAATAGTCAAAGATCATAAAAGAAGAAAGGGAAGCCCAAACTACTAGCAAATATATTGAGATGATCAAACTCACTAGACGTCAGAGAAATGCAAAATAAACCAACAATGACATATCTATTGCTTTACAACCATAGATAATAAAATGTGATGTGTGTGGACTTCCCTGGTGGCGCAGTGGGTAAGAACCCGCTTGCCAGTGCAGGGGACACGGGTTTGATCCTTGGTCCGGGAAGATCCCATATGCCGTGGAGCAACTAAGCCTAGTTAGTTGCAACAACTACTGAGCCTGCGCTCTAGAGCCCGCGAGCCACAACTACTCAGCCCACACACTGCAACTACTGAAGCCCACACGCGTAGAGCCCGTGCTCCGCAACAAGAGAAGCCAACACAATGAGAAGCCCGGGCACCGCAACGAAGAGTAGCTCCCGCTTGCTGCAACTAGAGAACGCCCGCATGCATCAACGAAGACCCAGTGCAGCCAAAAAAAAAAAAAAGTGATGTGTGCTTTCCATGGAGCATTTCTCATCTATTAGAACCACTGAACCAGACAAGTACAACGACACGGATGAATCTCCAAAACAAAATGCTGAGTGGAAAACCTTGATCACATCATGATCGATAATGATCAGTAAAGCTTCTGTGAGCTTAGAATCCAGAAACACAAACCAGCACTACACATTTTGCAAGACCACATATATCTCGGAGGACACGTGTCAAATACGTTGGCATGGGCGTCTTTGAGGCGGAAGAGAAAGACAGCGGGCATGGGAGATTTGAAGAAAACTGATCGTTTAAAATATAAAATAACATAACATAAGAGCTATGCTCTGTAGGGAACCTTGATGATCGTGTGCCAGGAAGTGAGGAGTCAAATTAGCTCACTACTTGGAATTACAATAAAATGAAATGAAATAAAATAAGGAAAGAAAAGGAAAGGAGGCAGTACCCGTGGCTCTTCCTCCTCTTACCAAACACTGTACTGTCTTTGACGAAAGCCACATCTCCAGCCCCGTCTTGCAGACACCTGTGGGATGAGAAAGCCCCAGAAGGGTCAGCACAGAGCGGCCCTCCCCGACTTCTTCCTTATGCCTCCCTGTGGAACAGGGTCCTGGGGCTTGTCTTCTGTGGGCTCCTGATCTGTGGAGGGCAGGGCCTTCAGGCTTTGGGGCATCCCCACTGGGAAGGCTTCAGGGGTCACCTCCAGGTGAATTCTGAGGAAGAAGGGCTCAGGTGCTGGCCGGAGACCCCTGCTTTCTGCCTTAAGGGCTGAGAGGGCAAAACTTTGTCCTTCTATGTAAAAGAGTTTCGAGCCTCTACACCAGGGGGTAAAAGTAGTGTGTCCTTGGCCATGTAGCTTTTTTCTCCCAGGACTAAGTGGCAGATGTGCCCTGGCCAGCGGAGAAGCAAGGAGGCCTCCCTGCGCAAAACGCCTGAGTCCGAGAGGCAGATGGGGGAACAGGAGCAGCGTCAGTTGGGTGGGGGGTTTGCAGAGAGGGGATGGGGCCGGTCAGTCAGGCGGAGCCCACCGCCTCCTGGCTCCGGGACAGGCCAGGCTGTCCTGCCTGGCCAGGAGCCTGGGACTGGTCTTCTCATGACAAGACTCCTTCAGTCCCTCTGTGGTTATGGAGGGGACAGAGTCAGCAGGAGGAGCCCAGGACAACAGAGGGACAAAGCCCGATTCAGGGCTCTCTGGGGAGACAGAAGGGGCCGCTGGCCAGGTGGCTGCTCATGGGGCTGGTGCAGAGGTAAGAGGGCACATGTCGGGCCTGGGGGGCTAGAGGGGAAAGTGCACTGGGAAGGTGCACTGGGCACCCTCTTCGGACTCAGTTTCTCTGTCTGCACAGCAGTAGGACAGGACCTCCTCGATGGTCCCCACTAGCTGACTGAGCTCTGTTTGGGACCAGAGAAAGCGCTTCCTAGCCGGAGGACATGTGGGCCACTGGGGAGAAGAGGACAGTCTCACTCCACTCACTTGAAGGCACCAGAATAGCCAAAATATGGTTCCTGGGAGGAGCAGGCACATTTATTTCCCCCTGTCCCTGTGCACAGTTGACAGAGGTTGGGGTACTCTTTTCCATCCACGCAGGGAACACAGCTGGCAGAGAAGAATTTGGCCACAGCTGTGGAACAGAGAGAAATGAACCAGAGTGTGAGCCCACCGGGCCACAGCCAGTGGCACCCCCCAGTGCGCGCTCCCTCCACCCCTGCCTGGCAGCCTTTGCAAAGCTAGGAGCTCAGAGAGATGTACTTTGGCTGAGAACAGATTCAGCTGCCACCTCCCAGGGCTGCTGATGCGGGTAGACCTGCCCCTGCAGGTTTCACATCAGTTAACTTCACCCCTGCCTTGGAGTCATCCCACATGTTCACCTGGGCCATCCCGAAGGGGCTTGTGTATGTGCCACTGGAGTAGAGACCCCAGCCTGAGATCACCCCCAACCCCCCTCCCCCAGCCATCTTACCTTTCTGGAGGGGCTCAGGTGGCCCTGTCCAGTTCAAGAACGGGCGAAGTATCCCCATAGGGATGTTCCACCCGGCGGACCTGCCAAGGCCCGTGTGGCAGGACTTCCGGCCTTGTAGCTGGTTCAGCTGAAAGTTGCTGCCCTTCTTCACTACAGCCACGGCATAATACTGGGTTTGGGGCTCTGCTAAAGGGCAGAAAGAATCGAGAGCTCTTAGCCTGGACCGGAGGGAGAGAAACAGCCCACCCTGACCAAGCCCCCAGTGGGAAGGGGAATGTGTGCTGCCGTTTCATCTGGTCACCGCAGCCCAGAGCCTGCTCTGTTTCCCCGGTGGGTCAGCGACCGGCCCAAAGAGCCCAGGGACTCCGTTGCCTGTAAGTGTGATGCTGCCCGAGACACCACCTCTGTGCCTCATCCGCTCTGACTCCACGGAGCCCAGGGCCCAGGCCACCCCAACTTCTGGGTCCCCAGGGACAACTCACCCTTTTCCGTCCCGTAGACCTCCGCCGCTACCGGCCGCAGTTTGTAGGGGTCCAGGCCTGCCTCAAACACCAAACCACCATCCAGGGTCACAGCATCTGCCTTTTTTGCCTGAAAGCAGAGGCCAGACCGGCTTCAGGAGAAAACCCGCCCTAAGCCACGCAAGTGAACTTCAGAAGGTCAGAAGGCTCCATGGCTGGAAGGCTCTTCCAAAGGGTCAGCTTTCAGTCACGTCCTCGCAGGTGCCATGAGAGCTGGCACAAGCCCAAGGCCCCTCTTCTTTGGGTAATGAGCCCCAGCGGAACTGCTTTAACTCCTGAGGCTGGCGGGTGGCCGCTTTTTCACGTGGCTTAGATCTCTCCGCGGATCGCAACCTTCGCGGTCATTTATATTAAAAGTTGTTCTAGATGCTTTCTCCCCTGTTTTTTGCTCTATATTTATTTCTTTTAAGTTCTTGTTTATTGAATAGAAATTTTAACTCTTAATATATCTTAAACTTATCATAATAATAAACCATGTTCATTCTCTTTGGCATATTACTCCTCATATGCTTACCTATTTCTCATATTTGCAACCTGGTATAGATAATATTTTGCGGACTGTTTTATTCGTCTAAAACTGACTACATTTTCTTACCTCTGTAGTGCCTTTATTGATTTTATTGACTTCATGATATTGTATTATAAATGTGGCTGTTCCATAATTTATTACGCTAAATTTTAAAAATTCCCTCCAATGTTCACCACTTGGGTTCCTTCTAACTCTTTGCTGTTAAAACTGTACTTTTACGGACAGCTTTGTCCTCATAGCTTGTTTTTCCTTCTGATGACCTGTTGCCTTCGGATAGGCATCTGAGGGTGGGATCACCCAGACAATAGGCATTTTATCATCAAGGCCTTGGCTGCCATTGCCATTCTGCTTTCCAGCTGATTCCTTCCTGATTTGGAATGCCACTCACTATGAAGATAAATTTCACTATAGAATCACCAGTGGGACAGGGTTTCATTTTATTAAGGGTTATTATTTAGGAAATGCAAGTGCTAACAAATTGCTTAGATTTGTATTTCTCTTGATTATTAAGGGGAACATTTTCATTATGAACTCCATCTCCTCATATTGTTTTTCTTATATGATCCTACGTTTCTTACCAATTGACTTAGTTCTTTATAGAGTGTAAATAGCAGTCACTTGTCAGAGCTGTTGCATATTCCCTCTGGTGCTTTCGAATTTTTTGCTTATTCACAATTTCTGTGGCCATCCCAGTTTCCCTACACATGGTTCTCCACTTCAGAATGTTCATTTCTGCTTTCAAAATAGCATTGTGTCCTATGAGAGAGGATGGCTCCCAGCTTACAGGTGTCCAGGAAGAAGAACAGAGGGAGCAGGGAGAGCACATATTCTATTGCACTCGGATCCTGTCCCTTTCAGTCTGGTCCCACCCAACCTATGGCATGGACTTACTGCAATGGCCTGGATACATTCAAAGCGAGAGGTCCTCCTCACACAGGTGACAGAGGGAGTACCCAGTTTTTTCATCCTCCATTGCCATCGGTAGCATTTTAACCACTCTGGTTGTGATATGGCGCACCATCGAACATTTTTCTTAGGGACAGCCAGACACAGTCCTGGGAGAAAGAGGCCGAGGAGTGAGGGCTCCACCACTGCCCATGGAAGAGACCGCCTCACCCTCTCATGGAGTTGTCCTCCCCTTCCCTCTCCATTCTGTGGCTAAGTCAGGCCACTCTCCTCAAATGGAGGTGTCTTGCTAGCCTAATGACAACACCATGCTGGCCAGAGGGCTGTAATTCTCAACAACTTAGAGGAGACAATCTGGATTGTCTCTCTGGATTCTTTGCCCTCCTATGACTGACATACTTCCTATTCCCTGAAAAAAAACAATGATGCTGCCTTCTATCAGTTTATGGAGTTCTTCCACCTGCTTTCTCCCCCTGGAACCTGGGAGGCAGGCAGGGAAGGGATTATTACTCCTGTGTTTCTGGTGTGGAATCTGACTCTTGAGGACACTGAGTGACGGCTGCTCAGCAGTGGCAACGTCCCACCTGGAATCTGGGTCTCTCTAGATTGTTGTGGCTACGAGCATCTCCCAGAGGATGCCAAAGGAACAAAGGAAAATACACCGCACCCCTTGTCAGTAGCTGCAGTAGGTGTTGTCAGTTTGGGTCAGTTTGCCTGAGTTATCACCATTCACCACTGTATCAGAGAGAGGACTCTTATGGGGGGATGGAAATGTTCTAAAACTGATTTACCGTGATGGTTGCACCACTTGGTAAAATTACTAAAAATCGTTAAATTGTACACTTTAAATAGGTGAATTTTATGATATGTAAAATATACCTCAGTAAAGCTGTTACCAAAAACAAAAACAAAACAAAAAACTCTTGGTTGCAAAAGCCACCTCCCCTTTAGGATGTGCTTTGGGGTGGACCATTCAGCCCTCTGCCACCCCTTATTCATGAGCCGTCCCCTGCGCAGTCAGACCCACCAGGGTATTGAGACACCCGCCAAGGGTGTGGCTGCCACACCCTTCCTCCACCAGCCATCATCCCAGGGAAATCTCTGGGGGTGTAATCTATCCTTGGAAACCTTCCTGGAACTGTCCTGAAGTGAGAATTAGCCTTATCAGATTCAGCCATTTGTGACCCAATAGCATTTCCTGGATACCCTCTGTATACACAGCACTGAGTGATATGCAGAGGAACGTGCAAGCAGACAGCACCAGCTCTCATCTCCCATCTGGAGAGGCAAAAGCCCAAAAAGAGGACGCTAAGTATGATGAATGTTCTAGAAGAGAACAAATACCAAGCCAGGAGTGATGTCCCCATGACCTCAGCCAATAATGGGGGGGTGCGGGGGCATTCCAAGAGGTGGGAACAATGGGCCACGGGCACAACGACGGTTGCAAGCACATTCTACGCAGGTCTTTACTCAGCCCTTCATGTGTTCTGTCTCCTTCAACCCTCCCAGCCCCTCTTTATTGTGAGTTTTGCCAATATCCGCATTTTCCAGGTGATGAAACTGTGGCTTGAACTAGTTATGTGGCTTGCCCACGGTTTCACAACTAATAAGTTAGGATCTAGGATTTGAACCTAGGCAGTCAGACACCAAACCCCCTGCCTATTTAGGCTAACTGGGTTAGAGACGGGCTGCCATGGAGATGGGGCTGGTAAAGTGTTTGGGGTCAGATCATGGAGAGCCTCCAGTGCTGGCCCAAGAAGGTCTTATTGGGAAGCAGTGGAACAGTGACTCATTGGGAGGGCAGGGACAGGCGGACTGAAGCCTGGGAACCAGGCAGAAAGGCATCGAGAATGGAGAACAGGGCAGAAATAAGGCATTGGTGTCAAAAGTTAGCTTAGTAATAGATGGGACCTGTGGGTGAAGGGAGAGAGCAAAACGAAGACCATGTCTCAAGCTGGGGGGAGGGCGTGAGCAGGGGCAGGAATGGGAACCTGGGGGAGAGCTCGTTTGCTCCCCTGGGAGGGGATGAACCAAGATACTAAAGCATCACTGAGAGGTTTTCTGAGATCCACAGTCCCCAGCCCCCCAAACACCAGGGCTGGGTGCAGAACACGGCATTCTGTTCATCCCCTCCACAGCTCCCACCGGCCAGCTCTGAAGCTATGTGACCCTCTCAAGACAAAATGCTCCCTGAAGCAGGTCTGGGTCTGGCCCCTCCTCTATCCCTAGCCCTGCTCCTGATCTGTCTCAGCCACTCAGATGCTGCCCACCTGAGCCTCGATGGAATCTTCCTGAAAGTACAAATCCTCAGATTCCTTCTGTGCAGACATGCAGTGCCCCTGTCTCAAAGGCAGGGGCTGGGACGGAGTTACTCTCCCCACCCCACCCAGCCTTTGCCAGCCAGGACACCCATGAGGAGCAGGGCAGGAATCCCCTAGGGCAGCTGCCACTCCTTCCGCTGGGTAGGACAAGGGATTCCGTGACACCTTGGGACATTGGCCACCATCCCGTGGACTGCAGGATTTAAACTGCAGACCTCTGTGGGGGCCAAGACAACCAAAGATTCAAGTGAAAATGGAACCCAGTGGTGCAACTCTGAGCCAGAATCCAGACCACCGCCCGTGACCACCTCTAGGAAAGCAAGGCTTCCTACCCCTCGGGCCTCTCCCAGGTGGCCCTGACCCTGTGCTGTGGGCCCAGCAGGCCACGTGTCAGGGAGCAGAGGGGAAGTTGGTCCTGAGCACTTGGTCCCGGCTAGGCCAATCCTGCCTTAGAGAAGAGAGAAATAACCAATACCCTTGGGAAGGAATTTGGAGAAGGGGACCAGAAAAGACAGGGACAGGTTTGGGGGCATAAGCTCATTGCTATCCTTTAGCCACCCCTTTTCATCCAGGAAGCTCCCAGCCCAGTGTAGATGCCCTAGGACAGGAGGAGGCTGCACTGGGCTGCCGCGGGGGGGGGGGAGGGGGTGACGCCTGGGCTTTCACTCTGAGCCCCATGCACACACTGCCTAGGTGCTGACGCCCTCGAGCCCTTACCGCTGCTGCCCTGGACCCTCCGCCTCCACTGCAGGAAGCCCTGCCCTCACATTTGCATCACTAACGTCCGTCATAGGTGAGTGTGCTCGGAGCACCCCAGAAATTATGTCAGATACTTGGGTACAGAGCTAACAATTGTTTAGTCGCTTCTCTTTAGTCCCCTTCTAGTCCTGGCACATTAAACACCAGAAACCGATCACTTCTCTCACACCCTCTGGCAGAAGGGTCCCATCAGCAGGGTCTGTGCCACCACCCCTGACCTTCTGCAGTGGGAGGCTTGTGTACACCTTTGCCTACCACAGAGCAGGTGGCCCCTGCCCCCTCCCCACAGCGGTGTGGGAAGAGGACTGGACCATTTTAAAATGAAACTAAGGTTCAGAAAGACTCTCTCTTGCCCAAGTTACATAGTCCTTGCAGGAGCTGGGATCCCATCTCCAGTCTCCTGTGTGTCTTGGGCAAGTCACTCACCCTCTCTGAGTCTCATTTCCCCCCCATGTATACGCACGTAACAGTCCTATGGGTAGGACAAAATGGGACACGGACCTGGAAGACCCTTCGGGGAGCTCTGCCAGCTCTAGGGAAAAGACCCCACCTGCTTCGCGGAGCCCTGCTCGGGCCCCTCCCCAGGCGAGTGGGCGGGAGCCGGCCCACTCCCGGGCTCCTCCCCCGCTGCAGGCGCTGGTGCCAACCTGGCGGTGCGCGGGACCGGGACGCGCACGCTGAGGGGCCAGGGGACCCGGACGCCCACCCGGAGTGGCGTGCCCCCAGGTACCCGCACTCACCAAGGGCCCCAAGGGACAGCAGGGCGGGGAAGAAGAGCTTCATGTCTGGGCTCTTGAGGCGACGCCGGGGAACGAAGGCTCTGCCACCTGCGCTCGCTCTGCACCTGTTTATCCAGCGCTTGGTGACCTCACGAGGTTAGCCACGCCCTGTGGCCCAATGAGCGCCCGCCGCCTCCCCCCTCCCCAGGTCTACTAGTTCCTTGAAGGGAAGCACCAGCGGGGAGAGGACAGAGGAAGCCGGAATAGTGCCTGGGCTGGCTTTGGCACACCCGAGAGGATACCCAGCCCACACCCACCTCTCATGTCTGCCCTGGTGCTGACTGGATTTGGGATGTTTTTCCTCTCCCACTAGTCTGCAGCCCCTGGGGAGTGGCGGCCCCTAAGTTTTGCCCTCCCTCTGGTCTCAGTGCTTCCTAGAGAGTGGGACACAGAGGAGCGGTCCTAAGGTGAATCTTTGTGGATCATCTTGACTGTACAGATGGTACCTAAAGTGCTCGGGAGCCAGTTGGGGCAGAAGGATGCCCCTCTGTCTGCACGCGGCAGCCAGCCCAGCGTCCGAAAGAGGACTCGCTGCCTGGCCCGAGGTCCGCAGCAGGCTGGCACAGCTAGCAGAGGTAACAGAGGCTGCCCATTGTCTGACCCAGGCTGCCCATGGGGCCCTCCTGGCCCTATTGAGACCACAATACAACTCCCAGAAAACAGAGCCAGAGGCCTCAGTGACCAACAGCTGTCTCCCGGTTCCCTCATTTACCGATGTAAAGGATATCCTACCACTTGTTTTGGTTTTGTTTTGTTTTGTGGCAGTATGAGATGGGAGATGGGAATCTCATTTGGACAAATGTCCTATTTTGTCCTCAGTACACAAGCTGACCCTATTTCAGGAAGCTGGTTTTAAATTCTAAAACTAGAATTCTGCTTCTACATCTTTTAAATACACTCCCCTGATGCACAACGGCTCACATACAGGGGTCTCCAGTGCAGCCCTGCTTATCATTCACTGATTGCAAGCAAACTAAATGTCCATCACGGTGTGTGTGTGGGGAGGGGTGTCACACAGAGCAGGGGTCCCCGACCCCCGGGCCGCGGACAAGTACTGGTCCGTAGCCTGTTAGGAACTGGGCCGCATGGCAGGAGGTGAGCAGCTGGCAAGCGAGCAAAGCTTCATCTGCTGCTCCCCATCGCTCCCCATTGCTCGCATTACCGCCTGAACAATATCCCTGCACCAGCACCCCCCTGCCCCGTTCCATGAAAAAATTGTCTTCCACGAAACTGGTCCCTGGTGCCAAAAAGGTTGGGGACCGCTGACATACAGCATGGTGCTGTGCCTACAGTGGGACACACTGGAGGCCCCAGAAAGAACAGGCCACCCTGCATGTATTGGTGTGAACTTAGCTCCAGGAGATGCTAAGTGAAGAAGTCAGGTACTAACAATGAGGGAAATCGCAGGTCATCTAAACATTCCCTCTAGTGTTTAGTCTGGACAATATGTTATTCTGAAATCTGCTCGTCCTGAAAAGCTGGTCTTGATTCTTTGCTTAGACTACTTGGTACAAAAAGCATTTCTTGGAGCAGAGGGGCAAGACCTAGGGAGACAGCACTGTTGAGAGTGGGCATGTGGCGAGTAGCACTTGGCCATGGAGAAGCAGAGCCAGCCCAAGTCTTTGAGGCCCTCAAGGAGGCTGTGGGGCCCTTCTGTCTTGGGTGTGGATCCTGCCAAGGCACGAGAGTGGTGTCTGACCAGGGATCCTGCTTGATGGGCACGAGAGTGGAGTCCAAGGTTCAGCACTAGAATCACCAGCCAGGCTTTGGGGTGACAGATCCAGGGTCTCTCATTGTTTGGAAATACAGTGTCGCAACATTAAAAGTTGCTTTCATCAATAATTGCAATAAGCTGTTTCAAAAATAATGAAGTAATACAAAATTGGCTAGTTCTCAGGAGCACTGAAACATCTTTTCACGTAAATTAGCAATTTGGCTTTGCCTTTCCATGATTATAAAAGAATCAAGAAATGTCACAACCCATGTCTGTATCTCCAAGTGCAAATTAGAAAAAGGATGTGCTGGGAGGTCAGAGGCCTCTAGATCCTCTTATGTCTGCTGGCAGGAACACAGAGAACCTGGGGCCAAAACCGAAAGGCTGAGCTTAAGGGCCGCCCAGGAGGCAGGACTGCGGGTAGGCAACAGGGCATGCTGTGTCTTCGGGGAATGGCCCAGCCTCAGGGCAGGGATGTGCTCAGCTGAACATCTGTAGAGCAGCCCCCAGGCCATCTGCAGGGGAAGCTGATGAAGGGGGTGGGCCTGCCCAGAAGACAAAGTTCAACTGATCTGTTATCAACATTCATTCATTCACTCTTTCATGCCAGAACTGGTGGGTGCCATGAGGGACACAGAGAAGAGGGGTCCGTCCTTGCCCACAGGAGCTCATGGCACAACGAGGGACAGGGATAGGCACAGGCCACCTGGAAAGAGGCAAGGCAGCATAAACAGAGTGAGGGTGGAAGCCAAAGGAGGACTGACTGACCAGTTCCCATCATGAGGGTCCCAGAAGACTTTGAAGAAGAGCATTTGACCTGGGTACCTGAAGGAAAGGTAGGGTTTCTACAAAGAGAATTTCAGGTAGAGGAAATAGCCAAGTAAAGTCTCGGGAGCGTGGATTCGGTGACCTGGAGGAACAACAAAAAGTCGCTGCGGGCTTTCTGGCCTGGAATGCTTATTGAAGAAGGATTAACAAAGTCACCTCCTCCATCCTCAGCTCCACACAGGTGTCTCTGTGCCCCTGGACAGCTCTTCCTGCAGGTCCTGCAAGCACTACAGTCAATGCATCTAAAATGGAACTCCTCTGCTCCCTCCAGCCCTGCATCTCCGCTCATATTTTCCTACCATTTTCCACCAAACCCACCAGACAAAGAGCCTCGGAGTCCTCCTCAAATCCTCTGGCCAGGTAGCCCTACATGTGTGCCGGGCACTTAATGATCAACATTGGTTGAATGGATGAGTGAATGAGTGAGGAGGAAGGACAGAGCAGGGCAAAAGATCCTGCTTGCAATCTGTCAGATCTGAAAGACAGTAAGAGCCTGGTCTGGCTATGCCGGTCGCCCAAGAGCCTGTGTGTCTGGAGTCATCAATTTACCCATTAATTCAACATCCATCTATGGGGCACCTCTGATGTGCCAGGAGCTGGGCCAGATCTTGAAAAGCCTGCAGGGAAGTAGGACGCAGGTTTCTAGATGCTGAGACGGTAGCATGGCATGAATATAAGGAATGCAAAGAAGGTGGATGTGGTACAAACCCGAGTGTAATGGCAGGAGCTGGCGTTTCACAGGCAGGCGAGGGAGGCTCTTCCCCAAGGACCCCACCCTCTCTCCACTCCCGAGATTCACACAGCGACCCTTTGCCGGGCCAAGCTAAGCCCTCCCCACAAATGGGCAGCAAACCCCACACCCTGCCCCCTATGGAGTCCTCCAGCTTCAACCCCTGAGAGAAGTGTTGGAAGGGAATGAGGGATCTGGGCAGAATCAGCTCCAGATGGAATAACGGAAAAAAGGAGTTCCCAAGACATCCAGTCACATGGGGGCGTCCAGGCTGGCTGACAGGAGACGAAGGCCTTGTTTCCTGCCCCTGCCAGTGGTGTGAGGTTACTGGCTTGGTAGAGAGCCACTTGTTAAATATTTAGGGATGTCGTGGTGGTTTGTTAAACCATTGGTAGCTTGGAATCAGTCATGGTGGGAATATTTACACCATGGAAATTAGCGAATTCTATAAATCATGTCATTTTTCCTTCCAAGAAAGCCAGTTTACAGCACACCTCTGCCTATGTTTGTCATTATTTGGAGGCATGCAGTGCCCGTGTGTGTGTGTGTGAGGGGGTGGGGGCATCCCAGGAGAGAGAAGATAATAATCCTTAGCGTTTAGATGGCACTTTCAACTCTGAACAGAGCTGTCAGTCACTTTGTGTCTCCTGTGACTCTAACAATAGCTCTCTGAGGTAAGAAAGTCACTGTTTCTGCTCTAAAAAGAGGGAAACTGAGGGTTGCCTGTGGTTACGCAGTGAGTGAGATATGGAGACCAAATGACTAACCCCGAGTCTCCCGTTAGGCCCGCAGCCAGGCGCGCTCTTTTCCACTGGGCCCAGAACTCTCTGAGAGCGGCGGATGCAGAGACTGGGGCCCAGGGATGGCCTCCGCTCTTGACCTCAGCGGCAGTATTGGACCCTCCTGTGGATCAGGCACTGTCCAGCCCCTTCACACATCAGCCATGGCCTCACAGAAGCACCGTGATGGCCTCATTAGACCTCATTCCAGACGAGGGGATTCAGGCAAAGTAGCTCGTCCACCGTCATGCAGCTAGAAATCTGTCACTGGCCCCTGACTCCTGTCCCATGATCTCTTATTGGTTTGGTCAATCCTGTGCTGACCACCCTGAAGAGAGATCAGGAAGTAAGCAAGAATGAGCAAGAGATGGATGGAGAGCTCCCTGCTTTCCAGCCAGTGTGATGACCGTGATTTCTGGAGCAAGGCCTTCGCTGGAGCTGGGCCCTTGCATAGAGCCGAAGGTCCCCGAGAGTCTTTGGACACGTCTGTGGGGTTTGGGGTGCCATCAGGAGGGAGCTCAGCTGAAGCGCAGTGGCAGGAAAACCGTGCTTTTGTGAACTAATAGGTCTTATTGCCAATTGTTGCCCAATTTACAAAGAACCCACAGAGACAGAGTTTCTACCTCCATGCACAAACTTCTTCCTCTTCCTCCTCCTCACCTACCCCTCCTCACAGTCAGGACCCTTGCCCCGCGGGGACCCTCTCCTCCCAGGGCCAGCACCCGCAGACCTGCTGAGGGACACTCTTCCCAGCAGTCGAAGGGGCAGTGGAAACACCCCAGTTTGGCCCAATTGCAAGATTTCAGTCTTGCTGGTCAGGGTGGCACCCCGTGTCCCGGCAGAAATCCAATTCCATGAGCACCTAATCATCACATCACTGAGATGAGAATGGGCAGCAGGCCAGGCCCGGGGAGAGTTTTCCAGGAAGGTGTCAGAGAAGGGCAGCCTGGACGATGGGGGAGGCTGGCCCAGGGCCAGCCATGCAAATTTCTTCCCAGAAGGAATGAGGCCCCTTGCCCAGGAAAATGCCCAGGCGGGAAGCACCTGAGCCCTGGGGGCCCTTTTGCTGCCCCTCTCCTGGGGCCACATTCTGGGAGGGAGGGTTTCTGCCCAGTGGCCTTCAGCATCTCAGCTCAGCTGGCCGGAGGCCTCCATGTCTGCTGCCTGCACCCCACGAGGGAAGGTCAGATGGGCTTTCGCTGAGAAGGAGCTTGAGATGGGTACTTAGAGGAACAAGGAACCACCGTTTTCCTCCGTTTCCCTGGGTGAGGCCGGTGCTCCGTCTCTCCAGCTCCTCTGGGCCAGGAGTGCTCAGCCCCCAGACCACTGCTCCAAGCAGGCTTCCCTTCCTCATCCCTCCAGTCACTTCTTCCCTGGACAGTCTGGCAGGCTGGAGGGCCCAGGGCAGATGTGGTTAGAAGCTCAGGAGGTGGGTTTGGACAACTGGGTTTCAACCTGCTCCACCCTAAACAGCCACCTGGACCTGGGCCAGTCTCTCAACCTTTCTAAGCCTCAGTTTCCCCAGGTGTAAAAAAGGGACACAAATAATACCCACCTCGTGAAGTGGGCAGAGTTCAAACCTGATGTTTGAGATGCACACACAGGCTCAGTACAGGCAAGCTATTGTCCATATTTGCAGACACTCATGAGCCCTCGCTGTGCGGGGCTCAGCTGGGCACAAGGGTACAAGGGGAGCAGAAGTGGCCGGGGGCACCTGGTCCAGCGGGAAGGGCTGTGTGTGCTGAGAGCCGCCTTCCAGTGTGTAGATGTACAGACAGAGGTGTCGCAGGGAGCTTTGACAGCAAAGGGAACAGCCCACCTGGGGTGGAGACAATGGCAGAGGTAGTTTTCCCACATGCCCCTCCTTATCACAGAACACATGGTTGCCCCAGGTGCCCCCATGTTCTAAAGTGTTCAGTCTTACCCTGTCCTGCTCTCCGGCCCCTTCTCCATATCTCTGTCTCTAATCCCGGCCTCCTCCCCTCTCCTTCTCACTTTCTGTCTCTCTCTCCTTGGCTTCTTTTTCCATCTCTAGCTCTGTCTCTCCCTCCCTCCTTCTTAAACATGTGTCTGCAGTTGTCCTGGGTGCCCCTCCTCTGGGAGCCTGCGCTGACCCTGACTCAGCCCCCTTCTACCACAGTCATTGCAATTACTGACCCATCTCCGGCACCCACAGCCCCCAGTGCTGAGCTCCAGGGGGAAGGGTCGGTGGCTGACCCATCTCTGGCCCAGGAAGAGCCTCACTGAGGGCTTGTTGACTGAGTGAGTTTAGAGAAAGCTGGGGTGAGAAGCCAAGAAACCCCCCGCACCAAATCTTTTGGTTACAATTCTAATTGATGGCACCCTTCTCATCCCCCAGGAGGTGGGAAGAAGCCCCAGCACAGTGTGGTGGGGGGTGGCTGCACCCATCTTTCCTCCTCCCTACCCTGTGCCCTGCAGAGGCCTCCCAGCAGGGGGGACATTCTGGTCCTGCCTCGGACCTTGGGAGGGAGAAGGAACATCAGAGCTGAGTAGAACCCAAGACCTCATCTAATGGAACAGAGGAGGAGGAGCCCTGCACAAAAGCGCAGGAGAGTTGAGAAGTGCCCCCACCCTGTGCTGTGCAGCACCTGCCTGCCTGGTGTCCTGAGGAGGGTCGGTAAGAGCATGGCAGCAGGGAGTGGATGGGAAAGGCTGAAGAGGAGATTCCTCCATCAACCCCGGCATCCAGCACTCTCCTACAGGGAAGCTAGGACCTACTTCTACCAAAAGGCCTCTTTCCTCCCCACATCAGCTTCCAAAGACAAAATGAGAGGGCAGCAGGAGAGCACCAGGGAAATGCCAGTGATGAGCTGGGAGAACCATGGAGGCAGGGTTCCAGACACCCCCAAACCCTCATGTGCCTCCCTTTCAAGGCCAGAGGTGTTTTCAACTTAGTGGGTTAGTTTGCAGTCAAAGCCTTGCTGGAATCTCCAGAGGGGTCCTTGGCAGCCTAGGGCCTCTCACTAGCACCTGCCAGGTGGGCCTTCCATGGGGACACGCCCCTTCCATTCCCTTCCCTTCCCTTCCTTCCCTTTCCTTCCCTCCCAGCTCTAGATTCTAGCCTCCTCGGTCCTCCTTCTATTCCTATGCATCTTCTATTCAGCTGCAACCAGAAGTAAAAATAACACAAACCCAGGGCCCTTCAGGAGGTGCTTGCCCGTGAGCTGTGGCATTTGTCCTACAAGTGTGTCTTATCCCGGAAATGACACTCTCCCAAGGTTGCTCAGCAGGCACTAGCCCAGGCTTCCCTCCGGGCATCCTGTCCACCCATCCTTAACCTCCTGTGTGTTCATATTGAGAGTGAGAGGAGGGGTAGGGGGGTAGCAGGATGCCTCCTTTTCTTGATCCACCAAGCCGATCTTGACCCTGAGCAAAATCTTCCTCCAGCGAGAATTAATTTCCAAAAATCCATTCAGGAAAAGACTCTTAAAGTTCAGCCACCTGGTTGGCCCTCTTGAAAAGAGAGCTGACCCCCTAGAGCTGTGGTGTTTTTGGGGGACTCTGAGGAATCTCAGGGGAGGGGGCTGGGGGACAGGAGAGCAAGGGCTCTGAACCAATAGCGGTGTTGACCAATGTTGCTCCATTTGTAAAGGAAACTCAGCAATCAAGAGCTTCTCTGCTTGTCCTTCCTGCTCTTTCTCCTTGTGCCCACACCCTGCGCACCGGAACCCCTGCCCTTCCTTGTGGTCTTCTCTTCACTCCAGTCTGGTAGGGCTGGGCCCATGTTCTCAGTCTCTCTGGGTTGATACTTCTGTGTCTTTCTGATTCCCTTTCTCCTTCACCCACTATATGTGATCTAGGGCCCAAATGCACCCAGTCTTTCTTCATTCTGCCCTTATGTCCACATGTTCCTTTCTCTTCCATGGTCACAAGATGGCCCTGGGCTCCTGCTTGAGCTCCTGACCACTCCCTTGCCTCTCGGCTCCCCCACTGCAGTCTGTCCCCGAGGGAATCTTTCAGAACCACAGAGCTAACAGTGGTTCCAAGTCATCTCCCCTTGCCCCACCCCCCACCGCCGCTACACTCTGTCCCTAAGGAATCTCATCCCCCTTCCCTCTTTGGATTAAACAACCCACTCTGTGCTGAAAACCCCCAGAACTGTATTGCCCACCCAGATCTCATGCCTACTTGGAGGTGCGCTCATCCGTGAACCAGACAACTCAGCCTGAAATCCCACCAGCACCCCAAAAGCAGCACACCCAACTTCCGGTGCTGGACCAAGACTGAGTAGACACATCTCTCCCTGTTCCTCCTGCTAAGTACAGCTTAAACCCTGGAGATGATAGATATAGTGGTTTAAACAATATGAATGAATCATCTTAACGTTGTAAAGGTAGAGGTTCAAGTTATCCTCAGTGGGCTAAAGAACACCAGGCTGTGCTCCATCTGGAGACGCCAGAGGAGCCCACTTCCTGGCCTTTTCCATCTTCTAGAGGCCCACCGTATTCCTTGCATCTTGGCCCCAACTCACTCCCACTTCTGTTTCCATCATCATATCTCAGTCTCTCACACTGACTCTCCTGCCTCCTTCTTATAAAAACCCTTGTGGTTACATTGGGCCCACCAGGATAATCTCCCCATCCCAAGATCTGTAATTCAATCACATCTGCAAAGTCCCTTTTGCCACATGAGGTAACATACTTATAGGTTCCAGGAATCAGGACATGTACATCTCTGGGGTCCATATTCAACCTAACAGGCCAGTATACTGTGATAAATTGTGTGTGTGAAGTAATACCTAGAGCAACCACTATGTAAACTATACAAAGAGATACACTCAAAAACACTATAGACAGGGACTTCCCTGGTGGTCCAGTTGTTAAGACTTCACCTTCCAATGCAGGGGGTGCGGGTTTGATCCCCAGTTGGGGAGCTAAGATCATGCATCCTCGCAGCCAAAAAGCCAAAACATAAAACAGAAGCAATAATGTAACAAATTCAATAAAGACTTTAAAAATGGTCCATATCAAAAAAAAAAAAAACCCAAAAAACACTATAGATAAATCAAAATGGAATTCTAAAAAATGTTTAAGTATCCCACAAGACAGTAGGTAAAAGAAAACAGTGAAAATGTAAAACTAGGGAAAACAAACAAAAATTAAAATAAAATGACAGACTTAACCCTAATATATCAATAATTATATCAACTATAAATAGTCTAACTATTCCAATTAAAAGACTGGGATTGGCAGAGTGTTTTAAAAAAACAACCCTGCATTGGCTGTCTACAAGAAACTCACTAAAATATACAACAACATATCTAGGTTGAAAGTAAAAGAATGGAAATATACATACCATGTAAATGTTAATAAAAAAGAAAGTAGGAGTGGCTGTATTAATATCAAATAAAGTCAAATTCAGAGCAAAGAAAATTATTAGGGGCAGCTTGGAATATTACATAATGGTAAGAGTCAACACACCAAGAGATCACAACAATCTTAAATGGGTATGCACCAAAAAACAGAGCTGATAGAACTAAAAGGAGAAATAGATAAATTTATAATTATAGTTGGAAGCATCAAACTCGTCTCTCAACAACTGGTAGAACAGGGAGACAGCAAATCAGCAAGGGTAAGGACCAATCCAACAACACCACCAACCAAGATCTGATCAACATTTATGGAACACTGCCCAACAACAGCAGAATACACATTCTCCTCAAGTGTCCACAGAACATTTACCAAGATAGAGCACATCCTGGGACATAAAACAAACTTCAACAAATTTAAAAGAATTTAAATCGTACAAAATGTGTTTGATCACAATTAAATCAAACTAGAAATCAAGAACAGAGATAGGAACACCTCCAAACACTCAGAAACTAAGCTTCGTGCTTCTAAATAATCAATGGGTCAAAGAGTCAGAAATGGGGAGCTTGAGTTCCTCCCAAAAGACAATGAAGTCATAACTTTGAATAGGAACCTAGGTAGTTTTAAAACCAGCAGCCAAGCCAACATTTTGAGAAACACAGGTGTTCAGATATGGGAGTGACACACACAGAGACAGAGACAGAGAGAGAGAATGAGAACCCATTATTCTTTGCAGAAGCCCCCTGTGAAATGAGATCACTTTCTTCTGGCTCTCTCCTCCCCCACATCTCCCTTTTCCCCTCCCATACTGTCCTGCAAAGGGCTATTCTTGAATCCCATGGCTCTTTTGATCTGGCTATAGCCAACTGACTTAAATTGTGGATCACCTACTCAAGCTGGCCAAGGAGTCTTTTTTTAACTTTTTAAAAAATGACTGTCATACAGAAAAGTGTAAAAGTGTACAGCTCAATAAATTATCCCGAAAAGAACACTTATGTAACCACCACTCAGGTCTAAAAAGAAAACATTGCCAATTTTCAGAAGCCTCTTTATACCTCCACTCAAACCAACACCCTCTCTCTGTCCCCAAAGTTAACTACTAGTCAAATTTTTAACACTATAGTTTACTTTTGCCTCTGAACTTTATGTAAATTGAATCATACAATATGTATTTTCTTGTATCTGATTCCTTTCATTGAACATTATGTTAGTGAGATCATCCTTTTTTTTTCATTTTCTGATTTTTATTTTGTTTCCTAATAATTGCTAGTATTACAAATACAATCTATTTTTGGATATTATCCTTATATCTGGCAACCTCATTAAATTCACTTATTAATTCTAAGGCCCCACCTAGCGGCCTCAGTGGCTCATCTTGGCATTTTCTTTTTTTTTTTTTAATTTATTTTTATTTATTTATGGCTGTGTTGGGTCTTCATTTCTGTGCAAGGGCTTTCTCTAGTTGTGGCAAGCGGGGGCCACTCTTCATTGCGGTGTGCGGGCCTCTCACTATCGCGGCCTCTCTTGTTGTGGAGCACAGGCTCCAGATGCGCAGGCTCAGTAATCGTGGCTCACGGGCCCAGTTGCTCCGCGGCATGTGGGATCTTCCCAGACCAGGGCTCGAACCCGTGTCCCCTGCATTGGCAGGCAGATTCTCAACCACTGCGCCACCAGGGAAGCCCTCATCTTGGCATTTTCTAATCCGTCTTCCAGTCAGCTGCCTCCTGACTCTTAGGTCCTACCTCTGCTCCTACCTCCAAAATTCTCTGGGCTACAAGGAAAGATTTCCCAGAGCCCATGTGGACACGTGGACACTTCCTCAAGAGCTGAGGGTCACTATGTTGGTGACTAAGGACAGGTGATGTGCTTTGCAGGGGCTGCGGAGAGTGCCACGGACTGAGGGGTGAGTCCAGGACTAGCTTGTTCTGAACCATCATTCCCTAGTCATCGGGAATGGTTCACCTTGTTGAGGAAGCAGCAGCAGGATGCAACATGGATGCCAGATGGCCAAGATGAGGGTTTAAAGGCAGAAGATGATTCGTAGAATGAGGAACTGGTAGCAAAGCCTGGGGACCTGCTAGATGAAGCAGAGCCCAATGGCTATTTGCAAATGGAGTGAAGAGTCAGAGAAGTGAGCAATTTCCAGGATATTTGGAAATATTCTGGCTTGAGGTTGTTCCTATGAAATAACTTGAACAAAAAAAATCAGACACTCTCAGAGTTGAGTGTTTCCTTTGATGCTATTTTACAAGTAGGGTCTCTAAGCCCAGAGGGGGCATGTGGCCTGCCCAGACTTGCCCAGGGAGGGCTAGGTAGAATCTGGCTTCCTGACTCCTTGCACTAGGGGAGGAGTGGGGTTCCTTTCAGTTAAAAACATCCTCACTGAGCATTTATTCTGGTCCAGGCACTTGTCAAGGGCTGTGTCACCAAAATGAACCAGATCTGGTCCCTGCCCCCAACGGCAACAGAAAAGTGAGCAGGCAGTTACCATGATGGGAGATGAGAATGTCCAGGAAAAGGCATGGAAGACCATGTCTGTGCTCAGTGCCCTATAAATGGGAGAGGGAGTCTGCCTCCCACCTGTGGCAGCTCTGAAAGGGGCAGGCAAAGTCCCCACACACCCTCACTCTGGCATCTTCCAGCAACCTCCACAAGGTGGCCTTGCTGGAACCAAGTGACTGAGAGAGAGAGTATAGGGACCAGGAATTGTGGGGCCTTGTGGGTTACTGGAGGAACTTCCACTTTTACTCTGGGGAGGTAGGAGTCACTGCGGGGTGGGGGGCTAAAAATAGACTGAGAGGGAGCAGAGAGGCAATTGCTGAGGCTCAGCGATAATCAGGGACAGAGATGAGACAGCTTCTCCTGGGGTGCAGCAGCGAGGAAGTGGAAAGACAGGTTGAATTCTAGGCACATTTGATAGGTGGACACCATGGGATTTGCTTGCATTACCAGGGGATATGGGGTGTGAAGGTCAGGAGCGGAAGATGACTCCAAGGTGCTTGGCCTGAGAAGCTAAAGGATGGACTTCCATTAACTGAGATTTGGAAGACTGTGGATGGAACAGATTGGGAGGGGGTGGACCAGAAGTTCCATTCTGGACACCATCAGATTGACAGACCCCTGGACCTCCAGATGGATTGTGAGAGAGGAAGCTCCCTGACTCACCACCACTCAGAATGCACTGGTACTGCAGGAGTCAAATGCAGAGGTCTGGAGCTTTATTTAAAATTATTTTTGGGGCCATGGATCCATTTTCTCTCCAGGATAATGCTGATGTCTAATTACCCAAAACACTGTCCAACTCCAGGGCCTCATGAAACACTCTGTATCATGTTGATGGATCATTTTTACATGTTAGGAGCCTGGGACAACTTTCCTAATGGCCCCCTCAAGTCCCACTCTGACCCTTCTGCCCCTGCCCTACCCATGCCTGCAGCAGTGGAGTGCAGACAATCTCCCATTCAAGCCTTCAGCTTATCGGCACTGTTCCATGCATGTCGGTTCCTTCCTTGCACAGGGACCCAGAAGGGCTGAAGTGTTTCTCTGTATGGTCCATATCTAGCACAGAGCCTGGCTCTGCGAGTTCCATGACTAACACTGCTTTGTGATTGATTGTTGGCTTATCCCTGAGCGAAAGAGAAGGAAACATCTACCTTGGCTACAGGGAGAACAATGGGTACATTCACAAGTTTCAGAAGGGCTTGTGTGCATTTTTGGACAATGTTTATTCATCATTTTATGGGCCACTTTATGTTGGCCACAGATTTCAGTGCACTAAAGAATTTACTGAGATCAGAGCTGAGCAGTGAGCCATAAGATGTGAGAATTAAACCCATGAGAGAAGCCTTGAGAAGGAGCAGAGCTTTCTCACACTGGCCTTCTGCCCCAGGGACAGCCTAGTTCAGGCTTCCTTCCAGGTGGGCCATGGGGCTGATACATAAAGGACAGGAGACCCGGACGGTAGGGATACAGCTACCAGTGGAGCTGCCCCCAGCTCTGTGCCCTCTGCCATTGTTTATGGGAAGATACTCCAGCCATACTCCTTGCCCTGCAGTGCTCACGGGCTGTTCCTGCCCTGATGCCTGGTGCCTCCCCTCCTCACTCAAATTCTCAGAGCCAGCGAAGGGCAGCCCCCTCCAGGAAGCCGAGTAGCTGCATCTGCGTGACCTCTTCCTTCCTGCAGCCCACCTCCCTGCCCAGATCACACGTCAGCAAGTGGCCCTATGGAAGTAGCGTTTGCTTATGGAATCTTTTCGCGGATAATTATCACCCAGCCTGTGTCAGCTAGTTTGCTCCACCATGGCCTCAGTTTCTAGGAAACTGCTGGTCCTGAGATAGGACTACAAAGTACAACTGAATTTTGTTTAAAACCCCACAAACAGACATATGAATGGGTACAACCCATTTGGAGGACCATTTGGCAGTATCAGCTAAAGCACAATAAGCCCCATGACCAGGGCTGGGCCGCTAAGTGCTTAATAACTGGTTCTGGGAGTGTAATTCCAGCATGACTATTGTTTGATGTATTTTTTCATGTTAAAGAGCAAGAAGAAAGAGAAACGACTAGATGCATGTCAGAACTTCACTTATTTGTCGGTGATGTGAGCAATGTCTTTCCTGAATCAGATACATGATCGTTTTCCAGTCCTATATAATTGAAAAATATTTTCTCAGTTGTTTGTGCTATTTATGATGTTATAGCTACAGAGATGACACACTTATTAGTTTAATCTGCATTGTGGACACTTTCTCTATCACTTTCTTAAGTCTAACTCTAGACAATCAATAAAAAACAACAATCTATTAAGCCCTGATTTGTAGCATTTGCCAATTTCCAAGGTGACTGATTTCATATTGCCAACGTGGATGGACATCACTGAATCTGGAGTTGGGAAGAGATGAGTAATACCATGTTATACAGTGTTCCTGCCAAACGGGTACAATAGACATAAATAACATCGAGAACGACAGGAATGCAAGGGAAGAAAGGTCAGAGTGGGGCAAAATTCTGCAAGCTCCTGGCAATCTAACAGCTGGTTTTCATCAACCCAGACGAGCCAGCTCCTGCGCAGAGCTGCCTAAGTGTACACCTAATAGAACTGTGTGCACGCGAGCGCCAAAAGCACAAACAGGAATGTTCACAAGAGCATTACCCCTAACATTCAAAATGTCTCTTAGTGGCAGACAGGAAAAATAAATTATAAAGCAATAAGAATTGCTGCTACCCACTATAAGAGGGCTGAATCTCAAAAATACAATGCTGAGTGAAAGAGATCGGACACAAAGCTGTGTCTACCTTCGTGCATAGCTCTGACTGTGCTTATATAAAGCTCAAGAACAGGTCAGATGAGCCTATGATGTCACAAGATAGGAGAGTGGAAACTTTAGGCAGAAGGGGTGGGAAAGTGATCGGTGGGGGCAGGAGTGGGGCTTCAGGGTGCTGGTAATGTGGGGTTTTTTCTTGATTTGGGTGGTGATTACATGAGGGTGTTCATCTTGTGATAACTCACCGAGCTGTACATATATTAACCATGCACTTTTCTACACGTAGGTTGTACATCAATTAAACATTTATTTTTAAATGCCACCAGCATGAAGGCAAACGACTGCATCCCCCAAAGGGGATGTGTCAAAAATGCTGCGCTGGGAGGCCCTCTGGAACCTGCAGGGCAAATCTTTCCTTGATAAACGACCTCCTCCCTCCAATGTCAACCCTTGACAGTGGCTGAAGAGAGAAAGGGGAGGGGTGAGGAAGGGGATGGATATTTGTAAATGGACAAGAGTTGTGGTTACCCAAGTCACAGTGGGATGGTGTTTGAGCTGGGCCTGGGCTCAGGAGAAGGACGGAAGGGAGAGAAGGAGGGAGGGAGGGAGAGGAAAAGAAACGAGCATGTCTGGCAGACTCTGCCCAACACCTAAGCACAGTGGCAGGTGCTGTTCCGGACGCTGTGTGTGCACAACACATTGGATCCTGAGCCACCCCTGCGAGGTAGGTCCTGCCATCACTCTGCCCATCTCACAGATGGGGACACCAAGGTTCAGGGGCGAGGTGACACCAAAGCACCCTCTAGGCAGCCTCAGGCCCCAGGAGCTGTGCTCTCCTCACCCTGCCCCACCCCGTTACTCCCCTAGGAAACTTTGTGTCTCTGCTGGGAAGGCAGTGCCAAGAAGGGCCTGAATGTTCTGCCAACGTTCACCTCCCTCCCACACTGGCACTGAGCCTTCGTAATCTGGGGCCCCCAGCATGTTGCTGTTAATCAAAATTAGCTGTGGCTGATGAAGCAGGGACATCAAAGGGGCCCACAGGAGGAAAAAGGAAACAAATGAAAAATCGAGTCAAATGTTCCCAGCAAATGATGACACCTCGAGCTCCACAATCTGTCTCATCTCTCGCCCCCCAGCCCCACCCACCTCGAGTCAAGCAGGGCAAGAACCTGCAGCCTTGGGGCAGAGAGGCCAAGTCTTCCATGCCCTTGGGGGCTGCTGAGCTAGCTCCAGACTGGTAAGAGTCTCCATGACCTCTGGGTCTGGCTCCAAGGCCATGCTTCCTCCCTGGCCAGCCTCCTGCTCTCCCAAGCCCCTGCCAGCCCCAGGAGGAGGAATCCTTCTTCCTTTCCTTTTGTGGATTAAATTCTGGATCAAGTCAGACCTCAGTCCAACACTCAGCTGGATCGGGGACCAGGGAAGCTGGGAGAAGAAAGCTCAGGGGTGCAAGCTGGCTGAGCCAGAGGCAGGCAGCCCGGAAGGTGATGACAAGGCCTGCTGGCTGGGCCCCAGGCTTTGTTCTCCTGGGTTCCGGTTGTGCTCTGGCCCCAGACCAGCCATGAGGCCTGCAAGACACTGTCCACTGGGGCGGGAAGTAGAGCTCTCTGCTGGGGAGAAAGAGTGAGCAGGAATGGGGTGTGGGGCAAAGAAGGAGAACTGGTGGGAAGCAGGGAGCCCTGCAGGGCAGGATGTCCCCACAGTTCCTATGACAGCTGCTGGTGGCAATGGAGGACCACCCACTTGCTTAATGTCAATCACCAAGCAGGGATGCCAAGGTCACAGGCTGAGGCCGGTGGGAGTGGGGTGGGGTTCTGAGGACCCACACGGCGCCTAAGGAGAGTAGGGGGCCTCCGCAGAGGAAAGAGACTGCAAGAGGTACCTGCCCCCTAGAAAGCCCTCAAGCCACACCCTTCCTGTGCCCAGCCCCTCCCTCTTTAGAGAACCCACTCATGCCGACCGGCTCCTTTGCTCCCACGGGTGTTGGCCGTCACACCTGTGAAGTGGTTCTTCCTACGTCATCTCCCTCAAGCTTTGGGGTCAGGGTTCATTGCTGTGATGCTGGCCATTTGTGGTGCGTTAATTGTCGCTACCATTGGCTAGGTGGGAACCAAGGCATCCCAGGCTCTCTTCCCCAGGGAGGCTGGGGCTGAGGCAGCGGTCTGAATTGAAGCTGGGAGGACTTCAGTGAGATACAACCAGAATTGCCACCCTTCATGCAAAGGGCTCAGGAAGGAACTTAGAAGAGAAAATGTCCTGGGGAAGCTTCCTTGGAATCTTTTAAGGCCTGTCACAGCCAAGGAAGAGGGCTGGCCTGTCCTCTAGAAGTGAGAGAAGGAGTGAGCACAGGTGTTTGGGTTCTGTGAAGAGAGGCTGGGGCTACAAGGAGCAGCTGTGCTCCACTTCGGGGGAGTTCCTCTGCAGGGAAAGCCCACCCTCCTGTGGCCCCTCTGACAGACCCCCATCCCCACTCTCAGGCTGGGCAGGAACAAGGAAGCAGCCTGGTTTCCTGCTTTCTTACCCACAGCAGTGCCCTTTCACGCTTGGGGGGAGGAAAGGCCCAAGGGAGAAATGATGCCAAGGTTGGGAAGGGATGGCCTCAGATGGGCCAGGCACCTGGAACTTGGGGACGACATAGACCAGCCACACGATGAATGGCAGGCTTCAGCTTCCAACAGTGAACCTGGGCTACGGGAGAGGCATTTCTAATTCACCTCTTCGAACCTCAGTTTTCTCATCTCTAAAATGGGAGTAAAAAATCTCCCAGGGCTGTAGCAAGGATTTGATATTTATATTTTTTAAAAACCTTGGCACCGTGTCTGGCGCATTAGGGAGATGTTGGTTCCAGCTTTGGCTGTTGGGATCTGTTTCAGGTTGGTTCCCGCAACCTTTTGGCATGCCCCCATCCTTTTGTTTTTTTGAGAACCTCCTTATTTTCTGGCACCACAAGATGCTACAGGCTCATCTTGTATGTTCCCTGCCCCCGGCCTAGAATCAGCCATTTTACCAAGCCTGCCTTCCTTCCTTTTACTGGACAATGATAGTCAGAAATCAAAGCCTTAACACGGGGTATACTTGTTGCTACTGGGCTGTCTCAGCAGAGTGAGGTAATACAGGTAAAACTCATACACGTAAAGTACACAGATGTACTCACATTGTTTCTGTATCTAGCCAGCTGTGCACGTACTGAGCTGCATCCTGAGGTCTCCAGTCTAACCCAGTCAGGATTCACTCAGGCCTTCCTTCCTTGTGTGTCGGTAACTTTCCTCTCCTGCGGTATACACAACTTTCTATCATCCATTTACTTCTTTGTTCTACCCCAGCACACCTGTGAAGCAATTCCGGAACTGCAGCCCTCCGGGAAACAAAGTTACCAATTAGAGTACGTTCTTCACAGCTCCTTTCATCTTTAGCCTTACAATTTCCAGGCAAAACACTGTTTTCTAAAGTGATTCAGATCAGCCCCTTTTCCCGCCAGCCGCTTCAATGAGGTCATGTCATGCATTTGTATAAAGTTTGTGTCAATCATCAACTTACCACCTCCCAGCTCTGAATGCACCCTTCAGCATGTGCACTGAGCTGGAACTCCAGAGTGAGCGCGATGGTGAGCTTTCTCAGCAGAGGGCGCCGGAAGGACATTGCAGGAGAAAGGCGTCCTCCTGCCAGCTCCAGTGAGGGCCAGGGCAGGGCAGGGTGGGCGTGAGGACAGGCAGTCTGGGCTGCCCATTTGCAGCCTGGGTCTGGTGATGACCTTTTCCAGAGCCCTCTCCATACAGAGCCGGGAGCCCCGCGCAGCCTGCGTGGCCTCCTGTGCGCTGGCACCCGGACTTCCTCTCCAAGCCCAGGGTCACACATTGAGCTGCAGCCCCTGTGCAAGCCTCCACGTGGCTCAGGCACTCAGAAGGCCTCCTGGCCCCATGGCCCCCAGTGAACGTCTCTGCTATCCCTGGGCTGACCGCACCTTCTCCAAGGAGACCCGAAGCCCTTCCAAGTTTGTCCTCCCTTAAGGATTCTCCCTCAGCCCTAAATTTCCTTGTACCTTAGAGTTACTCTTGGATTATTTTAGTTTTTTATTGACTCTTCTGCTGCCCTAGGAGCACTCCCTCTGGGAGAGAGGGTTAGCCTCGGCCCCAGAGGAATGTGTCCTAATTTAATAAAGCAGCCCAATTATGACACCTTGGGACCAAGGGGATGAGAAATGCAGACTCAGGTTGGTGGCCCTACCCCTGGGCTGGTGGCAGGACAATCCCAAGTGTTGGTGAGGATTAGAGCAATTGAAACACTCATAAACTTTCAAAAAACTGGCTTATGTACCCAACTGTTGGGCTGCACCACACAGACCTACAAGGCCTGTGCCTGCCTCACTTCAAAACCAAAGAAAGAACCCGGAGTCAGCAACAGAGACGTCAGGGGTGTAATGGATAGGGGAGCTTACACGTCTGAAGCGAGGTCCTGGAGCGACACCCCCACCGTGTGCGGTGGACGGGGAAAAGGAACATGGTGGCAGTCTTTGCTCCTCCTTCGCTCACTGGGAAGGGGAGATTACCAGTTACAGGGGAATTGATGTCAGGTGGGCTCATTAGTTACCAGGGAAACCAGCGGAGGGGCACGCCCCTCACCGCCCCTTTGATAAGAACAATCACCAGCTGGGGCGGGGGCAGGAGTTTAGGAAGGTCAGTCGTGTGTAAGATATAGGTGAAGCAGACACTGGTAGGGCAGGGGAGGTACAGAGAGCCATCCTGAGTGGCCCGACCATACACCAAAAAAAAAGGCGTATAAAGGTGCATAAGAAGACATGTCTTAAGAATATGCATAGTCCCATTATTTGTAATAAGCAAACGTTGGTGTGGATTAATACATTGCAATTTTCATTCAATGGAATATACACGATTAGGAATCAATAAATTATGGCGGCATGGCACAAGATGGATAAATCTCACATACATACTATTGGGGAAAAGAAATGTTAAAAGATAAACTGAGGCACATTAAAATTTTCAAGAGTTTGAGCATATATCTACTGGAATCAGGCAGCACCAAACTGAAGGTTGGCTGGCTATGCTTCACCGACAGGGGCTGGGGGAGGCTTTTCTAGAGAAGACACAGAAGCTAAACAAGGAGACTATCTGATTGGCTATAGCTTACCTGGTTGCCTAATTTGGGAAAGCCTAGTTGGCTATTTGTGATAGGTTGTTCTTAAGTTTCGTTTTCTCAGATTCCAGTGCATTGATTCTGGCTGAGGTTTCAGTTTGCTTACAAAGACTACCAAGGCAGAAAAACCAACTCAGTCTAATGGACTCCTTGTTTAATTACCTTAACAGAAACAGGGGGCTGTGTTTAACATTTTAATAATAATTTTTATTTTTAAAAAAATGGTCATTTAAGTTTTCACTTTTTTTTGCACCATTAACAACAGAATTATGAAAAACTAAAACTCAAAACACAAAGATGCTCCAAGAGAAGACAAAGCGGCTGAGCAGTGAGGGTCCCTGCCCACGATGGGGGTCTCCATTTTCATGGCCAGAGCAGGCTGGGAGCTCTGCAGTCAGGTACCTCGGGCCTCAGAGCACTCCTGAGTACTGCACTGGCCTGTACACCTCATCCAGATGTCAGTAGGTGCCACTGAGCTGCCTCAACTGCTGTGCTGAGGAAGGCATTCATGTGGCCAGTCACTTGGTCTCACATTCCTTCTGGATTGTTCATTACATTAGCCCTGGCCCAGGCTCTGAATTTTAACTCACAGGGATGGTGAATTTCAGTCCGTAAACAGATAATCAATCAGTAATGAGAACTTTTATAATCTAGAGAGCAAGTTGTCTTAATGAGAAGTAAAAAATTCTCAGTTGAATGATAATAAAAACAGAAGTTCAAATGGAATTTTTAAAAGTCCCAAAGATGGAAAATTCTGTTCTTAGGAATTAATTAATTACTGATTAGGAGACTGGTTAGGGTTTTATCAGTCTGAAGGAGGAACTAAATTGGTTTACAAAGCTTTTTTTTTTTTTTTTTCTTCTTGCACTCAGCACAGGACAGGGACAGAGCAAAATGAAAGAAAAACCGTGGAAGACATTTGTATTAAAGTTGACTTAAAGAGCAATTTCCTTGGGGAATAAGATCCTAGAGGCTAAGGTGGTCAGATTTGAAAAAGAGACCTGTCCTGACCCAAATGCTCTTAAAGCTGAGACTCTGAAAGAGGGCATTCTTTTGGGATGGATAGATCAGGGATGATGACACGTCCCAGCAAGACCCAACAGAAAAAGAGGCAAATTATTAGAGAGAAAATGGAAATGATCCCGCAGAGTGGGAAACTGTGGACAGTTGCCCTGGAAAAACCGACAGCAGCAATTGCAGGACCACGCCCATTCCTCCCTCACCCCACCCCCAGGCCCCGGATTGGGATTGTTCTACAGAGCGGCAACAGAATTTGGACAGAATTCATTTAACATTCATTCAAGTAATTCTTGAGCACCCAGGCACTCTCTGGGTGGATAAAAATTCCCTGCTCTCCAATTTCAAATTGGTTGTCTCCTAGAAACTAAGGCTCTGTCAGGACGTGATTTAAAAACAAACCCCCAAAAAGATAAATATAGAATGGTGAGAGGGAAAGAGTGTGGGAGGGGAGGTGAAGGGTGCTACTATATCTAGAGATTGAGGAAGGCTTCCCTACTGGGGTGACATTTGAGGGGAGACATGGAGGAAGTAACTGAGCGAGCCCTGCTCCAGCTTATCATGTTCACAGAGGAGTGAGGAGGTGGGCCTGGCCAGGGTGTGGCATCCGGATTGATTGATTGATTGATTATTTATTTATTTATTTATTTATGTATTTTAATTTGGTTGCCCCGGGTCTTAGTAGTGGCAGGTGGGCTCCCTAGTTGTGGCTCAGGCATCTGGATTTTAAAAAGAGCTCTTTGGCGACTCTGTAAAGGCTGATTTTTCAGAGAGAACACTAGGGGAAGAATATGAATCAAGGGGCTATCAAAATTGTCCGGCCAACAAATAATGAGAATCTTTTCTCATTATTCCAATAAATAACGAGGAAGTGGTAGTTGGTAGGGAAAAGAAGGAATGCACTATATGCTGAAGTTGCTTCCTGCTCCTTGTACCTGTTGGAAAAGCAGGCAGGTGGCCCCAACCCTCAGGACTGCTGGGAAATGCCAGGAGGCTTTAAACCCTTCTGTATTCATTTCTTCACTTACTACCACAAGCTGGGTGGCTTAAAACAATGAAAATTTATTATCTTACAGTTCTGGAGGCTGGAAATCTGAAATCAAGTTGTCAGCATTATGACTCATGTCTGAATGAAGCTCATCTAGCACACATGTTTTCTCCGTAGGGCACATCACAGCCTTTGCGCTCTTAGGAACTCAAGACACTACTTCAGCACTACACTTGGGGCCTCTTTAAACAACAGAATCACCAACATAAAGCACAAAAATTCGAAAAACATGGCACAAATAGACCATGAAAAGGACACCTGTTTACAGCATGAGAGCTGATTCAAGAAGGCAGAGTGCTGTCTTGTTCCCTTTCAGCTGAGAGCATGTGCATTGGGTAACTCAAATTTTTCCCACTCTGTGCATGTCCCAAGCTTTCAGAGATGGCCTCCTCAGAGCAGCTGACCCAGGGCCCAGCCCAGGGTTCAGAAAGAGTATCAGGGAGTGTCTAGGCTGAGTCCTGACCCTGTTTGAAAGAGAATGGCCCCAGGCTTGGAAGCTGAGTGTCCAGAGGGACCGGCCACAGCCATTCCCCATGAGGAAGGGACAGAATCCTGCTGTGCCCTGGCCAGCTGAGAGGCAGTGAGGCAAGCTCCTATTTATACACATAAATTTCCATTTCCGGAGTGGATGGGTCCCTGTGAGAGTTGAGGGTGTTCCAAATGAGGTCCTGGAAATTGTGTTTGTCAAGCTCTCCACATAAGAGACCAGCATCTATGGGCTCTTCTCTGTACCAGGCACACCTAGAATCCTTCCACATAAAAGGCACATTTCATCCTCCAAAAGCCTGAAGCCACTTGTTCACTGCCATACAGACCAAAGACCCCTGACTTCCAGTCCAGACTCTCCCCTGTACCCTCACCCTCTTCCTAAATCTTCTCCTAACCTGCCCTGAGGTTGAGAGTACGTGGGAGGAGCACAGAAAAAGAATTTGAAAGAGAGAAATTGATTAAGCGGGCTCCCCAAATCTGGTTAATTTGTGACCCGAGCCAAGTTAATATAGAGAAACAAAACTGGAGGGTGAGGAGGGCAGACTCAGATGGCCCAGGGTGGGCCTGCTGTTGAAGGAGCTGAACTCTGGTGCAGCAGCAGAGGGCGGGAGAGAGGTGGCTGTGAGGCTGCCAAATGCTGCCATGGCCAGCCCCTCCCCCTCCCCCTCTCTTCCTTTTCCTCCCCACCCACCTCTACTGCCTCCCTCCCTCCCGCTTCTGTCCCTTCCTTTTCCCTCTACGGCCCACTGCTCAGATTGCCAGTGCCTGACCCAGCTGGTGGATATGCCACCAGGCAGCCCTAGGGACTGGTTTCCCCAAAAGCAGGCTCTGTAAACCTTGCAGGAAGGAGAGACACCTCCATCTCCCTCTCGTGTGATTGCTACCAGGATCTCTCCAGGTTTCCCTTCCCTTCCGCTTCCTCGTGTGGTCTCCACCGTAACCGAGCATCAGAAGCACTTGGGGAGCTTTTTAGAAACGCTGATGCCCAGATCAACTCAATGAGAACTTCTGGGGCTGGGACTAGTAGTGTCCCAGTGAGACACGAATATGAATACCCCGCTATCTTCTCTTCAGCCCCACGGAGCTTTCCCAGGCCTTGGCATACCCCACCCCTACCCCAGAAACCCAGAATTCTCTGGAAAAACAGGTAAGTGATGTTACTCATGGTAGTTAGAGAGAAGACATTCAGCCTATGTTAATTTAATTGTGACAAACACTCTCACATTCTTTAATACTTGTGTTCAAATATTTATATCATTTAAGCACACAGAGTTTTCAAATTAGAATATTCTCACCAGAGCAAGCGGCTAAAGGTAATCTTTACGTGACCCAGAAACACTATCTGCGTATCTTTCAAGATCTCCTTACACAATTATTCTCAAAGGTGGTTTTAATGAAACAGAACTGGATATGACATTTTCACACAATATTTCACACCAGCTACAAAGTCAGACTGATCCTTTGTTTAAATATTCTCTGGTCACCACCTTATTATCTGAATGAGCTTTACGCTGCAGAAGAGTATTTGCATTTGTTCAACTGCAGGGGAAAAGGAGGAGGCCATTCTCCCCTTCAGGAGATCTCTTTCTCCAGCAGCAGTTAGGAGGCGGGCACAGGAATTTCTTTAGTTAACACCAGGCAGGCCCAGGGAGTGAACAGTGGAACATGTACTGAGCGGGCCCTAGAACCTGAAGGTGAGCAGGAGACATGGGAGGGAGGGAAGGTGGGCGCTCTGGGTGGGGTGGATCTGCGTACAAGGCAGGAGGGCAGGGAGGGCAGGAGTGTTCAGAGGATGGCCCGGAGTGTGGGGCTGGGGTTTAGGGTGAAGGCGCGGATACGGCCTTGGGGGAGCATGAGCCTGGCAGGGCTAAGGCTGGTAGAAAGGCAGGGCTGGCCTGTGAGGGGTCTGAATGCCATGCTACACCCCCACGTAGGTGGGGGTTTCCGCCTCTGGAAAGACCTGCAGCTGCAGTGTGGAAAGTGGCTCAAGCAACCCTGGAGGCGCCGGCAGGCCAGGACAGAGGCTGTTCTGCAGGCCTGAGCTGAGGTAGGAGCTGCCAGCCCGGAGGCCTCACTGAGGGCAGGGCTTTCCTCGTGAGAGGTAGTGTCTCCCGCTTTAGCAGCCACCCCGGCGTCAGCCCCGCTCCTCTCTCCTTCCTCCTTCCCTAGCCTCTCCTGGAGGAAGCAGGTGATGATGAAGCACCTCGGGGTGTGGCCATGGCCTCCCACCCACGTGGGGACTTTGTAGCCTCATCTCCGGGGCATGGAAACTACAACAGCTTTGGTCTCCAATGGGTGGAAGAGTGAGCTTGGGAGTTGCCTTGGACAGCTTAGTGTCTGTGAAACACGGTCCCACAGAGACTTGGCACAAGCAAGGAAGTAAAGAGCAAGAGCGAGGATGCAGGGAGGCAGGAATTTGAGCAAAAGGTCCCAGGATGGCCGTGTCCTTCTTTACATCTCTCCTCCCGGGTCGTGAGCACAGCAGCCCAATGGATAAGGATTTTCAAATGTTACTTCTAGAAAGGGAAACTGCAGCCTGTCTCCACCATATATGGGGCTTTGGAGGTAAAAAGGTGTGTTCCCAGTTCAAGGTGGGCAAACAGCAGAGCCAGGCTGAGATCCACCCCTCCTGACATGGAGGCCGGGGCCCTCCCTTGGTAATATTTTGCTGGATGAAGCCATGCCTTCCGTGTCTTTCAAAATTCCCTGTGGAGCCTAGTGCTGTTCTCAGAACTTGGAGCCAGAATCAACTGACCTTTGCCCTTGGGGCAAAGACGTGGTCCACGAGCCCAGTCCAGGGACATAAAGGGAGAGTGGGTCTGAACCCTTGCCCTCTAAAGTGGGAAACCTCATGTCCTGCTCCAGATCCGTCAGAGCCCGGGAGACACTGTCGCACCCAGCTCACGGGGACAGCGGCAATGCGTCAGGATATGGAGGTGTGGAAGCAGGTGTTCCAGGAATTAATCCGGGAGGTGAAACCATGGCACACATGGAAACTGACACTAGACAAAAGCCTTCTTCCTAACATCCTGAAGCCAGGGTGGACACAATACCAGCAGTGGACCTTTGCCAGGTGAGTAGGGAATGCGAGAGCAATAGTCCAGAAAATTCTTCCTTATTTCTTATGGTGTACACTCGTTACTTGTCTTGTTCTGCTCATGCTTGTAAATTGAAGATTACAGGAAGCAAGGTGCCCTTGATCCAAGACGTTTTGGCTTCATTAAAAATGTTTCCTTATTACACTGAACCCCAAAACAATTGCAGGACTGGGCTAATGCCCAGATAGAGAGAAAACAGGCTGCGAGGGGCGAGGGTGAGAAGCAGTGAGGAAAAGAGAAGGGGAGGAATGGAGGCTATTTCCCTCAACCGCAGGGGAGTTGGATGAGCAGGACCCCGGGCTCATGCTCCCTGCATTGGGAGACCTAGGGTCCAACACAGAGTCTGTGGGGAGAGGCCCTGCGTGCTGAGGAGAGCCGTCAGGGAGGGGGCGGAGGACGGGGAGAGCTGAGCAACACTCAGCAGCCTTACCCCTCTCTACTCCAAGCTGATGGAGTCTTTTTAAAATAGGACCCTCAGAAGTCATCCAAAGTCTCACCCTCTCTTTTCCAGTTGGGAAAGCAGAGCCCCAGGGATTGGGGGTGGGAGGCTGGGACTCTATCCCAGGACTGGGGCCGTGCTCATTGCCTGCCCACCGACCCCTCGCCGGGAGAGGGTCCGGGCAGAGGAAGCAGAGCTCTCTTCTCCTGGTGGCGCGTGGTTTTCCCAGGCCAAGAGCATGGGAGCAGAGTCTCAGCTCATTTCTCCCAGCTCTGGAGGCTGGAAGTCCAAGATCAAGGTGCCAGCTGCTCTTCTGAGCCACAGGCTTCTCACTGTGTCCTCACATGGCAGAAGGAGCTAGGGCGCTCTGCGGGGTCGCGATTATAAGGGGACTAATCCCATTCCCAAGGGCTCCACCCTCACAACCTAATCACCTCCCAAAGGCTCCACTTTCTAACACCATCACCTTCAGCGTTAGGATCCCAACATGGGAATGTGCGGGGGGACACAAACATTCAGACGACAGCACTTATCCACACCCCCTTGTATCTATTTTTGGATTTCAGTTCAGGGTTCTTGGGGCTGTTGCACTTGTAGCCTTTGACCCACTTAAATCTACATTTGAAGAAGCCTTGATTTGGGGTCAAGAGACTGGAGTTCCAGTCCTGCCTCTTCCACTCACTGGGTCTCTGGGCGTGACAAGTTCCCAGCGTGTGCCCCATCTCTAAAATGATCACACCGGACTTTGCCCAAGATTCCTTCCAGCTCTGATGGCTTGTGATTTGCTGTTTTCATGGCAGACACACCTGTGGGTCACAGAGCATGTTGGTGGCACAATGGAGATAGGAACAAGGGGCTCGGGATTTCTTCCCCACTAATCCATGACCCTGATCAAATCATGTTTCCGTGTGTCCCTCCGGCATAGCCCACAACTGGGCCGTACTGAGCCAAGCTGAGGGTCTTGTCTTCTTTCTCCACAGGTTCCAGTGCTCCTCATGCTCTCGAAATTGGGCCTCTGCCCAAGTTCAGGTCCTTTTCCACATGCACTGGAGTGAGGGGGAATCCAGGGGCCAGGTGAAGATGAGGGTCTTTGCCCAGAGATGTCAGAAGTGCTCCCAGCCTTCGTTTGAGGTTCCCGAGTTCACAGAAGAGAACATCTCTAGGATCCTGAACAACCTGGTGCTGCGAATTCTGAAGAAATGCTATAGAGAAGGATTTACGTTGGTGGAGATTCCTGTGATCAAGGAAATCTCTCTTGAAGGGCCACATGACAGTGACAATTGTGAGGCATGTCTGCAGGGCTTTTGCGTGCAGAGTGAGTCAGGTCTGGCCATGTGGTCACCAATATCCCCATTACCTCCCACAATAAGCTCACCCGTCCTCGGGATCACCACCGAAATACCTTCTCCCACGAGGAGTAGCACCGGAGGGGATGCAGTGAACAAAAAGAAGGTATTACCCAGACAGTCGTTTCCTGAGACCACACAAGCTGAGAGCCTCCCCACTTCCTGGAGCCCGGGAGAGAACACCAACTTCCAGGCAGAGAGAAGAGACCAGAACTCCTTCAACAATTGCACTTTCTATTCCCACACAGCCCAGCATACCAGGAGCTTAGGCATGAGCTGCAGCTGTCTCATCCTAATAATCATCATTGTAATTGTGGTGAAAACCACTATCTGAGCCTGGAAAGCATGATGTTGAGTTAAAAAAATCAGACACACAGTCATCTATTGTATAATCCCATTGACATAAAATATTCAGAATAGGTAAATCTAGAGACGGCAAGTAGATTTGTGGCTGCCAAACAAGGGACTGGGGGGAGAGAGGAAATGGAGAGCAACTATTTAATCTGTATGGGTTTTTTGGGGGGTGTGATGAAAATATTTTAGAGGTGATGGTTGCACAACACTGTGAATGCACCAAATGCCATTTATTTGTTCATTTTAAAATGGTTAATTTAATGTAAATTTCACCTCAATTAAAAAAAAAAGAAGGCTGCAATTTCATTCATTCTCTAGAGAACTGAGACTGAGGCGTTTATGGCTCACAGAACAGTTTGGAAATCTCATGAAACCCGGGGGCGCTCTCCCCAGACGATTTTGCACAGACCTTCTGATGTCAATCTGTGGAGGCGTTTGCCGTCCAATGCATTAGTCTGAAAAGCCGGGTTCTAGAGCAGTGGTCTCCACCGAGGAGCTACACGCAGCTGAGGGCTGAGACAGGACCATCCGCCAAGGTGGGGAGATATCCTTACAACTCCATTTAATTTTTGTTTGTGCTTAACTATTTCTTGTCACATGTTTTATCATGTATGTTAATATATTAGTAGAATGGTATAGTGATATGATAAATAAATACACACCCATTTGGAGTGGGTGTTCAGTTTCTCATTGACAGGGTTGCAAAATCAAAAACATCGTTGCAGGGGGACCCTGTTCTGAAGGACCAAGGGTGGAAGTCTGTCCATGGATTCTCACCAGGATTCTGAAACCAAGTTGCTTTCTATACCAGTTTTCTGTTCTGATTAATGAGAATAATTTTAAGACTCATTCTCACATCTTTTTTTATCTAGAAATAGGAATCCTTCTGTATATGTAGCTAAAATGAAAGCAGTAGTCATTTACAGCAAATGCAAGTGAAATTGCCCTTGTCTCCTTCTCCATCTGCCTGCCTCTCTCATCAACGACAGTGGTTCCAGAAGGCACAGGGTTGGTCTGGCTGAGCCCTAGCCTGCAGGCTGCTCCTGCTGGGACAGTCTCTAGAACTTTTTCATTTTGCAAAACTGAAACTCTGTAGCCATTAAACAACAACTCCCCTTTTCTCCCTCCCCCTAGGCCCTGCTAACTATCATTCTTCTTCCTGTTTGTATGAACCTGCCTACTTTAGATACCTCATACATGTGGAATTATATAGTGTTCGTCTTCTGGTAACTGGCTTATTTCACTTAGCATAATGTCCTCAAGGTTCATCCATGTTGTAGCATGTGACAGGATTTCCTTCCTTTGGGGGGCTGAATAATATTCCACTGTGTGTATGTACCACATTTTGTTTATCCAGTCATCCATTGATAGACGCTTGGGTTGCTTCCACCTTTTGGCTGTTGTGAGTAGTGCTGCTGTGAACATGGGTGTACAAATATCTCTTTGAGACTCTGCTTGCAACTCTTTTGGCTATATACTCAGAAGCGGAATTGCAAGATCATATGGTAATTCTACTTTAATTTTTTGAGGAACTGCCATAATGTTTTCTACAGCAGCTGCACCATTTTACAGTCCCACCATAAGGATTCCAATTTCCTCACATTCTAACCAACACTTATTTTCTGTTTTTTTAAATATAATAGTCATATCAATGGGTGTAAGGTGATATCTCATAGTGCCTTCGATTTGCATTTCTAGAAAATGCAATTTTTTATGATGTAAGTTGACACTTTCAAGGCAATATCAGAAATAATATTTGTACAACTCAACACAGAGATAACTATTGGGAACACAACAGAAATGTGTAGCTAAATTCTTCACAAACCTGCTATTCATGTTCAAACGTTTGAGCACAGTCTACGTATCTGTATTAGGCAAACTCCAGGAACTTAAAATGTAATAGTGGGACAAGACAGAACAAACAAATGCCTAGGAAACAAACATCTAAGAGAAAAGAGGGTGCCCCAGCAGCCCATAAATAGCTGGAAGCTGAGTAACCAGTGAGGTGGGGAAGGCATGCTGGGTCATTAATATAAAAAGGGGTTCTTAGTGGAAAGCAAATCATAAAATATTAAAGTGGGGATCAGCCTTAGAAATTGTCTTCTCCAACTCTATTTTTTGCAGGTGGGGAAAATGAGGCTCACCCAAAGTGAAGTGATTTTTCCCAGGATTATACAGTGCATTTGTGAAAGAGCTGGCCTTGCAATCCTGGCTCCCTTAGTTCCAATGTTGACTATCGGTCCCTTCAGGAGGTTACAAAATATGTTCAGAAAGTCACAAAAATAAACATGCTCTAAGTGAGAACCAGGGACTTCCCCAGTGGTCCAGTGGCTAAGGCTCTGCACTGCCAATGCAGGCGGCCCAGGTTTGACCCCTGGTTAGGGAACTAGATCCCACATACCGCAACTAAGAGTTCGCATGCTGCAACTAAAGATCCCACATGCCACAACGAAGATTGAAGATCCTGCGTGCTGCAAATAAGACCCAGTGCAGTTAAATAAATAAACAAATAAATAATTTAAAAAAAAAATCAGTGATGGAATTAAAAGAAAAAAAAAAGTGAGAACCAGATCTTGTTTTGCACTACTTCATTGCTCATACCTGGGGTTACAGGAGCTACCTGGGGTTGACCAGTCACAGCTGAAATTAGACTGTAGTGTAGCAGCTGATTACTAAAGACTGAAGTCCTAACCCCAGACAGTGTCCATCCTTCCCTCAAAGCCACAGCTCTACTGGTGCAAGCTCAGCCTTGGGTCCTCTTTGTCTCCCTGGTGAATTTTACAATCAAGGCAAGTTCATCTATTTAACATCATATCTTCTTTGGTCCCATTACCAGTGTTTAGCTGCTTTCTTTCCTAAGAATTATGAGTGGTGCTAAGGCCCAATACTCAACTATAATTTGCTTCATCTGTAATTTATATTACGCTGCAATAAAACGACATAAGCATCTCAATTTTTCATCCTGATGAAACAGCTAGAGAATCTAAACAGAGATATTTGAGCTGCCTATTAACACTGCAGTTTGGCATCATTTCAAGTTTTAAAGCTTAGATTTAATTTCCTAGTTTTTAGAAATAAATCCAATATACATACCATAAAATAAGCATTTAAACCTACATACACCACAGAACGATAACTAAGAAAACATACAGATGACCAAAAGCACATGAAAAGATACTCAGCGTCACTAATTATTAGAGAAATACAAATCAAAACTACAATGAGGTATCACCTCACCCCGGTCAGAATGGCCATCATCAAAAAGTCTACAAACAATAAATGCTGGAGAGGGCATGGAGAAAAGGGAACCATCCTACACTGTTGGGGGGAATGTAAATTGGTACAACCACTATGGAGAATAGTATGGAGGTTCCTTGAAAAACTAAAAATAGAACTACCATATGACCCAGCAATCCCACTCCTGGGCATATATCTGGAGTAAACCATACTTCAAAAAGATACATGCACCCCAATATTCATTGCAGGACTATTTACAATAGCCAAGACATGGAAGCAACCTAAATGTCCATTGACAGAGGAATGGATAAAGATGTGGTACATATATACAATGGAATATTACTCAGTCATAAAAAAGAATGAAATAATGCCATTTGCAGCAACATGGATGGACCTAGAGATGATCATACTAAGAGTAGTAAGTCAGACAGAAAGACAAATATCACATGATATCACTCATATGTGGAATCTAATTTTTAAAAATGATACAAATGAACTTATTTACAAAACAGAAACTCACAGATTTCAAAAACAAACTTATGGTTACCAAAGGGGAAATGCTGTGGGAAGGGATAAATTAGGATCTTGAGATTAACATACACACACTATAAAATAGATAACCAACAAGGACCGACCATATAGTACAGGGAACTCTACTCAATATTCTGTAATAACCTATCTGGGTAAAGAATCTGAAAAAGAATGAATATATGTATATGTATAACTGAATCACTTTCCTGTACACCTGAAACTAAAACAACATTGTAAATTGACTATACTCCAATAAAAAAAAAAAGATAACTAAAAGTATCTAAGTTTCCTTCCCACTCATAAAGGGAAAGACAGTAATTGACAGAAAGGGAAAGACAGTAACTGATTTCCGGAGATTACTGCTCACAATCATCATGAGTTACCCTAAACTGGTGTTTGGCAAGCATGCCAAATGGTCATTCTAGAAAGCTAGAGTCAAGAAATCTGGTGTAGGTCTTGCTATTAATTAAAATGCTCTACTCAATGATTTCACCTAAGTGTCTTTGCCCCTTAACTTCCAGCATATGAAAAATGGGTATAATAATAAGCTTTTGGAACCAGAACATTTTTCTCCTAAGAATTATATTTTCTTTCATTCATATTGCTTTAATGTTCATACATATATTCTACTATGCAAATTACTTTTCCAAATTATGAATCAGTCCATAGGCATCATGCAAAATGTTCAAATCTCTATTATTTCCACTAAGATGCTTATTCTACTTTAGAATCTTTCTGCGTTTTTACGTTAATATGAATAAGGTAAATAGTATTTCTACAAGCCTCATATTTAAAAAATATATTTCTTTGGGGATGTTATGTAACATGAAATAATTATATATCAATGTAGTACTTTTTCAGTTATTTTTATGTAACATCGAGATAAGGTTTTTGCACAAAAGACTGGTTTTATTGAAATAAATTTTACATGAGTTATGGACAGTCAATTTATGCGAAAGCCCTCATTTCCTCCCTTTTCAGATATATTTTCCATTTGGCTGTATGTAACATATACTGTAGCATGAAATAAAATTCCAAAATCATTCACGTAGTACAACTAATAAATCTGCATTATATTTGTAAAGTGTTATAAAGAAAAATACAACTGTTTGAGGTTCAGTTAAAGTGATTTCTCATTTTCCTACTCTTTCCATCTCTTAACCTACTTCTCAGAGTTTGTCTTTAAGTTGAAGCAGTACTCTACTGAAGCGTTACTATGTGGCTTTAGACTGTTCTGCCTGCTTTATGTCTGTTGAGGATAAAATATTTAGAGTTATGATTAAACCTATTAAGACAAAATATTGGGTGTCAGTATTAACCCCTCTGGGGGTAGACTGGTTCTTCAGATAAGAAAATGAAAATCACTCTTCATTTCTAGACCAGATTAACTTCTGAAAAACCCAAATGGCTCAACCCTGTTGTACAATATGGTAGCTACATTTGGCTATTTAAATTTAAATGTAATTAAAAATTTAGTTCTTCAGTCACACCAGACACTGTTCAAGAGCTCAAGAAGCACATGCATCTGGTGGTTACTAAATTAGACAGCACAGATGCAGAACACTTCCTTCACTGCATAAAGTTCTACTGGACAGCACTGGGCTAGACCATATAGGAGTCGATTCATATATAAATATATGTGAAGATATGCATTTTTTCCGTCTTAGTCACAAAAGCTACTTGTTTAAACTTAGCTTCAACACATTCACAATCCTGTTTATTTTAGCCCAAGATAATAGAATAAAAATAGATATTTGTACAATTTCTCCAAATCCTACAATGTGATATCAAAGTTCAAAGCCCTGTAACGAATACCTTCTTTGCCAATGTAAACCCAGTCTCCTGAGCTCCCTCTGGACCGCAGCGTCTTGGCCACAGGCAGAGTTCTCCTGTGGTACCTGCAGGGAAGCCTTGCTAGGGACTCCTCATCAGTGTGGACTAGTCATTCCCACTACTTATATGGCCACCTTGGAGGACAGGTCCCTGGAGGCAAGGCCTCTGCTCTGTGCTCTGGCAGGCGCCCCAGGACCCCCAAGGGGCCCACTCAAGGCAGGCTGACCACCCATGCAGGCCACGCAAGGCTTCCCAGGACCAGCCAGGCCCACACTTACTCCACTAGGGCCACCAGCACACCATCTAAGCCCCATGCCTGGACAGACAATCCAGCCCTTCTTTCTGCCTTCAAGGTCCAGATTATACCTAAAGTCTTTCCTAAAAGCCTACACTTGTAAAATATAACTTAAAACATGAAAATAGCCGTTTGTATAAACCCAAGGAAAACTGTCCTCAGTAAAAGAAATAATGCATTAAAACTCTTTCAAAATAACAAAATAAAATAAAGTCTCATCTGACTAGTCCAGTATAAATATTCTTCTCACCATCCCTTTATCTTCAGATTCCTGAAAACAATGCAATCAACTTCAAAATTTGGTCTTTACGTGATAATTTTTTAAAAATAACACATTTTCTAAAATATTAAATGTGCATTATTTGGAAACAAGTGTATGCAAATGAACCTTTAAATATCAATATATAAACCCATTTATCAATTCTCCAGTCCACAGAGAGAGGTACTCACATATTTGAAATTTGAAAATCATCTTTCCTAACAACTATGACCGTGGTTTCTAGACTTTGTCTTTAAGCACAAGCCATTATTCCTCTATGACATGACCCACAACAGGAAGATTTACAGGTCCACAGGTCAGGAAAATTCTGTAGTCTTCTGATGGATGGCATCAAAGCTGAAGGCTGAAAGATACTTTAGTGGTGTAGCTGGGAACAGATTCTGTAACAAAAAGAAAATATATACTCAACCATTCCCCATTTTATTATGAAGTGTAACTATGTCAAAACACAAATTATTGCCACTTCATACTTCAAGTATAGAGATAAATGCATTTATTACCACTAAGTCAACCACTGCAAATGTATAGTCTGGCGTTAGAGATATTTAGATCTAAGAAGAATACATTATTATTAACTCTCATTCTTTTGCAATCTTCCCAACCAACTCACACAGCTACATCAACATCTTGGAAACTGTATGATCCTAAAATAATAAAAGTTGACAAAACAGAAATAGATGGCCAAGGATTTGAGACTGGGGATGCCAGGTGGAAGGGAATACAGTTTACAAGAGAAGTTCGGGCTATTCCTAAATGAAGCACCATCTTATTAATAACCGCTTTATCATTCTTACTCTTCCCACTGGTTACTCCCCACTCTCTCTCTCTCTCTCTCTTCACAGCCAATTTTTGTCAAAGGATGGTATATACCAATGGTTCTCAAGGTGTATTTCTCAGACGCAAGGCATCAGTATCACCTGGGAACTTGTTAGAAATGTACTTTCTCAGGCCCCACCCCAGACCTGATGACTCAAAAACTCTGAGAGTGGGGCCTGCAGCTGATGCTTATGTTCACTGAAGTGTGAGAATCAGCGAGGGGCTTCACTTCCTCATCATTCTTGAATCACATCAGGTTGGACGTCCATGTAGACTCACTAAATCTACTTTTGTTCCTTAGAGTGATGAACTCTCTAACTCAGACGTTAGTCTTATGGGGAAGGAGGAAAAAGAGAGAAGACAACATGATGAAGAAAAAAGAAACAAACTTAAAAAAATTCAAAGCATATGTCCAGCATAGGTAGAACCATTAGGAAATCACCGTTTTCATCGGTCAAAACCAGCTGAATATTGGCAATATCATTTAGTTCAACCTACTATGAATGTGTGAAGGATAGAACTATGATAATTATTTAGAAATAAATGAATGGAATCAAAATCTATCATCACTAAAGTTAACTTTGAAAATCAAATTATTTTATTGCTGGCCACATAGATCGAAAGATTAATACTTATTTTCTCTAATTTGTTCTTGCATTTTTACATAATAGCACTATAATACAATTATGAAGAAATAAAATACAAGGTTTTTCACAAGAGGAAAGTTATATGACCCAAAGATAAATTTTGATAAATAAATGGTTCTGTTATTTCAGTTTCATGTTTAACATAAATTTCTAATTTATTTCATAATATTTCAGCATTCAAGATTAGGGATGGACAAACAGATTAGAGGTAACTGTATAGAAATTTTCTTAATCTAATTGAAAAACTTTTAATTTGCCAATAAATGGTATTTTTCATTAATATCATGAGACAGCTGAGTATCTGAATGTGACTCATCATCTTCGGACACCTACTAAGGAGGGAGGAATAAGCTCACATGCATGTTTTCTGAGCGTGACTGATGGAACCTGCCCCCAGGTGCTTGTCTTCAAAGTTTTGCGGGCCAGGGCTACCTCCTCCCTAAACCCACAGGCGTGACATCTTTCTTTCAGGTCTGTACCCAGCTTATCAGAAAAAGAGACCTGAAAAATTAAGGGGTAACTTGCAGGCATCCACACCCAGAAAAGAGGTGGGGATTAGAAGAACAAAGGCTGATTTATGCCTTTTCCTGTGTCTAGATGTGACAGAAGGAAGGGATTCTAAGGCTTCTGAAACACTTCAGAAATAGCCACTGGGGAAAACACTTCTGCCCTTTCCTGAGGTACTGTGACCGCCCTGTTTCTCTGTATCTTCACCACCCTATGGGAAACCAAAACTAAATGCATCTACTTACTAATCTGCCATCTTGTTTTTTCCTTTTGTGATTTTTACATAGGTGTACCTTGATTTATACGAGATGACTTTTTTTAAAGTTGAATTTAAATGGGTTTTGACACGGAATCTTTTCCCATTAACTAGAATACTGTTTTATTAATATCATTTCATTGAAAAGCCATGTAAAGTTAGTAACACAATCTTCACATTTTAAGTGCTTGTTTCCCAGCCTCTCTGTCACATGGTTGTAGATGTATTAAGCATGCTAATGCACTAGGAAATTTTCATTATTTAAGGAAAGGCAATGTATCTTTTTTTTTTTGGTAAGTAGAAAAATAATTTACAAATTATTTTTATTTATTGGTTATTGCCCCTAACCAATTAACTTTTTGTCAGTTTGACTTATAGCAATAAATGTGTTGCATGAGTGAATGGAATACTATACACTCATTTTAAATAATTTTGAATATAAGTAACCTACCTCTTTCTTTAAGATCTTCAATATAGGCTTTCATAAATTCTTTATCAAAATGTTGGCGATCTTGTTCACTTTCCATCGTTTCATTACCATCTTGACACTGGGTATTCTCAATAGGATTGTCCATAAGACTTACAAATCTATTCAAGAGAGTATGGAAAATATCACATTTTCACCTATGTATTTGTATTGTGCAAAAATCCTCTCAGAAGAAGTTAACCTTTGTGGCATTAAATCCTAAGTTCTCACTTCTTCTTAGAAGTCACAGCTAACCACATAATATGTGTCACCGGTGGAATTCTACTGTGCAATAATCCAACAGGATTATGGAGTCAGTTTACAGCAGAGACTGTACAGAGGCTTGATGGGGAAATGACAGTTACTTAGCCACAGACAGAGGACAGCGGGCAGGAAGCCATGAGGTGAACAATAACATTTATTTTCCCTGTCATATATGATGTCTTACTATGTTTGTTTGATATTACTCCCAATTAGTGACATCAAACTCTAAAATGATGTGGCTCCATTGAAAAGGACTCATAAAATCCCCACCAAGGAGATATTTAAAAGATGGACTACTGCAGCAACAAAAGAAGCTAAAGGAGACATTCCAAAATGGCATTTGATCTAATTTCTTCACAATTTTGAAAGATTCAACAGCCACTGACCCATCCAGGCCAGCGGTGATGGGAGTGCTGAGTATCCGACCAGGGAGCCCTGGTGCCTTCAACCAGCAGGTAGCATTTGTCCAGAAATCCTCTGAGCTCTACCTCCCCATGCCATTGGCCAAAAACTTCAAAATCCTGTAAGAAGGCACCAGAACTTCTTTTTTTTCTTTTTTTTTTTTAATTTTTATTTATTTATTTATTTATTTATGGCTGTGTTGGGTCTTCGTTTCTGTGCGAGGGCTTTCTCTAGTTGCGGCAAGTGGGGGCCACTCTTCATCGCGGTGCGCAGGCCTCTCACTATCGCGGCCTCTCTTGTTGCGGAGCACAGGCTCCAGACGCGCAGGCTCAGTAGTTGTGGCTCACAGGCCCAGCTGCTCCGCGGCACGTGGGATCTTCCCAGACCAGGGCTCGAACCCGTGTCCCCTGCATTGGCAGGCAGATTCTCAACCACTGCGCCACCAGGGAAGCCCCACCAGAACTTCTTGTTCTCAGAGTACGAGAACCATCTAATCTGGTTCCTGACATGGGCACCCAGGCTCCAGGTGCTTCTTGCTCTTCCCTTGTGTCTGAATGGGTCTCTACTGGGCTCTCTGTCTACTCACTTTAAAGGTGTGGATGAGTCACAAAGGGCTGTCGGGAGCTCCACCAAGTGGTCCCCGCTGACGACTAACAAGGTGAGCTTCTTTAAGTTAAGCAAGGCAAAGGGAAGATAGGTCAGCTTGTTCTTATACAGGAGCAAGGTCTGCAGTTCTTGTAGCCTAAGAAGATGTAAAAGGGATTAGAACACAAGGACTTAGCCTCATAGCAAGAAAACCAAAGTGAATTATAAATAAATTCTAGTAGGAAATCCCTAGTGAGTTTATTTTTTTTAAGTGACTCATAAGAATAAACTGACTTTACAATTTAAATAAATAAAGTCATGCCAGGTGACATGATTTGGGTTTCTTTTTTAAGTTTTTACTGACTTGATTGACAGTTGAAGGCAGAGATACAGCAGCAGGATAAGCAAATTACACAATATACAGTAGGTCAAGATGGAATTTTAAAAATCAATATATTCAAGTGTCTACTGCATTCCCAAGGGTTAACAGGTCATGGGAAAGAAATCATATTAGAGTTGGAGTGAGAATAAACAAATTTTGGCAACATATTTCGTTTTGTATGTCTTGAAAACACAGTTACTCTTCTCTCCTCATATTTTAACTTTAAAACAGGGATAAACCTGCAGAGTGAAAAGGAAATGAGAAAAATATGCTCCAAATATGTTTTACTCTGTTTTCCATTTTGCTCTAACTCAGTGCCTCCCTCTCTAGTTTTTTCTTTCATTCATTTGCAAAATTTTGACTGATCCCACAAAATATTTCACAAAGTTCCCCTTGTGTTTCAAACTAAAACAATTCCCACTTAGCCTCATAAACCAGGAAGCATCCATACACATCATATGTACCAGGAGTAAAGAAAGGTCATATGAGACGGCATTCGGGACCAAGCCATTTTCGGTTTCTATGTCCCAATAGCTTACTTATGCTACTTTATAACGAAGACTGTGGATTCCAGGAGGCCAGAGAGTTTGTTTCATTTACCACCTTGAACCCAGCCCACTCTCTGGGCCTGCCTAGTAATATTGGCAGAATGAATGAATGAAGGAATCTTACATGATTTAGTATAATAGTTACTTTTGAAACAAGAAATAGCTGTAAGGATATAATTTGAAGACATTACTAAGCATATCAATCAAAGCAGTAAATGAAACTTATAAAAATTATCCTGATATCCCAAACAGAATAATATGTTTTGATTCTGTACATAATAAATTTACTTTTCTACTTCTGGGGAGGAAAGGAAAGTTAATGGTTCCATTCTATTGAGAACTAAAGTAAATTAAAGATGTGTTCAAACTATATATATACATATATATATATATATATATATATATATATATGCACATACGTATACACACACACATATACATGTGTGCCTGTGTGTGTGTGTGTGTGTGTGTGTGTGTATATATATATTATATATATATATATATATATATATATATGTATATGTATATACAGTTGACCCTTGAACAACACAGGTCTGAACTGTGCGGGTCCACTCATATGCAGATATGTTTCAGTAGTAAACATTACAGTACTGCATGGGTCCATGGTTGGTTGAATTCACAGATGCAGAGGAACCCCAAGTACGGAGGCTGACTAGAAATTACATGCAGGTTAACCACCTCGTTGTTCAAGGGTCAACTGTACATGTATATGTATGGTGCAGACTGGGAATTGTCTTATTCTATAAAGAATCAAACTGATTTCCTGGAAATAAGAAACTCTGGAAAATCAGTTGATCTCAGAGAACATTCACGTGTTATGCATGTTTAAAATGTTAGTGACTAATTCATATACCTCACCTTCAGAATGCAAGTAGCTACCTGTCTATGTCTTGTGGCAGGTCATTCAGGTTATTGTTGCTTATATCCAACCACTGCAAATTAGACATCCGCAGGACACAGATCGGGACACTGGAAAACTTGTTTGCTGAGATATCTATGAATGAAACTTGCTTCAAATTACTTAACTAGGAAGGAATAACAAAATATTCTAATTACTTTTTAAGAGTGGGAATTAAGTTCAACTAATAATTTTGAGACTGATGTCTCTTCCCAAAGGCATTTCTATGAACATATACAAACCAGATCAATATAGTATGTATGTTGAGCATCTACTAGGTGTCATTCACTGTGCTACACGCTGGGGGTGCTAGGATGAAAAGCACACAGTGGCTGCCCTTGAGGAGTTTATACTTTCATAAACAAGCAATGAAATTTTATGTAGTAAGAACTAGTGTGAAGTTTCCAATTTGCAATGTTCAGTAACACAAAGAAAGAAGTGGTTAATCTGCCCAGCATCACAGTGAGGTGAGGGTCAGGGGTCAGGAAAGATTTCACAGAGAATGGAGTACTTGAATTGGGTCCTGAGGTTCCCTGACAGAAGGAAATGTAGGGGAGGAAACTCCAGGTGGGGAACAGCATGTGCAAAGTCAGAGAAGACAGAAAGTGCAAGCCTCAAAGAGTAGGATGACCTGGGGAAGACTGTCTTAATGGGTTTTGGCAAATCTTCAGAAGACTCACATGTGAACCTTTAAAGTGATGTGGCAAATGATCAGAAATCTCCCCTGTTACTCTGAAGGGCGTGCCCAACAGGACTTACTCACGGAGTGGACATGGGGCATGGGAGCAAGAGAGGTCAAAGGTGAGTTGGCTTGCTTCCAGCCTGCACATCTGAGAGAGGACTGGGCCTCTCTCTCAGATGGGGAGGACTGGGGAACGAGCAGCTTGTGTGGGGAATCCTGAGCCCTGGCTGTGCACCCTCACCGGGACCACTGCCCAGCATTTCCTGGGTGACATGGGTGCTAAGAGCGGAAGTGGCCTCTTCCTCCCACCCGGAAGTTTTCAGGAAGGGAGAAGAATACGCCTTCTAGGACTAGATAGAATCAGTGGCCATGGCCTTGTCAGAGCCTCACCAGCGATACTATTTTTAGCCTATTCACTACCAGCAGAATTTGTGAGATCCCTCTCTCTCTCTTCAAGCACAAGAACCTTGTTGAGTTTTATCTGGCAATAAAAACTGTTCACTTTCATATGTTCTGTTTTATCAGAAAAATAATTTAAAATCATTTCCCCAATGAATACAGACAAAAAGAAACTAATGGATACTTTTAAATTAATGGACTTCTCAAATCCTATCTGTAGAACTGCTTTAGTTATCTATAAGTTTTGTTACGAGTAATATACATTTTTAAATTTTATCCCCTTTATTTATTTCCAACTGTTTTCAATTTATTCCTCCATTATGGATAAATAAATCGGGATCTGCATTACAGACACCAGGCATCATATATTAAATAGGCATTAAATAAAAATATATTGCATGAAAAAAGGATTTTTTGCCTAGTTTTCCTTTGATAGCTTTTTTGAACTTAAATTCAGGTTGTGGCCGAGTGTAAGAACATTTTTAAAGACTTGATAATAGCTGGTTTAGGGTGATTAAAATGTCTGGAAAAGTGATATAAATAAAAATGAATTTCATCTTTTAAAATTCTTCCCCATGTTACAGACCATTCCATGTCATAAACCAAATAAAAGTAAATCATAGTACAAACATGTTTCTTTCTTACTTCAAAGGGGAGCTCAGTTAATTCTAGATTTCCAAAACAATCCAGTTTCTCTAGATTTTCACAGTCTCCCAGTTCTGGAGGAATGCTCTTCAGACGGTTGAAACGTACATTGAGTTCCTTCAGGTTCTTCAAACGACCTGTCATCAGAAAAAGAAAACATGCATGGTGTAGGTCCATTAAGGTCTTTTAAGGACAAAAAGCAAAACGAAGATGTAAAACATTTGTATAAATGATGGTGGGAAAGGCATTAAACATAATTCTGTGTTTGTTTTTTAAGCACTCTGATTGAATGTCTGCTCATCTTTTATCCTGAGCATTTTGGTCCTTGATCAGAGCATTTTTTGCTTATTCTTTATCTGTTTAACCCTTTGTGAAACTACAGGCTAGGTGAGTGTGGGGGATTTGTTCCCTATGTAGACTGGGTCAGGGCCCAGCACCCACAGAGCGCAAACCCCTTTGAAATCACATGATGAATGAAGTAACAGGCAATGGCTTTGAAATGGTCCAGTTCCTAGGAAGCACAGTGACCAGCTATGGCCTCTCGGTGGACTCTAATGGGAAGTGAGCTAGGTACTGAAATACACACAAAGCTCTATGTACGTGCTAAATGACTCAAACAAGGAGTCATTGTTTATAGGCTGCATGTAATTCATTTATCTTTGGCTTCAGATTTGCATTTACTAATTATGATGTATCGTGCTTCCTAAAGAATATGCTTTAAAAAAGCCTAAGTCCATTTCACAGGCAGGAAGTGAACACACTAAGAATATCAGGCAATAACTGGATTGATGGAGAAACATTGAATCCCAATTCTGTCTTGATTGAATAAATACATGACCAATTCCAAACCAGAAACTAGCACAAGAGTAATATTTAATATTCCAAAAACCATGTCATGCGTGTTCTAAGGCATTGAATACCTTAACATTCTTAACCTAATTTTAAAAATTAGAAAACCAAAATTATTGTTTCCTTTTGCAGAGCAGGCACTCAAAATAACAAATTTCCTGTTATTTTATAAATGAGAAAGGGAAACATACAAAGACAGTATGTTGGAGGCGGGGCCACTTCTGAGTCAACTTTGGTGGTCTCACTGTTAGAAGATAATGGTGATGCTGTGGAAATCAGTGGCCCCTGTAACTCACCCACCTGGTATACACTGCAACCTCACAGTCAGCTATTGGTGTCAAGATAGCAGGATGGATATGGGGGCTAATAAAAAATAAGGAAAGACTGCTTTTCTGGGGAGGACTGGAGAGCATGTGATCAGACTAGTGATCGCCACAGCCCCAGCTTCTGTAAGGCAGTGTATTGTACAATCCTTCTTAAAATAAGGAAAGTAGAAGATTGGCATAGATGGTGTGAATGTTCTAAGCTGTCTAGTTTCCAGACACAGGAGAGTAAACTTATCTATGAAAGAGTTACCTGATCTGGTTGATGGAGGCATTTGCATTAGGGACACATTTATACCAACTGTACATGCATTTGTTTATCATGAGGGGATGCAAAGAGAAGATGAGGTAACTGGAGAGAAAGCTGTATATGAGCTCCTTCTAGCTAGCTCAAAGAAAAAGCAACTTTCCTAGCTCAAAGGAAAAGCAATAGCTTTAGAAAGTCTGTCTCAAATATAACATTTTAATAATGTATAGACACTAAGAAATTATATATGTTTGCATTCAAATTGTTGTTCTCCATGCCACTTATTTCCACAATGCCTGATCTCATTATAGAAACACTACTTTTTCTTTCTCAACATCCTGGTAAGAACTTGGCATTATTCATCTGAGATGGGCTCAATTGTCTTCATCAGACATGGTGAACAGCATTATCTTCAAGCACCATGAGCTTGAGGTTCTGGAAAAAACAGTTTTTCGGTGTGACAAGGGTCCCACGTCACAAAAACTAAAATAAAACTTTTAAGGCACTGCTATGGTCTGAGAATTCGTATGTTGAAATCCTAATGCCCAAAGGTGATGTTGTTAGTAGGTGGGGTCTCTGGGAGGTAATCAGGTTTGGATAAAGTCATGAGGGTGGAGTCCCCACGATGGGATTCATGCTCTTGTAGAAAGATCCCACAGAGCTCCCTGGCCCCTTCCACCATGTGAGGATTCACCGAGAAGTCTGCAACCCAGAAAAAGGCCCTCAGCCCACCATGCTGGCACCCTGATCTCGGACTCCAGAACTGCGAGCAATAAATTTATTTTGTTTATGAACCACCCAGTCTGTGGTATTTTTTTTATAGCAGACTGATCAGACTAAGACAGGTGTCATAGCTCCAGCACGTTATATTTCTAAATAGCTAATGAGTCCATCCCTTCCTAGAATGTTCCAGGATCTTTTCCAACTGAAATGAAATCTCCCTACTTATAGCCCATTCTCCCAGGGCCCTCAGACCTAATTTCCAGTGAGGGGAATATAACCCAACTGAGGCACAATTTGTTGTCCAGAGGCTTCTTGTTTCTAGAGCCCAAGGAATACCTTAAGGAATTTACATACTTTAAGTTATTTGAGTAAACATTATTAAATGATTTCAATAATTAGCTATTTTAAACCCATTTAATGATACTTTCTCAGGAGTTCCACAAAGGAGTTAAGAGGACCACCCACTGCCATGCTTAATTCCTTGATGTCAAATGTCAGAAATAATTGTCCTGATAATGAGAAAAAGAACACCCCATTTGGTGACCACTTTCCCCGCACCCCCTCTGCTCAGCCAATGCTCAGTAGTTCTCTAAGACAGCACTGTAGGAGATCCAACTCTACCTCCTTTACAAAATACAGCCATTCAACAGAAAAGAGCTCAAAACTCTTCATTCCCATGGTCCTCTTTCTTGACTATGTCATCCTGTAGCTGAGTTTTTTTTAAAGTATTTGCCCAAGTTACTCAAAGTCAGACTAGAATCGTACCTTCAGAATCTCAGACCTAGTATCCAATTACTTAGTTTAAATTTAAAATATTTGAAGAACAAGTTAAATAAATCATGCCATAATCATCACTTAGCCATCACTTAGGGAGAATGACGAAAGTTTGGATATTCTAATATTGAAAAATAACATTTATGTAAAGACAACAATAGAGTGGTGGTGGGATGAATTGGGAGATTGGGATTGACATACATACACTCATATGTATAAAATAGATAACTAATAAGAATCTGCTGTATAAATAAATAAATTAAGTAAAATTTTTTAAAAAACTTAAGAAATAGACAATGATGATGATGATGATGATGATGGAGGTGGCTAGCAAATGTTGTGGGTTTACCTGTTCTAAATGCTTTCTTTGTATTAACTATTTAATCCTTACAATAACTTTGTGAAGTAGGTACGATTATTATCCCCATTTTACAGATAGGGAGACTGAAAACCAGTGAGTGACCTGCCTAAGGTGACCTGCCAGTAAGTGAAAGACCCAGGCAGCCTGACCCTAGAGTCCACCCCCACCTTCATGGTATGATAAGGGGAAACAAGGCTTAGGCTGAAGAACATGCTGTAAGCCCTCGTATGTAAATATGTTTAGCGTGCATATATTTTAGCATATGTGTATATAAATATTTTTAACATGCATATATATTTTAACACATATTTATAAATAGATATGGCTACAATGTAGATATCTAGAAGAACATGGGTTGTGTGTACAATTTTGATACCCAGGAAACCGTTAACAGTCCTTACTGAGAGAGTTGACTTTACATTTTATTCCTTTCTAGAATGTTTAATTATTTTGCCCTGCTCATGACTGTGGTTTATGGGGATGATATGTCTCCAAGAAGACTTGAGTGTCTTAGAAGAATCATAACAACTATATGCCCAGCACAACTATGTGCCTCACACACAAGACAAAGAGAAACAGTGATGATGATCGCTGTGGACTTCACTTACGGTAAAGCAAGTGAACAACAAAATGATTGAAAATAATAGAACCTTGATCAAATTAATACAATAAGCTAAACTAAACTTATCAATGGACTAATATGTGGAAACAATATACTGTTATATTATGTTTACAATAAATATATTATTGCATGTTTATTTCTAAAACTAATATGTGGGAACAATATACTGTGTCTCATGTTTACAATAAATATATTATTGCATGTTTGCATTTCTAAAACTAAAAGGAAGAAAAAACAAAAAGTTTCTAAACACAGCATTGCTCACTCATGAGACTTGTTTCTGAGAAACTGGCAGATGTCAGTACTGCTGAGTTACATAGGTGAGACCCTGGCATCAACATCCAGAGGGGACGCCTCGAACCAGCAGCTCTGGGAACACCCAAAATAGCCCGGCCCAGCAACTTCCTGGGGCAGCAGGAGGAGGAAGAGTTCTCAGTATTGCCTGCTTCCCAGACAAGGGGCCTGAAGGCTCCAGCTAAGCAACATACCAATTTCAGCTGGAAGACAGGAGATTTGGTTTTTTGGCAGATCCAGAATCCTCATGGCTTGAAACAGCTCGATATACTTAGGAATGATCTGAATCAGGGTATTGCTTATGTGCCATTCTTTCAGGTGCGTCTGCTCCTTCAAGGAATCTGGGAGCTCCTGGAATAGAATGGATCCCATCGATCAGAACTAGCTCCTCCGTATGTCGCAGTTCAGAGGCAGGGCACACAAAGCCAAGGAAAATGTGCATTTATTTCTAAAACAAGAGGGGAGAGAGCATGGGTGAGAGCTTAACTGCCAGCTCTATAGCCATTCCAAAAAGAAAGCAAGATGCTGCCAATGTCATTAATTTCATACTAGCAGATTAGCCAAATTTCAAAAGGCCCATGAATTCATGATTCTATTAAAGTCAAATGCCGAGTGAATACTGACAACCAGGCTCCCACCCAAAGCCACACATGTATTATTTATTTACAACATATGGATTTAACATTTTCTAAAAATAAAATCTGGCCACGTCTTAGATTTTAAAATGTGTGCTGCATTTCCCTTCCTCTGTACTAACTGCTTTTTTTTTTTCAGCAGACATCTTTTTTTTAATTGAAGTATAGCTAATCTACAATGTTGTGTTAGTTTCAGGTGTATGGCAAAGTGATTCAGTTATACATATATACACAAAAGAATATATATATTCTTTTTCATATTCCTTTCCATTATAGTTTATTATAAGATATTTAATGTAGTTCCCTGTGCTATACAGTAGGACCTTGTTGTTTATCTATTTTATTTATAGTAGTTTGTATCCAGCAGACATCTTTTGAGCCGTGTTATGTCCAGGCAGACATTATGTTTGGCACTAGAGATACAAGAAGGAATCAGGCAGCTCTGAAACTAATCGCTTTTTAAAATATTTGATCAACACCTAACACTTGCTATGCCAAATTTCTAAATGTTTTTATGAGTCTTTAACAGGGAAAGAGCCCAGAAGGACAGTGTGGAGACCTGGATGCCGAGCCATGTTCTAGGGGCACCCCCTCCCTGGGCCCTCACTTCTGAAGGGACAGAGAGGGACTCGGCCGTATCCAGGGCCTCCCCTGGATCTAGTGTTCTGGGATAAAATTGTAGAGGTGTTGAGAAGTGCTTAAGGCTTTAGAGGGGGCTATTTGTCCAGCTGAAGAAATTCAGTTCACAGGATTACGAGCCCCCACTGCACTGAGGTGTACTGAGCACTGAGGGACACGCAAGTCCCCTGACCTCATGGAGCTGACCACAGCACATCATCAGCAAAGCGGGGCAGGAATGTACAGGGGAGAAGTCGGGTGGGGTGGAGGTAGCAGTCAGAAGGTCCACAGTGACCCTTGCTCGGTACCTGGTGCTTGTAATGGGCTTTAGCATCATTGCTATTGGATATGTAGATTAAGCTTTTAACTTGCAAAAGTACTTTCACCTTAAATATGCTTTCATGTAACAGTACCATAAGATAGGCAGAGTGGGCATGATTAAGGCCCACTTAAAAGAGGGACACTGAAACCCAAAGGCATTTAAATGGGTCACTTAGAGTAAGGACAGGCTACATAGTTTCAGGAACTAGTACAAAATGAAAATGCAGGCCCCTTCTAAAAATTAAGAATTTCAAGATGGTGACAGCAGAGCATTAAATCAAGCACAGGGCCCCTCCCAGCATAGGGCCCTGCGTGACTGCCCCCAGCACCCAGGCCTGGCAAACCCATCTCGGCACCTCCTGGTCCTGATCTGAATGCAACCCACACCAGATCAGATGGTTTCCTCTTGCCGCTGAGACAAGATGACGAGCTGGGGCATCAGGGAGCTGACCCTAGGTAATAAAAACACTCTCTCTTTTGAAGCTTCAATTATCAAGTGTCTCATAAATAACTTCTCTCATATTCCTCTTCCAATAATGGCATACTTGGAAAGGCTATTATGCCTTCTAAAATTATATCCATAACTATTTTTAATAACATGGGAAAATCTTAAGATAGCGTGTTAAATAAAAATAAAAGGAACAGGGTAAAGATGGCAGATTGAACACAACACATACACTTTTGCTCCTCTCTAAAATTCCATGAAAGATGACAGTAAAGGAATTATTTTTTGAAGATATAAACCTTACAGAGGGCAAAGAGAAAGAGAAGGGAGGCAGCAGCAGGAAAATGTTGGTAGCTGGAAAACTGGAAGATGGTAACCCATCTCCCTTGATCTGCTCAATCTTAGACCAGCAGCAGCAGGAACAATGAGACACAACCTGAACTTCTCACCAGAGGCCCCCGAGGCTCAGGAAGTGGAAGAGCTGGGCATGTCTGGAGGTGAGAGTGGAAGGCAGGGCTAAAAGAAGGAGGTCAAGTTCAAAGTCTAGGACCAGATCTCTGCCCCCACCCATCATGTCACAGAACTACTGCCCCTGTAGAAGACTGAGGCTTATCCACTGGAGGGATTAAACAGAGTGTCTGGATTGGGGACCATCAGGTACATCTAGGGAGGGAGGCAGCAACCACAGGATGAGTGATGGATGCTGAGACTTCCCCACCCAGCCCTCCTCTCTGTCCAGAGCACTGGCTGCCGGGCCTCTCCCTGCCTGCAGGATGTGAGAGGATCCTCTCTGTGGGCACCCACCAGCTGCAGACAAATCATAAATATGCACTCCTGGGGCGGGGGGTGGGGGGAACGTGCTGGAGACATGGGGCTCTATAGCAACGCCCTCCAAAAACGAAGCCCTTACCTGACACACACTTGGAGCTTCCAGTTTCTCAGTGCTCCCGACACCCCGTGTCTCCAGACCTCCCAGAGAGCCCCAACATGCCAGACCAACACAAACACCCCAGAAGAAAAAGGAGACTCTGAAAGATGGAAACTTCCTCCAAAAAAAGCTATCAATCCCAAGATAAGTAAGAACAGCCCCCATGAAATGAAAACAGGACAAAATTTTTAAAGGAAAATTTAAGACTCATCCATAAAAGTAGAAATGTAAAGCCACATTACAGGACTCATTCATTCACAAAACAAACAGACAGCTCTTGGAAATTAAAAACTTGACAGTAGAAGTGAAATTTTCTATTGAAAAGTTGTTCAGTAAAATTAGAGAAATCTCCCTGAAAGAGCAGAGCCCACGGCCTGGGGGCTTCCAGCTCACAAAGAATGCTTGACTCCCAACACCTCCATCCTAATCGGGTACCCAAGTCATAGGTCACAGCCCCACAGCCGCTCCAGGGAACCCCAGGGGAGCTCTCCCCACTCAGTTCCCAAGGCCCCAGAAGCTCCACCGCCCTGTCCACCTCTTGCTGACCTCCTGCAGGGGCCAGACCTGCTGCCTGGTGCGATGTTAGAGGCCAGAACTCCCTCGCTGCCGTGAGCACTCTAAGACAGCGAACATCCTTTAATGGAGCTTGTCACTCCTTAAGTAGAGGCAAGACTGAAACACAAATCTCTCTGGGGAAGGAAAACAGCAACTGAAATTCATACTAATGAATGCCTGAGGCCCCAGAGTCTTGCCTTCGGTGGGTACCCATGAGGATAGGGTACCAGCTCAGGGAACCGAATGCAGGGGACAAGAAGGCTGTAAGTAATGAAGCCAACATCCACATAGTTCACCCTGGGGTCTCCCTAGCCTGCTGACTCATAACCCTCTTCCTATCCCCCCGACCACACTAGGCACTGACTAAATGCCCTTTAAAGTGGTTTTCCAAAGGTGCTGTGAGCCGAGAGAACTCAACAGGTTCCCCAAGCGGGCTGGGATCGTGTTTGACCATGGCACACGAGAATGATTTACCAGTGGTATTTAATTAGAAATCCAGATAGGCCCTCTCTCTTGCCCCAGAAAAGGCAGTATCCATGTATCCACTGATCTCAATGATGCGGATGCAGGAGAAAGACCACCAAAGAGGTTTCAGTCACAGTCTCTCCCAGTTTTATAGGGCTGTGTCGCTAACAAGACAGTGTCACAGAATATCCGCTCGTTTAATCCTCACAACAGCCCTCAGAGGGGGTCAAGGCAAGCATTAGCACCACTGAACAGAGAAGGGGATAAAATGTATACAAATGGAGCAAACAGCCTCAGGTCACACGGCCAATAAAGGGCCACCCAAATTATATGGTCTCCCAGTCCAGAGTCCTTTCAGCCACAAAATGGTGGGATAAAAAGAGATGGAGGGCAGGTCCCAGACAACTCTGTCCCACTGAACGGAAGATAGCCCGAGCTCATTTGTGCCGCCACTCAGCGCACACATACCATGTGCTGCTTCAACCAAGAAACATCAGAGCACAGGCAGCCCTGAGATGCCTCTCCAAGCCAGCAGCAACGTGGGGGAGTGGCAGCACGAAGTACCTGTACACACCTGAGGAAAGAAAGAGGGGACATCTTTGTCCTGGCCTCAGAAACTGAGAGGAAAATTGGCTAAAGGGTCTGCGAAATTCCTTCGCGGCTCTACACTCTGTGACAAGTCAGCAAAGTCACCGCCCACGGAGGGGTGTTAGGCAAAGTCAAGCGCTCAGAGCATTTAAAAAAAAAAAAAAAAAAAAAGGCAAGGAGTTATTTTTAATGGGCGGGGAGGGGTGGCGAGGAGGCGGCAGAATCGAGCGGTTTCTTTTTTGTTTTTTTGTTTTGTTTTTTGGCTGCACCCCGCCGCTTGGCGGAATCTTAGCTCCCCAACCAGGGATTGAACCCGCGTCCTCGGCAATGCAAGCGCGGAGTCCCAACCCCTGGACGGCCAGGGAATTCCCAGAATCAAGCATTGTAAAGGCTGTGCCATCCTGAGGAGCCGCTGGGGTCCCAGTCCCTCGCAGCGTCGTCGTAAAGATCCAAAGGGATCCCGCTGCTCTTTTCAAGACTGCACAGTCTTTCACCGCGGAAAAGACGCGAGAACCCGGTTCAGAGCCGGCAATGGCTCCTCCGCATGAAGGGGGAAGCTCTCTAAAGACAACAGCAACAGCGCGCACTGGGCCAGGGTCAACGGCCTGAGCTCAGCCTAAAAGCAGACGTCGGCCGCAGCGCTGCAAAGAGCCTCGGCGTGCTGTAGGGACCGAAACGCATGGACTCACCTTCCAGTGTTCCCCCGTAAGTTCAAACACAAACTCACTGCTCCGTTTGTCTCTCTCCTTGGAAACTGCACTCTGCTTTGCGAGGGAGTTCCTTTCAATCTTGTCCAGAAGCCTCACGCTGGTGTCTATGAAGCCATTCTTGCAGTACACAGCCTGGGGGATGCCCTGCCTTCTGCACTCGGCCACGAAGCTCCACTCCTCCTTTATCCTAAAACGGGCAGCAGAGGTCTCGGTTATCTCCTGGGGAATCGCCATCACCTGCCTGGAGAAGTCAGGCGGGCCACCTGGGCGCAAGCGCAGTCCTTCTCATCACCTGCAGTTTCCCAGCAGGAGACAAGCCCTCCCCTCCACTTCCGCCCCCTCTCCCGCCCCTCCTTTCTTGTTTCCTCTGCTGTGGTGGATATGGGGTGCGGGGGAATCTTAAACCTTCAGAGTTGTAAAGTATTAGCAAATCTGACTTTAAAAGTAGAGGAGGTGAGTTAACATGGCTAAAATATCTACCAAAATTACCTATGCCTTTGATTAATTACAATATCCCTTGATATTATGAGGTGACACCCAAATTTTTTAAAAATGCAAGGCCACAGGAATCTGATGATCTTTCAGGAGCATATGGATAGAAATATACAGGCAGCCCCAGTTTACAAAATTCGACTTTAGAAGGTCATCCATCACCCACCTTGGGAAACTTCACTCCTGCAGATGAACCTGTTATTCATAAGCTCCAGTTCCAATCTGACACTGGAGCTGGCCCAGGACTCCTCAGCCTCCCCATCACTCCCAGCACCTTCTTGTTGCTACTTCTCTGACACATTATTTTATAGTTGTCTTATCCCCCCAGCTTGGTCATAAGCTCCATCATGATGGACCACGTCTTGCTGCCCTCCAGATGCTCACTCAGTCATTAGAACAGTGTTTTGCACCTGGGGGCCTTTCTCCATGTAGAGATTTGATATCTGCTTGGAGACTTTAACAGGTTAACATTCTATGTGGTACAAAAACAAGGTTTGTTGTGGTTTTCCTTCAAATCTATCACACAGAGACATTGTCTCAAAATAAGGTAGCCTGCCTTGGATAGGAACTTGGTGCATTCCACACTCAGGAAGGCATCTGGGCCCTAGTCAGCCCAACTCAGGGACTTGGTGACAGGCAGGATCCCAGGCTTCTAAAAGAGGGCTCTTTTAGAAACAGGCTGCAGATGCTGCCCTGGTCTCTACAGGGCCTGAAGCAATACAAATGCTGAATAAAACAAAACAAAACAAAACAAAAAACCCTGTAGTAGAGGGTCAGTCCTAGTACGGAAACTCTCAGGTGGTACCTGAAGGAAAAGTGCACTAGAATCACAGTGGCTCTGTTGTCTCAGGAAAGCCCAGGAGCCAAGTGGTCAGGACGGGCAGGAACAGAGGAAAGAGTCTGCGGCAGAAACATCTTTGAGGACTGGGCATGTGGAAAGTCCTGGCCTGGACTACCAGGCACTGTCAATTGTAAGAAGAAATGTAAGGCTGAAAAAAGCAAGAGACTGGTGGATATCCTTTTTCTGGAATACTGGAGACTTGGTGGATTTTATCTGATCCTATAGGGGTATGCACCTTTGTCGTTGACTAAGCTATTTTACAACTCGGCAGAGATTGAAGTTAACTTGTAGAAAATTGATAGCAATACAAATCATTCTTGTCTACAGACATTCTTGTCTCTTGGTGTTAAATACATCTATATGCTGATGACGTGCAATTATATATCTCCAGCCAAGACGTTCTCAATGAATCCAGCCTCCTTGCCTCCCAGCATCTCCACCTGAATATCTAAAAGGCATCCCCCAAATTTACATGTTCCAACCCAAACTCCTGATCTTCACCTGCAAAACTTGCTTCTTCCTCCATCTTAGAAAAAGCCTGCCAGTTGCTCTGGTCAAAAAGCTCAGGGTCATCTTTGACTCTGTGCTTTCTTTCATATCTCACATCAAATCCATCAACAAATAGGGTCATTTCTACCAGAATCTGACCATTTCTCACCACCTTCACTGCTCCCATCCTGGTCCAAGTCACCAGCATCTTCATGTAGGCACCACTCTTGCCTCCCTACAGTCTAAACTCATCCAGCATTTTAAGTGAGCTTGTGACAGTGTCAGTCACACCATGTCATGCCTCTGCCCATACTTCTCATTGGTTTCTCATTTCACCCAATAAAAGCAAATGTCTCACTATGGCCTACAAGGTCCTGAGGATCTGTGCACTCCCCCTTGCCTGTCTGACCTCATCCACTACTGCACCCTCACTTACTTTTTCTGGCCCAGTCACTCTAGCCTCCTGGTTCTTCCCTGAACCACCCAGGCAAACCCTTGCCTCAGGGTATTTGCACTTGCTGTTCCGTCTACCTGGAGTTCTTGATCCCAGATTTCTGCAGGGCTGGTTCCCCAGGACTACGTGCAAATGTTTCCCCCTTAATCAGACTTTTTGCTCTTCAGAAACCACTTCAGGTATCAGTGGAGTTTCGTGCTTGCCATTCATCTAGGAGAACAGGAGCACTTGAAAAAAACTATCTTGCTGATGGCACTGGCTAGCACAGCTACTACCCTACCCAGGTCCTAGTCACAGGTTGCTGAGCTGGGGAAAAGCACTGGGTAATCAACTACCTGGGGCTTCAGGATCTACATATGAAGTCTATAAATAATGTAATAAAACAGATAAATTTTAAAATACCAGCACATGGAGAAATAGGAATTTAATACCAGGAGAAAGTGCTGGAAGAGTTAGAAGTGAGCTCCTCTGGGAAATACTAGCAGGGGCTTGGGGTGATTTGCTTTTCATTATTAGCTCTTCTGTGTAATTTAAATATTTTTAATACCATGTGATAAAAATAAGTTTAAATATCTACCTGTAGCTCTAGCTCTGACTGTAGCAGTCAGGGATACAGGGCAGACCCTAGATCCAAGACACTGATTGAAATAATAAAAGAAATCCTCCCAGAATTTTCACAACCAGAAGCACAGCCACAGCGAGTTCTTGTATTCAATGAGCACTTTTCAGATTAATGTCTCTAACTTTTCTTTCTTCATTTCTTAGACTGAACCTGAAGGTAGAGTCTGGCAAGGTAATGAAATGATACTGGTTAAGCCCTCCCCAACACATCTTTCCTATATCACAAATTACAAATTGATGTAACTATTTCACATATCTTGGTACAGCCAACGTAAGTGGAGGGAAAAGGAAATTAGATGCGCTGCTTAAAAAATAGTTAAATACCAAATCTTTTTTGGATTTCTGTTTTAAATGTTTGATGTCTTAGTCCCTTTGAAACCTAGAGAAAGTCACAATGAGAATATAAACTATTTTTACATTTCCATTCTCTTCCTTGAGAGTAATTAACATAAATAAAATGTCATTGTCTTTATACTTTATCGCTCATATAATTGAATAATGGTCCCCTTAAGTCAATTTTAGTAGTATTTCAAATACAAGATAAACATACAAAACAATGCCATTAGAGCTCTATTAATTAAATCAGTAAGTGTGCAAATAAAATACTCTTTCCTTAGGAAATGAGCCCACAATCTTAGTCTAGACGGCAAATAGCCTCACTGGATGAAAAATTCCTCACTTAGAGCCTAACGAAAGCATCTCTATCTCTCCATCTAAATGACTGAGTTTCATTCAAGTAGAGTGATGTTCTCTATTCATAACTTTTAAGTGTTGGTATATACCTCATGGAACAAATACAGTATTACAAAATGAAATACCATGAAGTGAGGTAACAGAACAAGCTAAAGGGTTTTGCCTGCTTTAGTACATTTAAATTAACCAGATAACTGCCTTTTATACAAAGCAGTCATTAGTACATTAACTTTCAGGACTTCCCTGGTGGTCCAATGGTTAAGACTCTGTGCTCCCAATGCAGGGGGCCCAGGTTCAATCCCTGGTCAGGGAACCAGATCCCACATGCATGCTTCAACTAAGCGTTCACATGCCACAACTAAGGAGCCCACCTGCCACAACTAAGACCCGGTGCAACCGAATAAATAAATTAATTTAAAAAATATATATATATATATATGTATATATTAACTTTCCCACAGGAAACAAATTTTGAGAAACTAAAGGGTAACCTTCAAATAGTCCTAACAACAACAGTATAAATCATATTATGAAACTTCAAAAATACCTGCCAGAAAAAGGTAAATTCACTACATTCATTTTTGCAGGTCCTGGGAAATTAATGCTTCTTCCTGAACTTCACATTCCTCCAGCCACCCTCCCAGTTCCTCCTCACCACCCAGCCAATTTGGTGGCTGTTTTTCTTATCTTGAGCTAGAAAATCCTAACAAATTCCCAAGAAGTTTTCTGTCTTAGGTTAAGATAAGGCACAGCTCAAGCCCCATGGCACTGAGCCTAATGCAGGACCAACCCTGTGTACATGAGACGTGTGAATGTGGACACAAAGCCATTTGGCACCACGATGGAAGACAGAGATCAAGAGTCAAACGCGACTGCAAAGTGGCTTCCAGGGCACAGTTCTCAGACCGAAGCTCCTGCAGGTGGCTGCTGTTCCCAGAACCCACAGGGGGTTACCTCAGCTACAGACACCTCCATAAACCTCCCAGGGCTTAGGTCCCCATTCAGCAAGTTGTCCCACCCTAGAGTAACCCCAGATGCTGGGGGTGGGAGGAAGCTGGAGCAGGGCTGAGAACCGCTTTGGGCTCATAGGGCCTTGGGACCTGTGTAATTCATGCTCATGAAGATCCCTAAGATCCTCTGCCATGGGTGTTGCCTGGTCTGAGGGTTCCAATTCTTAAATTTAAGATTCATGTCATATTGGATAATCTCATATTAGTGGCAAGTGAAAAGACAGGCCAGCTATCTGTGATTACAGCATTATATCGGGGGAAAGGTTTGGCCAAATCCTCCATTTACCAGCCCTGTCAATTTGGGCAAGTTACTTAGATCCTAACTTCGTCTTCAGACTGGGGATAATTATAACCACCTGGAACAGCTGTGATGCTTACAGCAGCAGCTTAATTATCAAGCATGATCAGAATAAGTATTTGTTTGATCGAAATAGTTCATAGAAGTGGAGAACCAAGAGTAAAGAGACATTCATACCCTACACATTTTGTTTTTAACCTAAAGCATAGACATATGTCACAATTTGCCAATTTGATGTAGGGTCATGGACCGCCTTTGAGAATGGGTCTGCCAATTAGAATCCCACTCTGCCTTTCTCGTATAAACCACACCCATAACGCATCATCCAAGACTTCCAGTTTGGGTTTCCTCACAGGGCATAAAAATTACAGACGTGCAAAGCCACCTGAATGTGCAACCTTTCTAGCTCATTGTACTTTTATCTGTCTTGTACAGTGTTAATTCAATTGGGTGGTTCGTACTGATCACACACATAGTTTTTCCGAAGCCTTCAACTTAGTTTTCATATACACAGTAACTCTCTTTTACTCATACTTCATGAGTGTATGACAGTAGTCAAACCACATCATTCCAATCCAAGTAAAAATTGCATCAACACAATGAATCTTATCTAACGTTCAGCTCAACGGGCGAGAGCTGAGTGCAGGACATAGAGCAGCCTCATGTGGTCACATGGGTGGACGGCATCAGCCTGCTGAGGGCAGCTGGCGGTCTTTCAGAATTTCCTGTAGAGGAATTTGTCATGTCATTGCTGTCTTTTCCATGCCTAGCACAGTACCTGGAATGTATGTGGGTCCTTATAGCTATGAGTGTTACTGTTATAGGAATCGAATGTCCATTGTAAGCAACAGCGTGAAGACTCTGAAGTCCAATGAGCAAGTGTCACGGACAGGAAGAAATCTCGCAGGAAAGGCATCCCCCTCCACAACACAAATGCAGCCTGTCTTATTCGCTAAAGAGCTACAGAGCAAGTACAGAGAACACATACTTTTCCAATGCGCTTTTCTCGAGCCTTTCTGCCTCCTGCTTCTGCCAGGCTTTGTGCTTCTTGACACGAGTTTCCCACAAGGCTCTGATGACAGAAATGTCGAATACGACCACTTTAGGCCCCATTTTAAGAGCATGAAATTACCTATTTAAAAAAAAAAATTATATATATATGTGTATATATATATATATATATATATATATATATGTCAGCTTCATACACACACAGAAGAAAATAGTTTTAACTTGAACTTTAAAATAAAATATGAGTGAATCAATTTCATCAATAATGATGAAATGCCTTGTTTCTTCCAGGATGGCAGTTGCTAATGTTCTTAGGGTCTGAGAGTACTCTTGTTTGTAAGTCAAAGTTCAGCGCTCAACTGGGGTCCTCTCCTCTAGAATGTCACACTTGTCTCTCTACCCCTCAGCTGACACGTGGGTTCCCAAAGCCCCCTGGGCATTCCTCAAGCTTTGTGGTTCCACATTCTATTGAATTTACTGGCATCTGATCTTCTCAGTAGGTTGTAACATACTCAGAGGTAAGTTTGATGAGTTAATTAGAAGATACACACACACACACACACACACACACACACCACACACACACCAGTTATCTGAGTCTAAACACCAGCCACCATTAAGTGCACCAAGCATTGTACCAAACCCCACTGAGCACTCTTCCTCCTGGGACTGACCACACAGCCTGGGCACTAGTCCTGTAGGTTTCCCCTGCACCATGACCCCTCACAGCTGCTGATCTCTGTTTATGTGGTTTCTCAAACACAAGGAAAGTCAGACTCAGGTACATCTTGGTCATCACCTCTTAGTGAGAACTAGCACAGTGTCTGGCACATAGTGGACCCTCCATAAATATTTGTTGAAAGACTAAGTGAATAAATGAATCAATGAAAGTGAATAAAAGATTTGCATCCAGGTTGCTTCACTCTCAGCCCACTCAGTGAACTTTCTCTCTTCTCTTTATTTTCCCACCTCATATTTACTGTTTGTTTTAAGTCATTATTTGCTCACTGCAAAAAAAAAAAAATTATCAGGACATAAAAGTGCATTTCAACATTCATTCCACTAAGCTATGCTTATCTCCCTTATCGAAGTAAAATAAGTTTCTTTATATTGTTTTAAACTTCCCCTACCTACAGCATCAAAATCTGGCTAAATCCATTTCCTGATGTCCACAAATACACAGAGTGTCAGTTGGCAAACAGTAAGGCTACTGAATATTCTCTGTTCCAATTCCAGACACTTCTAAATAGCAGTCAGTGGGGATACAAAACCAAATATTTAAATCTTCTGACTCAAGTTTGTGCTCTCCACAAATGGCTTGCCAATATGAGTGGCAGAACTGGCTTATGTTTATGCAGCTGAACATTTGAGGTCAATAAATTTAGTCTGAAGAGCTGAAAACACTGACCCCAGTTTATTTCCCTCTTTCCTTTAATTTCTGACATCTGGGACTGTCTTTTGTCTCCCTTAAAACTCTTTTACCTAAAGGAGATTTTTGACAAAGATGCAAATGGTGCAAGTTTTGTGTGGACATAAGTTTTCAATTCTCTTGGGTAAATACATATGAGTAGAATTGGAGGGTCATATGTTAATTCTATGTTTAACCTTTTCAGGAACTGCCAGACTGTTTTACAAAGCAGCTGCACCATTTTACATTCTCACCTGCAGTGTATGAGGGTTCCAGTATCTCCACATCCCTGCTGACACTTGTTATTATCTCTCTTTGTATTGTAGCCATCCCAGTGAGTGTGAAGGTTGTCTTTTTTTTAGCATTTCCCTGATAGCTAATGATGTTGAGCATCTTTTTATGTGCTTTATGTGTTAAGCATCTTCTTATGTGTATACCTTCTTGGGGGAAATGTCTATTCAGATTCTTTGCCCATTTTTTAATTGGGCTATTTGTCTTTTTAGTGTTGAGTTTTAATAGTTCTTTATATAGTCTAGATACTGGTCCTTTGCCAGATATATGATTTGCAAAAATTTCTTCCTATCTTGTGAGCTGTCTTTTCACTTTCTTGATTCCATCCTTTTACTTTTAACTTAAATATATGGTTATAATCGATATGAGATTTTATAGACAGAATCTTGTTGATTCATTTATTTAACTCACTTGGACAATTTCTGTCTTTTAATTGGTATTGTTAGGCAATTTACATTTAGTACAACTAAGGATATATTTAGATTCAGGTCTACCATTTTACTATTCATTTTCTGTTTGAGCCCTCTTTTGTTTTCCTCTTATATATTTTCCTGCCTTCTTTTGTGTTATCTGAACATTTTTTACTATTCCATCTTATTTTCTCTATTGTGTTTTTGACTATGTTTCTTTGTCATTTCTTTTTCATGGTTGCCCTAGGGAGTATAAAATACATGCTTAACTTATCGTGGTCTACTTAGAAACAGTATTTTAACCACTTCAAGTGAGATATAGAAAGCTTATTACCTGGGCTTCCCTGGTGGCACAGTGGTTGAGAGCCCGCCTACCAATGCAGGGGATGTGGGTTCGAGCCCTGGTCCGGGAAGATCCCACATGCCGCGGAGCAACTAAGCCCGTGCGCCACAACTACTGAGCCTGCGCTCTAGAGCCTGTGAGCCACAACTACTGAGCCTGCGTGCTACAGTTACTGAAGCCCGCATGCCTAGAGCCCGTGCTGTGCAACAAGAGAAGTCACTGCAGTGAGAGGCCCGCGCACCGCAAAGAAGAGTAGCCCCCACTCGCTGTAACTAGAAAAAGCCCGCGAGCAGCAACAAAGACCCAACTCAGCCAAAAATAAATAAATAAAATAAATAAATTTATTAAAATAAAAAAGAAACCTATTGCCATATAGGTCCCCTTATGCTCTCACCTTTATGTTGTCGTTGTCCTATGTATTATATCAGTGTTAGATTTCTTGGCTTCAGATCATCAAACTTGTTTCAAAGAACTCATGAGGAGGAAGCTAGCCTGTCATATCTACCCTGATATTTACCATATCTGTTGTTCTTCCTTCATTCCTATTGTTCCAAGTTCCCCTCTGGTATCATTTGCTTTCTGTCTAAAAAACTTCCCTTAACAATTCTTTTAAAGGAGATCTGCTGGCAAATTCTCCATTTTCCTTCTGAAGGAGGGCAGGAGGCCCACAGAGCAAATGGGCCACACAAGCCTCTGTTTTCTGCATCAAGAGAGCTGCAGAAAGTTATTGCTAGCCAAGGCTGCCAGGTTGCAAAGGGACCATATTCTGTGCCCATGACTGGGGCAGTCTCCAGTAGATGTCCCACAATGCTGATCCTCCCCTGGGAAAGGCAGGAAGCCTCTTCCTACTACACTGTCACTCCAGTGTCCTTTACTGAGAAAGGTTAACAATGGTATTCACTTCAAAGGACAAATACTTAAAGGAATTCCATTATATATCACAGAATACACACACTGAAGAGTGCATTCCAAGTTGAGAGGCAATAAGTTGATAACTAACACAGTAAGTGATCAATTTGGTTGGGTTCAGACCTCACATTCCAACCTGCCCTCGGAGGTTGTGATTCCCACGTCAGATCAGTCTTCTGACTTTGCAGTGCTCTTCAGCTGTTCTGTGGGCGCCACCTAGTGGCCATCTGGGACAGGGGTTCTAACAGACTGCCAACGCTGGTTAGGGTCAGATCTATGCAGGTGCAGCTCGGGAATGAACCCAGGAGCTCATAAGCAACCTTTTGGGGTTGTTCTCCAGAGCTTCTCCCTCTCGGTGATCTCTCTGGTCCTTTTAGGTTCCTGGGGCTTGCTTTTCAGTCCTCTGGCCAGAGACCTGGTGCTTTAGCTACCCTGCTTTGCTGTGCATGTCCTACAACTGCACTGTGTTGGGCCAAACAGTGGGAGGACAGTGCAAGGAAAAAAGCAATGAGAGTTTCCTCCACCCTCTGGGGACCACAGCTCCTCTGCTCAGAAAGGAAGGATCCCTTATCCCAAAGTCTGGGTGACTGAGGTCCTCCACTACCAACCTTCTCCCCATCGCCCCTCACTGCTGCTAGTACTACACAATCCTACGGGGGCCTAAGGCATTAGAGGGTGGAGAAAAGAAAAAGAAAAAAGACAGGGATTTACCCCCACTCTCTGAGCATTAGGAGGCTGTTTTCACTCCTGGAACAAAATTAGGTGCTTTGTGCTCAATTCTGGGTTTCAGGCTGCCTTGAGTCCAGGCTGGGGAATACTGGAGGGGAAAAATGGGAAACAGACCACAGGTTCTGTTCTACTTTGAATTAGGGTGTCCTTCCCTTCTTCTCTTGCAACTGCTTACTTTTCAGGGTCTTCACATTGCTGTTCTGTGTAATAAGTCCAGGTTTTATAGCTACATTTAGTGGAAGAGACAAGGTGAAGTGTGCCTACTCCATCTCATCCCAAACCATAAATCTCTGCATTTAATTTTTCTTTTACCACTTTCCTTACTCTGTTACCTTCAGCTCAGGAGCACCTAAGCTGCAAAGGTCTTAAGGCTTTGACTTTTGACATAAAAGCCTCCATAAAGCAATGCCAAGCATCAGCCTGAGAACAAGAGATTAAAGACTTTAGCCATTAATGGAGAAAATTTTTTTAAAGAGAAAGAATTAAGCAGCCTAGCTCCTTTGAGGAAATCTCTGCACATAATCCAAGTCTACACATAAAAGCAAACCAAAAAGCCAAAGTACAATGAACTGCTTTTGAACAGTGTGGACAGTCAGTCATCCAAGAGTACCTGAAGCTGGAAGACCCACCTGCTGTCCAGGGTGTGTGTGTTCTAGATCAGCCAGTCATGGCTCTGATTCTTTTGTGGAGTTTCCTTTATTTTCTTAGGCCAATAAATCCTTGAAAAGTAACCAGATCTGTACATTAATATGTACATTAATTTCTATGCAGTAATTTAGAGAAATATAATTCAAGTCCCTATATTAGAGAAATGGTCTATTCTTGACGCCTTTGTGTTCTATTTTTAAATATTTGTAAACCAACATCAGTCTCAGTATTTTGGTGGAAAAGAGTCTATCCTGTCTGTCATCTAACCACGTTCACTATTTTCTCTGTGTTTTTGCCAAGCAGAGAAAGAGGTACTATCCTTCAACTAAGGGGGTTTTGAAAGTGCTAGGATTTAAATCAGGGTTTTGCCTATCAGAGGTTCTGTTTACAAATGTGTGTAATGAAAACTAGAGACTCTAAGAATGGTAAGTGATGACCATGTATGCTGGGGATCTACACTGTAACCTCCAGAGATCCTGCGAAGCTAAGAAATACCAGCTCCTAAATCCCAGGTCCAGCCCAGCTGCTGGCATCCTGTGCAGGACAGGGCTGAGGCCAGGCCTCCCTGGACAACTGGAAAGGATGGACCTTAACCCAGGAGGTAGTAGCCCCACGGGCGGGTGCTGAGATTGGGAAAGTGGTTTTATGACAAGAGCCCGTGAGTCATTCCATCCAGGAAAAAAAGCCCCTTTGGGGAGCAGAGAGGAGGCAGATTCAGGGACAGATGCAGATGCCAGTCACTTAGCAGCTTGGGGGAAGGAGAGTCCCCTGGCAAATTCACAAAGCTAATCTCTTCTTCATAGCATGAACTCCATTCAACCCAGTCTTTCAGGCAATTACATAAGATGTAATTTTCTAAGCATTAACTTTCTGCAGAGCTATAGAAATATCACCATGGTATGCTATACCAAAGCAGAAGAGAGGAAAATTACCCTCTCCAGGATCCAGTCTGGAAGCCCTCAACACAAATAAAACAATAACCTGTCAGAGAAAATGTTTACAACCAAGGAGACGTTTCTGAGACAGCAAAAGAACGCAGAGCTTTAGCCTGGGCCTGCACTGAACTTGACATCAAAGATGCATGGTTCCAGGACTCTCATTCCAGTTCTTTGCTAGAGATCTGGCTTCCCATGGTGAGCGCACAATCACGAGAACAAGCCTCCCTAGATTTGGCTGCCCTGTCCACAGCCACAGAGCATCTTCCAGAGAAGAAAACACTTGGGACTATGAGAAAGGAGGGAACTGCGGTGTCCCTCACTGCAACAGAAAAGACACTGGCACAGAGTGTGGTCAGGTTCATTCCCCTCCAGTGCCGAGTGTTTCAGGCTCTGAATGAAATGTCAACAATCAGAGACTCACAAAGGTTAGATTCACAGAGGAAAAAAAAATTTTTTTTCCTGGAAAAACTGTTTGCTTTATTGCAAGGGTCAGCAAACTTTTTTATTAAAGGGCAAGATAGTAAATATTTTATGTAAGTACAATACTTACATAACAAAAGAGAAAACGCTTGGCCTCCCTGCTTGCCTGGGATGGGCCTGCCTGAGCACTGACCTTGCGTCCACGCTTCTGCCCAGTTGCCACCTACTGGAGACATTCTCAGGATAAGAGCGACTGGCCCAAGAGGGAAAGGCCTGGCAGGCCATGAGCATGGAGCAGGCGAGGGGGGACCTGCTACAGTCAGCTTCGCTCTCTGCCCCAGTGACACCCAGGTGCCTGTGCGTCCTCTCCTCCCACTCACCTCAAGTTGGGCAGCTGGTAAGTGACCAGCTCTTGCACAGAGATTCGACTGCTTGGTGCCTGGCAGTTGCCAACAGTGGAGTCTCCAATATGTGAATGGCAACCAGCGCGGGCCTTGGGCAGCAGTGAGATACAGCTGGCCAGGTAGACAGGTGCTGAGAGTCTGGGGGAATGGGGACGGAGGGGGTTACTCCAGTTTGGTCTCCATGGCTCACAGTGCTAGCCTGCTCTGGCAGTGCCAGGCCTGAGGGTGATCATTTGCTGATCCCAGCTTTCGTGAACAATAAATGGCAGCAGCTTTCATTCCCCCAAGGTGCTAAGTGAGTGGCACCTGCATCTGTCCCTGAATCTGCCTCTTCTCTGCTCCCCAAAATGCCTTTTTTTCCTGGAAAAAAAGCTTTGGTGGATGTGATGGCTTTAAATTATATGCACAAATTCTTTGACATTCTTCCCTCTAAAAAGGTAGAGCTTAATTCCTCTCTCCTTGAGCTTGGGCTGGACTTAGTGACTCACTTCTAATGAATATAATGTGGTGAAAGTGATGGTGTGTGACTTCTGAGACTCAGTCCCATAAGGTATTGCTCCTCTCTCGGATTACTCACTCTGGGGAAAGCCAGCCACCATGTCCTGAGGATGCTTAAGCAGCTCTATGGGGAAGCTTCCTGTGGAGAGGAACTGAGGCCTCCTGCCAACAGCCGTGTGGGTAGACGCTGTCTTAGCAGATCCTATAGCCCCAGTCAAGGCTTCAGATGACTGTAGCCCTGGCAAAAATCTAGACCTCATGAAAGACCCTGAGCCAGAACCTGAGCCAGAAACCGGGTTTCTGACCCTTAGAAGCTGTGGGATAACAAATGTTTATCATTTGAAGATGTTAAGTGCTGGGGTAATTTTTATGCAGCAATAAATAACTAATAAAGTGAACAGTAAAATAAGAGGCACTTATAAAAATCAGTCTTAATTTACAGTGACATCTGGTGTCTATATACAGCTGCTTCCTTGACATACCCACTTGGATATCTCACGCATATCTCAAAAGAAACACGATTCCCTCCAAACTTACTCATTTAGAATCTATCCATCCCTGTCTGCCTTAATTTCCCATTTTGACAATGACTCCATATTTATCTGGAGGTCACTCCTTTATGCTTTCTGTTTCCTCACCCTGACCACCCAATATATGGACATGCACACATACACACACACACACACTCATTCACACATCCAATTTATTCTGTAGGGGCATGTGTTTCTCACCACCAATTACTGCCACATCTGGCCTCAGTTGTGCAAAAGCCTCTCAGCTGGTCTCCTGACTTCCCACTCACCCACATCCAATCCATTTGCTACACGACGGTGAGCATCACCATCACCAAAGAGAACTAGATCATGCTGCCACCCGGCCCAAGTCCTCCAGAGACTTCCCTTTGGAATGAGAGGGAGATCCCAGCTCCTCACAGGGCCCAGTAAGACGCTGGCACGACCTGCCCTCAGCCAGCCCCTCCCACTCACCCCCACTGCTCTCCTCCTCCGAGCCCGTCCACCACCTGCTTCCTCCCACCTCAGACCCTGCAAACGCTGCTCCCTCTGCCTAGACGTTCCCCCCATTGACACGACTCTCCCCACCCTGACACCCCTGAACTCAACTTCTGCATTCCCTCCTCAGTGTGGCCTCCCCTGCCTCTTCATCTAAGGTAGAGCCTCCTGCTAATCTCTCTCTCAGACTGTTGCTTACTTACTTCACAGCACATAATACAAGTTGAATCATCTGACCATTTGTTTAATTTTACTTTATCTGTCCATGAACGGAACCAGGGTTTACTGACGGGAGCAACCACCTGAGGGGCCCCAGACTTGGGCTCAGAGCTTGGCCCCTCAAGTCAGCCACCGACACTAGGTCACGCAGTAACAGACGCCAGGCTCCCACCTCTGAACCTCAACCCAGAAACCCTGGGTATGGAGCCAGTTTATTACTTGGTGTGTATTTGTGTTCTTTGATTCCCAGGAACCCTAAATAACTGACATTTGGGGACACTCATTAAATGCAGAAAGATGAATGTCCCTGCCTCTGAGCTCTCAATTTGGAGGGGCGAACAGATGTTTAAAGGGATACATTTCAATGCAGCGTGTGGATTCGACAACAGAGACTGAAGGAGCTGCTGTGCGAGCCAGAAGAGGAGAGATGTCCTCCAGTGCGTGATGGGGGGTTGGAGTAGGGGGTCAGGGAGAGTCCTGCAGGGACTGTGAGGAAGGCGAAAGGACCACTTTTCCGGGTTTGGTCGAATAGTTTTCCATGCTCCCTCCCCAAGCCAGGTATATCAGAATCACTTTACAGAACCATCTGTGATCCCGAGCCAGAGGGCATGACTGGAAAAACACGTCCTTTGGCAGCGGAACACTAGTCTCCACTTAGAATCATATGCCAGGGTTCCAGGTGGGAGGGGGGACTTTCTGGTCACCTAGTCCTCTCACTTCTTGTCAAATGACAGGCTGGGCTGGAAGAGGGTGGGGGTCGGGTACAGGGCTTATATCTCAGAGAATTTGAGGTGTGAAGGCTCTAGGAGAGTCTGGGAGGAGACTCAACAAAGTCCACAATACAGGTGCCAAGCCATCCTTGGTGCTCCCTCTGCGAGGCTGGGAGGGGGACAGCAGCAGAGGGGGAGAGGGGAGAAGGGCATGGAGCTGGTGCCAGGGGGGTCACCTGGACCAGCCATGGGGAGAGAGGCCTGGCTCCCCTCCTCCCCACCTGCCCCTTAGAGCCCCCCAGATCCCTCTTCCCTTTGGACTGACCAGCTCCAGGCCTTCCACAGCATTTTTCCAGGTGTATCCACCAGGTGCAGAAGACACCTATCATCAGCCTTGCTGGATCCAAGGGAATGACTGTAACCAATGGGAACTTCTGGTGACACCAAGGTACAGTGGAGGCAATAACATGACAGACCAGGGGCTTTAATGGCCCACAAATTCCTTTCTATCCTCACATAAGGCCACTGCCTGGACCCCAGAGGTAGAATGCAGAGTGAGTTTTCTGATAGAAACAGTGGGGGAAATAGAGGGTAAGTATTCAGGTGAGGTCAGTCACAGTAGTCACAATATTTCAGCCAAATTCTAAATTAAATTACATTTTATGTCACCTGATCAGAGTTCCCCTGGGGACACCCATTATTTTACGGTAATTTGTTAAACTAGAAAATCTGGCCAAGGGAGGCAGAGGCTCCAGACAGGATCAAGAGGACAGTCTCAGGGCTGGAGTCCTGCCTCCCCCGCCGACTGTTGCATGTCCCTGAGACGGCGACCTAACCTCTCTGAAACTCGGTGCTCTCATCCTGACGCCGTGTGACAGCAGCACTGAGCTCATAGGATTAGTGGGAGGATCACGCATCATAATTTGTGTCACATGCTTAAGACAGTACCTGGCACCTAGTAAACCTCAAAAAATGTCAGTTATTTAAAGGAAAAAAAAAAAAAAGAAATTAAGACACACCTTGTTCCCAGTTATATGTAAGAACAAAAGGTGCATGAGCATCTGGGGATTTTTCTCTATCAGGTATGGTTACAGAGGTTCTTTGGAAGAACACCCAGCTCCTAAGTTATGGGAGAGGATTTGGTCCATCAGAAGAGCCGCCACGCAGTGGTTAAGAATCCACCTGCCAATGCAGGGGACATGGGTTCGAGCCCTGGTCCGGGAAGATCCCGCCTGCCGCAGAGCAACTAAGTCCGTGCGCCACAATTCCTGAGCCTGCGCTCTAGAGCCCACGTACCACAACTACTGAAGCCCGCCCGCCTAGAGCCCGTGCTCTGCAACAAAGAGAAGCCACCACAATGAGAAGCCTGTGCACAGCAAAAAAGAGTAGCCCCTGCTCGCGGCAACTAGAGAAAGCCCGTGCGCAGCAATGAAGACCCAACACAGCCAAAAATAAATAAATAAATAAATAAATAAATAAATAAATAAATAAATAAATTTATTAATATATATATAAATATATAAATATATATAATATATAATAATATATTAATATTATTATATTAATAATATATTATTATTAATATATAAAATATATATTTATATAAAAATAAATATATATATTATAAATATATATATAATATATATTTATATATATTTATATATAGATATAAAAGAAGAGCCACCAGCACAGTCAAACTGCTTATAAAACTAGACAATCCTCTTCCGGGTTTCCAATCACTTTCCCACCCTCACCCCCACGCCTCTCCTGGAGGACAGACTTCCCCGGCCAGATGTCAATCATCCCTTTCAGGGCACTGAGGAAGCACAAACAAGTTGATTTATCACCCCTGGACAGCACTGTGGACCAGAAAGTTTTGAGCTCAGCCTTGGGAACAAGGGTGATGCTGGGAGTAACCCACTAACAGGAGCCGGAGTGTGGAGACCCGGCCACAGCAGCAGCCCGGCTACCTAGACCTGCCCGCTCACAGGCTCTCCTTCCCCATTCAATTCCAGGCCCTGCATAATCCTCAATCCGTGTTCGTTTGGGAGGTTCACCCCTGTCAAGCCTCAGCACAGCAGGGACAGACATAAACAAGGAAGCGCTGTCCCCCGCCCCCTCCACAGGTGCCCCATGCCCCTACCCTCGCCTTCCCCACAATCCCCCAGTTTCAGGAGCAGCCGCGCACTCACCCCCCACGCCCACCTACCCGTGAATGGGCTGCAGCCCTGAGCCCCTGCCGCTGCCTGCCGAGTGGAATCCGAACCTGTTTACTCCGCAGCAGTGACACACCGGGGCCGGAAGCGCTCCAACTGCCCCAGCTTCCCGGCCTGTGCGCTAATGCGCTATGTTTGTAAGATGATAATATGATCTGTAGGACATGTGCTGATAAACTATCTATCTATTCTATGTGACTCAGCCCAGCATGAGTCAAAACACACTTGGGCGGGGAGGGCTTGTCACAGCGTAAACGATGTGCCGGCCAATCTGAGCCATATAACCCGGGATTATCTGCACCTCCCTGCAGATGGCGGGGGCCTTTCAACATTGGACATCCTGAAGTGTGCTAAAAAAAAAACAGGTCAGAGAAGGCAAAGGGTGCCATATTCTTAGCCCGCTAAGCTGGAAACCAAACTGAAAGCAGGATGAGAAAGCCATATGACCAAGGAAATGTAATTTTTTTTTTTCAGAATTTGAAGCAGATGTCCAAGGTCTTGATTTCATCCTTACATTTTTTTCTTAATTTAATTTAAGAAATTAATTTCCTAAAACATATGTGAGTTTAGGTTCTCTTTAGAGATTTTACTATTTTGGCAAATATGTTTTCCTGATATCCAACAGTGGGACAATATGACAGTTAATAAGCAGCAATCGTGCCTACACAACCCCTTGGTGCCCCTTCACGGCAACAGTTCCTCATACACCTTCACCCTAAAACAGAAAAACACCTTTTGTCTAATATATACATAATAACTCTAATTACAAAATAGTTTGATTTCTGAAGGACTATTTTCTATAATGGAACATTTTCTGTTTGTTGACATTTTAATTAAATTACCATTTTTAATTGTATACTAAGTTAGTGGGGCTCAAATAAATCTTTGTGACTATATTGAATTATACCTCTAAAATGTTAGATGTGCTTTTTATTACTTAGGATAGAATTTTCATATTATGTTCCTCTTTTGATAAATAACGTAAGTTACCTATTTAGTAATTAATGTTTAGTTTACATTTTGTTTTCTTTTTTCTTCTGGTATCCTGAACTAAACAATATAAATTGAAAAAGCAGTTTCAGTTCAGATTCTACTTGAATACTATTTCAATTTATAAGAGAAACATTCAAAAGCTTAATCATATTTAAGTGGAAAAAATTTTTTCCAACAAATGCATTCAGAATACAATGGGATTGGGCTTCCCTGGTGGTGCAGTGGTTAAGAATCCACCTGCCAATACAGGGCACACAGGTTCGAGCCCTGGTTCGGGAAGATCCCACATGCCATGGAGCAACTAGGCCCGTGCGCCACAACTACTGAGCCTGCACTCTAGAGCCCGCAAGCCACAACTACTGAGCCCGTAAGCCACAACTACTGAAGCCCACGTGCCTAGAGCCCATGCTCTGCAACAAGAGAAGCCAACGCAACGAGAAGCCCGCGCACCACAACGAAGAGTAGCCCCCACTCGCCGCAAATAGAGAAAGCCTGCGCGCAGCAACAAAGACCCAACACAGCCAAAAATAAATAAATAAAAATAAATTAAAAAAAAAAATACAACGGGATGCCTTTATGATGCTGATTGGAGGAACAGGCCATTGTATAGTGCAGACTCCTCAGACTATAATGATGTGCACTCAACAGGATTGAGAAATTTAGCAAATGAAAATAATTTTCAGTTACATTTGAATTTCAGATAAATAACAAATAATTTTTTAATATGTGTCTCAAATACATGAGTCATACCAAAAAATTATTTGTTGTTTCTCTGAAATTTAAATATAAGTGAGTGTCCTGTATTTTACATGGCAACCCCCCACCCAAACCACCCAGGACCTTACTAAAATGCTGAGTCTGATTCAAGAGGCCAGAGAAGGGCTGAGAGTCTGTATCTCTAACAAGTTCCAGGTGATGTGGAAGTTGCTGGTCCAGAGACCATATTGTGAGTGGCAAGGATCTAGAATTAGCATAGTCTGGTGCAGTGATACCCAGGACTGGCTTCTCACTGGCATGGCCTGGATGGACCCCTCTGCCCATCAGAAGTTCTGACTCAGTAAGTCTGGGACAGGGGTCCAGGGGTCGATATTTTCAGCATGCTCCACAGGAGTTGTTGTTTCTGATTCACAGGCAGGGATGTGAACCAGGAAATATTTTAAAATACAAAAGGTACTATGTTCATGCAAGGAATTGTTATTATTGCATTAAACTCACCCTGTGCAGATTGTTGTATCGCTGGGCTAAGTGTGTCCAGAAAGACCTTCCAGTTTCTGAGCTCCCAAGGGGCAGCAGATAGGATTGTGCCCTGCAGTCTTCACATCCCAGTGTCCCCTTACAGCTGGAAGCAGCCCAACTCCTAACAGCCTTATTATTACCAACCCTGGCCACTTTCTCAGAGCGCAACACTTTTTTGTGCAATTCAGCTCCAGCTGGGCTTGTAAACTCATGAAACTCAGTCCAAAGACCACAGCTCCAGCTTCTCCATGGGGAGGTGTATATGTTTGCCTCACATCCAAAGGGGTTCCACACACAAGCTCACCCAGATACCCACAGGGGACTGAATGCTTTCTCACAGCCGCTCTGAGTCTAGGATTCCTGTTGGAACATTGAGTCACACGCACCACGAAGCTTTCTTCCAAGTAAATACCTGGTCTCATCAGACCGTTGCCCCTGATTCATGACATAATTATAGAAGAATGAAAAACCCAAACTTTTATAAACTGCTTCATCCTACTTCAGTGACCATTATTAAATGTCTCCCACTGAAGTGGGAGCAAGTGGTAAGGGCTCCTGACTCACCACTTCACATTTGCTGGCTAAAAATCCTGAGCACAGCACCCTGGGTTCAGGAAGGCTGCGCTGGTTATTGAATTCGGGTGATCTATTGATTATTAAGCCAATTTTTCAAAATTATTTTGTCCAACTTTCTAATTGTTTTCTGCAGGTCTGAATTACCTATTCTATCATTACTGAAAGTGGAAACTACAATCATAAAAATAATTTAAAGAAATCTCTCATACATACTTATTTTCCTTCAGTAGGGATTCATTTATTAATTTACCAAATATTTATTAAGTGCCTACTATGTTCCTAGAAGTATGTTGGGTATTAAATATTTGATAGTGAATTAAACAAGGAAGGATCTTGCCCTTTTGAAAGTCACAATTTGTTGGAAGAGGGTCCTCTAAACAAACATTTAAATATCCAACTGTAAACTGTGGATAATGCTATGAATCAAAAACACTGGGTGTTATGAAAAAGAGAATAATGGAATAGTCAGTGATGATCTGATCTCTTGTGTTGGTCAGAGTTCTCGGCTTGTAAAATTTCTGGGAGACACAGAAAGAAGATGGCCATATGCAAGCCAAGGAGAGAGGCCTAAGAAGAAATCAAATCTGGTGGTACCTTGATCTTGGACTTCTAGTCTCCAGAACTGTGAGAAAATAAATTTCTGTTGTTTAAGCCATTCAGTCTGTGGTATTTGTTATGTCAACCCTAGCTGACTAATAATAAGTAAATTTCCTAAGTGTATTGGATACAAGATCAATATAAAAATCAGCACCACAAAAATGGAAGTAAAAGATACCATTTACTTTAACATTAAAAGAATAAATATTTAGGAATAACCCAACAAAACTGTACAACACCTCTATACATAAAACTATAAAAAGTTATTAAAAGAAATTAAACAGCACCTAAACAAATCTTCATGGATTGGAAGACTCAGTATGATACAGATAGTAATTCTAAAGGAATGCACTCTAATCACAAAATCCTGGCAGAATTTTTTGGAAATTTAGAAAATGGTTTAAAAATTATATGGAAATTTAAAGGTCAAGAATAGCTGATATAACCTTAAATATGAAGAACAATGGGAGAGGACTGATTACCATGCCAAATAGCAAGGACTTTTATAAAGTATAAAGCTACAGTACTGAAGACAGAATGGTATTAATATAAGAAGAGACAGACAGAATAAGGCATTAAAAAAGAAAAAAACCACCTCAGCCACACAAACACATGAACAATTGATTCCTGATGAAATAGCATGATAGATCAGTATTATAGGAATGATCTTTTCAATAAGTGGTGCTGAATCTTTGTATAGATTCAATGCAATGGGATACTATACAACAATGAATATGAACAAACTTCTACAAACAACATGGATGACTTTCACCAACACAATGTTGAGCAAAAAGAAGCAGACATACACGTACACTGATGATTATAAAAAGGTCAAAACCGTGGAAAACCAACCTATGGGATTAGAAATTAGAAATGTAAAAGCTTTGGGTAAGAGGGACTGGGCAGTGGTTGTGAAGAAGCAGGAGGTGAACTTCTGGGGTTCTAGTAATATTCTTTTTCTTGACCTGGGTCGTGGTTCCATGGTACTGACTTTGGAAAAATTCACTAACCTGTAACCCTAACTATTTGTACACTTTTATGAAAGCACAATATACTTCACTAAAAAAGTTTTAAAGTGTTTGTATTTGTTTTATATTGCTGTAACAAATTCTCACAAACTTAGTGGCTTAATAGAACATCATTTATTATCTCACAGTTCCCATAGGTTTCCAGAGTTTCCAGAGTGGGGTGCACTTCAAAGGGCCGAGGGTCATTTGCATACAGGAAATCTTCTCCCTGGAGCACCTTAACCCATCTCTGACACAGCTTGGGTCTTGCACTTTGGCCTCCCTCCACTTGCATTTCATCCATTTCAAAACCATTAAGAGCTGTGAAGAATGCCTGAATGCAATCAGATACAAAATCCACTTAAGAAGCACTTTAAAATGAGATCCTCCAGGTCTTGTGAAACCAAGTGGGACCCCAGCTTGCCTTCCCAAGTCTCACTCCAAGAAGTCTGTCTGCCCATCCATTTGCCTGTCAGGGGCCACTGACCTTGACCTGGTCAGCAGCCATCAGGAAGTGACTGCTCCTTCCCCATCAACAGTTTTTTGATAACACTAAAATGGCACTTGGCATAGATTACTGGGCTCATTTTATCTAGCGGGAAGGGGAAAGGGAGCAGGAGCCCAATCTTGGAGATCGCTGTCTCCCCCAATATGCTCAGCACATGTAGCTGGTCAGTGAATATTTGTCGAATTAGATTGGAAGGAAAAAAATTTTGGTGAGAATTCTAAACTACAGTCATGTCTACAAGTCTAAATCAGAATCCCCTACCCTAACACGGTTTCCAGTAAATACATCAGGACTATCTCGTCTTGTATATGGTGAAGTCTCTTGAATAAGTTGCCCAGAATTTGGCACTGCTTGGAGTACTTAGGATTGACTTTTTTTTCCCTTCACTGTTGCGGGGAGGGAGTATTCTTTGTTGTATTTCCTGGCTCAAGCTAGGAGGCGCAATTTGTTTTCCTTTGGAGCTTCTCAAAGACCTAGTCCACGCCCGCTCCACCTTCCCTTTTAGAAAGTAAGGCTGAAATGTAACGCTGAGTCAGCCACAAATGTGGCAGATGGAATAAGATTTAGCCAAAAGGAAACCAGCACAGGCAGACACTGCACTAGAGGCTGGGGAAGCGAGATTTCCAGAAGACCAGGTTGCTGGATCTCCTAGTCTGAGGGATGAGGCATAGGGGGAGGGGCTGGTGAAAGACAAGAAAACCAGCAATTTACCACAGTGTTGACAAAATGAGGGAAACTCCAGTTCAAGTTCCCTCTAAGAACCAACAGCCAGTCCCTAGAAAAAGAAATACAAGCATCCAATAAACATAACAGTGCAAATCCAAACAACAACAGGATACTATCTTCACATATAGAATTGGCAAAAATTAAGATGCTTCCTGCAGCCAGCTGGTAAGGACCTGGAGGATATGTGGGGAAGGGAGGAGAAGGGAGGGACAGGAGACCGGTGCTGCCTTCTAGGAAAATAATTTGGAAATGTCCACCCTTTAACCAAGCAATTCCAGTGCCAAAAGTTTATCGGCTAGATATATTCCCAAGCAATCACCAGGATATACATATAAGGGAGTTCACTGCAGAACACAGAAACACACCAAGTGATTCCTGATAAGATAGTTTATGATATGTCTACATAGAAATTCATATGATATAGTCCCCACCCCCTGCACACACACACACAAATGGAGCCCCCTCTTAAGCCCTTCCCCGTCCCTCTTACCCAATTTCTGTAACAGTACAGCCCTCAAATGGCTCGTTTGAGCAGTCTTCCCTGCTGAGGTTGAAGATTTTTGAGAGCAAGAATCTATTCTTCTAAAACCCACACAGAGGTCTGTAGCAAATACAGAATAGGTTTCCAGCCGCACAACACAGAATAGGGTTTGTTAACTGGTGAAAACAGAAAGCCATTTACTTGATGAACGGGCGGGGGCTCCACTTCTGACAGAGTGTTACTTGAGTTTTATCAGAAGCTGTTGGGCGCTGAGCTTGGTGGGATAAGAGGCCCCGCATTCCTCAGCTGGAGAAATTCCCCAGCCTGGCTTGCCGCTCTCCCCCATCCTCTGGCCTGAGGGGACAATGACAGGAGCAAGACACAACGTGTCCCTAGGAACCCTATGATAAAAGTAGGCTTTGACCTTAAAACCTCCTCATTGTGTTACAGAAATGGCTGCTCTGTTTATTAACTATTCAGTTGGGGTTTAATTCTAAATGGTCTCGACCACTGAAATGTTCGAATTGGCTTTCTAAAACTATCCTACCTCCAAATGTGTTTTCTTCCTTGAATTTGAGACACACACTGGAAGTTTCTCTTTTGATTAAGATGTTTTTTGGTTTCGACTATTCTTGGTTGGTTGGATGGTTTTAAGGCAAATTCTTACTTGTGTATTTTAAACACACACAACTCTGTCTCTCTTGCCCCAGTGTTTAACACAGGACAGCTCAGAGTTGTCGAAGCCAAGTTCGTGTGCCCAATGCATGTTTCGGTCTGTTTGGCCCCTTTGTGCGTTGGCACACAAACTTGGGTTTGACAACAAGAGGGTAATACCGAACCGTCCTGAGACCAAGACCATTTGTTTGTCAGTGCCCTCCATAAGGGAGGAGGTGAGCTGCCGGTGACTGGAGAACCCGCATTCCAGGGTCTCCCATCCCCAGGCCCTCCGTGGGTCTCTAACACAGTACTCACTGGCCAGATGCTGGGTGGCATCTGTCAGTCAGCAGTGACTGAGCAGAGGTGTCCAGTGGCCGTCCTAGAGTCACCAATCAACACCCCACCCAAAGACAGCCGCACAACTACCATCATTGATTATCGTCCTTTATCCCCCCACTACGCAGTGGGGTCACCTCTCACCACTGTGTCCCCAGAGCCCAGCCCTTGACCGGTAACATAGTAGACTCATCAAATACTTGTCGAAGGAACAGTCTGCGGGCCGCCAGCCGGATAGCAAATGTCTGGCCACTCAGGCACCTCTGCCCTCCCCTCTCCCTCATCTTCTTCCTAACTCAAAAGTTTGCCCAGATTCTGTCTAGTGCATACACTTGCCTTTCTTTGCCCTCTGTGCCCGTGGGGAATGCAGATCTTTTCAGTGAGTTCCAGTCTTTGGGTACGCAGAGATTCTGTGTGGGCTGCAGGCTGAACACATCAGCCATGCAGACTCAGGGCCTTGGTTCCCTCCTGAAAGTGGGGAGGTGATTTCCAGGGATCCTAATTCAAGTTCTAAAAGTTCCACAAGAGCCCCTTTAAATAAGGAAGTGTCAATGCAGGGGTGGTGTCCTGCTGCCAGTTCAGCCACAGACCTGCCCAGCCTCTGTGGAAAAAGACATTTAAGTCCACAGACGGGATTCTTTGTTTCATCCATAAAATGAGACTAATATTGCCAATGCTGTTACCTACTTAGCACACCGGATTGTTGAGGACTGTGAAGCACAAAGTGCACTAAGAATGTACTGTACTTTCTTTAAGCCTCCGTGCAACTCCTGGGGTTGGGTGATTAGCTTTCTCCTCTGCACTGGCCTTCCCCATATCCAGCTTCTAGAGCTTCAGGCCAAGTTCCCCATTCTCTCTGAATCTCAGCGTGACACTTGAAGCTTTTTAACAAGTTGAAGGGCCACACAGGGAGTTGAAGCACAGCAGGAATTAGTGAGCTGCTGTGGAGTAAAAATGCCACCAGCTATAAGTAAATGGGCTGCATCGCATCCCACCATTGCTTTGATGGGGACCTACCTCCCATTAAAAATAATTTAAAGTTTAATTCTCCCAAGATGCAGGTGTAGAAGCAAATAACGGCTCTTCTTTAGCACCTGTGGACCTGTTGCCTTCACAGAGGTAGACACTGATGCTGAAATGGCTTCAGATGCTGCTGCCAATTCGTTTTGCCACGGTGTAAATCCAATGGACAGAGATGGGTGACAAGAGAACTGAAACAGGAGGGAAGGGGGCAGGGCACAACCCTTCAAGAATAACACAGTGGTCGAGAAAAACTGGAGACGACAAAAACTGGTTAGATAAAGATGCAGATGTAGAGAATGGACTTGAGGTCACGGGGAGGGGGAAGGGTAAGCTGGGACGAAGTGAGAGAGTGGCATGGACTCTCTCTATATACACTACCAAATGTAAAATAGATAGCTAGTGGGAAGCAGCTGCAGAACACAGGGAGACTAGCTTGGTGCTTTGTGACCACCTAGAGGGGTGGGATAGGGAGGGTGGGAGGGAGACGCAAGAGGGAGGGGATATGGGGATATAAGTATACGTATAGCTGATTCACTTTGTTTTACAGCAGAAACTAACACAACATTGTAAAGCAATTATACTCCAATAAAGATGTTAAAAAAAAAAAAAAAAACTGGTTAGAGCCGACCAGGCCCAAGATGGCAGAAGATCTGACTCCGGTAGACCTTGAGCTCATTATGCACTCATTGTAAACATTAGCATATGCTAAATGTCACACCCACAGGCGCCATGACAGTTCCAAGGCTGACCATAAAAGGCCAAAATGTGGGCAGTGGCCCAACTCCTGGAAATCCCTGCCTCTTCCCCACTCATTAGCCTGTGAAATTACCCAGTCCATAAAAACTAACCAACCCATATTTCGGGACCCTCTCGCCTTTTGAAATGGACCGCATTCTGCCTATGGAATGTGTATCTCTGCTTTCACTTTACTGTGGTTCGCTCTTGAATTCCTTCCTGCTCAAAGCCAAGCACCCTCACTTGGTGGCCCATCCCGAGACCTGGGACATGACCATCCTTTCTAACTCCGTTTTCCTGCAACCTCTTTACATTAATAAGTCTACTTCTTACCTATCACTTTGCCTCTCGCTGAATTCCTTCTGCGCTAAGACATAAAGAACCTGAGCTTCATTAAGTCCTGAGACAAGTTGTGCCATTTCAGCACCAGATAAAAGCTTCACACTTGTGTGCCTGGCAATATTAGGTAAACACTGGGCTTTTACTTTAGAAATTAGGAGTGAATGATATTGAGAAACTACTTATGACTTTGGACATATTTAATAACGAACTAAAGGATCTGGAGCACTCAGATGTTAGGTGAGAGTGCTACCAAACCCAGGCTCCGTGGCTCGTTGCTCAAGAGTCCAGTACTGAAAGACAAGTGTAGGGTAAAAGGAAAGATAGCCTTATTGAGGAAGCCAGAAACCCTGGGGAGATGGTAGACTCATGTCACAAAGACCTAAACCCCCAGGTTTTGCTCGGGAAAAGAGGGAAAGGGGTTACGTGCAGGGGAGGGGTCAGTCTTCTATTTTCAGAGATGATTGTCTCCATCACGCGGTTCCAAGTAGCCGTCAGGTCTCGCTTGTGGTTGGAACATTATCTGACCCATAAATCTTTGGTCACTTAGTCCTGGAGAATAAGGAACAAGGGTGAAGCCTATAGAAAAACTAATCCTCAATCTCGATACACATCAACAGCTTTCTCCATCAGCAGCAAGCTAAGCTAAGCTAATGGCAGAAGTCAGGCATAGTAATAATTAAGAAATATATTGGGGGGAATTCCCTGGCAGTCCAGTGGTTAGGACTACATGCTTCCACTGTTGGGGTCATGGGTTTGATCCCTGGTTGGGGAACTAAGATCCCACCAGCCTTGTGGTGTGGCAAAAAAAAGAGAAAGAAATAGATTTGGAACAATGCTGAGTTGCTGACAGTCCCTAGTTACAGTCTCATCTCCTCAGTTACAATCCCCACTGCCAGATTTTCCTTCCATGTCTAGGGAAAAGGGGTGAAGACGTCTTCTGTAACTTCAAGCTGAGCATGGGCGACGAAGGATTCTTAGAGTGGAAGGATCTGAGATGGTGTAAGAAATATTCTTTGGTTCCCTTACGTGCCTGTTGAGATTCCAAAAGAGGCATCTCATTACTAATGTTTTAAGTAACTGTTTTGCAAAGAGTTGGCGTGCCAATTATGATCCCTTGACTAGAAGATAAAATCCCAACTTAAGGATTCCTTCAAGCATTGACCTAATCCCAGAGGGAATCCAAGAAAATAGGTTCATAAACCAATCCCATCCACCTTGAAATAGGGGAGTATGGTGGGCTAAGATCTGTTGGAGCCAGGTAGCCTGTTGTGTCAGCATCATCTTGATTGTTTTAACCACAGTTAATCTTCAACTCCAGGGTCAGTTTTTTCCCATTCTCTTGAGGCCAGTTCTTGGAATTGTGCTAGCCATAGATTCAGTGCTGCTCAAGACGGAGCAGCTTACGTCATGGCTACAGTCTGGTCATCATCATGCAGTTAGCTTTTACCCTCTGGTGGCAGTTATAGTATCTGCAACACAGCTCAGGAATGTGCATCAGACACTGTGTCCTTCAGGGAGGAACTGAAGATTCTGTGACTCTGTTGTCCTAATCATTAACTGCTTGAGCCTGCTCCTTTGTGACTCAACAGGAGACAAGGGACATGGAGGGGCTTTTTGTACCTGATAAGGTCCCTCAGGGTCCTGCTTGGTTTCAAGAGGCCATGGGCTAAGTGACATGCCTCTCCCGCAGCAGCGTCTGGGGCTTCAGGGAACCACCAAATAAATGCTTATAGGGTAACAGGGGACACAGCTGAATCTGGGGTTAAGCCCCGTGTTGTTGGGGGCAGGGCGGAGAAGGGATGGAAGAGGCCACACTGTGGCCGCTGGGAGACTGTTAAAATGCAGTGAAACCCAGTGGCAAGGCTGAAATGGCCTCCCAGGCCGGACTGCCATGTTTCCAGAACTTTTTCCTAGAGCAGGCCTGGCACCCCGATGCGCAGGCCACCAAGAAGGCACAGGCCCTGGACGCACATTCGCACCTCCCTGCCCGCCTCCCCTCGCCCCACACCCCACCCCTGGCGCCGGCTCCGCTTCCTTCCAGTTTCGCTTGCAAATTCAGGTGCTCCTGGAATTTACACCCACTCACTCCTGAGAGGGAAGGAACCCCCTCCTGACCCTGAACTTCTATTTGGACTACCTGCTTCCTCGCCTTTCCCTCCCACCTGCTGAGACACACCCTTCTCGACCACCTGAGTCCACCTGGGGCGGAGCACGGGCTCAACACACCTTTCTTGGAAAACCAAAGATGAAAGCAAATTTCGGGAAATAAAACTTTTCAATAAAATATCAAACGCCTTGGGAGAACCATACATGGTGTTCAGGTTTTCCTGATTACAGCAATACTTTCCACCACTCCTCCAACTTGGAATCACCACCCCGATAAGAGTAATTGGTTTGCTTTTTTTTTTTTTTTTCTTTCTTTCTAAGAGTAAATCTGATCTTTTTAACTCAAAACTAATGATAGAGACATTAGGGCTAATTAACAACTGTTTTACAAGAATGGCCTTTTCCATTCTTCGTTTGGCCGCTTCACCGCCTCTCACCTCCACCCCCGAGTGTTTAAGCATTGTAATGCGAATGGGCCTCCGCCTCCCCGCCCACCAGAGGGCTGTCCCCGCCACCCAGGGGCATGTGGCTGAGGAAGGAGAATCTCCCTGAAGGTTTTAGTCAAAGCGTTTATTAGGACCGACCTGTCTGAGGAGGAACACCCCAGTTTCTTCCGACATCCTGGCTCCTGCTTCTGAGACCTTCTGGGGAGACCATATTTCTCATCTGGGATATTTTTCTCTTTAAATGCCCATTTTCACTTCAAGAAATTAACGTTTTCCTTTGGGTGTTTTGGCAATGACTGCGAATTAAAAACAGGCTAATATCTTTTTCTTTCTAAATTGTTAGGAGCCATGGACCAAAGAAAGATGGAACGCTTTTCTTTCAGGTATGAACAAATCTTGAGTGTGAGCTTTTGATTACTAGTTTCCCAGCTTAGGAAACATGTCCTACACCTCTTTGTTGTTTGATTTCATCTCGTTCAAACCTTAAAGAGCTGCCAACAGTGCTGCTGTTTTTCCAAAAGACCTGGAACTTAAGGTTGCATCCACCTTTGCTATTGGCTTTTAACATCTTCAAACAGGTTATTGGCTCTGCCTCTGAAACGACTAGTGTTTTCCTACTCTTTTGTTAGAAAAGGTCAATATTACAACGAAATTAAGAAACTGCTTCTGAGAAGGTTAAAGGTATAGGCAGGTTTTCAACATTTGGGAACCGTTAAGAATAATGGGAAATTTTTTTAAACCTTGAATATCTTTTAAATGACTGGTTTAAATGAAATAGTTTGTAAAATGTGATTCATAAATTACATAGAATGTCATCCAGGCATTTAAAATTCCTATATGAAAACTATGTGCAGGAGAAAAAACATACGTGAAATAGAAGATAAAAGATTTATACCTACTTAAAATTATGTGCATATGAAGACAGAGCCTAAGAAGTAATAATACATGTTGGAAAGAGTTGGAGATTAGGTGGACTTTAATCTCATCATCTTTCTTTGTGTTGTTACATGAATTAGTCAGCCATTTTAAAAGAAAGGAAAAGAAAAAAAGGAAAGTGGTGCTCTACAATTTCTCCCTAGTGGTCTGTGGTCCTGTGATGAGAAGACCCAGGTGTTAACTCAAAGGGATTTTATTTGCTTTGTTTTGCTAATGGAGGTCTGATTTCCTCTTCCTAGTGTGATTTTGATCCTGGCCTTTTCCAGACCATTTGAACTGGGATTAGTCACTGGTAAGAGACTTTGTTTTTTTGATCTCTAGCAATTTTCACGTGGCCTGAAATACAGATGCAAGGAGTTAATTTTGTCATTCAGGATTGGGCCACTGTGAACTTGCCCGTCCGTCACAGGGAGACCTGGCCTTCAGAGACGATGGCCTTCAGTCCCGGGAGGAGCCTGCAATTCGTCATCGGCCTTCCCAGTTTGTACCATCCACGGGAATCCAGAACAGTAAGACGTACCTGCCTTAGATCTACAGTGCGGTATTGCTATCCTGGTCCTTCACATGTTTCCTGAGTATCTTTTAGACCCTCTTTCACCTAAGAGAGTGGGCACCTGATTCTGGAGCTGGGCAGATGAATAGCTGGACTGGTTTTGATTCTGGGGGCCAGACAGGCATTGTGTACTTCACCTCCGCAGAATGCAGTTTCCCTCACCTGATCCCACTTCATGCTGGGGACTCCAGGTACCACCACTGGCTTATGCGTGAAAAAAGATTTCTCTGATCAAAAGCACAGGTAGCCAAAGGAACACTAAAAAGGAGAGTCTTATTCTGTGAGGTTTACAATGTTTATAGACATCTGTCAACACTTTGGGGAGATTAAGTCCTTACCGCCATATTAACCTTGGCTTACGGGAACTCAGCTTTTCAATCCTTCCACCCTCTCAGCCACCTTTTCTTACATTTCAGGTAAGGAGCTAAACAGAACCTGCTGTCTGAATGGGGGAACCTGCATGCTGGGGTCCTTTTGTGCCTGCCCTCCCTCTTTCTATGGACGGAACTGTGAGCATGACATGCGCAAACAGTAAGCCACTGAAAGGGGCTGGGGGTGGAGAGGAGAGGGAAGGAGAGGTGGGGATTTAAACTCCGCATGTCCATTCATCCTCAGGAACTGTGGGTCTGTGCTCCATGACACCTGGCTGCCCAGGAAGTGTTCCATGTGTAAATGCTGGCACGGCCAGCTCCGCTGCTTTCCTCAGCCGTTCCTACCTGGTTGTGGTAAGCGGAGGGTTGCCTCTTTTGCCCTCTCAGGTTAGTTAGTTGCCTGTGGACACTTAATTAACAGGGTCTCTCCTCTTACCTCATGGCTTGCTGAAGACTGGCAGCCAAAGCTCTGCTTGTAAAAGCATCGAGGACTCCAGATGGGATGGTCGCCCTGGTGTCCTTGATATTTACTTCCTCAATATGTAGCCAGTCGTACTGCCTTTCAGGTGGAGAGTTATTTCAAGTCTATCTGACGTTCTACAGTATGTGAAATTCTATAGAGGCAAATAAACAAGAAAAGACTTGGCCTCTTAAACACGAAGAGACACTCTCTGGCGTTCCTTTCTTTGGGCAGGGAGACCCAGACAGGCTCTAGGGGGGCAGCTCAGTTAGTGCCCACCCCACAGCAGGGTTGGGGGCACCCAACTCCAATTATTGCCCTTAAATTCCACCAGAGGAATTGACCCCACTCTCCTTTCTTAGGAACTTCTTCAGGGATCCTAAAAGGCCCCTCTAGGGCGCCCCCTGGTGATTGGTCTCATAACTCTTTCACCTCATTGATTTTTACTGATTTGAGGAAAACAATGACAAGGGCAGGGACCTAGAAGAGAACAAGAGGAGAGGGTTTGCTCCCTACCCCAACCTGAGCCAGATTTCTAGGGCCAACTCAGTTCAGAGGCCTCTCCTACTTCTGACCCTGCAGATGTCAGAAATTGAAAATGTTCAACAAATTGAAAATGAAAACAAATGCTTCACTGAGTACAAGATGGGACCCCAATCCAGGCAGGGATTGTCTTTTCCTTTTGCATTGGGTATCAGGCCCAGGATAGGCGACTGGAAGGTGTGGGTGGAATGGCTGGATAGGTGGGGACCATATTTTCTCCCTGGAACTCGGGACGCAAAATGTGCTGTCTCCTTAGCATCAGAGCCTAACCAAGTTCTGCCACACGCCAGCAATTATAGGCGTCACCGGCTGGGATAGGTTACCAGGTGTGAGAGCATGTATCCAGGGAAGATCAAGTTAACAGTCTGTCAAAATATTTTCTCGGGGGAGTCTAATCGCACATAATCGGTACTATTGATCCCATAAGCACATTGTACTCATCAAATCTTGGGCCCTAACTGCTTTTGGGTTCGTGTAGATGTGCCACGTGTGTGGGCAACAGGATGAAGTGCCAGAGGGATTTCCTTTAATGACCAAGTGTCCCTACCTTCCAGATGGCCATGTGATGGATGAGCACCTCACAGCTTCCGGGACTCCAGAATTAACACTGTCTGCATGTGCTCTTATGCTACCTGGCATCTGCCTTGCTATACAAAGTTATTATTAACCCACATTTGTGTGCAGCATTTGCCATGCAGGTTTCATGACCTTTAAAGGCTGTCTCTCCAATGTCCCAACTGAGAGATGATCATTTGTTAGTAGCCTTGAAATGGTGACTAGATTTCCCTATGGTCCCTAACATTTCCTTAAAGTACCAACTACTTTCCTCTTCCCTGCCCTCTCCAAAACACTACTTTAAAAAAAAAAAAATGCCATATCTTGTTCCCAAGTCCTGTGTTTCTTGATACATGTAACTCTACCAGGGCTTATTAATAGTTTCCTTTAAACAATTGAATTCTATCTTCAGATTATTAAAGGTTACTCCCAATGTGGAACTGAGCATAAAGCATTGAATAGAGTTGTGATCAGAATCAATTAAGATAGTATCTTAAGGGCTTTCCTGGTGGCGCAGTGGTTAAGAATCTGCCTGCCAATGCAGGCGACACGGGTTCAAGCCCTGGTCCTGGAAGATCCCACATGCCGCAGAGCAACTAAGCCTGTGCGCCACAACTACTGAGCCCAGGTGCCACAACTACTGAAGTCCGCTCGCCTAGAGCCCGGGCTCTGCAACAAGAGAAGCCACCTCAATGAGAGGCCCGCGCACCGCAACGAAGACCCAATGCAGCCAAAAATAAACAAAATAAAATAAATTAATTTTAAAAAAAGATAGTATCTTGAAAAGGAAAGGAAAGGAAGCATTTGTAAGGGGAGCAAAGGAGAAGGGAGGGGGCAGACATCAGAGGTGAGAGACAGGATGCTGGAGTAATGGAAATGTGTGTGTATCACTGGGAGACTAGGTAGAAAAGTGGGAGCAAATGAGAGATTTGAGAAAATAAAATGCATTACTTGATTGATCAGATGGGTACAGAGAAGCAGATTAAAAAGCTAAGTTGAAGGACAAGTTTCTATCATCAGTAGGAAGCTGTATAAGACAAGGACACCTGTTTTCTCAAGGATTTGGAAAGAGAATAAAGTTTCCTTGAAAAAAAATTATATCTAAATTCCCTCAATGTATTAAGAGTGCTTAATACCTTATGATTTCTCCATACTATGCAATTATTTTAACAGTGGTAAAAGAGAAAATGTTCACAATATATTTAGTTGTAAGCCAGGTGATAAAACTATACATTGTAAAGCCCATTTTAAAAATATGTATCTGATGTATCTGGTCTGCCCAGTAAAAGTGGGAAGTACATTGACCAATGTGTGAACTGTGGTTATTTCTAGGTGGTGGGATTTTTCCTCTGCACTTCTCTGTTTTCCACGGTGAGGGCGTATTTTTGTTTTCATATGGAACGAGATGACTACAACAGGCTTAAAACTGAGGAAACTGGAAGAGCCAAGAGCTCAGAGTGGTGCCCAGTTTTGTTTCTGGCTTTAGTGTGTGTGTTCTGCTGTGAGGGACAAGATTTGGTTCCGTTATTTATGTACTGCTGGATCCACAATTCATGTTTTTCCAAATTAATGCCCTGCAGATGGAAAATTCCAAATGAGTGGAATTTTTTTTTTCAATGTCCAGTGACAGAAGGTGAAAATGGGATAGGCAGAGAAGCAGTGAGGGATACCCCAGAGAGCTCAGAGCGTGAGGGTGGGCCGCCCAGTGGGGAGGGCTGTTCTGTCCACTTACTGGCAGTGGGGCCCAGTTTCCCAGTTTGAACCGGGTTAGTCCCTACACCACAGTGTTGTTAGAATGAAGTGAACAAAATAAAACACTAGCACAAAAAGTTTCTCAACAAATGTCACATTTCTTCTCTTTCTACCTTCTTATTTACCACAAAGTAGTGTAAAACATTTTTTAGCCCAGAAATGGAACAATTTTTTTTAAAACTTCAGAGTATTGAAAGAAGGCTTCTCATTTGCATGCAACTACTGTAATCCCTAACCACACTGTGGGCAAGGCTGGACCGTGTTTTGCAAAGTTGGGCATTCACACTCTACCTTATACGGGCCACATCACCTGTGCTTAATTTTTTTCTTTACATCAACTCATTTGTGTATTGCAGTAAAATATACATAACATAAAACTTATCGTTTCAACCATTTTTAAGTATAAAGTTCAGTGGCATTACGTACATTCACATTGTTGGGCAACCATCACCACCATCCATTTCCACAACTTTTTCACCTTTTCGAACTGAAACTCATTAAACACTAACTCCCCATTCCTCCTCCCCACAACCCCTGGCAACCACTAGTCTACTTTCTGTGTCCATGAATTTATTCTAGCCACTTCACATAAGTAGAGTCATATATATCCTTTTGCGACTGGTATATTTCACTTAGCATACTGTCTTCAGGTTCATCCATGTTGTAGCATGTGTCAGAACTTCATTCTTTTTAAAGGCTAAATAATATTCCATTGTATGTATATGCCACATTTTGTTATCCATCCATTAATGGCATTTGGGTTGTTTCCACCTTTTGGCTATTGTAAATAATGTGCTATGAACATTGGTGTATAAATATCTCTTCCAGTCATTGCTTTCAGTTCTTTGATCTATATACTCACAAGTGGAATTGTTGGATCAAATGGTAATTCTATGTTTTAATTTTGTGAAGAACCACCATACCATTTCTCATAACAGCTGCACCATTTTGCATTCCCACCAGCAGTGCCCAAGTCTTCCAATTTCCCCACACATCCTCACCAACACTCACTGCTTTCTGGGCTTTGCTTTTATTCTTTCAAAACAGCTATCATAGTGGGTGTAGAGTAGTATCTTACATGGTTTTGATTTGCATTTCCCTAATGACTGGTGATGTTGAACATCTATCCACTTAAGTGCTTTTTACTCATCCCAAACAATAGCATTTGTGAAGCCCTGGATAATTTACACCAGACTTAAAATTAAAAAAAATAATAATCAATAATAATAACGTTCACCTGTGTGCCATCTAAAATCATGAACCAGAGGTACATTTTGGGAAATGGTGTGCAAGGGGATGCAAAAGACTCTAGATTCTACCCTCAAAAGCCTTACAGACTTCTCAAAGCAAAGTGTCCACATGGGAACCAATAAAGACACACCTGGGTCCACACCGACTGGAAAGCATTTTGGCCTTTGACCCTGTTACTCCATGTGGGTGGACCTGCCCTGGGTCACTCAAATCACTGTTGCTGACCTAGAGGCCTGACATCAGAGAAGGGTTTATTGCACAAGGACTCAACCTTAACCTTGGAATACGACCACCTTTAAAATACCATCTTTAGAAAGACTTTTTAATGACATGAAATGTATAAAACACAATGTCAGGTGAGAAAGGCAGGGCACAGTGTGACCTTAACCAGAATTCTTAAAAGGTAGGAAACATGGAAATACTGAAGTGGTCATTTCCAAGTTGGGGGATTATGAGTAACTTTTCATCCTATTTTCTAAACTGTCTACAATTGCATATAATTGATTTTATAACTGGGAAATCAAGGTTTTGTAAAGAGGAAAGGCAAGCGTTCTTTATGATGTTTGTATTTGTGAGGTTACAAATAATCCTAGTGAGGTCCATGGAGGTGTTCATGGGAGAGTGAGGCAGTTAGCCAGGGACAACTATGAAATTACAAGGAAAGAAAATCAACTTCAAGATGAATGGCTAGATGGAGAAGAGTTGTCTCTTTTTCAGTGAAAATGATGACAGAATTATGCTATGATGATGTCAATAAATAAAAGGAAACAGTGTAGGGGAAAATGGTTGCTCTGGGATGAGTCTTAGGTTCCCAGGAAGCTGCGCTGTTGGTGTGCAGGAGGGGATTCCCGGGGGGAGTTCCCGGGAGTAACACTTGAAGGGAGAAGGGAGCTGCCTCCAGGAAGGAGAAGTTAATTGCGATGTTGCAGCACAGCAGCGATGCTACGTGTAACGGAGGCCTCGGCTGATGCCATGGGAGCTCCAGGGCTGGTTGACCCTTCAGAGCCATTCCAGGTGAAGCAAGGGGCTGGGCCTTTGGACTCCTGAGTCAACAAGTCAGTATGGAGGTTCCTCAAAAAACTAAAAATAGAGTTGCCATATGACCCAGCAATCCCACTCCTGGGCATATATCCTGAGTAAACCATACTTCAAAAAGATACACGCACCCCTATGTTCATAGCAGCACTATTTACAATAGCCAAGACATGGAAACAACCTAAATGTCCATCGACAGATGAATGGATAAAGAAGATGTGGTACATATACACAACGGAATACTACTCATAAAAAAAGAACAGGGCTTCCCTGGTGGTGCAGTGGTTGAGAGTCTGCCTGCCAATGCGGGGGACACAGGTTCAAGCCCTGGTCTGGGAAGATCCCACATGCCACGGAGCAACTGGGCCCGTGAGCCACAACTACTGAGCCTGCACGTCCGGAGCTTGTGCTCCGCAACAAGAGAGGCTGCGACAGTGAGCGGCCTGCACACCGCGATGAAAAGTGGCCCCCGCTCGCCGCAACTAGAGAAAGCCCTCGCACAGAAATGAAGACCCAACACCGCCAAAAATAAAAATAAATAAATTAATTAATTAAAAAAAAAAAAGAACAGAACAATGCCATTTGCAGCAACATGGATGGACCTAGAGATGATCATATTAAGTGAAGTAAGTCAGAAAGAGAAAGACAAACACCATATGATCTCACTTATATGGAATTTAAAATATGACACGAACTTACTTATCTACAAAACAGAAACAGGCTCACAGATGTAGAGAATAGACTTGTGGTTGCCAAGGGGGTAGGGTGGGGGAGGGATGGATTGGGAGTTGGGATTAGCAGATGCAAACTATTATATATAGAATGGATAAACAAGAAGGTCTTACTGTACAGCACAGGGAACTATATTCAATATCCTGTAATAATCCATAATGGAAAAGAAAAAAAAAATGTAACACCTACCTTGGCAGAGATAGAGCTGTGCCTGTATAATACAAGTATCTTGTATGAGGGGTGGTGGTGAACACAATCTGCGCCTCCACCCCTCCTCCCCCTCCCACTTTTCCTATCTCCCCACCCCCACTCCAACTACTGTGGGGGAAGGACCACTCTGTGAGCTGAATCCCCCCCACAGGTCTCTCATAGATCCCATAATACTCCGACACCCTGATTTGTTTTCATGTCTGTCTCCCTCACTGGTCTGTCAGCATCCTCAGCCCCTGGGTGCCAACCTCCAGGGACCCTAGAGCTGGTCTGTGGATGCTGTAGATGGAGGAGGGAGGACAGGAGAGGGAGGGAGGGAGAAGGAGGAGGGAGGGAAGGAGGGAAGAAGAGGGGGAGGAAGGCAGGAAGGGAACTGGTTCCTTATCTTCTCGTTTCTCATTAATGGCTGTGTTAAAGACAATTAACACTTCTTGAGACCATCTCCTACATCCCCACATAGAGGGAAGATGATAAAGAGAGGAAGAAGAAGGCAGCCTGCTGTTTGACAAAACTGTCATCAGCATGGTCTTGGGCTCCTTCAGAGGAGAGGGTCCTCTCCAGTTCTGGTTGCTTCCAGGAGCCTCAGCATCTCCCAGCAGACTTGGGCAACTTTACCCACTATGTCAACTCTGAGAAAGAAAGGAAGAAAGAAAGAAAGGAAGGAAGGAAGGAAGGAAGGAAGGAAGGAAGGAAGGAAGGAAGGAAGGAAAGGAAGGAAGGAAGGAAGGAAAGGAAGGAAGGAAGGAAGGAAGGAAGGAAGGAAGGAAGGAAGGTAGGAAGAAAGAAAGAAAGAAAGAGTGAGAGAGAGAGAGCGAGGGAGGGATGGAGGGACGGAGGGAGGGAGAGAGAGAGAGAGAGAGAGAGAGAAAGAAAGAAAGAAAGAAAGAAAGAGAAATGAAAGCAGAAGAGGGAGCTCACAAATCTTCTCCTAAGTGATACAGCACTTCTAAGCCACACAATTATGTCTTATGCTCAATGTGTGATGTAAACGAACCCATCACAGATTAGTCCCAGTTGCACAAGGAGCCCTCCATGCACTAGGAATCAAAAGACAAGGGAGAGGGCTTCCCTGGTGGCGCAGTGATTGAGAATCTGCCTGCCAATGCAGGGGACACGGGTTCGAGCCCTGGTCTGGGAAGATCCCACATGCCGGGGAGCAACTGGGCCCGTGAGCCACAACTACTGAGCCCGCGCGTCTGGAGCCTGTGCTCCGCAACGAGAGGCCGCGATAGTGAGAGGCCCGCGCACCGCGATGGAGTGGCCCCCGCTCGCCGCAACTAGAGAAAGCCCTCACACAGAAACGAAGACCCAACACAGCCAAAAAAAAAAAAAGACAAGGGAGAGATTATCTATTGTAATTCCAAATCACTCTGGTCTGTTTTTATTTGGAAAAAGAAAAAAAAAAAAGCCGTGATAAATCATGTAATCAACGTCAATCAGAAAAACTGACATTATTATAGGATTTACCAGACTAGCCCATCAAAATAAAATCCATGTGCTATGAAAAGAAAATCAAATCTTGTTTGGTATTGTGAAAAGTAAGATGTTCATTTTTCTATAGTACTTGGACATTTGGATGGATAAAGGGTGTTTCCCCCTCTAAAGTGTGTCCCGGTTGTACAAATGCATCAGTTATAAACAGAAATGTCGACAGTCCCACCAGATAAAAGATGGTTAGATCCTTTGCATAAGACCCTTGCCTTGAAGCTTCAGCTCTCTCTCCACTCACAGCTGCTGAGTCTTGGCTCCATCTCTGTCAGCACAGGCACAGCCTAGCCAAGGGTCAGTGTCGTCCCCAAGTCCAAGACTCCTCCGTCTCTGGGCAGGGGAAGGAGGAGGGAAGTCCACAGAGGGAGATAAGACTAATTGCTTTGTAACTCCATGAGCCCCTAAAAGCCCCAAGTGAGAAGCATCAGGCGATTGCAACGGGTGATGTGCCCTCCAGCCTGGGAAATGCATGGAAGCTTACTCTTTTCTCTGCAAGAGTCACTCAGAGCAGCTCTTTGGAGCTAGTTCTGAATTCAGCTGTGCCTCATCTCACTTCTTAGGAGAGGGAATAACAGCTGCCAGGTGTGCGCTGGTCTGCAGGGCAAGCAAGCACACCAGTGTGCAGAGTTGGAAAGACTGCACCTTCTCCCCATATGGCCATGTTACCAGTCCCTAGCCTCCTTCCAACTTGAAACTGCTAGGTGGGCAGACCTGACTGATGTTCTTTGAGATGGATGTGGTCCTTCCCTTGGCGTCTGTCAATCACTGGGGCAGGTGCTCACACTGGGAAGCAAGTTGTTCCAACTGCCCATTGAAAAATGGCCAAAAGGAGGTTCAGAGCCATAGGTAGCTCAACAGATACATACATACACCCATTCAAGCGTGCTCCTGGAGATCATGTAGCGGCTCGGATAATTTTTTTGAAGGGCCAGTTTCCCCTTTGGACCTGGAAGAAATCAAGTGAGCCCTTTCCTGGCACACAGGGAGAAAAGCCTCCTTCTTAGGTGGGGCCTCTGCTGGGAAGAGGAGGAGTGGTGAGAAAGAAGGGCCTTTAAACAGGATGGAGGAGAGCAGGAAACCGCAGACACACCTTTTCAGGCTGCCAAGAGCTGGCCATCCAAACCTTGGTCTTTTTCCCAACACAGTGGGTTTGGACTCTGACAGCCTAGAAGCAAGTCTCAGCCCCGCCCATTGCCAGCAAGTCACCTTAAAGGCCTGTGCCTCCACGTGCTGTGGGCAGAATGAGGGCCCGGGCAGTCTGTTCATCGTTGTCCCCGTGGTACTGGTGCCAGCATGTAAGTGGTGCTCAAGAAATGTTTTGGAAGGGAGTGGGGGAGGTCCTACCACCATGCTTCCCAGTAATCACCTCTCTTCCTGTAAGTCTCTTCCAAATATTTCCCCTGGGCTGCCTTGCTGCAGCGTGTGCTAAACACTCCTCGCCAAACCACAGGGCAGTGCTGAGCACGTGGCCTGGTTCTAAAGCAATGGCTTTAGAAAGTAGGCATATTAAAGGGGGGAAAGTGGCGGGGGGGTGGTGGTGGGATGAACTGGGAGATTGGGATTGACATATATACACTAATATGTATAAAATGGGTAACTAATAAGAACCTGCTGTATAAAAAAATAAATAAAATTCAAAAAAAAAGAAAGTAGGCAGATTAGGTTCTCATTTTAATTGGATTATTAAGAGGGTTGTATCCCTTTCTACTTTCCTTCCTTTTGTTTATTTATTCTTCTGCAGTTGTTTTGGCAAAACATTTGAGTTCAACCCCCACAGAGCAGTGCTGAGTAACTTGAGTTCACACCTCAGGGCAACTCATTCAGCTCCCAGCGCCCTTCTGCTCCGCTCCTGAGCTGGACACGTGGCGTGGCAGGAGGTGGCCAGGCTCACCCAAGCCTTTCTGTGCCCCGCCTCCACCTCGGGAGATATTTGGATTAAAATCCAATAGCTGATTTCCCTGAATATGTCAGGGGTAGCTCACTCTTTGTTGCTCTTGCCTGAAAACAATGTTTGCACCTGCCCAAGGTGGTGGCCCCAGCAGGTAGAGGGGTTCATCCTTCCCCAAGGTGAGGGCAAAGACCAGGCCCACCTCCTGGCTCCCAGGCTGGAGGCAGGAGGAACAGCAGCTGCCTGGGACTCCACTCTCTGCCCCAGCTGGTCTCTTCTGACCCACCAGGATAGCAGCCCTGTGTCCCAGAGCCTGAAAACCCACTCATTCCCTCCCTGAACTCAGCACCCCAACTGTGGGCTCCCCCACTTTGACGTGAATGGGGGTCCCCTCAATGAGGGCTCACCCTCACCATTTGGGGCCCCACTGAGAGGTTTTCTTTTCAGAGACCCCTGGCCTCTCTAAGGTCACCCCTCCCGACACCTTCCATCACAAGGTCTTTCTCATCCTAGTGTTGGTTTATTGTCGTCATACTTACTTGTGTGTTGTCTGTGTTGCTCCACAAGGACAGGGATTTGAGTTCCATGAGGCTGAGATCTCTTGTGCTTTGTTCACTGCTGTATCTAGAAAAATGCTTAGCACATAGTAATGTAACCAAGCAGGACCCTATGGGGCCTTCCCGGTACAGACTCCCCCCCCATGTCCTCCACCTGCCTCTTGTTTGTAGTAAAACTTTAGGCTCCCAGGCCTTCCCCGAGTTCCAAAGAATAAATTTAATCAGAGAAGTGAGAAAATGCAGAAACAAAGGAAAACAGTCAAGCAAGACAAAATAATAATAGTTTAGCCATTAAACAGTCAGGGAACTTTAGTTCCTTCTCAAGGGCTATAGATAGTATTCTGAGCCATGTCCTTTGAGCTGTTTTTCAGACATTGAAAACCTCACCAGGGGGAAGAAGTTAACTCTATGCTGACTACCAGCACATAGACCCTAGACCTATAGGAACCAGAAGGTTGATGATGTTGACTCCCAATTACCTCACCACCAACCAATCAGAAGAATGTCCATGAGCTGACTACACATCCCTCAACCCTCTCCCTCACTCTGTCTTTAAAAACCTTTCCCTGAAAGCCTTTGGGGAGTTTGGGTTTTTTAAGCACTGCTGCCTAGACTCCTTGTTTGGCACCCTGCAATAAACATTGCACTTTCCTTCATCACAAACCAGTGTCAGTAGATTGGCTTTACCGTGCAAGGGCAAGTGGACCCAAGTTTAGTTCGGTAACAGTAGGTGACAAACAAATCATTGAAAGAGTAAGTGAAGGAGCCCTGTCCCATATTGTTATCTTGAAAGGTTTTGTGTTTGGGGCTCTTACTTCTTTAATCAGGGTTTCAGCTGTTTATTCAGCTACCTTATAAAACAGTGTTAGGCCCCACCAGAGCCCTCAGCCAGCTGAAGGGGCAAGGCAGGGGGCCTAAGGTCATACTCAGAGTCACACGTTACCTTTCCTCCAGCTGCTGTCATGACAACGGTACAGCAGTGACTGAGCATCCACCAAGTCCCCTGGGACCCAGGAGAGGCCTGGACCAGGCACAGGTGAGGAGTAAGGAAGTTGGCCAGATCCTGAGCCCACCTGGCCTCCAGGGCTCGGTACCGCCCACTGCTTCTGAGCTGAGTGGCTCAAGGTAACTGCCGGAGCTGCTGCTGTCACCTGCAGAGGGAAGATGAGATGTGCCCAGCAGGGAAAGTGCCTGGGGTTGCCATCGGTCATCGGTAAACCAGCTGTCCTTGTCTTTATCTTCATTGCACATAAAACCAGTCTTTATTAGGCAAATGCCATGGATAAAATGTGTAGTATCACAAATATATAACCAGGCGTACAGCCAAGGAGGCATTCGGTCACCAAGGGGCCAGGCAGTGGTGACTGATCAGAGTTTCGAGTCTGTACTGCCTTGTATGGAAACTTTCTTAACAAGGCAAACCACCTCTAGAAACTCTGAACAGTGATGGGTTCGCTGTGGAGAAAACCCAGTGGCTCCATGACCATGGGCAGACATTAATTCTCTAGATCTCACTTTCCTTGTGTCTATACTGTGGATGATACCAATATCCACGATCGAAGGATTATTGTGAGGATGACGTGAGAGCAAAAGCAGGCAGGGGCCCCGCTAGACTGAGTCCTGCACCCAGTAAGGACACAATGCCTCATTCAGAGTCAGGACTCAGGACAGTGCAGGGCAGGGACTTCATGCCCAGCAATGCCCAGGATCCGCCTCCAATGCAAGAGACATGGGGGTGGGAGGAAGTGACTCAAAACCTAAAACCAGTTCACGACCCCTCTGTCCCTCCCTGGCCATGAGGCCCCGGGGCACATCACATCACTTCTCAATCTCTTACCAGTGAGTTGAGACCAGCTGACACACGGGCTCCAAAATCTCTGTGGCTCTCACTTTTTGCGTTTCTCAAAGCGTTTGGAACGAAGCGCAAGATGGTTTCTGACTTGTCGCCCAAGAGCCCAAAGCCAACGCCAAGTGACCCCAAGTGACCTTCACAGACCCCTTTCTGCCTTCTCCCCAAGTTCCTGAACCTGACAAGCTTTCTCACTGCTTCCCAAGGCTTTTTTTTCTTTCTGTTTCCTTCCTGACTTCTTCGGCTGCTCAACTTTCCTACTTGATGTGCTTTTCCCAGACTCTCATGTTAGCACCTTCATGGCCCCAACTCCTCTCATTGGAGTTTTCCATCCACATTACACTTTTCCCCCGTCTTTTTCAGAGTGAGATCGAGATGCTGTTCTCACCCTCGAGATCCTGTTTCAGCTCTTCGACTGCTCCTCACTTGAAGCGCCTGGTGTTTGGACCACATTCTAGGCGTCTCTAGTCCGTGCCGACTCCTTTAAGATGTGCCGTAAAATATGAACTAGAAGGGGATCAGCTGGCGGGTGGGTTTTGCGGTTTCCTTTTCCTTCCGTGGTCTGTAGCTCTCCCAGTCAGCTTTCTGCAGGTTTGCTGAACATGGCCTGGCACGCTGGGACCTGTGCTGGAGGACCAGAAGGAGCACCCTGGGGGTGAGGACCGGGGGCTGCTGTCCTAGCAGTGAGGTCCTGGAGCAAGTCAGTCCAGCGCCGCAGGCCCCTCCAGGTCCCCCAGGGTCACCAAGGCCCCTCTGGGCAGCAGATAGTTTGTCTCCTGTCAGGGAGAGACACGGTCTGACCAGCTTGGACTTTGCCCCACACCCAGAGGAGAGGCAAGCCCCCCCCTCATGGCTTCTGGTCAACTGCCTTCACCTGGAAGTTTAGAGAATGAAGCCCAGATCCACTCCGTTCCCTGTGCATCTCAGGAGAACATGATGCCCAGATAGCCTTCAAGGTAGCGGTGTTACCCAAAAAAAGTGCAGAGAGGACAAGGAAGCCAGGACAAACATGTGTGCCACCATCTTCCCAGAATCCAGGGCTGCCGTCTGTATTTTTCAGGGCAAACTGACCACCCACCTACCTCACCACCCTGGTGTCTTGCCCAGACTGCACGGTGAGACTGGTCTCTTCATTCTCTGGGGCAGGTGAGGCCCAGGTACCTGAGGAAGTCCTGGTTTGCTCCTCCTCTAGGCCTTGCAATGTGATGGGAGATAAAGACAAATTATTTAAGTTCCTAACACCCTCTCTCCCCAGATATTTTAAGGTAGAACTTCATAGACTAACTAATGAGAGTGTTCTTCATTTATTTATTCTTAGGGTCAGGCCTTTCTTTATGTGCCTGTTGCATTTTTCCTACTTCCCTTCTTTTTTAAAATTACAAAAAATCTTGTGCCTGCCCAACACTATTTGCAGTGCACGGTTGTACGCGAGGCAAGACGTGCAAGGCAGAGCGGGGAGGCTTCCGCAAGCTGTATGGACTCTACTCCTAGTGGATTTGGGTTTGCAGAGTACTTTCACCACTTCCCCTGCCGTGTTGCTGCAGCAAACCCCGAGGAAGGGACCGTGGAAATAGGACGGGTGGTGCTCCTACCGCAGGTGAGCCCGACCCTCTGTTCACACACCACAGGGGCCTCTGCAGCTCTGCGAATCCACAGTTCCCGGAGAGCTGGATTGAACCCCTGCCCAGGCTTCATCTGCCCAGTCCTGAGCCCACCCAACAAGTCACCAAACTGTGGCCCCTGATGGCTGGTGTGGGATCTACACTGGGTTGGCCCCCCTGCCCCCATCTCAGCATAGAGGGTACTGGGCATGTTCAGGGAGAGACCCAGAGGTGCTGGGATTCTGTGAAGCTGAGCGCAGCGAGGGTAAGGTGCACGGGCTTAAACACCCCCTCCCTACCCTGGGGCTCTCCTGACACATCTAACCATCCTCACCCTGCACACAGGACAGAGGCTCCCGGAATTTTTATCTTTTGTGGGGTGTTTGGTTGGTTTCCAGCTCTTCACTGTCTCTGCAAAGATCATCCTTATGCCTGTATATTTGTACACTTGTGTAATTGCTTTAGTGGAATTGTAAAAGTTGGACACGAACTACCAAATTATCCTTAAAAATATTTTTTTGATTATAAAAGTAGGCCTTCTTATAAGTCTGTGGTGAAAATAAGTTCCTAGAGCCTTTGTTAGGACAACCTGGTGGGATTGCCCCCAATTTACGTGGGCTACACTTTGAATTTATCCCCCCCCCAAAAGAATTGCACATGTACGTATAAAATTCTAGGAATAACCTAAATGCTTATAAATAAGGGAACGATTAAACAGGTATCGTGTATCCATAACAAGGTATATGGTACATCTTAACATATACCGGTTAAAAAGACAGCATGAATCTATATGCATAGACTTGGAAAGAACTTAAGGGTAAAACATGTGTGTATAACATTGCACTTATATTTAAAAAGCCACATGTCTTATTTCTACATATATTTGTACATATACCTAGAAAAAGGACCAGGAGACACATCAAATTCAGGAGTGGTTGTACCTGAAAAGGAAAGCGGGATTGAGTTGGGGCAAAAGGATGTGGTGGTGAAGGGGGGCATTCATGTCTAATTCTAGGTATCTCTGTGTTCTTTCAACATTTTATACCAACACAACAAAACAAAAAACAAAAAAAGCATGCATATATTACTTATTATAAAAATAAAGCAACTCATTAACCCTAATAAATTGATGTAATAGTATGTTTTTAAGCTTACTTTTCCACCAAATGACTCTGAAAGTGCCTGTTTTCCCACATCATCTCAACATTGGGCATCAGCCCTTTTAATCTTCAGCAAATACTTTAGTCTAATATTACATTATTATTGTCATTAGCATTGTTTGAAAATGAGGCTGAACGTCTTTTTGTGTGTTTATTGACTACCCGTATTTCTCCTTCATGTCCTTTGCCTAATTTTGTATTAGATTATCTCTTAAGGATTTACATTAACCTTCTGTCTGTGTATATGTAGCCTCCAGGCCTGTGCTGCTTTTCTATTGGCTTTTTATCCCCACAATGCAGTGTAATGAAACAAATACTACTCATTGGGGCAATTCATTTAACCCCTCTGGTTCTTAATGTTCTCATAATTGCTTCTAATACTCATCCATCTATTGTGGGCTTACTCTGCTAGGAACTTTGCTAGAAAACTTGTACACACATGATCCCATTTGATGCTTTCAACGATAGTGTTGGGTAACTATTATTACCTCTATTTCACAGAAAAAGAAACTGAAACTCAGAGAGGGTGACTAACCTGCCCAAGACCACACAGCTGGTAGGTGAAGATAGATTCCAACACTGATTCCACATTCTAGGCCCTTAAATCCCATACTACATTATAACTCTTCATCTCCAGTCCCATCTCATCCCAAACATGTGGGCTTGGATCAAAGTAAATCTACTGTTATTGATTTTCTTTAAGCTAAAAACATTTAGTAGGGGGAAAAAAAAAACATGCTCACTATATGCAAAGCATTGTCCTAGATGCCTGGGGCAAACACACCAGGACACACAAGACATAACCCCCACCGACCATGGTGCCCGTAGCCTGGGGTGTGAAGAGACAACTACACAAAGGGAAAAAGCACAGAGCAGGAGGGGCTGAGTATGGAGCAACTGGAAATAGTCAAGTTCACCATTCAAATCTGAAACAATAGTATTATCGCTCTGTGGGGTATAAAGCCCCATTTTATGCAGCAGGTCACATCTCATCACTACAGTGAGCAGACCATTGACAGGAAATCCTGGAGAGCACACGGTCCTGACTGTGGGTGGAGGGAGGGCCTCAGGTCCAACTGCTGGCATCACCACTGTGCAGAGGCAGCCCTGGCTGGGTGCTGGCTCACGGATCACCAGCTGCACTCCTGACAGAGGGCATCAGCACGCCGCTCCCCGCACACATGTTCTCACTCACCCACATCCTGGGCGGGGAGTGGAGGAGGAGTTCCATCACACTGTTACCAGCCCGACCCCCTCTCCATGCAGCCAGCCTAGGGGCTTTTTAAATATAAGCTGATTTACCATCAGCTCTCTAGCTGCTGCTCTGTGGGCCGACTCCACCTTTCCCGAGCTGTACCCTTGAAACAGTAAGGACGTGCTTGGCAAGAGGTGCCTGGACTCAGCAGCCTCATTTTTGGTGTCTGGAAAGACCTCATAAAATCCTTGCCCAAAATAATCTTCCCCATGCCACTGCCAGAAAATCTTCCCCTACTCTCATTTTTCTTTAGAGGATGACAGGGAAGACTGGCGAAAATGCTGGTGTAATCCAGGCAGCTCACTCACTGGCACCCCCTCCCTGCCAAGTAAGAACAGCTTCTCTGAAGGTGATGGAATATGGATCAGATTCATAAAGGGGTGGAAAAGGTCAGGCCAAGAGAGACACAAGCCCAGGCCCTGTCAATTTCACAACTCTTATCTTCTGCAAGGCATGTTTCTAAATGAGGTTCTTAAAGGTAAACCTCCAGGGGGACAGATAAATGCATCACAAAGCGAGCCCGTGGTCCTGACCACATGAAGGCATTTGAAGCCTCAGAGGGAAACTTCTGTCAGCATTTGCCGTGGATGTCTCTTAGAGAAATTCCAGTTCCCGGCTCTGTATCAGTTGGCGTCTGCTGTGGGCAAGGGTTTTGGAAAATCTCTGACCTATGGGTCAGTGATTGTCAAGTCCTGTTCTGTTTCTGCCCAGGCTGCCTGGCACTCAGGGGCCGGCTCACAAACATTATCCTCCTTCACCAGAGGAGCGGCATCATTTAGGTCACTTCCCAAGCTCATCTTACGCCTTTTGTCATCTTTGCCGCACTTCTTATCACTTCTCCTCACCCTTGTTGATAACTCATTAGACAATGTGATTGAAAGCACTTTGTAAATTAAAAAATATCCTACAAAACCAGTATTAAACGCTTAGCTATGCAGGATCACAATCATGACTCAGGGCTCCTGACCGCTCCACTAGGTCAAGTGGAGCCTGGAAGTAAGGAATCAGGCCTGGGAAAGGAATTGCTGAGAGAAGATAGAGGGAGATGAAAGATGTTCAGCTGCTTCCTATTTAACAACCCATGGGTCCTGGTGAAGGAGCACAGGTTTAAGGTTAAAGCCACCCAGAGATGGCAGAGTCAGGGACAGAGCCCTGCAGTAGACTCCTAACACAACCTCCAGACTTCTCTTGGATTTGGCCCAGCCATACAGAGACCTCTTTGCTTATGGTGACCATATTTCACAAACTGAAAAAAGACAGATGATAATCTTTAAGTAGCATCATCCTCAAGGGATAATAGGCTGGAATATTTGCAGTCAGGACTTTCCTCAAGATGCTGTGTGGGAAAGTCATCATACCTTTGTAATCTTGGCCATGTGCACCCCTTTTAACTGTCTGTGCTTGGTGGTATGGTCTTTGGGCTGTACACTCATCAGAGTTTCTTGTTTCCCATTCAATGCTCGGCCACATCTTAACGGAGATTGCACAGCTAATGAAGATGAGCTGTCAGGAATCACTTGGAATAAACTGGATTCCAGAACCCACAGTGTTAGAGTCCAAGCCCTCACTTTCTGTTGATCAAACCCCAACAATCCCACTCTATTTGGACATTTATTTGATCATCTGTTTTTTTAATTGACCACATTGGCTAGAGTCATTTTCTATTTAAGTAACAAAGATTTAACTTTGAATCCCCTACCCTCCTCCCTATGAAGATGCCCAGGGATGTTGACATGTCTTAGTCAAGTATGGCTCAAATGACACAATGTTAATCATGTTTTATAAGGCTAGTTACTATTTATATTCTGTGTGCCTAATATATGGCCCAATTTCAACCAGATACAAACATACCAGCTTTAAGAGCACCTGCAGGCTTTGAGGTCAGACTGCCATAGGTTTGAGCCTCAGCTCTGCCACTTACAGCTGTGGGATCATGGTCATGTTGTTCAGTCTTTCCCAGACTCAGTTTTCATGTCTATAAAACAGGGACAAGAACCTCATGTGAGGACAGTCAGTGAAGAACCACAATATAACATCAAATGCTTCACAATATAACATACATAAATATTAGTTTCATCTTCCCCTACCCTCTCTCATAGAAAATTAGTCTCCTCTACTTAAATTCAAACATTCTATCTTCTTACTAATTTTACATTCCTTCCAAATAGTAAACAACGGGATAACTAATATGTCATGTGTAAAGCATTGTGAGCTTTTGCAGGGAATGGAACTCACTCCATGGAGCATTAGGAAGAGAGACCATCATTACGTTAACAGGAAAGTTCGGGGCTACCAGCCCTGGGAAGGCCTTTCCTGGTCCAGTCAGCTTAACCCAGAAAAGCAGCCAAATAAGGGCTAGAAACATCATGCAACCGACATAAATACTTCCAGTGTTGCAAAACCCAGGTTAGTGAGAGGTTGGGATCAGCTAAAGAAATGTGTTGGCTCCCCAATTTCTGCCTTATTGACCTTGAACTTGCCTGTAAAAGGCCTAACATTGTTGAGGGGCAGTACTTGCAGCTCAGCGTTGAATGAAAGCACCTTCCTCTAACGAGGGGCTTCTTAGAGCCCCATTGCAAATGACAGAGATGGCCCTTCCTGGGGGCTCTGCCACTTCCTCAGTCTGGGCTGCAAGTGTGTTTCCTGCCAGCCCTCTTCTGACCGATGACTCATAACTTCTTTGCTTCCACTCAGCCTCCAAGCTTAGTAAAGCAGCCCCCTTCCTTATACATGGGGTGTCTCACAAAGTCTCATTTGTGAACCTGATGGCTGGACCAGGTGCCCACTTGCCTGGAGCTGAATGACTCTTGATGGTTAGGGTTCCTGGTGTGCAGCCTGGTCTCTCTAACTGGGTTTCTCTTGGACTGTTTGGCGGGAGGGTTTTTTAAGCTGGGTTGTTATCTCCTGCAGGAGAGGCATGTTTTCATGCTATTTATTTCGCTCTCTCCCTGCCCATCCCCACCACATCTGATAACACAGTTCTCAGAGCCAAGAGTACATGCTGCACAGAATGCAAACATCTCAAGATTCAGCTGGGCCCTGGCAACCCCTGGAATTCTCCTTCACCATTTTGGGACAACCCATCTCAAAAACTGAGTCAGTACAAATCCCTTGTTTCCAAGAAAGGAGAAAGACTGTGTACGACGACAACAGCAACAATAGCGGAAGCAAAAACATCTCCATCTATCAGGGTCTCCTCTGGGACAAGAGCTATGTGAGGAGCAAAGCAGCTGCATTTTCCAAATGCTCTGCCTGGTGGCAGAGTCTTCTCCTAGGACTGTGGCCTCTGCTTCTCTCCTGTCCTCCAAGGACTGCTTCAGCCGCACGGCTCTTGCAGTTGCCCTACTAGGTCAGGCCAAGTTCAAGGAGGGAGTTGTTCAAACCCTCAACTCAGAAAATGTCCCATTTCCACTGTATTGGGCTGTCTTAGGAATAAATGCAACTAGAAACCAACCAAGCAGCATCAGGCTCTGCAGCGTCCCCACGACTCGCTTCAGAAAGCCTGAAACCTGGGTGCTGGGAGGGCTCGGAAGCTGTGACTCTTCCACTGCAAGCACACCCAGCACCCAGGTCTTGGTGCATCAACACCTTTCTCCAGAAAAGGAGCCAGGGCTGCAAAGAGAAATGGCTGATTCCAGTGCAGGGGCAGGAAAGGTACAAGATGAGCCAAAAAGTAAGGAGGTCCTCAAAGAAGGATGGGGACATGTCAAAAGACACAGAAGCCAGCTTGAAGAGGCTCCCCCTGGCCAAATGTGCAACAATCTGGGCATCAAAGTTTTAAATGGTAGTATGGATTATAATCCATTGAATAAAATAATAATCTATGAATCCATACTGACGATATATAGACAGACCAATAGACTGAGAGATAGTTGAGAAGAGCAAATTCTACTGTAGAATGCCAACTAATACATGTAGAAGGAAGGATGGTATTAGAAAATTACAGTCGCAACCATTATAATAAGAAATGTTTCAGGCAGGAGTCATCAGTGGGTGCTAAAACTGGAGGCTGAAAGTTTGATGAGCAACAGGATATTTACAGTCTCCTACTTGTTCCCCACAAAATACTTATTAATTAAGGGAGAAATAATAACTTTACAGTGGATAAAACTGGCAGACACTACGTTAATCAATGATCAACAGAGACACCACCAACGTAGAAACAAATGGCTATCTGTGCGTCCTGCTGGGGTGCCCTGAGCAGGAAACATCACTCCAGTGGTACTTATGCCAAAAACCCATAATCTGATTCTAACGATGACAGGAGAGCAAACAAAACCAAGTTGAAGGGTATTCTACAAAATACTGACCTATAGAATTAAAAACTGTCAGTGTGACGAAAGACCCAAATAAATTAATTAATTAAAAGGTTGAGGAAGTGTTCCAGATTAATGGAGATGTGACAAGTGAATGCAGTATACACACGATCTGGGATTGGATTCCAAATTGCTATCAGTTGCATTGAGAAAATCTGAAAAACATTTGTATGTAAGATAATAATTTTAAATTTCCTCATTTTGACCACTATATGGTGGTTATATAAGTGAACGTCCTTGTTCTTAGGAAATACACACTGAAGTATGAAGTATTTAAGAGTAAAGGGGCAGGATGTCTGCAACTCACTTTTAAACAGTTCAGAAAGGAGATGATGTATGGATGGATGGATGGATGGATGGATAGAGATGATAGGTATAGAGAGAGAGACAGATGCAGGAAATGCTACAGCAAATGTGGCAAAATGAACATTTGGTTAATCTTGGTGATGATATGGAATTCTCTGTACTATTCTTACAAAGTTTCTGTTAAGTGTGAAATTATTTTAAAACAAAAAGTTTTTAAAAAAACAAAGCAAAACATGACAAGTGAAAAGGAAGATACTAAAAAAATATTTGCAGGATGGGAATACAAAGTGGTACAGCCACTCCAGAAAGTAGTTTGGCAGTTTCCTAAAAACCTAAACATGTACTTACCATATGACCCAGCAATTGAACTCTTGGGTATTTATTCCAGAAAAAGAAAACTTCTGTTCATAAAAAGCCTGTACACAGATGTTCATAGAAGCTTTGTGTATAATAGCCCCAAACTAGAATGCACCAAAACATCCTTCAATAGGTAAATAATTAAAGAAGCTGATGCAGTCACATCATGGAGTACTACTCAGCAAAGGAACAAACTATTGATACACACAACAGTTTAAATGGATCTCAAGGAAGTCAGGCTGAGTGCAGAAAGTCAATGTCAAAAATTTACACACTGCATGATTTCCATTTATATAGCATTATCGAAATGACAAAATTGTAGAGATGAAGAACAAATTAGTGGTTGCCAGAGGTTGTGGGTGGAGGGAAGGAAGGAAGTGGCTGTGAGTATAAAAGGACAACACAAGGGATCCTTACGATGGGGCAAGTCTGTATCTTGACTGCGATGGTGGACACATAATCTGCACATATGATAAAACTGCACAGAGCTACACACACACACACACACACACACACACATGCACACACACAAGTGCGTGTGAAATGGGTGAAAGTTGAAGAAGCTGTGTGGATGGTACCAATGACAGTTTCCTGGTTTTGCTATTGTACTATAGTTATGCAACGTGCTAACTCTGGGGGAAACTGGGTGAAGGATGTGCAGTACCACCCCGTACATTTCTTTGCAACTCTCTGTGAATCTATAATTATTCCAAAATAAAAAGTTCAAACCAAGAAAACAGCAAGCCCCCGACAGAGCTTGTATGGGCTGCCCTGCTGACACTGCCATGGCCTCTGCTCCCAAGAGATGTCCCTTGGGGAGTCTGGCCTGTGTGGTGTCCTTTCTTCTCACTTTATCTGGCAGCCCCACAGCTTTGCATGAAGTCTCAACCCCCTTCACTGTGTAACTTATCGCTGGGGAACAGATGATGGAAGCACAGGGCAGAGACCCAGAGAAATCTGGGTATGACCTTTAACAATACTGGAGCTCACATTGGATTAAGGGCTTTGAAGTCAGGCTGCTTGAGTTCAAACCCCAATCTGTCTCTTACTATCCATAAGGCCTCAGATAAGATGCTTAACCTGTTGTGCCACAGCTTTCTTATCTATGAAGTGGGAGTGATGATAGTCCCTGATCATAGGTATATGATGTATATCATACTGTGTTTCTACCTATAAATCTTAGAACAGTACCAGACACCTAGAAAGAGTTAATAAGTGTTAGTTGTTATTTATAATACAAATAAAAACAATTGTTTACCATTATTATATCTCTCTACAGGTTTAATCATTCCTATTTTACAATGAAGAAGCTGGGACTTAGCAAAACTAATTAGCTAGTGTGGGTTGACTAGTGACAGAGCCGAGATCCAAATCCAGAGCCTCCAAGTGCATGCCCTTTCCAATACGTCTGTCTGAGTCAGTGTGTGTGGAAGCCTTACCAGAAAGAGGAGGAGGGGAAAAATTCAGAAAGCAGAGAAAAGGAGAAAGAATAGATTATATTCTAGGAAGAAAGATGTGAAAGAACATCTCAACTGACTTAGACTATAAAGGAAATTTACGTTCCCACTTATTATGAGTTCCTAAGGTAGGGAGCCTCTAGGGTTGGTGAATTCAGTGGCTCAGCAATGTCATGGATCATATGTGTCTATCTTTCGACTCTGTGCTGTCAATTCAAAATTCAGTCAAATTAGGAAAATCATAAATGTTTGTCCTTTGGAGTAAAAAAATTATAGAGGCTGTGAAATTCCACGCCAGGGCATTAAGTAGGTTTTCAGATCACTTGTGAGCACAGAGGAAATAGAAACATTTCAGAAGCTTAGTTTGATAAGTTTTTTCTTAAAGGACTTGCTAATGGCTTCACTAAAATTTGAGGAAGCTCATGTAACCAAAAAGGTTTTCCCAGCATATAACATGTCTGTAAAAAACAACAACAACAAAACTTTCAAGTTAATCTTTCACCTATTAAATATTGTTCCACTGTGGATTTCTCTTAAAGAGGAAAAGGGTATTAAAAACTTACAGTAGAAATATTTCACTAGCTTTTTTACCCTATCCTCTCTGTTTGCATATAACATGTATCAAGAGAAAAACACTAAAAGCAAAATGGGTATTTTTACTTTACATATAATCCAGTGATATCAGCGTTGCTCTTGCTATCATCTTGAATAGGTGATGCTTTGAGGGGTTGCTTCCAACTCTACCTCCCTCTTTCCCCGATGAGAAAACCTCCACTGCACTATCTGGTTCTGCTGCTCCATGAGGCATTCATATTCGGAGAGAAAAGACTTATTAAAATACCTCTGCAGATTCAACATCAGCAATTCCACTTGCTTCACTGCCCTCAGATTTTGCAGTGGAGGTTTGAGCTTTGACACTGAAACTCATGTAACTAAGTTATAAGCATGCTTACTAGTAGCCTAGCAGGGTTTGATGATGACCTGACTGTTCTCAGACAGGGACCATCCCAGATGTTTAACCCAAGAACACAACAAGCTCCTTGAAATGGCTTGAAGGCCCCTTTCAACTGAGAAGCCCTTCTCGGTTTAATGCCTTTGCTGGAAGATGGTCATGGGTGTCCAGTTCTTGCTCCTGCTGGGGGACAACTAAGCAAACTGTGAAATGTTATCACCAAGCTCCCCGAGTGGATTAGCAGCTCCAAAGGGCAACACACATCTCTAAGTCGTCCTGTAAAGTGACCCCAAAGTGTGACTTGTCACACCATCCTGGGCTCATTTACCCTCTGAAGGGCAGAGGGCCGCTTTGCCTGATGCGCAGCAGGTTTAAGCTCACGGATAATCCAGAGAATGTTCTGAACAATAACTGTGGTTCCAGCCAAGTCATGGTCCGGGCAGGGTCTGCCAGGGCAGAAGCTCGCCTGCCCTTGGGTGGGCAGGGGGAACAGGCAATGGGAGCTATTTTTCAACAGGAAGCAGGTCACCATGTCCCTGGAATGAGACCTCTGTGATTCTGCTACTAATTTGGTGCCTGTAACCTTGAAAGGCTGAGGCATTTCTGAAACACCTCCACTCGGCATATAAAGGGTTGAGGCCCTGAGGTTTCAGGACAGGCCGTGGACTTTGCAAACTCTAGAGCTGCAATACTCACCCTCCTTGACACTGTATCAAGACAGCAGCAGATTCATCTCAAAGGTAAAGGATTTTGAACTTGAGTGTGCCAGGGATGGAAGTTCATCTTGAACTTCTTGGGGGAAGCAAATGGATAGACTCCTTGTAACCCTGTCTTTTTCAGCCACTGGGGTTCATCTTTCCCTCTGAACGCTCACCTTGCATCTGCTTGGGAATGACTTAGAAATCTTAATGGGGCTTTTCCATATCTAATTTATATATTTAAGTGATGCATTCAAAACAAGCTAAACTCTGTGAGAGCGCCAGAAATCAGTGCCAGTGTTCATTTAACACGGCACTGATAAGATGAAATCTTGTAAATGAAAACAGTGCATATGGAGGGAGAGATGCTAAAACCCCCAGAGGAACCAACATCCTCAAGGAATGTTCAGATAGAGACTCTCAACCACAGTCGGCTCCTCAGAAGACATGCTTAAGAGGGTGTGCTAAATTCTGGTCTTTGTAATTCTGAAGCAGAGCTTCTTAAACTTTCCTATGCACGTGAATCATCTAGGGATCAGCTTAAAATGTAAATTTTGATTCAGATTTTGGTCTTGATAAACTCTGCATTCATAACAACTCCTAGGTGACGCCGGTGCTGCTGGCCCATGCGACAACTGAGAAGCAGGGTTCAGTGGTGTTTCAGGGATGGTAAATAATCTTTAGACTTTGCAATGACTGAAATCTTATCAAATAGCAAAAAGTCAAAAATATTTCCGCTCTGTTTTTAAATTTTGATTTTTATATTAACATAGAGCAAAATGACTCTTTTGTGTGTTCTCAGTTCTAAGAATTTACCACACATTCAGCTCTGTGTAACCACCATCACAATCAGGATACAGAACAATTACATCACCCCTTCCCCCGACCCCACCAGTTTCCTCATGCTATGGCTTTGCATTTATACTCTCCCCCTACCTCTAACCCCAGGCAATTATTATAGCCTTGTCTTTTTGAGAATGTCATATAAATGGAATCATAGAGGGTATAGAGTCTACTGAGATTGGCTTCTTCCACTCAGCATGAATGCCTTTGAGGTTCATCTAAGTTATTGAAAGTAGCAACAGTCTGTTCCTTTTTATTACTGCACAGTATTCCATTCTATGGATGTTCAACAGTTATTCACACATTCAATGACTATTGGTTGTCTCCACATTTTGGCAATGACAGATAGAACTGTGTGTGGGTGTATAGGTTTTTGCTAGAACGTAAGTTTGCATTTCTCTAAGCTAAATAACTAGCAACGGGATTGCTGGGTCATATGGTGGGAATATGTTTAACTTTATAAGTTATAACATATGAGAGTTCCAATTGCTCCATACCTCTCCTCTCTAGCACTTGATATTGTCAATATATAAATTTTTATTTTGGCCATTCTTATAAGGATGTAGCAGTGTCTCTGCACTTTCCATTTAATTTGTATTTCCCTAGTGGCTAATGATGTTCAACATCTTTTAACATGCTTAATTGATATCTGTGCATCCTCTTTGGTGAAGTGTCTGCTAAAGTGTTTTGCCCATCTTTTAACTGGGTTGCTTGCTTTCAAATTGTTGAGTTTTGAAAGTTCTTCATATATTCTGGACACAAATCCTTTATCATATACGTGATTTGCAAATATTTTTTTCTCAGTTTGTATCTTGTCTTTTCATTCCTTTTGGAGAGCAAAGTTTTCTAATTTTGGTGAAGCCTAATTTATTAATTTTTCTTTCATGAAGTGTGCTTTTTGTCATGTCTAAGAATTCTTTGCCTAGCCTCAAGCCACAAAAAAAACTTCTCCTATATTTTCTCTTAAAAGTTTTATAGCTTTACATTTTATATTTGATCTATAATCCATTTGAGTTAATTTTTATATAAGGTGTGGGGTTTAGGGGGGTTTTGGTTTGGGTTTTTTTTTTTTTTTTTGCATATTGGTATCTTATTGTTCCAACACTATTTGCTGAGACATATCTCTGTTGTGTCTTTTTTTTTTTTTTGCCGATATCACACATCTTCATTATTGTAGCTTTATAGTAAGACTTAAAATCAGGTAGTGTAATTCCTTCAACTTCATTCTTCATTTTCAAAAGGGCTTTAGTTACTCCAGTCCTTTTGCCTTTCCATAAGTTTTATAATCAGTTTGTCTTCATCTATTTTTAAAAATCCAATTTGGATTTTTATTAGAACTGCAATAAATCTATAGATTAATTTCGGGAGAACTGATATCTCTGCTATGTTGTCTTCCAATCCATTAACATGATATGTCTCTGCATTTATTTAAGTTTTCTTTTATTTCATTCATCAGCATTTCCCAGTTTTTAGCAACCATATTTTGCACACGTTTTGTTAGATTTATATCTAAGTATTTAATTTGGGGGGAGTTATTGTAAATGGTATTGTCTTTTTAATTTCAATTTCCAATTGTCCACTGGTAGCATATACTAATTTCCATGTATTAAACTCATATCCTGCATCTTCGCTAAACTCACTTACTAGTTCCAGGAATTTATTTTTTGTGATTTGCTTCATGGGCACTTGAAAAGAATCTGTATTCTGTCGTCACTGGGTAGAGATCTACCAACTACACTTAGATCTAGGTGGCTGCTGCTGCTGCTGAATTTATCTATATTGGTGATTTTCTCTCTACTAAGTTCTGCTGTTTGGGATCAGATCCACACATGTGCAGCCCACAGGCCAGCCTAGGCGCTCATGAGCAATTTTTAAGGATACCCACCTCCGTGGTATCCCTGGTAATTTCCAATTCCCTGGACTCCCCTTTTTCAATCCTCTGGCCAGAAACTTAGGGCTTTAGTTACCTGCTCTGCTGTGCACTTCTGGTGGTGCACCCACACCTGGGTCATGTGCTGAGAGGACAGAGAGAGAGAGAGAAAAGCAGCGAGGGTCTGCTCCATCCAGTAGGACCACAGCTCCTCCTATCAGAGCAGGTGGGTTTTGCGTCTCTGCAGGCCCTGCTGCTGGTCAATTGCATTGCTGCTGCCAAGCTCCCTCGCCTTGGAATATCCTGGAGACCCGCAAAAATGGGGAAAAGGAAAACTAGTGATTTCCCTCATTCTCTGAGCATCAGGAGTCTCCTTTCTTCCTAGAATCAGAGGACTGCTTGGGGCTCTCTCTGTCCACGTTCCCACTTCTGAGTTTCCTGTTGACTTGAGTCTAAACTGGGGATACCAGGATAAAAACAGAAAACTTAGCGCCATTCAATGGTAATTGGAATTCTGGCCTTCTTCTCCAATCCACCTGCTACTGTTTACGTCTTGGAGTCCACAAGCAGTTGCACTGAGTATTCGGTCCAGGCTTTGGAGCTGCGTTCTTTGGAGAGACGGGTAGAGTGTGCTTCCTCCATTTTATCTGGAACCGGAACCCTATTTCAAACCATGATCTTTATGAAGCTTTTTGAAATGTTGTTAAAAAAAAAAAATAAAGAACCATGAAATAGTTGCTCTTAGGAGGTGTTGGGTATGCAAGAAGTGCATTGGTGGCACACACAGTCGGCTGGGATGCAGTGAGCCACACTAGCCGAGAGTCACAGGAATAATTGATACGTCAAAATTCTTCTTAAAATAACGCTCACATTCCTCAATTTGGGTTTAATACTCTGAGTGACCAGAGACTTAGGAGACTAAATGGTTGGCACAGCAATTAGCGCTCACAATGGACAAATGTGCCTCTGTTTCAGTTGACTCACTAACATCATTTGGCACTTTGTGCAGCACAAATGCCTCACAGATGGTGACAAGTTCAACATACTCTGTTTAACTGAATTCTGTGAAGGTGTTACACACTGTCGCTCTCTTTAAGCACTCATTAATTTTGTGAAGTAAAGTTCATAATTGTCATTGAAGTTATGGCTTTTCTGGGTTGGTGGTGATTGACTGGAAGGAATACTATTGATTCTCTTGAGAGGAGTGCAGTCTGGTGGATGGTATTCTTGGCTGAGCAGATACAGACGAATAGAGCCATTTCTTTATCAAGGACAATCACCTGTGTTTCCAAAAGGCTTTCCAACTATTGATATCTTCCTCATCACATTTCTGCAAGGTGGAGTAGTTGTCCACATTTTAGAAGCCAGAAAACCAAAACACAAATGATCCCAGAAACATGTATTACCCATGAAGGAGTGGGCTAAACCCTAACAATGAGATGCTGGGTCTCCCAGGAGGTTAGAGCTGGGGAGCTTGGATGAATCTCCAGTCCAAAGACAGAAGACAATTTTTCTCTACGCTTATTTTATTTTATTTTTAAAATATTTATTTTATTTTATTTCTTTTATTTTTGCTGTGCCGGGTCTTAGTTGCAGGACACAGGATCTTTTTGTTGCAGCATGAGGACTTCTTAGTTGCGGCATGCATGCAGGATCTAGTTCCCCGACCAGGGATCGAACCCAGGTCCCCTGCATTGGGAGCACGGAGTCTTACCCACTGGACCACCAGGGAAGTCCCTTCCTACGTTTATTTAGGCATAACTTGTGTGTAATAAAATCCACCTGCTTTAGATGTACAGTTTGATAAGTTTTGGCAATTGTATACAGTTGTTTAACCATCATGAGAAGCAAGATACAGAACATTTCCACAAGCTTAAAAGGCTCCCCAGGCCCCTTTGCAGTCAGTCCCCTCCCTCACCTCGACCCCAGGCCACCCCATCTGCTTCTGTCACTCTGGTTCTGCGGGGCTCCCACCACAGGCCTCTGCACAGTCCACTTCCTGCACCCTGGGTGCTCCTACCCACTCATCCTGCGTGTCCCTGCCCCGAGGAAGCACCCCGAAGCCCTCAGACCAGGTCAGGTGACTCCAGGGTGCCCCTCACTGGCCCCACAGACTTTCCCTCAATGCCTGAAGCACTGCCACAGGGACCACTGCCACTTCCAGGCCATCTCTTCAGGATAAAGATAACTTGGAGATGGGGGGCATTTATTCAATTCAACAAATATTTATTGAGCACCAGTACATGCTTTAATATATTTAAATAAAACATAGGATAATCACATTTCCTAATAACTCTGGGGGCTTACTGCAAGGTCAGTTGGATCTCTGCTCTTTTGCCAGGAAAGTATGAGATCACTGAGCACTTCCAGGGGATAAGAAAGTCACTTTCCTCCTCCCTAGGGGACAGTTGGGGGCAGTGGATGGGGCCTGGGCCCTGAGTACGACTGCTGCCCCACTTACCAGCTGTATGACCTCGATAAAGCCAAATTGCTACTCAACTTTCTTACCTGCAGAATAGTGCTTACCTTGCAAGATGGCTGTTGCTGTGACCTCCCTATGCTCAGCCCTCACTACCTCAGCGTCCCTGGGGCCAGCTCTGACCCAGACGTGACCATCACATAAGAGGACAGGATCAAAGACCGAGTTCTCACCTTGGCTGCACATTAGAATCACAGGGGGCGCTTTTAAAAATCCTGACACCCAGGCCACATCCCAGGCTGATGAAATCAGACTCCCTGGGGACTGGCATTTGTTTTTTGTAAAGCTCCCCAAGTGATTCCAAGGTCAGTCAAGGTCAACAGACACTGATCCAGAAAGAAAAGAGAAGTAGAATTATTTCATGTCTGTAGAAAGAAAGTTGGGGGAGGTTGTGATAATCACTTATTGTTAATTATTACACTATGTCCTATACAGTTTGAGGTTTTAGAACTACAAAAGTTATATTTATTCAGAACTTTATAAACTGCGAAACAATTGAATATTCATGATCAAATTTAATCTTCAGAGAATTTTAAAGATGAGGAGTCTGAGGCCTGGAGAACTTATTGTCAAACAGAAGGTGCATCAAGTTAATGGACAAATAGGTCTGCAGTGAATGTCTGGCTTCAAACCCCTCTCTGCTTCCACCCTGCCCTTGTCAGTCCCTCTGGGCGAGCTGTGATCCAGACCTTCATGTTGATTCCAGACCCAGGTGTCCAGACGCCCCTTCAGTACTTCCCCTTGGATGTTAGCGCCCAGGCAACTCAAACTCTGTCCAGCACTGCTCAAGGTCACTCTGCACGGCCCTCCTCCTCTGGTTGCCCATCTTTGCACAGGCACAGCCAGTGCAGCTCCACTAACATCCCTCACCTTTTTTTACCACATGGCGCTGACCACCTCCAGAATGCCTTCATTACCCTTGCCTCTACCACCTGGTCATAGCTCCTCCCTGGACATTTCCAGGAGCCCACTAACTCCTTTCCCTGCACCCACTCTCACCCTCCAGCCCCTACTTTTGACCTGTCTGCTAGACCAACCAAGGTCTAGGAGTTGGGTAGGGGTTTCTTCATGTAAAAAAGTGAGCATTTTTGAGTATCTGATATGTATGATTTCACACACAAGCGTGTGCACACACACAGGCACGCACAAACCTCAAAGCTGCTTGTTCGGTTGTGTCAGATGTTGGGACCATTTTCTGTGACAAACCTCTTTAGTAAAGGGCTTGAAAACATTCAGAAGTGTGCAGCCTGCCTTCTGCCAGTTACAGTTGTGGGACCACAAGCAAATTCTATCACTCCTCAAATGTCTCACCTATAAAATGAGGAAGGGAATGTTGACTCATGGGGATGTGGTGATAACTAAAGGCATAAAATGCTTGTCACACACTACTTGCTGATAAAAAGCTGAGGGGCTGTTCATCTGTAAGGAGGAAGGAAGGACAGAGCTATTTGCTAGGTGCCTGGGACACGCCAGGCTCCAGCAGGGAGCTTCTGCCTTCACATCCCTGGATCCTGTCAACAAACCAGAGTGACCCCCCGTGAGGTTCTGTGCCTGACCTGGGTCTCCCTCAGGTAAATAGCAGGGTCTGTACCTTCCAGAGTCCAAGAGAGCGTGTTCTACGGGGGTTCAGCTGATATTTTCTTTTTCAGGGGATGAACAATCAGTATGTCCGCCGGGAGGTCTTCTGCCGGAACACCTGTCACGAGCTCAAACGCTTCTGGGAAAGAGAAATTGGCAAACAGACTTATTACCGAGAATCAGAAGAGCATCGCCTGGGAAGAAGTGCACTGGGAAAGTAAGTGGCTTGTCTATTTTTTATTACTGATAATTAATTTTTAAAAGTAGACTTTAATTTTTAGGGCAGCTTTAGGTTCACAGCAAAACTGAGCAGAAAGTAGAGAGCTTTCATACACCCCCTCCCCGCCATACACAGCCTCCCCTACCAGCAACATGCCCCACCAGAGAGGTGCATCTGTTACAATCCATGAACCCACATGGACACATCATACCCACCCTTACTTGTCTGTTTTTTAAAAGCAAAATTGATTTCCCCAGAAGAACGTCAGATGGGCATCCTAAAGGACATAATTATTTTGATTTTCCATGCATATGGTCCTGTCACCATCTATGGTTATGGGCAGTAATTTTAAAAATTCTTTAGGACTTCCCCGGTGACTCCGTGTTCCCACTGCAGGGGGTGCAGGTTCAATCCCTGGTGGGGGAACTGAGATCCCACATGCCGCGCGACAGCAAAAAATAAATAAATAAATAAATAAATAAATAAATAAATAAATAAATAAATAATAAATTCTTCTAAGCTAACAAATGTACACTCTAGTTCTTATCTGTATAAACAGAAAAATCTCTCCTCTCTGTCACCATTTCTAGTGTGTGAGGGATATACTAAATTTGGGGAGCAGATCAGCAGATGTATCCATGAAGAGCAATCAAGCAAAGGAGACAATGACCAATTAATTCTCGGTGCTCGTTTGGGTAAAGACACAGGATGTCCTGCGTGTTCTAGGAGGAGGGCCAATGGGCTCTCAGCCCTCTGGTGTGCATCCCTGTTCTAGCCAAGCAAGTCGAGCGGAGAGCAGTAACTCACGTGAGCAGACCAGGGTTGCTGTCTCTGGAAACAGTGGCACCTCACCACCCTCACACATACTGCCTCTCGATGACTGCAGGGGGTCACCCACAGGACACAGGGAAGGACAGGCCGGGTCGTCTACCCCCTCATAGGGAACAGCTCAGCCACTGTCTGTTCACTAAGACCACAGCTAGTGTGTGGCCAGTTGCTGGTGGGGCAGGTGTGTGCTGGCCCAACGGCAGGGCCCATGACCCCATACTGTCAGTCCATGGTTGCTGGGCTGAGAACATGCATGAACTCACAAGAGTTAAATTCACTGTTACCTTCCAAAACCCCGTCCTGAGCCCTAGAGGCGAACCCAGCCTCTTCCACATGCAGAGAACCTGCTCCGCCATATTCCTGGCCACAGGCAAGAAAAAGCAGACTGTCCTACCTGCTGAGACGTTGTGTTAGGGCATCTTGTCCAGGGATTCTCAGAGAAGCTGAGTCAGGTGGCCAGTCATCTGGGGAGTCCCTGCCATCTTCCTCCCCCGAGGCCAGGCCACTCATCATGCTGCACACCAGAGGCCACACTGAGGCCTGTACCACGTGTGTGTCCCCCGGGGCAGTACACAGAAGGCCTCAGGTGGAGTGAAGCTGACCTGCGGAAGATGCAAAAACCTTGTCTCTAAGCAAGGAGTAAGCCAAGGGGTGAATAAAATAGGCTCTGAAACAAACTGTGGTTTATTAAAACATTAAAATATATGTGTGCAGGATCTCTCCATGCACATAAAAAGGACTGCAGGAAAGACACTTTCTGGTTGGTGGGGTCGCAAGACTCTAACTTCTTATTTATCCTTCTCCTGCCTCTTCTAATCTGAACCTGGGTAGTCTGGCTCCAGAGGGTCTCTGCTCCTCACCACTACTCCACGTTGTCCCTTCATAAATTGTAGAAGACAGTTCTGGTTCATTAGGTTGTTCTGAGGCTTGAATAAGAAAATGTGCCTAGAGACTTCCCTGATGGTCCACTGGTTAAGACTTTACCTTCCAATGCAGGGGGTGCGGGTTTGACCCCTGGTCCGGGAGCTAAGATCCCACATGCCTCGTGGCCAAAAAACCAAAACATAAAACAAAACCAATATTGTAACAAATTCAATAAAGACTTTAAAAATGGTCCACATCAAAAAAGTCTTAAAAAAAAAAAAAAAGAAAATGTGCCTAAAGCACCCAGCATGGGGCAGGGCCCAAGGTCAGGGCTCACAAATGTCAGGCCCCCTGCCTCCTCCACACTCCCACTTAATCCAGGATTGAATATAGCAGCAGCAAGATGCTAAAGGAAGAGCCCTCCGGATGAGTAGCAAGTCTCCCTGTGCCTCAGTTTCCTCCTTGTTATTTTTATCATAGAGAAACAAACACTGACAGAAGAGGGATGTTGGGGAGTTACTGCCTTTAATTAGTGGGGAGCAGTAGGTTGATAGTGTTGTTCAACTGTATCCTTACTGATTTCTTGTGTTTTACTGATGGTTGAAATATCGGTACTGAAGATTTGCAGATTTGTCTATTTCTCCTTACAGATCTATCACATTTTGTTTCATGTATTTTGAAACTCTATATTAGGTACATAAATGTTGAGGATTATTATATACTCTTGATGAATCAAACCTTTTATTACAAAACAACCCTCTTTCTCTTTGGTAATATTCTTTGCTATGAACTCTACCTTGTCTGTTGTTAATATAACCACTCCAGCCTTCGTTGATTAGGGTTAAGATGGGATATTTTTCCACCTTTTTACTTTTAACCTATTTGTGTCTTCATATTTAAAATGAGTTTCTTATAGGCAACATATATTTGGATATTTTTTAATGCAATCTGTCAACCTTTGCGTTTCAATTGGATTACTTATGTCATTAACATTAATTGGTATGATTGGGTTTAAATCTACCATCTTGTTATTTGTCACCCGTTTCTCTCAACAGTTATTTATTCCCATTCTTTTTCTGCCTACTTTTGAATTAAATATTTTTTATGATTCCATTTTATCTCCTCTTTTGGCTTTTTAACTATATCTCTGTGTGTTATTTTAGTGGTTGCTTTAACATTTACATATACATCTTTAACTTATCACTGTCTACGTTCAAGTGATACATTATTTCCTGTAGAGGGTAAGAACCTTACAATCATATAGTCCCATCTCTCCGCTCCTGGTCTTTGTGTTATTATACAAAGTACAATTTGACTTCCACATATGTTATAAACGCCATATTACATCATTAACAGTTTTGCTTTGAACTGATTATCTTTTTTTTTGGCTGTGCCGTGCGGCTTGAGGGATCCTAGTTCACTGACCAGGGATAGAACTCGTGCCCTCTGCAGTGGGAGCGCAGAGTCCCAACCACTGGACCGCCAGGGAATTCCCATGAACCACTGACTATCTTTTAAAGAGATTTAAATAGTAAGAAAAAAAAAAGTATTAATATGCACACACACAGATGTCTTTCCAGGTGCTCTTCATTCCACTGTGCAGATTTCCATGTGGTGTCATTTTTCCATCTGCTTGAAGGACTTCCTTTAACATGTCATATGTGACAGTCTGCTGGTAGTGAATTCTTCCAGTTTTTGCATATCTGAAAACAACTTTATCTCACCTCTGTTTTTGAAAGATAGCTTTGCTGGGTAAATAATTCTAGATTTAAGGGTTTTTTCCCCCTCTTGTACTTTAAAGATATTGCACTTTCAAGGGAAATTTCAGAAAATTAAGACTAGAATAGTGCTCAAACAGAAGTGAGAGCTCAAACATGTATATATTTAAATTTGCAAGTCTTCTGCACACCTTTTAAAACCCGAACACATGCATGCACACACATGCATACACAGACACTTTCAGAATAAAAAGGAAGGAAGCTTCCCTGAACCAAAAGCCATGGAGATGAATACTCTGTTTGTGTATATTTTGTTTCTATTTTCAGGCTCAGAGAAGAATGGAAGCAGAAACTGGAAACAAAGCTGAGACTACGGAACAATTCAGATGAGACAGAAAAGCGGGCCAATGTTGGCCAAGAGCTTCACTGACACAAGAGGATACAAAGCACGGAGATCACTCTGCCAGGACAAGCCAGTGCAAATCCCTGAGTCCCTTTGCTACACCATACAGATCCCATACTATTGTTTCCCCCACCTGTAAATCCTGTGGAGATTTACCTGTGAATCCTTCCCCACTGCTGAGTGGGGATTATTAGCCAAGGCAGTCCTCTCTGCATGGGGACCAGAATATTATCCCCAACATGTCTAAAGACGAGATTATCTAACAGCAAAGCTCCATGCAGCACACTTTATTTCCATATAATTATCTTCTAATTTTGAAATCCCGATATTTGAAATTCTAAGCACATGAGGGGGGATGATTTTCACGGTCACACTTTAAACATCGCACATTAGTTTTGTTCCACATTTCTCCTAGGAAACAGCACCATGTAATCCTTTCTCTTGTTTTCTCTTTATGAGACGAGAAATGCACCTATCTGCAGAAATAAAAATATTGTAAATAGTCATCAAAATAAGGTTTGCAAATTAACTGATCTAATACTATTTTTCTCCACATGAATTTAATAGGCTTATTAAAAAAATGTTTACGTAGAACCATTCAATAAGATCGGGATAATTTTAATAAAACTTGGTTGCCATGCCATCACTGGTATACGTGCTCTTCATTTTGTTGCTTTCTTTTAAATCTCCACATGCTGGCACTAGTTGGCTCTCTGTCAGCTCAGCTAAAGTATATCTGGCCACCCCAACAAAGTGCTTGTCACATAGATTCTGGACTTTGAAATATCATTGTCACTGCCCAGCAATCTCTCAGGTCCCCATACAGGGTTGCTGCTTCTAAAAGTGCAAACTGTAACTAGGCCTGGTGCAACATTTCCCAACCAGGGCAAAGGAGCAGAGAGATACATGCTGTAAAGTACTTGATGGTTGTAGGCAGTGCCTGCAAAGCCTTACATATTCAAGGGGCAGTGTTACCAGGAGACACAGAGAGCAAGGCAGAGGCAATTCTGAACAGAGCAAGTGTGGTGTTCCAGTCCTCTAAATGCCCTGATGTGCCCTAAGGTGCTTCCATCCACATCCCCAGGGAGCCCAGATGGGAGCCACCAGGAGGCAAGAAGAGTTGGGGGAGCATTTCCTCAGGTTCCACACTTATATGATCCAGGAAACAGGGCTTAGAGCCCTCCTTCCTGCTATGGTCTCTCATTCAACCTGGGATTCAATTCAACTAATAAACCATGAATCCCAGCTGGGTTCATTTGAGATTGATGAAAGAGGAATTTTTGTTGGGTATAAGAGGGAAATAGGAATTAAATAGAAGGAGAAGAAAAGACAGAGCTTTCAGTCTGAGAGTCTCTCAGAAGAAAAGGCCTACCATCATGAACTGCAAAACGCTGCTGCTGGAATCTAAATGCAGTCAAGTGAGGCAGATAATGCCTGTGAAGATTCGTTGTGCATTAATTCATTCACCGCATACCTGGCACTGTGCTGTATGACCAAATGCAGCAGAGTAAACCAGAAGTGATGACTCTGGAGGCTACAGTCTAGGGAAGATGGCAGAAAAGCCAAGGCAATAAGTGTGAGGGACTAAATAGCACTGGGAGCCACAGCAGGCAAAGGTGCCCACCTGATATGGGGACCCATTCTGGTCTAGGGAGGGCTTCTTAAGAACAGGGTAGTTAAACCCAAGTAAGCATGATCCAGTGAAGGCAAGATTCAGGGCTCAGGTCCTGGGTGCCTTGAGGGAATACATTTAGCTAAGCTAGAATGGGAGTGAGGAGAAGGTGTAGCAAGAGCTGAATCTGCAGAAATCAGCATTCAGGGCCTTGCTGGCTGAGAGTATGAGCTTTTCCCAAGGGCACAGGAAGCCACTGTAGGGTGTTGGCCAGGGGAGAGCCACAGTGGCCATGGTTCAGGATGATTACTTTGCACAGAAAGATGGGAGGACAAAGGTGGGAAGGCCAGCCAGGAGGTTCTGCAGATGCCTCCCAAGAGGTAAGAAGGCCCACAGAAGAAGAAGGTCCTCAGTGCCCTGGCAGCAGGGACTGGGGGGGAAAGAGACAGGGAGAGAAGCATGAGTGCCTTTTCTCACAGTACTAGAGGCTTGAGGTCAAAGATCAAAGTGGCAGCATGGTCGGTTTCTGGTGAGAGCTCTTTCCTGTCTCGTAGATGGCCGCTTCTCACTGTGTCCTCACATGGCATGAGGAGAGACAGAGAGAAAGGGAGGGAGGGACAGAGAGAACAAGCTCTCTGGTGTCTCTTCTTATAAGGACACTAATCCCATCACAAGGGCCCCACCTGCATGACCTTATCTAAACCTAATTACCCCCCAAAGGCCTCATTTCCAAATACCATCACATGAAGGGTTAGGGCTGCAGCATATAAATTTGGGGCAGGGTAGGGTTTGAGGGGCAGGGAGGACACAATTCAGTCCATAGCAGAATGGGATGCTTTCAAACTATGTATCAAGTCCTGGACACATCCCATTTATAAAATTGACCAGGCTCAAACAGCAAAAACTTTGAGAGCTGAACTATGGTGTGAATACCATAGGTTTCAAACTGGCTTCTGGGTAGCACACAAGCAACAGACCACAAAAGCAAAGGCTTTGAAAAGTAATTGACATTTAAAGTGTAGCCCACGAAAGTGGGCCAGGACATGCGTTCTTAACATAAACAGATTGACTGCCTACTAAAATAGATACATAAAAAGGAGAGTCTCCTAGCCTTGTACTCAAAATGTCCAGGATACAGTCCAAAATGACTCATACCAAAAGCCAAGAAAATCGCAACTCAAATGAGAAAGGATAATCAACAGACACTTAGTACTGAGATGACACAGGGGTTGAAATTATATGACAAGGATTTTAAAGCAGTTATATAAATGCTTCAACAAGCAACTACAAGCACTCTTTAAGCAAACAGAAAAAGTAAAAATATCAGCAAAGAAACAAAAGATATAAAGAAAAATCGAATGGAACTTCTAGAAATGAATGCTACAATAACCAAAGTAAACAAACAGACAACAAAAATAACACTGGATGAGCTCAACAGCAAAATGGAAAATACAGAAAAAAGGATCAGTGAAGTTTCAGATAGTTAATAAAATCATCTAATTTGAATGAGAAAGAGAAAATAGTTTTCTTTAAAAAAAAAGAAGAAAGAGTGTCAGGACCTGTGGGACAATAAGAGAAGATCTTAAATTTGTGTCACTGGAGTCCCAAAAGAAGAGGATGTCCACTTTCACCACTTCTATTCAACATAGTACTGGACGTCTAGCCAGAGCAATTAGGCAAGAAAAAGAAAATAAAAGGTTTATCTCTGTTCACAGGTGACATGATCTTATATACAGATAACCCTAAAGATTACATACACATACAAAAGAAACTGTTAGAACTAATAACAAATGAATTCAGAAAAGTTGCAGGATACAAAATAAACACACAAAACAAAACGTATTAGTTGCATTTCTAATACACCAACAATGAAATATCTGAAAAAGATTATGAAAAAAATTCCATTTGTAATAGCATCAAAAAGAATAAAATACTTAGGAATTAACCAAAGAGGCAAAAGACTTGTACACTGAAAACTACAAAACACTGCTGAAGGAAATTAAAGAAGATGCAAGTAAATGGAAAGACATCCCATGTTTATGGATTGGAAAATTTAATATTGTTAAGATGTCAATACCACCCATAGCAATCTACAGATTCAATGCAATCCTATCAAAATCCCAATGGTGATTTTTACAGAAATAGAAAAACCTGCCCTAAAATTCACATGGAATCTCAAGGAACTCCAAATAACCAAAACAATCTTGGAAAAGAAGAAGAAAGTTGGAGTTCTCATACTTGCTGATTTCAAAACTTTCTACAAAGCTAAAATAATCAAAACAATGTGGTGCTGGACACATAGGCCAATGGAATAGAATAGAGAGCCAAGAAATAAACTCTTGCATATGTGGTCAGATGATTTTCAACAAGGGTGGGAAGACCATTCAATAGGGAAAGGACAGTCTTTTCAGCAAATGGTGCTGGGAAAACTGGATACCCACATGGAAAAGAATGAAGTTGGACACATACCTTATACCATTTACAAAAATAAACTCAAAATGGATCAAAGACCTAAACATAAGGGCTAAAACTATAAAAATCTTAGAAGAAAACAGGGGGAAACTTTATGACATTGAATTTGACAATGATTTCTTGGATTTGATTTGGATATCCTAACAAATAAAAATAGATAAATTGGACTACATCAAAATTAAAAACTTCTCTACATCAAAGGACACAATCGACAGAGTGAAAAGGCAACCCATGTGATGGGAGAAATCATTTACAAATCATATATCTGATAAGGGATTCATATCTAGAACATATACAGAACTCCTAGAACTCAACAAAAAATAAACAACTTAATTCAAAAATGGGTAATGGATTTGAGTAGACATATTTAAGTAGAAATTCAATAGAAATCTCCAAAGAAAATATGCAAGTGGCCAATAAGCATGTGAAAATGTGCTCAACGTCATTAATCATTAGGGAAATGCAAATCAAAATTACAATGAGATACCACCTCACACCCATAAGATGGCTACTATCAAAAAAAACAGAAAATAAGAAGTGTTGGGGGGCTTCCCTGGTGGCGCAGTGGTTGAGAATCTGCCTGCCAATGCAGGGGACACAGGTTCGAGCCCTGGTCTGGGAAGATCCCACATGCCGCGGCGCAACTAGGCCCATGAGCCACAATTACTGAGCCTGCGCGTCTGGAGCCTGTGCTCCGCAACAAGAGAGGCCGCGATAATGAGAGGCCCATGCACCGCGATGAAGAGTGGCCCCCACTTGCCACAACTAGAGAAAGCCCTCGCACAGAAACGAAGACCCAACACAGCCATAAATAAATAAATAAATAAATAAAATAAATAAACCCAAAGTTTAAAAAAAAAAAAAGTAAGCTGAAATATTAAAAAAAAAAAAAAAAAAAAAGAAGTGTTGGTGAGGATGTGGAGAAATTGAAAGCCTGTGCACTATTAGTGGGAATGCAAAATGGTGCAATTGTTGCGGAAAATATATATCAGTTCCTCAGAAAATTAAACATAGAATTATCATATGATCCAGCAATTCCACTTCTGTGTATACACCCAAAAACTGAAAGCAGGATCTTGAAGTGATGTTTGTACACTTATGTTCATAGCAGCATTATTCACAATAGCCAAAAGGTGGAAGCAACCCAAGTATCCATCAATGAATGAATGGATAAGCAAAATGTGGTATATCCATACAATGGAACACGATGGAGCCTTAAAAAGGAAGGGATGTCTGACACATGCTACAATATGGATAAATCTTGAGGACACTAGGCTAAGTGGAATAAGCCAGTCATGAAGGAACAAATACTGTATGATTCCCACCAGGCCTACATGGAATGGGGAAGGATCAGTTTCGCAAATAAAAAGTGAAGAGTGTACTGAGTAGAAAATAATTAGTCTCCATAAATCCAAGGGGACCATGACCAAATGGCAAACACCCACAGGACCTCAACAGACCTCCTGTTGGAACCCAGTCACGCTTCCACCCTTAACTGTTCTGAGCAGCGTCTGCCCAGAGCTAAACTCAGAGGAGAAGTTTCTTTCTGGCTATTCCTCTCCAGATCTGTGGTCCCCCAACAGCCATGCTTGTACCACAAAATCCTGTCCTGACTCGGGTTCAGAAGAGAGAATGGCACAGATCCAGCAGACATTTCCCCAGGGTGGGGTGGGGTGGGGCCAAGGATGAATCCATTTCCTTCCGAGCATCTGAACTAATAGCATGGAGATCTGAGAGCTCCAGGGGCCACCACTGCCCTCAGACTGGAAAGTCTAACTGCTGGGAAATGAGAGGGAAGTAGACACCTGGTGAAAAACATATGGGCGACAAAAGCGCCCTCCATGGTTCTTGGCAGCCTTCCACTCCCACTTCTGGTCCTTCTCAGGGTCTGGCCGCTTTCCCAACTTGGGCTCCACGAGGTACTGCTGCATTTGTATAATAAATTCCCTTACTGGGGCTTCCTTCGGGGCGCAGTGGTTGGGAATCTGCCTGCCAGTGCAGGGGACACGGGTTCGAGCCCTGGTCCGGGAAGATTCCACATGCCGCGGAGCAACTAAGCCCGTGCGCCACAACTACTGAGCCTGGGCTCTAGAGACCACGAGCCACAACTGCTGAAGCCCGCGCGCCTAGAGCCCATGCTCCACAACAAGAGAAGCCACAGCAATGAGAAGCCTGGGCACTGCAACAAAGAGTAGCCCTGCTCGCCGCAACTTGAGAAAGCCAGCATGTAGCAATGAAGACCCAACGCAGCCAAAAATAAATAAATAAATAAGGGAATTTATTTACTCATTTTTAAGTTTTAAATAATTTATTTAAAACTTTTAAAACAGTTTACTTAAAATTTTTTTATAAATTTATTTAAAAAATTTTAAATACATTTTTTTAAAAAATTTTAGATAGATTTATTTATTTATTTATTTTTGGCTGCTTTGAGTCTTCATTGCTACACGCGGGCTTTCTCTAGTTGCAGAGAGCGGAGGCTACTCTGCTGCGGTGCACGGGCTTCTCATTGCGGTGGCTTCTCTTGTTTCTGAGCATGGGCTCTAGGCACGTGGGCTTCAGTAGTTGTGGCGTGCAGGCTCAGTAGTTGTGCTGCATGGGCTTAGTTGCTCCAAGGCATGTGGGATCTTCCCGGACCAGGGCTCAAACCCGTGTCCCCTGCACTGGCAGGCGGATTCCCAACCACTGCACCACCAGAGATAAATTCCCTTTCTTAAGCTGCCTGCACATTTCTCTTATTCACAAAGAAGGTTACAAATAATATGGATTAAAAGGAGATTTCAGAGTCTGCATCAGGGAATGGGGTTGTTCTTTAGAGACAGGGCCTCCCACATCACCTGTAAAGTCTGCTGGGACCTGAGGCCCCAGATGTGAGCAATGCTCTAGAATGCCAAGTTACACCTCTAGGGGAAAGCATCAGTCTGAGAAGTTAGATACTGGGAGGAGAGCACCCAGAATCCACTCAACTCAAGGACTAAATTCTGCAAAAAAACCGCTCCCAGTTTTATCTCAAGGGCAGCCTAATAACCTGGGCTCTCCGGAGCAGTCCCGATTTCAAATGTGCTGCCAATATCTGATCCCGTGTCACCATTTTTGGTGAAGAAATGTGGTCATCATAAATATACTCCAACAGGAGTCCAAGAATTTTTCAAAGACATCTCTCTTAGATTCTCTTTGCTCAGCAAGTTAAGTACTGTGCACTCACTGGATAAAGGATTTAGTGACCAGGAAGCTACTGGATGGGGAAGCACATATTCCACAGGGACCAGGGAGCTGGTGCTGTTTGTTTTGAAGCCACAAAGCACCTACTCTGCTGGGCTAACTTTCCATGTAACATATTAACTATACAGAAAGAGAATTCTACTGTGCATAATTCTAGCTAGGTAACCTTAGTCAAGTTATTTAAAATGTGAGCTTCAGTTTCCTCATCTTTATAATACAGTTAATAATTACCTTCCTCATAAGTAAAATACAGTGCCTGACACATAGTAAGTTATGGTAGGCAAATAGATGCTGCAAATGGTGGTGTAAAACAACTGAATAGATTGCTAAGCTTCTAAGAATGATAATTTCTAGAATTACAAATGGGCTTCAAGTGAGTGCACTTAAAGGCTGTTCCTACATTTAAAATTTCAAGATCAAAGCATTCCTTCTTCTAAGATTTTTCCAGCAGGCTTCTCCATACCCACCCCCATCTTCCACCACCCCCCAATCTCATTATCTCCATAAATGTTGCCCCATTCACCCTGTTACTCAGATTAAAACCTAGTCACCCCGTCTCCTCTCTTTCTCTTAAACCTTCCATCTAAGCCACTCACAAATCCTGCCAGTTCTACCTTCAAAATTCACAAGCTTTAGAATCAGACCACTACACCCTAGTTCAAGGGTGACAGTAATTTTAACACAATTAAAATTTATCATCTTTATACTGCTTAATTTATAAGAGAAGGTCAGAGTCTCCCACCCTCCCCAAGGTCACCTCCTCCAGGCAGTTGCTGCCCCCTTTCCATGAACGATGGCTCACTCAGGGTGGGTACAAGGGAGCTGGGTTGATGGGTCGTAGGTCACTCAGAAAGCTTGGTGGAAGTGGTACTTTTTAAATGGAGTGTGAAACATAGAAGGAATTCTATTCCCAGGTCACTGCTCAGATATTCCGGAGCACTACCTCCTCAGGACTTTTTAGATACTGTAAAAGTGGCTATCTTAGGACCCTCTGTTCTGATGTCTATCTGGTCTTCTAAATGGGGGATAGAGACTTGGTAGAAATCTTGGCTGATTCCATGCTGGTCTCCACCCAGCCGAGAGAATGACGAATTCATGGTCAAGGAGGTGATGAGTGGGAAGAAGAGGTTTTGGACTTGGAGATCCCATTTCCAAGGGGAGAGTGTGGCAGGTATGGGTGTGCTGGCAGGTGAAAACAGTCTGTGAATGTCTCATCTCCGAGTATTAAAAAGGGATGTCTCTCCTTGGAAATACCCAAGTGCTACTGACTGGGTGGGGCTCTATCCTATTCCCAGGCTGAATATGTCCTGAAGAAATTTTTATTGATTGGTGTGTTTTAGTTTAGTGTTTTTGTAAAGCATGTGAATACAAACAGAATGAAATTCTTCTTTTAGGATTGATCATAAAATCAACTTGTCATGTCCACCTATACGGATGTAACTCATCATTCTTAAAACTTCAATGGAATTCTCTTCTAGGAAAAACATGTGATTTTGGAACCTTGTTTAGTCCTTGAAAATAACAGATGTATGACATAGGATTAGTTTGTTCAAGGTCAAAAAAGAGCTTTAGGGGATGAATCAGGCCTTGAAGCTCAGCTCTCAATCCATTCTTCCCCAGGGGCTTGGTGTCCTCTCGGAGATCTGAATAGTCCTAGTTGTTGTTCCTTGGAAATGAGCAGACACTGCTTCCTTTTCTCTAATCTATGGAAAGGTCACCAGGATAATGCATCCACTAGGCTGGAGACCAGCTTTGGGAGAACTTGAGAAAGGCAACGGGAGAAGACCATGAAAGGAAGGTTCCAGCTACACAGTCTGGCTATGGGAAAGGGTAAGATAAGTTAGGGCCAGGAAGACCCAGGACCCACCTCAGGGGGCTCAGAGGCTGAATATGAAGGCAGAAACCTTGGCATCTGGTACAGCCCTAGGATCTGGAACAACACTCATAATACGTTATGAGACACGAAACTTATCTGTTGGATGAATGAATGGAGGGTTTGCACAAGCACACTGCTCTAGAGAAACTCCTCAACAATACCCCATTCACAGCAGGGCAGAGGAGACTGAACAGTTGTCACCCCAGGCTTATTTCCTCCCCCTTTTAGCAGAGAACTAGCTCAGCTTGTCTGAATTAGTGCACATAAAACAGGCTGATGTCAGTGGCCAAGCTCCAGAGGCTTCTTTTTACAAGGGCACTTCCTGACCAGGAAGATTTCATAATTTCATAATTGTCCAAGTGTTTCCATTCGGCCTATAAAATGAAGGGCATTACAGGGGTGTGGTGCTTCTGGAACCTTCTCACATGTGTCCAGTCCAGCTGTGCCAGGCCTGAGCCCACCTCTGGGTGTGCTCTGTGGCTTCTCTGCTGGTAGTTCCTCCCTAATAAACATTAATTGTATATGTATGCCCTGAGTCGCTTTACTGATGGGTGGTCCCTGCCCCTTGTTCATGACAGTGGCCCCATTCAGATCCTCCCAGCCCCAGAAGGCTATCTTGGAGGACAGCTCCAGAGTCTACAGAAGACTTGGGACAAGAAGAGGGAGGGATACAAAGAAGGCAGAGAACGAACCGAGGGAAGTAAAACCCACAAACGAGAGAGACAGAATAGTTTTTTGGAAAGAATCATGCAAAGGGTTTAGAAGAATTTATTCCTGATCTGATACATCTGACTGACAGGCCAGCCAAATGTATTTTGTTTGATTCACACAGCAGTTAATTAAGCCAACTGTGAACAGGACCTCAAGCTGCAGGATGAAACTCTCCTACAGTATTGACTCAACCATGTACCCCAGGGTCCAGGATCCCACCAGCTGAACAAATCCCACCAACCATGACAGATCTGTACTCTAGAAAACCAGGTGGCTTCCCCCTTAAGTCTCTATATCGACCTTTCCTCTTGGCCCAAGGCATTAATCCAGGTGGGCAGGGTGTATTAGCGATTGCAGACCCCACTTTCTCCTGTAAGGAGGAAGCCTAGGGAGATTCTGTCATCCATAACAACCTGGCCTGTGAGCTCAGGCTGCCCTGAATGCCTTCCAGAGCCGAGGTGGTGTCGTTGGTCACTTCAGCTGAAATCAGGGACAAATTTTCACACCACCTTTTCTAATTGGATGATTCCCATTGCGGGGAAAATGCCCTCAGGGTGCACATACATAGTGAGTCTGAGAAAACAATGGTAGCCTCATTTTGAAGAGCTCTTGGCAGTTGTCTGAGGGCTACAGGAGCCACTGGTGGCGTTTCTTTAAGCACTCAAAGGTCTCTTATGACACCCCCAAGATACAAGTCACCTACGGGCCTGATAGGATGGAGACAGGTGTCTGTATCCAACAGAACCATGATAGATTAAGTCTTTCCCTTCTCTGAGTTTCCCCAGCATACTTGGAGAGGTGTGTATAGCCTTTGATCCCTCTCGGGGAAAGGGAGACCTCTGCCCCGCCCCTAAGAATCTTTCTCCTTAAAGTAGCTTCAGTGAGGACAGAGGGGGATGGAGGGATCAATATCATGTCTCACTGAAATGCAAATCAAAACTACAATGAGTCATCACCTCACAACAGTTAGAATGGGCATCATCAGAAAATCTACAAACAATAAATGCTGGAGAGGGTGTGGAGAAAAGGGAACCCTCTTACGGCTGTTGGTGGGAATGTAAATTGATACAGCCACTACAGAGAACAGTATGGAGGGTCCTTAAAAAAATAAAAATAGAATTACCATATGACCCAGCAGAGAAAACCATAATTCAAAAAGACACATGCACCCCAATGTTCATTGCAGCACTATTTACAATAGCCAGGTCAAGGGATCAATCTAAATGTCCATCAACAGATGAATGGATAAAGAAGATGTGGTACATATATACAATGGAATATTACCTGCCATAAAAAGGAACGAAACTGGGTCATTTGTAGAGACGTGGATGGACCTAGAGACTGTCATACAGAGTGAAGTAAGTCAGAAAGAGAAAAACAAATATCGTATATTAAAGCATATTTGTGGAATCTAGAAAAATGGTACAGATGAACCAGTTTGCAAGGCAGAAAGAAAAATGGTACAGATGAACCAGTTTGCAAGGCAGAACCAGTTTGCAAGGTAGAGAACAAACGTATGGACACTAAGGGGGGAAAAGGGGGACGGGATGAATTGGGAGATTGGGATTAATTTATATACACTAATATGTATAAAATAGATAAGTAATGAGAACCTGCTATATAGCACAGGGAACGCCACTTTGCTGTACAGTAGAAACTAACACAACATTGTAAAACAACCATACCCCACTTAAAAAAAAAAAAGCATGTCTCATTGATTTACTCGTGGTTTGCTGGTTTCCTGTGGTGGCAATCTTGGTGCTTTATTAACATTATTTTTGTAGACTTTTAAATTATATCCTGTATTTTCTGATGGATTCTTGGATGAAAGACTCAAGTAACATACACTGATTATCAAGTGCATAATTTATAAGCAGAAATTTAGTTGTATAATATGTAAGAGACACAAAGGACTTGAAGCAGTGTAGGTAGACAGACATAAAATAAGTTAATAAAAGTGAGCCTGTCTTATTATGTCAGTTTATGACAGATAACATTAAAACCTGGAATAACTGTGTGCCTACTTTTAAAGGAATTTTGTGTTATTTTAACTCAGTGCTTAAATTTGGGGCTCTGGAATGAATTAACAATTTTCCACTGAAATTAAACTTAATTATGCTTTTAATTTAGGAGAATTTGCCCCAAATGATGTCTATGGTTTTTTTCCTCTTCTGATCTTTATGTTATAAGCATTTTCAAATTTAAAGTATAATGAATATGCATATATATGTGATCAAAATGTTAACTGCTAACATTTTGCCATGTTTGCTTCACTTATTACTGTTCTGCAAATGTTTTTGAGAATAAATTACAGATATATTGACATTTCACTCCTTAGGTTTCTCTGAAAACTTCTCTGAAAATATGACATTTTCCTATATAACTAGTACAAACTTATCACACCTAACAAAACCAACAGTCATTCCTTAAACTTATCTAATAATCAGTAAAAACGTGTTTCTCAAGAATAAATTACTCACCTAAAGTGGGGAAACATTGTAATCCGGGATATAACCTGAAGATATAATATTTATATCTCTAAGAATCTATAATAGTTTTCCTGTGAAAAGAAACAAAATAGCTCCCTTACACATAGGAAATGATAAGTGACAGAAATTTTCATTTTGTCCAAAAAACCTTTAGACAGCATCAATGGAAAATTGTAAATTTCACTGCTATTGTCTGAATGTGCATCAGGATGGACAATATGTCCAAAGTTCCCAAAGGGGACTCTTTTTCTTAGGAATTAGTAAGAGTCCCTGAACTGGAGACACTGCACATCTTTTCTCTTCTTGTCAGATACACACCAGTGTGTGAGGTGCCCAGACCATCAGTACTCAAACCCAAATCAAAACCACTGTCTCCCAAAGAAAGTGACTTCCCTACCTTATCAAGACCCACTGAGGATGGCTCTGGCCTGCACTGCTCTGTGCTTCTCTGTTCTCACAGCTGTGGTCCTTGGGGTCTCTGGGAAGCACAGAGACACTCCCATCATCAAGGCCAACAACCAACCCACAGCTACATCCTGCTCACCTCCTTCTTCCTGGGTTCCCTCTGTTTCTTACTCTCCATTGGCCTTCCCAACACAGGCATTTGCATACCTCAGCAAACAACATTTGCATTTGTGTTTACTGTGGCTATTTCCACTGTTTTGGGTAAAATCATTACTGTGGTTTTGGCTTTCAAAACAAAGGGAAAAGGATGAGGCAGTGGTTGATATCAGGCGCACCTGACTCTGTCCTTCCCATCTGTGCCTTGATCCAAGTCACTATCTAGAACCAGATTGGGACTCTCTCCTCCTTTCATTGAAATGAACACACACTCTGACCCTACACACATCACTGGTTGCATTAAGGGCTCTGTCACTGCCTTCTACTGTGTCCTGGGGTACATGGGATCCTTGACCCTGGGGAGCACTGCTGTGGCTTTCCGGGCCAGGAATCTACCTGACACCTTCAAAGAAGTCAAGTTCAAGCATGCTGGTGTTCTGCAGTGCCTGGGTCACATCCTTCTCTATCACAGCACCATGGTGGCCGTGGAGATCTTTTCCATCTCGGCCTCCAGGGCAAGACTACTAGGCTGAATATTTGCCCCCAAGTGCTACATTAGTCTTCTGCTGAGTCCTGATAAGAACATCTTGCAAGGGATAAGGACTAAAACAGGTCCTAGAGCCAATAAGCATTCCAAAGATTTAACTCATGGCTCTCAAATAGATGAGTAACAGACGCATGAAAATGAATCACCATTTTTATAGAGACAGCGAATCAAAGCCAAATTTATAATTTCTCTTTCTCAATTAACAAAGGTTTTTTTTCTATGTTCTCTAGTAATACCAGGGGCACAGCCATGCTCAGTCAACAGTTCCTGAAACTTCAAGGTCATCTTGGATATTCTGCTCACCAACATTAAATCTATTGTCTGTTTACATGTACAAGAACTTCATTTTACCCTCCCCTTCTTGAATGAATTTTCTAGCTTATGCACTGATAGTTGGTACAGTCTACCAGGTGGTCAACTATTTTAACTTGGTCCCCAAAACCATTAGGCAGCATCAACAGAAGTTCATGCTCATACTTAAATAAAATGATCTTTCGCATACTAATTTGGGGACTTATTCTGCTATCTCTTCTTCTAATATATTTAGTTTTATTTTTACCTTTTAACTATTCAGTTTATCTGGTGCTTGTTTTTGTGGTCTGTGGAGGAAGCTACACCATCCCTTTTTATGAGAGAGAACTGGAGGGCATGTGATTTGTTACCTGCCCTGAGTGAGTTGGGTCTACGTGACCAGAAGGGTCTAAAGTGAAAGGCTGAAGAGAGTTTGGGGCCAAAAGCCCCAACTCTGGGGAGGCCCTACATGATGACAGGGTACTTTATAAGTTGAAGATGTCACAAGCAAGGAGGGAATAGAATCTTAGCTTCCTGGGAGCCTGGGAATCCTATGGGGTCTGTGCCATCCAGGGGCCAGTTATAGGACACACAAGATTAGAGACACACAGAGGCTCATCAGAGGGAAGAATTTCCTGCACGTCAGAGCCACTCAGCATGAGAGATAGAGGTAGGAGAGATGGGATCTGCCCTGAGATCACACTGCCCACCATCTGGAGTGACAGGAACATGCAGGATGTGAGGGAGTTGGAGGGAGTCTCTGAATTAGCCCAGGGCAGGGAGGATGAAACCTCACCAGTTATATTAACAAAGAGAATTTAATATAAGAGCATTAACCAGTTATGTGTTTTTTATTGCTGCGAGAGCAAATTATCACAAATTTGGTCACTTAAAACAACACAAATGCATTCTCTTTCAGTTCTGTAGGTTAGAAATCCAACACGGCTCTCACCGGGCTGTGCTCCTTTCTGGAAGCTCTAGGAGAGAATCCATTTCTTTGCCTTTTCCAGTTTCTAGAGGCTCTCACATTCCCGTGCTCCACCCCTGCATCTCCCGGGCCATTCCTCGGTGGTCACATCTCCCTCTGATTCTCTTCTGTCTCCCTCCTCAACTTCTAAGGACCCACATAATTAGATTGAACCCACCCAGATAACCCAGGATCAGCTCCCCATCGCAAGGTCCTCAACTTAACCACATTTACAAAGTCCCTTCTGCCATGTAAGGTGACCTATTCTCAGCTTCCAGGGATTAGGTTGTGGACATCTTCGGAGGACAATTATTCTGCCTACCACACCCAGCAACTGAAGAACTAAAAAGGCAAAAAAAAGAATGCTCAAACAGTTATATAAAGCCGCTTCCTCTCCCTAGGGCTGGAGGAAGAAATGGGGGAGGCTAAAGATAACGAAAACATAGAAACTTGGAAGACGGGCCCTATGGGGAAGGAACCCAGAACTCTGAGAAGGGGGTGCCTCCCTCGGGCATCAAGAAAAGAACTGCTGTCCCTCACAAGGTGGAGGAACCTATGTTTCTGATGCAGAAGCTATCACTGTGTGCTGGATTTGTAACTCCAGTCAGAAGGTTGTCTTAACAGGGAAAAAAGCCACACTCCACGGGGCTGTGGCCCTATATGCTCCAGATGAGATCTCTGGCCGCTCCTCTCCAGGCAAGGATAGTGCTTTAGGCTGTCCTTTTTAGGTTACAAAGGTGCCGTTTCAGCCAACATTGGCCCTACCACGTGCTTGAAACTAACCTGTGTTGTTTCATTTGGTGGACATTCCACACACCCAGGTAGCTGACCCTGCTGAATAATGCCTTGTGGAAATAGAGGTTTTAGGATGAGAACTACTTCTCCTTACTGTGAGGGATGCTGCCATTGGGGAAAGGCCACAGTTAGGACAGTGACATTGGGACTGGTGCCCAATAGGTGCCCTCCAGGCTCCCCGGCCCAGCCACGTGGTGGCAGTAAAGCAGTTTAGAAGACAAGGGTGGACGGGGAAGGAGATCACCACACACCAACTAAAGAGCTGTGGACGCAGAAGTGCTTAAAGAAAGCAACCAGCAGGCTGTACAGACTGCCTCCCGCTCAGGCCAATTTGTCCTAAAGAGCCTTTCCAATGACAGTGTGGGGGACTGAGATATGCAACCTGAAGCCTGGGGCAGAAGGAAGTTGACACGCAGCAAAGGCGACCCCTGGTGTTTTGAGTGGCAGTTGCCTGACAGTCACGGCTCAGCATACCCCATGTGAGGGCCAATTAACTTGGCTTCTAACTGGGCATAGGTGGACAATGAGAGACCAGCTCCCCTGTGTTGCTCCTCCCCGGCACATCTGTTATGGGATAAAGTGGGCCCTGCACAGCAAGCACCTGTTATTAAATGAAACTGGTACATCCAAGAAAGGAGTAAACCAGCCATCAATGGACTCTCTCACCTGCGTGAATGGGTGACCCTCAGACATGGGGTCTTCAGTACACCAAGGTCCCAGAGGATGCCTGGGCCCGATGCACAGTCAGACCAGTTATATTAAACAGTCCACTGTGGCTGGGCAGCCACAGGAAAAAGCCAAAGCATGCAGAAAGGAAAAAACTCTGCCCGTGGACAGAGATGCAGACTGGTGCTTGTCCTGGAAGACACCTCCTGAACACATCTTGTTACATTTTCACCAACTTGCAGCCAGGAGCCAATGGACATCAGTGTAGCACCTGACAACCGAACAACCTGGATCGAATCCCAGCCCCTTAGGGACAAACACTGTGGCAGCAGACTGCACTCTGTCCATGACCCATGGAAAAGGATGCTTTGGCAATGAACATCAGTGGAACTGACATGCTGACCAATTTTGCATCACACAGGTAAAGACCACAGCCACCTGGATACATCATCACAAAGGGCATGGCAATCAAGCCATAGATCAAAGCCTGGCAATGCCAGCACCTGAGGCCAAGGAGGCCTGACTAATGTGCCTGACTGGCAGCTCCACCAGCAAGTGACAAAGAGAACTCTGGGGTGCACGGTCCAGTGCACTAGACCCGGCCAGTCCTGGCAAATAGACTCTAGAAATCCTTTACCCTTGTCCCAGGGGTACCACTGGGTGTTGACTACAGTGATAACCTTTCTGGGTACAATACAACAATTCCCACTTGCAGAGCAAACGCAGGCCATACCATTTGAGAACTCCTAAATGTGCTGCTACATATTTGAACTCCCTGAACACATCTAGTCAGACAGTGATGCCAGCCTCATGGTCACGAGTGCCAACAGCAGACAACTATCTGGCACTCATGGGACCTTTCATGTAATGCGCCTTCTCCCGCTTCCCTTTTCCCCTCCTGTGCCCACCTTCAGCTCTGCTCTGCCACCCACAGGTCCCGTAGTCTGGTTTCCTGAAGGCAGTAGTGATGGTCTGGGACGAGGTTGCCAAAACATTCTGAGATGACAAGCCTGGGGCTTCCCTTACCTCATGCCTATGCTTGCTGGATCAGGCAATTGTGGACATTGCTGATAATGAGCATGAGTATGAGATGACAACTCCTAAGGTGGTCCTGACAACATGGCCACCACGTTCTGGGATGCCACATAGGAATCTCCCAGGGATGAATCCAGCCAGAGTAAGAAATGGCAAGGACTTCTAAAAGGGTAAAGTCCCTGTGCTGCAGGGACAGGTCATACATATACTGACCGTGCAGCCGTGAAAGGACAGCTGCTCCGCTGGTGGGGAAGGAGCACCTCGGACTCCCGAAGGTCAGAGACATTGGGAAGGGGGGCGTTAGCGACTTGGCTCTCACCTGCAGGACACCTGGACCAGCCTGTCGTCTCAGAATGCTTTGGCAACCTCGTCCCAGACGATCACCACTGCCTTCGATCTAAGTCCTGGACACCCACTCCCGGGACACTCTGAACTGAGGACTATTGACTCGGGAGGCAGGATGGCCTCCACCAAAATGACAAAATAAGATTAATTTTCTAGTTGCTGATATGATCTTCCTTAGCGTCATCTTATTACTGCTGGTGCCCTGTGGTCTCCCTCTACTGTCAGAACAGAACAAGAACAAAACCAAACTTCTCTTGTGTGCTTCCTCCAGACCACAGCTAGTGCTCTAAACTGAACTGATTGCTGGATCTGTCACCCCCAACCTGGTCCTGCTGATGGGACCACCTCCCCCTCTCCTGGTCTCTTGCCAGCCCCCCTTGGATCTGAGGGGGCAGGCCTCATCCAGGGGTACATGCAGAGGTAGCTTTGGGAAAGACTTGCCCATCTCGAGGCACCTCCTGTGCATGTGGGGAGAGGGGAGGTGGCCCCGACTCCTGGGCTCCAGCTCACCCCCCAGGTGGAGCTTGGGCTCTGGTGTGAGGCTGTCTGGGTTCAGTTCCCATCCTGACCTAGCCGCTCAGTCCTGTGTTTCTCCAGGAGCAGAACATATGTTCCTCCGCTCCAGGTCTCCTCCTCCTTCCTAGATGGCAGAACAATAGTGCCTAGCAGCAACCTTCCTTACACACAGCGCAGAGGACCCAGTTAGGGGAAGGACTTGGCCGAGGTCATGGACAGGTCAAGGCCTTGGCAGCCTGGTCCCCATCCCTGGTTCTTGCTCACAGTGAGATAAAAGCCAGAGCTCACTTCTGCACAACTCTTGACCAAGCCAACCAGGAAAGCCCTGACCTGCACTAGGACCCTGAGCTGACCTGAACCTGACCTTGACTCTCACTCTCACTTCAATCCTAACCCCTAACCCTAACCTGACACTGACCCTGACTCTGACCTTGACACTAACCCTGAACTTATCCCTTCCCCAGTGCCCACAGGAGGGCAGTCCCTGCCATTCGCTGACCCCACAGTAAGAAGCCACCCCTCTGGGAGCCCCAACAGCTGAGGCCATGTGGCCCTCACTCAGGTCCCTGCTCGGGTTACACAGCATTGCTCTGACTGTTCTCTCACCCCCCACCTCAACTCCTTCCAGCCTTCTCTGGGGCTGCAGTGGGCAAGGGGCTGCCCAGACTGTGCACTAGCTCCCAGCACCCTCAGGGGTGGTCTGAATAAACAGAGACTTGGTCAGAACTCGGATCCGGTTCCCCCTTCTCTCGGCCAAGCAAGTACAGTGAGCTGTGTGCCTGGTGAACTGGGGGGAAGCAGGCACCCACCAGTCACACACCAGTAACGTGATGAGGCCGGGGAAGGGGCCCTGGAGAAGGGCTGGGGAGCGGGGAGACTCCTGCCCTGGGACACGGGGCTTCATGAGAGCTGGGCCTGCGAGGATGGAGCAGCCTGGGACCCAGTGGGACTGGAGGAGGACATTTCTAGGGGACAGAACAAGGAGGGGCAGGAGCTGGAGAGCAGGAGGTGGCAGCTGATAGGTTTGACTGTTGAAGGAAAGTAAAGGGTGGGGGGGAAGCAGGGGTTGAGAGGTTGCATGAGAGACTGCATGCAGGACCAGGGCTGCACTGGGGGAGAAAAGTGGGCGGTTGGGGCGTGTGACTCGGACACATCTGCTCACTGAGAGGCCATTTAATAACTCTCAGGTGTCTCTGTCTTTCTCAGCCCCAAGTCCAGGCCCTTGAGGGCAGGGCCAGTGTGGCTTTTTGTAGCCTGTCAGAATGCCGTCAGTGAAAAGCATCTCCCTTGGCCTCTCTCCTCTCAGGCCCTGGTGATCATGAAGTCCTGATTGAGATTGATTGTGAAGAATTTTACCACTTCCTCACGATCACTGCTGAAAGTAGAATCCTCATCCTGAAGAAGAGATGGGGACCAGAAGGACGGAGGACAGAGGCTGCTTTTGATGTCAGCTGGATCACCCGAGGCGCGAGAGTTCCTGGTTCCCAACCAGACTCACAGAGTGGACACCAGTGCTCTCACTGCAGCGAAGGGGCTCCTGCAGCAGACGGGGGAGGCCATCACTGGAGCAGGGACTCGCCTGCCTGCAGGTGGCCATCTCCATCAGCCTCCCCAGGCACCCACACGGCAGGTGGTTACCTGGCTCCAGGTGTCTCTTCTGTAAATGAAGAACTGACCTCAGTTGTCAATTCACTCGCTGTCTAATTCGAAGGCCCCTGCTGGCTCTATGGCTGTGCTGAAAGGGTCTGACACAGCAGCCCGAGCTGCCCGAAGCCCTGTCCAGGGGCCCCAATTCAGTAGGTGTTGGGGAGGCCCAGCAAGAGGATGGGTGAAAGGTCCTGGTGAATCTGCACTGCGGTGAGCGTGCACTGATCCTGATGGAGCCGGGGAGTGTGCGGTGCTCTCTGGAGTGAGGCTGCAGCATCGCACCAACTCAGGGCTGCCCTTGGGCAAGGCTGTTGTCACTTGTTAAGGGACAAGAACTACCTGACAACTCCTGGAGAGTTGCCATAGTCCTGGGTGAGGTGCATGCCCACGGCATCCTGGATATCCTTACCCTTCCTCAGTTCAACCCTCTTCCAGGGACTCTGCGGGGACACCACAGGAGTGTCTGGCAAAACCAGAGCCCAGGACCTTTCTCCATTCAAGCTGCCACATTTGGCGGAACGAGCCAGGGAAAGCTCACCCCCGCCCCTTCCTCTGGAGGCGGCAGTGCATGGAGGCAGCTGAGTCTCTCCACTCAATGCCCCACAGTATCTCTGAGGGTCCTTGGATCGCCCCCTGCTAAATCCTTGGGGATTCAGCCTTGGGCCCAGGCTTTCTTGGAGCCTCCCTCAGCGTTCTTTTTATGGAAGGCACACCCAGAGCCAAGATGTGTGACCCAATTTGCTGACAGTCCAAGGCATGGGCCCGGCAGCTGGGGGCAGCTTGTCCTCCAGGGCTACGCCCCTGCATAAACCCACCCTCTCCCCATGCTTTGCCCTTGGACCACTTCAGAACACAGTCACCCTGCCTACTGTCACACATCTCCTGTTAGGGCAGGGGGAGCCCCTGCAGGCCACCTGGTCCAAACTCCTCCATGTGGGGAGGAGAAACTGAGGCCCGGCAGGGATGAAGCTGCCCCGAGACCCAGTTCTGTGTTTCTTGGTTCCACACTAGGTAGAACCACTATTTAAATAAACTCCTCCCCTCCCAAAGGCTAAGGAGCTCCCAATGCCTCCCTCCCCAACTCCTGTTGGGGTCCTGAGCCAGAGGTGCTTATCGGTCAGGGCATAGGCCAACCTCATGCCTCCGTTGTCCCTCCTGCACGGAGGCCCACAGAGGTCATAGGTGTGTAATTCCCTTGGCACCTGCTGGCAGTGAGGCAAGCAAGGTGAGTTTCCTCCCCTGCCCCCAGCCTGCTCCAGCACGGCCATGATATGCAGACTGTAGTTCAGAGACCTCCAAGCCCACGCTCTCAATTGCATACCCAGCAAGGGGAAGGGCCTTGCCAGAGGCCACCCAGCAGGTCAGGGTGGAGCTGGAGCTGTTCCTGCCTTGCAGCCCTGAGAGGCCAGCTCTGCCCTGGGGCAGTCAGGAAGAAGGCAGGTCCACAGGAGACAACTCATGGGAAAAAAGCCCAATAAACGGAGCCATCACTAGCAGCTTGGAGCCTCTGACCAGGAGAGGAGAAATGGAATGACACAACCCGAGACACAAGAACTTCAGTTACAGCCCAACAGACCAAAGTCAGACTTACGGAAGGATGCCAGAAGTCAGCAAGATGGATGGAAGGCCCTTTACAGACCATGTAGTCCACCATTTTACAGATGGCAACACTGAGGCCCAGAGAGGCTCAATAACTTGGAGGCAAGGATGAGGCAAGGAGAAGCCAGGGGCTCCTTGTCCCCAGTCCATGAGCTGCTGCAGGTCAAGAAGGTCATCCGAGGCTGGCCTAGAGAGTGGCAGGGGGCAGGGGAGGGGAAACCACCAGCTCTGGGGCCACACCCATCGCCCTCACCCTCCTCCCAGTCAGGACAGCAGCAGCATCTCCCTGAGAGAAATTAAACGCTCATCTCCTCCAAGAGCCACCTCCAGGGCTCATCCTGCCTTCTGTCCTGTGGGCCACAAGGGCCAGACTGGGCCACGCTCACTCCACGGGAATTCCACGGTGGCCCCTCTCAGCTCTGCGGTTTGTCCAGGAGAAGCTGAGCTACCATGGTTCCCTGGAGTTCTAGCGGCTGGGCAAGCGATGCAGCCTCATGTCCTCCTTCTGGATGTGCTCGTAACAGGACTGGCGGGAGAGAGGCGAGGCTGAAGCCAGCTGGCCTGCCTGCTTCAGCCACATGCACAGGCTCTAGGGCCTGACACTGGGGTGCACCCACCTCCCGGGCCTGGACCACTGTGTCTCCAACTCAGCCCTCAGCCACAGTCTGCAAGGAAATGGGTCCTTCCCTCTCCTATTGTGCTCAGGGATGCAGCCGGGAACACACTCAGCCCTGGGGATCCGAGGGCCGGGATGCACTGTGCCCACCTCCCCCCACCCAGCCCTTTTAACAAGGGCAAGAGCAGTGGCTCTGTGAGGACCCTTCCCATGGAGACACACAGAAGCTGTGAATTTGAGCTCATCCCCGTGATGGTGTCTGGGGTGAAAGGGGTCTGCCCCAGTGGCCAGGGCATTTCTGCCTGGGCCCACCGCCTCTGTCCCTCACCTCCAGGGCCGTGAGCAAGAAGTCATACAGGCCTCCTGTGTGGATAGGGGCCATCATATCACGGATCAGGTGGATCTCGGCTCCCAGGTGCTGGATTCTGGAGAACCACCGCCACCACAACGAGAGGGAAAAGGGGACCTATCAGGGACAGGCACCGAGCGGCCGGGAAGGAGCTCTGGCCTGGGTGGCTGGACACCTGGGGTGTGGTCCCTGCTCTGAGTTTGGCACCCACAGGACCCTGGGTGGGCCTCTCTGGGCCTCAGCTTCCCCATGTGTACCAAGAAAGGCTGTGTCCATAAACCCCCATGTTCAAAGACTTTGGAGTATGTCTTGGTTGGGGGTGGGCAGGGTGGGAAGGGAAGCTCCGGCAGCCCACCCCCAGCTGGGGCTCACTGGGCACGCGACACCACGTAGATGAGCAGCGGCAGCAGGTCGTCCATGGGCAGCTTGTGCTCCTGGCCGAGCACCCGTGACACAGTGGCCTCAATTTCCCCATATGTCCTCTCCAGCACCTCCAGCTTCTCCCGGGGGTCCACCGTGGTGCTGCAGCAGGGTAGCTGGCTCCAGATCAAGGCCCTCAGGTTCAGTCCCAACCAGGGGCCCCAACACTCCTGCCACCCACGCCCACCCTCCCTGGGCTGTGGACTCACATCATCTTCTGCAGACATTCCGTGGCTGACAGGAAGCACTTGTCTCTGACCAGGGAGTATCTCTGCGTGGTTGGGGGAGTGGGTTAGATGAGGCCGCAGCCCCCCAGCTCTGTCACCTCCTCTTTCCCAGGGTCAGGGCTGGCCCCCAAGCCCCTCACCACCCACCCCTTCCCCATCACTGGCTTCACAACAGCTCTGCCCAGAGGGTTGAGTAACCCAGGGCAAGTCACAGATCCACTGTAAGCCTCAGTTTACTCAACTGTAAAGTGGGGTAAATGGACTCCAGGAGGCTGGGAGGATCAAAATGGAAAAAGAAGATAAGAATCATAACAGCCAATGGTCACTGGGTGCCACCCAGTTCTATGTCAATGGCTCTTAAGTCCCAGGGCTTGCTGAAACACCAACTCCAAGTTCACTCCCTGAGTCTCTGACTCAGTAGGTCTGGGATGGGTCCAAGAATCTGCTTTTCTAACAGGCTCCCAGACGATGCTGATGTTGCCAATCCAGCAAACACAATTTGAGAACCAATGCCCCTTGTGTTCTGGCCCACATCCCCCGACAACAATCACATGAGGTAGTACTAGTACTGCATCAGGGACTACTTCTACAGATGGGAAAACTGAGGCACGGAGATCAAGTATCTCACCCAAGGTCGTACAGCCAGTAAAAGGGTGGAACCTATGCTTGAACCTGGTCACTGTGGCTGTACACTCACCCACATGGGAAATCAGAACAGTGCAGAAAGCCTGCCATCTCCTCCCTCACCCGCTTCTGCAGCTTCTGACCAGTGACCATGAGGCAGAGAGCTGCTCGGAAGCCTGGGCAAACCTGGGGGCCCAGCTCAGGATCAGGCCTCCCTCTCCTGGGCAGGTAATGGGCCCACACTCTCACCTGATTGGTCGTCAGCGTGAGGTCCTTGAGGGGCCACAGGTGCCTGAAATTAAAGCAAGATGGGAAGCTTTGCCAGGACCAGGGTGTGGGGTCTGAGGTCAGAGGGCAAATTCCCTGCATCTCCATGTCCCCCAGGAGGGCTGAGCAGGGGAAAGGGGCAGAGGATGCACAATGGCATCTGGGAACGCTTGTGTGAAGCCCAGGCAAGAGGAGGGCAGGAGGGATTCCCTGAGGGGCAGCCCTCCATGCAGCCCCAAAACACGAGTGGGACTGGGACACAATGAGGAGACAGACGGGCAGTGCTGCAGGCCAGGGGACCCTCCTGGGCAAAGTCCTGGGGGTCAGGCCAGAGAGCTCAGTGGTGGAAACTGCTCCAGGGGTTCAGTGAGCTGGCCCAGGCTGGCGAGAAGTAGGGATGCCACGCAAGGCAAGTAGAGCCAATGGAGCAGGGAGGCCAGCATGGAGGAGGCGGCACTGAAGCAGCAGGAGGGGTGGGGAGGAGGGACACTTGCAAAGCCATGGACAACCAGGTCTCTGGGCTGGTGCCTGGTCAGATACAGGAAACATTCACCACATCGGAAGGGGAAACAAGGTTTTTTGGCAGGAGGGGGAATGGGAAGCGCCATCACCTTGAGACAAAGGGGACCAGGTGTGGGAGGAGAGAGTGTGTTCATGCCCTCAACACCGGTAGTATCAATGGATCAAAGGGGCATGGAGGAGAAAGAATATTTTGATGACTGAGGGCAGAAGGGAGGCCCTGACCTACTTCCGGAACAGTCCTCGGTTTCCCCTTGAGGATCTCCCCTCTCCCACTCTCAGTCCAAGAGCTGGGAGCAGGCGACCTTGCCCCAGCCCCAGTGGTAGATATTGAGGCCAGCCTGGCCAATCTGGGCCGCAGCCAGCATTCAGGGGCACATTCAAGACCCCAGCCAAGCCAGGGAGGAACTTCAGAGGCTCTGCTGGAGCTGTTGGGAAGGAGACACCAGCTCCCTGTGGGGCCTGAGCTGGGAGAATATAAACCTCGAGTGGCTGGTGCCATATTTGTCACCATACGGGGGAGCCAGAGACAGCCCAACAGAGAAAGAGAGAAGTTGCTTCCTTTATCATGCAGCTGACCACCCAGATCCAGCCACACCTTAGAACTTCATGGGTACACAAGCCAATTAACCTCCCCGCTTTTTTGCTGAAGACAATTTGGGTTTGCACCCTCTGCTACACAAGAACTCTGGCAAACGTGGCGTGGTAGGGAGGCTTACTTCTGTACGTCCAGGAACTCAAGCAGCTTGGTGTCGGGGAAGAGGCTAAGGTTGGCAATGCCCTGGCTGTAGAGGCTGTCCTCCCTCTCATGAAGAAGCAGGTAGAGAGTGAAGAGCTCCGAGTAGAAGCTGGGCAGGACAAGGGGTAGCACCAATCTGTGCACATGCAGGTCCCTGAGTGAGAGCCACCAGGACAGGTCAGGGTCAGCAGGGTGGGCGTGGGGATCTACTTGAGCTGCCCCTCAAACAGCCCACAGAACTCCTCGTCCCACCACAGTGTTCCTGCCTCCAGCCTCCTCCATCCCGGAGAAAACCCTTCCCAGCCTGTTCTCAGTCATTTCACAACCAATTGTCATCTGTGACTACCTCACGCTCTCAGTTGACTTTGAGAACCAATATGGCAGCTGAGGCAGAATTTTGATCCCCATTTGATTGAAAGCAAAACCAGGGCCCTGATAGATGAGTGACCTGCAGCAAAGCTCTCAGCAGCCGTTCCAAGCTAGTCCAGTTCTGCCTCCTAGTTTTCTGTGCTTCCTAGGACTCAGCGGGAAGTTCTCCCTAATGTCTAACCCCATTTCCCATGCCTCCTGCAATGCAGTAACAGAAAGACCTCTCTGATCAGGATCTCTGGGCCTGGAATCTGAAGGCAAATTGTAAGGTTTGGTCTCGGGGGACTGGGGAGACAGATTTAGTGACCCACTTAATTCCTGCTCTGTGTGACCTCAGGCTCAGCCCCTGCCAGGCCTCAGTTTCCACATCTGTGCACAGGGAGAAGGAGGTGCCTGAGGCAGCTGCTCACCCGCCATACACCCAAGAGATGAGGGTGGGATAACATGTTTAGAACAAAGATGCATTTGATGCACTGTGGCAGTGCCCCTCCCCAGGTTGCTCAAGGAAGAGAGGTCATGGATCATTCTGATTCTTGAATGGTCAATGAACAATATTTGGTCAACAGCATGAACCCCTAACATTTCCCAAGAAATACCCTTTTCCCCCGAGGGAGGGCCCAGGAGCAAAGGTATAAGGACTCCCAGGACCCGAGCCTGGCTGCACCAGGGCAGAGAACCCCACAGACCTAAATGGGGGCAGTCACCTTGTCTCTGCATCTTCATCTTCCTCTGGGGCCTGGCCCTTGCACTGTAAGGCAACCTGCAGCAGACCCCTGCAAACCAAAGGGAGGGGCGGCGTGGCTGCCATCTCCCACAGGATGGGAGTCACCAAAGGCCAGGCAGGTGGGCTCCGCCCCCAGAACCATGGAGCCTGAGGCCTGCAGAGCCCAGCGGCCCAAACCCCAGCAGTGAGGTTGGGAGTACAGGATGTCCACCTGAGTGTCCTGGAACCCTACAACAGAACTAACTGCAGCATCTAAGGTTTCAGTTTATAGTGTTTGAAGAGGTCACAGCTCAGCCGGGACAGGACAGGAGATGGTGTCTGAGCCCAGGTCAGGCTCAGCTTGCAGTGGGGTTAGAGTTCTCCTGGGGTCAGGGCTAGCCCAGGGCCTGGCTGGGGCTTGGACTCTGGCTGCAGTCAGGCCTTGCTATCACCTCCCCACCCTCTAACCCCTATGCTCACCAGCTGCATATTAACCAACCCACCCTGTTTCTCTCTCGATCCAGACCCAAGGCAAAGGCACCCTTCCTACCCAGGGTACCAGGCAGAGCTGATGCTTGGAAAGGGCAGAGCTCCCCCCACCCCCCCGCCCTGGGGTCACAGGGCAGTGGTTGTCCCCATGTGCCACCAAGCTCACCTGTAGGCGGCCCAGAGTTCCTGGGCGTGCTGCTTCACCTCCTCCTGCGCCAGCCCCTGCAGGTGCTTGTTGGCCCCAATTCCTGAGTATGTCGCCTGGAAGGTCAGCATCAGAGTCCGGAGCAGCTTTCCCAGGGGATGCAGAGAGTTGTTCAGGGCCTGGGCAGGTGCAAAGGCAACAAAGAGATACTCAGCACCGTGGGCTGGAGCACAGCATGCCCACGCAAGACCCCACTTCTTAGATGGGAGCACCGAGGCCCTCTCAGCAAGGGCCCACAGGCAGGCCTGTCCCCTCTGGTCAGCACCCTCCCCTGGAGCCCTTACCTTCCTGAGGCACTGCTGCAGGGCCTCGGGCGCCCGGTGCTGCAGCAGCTCCTCCAGGATGTCCTCCATTCTGCCTGCGTGGTCCTCAGGGTGGGTCCTGGGGCACCACACACACACATGTCTCTCACCCACGCCCAGGCCTGCCCCCTCTGGGAAGCCTTCCTCCCCTGGCCCACTCAGAGCCCCACTGACCCCAACACTGAGCTCTGGATGCCCTATGGGTGCACACGCCCACGCATGCCTGGGCCTCACCTCTCGCAGCACAGGTACTCCTGGGACTTGCGCAGCTCCCTTGAGCTCTGCACGTGGAAGCCCAGCAGGGCCTCCCGCAGGTCTCCAGGGCAGCCAGCTTGAACAAAGTCCTGGAAGGGGCCATAGACGCCCTGCCAGCGGTTCTCCACGGGGAAGACGCCCAGGCCCAGCTGCCTGCGATGGAGGCAGTGGGAGACATGGATAGGGATGGAGCCATGCTGGGCAGGACCCTGTCCAGCCCTTGGAGAGGTGGGGATATCCAGCCTGGCCCAGAGTCAGGGCCCAGGTGGGGTGGATGGAGTGGGGGATGCAGAGCGGCCTGACCTCCAAGGCTCCAGGAGGAGAAACGGGAGGCAGAGAAGGGTCAGAGAGAATCTACTCCGTGGTAGAGAAAAGAGACAGGGGCACACAGAGCACTGGAAAAGAAACAGAAAGATCTGGAGAGCTGAAGGCCAAGTCCAGAGAGTGGGGTCTCGCAGAGAGACCAGGGCCCAAATCCCAGGATTCCCCCGCCACGGGACCCCGCTCTCCCTCCTACCACACCTGGGTCCTTCCTGAGCTTGATCCTGTCTCAGCCAATAGGCCTAGGGGTCTGGCCGTGTGTGTGTCTGGTGCAGTGTCTAATGGAGCACTGCTCTCCCATGTCACGCTCACAGATTTTCCTACACCTGCACCCGACCTGGGCTCACACCCCTAGGGTTTGCCATCCACTTTTAGCTCCTGCTGTCAGGGAAAAGAAACATGCAGGGACAATGTGTCAAGTAATCAACATGTGAAATGCTGGCTGGCACCATTAGAACCACCACCCATACCTCAACAGACATAGTAAGAGTCACCACTTGAACAAGGAAGTTTTCCAAGGAAGTTTTCCAAGGAAGAACTCTGTCCCCATAGGGAAGAAGTCCATCCCCTTCTCAAATACCCCATGATAGGGACAGTGATTCCACTTAGTAAGTTTCCTTCTTTACCCTGGCTGCCAGGGAACTCAGAGCCAGGCTAATGCTTGATTATAAGGCTTATCTGCACCTCCCCTTCTTGTAAGCTCAAATCACACTTTAATTTTCTATCTTATTCTTGTTTGTTTTGTTTCATAAACTGTCTTGTACCCTTCCTACAAAAAAAGCAGGGTCTAAGCAAAGCCTACACATAGTATTTTTCTCCAGTTTTGTGGCATGTGGACTTACCGTCACATAGCCCTTAATTCCAAGAGTCTCTGACAAGGGTTATGTGACCTGAGCTCTCTGAACTCTCCAAAGAGCTAAGAGGAGGTACAGAAAAGCCGTTCTAATGAGACCTGAGTCTTTAGGGTAGAAACATAGACACACACAGACACACCCCCCAGAAAGGCTTCAGAATACACAGGCCAGACGGTCAGTCTCTCACCTCTTGCGGGTACTGCCTGGATCTGGAGGGAGGGCAGCTGTGTCCAGCACACCCTGGGTATGCAGTCCTCTCCCTGCCCCACTGCGAAAAGAGCCCTCCAGGGTGAAGCCATTAGGGAAGGTGACCTTGCCCTGGAAGCCAGGAGACAGATGCAGGGATGTCTGTCCAGCTGCCCTTCCATCCCATCATGACAGGCCTCATGCCTGTCCATCCTGGGTCACAGAGGCTAGAAACTGATGGATGGCCTTCCCACCATCCATTCAATCTGCCCCACCCCAAGGGGCTCATAATCCTCCACCCCTGCTGGAGCCCCTGACTGTGCCCACCACCAAGGGGCTCATCTCTGAGGCAGGAAACGGCGAGGGAGACAGAGAAGGGACTCACGGGTCAGAGTGGGGAGGACCACCACTGGGTCCAGAAGTAGGCAGAGGCCTAGGGAGGACATGAGGTATCACCAGCCTTGAGGAGGGGCAATTCCTTGCTGCATGGGACTGTCCCATTCACAGCATTCCTAGTCTCCATCCATTAGATGCCATAGTACCCTCCAGTCAAACAGCCCCCACATTTCCAAAGGCCCCAGCAGGGATACAACTGCCTTCTGCGAGGTCCATACTGAAGGACAACGCCTCCAGGGGCACCTGTCCAAGGCACTGATGGTGGTGGTGGAGGGGGTGGATCCCTATCTTGGGGGCCAGGAGGGGACACAGCCAGGAGACCACCAGCACCCTCTGCACCCAAGGCAAGCCCATCTATCCCCTGTTGACTCACACCCGATCAAATCACACCTCCGCAGCAGGGAATGGTCGCTGCACCCACCCCCTAGATGTAGTGGAAATGGGAGAGGCCCTCCCTTACCTGCTCCACCTACCCTCAGCCCTGGATCCAAGCAGGGAGATTATAGACCCCAGCCAAGGTCTCAGCAGGGAGTGGAGTAGGGTCTCAGTGGCTCTCACCTTCCCCACGGGGGTCAGGTCCCTGGTGAAGGTGCCCTCAAACAAGGAGTCGTCTTCAGAGAGAAGGATCCCTGGGCCCTAGGGAAGGAAGCGCGGAGGGTAGGAGCAGTGGGTTAGGAAGGGCCAGAAGACTGGCGGTGGGGAGGGGAGGTGGGCAGTGACCCATGGGCAGAAGGGTCCTGAGCCTTGCCATACCTCCCAGGACTGTGCCTAGGTGGGATGCCAGCCCCTGGCCTGCTGAGCACTGAGCACAAGGCCCATGGACCTCGACCCTGGGTTACCCTGACCGACACCCTGGGACCTGGCTCCTCCCCTCCAGCAGCCTCTCTCAAGAAGCCTCCTGGGGGACCCTTCCTTCCCACCTACAGCTCAGGAAGTACTGGGCTTTTCCCGAACCATCCCCACTTCCCTGTCACTGACCCCGGGGACAGCGGAGCTGATCAGGCTCCTGTGCTGCATCGGCTGCCAGGAAGCTCAGAACCAAATGGGATACAATTCGTGTTCTACTTATTCCTGAATCTATTTTATGTGCCTATTCTTACCTTTTCTTCCTCCTTCAATCCTTTCCAGGACAAAGTATAGATAAACAAACAAGCCACAATATCAATAACAGCCATCAGGCCAGAGCTTCACTATGTGCCAAGCACCTGGCAGCGTGTGGGTGAGGCAGAAGGTGAGGGCTATGCCCGGGCGCGGGAGACCTGGGCTTGAGCCTCAGTTCTGATACTCAACAGGATGCGACATTGGGCAGGTTCTCTAACTTCTCCAAGCCTCACGTTTGTCACTTTTACACTAGGGACAATAACATGACCCCAGGGCTACTGGGAGGATCCCACGAGATCATGTTGGGAGGCTTAGCCCAGAGCTAGACACCCAGTTAGGGGTCTATAAACATGGGTAGTAGAGGCTGCTGGCATCCTCATTACTGTGTACTTCATTGTTGCTATTTTACTGAGTCATCATGATAAGTAGTTCACCTGAGCTGCTGATGGGAAAACTGAGGCTGGGAGGGGAAGGGACTTGGCCAAGGCCAGGGTAGGTGGGTGGCAGAACTGGATTCCTGCCCAGGTTCTGGCTCCCTCCAGCACATCGGAACCCCGCTTCCTGCCCCATCCACCCCTGACCAGTCTCAGTTCAGCTTTGGAGCCCCCAGAGCAGGCAAAGGGTAGCTCAGGACGCACGTGGGTCACTGCACTCACCACCATCTTGTCTGCCTGGAAGGTCCCCTGGTAGCAGAAACCTGCCTGGGTGACCATGACCCCTGGGCCATGGCGTTGGTCAGCCTGCCACATGCCAATATAGCGCTCACCCCTGGGGGAGGAAAGAGTAGGGCCAGAGTTGGATCAGAATTGTTCCCATGTACCTTCTGTGTGTTCTGCTGGCATGGGACCAGGGTGGGGGGCAGGGGTCAGATAAGGAGCAATGACATGGCCTGAATCCACTCAAGTCAGACATAGGGCAGGTGAGGTCAGGACCTGCAAGAGGAATGAGGGTGGAGGAGGAAGGGAGCCTGCCTGGGGGAGGGCATCCTGGCAGGCTTCCCGGGAGAGGTGGCAGGAAGGACAGATGGAGTAAGGGTGCCATTTAACATATGCAAAGCCATTGAGGTAGGAGTGTACGATAGATACGTGGGGACGTTCAGCGGTCTAGAAGGCTGGGGGGTACACAGGTGGCATAGCAGGCATGAGGTCAGAGGAGCAGGCAAGGCCTCAAATGTCAGGCCAAGGACACTGGGCTCTGTCTCAGCCCAGAGAGCCTGGAAGGGCTGTGATCCTTTGATAGGACCAGATCAGGGGGTCAGAAACTCCTCTCTGAAAGTGCAGGGAGGGGCCAGAGTGGGGGGACTCCGGCAGTCAAGGTCAGGGTCCCTCATCCTGAGCCTCAGCAACAACCGAGGGAGTGGAAAGAAAGTGAGGGGCTTCAGAGAGACTCTGGGGGACAGACAGAATGGACCCAGTGATGACAGGGAACCCATGCCCTGAGGCATTTGGTCTGTGAGGGCCCTCTCTGCCCCTCAATCCTGTTGCAGGGCTGCAGAGCACTCACCTGTCGCCGTCCTCCTCGATGCCATAGCCACTCCTCTGGCCCCTCTCCCAGTGGCCCGTGTACCTGCAGGGCTGAGGGGTCTGCGGGGTGCTCTCAAGGACCCCAAATCCATGCCGCAGGCCTTCCTGAAAGTAGCCCTTGTACACCTCGCTGGTGCTGTACCTGGGGAGGGTCACCAATGGCTGGCCCTGCCTCCCAGAGGACGAGCCTGTCCCACGAGCCTGTCCTGCCATCAGGCCAAGGGTCACTTACTCACAGATGCCATAGCCGCACATGCTGCCTTCCCGCCAGTGGCACTTGTAACAGTCAAACTTATCCTCGGAGGCCTGGGGCACCAGGCGGATGCCAAAACTGTCGGTGTTGGTGGGCAGGGAGGGAAGTCAGCACTGGGGCCACAGCCCTGGCCCAAGACACCTGTCACACCCCCTCCATGCCCAGGAGTGTCCCTGCTCTTCCAAGGGGGCTTCTCAGACAATGGGGAGAATCTGAGAGGTGCTGAGCCCCATCTTGCTCCCAAGAGCCCCTCAGGACACCCCATCTCCACCCCAACCCCCATGCACCCTGGGAGGGCCTTCTGGCCCTGGACCACTCCCTCCATGACCTGCCCCCCTCCTCAGGCCTAGTTTCCCCTTTAGGACAATGAGTGGAGCTGGGCCACATGGCCTCCAAGTTTCTGCTTGAGGTTTGGGAATTTAGGATGGGGCCAGGCTGGTGACAGCGGAGAGGGGTGGAAACCACTCCCTGCCTGCCCACCACACAGTCCCGTGTCAGCCCCAGCCTTACCCGTGCTCCAGGCCCTGGCAGAAATCCCCCACATGATTCCGCCCGTCTGGCCACTTCACGGTTCCCCTGGAACACAGTCGAGGTCCACGGGCATCAGGTCCATGGGCACCAGACCCACCAGACCTTCAACACACACAAGACCCCCAGCCAGCCTCTGCCGCAGACTCTCTCCAAGGCCTCGATCCCCCTTGGACTGGACTCTCTGCCCCAACTCGGCCTTCTTCTCCAAGCTTTATGACCCCACATGGGCTCTCAGCCCTTCTCTACTCCTGGCACAATGGCCCCAGCAGCCTCACAGAGTGCGCTCCACACCCAGCAGGGAGAGCTCTGGAAGCATCCAGGTTGCCTTTTTCCCTTGACCAACAGGAAGCTCAGAGCTAACCTTCAAGCTCAAGCCAAGTGCTAGTCAGTGGGGTTTCTACCATCCTTGTCTCCTCTTCTGACACAGCACTGCTTTTTCTGTGTTTTTGTTCATAAGCTTCCTCAAGCCCTTTCTGGAAGCAGGCAGGGTATCAGAAACGAGTGGAATGCTTGCAAGCGTAACCTTGGCGAGTCCTTTCTGCTTTCTGGGCCTTGGTTCCGCCAGCTGTAGCACAAGTTGGGGCCATGTTCTTCAAAAGTCTATCTGCCTGTGGGGACGTGTCAACCTGCAACTGAGGCCAGGCTCACCCTAGAACCTGCCCTGAGGCCTGGTGAAAGTCATGCCAGTCTCTGGGCCTCAGGTTCTGCACCTATAAAGGGGGTGATAACACTCCCCCAGAGCATTCTTGTAAGGACTGAGGAAGACAGAATGTCTGCAAAACATTTCTACCATCACCAGACAATGCTATGTAGACACGAAAGTTTTCTTCCACCCGCCTGAGAACAGAATGGTAACCGTGGGCCCTGCAGGTCGGCTTCCTGATGTCTCCCCCACGCTCGGTAGCCTCACTGCCATCAAGACTGTATCTGGCACAAACCTACAATGGGCCAGGTCCTGTCCAAGAGGACGTAAGAGAGACTCTGGGGGACAAACAGAATTCACCACAGGGGGTAACAGCCTTTGGTTCATGCCCCGAGGCAATTAGGTCCATATGGGTCCTGTCTGCCCCTCAGACTCCCAGGAGGATCCCTGCCTGGCTTGGCCCAGAGCCTCGGTCACTCACTTGCCATGGGGCCTGCCCCAGTACCACTCGCCCTCATAGGTGGCCTGGTTGAAGCGGCCCTCCGCACGGAAGGTGTATGCTCCACAGCGGCAGGTGGGGGGTTCAGAAGGCTCGAGGCCCGCCCCCAGCACCGGGAAGCCCTTCTTCCCACGCAAGGTCTGGCACACAGCCTGGGTAACCTTCCACTGCCAGGCCACCTGCGGGGGGACAGGGAAACATAGGACAGGCCACTGCTGCTGGAGGCAGCCCCTCTAGGAAGCCTCCTGGGGCAGCATCAGGTATCACCCTACCCACACCCCATTCTTATCACTTGCGGGGACCTCCAATGGCTCCCGCGCTGCTCCCTGGGGCCTAATCCAGACCTGAGATAATTGTTTGCAGCTTCAGGCCTGCCCAGAGAAGCCAAACAGAACCTTCGAACAGGCCCCAACTCTGGCTTCACAGAGAAAAACACCTGTTCTCTTCGGCATTCTGATGCCTGAGCCCAGGCTGACCCCTGACTCACTCTGACCATGACTCCAGAGGCTTGACATTCCCAATGAGCCTCCAGGGTTGTATACCTGTGCCCTCCCCTTACCCTCCTGTCACCTTCCCTCACTCCCCTGACCCCACTCCCCGAATTCACAGTCCGCCCACACTCACCCGGCCCTGCGGGTCCTTGCAGCAAAAGGAGAACTCTTCCTCAGGCGTGAGGAGGTGAAACATGCACCTAGACAGATGGAGCTGATGAGCAGGCCCCAGCTCTGTCCAGGAGGGTGCTGAGGGAGGGCCCAAGTCAGAGCCCCGGGGTGGGCAGGTTACATGGGGTAGAGGGAGGGAAGGCCTGGGGTGTCCTTGGATGGGGGTGCTCACCCGTCCTGCCCGGGTTCCACCCACACCAGCTTCAGATCAAAGGTGTAGACACTGTGGCCCTGGAAGAAGATGGGGCCCAGGTGGGCAAGATGCTCACCTATTCTCTGGTCTGGCCTTGCTCCCAAGCACCAGCTCGCTGGCACATCGCTGGGTGTCCCCAGCATGCTCAGTGCGGCACGCCCAGCACTGAGTCCCACACCACCCCTGCCGGTTCCCCATCTCCAGGGCAGCTCCTCCACCTCCCTTCCCACCCGAGGGCCTGGCCAGAAACCCAGGATCAGCCTCCTGAACTCCCGACATTCTGCTCCATCAGGGCCACCGGAGTGGTCTTCTGGAAATGCGTGGATCTTGTTAGCCCCTGCTGGAAACCTCTCTAAGGTCCCTACGGCTGAGCCTGACACCTGAGACCACACAGACCACTCCCCTCCACTGCCCGGGCCTCCTCCGTTTGCCACAAACTCTCCTCAGCCTGAACCTTTGCATGTGCTGTTCCTTCTACTTGGAATGTCATCCCTGCTCTGAGAGCCAGACCAAACCTCCCTTCCTCTGGAAGATTTTGCGGAGTGACCTTTCACCTGGCAACAGACACAGGTGGAAGCGGTACCAGGCCCAGGCCTGAAGGGGAGGAGGAGTGTGCCAGACATGGGCCAGGACAAGAGAGGGTCCAGCACAGACAACAGGACGTGCCAAGGTCCAGATATGGGAAAAGGCTCAGCACCTTTTAGTGACAGTATCTCTTCAGTGTACCTGGAGCACAGAGGGTGAAATCGGGAGTGGAGGGAAACTCAAACTGAATCAAAACCCCAAAACCAGGCTTCAGGAGACACAAGTTTGGATGGGCAAGTAGCATCCCTTCTAGGCCTCAGCTTCCCTATCTGCAGGGGAGTTCCAGGCTGACACTCTAGGGGGATAGAGAAGACAGTGCTCTGGCTATCACAAGGGCAATACAAGTTCAGGGGGAACTAGGCACAGCCAAGGTTATGGGCCACATAACAAATCCCAAACCCTAGTACTGGCTCCCTCCTGACTTCTGTAATGCCGAGAGCCCGGGCACTGCTGCTACATGGAACTCTTCTCTAGAAGCCTTGCATGTGCCCTGAATGGTTCATGCAGCCCTCCTCAGCCACTATGGGCCACCTATGACCATTGTCTGAGGTTCCTCTCCTATGGGAGGAAGAGAACTAGGAGTTGTCTGCCATCTGCTGAAGGACAAACTGACAACTATCCCATTTGACAGATAAGGAAACTGAGGTGAAGACATTTAACAGGGATGCCAGCTGTGGAGAGTTGAGACTGGAAGAGCCCTTCTCCATAGCCCACACTCCTTCAGGGATGGCTCCACCTGCTGCCCCCACCCTAGCACTCTGCCTTTCTGTCCCCATCACCTCCCCAGGCCCAAGTTCTCGCTCCCAGCCACATGTCTCTTTCCTACTCCTTTTTTCAACCAGCTCCCAGACCCCCACTGTGACCCCAAGACCTCTGGCCAGCCCCACCCTACCTGTAGCAGGACAAGGGCATCATCAAAGAGCAGCACACGCTCTGCCCTCAGCGGGGTGACCGTCACAGGTATGTCCTGGCTGTCTTGCAAGAGTCGGTGAGCGGGGGTACAGAGCACATCCTGGCGAGGCGAGGAGGGAGGTGCAAGGCTCAGGGACCTCTGTGCTGGATGCTTCCGGCCACTCCACTGCCCGCCTCTGCCCCAGGCACCTCCCCCCAACACTCTGAGCATCTCCTGGAGGCTCCCAGGTCAGTGATGGGCACTGGGGCTCCAAGGTGGGGGGGGTTCATTCCTGGCTATACCCAGCAGGACAGCACAACTTCTCTTGAAGCCTTACTTTGTCCTCCTCCACCCCATCTCAGGCCACGGCCCCAGCCAAGCCTCCATCAACTCTCACCCAGGGTTCTACAATCCCTGCCTCTCTCTGGCAATTTTTGTCCCCTTCACTTGTCCTCCTAATTCTCTGCACTGGGCCCCAAGCCTGTCACGCCCTGTCAGAGCACAGGGGACTTTCCTTCCTGCAGGGGCAATACAGGCAGTGACTCGGGGGTGCAATCATTCAGTGACATCCCAGGAGACAGGGTCGGTTCTGCTGACCACTCTTCCCCAGAGCCAGAAGCTCACATCCCAGCCCAGGAGGTGCTCAGCAAATGGGTGAGGATGGCTGGACAGGGGAACGTCACAGACACCTGCTTTAGCCACTGCCCCCCACCCAGGTGGGGAAGCTGAGGCATGGAGAATGCAGCAGGCAGCTCAAGCTACCCAACGGGCCCCTGCCGGACGGCAACCCCTTCCCTCACTGCCCCTCAGGCCTCAAACTCACCCTCAGCCGGCTGCTCAGAGTGTGCCAGAGGGCCTGTGTGGCCATGGCCTGGTCCAGCTCCTGCCTCATGAAGGACTGCAAGTTCCCAAAGACTGTGGCTGCGTGCACCAACAGCTCCCGGGCGGGGTGACGCTGTAGGGGGACAGAGCAGCCGGGGCGGGGTATTATCAGAATCCTCTCCCACCCTGTGATGACTGCCCCAGCCCTGGCCTGGCCCCAGCTGGCCAGGAGGTCTGGGTCTAAGTCTAAGCTTTCCCTTTTCTCCCTGCCGGCCCCTCCTCTGGTAGTAGGAGGATGCTTCCAGGGGATTTAGGACCATTCGATGACTCCCCCAGCTGGGGCTGGGCCATGTGTCCTCACACCCAGTACATGATTCTACATCTGTTCTCCGGGTCTCTGCTGGCTCCACCAGGGCAGGGCCATGTACCTCAGATACCCCAGGGCAAGGACATGTCCCTTCAAACCCCCCAGAACAAGACCATGTCCCCAAGGCGTGGCCAGGTCCTTCTCAAACCAGGGTTCCTGAGTAGGCAGGTTCCCTGAGCCAGAGGCCCGTTTCTCCCGTCCCTCAGCTTCCCCACGGGAGACAGGCCTGATAACCAGCAACTCCCCGTCACCCCTGCTACCTACCTCCCCAACAGTGTCCCCAAGTTTCAGCAGGAGGAGCACGTACTGCCGCACATGATGGGTGAGTGGCTGGCGGAGGGCCTGGACCAGCGCTGTGCCCACCGAGCCCTCTGAGTTCATGCCCGACAGGAGCTGCTGCAGCGCCTTCCATTGGCCCTGCCAGTACTCTCTGAGTGGAGGGAGGGCCACACACCCCTTCACTCTCCCCTCCTCCGTTCCCGCACCTGCCACCATTGCCCCCTTGCCCTGGCTAATCCCCCAGATCCCAGGACCAGTCCCAGACCCCAAACCTCTCTCCCATCAGAAAAACAGTGGCTGAGTGACCCTCTTGGAGATTTGGTAGCAGTATCTCAGAGATTAAAGCCCACCCTGAGTAGCTATTAGGAATGCTTCCCCGCCCCAGGGTCACTCCTGCTAGTTGGTATATGGATTCTGCTCACAGCCTCACTAGGCTTCCCTCCCTCTCTTCAGTGTGGATCAGCGTGTAATTGCTAGAGCCAGGATTGCTCAGGATGAGTCCCAGGCCGTGACACTCACTGCTCTGGGGACGTGGCTTCCCCAAGCCCTCCCTCCCAGACACCACCAACTCAGAGGCCCACTGCAGCACTCCGTGCTCACCTCCTCCTGTTTACTGCCTTCTGAAAGGCCTGCACTGCCACGCAGCTTGTGTAGGACTCGAGGTACCTGTAGGTAGCACAGGGGACACCCAGCAAGCCCAACCCTCAGCTCCAGACCCAAGCCCCTGCCCTTTTGGTGTCCCCAGATCCCACCCACTGAGTGGCTGCAGCCCTGAGGGCCTGGCTCTGGGCACTGGTGACCCTGAGTCTTAACTGACCCAACTAGACAATTCTAACTCAAAGTCTCTTTTCCCTGGGAGGCCAGCAGGCTCAGATCTGGGGTGCCTGAGCCTGCCACCAGGCTAACACCCAAACCCAGGGCTGAACCCAAACCTTTGCCGAAGCCCTGACCCAGGTGAGTCCCAGTGCCAGCCCCAGCCCCGCCTCGGCTATCTTACTCCAGGTGGACCTGCAGGACACGGTCAGCGCTGTGCAGCAGCAGCAGGGATTCCAGACTGATGGAGTCCGGGTGGCGCAGCCTCTTCTGCAATGAGTGCAGGCTTTCCTCCGTCACCTCCCACAGCTGCTGGGAGCTCCTGTGCAGCTGCTGCAGGAGCGGTAGGCACTCTCTGCCCCAGGGATCTGAGGGCTCTGGAGCTGGGGCAGGAGCACAAGCACACTGTGAGGGGAACAGGGCCACTCCACCTTCCAGGGAGCACGCAGAGGCCCTGGGTGGTCACCCGACGGGCAGCAGCACCCCTGGCCCTGGAGCTGCAGCTAGGGTCCCACATCCCTGGGGTCCTTGGGACAGAACTGGAAACCCCTGTGCCCCCTTGAGCTCAGCAAGGGATGGGCAGGCTACAGCAGTGGGCAGCACCCTTGTGGATTCAACAGGGGCACGTGTCCACCTCCTCACTAAACAGGGACAGCACTGATGACCTAGGGCCACCAAGTACAAGAATTCCCCCTGAGTTTCAGAGCTTCCTCAGGTCTAGAATGTGGAGTCCATAGGGTTCTGTAGTCTCCTGCCATCCACAGATGCACCAACAGAGCCCCCAAGAGGAAGGCACCTGCCCAAGGTCATTTCGCAAACCGGGCATCCTGCCTTCCAGTCATGCCCTGGGTGAAAGCAAGATGAGAATTCAGGCAGAGAATCCAGGCCTGTGCCCTGGGAGAGATGGAACATCGCCTCCGTTCACAGCAGGTCTGGGCTAGAATGAGGTTCACAGCCTGGTTCCCTGGGGTCCCTTTGAGAAGGAAGCAGCCAGCAACTGGGGGTGAGGGCCCTGGACCCATCCGAAGACACCCACACCAAATGTCACCGCTCCCATTTGCAGCTGAGAAAGCTGTAGTCAGAAGGTCCAACAAGGGAGGACTCCTGTCCCTAGGACGGTTCCTGCATCCCCTACCCTCCCCTCAACTCACCGGCCTCCAGAAGGGGCTGGAGGACAAAGCTGTTGATGCGTGCGAGTGTGGCTGAGAAGACCTCCTCCAGCCGCAGCAGGGCTGCCTCCTCAGGGCTGCACATGGCCAGGGTGCCAGACTCAGGGCCTGAGAACCAAGCACAGATTAGAGCGAATAGCAGCCATGGGAGCAGGGTGCCCTCTCAGGCCATATGCCCAAAAGCAAGGCCCATGACCACCCTACCTCAGAACTGAGCAAGGAGCCCAGGTCACCCCGAAGGGGAGTTTCTGAACTGGCCAGTGACCCCTGCTCATGCTCCACTTGGGCCCAGCTGAGGGGAGCCTGAAGGAGTGGGAGAGAGGGCTCAGAACTGCCAAGGGAAGCATCTATTTTTTACCCAAAAGGCAGATGCTCCTTAAGCCCTCTGGCCTGCTCATTCCTCTGCTCAAACACCCACCATGGCTCCCAAGGGCTCAGAGTAACAGCTAGTAGTGCTCCGACCTAGCCCTCTCTCCACTGACTCTCTGGAAACAAGGACATACTCTCAGAGGAGCACAGCCTTTATCTCAAGGCCATTGCTCAGGACCCCCTGTCACCCAATAGGGCGATGTAGGAGAGGTCTGGGGGAAGTGGGAAATTTCCTGCTGGAGCCATGAAGGATGGGCAAGAAATAAAGAGGCAGAGAGGAGGACAAGGCATGCAGGTGGGGGAACCATGAGAGCAAAGGCTCATGGGCATGAAGGCCCAGGCTCTGCAGGTGGCCCACCAAGAGCTGCCTAAGTGGCTAACAGAGGAGCCATGGAGGGCCTCAGAGTGGGGGAGTGATGGGATTCAAAGTCAGACTTGGGGACACGGACTTGGTGACAGTTGCAGAGGAGATGATTCCAAGCCATGAGAGGGTGAGGTGAGTGTGAGCAAGAGCCAGACCCTTCATGCCCCACTGCAACCTGCAGGACGGGTTCTACTCCAGACATGGGGGCCATGGGGGTGGGCAGGTCTTTGGACCTCCTGCCCTGGACAGCGGGACCCTCCAAGAAAGCAGGATCACCTGAGAACGCAGCCTCCTGACTGGAGGGAGGGGGAGCAAGGGGCCTGGGTTCAAACCCACCCCCATAGCCAGGTTGCATCCTCCAATCAGACACAGCCCTCTCCTACCAGACCTGGCAAAGGAGGTCATCTGCCCAGATTACGTGACTGTACATCCCAGGGTTGAGAATTAGAGTCTTTTAACCCCAGACCCTCAGACTCAGCCTCTCTCCGACTCTGACACTCTGAGGCTCTGAGTTGGTTGATCTGGGTGGGGCTGTAGACATAATATGAGGCGATACAGACAGACCCAAAGGACCAAATGGGAAGGGGTCTCATCCCTCCCCACCCAACCCCAAAGACACCAAAGGGCATTCCAGGCCCCTGCCAGAGCCTACAATTCCCAGGGAACTGGCTCTGGGGCAGAGTGAGACGAGTGCCTCAGAACTCTGGCCAAGGGCCCAGGCCCAGGCATTCCTGCCCCACCTTTCCTGCTGTTGTTGCTTCAGGAGGGCGAGGCCTTGGGAGGGAGAAGCAGGAAGGAGAAATGGCTGGACACCCAACTGCAGGCTTCTCTTTCTGCTGGCCCCCTGCAGCAGCCCCAGCCCCCTGTGGAGGACTGGGGGAGGGTTGCTCCAAGCCAGCTCAGACATACCAGGACAACACAGCCAAGGAGTCAGGGGTACAGCAAGTGCGGTCTGGGCCCATCTGACCCTCACCCATATCTCCAGAAACTGGTGGAATGGAAAGACCCTTTGGGAAGTGACCTTTCCACCCTCAGCTGGCAGTCTGTCGGGGTCTGAGCTGAGAGGTGAGGACACTAGCTAAAGGTGGAGGGGGGAGGGTGCAGCCAGGATGGGAGGTACAGACTAGGAACCACATCAGGGTGAGCTGGGGACCTGCAGCAGATAACCCACTGTTGGGAGGCCTTGCACATCAGATCCCCGACACTTACCTGGGGCCCACCCCAACCAATGCCACACCCAGGGCGCTCCTCTCCCCCTTCGGCTTCCTCTCCTTGCCCCCATGGGGCTGGCAGAAGCTCCCCTACCCTGGACCCATGGCTCACACCTCAGCAGCTCCCACAGGACCCCCTTCTGACCTCTGCCCAGCTATTCGGACCTGGCCATGCCCCAGCTTATCCAGAGCCCTGCTCTTCTCTGGGCTTCAATCACCTCCTCTGTGAAATGGAGGTCTGACTAAATCACAGCTTTTCAAACTATTTTAGGCCTCCCTAGAAAGGATAAACCGGTGGAGGGGAGCTCCTCTGGGTATGGGGACCTGCTCTTCAGTCTCCCTTATCTCTCAGTGCAGCCTGGGGCCCCTGAGGATGAGTCTTACCGACACAAACTGGCAACACTACTCTGGGACCCTTCCAGGTCTGTGGCCCCAAAAGGATCTCTAACCCTAGGAAACCGAGTCACACTGCCCAGAGGAAAGGCCAGAGGTTAAGCATGGCTGGTGAGACAGTGGGTGGGGAGAAGACTGCAGTTGAGGCTAGACATCTGGTCTGGTGGTCCCGAGAGCCTCTGCTCCCAGGCTAGGGAGTTCTGGGGCTTCATCCCAAAGGCAACGAGGAGAGTGTGAGGGCAGGGGCCAGGCCAGGCATGAGTGTGCCTGAGTGTGTACACTGGCGAGGGAGGAGGAAGAGGTGCTGAACCTAACACCACAGGGACCCGGCAGGAGTCTCCCCTTTCAAACCTCAGTCCCACCTCCAACCCACTCCTCTCTGGTTAAGGGCATGGCCTCCTTACCCTCTCACTCCATCCAGCTCTAAGGTTCCTTAGTAGTAGACTGCACATGATGTACATATGGGGAAACTGAGGCCCAGAAAGCAATGGGAGGGCCCAGAGACACTAACTGTTGAGCATGTACAGGGCTCAGACCCAGGCCTCTGGCTCCCAGTCCCACCAAGCTCACCTGAAAGGCTGGGCGACTCACCTTAGGGCACACAGCAAGTACCTAGGCTTCCCAGGCAGCCTTCAGGTTCACCACGGGGCGGGGTGAGGACAGACTGGCTAGTCTTGGCGTGTCCAGGTGAGTCAGCTGCCAGTCCCCGTGGCAATCTAACCAGCAGCCAGACCTGCTCTCTCTCTCTCTCTGTCTCTCTCTCTGTCTCTCTCTCTCTCTTGCATTCTTGGCCTCTGTCCATGCTGGGTCCCTCTCTCCCTTGCCTCCTCCAAGGCCTGGCCCCTCAGGCCCCTGGGCCACACCCTGTCATGGTACTCACTCTGTTATTTCCTGGTCTGGACAGGCAAGGAAGTGCTGCTTGCTGTGGAGGCTTTTTCCTGGGCTGCCTTGGAACCCCCTTGATCATCCAGCAAACTCAGTGGTAGGCAGAGGAGGGAGGAGCTGCCCAAGGGAGGAGGCGCTGAACTGTCACAGCTGACGGGTCCCAGCCTCCACCTGGGCCCCTCCCCCCACCCTCCCCCCGCACCCCTCCTCTGCCCTTCCGTGGCTCCAGGCTTCTTGTCCTAGACCCCACCCCCCACCTTCCCAATCTCTCTGGTCGCTTTTTTCACAGCTTTCCTTCCTCTTCCTGGCCAGGCACGTGCAGTCACTGGAATTTCCCAAACATGGGATCCAGTTCCCACCACCAGGCATTTGCCCATGCCGTTCTCACTGCAAGCAACACTAGCCGGCGTCACCTCCTCCTGGCAGTCTCTCAGGCTGGGTGAGGCCCCGCGGGGTCGCCCCACAGCCCAGGCCAAGCCCCTGGGCACTGCCCACGTGTTTGTCTGCCCTCGTGTCAGGCACGGGCCCAGGGAGGCTGTCCCGTGGTGACAGGGTGACCAAGGGGCAGGGAGGACGAAGCTGAACCCCGCTGGGAGGGAGGGGCCTTCGGACAAACTCGGACGGCCCGGGTGTGAGCGCTGCCGGGGACCGAGGAGTCGTGGAGGGCCGGCGCGCGGCGGCCCGAGGGGGCGCGGAGACTAAAGTCCCACCTGGAGTGAGGAGGGGCGGGGAGCAGAAGGGCTCTACCCCAGACGCGCGACCTCCACCCATCCCTTACCTGTGCGGCGCGGAAGCGCACGCCGGGAAAACCGCCGCGGTTGCTCTCTCGCGGACGCCCGCCCCACGTCGGCTCCGCCCCCGAAGGCTCCGCCCCCGAAGGCTCCGCCCCCGAAGGCTCCGCCCCCGAAGGCTCCGCCCCCGAAGGCTCCGCCCCCGAAGGCCACTCCACCCCAACCCCGCGTCCTCGCCTCGCCTCCCGGTACCGCTCCGAGTCGAGGGCGGGGGCCTGCCTGGAAGGAGGCGGGGTTTGGCGTCCATCTGCCCCGCGCACTAGGGCTCTCCTGCGGTCTCAGTCTGCTGTCTTCCAGGGTCTGAAGTCTCCTGGGACGCAGTGGGGAGTGGGAGAAGGAGGAGAGGAGGTGGGAGCTTGACCCGCCCCCCGCTCCCCCCAACACACACACACGCACACGCTCTTGCTCACGCCCAGGAGAGCCGGGGTGTGTCTAGGAAGCAGTCTTGGTTTCCTCGTCCCGCCGGGGTCTTTTACAATCCCCTCCCCTCCCGCCCGCCCCCATTCTGACTCCCTGCGGGCCTAGGTGCAGCCCGGTGACCTTCCTCCGCCCGCACCAGTCACAGGGGCCGGCACAAGAGGAGCACCAGGTGGGTTCATGAAACCTGTGGCCGAGAGTAGGGTAAACCGAGGCTGCCCCCGGTGGGCAGGGCGTCCGTGGCCAGCGGCCACTCCTGAGTAACCTTGGGAAAGTCCCCTGCCCGCACTCCTGAGTCTCAGCATGGTCCGGTAGAGCGTGAAGCCAGCGGTTGTCTGCGCGCCAGGGCCTGCGACCTTGGAAAAGGTGGTGGGAAGCCTTGTTCCAGCGGACCTCCCGGCAGGGGTAGGGCGCACGGTTCAAGCCTGTAACAAAGGAGTCTGCTGTCTGCCTCTGGTTCTCCATTCACTTACCGAGGCACGCGGATTCCAGGGAATGACCCAAGTCACTGCCCCTTTCACAGCTGACAACACTGAGGCCGAGAGGCCCCATCCAGAGACAGGCAGTGGAAATGCAGAAAGGATGGCCCACCAATGCTCTACTCAAGTCTGAGCTGGTGGGAGGCATGCCCCGTCCTGCCAGGCTGAAGAGAGATCCCCAGTGGAGTGGAGTACATGGCAGGTTGCAAGCGCTCCTTCACAGATGAGCAGGGTCTTGGCGGGTTTGTGAGTGGCCTGGCACGTTGCGGTGGGCAGGCAAGAGGTCTCTGGGGCTTGGGAGGAAGGGCCAAGGGCTGAAGAGTGGCCATAGCCACATGTGGAGACAGCAAGGTGATCCAGGAGCATATGGTCCCACCACTTGGCAACAAACAGGGCAGGCAGGCCAGGCCCTGAGCAGGAGAGATCTAATCTTGTGTTGGGTGTCTCTGGGCCAGCCCTTCCCCCTCTCTGGGCCTCAGTTTCCTTATCTGTACCTGTAGCTGAGGGAAGGCAGTGCTGCCTAGGCTCAAGCAGGAAGAGAAGCGCCTTGTTGACTTCCTCCCCAGAGCCTAGATTTCCTGTTCAGCCACATCTAGGGGAATTGGAAGACTGGGGGCTGGTCTTCCCTCACTCATTCCCCACTCACTGGGTAGCATCACAGCCATTGCCAAGCCCAGTTTTACACCTGATAAATGGGGCAAGACCTGCCCAGCCTCTCTCCCAGCGTTGTTGGTAATTTGTAGTGCCCGGTAGTGCCCAAAAGACAGCCTCCACTTGGTCCACCTGCCCTTGTCCCCCTGCAGTACAGCCCAGGGCCCTTACCCAACCCCACCACAGATGTGCACACACCCACCTGCACCTCTCCTACACCCCCTGCACACATACATGACTCCACAGTCACAGGAATGTGGTGGTGTGTACACTTACCTGTGTCACACGGACGCATCTGCTATTGACCCACTGGCAGGGCCTCCATATCGCATAACTTGGGTGGCAGCTCTGTACATGTGCACATGTGTGCAGACTCACACACTGCTCCATGGCACGCGCACTGAGAGACCCAGGCATGCAGAGAGGCCAGTGCAGAGTGCGTGTGTATTCCCACGTACTCGAGCGCCCTGGGACATAAACGCATGCTGATGAACACACAGGTCTCATCCAGGCCCAGCTCAGCCCCAGAGCTATTCTGGGCCAGGCCCGAGGCCAACAAGGTCAGAGACTGCCAGCTCCCAACAGGCCCCAGCCACTGTGTCACAGGCCTAGGCCGCCCAGCCCCCACCCCCAGCCCAGGCTGAGTCCAAGATGCACTGGATCTCAGCCTGGCTCTGTGACTAGGCGGATCCTCGCTCCCTACCCCTGCTTCCCCAGAGCTGAACCTTGAGCTCTGAGGTTTCAGGCTCCAGAAGAGAATGTCCACAGGGTCCCCTGGCCCCTGCCAAATGACTCTGCCCACAGCTTCCAACCCAGAGGCCCTGGAGGCTGGACTGGATCCCTACAGGAAACCCATAGGAGCTAAAAATAATACACAAGGGACAAACAGGATTCTGCAGGCCAGCATTCATGCCACGATGCATGGAGGGAACACTATCTTCCAGGGAAGCCAGGCTGGAGAGCGTGGGGGTCCAGAGCTCTGCCACCCCAGACCTGATGGGCCCAACTGGGAGTGGGGTGCAGGAATACATGGGGACCCTCATAAGAAGTAGAAACAGTACTGGACAGGGAGCAGAGCTATGGGTTAGGAGCTGAAAACTGAGTTTGAGGCCCCAGTTCCTGAGTGACCTTAGGTAGGACACAACCCCTCTCTGGGCCTCGATTCTTCACAAGTAAACAGGGGGGAGGAATAAAAAGGTGGAGTGAAGTAAGTCAGAAAGAGAAAAACAAATACAGTATGCTAACACATATACATGAAATCTAACAAAACAAAACAAAAAAAGGTCATGAAGAACCTAGTGGAGAGACGGGAATAAAGACACAGACCTACTAGAGAATGGACTTGAGGATATGGGGAGGGGGAAGGGTAAGATGTGACAGAGAGAGTGGCATGGAAATATATACACTACCAAACGTAAAATAGATAGCTAGTGGGAAGCAACCGCATAGCACAGGAAGATCAGCTCTGTGCTTTGTGACCACCTAGAGGGGTGGGATAGGGAGGGTGGGAGGGAGGGAGATGCAAGAGGGAAGAGATATGGGAACATATGTATATGTATAACTGATTCACTTTGTTATAAAGCAGAAACTAACACCCATTGTAAAGCAATTATACTCCAATAAAGATGTTAAAAAAAAAAAAGGTGGAAAAGGCTTTAGCTTTCAGGATGTCCCTCTCACTATGGTGTTTAACACTGGAAAACTGGAAACACGCAAATTTTCGAGAATAAGGAATTGATTGAACAAAGTATAGTTGGGTTTTATACAATGTAATTTCACACTGCCTTTAACAACAGTGACAGCAATAATCAAAACGACTTGCATTTACTGAAGGCTTGTAATGTGCAGGTGCCATGATACTGTAGTTATACTCATTTTACAGATGAGGGATTGAAGCTTGGAGAGGTTCAGTAGCCCACTGAGAGCTCACTACTGTCAATATGACCATGACCCATAAGTCTTCGTTTTCAGCTTTAATAACTTCAGAAGTTATAAAGTATAAAACTACAAATTTACAAGAAAAATAATTTGAAAGTTTCATTCCTTATATTTTCTTTATGCTAATTTCATCGTGAATTTTGGATAACTTTAATTCTTTTCTGTCAAGTTTTGCCATCTTCAAAGGGCAAAAAAGGAAATTTAAATAATTAAACTTCCAAATGGTGTCTCTTGTAAGTGTGTAGCTTTATACTTCTGAGGTTATTAAAGCTTAAAACTGCACTAAGCTTTTTGGGCCATCTTGTTATTTTAAGTCAGTTTGACTCCAAAGCCTGCATGACAGTATTGACACTGTGTTTGGGGGATGTGGGGATCTAGGATGTTGTATTGGGAAAAAGCTCTGGGAAAAAGGTGTATGATAAATGGCATACAGTGAGATTTCAGCTGTGTTCAACAGCCTGCCGAGAGGTAAAGCCCACTTGGAGCAGAGGCCATATCAGGGGACACTGGGGACACACATGATTGTATTCCCTTTCAGATTTCTTCACTGGGCTTTCCCTACCTTTTGGATGGAAAGAAGCAATGACACCCTCCCCTCCTGGGCTGAGCTGTCCCATCAAGGAGCGCCAGCTTGTACTCATCACTCCCATAATCATTAGATCATATAATCCTCCCATCAGCCCTGTGATGAGCGTCTTGCCCTCTCCATTCCATAGATGAGGACATCAAAGCAGAGAGGAGTAATGGTTTACTCAAGGCCACTGTCAGGCTCACTAACCTCAGCCCAGTCCAGCCAAGGTTTCTCTGACCCCATTGTCCCAAGGGTGACCTCCCTGGCTGATCAGTGTGGCTTTCATAACAGATGGCCTGAAGAAATGGTGGGCAGAGAGCTGCAGCAAGTGATTTGGGCTTCAGTGAAATTCTTGTTTGCCTGACGAGGGCAAGCCTGGGGAGGGTGGGGTGGCCCAGCCCAGCCCACCCAGTCCCCAGACTTTGCCACCCACTGTCAAGGGTCTTCTCGATGGGCCAGCTGTCCTTTGCCAGTGGTTTTCTCATTTTCCTGCCTGCCCTGTCATCTAGCCCTGACGCCTGTAGGTATCCGCAGCTGGCCCTCTCCTCTCTGCTGCAGCCTGCCTTGGTCCTTGCCCATCTATGGCACCGCCAGGCAGGAGCTGCAAAAGACTCTGGATCTACAGGGTCCCCAGTTCTGAGGGCAGGTCCAAGGCCCAAAGCACCCCAGCCTGCACAGGTCTCCACTGGTGCCCTTGGTGATGAGGAATGCAGGGGTCCAACACCTGGGCTGCTTCTCAGATTAATAATAATGGAAGGAAGGAAGGAAAGGAGAGAGGGGGGAGGATGGATCAGAGGAGTCTCCCTATCGCAGCCCTCCCCACTCCTCTTCCGAAGTCCTCCCCAGGTCTCCACAGCTCCTCCGAGCCTCCCTCCCTCAATCCCTGGGTTGTCAAGGCTCACTCTGAGGTCAGGACCAGAGTGCAGCGTGGGCCAGGTTCAGTGTGAGGTCAGGGTCATGGCTCAGACTGGAGTGAGAGTCAGAGCTCAGGCTGGGGAAGAGGCTGAGGATCAATCAGAAGCAGAACATGGTCCTCCAGCCCTTCCAGGGGGAGCCCACCCTGTCCTGTGGGGTCACAGATGCTGGCTCCTTCAGGAACCTTCCATCACACCCGCAGCTGGCTCCTCTGACCAAGGCATCCCCTGTTCCCCCTCTCCCTCCCCCCTGCTCTGGTGTCCAGAGTGACCAGAGCTGCCTCTGGGCAGGAAGCCAGCCCAGAAAGCCCAGGACATCCCCGAGCACCTGTCACCATGGCAACCTGCCTGCCATGCCATTCCCAACCCCCCCAATCTGGATCCAGTACAGTTTTTCAAATTCAGAACGTCAGAATGGGAAGGGCCTCCTAGATCAGCAGATTCCAGCCCCTCCCTTTTGTCCCAAATGAATAAACTGAGGCCGGAGTGGGGAAGGGAAGGTGGGACCTGTTGTTCAAGGACCTGACCCCAGCCTGTCCTCCCTCCCACCCACTCCCGGCCCTATGTCGGTCTCGGTCAGGGTAGGGGAGTGCGGAGTCTGGAGCGTGATCTCCGGAGAGGGGCGGGCCCTCCACCCAGAGTGGTGTGGGAGCGGGCAGCACAGGAACCAGACACCGACAATGAATAAATGATGCCCACTCGCAGCCTGCCTTCGACCAGATCGCCACCGCCGAGCGCCGGCTGGCCAGGGGGCAGTCACCGAGCCAAGGCGGCCCGGCCGGCATCCCTCGGCTCCCCTGACCTGCTGCCGAGCTGTGCGGAGCGCCAAAGATGGCGGGGCAGCGGCTAGGCGCGGGGCCGCTCTGGGCGCTGGGCGGCGGCGCCGCCCTGGGGGTTTGCCTCGCGGGGGTCGCCGGGCAGCTGGTGGAGGTGAGGCGGGGCGGCGCGGAGGGGCTCGGGGTGGCTGTCACCCTCCAGGCAGAGGGTTGGGAGGCGCCTTTCTGACCAGGAGCTGGTTTTTCCCTTCCTCTTGCCCTAGAGGTCCTGACTTAATGGGGAGACACAGCTCTATCCCAAGTGCTTCCAGGCTGTGGAGGAGACCCAGCCCCCAATCTTAGTGTCCTTGGTCGGATGGGAGGGCACAGCCTCTGATTTCAGGAACATTATTCTGATGGGGGAGACTCACTCTGACCTTAGGGATTCCTGGTCTGATTGGAGATACAGCCGGGCATCAGCGAGTGTCTGATGGGGGACGCTCAGCCCCTATATTCTAACCTTTGGTCTAGTGAGGTCGAAGGTGGTGGGTGGGAGGCAGGAGGGTGAGGACATCCTTCCTAGAGCAGCCATGTGTTGAGTTAGACTCCATGCTGCACACTAGGCCCTGGAGGGGAGGGGCACGCAGGGCAGGGCCCAAGGACTCAGGGTCTTACTTGGTCCTGGTGATAACTGGGAGCTAGCAAACGTTTCTGAGCGGGCAAGAGCCATGAGTCCTGGTTTGGAAGCAGAATAAATCAGAAGAGGGCACGTAGTTGGGAGAACGGTTAGTTGCTGCTAAGATAGCCCAGGAAGAGGTGAAGAGGACGGCTGGGGGGTTGGCCAGGAGCCTGGCTGGGGCCAGGGAGGGAAGAGTGGGGGCCATCTGCAGCCTCCTTGGCTGGCCCCTCTGTACCCCATTCCTGCTGAGCCAGGAAGGGGAGTCAGAGAGGCTGACCAGACCCCAAATTCTGGAGCATGAGGCCGGAGGGAGAAGGCCCAAGAGGCAGGACAAGGGAGGAGTGGGGTCGGAGCCTTGTAGGCAGTGGCAGAGTGGAGACAGCAGGGAAACAGAAGTGTAAGAGACAGCCAAGCGCCCAGGAGAGCCCTCAAGGGGCAGGTGCTGGGGGACAAGATGGGAGAGGGAGGACAGGGCCTTATCCTTGGGGTCTGAGGGGACACAGCCCTGAACTGGTGGGTCTGAGGTACATGGAGACAGAGCCCTGCATCCCCTGTTCCTGCTGCTGACCAGGGGGTGTGATCAGAACGCTGGGCTGGAGTCAGATGTCAGCTCTAGTGTCCCTGTAAGGGGAGCCAGGCTGGCTTGAGCCCCATGGAGTGTACTTGGTCCCCTCACCAGCTGCCCTGAGGCCTCAGGCACAGAAACTGAGCTGGTCTGGGTGTAGGAGAAGCCTGAGCGTGGGGGTCAACTCACTTCTGAGCCAAGGATTCTTCCCTCAGCCCCCAGGAAAACATCTTCTCCCAGCCCATCAAGGGAAACTGCATTTCAAGTCCATCTGCCTGCCATCTGCCTACAGCCTGAAGGAGGGCCTGGCTGAGTCCAGGCGATCCAGGGAAGCACCAGAAAGATGAGCAGGGCTGGGGTCCATGGCACCACCCCCCCACCCACAGGCATCACCCTCCATCAGCCTGTGAGGTTCTGAGGGAGGCCAGGCCTCCAAGCTTGAGTTCAGACCCCTAGCAGTGCCCACAAGGAGATGCCCAACTGTTACCTGTTTCCCTCTACCCAAGACCCCTATCAGGGTGTCTTGAACAAAGCTGAAACAAGAATGTGTAAGAAGTGAGCTCTTGGCTGCCCAGGCTCTGAATCTGAGATCTTTACCGTGGCCCTCAGAATCTTCCAGTTATACAACCCAACTGGGCCAACACACTGAGCCTTAGTTTCAGGGAACCCTGCCACTGCCCAGACCTTGGCCCTGACTCTACAGATGGGTGCCAAATCACATGCATGTGTATCCAACTGCACGTGCCCTATACCCACAGTGCCCAGCCCTAACCCCATATGTGTGCTCCAACCCCACACACATGTGCCAGACCTCACATACATGTGTCTGAGCCCGCAAATGGGTCCAGGCCCCTGGGATGATGCTGAGGAAGGATATCTTGTCAGTTTTACCACTCAGGTTGTGTAGAGAGCTTCCCAGAGACCGCTGGAACCATCCCACTCAAGTTAACAGATGGAGAAACCGAGGCCTAGAGAAAAGAAGTCTCCTACCCCAGTTTGCCTTGGTTAAGAGAAAAGAGCCGGGAATCATGTACCACTCCTGGGCACACAGATCCTCTGGGTTACCTGGGACAGGTTGCTGATCCTCTCCAAGTGTCCCCAATACATGCTGAAGGGTGGTGTCCATTAGATGAAGAAGTACCTGGCTTTTGGTAGGTGCCCCATCCATGCTTATGGACCAGAGGAAAGACTGGACAGATGGTTGAGCTGTAGGTTGCTTTTCCTTCCCAGAGAGCTGGAAGAGACTCCTCATGTCTGTCCTTATTTGGTTAATCAGGGGACAAGGCACTGCACAGATGCCCCAGGATCCCCTCTCCCTCCAAGTACTAACCCCCATCCACACCCCTCAGCCAAACTTGGTGACAGAGATAGGTTCATATCCCTCTCAGCCCCACAGGTCAGGGATAGGTCTTGCTCCCACCCACCAGAGCAGGGCCATGTCCCCTCAGACCCCCAGGACAGGGTGGTGTCCTACTGGGAAAGTGGGAAGTGGTGCGCTGTGCTCTGCTCACGATTGCTCCAGCCATGCTTACAGCTTTTGGCCTCCAGGTGTCGCTACTGCATTTCAGACAAATTATCTAGACCCATTTTGTGAGGATTCTGGCCTAGCCTTCTGGTCAGAGGCGGTGACTCAGGTAGGACAGGTGACTGCTGAGGCCACCTGGTGGGAGTCCTGGTCAAATAACAGAGTCACGGGGCCCTGACTCCAGTTCCACACCCCACCCCACACTGGAGGTACATGTGAGCAAAGTCCCACAGGACAGGACTCGCCTTGTCTCTGGCCTTGGTCCTGAGACCCCATCTGCCTGTGTGGAGGAGCCCAGGGCTGGAGCAGGAGGAGAGAAGGGTCCTTGAACCTGACTGGGACAAGCCATCCACCTTTGCCCCTTGCGCTTTGGTTTCCTCAAGCATCAACCACCCTTGCACTCCAAGTTCCCAGATCCATGGTTCTGGGGCTCTACCCTCTTCTCGTTCTAAATCTGGAACTTCCCAAGGTCTGAGGCATTGTTTATGAATGTCTAAGACACTTGATTCTAGGAGATTCTGAAATGTTTGGACTGAGTGAGTGTTTGCTGAGACCTGGGCCTCTCTCGGCCCCGTCCCAGCCCCTGGCCTCTGCCTGGCTCATTCCACTCTCTCCTGACCCACAGCCCAGCACGGCCCCACCCAAGCCCAAGCCGCCCCCGCTGACCAAGGAGACGGTGGTGTTCTGGGATATGCGCCTGTGGCACGTGGTGGGCATCTTCTCGCTCTTCGTGTTGTCCATCAGTGAGTAGCTGCTCCCCCCATCACCGCCCCCTGCCGCTGCCACAACACAGCGGGAGCACGGCACCGCCTCACCGCCCCCCCTACCCCCCCACTCCACCCCCAGGGACTCAGAGCAGCAATTCCGGGCAGTGCAGGCAGGCCAGGCGCCCACAGGAGGCCCGCTGTGGTTTCTGGCACCTCCTGATCCACACAAAGTCCCTGTGGAGGGCTGACAGGCCGGTGGTGACCTGAAGTATTCTGCCTGACCGGGGATGCAGCCACATGGCAATTATGGTAATTACAGGGGACTCCACTGAACCAGGACGAAGACGTGTCATTTTTCCCTATCGTTGGCCTCCTCATGCTTTTTCTGCAGTTTGGCCAGCTTAAAACACCCACACCCAGGGGCCCCAGCATAGGCCACCCTTGGCTGCAGTTCAGCCCAAAGGCTCCCCAGACACCCAGCAAATGTGGCTCCCAGGCTGCAAACCCTGCATTGTCAAATACCATTTCCCTGGAATGACTCACACCCACCTCAGTCAAAAGCAGGAGACCCCTTCCTCTCTTGGACCTGGGAGTTGCTTGATGCGAAGTCGCAGCAGAAGCCGGTTTGGCATGCTCCCTTCAGTTGTCCTTCCAGAGTTGGGGTCTGGAGTTGGGGAAAAGGGGGCCGAGAAACGCCGACTGGATGGCAGAGGCCGCCAGGGTACAAAGCAGAGTCTGACAGAGGTTCCTACAGGCCAAAGGGAGGAGTGGAGCACAGGCAGTAAAGAGAAGGAAAGCACACTCTTCCAGCAAAGGGTTCATGGAGGAGGGGTCCTCCAAGCTGTAGATCGGTAGGATGGATGAGTGGTTTTGTGTTAGGCAGCTGGAAAGGCGTTACAGGCAGAGGTACAGTGTGGGCAGAGGTGCAAGGAAATGGCCTTCACACAGGTCTCAGATAACCCCTATAAGACGTTTACTGAGTGCACCTGGGTCAGGGGCTAAAGGAGCATTTAAGTTTTAGCTGGAGCTATCCTGGGGGCAGGGCTGATCACAAGGGCCCATCCAGATGCGGGGGCTCCAGGGGAGACAAGGACCTCTAATTTGCATGTGCTTCTCTTGGCACCAGAAGTGCCCTTCCACCCCCACCCCCCATGTCTTCCCGGCTGGAGTGGGAGCTAGATCTGAGCAAGAGGCTGCATTTTGTTCCTAGCCAAGGCCAATGATCAGTCAGGCTTCTGAGTGGAGGCCCCACAGAAAAACAGGTGTGGCTGCAGCCCCAGCTCAGGTGTCCAGAGAGGGGAATAACCCCCAGTACCAAGAGGCAGGGTTGGGGGAGGTATCTGCCCTGCAGGGGCCACAGGAGCAATCCAGGGTGCAGGTCCAAGGAGCAGCTCTGGGGCACCACAAGAAGCAGGGATGAGGGCACCATGGGGCTTCAAGACACCCAATGGTTTCTCCAGGGCTCTGCTTGGCCCTAGATGGTAGAAGTACCTAGGGCCACATAGGGAAGTTGCAGTGTCAGGCCCAAAAAGGCACTTGGACCTCAACCACACAGACTGACTTCTACTCCTAAACCCATTTCCTAGAGAAAGGTAAGGGATAGTCCCAAAGGCCTCTGAGCAACAGGTTAGCATTTGTTACCCTCTATGCAGGGCTCTAGGGAGTAGGGAACTCCATCTCCCGGGGAGGAAACATCTTTCCCACTTCCCTGTCTGCTTGGGCCTAGGTGGTACAGCTGTTTGTGGAGCATCACCCCCAGAACCTTGTGGAGAGAGCTGGAGTTGGATAGGGTACCTCTTCAGGGTCCCCTCCAGCCTGGGGACTCCTATCCCAAGCCCCTGCCTGGGCCTGGAACTCGATCCAAGGAACTTTGTTCCTCTCCTCTTTGAAGAGACGCAAACAGGCCAGGCTGGGTGGGGCAGGCCTGGAGTGACGGGCAGTGCTTGAGTCCTGCTCTGACTGCCAAAAGCTGTGGCTGAGCTCCCTTTAAAGCCCAGGCCTCCAGCCTTTGCAGAGAGCATGGGCATGGTCCTGAGGAGGCACCTGGTGGGGTAGCTGGAAGAGGTGGTCCAAGCCAGTAGGGTGCAGGTCCAACCTTGGACTTCTGGCATACAGGGGTCTGGAGAGGACCAGAACCCAGTTCTTTGGGTAAGAGAGGCAGACCTACTGCTGGGACCCTTGCACAATTAACCCCCCACCATGTGTTCCTGGATGCTGTTGACACCCCATCCATTTATTCAGGAGTCCAGTCCTGTCCTCAGCCACAAAGGCTTTGAAACCATCTCATTCATTTGTTTTCTTTCATTCTGTGAGTCTGGGGGAGATTCAGTGGGACCACAACATTGGCTGAAGGGGTTGCACAAGATGACCCCAAGGGGTGCTCCAGCCCAGGCCACATGGGTCTGATCTATCTTCCCCAAAATAGGCCTGACTTGTCCTACCTGGCCCTCCTGCCCCTAGGAGTCTGTCAGGAAGTTATGTCTGGTCATCTGATTTATAATAGGAAGCAGCTCCATCCCCTCCCCTGAGGCTGGGGCCAAGGTGGTCAGACTGTAGGGGCCTTAGAAAAATAAACTCAGTCCAGCCGGGTCCTGGCAGCCCTGCCCTGCCCATCCCTAGACAGGCCAGCTCCATGCCTTGGCCCAGCTTGCGTGGGCACAGCTGCCCTGAGCCAGAAAACCACTCCTGGAATAACTCTGTCTGAGGTGAAGGCCCCGGGGCAAGGTCTGTGCCCTCTTTCAGGCTCTCACAGCCAGGAGCAGCCCTGGCTTGTCCTCAGGGAGGTTGAGGAGGATGCAGCCATGTCCCCCAGGGTCTGAGGTGCTCTCAGGAGCCTGGGGAGGAAAAACTAGGATGCACAGGAGCCCAGAGGCCTGGGTTAGAAGCACAGGACACCCTCCAGGAGGCTATAGCTTGAGTCATGGTCTAGCCCACTGCCTGCCCTCCAGGACCTCTCAGTCTAGTCAGAAAGACCCCCCAGAACCAGGACTGGTAACACAATATATGGGGCCAGTGCAAAATGAAATTGTGAGCCCCTCTGTTCAAAAATTATTAAGAATTTCAAGAAAGTGACAGCAGAATAACAAATTAAGCACAAGGCCCTCCTGAAAGTGGGCCTACTATGTGACGCCAGCCCGGCTCAGGAAAGATATTCTGAAAATCCCAGAGCCCACAGGGGTTTTGTCAAAATGTGGAGCCTCCTGAGAGTGTCTCTTGGGTAGGACACACATAGGTAGATGGAGACAGGCCTGAAACTTGGGAACCATTCCTGGGGTGTCTGAGCTCTGGCCCTTGCCAAGCCTGCTCTGTCCTCCCCGTAGTTATCACTCTTTGCTGTGTCTTCAACTGCCGCGTGCCACGGACCCGGAAGGAGATTGAAGCCCGGTACCTACAGCGAAAGGCAGCCAAGATGTACACGGACAAACTAGAGACTGTGCCACCCCTCAATGAGCTCACAGAAATCCCTGGAGGTGAGCAGGCCTGGCCCCCAGCCCCGCCACCCTCTGACTCTGCCAAGCTGGCCAGTTCCTCGATCCTGCCACCCAGAGTTGCCCTATTGCTCCCCTCCACCTGGTTCAGGGAGGGGACCCAGCCCTGTTTCTGGAGACCAGAGCAAAGAAATGGGTCAGAGTGAGGCAGGGAGAACAAGGAGCTATTCTGCCGGTAGGAGAGGTTTGGAAGGAAGAAGGCATGAAGGGCTGGACTGGGAGGCTCTGGTGCAGGCCCTAGGACCCTGTCTCACTCCTGTTGCACCCTTTTTCCTCTGCTCCACAGAGGATAAGAAGAAGAAGAAGAAGAAGGACAGTGTGGATACAGTGGCCATCAAGGTAGAGGAGGATGAGAAGAATGAGGCCAAGAAGAAGAAAGAAGAGAAATGAGGAGAGCTTCCTGGAGGTGGAGGCTGGGACTAGCTGGCCCTGGGGCTCATAGTCCTGGCCAGAGTCCAGACATCTTAGACTCCAGGCTCATACATGGACCATAGAGGTTGCAGAACACCCTCTCCCTGCTCAGAGGGGGTTGCTGAGGCCCCGGACCCTGTCCTAGAGCCTACTGGGGCAAGGATATGACTGCACCAGGTGTGCTGCCTCCCAGCCTGGACTCCTTTCACGCCATCCACGTGGCCGCTCAGCAGAGGTGGTCTTGGGCCACTGTCCCTCTGTAGATCCAAAGTGGCCTCTACCCACCCAGACATGCCTCTGTCCCCTCTTCTGCCAGGAACAGCAGTGGCTAAAGGGGTAATGGGATGTGGGTTTCCTTCTGGAAGGGGATGGCTGACCTGGATGGGCTAGATGTGAGGCCACACCAGGCTGGCCATGAGGAGGGAGAGGGTCACTGGGGGAAGCAGGGGCAGCAGAAGGCTCTCAGACTTAGCTGGATAGCAGCTCTGGTGGTGAGGGGGCTGCCCCAAGCCTGGCAGGGGTTCTGGCCCAGGGCAGTGAGCAGAGAGAGACCAGAAGCAGAACCCCCAGCATAGCAGATACCGAGCTCTAAGCAATGGATACACTTGTCTTACACGCTGTGATGCAGCTGAGGCTGCTGGAGGGCCTAGCATGAGGCCCATGGGCTCAGGGCTAGGGGCTGCAGGGGTGCAGAAGGCTGAGGCCAGTGGGGCAGAGAGAGAAGGGCCCCATCTTGGGAATCCAGGGAAAATTTGAGAAGTCAAGGGGGACTTTGGGTTTTTCTGCTGGCCCCTTCTAGGCTCAGCTGTGGTAGCAGGTGTCAGGGCCCCAGGAGATCACCTCAGGGGGCAGTTAGGGATTGAGGCAGCAACCAGCCTTCCACCTGCTGAATATAACAGCACAGAGCTTCCTCTTCCATTCTTAACTACGGTGCCTAAAAGAAGCACTGCTAGCCAGAAGGTGAAGGCTCAAACTTGACCTGGGGACTGAATCCTTGGGGAGGGGAGATGCAGAGAGGGGTTTCTAGATGGCAGCGAACATCAACTGAGGTACTCAGACCTGGGCCTGGAGACTAAGGAGACACTGGAGATTTCCGAGCCAGGGGGAATTGCTGGCAAAGCTCACGCTGCCTCTGCAGCCTGCAGAGATTTGTAAATAAAGCTGAGTGCCTTCTCATACCCAAGTGACCTGAGATGACCCCTCAGGATGCCCCATCCCTGGAGCATTTACGTGGAGGGTGGTGCAGTGATCAGTGATAGGTGGTGTAGGCCAGGCTGACGTTCCCTCTCCTGACTTTTCTCCCAGCCTGAATTCGGATGAGCTGGAGGGAGAGGTGGTGGCCAAGAGGCAGCGGGTCAGCTGCCGCCAGTGGGGCCTAGCCCTGAGGCAGGGCATCAGGACCAGGGAGGAAGCTACCTGTTCTCCACCTGCCTCTGCTCCACACCTTGGGTTTCAATAAGTGGGTGCTTGGGACACAGAGGAGTCAAACCTGGATTCTGATCTGGACCTGGACCATTATTACACAAGAAGAGGGAACCAGGCTGACATGGGGGAAGGAGCATGGGGTCTTAGAGCCATGAGGGGGCAGAGAGATTACAGAAGGCCCTGCTGTGGAAGCTGAGTACTCACTGCGCCACCAAGTGGGAACCCTGACCCTGCCCTTGGGCTCCAGCCTATGGGCTTCTCATACATATGGCTGTGGCAAAGATCATTCTACTCATACAAGCCAGAGCCCTCCTGTTGGCTGGGCAGCAGAAGCCCAGAGGAGCAGGGGCCACTATAAGTCAGAGAAGCAGCTGGTAATGCCTGGGGTAAGTCCAGGCCCAGGCTACATCTGCCCTGCCAGCTGCCTCCCTGACCTCTGACCTGGGCTTCCACTAGCCCTTTATGGACAGGCTGGTGGGGATGGTGGGGATAATATCTGATCCCAGTGGGCATCTGCCCCAGTCTCCAGACAGCGGACAGGGCTGGAAGATCAAAGTCCACTACAGTGCTTCAGGGCAATAACAGGATATGTTCTAGCCACCGGCCAGAAGATGGGCCAAAGTCAAGGAGAACACACTTACCTCCCCGGCCCAGACAGAGCTGCACCCTTATGTCCAGCCTCACATTGTGTCCTGGCAGCCCCAGCTTCAGCCTGACCCTCCATCTTCTGACCCCAATATCTAGGCCCTCCATCATCGGACCCCAATATCATCCCTACACACTCCCTCCACCTTCTGTGGGAGCCACCCTGAACCTTTGGATGGAGGCGGATCCTGGGGCTCTGTACTTTTCAGTATAAACTGCCCAGAGTCACCCATCCCACCCCTGTCTGGTTCTCTCATCTCCCACTGGAGCAGGCCCAGGAAGGAGGAAGCATGGGGAAGAGAAACATTTAATTGAGCACCTAGTCTCTGCCCTGCCTTGCGGGGCTTTGAGAGCTGCACCCATAGCATTCTAGGCACAGAGGGTGAGGAGGGGCCTGGGCAAGGGAGGGTGCACCCAGAGACAACGGCACGAGTATCAGAGGACAGCAAGGAGGTTGAGGAGCAGCAGGAGTGCTAGGAGCAGGGCCCTGGATGGGGCTGGCAGAGTCTGCCCGTTGAGGCGTTCCCACTGCTGGTAGGAGGAGATGTGTAGGTAGATGGGCAGGGCCTTGCTCTTCTTGCAGCCTGGGCCCCAGCTCACCATTCCCACCAGGTACCGTATGCTCTCCACAGGACAGACCAAGGGCTCGCCACTTATCTCCTGTGGGGAGGGGTGGGGGAAACAAAAAAGGAGGCCAGATGTGGTCCAAGGGAAACTTAATCCAGCTCAGGAAGAAGCAGGGTGCCCTCACATCAGACCTTCCCTGCAGCCCCCAAGTGTCACATAGCTGAGGGGTGCCCTTGAGGTCCTGACCCAGGAGACCTTCCTCAAAGGGCTCCACCTCCCATCTCTCTCTTGCCAGTTCTCCATCCCCCATCTCTTTAACACCCACCCTCCATCTTCCCACTACCTCCCATTCTTCTCCCTCATCTCCAACCTCCATCCCCACTCCCCATCTCTCTCACCCCAACCTTCATCTCTTTCCTCCCAATCTCCATTCCTCATCAAATCTCCCCTCCCCCATCTTCCTATCTTCCCCCTCAGTCACCCCTGCTCATCCCCATCCCCTTCCCCACCTCCCCGCAGGTCCTGCCTTCCCTGTGACCCCAGCCCCATTCCTGGCCAGGTGCCCTTGGAGGCAAGTGAGCAAGGGGGAGAGATGTTCACATAGCAAAACTGTTCCTGTTGATGTCCTTTGCACAAATCATCTGGGAGTTGATGATCTGAATCAGAGAGGGGATTTTGGAGAACCTGTGGTAGACGCTTTCACACTCCGTGCTGTTCAGGATAGTGACTTCCTTCTCCTGGATGGTCCTGAACTGGGGCCACACACCTGTGGGACAGGGGCCCCCATTCAGGCTTGGCAGTTTCGCTCCTGCCCACTGCCGCCAGCCTTGTGTCCATCCTCCCTTTGTTCTTCACCACTCCTCCAGCCTCTTCTCCTTGCCACACAGCAGCTCTGGAGATCTCTCCAGGCTTAGGCCACCCACCACTCCAGCTGATGCTTCCCAAGGGCCCCTTGACATAGAGACCTTGGGAGCAGGCTACTCATGATCTGGCCTTGTTGGACCTGGTCTCACATCCTGCAGAATACTATCCATTGAGTCCATTCTGATCTCAGCATCTTGGCTCTTGCGTTCCTTCTATCCCCAAAGCCTACCAGGCCCATCTAAGGTCCAAATCCTGCCTTTTCTTCAAGCTTTCCCCAAAGGCCTCTTCCTTCTCTAAGCTTCCCTAGACTCCCCTCCATGGGTCCCGGGCACTCTTTACTCCCCTCCCCGCTCTCTCAATTGTATCTCTGTCCCTAGTCTGAGCTCCTAGGGGACAGGTGACTTCCAACCATTCCCAGCCATTCCTCAGATAGGCCATGGCAGGCAAGACAAAAAGCCACCCCACCCCAGGCTGGAGACCCTGTGGGTGCTTTCAGGCAAGCTGAGTCTATGAGGCCACAGGGAAGGGTGCCTCTCTTGTGGGAAAGGGATAGGGGTTCCCTGAAGGAAATGGACATTCCTGGGGCTCATAAGGAAATGGTCCCTTGGACGGCCCTGAGACAACACTCCTGCTCTTTGGGCTCCTAAATTGGGATGATGAGGGATTGAGGGCCACTCCTGGGGGAGGCAGCCATGAGTGGACCCTCAGTGATTCCCACCTTCTGGGTGCAGATTGCCCTTAGCCAGCCACATGGGATCTTCTGGGGAGCCTTTTACAGACACAGAACCCTGCTCCTCTCACCTTGGCTGTTCTGCTTCAAGACATGGATGCCCTGGGATTGTGTGCAGACAGCAAGATACTACTCTGTGCCCCCTCTACCTTCAAGGAAGTCCTATTTACAACCCTGGCCTGGGCCTGAGGGTTCAAGGGCAATCTGGGTCCCCTAAGGCCTAAATGGCCATGATACATTCACTGCTGAGACCCTCAAAGGGAAAGAGACCTCAGAGATGAGAGCCCGACGGGGGTGGGGATGGGGTCCCTGGGGGAGGTGTCTCAGAAATATCTGCCCATGGTAGACCCTGGCCTGCACCCAGGTCCTCTCCCACACCACCCACCCTGCTGTGGGGAGGCTCCGACTTACCATCAACCCTGGGGAGTCCCCAGCCTGTCACAGTGCAGAGGGCGTGGTCCTTTAGCATATAGTCCAAGCCAGGCAGGCAGATGGGCCAGACATACTTGTTGTACTTGAGTGGCCGCTCAAGCTTAAGGAGGGCAATGTCATTGGCCTGGCCGACCCAGGACCAGTACCGATGGGACCGATAATGGCTGTTCACGATGACCTGCTGTGCCAGGACGTCGACAGTAGACTTGGATATCTGGTCAACCCATGGACTCCCCACCCGCACTGAATAGGTAACATCACTCCTAGGGGAACAGTGAGGAGAGTCCTCCATCAGCTCCAAGAACCCCATGCCAGCCTGCACCCCCTACCCTCCACCACACTGTTGCACCCTGAGCAAATCCTGGTAGGCCACCCACCTGCTTCAAGTCCCAGAGCCCACTCCTCACAACAGATGTGAATGGGGCCCTGCACACACACTGTGTGGTCCAGTCCTCACAACAACCCTTCCTTTTATGGAGAGGGAAAATGGGGCTCAAGTGACTGACTCAGGCTACACAGCTAAGAAGTGTGGAGCTGGGACGTGGACCCAGTTTTCTCTGGTTCCAAACTCTGGACTCTGTCCAGCATCCCATGCTGGGCCCTGGAAGTGACAGAGACCTTGTGCAATCAGCCCTGCCTTGCCCTCCAGCCTCCTTTCTCAGCGTGTCCCTTAGGCTTGGAGCTCGCTTCTCCACTGGTCAGCCCTCATGGCCAGATGTGACCCTCAGGCCGCTCCCTGGCCCCAGAACATGGGCATGCCCACTCTCTCATCCCCACACTGACCAGACTCCCCTGTGAGCATCTATCTTCTTGTCTGTCTTCCCCAGCAACCTGAGAGGAGTGGTGCAGCCCTTTTCTGCCCCCAGTGCCCAGGCCAGGCCTGGTTTCAAAGAGTGGCAAGGCTGTTGGTTGAATGAAGGAAGGAATGAGCAAGTGAAACAAAGGGTGTGGAGCAGAAGAATTAGGACATTCTTTCTGCAGATAGGAGGAAGGAGGCCTAGACAGTGGCTGCAAGCCTTTGTTTCCTATCTATGGAATGACTGCTGCACAGGACTGGAGGGGGCCAGGTGAGGGGAGGAAACCCCCAGCTCCCAGGAAGGAATCTGCAGGACTCATCCCCCACCTGCTCAGAGCTAGGGTGAGGTGGGGCTAGGACTATGGTGTCTGCCACTGATGGGCCAGCTGGCAAGATGACTGGGGCCCTGGTGGCTCCAATGACTTTCCACTCATCCATCTAGGCCCCGACTCACTGGATCATGCAGTGGGCCACGGTCAGCACCCACTCGGAGGCAATGAGGGTGCCTGCACAGATATGTGTGCCATTGGCCCGCACACTGACCATCCATGGCCACCACCGAGCCATGGCCTCCGGATCCCTGAGGGTGGGGTCCCGCTCATAGGAGAAGCCACAGGCTAAGGAGGAAAATGAAAGGAGCTTGATAACGAATGGGCCCTTCCAGCCACATCCCACAGCACCTCTCCCTCCTCCCTCCCCTCAGCCTGATCTCCCACCTCTCTAGCTGGCCTGCACCCATCCAATGATTCTCCTTCTTCATTGGTCATCACATAATGATGTTGTTCACATGAGGACTGGGGTCTCCAGCCTCAGAAGGGCCTCAGCACTCCCCAGGTATCCCTCTCTCTGGTCCCACAGCTTAGGCCCCAGGGCGTTCCCAGCTGACCAGCCTGGTGCACCACTAGCTCCTTTGTCCTGGTCAAGCAGACCTCAGCTCTGGCCAGGCCCTTCACAAACCCATCTGTGTTTCCATCTGGTTCCCTTACTTCAGCCAAGGAAGACCCCTCCCCCTCCTCTAGGATCCTTCTCCTGTGATTCAGTGAGAGAAAGGCAGGTGACCTAAGAGAAAAATGGGCAGTGTGCATGAACACATACATCTGAGGATGAAACCCCAATAGCAAACGAACGCAGAAGCTCTTCAGACCCAGTAGTCCTCAGGGAAGTGTGGACTTAAATCACAGTGAGGTTCTGCTCACCACCACCTGCCAGGCAAAACTAAATGTCCCTGATACCAAGTGTTGGTGAGGAGCATGGCCCCAGACTGCTCACTCACTGCTGGAGGGAGGGTCAATGGGTGCAGCCACTTTGGAAAAGCTTTTATGTAAAAAGTTCTTTAAACTGAAGGTGCACATATCCAACACCACAGCAGTCCCGCTCCTACGTGTTCCAAATGGATTAGAGGATTGTGAGATCAATGTAAGTGGGCTGTCAACAGCGGCTGTAAAGGCTAACACAGAAGAGGGAAAAGCGGCATGCACAGCAGGGTGCAGCTGGGTCCTGTGTGTGACTTTCTGTGACAGTTAAATTCTGTGCACTCAGTTCCAGGATGAGAAGTATTTCTTATGTGGGTCTTACTTCAACATGACTGGAAGCCACTGCTGGAGAGAATGTCTTGTGGGTGTGCCCCGAGACACACAAGGGAAGGCTCCCTGAAAGCCATGCTGGAGACCCCCAAAGGCCTTGGCTGGGAGCCTGGATCAGGGACTGGGCCAGATGGAGAGGCGTTGTCCCCATAGACTGTTCAGGGAGGCAGGACGTGAGCACACCCCAGGCTCCCCCCACATTCCTTGCCTCCTACCTCAACAGCATGGGAGGCCTGGCCCACAATAGGTGCTCAATAAGCACTGGTAAAAGGAAGGTCCCCTCTCACTCTCCGTGACCCTTCTTCCGCTGTCCCTTAAGGTCCTCAAGGCTGCTTGGGCACCCTCCTCCCGCGTGGAGGCCACAGTACTCACGGGGAAGGAACTCATCCTCGTCGGCTTTAGAAGCAGAGTACTGCAGGGTCCTGGGCGGCTGGCTAGTGGCGGCCTGCCGGGGCAAGCGACGTCCGCCCGAGTGACAGGTGGCACTCGGGGCACAGGGGGCGCCAAGGTAGGCGGGGGCACCCGTGGACAGTGCCCCCGGCACTTCGCCAGCGCCCAAGCAACCTGTGGAAGGACGCAGAGGATCAGAGGTGGAGGCCAGGCCTGTGGGAGGAGGGGCGGGGGCGGGGCTCACCCGCGGGCCGCAGCAGCAGTAACAGCAGTAGCATCAGCAGGATCCCGGCGTGGGCAAGGGCGGACGTCCGGGGGCGCGGGGGGCTGCGCCTGCCGGCCGGCGCCCCACACCAGAGATCCATCCCCGAGAAGCAGCGAATAAGCCGCGGCGCTCCTCTCGCGACGCCGCTCCCGGGGCTCGCCCCACGACGGCGCCCCCCATTGGCAGCCAGCGGCAGCTTCTGCGGTGTGGTGGGCGCGGGCGTTCCCGACCCCGTCCGCGCGGCGCCCCCCAGTGGCCCCCCGCGATGGTGCTCCTGGTGTCCCGGCCGCCTTGTGTCTGGCTTGCTGGTGCTCAGGACTGCCTGGCTTCTGGCCACGCCTCTGCCCTCCTGGGACCCCGTGTCTCCCAGTCGGCCTGGCCAAGCAGTTTCCTGGAGTCCCTTAACCTCACCTCGGCCGGTTCTTGCACCTCCTCCTCCGGCAGCCCACTTCCACCCCTACCCGGTGAGATGAAGGCCCAGCCCCTGGGGCTGGCATCCGGGATTTCCAAGCGGTTCCACCTGCCCTCCAGCCTGGTAATTACGGTGGGGCCTTGCCCCAGGGCACTGAAATTAAGCAGATTGAAATGTTTTCAATAATAATTTTTCAAGAGTGCATAATTTTAAGCATTGTCGCCATTCAGCAAATTTCCTTCCCTTACAGATCCATCTGCTTAGAAAGATGACACAGGTGAGGTTTCCATAAACAGAGAAAGAGGGATAGTAACCATTGGGCCCTTCTGGGAGCAGAAGGCCACTTGGTATGTTGGAATTTGGGGAACACTTTGATGACTCAGTGACACAGATGGATAATACAATTAAAAAGTAGTCTGGGGAAATACTATGAGAAGCTTTCGTTCAAAGCTGTTGGAAAATTCTAGCCTAATAAATGATAAGGTGAAAGTTAAATCAAGCCAGGACAATCTAACATTTGCCAGGTCCTGCTGTCTTGGGAGAGACAATAGGGCTGGCCATTCAGTACTCCAATCTCCAGCAAACCACACCTACTACACTCTGGAGCCCGAGGGCAAGGGTAGCTGGCCACTGTGAACCTGAGGCCTACCAGGTCTGAGGGGCCCCCATGCTACCTTCCACAAGGGCGGCAGAGCTCTGCCCTCTCAGTCTGGCTAGCTTGCTCCTGTCCTTCCTCTTCAGAGTATGATGGAGGTCACTAAGGCAGCTCAGGAGCTCAGGGTGCAGTCACCTCACACAATCACCTAAGCAGGCACTCTGCCTTGCCCCTCCCTGCCCCCCATCATCACCCATCCCTGCCAGGGAGGGAGGAGGAACCAGTCAGGTTCTGTAGACTCCTAGGGTGATATGAGGGCTTGGGAGAGACCCACATGTTCTGAAGCCAGGTCCACAAGTGCAGGTCTGGTCATTGTGAGTTTCTTGGGAAGAGGCCAACCCTCACAGTAAGGCCTGAAGGAAAACTGTTGGGTCAGAGACCCAGGAGAGGGTCATGGGGACCTGGGGATTGCTGGAGTGCTGGGATGACTAAGCAGGAAGTGAGATCACAAAGTCCAGCTCCATATTTGGCAGAAGAGGAAACTGTAGCCTAGAGACGGGAACATGATGAGCACAAGTACAAGGAGGACTATCAGGGAGGCTCCCCTTGAGAGGACAGCCAGGCCTCTTGGGGGTGGCGAGGCTTTGAAGGGTCTGGCCATAATCAAGAAGAAAGATGATGATGTCAGTGACACAAAGTTCAAGAGCATCTTCATTGAACAATTGAAAAAACAGTGGCTCTGGGACCCTCTCCCAGAGTACTCTGCCCTGATGTCCTGTACTCTTCCAGTCTCCACTTCTCCTGAGGACAGACAGAGGGGAGGAAGAAATGGCCTCCGGGAGGGACTGCCCTGGAAACATCACTCACAGGAGCCACAGGGAGCCCAAGGAAACCAGCAGAATGTAGCCAGTGAGGAAGACCAGGCTCAGGAAGTCTGGCCTGGCCCTACTGACGAACCTCATGTCACTGATCTGTTTCTTGATCCAGTCGGTGAAGTAGGAGGTGCTGGTGTAGATGCCTGGGAAGCAGCGCCGGCTGCAGCTAAAGCTCCAGCTCAGCACCCCCATCCGAATCCAGGTGTGGTTCACTTGGCAGACAAGGGAACTGCCAGAGTTACCCTGTGGAGGGGAGGAAGGGAGACATAAAGGAGGCAGCAGGAAGGCCTCCCTGCAAGTCCTGGACAAATAAACTTGCACCTTCCCGGGCCATATCCTTAGCACGAGCTGTGTTAGGCCCATGCTATCCCTGATATCGAGGCATGGCTATGAACCTGCTCTGTGACATGGAAGCATTGCACTGGGGCCCAAGCTCAGGATCACAATGGCCTCTCTCTGCATTCCCCTGCTAACTCTCTGACCATAACTAGCAGTCCCCTCCTCTGCCTTCTCTTTAAATCGTGGTGGGCCTCCAAGGTGTTGCCCTTGACTTTCTTCTTTCCTACAATCCTGCTTACAGAATGAGCCATTTGAAATGCAAACCTGCCCCCTCTCTTTTTGTGCAAAGCAGGTGCATGTATAAGAATAATGTTTACAACAGCATACATCAAAAGGTAGTAGCTGTTATTTCTGCTGATGGTGGGTTTATGATTTTCTTAAAACTTTCTTACATTCCTCTGTATTGTTGAAAAGTTTTATAAATCTGAAAAACAGCTCATGCTCTCCCTCCCTCCCTCGCCCACATATATGTATATTTTTAAATGTAGTGTAAACCAAGATTTATAAGACATAATCTAATGAAGAGTGCATAAGACATGTAAGTAAAAAATAATAAAACTATACTTAAGAACACAAAAGAAGACCTACATTAATGTACAGATATACCGTTGTTCTTAGATGAGGCAACTTAAAACAATGTAAAAAAGTCAGTTCTCAACATTTGGCTTCCTACAGTATGGAAGACTAGATCTCCTTTCCCACCTTGCTGAAGATAACTAAACATGTGAGATTTTAAATGCATGGGTGAGCTGGCAAGAAAATAAAGACTCCTCAGAGTGCAAAACCCAAGGGAGGGGTGAAACACAGAGAGCCATCAGCAAAGCCCAGAAGATGACTTTTGCCCCAAGGCCATAGGCCAAACCCAGTGAAACTGAGCTTTGGTTTTCACAGCCTCATTTGTGGGTACAGAAGACAAAAGGCAAAACCCAGGGCCTGCCCAAGGAGGGGAGCCTAAGAGGAAACCTCCTGCAAAAAACTATACCTCCCAGAAAGGACCACACCTTCCGAGTGAAGATAAACTAGGAACACCTGCCCTCATGTGAACTTGCAACTTGAATTCACACTGTCTGGGTGGTTAAAAAAACTTGAGCCAAGAACATCATTTAAAGAGGTCCTGGGTTGGTTTTATGTCCAGGTATCTGGCAGAAGCAAATATAGATTCTGACTGAAGGAACCCACTTTCAAGCCATGCTTCAGCGAACTCCCACAAAAAAACACTCTAAAGAACATGTCCTCACTCTTAAAACATCACCCTGCACACAGGGAAGCTGAGGCACCAAGAGCAAATGCCAGCCAGCAGAAAAAAACAAAAGCAGCATCAGAGCCTTCATGGTTTGAGATTCAGAAATCATCACGTGGAAGCCTCAAAGTTTCTGGTAATGCACTATTTTATAGGCTTGGTGCTGAGGGTGTGGGTGTTGGTTGTGTTATTCTTTATTCTCCATACACATTTTATAAATATTCTTTTATCTGTATTCAATAGAGAGTAAAAGAGTCAAAAATTATAACAATGTCAGTTCTCCTTATGTTAACCTCTAAAGTTCAAGCGATTCCAAATAAAATGCCAGCAGGATTTTTTCAGGACCTTGACAATCGGATTCTAGAATTGATATTGAAGGATAATACTCCATGAATTCTATGACAGGTTTGAGAAAAAAAGAGCAAATTGGAGAGGCTGGGGACTGGAGAAATATCTAAACAGGGTTAGATATATTTCAAAGCTGTAATTATAGAAACCACGGTACTAGCATAGAAACAGGAAAAGAGACCAATGGGGCAATGGAGAGCCAGCCAGATGCCTGCAGGTGGAGGAAACTTGGCACATGCTCCAGAAAGTGTCATGACTGTGAGAAAGGAGGTCTCTGTTGTAGAGTGTGGAGAAACTGATGGAGAAAAATGAAGTTGGACCCTATCATAACAAAACTCCAGAGGAAATAAAACTCTAAATGTGAAAAGTTAGAAAGATAAAGCTAATTAAAAATATAGGGCCATGACTTTATGACTTGGGATGAAGCACATGTTTTTTTTTTTTTAATTGAAATCAGGGAGACTTTTTTTTTTTTTTTCATTCTAGTGTGTGTTTTTTTTTTTTTTTTTAATTTTATTTATTTATTTATTTATTTATTTATGGCTGTGTTGGGTCTTCGTTTCTGTGCGAGGGCTTTCTCTAGTTGCGGCAAGTGGGGGCCACTGTTCATCATGGTGCGCGGGCCTCTCATTATCGCGGCCTCTCTTGTTGCGGAGCACAGGCTCCAGACGCGCAGGCTCAGCAGTTGTGGCTCACGGGCCTAGTTGCTCCGCGGCATGTGGGATCTTCCCAGACCAGAGCTCGAACCCGTGTCCCCTGCATTAGCAGGCAGATTCTCAACCACTGCGCCACCAGGGAAGCCCGAAGCACATGTTTTAAAATAAAACCCCACAAACCTGAAGAGGGCAAATGTGTTAGGCTTAATTATATCAAAGTTAAGACCATCTGTTCAATGAAAGACACCAAATCTCATTGAAGATAGATGATGAATTAAGATAGGGCATTTTCTCTGTCTAAAACCAACCAGAAGTCAATTTTAGCATATCTAAGGAAACTCTGAAAATTAACAAGCAGAGAAAAAGAGTTGAGGGAGACTTGAAGGTTTCCATGTCTAGGCTGACCCAGTTGTCAGCTCCCAGTGTCCAGACCCCCATGCTCCAGAGGAGGGAGATGGAGTAGGGCTTGGTGAAGTTTAAATCAAATTGACTTTTATTTATTTATTTATTTATTTGGTTGTGTTGGGTCTTTGTTGCTGCACGTGGGCTTTCTCTAGTTGCTGCGAGCAGGGGCCACGCTTCACTGTGGTGCCTGGGCTTCTTATTGAGGTAGCTTCTCTTGTTGCAGAGCACCGGCTCTAGGTGCGCGGGCTTCAGTAGTTGTGGCACGCAGGCTCAGCAGTTTTGGCTCACAGGCTCTAGAGCGCAGGCTCAGTAGTTGTGGCGCACGGGCTTAGTTGCTCCGCGGCATGTGGGATCTTCCTGGAGCAGGGCTTGAACCCGTGTCCCCTGCATTGGCAGGTGGATTCTTAACCACTGTGCCACCAGGGAAGTTCCAATCAAATTGATTTTTAAATTGAGACTTATAATAGACAAGGTATTTAATAACTGAAAGTAACTGAAAATTATGGGCTCTGCCCAAAATGATGTTTGGAGAAGGGAGGAAGATTTGACACAGGGCATATGGGGGCAATGACTGGAAAGAATAAAACTATTTAATGTGGATTCTCGAACAAATTGAGATTCCTCAACAAACAGATACAGGAGGGGACTGTAGCACAATATCATTTATGCAAAGTAAAATATACGTATAGCAACACTATGCATTTTTCAAAGATACAGACGTCTTTAAAGACATGTATTAAACAGATTTCAGTAGGGGCCTTTTGTGGAGACAGAAAATGGAAGATTAAGGGGAAAATCAAGCCAGTGATAGTCAAGCTAGTGATAGAGATATGGTTGACTGGACTCTGGCAATCCAGAAAAAAAGAGAACTCAGAGGGAGAGAGAGAGAAAATAGAAGAGAGAGAGAAAGATCTTGTATGTGGACATTCTCTTACCACAGTGAAATTAAGCCAGAATCCAGTAACAAAATGTGAACCACCCCCATCAAAGAAAAAAAAAATTAACTTTCAAAAATGTTAAAATGAAAACAGAATTAAAATCTACAGTTAGAGTGTAGAAAGATAAGAAGGCCATACATTGCAAAGCCCATGGGATGTGGGCCTGAATTTCACACAGAAGAGTCTTAGTCTAAATACTTTAATACCAAACAAGAGAGAATGAAAATAAATTATTTATTATCATCATCAATTATTTATCACTGCATATTCAGCTGAAGACACTTGAAAAGGAATTAATAAAGACAAAAAGCAGATGTCATGCATTAGAAAGCAAAAAAATCATAGACTTGAGGAATAAAATCAATAAACTGTACTTAAAAAACAACAACAAAATAAATATCTTGTAAGTCCTACCAAGAAAAACTCAAAGAGAAGGAAAATTCAAATACTTTGTGGTATAAGTAGAAAAGAGACTAGAATCAGATCCAGGGAAAATACACTTTCTAGTATCTGAAGACTATTTATAACTTTCTCTTTATGGATTTAAAATCTGGATGAAATGAATAATTTCTAAGAAAATCCAATAATCATGGACAAAACAACTTAAAATATTGCTCAAGAACTATCCCTTCAAAGGAAAACAGGCCTATGTGGTTTCGCAAGCAACTTCTATCCAGCATTCAAGGAGCAGATAATTTATGTTATTTCAAATGTTCCAGAACATAGACTGTGCTTTCAAGTGAAGCATAGTTGTGATTCTGTAACTTGACAAAGGGGGTGCCTTCCTCAACACACCTTCAGTGGAGCCCAGCCTCACTGGAGGAAGACAAAACAAAACGCAAAGGCTGCGTGGATGGTATCTCATAGGACTGCTGTTTCAGGGCCAGTACCTTTCCTGGGCCATGCACCAGCACTATCCTGTGCCTGGTCCAGAGCCCAGCACGGGGTGTCTTGTTGGATGAACAAATAAATTAAACGTATTCTAAAAAAAGATATTATAAATCTGAATCCAACAGATGAATGAAACCAAAGTGCACCATGACCAGGGAGGGCTAATCCTGGAAGGCAGGGTAAATGGACATGAAGAATCTGTTCACGGAACCGACTCAGCACCCTGAGTCAGAGTGTAGAGTCATCGTGATAGCTGCAGAAAACACATTTTATGAAGCATAGCATTCATTCCTGAAATAAAATGCCACAGTGAAACAAAGGAATGGCTCTCTCCTCGACAGATGATATGCCATGTTAGCAACATGCTTCATGGTGAAGTGTGGGAAGGACTTCCAGGAAGGTCAGCAACAAGAAAAAGCTACAATTCCAGGTTGCTTTTGGGGAGCAGTACCCAAAATAATGAAAAAAGTAAAAATCATGAAAATGAAAGAGGCAAAATCATCACTAATTGTAGCTCATATGGGCATAGACCTGGAAAGCCCAAGAGAGTCAACTAAAAACTCTTGGATATAATAGAAGGGTTCAGTGAGCTGAACTCCCAGATGTTTTCAACAAGATGAGTCTGGGGGATGGAAATGAGGCAAGTGAAAAGGAAGGAAGGCTCTTGTCCTGCTGAGGAGGAAGCAGTAGACATTGATTAACTCTAGGTGTTAAGTCAACTTTAAATACGTGTGTGGAAAATATCTGTAGTAGAATGACATTGAGCTATGACAACTTTTAAACCACTACAGGGGAAAAGTGGAGTGGAAAAAAAAAATCAAACCAATACATAAAGTAAGGGGATAAAAAGAAACATTCTTCTTGGTAAATGGATTAAAGGAAAGCCTCCCAAATGTGTTGAAAAATATAGCACTGAGCATTATACTGTTTATAAGAGACATACCTAAAACAAGATAGCACAGTGTCTCCTGGAAGACAGAGCAATTGTTCTGGAATATGATTCTTGACATTGCAATAAACAAGAAAAAGAAGTAAGAGGCATGCATATTGAAAAGTAGGAGACAAATTTACCATTGTTTGCAGATGGTATGTCTCAAAATTAAAGAGAATCCATTATATCCACTATATCCAGGAATTTTGCTTATTACAAAGTAAACACACAAAAAATCAATATATAATACAAACAGAAAATACACTGAAAAAAACATTTTATATTACAATAGAGATGTAATATAAAATATCTAGGAATAAAGTTAAGAAGCAGCATGAAGTAATTATATGGAGAAAGCTATATAAACTCCTGCTCTAGGGACACAAATAAAATAGAGCAAAATAGAGTCTATTTTCCCTAAATCAAACTATCAATTTCTACCAAAATCACCACATGATTTTCCTTTTAATATTATACTGAGATTGTTCAAAAGAAAATGGGAAAAAAACCCAAACACATGGAGACTAAACAACATGCTACTAAAAAACCAATGGGTCGGGCTTTCCTGGTGGCACAGTGGTTAAGAATCTGCCTGCCAATGCAGGGGATACAGGTTCCAGCCCTGGTTGGGGAAGATCCCACATGCCACGAAGCAACTAAGCCCGTGCGCCACAACTACTGAAGCCCACACGCCTAGAGCCTGTGCTCCGCAACAAGAGAAGCCACTGCAATGAGAACCCCATGCACTGCAGTGAAGAGTAGCCCCCGCTCGCCGCAACTAGAGAAAGCCCGCACACAGCAACAAAGACCCAATGCAGTAAAAAATAAATTAATTAATTTTTAAAAAATGGGTCAACAATGAAATCAAAGAAGAAATCAGAAAATAACTTGAGACAAAGATTGTTCAATTAGAATGAAATGGGAGAAGAGCACGGTAAATTCTTTGAAAGAAGAATAATGAAGGAGGACTTGCCTTACCACATACAAAAAGGAATTATAAAGCTACAATAATTTAAAAAGAGTGGTGGTGGCATACGAATGAGACTGCAAAGGGCAGAAATACACAAAAATAAGATGGGAATGTATGATATAATAAAGAGGGCATTTCTAATTCATTGCCAAAAAAAAGTATTCAATAAAAATTATTGACATAACTGGCTACATTTGGAGAAAAATAAAACTGGTTTCCTCTCTCACCCTTCTAGATGAATCAAAATTAAAATATTTAAAGAAAAGAATTAAGAACATGTATGAGTAAAGAATTTTATAATCTCAGGGTGGGAAAGATATTTCTAAGCACAGCACAGAAACTACAATCATTAAGGGAAATAACGATAAATATGAACATATGAAAATTTTAATAATTAACTCTATGGGAAGAAATCCACACCAAAAAAAGGTATATCATGGACAAGTAGGGTAAAATATTGTAAAGCATTTCACAAAGGGTTAAAACTTCTGCTTCCTAAAGTTTTTTTTTTAACTTTTTATTTTGAAATAATTTAAGACTTACAGAAAAGATACAAGTATAATATTTTTACCCAGACTCACTAATTTAATGTTTAACCATATTTGTTTTATCTTCTCTCTCTCTCCATAAGTATGTGTGTGTGTATACACCTATACTTATGAACCACTTAAAATTAAGTTGAAAAAGACATGATGTTCCTTTACCAATTACCACAGCATATAATATCTACAGTTTTTACAAATCAATAAAAAGAAAAGTAGTTTAACAGAAAAACATGAGCAAAGGACAGGGAAAAGTGTAAATGGTACATTGAACACAACAGGCATCTTCATTGGAACCCCCTTTGTCCCTTTAAAATGTATTTAAGGGGTGAGTTCTTTCCCTGATCCTGGGTAAAAACTGGGCAGAGTCAGAACGTTTTGCTCACTGTGATTAATGTAATCATAATCAGTATGATTACACGGTCACATAAACATCTCAGTTCAGAAATCAGAATATCCATAGCCACGCAATAATCACAAAGCTAGACTTGATTTAAAGTCAAACTTCTCAATAGATAACTAATTAGGACCACTGTATAGCACAGGGAACTCTACTCAATACTCTGTAATGGCCTATATGGGAAAAGAATCTAAAAAAGAGTGGAGATATAGATATAGATATATAGATATAGATAACTGATTCACTTTGCTGTATACCTGAGACCAACACAACATTATAAATCAACTATATTCCAATTCAGCCCCATTTACTTCAGCACTCCCCTCCTTTGGGGCAAAAGCCCCAGTGAGGGGAGAAGGAAAAACGCACTTAAAGGGAACAGAGCTGGCTCAAGCCTGACCTCAGAGTTTCCGCTCTAGCAATGTGGGAGCAGACTCCACCCCTGACAGGGCGGCCACAGCCAGGGAGCAGAGAGGAAGTCCCACCTCACACCCTGTGCAGGCTCTAGCTCCTCCATCACCAGCCACACCCTCTATCAAAGTGATAATGGCCAGCACACCATGAGGAAAGACATGGTTGGCACCCGCATCAAATCCGGCCCTCACACCAAAGACACTGGGCACACACAGTCTATGTAGGGACACCCCCACATAAAAACACCACTTCAAGACCACAATAGATAACTGTTTCACCTAAATTCACAGAAACAGAGAAAGTTAAGTAAAATGAAAAGAAAGAGGAACTACTCCCAGCTGAAAGAGCAAAAGAAAACCCTTGAAAAAACAAATAATGAAACAGATAATCAGTCTACCAGACGCTGACTTCAAAAAGTTGCTAATACCCGCGTGCCACAACTACTGAAGCCCGCATGCCTAGAGCCCGTGCTCGGCAACAAGAGAAGCCACCGCAGTGAGAAGCCCGTGCACCACAACGAAGAGTAGCCCCTGCTCACCGCAACTAGAGAAAGCCTGTGTGCAGCAACGAAGACCCAACGCAGCCAAAAATAAATAAATTAAATAAATAAATTTATTTAAAAAAAAGAAAAGGAGGAAATTTCAAAAAAAGTTGCTAATAAAAATGTTAAGTGAATTAAGAAAGAGTATCAATATAAACATAGATGCTTTTTAACAAGGAACTAGAAACTATAAAGAAGACCTAATCAAAAGTAGATAATTCAATTTCTGAGATAAAAAGCACTCTAGAAGCAATGAATAGCCAACTAAATGACAAAGAAGAACACATAAGAGATCTGGAAGATAGACTAATGGAAATCACCCAATCAGAACAGCAGACAGACAAATGGAAAAAAAAAAAAGAAAGCAAAATATGAGATCTATGGGATAATATTAAATGTGCCAACATATGCATAATAGGGGTTCTGGAAGGAGAAGGGAGAGAGAAGGGGATTGAAAATGTATTTGAAGAAATTATGACTGAAAACTTCCTAAGCCTAAAGGAGGAAACAGATATCAAGGTACAGAAAGAACAGAGGGTCCCAAACAAGATGAATCCAAACAGACCCACACCAAGACATATCATAGTTAAAATGTCAAAAGTTAAAGATAAAGAGAGACTCCTAAAAGCAGCAAGAGAAAAACAGAGTCATGTACAAGGGAACCCCCATAAAGTTATCAACTGATTTCTCCGCAAAAACTTTGCAGACCAGAAGGGAGTGACATGATATACTCAAACTCATGAAAAGGAAAAACCTGAACCTAGGATACTCTACCCAACAAAATTATAATTTAGAACAGAAAGAGAGAGAAATAATTTCTCAGACAAGCAAAACTAAAAGAATTCAGCAATACCAAACCTAACCTAAAAGAAATGTTGAAGGATATTCTCTAAATTGAAAAGAAGAAAGAATCTGTAGGAAAGGGAAAATCCCAATAGGAAAAACAAATATATAGTAAGGATTGAAGATAACTTAAGTAAGCCAGTACATAGAATAAAAAAACAAAAAATATTGTAAAAGCAACTATAACTACAATAAACAGTAAAGGGATAAGCATGAAGATATAAAATATGACATCAAAAACCCAAAATCTGGAGGAGGGGAGTAAAAAATGTAGATCTTTTAGAATGTATTTGAACTTGAATGACTTCAGTTTAAAGCAAATAGGTATAATTATGGGTCAATATACATAAACCCCATGGTAACCACAAATCAAAAACCTACCTATTGTAGGTTTTGTATACACAAAAACCAAAAAGAAAGGACCTCAATAATACTATAAAAGAAAATAATCAAACCACAATGGGAAAAACAAAAAGAAGAGGAAAGGAAAAAATAAGAACCACAAAAACACTGGAAAGCAAGGAATAAAATGGCAATAAGTACATACCTGTCAATAATTACTTTAAATGTCAATGGACTAAATCCTCTGATCAAAAGACATAGGTTGACTGGATACAAACAAAACAAAACAAGACCCTTCATTATGTTGCCTACAAGGGACTCACTTCAGGGCAAAAGACACACACAGACTAAAAGTGAGGGGATAGAAAAAGATATTTCATGCAAATGTAAATGACAAGAAGGTGGGGGTAGCAATACTCATATCAGACAAAATCGACATTAAAACAAAGACCATAATGAAAGACAAAGAAGCATATTATATAATGATAAAGGGATCAATACAAGAAGAGGATATTATACTTGTTAACATATACACTCAATACAGGAGCAACTAAATATATAAAGCAAATACTAACAGACATAAAGGGAGAAATTAACAATAATACAATAATAGTAGGGGACTTTAACACCCTACTGACCTCAATGGACAGATCATCCAGAAAGAAAAACAGTAAGGCAACAGAGTTCATAAGTGACACCAATGACCAGTTGGACTTAATTGATATCTATAGGACACTACATCCAAAAAAGAAAAAAAAAAACGTAGAATACACACTCTTTTCAAGTGGGCATGAAATGTTCTCCAGGTTAGATCACACACTAGGTCACAAAACCAGCCTCAACAAATTTAACAGAATAGAAATTATGTCAAGCATCTTTCTGACCACAATGATATAAAACTAGGAATCAACTACAGAAAGAAAAATAGGAAAAGAACAAACATGTGGAGACTAAACAACATGCTACTAAAAAACCAATGGGTCAATGATGAAATCAATGAGGAAATCAGAAAATACCTCAAGACAAATGAAAATGAAAACACAACTTTCCAAAATCTTCAGGATGTAGCAAAAGAGTTCTAAGAGGGAAGTTTATAGTGATACAGACCTTCCTCAAGAAAAAAAGAAAAATCTCAAATAAACAACCTAAACTACCACCTAAAAGAATTAGGAAAAAAAAAACAAAGAAAGCCCAAAGTCGGCAGAAGGAAGGAAATCATAAAGACCAGACAGGAAATAAGTAAAATAGAGATTAAAAAAAAAAAAAAAAAAAAAAAAAAATATATATATATATATATATATATATATATATATATATATATATATTTATATATATAAAAGAATGATGAAACCAAGAGCTGGTTTTTTGAAAAGATAAACGAAATTGATAAACCTTTATCCAGGCTCACGAAGAAGAAAAGAGGACCCAAATAAACAAAATAAGAAAGAAAGAGGAGAAATAACAACCAATATCACAGAGATACAAAAAATCCTAAGAGAATACTATGAACAGTTATATGCTAACAAATTGGACAATACAGAGGAAATGGACAAATTTCTAGAAACATGTAGCCTGCCAAGAATGAGTCAAGAAGAAACAGACAATTTGAACAGACTGATCACTACAAGTGAAATAGAATCTGTAAAACAAATAAACAAACAAACTCCCTGCAAACACAAGTCCAGGTCTGGACAGCTTCACTGGGGAATTCTACCAAGCATAGGAAGAACAGGTTACACCTATCCTTCTCAAACTATTCCAAAAAAGTGAAGAGGATACTCCCAAATTCATTCTATGAGGCCACCATTACCCTGATACCAAAGCCAGAAAAAGACACTACCAAAAAAGAAAATTACACACCAATATCTTTGATGAATATAGACGCAAACATCCTCAACAAAATATTAGCAAACTGAATCCAACAATACATAAAAAGGATCATACACCACGATCAACTTGGATTTATTCCAGGGTCCCACGGATGGTTTAACATACACAAATCAATCAATGTGATACACCACATTAACAAAAGGAAAGACAAAAACCACATGATCATCTCAGTAGACACAGAAAAAGCCTTTGATAAAATTCAACATCCATTCATGATAAAAACCCTCATCAAAGTGGGTATCTCAACAACACATGGGAACATATCTCAACATAATAAAGTCCATTTATAACAAACCCAGGGCCAACATAATATTCAACAGTGAAAAGCTGAAAGCCTTCCTCCTAAATTCAGAAACAAGACAAGGATGCCCACTCTTGTCACTGCTATTTAACATAGTATTGGAAGTCCTAGCCACAGCAATCAGACAAGAAAAATAAATAAAAGGTATCCAAATTGAAAGGGGAGAGGTAAAACTGTCACATTTGCAGATGACATGATACTCTCTATAGAGAACCCTAAAGTTTCCATCCAAAACTATTAGAACTAATAAATGAATTCAGTAAGTTTGCAGGATACAAGTTTAATATACAGAAATTTGTTGCATTTTTATACTCTAATAATGAAATACCTGAAAGAGAAAGTTTCAAAAAATCCTGTTTAAAATAGTGTCAAAAAAAACTAGGGATAATCTTAACCAAGGAGGTGAAAGACCTATACACTGAGAACTATAAAACATTAATGAAGGAAACTGAAGAAGACTGAAAGAAATGCAAAGATATCCTGTGTTATTAGATTTCAAAATTAATATTATTAAGGTGGCCATACTACTCAAAGCAATCTACAGATTTAATGCACTCCCTATAAAAATACCCAGGAAATTTTTCACAGAACTAGAATAAATAATCCTAAAACTTATATGGAACCACAAAAGATATCAAATTGCCAAAGCAATCCTGAGAAAAAAGAACAAAACTGGAGATATAACTCTCCCAGACTTCAGACTATACTACAAAGCTACAGTAATCAAAACAGCATGGTATTGGCACAAAAATGGACACAGAGATCAATGGAACAGAAATAGAGCCCACAGAGAAACCCACAAACCTACAGTCAATCTATGACAAAGGAGGCAAGAATATACAATGGAGAAAACACATTCTCTTCAACAAGTGGTACTGAGAAAACTGGACAGCCACATGTAAAACAATGAAGTTAGAACATTCCCTCACATCATATATAATAATAAATTCAAAATGATTTAAAGACCTAAATGTAAGACATGAAACCATAAAACTCCTCAAAGAGAACATAGGTGAAACACTCTTTGACATAAATCACAGCAATTTTTTTCTTGGATCAGTCTCCTAAGGCAAAAGAAATAAAAGCAAAAATAAACAAATGGAACCTTATTAAACTTAAAAACTTTTACACAGCAAAGGAAACCTTGACAAAACAAAGAGACAACCTATGGAATGGGAGAAAATACTTGCAAATGATGGGACTGACAAAGGGTTAGTATCCAAAATATACAAAGAGCTCATACAACTCAATATCACAAAAACAAATAATCCAATCAAAATGGGCAGAAGACCTGAATAGGCATTTTTCCAAAGAAGACAGGCCAACAGGCACATGAAGAGATGCTCAACACTGCTAATTATTAGAGAAACACAAATCAAAACCACAATGAGGTACCACCTCACACCTGTCAGCAAGGTTATCATCAAAAAATCTATGAATAACAAATGTTAGAGAGGATGTGGATAAAAGGGAACCCTTGTACACTGTTGGTCGGAATGTAAATTGGTGCAGCCATTATGGAAAATAGTATGGAGATTCCTTAAGAAACTAAAAATAGAGCTACCATATAATCCAGTAATTCCACTCCTGGGTATATACATTGAAAAAACAAAAACACTAATTTAAAAATATACATGCATCCCCAATATTCATAGCAGCACTATTTACAATAGCCAAGACATGGAAGCAACCCAAGTACCCATCCACAGACAATTGGCTTAAGAAGATGTGATATATATATATATATATATATATATATATATATATATATATATATATATATATATATATATAACAATGGAATATAACTCAGTCATAAAAAGAATGAAATACTGCCATCTCCAACATGGATGAACCTAGAGAATATTATGCTTAGTGAAATGAGTCAGATAAAGACAAATACTGCATGATATCACTTATATGTGGAATCTAAAAAATAATGCAAATGAATGTATACACAAAACAGAAACAGAGTCACGGATATAGAAAACAATCTTGTGGCTACCAAAGGGAAGAGGGAAGCAGTGAGGGACAAATTAGGTGTATGGGATTAACAGATACAAACTACTATTCAATATATATAAAATAAATAGGTAACAAGGATATATTGTAGAGCACAGAGAATTATATTGATTATCTTGTAATAACCTATAATGGAATATAATCTGCAAAAACACTGAATCACTATGCTATACACCTGAAACTAACACAATAAATCAACTATACTTCAGTTTTAAAAACCACAAGAAATACTTGTCTTAAAAATGAAAAAAAAAATTTTGAAGGTGTCCAACTCAAGAAATTATCCCCTGTGTATATAGAAATTTGATTTATGAGAGAAGTGGTGACAGCCAGTACAGGAAATGGTTTTTTCAGTGAATGACACTGGGACAATTTGTAGTCCATACGCAAAATAAATAAAAATAAACCCCTAAATTACACCGTTCACAAAATGAATGCACATGGATTCAAGACCCAAATGTGGAAACCAAAATTCCCAAACTTTTAGGAAAAAGAGAACATAGGAAAATGTCCTTATAACCTCAGGAAAATGAAGGGTTTCTTAAATAAGCATAAACTAAAAAGGAAAAAAAGGATATATGTTTGATTGAAATAAAATCTAAACTGCTAACACAACATTATGTCAACTATACGCCAATAAAAAAATGTTTTTTTAAATCTAAATTGCTGTTGAGCAAAGGAGAGTATATACAAAATGATCAAAAAGAAAGAAAATATTTGCAATATACACAATGAACATAAAATCAGTATCCAAAATATAAAAATATAATAAAAAGAAAATGACAAACAACAGAAAAATGTGTAAACTATCTGAACAAGTGATTCACAGAAAAAGAATTATGAATGGTGAATAAACATATGAAAGGATGCACAGTTGCACTAGTAACTGGGACAGGTACATGCAACCGCAATGGGATACTATTTCTCTAGTTCTCATCCTCAGAATGGAAAACATTTTACAGTCTGACCAGTACCAAAAGTTGGCAAGGATATGGAACAATGGAATTCTCAAACACTGCTGTAAGACTATAGATTAATACAATCACTTTGGAAAATAATTTGGCAATGACTATTAAAGATGAAAGTATGCACAGCCTATGACCCATCAGTTCCTTGCAGGATGCACCATACTGAGAAATTCTGGAACATGTAAATAGGGAGATGTGTGTAAGAATATTCAGAGCAGCAGAGTATGCGATATGAAAAAATTAGAAGCTACCTCAATCTTTATAAACAAGAGAATACATAAACTGTGGACTATTCACAAAAGAGTATATTGTAGATAGAGCTGTTAATTAATGAATTACAGAGGCAGGTATCAATATGGATAAATCTCAAAAACAGTGTTGACTAGAAGATGCAAGCAGCAGAAGCTTGCTTACAGAATGATGCCATTTATGCTAAACTCGTTCTGCCAGAATCTGGCCCAGATCTGGGCATGTGACTGATGTTCAGAAGTGCTCAAATAACGTGAGAAGTACTGCCATTATTAACCATAACTGTGGACAGGAGTGAAAAGTATTTTCACCCTTATTTTACAGATTGGGAAACTGAAGCCCAGGGAAAGGAGATTTTCATAAGGTCTCCCAGTGCCATGTGGAAAGGAATGCATGACCACTGAAAGTCTTCTTGCCCAGGTCTAGACACTGCGCACCTGACAGGTGTCCATGCCCCACTGTAAGCTGGCACAAATCATGTCATTCCTGACTAACTTCTTCTGGCCCTTCAAGAAGAGGAACTTGTACGGTTGATTGCAGATCTCGTTGTTTACAATCTTGACAGCTACCTCCTGAAGACTGTAGGAGGGCTGTGGGGTCTCTGAAGAGAGAGAGATCCTGCCTCGTCATCCCTTCAGCTCTTTGGCACATCTCCATCTTGGAGCTATCCATATTGGTAATGTGGGAGGCAGGGCCATTTCCTGGGATAGTGATGTATAAAGGCCCCAAACCACAATCTGACTTTTGAAAAAGCCCGAGTTCATTAAAAAGTCTCCTGAGGGGCTCAGACCAACATCCAGGCACTGAATGAAGCCAAGGAGAGATTACCCCAGTAATTCATGTTCCATGAGGGTGAATGGCTGGGCACTTCTTCATGGCTACCTGCCAATATGGCAAGACCTTAGAGCCCAGAGTGAGCCACCCCCTGGAGGGAAGGACCCCACAAAGGCTCCTCAATTCTAGGACCTCAGAATGACACCAACAGGGGACAGGAATTATTGGTGCTCAAGATAACAAGTGGGTACAATGGCTACCCAATGCCTAGGTACCCCCCTGAGACCACAGTCCTTGTGCCACCTGCAGACAGGAAATCCCATTAATAGCCAAAGATTAATTTCCTTCCAGGCTGCAAGGTGAGAGCTTGACATTGGAGTTAACTTAACTTTGGGAATTGAGGTCCGTACACGTCATGAGTGTCTTTTACACCAGGGCACTGTGTATATCCTCCTATCAACAGAGTTCAGGGCAATGTGCAGCACGTGTAGGTGCTCAGGAAATATTTGCTGATGGAGTGAATGAGTGAATAAAGGAATGGATGAAGGAGCCCGTGGTGGAGTTATGTTCTGAAGAGGCAGGTGTCTTGGGACCTCGGCCTGCCTTCACTTACCTCGAGTATACGTTTGTCCCCACCCAATCATCCAGCACATGGATCCAAGAGATGGCTTGAGTTTAGGGTTAGGTAGACAGGCTGGATGAGGGGGGACCAGGAGACAGAGTTCCTGAGCTTCAGGAGGGCAATATCCTGGACATGAGCTTGGTGAAATCCTCATGAATCACGATGCAAGTGACTGAGAGTTCGGTGCCATTTTCTGAGAGGCGTTGAATTCCCATCTTCACAGAGTATGATCTGGGGTCCTTGGATCTGCAGGGTCACGGGTAGGAGGCAGATCACCAGCAGAGGGGTCAAACATGGAATGGCTGGAGAGACACAGGCTGAGCACAGGGCTACCCAGCCAGGCCCCGACTCCCGGATCCCCAGATTCAGCAGGGGCTCCCAGGCCAGAAAGCAAAGCCCCTGAGACTGGCTGGCCACCCTGACTGACCTCTGAAAGCAGTGCGCAGCTGTAAGGACCCACTAGTGGTGGATGAGGGAGCCGCTGCAGTTGTTCGTGCCCAGGAATAAGATGCTCACCTGCCATGGCCATTTGCCTACCTCTACTAGCTTCCCCTTCACATTCTTGCAGGAGATGTTAGTCTGACCACAGGCCTGGAACCAGGACCCTTAGGAAAAGGGTAGAGAGGGGGCCATGACAGCCCCATGCAGACTCTCAGGCAGCAAAGGGCAGCCCTCAGACTTCCAGCCGTCACAAGCAGCCACTGCCACATGCACATGTGGGGAGGGGCTTTTCTCACCACCCCCAAAGTGGCAACCAAAGGCCCAGAGGCAGCAGGAGCCCCATGTTATAAAGAGAGCCTCCAAACAACGGGGACCAGACAACCCCTCCAGGGCTTCTTACAATCCATCAGCCCAGGATTCATCCCTTCTCCCTTGTTTACACAAGTGAAGGAGAAGAGAGAATCATCAGAGGGGTGACTGTCAGTAAGCGCTAAGTGATGGGGCACAATGAGCAGAGCTGTTGGTCAGTTGTAGCCAGAAAGCAATGGACAGTGATGTCACATTGTACAACTCCAGGGCCTGCCTCCATAGACCACCAGCCCTGGAGGTGCGCTCTCTGCGACCATACCAGGACATGAGTAGAGATGCTTGTCAATTTCCTCCTTGCCCCTCACTGGCCCCAAAAGCAGGAGTGGGAGCAGTGGGGGCTGCATTGAACTGGATAGGAGATTGAGATTCTGAACTGGACCACCTTGGACTGGTATTTAATAACTGAATATCACTGAGGACAGGAAAGAGAGAAATTCTACAGCAAAGGTTGGAGACCAAGATTAAAGACAAATTAAAAGGTTCCTTATGTATAGCCTGCTGTAAAGTTTGGGCTGGCCAAGAAGCTGTCATAGGTGGTCACGGACCTCCTCATACAGGCAAAGTTGGACATGTGTTTACACTGTCTCAAGCAGACGTGGTTCCAGAAAGTGTTTCCCTCAGCAGTTCAGCGTGCAGTGCCAACCAGAGCTTCAGGGACTCAGCAGCAGCAAGCAAGGCTCGTCCTTGCCTGGGAATGGGGGCGGGGGGCGAAGGCGGGGGGCGGGGGCGCGTTCCGTGGTGGTGGTGGAGAAGGTACAACAATCAACAGACCAGGCTAATAATCTATTGCGGCTCATACACATTAGCAGAAACATCTACTGGGCCCTGCCTCATAGCAGTCCCTCAGAGGGTCCCAAACCATTGATGTTTGGTCTTGTTCCACCATGTCCCAGGGCTCCTGGTACTGCTATCAGATGTGGATGGCTGGTTCCCTTGCCACACACTCCCATGGCTGGTCACCTTCACCCTCAACCAGTGGCTCCCCACAGGGATCCACAGGCACCTGCACAAGCCCCAACATCTCCATGGAGTTTTGTCTGCCTTGCCCTCTCATTGCTGCATTCTTGCCCATGTTTCTGTCCAATGGCTTGCTGTCTTATTTTCTGTCTCCCCCAAGGGGGAGCCACATTTCCAGCCCTTCTCATATACTGTGGTGGGTTTATGGCTACCTTGTTTCAGATTACAGCCTGCTCCAATGGAGACTTTGGGAGGAAAGAGAGGGCTTCCAAAGCCTTGCCCTTGCCTCTCTCACAAAGCTTAGGCCCTGGAGACCCAGGGTCCCACAGAATGAACTTCGCCACTTAAAAAGTGACAGCTCTAAGAGGTAGGGTTGGGCTTTGCTTCTGTGCTCCACACCCTCAGTGGGTTCCTCAGTTTCAGAGAACAGCACTCCTCAGAACTCACGTCCAGGACAACGTTGACTCTGATCTCCTTCCCCCAAACCTTATACAAGATGTGCAGGATTCAGCCTGGAGATGCCAGCACCAGATGCCAGCACCAAGAACAGCAACTGAATCTGGAGGGAGCCATAATGGATTAATTTGGGGGCATGAGGTGTTGCGGATCAAGCTTGTCATAGACACAGTGATACCATTCCACGCACGGGGGACACTCAGTGGCTCAAACAGATTCCACTGCGGACCACCTCTACCCCTTCTTGGAGTTCTAGAGTCCAAGCACTCCCACTCACAAGCTGTATTCCGATGTCACCCCGTGCACTCACACGTGGCAATGGGAATGCGTGTCTTGGCTCATGACCTCCGTCCCTACAAGGTCCCAGACCCTCACCCCACATCATCACAGGCACAGCAGTTAGCTACAAGGAGCAGTGCACATCCTCACCACCCCCAGACGTCACAGATGCCTGAGGACAGCACAGAGTAGGAAAGCGCTCATTCATTCACTCGCTCACTCAAGGAACTTGTCTGGGAAGGGGAGTCACACAGTGAAGGAAAAGGACAAATTCCCTAAGTTGGGGAACACATCCCTACTAACAGATGCCACGCCAGCAAATTTTCTGCCTAGGGCAGAATGGACAGTTGGCAGGTAACCTGAATCAGGGTTGCCACCACAAGATTACATGTGGTCAGGTAGGGTGGGAGCCCAGAGACCTTGTCACATGGGGTCCCACACTTTTTACCCCCGAAGAGTCTACTGAAAACTGGTATTGAATCCTGGCGCCACAAGCACTTAGTTCTCTGGGCCTCAGGTTCCTATTGTGAAATGGGGATATTGGTAAAGCCCACTTCAAGGCGTGTTGAGATATAAGCCATGTGAATGATGCCTTATGCGGGATGAGCAGTCACCCACATATCACATCGCCCTCATCACAAGTCCCAGTTCTCTGAGATTGTGCCTCCTAAATCCATTCCATGGATATTAGTTTTTTTTCCATTTTTAATAAGGCTCTTTCCTCGTGTTCATGGTCACTGGCAAACAGGAACTGCCTCGACACTGTCTGGGCCCCCAGGTTTGGCACACCATGCAGTGTGACGAGGAGATGCCCATCAGGAACAAATGGAGGCCACGCAGGCATGAGGACAGTGGATATAGGCACCCAGGCAAACAAAGCCCTCCTGCCTCTCTCCCATGTTCCCAAAGCCCTACCTTCAACATAGAGATTATTCTCAGCCCTGGCAGAAGGAAATGGAGATGTGAGGCCCTGAAGATCTCCCTGCCCACATGCCATGGCAAGCAACTGCACGGCCCTCACTGGTCCTCATAATGGGACTTAGAGGCAGGGTGGGGCAGGGCATCTCTACTGTGTGAGAATTTTAGAACTCATGGTTTGTTTATGCAGGGCAGCAGGGAGTGAGCCTCTGCCCCAGGGTTGGGGGCTCACCCAGCTGGGGCAGCAGCAGGAGGCTAAGTAGACAATGTGGTCTGGGTCATGCCCTGCCAGAGCCATGATGTGATGCTGCTGCCAGACACCTCTCTGGAATGGTGCTGCTGATGCCTTGCCCTGAGCCTGTTACAGCATGTGCTGTCTGGCCCGAGACAGTGCCTCCTGGGCTCAGCCTTGGCCTTGACGGGGCCCCTGTATCCCTAACCCTAAGTCTGTCATAGCGCCAGGTATCTGGCTTGTGACAGTGCCTAGTGCCTGGCCTGTGAGGTACTCCCAGTGCCCAGTTCAAGTTCCTTTATGAAGCCCTTCTCATGGCTCCCCTGGAGGTATGGAAACTGAGGCTCTGAGAGGGGGACGGCTAGTTCCTGCTGTGATTGATTGAGCTGGAACTGAAGTTTTCCTTTTTCCCACTCTGCATTTTTAAGAGAACAGCTCATGGGTAGAGGCCAGGTGTTTTGGGCCTGGGAGGTGAATTCCTGAGAGGAAGCAGCTTGCAAGCCTGGGTCTTCATGAATCAGCAGAATAAATGACATTTTGGGACCCCTCCCCACCACTCCATTGAAGTCCCCACCCCAAGAATCCCATGAGGGACTGTCCATGAGGACGGCTCACTCCTGCTCCACCCCGTTGCCAGTGTTGTCAAGATCATGGGTAATGAGATTGATGCTCATTACACTGCTAGAGGAGATGGACTGGGGCCAGCACTGTGGAAAACTTTGGAATCATTTAGCAAAGCAGAAAATGTGCCTACCTCACAACCTGCAGTTCCACTCCTGGTTGTGAGCCCTAGAAACATCATGCACGTATGCAGGAGGAAAGACACGTGAGACTGTTGGCAGCAGCACTGTTGGGTAGAGCCCCAACTAGAAACTACCCAGCTGCCATCAAAGGCAGGATGAATGCACGGAATACTCGAGCAATGAGAACGGACCACTACATGTAGCGACATGGGAATCTCATAAAACATATTGCTGAGTGAAAGAATTCAGACACCAAATGGTACATATTGCATGAAATTCAAAAACAGGCAACACAAACTATTTTTAGGGATACATGGTAGAAAATCAGATTTCCTACAATCAGATTTCCTCTGGGGGAAAGAGGGAGAAAGAGGGAGGGAGAGAGAGAAGAAAGAAAATCCAGAGAAGCAAAACTCTCTCTACTCTTCTGCCTTTGTGGAAAGTAATGCTTTACGGGGGAATGATCAACCAATAAAACCAAGGTAATTTAATAAAGACCAAGCATATCCGTTATCACTGCCAATGTGAATACAAAGAAAAACCTCTATTTTTACAAGTCAGAGATTCTTATATTGGGTAGAAAAAAATCCACTCACATGCTACTCAATGGAGACTCACCTAAAACAAAGTGATATGAAGCAGTTGAAAGTAAAAGATGGGCAAAAATATATTAAGTATATGTAAGCAAAAATAGAAATAACAATATTAATCTCTAAAGATGTAATTCAGGACAAAAGCTTTAAACAGAAAAATAAAATTACTCTCTGTTGAAAAAAGATAAAAATTATAATGACTATGTAACATTAAAGTTCTGTTCATCAGTAACAACATCAAACAGTGATACACGAGAAATGGAAAAACCTCACTTGCAGTGGGAGAGTGTTCTCCAGCTTTGTCTATCTTTGAGGGATTGAACATCTATAAAAATCAACTGCACACTAGACTACTAAGAAAACCACAATAACTTCCCTAAAAGTGGAACTAGTTTGAGCCACATTTTTTACCATGATGCAATGAAACAAGGATTTAATAAGAATGAGTAAGTGAAATAAAACAAATGACTTGAGAATTTTAAAAATAAAGTTGGGGGCTTCCCTGGTGGCGCAGTGGTTGAGAATCTGCCTGCCAATGCAGGGGACACGGGTTCGAGCCCTGGTCTGGGAAGATCCCACATGCCGTGGAGCAACTGGGCCCGTGAGCCACAATTACTGAGCCTGCGCGTCTGGAGCCTGTGCTCCGCAACAAGAGAGGCCGCGATAGTGAGAGGCCCGTGCACCGCGATGAAGAGTGGCCCCCGCTTGCCACAGCTGGAGAAAGCCCTCGCACAGAAACGAAGACCCAACACAGTCATAAATAAATAAAAAAAAATTTTTTTTTAAAAATAAATAAAGTTGGTTAACTTATTTCAAGGAAATAAAAACATTCTATAAACTATTTAGAAAATACTAATAATTAGAGCAATACATTAAAAAAACTTTTTGAGTGTGTTCAAGGCAAATCTATAACCTTAAAGGTATTTATTATTGAATAACAAAGAATGAAAATAAATGAATTAAATGTTCAAAGCAAGAAACTGTAAAAGGTACAAAATAACCCCAAGGAAAATCTGTAAGAAACATGTACAAAATATAAAATTATACCCTAATCAATTATTACAGCAGAGTTAGGAATGAACCCTATGATCTGGATCTTTGTAAAAAGAAATAATATTAAATAGGACAACGGGCATATTTTACACTGATAGGGTATAACCCATCAAGATGGTACAGCAGGCATGAACCTTGTACTCCTAACAACACAGCTTTCAAACACAAAGCAAGAACTGTTAGAACTGCAGGAAGAAATAGACAAACTCTGAATTCTCATGATAAACTGCTCAGAAATCAACAGATTTATAGGTATAAAATATTTGAAGTGTTGAGAGGATATGAATAACACAATCAACAAGCCTGATCCAGTCAATTATAGCTAGAACTTTGTTTCAAAACACACATTTTACTTCAAACACACATGAAATATTCAATAAAACAACCAAATACTAGGCACAAAGAAAACCTCAATACATTCCAGAATGTGGAAATAATTAAATCCATATTGATATAATTTTTAATAGAGAAAAAGGAGAAGCCCCTATCCCTCCCCCAAACTATCCATCAGGAGATTAAATAACACCCATATAGTACTCTTGGGTTAAGTAAGAAATACAGTGTGAAATAAAAAACAATATAGAAATGAATGGCAGTGAGGTCAGTACATATAAAATCCTGTGAAATACGGCCAAAGTGAGACTCACAGGAAATTTTATGGAATTAGTGAAAATATTAGAAATGAAAAAAGTCTATTATAATGAACTAAGCATACTACTCAAGAAGTTAGAAAAAGAACAATAAAGTAAATCTCCCCAAAGGAGAAGATTGAATTACTGAAGCTAAAAGAACTTTCATGAAATAAACAAAAAGAAGCATATTTGATCACTAAAATCAAAAGGTAGTTTGTACCATTTAGGAGTTGACAAGAGAAACTTCCACTCAAACAGGCTTAAAATTTCTGTCTCCTCTCTTCAGTGATGGTGGCTTCATTCTGAGTTGATCCCCTTATTGAAAAATGGTTGCCAACATCCTTCTGCTTCCTCATCCACATTAAGAGAGACAGTATGGGGACTTCCCTGGTGGTGCAGTGGTTAAGAATCCGCCTGCCAATGCAGGGGACACGGGTTCGAGCCCTGGTCCAGGAAGAGTCCCACATGCCGCGGAGCAACTAAGCCCGTGCGCCACAACTACTGAGCCTGTGTGCCTAGAGTCCATGCTCTGCAACAAGAGGAGCCACCACAATGAGAAGCCCGCGCACCACAAGGAAGAATAGCTCCCACTCACCACAACTAGAGAAAGCCTGCGTGCAGCAACGAGGACCCAACGCAGCCAAAAATAAATAAATAAATAAAAATTTAAAAAAAAAAAAGAGAGAGACAGTATGCATTTCTCTCCTCTAACCATACCTTATGCTTATTGGGATAACCTAACTGGGGTCAGGTGGCTGGGCACTGGACTATGCTAATTAGATCAAGCCAATGAGCCACCCACTTGGGAGCTGGGAGTGTGACAGCTTCTTCCTGAAGATGATGAGCAACATGGCAGACAGTGTGTACTAATCACTAGGACCTGTAGTAATATGAGGGAAGGATGGATACCATAAAGCTAACCGATAACAGTACACCAGGTGTTTTTTTGGAAAATACCTATGAAATAGACAAAAATTTGGCAATTTTAATCTTTAATAATTAAGAAAAGTGAAAGAGTACACATGTAAATAATATTAAAAATAGGAAAGGAGCCATAGGTTCAAGTTTTACGTATCAGTTTAAAATTTTAAAATCTAAGCTAAATTGATTTATTTTACTAAAATTAATGCAAAAAGAGGTGGGAAACCCAACTAAGCCAATAACTATGAAAAATTTTTTTTAAATAGTCAAAGATTTGTCCCCTAAAAAAGGCATCAGGCCCAATAAGTTTTTTTTTTTTTTTAATAAATTTATTTATTTATTTATTTTAGCTGTGTTGGGTCTTCATTTCTGTGCGAGGGCTCTCTCCAGTTGCGGCAAGCGGGGGCCACTCCTCATTGCGGTGCGCGGGCCTCTCACTATCGCGGCCTCTCCTGTTGCGGAGCACAGGCTCCAGACGCGCAGGCTCAGTAGTTGTGGCTCACGGGCCCAGTTGCTCCCCGGCATGTGGGATCTTCCCAGACCAGGGCTCGAACCCGTGTCCCCTGCATTGGCAGGCAGATTCTCAACCACTGCGCCACCAGGGAAGCCCAGGCCCAATAAGTTTTACGTGCACAATCTACCAAACGTAAGGAACAGATAATGCTGGTGTTATATAAACTGCTCTAGGGCACAGGAAAAGACTAGAAAACTCCTCAACATGTTTTAAGATGCTAGCATAGCAATGGCACCAAGGGTGGAACAGAAAGGAAAATTGTAGGCCAATCCAATATTGGAACAAAAATTCTAAACAAAATGGTAGAAATTTAATCCAGAGTGTATTACAGGATTTACCTAAGAAACCTACCAGAGATCTAGTCATGTGTTTCACTAAGTAAACAAATTAAATAAGAATAATCATCTTAACAGTTCACAACTGTGTCACCTGGGCCCAAAACCGTGCCTGACACAGAGGAAATTCCAAGTATCTGGGGAATGAATGAAAGAATGAAGTCAGGGTCAGCACATGTACCCTCACCATTATTGCTACTATTTCATATTGTGCTGGAGTCTCCAGCAATGAGATAGCAAAAGAAATAAACGGTGTGACTTTCAAAAAGTACAAGAGGGAGCTGTCACCATTTTAGGTGATGTGATTATCCCAAAATAAGCCAAGAGAATCAACTGAAAAACTACTGAATTTAATACACAGTTTTGCAAGACGACCAGGAATCAAGATCACTGCTTTTTTAAAATCCATCAACAGCTTTAAAATACCTCATATGCAGAATTAGAAAAAGTGTAATGGGAAAAGATACCACCCATAACAGACATAATCAAAATTTGTAAACTACTTAGAAATAAACTCAATGGTTTTCCAGACATCCATGAATAGAAGAGCTGAATGAATGGAGACATATACCATATTCCTGGTTAGGAACTCTACACTGTAAAAATGACAGTTCTCCCCAAATTATTCTGTGTATTTAATTTCAGTTCAAATACCAATAACATTTTTAATGAAAACCGACAAACTGATTCTAAAGTTTATATGGAAGGCAAACTTTGTAGATTAGGCAATTTTTTTTTTTAAAAGAAGAGGAGAGTTTTTTCCTACCATTTAACAAAACATAACATGAAGCTGATTGAAACAGAACAGCACTAGCCCAGGGACAGACAAACAGATTAGTGGGAAATAATAAAGGTTTCAAAAACATACCCACAAATATATTAGGATTTCGTTATTATAAATGTGGACATTCAAATCAGCAGGAAAAGGATGGACTCTACAAGAAATAATGTCAACCGAGTTGGTTCTCCAGTTGAAAACAGAGTTAGCGCCTGACTCACACTATACATAACAGAAATTTCAAAAGGATTACAGTTACACATAAAAAATAAATTTATCAAAATATTAAAAGAAATATGTGAAGATAGTTTTATCATCTGGAGATGGAGAAGGCCAAGTTAAGCAAGCCACAAAGTCTATAAAGAAAGTAAACACTGACTTCATTCAATAATAATTTTTAAAGTCTTTACAGGAAAATTACCCATATATTCCACATATTTGTAAAAGATAAGTGGCAACATCTGGAGAAAATATTTGTAAAATAATTGACAAAAGCTTAATATTCAGAAAAGATGAAGACCTTCCATGAGAAAAAAGATAAACAAGCTAATTTCTAAAATAAGCATATGAACGGAGGATTTACTAGTGAAAAGGTATACCTTTTTTTCAATAAACACATGAAAAGATATTTTTCCAATCAAGAAAATGCAAATTAAAACAGCAATGATATAACTTTCTACCACTGGATGGGAAAAATTTTTGAAGATTAATAATATCCAATTTTAGCAAAAAGGAGAAGCGTTCATTCTTGTATACTGCAGGTGTGAATGTATACTGGTTCAGCTTTTGGGAGGAGTAAATTATATTCATCCAAAATTACTAAATTTGTGTTTCCTGTGATGGTCCTCCCCTGAGTCCATTCCTAGGAAGACCACTGAAGAAATGCTTCAGACTGTGTTCTCCCCCACCCCACCCCCGAGCACGCAGGAATATGCTCATGGCAGCACTGCCACAATGCTGACAAGTCAGAAACAGCCTAAAACCTGGTGCTGGTTAAATAACATACATTACATCCACACGGTACACATGCAATAATGTAAAATTGGGCTTCCCTGGTGGCGCAGTGGTTGAGAATCTGCCTACCAATGCAGGGGACACGGGTTCGAGCCCTGGTCTGGGAGGATCCCACATGCCGCAGAGCAACTAGGCCCGTGAGCCACAATTGCTGAGCCTGTGCGTCTGGAGCCTGTGCTCTGCAACAAGAGAGGCCGCGATAATGAGAGGCCCACGCACCGTGATGAAGAGTGGCCCCCACTTGCCACAACTAGAGAAAGCCCTCGCACAGAAACGAAGACCCAACACAGCCATAAATAAATAAATAAATAAAATTAAATAATGTAAAATTATGAATAGCTCTAGTTACTGACATAGGTTTTCAAGGCATATAGTTTTTTCTAAAATGTAGGTTATTAATAATACATATATAAGATTCTATTTATTTAAAAACCATAAAGATATTTTACTTAAGGATGCTAACAATGATTACTTCTGGGGAGGGGAGCAGCATTGGTGGTGGGGGTGAATGAGCAAGGGAGACTCTTTCATGTATTTCTGAATTTTTTTGGTAAATCACAACAAAAATTCAGACATTGCTTTTAATTGTTTTTAATTTTTAAAAAATGTAGGAGGGGAACTTTTGAAATCAGGGTTTTTTTTTAATGCCATTTTTTTAAAAAAAGAAAGCTGATTTTGGAGCACGATATATGGGTCCTTCCTACTGTCACCTACAGTGCATGTCACAACTGCTCTCTTACAGCACGCCCACTTTACAGTTGAGGAAACTGATGCCTCAGGCCCAGGCCCTTTCCCAACGCCCCAGCACAAGTGATATAGCAAAAACCATCAGTCCCCACTCTGGGGAGCCTCCTGGCAGAATTAGTTCCAGGAGGCCTTACCCACGCACCAACCCCCAACTCCCAGGGCCACCCAGAAAAGAGAACAGAGCCAGCTCATGTTTGCACAGATTTAATCCCTGCTATCCTGGTCCCCAATTCCAAAGCCCTTCTAGGCCACACTTCCCTTCTCCTGGTCACTCAAGGCCTAGTCATCTACCACATCCCTTCCCACTAGGAGGCCAAAACAGGACCCAGTCTCCCAGGGGTCACTCTTTCCCCACCTTGACCCTTGTTGAATACAGACCCATGACCTTGGTCTAACCTTGATCTGGCCCCATTCGGCAAAGGCAAAGCACGGAGAAGAAAGGAGAAGGGAGATCAGGGGCCCATCTGGGGCTGCAGCAGCCAGGACAGGAGTAGGAGCCAGGAGGAGGTGCAGGGGACTGAGAGAACCCCATTGCTTATTTGCTTCTTGATCCATTTGCTGTATTTGGTGATATGGGTGTACACGCCTGGATTACGTACTTGGGCGCAGGCCTTTTCCCAGGACAACACCCCAGCAAGAATCCACCTGCCCTCGACTTCACAAGCCAACGGACCCCCAGAGTCCCCCTAGGCAAAGAGAGAGGAGTGACGGAGGCTCTGGACCCAGCTGGGACCCAAGGGATTGGGGGACCCAGAATGCCCACCCTCTGAGTTCTGCTTGGAAGCTTCTTTCATTCCTTGAGGATCTCACTACCTGGAGTCCTCCTTCACTCCTCAGTTGGGGATCCCATCCCAGAATATCAGGCAAAATCAAAGTCACGGGGAAGGAAGATGGGAGCAGAGCACTACCTGATGATGATGACAAAGAGGGAGGCTAAGCAAACCTCTCCCTGGGGAAATGCCCCCCACCTGGAGTCATCCCAACCGAAGGAGAGCTGCCAAAACCTCCCAGAAACTTACATAGCACAAGTTTTCTCCATAATTGGTGGCACAGATCATGTCCCCCAGGACAAGCGGGACAACGCGGGGGATGAGGGACTTCTTGCGGTAAATCCGGTCACACATCTTGTTGTCCATAATAAACACCTCGGCCTCCCGCAACTCTGGGGTCAGCGTGGAGTTGGCTGTGGAGGAGTCCAGTGGGGTGAGAACTGACTCCTCACTCTACTCAGCCCTGCCTATTCCCAGGGTCTTGTCACCTCCATCCTCAAGACTCAGCCACACCCCTTCACACCTCCATGCCCTCCTTCACTTGGCCCTTCCCCCTGTGGTGTGGACCATGTCTGGCAAGCACCTTGCCCTCTAAGGCTCTATTTCAGGATCCCTTTCTCTGGGAATCTTTTGCTCCTGAACCAAGCAGGCTACAATCCAAGTTTCAATGCAACCACTCAGAAATTGAGACCCCAACCCCATGCTGCTTCTCTCCAGCCTCTGAGCTCTATACTGGCTGTGCCCTCTGCCACCTGATTGACATTTGCTCTTCCTTCAGGCATCTCAGGCAGACTCTCTGCCAGAGCTCATCCCAGATCCCTCCCGACTTGCTCTCAAGATCACCTGAAAAAGTCTTTGCCTCTTTCCTTGTTAATCTGTGCTTCCACCCATACTCAGTTATGAGATCCCTAGAGGCAGGGCATGCATTACCAGTGACAAGGGTTTGGCGTGTGGCAGATGCCTGAACATCGAAGTTTGTCAGGTGAACAAATAAGTGAGTGAGTGAATTTATGAATCCCTGACTCTGAGCTTCCGTAAGAGGCAAATGATCAGGTTTTCCTAGGCCTAAATGAAGTGCCCATAGCAAATGCAATGGTGTAAACCATGGCAACGGTCCCCATGTGAGGAGCAATCCTAACACATCCAAAGAACCAGGGGCCAGAGGTAACAGCCACAAGCTTCCTGAGAGGCACCATGAGGGGGCTCAGCAGGAGAGGCCCCAGAGGAGGAAAGGAGTGTACCCTCTGGGGTACCACACGTCACCCCCGACCCCATCCTCCTCACCTGAGAAGCGCTGTTTAACCTGGCCCCAGCCGGTCACCCAGCACTGCGTCCCAACCTTCAGGTTGTAGTTGGGCTCCGGGAGGCAGATGGGCTGCACGTACTTGCTGACGACGACAGGAGTGTGAAGCTGGAGGAGGGCAACATCACCCGTGATGAAGTTCCGGCCCCAGTACTTGGGGTGCATAATGATGTCCCTCACAGGGATCGAGAGGGCCCTTGTGGAGTCCGTGGGCTTCAGCTTGGAGGTGCCGAGAATCACTGAATACTCTTTTGTGCTACAGGAGACACAGAGCCCCACCTGGTAGATGTCAGGTTCTCAAGCAACACTATGCTCCTACCTCCGCTAAGGACGTTCCCCTTAGCAGAAGTCCTGCCTGATTTGCCCTGCTCACTCCATCTTGCTCATCCGGCCAGGGGGCCCTCGGAGTCAGAGATATGACTGCCTCCTCATTCATCAGTCAAGCTGATTCAAGTGGCCTGGTCTATGTGCTGTGTATTCAAGTGTGCAGCTATTAGCATGCACGCATGTTCTAATGTGTGTGAGGGGTGGGGTGTATACGGAGTGTATGCTGTTGCCCTGGTCAGGATATAGTCTTTGTTGCTTGGGGCTCCTGCCCCAGCTCAGTCCCTGGCCCTGTGAGATCATGAGCATGACTCTTCCCTGTTCTGGGCATCCCTTCCCACTCCCCCCCACCTCCCCCACTGCCACATTGTTTCATAGAGGAAATGAGGAGTCTAGGCTGGGCCTGCTGCAGCCCTGGGTCTCCATGGGCCACACTCACCCTTGGATGCAGTGGGCAGCAGTCACCACCCAGTCGAGATCAATGAGGGCCCCTCCACACACGTGCTCATTTTCTGCTCGGAGGCTCACCTCCCAGGGCCAATGGCGGGTCACGTCCAAATTCTTCGGCCACCAAGGTTTGCCACAAGCTTCAGGAACAAGCGTGACAGGGAGATACAGTGGCCACATAGAGGAGGATAAGAATGACTGTGACCAAGATGCCCTCCAGGGTAATTTGCATGAGGCTGTAAACTTGGGGACTTGCTTCCATTTCAAAGAAGGGGAGACTGAAGGTGAGAGAAGAGCAGTGGCCTGCCCAAAGGCATTGAGCTGGACAGAAAATGACAATGACAGCGATAAAAAGCATCAAGACAGAAACACAGAGACATGACAGGAGGAGGAGAGAAATACTGAGACACACAGGGAGCAAGCAGCACAGAACCTCAAAACAAGGGAGAAGCATAGAAGGAGCCCCAGGACAGGAAATGTATTTTCTTGTGTCAGGGTAAGTCCCTAGGCCACGTTCCTGAAAGGCTATAAAGCTTTCTGCATCTCTTAGATGCAAAAGGCCTCTGTCCCCACACTACTCAGAGTCAAGAAAAGCTCCAGACTTCTATGTCAGAAGTCTTTACATAGACCATGCAAGAAAAAGTCCCAGCATGGAGCCAACAGAGGCCTCCCACTCTGTGTAACAGCTTACACACTACCAGTTTGCAAGTAGTTCCAACAATCAAGTTGTATGACTGTATGAATATGAACACAGATGCAGAAATTGTAAATAAAATATTAGCCAATATTATATTTTTTAAAATAATGCACCATGATCATGTAGAGATCGTCCTGGGGTACAAGGGTGGTCCCACAATGGAAGTGCTCTCTGTGTATTCCCCACATAAACAGTTCTTTTTCTCTAAAAGAACTGTGCTTTTCTCAATAGACACAGAAAAAGGCATTTGAAAAATTCAACACAGATTCACGACTAAAAAACAAAACACTCTTACTTAGCAAACTAGGAACAGAAGGAAAATCCTTATTTATACAAGTTATATGCCACAAACCTACAGCAAACATCATATAACATTAAGAAACAGGCCAAAAAAACTATACTTTCTGAAGCCAGGAATAATGATACTTTGTGGGAGGAGGACAAAGGAAGTAACTGGGAGGACATAAGGGAGCTTCTGGGTGCTGGTACTGCTCTTTCTGACCTGGGTGGAGACTGCACAGGTGCGTTCACTGGGTGATAATTTCTTGAGCTGGACACATAATTTGTGTACTTTTTTTGTGTATGTATATAATACTTCAGTAACTGACTTTTAAAATCAATAATATTTCTTTATGCCAACCAACCTGAGTATAGCACAACTATATTCAAAATAAGATACAGTTTATAGCTAAAAATTATAAAATACCCTGGAATTAAAGTATCCAACACTAAGCAAGATTTTTGCAGTAATACATTTTAAACTCTAATAAAGGACACTGAAAATGACTGGCATAAATGGAGAAAGATCCATTGCTTTTAAACAGAATAACTAAATATTTCAGATGTAATTTTTCCCAAAATTAATCTATAAAGTCACTTACCCAGTTAGAATTTTTAAGAAATTTGATAAACTTACTCTAAAATTGAAATAGAAAAACAAAGGTCCATAAATAGTTCCATCTTTGACAAAGCAAAGAAGGGACACTTGTCCTAGCAGATATTAAGGCACACATCAAAGCCATAGTGACAAAAACAGTGTGGTATTGACAAGGACAGACAAGTGGACCAAAAAAAAAAGGAATAGAGAGCTTTAGATTGTTTCAGAGAATACAGGAACTTAATGTAAATAAAGGAGCCACCACAATCAGTGAGTAAAGGATGGATTGTTGAGTAGATGGTGCTGGGAAAACTAGCTCACTATAAAAGAAATAAGAAAAACAAAACTGGATTCCTCTCTAGTAGTACTTGAAGATCTAAACGTGAAAGGTAAAACCGTAAAGTTAACAGCCAACCATGCGGCATGGGATGGGAAAGGACTCTTTAAACAAAACCTCAAACCACAATCCATAAAGCATTAAACTGATTAACTTGATTACATCAAAATCAAGGATTTTTGACCCCAGGAACAAAGTTAACAGCCAGATGACAGATTAGGAGGTAATATTTGCAATATCTAAAATCAATACAAGACTTTTATTAGGAATATACAAGGAACTCTAGGAAATCAACAAGAAAAAAGAATAGACAATATGCAAAGGATAAAGACAGTCAATTTATTAGAAGAGGAAACTCAAGAAGCCAACAGCACATTGAGACATGCTCAAACTCATTAGTAATGAGAAAAATGTCAGTTAAACTGAGAAGTCACTTTTTTGTCTATTAGATAGGCAAAAAATGTAAAAGCTGGATCATGCCAAGGGGTGGGTGGTCTGTAGCAATATATACACCTTCACAAACTGCTGATAGGAATGCAGAGGGCTGACTCAATTGGAATATGGACAAATATAGATTAAAATATGCTATCAATGTAAATTTTTGAAACTGATAACTTGTACTGTGGTTATCTAAGAGAATATTCTTAGAAAACACACACCAGAGTATTTAGAGATAAAGAGCCATGCTGTATGTTACCCTCAACTGATTCTGAAAAAAATTTTGTGTGTGTGCGTGTTCCTTGTACCATTCTTGCAGTCTTTTTTGTAAGTTTAAAATTATTTCCACATAAAATGTTTTTTTAAATGGGACTGAATGAAAAGAGGAGGAAACAGAAAGAGATCTAGAGAACATACTATTTGCGTAAGTTAGAAATACATGCACACGAAACCACAATATGTATTTTTACAAAAACACAAACAGAAAGATACACATCAAATATACAAGAAAGGCTGGGAGAAGGGTGAAGAGGGGGAATAGGGGTGGGGCATGGACACAAGCAGAAATAACTTACTCAACCAAACAATCCATAACAAATCAGGGTGCATCTGTGACAAAGGAAGCCCGTGAACAAGCAGGAGCAACCCAACCCTCCACCCCTGAGGTCTAAGGAAAAAGACAGGAAGACCCCAGAAGAGCCAGGCTCTGCAGACACTGCCACAGGGCCCAAGAGGCTCCATTTGCAAATAAACAGTTTAGAGCTCAAAATGTTTCTGTGTGGAAAAGGGTCTGCATCAGCTTCCTGGACATGTTCCCTGATGGGATGCAGCCTGGGTTGAACTTGAAGAGGTTCTGCATTCCCATAGGAGGCCCAAATACTCTTTTAATGTGCACTGTTGAGTCTGTACGTCCTGAACAGCACAGGCTGTTCTTCTGAAGGCAGGCCATTTAGACTGAATTTCTGCTTCCTATAGACCCAGAAACACTATCTCTGTGACCCTCTTCAGAACATACCCTCCCAGGATCCAAGGTTTTCTTGAAGCAGGGGCTCACCTTACCCACCTGGTTTGGTGTTGTCTCCTTTGTAACCTGGAAGAGAAAGCGGGACAGAGATGAAGTAAGAGGTTGTAACAGGATGAGAGTGAAGAGGTGCATTCTTCAATAATTAGTTAATTTATTCATTCACCAAATATTTCCTCACCTCCCACTCTGTTCCCAGCCTGGAGCCCAAGGCCGGGGGGCTGGGGGCAGGGAGCGGGGGTGTACAGAGGTGTATCAGACAGACACATCCTGTATTTGCCCTTGAGGAGCAGGGTGCCCAGCAGAGGAGACATAAGTAAACACACAATCACCCATGTGCGATCAATGCGGGGACAAGGCCACAGGTGTCAGGTAAGCCCAGAAGAAGTGGTGGACAGGGAGGTTTCTAGAAAGAGGGGTTATTGTGCCAGATCTTAAAGATGAGAAGGTAAAACAGAAATGAAAAGTGACAACGACATTCTTTATGAAAGAAACACCATGGTGTAAGCTGGAGACTCCAGAGGATAAAGGGCAAGGCCCATGATGGCAAGAAATGATGCCAGGGGAAGAAAGTCAGGGGTCAATCACAAATGCCTTCATAAGCCAGGCCAAGAAGCCTGAGTGAGACTCTCTGGGAGGAGGGAGGCCAGTGGAGGTGTGACATGGTCAGACTTGTATTGTGAAGGCAGTATGGAGAATAGATAGGAAGGTAACAAGACTGAACGCAGTAAGATCCCACCATAGGCTCTGCAGAACCCAGGCAAGAAATGAGGGCTGAATGAAGAAGTGGCAGTGAGAACAGACTTGGTGAGCTGGATGTGGGACTGAGGGAGAAGGCTGAGTCTAGGATGACCCCCAGTTTCTGATTTTAGAGAAGAGTGACTACTATCCACGGAGTAAGAGAACCCAGCTTATAGGAAGAAGAGGGCCTCAGCTTCGGAACCCAAGGAGTTGCGATGGTTCTAGGTCATCCAGGTACAGATGTCCAGTAGGTGGCTGCACATCCATGCACATTGTTTTGTGAGGCAGCATCACATGCATGGCAGCTCAACGCCCAGCGCAACTGAGTTCACCCAGGGAGCAGTGAAGAAGGAACCCAGACAGCATCTTAGGGAACACCAATACGTCAGGGGTGGACAGGGCATGGGTGGCCTGGGAGGGACACAGAAGGGCAAGGGAGTCACCCTGAGGTAGAGGAGAATTAGGAGGCATGGCCTGAGAGAAGCCAAGGGACTAGAGAAAATGAAAAAAGAGGGAGGAGCAGAAAGGTTAGGGACGACAGGGCAGAGACACGCCAGGAATGGGCTAAGGGTTAAGTGAGAAGTGAGGAAGCACCTGAAGGAAACATGAAGTGAAAACTTATTTTGAGAAATGTGGCAGTGAGGGGAAGAGATAGGGTGAAAAAACACAGCAAATAGAAAGGGAGAGGATAAAGATCTCTGAGAGCGCAGGAAGGGCCCCGAGTCCAGAGCAGGGGTGAGCAGGCTGACCCTGAACAGGAGGCCTGTCTCTGATTTCTAAGGAAAGGGGAGAGGGTGGCACTGAGTCGTCAGGCTTGGAGGGGCCCCCGGGGCTGAGGGAGTCAAGGGGACAGCACCTGAGGGCACGCGTTTCCTGAGGGAAGGAAGCCGCTGCTAGTGAGGCACCCTCGGTAGGAGCAGAGGGTCTGGGAAGCAAGTGAGGTGAGGAACATTCCTTTAAGGGTTTGGAGACCACGAGTTTGGCCCGGACCGCCTGCCTGGAGCGGGGTCTCCAGCAGTGCCCTGCTGCGTGGGGAGATGAGCGAGGCTGGGCTGGGGGTGTAGAGCGTGAGAGGCCTGAGGATGTCGTCAAGAGGGTGGTTCAGGTCTCAGCCGCGACATCCACGCCTCCAGGAGGAAACGCAGGGGTGCCCCCCGCACCACAAGGCCCCAGAAGGCTACAGGGCTGGCGGGTCTGAGGGCGGAAGCTCAGAGCGCGGGAGTCTGGGATCCCCGGGACCGCCCTGGGAGATGCCCGGAGGGGTAGCAGAGGAGAAGGGGCTGAGGGTGGGCGCCGCGGGGCCTGTCCCGGCCTCGAGTGCGGGTTGGGGGGGGTGGCGGTGTCGGGGAAGAAGGACCCAGAACGGGAGCGGCGCAGAGCAGGCGCCGCCTCACCAGAGTTCAGCAGCAGCAGCACCAGGAGGCGGCAGCTCAGGCCCGAGGGCCTCGAGGCTGCAGGCCCAGCGCTGAGGCAGGACAACGACGCGGCCATGAGGCCCCTGAGGCGTCCGCTAGCGGCGGCAGCTACGGCTCGCACGAGCCCCGGACGCCGCGACTACGTCTCCCTCACATGACGCACGTGACGCAGCCCCGGCACGTGACAGCCCCTCCGGCACGTGATGACGTTGCGGACCCATGATGGTGACCCTGGAACGTTGAACGTTCCTCTGCGCTTACCCCACCTCGTGCGGGTTCCTTGAAGATGACTGCAGAGCCCTGGGCCTGTCATTGCCTCCGCGGTGGCCAGTCCCGTGGCCCCCAAGTGCCTTAAGTGGGTGACTGTCCCCCAAAACCTGGCCGGTGAAGGCACATCCAAATCCCTGGACTGGTGTTGGCACCTTGTCGCCCAGCCTCTGATCATAACATTGTTTCCCTTGGCTTCCTGCATTGGAGAGCTTCATAATTTATATTGACTTGAGAATCTGAAAAGGTGTAGAAAGCACAAGAAAAGAACAGTAAGGCTAGGGAATCAGGGAGGATGTCTTTACAAAAGTGACATTTAAGCTGGACCTAAGATGAACAAAGAGTCTTGGGGGAGACCTCAAAGGAAAGGCATTTATCCTCTTCCACAAACCGTCAGTGGGATGGTGGAAACTGAAAGAAATGGTGGCGAATACCACCATTTCTTGGGCTTTCACAGGGTGTTTTTGTAGAAGAATGTGGTCTTTGGATCTGCTCAGCGTGTCCAAGATTGGGAGATGACAACCAAGATTCCTGCTGCTCCTGTCCAGTGTGGGGGATCCAGCTCTGGGGACCACATTCCCCACCCTAGCATCTAAAGGGGTCCAGATGATGAGCTGCACCAATAGGAGGTGAGGAGAGGTTACAGATGCCACTTCCATGCCAAGGCAGTAGAGAGGAGGTTCACTTCTCTACTTGTGTTAATGCAGAGCAATGGTTCTCAAAGTGTGGTCTGCAGAGCAGCAGCAGCAGCACCTGGGGACTTGTTAGAGATGTACATTCACAGGACCCACCCCAGACTTATAGGATTGAAAACTCTGGGAGTAGAATCAGTGATCTGTAGTTTAACAAGCTCTCCGGGGAATTCTGAGGTAGGTAAGCATGAACCACAGGGTTGAGTGGAGCTATAAGATGGAGAAAAGCCACCTGCTGATCAAGAACACCTGATAGGGGTGATATAGGAACAAGAAGTTAAATTTATTTTGTTAACCCATAAATACTCAGTGGCTTCTTTTTAAAAAATTTATTTTATTGAAGTATAGTTGATTTACAATGTTGTGTTAATTTCTACAGTACAGCAAAGTGATTCAGTTATATAGGTATAGATATTATTTTTCATATTCTTTTCCATTATGGTTTATCACAGAATATTGAATATAGCTCCCTGTGCTATACAATAGGACTTTATTGTTTAGCCATTCTATATATAATAGTTTGCATCTGCTAATCCCAAACTCCCAATCCTTCCCTCCCCGCTCCCCACCGGGACAACCACAAGTCTGTTCTCTATGACTGTGAGCCTGTTTCTGTTTCATAAATAAGTTCATTTGTGTCATATTTTAGATTCCACATATAAGTGATATCATATGGTATTTGTCTTTCTCTTTCTGACTTACTTCACTTAGTATGATAATCTCTAGGTCCATCCATGTTGCTGCAAATGGCATTGTTCCATTCTTTTTTATGGCTGAGTGGTATTCCTTTACATATATGTACCACATCTTCTTTATCCATTCACCTGTCAATGGATATTTAGGTTGTTTCTGTGTCTTGGCTATTGTGAATAGTGCTGCTCTTAACATAGGGGTGCGTGTATCTTTTTTTTTTTTTGGCTGCATTGGGTCTTCATTGCTGCACGCAGGCTTTCTCTAGTTGCAGCGAGCGGAGGCTACTCTTCGTTGCAGTGTGCGGGCTTCTCATTGTGGTCGCTTGTCTTGTTGCGGAGCACAGGCTCTAGGCGCGCAGGCTTCAGTAGTGGTGGCACACTGGCTCAGTAGTTGTGGCTCACGGGCTCTAGAGCACAGGCTCAGTAGTTGCAGCGCACGGGTTTAGTTGCTGCATGGCATGTGGGATCTTTCCGGACCAGGGATCGAACCCATGTCCCCTGCAATGGCAGGCGGATTCTTAACCACTGTGCCACCAGGGAAGTCCGCATGTATCTTTTTGAATTGTAGTTTTGTCCAGATATATGTCCAGAAGTGGGACTGCTGAATGATATGGTAACTCTATTTTTAGCTTTTTGTGGAATCTCCATACTGTTTTCCATAGTGGCTGCACCAATTTACATTCCCACCAACAGTGTAGGAGGGTTCCCTTTTCTCTACACCCTCTCCAGCATTTATTTGTAGATTTTTTGATGATGGCCATTCTGGCTGATGTGATGTGATACCTCATTGTAGTTCTGATTTGCATTTCTATACTAATTAGCGATGTTGAGCATCTTTTCATGTGCCTATTGGCCATCTGTATGTCTTCTTTGGAGAAATGTCTATTTAGGTCTTCTGCCCATTTTTCGATTGGGTTGTTTGTTTTTTTGCTGTTGAGTTGTATGAGCTGTTTGTATATTTTGGTAATTAAGCCCTTGTCAGTCGTATCATTTCCAAATATATTCTCCCAGTCAGTAGGTTCTCTTTTCCTTTCGTTTGTTTTCCTTTGCTGTACAAAAGCTTGTAAATTTGATTAGGTCCCATTTGTTTATTTTTGTTTTTATTTCTATTGCCTTGGGAGACTGACCTAAGTAAAAGTTGGTATGATTTATGTCAGAAAGTTTTGCCTATGTTCTCTTCTAGGAGTTTTATGGTGTCATGTCTTACTTTAAGTCTTTAAGCCATATTTTTAAAGATTTATTTATTATTTTATTTATTTATTTTTGGCTGTGTTGGGTCTTAGTTGCGGTACATGGGATCTTTGTTGAGGTATGCGGGATCTTTCGCAGTGGCACGTGGGCTACTCTCTAGTGGTGGCGCATGGGTTTTTCTCATCTCTAGTTGTGGCACACAGGCTCCAGGGCACGTGGGCTCTGTAGTTGTGTGTGGGTTCCAGAGTGCATGGGCTCTGTAGTTTGTGGCACACAGGCTCTCTGGTTGAAGCACGCAAGCTTGGTAGTTGTGGCGCAAGGGCTTAGTTGCCCCACTGCCTGTGGGATCTTAGTTCCCTGACCAGGGATCGAACCCACGTCTCCTGCATTGGAAGGCGGATTCTTTACACTGGACCACCAGGGAAGTCCCCTTTAAGCCATTTTGAGTTTATTTTTGTGTATAGTGTGAGGGTGTGTTCTAACTTCATTGATTTACATGCGGCTGTCCAACTTTCCCAACACCACCTGCTGAAGAGACTGTCTCTTTCCCATTGTATATTCTTGCCTCTTTTGTCAAAGAATAATTGACCATACGTGTGTGGGTTTGTTTCTGGGCTCTCTATACTGTTCCATTGATCCATATGTCTTTTTTTTGTGCCCCTACCACGCTGTTTTGATTTTCAGTGGCTTCTTAAAGCAGCTGGCTCGATACTTATTAATAGACTGTATTTCATGTAAGTTCCCAGTCTCTCAACCCCAGCCTTCCTCGGGCAACACATGACAGACTGCACTCTGAAGCCCAGGGATATCTGGGAGCTGAAACGCTGACCCCTGGAAGGGCAGGTGACAGGAGATTGAGAGGGAATTAATCACCAGCAAGACACAGACTCTGGGACACTCTGTCCTGGAAAAATGGTAAAGAGCCAGTACCTAATATAGGGAATCTCTCTTATAATCCTCCCTGTGGAAATGCAGATCTTTGGTAACAGTGGAGGTGAGCAGCAAGTAGAAGCAGGGAAGGAGGAATAATATTGCTCATGCCCTAATTTTACTTACTCCTAGTTCCAGTCTATCTTGATTCTCTACTCTGAGCTATAAAGGCTATGAAATTAGGCTACAAAGCTCCCCGCAGACATGCTGATGACTATAACAGGAGTACAGGGAGCAGGACCCAGCTGGCTAAAACCATCCTTAGACTCACAAATGAGCAGGTTTAGACTCACCTCTCCCTCTAGGGCTTAATAAGAACCATGAATAGTTTCTAAGGCAAATGAGAAAATAGTTTTCTACAGAGCATGTTATATGCAACCCCACAGTCCCAAGGAGAGCAGAGCATAAGAACACAAAAGAACAAACCAAACATTTATTCAGTTGACATCAGAAATCTCCATACTCTATAACTGCCTCAACACAACTTGCGGTGAGCCTGGATGTGGCCACTGGAGTACTGGGAAGGGGGTTCCTAGACTGAGTTGCCCCAGGAAGGCTTGTGTGGCAGACGCTGGACACTCACAGATGTATCCGCACGGGGCAGCAGGGGACCTTCTCCCAACCCAGACAACTGAGTCAGATGTGGACATGGTGATGCCTCCTCACTCTCTCCCAACAATCACCAAGCGGACTGGTTTGATAAAGTGTCAGGTCTAACGCTGTTTCACCGGTGATGATGTCTCTTCTTTGCTAGGTGTTCTCCAGATATGGTGAAGCATAATGAAGCATCACCTGGCAAGTCGCTGGCCATCCAGTTGGGATGGTTTCACCCACTCCTTTCCAGCATCTAGAGCACAGTCATGGTGTAGGTGTGGATGAGGCAGGTTCCTTCAGCACCAGGCTGGAAAACTTCCAGGGTTTCTTTCTTGCTGCCACTCTCTGTCATGTGGATCTCCACAGGGTCAGTGAATCCCAAACAGGTTTGAGAAAAGTGCATTGAGTAGGAGTGGAAGGTCAGATGCACGGCTAGTGTGAGACTCAGAAACAGGAGGGAGTGTGGGCCAGGGTGATCACGGGGTCACCAGGATGCCCAGAGGTAGCATCAGACACAGCGGTTGGATAAAGAGCCCTGCTGAGCCACAAGAGGACACCTTAATGATGTGATCAATGACCCAGTCTTTGTAGTAACTAACTTCTGTATAAACTGCAGGCAATTCTGTGTGACCACAGTGAACACCCCAGCTCACAATCCCCACCTGGACCCATGAGTCATTAAGTTGACAGACCAGGGGACCCCCAGAATCTCCCTGGAGAAAAAGAAGAAACAAACACAGGAATGGAAGGGGATCATCATCAGAGCAGGCTGATTGCTAGCCAGGCACTGGGGAGATAGGCACCTAGGTCCTTTCCCAGGTACCCACCAGGCCCAGGTTTCTGTGAATGAGATTTGAGAGTTGGAAACTTTAACATCATCTGAGAAATACTACTCCTTCCCAGGTGCTCAGGGACCCACAGGAGCTATAAAGCCAGTAAGCCCTGTACATCAGTCCTGCCAGTATATACTCAAATTCTCTTTCAGTGACCCTAATCCTTCACTGCCTGACCCCTCCCCATGACCCTCTCCAAACCTCCCAACACCCAGCAACTAAAGGGGCATCCCCTGGCACTGTGAGCAGCTTCCAGAGCCCCTCTCCAACTCTAAGGTCAGAGTCAATTCCAACTAGTCAGTCCTAGGCCTCCACAGCTGTAAAATACTTTGAAATTCATTTCTGCATGGGGACTCAAAGTCATCACATCTACCCTGAAATCTCTCCCTGCCCCTAAACCCACATATCCAATAACATCCTCTCACCAGTTCCCCCTCTCTCCAAACACAACCAGTCATGCTAAACCCCACCTCACACACGCTGCACATCCTTTCCCAAAACTGCTCTGGAGGCCCCCACCAACCAGCTCAGTCAGAAACTCAGAGTCCTCCTCAAGCCCTCCCTCACCCGCACCCTCACATGCAGTCAGTCACCAAGAACTGATGACACAACCCCTTCACCCGCCCCACCAGCCCAGGTCCTGCCTGGGGCTCAACACCATTGCCTACACGATGAAAACAAACTCCTGGCCTACAGTCCTGCATGGACAGGAACGAGAAACATAGCACAGCGTTGCAGGCCACACACAGTCTGATTCCAATCCCCTTCTCTGGCCATATTTGCCACCTCATTGCTCCAGACCTGAAACACATTCGCTAAACATGACACGTTCTTCAGAACTCTGAGCCTCTGTACTTGCTGTTCCCTCTCCCAACAGTGATGTTCTCCTCTTTCCAAGACTCCAAATACTCATCCTCTAAGACCTGGCTCAGATGCCCCCTGCTCAGAAAGGCTGCTTGGTGCAAAGGGGAGACTGTGGGCCCAGGCACTCCCAGGGGGACCTTGAACTTATGTCTTTTAAGGACCACATCTGTATAATAATATGTATAATTATGTGGCAGGGTTGTGAGCTGGGTAACTGAGCTAATGTGGGTGAATGCTCACACTGGCACAGTAAGTCGCCATAGAAGGAACTCAATTATAGGAACTTACATTATTATTGTCATCACCCCCAACTTCACCACACCCTGACAGCACGCCCAGGATGCGAGGGCTTCTCCCTATTGAAGGAACAGGCCCGGCCAGCTCAGGGGCGTCCTGAGGGGTTCTCCCCTGAATCTCCTTAATTAAAGCCTGAAAGAGGAGGTGGCAAATAACCCAGGCTTTGCCACTGGGGAATGAGGAAACTTTGAGGGGACAACCTTATGGCAGAGGTGGCCAGGGACCCATGAACTCACCTTACAGGGACTTTTAATCTTTTCGTGATAGCCACAGATCATCTCTCTACCAACTACTTGGCGATGGACTCCTGTGTCTGTAACTTCTGATTACATTTCTTGTGGTGAAGAATGATTTGCTCAGTCTCCTGAAGAACACGTGGCAGTGACAGGGCTACAGAGAGACAATTCAGAAGTAAAAGGACTGCATGAGTAGAATAGAACAGGGGCCCCCAGATCCCATTCTGGGTCTTTTTATTTTTTTAACTTTTGTTTGTTTGTTGGCCACACCACGCAGCATGCGGGATCTTAGTTCCCCAACCAGGGATCGAACCCGCGCCCCGGTGCAGTGGATGTGTGGAGTCTTAACCACTGGACCACCAAGGAAGTCCTGTATTCTGGGTCTTGATCAGCGCATTCACACTCTGTTGCCCCCTTAAGAGAAAGGAAGGACAGTGGGTATTGTCCCATTTGACAAAGAAGGACCTGAGGCCAAATGCTGACATGGGGAACAGAGGAGGTAAGAAGCAAAGCCAAGTCAAAAGGAGGAACATATCAGGACAGAAAGAGGCAAGGCCTTACCAGCCTGATACAAAAGCAAGTGTCTGTCACTCCGAGTATCAATAGTAACAGTGACAGGTGCCTGTACAGGGAAGGGTCACAAATTCCAGGACAGGTAGTGCCCAAAGGTACCCAACCAGCCTCTTCCCACACAGGGGGCCTTACAGACTCACCAACAGGCCTGCTCTGGCTAAACCTACATCCCAGGTACAAGAAGCTCCCTGCCCCCTGCCAGGTACTTCCAGAGAAGGACAGCTCTGACTGGCAGACAGCACATCACCCTGGAGCTGAAATCCACCCTGGAGAGAACCCATAATACCTGGGCCCGAGCCCCCAGGTCCTAACATAACAATAGAAATCCCTACTGCACTTCAATCACTCCCAGGCAGCATCCTCTCCACCTCCTCCCTTGCCCACCTGTTAGAGAATCAGCCTCCCTGTCCCTCCCTTCAGCCTGCAGCCCAACCCCACGGCACCAGGCTGCCCACCTCAGATCCTGCCTGCCAGTCTCACCGAATTCTAAAGTTTGGCCCCATCCAATCGCCCAGCACTGTGTCCCAGCTTTCACTTCAAACTTCTTTTCAGGGAGGCACACTGGCTGGATGTACGAAGAATAATTCACAGAGTCTGCCAGCTGAAGAAGGGCAATGTCGTTAGTGATAAGGCTCGCATTAAAATCCCTATGCCAAATGATGTCTTGAACTGGAACGACCACTGCACTTAGGCAATCCGAATATAAAAATGTGTTTCCCATCTTCACTGTAAGGTCCTTACAGCTATGGGAAGACAACATGCACCTCAGAGAGATGCTGGAGGGTCTACACTCCCCTCCACCCCTTCCAGGTTCTTCCCAGCCTGTTCCCATCTCCTACAACAGCCATCAGCCATTTTCTCCCTCTAAACCACATTCCCTCCATAGACCCCTAACCACTCGAGCTAGTGCTTCTCCAAGTGAGGTCCCAGGACCACCAGAGCAGTACCTGGGACCTTGGTAGAAATGCAAAACTCATGTTTCATTCATAGTGAGCACAAACCAGGGGCTTTGGCTTTGTTTTACGGTGAGGAAAGGAAAGCTCAGGTAGGGAGACAGGCCGACCAGCAGCCCAATCCCACCACCCCAAATTCTCACCCTTTTACACAGTGAGCTGCAATCAGCACCCACGGTGGGGAAATGAGGGAACCTCAACATTTCTGGACATTTCTGATCTGCAGGCTCACCGGCCAGGGCCACTTTCTCTCTGGGGCTGCCATTCCATCAACTGTCCTCATAATCTGATGGCCACATGCTCCTTGGCTCAGTAAAAAGAGGACTGGAGGTGAAACTGCTGCCTCCCTTCCACTACCTCCCCCACCTCCACCACCTCCACCTCCACCACCGCCACCTCCTCCTCCTCCAACTACACCTCCACCACCTCCTCCACCTCCTCCTCCTCCAGCTACACCTCCACCACCTCCTCCTCCTCCACCTCCACCTCCACCACCTCCTCCTCCTCCACCTCCACCTCCACCACCTCCTCCTCCTCCAGCTACACCTCCACCACCTCCTCCTCCTCCAACTACACCTCCACTACCTCCTCCTCCTCCAACTACACCTCCACCACGTCTTCCTCCACCTCCACCTCCACACCCTCCTCCTCCTCCTCCTCCTCCTCCTCCTCCTCCTCCACAACCACCTCCTCTACCAGTACCTACACCTCCTACACCTCCACCTCCTCCTCCTCCACACCCTCCACCACCTCCACCTCCACGTCCTCCACCACCTCCACTAGCCCCATGTACACCACCTCCACCCTGCCCCAGGGCAGAGCCAGGTTTACTCTCAATTCCACCAGGGTAGTCTGACCCTTCAACCCCCGAGCCAGGCCGTGTTCCCCATTGGATCCCAGGCAGGCCTGTACAGTCCCGTACAGAAGCAGTACCTTGAGGAGGCAAGCATCCAAATACAGGGTCCTGTAATGATTTCAAAGTGTCTCCCACTGGGGGTGTGGGCAGCACAGGAGACACAGTGGGTACTGGAGTCTTCAGGGATTTTAGGTGTCCTGAAGCTGAGGGGGCCTCCTGGATTGCCGGGCTCAGTGCAGAATCCTCCTTGGGTCCATCACCCTCACCTGTATAAGATGAAAGAACAATGAGAAGAGGAGCTGACTGGAGTGCACCCCCCACATCACTGGCCTCTTCCCATCGCACCCTACTCACCCTCAAACCCCACCTTCCATCCCCCAAGACCCACCTGCCAAACCCCATTACCCACAACCACCCCCAGACAAGCAGCCCAGCCCAGCCTTCTCTCTTTCCTGCTTGCCCGGGCCTCACTGAGCAGAGGCTGAAGGACCAGGAGCCAGACCAGGAGGCCCAGGGATCGGCCGCCACTGCGGGGGACACCCGGGGACGCCATGGCACCTCTGGTCGCCTCCGTGCTCTGCGGCGCCCCCTCGCGGCAGCTCCGCGCCTGCCCTCCTGTTGGCAGGAACACTGGGTCAGGGACGAATCCCAAAGCTGCTCCTCCAAGATCTTCATCTCATGCATATTCAACCAAACCTATTCTAGGTCATGTTCTTAAGGCCCTTGAACATGTAAGTAATTTCTCCACTTTGTAGTAGAGATAGTCTGGATTATATACCTCAGCGTGATCTAATCACTGGAGCCCTTAAAAATATATATATAAATAAAAGAAAAAGAAAAAGAAATGCAATCTGCCCAATGAAAGATAAAAGAAAAACAAAGGAAAGTATGGTAAATAGAAAATACGGGACAAAACGGCAGTAGCATCTGCAATAAGCCCGAATGAGTTGAATATACCAAACAACATAAGGACTTTCATGTTGGAGGAAAAGGCAAAGTCCAGAAATAGACTCTCTGAAGAGACAAATTTACAACAGAGAGATACAGATACGTGGGAAATAAAGGAATATAAAGTGAAGTGCCAGGTCACACTGGTGCAAAAATAAAGCTAGGATTGCAATTTGGTTATTAAATCATAGCATTTAAAGCAAAGATTGTATAAGGGACAGAAGGAGTTAGATACAGTAAGAAGAAGACATGAAGGAGAAAATGCAATGACAAGCCTTTAAAGGTAAAGCAAAGAGGACCAATTTATGGGAAACTGGAGCTTCTGATATGCTCTTCTTAGGAAGCTGACAACTTATGTAGGCAAAATTAAGCAAAAATATAGACTATTTGACTCTCACACCTTATCATCTACACCTAACAGCACTATGATGAATTTTACAACTACCAACAGAAAACACTCATTGAACACACAGGGAACTTTCAGAATCAAGGCCCTAAGGAAAACCAGTATCTCAAGTAATCAATGTGATACACATTCTGTTCATGAGCCGCACATCAATAACATTAAAATCAACTTTTGGAACTAACCTGGTGGCGCAGTGGTTAAGACTCCGCCTGCCAATGCAGGGGACATGGGTTCGAGCCCTGGTCCAGGAAGATCCCACATGCCGCAGAGCAACTAAACCCGTGCACCACAACTGCTGAGCCTGCACTCTAGAGCCCATGAGCCACAACTTCTGAGCCCGCAAGCAACTACTGAGCCACAGCTACTGAAGCCTGTGTGCCTAGAGCCCATGCTCTGCAAGAAGAGAAGCCGCTGCAATGAGAAGCCCACGCACTGCAAAGAAGACCCAACGCGGCCATAAATAAATAAATAAATTTATTTAAAAAAAAGAACAACTTTTTAAAAATCCCATTTTTCTGAAACAAAGCCAAAACCCTAAACAATGGTCCTCCTTTAAAAAGGAAATCATGTGACTTCCCTGGTGGTGCAGTGGTTAAGACTTCACCATCCAGTGCATGGGGTGCAGCTTTGATCCCTGGTCAGAGAGCTAAGATCCCACATGCTTTGCAGCCAAGAAACCAAAACATAAAACATAAGCAATATTGTAACAAATTCAATAAAGACTTTAAAAATGGTCCACATCAAAAAAATCTTTAAAAAAAAGGAAATCATGAGGGAAATATGACTTTTTAGAGATCAATGCCAATGAAAGCACTACCTATGAAATTGTATGTGATACAGCCATAGTAGTCCCAGAAAGTAATTTATACCTTTGACTATATCAGAAAATAAAGAAAACTGATAACAAATGAGTTCAACTCAAAATGTGGAAAAGATAATGGAGTAAACTCAATGAAAGAGCTTGGGAGAAAGGAGGAAATAATGGGAAACATGAGCAGGAATCAATAAAGTAGAGAAAGATCAGAGAGAGGATTGACATAATCTGAATTGTGGTCTTTGAAAAGTTTAATAAGAGACATTTTAGGAAGACTGAATAAAATGCTACAAGAGAAAAACCAAATTACAGAATGAAAAAAGGGAAGCAACTTAAAGATACGACAAAATTTTTAAATTTTTTTTTTTTAAGATTTTTTGATGTGGACCATTTTTAAAGTCTTTATTGAATTTGTTACAATACTGCTTCTGTTTTATGTTTTGGCTTTTTGGCCACGAGGCATGGGGGATCTTAGCCCCACGACGAGGGATGGAATCCCCACCGCCTGCATTGGAAGGCAAAGTCTTAACCACTGGACCACCCGGGAAGTCCCTCAGGCTTTTTTTTTTAATTCTTAAAGAATCCTATTAACTGCATATGCTGACTTCTCCTATGACCAAGATAGACTAATAGGCATTGCCCTCCCTACCTGAAACAACCAAAACTGACAAAAGTATGAAACAACACTTTTGAAGACACTGGACACCAGGCCACAAAGGACAAACTGCTGATTGACTGAGTGAGCCCTACTTTTGCCTCTGTTTACTGCCTGAGAGGGTTTCGAGGCTGCAGTGCAAAGAGAGAGGGCAGAACCCAGCAGGCTCCCTGAGGCGAGCAGGTGAAGCTGAGAGGCTGTGCACACAAAGGCAGCTTTGCAGACAATACAGGAGTGGGAGTTACACAGAGAGAGAACTCCAGAGATCAGTGGAGGTGCCCCCTTGAGTGCTGGACTGAGCACTGATCAGTCCATGTACGTGAAGAAGCTACCTGAATGAATACTATCAAACATTTAGACAAGAGCTAACACCTAACCTTCTCAAACTCTTCCAAAATAGAGCAGAGGGAGGAACACTCCCGAACTCATTCTATGAGGCCACCATCACCCTGATACCGAAGCCAAAGATGTCACAAAGAAAGAAAACTACAGGCCAATATTACTGATGAACATAGATGTAAAAAACCTCAACAAAACACTACCAAACAGAATCCAACAGCATATTAAAAGGACCATACACCATGATCAAGTGGGGTTTATCCCAGGAATGCAAGGATTCTTCAATATACACAAATCAATCAATGTGATAAACCATATTAACAAATTCAAGGAGAAAAACCATATGATCATCTCAATAGATGCAGAAAAAGCTTTTGACAAACTTCAACACCCATTTATGATAAAAAACCCTCCAGAAAGTAGGCATAGAGGGAACTTACCTCAACATAATAAAGGCCATATATGACAAACCCACAGCCAACATCGTTCTCAATGGTGAAAAACTGAAACCATTTCCTATAAGACCAGGAGCAAGACAAGGTTGTCCACTCCCACCACTATTACTCAACATAGTTTTGGAAGTTTTAGCCACAGCAATCAGAGAAGAAAAAGAAATAAAAGGAATCCAAATCAGAAAAGAAGTAAAGCTGTCACTGTTTGCAGATGACATGATACTATACATAGAGAATCCTAGAGATGCTACCAGAAAACTACTACAGCTAATCAATGAATTTGGTAAACTAGCAGGATACAAAATTAATGCACAGAAATCTCTTGCATTCCTATACACTAATGATGAAAAATCTGAAAGAGAAATTAAGGAAACACTCCCATTTACCACTGCAACAAAAAGAATAAAATACCTAGGAATAAACCTACCTAAGGAGACAAAAGACCTGTATGCAGAAAACTATAAAACACTGATGAAAGAAATTAAAGATGATACAAACAGATGGAGAGATATACCAAGTTCTTGGATTGGAAGAATCAACATTGTGAAAATGACTATACTACCCAAAGCAATCTACAGATTCAATGCAATCGCTATCAAACTACCAATGGCATTTTTCACAGAACTAGAACAAAAAATTTTACAATTTGTATGGAAACACAAAAGACCCTGAATAGCCAAAGAAATCTTGAGAAAGAAAAATGGAGCTGGAGGAATCAGGCTCCCTGACTGCAGACTATACTACAAAGCTACAGTAATCAAGACAGTATGGGGACTTCCCTGGTGGCGCAGTGGTTAAGAATCCACCTGCCAATGCAGGGGACACGGGTTTGAGCCCTGGTCTGGGAAGATTCCACATGCCGCGGAGCAGCTAAGCCCGCGAGCCACAACTACTGAGCCCACATGCCACAACTACTGAAGCCCGCGCGCCTAGAGCCCGTGCTCCACAACAAGAGAAGCCACCGCAACGAGAAGCCCATGCACAGCAACAAAGAGTAGCCCCCACTTGCCGCAACTAGAGAAAGCCCATGCACAGCAATGAAGACCCAATGCCGCCAAAAATAAATAAGTTAAATAAATTAATTTTTTTAAAAAAGAGAATGTATTAAAAAAAGAAAAAGAGACAGTATGGTACTGACACAAAAACAGAAATATAGATCAATGGAACAGGATAGAAAGCCCAGAGATAAACCCATGCACATATGGTCACCTTATCTTTGATAAAGGAGGCAAGAATATACAATGGAGAAAGGACAGCCTCTTCAATAAGTGGTGCTGGGAAAACTGGACAGCTACATGTAAAAGAATGAAATTAGAACACTTCCTAACATCACACACAAAAATAAACTCAAAATGGATTAAAGCCCTAAATGTAAGGCCAGACACTATAAAACTCTTAGAGGAAAACATAGGCAGAACACTCTATCACATAAATCACAGCAAGATCCTTTTTGACCCACCTCCTAGAGAAATGGAAATAAAAACAAAAATTAACAAATGGGACCTAATGAAACTTAAAAGCTTTTGCACAGCAAAGGAAACCATAAACAAGATGAAAAGACAACCCTCAGAATGGGAGAAAATATTTGCAAATGAAGCAACTGACAAAGGATTAATCTCCAAAATATACAAGCAGCTCATGCAGCTCAATATCAAAAAAACAAACAACCCAATCCAAAAATGGGCAGAAGACCTAAATAGACATTTTTCCAAAGAAGACATACAGATGGCAACAAACACATGAAAGGCTGCTCAACATCACTAATCATTAGAGAAATGCAAATCAAGGACAGGAATAAAGATGCAGACGTAGAGAATGGACTTGAGGACACAGGGAGGGAGAAGGGTAAGCTGGGACGAAGTGAGATAGTAGCATTGACATATATACACTACTGAATGTAAAATACATAGCTAGTGGGAAGCAGCTGCATCGCACAGGGAGATGGGCTTGGTGCTTTGTGACCACCTAGAGCAGTGGGATAGGGAGGGTGGGAGGGAGATGCAAGAGGGAGGGGATATGAGGATATATGTATACATATAGCTGATTCACTTTGTTATACAGCAGAAACTAACACAACATTGTAAAGCAATTATACTCCAATAAAGATGTTAAAAAAAAAAAGAAGAATCAGATACCTGAAGTCAGAGAAACAACCTCTTGAAAGGATTAGAGTAACATAGCCTGGTGGCCACAGGGGACCAGGAACAGTGCCTGTTCCCATCAGCCAGACTGGAAAAACTCAAGATTCACAGAACACTCTGTAGTGTATTAGGAAAGGTCTTGCCTCAGTGACAGGGAATAGTAGTCCCTAGACTGAGCGTCACTCCAGTCCTGTCAAGAAATATAAAAACAAGACTTGAGAATATCAGTTTCCAAGTAATTTAACTGCATCCCAAAATGAAGCCCAAGAATATTTCTAGGAAAATATCAAACATCAGGTAAAGGTCACAATGTATGGTATCTAATCACTAATAACCACCATTCAAGAAGCATGAAAATACAACCCAAAAAGGGAATAATCAATCAATCACAATTAACCCAGAACTGACACAAATGTTAAATGCACAGGCAAGAATAGTAAAACAGCCATTAGAACTGTAGTCATACATACACACTCAAACATTAAGTAGACATACTGAAGATGTAAAAGGACCCCAATCAAATTCTAGATATGAAAACTACCATGTGTGAAATGAGAAACATATACTGATGATGGGATTAACACTATAATAAACATTTAGAAGAAGTGATTAGGAAACTCAAAAACATGACAATTTTTTTTTAAAAAATCCAAAATGAAATACAGGTAAGAGAGCATAAAGAAACAGAGCATTGTGAGCTGGAGCCTAATATATGTGTCACTGGACTTCCAAAGTGTTGCAGGGCAGAAGGGACAAAAATATTTAAAGAAATAATGGCAAATATTTTCCAAATTTGATAAAAACTGTAACTCCAGAAACCCAATAAGCTCAATGAACACCAAACAAAGAAACATGAAGAAAATGAGACCAAAGTATAAGGTAATCAAATTGCTCAAAACCAACGAAAATGTAAGAGGAGAAAGATAAAAACGACAGGACATTTCTCAGTAGAAACAATGCAAGCAATGTTCTCAGCTGAGGTCAGAGAAGATGTTGCTGTGCCTTATCGTTTCAGCTCTCATATTGTAAACAGATGTCCTATTCCCAGTCTATTCAGTGCCATATTTTTGCACTTCTGTGCTTTTTGTTGGTGATTTCGCTGCTTAAAAAGTCCCCACGCATATTGCTGGCGTGCTGTCTAGCGCTCCTGAGGACTCCAGCCTGGGATGCGCATTGCAGAGAAAACAGATGGGTTAGGTCTGCTTCATACAGGCATGAATTACACTGTTGTTGGCCATGAGTTCAATGATACTGAATCAACAGAGTACATTAAATAAGGTGTTTTTAACCAAAAAGAAACATAAAATAAGGTTCCATATTGATCACTTGATGAAAATGTTGTGATCAGAGGTTCCCAGGAGTCTAATCCTGCATTTCCCTGAGAAGCAACTGTTCAGTGTCAGCTAATTAGTGCTCAGAGCTACTTCATAGAACATATCAACCACAAGAAACCCTGGTGATTTTGGCCACCAGGTCTTAGGGTGGTTTGTCACACAGCAATAGGTAACAAACACTTACTGAAAGTCAGATTGTCTTACCTTGGCCAGGCCAAGTGTCATAGATTGGTTCCCTGGAAACAGACTCTGAGAGAGACCTGTATGCAAGGGTTGAGGAGTGCTCTTGGGAGGATTCACACCTGGCAGGGAGCATGTGAGGCAGAACTTGGCAATGGGAGAAGCTGAGCTGCCATGCAGTTGCAACTGCGGTCTCAGCTGATCCTAAAGAAGCCCTTCCAAGTTGTCCCAAAAGGAGGCAAAGAGGCTGGGCCTTCCTATCCCTGCTTGCCAGTCATTTACTGTGGGCTACTCCCTGTGAAGGGGTGTCATCTTGAGTGAATCTGTTTCTGCAGCTGAGTTTTTGCGAGCGAGGCAGCTGTGAGTCAGTATTCACAGATGCTGGGGAATAGGTGTGACTCTTCTGCAAGTGGGATTTAGCAGAAATGCCACACTTCACCACAGGGTACCTGTACCAATCAGTTCCTGAGTCCTTTTGACATGATCCTAGTTATTTGGAGAACTTCCTCACCATCTGCTGTGACAGGAAATTTCAGGCTGAATTTATACATTTCCTGGCCCACACCTGGACATTTCTCAAGCCATTTCTCCAAGAAGCCCTGGTTTCTTTGGGTGGAAAATCATATTTCAAACCACAATTTGGGCATTAGAAACTCACATTGGTATGCCTCACTACTCCTTATGACTTGAAACCCCCAGCGTTTTTTGTTGGGTTTTGTGTCCTTGTCCTTTGAAGTCCAATATTTTTACTAGAACGCACTGCCTGCCTCTCAATCTCCTCCTCTCCCTGTGTTACCTAGCTCTTTCAGAGGGTGGTTCTACCCAGCCACCAAGCCCCTCACCAAAGGGTCATCCTAATGACCACTTTTTCCCTCCCACCTGAGCTCCACATCTTTATGGCCACAGCCCAGTGCCTCAGTCACAAAAAGTACTCCATAAATATTTGCCGGAAAGGATAAAAATGGCTACCATTCAGTTGGAGGTTGCTGTTCTGGTTTCTGAGAGGCCATGCCTGACTTTTCTGGGAGCCAGAGGCTAATTCTCAATATCTAAGCTGCTTGAACTCAAATCCTTTCCTCCACCACAAAAAGCACATTCAAATATCAGCACACCAAAGTGCACCCAGGCTAGGACCATAAACTTCCCAAAGCTTGGGACTTCTCCTACAGCAGGCGCTGTAACACTTGCTTCCCAGGTGGGATTTTCCCTCCTTGACAAATCAACCTGGAAAGTAAAAGGGGGACAGAGCAATGAGCTGAGAGGGCCCTGAGAGAAAGGAGTAAGGTGACAGAGGAGATGTGAGTATTCACTTTTCCATTCATTCACTCATTCACCAAATATTTCCTGAAATCTTGCTCTATCCCAAACCTGGAGCTGGAGGGGGGAAGGTAGAGAATGATGACACAGAGTCTCTTAACCTTGAGTACAAAATGTCACCCAGTGGAAACAAGAGACAGGAACTGGCCCAGGACCAACAGAGTCAGGGGGGGCCCAGAAGAAAGCACATTACACAGGCCAGGGTAGGCCACAGGAGATGCTCTGGGGAGGACTCAATGCTGATACTGAGTCTTGGTCAGTGAGGAGGAAGAGAAGGGGAAATGAGAAGCCATACTGACATTCTCAGCAAGAGAACATCACAGAAAAGAACAAGGTAGCTTGTTCTGAAAGAAAGCTGCACGTGAGAGTGGTATGTAGCCGAACTCCAGCCTACAAGTCTGCCCAACTGTGCATTTCTGTAAAAGGACGGTACTAGACTTTATTGGGATTAACTATAACCAGCTGGGGTGTGAAAAGCAGAGTGTCCCGCCCCAGCCTCCCTCAGGCAGCAGGTGGGACTATCACACGTGGCTCTCTGAGGTCCACTGATATTCTGGAAGCCTGAACACTGACCAGGGAAGGATGGGTGGGCAGGAGGCAGAGGCTGGGGGAAGATCAGCAGCCAGTCCAGGTGACTATGGGACACTAGGTCTACTGATAGGGACAAAGAAGCTACACACACACAAACACACACACACACACACAGCCAGGCCCTTCCTCCTACCCTCCCCTGTGGGACCTCAGCTCTTTGAGCTCAAAGTGTCTTCACACCAAGCCCATGGGGTCTCCTCCAGGCACTCCTGTTATGGGGCAGCACGAGAGGTACGAGGCTGTGTGAGTGGGCCATGCCCCAGTCTCTGCCCTCTTGCTCCCCTGTTCTTGTCTACAGAGGCTGCCAGACTCAACTGCAATGCTCCCAGTTATAGCGATGCTGACACCTACAAGAGGAGCACAGGCCGCTGGACCCACTGCCTGAGACATCCATCAGACTTCTATCCAGGTAGTCAGGCTCCTCATCTCACACTTTCTGGAGTAATGGAATCCATGCAAGCTCCCTCAGCTAAGTGGGAAACTAGTTCTCTAGAGTATGTTATGTGCAGCCCCACAACCGCCAGGAGAGCAGAGCTTCAGAACACACAAGAGACTCTCCAAGCATTTATTCAGTTGACATCTGAAATCTCCACACTCCTTAATGCCTCAACACAACATGGGGTGAGCCTGGATGTGGCCACTGGAGCACTGGGAAAGGGGTTCCTAGACTGAGTTGCCCCAGGAGGGCTTGTGTGGCAGAGGATGGACATTCACAGATGGATCTGCACTGGGGAGCCGGGGACCTTCTCCCAACCCAGACAGCTGAGTCAGATGTGGACATGGTGATGCCTCCTCACTCTCTCCCAACAATCACCAAGCAGACTGGTTTGATAAAGTGTCAGGTCTAACGCTGTTTCACCGGTGATGATGTCCCTTCTTTGCTAGATGTTCTCCAAGATGTGGATGAAGCATCATGAAGCGTCACCTGGCAGGTCGCTGGCCATCCAGCTGGGATGGTTTCACCCACTTCTTCCCGGCAGGCAGAGCACAGCCAAGGTGTAGGTGTGGACAACGCAGGTTCCTGGAGCACCAGGCTGGGAAACGTCCAGGGTTCCTTTCTTGCTGCCACTCTCTGTCATGTGGATCTCCACAGGGTCAGTGGATCCCAAACGAAATTGAGGAAAGGGCATTGAGTAGAAGTGGGAGGTCAGAGGCAGGGCTAGTGTGAGACTCAGAAACAGGAGGGGGTGGGGGCCAGGGTGATCACGGGGTCGGCAGGATGCCCAGAGGCAGCACCAGACACAGCGTTAGGCTGAAGTAGCCTGCTGAGTCTATATGACAAGCCTGACTCATTTTAGCAACGACCCAATCCTTGTAGAAACTCACTTCTGTAAAAACTCCTGGATACCCTCTGCGACCACAGCCAATGCCCCAGCTCACTATCCCCACCTGGACCCATGAGTCATTAAGTTGACAGACCAGGGGACCCCCAGAATCTCCCTAGAGAAAGAGAAAGAAACAAACACAGTGATGGAAGAGGATCAACATCATAACAGGCTCACTGCACTGCAAGACGCTGGGAAATTGGCATGCATGGGGCTCCCCAGGCTCCACCAGCCCTAGGTTTCCATGAATCTGAGATGTGAGAGTTAAAAAAATTTTACAAACAAAATTTGTATATGTCATCAATAAATTGTATACAAAAAACTGAATATTCTCAAAGAAAATGTATGTACTCTGAGATATTAATAATGAATAAAGTCCTTACTTGTATACATTTCCTGTCACTTGACTTGTATTATTGGTATTTCATGCCTGAATCTCCCCTCCACCCCTGTTTCCCTCTAGGCAGCATCAGATCCTCTCTACTGAAGGATCAGGTCAGGCCAGCCTGGCAAAGCCTTGGTGGCTTGTCCCCTTTAATCCTCTTAACTTGAAGACAGGTGAATGGAGGTGTTGCCAGATAACGTAGGTCCTACTGCCTGTGGATGAGGAACATCTGGGAAGACAACTAAAATGCAGAGGCAACAAAGGGCCCATGAACTGACCTGGCAGGCATCCTTTCCTGTGGGGCTGGTACCACAGATAGCCCCCTTCTTGACCATGTCAAATCGACTTTCCATCTTTTCTTTGAGCACCTCATTACATCTCTCATAGCGAAGAATGCTTAGCTCAGCCTCCTGAAGCAGTAGTGTAGATGCTTCTGATGGTTCTGTAGAGGCAATTTAGGAGTAGGTGGATCTGCCTAGTGGGACAAGACAGGAGCCCCTGGTACCCACTCTGGGTCTCAATACAGTGTGTTCACATACAGATGCCCTCTTAGGGTAGTGGATATTGTCCCCATTTGACACCAGAGGAAATGAGGCCCAGAGTTGACATGGTGAGAGGAAGGGGTAAGAATCAAAACCAAGACAGGTAAAGAAGAACAGATCAGGACAGGAAGAGGCAACCTGAGAAGTCAAAACCAAGTGTCTGTCACTCTGAGTATCATTAGTAATAGTGACAGGTGTCCTGTACATCAGAAAAGTATCTTTAGTTTAGAGCGGGATCAGATTCTCAGACACGTAATGCCCCAAAGGTACCAAATCCAGTCTCGCCCCAGGGATAGGAGGCCCCACAGTTTAATCCAGAGGAGTTCTCTGGCCTCTTCTCACTCACAGGAAGCTCCCTAACCACCAAGGCAGGTACTTTCAGTTTGGGACAGCTCAGATTAGCAGACAGATCAACACCTCCTGAGTTTAAATCCACCCTAGAGAGAACCCACTTTGCTTGTCACTCAAGCCCCCAGGTCCTGACATACTAATAAAAATTTGTAAAACCATCAAATTACTCCCACCAGCATCTTCTCCACCCTCCTCCCTTAGCCACTTGCTAGAAAATTGCCTCCCTGTCTCTCCCTTTAGCTTGTAGGCCAACACCAGGGCACCAGGCAGCCCCTTCCCTGGCCCGAGTTTGCTGCCATCTTGCTTCACAGTCTCACCTCTTTCATCTAGTTTTCCCCAGCCAGTCACCCAGCACTCTGTACCAGCTTGGACCATGAAAGCCTTTTCAGGGAGGCACACAGGTTGGATGTTCGAGGAGAAATTCACAGGGAAGGCAAGCAGAGCAAGGGCAATGTCATTTTCCACTGTTCCAACAGGATTAAAATATTTGTGGATAACGATGTCTCGGACTGGGACCTTGATTGCCATTCTGGAGGTATGCATCAAGCGTATGTCTCCCATCTTCACTGTGTATTCCATATGGCTGCAGAGAGATCTTCGAGGCTCTACACTCCCCTTCCACATCTTCTAGGTTCTTCCCAGCCTGGTCCTATCTCCAAAGCCACTTATCAGTCACCTCCCTCCCTCCCGACCACATCCCTTCCTGGACCCCTGGCCACTCTATCCAGTGATTCTCAACGTTTGGTCCCCAGATGAGCAGCATCAACATCACCTGGGAACCTGTCAGAGATGCAAATTCTCAGGTCCCACTCCTGACCTACTGAATCAGAAACTCTGGGGTTGGGGACAGGCAATTATTGTTTTAACAAGCTCTGCGGGTGTTCCCATGCTCATTAAAGTTTGAGACCACTGAGCTAGCCAAATTGGCCAGCTACAATCTATTCCCCTTAAATATTCCCTCTGCAAGTTTTTGCCCACAAACTGTTTCCCAACTTGCATCTCTCCCCGCTTCTTGCCACTTGGCTCGAAGGCTAATCAGCACAGGGTTAAAAAAAAGTAGTTTTGAACTTGATTTTGCATTTTGACTTTCCAGGCTACCAAGGGCCCTAACATCATCTACTTCTGACTGTAGCCTGAAGAGCTATAGTCAGAGACTGTGACCCCCTTTTTCAGATGAGAAAGAGGAAGCTCAGGAAGAGGTCAGGACTGGCTCCAGGTCACACAGCCTGACCAGGAGCCCAAGCCTGGAACCCCGAAAACTCACCCAAATATGCAGTGGGCCGCGGTCAGCACCCACCAACTGGCAATGAGGGAGCCTCCGCATATGTGTTTATCATTGATCTGCAGGCTGACTTGCCAAGGCCACTTCCTCTCTGGGGCCGGCCTTCCGCCAACTACCCTTGAAGTACGATGGCCACACACTAGAGCAGGTCAATGAAGGGAGAGGACTGAAAGTAAAGCCGCTGACGCCACCACGACCAGAGCCAGATAATCCTCAGAAGTCTCAGAACCCTCAGAGCAATGCCATGTCCCCTCTGACCCCCAGGGCAGGTCTGTATCCCCTAAGACTCCTCAGAGAATGGTCATGTCCTCTCAGATCTCAAGGACAGGGTTGGGTCCACTCAGACCCCCCCAGGGAAAACTCGTGTCCCCCCTGAGAGCCTCCTCCCCCAGGGCAGGGGCCCACGCCCCTCAGACCAGGCCGGTTCTCTGCCGCAGGGCTTGGCCCGGAAACATCACCTGAGGGAAAGAGCTGTGGTCGTTTGGTCCCTCCTGGTGCTGGTGTATGTGTAGGTGTCAGAGCCTTGTAGGAATCAGAGTCACCTAAGGTAAACGCCACCAAATCGGGGGCTACCGCAGTCATACGGGATTCCGAGGCCTCCGAAGTTCCCGGAAGCCCTCGAGGAGGCAGCTTCCACGGGCGTGCCCTGGCGTCCTCGCGGCCGCCCCCCGAGGTGGGTGGAGAGCCTGAGGTCAGTGCCGCCCAGCCCTGCGCCCCCTCCCCGCCCGCCCGGGCCTCACTGAGCGGAGGTTGAAGGACTAGAAGCCAGACCAGGAGGCCCAGGGATCCGCCGCCGCTGCGGAGGACGCCCGGAGACGCCATGGCACCTCTGGTCGCCTCCGCGCTCTGCGGCGCCCCCTCGCGGCGGCTCCGCGCTTGCCCTCCTGTTGGCGGGAAACAGGGCTGGGCGGGGGAAACCGGTCCCGCGCGCCTGTGGGGTCATCTGAGGTTCAGGGCCTGGGCCGGGCGGGGCCTCGGAGTCGTGACTCAGGCGACTCCTTTCTCTTCCCAGCTCTGCGTGGACTCATTAACGGTGTGCCTCCCAGGCGCTCAGCGTCCCCTGGCCTAGGTCGCTGCCACAGAGAGCGGCAGCCGCGCCACCGCCGCACAGAGATGTACCCCGAACTCCCTGTCGGGCTGCATCAGGCCTTTACCGGCGTTTCCCTCCCCTTCTTGTTGCCAGTAAAAATTTAAATTCCTCAATATAAGTGTTGCGCTGAACGTTACTAACCACTGAGTTAGAAATGATACCGATATCTTTTTAAAAATCAACATCCACGTGAAAAGAGCCATTAGTGGAATGCAAATTAAAACCACAGTGAAATATCACCACACATCTAACAGACTAGCTAAAATTTAAAAATAATGACAACACCAATACTGACACGGATACAGAGATATTGGATCACTCATACACCGTGGTAGGAATATAAAATATTACAGCCACTTTGGAAAACGGATCAACAGTTTCTTATAAAACAGAACATACAATTACTATATGACTCAGTAATTGTACTCCTGGGCATTTATCCCAAAGAAATAAAGATTTATGTACACACTCACACACGCACAAACACACACACACACAGATACTTTTACAAATGTTTACAGTGGCTAAATTCATGATAGCCAACATTTGGAAACAACCTTGTAGTAGACAGAATAATGGCTTCCCAAAGAAATCCACATTCTGATCCCTGGAACCTGTGAATATATTACCTTGCATCGCAAAAAAAGAATGTGATAAAATTTTTTAATCTTGAGAAAAGGAGACTAACCTAGATGACATACATAAAAGTGGCCACAATGTTTTGCAGTTCCTCCGTCAAGAGGCAAAGTCAGACTGTGATATAAGCAGCCGTGTCACTTGGTCTGTATGACCTGGCAAATCCTATGGTGCTAGAGTTTGCTGTGGTGAATTAAAATGCTGTAAGGAGTCTGCTCTGTCCTAACTAGAGAGTCACAGTATAGATCCCTATGGTTCTGGAGCACGACCATACTCTCTGCTGCAAAGAAACTGTATAACCTTTGAAAAGCAACTCCTGGCACACTACTGAATCCTAAAAGGAAACTAAATGCCAGACCATGGGACATTAAATGACTAAGAGACCAGCACCTCCTATCATAAGACGGAAATTTAGCCAAATTCACTAAGTCGTAAACTCAGTTGGAAAAAGCAATTCATGACTCACTGGAAGTGATACATTTGGCATTGGATCATGGCAGTCTTGAAGACACAAGTAAGTTGTGCAGAGAAAAGGCCTAGACCCCCATGTCACTTATTTGTATTGAATTGAAACAGTTCTCCATCAGTTCACACCCATAGCCTGATAGGGTGTATCCTATGACCAACGGATGAAAGAAGAAAAAACCTGGGCCTGGTTCACAGATGGGCTCAAAATCTTGGTGCCAGCTTAAAGTAGACTACTGTTGCACTAGAACCCCATTCAGGGGTTATATATACACATATATATTCTATATATAGCTAGCATTGCCTGCCTATAATGCCTTTGCTGACACCACTATCAGTGGACTCATGGAAGGTCTGACTTACCATCATGGAATCCTGAGTAACATCACCTTAGACATAGGGACCTGCTTTTTGGTCAGGAAGGTGCAAAGTGGGTACATGATTAAAAGACCCACCGGAACTATCATGAACTTCATTATACAGAAGCTAGAGGCTTTATCACATATGGGAATGGCCTCTGTATTAGTTTTCTCTGCTTTGTAACAAATAATCACAAATTCAGTGGCTTAAAAAAAAACAGACGTTTATTATCTCTCAGTTCCTGTGGGCCAGGAGTCCAGGTACAGCTTACCTGGGTCTTCTGTAAGGCTGCAATCAAGGTGTCAGCCAGGGCTGGGTTCTCATCCACCAGGAGACTCGACTAGAGAAGAGTTTGCTTCCAAGCTCAATCAGTTGTTGCCTGAATTCATTTCCTTTGGCTGTAGGACTCATGGCAGCTTGCTTCTTCAAAGCTAGCAAGGAGAGGAAGACACATAGAGTGAGTCTTCCAGCCAGACAGAGTCTTACATATTGTAGCATAATGACAAGGGTGACATCCCACTCCTGGAATCAATCAGTCCAGATTCACTTTTCAAATGTCCTTGATGGAGAAGCAAAAATTATTAATTTTATTAAGTATTGACACTTTAATCCACATTTAAGATTTTGTGTAATGAAATGACAATTATGCACAAAGCACTACTGCTGTATAAAGAAGTAGGATTGTTAACTCAAGCAAGCTGTACAATTGTTTGAGTTGTTAGCTGAATTAGCTGCTTTTATCATCATTTTTACTTAAAAAGAGTGACTAATAAACTGCTATTATTTAGATGCATATTTGGCAGACATATTCTCAAAAATAAAGTTAGAGTCTGCAACTTTAAAGAAAACAACTGACGGTACTTGCTGCAATGATAAAATTTGAGCTTAGAGGTGAAAATTTGAATTTTGGAAAATTTATATTTGCTACCATGAGCTCAACAGCTTTCCAATAATTAAATACTTTTCTGACAACAGTAGTGGTAATATGAGTGAATGTGATTTTTTGATATTGTGTAATGAAATGTGTGAACATTTGGAAACTCTGCATAACTAAGTGAACCAATATTTTTCAATGATTTACAAAATTATGCATAGCTTCAAAAGATCCATTTGGAGTGAAAGGTAGACCAATGGATTTTAATGTAATAAGTACAAAAAGTTCAAAAAGTTCTATATTCCACATTGCAAAAAACTACCACTTGTCACGTTTTGGTGTATTATAAAATGATTTTTTAAAATCCTCAATTACTTGAAAAGTTTATTAAAATACTCCTCCCTTTTCCAGCTGTATATCTATGTGAGACTGGGTTTTTTCATATACTTCAACCAGAACAATAAATTTTGGAAGAGAATGATAACCCAGCTGTCTTCTGTTAAGTGTGCCTTTACTCTAGGGTTACCTCAGCCTTAATACTAAGGTGTGAGCCTTGCAGGGTCTCTACTGATAACCTGAGTAGACAGTGAAGTCCCTCCCCTCTGGATGGATGAAACTGGAATGTTTCCTAGTGCCTTGTGGGCTCTGAGGCTGGTTCACCTTATAGTTCCCTGGCAGATGTTCTTTGCTCTTTTGCCTAGCCTCCTGGAAATTTAACCTACGTGTGTACAGATCAGTATTCAGCCAAAGACTAAAGGGGATTGTTTCTGGAGTTCTTTCTCTGCATATCTCCGTCCTACCCAGCAGGGATTGGCAAACTTTCTCTGTAAAGAGACAGATAGTAAATATTTTAGGTTTTGCAGGTCACACATGGACTCTGCCACATATTCTTTTTTTAAAACTCTTTAAAAGTGTGTAAATCATTCTTAGGTCAGTATAAAAGCAGGCTATGTCTGGAACTGGCCCACAAACCATAGTTTACCAACACTTCTCTACAGTATTCTGACCTGCAAACTCCAGATACCTAGCCTTCCGGAACTCCAATCTCTTGTCTCCTTAACTTCGTGGTATCATCATGTTCTGTTTGGGTTTCTCTCCCTGTGCCATCTGAAAATTGCCCTGCTTAGGAATCCAGGACAGTTACAGGGTTTGTCTCACTTGTTTCCTTCTCTCCAGGATCACTGTGCTATGCTGCCTATTGTCCTGATGTCTGAAAAATCATTTCTTTTACTCCATCTAGTTTTCTAGTTGTTTATAATGGGAAATCAAATTCCACACTGGATATTCCTTCATTGCCCTACAATATAACTTTGAGTTTCTTTTTTTAAATAGATAACAGAAAGCTTAGACTGATCTCTAGGTCTCTTGGTGTCCTGAAACGTTCACCTCAGTTTTTTGTTTTTTTTTAAAAATGCTTAATTCAAAGCCTGGAGTTAGCCCAGGTTTTGACAAATTCCTAAAATATCTGGTAATGGAGCTGGAATCTGACTCCTTGGTGACTCCCTTCTCTTCCTAGCTTGCTTGCTCTGGGAATCCTGACTTCTTAGAGAGGCAGTCACTTAGAAATGTAGGTAAGGAAAAAGGTTGGAGAGTTTGGGAGTCTTCGTCCTTTCCTTCTCATTACCACTTTGGCTACTTAAGACATAAGTGCTTGGTAGTTTGAGTTGAAAATTCTCTCTGCTTTGCAACTGGAAACCTGCAGGGAGGTAAAAAGTGTCTGAAAAGTTAAGGCAGCTTTTAAAGCTCATACTGTTGTTGACCTATGGGAGGAATCTTAAAGGCCATTGAATGAAGACACAGCGCCTACATCAAAGGAGACACATAGGACTAATGTGTGGAGAGGGACAGTTCCCCACCAGCATTAAGAAAGTCCTAAATTGTTCTCCTAACTGGGAAGATTGCTTACCAGTCTAAATTGAGAGAGGTACCTCATTGGGCCTTTAAAGTGATCAAGAATTCTGATCTGAAAGGAGAAACTATTAAATACCTGCTGAGAATGTTAGATATAGGAGGGGTAAGAGTGTAGATGAGAGAAATGCTAACTCGTAACAATTCCAGTCTTTCAAAAAAGTAGAACAACTGGTTTTCTATATACACTCATGGTATATTTTCACTTTTGATTATGAGTCCTCTGTTTCAATGTGTGTCTTTTGAATTACCTGTGTCTTCTGAGTTATGACCTTCGATGTCAACGATTCATGTGTAAATATGTTCATTTGTATTTTTTAGTTTATAATGCCAATTTTCAAAGTAGTTTTACCAAATTACACTCCCACTATCAGTGTGACTCTTTCTATTATCCCCATTCTTCTCAACAGTTATTCCCACAGTTATTAGCTTTTCCCACATGATGGGCACAAAATTATATCTTGTTATGGTTTTAATTTGCATTTCCCTGAAGTTGAGTATATTTTCATATCTTTACTTGTCATTTGTGCCTTCTTTCTATAAAATGTTTGTTCATAACATCTACTCAATTTTACATTTGAGCTGCTTTTAAAGTATTTTTTGTTCAGTTTTTTTATGTATACTAATCCTTTGTTGGTAATGTGTGTTTCAAATATCATTTCACAATCATGATTTGTCTTTTCACTTTATTGTACTCGTTCAGGTCTGGCTTCTTTCACTCAACATAATGTTTTTGAATTCATTCATGTTCCTGTGTATAACAGCAGTTTATTCTTTTTAATTGCCAAGTAGTATTTCAGTGGCTATCATTTATCTGCTGACAGACATTTGAGTTGTTTCCAGATTCAAGCTATTATGAATAAAGATGCCATGAACATTCATATATAAGTCTTTTTTTTTTTTTTTTTTTTTATTTATTTATTTTTGGCTGTGTTGGGTCTTTGTTTCTGTGCGAGGGCTTTCTCTAGTTGTGGCAAGCGGGGGCCACTCTTCATCACGGTGCGCGGGCCTCTCACTATCGCGGCCTCTCTTGTTGCGGAGCACAGGCTCCAGACGCGCAGGCTCAGTAATTGTGGCTCACAGGCCCAGCTGCTCCGCGGCATGTGGGATCTTCCCAGGCCAGGGCTCGAACCCGTGTCCCCTGCATTGGCAGGCAGATTCTCAACCACTGCGCCATCAGGGAAGCCCCATATATAAGTCTTTGAGTAGCCATTGTTGCTACTTTCTTCCAGTCTGTGGCTTTTATTTTCATTTTCTTAACAGTGTCTTTCAAAGAACAGAAGATTTTCATTTTGATAAAATCCAATATTTTTTTTTTTTCTTGTATGGTTCATGCTTTTTGCATCCTATATAAAGAATCTTTGCCTACTCAAGGGTCACGAAGATTTTTCTTTTAAGTTTTTTACATTTAGTTCTATAATCCATTTTGAGTTATTTTTTCTACATAATGCAAGGTAAGGATTGAGTCACTTTATTTTATTTAGTTTTTGTATAGGAATGTCCCATCGTTCCAGCATCATTTACTAAAAAGACTATCCTATCTCCAGTTGAATTATCTTGGCACCTTTGTTAAAATCAACTGGCCATATACATGTGGATCTATTTCTGGACTCTCTATCCTGTTCCACTGATCTATATGTCTGCCCTTATGCCAATACCACACTATCTTGATTGCTATACCTTTATACTAAGTCTTGACAACCAGTAGTTCTTTATTTCAGTTATTCTAGGTCCTTTGCTTTTCCATATATATTTTAGAATCAGCTGGTCAATTTTTACAAAAAAACCTCCAGCTTGAAAAACATGAACAAATTTGGAGGTATAACACTACCAAATTTCAAGACTAACTACAAAGCTATAGTAACTAGGACACTGTGAAGTTGACATAAGAATATACAAATAGATAAGGAACTGAATAGAGTCCAGAAATAGATGCACATATATACTGCCAATTAATTTTTACCAAAGTAGCAACGCAAATCAATGTGAAAATAAATGTATTTTCAACAAATGGTACTGGAACTGGATAAACATTAAAGATAGAGAAAATTATACCTTGTTCCCTATCTCATTCTGTGCCCCAAAATCTGTAGGCCATAGACCTAAATGTAAAAGCTAAAATTATAAGGCTCATAGGAGAAAAAATAGAAGAAAAATTTTTGCAACCTCAAGTTAAAAAGTGAAAAAAGCACGTCACAGACTTAGGACTCTAACCAGAGTACATGAAGACTACTTACAACCCAGCAATAAAAAGACAAGCATCTTGATTTAAAATGAACAAAAGAATTGAAAAGATGATTCACAAAAGAAGATATACATATGAGCATTAGTATATGAAAAGGGGCTCAATACCATTAGTTACAGGGAAATGCAAAATTAAAACCTCAGTGAGATACCATTTCATACCTATTAGAACTGGGAATCCTCATCAACTACCGATGAGGACGCGGATCAAGTGGAAGTCTCATTTATTGCTAGTAGGAGTATAAAATGGTACAACTAATTTGGAAAACTTTGGAAATTTCTAATAAAGTTAACCATACATCTATTCTATGAACCAGCAGTTCCACTCCTAGGTTTATTCCCAATAGAAGCAAAAGCATATAGGCACAATAAGTCCTGTACTAGAATGTTTATCAGCAGCTTTATTCATAATAACCCCAAACTAGAAACAACCCAAATGTCCATCAACAGGAGAATAAACAAACTGTGGAAAATTCACATAATGGGTAACTATTCTACAATAAAAAGGAATGAACTGATGATACACATGACAACATGGATGAATCTCAAAAACAATACGTGGAATTCGATGAAGGCAGTCAAAAGGTACAAACTTCCAGTTATAAGATAAATAAGTGAGCTTCCCTGGTGGCGCAGTGGTTAAGAATCCACCTGCCAATGCAGGGGACACCGGTTCAAGCCCTGGTCCGGGAAGATCCCACATGCTGCGGAGCAACTAAGCCCATGTGCCACAACTACTGAGCCTGCACTCTAGAGCCCACAAGCCACAACTCCTGAACCCGCATGCCACAACTACTGAAGCTCACGTGCCTAGAGCCCATGCTCCACGACAAGAGAAGCCTCCGCAATGAGAAGCCTGCATACCTCAACGAAGAGGAGCCCCCACTCGCCACAACTAGAGAAAGCCCGCGCGCAGCAACAAAGACCCAACGCAGCCAAAATAAATAAATAAATGAATAAAATAAATAAATTTTTGAAAAAAGATAAATAAGTACTAGGGATGTGATGTACAACATGATATGTATAATTAACACTGTTGTATGCTATATATGAAAGTTGTTAAGAGAGCTAATCGTAAGAGTTCTCACAAAGAAAACTATTTTGCTATTTCTTTAATTTTGTGTCTATATGAGATGATGGATGTTCACTAAACTTACTGTGGTAATCATTTCATGATGTATATATGTCAGATCATTATGCTGTATCCCTTAAACTTATACGGTGCTATATGTCAAATATATCTCAATAAAACTGGAAGAAAAAAGAAGACAAAAACTTCCCTTACCTATGTGGAAGGTAGAACCAAAAGAACACTTACTGTATGATTCCATTAATGTGAGATGCAATAACCTGCAAATCTAATCTGACAGTAAACAGAACAAAGGTTACCTCTGGGAGGGGATGATAGAAGGGAATATAAGGGAACATCCTGGATTGATGGAAATGTTCTCTATCGTGATTTGGGTGATGTTAGCATGGGTATACATTTGTTAAAACTCATAAAATTGTACAGTGCAATGTGTGCATTGTACTATGAATAAATTATACCTCAATAAAGAAAATAATATAGAAATGCATTGAGATAATACATTCATTCATCAACATAAACTTTTAACCTTACCAATTTTTAAATATGAATAGAGAAGGAAGCAATGGCATACAACAAAGTAGGAATAAAGGAGAATTTAGTCTAAATAAGAAATGACTTTAAAAACTTATATTCCTAACAATCCAGAAATAAAGCTCCAGATAATATCAACTGAATTAGTTAGATTGAGGTTTTTCTGTGAGCAAGTGAGACTGAAGATGATGGTGGCTTAATTAAAAGAGAAATTTATTTCTCTCTTGCATAAAGAGCTGTGATGGCAGCCCTATAAATTCCAAGGAGTCAAGTTCCTTCTGAATTTCTGTTCCATACCCTTAACATGTTCCTCATGTCCCAAGATAGCTGCTCAAGCTCCAACCACCATTTATACATTCTAGCCAGGAAAGAAGAAAGTGATGAAGGGCTTGTTCTCCTTTTAAGGATATTTTCCAAAATTCATACCCAACATTTCTGTTTATACTTTATTGGCCAGAACTTATTGCCAAACTTAGATACATGGGAAGGTTGGAAATGTACTCTTTATTCTGATCCACTATATGCCCAGAAGGAAAGGGATGAAAGGTGCCACAAGAGAGGATTATCAAGCTTTACCCCAGTCCACTTTTTTATTCACCTAACTATTCACTTGCACCTCTTCCCATATGCAAAATGCACTAATCCTCTCCTAAAAGAAGGCAACCTCAAACTTTCACGAAAGAAATCAAGGAAAAGTGAAGTGCTCTGCATCATGACAGAGAGCTAATTTGGGACCATATGGTAATGAAGGAAATGAGCCAGCACAGACACAGTAAGCACCCCAACCTGTCCCCTCCCTGAGTCTCAGTGCCGTTCTCCATAGCCTGGCCAAGGCAGTCTGGTGCTCAAGACTATTTGCCGAGAAGGGGAGTGGCAGAAACACACAGAAAAAGGGCTTGATGTTTGGGCCCAATGCCCTGACCCCTCTCTTGCTTCCAGTCTCTCTCACTTCCTCCTTCCCAGATGCATTGGCTAGCAAACTCATCCACAAAGTTCCCTGCAGAGATGCTAACGGCTATGAGGAACACAGCAGCAGAACCCAACTGCTAAAGCCATCTGTCAACTCACATCACATCACATCACTCCAGGGTTTAAAAAGTATCACAAACACTTTCCTAAGCTAAATGTAAGTTCTCTTCAGTGATCCCAGACCAACAGAGATGTAGAACACACACACGACTCTTCAAACATTTATTCAGTTGACATCAGAAATATCTGCACTCCTTGACGCCTCAACACAACTTGGGGTGAGCCTGGATGTGGCCGCTGGAGCACTGGGAAGGGGGTTCCAAGACTGAGTTGCCCCAGGAGGGCTTGTGTGGCAGAGGTTGAACACTCAGATGCATCCGCACTGGGCAGCAGGGGACCTTCTCCCAACTCAGACAACTGAGTCAGATGTGGACATGGTGATGCCTCCTCACTCTCTCCCAACAATCACCAAGCGGACTGGTTTGATAAAGTGTCAAGTCTAACGCTGTTTCACCGGTGATGATGTCCCTTCTTTGCTAGATGTTCTCCAAGATGTGGATGAAGCATCATAAAGCGTCACCTGGCAGGTCACTGGCCATCCAGCTGGGATGGTTTCACCCACTTCTTCCCGGCAGGCAGAGCACAGCCAAGGTGTAGGTGTGGATGAGGCAGGTTCCTGGATCACCAGGCCAGGAAACTTCCAGGGTTCCTTTCCTGCTGCCACTCTCTGTCATGTGGATCTCCACAGGGTCAGTGGATCCCAAAAGAAATTGAGGAAAGGGCATTGAGTAGAAGTGGGAGGTCAGAGGCAGGGCTAGTGTGAGACTCAGAAACAGGAGGGGGTGTGGGCCAGGGTGATCACAGGGTCACCAGGATGCCCAGAGGCAACACCAGACACACCAGCAGAATGAGGAGCACCACTGGATACAAAGAGGTAGCCTGGTTCACCACTGCAACTAGCCACTTAGTGTAGAAGGCAGTATCTGCATAAACTCCAGGTGAAACTTTACGACCACAGCTGACACCCCAGCTCACAATCCCTATCTGGACCCATGTGGTATTATATTGACAGACCAGAGGGGTCCCCAGAATCTCCCTGGAAAAAGAGAAAGAAACAAACCACAGGAATGGAAGAGCCCCCACTTCAGGGCAGGCTGATTGCACTGCACGGCGCTGAAAGACAGGCACCTGTGGGCCTTCCCCAGACATCTCCCAGGCCCAGATTTCTTGATTTTGAGAACTGAGAACTGAAGAGTCAATTGGAAAAATTTAGTAGCCTCTGAGGATACTATGACTGGTCATTTCCTATACCACAGTGGTTGTTAAACACTTTGAATACCACCTTTGCATGGAGCCTCCTAAATCCTTACACCTAGCCTAAAGTTTCTCTAGAGCTCCTGACCATATAACCAGCTCCCTCCATATTCTAAGCTACACTCTCAGACATCCCACAGAGTCACCCCAGCTCACGCAAACACTGCACATCCTTTGCTAAAACTGCTCTGTGGCCCCCCATCTACCAGCTCAGTCAGAAACTCAGAGTCGGGCTTCCCTGGTGGCACAGTGGTTAAGAATCAGCCTGCTAATGCAGGGGACATGGATTCGAGCCCTGGTCCGGGAAGATCCCACATGCCACGGAGCAACTAAGCCCGTGCACCACAACTACTGAGCCTGCGCTCTAGAGCCCATGCTCCACAACAACAGAAGCCACCGCAATAAGAAGCCCGTGCACCTCAACAAAGAGTAGCCCCTGCTCACCGCAACTAGAGAAAGCCCGCACGCAGCAACGAAGACCCAATGCAGCCAAAAATAAATAATAAATAAATATTAAAAAAAAAAAAAAAAAGAAAGAAACTCAGAGTCCTCCTCAAGCCCTCCCTCACCCGCACCCTCACATGCAGTCAGTCACCAAGAACTGATGACTCAACCTCAGACACAACTCCTTCACCTGCCCCACCAGCCCAGGTCCTGCCTGGGGCTCAACACCATTGCCTACACGGTGGAAAACAAACTCCTGCCTATAGTCCCGCATGGACAGGAACGAGAAACATAGCACAGCGTTGCAGGCCACACACAGTCTGATTCCAATCCCCTTCTCTGGCCATATTTGCCACCTCATTGCTCCAGACCTGAAACACATTCCCTAAACATGACACGTTCTTCAGAACTCTGAGCCTCTGTACTTGCTGTTCCCTCTCCCAACAGTGATGTTCTCCTCTTTCCAAGACTCCAAATACTCATCCTCTAAGACCTGGCTCAGATGTCCCCTGCTCAGAAAGGCTGCTCGGTGCAAAGGGGAGACTGTGGGCCCAGGCACTCCCAGGGGGACCTTGAACTTACGTCTTTTAGGGACCACATCTGTATAATATGTATAATTATGTTGCAGGGCTGTGAGCTGGGTAACTGAGCTAATGTGGGTGAATGCTCACACTGGCACAGTAAGTCGCCATAGAAGGAACTCAATTATACGTACTTACATTATTATCATTACCACCCCCAACTTCACCACACCCTGGCAGCACGCCCAGGATGTGAGGGCTGCTCCCTATTGAAGGAACAGGCCAGGCCAGCTCAGTGGGGTCTTGAGGGGTTCTCCCCTGAATCTCCGTAGTAAAAGCTGAAAGAGGAGGTGGCAAATAACCCAGGCCCTGCCACTGGGGAATGAGGAAACTTTGAGGCGACAACCTCAATGTGGAGGTGGCAAGAGGCCCATGAACTTACCTGACAAGAATCCTTTCCTATACTATTATAGCCACAGATCATTCCTTCCAGTACTACATCCTTATCTGTTGGCATAGCCTTCTGGACCATCCCATTACATTCTTCATAGTAGATGATACATTGGTCCATCTCCCAGAGAAAGACTGAGACAAATGGGCCACCTACAAGCAAAGAAACTCAGCAGTGGGTAGATCTGCACAGGTGGACAGTAAGCCCCCAAACACCTTGAATCCCCCTTGAAGAAGGCAGCACAGAGGATATTGTCCCCATTTGACAACAGAGGAAACTGAAGCCCAAAGTTGACATGGGGAGAAGAGAAGGTAGGAACCAAAACCAGGACAAGAGAAGGAAGAACAGATCAGGATGGGAAGAGGCGAGGCCTTACCAGCCTGAGAAATGATAACCAAGCATCTGTCACTCTGCGCATCAACAGTAATAATGAAAGGTGTCCGGTGCATCAGCAAAGTGTCTTTACTTTAAAGCAGAATCACAGACTCTCAGACAGGTACTGCCCAAAGGAACAATCCAGCCTCCTCCCAGAGATAGGAGGCCCTATAGCCTCACCAACTGGGGTCCTCGGGCTCTGCCAACACTCCCAAGGACAGGAAAGTCCCTGGGCACCAAGACAGGTACTTCCAGCAAGGGACAGCTCTGCCTGGCAGACGGCTCATGACCCCCTGAGCAGAAATCCACCCTGGAGAGAACTCCAGAGCATCTGGCTCTGTCCCCAGAGAACCTAAAAATGCCCCCAAACCAGCCAGGCACAGCTCCCCACAAATCTGCAGGAGATTTCACCCATGTATTTCTTCTTCTCCTGAGCAGCTCTAGTTCCCAGGACTGGTGCCTTGCTTAAACGGCTGCCATCAAATATTTGTGTGGCAACAAAAGACCTCAACCAATTTCTGGGCTCAAGCCAATTGGGAACCACTAGCCTGGCTGCCTCCTAACCCACCTGCCAGGTGGTGTGCTTCCCTACCCCTCCCTTTAGTGTTGTTGCCTACTCCAGGGATAAGGCTGCCTCCCTCTGCCCAAGGTTACTTCCTGCCTCACAGTCTCACCGAATTCTTGTTGCTTGCCCCATCCAGTCACCCAGCACCTGGTCCCAACTTCCACCTGGAAAGTCTTCTCAGGGATGCATATAGGCTGGATGACCCCAGTGAAATTTACAGGGTAGAAGAGCCAGAGAAGAGCAAGGTCATATTTAACGGTTCCACGTGTTGAGAACTGAGGGTGAACAACGACTCGGCTGATCGGAACCACCAACCCTGAGATTTCACCATAGACACTCCGATCTCCCATCATGACACTGTAGTGGTAACAGCTGTGGGAAGAGGACATATCCCTCGTAGAGACCCTGGGAAGCATCCCTTGTGCCTTTCCACACATATCAGCTGTTTCCCAATCTGGCCCCAACCGCTCTCACCACTCTCGCTACGACCGTATCAGCAAAAAACCCTCCTAATGACTCTCAAAATTGGTTGGCTCGCCCAAACAATTGGTTTTGTTCACCAAACTAGTATTCCTAGTAACAAGACTACCAGTGCAGAATCCCTCCCATTTTTATTGTGTGTGCTTTGGTTTGGGTTGGGTTTTTATCAACTTGCAGGGCAGCAGAAACTAGTGGGTATCTGAGAAGGGCAGGACTGACTCCAGAACTCTCACATCTCCACTTGTCATTACTCACCTTAAAATACAGTGGGCTGCAGTCAGCACCCACTGAGCTGTGATGAGGGAACCTCCGCACATGTCTGCCACTGACCCTCAAGCTCACCTGCGAGGGCCACTTCCCTTCTTTCGCTCTGATTTCCTCCCACAATTTTCAGGAACACTTGGCTACACGATGGGGTGAGGACAGGGTAGCAAGGAGAACCTCAAAAAAACAGGCCCTGTCTCCCGGGAGCCCCTCAGACAGCCGAGAAGGCCATGTCCTCCTAGGCTCCAGGGCAGCGCTTCCAAGTCCACAGGCCATGGACCCACAGACGAAGCGTGTCTCCCTCAGGCTCCACAGCAGGGCTGCACTAATTCAGACCCCGATCCCCTCAAACTCCCAGGGAGCACCGGCTCCCATCCTGGCGCCTCAGCCTGCCCCTCCAGAAGGCCAATGCGAAGAGTCACCTGACCTAAACTCCACCAACTTGGGGGCTCCCGGAGTCCCAGGGGACCCGGGGCTCCCAGGGGCTCCCTGACCCCCTCCAAGGCTTGGCTGGTCCGCCGTGGGGTCCTCGAGGCCACCTCCCGAGAGGGGTGAAGTGGGCGAGGGAGTCGCTGACCTGCCCGCCGGGGCCTCCCTGAGCCAGCGCTGAAGGAGGAGGAGCCAGACCAGGAGGCTGCGGGGGCCGCCCGGGGACGCCATGGGCTCGGCGATGGCCGCGGCGCTCTGCGTGCCCCCGCCCACGAAGTCTCCTGCCTGAGAGTGCAGGGTCGCGCTCTCAGATCCTCACGCCAGACTGTGTCCAGCCGGAACGCTGTCCAGGCCCGAGGGGTGAGGGTACATCTGAGGAGACTGTCCTTGCTAGGGACCTTCCAATTTAACGTCGGCTCTAAAAGGCGGGTGCTTTCTGACGCTCCTGCCCTTCTTGGTGTGGTACCTGGCCTGGAGCTGGTGAGGGTGGGCAGTCTGGGAACTAGCTGAGGAGCCTTAATTCTCCATAACGGTTCCTCAAGGCAGGGCCTCATGCACCAGACCTAGATTTGGGGGGAGGGGGACTACAGATGAAGTGGGTGTGGGTTGGACAAAGGAGCTGGCTGCTATGCAACTTCAGTCGCGGGGATGCCTGTAAAAATGAGCCACCACCAAAGATACCCGCAGGTCAACCCATTCTTATTAGCTCTATGTCCCTGATGTCTATTTGTCTTTGTTGCTTAAGTGCTTCTACCAGGCCTCTGCCTCTCTGGGTTTCATCATCCCTGTTGAAGTCCGGGGAAAAAACAACAATAACAACTTTTGAGTTGTAGTACTTTTCCCCAGCCAAAAGAGGACAGCCAGTTACAGTGTTTTTCGAGGATATGGGTGTCCCCCTCACAATTTATTCTTCAATGTCTTGATGAAGGGGTTATTCTCTAAAGCCCTCTCTCTTTGCATTCCTTTCTCCACATTAGGCCAAGGAATTTCTGACATTTCAATTTCCTTTAGCGTGGTCCACTACTGCGTTCAGGTTTAAAACAACACAGTAAACATGTAGAATCATTCCCACCTGCCTGAACCAGCAAACTGAATTCCAAATTTCTAGCAAGTGTACTGTTGATAAATTTGGGACCAAGCCTTCCCAATCAAGAATCCTTTGAATCCCGTCCTATATATATATACCCCTTGTTCCTTCCAATGTAGATCAGCAAAATCTTGCACTTCTTTTTGTAAGGAAGCCTCCTACCCCTGGATTATACTTTGCACCTGTCCTAGAGCATGCTGGGATCTTACTCTAGTTATTAGGTCTAGAGGCAGTGAAGACTGGGGTGGTTCAGGCAGAGAATAGGTATGCCCTTATAATGTAATTTACTCACATGAAGTCATTACAGTGTCTCTAAGGTGGAGAGGACCGGCCTTATCAAATGGGAGGAGGCGCTGTTTCTGTTAGCAAGAGTGGTTCAACGTGGCTGGGGGTAAGGGTGTCCTAAGTCTATCCAAATGTATTCCCATGTAAATTTTCAGGGTCTCACTCCCAATCAATGCCCTAACATTTTTGTAAGAGTTCTGATGAAGCTCTTCATTCAATTTATGTTGAAATTCAGCAAGCCAAAAGATCAGATACTACATCTTATTATCAACTACATCAACCCTGCAGTTATAAGGCATATGAAAATATTTTAGGGAAGTCATGGAAGTTTTTAAACTGAGAAGTTAAAATTGTAAGCCTTAACTACAGTTCAGTCTTTGGAGAGGTAAGCAGGAATCACTACGGGAAAGGTATGAAGTCTGGCCTGGGTCCTTCTATTCTGTTTCCTCTCCCTCTGTGCTGCCAAAGAAGAAGGAGAAGGAGGAAAAGAAGGAGAAGGAGGATAAGAAGGAGGAAGAGGAGGAGATGCTGCCTTATGCAACTAGGGGAAGGGCATAAAACTGTAATTTTCAGGACACAGTTTAAAGCCTACTGTAGCTGGGTGAAGAGAACATAAAATAACCTCTATCCCTGGGGGAGGAGCAGGAAACTCTCCTGGACCAGACTTATAGAGATCTCCTATACTGCGAGAGGGTCAAGGTCACTGAGAAGGCCTCTTCTCTGAGAGCCAAGAATATAGCACCTGCCTAAGAGGGAGGCTGAATCAGGACAACAAAGAATGCCCCACCTCTTCCCTCCACTAGCAAGTGTCCAGGAACAAGTAACAGCAGTCTATTGCTAGAAGAGAGAGTAAAAGCATGGAGAGACATCTTCTGTGAGACACAGGCACAAAGAGAGGACAGACAGGTGAGAGTGGAGAAGACACTGAGAAAAACTCTCCAACAAATCAGCTACCACTCTAAGCAAAAAGTAACACTAGAAGAGTTTGAAGCCTGCTGCATATTGAGGGTAACCATAGCAACAACAAAAATCAGAGACAATCAGGACACAATTATCTCAACACTCCCCACTAAAGAAAAGACATGCCCATTTCTGGACATAAATAGTATTGCTTAAGTCTCTACTATTCTACACAAGATGGCCAACTTTCAACCAAAAATGACAAGACACACAATAAAACAAACAAACAAACAAAAAATAAATAACACTCTTTCAAGAGACAAACCAATCAACAGAACTAGAGTAAGATATAACATGGATTTTGGAACTATCACACAGGGAATTTTAAATGCTATGATGAATATATTTGAAGGCTTTAGTTCAGAGGTCCATAAACATTTTCTATAAAGGGCCAGATAGCAAATATTTTAGAATTTGCCAACCATAAGATAAAATTAAGGATATTATGTAGATTTTCTTATAAGAAGGAACCATTTCCTCAAAAACAGTAATAATACGAATTGGATACAATATTTTATACTATAAATCTACTAATGAGAAGATTGAAATTTTGGAGAGGGGAGGAATAACATTTTACTTAATTGAGGTTCAAAGTTAGCATTCTCTATCATCAAAATCAATTGTAAATGTTCTGTTAATGGTGAACTGTAATGATATTGGGTTGGCCAGAACTTTTTGGCCAACCCTATATTTTATGCTTTTCGTTTTTTTTTTTTTTTTTTGGCTGCGTCAGGTCTTAGTTGTAGCACACGGGATCTTTGTTGAGGCATGCAGGATCTTTTCATTACCCCACGCGTTCTGCTCAGGCTTCTCTCTAGTTGCGGCGGGCAGACCTCTCTGGTTGTGGCGTGCGGGTTTTTTCTCTCTCTAGTTGTGGCGCGCAGGCTCCAGGGCACGTGGGCTCTGTAGTTTGCTGCACAAAGGCTCTAGTTGAGGCGCACGAGCTCAGTAGTTGTGGCACGCAGGCTTAGTTGCCCCGCGGCATGTGGGATCTTAGTTCCCAGACCAGGGATCGAACCCGCGTCCCCTGCATTGGAAGCCAGGTTCTTTACCACTGGACCACCAGGGAAGTCCCTATGCTTTTCATCTTTAAGAGTGTCTTTTCATGCAGATAGGTGCCATCATCAAATGCTGCTATTAATCTATGAACATATGGCTTTGAGCAAAAAAAAAATCTTCACTTGGAAGGCATTTATTGAGTTTTTTTGGATTTTTCTCTTGATATGTGCCTTTTATCCTGTCATTACATTGCAAATTAATCACTTCATTGAAGTTTAGGTGGAAGCTCCTCAACTGCAATGTTAAGTGGATTTTTGAAATATGTAAATCTCCTTTGCACTTGCATTAAGGTCCAAAAACTGCTTCTCGAACTGTAGCAGAAAGCTCAGAAAATATATCTACTGCAAATGTGTGTGGAAATGCATGTCTTGCTCCTTGTTTTAACTTTGGACAGCACAGGGACTTTTTTAAAGTAGCTTGATATAACTTGTGATTCAAAAAACATTACTTATCATCAAAGTGATTTTACCATAGTATAGACAGCAACAGAAAACTAATAAAGGATGGGAGATACTGTTATAAGGCCCTTGCACTACCTAAAATACTAATCCTGTTATTTGAAGAAAGAGGACAGTTAACTAAAGATATTCACTGTAAACTCAAGGGAAATTAGAGAAAAGTTAAATAACTATAATAAGTAAGACAACAGTGAGGATAAAATAGAATCATAAAAAATACTCCATTAATTTAAAGAAAAGCAGAGAGGAAAAGAGAAACAAGAGATGGGACAAATAGAAAACAACTAGCAAGATGGTAGATTTTAATCCAACAATAACAATACTTACACCAAAGGTAAATGAATCTATTAGATGAATTAGCGATTCTATTAATTCACGTTCATGTTGTATTATATGAATTAAGACAGACTGTCAGACAGGATTTTTTTTTAAAAAGCACAACAACTATTTACCCACATTAAATATAGACGGGTTATGGGGGAAAGTATAGAATATGATATATGATGCAAACACTAATCAAAAGAAGAAATGGCTAGATTACTATCAGGCAAAGTCAACACCAGAACAAAGAATATTGTCAGGGATAAATAAAGACATTAATTGCATAATGATAAACAAAATCCTAAATATGTTAGGATCCTAAATGGAGCTAACAACAGATCCTCAAAATTTACAGAGCAAGGGGAAAAAGACATTCTAACCACAATTAGAATTTGGAACTTTAACATTTCTTTCATAATTGATAGAACAAGTATACAGAGAGCTACTAAGTATATATAAGATCTGTAAAACACTATCAATGAATTAGACCTAACTGACATTTATAGAATACTATATCCTAGCAACAACAGAATATACCTTTTTTTGAGTGTACATGGAACATACACCAAAATAGAGCATATTATGGGGCCATTAAACAAATGGTAGCAAATTTGAAAGAATTAAAATTGTACAGAATATGTCTTCAAATTATAACAATATTAAACTAGAAACCAATAATAGAAAAATATCTTGAAAATTGCCAGATGTTTGGACAGATTTTAAAACTTTTATTTTGGACTTCCAGAATGGCTACATGAGGAACTCGGTTGATTCTCTCTCCAGAGAGAAAGCTATTTAGCTGGTGAAAATTATTTTTTTAAAAATAACTATTTAGGGCTTCCCTGGTGGCGCAGTGGTTAAGAATCCGCCTGCCAATGCAGGGGACACGGGTTTGAGCCCTGGTCTGGGAAGATCCCACATGCCGCGGAGCAACTAGGCCCGTGAGCCACAACTACTGAGCCTGCGCATCTGGAGCCTGTGCTCCACAACAAGAGAGGCCGCAATAGTGAGAGGCCCGCGCACCGCAATGAAGAGTGGCCCCCACTTGCCGCAACTGGAGAAAGCCCTTGCACAGAAACGAAGACCCAACACAACCAAAAATAAATAAATAAAACAAAAGAATAAAAAAAAATAATAACTATTTAAGTTCTATGGAAATTGTCCTAAGGGCATACAGAAAATTGAGAAATATTTATGCAAGAAAATCTAAAAATTCTTGGTAAGAACCAAGATTTCTTGGCGAGAGTCTGTGGTATTTGAGCCACGACCAGCTCCCGTCCCTACTCCTTAGCTTCATATTATGGAACTCTGTTCTGGGCAAGTGGCCAAGACAATGGGGTCTCCCTCTCCCCCAGCTATGGTTTCACCCCAGGAGAAGCAGATAGCTGGTGTTTTTCATTCTTCCAAGACCATTTTTTTAGAAGATCTGTTCTAGAAGGCATGACCAAGAGCACTAGAGCTTCCTTCCCTCACTTAGCCCCTACTCACAGAGCAGAAGCTCTACCCCAGGCACAGCAGGCTAAGAATCCTGGGTCTTCAATTGTCCCATCCCAGCTCACTCATAGAGCAGAGGTTCCATGGGAAGGGCAAGTGAGATACCAACTCTCTCCCCATTGCCCACTAATAGAACAGGAGTTTCATTCCAGGAGAAACAGGCTGCCATCCCCATCCCTAGCTCTGGTACAATAGCACAAACATTCTGCCCAGGAGGATAGGCAGGCTGAAAGAAATGCTCTGCAACTCTGCTTGAAATAGCTGAATTTATTTGGAACAGAGGGTGGAGAAATTCATGCCTAATGGAGTTGTTAAAACAACAGAGATCTTCCTGGTAAGCAGTTAAGAGAGGGTCAGTAGCTCCATGATACTAGCAACAAAAAGTGAAACAGCAGACTAACCAGTTTAACAGAGAAAACCAGTGAAAGAAGCAGCCAAGAGGAGTTCTCCTGGGATCACACTCATCCCCAGGGGTCTAAACCACTGTGCATGCACTAGGCTACACCAACTCAGGAACAATAAGAGCAGGAAGTAGAGCAAATTTAAATGTATTTCCCAAACCAAACACAGATCAGCAAAGTGCAGAAACCTTGCTAGTGCAGTGGATTTAAGCACAACCTCTGACCAAATACTAGCTGCACAATGAGCTTCTCTGACCCAGGGGCAACTCCTAATAAGCCCAGCTTAAAAATAAAATCACACTCATCCTTAGTAGGTTGAGAGACGGTGCACATACCCAAGCCTGTGTCTTTTCAAGAATGAATGGATAGGGAATTTCCAAGTTTCTAGTCATTGGATGAACATGTGGTGGCGGAGGGGGGAGTAAATTCCCTAAACGGTGAAAGCCGTCTCCAAGACATGCACACATTACCAAAGATAAATAGTGAAAATAAAACTGACCAAAGGGGCTTACACACAACCGCTGATCAATTGAGTAGCAAGCTTACAGTGATCCAGGAGCTAACCCTAGGAAGCCAGGCTAAAATATAAAAATAAGGAAAAAACCTAAGCAGGGACATCAGAGGCTGCAAATTGAGGGGGAAATAGACTTCACAAAATTATCTCACACAAGTACTAAACAAATAGACAAATGATCACCACAAATCCTGGGTGGGCAGGAATCAGTATCCGATTTGCTATACTATATTACCTATGACGTTTGCTTTTCAATGAAAAAATTACAAGACATGCAAAGTGATGAAAAAAAATTATTTTTAAGGCAGGACCAGAAAAATTTTAAACATAAAATTCTCTCTCTGCCTGTTTGAGCCACTAGCCCCTCCCCTTTAGTGTGCATTGTGCATCTGCATTATACACTAACTAGCTCCCCTCAGAAGACACAGGAATGCCTACTCGCCAAAAGAAAACCAATTTCCTCCTGGCACCAGAAGGTAACTCCTTAGGAGATAACATTCCTTTCTCAATCCTGTAAGGGCTCACAATAACCCACTACTCACCTTGGTGAACTATGTAAACTGTCAATATGGGACTTTGATGCATAAAACTTTGTCTCAAAATCTTATATAACTCTAGTTGCGGTGAGCGGGGGCTACTCTTCTTCGAGCGGGGGCTACTCTTCTTTGTGGTGCGCGGGCCTCTCATTGCGGTGGCTTCTCTTGTTGCGGAGCACAGGCTCTAGACACACGGGCTTCAGTAGTTGTGGCTCCCGGGCTCTAGAGCACAGGCTCAGTAGTTGTGGCGCATGGGCTTAGTTGCTCCGTGGCATGTGGGATCTTCCCCGACCAGGGCTTGAACCCATGTCCTCTGCATTGGCAGGCAGATTCTTAACCACTGCATCACCAGGGAAGTCCCCTCAGAACTTTCTGAAAAACTGTCTCCCAGGTTATAATCCTCAGGTTGGCTCAAATAAAATTTTCTACTTCTTTCTTAGATTGACTACTGATTAATTTTTTGTCAGCAAAAGATACAAGAAAGTTTAACCAATACATAGGAAAAGAAGCAGATAAGAGAAACTTAACTTATGGGGTCTTCGAGGGGCCCCATGTGTTGGACATAGTAGACAAAGACTTCAAAATAGTTATTTTACACATGTTCAAAGAAGAAAAAGAAACACACACATATACATACACATACATGTCATCTCAATTGAGGCAATAAGCATTTGGCAAAATTTAACACCCTTTCATGATCAAAAAAAAAAAAATCAATAAACTAGGAGCAAAAAGAAACTTCCTCAATATGATGAAGGCTATATATGAAAAACCCACAATGAATATCATACTTAATGGCAAAAGACTAAAAGCTTTTCCCTAAGATCAGGAACTAGACAAGGATGCTCACATTCACCACTTCTACTCAGCACTGTACTGAAAGTTCTAGCCAGCCAATTAGGCAAAATGATCTTATATATATAGAAAACCCCAAAGATTCCACAAAAAAACCCTGTTAGAGATAATAAATGAATTCAGAAAAGTTGCAGGATACAAAATTAACATGCAAATATTTGTTGCATTTCTATGCACTAACAGTGAACAATCAAAAAGGAAATTAAGCCGAAAATTAACCAGAAATCAATGACAGACTTAAATGTAAAACCAAAAACTATAAAACTCCTAGAAAAAAACTATAAGGGAAAATTTGTGTAACCTTGAAGTAGGCAAATATATCTTAAATAAGACATAAAAACAAGTGATAGAAGAAAAAATTGATAAATTGGACTTTATCAAAATTTTAAAATTTTGCTCTTTGAAAACTACTGTTAAAAGAATGAAAATTCAAGGTAAAGATTGAAAGAAAATATTTGCGATACATCTATGACAAAATATTTGTATCTAGAACATATAAAGAACACTTACAGCTCTGTAAGAAGACAAATGGCCCAGTAAAAACTGAACAAAAGCCAAATACTGGGGGGAAAAAAAAAAAACAATGACCACTGACAGGTAACTGGATAAACAAAATATGACATCCATACACATCAAAAGTTAACTAATTAATTAATTAACTAACTCCTGATACATACAAATGTATGGGTAAATCTCAAAATCATTATGTTGAGTGAAGGAAGTCAGACCCATACAGAATTATTCCATTTATATAAAAATTCATATAAAATTCCAGAAAATGTAGACCAATCTATAGTGACAGGAGGTAGAGCAGTGGTTGTCCTGGGCCAGGGGCAGAAGGAAGAACGAACTGTGAAGGGACACAAGAGCACTTTTACAGGGGATGGAATTGTTCTGTATCTTGATTATTGTTGTGGCTTTACAAAAATATGTATCTCTCAAAACTAGTCAAATATGTGCAATTTATTTCATTTAAATTATACCTCACTAAAATTGATTTTTAAAAATAAATAAAAATAAAATTGGTATAAAAAGGGAAATTAAGAAAACAATCCCGGGACTTCCTTGGTGGCACAGTGGTTGAGAATCCACCTGCCAATGCAGGGCACACGGGTTGGAGCCCTGGTCCAGGAAGATCCCACATGCTGTGGAGCAACTAAGCCTGTGTGCCACAACTACGGAGCCTGTGCTCTAAAGCCCGTGTGCCACAACTACTGAGCCCGTGTGCCACAACTACTGAAGCCCGCGCACTTAGAGCCCGTGCTCCGCAACAAGAGAAGCCACCACAACGAGAAGCCCGCGCGCTGCAATGAAGAGTAGCCCCTCCTCACAACTAGAGAAAGCCCGCGCGCAACAACGAAGACCCAACGCAGCCAAAACTAAATTAACTAATTAATTAGTAATTAAAAAAATTAATAGCTTTTGTGCTGCAAAAAACACTATCAGTAGAGTAAAAGATAATCCACAGAATGGGAGAAAATATTTGCAATTCATATATCTGATATGGGATTGATATCCAGAGCATATAAAGAACTCCTACACTCAAAAACAAAAACCCAATTTAAAAATGGACATAGAAATTGAATAGACATTTCTCCAAAGAAGATACAAAAATGTCCAGTAAGCACATGAAAAGATAACCAACATCACTAACATTAGGAAAATACAAATCAAAACCACAATATGATACTACTTCACACCCGTTATGATGGCTAAAAATAAACAATCCAAAATCAACAACACAGAAAATAACAAGTGTTGGTAAGGATGTGAAGAGATTGAAACCCTGTGCATTATGGAGAGGAGAGAGGAAGGAAGTAAGGGGAGAGAGTAGGGAGACAAGCAGAAGGGGAGTGGAGGAAGGTAAAGAAAGGAAGAAACTGAGCTATATATAGGCAGGAAGACCAAAATGCATCATTTGTGGAAGATATAATTGCTTTCTAAAACAAAGCCAAACAAACCAACTGAAAAATTAATAAAACTATAAGAGAATAAACTAAGAGGGCTGGGGAAAAGATCAATATACAAAGTCAATAACTTTCTACCCTGAAGCAATAATAAATTAGAAAATGTAATAGAAAAAAAAAGATATTCCATTAAAGATAGCCACACACACTTCTTAAAGAAATACCTAGGAATTGGCACAAGACCTTGCACCATCTGCCTGGGTTCCTCTGACCCTTTCTTATCACTCTCCTCCTCACTCACAGGGCTCCAACCCTGCTGGCCTCCTTGATGTGCCTCACTAGCTCCTGCCTCCCGGCCTTTGAACTGGCTGTTCCCTCTGCCCCCAGATGTCCACACAGCTCATTTCCTCACCTGGTGGGTCTATACCAGGATCAGTCAACTTTTTCTGTAAAGGGCCAAATAGTAAATATCTTAGGCTTTGTGGACCAAGAGACAAAATCAAGATTATACAGGTACTTATATAACAAGAGAGAAAATGAATTTCCATCAATGTTTATTGATGAAATTCAAAATATAATTAGGAGAACTGAGTACTGGTTTTGGGGGGTTTTTTTGTTGTTTTTTTGGTTTTGGTTTTGGTTTTGGTTTGGGGTAATACAGGTCTACTAAGAAGAATGGAATTCTTTTAGGGGGATAACATCAAAATTAGTGTTCCCTATCTTGGAAATGATTGCAAATGCTCTTCTGTAAAAACTATTCTCAGCTAAGAGGTGGTGAGCCAGATTTGGTCTGTACTCAAATGTCACCTCCCCATTGAGGCTCTCCCAGGACACCCTCTCAAAAAGTGTGCCCCCCTACTCTGCCCTCTTGATCCCCCTTATCCTCTAATTTTCTCTGTAGCGCTTCTCACAGTCGGAAATACTATACATTTTACTCACATATACATGAGCTGTCTTCCCCTTCCACGTGTAAACTTTCTTTGGACAGGGTTTTTGTATGTCCTGTCACTGCTGGATTCCCAGCACCTGGAACATGGCTGGCACACAGTAGGCACTCAACAAACATCTGCTGAATGAATGAACAAATGAACAAAATTCTAGTGAAAAGAGAATGAGTTAATACCTGTAAGTGCTCAGAGCATTGCCTGGCACACGCTCTGCTCAAAAAGTATTACTCACTGTTACTGTTGTTCCTTTGAGGAGGGGCCCCAAGCATCTGGAAAGTGCAAGCTCCAGAGCAAACAAATCTTCCAGCCACCAGATATGTCCAACGCACACCTATCTGCCTGCTACAACTCCTCTCCCTGTCTCCCTGCTCCCCCTGTGGCTCCTGGCCTCTGTCCCTCCACTGGACCCTGTGTCCTCCTCTGGCTTTCTGTCTTTGTCCCTCAGTTACAGATGGGGCTTCAGGACCAGTTCCCAAAGGCCGTCACCCCCTACGGTGCCTCCAGCAGAGTCTCCACTCACTACCAGAGATGCCTTGGACCCAACTGTCTGGTTCCACTCTCCATTCTGTCCCCCACCCCACCCCTTCATTGCCTAAGTATTCTGCCCGCCCCCTGGGTATTAGACTGACTAACTGCACCTCACTCAGCGCCTCCTCCTCTGGAAAGCCTTTCCTGACACCCTTCCCTGACTCCAGGTGTCCCAAGCCCCCTATGCTGACCCTTCATTGAACACTGTCATTCTGCCAGGACATCTGTGCTGCCCTGGCTATCTCCTCGGAGGCCCTTCCTCTAGCTCCCCAACTCTGCCCCAGGAAGACCAAGGCCTGATCCCTGGCCCCTTAGCTCCCGAGAGGCCCCTCCTCCAGCCCTCTGGAAATTACTTGTTCCTGGAGTCCATCTGCTCTCCCTTGCTGGTCCCCTCTCAAATCCCACAATGACCTCATCCTACAGTGGAGGAAATGAGAGGTGAGAGGTTAAGCAGTTTACCAGGACCATACAACGAGGCAGGAGGAAAGCGGGACCCTAGGCATGGCTGAGGAGGAGGGGCGCTGGAAGCACTGGCCTGGGATGCACAACATTGCAGACAGACAGAGGGACAGATTTTTGGATGAGCCAGCAGCTGAGCTGGGACTGGAAACCAGAGCTCCTCCTCTCTGCCCGACTTCTCTGCAAGGGCAGGCATCAGGGGCTCACCCTGAGGCGGCTCCCGCCCCCTGGCCCACAGCCAGCCGTCATCCCCGTGAGGTCAGCCACCGGGCCGCGATTTCGGGGAAATACCAGCTGCTTATTAAAAACAGGCGGTGGTCAGGCCCCTGCTGCTTTCCCAGTAGAAACTAGGCTGTTTGTTCCAAGAGGAGCAAGAGTGGGCAGGGCCTAGTCAGGGCCGCGCGGGGGCCTGAGTTGCAGTACCTGGTGGAGGGTCCGGGCTGGCCCGAGTAACTGGGGGTGGAGTGGGGTGGAATCCCATGTTTTGGCGAGGGCAGCCGGTGAGGGGACCGCCACCCAGCACGTGGCCGCTGAGCCGCCCACAGGGGTCGTGGGCTGGGACCTGGAAACCGCGCGGGACAGGCAGGACAGCCTTCGCAGCAGCACGCCCCCAGCTCCGAACTCAGGCAGCGGGGAGAACCGGAGGAAAAGCGGGCGGGTGAGCTAAGCCCCGCCCCTTCCGGAGGCAGCCCCACCCCGTCCCGCGGGTGCCTGCACCGCTGGGAGCAGCTGAGCCCTGCAGGGGGTGCCAGAGGGCCGTCCTCCGCGCTGCCGGCTCGGGCCGCGGGGCATCTGGAGCACGTTAGACCTGGGCGGCCGGAGGCGGCGTGAGCTCATCCCGGCCGGCCCACTGCGGTTTCTAGGTGCGGCGGAGGGAGCAGAACACAGAAGCGCCGCGCCGCGGCCCCAGGGGAGCGCGGCGGGAGCACAGCTCCTCCCGGGACGTGGGTGTGAGTCGGAGCGGCGACAGTGTGTGTGTCACTGGCGCGTCGCCCAGGGAGGGCGGGCCCTGGGAGCCGGCTGCCAGCGTGCGTCGCTGTGTGTCACTGTGTGTCGTGGCTTGTGAGGGTGTGTGTGTCCCCGTGGGGGAGACACGGCGTGTGATAAGTTGCAAACATCACAGCACATACTTCTCATTTTACAGGCAAGAAGGCTGAGTGCAGGGGAGGGAGAGGGCCGGCTGGGTGGCACAGGCCCGGGACTCCAGGCGTCCCGCCCCTCACCCTGTGTCCCTGTGTGTGTGTGTGTGCAGAAGGTGCGAGCCGGCCCATCGTATTCCACAGTGCCGGGCGGGGGGTGTGGGTGTCCGCCTTCCCTCCCGCATTAAACATCCTCTTCCTGGTCACTACCGCACCACCACCCACCCCCATCCCTGCAGGACCTCGACACTGGTCTCCTTCAGGAAGCAGGGAGAGACCCCTTCACACCAGGGCCCTGGTGAACAGTGACACACACCTGGGTACAGACTCGCACATGGAGCACACACCGGCACACATATGAGACACCCTCCTGTTGGTGGGACTCTGAGCTGGGAGAGCCAACAGGCAGGTTGCAAAGTGGTGACAGGGTTTGGAAAGGCCTCTTGGTGCAATGCCCCCATCCCTGCCAGGGAAAGGGAGCAGGAGGGACTAGAGGTCACTGAACCCTGCATCCTGGGGGCTCCAGCTCCCTGCAATGGGCCCTGAGGCTACTGCACAAGATGTGAAGGGCCCCAGGACTACAAGACTCCCAGGGCCAGGAGTCAGGGTGGGGCCACTGTGGGCAACACCAGACACAGAGTGGGGAGCTGGGGCTGCAGCAGGTACCTCTGAGCATCCAGGGGTCCCCCAACCCAGAAGGCTGGTCCTTACCTCGGACCCTCACCTCAGGGACCTACTCTCCCAGCTTTGGTTAATCGTAGCCCCAGCTGTGCTGGAGACCTCAGGGAGGTGGCCCAGCACCCGTCAGCCTTCCTGGCTGGGCTCGCAGCATTGTCATGCCTGCATCCTCCTCCCTTCACCCCACAGCTGGGCAGAGGCTCTGAGACAAAGACCCTGCCTGCAGGATGGGGCACAGGAGTCGATCGCCCTCCTCACCAGCTATTGCTCCCCAGGCCCAGAGCACACATTTGCAGGGGCTTGGTGATGCTGGGCTTGCTAGGAACTCTAGGCCTCTGTAACCCCTCTGTGTTCCCACCTGTGAAACAGAGAGGACACCTGCCCTAGCTAGACCTCCACAGGGAATGTAAAGTCTAAAGGGATGTGCATCTACTGTAGCCACAAGGGTCCTCAGCTCCCAAGACACTGGGGCAAGCTCGGTGTGGGATTTTTTTAACTGGAATGACTCTGGTTTGCATAACCAGAGCTTCCAAATTACTTAGCAAAACATGTTTGCTTTTTAATTAACATGTGCTTGAAAAACAATGGTTTTAATTAAAGTGGGTGGGGGAGAGAAGGGATGGTGGGGGAGAATATTTCAAGCTCCAGGGCCCTGGTCAGACTTCTTAAAAATAAAATGGGAGACTTGCCCCAAGCTGGCAGAGGCTGGGAGGCCAGGATCCTCTGGGAGCCTTAGGAACATACCTACCTGACTCCACTCCTCTACAGCTCCCTTGCTGAGAATTTACCCTTTTGCTGACAGTTTAATTACTCACTTATCCACTGTTCCCTGGGCCCCTCTGGAAAGGAGTGGGTTTTTTTAGAAAGCAGTCTTGGGGAGTAGATGAATGGGGGTCCACCAGACAGAAGGAAGAGTATGAGTGAAGTAAGAGAGTGTGGACCTTGTTGGGGGAACATTAAGGTTACTGGGGAGGGAGAGAGAGGAGGTGGGGGGGAGGTGACCCATAATAAAGCCAGATCCCCCAGACTGGTGGACTGGAAAGGTAGAGCTGGACCCAGAGCCTCTGATGTCCAAGCCCCGGCAAAGGGGGCAGGGGTAGTACTGAGCTGGGGCCAGGAACATAGGGGTGGAAGGTGGGTGAGGCCACAGGGGACAGAGGGATTGGCAGAGGAAGGGGAAGGGCTGTGGAGACTGGAGACAAGAGGTGGCTTGGGGCCTGGGGGCTTGCTGGTCAGATGCTGATGGGCTCTGTGGATTTGATCAGTCCAGCAGGGGGCAGCGTTGACCCCACCATCCTGCTGGCAGGAGATACCTACCCAGTGGGTACTCAGTAAATGCTTGAAGAAGGGAGAGAATGAGGAGATGATCCATCCAAATCAGCCACACCATCTCCCCTTTCTGACCTTTCAAGGCCAGCACTGGGGTGCAGCCTGGGATCAGAGGTCAGCATGGAGATGGGACAGGATGACCACCCCCTCACCCATGCAGACAAAGGGAGATTGGGAGGAAGCTTCTGGGGAGTGAGAGCACCCCCAGGGGTCAGGTTAGGTGACCTCAAACCCCCAGCTCCCAGTGGCCCCATCCAGGACCCTGTTTCTCATTAGGAGCCTTCTGGCCTCCCCCAGCCAGCACCCCGACGTGAAACATGCCTCCCTGTACTTAATTCATTACGTGCAGGGTGGGAGGCCCAGCGGGCGGGGGTTATTTTTCCCCTGAGCTCAGACATTCCTTGCTTTATTATTCTCCACGTTTCAAAGCAGCTGTCGCCTCCACCGACCGCCGCCAGCCCGAAGCTCAGAGTCCGGAAGGGGCCTCTCCAGGGCTCAGAACACCAGAGGTTCCCACCTCTGGTGGGAGCTCAGAACACCTCCAGCCCGCACCAGAGGGAAACTGAGGCCCAGAGAAGAAGCCCCAGGGCAACCTGCAGGGACCTCTCTCTCCCATAACACTGCCTTCCTTGCCCGGAAACACCCCCTCCCGGCCACCTTCCACACAGGTGACCTCAGGGCCCTCTACGCTGCAGAGCCAGCCCTTGCCTTCCAGCTCCAGGAGCAGGTGCTGGGATAGTTCTCAGGACCCTAAAAAACTGAGTGCCGGGACTTCCCTGGTGGCGCAGTGGATAAGACTCTGTGCTCCCAATGCAGGGGGCCCATGTTTGATCCCTGGTCGGGGAACTAGATCCCACATGTATGCCGCAACTAAGTCCTCATTCTGCAACTAAAAAAAAAAAAAAAAAGATCCCTCATGCTGCAACGAAGATCCTGCATGCAGCAAGTGAGACCTGCAAGAAAGGAAGGAAGGAAGGGAGGGAAGGAGGGAGAAAGAAAGGAAACACTGGGGTGCTTTAAAAACAAAAAAGATTTCTATTAAAAAAAAACCAAAAACACCCCTGAACCCCGACTGAGTCGGCAGCCTTACAGAGGGCAAGGCCCATCCCGGAACAAGGGATCAACCTAGAAAACAGCAGGGCTGGGTCAGCCTAGTGGATCACAGAGGGTTCAGGTGGGGGGAAAAGAGTTCTAAGGACCCAGTTTCTGAGGAGTAGAGACGCCTGGACAGATGTTGGCCCTACGTCAGAGAGCTGCCTGCCTGGCCAAGCTGCCTCAACAGGGGGTGAGCTCCCTGTTTCTGGGGGTGTTCAAGCAAGCAGCAGCTCATCAGTCTTACACAGGTATCTGAGGCCCCTTCCTGTCCAACTTTGAGGTCAGAGTCGGGCTGGCAGGCACAGTACCCACTCCAGGTGAACGGAATTAGGGGCCCCTCCCTGTTCACTCAGGTCAGAAGTCACAGGCACGACACAAGGACAGGAGACCTGGGAGCTGGGCCAGGGCCAGAGTAGGACCCGGCCAAAGCATTTTCTTTGTGAGTTCACTACAAGGTCCTGGCACCTGGGGAAGTGCTGGGAGCACAATAGATGTGTGATCACTGTGTACTGATGAGTTAAATGGGCCCTACTAGAGTTAGGGGAGGAAGGCAGCCTGCAGGGTTCAGGGCCTCCACCTAGGAGAGGGACTCTGACCACAGGGGAAACTGAGGCAGGAGCCCAGGCGGGGCAGGCAACCTGGCCATGCTGGGGAATGAATTTCAAGGTCACTCTTGGCACTGTGTAACCATTTTGCCCCTGCTGACCCTATAGCCAGGCCTGTCCACCCTGAGTATGGGGCTTGACGGCTGGATCCTCAGGTGCCCAGGAGGGTAGGAATCACTCTGTGATGTGGCCCTGGAGCCACAGCAAGCCTGGGGGCCCAGGGCCTGCCCACACCTCCAGCTCTAATCTCCAGACCAACCCCAGGGACCCCCTTACTACAAGGAAGGCACCCTCTGGGGGATGGACTACACAGAACCTGAACCCCTGAGAGAGGGAGCAGCTTGCTACTAGCTGGCCCGAGCTGTCTCCACCTAGAGCTGTGGGATCTGGGTGTGTTACCTTCTTGGGGGCCCCCAGCCCAGGCTGTGCAGAGGAACCCCCTGATACTCCTGGGATGTGCCCAGCTTCCCTTCTTATCCCTCAGCTCTGAGCATGGTTTCTCTTCACAAAAGCTAGAAGCCATTCAGTGTTTGCCTTCCTGCCCAGCAGCCACCGTCCCACACCGTGTGCTGCAGCAAGGAATGAAAGGTCACTGCCACTGGCTTCCCACCAGAGGTGCACACAGGTATGGGTATCCAGCGATCTGGGGACACCTGGAATCTCAGGGTCCCAGACACTCCAACGAAGGGAGCTGAGGCATCTTCACTCATGTGCCCCACCCCCAAGCTCATCTGCACTGCCCCTGCCACGTCTCCACTCACCACTCCATCCCAGCTGGTAGGGCCAGGCCCCTGTTAGTCATCACAGTGGAGCACAGTCGGCACCTGATTCAGACGAGCCTTGAGCCTGGAAAGGACCTGCCCCATTCAAGGGTCTCTATCCAGGGATATGGGGAGATTTTCACTGCAACAAACTGTGCAATTGCCTCAAAACTTAAAAATGGACTTGTAAGGTCTTATTTTGCCAAGTAAAGAAATGGAAAACAACTGCCACCAGCTATCATCACCATTGTTTTATGAACAAAATAATATTCTTAAGGCAAAAAAAAAAAGGCAGGATGCAGTCCCTGAAGAAAAACAGCCAGGCCTTGAAGATGCATAAATTGAGCTTCATGGAAAACATGTAACATGGGCCTTATTCTTCTCCCATTGGGCCCTGGAGCCTGAGGACACCCAAGTGCTTCCAGTCTCCAGCAGAGCAAGAATCCCTTCTGCAGCCTTCCTGACTGGAGTTGGTTCCCCTCTGCTTGCACACCCCTTGGGACAAGGTGCTCACTGTCTCACCCAGTTAGCTTGGGAGCTAGGGATGGCATTCTAAGCACCTTTAAGTGGCTTCCAAGCAAGCCTACTATGGGGGAGAGGGAAAGAGATGAAGAAGGGCGTGAGATGGACAAGGTACTGATGGGAGGGAAGACAGACCTCCAGACCCAGGGCATAGGAGTGGTGGGGAAAAGGGGTGCTCGTGTTCAACTGGACCAAAGTATAAAAATTAGGAAGTTGGCAAAGATCTGAGACTTCCCAGAGAGCACTATCTACCCCATCTCTGGAGTTCCAGAGTCTTCCACTGCCTCACTCCATTCCCCAGCCCTCCAGAAAGGCTCTGACACACCCATTCTCATTCTCACCAAGGCCTCAGTAGATATGCAAGGTACCCAGACCCACAGGCCGAAGAAGAGATTGGAGACTGGAAGAAAATGGTGGAACCTCAGGTGTCCACAGCCAGGCTGGGGAGGAGTGGCAGGCAGGTGCCCTTCCCAGCCCTGACCTTCTAGGCCCTTCCCCATCCAAGGGGCCCTGGGCCCTGGTTGCTGACACTAGAGGGGCCTGTTGGGCGGGCGACCCTGGGGAGCCTCGTGTACACACTCACACGCACTCTACATTCCAGCTGTGCTCTGTCAGCGTTTGGGCAAACCAGCATTGTGTGGCTTTGGGAGGGCAGGAACAAATAACCCCCAAACTTGGGCAAGGGCGGGCCTGGGGCTGGTTGGAAGGGGAACCCCAGGGAGGCTCTTCTGTGCTGGGTCACTGGGTTCAAGGTCTAGGGTTTTCCTGCTGTTCCCTGAGGTACTTGGGTTCCCTGGGGTGTGGCTGGCCCTGTACCCAGGCAGGCTCGCGCTAGCCCCCTCCCCTAAACCCTCCTTACCACCCAAGGCCTCAGAAACAGCAGCAGAGCACTCCGGCCTGGCACCCCCCCAAGCACCACTTACGCAGCGTGAGGGCTGCCTCACACCACTGCCCAGTTTTTGTTGCCCCTCTTCCTCCCTCCCACCTCATCTTCACAGCCCCTCTGATTTTGTGCACGCCACTGCTTAGACCCGTTTAGTCTACCCGCCCCTCCCCACATTCTCTTAAGATCTTTATCCACTGTCTGTCTGTCAGCCCCCGTGCCACTGAGCGCTTTGAGCCCTCGAGTCCAGGACCTCATCCCTACAGTTTGATTTCCTTCCTTCTTGTGACCTGGTTAAGAATTTCCTCCAATACTTGATTTCTTCAAGACCCTGCCTGACTTCATTCTGCCTCGACTTGAATTTCTGGCCTTCTTGTCCCCCCACTCAGTGCTACCTAATCCGTGTCCCAGTGGTGACCCCAGGATCCCTGCAGATGGCGTCTGGAGAGAAGATGCAGGCTGTGGCAGGGAGCAGAGGAGGGATGGTTGGTCCTGGGGTCCTGAGGTTGAACTCTGCCCTTGGCCCCCTAGCCCCCTGACTGCCCCCACTGACCCTCTGGTTCAGCCTGGACCAAGACTGGAGAGGTAAATATTCCTGCCACCTTACAGAGACCTCAGAGATGAGGCCTCGGGCCAGATGGGGGAAGTAAGGCATAGAGAGACCCCAGACCAGACTCCAGCCTTATGGGGCACATGACCTGGCACCTGAGGCCTGGAGGGGACCAGGCTGACACGAGGGCAAACCCTTTGCCACATCCACCCCTTTCCACCGGCCGCAGGGACATAGGCTGGACCACCCTGCTTGAGGGGGGGAGCTGGGACCAGTGTTTATGCAACTGTGGGGAGGCCACAGCCCGGCTGGCAGTGCTGCCCGCCCAACACAAGCACTGATTCAGCAGAGCCCCCCAGCACGTACACACTCAGACATGCACACTAACAGACACAGACACACACAGAGAGGTAAACATACATGTGCATGTGCACAGACAAATGGACACCTGCATTCACTGGTATACACACACAGACACACACTCACAGACACACACTCACAGACACAAGTACACAGGCAAACTTGTGCATGTGTGCACACACAGACACAGGGACACACAGAAATGCACACACATTTCACCCAGCCAAGGTAGGTGGGAGGCTCCTGAGTGAGGAGAAGCCTCACCCCTGCAGCTGAGTTCTACCCTCTAGGCCCCTCCACTCTGACACTCACACCCACAGCCAGTGACCAGAGCCCACACGTGGTCAGCACAGCCACATATAACAGGCAAAATGCCCCAGAGTGGCATCACGACCATGACTGGGACAGAGACACATTCTAAGTGGAGTAGAGCCCCAACAAGGGGGACCAAACAGCCCCAGGCAGAGCTCAACAGGCACAACAGCCCCAGCTCTGCCCGCACCAGCCCCCCACACTCTCAGTCCACACTTGAAGACTGGCGGGTGGGAGCTGCAGGGGGTCTCGGGGGATGTGTGGGATACTCCCTTCCACTGCCAGGCCAAGCCGAGTAGGGTGGTAGCTCCCAGGAACTAGGGGAGCCTGCAAGAAGAAGGGTGTGTTTGGGGGAGGGCTGGGGGCACTGCAGGACCATTCTGGAAACCAGAGGAGGGGGCAGGCTTTCTTGCGAGAGCAGGACACATACTCCCTGGGATCCCAGACACATGGAAACTTGGAGGCAGGACCACTTCTTGCCTGGGGATGGCTGAGAACAGGTGTGATCCCTGCCTACCGGACTCAGCCAAGGGTGGAAAGAAAAAGCTGGGACCACTCAGTCCCATGTGGGCCCTGGAGACTTTTGAAGGGGCGCTCAGCTGTTCCTGGGCTTGGTGTCCAAGAGCAAGGTGGCTGGGCAGGCAGGAGCTGGGGCCTGCCCAGAAGGATATTGGCCAGTCTCTCTGCCCTGACTGGGGCCAAAGGGAGACACTGCTCTCCTCTGTGGGGGTCCACGGCCACCAATTGGCCAGAGAGGCTAGCCAGAGTCCAGCAAAGTCAAACATGCACAAGCAGACACCCCCACTAGCAGAGGCCACCGCAGCAAGTCCACTAGTGCCTCCATTCCCTGCCCTACCAGCCAGCCAGACTATGCACCATGAAAGGGCAGACCACGGTCCCTCACTCCCACCCCACACCAGATCTGGGGCTGGAGTGGACTGTGTTTAGATAAGGAAAGGAAGAAGAAAGCCTCAAAATCTGCCCAAAATGTTGTTGAGAGTGTTTTAAAAAATGACCTGGAATCTGATCACTTCTCACCATTTCCACTGGACCACGCATGCATCTTCTTCTCTCCCCTGGACCCTCCTACCTGCGGTCCCTGCTTCCGCTCATGCGCCCCAGTCTATTCTCCACATAGCCGCCAGAGGGATGCTGATGAAACACCTCCCCGGAGCACACACCAAAGCCCTTCCCACGGCCCAAAGACACTCCATCACATCCTGTCGCCTCCCCACCGCACTCTCTGCTCCCGTCTCTGCTGGAATGTTTTCCCTCTGATGCCCTCATGGCTCCCTGGAGCAGATACTGAAGTATTGCCCCACACAAATGTCCCAGCCTGCCTCTGGGGCCCTGCCCTAACCAGCGAAGGTGGGAGCTGGTAGATAAATAGTCTGGTTTCCTCATGCCTTCAGTGAGACAACACCACCATCTCCTGGAGGTCCCCAGTGGGGCTGAGCCCCCGTTGCCCACAGGGTCTTCTGCTCCCATGCACCCTAAGGACTTCCTTCCCTGCCCAGCTGCTCTCCCGTGCTCCCTGGGGCCACCTCCCAGGGACACTACTTACATTCAGGTCCTTGTCTCAGCTCTGATTCTGGGGAAGTCCAGCCTAAGGCACTCCATCTCACCTCTCTTTTTTGTGTTTCTTCTCTTTAACAACGATTCCCCATTCCTCCCTCCCCCCAAGCCCCAGCAACCACCCTTCTACTCTCTGCCTCTATGAATTTGACCACTCTAGGAACCTCGTTTGAGTGGAATCATATTGCATTTGTCCTTCTGTGTCTGGCTTATTTCACTTAGGATAATATCCTCAAAGTTCATCCATGTTGTACCATGTGTCAGAATTTCCTTCCTTTTTAAGTCAGAATAATATTCCATTGTATGTATAGACCACATTTTGTTTATCCATTCATCTGTTGATGGCCAGTTGGGTTGTTTCCACCTTTCAGCTATTGTGCATAATGCTGCTGTGAACATGAGTTTACAAATATCTCTTCAAGTCCCAGCTTTCAATTCTTTTGGATATATACTCAGAAGTGGAATTTCTGGGTCATATGGTAATTATGTTTTTAATTTTTTGAGGACTTTCCATACTTTTTCCACAGCAGCTGCACCATTTTACATTCCCACCCACAGTGCCCAAGGGATCCAATTTCTCTACCTTCTCACCAACCCTTGTTATTTTCTGTTTTCTGGATAATAACCACCCTAATGGGTGTGAAGTGGTATCTCATCATGGTTTCGATTTGCATTTCCCTAATTAGTGACGTTGAACATCTTTCACGTGCTTATTGGCCATTTGTCTATCTTCTTTAAAGAAATGTCTATTCAAGTCCTTTGCCCATTTTTGAATTGGGTTGTTCATTTTGTTGTTGTTGTAGTTGCATTGTAGGAACCCTTTATATATTCAGGATATTATCTCTCCTCTTTTCAATTTTTGCCCAGCCATTGCCTTCTCAGATACTCACTGACCTCATTATTTAACATGTCATTTGCCTCCCAACACACACACACACACACAGCACACAGACTGCACAGCCCCTCCCCTACTTTGGGTCCCTCCCCAGCCTTTATCACTGGTTGACACACTTTATGGCTTTGGTGATTTGTCAGCTTTGTATGAGTGCCACAAGGGTGAAGGGTTTGGCCGCTTCCTCCACTGCAGTGTTCCCAGGGCCTAAAGAGTCTGGCACACAGTAGGTGCTCCATAAATGCTGAGAGGATGAAAGGAAGGGAAACAGACTCCTGCATACACACTCACAGCTCCTCACAGACTCTCACATACACTGCCGCCACTCCCACACATACGCGCACACATACTCTCACACTCACGGTCCTGCCATGCTCGCTGCACCACACAAACACCCTGAGGCAGCCTGATCCGTGCAAGCCTCAAACCCGCTCTCACACACCCACACACTCATCTCACAAGCAGATGCATTCACATCCAAATGCACCCTAGCGGGGCTGCCCTGACCTCCTGAGTCCTCCTGGCCTGCAAGCAGTTTCCTACCCTGCGTGGCCTGCTCCACACTCTGGGCCCTTGATTTCTCCACAACCCTTATCTCTAGGGCCCCCAAGCCTCTCTGCAGGGCATTGCTCTTCCTCCCCTTCAAACCGGAGTGGATGACCTCCTCCAGGAAGCCTCCCCTCACCCTCCCCACTGGGCTCCGAAAGGAGGGGAGGCCCTGGCCCAGGAGCAGGGTGTGACAGTGGGGCTGGCATTTGCAAGGGTGTGTGCATCTCCTCCTGTCATTGTAGGGGTAGTGCACTTGTCTTCTGCTGAGAAGCCCAGGGCTGAGAAACCACTGGTGGACCCCGGATTCTCGCCCTCTGGCGTAGAGCCACAGCACAGGCAGAGAGCCTCGACTTCCCATTGGAGTCAGGCAGGGGTCTAAGGCCTCTTCGACTCTGACAGCCTGGGGACAGTGAATCAGGCAAAGCCATTCTCTGCTCTGGGCCTCAGTTTCCCCACCTGTGACATGGGTGGCTCTGGGCCAGTGCCCTGCAGTTCCCTGATTGCTGGTTGTGGAGTGAGACAGCTCAGACAGAGCTCTCAGGCACCCAGTGGCATCCCTGTGCTAGAGGCCAGAGCATGGCTACTGTCTCCAGAAGTGGGGCGGGGCACCCAGTCCTCGTCCAGCTCAGCCCAGCATCCTGGTGGGCAGGCTTGGAGGGTTTGGCACACCAGATGGGACAGTTTTGATGCGGTGAGCAAGGAGGCAAGATTTCAAAGTGATTCCTCTCATTTTGTCCAGGGCTCACCGTGTGTGAGATTTTTATAAAAGTCAACCAAAGGGCCACAGAGAAGAAAGAAGGAAGGAAGGAAGGAAGGAAGAAGAGAAAGAAGGGAGGAAGGAAGCAAGGAAGGGAGAAGGGAGGAAAGAAAGAAGGAAAGAAGCCATTTATTCATGAGGCCCAAGGGGTGGGGACAGAGCTGCAGTCACAGGCAAGTGCAGCCTGATGGGGGGAGATGACAGCCCTGCAGAGCTGTGCAGAGAGAGCCTGTGCAGGAGTCTCGATGTGCTCCCCTCCGTCCCACAGACTCCAGGCCACTGGTATCAGCAACTTGAGTGGAAGATGAGCTGTCCCCAGCACGGCCTCCCCCGGGCTCCCTGAGAGCAAAGGTGGTCACAGGTTACAGTGGAGGGGGGCAAGCAAGGCTGCGGGATGTCAGCTGAGAACTGGAATTGGTGGAGTTGGGGAGGCGGCAACAGGGGATCTGGATGACAGAGGCAGGAGGGGGACAATAGGGCTGAAATCAGCAGAGGTGGCAAAGGGAGGGTGGCAGGTCTCACCTGGGGCAAGAGGTTCAGCTGGACATGATGTGCTTGACAAATGCTGAAAAGAAGGAAAGAGTGAGCAGCAGGGGTTCGGCCCTGGGTAGCCAAAGGTGGGGACCTGGGATCCTAATGCCCTGCTCCCGCCAGCAGACTCCCTGCCCTGCTGAGTTTACCTTTGTAGTTGATGCAGCCATTGGAGTCCTCTTGCCCAGCCATCAACTTCTCCACCTCATCTTCTGTCAGCCTCTCACCTGGCAGGAGTGGAAAGCTGAGTCAGCACTGTTGAGGTGTGAAGGGTGGGGGGCCCCCTGAGCCCCTCTGGATGGTGGGTGTGCCTCTCCAGGTCCCCCATCTCCCTGGAAGCAGTCCCTCGGGGCAGCCGTTCAAGGCTAGAGGAAGGACGCATACGATAGAGCTGGGGACCTTAGGGGATGACCATGGAGGGGACCAAGAGACACCACCACTGTTCCCCAGACAAGTCTGGCACTTTCCCGCCTCTGTGCTTTTGTATGTGTTGTGTTGGTTCCCCCACTGGAATGACCACTGCAGTTTCCCTCACACCTCCTAGCCCCCAGCCACACACACACACACACACACACACACACACACACACACACACACACAAAACCCCAGAGACCAGCACAGGACTGAGCACACAGTAGGCACTCAGTAAATGTTTGGTGCAGGAAAAGTTCACTTTGCGCAGACACAATTGGTGCTCAATGAACATTTGCTGTAGGAAAACTTCTCTCTGAGAAAGGAACGCTCCTGCCAGCCAGGCACCTGACGGTGGGGGTCAAGATGCCCAAGAGGCAGGCACAGTACCTCCTTGGCTCTGGAATTTGACCTTGAGGCAATGAACACAAGGACTGGATTGATCGCTCTGGATGTACCGCCCTGCCCCACCCTGTCCCCAGAGCTGTTCCTATCCCCCTCCAGTTCTGTGAGCTGCGCCAGCTGGCTTTCTTTACTCCCCACCTAAATTTCTAAATTCCCCACATTTCTATCGCCTGCCATCGAGGCACCTTGACTGCATCACCCTCCATTTCACAAGTGAGAAACAGGCCCGGTGGGTGACAGAGTGCTTTCTCCCGGATGCCCCAGGAAGGAGAGAGTGGGGTGGGGAGGAGGCTGCCCTCACCCAGCGTGGCCAGCACGTGGCGGAGCTCGGCGCCCATGACCGTGCCATTGCCCTCCTTGTCGAAGACCCGCAACCCCTCTACAAAGTCCTCGTAGGTGGCCGTGTCCTTGTTCTTGGAGATGTGCTGAAGCATGGGCAGGAACGTGTCAAAGTCCATCATCTTGGAGTTAAGCTCTGTGGAGAGATGGCCCAAGCATCAGGCTCTGAGGGGCAGATGGGCATCCCTCCCCTGTGTCTGACCATGAGGAGCTACTGCCCTCACCCAGCTCCCAATGCGCTCTACACCAGTTTGTCATTTACAAAACACTCCACCGTCACAAGGCACTTTACGGTCAACTGAGAAATGCATTATTTACATTGTCCTTTGCTGTTCACAAGGACAGTGGCACGACAGTGGGCTCTGACTAGCACCTCTGCTCTTCTTTGGGGGAACAGTTCTCGCTAGCGTCTCTCTATTTTTCTTATCAACCCCGCTCTCCCCACACCTGTGATTGGTCGAGAGCAGCTGGGCCGATCAGAGACCTTCTCTGGGACTTCTGTACCTGTGGCGAGGGCTTGGGTCTCACGCCTCCTTGGGGCAGAGCAGGCAACCCTCTCTGGCCGTGGTGGTGAGGGAAGCTGGCCCTGCCCCACAGAGAGATGCCCAGGAGGCCAGGAAGGACAGGGAGAGCATATGGGACGCTGAGGCCAGGCACACCCTGACCTGCCCTCACACCTGCCACTGAAGCTAGTTTGCGCTGTTGTCAGTCCCCTACGACCAGGAGGCCTGGCAAATACGCATGGGGCCAGATGGTATAGGAACCATCACTGCTCATCACCTTGTCAGCATTACCCGAGACTGGCCTCCAGGTCCTCCTCCAGACAATGGGAGGATGCTAGGAGAATGCACAGCAGGGGAGTTCCCATGTTGTCCCACCAGTGATGGCAGCCCACCCGGGTGTTCTCCCCCGGGACTGGCACTAATGGGGACATCTCAGACCGGGCATACCAACCTTCCTGCTTTGGCTTCCCTAGGACCCGGAGCACCTCGGCCTGTGTAGGGTTCTGGCCCAGCGCCCGTAGGACATCCCCACACTGCCCGTATGTGATCTTCATCTCACACTTGGGTGTGCGGTCGTACAGCGTGAAGGCTTCCTTGAACTCTGCCGGGAGAGGGCGTGAGCTGCGGACACTTCTAGGGTCAGCCCCCCCGACTCGCCCCACACTGCAGGGGAGGACTCTCAGCCTGGGGGACCCGGGCCCCAACCCTGCAGCCCCTGGCTCAAGACCCCCACTCACCTTCAATCTGCTCCGGTGTAAACTCGATCTGAAAGGAGACCCCCAAAGATTCTGAGTGTCTGGTTCAGAGGACGGGGCCAGGCCTCCTCCTGGGCCCTCCGTGTCCAGACCGGGCCTCAACCCCTCAGCTGCCCCAACCCGTCCACATTCCAGGATTCCAGCTTCCACTGCCCAGGACCTCCTGCAGTCCACCTTTACTCCCTCCTGCCTCCTTACCCCTCCCCACATCCCACCTGAGGACCTTGGGTCTGCATGTGCCCTGACCCTGACACCAGGTAGGCCTCATCAGGGGAAGTGGTGAGGAGGGAGGCCTGGTGCCCTGAATCCCCAGCCCAGGGTGGGCCTTACCTGAGGCCCCTGGTCCTGGACAGACGTGCCTGAAGCACAGACTGGCTTTGCCAGCTCTGCCAGGCCTGGGGCCCAGTGGGCAGGACTGTCCACATAAGTGAGATGGGAGGCCTCATCTCACCAGGGTGGGGGCAGGAGGTGGCAGGAGGAGCAAAGGCGAGGGGGCAGGCCAGAGAGCCCTGTCAACATGAGAACATATTTGCAGGAGGGGGTGTGTGTGCGACGTGCATGTGCGTTCACACACCTGTGTGTGCATCTGTTTGCATGTGTCTGCCCCCCACAGAGCCCTCAAGGCTGGGCACTGTCACTCACGTGGTCCTGCCTACGCCTGAGTCTTACACAGTCCCATCCATAAGCGCAGGGCAGCCCCCAGCATGGCACAGCAGGGGGCCAGGGCCCAGCGGTTGAGTGTTTGCTGAGGCCACATCAGGGCCACCTGAGGTCAGGAGGCCTCCTGGGACCCGGTTTCCCCCTCCTCACTCGGATACCAGGTCTATTTTTATCACTGCAGTCACTCGCCCCAAGGTCAAGGTCGCACAAGGGAAAGGAGCTTGGGGGAGGGGGACTTGACTGGCGCCTCTCCCACTGCTGCTCCCTCAGAGTCCCCTCCACCAACCTCCGTAGTGCACACCAGTGCAGAGGGGGATCCTGCCCCCGACACCCTGCTGGGCGGCCCCTCCCAACCCTCTGGCTTAACCCTGTGTTGGGAAGACCAAGCTGTTGTTCCTGGCCCCCCCGAGAGCTCTCTCCACCAAGAAGCCTGCCGAGACTATGGGCCCTGGGCTCCTGGCACAGCTTTCTGCAGGGGTCACAGGAGAGGCCTCACTAGTTCCTCTGCTCAGAGGGGAGTCTGTGTAGCCTCAGATCCGGTGAGACCACACAATGCCACCTTGGGCCCTAGGGTTGTCTGACCCTCACCAGGGGGCCTGTGGGACACAAACCTGGGGTCAGGAGTCAGAGTCAACTCCAGGGAGCACTTGCCATGAGTGGTTCCCAACAGCCTGTGAGGAGGACTTATTGTCCCATTTTACAGCTGAGGAAACCAAGCCTTAGAGCAGTGATGGGAATGGAGCAGAGTTGGGATTTGAACCCGTGTATTGAGGGACAAGGTAGGTGCCTCCAGGAAGGGCTCAGGAATGGAGATGGATCTGTGCAGATGGGCTGCAGGTCTTGCTGGGGACCGTGAAGGACTGGGAGGGCTCCATGGGGCCCCTCAGCCAGCAGCCAGGGCAGCAGTGGCCAGTGGCCAGCCAAGAACAGGCAACAGGCAGGACACGAGTACGTGCCACTACGCAGATGCCGCAGGTGGGAGTCATGGCTCGTTCTCCAGGTTTAGACTCTAAGAAAGGCTTTCAAGCCAAGCCAGGGAAGGGCTCCTGGGGCCACTGGTCACAGTTCCAAGACCAGCTTCCTCAATGACCTACCCAGACTGGCTCAGTATCGCCAGCTCAAAGCTGAGGCCCCAGCAGCTCTGGGGCTCAGGGACCTTGGCAGGGGTGAGTGTGACCCAGCCTGGGCAGGAACCCTGCTTCCCTGTACTCCCCACCCTGTCCACCCTGGGGAACTTGGTGTGGACTTAAGACCCCACAGCTGGACAAGAAAGATCCCTGCCTGGCTGCGGGGGTGAGGGGCACAGGCAGGTCCAGGATTCCCCAAGGATGTGAGGTCCAGGGAAAAGGACAAGGGAGAGTCAGTTTCCAACCAGCAAAAAAGATAGTCCCTTCAGCAGCACTGGGGGAGTCCTGCCTGATGTCTGACCACCATCCCTCTTGCTGCAGCCCTCCTGATGCCTGAAGCTTCCAGCTTCAGTTCAGTACTCACTTTCTGGAGCATGGTCTTCCATGGGGTAGATCCACTCTGGGATTCACTTACCTACCCTGCCCTTCCCACCGAAACCCAGCTCCCACACCCACCTTGACCTTGGAGGCATCGAACTCAGGTTCTTTGGGGGGCTCTGGTACAGGTGCAGGTGCGGGTGCAGGTGTGGGAGCTGGAGCTGCCTTGGCGCCTGCCTTGGCCTCATCCTTCTTGGGCTCTGGCTTTTTGGGAGCCATGGAGGTTGTAAGCAGAGAGGGACGTGGAGAGAAGGAAGCAGAGAGCCGGGTAGGTGAGCCTCCCGTAACTGGCCTTTATGCTGCCTGGACACCTCATGACCCCAGCCCCACCCCTGCAGGGCACAATGGGGACAGGGCCATAAAAGGACATTGGCTAGGCTCAGGGGCTATTTTGGGGCCTGGGGGGGCATTGTTCAGGCTCAGGCATGGGTGGGGGAGAGGGAGGGCTCTCCATTCCTCCCAATCACCTGTTGGGGAGAGAGCGGGGGAGGGGAGGACAGAGGTCACTGCTCAGCCCACACACACACCCTCAAAAGCACACGCACACACGCAGGGGCCCTAATGCCCCTCAGCAGGTCAATAAACTGAAAGGGTGCAGAAGATGGCACCGAGCATGTGTTGTGTGTTGTGTTGGGGGCAGGAGGACTGGGATTACCTAAGGGCACCCCTTGAGTTAAACTTCCCATCTGTGCATCGAATTCCCATGTGTCTGTGCCTGTGTGTCTACACGGAGGGGGAGAGGGAGGTCTGCGTGTGTCCGTGTGTGTTGTCTCCGTTTGGCTGGGTGTTTGTATGCAGAGGGGGTCTCTGTGTATCTATGGGGGGAGGGTCTGTGTCCATGTGGGGCATGACCCACCCCGGTCCGCGGATGTTGCTTCTGTGTGTTTGTGTCTGGGTGTTTATCGTGCCTGCGTGTCTGGTCGTGGCTCGCAGGCAGCTGCAGCCCATCTCTGGGAACACCCTAAATGGCAGTAGGATGGGGTCTGCTCCCTCGAGGGCGGTCACCCAGCCTAGCTCAACAGCCAGGCAGCCTCCACAGCCTCCCGCATCAGCATCTGCCTGACCCTGAGTTTCTTGGTTTCACCTTCACTTCCTATCGCCCCTCTTCCACAGCTTCCCGCGACCCACTTTCCCCACACACCCCAGGGCCTGCTCCCTGCCAGACCCTTGCACACACTGTACCCTCTGCCCTTGCCCCTCTGCTTGGCGCCTTCAAGGCTCGTCCGCACTGCACCCTCCTCCAGGAAGCTGTTTCCACTGCCCCATGTTGCCCTCTGCTGACACTTCTGGTGGGGTCCTGAGAGGGTCTGCCTCTCTGAAGGACCCCAGGGCACTGGGAGAGGTTTGCCTCCCGGGTGCCCAGCCTAGGGTACGCCCCCCCCAGTTCCTACCCACAATGCCACCCCAGATGGCAGTGACAGAGGGCAGCCTGGCTGGTCTACCATTTCAGGAGTTGGGGGGAGGAGGGAAGGCTGAGGTGGCATAAGGCCCTTCCAGACACAGAACTCGGAGAGTGGGGACATCTTGCAAACACATTGACCTCCATTTCTTGCCCAGTGTCTGTGCCGGGGGGTGGAAAGGAGGTGTTCCCTGTTATTTTTAAATGCCTGGAGCCTTTGATAGAAACTTCAGAGGCATTGCCCCCCCTCCTGGCCCCCGGGGATTTCCCAGGTGTAGGGAGGCACTGGGGGTGGAGCCTGAGGGGCAGATTCACTTGGGCCTCTACCTGGATGCCCCCAACGTCCCCCTGCTGAGCCCAGGTCCCTCTCATCCTGTCACTCAGCCTCATGGTGAGGGGAACAGCAGTCCAGGGATAGGGCTGGGTCCCCTCCTAGCTGGAACACAGGACATTCCTCCCCTCATCTGGAGGGCAGAACACCCCACATCTGGAAATCTGACAACATCCGGCGCTGGGGGAGAGGCAAGTTTTTCACTTTTCTTCCAGATGTTTGGCAAGACTATTAAGAAAGAAAGGGGTGGAGGAGGGTCCTCAGAGACCAGCCAGAAATACCACAAGAAGAGAAGACAGACAGAGGGGGACACACGGAGAGAGACCTCTGGGCGGACCCATCACCCAGACCTGCTGACTCTCAGGACAACTGACTCTGGACCCCCTCGAGGGCTCCCACCAGCCACAGGCACAGCCAACAAGACACCACCCAATCCCCTTTCACTCATCATGGGGGAAACCGAGGCCCAGAGCCTTGGACATAGGCAGGGGCGCCCAGAACCCCGATCTCACTGATGCATCCACACACAATTGCCATCCCTTGGAAACCACTCAGCATCAGTGGGAACAGGAGTAGATGGGTGACATGGGCCGCCTGAGGCTTGGTTCCCAGGTTTGCAGACTCATGCAGCCTGCTAGAGCCACACAGAGCCACCTTCCTCTGCTTGGTGAGGGGATGTCTTGGTGCTCTTCCCTCGAGCACAGGGCAGATATGGTCCTATAGTGGGGACGCCGTGTACAGAGCCATCCTCCACTCCCTCCCCAGGGCTCAGATGGGCCTTTGACTGTCTGAGCTCTGGCTCCTGGGAGCAGCAGTGCCCTAGGCTCACCCCACAGGGCCACTCTCAACCCGTAACTAATGCCCAGACCCCAGCAGGGACTCTGCAGGGATCACCCCCCTTGACTGCCAGCAACATGCCTGTCGAAGACAGGAGGAAATTAAGGGGTGGGCAGGTGGGCAGGCAGGCGAACAGGAGAGGGGACTTAGTGACAGGGAGAGGCAGGCACTGGGTAGCAAAGACGAGCCACAGAAGGCTTGGCACTCACCTCTCTCTCCCAGGTCCCAGCCTGGGCTCCGTGCCCCTTAGGAATGACAGCCCAGCAGACAAGATCCTGGCAGAGCCTGGGGAGAGAGACAGGGGTCTGGATCCCTCTTCTTTGACTCCCCCAGCTCCAGTGTCTGAGTTGTGGCCCAGTCTGATGCAGACAGCACATCCCAGAGCCCTCTCTGGGGGCAGCCACCTTACCTCCCCCTCCCCCAGCTGAGGAAACTGTGGGCCCTGACTTCTGAGGAGCCCATGAACAGAGACAGGAGACCCCTGGCCACATTGGCCTCCTTCTTTGTTCTTTCCAGCCCCCATGCCTTTGCACAGGCTTTCCTCCCTCTGGTGCCCTTGTCTGGGACCCTGGCCATGGCTTGTTCCTTGTCACCTCTGGGTCTCAGTGAGATGTCACCTCCTCCAAGAAGCCTCCTCAGACTACCCTGGACCTGCTCCCTCTGCCCTGCCTCTCAGCTGGACTCCCCATCCCTGCGCACCCTAAAATGAGCTGTTTCCCTGTTATCTTGTCTCTTATGTGTGTCCCCCCTCCCATGAATGTCAACTGGCATAGGAGGAGTTTTTGGTCTTCCATGGCTGTATATCCGTAGGGTCTAGAACAGAGCCTGGTACACAGTAGGCACTCCATAAATGTCAGATGAGCAAATGTCCCAAACATCTCACAGGGGGACTGGAACCCTTTGCCGAACCCCATCTCTGGAGTAAGGCAAGGGGAGATTTGCTGATTGACTGACAGTACTTGTGTCTGCCAGGGGCACCCCAGACAGCAATGCAGCCATTGCTGCCCCTCAGCCCACCTGCCGCCCCCCTCCACGCAGGCCTGCTCTTCATGCCACTCCCCATCCATTGCTAAGACTCCTCTCAAGAGCCTGAAGTGGTAGGGACGACCGGATGGTATAGGCAGTGACTTGACCATGATGCAGCCAGCAGGGGGCGTAAAAGGGATAGGAACTGGTCTTTGGATCCTGAACCCAAACCCCAGAAACCAGGATCCCAACCCAGATCTCAGACTCCAAATCTGGAACCTGGAACGCCAAACCCAGACCACAGACTCAGGCCTCAGAATCCGAACCCCAAACTTAGATCCTGGAACACAGAGCCGAGGACCAGATTCCGCTCTGGGGACACAGACTCCAAAACCTAGGATGCCAAAGCCAGACCTTCAACCCAGACTCCAAACCCTAGACAGCAGGCCCAGGACCCAAGACTCTAAACCCAGAATCCAGATCCAGGACTCAAGACCCAGGGCCCAGGACCCAGGACTCTAAACCCAGACTCCAGGCCCGTAAACCCAAACCTAGACCCCAGACCCTGGACCCAGGACAGGGGCTGCTGGTTTTCCAAAGGGGCACTGCCTCCTGCCCTATGTAGACAAGGGTGGAGCAGGGGAGGGGCTAGCTCTTGGCTAACAGCAGGGGTGAGTGCTTGGCAGACCTTCCTGCTAGTGTTCAGAGGGGCATGAGGAATGTCCCTCATCCTGTCAGAGCCAATTTGGGGAACTCAGAATATGGTGGCCACATGGAGGGGATGGTGGGGAGTGAGGAGAGGGATGGATAGGTGAGGCCTGGCTATACCCTGGGCCCAGGAACCAAAGTCAGGGAAGGAGGGTCAGGCTCCCCATGTGCCCTTGTCCCCCTGGCTGCAGGCTCCGCAGACTGCCCTGGCCCGTCCAGGACCGCCCCTCCTGGCCCATGGCCTTTGGGCTGGGACGCAGGCCCAAACTTCCCGGAGGAGTCAAGAACGCGTCCTGGGCCAGACCCAGAGCCTTAGAAGTAGGTCAAATGTTGTTGTGCAGCAGGTCCTGGGGACCCCATCTGGGCATGGGCAGGCCCACGGGCTGCAGCTCACCCACCAGGGCACACGCGTGTATTCACATAGATGTGGACTCACCACTACACGCCCATAAATACAGACCCTACACAGGGCCGCTAGTTCCTGCCCAACTGCTCAGATGAGGGGACTGAAGCCCCAAGAGGGGCAGGAGCTGCCCAGCAACTCTGGATAGAGGCGGCACGAGGCAGCCACGAGGACCCAGAGAAGGAGAGGAATTTCTGCACCATCCCACGCCCCTGGAGCCTTGGGTGAAAGTCTGACTCCAAGGAGGACTTCCCAGCAGGGCTGCTCTGCCACCAACAGGATGTGGCCTGCTTCCCGGAGGCACAGCCCCAGGCCTTGAAAGATGGGAAGGAGTGGCCAAGGGGGAGGCAGGAGACTTCATATGCTCTTGTGACCCAGGCCGGTCCTGGCTCCTTTTGTCCTCAGTTTCCCCATCTGTACAATGGCCATGGGTGGGGCAAAGTGATCCTGAGTTCGAAAGACAGTCACTGCCCCTGAGCAGTCATGAGCCCATCCTCGCCACCCCCATGCCACACACAGACAACTCTGTCCTCAGCAGGCCAAACACACCCCCCAGGCCCCTCCTTCTGCCCACTGTGCTGACGGGGACCAGATGCTCCAACCTTGTGGTTCTGGGGGTGGGGGTGGCAGGGCCCAGCGGGCTGGCAGACGAGCCCTGGGTTTGGCCCAGGGACCTATAATCAGCTCCTGCCCCTCTGATCCCGGCCCAGGACTGACGCTTGGGGCTGTGGTGTCCTGGCCGGCTGTGGCCACGGCCGCTATATTTGGGAGCCCAATTGAGGATGAGGGAGGGGTGGGCAGGCAGGAGCCTCCAGGGACCAGTGTCTCATGGGGGACAGGGTGGGGGACCCTGTTGGCCAGGCTTGTTCCCTTATGGAAGGAGGGCACAGCCTTGACTTCAGGGGCCCAATCTGAGGGGCGTGCTCTGCTCTCAGGGGCCCAGCCTGGGGGTCATCATCCCTGCCCTCAATGGCTGGTCTAAGGAGGTGGATTGAAAGTCTGAGTGCATGAGAAAGCAGAGGGGGGTGCTGACAAGATGAATGGGAGTGGGGAAAAGGCTCCCAAAGGGCGAGGTCTGGGGCAGAGGGGTCTGAGATGCGAGGGATAGGAGGAGGGTGTGCCAACATGCTACGCAAAGGGATGGAGAAAACAAAGGCCCGAAGCTGGGGTCCAAGGGAAGGGAGTGAGGTGCAGCCCTAGCCCTGGCTTCCCGGTTCTGCCTGCTGGTCTAGCTTCTAGAGGGGCCCAGCCCCTCCCCCAGCGTGGCCTGAGGCCTCTCTGAACTGCCCTGGACATTCCCCGCCGTTGGGCCAAACCCTGTACTCTCCCACCAGCAGTTTCCCAAAGAGCAAATATTTATTGTCCTTGGAAGAAAAAAAAGAGTCCCCTTTTAGGATTAGGGTCTGGGAGCTGCTACTGAGGCTTGCAGGGGTTCAGCAGCGGCCTGAGATGACCAGAAACCCCACCTAGAGGCTGAAGGCAGAGGAAGGAGGGTGAGCTGGCCTCAGAGGAGAGGGGCCGTGGTTGCCCCAGGCTGTTGGGCGGGGGCTCTGCCCAGATCTCCATCTCCCCAAGATTTCCCCAGAATAGGTCTGAGGGTGTACAGACTCTGTCCCCACGGCATGAGGTATGAACGTGTGTGTGAGCGGGTAGATGCATGCAGTCTGTGTGTGTTCAGATGCATCACTGTGGGCAGGAGGATGGGAACACATGTGTGATCCTGTGGGCGTGTGTCATCTTATGTGTTCACGTGTGTCACACGAGGCTGTGACCACATGTGTGTAGGAGCACGCCTGGGCACTCCTGGCTCTGTGTGCGCGTCCATCTGGGAGCTTGTTCATCTGTTGGCATGGGGCGGGGTAGGGGCATGTGGACACAACCTCTGTTGAATGGCCAATTCAGTCAAAAATGCAAGTAAATTTAGCAGGGGAAAAAAAAACCCTGTCAGTCAGACGAGGAGTCTGAATTGGGTGGTTGTCTGACTGGATGGACCGACTGTCTCAGGCAAACAGTTCGCACTGGCTGGGAGGAGGAACCAGCTCCCCTGGGCCATCATGGAGAAACTGGAGACGGGGACCCCAACTACGGCAGAGACCGAGACACAGAGACCAAGACAGAGACAGAGGTGGGGACAGATTCAGAAACAGGGGAGGGAGAGTTGTTGAGGTGGACCAGAGACAAAGGGAGCAGGATGGAGCTTCCCAGAGCCTACAGACAATGCGTGTGCACACAGCCCTCTGGCCCCCAGTCCCAGCTGCAAGCCGGGTTGAAGGCAGATCCATTCTTTCCTCTCACTCACCCTCAAGCAGCCCAAGGTGGACCAGAAGGGGGCGCCAGACTGGGATGCAGGAAGGGAGGGTGGGATGGGCAGCTATGACAAGGAGACAGTGACAGGAATGAAGGCAGTGCAGGGGACCGGGATGGCGGTGGTGGAAGTGAAGGCAGGAGGTGATGGTAGTGATGGCAGCAGAAGAGGGAATGGTAGCTGGGAGAGCCTCCCTCCCTGTCCCCTTGCAGACCACACCTAGCTGTGGAGGCGCCACAGACCCAAGGCTGTCCCCAGCCCACCCCACCGAGCACCAGCTGTGTCCTTGCCTCCAGTGGCCACACAAACACCCTCTGTGGCTCAGGGTGTGGAGCTGCATTGCAAACGACCCAAGCCCCCAGCCAGGAATAGTTAGGGTCAATTCCCGTACCTGCCTGTGTGGATATTTATATATCTGCCCGCCCACCCGGTGTATTCATGTCTAAAGTACGACACACACGTGCACACTCACACACACACACTCACTCACAGGATACCCCATTCAGGCTAACCCGCCCCCGGTGTGTGTCTGTGTTTGTCTGAAGATGCCTACTGGTCCCTGGACACCCCTCACGTCACCTGGTCCCTTTCTACCAATACGGGGGCCAACAGGAATCACACTGAAGTGTGTATGTGCACCCATGCACACACACATACTCACGTGCTCACAGTCACTCAGGAACCCCACCTACGGGTGCTTGGACCCAGAGCAGGCACACTCCTATGCACACATCTTTAAACACAAACCCTCACACTCTATAGATGCTTTTGTGCACACACACCTTCATACACAGGTGCACGTGCACTTTGCCCACATATTCCCTTTGCATGCATACGTACACACATTCACATGCCTCTGCATACACATACCCCTAACACATCACACCTTCAAGTTCATGGTATAGGAAGAGCTCTGGGTGGGAATTAGGAGTGCTGGGAAGGAGGAGAGAGGCTGAGGGCAATAGAAATCAGGGGACCATGGCAGGCCTGCCTGGTGAGGTGTGGGTAGGTGGCAGTGTGAGTGCACGTGTGTGTGTGAGTTTGAACGTGTGTGTCCAGTATTTTGGAACCTTTCCACTGCCTCCTCTCCAAATCCCCTGGAGGGCCATCCCCACCCCTACCCTGCTCACAGAAGGAAACAGAGGCCAGAGCAGAGCAGCTGGGCCTGGGGAGGTCAGCGTCCCCAAGTTTGGGGCTTGCAAGCCTTAGCATCTGTGTTGTTCTTGGAACACCCAGGCCAGATAAGGACTGGGGTCAGAGCTCGGCTCTCGTGGGAAAGGACTCTCTGGAAGGCTCCCGACCCATTCCTTTCCCAGATGTTGGACCCCAGAGCAGGCAGCAGGAGGGCAAAGGGGATGGCTAGGGGACAGGTAGGGCCCCATCACGCTGGGCTGGAGAACAGGAGGGGGTCCACAGCAGATTCAGATTCACAGATGCCCAGGAATGTGCAGTGACCCCTCAAACCAGCCCAGGGACCTCCAATTGTCAGGCCTGGAGCAGACAGAAAGGGGTGATACCAGATACCCTGCTCTCTGCAAAATCTGGACTTGGGACCCTCTGCTCCAAGGAGCCTCATTAGGTTCTGGAGCCAGGGCTAATGGTCAGAGACTCTGTGTCTGAGAAGTCTGCAGCCTAGCTGGATGGAGAGGCTGTTTTGAGGAGATGGATGGAGTGCTAGGCGACATCAAAGCACCATGTCCCATCCAAAGCAAATCCAGGTATTGGTCCTGGGATTGGTTATCGGGGCCAGCAGGGGACCCAGTTCTGGTCCTGTCCCCATCACTGACTCCTAGAGACTCTTGCTCTCTGGAGACCTCAGTGTTCACACCTGTACAATGGAGTGGGGTCTTAGGTCAGCTCAGCAGACACACAGTCCACCCAGCACAGTCAGTTTAGGGCATCTTCGGACCTGAGTCTCCTCCTTCCCCCACTTGCACCAACCTTTGTCCCCTGCCCAGGTCTCAGTGCCTCGGAGAAGGCTGGAGCTTCTTTGCTGGAGCTTAGAGCTTAGAGTCAAGTCAACAAGGGAACAATCTTCTGGAATTCCACATGAATACAGGGCTCTCCAAGGCTACAGATAATCGAGGAGGGACTGGGGGATTCCTGTGTCCCCTGGGAGCCTTGCCTGACTGCAAGCCCCACCCCACTGAAGAGGGGCCCTGTCTTCAGGAGTCCTGGTCCGAGGGGATATGCAGGAACCTCTCTGGTAGGTGTAGCAGGCCCCTCCCCCAGCCCATCCCCCACCTAGCCTGCCTGCAGCTCCCTGCCTGACCTATAATCACTGTAGATGCAGTTTGGGGTCAGGAACCATGAAGAGGAACCATTGACTGCATCAGTCAAGAGCCCTCACCACCTTCACACTCCCCCTGCCTGGCCCTGGGGTCCCCCCAAACCCATCATCCCACTGAGAGCAGAGGCCACAGGTTCAGATGGGCTGGCCTGGTCTGGAGCACTGGGGTGGGCCCTCCCTGTGGCCCCAGGCCTCCCAAACTTCAGTCTCCCATCTAGGAGTTGGGCTCCAGTCCTGCCAGCTTGACCCTTGGGCTGCTCCCTGATTTGCTAAGAACTTTCCAATCCATCAGGTTTAATCTCCTAAGGCTCCCTGGAGAAGAACTTTCTGGCAATGCATGACAAGAAACTTGTCCAGAGGTCAGAGGAGGGTCTTTCTGAGATCCTGGGATTCCCTCCCTCCTCTTGGGGAAACTGAGGCTCAGAAGAGGCTGTCTCCATAGCAACTGAGAGATAAGAGGGGCAAGGGGCGGGGAGAGTATTTGAAGTCCAAAGCTCCAGCCACTAATTCTCCCCTCCTGCAGAGACGTGGGACAAGATGATGCTTTTTTTTCTACCATGAAAGACTCAGCAGGACCACAAAGATGACCCAGTCCCTGCCCTCAGGGCTCGCAGTCTATCAAGAGAGAGGCAAGAATCAAGAATCCAAGGTCTTACTCTGCTGGGGGCTCAGAAGCAGATCCAGGAAGACCTAGGAGAAAAGGGGACATTTGAAGGGTATATGAGACACCCCCCAAGCCAAGAAGGGGAGGGCAAGTCAGACAGTGAGAAGCAGGGGTAGAGACTCACCAGGGTTCAGGCAATGGGAACCCCAGGGCAGTGGTGCCTGCAGGGAAGTGGCTCCCAGAAGAAGTGGAGCCTCCAAGTCTCTGAGCCCAGCCCTGCACACAATAAGTTCTCAAGCGTTTGGGGAGTAAGTGATCTGATCCAGGGGGGTCACAGGAAGGCGTCTGAGCAAAGGAGTGGCTCCATCAGGTCTGACCTTCCAGAACACTTTTCTTTCTCTCTCATCCCTCTCTCTCTCTGCTAGGTCATCACGTCTTTGCCTCCGGCTGCCCCCAAATAGCCCTCTGTGATCATGCTTAAATTGGAAAATATATGTGGAGCACTAAGTGGGAGGGGCGGAGGTGGCCACTCTTCTGTCAGGGACCCAGCTCTGCTCCCTGGGCCAGAAATGGCTTCCAGAGCCTGCTGTGGGGCGAAGGGTGTTGCAGAGGGGTGGCGTATGCTAGTTGGCCCAGAAGTCAGCACTCCTGTTCCCTGCCTCTGCATGCCCACACCAGCTCAGGAAGGCAGGGAAGGAAAGGGGTGCAGTGGAGGTGGGGGGAGGCTAAACCACCAGTCTCCCTATGGAGAGAGCATGACTGAGTCCATAGTTGCCGGGGCTTCTGCTTCCCACCTGTGAAGCGGGGCTTGAGGTTTTCATTCACTCCTGAAGAGGCAGAGGGGCCCCGGAGATGGAGCAGCAGCCCAGGACAGGTAGGAGCTGGGTGTGTGACTTTGAGCTGCCTCTCGTCCTTGCTGGGCCCAGCTAGTGACCAGTGCCCCCTCCAGCTCCGGGGAGGTCTCTGAGATAGGCATAGCCATTCTTCTGTTTCCCTGGAACCTCCTCCAAGGTGGCAACTCACCTGTCTCCATCGGGGGCCCTTCAGCCTCTTCCACAGCCTGAGAGGGCCCTGGGTGTTGGGAAGGGCTGGGGACCTGGTCTGGATGAGCTGGGTGACCTCTAGCATGCCATTGCCCCTCGCTGAACATCGTTCTCCCACACAGTTTTATAAACTTCCCCAAAGTACTTCCCCTTCTGGCCAGTTCAGCCACGTCCATGGCGCCTCTGGGCCAGGCTCTGTGCCGGGTGTCGGACAGCCAGGCAGACACAGCCCTGGTCCCAGCCCGAGATGTTCCCAGTGTCATTGTCAGTTCATTGCTTAGCTCAGCTAGCGTGCCCTGAGGCATTCAGGGTGAGAGGAAACTGAGGCCCAGAGAGATGGCCCAGCAGTCCCCAGATGGCCCAGTCTGAACCAGGACCACCCACATAGATGGTCCCTCCAGGCCAAGCAGGACCCAGTGTCAAGAACTAAGGGTCTCCCGCCCAAGGTCTCCCCACCACCGCCCCCAGGCAAGACCCAGTGTCTGAGCTAACCCCCTTCCCACTGCCTCCTCCTTCCTGGCCCCCTCATCCCTTCAAACCGCAGGGCCCATCCGGCCTCTGGAAAGCGTGCCCAGGACCTCGGTGATATTTTGAGTTTAAGAAAACTTTGCAGTCGGCAGGAGCTCTTAAAGGTTATAAATAGCAGCAGCAGGAGCCCATGCCGGGAGAGGCGGAAACACGTGTCAAACACACATGGGAGGTGGTATTCCAAGGCACAGACCCCCTCCTCACCACCACTAGGGACTCACCAGGCTTCAGGGGATTTTACAACCACTGGAGTGGGAAGTCACACCCCACCTGGAAGGTGTCTGGGAAAGGAGACTCTGCTCTTGCCCCCAGCCAGGGTCCCTGAGCGGTTGGCCAGGTTGCCCTGGGCACGTGGGGGCGCTGTTGAAAGGGGTCTGGGGTGGGAGGTCTTGCTCCTACCCTCTCCCTCTCCGCACAACACGGGAACCCTGGGGGCTGAGAGGAGTTTTGGATTGCGTCCCCTCTAACCCCGGTCAGCATAAGCCCAGGGTGAAGAAGGAATTATTCCAAGGTCACACAGGAGCTAGGTAGGATTCAGACCCCCAACCCACAGTTCTTTTCACCAAATGCTACTGCTGCATCCCTTCCATTTTGAGGGACCACAGGACAACACCTTACCCCACCTGATTAAGCGCAGCTGGAGGACTGTGTGGAGGGGCCCCTGATACGTGTCATCCCCTCCTGACCTGGGGGTGAGCAGACCCTAGGGCCTCATCTCTCAACAGCCCATCCAGTCCCCACGTTTCCACTTCTGATGAAGATCTGCCTTTGAACAGATGAGGAAGGGAGCGCTGGAGAGGGCAAGGGATTCCCCCCACCCCAGAGGGCTGCACACCCATGCCCACCTTGCCAGGGTGTGGCTTGTGGACAACCCAAGGCCAGGTGTGGGGTCTTCACAAGGAATTCAGCTCTGGTTTGGGCCACTGCAGTCTCAGGTTTGCCTTGAAGGCCATACGCTTTGAGGACATGCTCTCAGGAGCCTGGTCTGAGGGAACACAGACATGAAGACCCCTTCGATTTTCCCGACTGCTCCACAGTAGGCATAGGCAGGAACCGTTACTCCAATGCAAAGACTGGGAAGCCAAGGTGTGTCTGAGTTCCCCATGGCCATCCCTAGTTCTGCCTCACTCGTGCCCCACCTGCTGCCCATGGCCCCCCGCAGGTCTGGGGGCAGCAGCCAGGCCTGGCGTCCAGGCGCTCTGAACCTCAGGGAGCCCCGAAGGGTTTATGGGGCTCCTAATGAATGGGCCTGTTGAGCTCAGAGGGGGCCGGGCCCGAGTAAACACGACTGGGTCTGAGCTGCCATTCTCCCCCTGCCTCCTTCTTCAGGACCCAGGACGAAAATACGACTTCCTGTCCCTGGAGCTGAGGGCTAGACTCGCCCCTCAGAGCCCTGAACTGGGGCCCACAGGAGGAGCACAGCCTGGCCTGCACGGGCAGCCCCCAAGGTTGCGGGGGAGACGGGACCTCAGGTTTTCAGAGTCACAGGTCTGCATCCAGGACCCGAGTGCTTGGGCACTTTATGGGGCCCCTTCAAGCCCTGAACTGTCCATCTGTTAATGACAGACTGGGCAACTGAGGCCATGAATAGGAAGGGGATCCACAGGTCAGGACAGAACAGGCACTGAGCCCCAGCCTCTTGCTTCTCTGGCCAGTGAGGATGGGAGCAGCTGGAAGAGCAGGGGGCGTGTGTGGGCTCAGAGGAGGGAGAGGCTCCGTGGGGGGAGGCGCAGGGCAGTGGGAAGCTTTACAGAGGGCAAAGGAGGTCTTCCCCCTTGGACACGGCTGCCCACTGACCTGTAAAGCTGAAGTCTGCCCCCCTTCCATTGGCCCTGGTCACAGAATGGGTCCTACATGCCCTGGGATACCCCTTGGAGCCAGACACTTGGGAGTAGCCCAGGCCAGGGGCAGGAGCCCTGTTAAGTGCTATTTGTCATAGTCTTGCTATATGGCCCTGGCCAGCCCAGTCTACTCTCTAAGCCTCATTTTCCCTACCTGAAGGCCAGGTATTGGCAAGTTCCCTGCCCCTCTTTCCAGCTTGTGAACTAGAAAGTACTTTGGAAACTATAAAGAGTGCTACCCTCCCCAGGAGCCTGGGAGACCTGGGGAGAGGTCGCCCCTGAGTGCGGGGGCCCTAGGAACATGCCCCAGGCACTGGGTGGTTCCAGGCCAGCCGCCTCACATGCTAAGCACTGGGGGCTGTGCCTGGAATGTGTGGAGAGGCAGCTGCCACGTGAATCATTACACCTCATCAGGCTGAGCCTGGGACTTCCAGACTCAAACCAGCTCAGACTGGGCTCTGGCAGAAGGGCAGCCTCCAACTAGGATCTCCGGGCCCTGAGGTGAGGTTCCAGGATCTTGCATGGTCTCTTCCTCACCATCTGTCCACGTCCTCACCCTTAGCGTCCAGGTCCAGCACTGGTTCTGCTACAGCTCATTCTGCAGAACCATAGAGAGAGGTCATCCTGTCTACAATCCCCTGCCTCTGTGACCTCTAACTACGTAAGCAGGCCCTGAGCCTGGGGGGAACCGGGGTAGGGGGGCAGCCAGTCAGGGCTTCCTGGCTGGTTAAACACCAGGAGCCCATGTTCCAGTAAGTAAAGAGTCTGATAGAGAGAGGGTGGCTATGGGGCTGCAGGGATCAGGACAAGGGCTGGGTGGACGAGGGTCCCCATCTCTCCTAGCTGGGGGACACCGGGTGCTCAGTGCTTGGAGGGGAAGCCTTCTCAGCCTCAGTTTTCCCGCTTGTGACCTGGGTTTGAACTACCCTCATCCACCATCTGATTGCTCCAGGTGCCCAACACTTGAATGAAGTCACTCATAGGGGCTGTGCTCATACCTCGTGGTGGCCTGAAATTTCTGAGATGTGGAAAAGGCTGGAAGGGGCAGGCAGGGACACAGGAACAGAGAGAAGGAGAGCTAATCAGAGAAAGTCTTGGCAGGGCAAGGAGAGGACCACTAAGGTACACACACACCTGAGGGACTGAACGGGCATGGGCACCTGGCAGGCAAGCCCATGGACAGTGGCGGGGAGGGCCCAGCCCAGGGCACCTGAACACTGGTACACTTGGACCTGCCTCTGCTTCCTGACCAGGTGTCTGGGACAAAGTCCTAGGCTGGTGCAGGGTTTGGTAAAAAATAATTAATTTTTCTCTTCAAGTGAAAGCTCTGACTCAGGCCTTTTCCTGTCCCGAACAGCAACATCCTTGCTTAGGCCTGAACCACAGAAGCTGCTCAGGGCTATCCACAGCCTCCCTATGGCCAATCTGAGTCTACTCTGTGGCTCTAGGTCCCATTTGGAACGTCCTGTGGGCTCCAGGTGAGTGGGGTTCAGGGGAGCCCTGAGACCTGAGTGTAGCTGGAAGGGGTGAGGCTGGGGCACCCAGTTGGGTTAGTGTGTGTGTACCTGTGCTTGTAGGGCAGACAACGTATGCCCACTAGGAGATATCTATGGATCTGGTGCTACCGCAGCAGGGGCTTGTGACCATGTGATCAGAAGGGACAGGAATCCCACACTCCCAGCCGCCTGTCCCGGGAGTGCTCCCTGCCTGGGACAGGGCAGTCTGGCCCCCTGTGTCCCCAGCTTCCCGCCATTCACCTTCCTGAGAAGTGAGAAAGCCAGGCTTCCTGCTGCAAGGGGAGGGGGCTGCTTGACCAGCTGTCTGGGAGCCTCCAGTGACTCATCCGGGTGGGGGGGTTTATGAGCAGCCGAAATGGCTGTAAAAGTGGCACCTAGGTTCACTTATGGCCTGGCCATCCCCTCCCCTACCAGCCCCTTGTCTTGAAAAGCTTCCAGAGGGGCTTGGGAACCTGGAAAGAGGTCTGGGATTGAAGCTTGGTGGGGGCTCAGCCTGGGGTCAGGGTTCAACCAGGGGTTAGAGATCAGACAAGGAAAGGACTCAACCTGGGGGTAAAGCTAACTCTGGGATCAGGGCTGAGATTGGGATTCAGGCTGACTTTGGGGCTAGGGCTGAGGGAACGAAGGGTCGGGGTCTATGGGCTAATTTTACCAGATAGCTTCCAGGCTCCGGCAAGGGATTTTCTGAGGGAGTGAGGCCAGGCTGCAGGTCTCAGAGAGCCTCTGTTTTTCCTGTTTGAGTCTGGTGCCCACCCAGGCCCCAGGGTCTGTGTACCTTGGCCAGAGCCCTACTCATGGTGGCCGTGGCGGCAGCAGAGGCCTGTCAGCCTAGGGCTGCTGAAACAGAGTGCAGCCCCTGCTCCAGTTCTGAGCTCCAGTGACAGCCTTGGCTCCTCCTCCTAGGCCCCAGCCTGGGGATCAAAGAGGGGAGTCCCCACAGGGACTCACTCCCACTCCCCACCCCCAACCAGAACTTTCTAAACGCCATTGAAACTGACCTGAAACTGACCAGAAACTGACCCTGGGGCCCTGGGGCTTGCCTGTCAAAAAGGGTGGGCTGTGCTCTGCCAGGCACTGGGGTGCTACCAGTTAATGTGTGACACCCCCACCCCCATAGTGGCACTTTAACCAGAGGCCTGGGGGTGATTTAGGGGGTCAGTGGCCCCGCCCACAGTGGTGGAATGTCCAGCAGGAGACTCTGGAGTGAGGCACATGAATTATGGCTAGGGAAACACCCTTAAGGGGCCCAGAGCCCATGATCCCTCTGTGCAGCCCTATCCACAGCCCACCCTCGTCCTCCCAAGCATAGGGTATTGTTTGTTTCTCAATCTCAAGCTTGCTGGTGTCAGATCTGAGAAGGACTTCCTCCATCAACTCCTAGTTTCACCTCTCAGTACCTCCAGTCCCTCCATGAATGTTCTTTTCCTATCAAGGGGTGTGGGTCATCAAATCATAAAACTTGGAATCGAATTGCTTAGAAACAGAGACATAAAGCTTCTCTGAAGAACCATGAGTGTTCTTTAGGTGCCTGCTCTGGGCACCTGAGCCTCTGTCCCTGTTCCCAAAGAGCCCACACACCATAGGGAGCAGTCTCCAAACCACAGCCACCCCTCCCCCAATAATGGAAGAGATGGAGACACAAGGAGAGAGGGATGTCCTTTACACCAGGCAAAGAAGTATGATCCTGGCTGAGGAAACTACAAAGGCAAAGGCAGCGCAGTGAACACAGAAAGAAGACCAGGAGTCTAGTCAACAGTGCCTGTTGGGGAGAGTCACCTTTGTAGGAAACTGCCTCAAACAGCAGTCTAAACACCAGGACAAGAAACTTGAGGGTAGTGGGGCATGGAAGAGAGTATGGCCATAGAAATGTATGGAGAAGACCCTTGTGGGTACAGTCTGGGAGATGGGTGGGTTTGAGCAGGAAGAGGGGGTGGGTTGCCAGGAAAGTTGGCTGCAGTTGGACTCCAGTGGCCTTAGGGCTTGGGCTTGGGCACTCATTCACTTTGAAGAGAGGGGTCATCCCTGAGACAGGGGGCCGGTTTGAGGGCTCTGAGGAGCTCAATTTTCACAGGCTGAGCCTGGGGAGCCCCCAGAGTCCATGGGTCTCTCAGAAACCCAAAGAGATACCCATCCTCAGAGGCACTGAAACAGTAAAGTTAAAAGTGCCCTTTGAATCAGCTGGTCAGCTCCCCATTTTACAGATGAGGAAACTGAGGCTCAGACAGCAGGAGAGTCGTCGTGTCCAGGATACCCAATTGGTAAGTGGGTGAGCTGGGGTTGCCACTTAGCCCGGATATTTCCTATGGCCCTGACAGTCGCATTAGCTTCCTCCTGACCATCTTTAAAGCCCTTTGCTCCAGGCATCCCCAGGCCCTCCCTGCACCTCAGCTTCCCCACCTGATACTTAGAGGTCGTAGGCTTGGGGTCCGAGGTCCTCTCCTCTGAGCACTCCTGCATCCCCCTCCCCGCCCCCCACCCCCGGGCGGGAGCACATAAGCCCCGCCCCCATCTGGCCTCTGCCCCCAAAGTCTCCTCCCGCCCTTTTCCCAAGTTGAGGGTCCCCAGTGGGCCAGAGCCGGCCAAGAGCTTTTCGGGGTGTGAAGGAGTGGGAGAGGGAGGTGGAACCCCACGGTGGGGGTCCCGGCTGAGCCCTAGGTCTTGCGGCCTCTAGCCGCCCGGGGTGGAGTCAGGGGCGGAGCTAGAGAGGCCGGGCCGGAGTCTGGATGGGTAGAGACTCGGAGAGACCCGGACCCGGGAGAGACTGGGGAGGGAGAGAGAGGGACGTGAGCCCAGAGACGCGGGCAGGGACGGGGGCGGGTCTGGGGCACAGCAGACAGACCCACTCGGGAGATTCCTGAGGCTGGGGGTCCAGGCGAGGGCGGGGCGGGCAGGAGGGCGGTGGCGGAGCCAGGCTCTGGGGCTGGCGGCAGAGCAGCCTCCCCGGGGATCCCGGTCCAGCCTGAGCGGGAGTCCCGCGGGCGGACAGACAGCGCTGCGGCCGGGGGGGCGCGGGGTACCTCCAGTGAAGAGGGCCTGCTTCGCGGCTGAGGGCCCCTATTCACCGGCCGGGGCCGGACGATCAGAAAAAATAACGTCTGTGCCTTCCCGGAGAGGAAAATGAAGCGGCGGGAGCGGCTCGGGCCACGTTCCCGGGCCCCGATGTCAGAGCTCCCCGGACCCCGTCCCCTCCACACTCACATCCCGCAGCTGTGCGACACCGGGCCGCGGCCTCTAGAGAAATGTCCCGGGGCAGGGGGCGGCGGGCTCCGCTCTGCCGCTCCACACCGCGTCGGAGAAGACGGAGGGGGGGCGGGGGCGGGAGAGGCCCAGGGAGGGCGCGGGGGAGGGAAGAGGCGCCCGGGCCGCTGGGGGGATGGGGAGCGGCAGACGCCGAGGCGAGGGACGCGCGCGGCGGGCGGCGGCTCCAAGAGGCGGCCGGGCGGGGGGCGCTGGAGGCCAGGCCGGCCAGGGGGGAATCCCAAGAGCTCCATGAAGTCTCCCCGGGGCCGCGGAAGCGGCGCTGTCCTGGGGAGGCTGTCGGGGGATCCCCGACACCCATGGCTAGGCGGGGGCCGCGGCGGCGCGCTCGGAGTAAGTCGGGGTTGGGGGCCAGCGGCGAGGGGAGGGGGCTGGAGTTGGGTAGGGTGACTCCGGGCCTGACCAGGGCGGGCGGGCTGGTTTGTCTCGGTGTCAGTCAGCGGCGCCTCTTCGGAGCCCCGTGGAGCCGCCAGCCCCGCGCCGCTCGGCTCCGTGGCTTTTTTGGAAACTTGCAAATGTTTTCGTAGAGAGAACAGGGGGAGGGGAGGGAGGGAACGAGGGAGTGACCGAAACGGAGCTCGGGGCTGCTGGAAGAACGGAGGCCAAGGCCGGGGGAGCTAGAGACGGACTGACAGACAGGCAGAGAGACCGGGCGTCCCGGCCGCAGGCGCGCTCTAGCGGCGCGGGCGCAGGCGGGGCTCCGGCCGAGGATGGGGAGGGAATGCCGGAGGCGGCCGCGGACGGGATGAGGATCAGAGGGGGCCGAGGGGCAAAGAGCTGGCGGCCCGATCGCCGAAGGGCTCAGTGTCTTTGCAAAGTTGGGATCGAGTACCCAAGCTGCACGCCCGGAGCTGCGCAAAACGCGTTCCCCCGCCCCGCCCCCCTACTTGCGCTAGCCGCGGAGCTAAAAATAACAGCCCGTTCGCCCCCTGCAGACCGCGACCCCAACCCCTCCCCCGACCCCTCCCCCACTGGGCGTGGGGCAAAGCCACAGCTCCCAGTTCCCCAAAAGAAAAAAAAAAAAGAAAAGAAAAGAAAAGGCGGCGCGGGGGGAGAGGGGGGCGGGGGGCGGGCCGGGGGCGGGGGGCCCGGCCATATGGATGTGATTTCTCCTCTCCGAGGCAGACGGGCAGCTCCGCAGCTCTCGGCGCCCGCCCGCCGCCCGCCCGGCCCCCGGCTGCCTCCCTTCCTCCCTCCCTCCCTCTCCTTTGCGCTCGCTCCCTAGCCCTCAGCGCATGGGCCCCGCGCCGGGCCCCGGGGCCTCGGGCCGCCGGGCCTCCGGGGTCCCCTAGGCCCTGGCGTGGGCGGGGCAGCCCGGCCTGACGCAGCTCTGTACCCCACCACCACCACCACCAGGGCCGGCGGCGGCGGCTGCCCCGAGGGACGGGGCCCTAGGCGGTGGCGATGGGGGCCGCCCGGATCGCGCCCGGCCTGGCGCTCCTGCTGTGCTGCCCAGTGCTCAGCTCCGCATACGTGCTGGTAAGTCCCCCGCTCGAAGTCCAGGACAGGCTTCGGGCTTGCTCTGGGGTCCCTGGGCGGGGGCTGGGGGTGGGGGGAAGGTGTCCAGGGCTCAGAGGCTTGAGTTCCCCCAGTAACCTGAACTTTGGGTGGGGGTCCCCTCTGGCCTGGGATCCTCGGTGCCTGCTGTCTCTGGGGTGTCTGGACTCTGGGTTCCAGATGCCTAAGATTTCCTTATTTCTGAAGACTGGGTTGGGGTCCCAGGTCTGGAAATCTGTGGTTAGGGATCTCCTATCTTCTGCTTCTCTGAGCATCACTGCTCTGTGTCTCCCTGGAAGATGACAGTGTGATCTAGCAGAAGATTAGGCTTTGGCCCTGATGTAGGGTCACACAGACTTTGCTCTGGGGTCCTCTGTTTTCTGCAAGTTTTGTTTGCAATCTGGGACACAGGGCTGTGGGTCTGAGGTCAGGGGGTAGGATTTAAGGACCCCTCAAGCTCTCACCTTCGCATGCACACACACATGCGTGCACTCATGCCCAGCTTCACCCAGACTGGAAGATGTCTGCCCAGGGAGGCGGGTATGGTGTGGCATGGAGGAGGGATGGAGCTCCCCTGAAGGAGACTGACCTCACAGAACACTCCCACAGGAGAAACATGCTCCGGTGAGTGAGGAGACCCACATTTGTACCCTCCTGAGAGCAGAGGCCAAGAGGGGACCAGAGAGAGAAGAAGCGACAGATAAGGTTAGAGAGAGAGACAGAGACAAAGAAGATGGGGGTGAGAGCTCCCCAGAGCAGGAGGAGTAGATAGACCAAGAATAGCAAAGAAAAATAGGAAGAGACTGACGGAGGCCAAGAGCTGGAGACAAAGAGCCGAGTACCTTCCTCAGACTGGGCCAGGGTCTGGGGACCATTTCCTGGGGAGTCAGTCAGATCCCACAGCAGCCCTGTCCTGGGGGATCAGCCATTGCTGAGGAGACTGCCTGTGTCTGACTTCAAGGCCCCCTCTGCCTCCCCCTCACCTCCCAGGTGCGGCTATTTGCCATCTAGAGACACAGGCAGGCAGCCTTCCCCTGACCAGCTCCCTATCCAGGCGGAGCCCCAGGCAGAAAGGCAGGAGCTCTTGGATTCCTCCAGCTCTGCCAGTACCTGTGTAACCTTGGGCTATCCTTCTTCACGCCTCAGTGTCCCTATCTGTAAAAAGACACCAAGAAAGAAACATTTGCCTAAGAATCCCTTGATCTGAGGCTCTCCTCTCCTCTGCTGGCCTCAGTACACCCCATTCACTGTTGTCCATGCCTACACAGCATGGCACCCCAAAGCCAGAGACATCGCCCCATACAAGGATTTGTTGATAAGGAAACTGAGGTTCAGAGACGATCAGCACCCTGTGCAGGGGTGCTTCGAACACTGGTGAATGCCAGGGCCCAGAGCCATTTCCCCAGCCTCCCCTCGGGCCAGGCTCACCTTTCCCAGGGCCCCTTCCAGGGTGTGTGAGCATAGCCACTGTGCAGAGCCAGCCAGTGTGGTCTGTGTGCACACATGTGTGCAAGTGACTGTAGAGGAATAGACAGGGTGATGGGCGTGGGTGGCCTGTGAGTATATCTGTGTGTCCGAGCAGGGCTCTGTGGGACTCAGCATGGTATTCTCTGGGTCTGCGTAAGTGCAAGTGTCTGAGACCTTGTGTGAGCTCACGTATGTCTGAGGCTGTGGTCTGCACATGACTTGTAGGAGCATGGTTATGCATGTGTGTGTGTGTTTGTGATCACATGTGCATCCAGGTCTATTGTTTTCTTGTTTTTATTTAATAAATGCTTCTGTAGTGCTGTCTGCTTGCCAGAAACTGTTCTAAGCACTTCACAATATTAGCTAGTTTAATCTTTCCAACAACCCTCTGAGAAAGGTTCTGTTATTGTCCCCTTTAACTGACCTTCACACAACTGATATGACCATTATTTGTTGCATGTCAACCAGTGCCAAGCCCTGTGCCTCTATGCGGGACCCACACTGATTTCCAGGGAAGCTGAGGCACATGCAGAGAATTTGCCCAGCTTAGCCCTGGCCCAAGGCTGAGGGTAGGAAAGGAGGAGGGATGCCAGGGCTGGGTCTGCCCTGGGACCTTGTTGGGACATCTATGGCTGGACACTCAGGCCGTGAGTGCAATGAACCTCCCGTGGCTCCGGGGATAGAGGATATGGCCTGAGGGTCACCCAACACCCTGTAGGCCCCCTGGCCTCAGCTGGAGCCAGCAAGAAACTGAGAGTCTGCCAGCTCCCTCTCCTAAACCCAGGGGATACTGCTTCTACCCTCAGCTGATAGACCCTGTCACCAAACCTGTATGCTGCCTGCCCAGCTGGCCCCAGGACCAGGCTCACATCTTCCTCCATGAGGGACCCCATGGTTGGAGGAAAAAAAAGTGTCCCACTGGGAGGACACTGGCTGTGGCCAGACTTAGCTGGTCCGTCTTGTGCCTTACAGAAAAGAGTAGCTGTGAGGTTGGGAGTCAGGTGGGGTGAAGTTTGGAGGAAGGGATGGGCCCACAGATTGTGAGTGGGAGGTAAGGGGTGGTCTTATCCTTGGGGATGCCTCATCCTAAGGACACCCTCAGCATGCACGCTTGTGAAGGAGAAACTGCAGTAGGAGAGGCTGAAGGTCAGCGTTGTGGGGTTGGGAGGCTTAGAGTGTAGAGATATGACCTCAGGGTCAGACTCAGGAGAGATTGTGGTAGGTGGGACCCAGGGAACCATTCTCAGCAGGCTCCAAGGGCAGCTCAGCCAAGGGGCTCACTTTTAAAGACAGGAAGGAACAAACACGTATTGAACAGTGGCCGTCCCCCGATTCTGACCTAGAAACGGTCACAGATATTTTCTCATTCCATCTGTTCATCCACCCATTTTATGGGAAAGGGCCCTGAGGGTCACACAGTGAGTCTGTGGCAGAGGTGGGATTTGAACCCAAGTCTTCAGACTCCTGCACTGAGCTTCTTCCTCCAAAGCAGGGTGAGAGCTTGTGCTGGCAGGAGATCCCTATGTCCCACTCAGGTTTTCTTTTTCTTCCTTTTCTTTCTTTTTTTTTTTTTTAAGTAGAATCCTTTGGTTATTTTACTTTTATTTTCTTATTTTAATTTCATAACTAATACTTGAATATGTTCTTTCTTATAAAAGAGTCAAGTAATACAGATTAAACAGAAGTTATCCTTGATTACTCCCAAACCCATTCCCCATTCTAGAGAAAACAATTTTAAACAGTGTGGGTGGGGGATGTCCTCCCAGATCTTTTTCTGTATATTTCCAAACAGGTACCTTTTTGTATACATATAAAGTAGATAGTTTTATTCTATCATTTGCTGTTTGTTTGTTTTTATAAATTTATTTATTTTATTTATTATCTTTGGCTGCATTGGGTTCTTGCTGTGCACAGGCTTCAGTAGTTGTGGCTCGCGGGCTCTAGAGTGCAGGCTCAGTAGTTGTGGCTTGTGGGCTCTAGAGCGAAGCCTCAGTAGTTGTGGCGCACAGGCTTAGTTGCTCCGTGGCATGTGGGATCTTCCCCGACCAGGGCTCGAACCCATGTCCCCTGATTGGCAGGCGGATTCCTAACCACTGCGCCACCAGGGAAGCCCCTGTATTTGTTTTTTAGTAAATGATAGCAGTTTGTATATAGGGCTCTGCCATATGCATTTTTCTACTTAAAGGTGTGTATTGGACATCTTCATGTCAGTAAATATAAATCTATCTTTTTAAATGCTGCATAGTGTTCCAAAACCTGAGATTCATTAAGCAGTCCCTAGGAATGTACATTTAGATAATTTCATGTGTGTTTGTATGAGCGTGTGTGTGTGTGTGTGTGTGTGTGTGTGTGTGTGTGTGTATGAGAGAGAGAGAGAGATTCCAGACGGTGGCAGGGAAGCTCCTTGAAGTGCCCTCTCATGTCCTCGTGTAACCATTTCCCTGTAGCATATTTCTAGATTCTGTCATTGCTGGGTCTGAGAACATGCATATTTTTTATTGTAATAGATATGGCCAAACTGCCCTCTAAAAAGCCTGTGCGGGTTTATACTCAACACTAGGAATGACGGAGGAGGTCTCTTCCCCACACCCTCTGTCTCACAGGGTAGCCTGAAGATTCTTTTCCTCACCTTTGCCATGGTGTCTCTTGCCATTTTAATTTGCCAATTACCAGTGAGCTTTTGGACTTTTACATTGGCTTAGTGTCCATCTTCTAAGAGCTTGCTCAGAGCCATTACCCATCTTTCTATGGGTTATTTGTCTTTTTCGTATTGATTCGTTGAAGCTTTTTATATCACCTGCCCTTAAACACCTCCACCCTCCACCCCCAGCTCTGGGAGCTGCCTGAGGACAGAGCAGGAGGAGGGGGGCTGAGCCCTCCCGGGAACTTGGGTTTTCTTCGGAATGTTGTAATGAGGCATCAAGAGGCCTCCCCCAGATTCCTGTTGTGGGCCTTCTGGGGACACTCCCTGGTCCGGCCACCACATCAGGAAGGCAGCTCTTTCAGAGAGCCCCCGGAAAAAGAAAGGGTGGAGTGGGGGGTTTGCAGATGCCTGAAATTGTCTGCAAAATATAGTGTGACTGGGAGGAGGTGCAAAGTTTTGCTCAGATTCTCAAAGACATCAGAAACCTCCAAACCTTTCAGAACCCCAACTCTGGGACCTGCCTTGTGCAGAGGTGAGACCTGGTAGGATTCTCTTCTGCTGACCAGGTTATGGTTAGGTTAGGTCATACCATCCTTCTGGGCCTTGGTCCCCAAGCCCAGGTAGAGGCCACTTATGAAGATCCACAGGGTCCTAGCAGCCAACTCTGCCATCCCAGGCTCCATCCCACTGCCTGCCCTGAATGCCTCCACGCTGGCCAGGATGAGAGGCGTCACAGTGCCTCCCCCCAGCCCCTCCCAGCCCCGAACACAGGCAGCCTGTTCAGGAAGGCCAGGCGAAGGGGAGGAAAAGTCAGCACTTGTCAGCCGTGGCGTGGTGGGGCAGGAGTGTCCCCAGCAAGGAACCCGTCCCAGCCTGCTCAGGCCAGCCAGCCAGACAGAAGGCAGCAAGGGCAGGGAGCAGTCCCTAGCCAGCTGGCATGGGAGACATCGAGGGGTGCCAGCACAGGTCCCAGTAGTGGAACCTGGAGAAGAGGGGCAGGAAGGCCAGGAGGTCACGAGGGGGTCTCCTGTTAGCCAGGGTTTTCTCCTTCTGGCTTTTCTGAAGGTACAAACTCTCCTTCCTCCTAATACGAGGGTGCAACTGTCCTCTGCCCGGTTAGAGCTGAGCACAAGCTGCCGTCACCAACGCCCTCACCACCTGATCACCTCTACGTCTACCTCCATTCCTGAATTACCTTTGTGGAAGCTGCCTTAGGTGCTCTGCAAAGAGGCTCTTGCTTGACACAGTGAAAGATACAATCCAGAAGAACTCTGTGGCAAACTGGTATTGAGGCTGGCACTAGAGGATCCATGTAGCGGGGTGCTTCCTCCTTTCTTTCCCTTCCTCTGGGGTTGCTGCTTCAGTATCAAGCAGACCTTAGCTCCATTCCTGGCCCTCTTCTTTCTAACTGTACTCTCGCCTCAGTGGCCTCATTTGTAAGATGGGGATGTTGAAGGAGATGTGGTTAAAGCTCCAGGGGCAATGGCTGGTGCCAACATGTAGTGGGGCTCTCATGGGGTGGGAGACACTGGTCACATCCAGGGATGAATGTTGGTAGATCTGCTTTCTCCAGAGGTGACCGAGAAGCCAGCAGCTGCCTTCCCCTGGGGGAGCAGGCCGACCCCAGTCAGAGCGATGGATGAGATGACCCAAGAGGGCATCCTGAGGCTGACACCATGCGGTAGAAGGAGCCTTTTTCCCAGAGACAGAGGTGTCAGCAGCTGAAGAAGGATCCCTTGTATTTCCTCCTTTGTTTTGCCCAGAGGAGGAGAATGTAGGCATGTCTGGCATCACAGACAGCAAGTGTGTGGAATTTGGCAGTTAGGAGAGGAACTGAGAGGAGTGGCCCTCATTTGGTCAGTGGCACGAAACTGACTCTCCACCACCACTGTCACCATCACACCTCCACCACCATCACTAGCCTTGACATTGCCCCACTCACTGTCTTCACCTCCACCCCCACTGCCACCATCACTGCCATCCACAGCTCCAACACCATTCTCAGTGGGGTCTCCCTGGGAGCTGAGTTAGAAGGAGCTGCTTGCCCCCTGGCGGGAGGGGTACTGAGCAGATGGCTTTTCTCTTCCTTTGAGCTTCTGAACTCAGGAAATGAGAAACACATCCGGGCTTCTTGACCACACATTACTTTCTCCCTGAGACAGCAGCTTCTATGTTTGTAGATAACATACTGGCTTCCAGCCCCCATCTCACCCTGCCTGTAGCCCCACAAATACCAGCCCTAGGCTCCCAGGCCACTTCTCTCCCTGCATATACACAAACTGCAGATCATGCACATGTGTGTACACAGGAAGGTTCCATGTTAGAGGGTTGGACATGGGGAGAGTGCTACAGCCAGGCCCTACAATGGTTAGGTCAGGGGAAGTCAGCCCTAACCCAAGACCATAGGAGGGGTGTGGGAGGAAGAGGGGTTCGGGGCACCTGGCACCAGGGCTAGGTGACCCTATCAGTGGTGGGTATGGACTAACTGACCCTTGGCCATGACCCAGCTCCAGGTCCCTCAGTCCTCATCCGTGAGACCCGAGATGCACAGACTCTCTGGATCTAAAATGATACAAGTCTGAGTGAGTCCTCCTTACCAGGAGCTAGGCCAGGAAGAACTGAACTCTGCAGGAGGAAAAGGGCTGGTCGGGGAGGGCGCAGCGGATGGAGTGGCCAGGCCAGGAGGAGAATCAGAGCTATCAGCATTTTCTGCATCACTCCATTAGAAAAGACCTCACTCAGGGCAGAGGCAGAGGAGGGGCCCTCCTGCCCCTTAAGCCCAAGTATGGGGGTCTGGCAGTGACCCTGAATCTTAGTGTGAGTCCAGGGTAGATCGAGAAATGCAGGGAGTTATTGGGGTGTCCTTTCACCCCAAAAGCTTGTCAGGCACACCTCACCTGCAGGCCCTCCTGTACTCCCTGCTCCCAATCCTCCTTGGAGTCCCACCACCCACCTGCCCCTCACTGTGGGCCCCTGGTCTCAGTCATCTACTCAGACAGTCTCCCCCTGCCTGTCTGGGTCCTGAGCCCGGGGGCACCCATGTGCCCTGCAGCACGGTGGCCCATAGCCGGAGGCGGGGAGCCATGACTTGGTGCTGCTGCTGACCCAGTGGTAATAATAGCAACCAGCTTTTTGTGGGCCCCACCCCTGCCCAAGCTTTTCATACAGGACCTCATTTAACCCTCACAACAGCCCTATTATTATCCTGATTTTACACGTGGGAGACTGAGGCACAAGGGTTAAACAGCTTTGCCAAAGATACAAAGCCAGTCAGTGGTGGAGGCAGGATTCAAGTTCCGGTGCTGGTGGCAGAATCTCCTTAGATGAGGAGAGGGTGCAGCTGGAGGGAGAGGTGATGGACGAACTCCAGGCAGGGGAGCTGTGCTCTAAAGCAAGTGGGGACGCTCTTGCTGTAGAGCTGCCCTCCACTCCTTGGGAAAGTGCTTTCTTGGCTCCTTGGCTTGAATTCTTCTTGCTGCAGTGGCAGTTCTGCCATGATTGGGTGACAGAGAAATGGGTCATACAGTCCAGGGAGGCCAGAGATGGTGCCACCGTCCCTGTGGGTGAAGGAGTCTGGGGGCTATCTGGTGCCTGAAGCACATACCTTCCCCTCTCCTGGGCATTCCCAGACCCACCAGGAAATGAGACTCCAGAAAAGAGGATGTGCCTCCTCTTGGCCATAGAGTGCAGCAGTAGCAGTAGGTGGCGGCTGAGCAGATGCCTTGGGCCTGTGAGAGGGTGTGTGGGTCAGTTCCTGGTCGTCACCCAGCTGCACACCTGTCTGTTAGTCAGTCTGCCAAATGGGCAGTTTTCAACCCATGGCTGCCTGCCTTTAGTCTAGGCCATCAGCCGTAACCCTCAGTGGGTCACATCAGTGGGCTAGTCTGTCTATCAGGAGGGCTGGTGTGCCAGACTTTGGGGACTGGTGGAAGCCTGTCAGCCACTCAGGAGCTTTTCCTCAGCTGGAAAAAATCTGGTGATTATCTGTTCATCTTGAAAGAGACGAAAGTGGGCAGAAGGAGAAGGGGTGGTGGGGAAGGGGGCATGCTGAGGGAGTAAGGATAAGATGATAGGAAAGGTGGTACTGACAGTGGTTATGGGGCTGGTGGCAGTGATGGTGCTGATGTTGCCTTTGGTGGTAATGGTGCTGGTGGGGACGGTGATGGCAATGCTGGTGGTAACACTGCAGGTGGTGGTGATGGTCACGGTGGTAATTGTGCTGGTGGAAATAGCACTGGTGGTGGTGATGGTAATGATGTTATACCAGTTGTGATGGTGATGATGGTGGGTATACCGATGGTAATAGTAGTTAGTGCTCGTGGTGGTAATGGTGCTGCTGCCACTGCTGGTGGTATCGGTGGTATTGGCGGTGAGCGGCGTGGTTGTGTTGGTGGTGTTGGTCGTGGTGGTGGTGGTTACTGACAGAGGTACTAGTTGCAGTAATGGAAATGGAGGTGAAAGGGTGCTGTAGTGGGAGTGGGATGGGCAGGGCAGCTACACAGGGATCAGACCCCTCAGCAGCTTGGATCCCCAATGCCAGAGGCACAAAGAGAACTTCAGGTTAGTCTTGGAGCCCCCTGGATTAGGGAAAGCCCGAGTTGTCCTCCCTCAAGCCCCATCTCCCCAGCGCTACTTCTGCCCCAGCCTGCTCAGCCTTAGCTGCGGGTGGGGGAAGTTAGAGGAGCTGTAGGGGCCAGCAGCAAGCACGTGGGAATCTCTCCAGCCCTTCCTGGGCATTGGGTCCAGCTGAGATCTGAGGGTCCAATTCAGACGCCAGTGATCCGTGAAAGCACGGACACCCACAGACATGCAGGCTAATGAGCAACCGTATCACACACTCGCAGACACACACACGCGGACCTTTGCCCAGAAACATAGGTACACATGCATGTTCACAGACACCTCAGGCTCACGTCCCAAATGTGCATGCTGGACGATCCCCACGTGAGAATATACAGAGACAGGGGCACACACGAGTGCACACACCAGCCAGACAGTGTTTGTGCGCGACCACTCAAGGCTGTGCCGCCACTCACACGCGCACACGCAAAGACGCGCACGCGCCTCTGCTAAGTGAAACCAGCAGAACCCAAGCCCAGCCGAGCCAACTGGAGACTCCTTGGCCCTAGAAGCCCTTGCTGCTGCCACCGAGAGACTCGGTCAATTAACTTCTCCCTGCAGCGGGCTCCCTGACCCTCCCGGCCGGCCGCCCGCCCCCGCATGCTGGGGCCCGCCCCTTCCCCCCACCTCCACCTCCCTCCCCTGCCTCCTCTGGGCTCTCCCACCCTCCAAAGCTCCGCTCAGACTGAAGGGACCCGGCCCTGACAGGGGACGTCTGAGGGGATGCAGCTCTGCCTGTTGAAGGTCTAAGGGAACCAGGCTCTGTCCTGGGGGTCTGCGGGGACACGGCCCTGACTTGGGGGTGAAGGTGGGGTCTGAGGGGATGCATTAACCTCTTGTGGGTCCCACTCATGGGAGTGGCTGGGCTTGGGCACACTGAGTTGTTCCCAGGGCAGGATGCTGCCTTTACCCTCTGACTTCCTTCCAACCCTAAGTCAGGGAAACAGAGGCTCAGGGTGAGTCCCATCTCACCCCCACCTCCATGATGTTCCTGCTCTCTTCCTTAAAATGATGCCAGTGAACCCTCGTGGGTGGCAGCCAGTATCCAGGGTGTACGTGCTGGAAGGAAAGAAAGGAAGGACATTCCAGGCAGAGGGAACAGCAGGAGCAAAGGCCTGTCCACATCATCAGAACACAGGGTCTACTTGGATGTAGGGAAACGTCCAGATAAGCAATGGATGTGGGTGACTCCCACCCACAGCCTGCACAGGAGTGCCCCGCCCAACCCAGACCACTTGCCAGCAATTTCTCCATCCTCTCCCTCTTGGGACCTCAAGGGTGGGAGGAGCTGAGGCACTCTCCATTCACGGGGAAAGCACTGACTGGGGAGAGGGCCAGGATGGAAATTGGTGACTCCCAAGGTCCCGAGGGCACTAGGACTTGAAGGAATCCAGGCCCCGTTTGTTTCCCCAGAGTTCACCACCCCTTATCCACCCCCTCTCCACCCAGGTCCCCAATAGACAGCCAGGATCCTGTGAGGATCCACCCTGGGACATTCCATCCCTTTCCCACGTACCCCTGGGGAACAGGCTGGACAGAGAATATCAGTGGCTGCAGCCTATGGGGTTACTATCGGGCAAGCAGGGGACAGCACCCCTCCCCCTTTTCTCCCTATGGTGGGGCAGGCCCTTCCCCTTGAAGCCGAGGCTTCCCGTCTGTACAATGGAGCTACATAAGGCAGATTTCCCGCATTCTTTGGAAAGGGGGGGAATCCCTCAAGGAGGTTGGGATAGTTGTGGAGTCTGCTGCTCTGCTGGGAAGTCCTGCCTGCAATCTGACCTTCGGCTTGGTAGGTGGATGCAGATGACGTCATGACCAAAGAGGAGCAGATCTTCTTGCTGCACCGTGCCCAGGCCCAATGTGAGAAGCGGCTCAAAGAAGTCCTGCAGAGGCCAGGTGGGGGCGGGGCCAAAGGAGGAGGGTCTGGGGGCAAGGTCAGGAGACAGAGGGGCCAGAGGAAGGTGGGAGCCCAGGATGCAGAACCAAGTGGCACCAAGGGAGGGTAGGTCCAGGTAAAGTGGGCCAGGCCAAAGTGAGGACCAAAAATGGGGTAAGTCAGGTGAGATTAAAGTCAGCAGGCTCAGAGATGCACTGAGCCTCCCCTCCCAGGGTGGGGATAGGAGTTTATGGAGGCAACTACTGTCTGAATCACCTCGAACTGGCTTAGATCTAGTCAGGCACGCCAGGATCAGGAGCACTGACTAGGGCTCCAGACCCCGCTGGAGTGGGCTGGGACAGCTTTCTGCAGGAGGAGGAGGTATCCAGTGCAGGTCCAGAAGGAAGAATAGGTCTTTGAAACAGGCCCCCTGGGCAAAGGGCAAGGCAGAGGTGTCCAGGGTCAGGAAAATGGGGCTGGCAGGGGAGGAGAATAGAGGGATACGGATGGGCTTCTATGTCAGTCACACTCACTGTCCAGTAAAGGGTTCTTGATGGGGAAGGAAGGCTTCCTTCTACCAACACAGCATCTCCATGGGACCCCTGCCACGGTGAAGCTGGGAGGGGCACTGACCTGACCTCACAGCTCCTGCCCCAGTCTCAAGCTGGTCTCTTCCTTGAGTCCATTTCCTGGAAGTGGAAATGGAGCTTCATTAGCAACCATCCAGGCCTCTGACTTCTGTCTGATTAATCTCAACCTGGAAGAGGCCCAGACCCCACCTGACTGGCAGGCAAGAGCAGCTTCCTCCCCTGAGCTGGCCCCCAGACCGCTGGGAGAGGACGCTGATGCACACCCAGGACGCAAGCACACAGTGACATACCCTGGAGCCCACAGACTTTGCGCCCATTCACAGGGACTCACATGGTCTCTGCAGTCACAGCCCTGCCCACATTGGCCCCACCAGTGGCTCCCTGATCCTCTGCCCCAGTCACATCAGGGTCTGGGGGGGATCCTGAACCCAGCCGTCTTTCTGGTTGTGGAAGCATGGAGGCACCTCCCTCTGCCCTCTCTTTGTTCCCGATGGAGGCCTTCCCTTCCCACTCTACCTCATCCTGCTGCCCCCACCCTACTGATGCCCCAGGGTGCAGGCAGGAAAATGGGCACAGCCATTCTATCCCAGCCCAGGGTGTCTGCACTCAGCTTCTCATTGTGGCCACAAACCCCGACATGGGAGGGCCAGGGGGCCCTGGCTTGGGCTGTAGCTGAAGGTTAGATAATGAGGAAGACTTTCAGCAAGGAAGAGAGACCTCAGGCATCTCTCCAGTGGAGGGAAAGGCCAGGCCCCATCTCAGATGGAGAGTCTCCAGGGTCCCTTGTGGAAGCTGTGAACCCCTTACTCGGGTATCCTAGGGCTGGGGATGGGGTAGGTGGGCTCATCTGTCCTCCCTTGACAACTGCACACTCTTGCTCTTGTCTTTCGCACCACCAGCTTCTCGACCTACACAGCGCTCTGGCCGGCTTCATTTTCACTGTTTCACCTCTGTTGACATCACCACTACCGTCTACTTTTGCCATGCGCCCCCTGGTGGGGCCTTCGCCTCCTGCGTGGGCTTTGGCTATGACTCCTGGGTCAGACATTTCTGCCCAGATTTACCGCTCAACCCACTCACTAGTTGATCCCACACCTGAATTGTGTTTGTTACCATTTGAACCCCTTGTTTACAGTCTCCATGCCGACTGATTACTTCTACACCTGGCAAGCACTTTACAGTTTGTAAAGCACGTCCCTACCTGTCATCAGCCTAGGTGTCAGCAGGGCAGGGGACAACCCCCATTGTACAAAGGGGGAGTCTGAGGCAGGAGGGTACCCTGGGTCTTCTGCTGTAGTGCTGTCGACAGCCATAACTGCCCTAATTTCTCCAGCTGACATAATGGAATCAGACAAAGGATGGGCATCTGCATCCACATCAGGGAAGCCCAAGAAAGAGAAGGCATCTGGGAAGCTCTACCCTGAGTCTGAGGAGGACAAGGAGGTGTCCGCTGGCAGCAGGCATCGAGGTACGTCTGTGCTTCCATGCATCCATCTGAGACCGACTTGGACCCACTTGCCCCACTGTCTACAGCCTTCATGTGAGCTCATGATCCTCGGCTCTTGTAGAAGGGGAGGTGCTAGAAGGAGACTCAGCCGAGGGGGCAGAGTGTGGAGGGGGCAGGCAAGCTGGATGGACTAGGGCCCCCAGGAGATGTGGGCAGAGAACTTGACCGCACGCCTCAGGGGTGGACCCAGGGCTGTGGCCCCTCCCATGGAGAGAGATGACAGAGAACCCTGGAGACAGAGGGGCAGGGAGAGGCTGGGAGAGACCCAGAGACAAAGAGAGGCAGGAAGAGACAGAGAGGGGACCAGGAGGCACACACTGGGACTGGGACTCAGGGTGTCAGAGGAGGGTGCATCAAGACACATAGTGGGGTTGGCCATAGAGACAGAGCAGGACAGAAGGGCGGCTATGAAGGGGTGGGGCCAGACAGTGGGACAAGGAGGGCAGAAGAGAAGAGAGGGAGGGAGATGCGGGCTGCATTGTCCCTCAGGGAGGTAAGGAGAGACAAACGCAGAGCCCAGGCTGCAGCCACAGGGCCAGTTTGAACCGGCTGGGTGGGCAGCAGATTCCAGATGGGCCACATCTGGGAGGCTGTGGTCACCCTGTGGCTCCCCAGGGATCAGAGGGAATTGTGGGCCTGGCCAGGCGGGGCTGGGAATATGGTGCCCAGGACAGAGAGCCTTTCACCAAGCTGGGGTGGGTCTAGCTATCAAGGCAACCTTCCAGGGTGGCTGGAGAGTCCTGTGGTTGGAGCCCTGCAGGGGGAAAGAAGGGAGCTGGGGGTGAAAAGTGGAAGATTCAGAGGCTGGAGACTCTCCAAGGTCACTTAGCATCTCTGCTGTGAGGCTGGAGCCCCAAAGTGGGATGTGTCGCCCTGACTTGAATCCCACAGTTAGCACTTAGATTTGGGGGATTATATGTACCCCCACGAGTGGTCACCAGAGTCTCATAGCAGGTGCTCAGGGCGGGTCTTGGATAGTGGTGGAAGTGCATATCAATCCCAATTTCCCAATGAAGAAACTGAAGTGCAAAGAGGGTAGACACCTGCATGAGGTGGGCAGCTCTTCAGGAGTCCAGCTGGCACTGGAAACTAGACCTTCTTCCTCTAGTCCATGGTCCCTGGGCAAGGAGCACATAGGAAGCATTCTCAGCTGAGGGACAGTTAGTCTGGGAACTTGCTCTTCTTTAGGGACACCTGGAAGGTGGGACCAAGAACAGAGAGAAAAGAGAGAGGTCTGGCTAGGGGCTTAGCACCAGAGGAGGGCAGGGCCCTGGGCTGTATGACCTTGGCAAATCACTCGCCTCTCTTGGCCTCCGCCAGCCAATCTAGAAAATAGGACCATTACCAGCACCTGCATAGAGGGTCTGTAGGGAATTCTATGAGGCCAGGTGGGTGCAGGGCACAGTAGGGAGTAAGGGCTCAATACATTCTCTCCAGAATGCTCCAGGCCTGAGTTCTCCAGTCTTGGGGCACACCTATCCCTGAGGGAGCCAGAGACCACAGGTGTGTTATTCCTCTGGGTCACTAACCATGGATCTGACTGATGTCCCCCACCTTTTCTGTCTATCTCTGTGGTCACAGGGCACCCCTGCCTGCCAGAGTGGGACCACATCCTGTGCTGGCCGCTGGGGGCACCAGGTGAGGTAGTGGCCATGCCCTGTCCTGACTACATTTATGACTTCAATCATAAAGGTAAGGCAGGCTGGAGTAGGGTGGGGACCACAGGGATGTCAGGACTTGGAGCTCAGGGCTTCAGTGATTCCAGACCTCTCTGCCTGCCCTAACCCTCCCACGGACCTGCAGGCCACGCCTACCGTCGCTGTGACCGTAATGGCAGCTGGGAGCTGGTGCCAGGGCACAACCGGACATGGGCCAACTACAGCGAGTGCGTCAAGTTCCTGACCAATGAGACTCGTGAACGGGTGCGAGGATTCCCCCTCCCTAACCTGACCCGTATAAGGCCACCCCACTCCACTGTTGACCCCTGAACCTAGTCCTGACTCCTCCAGCAACCTTAAAGTGGCCTCTGACCCTTAACCTGATGCTCACCCCAGTCCCAGGGCTCTGACAGTAACTCCCCACCTGCACAGGAGGTGTTTGACCGCCTGGGCATGATCTACACCGTGGGCTACTCCGTCTCGCTGGCCTCTCTCACCGTGGCTGTCCTCATCCTGGCCTACTTTAGGTGGGCGGAGCGAGGAGTGGGGCGGGGGTCTGGGGTGGGGAGGGGACGTGGTCGGGGAGGGGCCGAGGTGGGGGGCGGTGGGCGTGGCCAAGGGCGTGGTTGGACGGGGCGGAGGCATGATGTCTCTCTTCCCCTCACCGTAACCCTACACACCAAGCCCGGCCTCGTGCCCTCCCGCTGCGCGTCCCCGTGCCCCCACCCACGGTGTTGTCGCGCGCTCCGCAGGAGGCTGCACTGCACACGCAACTACATCCACATGCACCTGTTCCTGTCCTTCATGCTTCGCGCCGTGAGCATCTTCGTCAAGGACGCGGTGCTCTACTCCGGCGCCACGCTTGATGAGGCTGAGCGCCTCACGGAGGAAGAGCTGCGCGCCATCGCTCAGGCACCGCCGCCGCCCGCCGCCGCCGCCGGCTACGTGAGTGCCCCCTCCGGCGGCCCGCGCCCGCCCGGGGCCCCTCGCCACCAATGGCTTCGCGGGAGCCCCACCCACCCTGCGGCGCCTCTGCCCTCGCCCCCGCCTGTCTCCTGCAGCCACGCGCTTCAGGCCACTCACACACACCTCTCTGCGTCCATTGCACCTCTCAGCCCTGCTTCCAGGCCCTGTTGCCCAGAGCTTTGTGAGTGTTCCCCCTCCCGGCGCTTTCATCAACACTCCTGCCTCGGCCCAGGACCCCCAGTCACCCCACCTCTTCACCTTGATCCCCCAAGTGTCCTCCTGCCTGGGCAACATCGCCTCCACACACATCCCTCAGCCCCTGCCGTCGGTAGAGCCTGTCCCTTCCTCACCAGCTTGACTAGCACCTGTCGTATCTTACCAGCACCCCCTCCCACTGCCCATCCCTCAGCCCAGCCCAGCCCTCCCCAGATGCAGGCCCTGCTTTCTGGCTAACACCAGCTGGTCTCCTAGGTGGGCTGCCGGGTGACTGTGACCTTCTTCCTTTACTTCCTGGCTACCAACTACTACTGGATTCTGGTGGAGGGGCTGTACCTGCACAGTCTCATCTTCATGGCCTTCTTCTCAGAGAAGAAGTACCTCTGGGGCTTCACGATCTTCGGCTGGGGTACGCAGGCACGCAGGCAGTGAAGCCCAAGCAGGGTGGGACCATGGGCGGCAGGGTCAGAGAGTGCCACTGAGGTGAAGGCACCCATACAGCGTATCCTGTGCCGGATGTGGGGCAGCAGATGGTGAGCCGTCTGTGACTGACTGCCCCCCCGCCGCAAGCTCAGGGAACAGGGCTTGGCCAAGGGTTAGGGTTCACTTGGGGTTGTCTCAGCCTGGAGTTGGGGCTCACCTGGAGGCAGGTTCACCCGGGGTTGAGGCTCAGCCCAGGAGAGGGAGGGGGGGGACTCTCAGGTCAGGATTCCACTCAGGATCAGAGTGGATCTTGGGTCAGAGGTCAGCCTGGGGCTGGAGTTGGAAAGCAGCTCTTCTCACCACTGTATCACCACTGCTGGGGCTGGAGTTGGGATCTGGAACCCTCCCTCCACCCTGAGCCCCACTTCTCCACCAGTCCCCACGCTGCGTGGAGCTGTCCATGCTTCTGCCACCCTGCCCACGGGGTCCATGGCCCAGAACTGCAGGCCCTGGCTCTAGCATCATCTAGGCTTCAGCAGCGCCTCTGCAGAATGGGTTGCTGGGGTTCTGCACTCCTCCCCCCACGGGCTGTGGGATCGAGTTACCAATAATCGTCCATTATTGTTGGCAGCTCCAGAGCTTGGCCAGGCTCCGGGGCAACTGGCCAGACTGCAGAGGGGTAGGCTGGGTGGCTGGAGCCCTCCCTGCACTCAGCACCTAGCGGCCCTCACATCAACAACCACAGCCTCCCTGCCCCTTGGTGGACACTCTGACCTTGACCTCATCCGTGGCAAGCCCCAGAGTTGCAGGCTGATGTGGGCTCTGGGGCTAGAGGGTATCAGTGTGGGCGGGAAGCACACAGATAGGGGAACACAGAGAACTTTGTGGCACAGGAACGTCACAGCTCTTTTCCTCGCATAAACCCAGCTCATGCCCTGCCCTTCCCAAGGGTACCCTGGGCCTAGAATGAAGTGTGTGGGGGCAGAGGGTGGGGATTTGGGCTCCTTCCTAGAGGCAAAACTCACTCAGAGGTACCATGTACCATCTGAGTTGGCTTGGGCCTGGGCACACTGAGATTTCCCTGTAGCCCTTTATCCAGCCTGGAACAACAGCACACCCTATCCAGCCTCATCCACGGGGCTAAGACTTTTTAAAGGGTGGCAGTGCTGGAATAGAAAACCCGTGATGATAAGCTCCCTCCCTCACAGGGAACCCCCAGCCCAGAGCAGCACCCTTTAGGGGAGGGGAGGGCAGAGTGGACTGGGTGTGGATAAATTAGTGATACCTTATTCACCAAGTGCCCAGCAGGAATGCATGTGTGGTACAAGATGCAGAACCAAGATGAGGACAGAGGGCTGAACAGGGTCCTGAGGGCTGGAGCCCTGAGGGGAGGCTGTGCGGACAGCAGGGCAGCACATACAAGAGTAGGGCTCTGTCACCAATTAGCCCATGTGCCCAGGGTGAGGGGGGTCAGGGACTATGGTGGGCTAAGCTGGGGGTCACCAGGGATGAGGGGAATGGGACTGGCAAGGTGGGCTGAGGAGAGAGACATCATGGACAGTCCCTCACACACTGTCTCCCTCTGTGCCCACAGGTCTGCCCGCCATCTTCGTGGCTGTGTGGGTCAGTGTGAGAGCCACCCTGGCAAACACCGGGTAGGTCCAGGTGGAGAAGTGGGCAGGAGGCTCTGACACAGGCCAGAAACACCCCTGCTACCCTCTTTCTCTGTAGAGCATATGAGGGGCACCTCCTGTACCCTGGCCCTGAGTGGCCCAGTTTCAGGAGTTTTCAGTTCATCTTCAAGCTGGGTACCCGCTCAGGGTCAGCGGAGGCTACTTCAAAAGGAACCTCTGAGGATGGCCTCAGGCCTGGCCATATATGACACTCCCCTGTCCTGTGCTCTTGGTGGGGTTGGGGGACAGCTCATGTCGGAGCAGACCAGCTCTGGAGCCTCCCTGTGGGAAGGCTCAGGTTGGGAACGGCAGCAGGTGGGGACTGATGCCTCAACCTCCCCCAGGTGCTGGGACTTGAGCTCCGGGAACAAGAAGTGGATCATCCAGGTGCCCATCCTGGCCTCCATTGTGGTAAGCAGGGGTGGCCACAGAGCTGGGTCAGGGTGTGGACCATGGGTCCCAGTGACCAGCCCCTGACAGGGACCTATAGAGGCTTCCCTGGACCCCAGGGTTGGAGCCACAAGGCCCAAGAAGCAGCTGATCCCCACCCCAGTCCACATGGGGAAACCAAGGGCCTAAGGAGCCACCTGGAGACACAGTGGCAGAGCAGAGCCTGAGCAGGGTCACGGGTCCCAGAGTCCTTGCCCCTCTCTGCTAGGGTGCGGCCTCGAGACGCAGCCCTCCCTCACTCCCACAGCTCAACTTCATCCTCTTCATCAACATTGTCCGGGTCCTCGCCACCAAGCTGCGGGAGACAAACGCTGGCCGGTGTGACACGCGGCAGCAGTACCGGTGAGCCACACCCACCATGCCCAGGCTCCTCAGAGTTCAGGGGTCATCCAACCCCAGCACCATGTACAAAAGCAGACAGAGGCTCCAAGAATGAGCCTGTCTCAAGGAAGGACTCAGCTCCTGACTCCCTGGCTGGCCCTGCCAGCAGCGATGGGATCTTGCCTGGCTTCTGGGGGCACCCCCAAAGCCAGGCTGGGCCTCTTGGTGCTAGGCCCTGCACTAGAGCTGGGGTCTGTGAGGGCAGGACAAACCCAGACTTCTCCTCAGAGAGCTGGTCGCAGGGAGTCTGAGAGACAGGTGGGCAGTGGGTGGCCTTGAGAAGGCGGAAGCTTGACTGAAACCTGAGGAGGGACCTTGGGATACCGAGGTAAGGCCACGGGGGAGTGGGGGAGTGCCTGCAGAGGGACCAGCAGGTGCAAAGGGCCCTGGGACAGGGCGACATAACTTATGGTCCACTCTGGGACACCTCAGAATCAAGGGGCCCTGTTAACACTTTGCTGAGAAAACAAAGTGCCATTGGCTCAGGTGAACTGGGCTCCCCCACTGGCTGCCAGAGCCTCGGGCCTTTTAGTGGCTTTTGGAGCCTGGGGTTGGCAGGTCGGGGTACACAGCGCCTGTTGAGGGGGAAGTGGCTCCACCCTGACGCCCCTTCCCCGCTGGCCCAGGAAGCTGCTCAAATCCACACTGGTGCTCATGCCGCTCTTTGGCGTCCACTACATCGTCTTCATGGCCACGCCATACACCGAGGTCTCAGGGACGCTCTGGCAAGTCCAGATGCACTACGAGATGCTCTTCAACTCCTTCCAGGTGCGCAGCCCTGTCTGAGGGTGAGGGGCGGGTGAGGTTGGGGAGGCTGCTTCCACCCTCTCCAGATGCAGCTCTGGGCCCTGACCCAGTACCCTCTCTCCACAGGGATTTTTTGTCGCCATCATATACTGTTTCTGCAACGGCGAGGTAAGCGGTGGGCCACGCTGGGGCAAGGCAGGAAGGACGCAGAAGTGCCGGGGGAGGGTGGGTGGAATTCCCTGGTGGTCCGGTGGTTAGGACTCCGTGCTTCCATTGCAGGGGTCCCGGGTTCGATCCCTGGTCGGGGAACTAGGATCCCACAAGCCGCACGGCGCAGCCAAAAATAAAAAAAATTTTTTAAATTAAAAAATGTAAAAGAAGTGCCAGGGGGTTCCCGAGTCCTGTCCCTTCATTCTTCTGCCTGGTTCTTACTCTGTTCCTCCAAGAACATCCCTGAGGACGTTCTGAAAGCAGAGAGAAGTCTTTCCAGATGATTCAGGCTGAGGATGCACTAGGATTTGTGGGCAAAGCCAAGTATCTTCCCAACCCCACGGTTGAATCGTCTGTCATCCGGATTGAACACTCATCCACCCTTGGGGTCATTTGAGCTTTCTAGATTCTGGGTGTGTCAACTGCCTGCAGCCAGGCACCATGTTCTGAGAATGACGGGATTCTTCTTGGCCTTGAAATTTTCCAGCAATAGCCTGTGCCTCTGTTTACATTCAGTGCTGAGTGTTGCAGGGGCAGGGATGGGGGCACCGCTGGGGTTGGGGACATGTGGCAGAGGGGTTAGGGGCACACCTGACCACACACCCTCCTCCTGCCATCCCAGGTACAGGCTGAGATCAAGAAATCCTGGAGCCGCTGGACATTGGCACTGGACTTCAAGCGCAAGGCACGCAGCGGGAGCAGCAGCTACAGCTACGGTCCAATGGTGTCTCACACAAGTGTGACCAACGTAGGGCCCCGCACGGGACTTGGCCTGCCCCTCAGCCCCCGCCTGCTGCCTGCTGCCACAGCCAATGGCCACCCCCAGCTGCCCAGCCACACCAAGCCAGGGTCCCCAGCCCTTCAGACCACACCACCTGCCGTGGCCGCTCCTAAGGACGATGGGTTCCTCAACGGCTCCTGCTCGGGGCTGGATGAGGAGGCCTCTGCACCGGAGAGGCCACCTGTCCTATTGCAGGAGGAATGGGAGACAGTCATGTGATTGGGGACCCGAGGGTTGGACCTGTGGACATAAGGGTTGACAAGCGGACCAAGAGGCAGGTTGTTGGACAGTTGCCCACTCAGGGCTGGGGCTGGGAGGACAAAACAGGAAAAAAAAAAAAAAAAAAAAAAAGGAAAAGGAAGCAGTGTGTGGCTTCCTGTGGTCTGAACTGGGCACTTATTCCAGGAGGGGAGGAGCTGGGAGCCATGGGGGTGTTCTTGGTCTTACCTCAGGAGGAGGTCTAGGAACCATGGGCCAGTCCCTGGGGGGTCGGGACCCAGCCCGGCAGAAAGGGCCTGAGAGAGGCCCCTGTCTAAGCCTAGAGAAGCTCAAGTTTGCTGGGTCATCAGCACCCCAGTGGACCCATGCAGGAGGAGGGCCCCAGCCTTTCCCTGTCTCCAGTTGTCACCTCGGCTGCTCCCTGCACTTGTACCCAAGCTCCATGGGCACCCAAGCTGGCTTTGGCCCAGGCTTCTCCAGGCCATCTCTCCTCCTGCTGGCCCCCAGTCACTGTCACCCAGGGCTGACAGCAGATCCCTTGGGTCCCTGGCCACACCCCCAAGCCTTGGGCCCTGCTACAGGCCCCTTCCTGCCTGTCTAGTGGCCACGCTATGCCCTTTGGAGGCTGGGGCCCTCAGGGAACCCTCCAAATGTGATCCCCAGCCCCTACCCTGGACCTGACACACCTCTAGCAACCAGACAGAGGGTGCAGGGGCAGTGCCAAGGCCATCGGGTGAGAAGTGGGCTGGGGTCTCTGCTCTGGCTAAGGAACTGTGGGGGAGCCAGGGACGTGAGGGCAGAGGCTGGCTGGGGTGGGTGTCTGCAAGGCGCAGCACATCCACCACTGTGGATCCAAGGCGGTCACTAGCATCCCCACCCGACACCCACCCACCACATTACTTGCCCCCTCAGCCCCTGCCCACCACAGTCTTGGACTCTAGAATGGCACAGGCCCTCCTCGGCCTGACACTCTGAGAACTGAGCCAACTGCCTCTCCACTCCATGTTCTTGCTCAGACCTGAAGATGGCCCTGCCTCTGGGCCTATGCACAAGCTGGTACCCCTGCCTGGCCCCTCCTTCCTCTCATCTCCAGCTCCAACCCTTGTTCTTCTCCATGGACTCAGCACCTGGGGAGTGCTCCCTGCCTCCAACTCCCTTCCAGCTCCCCGCCCCACACGGAGGGCTAGGAGAGGGGTCATGAGGCCAGGACCACAAACTCAGTTGGTGGGTGCTGTAGGCATACTCAGAGGCCTCAGGTCCTGCCCGCCTGCCCTTGTAGATGGTGGGCAAGGCAAACAGCTATCCAAAGGCCTGGTGCACCCATGGAGCTCTCTGTGGCACCACCTGCTTGGAATGGTGTGAGAGAGGCACAGGGCAGGACCTGAAGCCCACTGAGCCACCAGGCTGAGCATCAAGGGTTCCTGTGAATGCTGAGAGCCACTGGAAGTTCTAGAGGGAGAGCAACAAGATGTGAGCAACATGCTCCAATGTAGAGGCCCGAGAAGGTTACACAGAGGTCAGGGGTGAGGTAGCCTTGCAGGGGCTGGTGGCCGGGTGGGGGGATGGGGATGGGGTGGGAAGTACTGTTCTGGAAGCGTCCTAGATGAGGTACTGACTGGGGGAAGGAGACCTAAGCAGGACAGACCCCCCCCATTCCCCCCGCTGGGCCCCAGGGGAGTCTGATGCCCCTCTCCAGGGCTTAAGCCATGGGACCTCCAGATCACTGGGGCTTCAGGGCAACTCATCCCACCCACCCCCACAGGCAGAGTCACTGAGGCCCCCAGCTGGCTGGGCCTCAGGGCCCCATCTTCCAGCCCACACTCCTCCTCAGGAGGCTTCTGAAGTAGAGTCCACAGACCTACTCACCCTGAAACACTCATACTGGCCACCTCTAGGACAGAGCTATGTCTTCCTTTCAGACTGGGTGCCCCCCCAGGGCAGAGTGGAGCCTCTCCTCTCAAATTGGATTTCCTCTAGAACATGGTTTAGCCTCTTCCCACAGACTGAGGACCTCTTCCACCCCATGACAGGGCTGTGTTTACTCCTCAGACTGGATACCCCCAGGACAGAGCTGTGTTCATCCTTCAGACTGTGCACCCCCCAGAACAGCGCTATGGTCACCCCTCACACAGACCGGGCACCCCCCAGGACAAGGTTATACTCACCCCTCAGACTTGTTACCACCTTCCCTTTAGATGAACCCCCAAGACAGGGCTGTGCTTTCCCTTTGAACTAAATGCCCCTAAGACATGCCGGGTACCCCCCTCAGGTTTGGTGATCCCAAGCAGGGCAAGGTTCCCCCATATCCACTTGGATACCTCCTGCCCAAGGGCTGGCCCTCCTTCCTCAGGATTTTTGCACCCAGGACAAGGCCAGGCCTCCCCCTTTAGACTGGGCTGGATGTCCAGTCTAGGACTGGACCTCTTACATCAGTCTAAGCTCCTAGTCCAGGACAAGGTCTCCTCCCTTAGACCTGCAGCTCCTGGGTCAGGGCCAGCCGCCCCCCCACTCAGAGAGACCCTGAGCCCCACCTGGGCCATCCAGGTGTTGGCAGAGGAAGTGGGAGCCCTCAGAGGGCCTGGCAGGCAGTCAGGACCCTGTTTGCCTTGAACAGGGGCTGGAACCAGGTGGTCATTTCTCCCTTCAAGGCCTCACAGCTCAGCCAAGCCGCAGGGAACACGTAAACACCAGCCGAGCTGGGCAGCAGGCAGGCAGGGAGGAGGAGACCAAAAGACCCTGACTCACCAGCCTCCTTGGCCACGGTGTCTGGACACCTCATGGTGCTGCTCCAGACTCCAAGTCAGGCCAGTAAGACGAGCTCCAGCTCCCACCTGTCTTGGGCATGAAGACAGGCCCGGCCTTTTCTGGCCTGTCTCCCCCCAGCCCAGGCTGAGAGAGGGACCTCTGAAGACCCATGGGAGGAATGTACCCTGCTGGGGGCTCCTAGAACATAGGCCAGGCTTCAAGAGGAAGCTTCAGCTCAGAGCAGGATCTAGAGGGTCCAGGGTCATCGAAGAGAGGCCTCTAACGACGCACAACATGCAAGCCTGTGGAGAAGGAAAGACTAAGTGCGGCCCATGTGTCAGCGGAGAGGGAGCAGGCTTTGACAGTCCACTCCCATTACCGCTCAACCTGGGGCGGTGGTAGGACAGAGAACAGAATGAGGAGAAACAGGACTGAGTTCCCTGGAAGATGAAAGGGACGTGACCCAGTCCAGCAGTCTGATGAGAGCCTTGTTCAGACCGTTTGTGAGGGAAAATGGACCTTCCCTGGGGGAAGAAGGGAACATGACCATGCTCTGAGGGCACATAAGGGGACATAGACCTGCTGAGGTTGTCCGAGGGGACACAGCCCTGCTCTGAGGGCGGGTGAGGAGACACAGAACTTCCATGGGGGTGTGAGGGGACAGAGCTCTACTCTGAGGGTACAGGATGGGACACTGAACCTCCTGAGGGGGTCTCAGGGGACACAGCTCTGCTCTGAGGGCATGTGAAGGGACATTGGACCTCCTGAGGGGGTCTCAGGGGACACAGTTCTGCTCCGAGGGCACCTGAGGGGACAAGACTTGCCCTGTGTGGTCTGAGGAGACACAATCCTTCCCTGAGGGCACATGAAGGGACATCGACCTTCCTTGTGGGTCTGAGGGGACATAGCTCTGCTCCGAGGGCACCTGAGGGGACACTGAATCTCCTGAGGTCTCAGGGGACACAGCTCTGCTCCAAGGGTGCGTGAGGGGACATTGGACCTCCTGAAGGGCCTGTGGGGACACAACTCTACTCCGAGGGCGGGTGACAGGACATGGACCTTCCGTGTGGGTCTGAGGGGACACAGCTCCGCTCCGAGAGCATTTGAGCGGACAAGATCTGCCCTCTGTAGTCTGAGGAGACACAATCCTTCCCTGAGGGCACGTGAGAGGACACTGCACCTCCTGAGGGGGCCTGAGGGGACACAGCTCTGCTCCAAGGGCATGTGAGGGGAATTAGGACTTCCTGAGGGGGTCTGAGGCGACACTTTCTGCTTCGAGGGCATGACAGGTGACATTGGACCTCCTGAAGAGGTCTGAGTGGAAACAGCTCGGTTCTGAGGGCACGTAAGGGGACATGGACCGTCCTTGCAGGTCTGCGGGGACACAGCTCTGATCCAAGGGCACGTGAGGGGACACTGGAGGACTGAGGGGGTCTGAGGGGACACAGCTGTGCTCGGAGGGCATGTGAGGGGACATGGACCTTCTGAGGGGGTCTGAGGGGACACAGCTGTGCTCGGAGGGCATGTGAGGGCACAAGACCTGCCCTGTGTGGTCTGAGAAGACAGAATCCTTCCCTGAGGGCACGCGAGGGGACATGGACCCTCTGTGGGGGTCTCAGGGGACACAACTCTGCTCCAAGGGCGCATGAGGGGATATGGACCTTCCATCGGAATCTGAGGGGACTCAACTTTGCTCCTAGGGCATGTGAGGGAACGAGACCTGCTCTGTGTGGCCTGAGAAGAAACCATCCTTCCCTGAGGGCACGTGAGGGGACAGTGGAACTCCTGAGGGGGTCTCAGGGGACACAGCTCTGCTGCGGGGGCACGTGAGGGAACATGGACCTCCTGAGGGGGTCTGAGGGGACATAGCTCTGCTCCGAGGGCGTGTGAGGGGACATTGAACCTCCTGAGTGGGTCTGAGGGGACAAGCTCTGCTCTGTGTGTGAGGGGACATGAACCTCCTGAGGGGGCCTGAGGGGACAGCTGTGCCAGAGGGCAAGTGAGGGGACATGGACTTTTCGAGGGGGTCTGAGGAGACACAGCTCTGCTCCAAAGGCATGTGAGGGGACAAGACCTGCCCTGTGTGGTCTGAAGAGACACAATCCTGCCCTGAGGGCACATGAGGGAATATGGACCCTCCCTGGGGGTCTCAGGGGACACAGCTCTCCTCCGAGGGAATGTAAGGGGACGTTGAACCACCTGAGGGGATCCGAGGGGCCACAGCTTTGCTCCGAGGGCGTGTGAGGGGACATTGGACTTCCTGCTTGGGTCTGAGGGGACACAGCTCTGCTCCGAGGGAGCGTGAGGGGACATTGAACAACCCGAGGAGTCTAAGGGGACACAGCTCTGCTCTGTTGGTGTGTGAGGGGACATGAACCTCCCGAGTGGGTCTGAGGGGACACACCTCTGCCCCGAGGGCATGTGAGTGGACATGGACCTTCTGAGGGAGTCTGAGGGGAAACAGCTCTGCTCTGAGGGCACGTGAGGGGACACTGAATCTCCTGAGGGGGTCTCAGGGGACACAGCTCTGCTCCAAGGGTGAGTGAGAGGACATGGACCTTCTTTGGGGGTCTAGGGGACTCAGCACTGCTCCAAGGGCGCATGAGGGGACAAGACCTGTCCTGTGTGCTCTGAGGAGACACAATCCTTCCCTGAGCACATGAGGGGACACTGGACCTTCCATGGGGGTGTGTGGGGACACACTCTGCTCCTAGGGCACGTGAAGTGACATTGAACATCCTGAGGGGTTCTGAGGGGACACACCGTGCTCTGGGGGCGTTTGAGGGGACACTGAACTTCCTCACGGGGTCTGAGGGGACACACTCTGCTCCGAGGGCGTGTGAGGAGACAAGACCTGCCCTGTGTGGCCTGAAGAGACACAATCCTTCCCTGAGGGCACCTGACATTGGCCTTCCATGGGGGTCTGAGGGGACATAGCTCTGCTCCAAGGGTGAGTGAGGGGACACGGACCTTTCATGTGGTCTGAGGGGACACAGCTCTGCTCCGAGGGCGCAAGAGGGGACAAGACTTGCCTTGTGTGGTCTGAGGAGACACAATCCTTCCCTGAGGGCACGTGAGGGACATGGACCTCCACGGGGAGTCTGAGGGGACTCAGCTCTGCTCCAACGGCGCGTGACGGGCAAGACCTGCCCTGTGTGGTGTGAAGAGACACCATCCTTCCCTGAGGGCACATGAAGGGACATGGAGCCGTTGGGGTGGGAAACACTGAGGGGACACAGCCCTACACTGAGGGTGCTTGGGGGCATGGACTTCCTGAGGGGCTCTGAGGGGAAAAAGCAGCGCTCTGAGGGTGCTTGATGGGGCACAGACCTTCTGTGGGGGTCAGCAGGGACACAGCTCTGCTCCGAGGGCACATGAAGTGACCTGCCCCTGCCCCAGGGGGTCTGAGGGATACAGTTTTGCTCCTAGGGGGTGTGAGGGGTCATGGGCCTGCCGGGGGGGCGGGGGCGGTGGTCTGAGGGGATGCAGTCCTGCTCTGAGGGTACTTGAGGGGACAATGACCATCCATCCATCAGGGGTTCTAACAGGGTCCTGGCTCTGCCTTCATTTTTAGAAGTGAGGTCTGGCTGTGGGGACCCGGTCAGAGGGTGCTGGGTCAGTGGCTCTCACTGAGCACTGGGGCACATAGGCTGGACTGTGTTCAGCTATAACCCTGTTGTCTCCTCAGCCAGCTCCAGAATGATCCCCGCCTGAGGCTCCCACGGCCAACTGAAACAAGCCTTGCCTGGGGCAGAGGAGCCTCCTCTTGGGCAGCGTAGGGGACTCTAGAGCCAGACAGGGGTCTGGGCCCTGGCTGGCTTCCCGTGTTTGCTGTGTGATCCAGGGCAAGCTGCCTTCCCTCTCTGAGCCTCAGCTTCACTTCTGAGGTCGGGCTCCTGTCTAGGTCTCTTGGCCTGTGTGGTCTCAGTACCCGGACCTGCTCCCTGGTGGGCCCCCAGGCTAGCTTTTGGCTGCCTGGACAAGGACTTTATCTTTCCCTTGGGCAGACTTGGGGCCCTCAGCACTGAAGGCCAGGACATCCCCAGGTGAGAGGCCCCCTCCTTCTTCGGCATCCCGGTCGTGCAGGCGGTGGGGGCCAAGAGGGTGGGTGTGGATTCTGTGCACCTCCTCCTCACCCAAAGGCTGGGGGTCAGGAAAGGGGCCAGGGTCTGGGAGGCAGAAAATTGTATCCCAGGCCTAAAACCATCCCTTCGGGCCTCAGCCTTCCATCTGTGCGTGAAGGAAGGGGAGGTGGGGCCCTTCGTGTGCCTGAATTAATTATGCCCCCGCCACCTGCAGCATCTGTTTTAGCGGGGTAGAGAGGAGAGTTTCAACGCCCCAAAAGGCTTCCTGACTGGAAAGCCTGATGGTTCTCAGTCCCAGTTCTCAGACTGCAGGGTGGGGACACGGCCAGTGGTTCTGGTAGGGGACTCTGTTGATGGGCAGCCCCATGGGGCTCCTGTTGGCTTTGCTTCCCAATGGTGAGGAGGAGGGGACGAGGCCAGGCTGGGAGGACGGGGTACTGGGCATGGGACGCTGGGCTTGTGACCACTGCAAGCTCCCTTCTCAGAGCTTCAGTACCTGTGGCTCCGGACTCCCGGGCCCTGGTGCACGAGGCCCTCCACCTGCTCCTCTCCACTCCCCACGCTGTGCTCTCCAGTCAGCCCTCCTTGGGGGCCTCTGCCCCAGCACCCTTTTCCTGCTGCAGCATGAGTCAGGGGACAGCCTTGGTGTGAACCACGTCCTGGCCCTGCCCAGAGGCGAAACTGTCAGGCTACCTGCCCCCAACAAGCTCACCCCCACCCGTGAGATAGAGAGGTGTGTTGTGTGTCTGTTGTTATCTGTATGTGTTTGTATATGCGCTTATTTGCATTTGCGTGTGTTTGTCTACGTGTTTGTTTGTATATGTGCCTAGTTATATGTATCTGTTGTGTCTACTTGTACTGTCAGTTTGTAGTTCTAGTTGTATCCTGTGTCTGTGTTTGTAGATGTGCTCATGTTTGTAATATGTATCTGTGTGTCCATCTGCATGTGTGTCTTTTGGTGTGTCTGTGACTGTATTGTGTGTGTACCAATGTGTCTGTTTGTATTTATTGGTATGTCTGTGTATATGTGTGTGTTTATTTGTGTGTGTGTGTCTGTGTGGACCCGTGGTCTGAGAACGCCGCCTGTGGGTGGAATTTGGCCCAGAGACATGTTTGGTTTGGCCCTCATAGTATTTTCAACATCTTGAGCCAACATTTAAAAATCAGGATATTTCACATAAAAATTCAGCTTTTCGGTTTCTTTTAAAAATTCAGAAGCCCTGGCAGCCTCGGGCCTGCGTTCCCATGAGGCCACTCTCCTCCAGAGCCGCTCAGGGGCTGCCTCGTCCTCCTACCCTCCACAGCCTCACCACTTTTCTCGCCCAGCAGCACCTTGAGGATGACTGAGTTTGTGATCCCAGAGTGTAAGTCTGGTTGCCAGGGAGTGTGTGCACGAGTGTATGGGATGAGGTCATGTGTGTGTATGTAGGGGGGAGGGTGTGTGAGTGTATGTGTGTGTGCATAAATCCATTTTGCAATGGGGAGCGTGTACACGTGAATGCGTGTGTGCATATGAGGTCAATCTGTGTCAGTGGGCTGAGCACACGTGTGAGTGTGTGCCTGTGTGCATTAGGCAAATGTGAGTGTGTGGGGGACATGTGAGTGCCTGCATGTGTGTAGGGCATCTGTGCGTGTGGAGGTTTAGGTGTGTGAATGCATGCGTTTGCAGGTGTGTGTGCATGGGGTTTGTGTGGACATATTTGTGGCCATGTGGAGTGTGTGAGCCACTGCGGTCTGAGTATGCTCTGCACAGGAGCTTCTTACGGCCTTTGAGGGGGAATCGGATTCCAGGCTTCTGGCTGGGCCGCCTTGTGGGATTTCTTTCTTTCTCAGTGCCAACCGGAGGCCTGAGTAATGGGAACATTTTAAGAAAACCAGTAAATACATACAGAAAGGGCAGGCTGGCTGGGAAACAGGCTGGACACCCCTGCCCAGCCCACAGCTGCCAGAGGCCCTGAGTCCAGGCCTAAGGCAGGGAGGGAAGCAGCCCTAGAACCCAGCATGCTCAACCACTGTGCTCTATGGATACCCACTTCTGCCCATCCAGTGGGTGAGTCCCCTACACTACCTGGATGGCCCCTGGATCTAGGCATCTTCACAGCTTGGCTCTGAGCAACAGATGCTCAGGACAGGCCCAGGGGATGCCATGTCAGACCTGGCCCAGGGGCTAAGGGGACCTGACCCTCCAGGTGGGGCCCCTTTCCCAGCCAGGCTACAGTGGGTCCACATCTCTGAGTATTCTGTCCACACACGTCTCACACACACGTAGACCCTCCCTCGGGAGGGATGAGGCTGCCTGTGACCTGGCAGGGTTGGTGCTCCCCACAGGGTTGGGAGGGTACGCAATACACTCCACTTGGAGCCCACACACCCGAACGCGCCTGGTGCCTGGAACCTGGGGAAGGCTGGTGTCGGGGGGCGGAGTGGAGGGTTCTGTTGCTCCCCAGGACATGGCCACCACTGTCCTGGGTTTCGGGCTGACTGAGCCCCACTCTCGGGATCACCTCTGATATCAGCCCCTTAAATGACATAGGTCCCACGGGAAAGGATGGGGTGCTTCCTCTGGTGGGGTAAGGTTCCTTACAGAAGATCCACTTCAGCAGCGGGAAAAGCAGGCTATGCTGACCCACACTCCCCTGCAGGGGCCCTGGGTCAGTGTCTTCTGCTGCCCCCCAGTGGCCGTGTGAGGGCAACGGGGGAAATAAAGGCTACACGGAGATTCTTATCCATAAAGGTCTGCTGGCTGAATAGAATCGCTGGGCTCTTGGCCCTAGATCCCCACCACTCACCACACCCCACTGTGATGCCCAGTGAGATGGTTTGGGGAAAGCGAAGTCTTTTAGACTGGTCTGAGGGAAGGAACGTGGCTCCTAGCACAGATCCCGAGACCACTTGGAAGGTCAGCTCCTGGAGAGCAGGGCAACATCAGGTTTACAGCTGCATCCTTAGCCCCTGGAACAGTGTCCAGCACAAGGTAGATACTCAGGAAACAGGATGAATTAATGCCTGAATCGCCAGCTCCTGTAAGGGTGCTGCAGCAGGCCCCAGATGCAGCTCAGAGCCCCATGGAGAGGTCACCTGAAGGTAAGCAGGAGTCTCGCACACTGAAGCCCAGAGGTGGGGAAGAGCAGCATGAAACCCCAACAGGGGACTTGGCCTGGACGATGCCTGGGGCTTGAAGATGCACAGGTAGAGTCCAAGGGACTTGATTTGCCCAAACTGGTCACCTTCACACAATTCACCTGCAGCCCACTGGGCTAGACAGAATTTTCCCTTGTAACTTTAGGGGCTGTGCCTCTCTGTGACCGTGTCTGCCATTCCTCACCGTGTTACAGGCCCTATACCAGCCCGGATGTCCACCTGGCCTCTAGGGTCCTGTCCCTGCAATCCCAGGTATGACTTCCTCCCAGCCCTTGTGCTGCCTCCCCTCTTACCCAGAGGCATCAAGCATGAGTCTCTGGGCCAGCAGGCCCTGTACTCCTGTCCTCTGCTTGGCAAAGGGGTATCCATGCTGTTGCCGAACATTTCAAGCTTGACACCTCTCCTGAGATGACCCAGAGGCCAGATGTCCTCGAGGATTTCAAGCAGGAGGAAGGGCCTGGAGTGTTGGGAGGTCAGAGCTGTCCTGGAGGAGTGCATGGTGAGCCAGGTAGCAGTGGGCACACCAGGGCTCCATCCACAGAGCTGGGCACTGTCACTTGGCCCATTTCTTCAGCCCTATGACAAAGGGGCTGCTGGGGCCTGAGAGTCTGTTGCCGGGGCCTGTCCCTCCAATCGAGAGTACTTAATTATTCTAGGTAGGAGTCCTTTATCAGATATGGGGTTTGCAAGTATTTTCTTAGTCAGTAGCTTTTCTCTTCATCCTTTTAACAGGGTCTTTGTTGGAGGAAAAGCTTTTCATTTTGGTTGTCAAATCTGCCCATTTTTTTTCTTTATGAATTGTGCTTTCTCATGTCTAAGAACGCTCTTCACCAAGCTCTAGGTCCTGAAGGTTTTCTCCTATAATCCACTTTAATTTTTGTATAAGGTCTGAAGTACAGGTTGGGGTTCCTTTTTGGGGCCTTTGGATGGATATTCAATCACTCCAGCACAGTTTACTGAAGACTATCCTTCCTCCATTGAGCTCATTTTGCACCTTTGCGAAAAATTAGTGAGCCGTACCTATGTGGGGCTACTTCTGAGTTCTCTGTATTCTTCCATTGATCTATGCGCCTACTTTTCCACCAATACCACCATCTTGATTATTGTAGCTGTATAATAAGTCTTGAAATGGGTAGATTGATTCCTCCTGCTTTATTCTTCTAGTTAAAAATTGTTTAAGCTGTTCAAGTTCTTGTAACTTTCCTGATACATTTTAGAATAATCTTGTCTATATATAAAAATCTTACTGAGATTTTGATATGAATTGCATTAAACCTGTGTATCAATTCTCCAGTAAAACCACCTGAGCTTGGAGATTTCTTTTTCAGGGGTTTAAAAATTATGAATTCAATATCCTTAATAGTTACAGAGCTATGGAAATTATCTTTTTCATTTTGGGTGAGTTATGGCAGTTTGCACTTTTCAAGGAATTGGTCCATTTCATCAACTTGTCAAAATGTGGGTAGTTATTTACAGTACCCCTTTATTGTCCTTTTGATGTCCATGGGGTCTATAGTGATAGCCTTATTTCATTCTTAATATGCCTAATGTGTGTATCCTCTTGCTTTTTTTTTCTTTTTATTTATTTTTGGCTGCTTTGGGTCTTCGTGGGTGCACGTGGGCTTTCTCTAGTTGTGGTGAGCAGGGGCTACTCTTCATTGCGGTGCACGGGCTTCTCATTGCAGTGGCTTCTCTTGTTGCGGAGCACGGGCTCTAGGCGTGTGGGCTTCAGTAGTTGTGGCAAGCGGGCTCAGTAGTTGTGGCTCATGGGCTCTAGAGCGCGGGCTCCGTAGTTGTGGCACATGGGCTTAGTTGCTCCGTAGCATGTGGGATCTTCCCGGACCAGGGATTGAACCCATGTGCCCTGCACTGGCAGGAGGATTCTTAACCACTGCACCACCAGGGAAGTCCCTGTCTCCTCTTTCTTCGTCAGTCTTTATTTCTTGTTAGTCAATTACTGATTTCTGCAATGTTTACCAGTTTCTTTGCTCACCACTTCTTCCTGCATCCTGTGGCAGGCACTGCTGGCTGCCTTCCCGGTACTCTTTCTACCCTTCTTCCTTTCTCATGGAACCTCAATTTCAATCATGGTGGCAATGCGCCCAGCTTAAAATACCCTTACTCCCCACATGTCTGCAGTTAGGGCTGGATCTGACACAGTAATGGCTGATCAGATGTGAAGGCAAGCATGGGGGACTGGGCTTGAAGCCATGGTTTCTTCAGCTGGCTTGCCCTTTGCCCTTCCCCCTCCTGCCTGTAGCTCGAACCTGGGAGGTCGGGGGCGGGGGGTGGGGTGGGGGGAAGGCTCCCAAGAGAGCTAAGGACGGCAGCTGAGGACACAGAAGGGACTCACGTCCTTGGTGGTCTCAAGAAGTCACTGTACCACCTTAGACATAACACAAGAAAAAAACCCTCCTCGTTTAAAATCCTGTAGGTGAGCATCTGCCAAATGCCGTCCTGATTCCCGTATCCTTCTCCCTGCGCCCACCGTGCTCCTCCTGCTATGGAGCATCCTTTAGTAGTTCTTTCAGCAAAGATCAGTGCAGAGTAAACACTTAGTGTCATAAGCCTGAAAATGTCTATCTTGCCCTTATTATTTATTATTGAGCAGACTGACGTTTATGTTTCCTTAGCACTTAGGAAAAATTTGTCTTCTACTATCTACCATTGATGAAAAGTGGAACTCATTCATTAGTAGGCAATCTTTTCCGTTGTTTTTTTTTTTTTTTTTTTCCTCCTGTAGCTTGTTGGATTTTCCTCTTTCCCCTCAATGTTCTAATCTTGACCATTGTAGTGAAACTGCAGATGTGGCCATTAAAAAAATTCCACTTCATACTTATCGAGTAATTTAGGTTGTGAATTCTGGAAATATCTTTTAAAAGTGTGTGAAATACAGTATATACAACCAAAAACAATGTATAAAATGAATGGATAGAGAATAAAATGAATTCCAAAAACTTAAGCCAAGATAAAGAACATTATCAACACCTCAAAGGGCCCCTTCCCAGAGTTAACCACAAGCCTGATGATGAGGATCATTGCCTTGCTCTTCTGCGCTGACTTTACCACCCGTGTGTGTATCCTTACAGAGTATATTGTTCTACTCTGCCTGTGTTGGAACATCACACAAATGGTTTATACTTCTTTTCTTCCGTGACTTGCTTCTTTTTTTTTTTTTTAATTTATTTATTTATTTTTGGCTGCGTTGGGTCTTTGTTGCTGTGTGCGGGCTTTCTCTAGTTGTGGCGAGTGGGGTCTACTCTTCGTTGCGGTGCGCGGGCATCTCACTGCGGCGGCTTCTCTTGTTGCGGAGCGTGGGCTCTAGGCGCGCGGGCTTCAGTAGTTGTGGTACGTGGGCTCAGCAGTTGTGGCTTGCGGGCTCTAGAGCTCAGGCTCAGTAGTTGTGGTGCACGGGCTTAGTTGCTCCGTGGCATGTGGTATCTTCTGGGACCAGGGCTCGAACCCGTGTCCCCTGCATTGGCAGGTGGATTCTTAACCACTGCACCACCAGGGAAGTCTGACTTGCTTCTTTTAAGATGTATCCACAATCTTACACGGGGCTATAGCTCATTTCCTTGCTATAGAGTATTCCACTGTCAGAACCATGACTCATTGTGTTTTACTGTGTGTTATTGTGTGTATGTGTGCTATCATGAACATTGCTCCTGTTAGGGTTCCTGTCCCTGTCTGCTGGTATTCCTGTGCAACAGTGCTCTAGGACACTAATAGTGGAATTGCTGGTCACTGGCTGTGCACCAGTTCAACTTTTTCAAAAGTGGTCTTACCAACCAGCACTCCCACATGTGGCAGGTGGGAGGCCTGCTGCTCCACAGCACACCAGGGTAGCTAGTAACCCTTCTGTCTGAAAGTCTCCCTTGGCTGGCATCACCCCAGCTACCTGAGCTTCCTTCTGTCGATTTTGAGCATGACACACCTTTTCTAATCCCTTTCAATCTGTTTGAAAGACTGGGTTTAGGTTTCTTTTTCTAAATGACATCAGACCGAGTTTTTTTAAAAAAAGCGAACAGGTACATTAATAGTAATTAATGACATATTTGGATTTATTTGTCCCACCTTTTTCTCTCGTTGCCTTCTTTTGGATAATTTATTTTTCTCAGTCTATTTTTTTTTCTTAACTTCTTTGGAAGAGGTACACTCTAGGGATTTCCCTGGCGGTCCAGTGGTTAATACTCTGCGCTCCCAATGCAGGGGGCACGGGTTTGATCCCTGGTCAGGGAACTAAGATCCCGCATGCTGCATGGTGAAGAAAAAAAAAAAAGGGGGTACATTCTATCACTCTATTTCTATTTTTAGAGTTATCCTAGAAATGTCAGCCTGTCTGTATACCAGAGCCTTTGCTCTCTTCCTGAGTGAGCTTGGTAGATGACTGTAATTCCAATCACCTCTCACCTTAGGACTTACTATTATTGTTGTTATGTACTCTAAGTAGCTCTTGCTTTACTTTTACTTCGCAACACATATTTGTTTTATAAGGTTAATGTCTACTTAAATTTACACTTTCTTTCTCTTCATTCCTTCTTACATCTCAGATTTTCCATCTGGGATTGTGACCCTTCAGTCTGAAGACATTCATTCAAAAAAAGACATTCAGTTTTTTTTTTAAGGAGAATGTTTATTTCTTTTTTAAAAAAACAGCTTTATTGAGATATAATATATACCTCATACAATTCACCCATTTAAAGGTACAATTCAATGGCTTTTAGCATATTCACAGACTTGTACAACCATCACCATAATCCATTTTAGAATATTTTCATTACCTCAAGATAGATTTTTTTAAAAAGTCTGCTGGTGACAAAACCTCTGATTTTATTTGTCTAAAAATATTTTGTACTTGTAACATATTTTCTCTGGGTATAGAATTTCAAGTTGACAATTACCTTTTGTCCAGTTAACACTGATGCCAGATGGTACCATTCCAGTTAACACCGGCTGTGTTTGAGACATTTGCTGTGGGCTTGATCTTTGAAAGATAATATAATCTTCTCTAATTTTAAGATTGTTTCTTGGTCTTTTTGTTCTGACAATTTATTCCAATGTGTCCAGGTATGTACTGGTTTTAAAATACATGCACAAATTCTTAGACTCCACCTCGAGGTGGAATCTAATTCTTCTCCCTTTGAGTGTGGGCTGGACGCAGTGACTTGCTTCTAACAAATAGACTGTGGCATAATATCAGTTCCAAGACCTGGTCATAAAAGACCCTAAAGCTTCCTCCTGCTTTCTCTCTGGGATCGCTCATTCTGGGGAAAGCCAGCTGCTACCACATGTGAACACTCATGCAAGCCCTATGGAGAGGTCCACGTGGCAAGAACTGTGTGTGCGTAATGCTTCTCTAAGCATTCCTGTGAGCCCTGGGAGTGGAAACGGTCCTGAAGCAGATCTTCCAGCCCCAGTCGAGCCTTGCGATGCCTGCTGCCCTGGAGGACATCTTGACGGCTACTTCAAAGAGATCCCAAGCTAGAACTACTCAGCTAAGCCCCTCTTGAATTCCTGATCCACAGAAACTGTCAGATAATAATGATTTGTTGTTTTAAGCCACAGAGATTTGGGGTAATTTGTATGCAGCAATTTATAATTAATACGAAGTGTGAAAAAAACTTGAGGCAAACTTGCTTATTGAGCTGTAATGAACATACAAAAAGTACACAAAACATATATGTACAGCTCAATGAATATTCATAAAGTGAACATACCTAATGAATCACCACCCATAACAAGAGATAGAACATTTGACTGCAGATGTCTTTTGGTTGCCCAGCTTGAGAATTGTTGACCTCGAATCTGTGGACTGGTGATTTTGAAAAGTTCAGTCATTTAAAAAAAAAATGACCTTTGCCCCATTTTTGCCTTTTTTCTCCCCCTGGAACTCCAACCACATGTTGGATCTTCTCACTCTATCCTTCATATCTCTTAGCCTCTTGTTTTACATTACTGACCTGTTTATCGCGCTGGCTGCATTCTGGATAACCTCTTCAGATCTAGCTTCCTATTCACAAATTGTCTCTTTGGCTCTAATTCACAGATACAAGGTTTTAAATTGCTATAATAATTTTTACTTCTAGAGCATCACTTTGGTTCTTCTGCAAATCTATTCTGGTTTTCAAGCTTCTCTTTTAGTTCTTAAATAATTTTTAAACATTGAAATTAACTGACTGATAATTCTAATGTCTGAAGTCTTTGCAACTCTCATGCTACCATGTTCTTTCTGATGTCCTTTGCTCTGAGTGCTTTGTTGCCTAGTATATCTGGTGAACTTTTCTGTAAGCTATTCCTCTTTCTTGGAACTTTATTGGTGGGGATTCTTTGAGGACTAAGATGAGTAAAGATTCATTCAGGTCAGATCTGCATTTCCTTCTATCAAGTGTCTGAGACCACCACATTCTGGGACCACTGTAAATCTTGGCCTGAGGCTTCTCATGTGCAAACCCACATGAGGGAGGGCTGCCTCAGTTCTCAAGGGAGACTTTATTCTACTCCAGTAATTGGCAGGGTTCAAGTTCCCCTTGGGATGCCAAGAGTACAGATTGATTATTAGTTCACAGAGGGTGCTGCTCTTTGGGGCCCCACCAGGCATTGAGGGCCTCCAAAACCAAGGCTCGATTTCACCTGGCTTGTCAAATACCTTCAGGGCAAAGGTCAGGCTTCAGCATTCTGCCACTTCTCTTACCTTTTGGCCTGAGTATTCCTTACTTTCTTGCCAGATCATTAATGCATTTAAAAAGCATTTGTCAATATTTATTTACCTAGTATTTTAAGCTGTTTTCCGAGGGAAGATCAGTTCAGGCAACCATCCTACCGAGAAGCCAGAAACAGAAGTGATTGCTACTCCTTCTTCAAGTACCTTTTTTCTCCAGTTTTCTTTTCCCGAACGAATTCCTATCAGCTGAAGGACAGCTACCAGTACGTCAGGGTTCTCAACCTATCCCCTCTCTCTCCTTCTTTCTCTCTCTCTGCCGCCTTTTGGATCTTCAACTTTACTTCCAATTTATTAATCCCTTCTTTGACTATAAGTTATCATTTAGCTCTTCCAGTGAGTTTCTTATTTTAATAAACATTCTTGGGCTTCCCTGGCGGCTCAGCAGTTAAGAATCCACCTGCCAATGCAGGGGACATGGGTTCGAGCCCTGGTCCGGGAAGATCCCGCAAGCCGCGGAGCAACTAAGCCCGTACGCCACAACTACTGAGCCTGTGCTATAGAGCCCGCAAGCCACAACTACTGAGCCCGTGTGCCACAACTACTGAAGCCCACGCGCTCTAGGGCCTGTGCCTCGCAACAAGAGAAGCCACCGCATTGAGAAGCACATGCATCGCAACGAAGAGTAGCCCCCGCTCTCTGCAACGAGAGAAAGCCCGCACACAGCAACGAGGACCGAACGCAGCCAAAAATAAATAAATAAATAAATTTTAAAAAATAAATAAACATTCTTTATTTCCAAGATTTCTGATCAGTTGTTTCTTATACCAAATCCCTGTTCTTGAGTTGTGTGTGGGAGGGGGGTCAGTCCCTCTTTGATCTCACTGGTGATAAAACAAATGCTCATTTTAAAGCCTGTTAGGATGTTATCGTTATACTTTCTTCAAGTAGAAATTCTCCCACTTGTTGGGCTGCTGGCCATTCTTTACGGCACTGGATTTTCTCATGCATTTTATAATTTTTGAGTGTCCCTCATGGGTGATAGTTTTTGCTTTTCTCTCTCCCTGCAGGGCCGTTGTTCTGTAAGGGCACACAGGGCTGTAAATGCAGACGCGAACCTTTCATTAACTCTCTGGGCTCTCATACAGTGGGGATATCCTTACTCTGGTGCTGAGTGGTGGGAGCCTAGTTGCCAGTCACAGGTGTCTGAGTCCTACACTGCCACAGACAAACATCCTGCTTCCAACTGCAATCCCAGGAGGTGGGGGCATCTTTTCACCCTTTATTCCTAGGAAGGGAAGCCCAACTCTAGACCCCGGCTATGCAGAGGGAGCCTGGCTCCAGTCCTGACACCTGTGGGGCACGTCTGATCCCTGTCCCTTGTGGGAATCAGTCCTGGCCTTGTCCCACTGCTCACCGCAGCAGCCAGCCACGTACCACTTCAGCCCTTACTCATAGCTGCCAGTTTCTGCTCCCTTCCCAAGAATTACCTTCTTAGAGGAGTTGCATAATTTTAAGTTAAACCATTTACTTTACTGTATGAGTGACAGTCTGTGTGCACACACTCCCTCCACCTCTACCGCCCGAGTCCTCAGCACCGTCTACCAGAGCTGGGCCATTGTGTTCCTAGAAGCTGGCACGGAGGGAGGAACACACTGGGATGACTCAGGGCAGGGGCGGGAGGCTCAAGGAGAAACCATGAAGGAAACTTAAGAGTGTGATCATCCTGGAGGAGATGAAACTCTAAATGGTCACAGGTACCTGGAGTCAGACTTGTGGCCAGCCGGTCATTCTGGAGAGTCAGCTCCACGGAGGAGGCTCACGGTCCTGAAACCAGGACCTTGGGGACCCAGGGTCCAAGACCACCCCCGAAACCCAGGCTACAATACCCCAGTCTTTAGCAGAATGGGCCACCCTCCCCCATACGGGCACCCTGTGCCAGGGAAGCCAGCGTCTAGCTCTGGCCGGTGAAGTGGGGAGACAGGCTGCTGGGGTTGTGGGTGGAATGTGAACGAGCAGTGCCAGGGGCCCCAAATCTGTAGTGGCCCAGAGTCGAGGCTTTGCCAAGGCACAGCTCACCCCCTTCATGGGCCCAGTCGCTTCCTTCTCACTGCAAGGGGGTCCACAGAGGACCAGAGTGGGAGCCTCTCCAAGGTATCCCAAAAACTACTATAAGGCCTATCTCTGTCACCCAAGGATTTTGAGATGATCACCGCTGACCAAGGACTGGACCAGAACCTGGGCCCAGAAGATCAGGCCTGGGCCTTCCCCACCCCTCCAGCCTCAACATGTTCAGCCCAACACAGGGCTTACTCATATTAAACATCACTTCTGCAGCTGCCCTGTCTTGGGGCCCAAACCCAGAGTATCCCAAATATTCAGGAGGTTTCTGCCATACACAGGGGTCTGCTTGTTTCTATTTCCAGACATTAAAAAAATTCAAAATAACATATATATGTAGAGATACAGCAAGCCCACAGAGTTGTTGCTGGCTCTACCCCAACTCAGCACGGTGGGGACCACTCAGGAGACAAGGAGCCGACCTCACAGCATGGGGAGGGGTGGGGTTCAGACTGCTAGGCAGGGAGTCACTGTTCTGAGGCCAAACTGGAGGTGACGGCAAGCCCAGCCCCTACCCTTGCCCAAGACCATCCTCCTATAGGACAGGCCTGAAAGGTGGGCGGCGAGGGGATAGGGCATGCCTCAGTCGGAGTCACCAGCCTCTTGTTCGGTGGTGGTGGCCGCCACTGCAGAGGCCAGGTTGTCCTCCTGGCCCTTCAGCCTCTCACCTGGAAGGGTGGCAGATAGGAGGAGTGGAGAGGGGCCGTGTGCTTGCGCCACCACCCAGAGGGCCGGGAACCCTGCCTTACCAGGCCCCGCACTTACGGATCAGCTCGGCGATGGCCCTCTGGGTCCGCTTTTCTAGCTTCTCCAGCTTCTTGGCTACATCTCTCTTGAGGTCCCTGGAGCAGGGAGGTGGGAGGAGGCCGGAGGCTGAAGGCTGGCCTGGTGTGGCCTTGGGGCCTTCCCCTCCCACAGCCCCTCCGGCATCAGGAATCACACTCGGGTGCCTGAGGCCAGGATGCGCCTCCCTCTCTCTTTCTGTGTCCTCCAAACCCAGCATCAGCCGTCCCTGCCAGTCCCAGTGAGGCGGGGACTAGCACCACAGACCCACCCAACACAGGGGCCCGAGTCAAGGTGTACAGGGTAGATGGCTCTTAGGGTCCTCTCTTTGTCTGTTCCCCTTGGTCTCCAGCAGCCAGTGACTTGCCCCGGCCCGCTGGGGGTCCTGCTCCTCCTTCGACCACACGTTCACCCTCACCACCAGGAGCTTCCAGAAGTGCACACACAGCCTATTCCCCCTGGCTCTGGGTTTCCAAGGACACACGCCCCATGCTTTTGTTTCATCAAATTAGAACACCTTCAGCTAGTGCCGTACTTGACACAGAATTGCAAGTGAGAGGGAAATGGCTGGTACCTCTGGCCCAAGGTAAAGTGAACACACGGCCCTCTCTCACCCTCTTTCTCTGCCCAGTCACAGGGGCACCAGGAAGGATGAGCATCCCCATTTCACAGCAGAGGGAGCTGAGGCCAAAGGGAAACAGGCTAGCTGGTGGCAGAACTGGGGCAGAAACCTTCATCTGCCCTTCCCACCGTCTTGCCTCTACCCTATGGTTCCCTGCGGGCAACGGTCAGCCTTGTTCAAACGGAGCTCTCTGAGGTGGGGCGGGCCCTCATCCTTTCAGAAGGGACTTTTGGAGGGGACTGCTGAGCCCCCGCTGCCCGAGCCCCTCCCCACCCTTAGGTGTCATTCCCCGTCATGTCCCTCTCATTCTCCACTTACGTCCTTCTCGGCACTTACTTCAGACAGTAATAATCTCCTGTAGCTGTATGTCTACACTGCCTGCCTCCCGTTGCGAGGCTGGGAAAGGCCCAGCCGGAGCCCATGCCTAGCACCAAGAGTGTCCCAGTCAGTCTGCACTGGTCCTACATGGGCAACACTCACCAATCAGGCTTCCGGGGTGCGAGGTTGGCCAGGTCCTGGGGAGGGAGGAGACACATGTCAGGGCTGGAAGGGCTTAGCCCCAAGGGAAGTAGGAGACAGGGGACAGAGGTAGGAAAAGGGGAGAAAAGGGAGGAGGAAGGAGGGGGCTGAGGGGAAACAGGGAGGTAGAAAGGGAATAAAGAAGTGACGAGAAGGAAGGATGTGTGAAGAGAGCAGGTGGGAAGGAGAAAAGGACCCACAGAAGGAGCAAGGGAGGACGGCGACACCCCCAGGCACTCACCACTTCCTCAATGATGGGCTCTGGCTTGGCGGCCTCCAGCTGCTCCTTCACCTTCTCTTCCACTAGAGGGCGCAAGACAACAACAGAGGCAGGTCGGAAAGGAGCCACCACTCTCCCAGATATGGCAAACTGCAGCCGCAGGTCCCTGGGAGAGTCTGGGATTTCTTGCCCCGCCTCTCCCCTTGGCCCCTAACTACCTAGAGGTGAGATCCTGCAAAGGCAGCTCTGGAGGAAGGGCTTGGGTTTCTCAGGATGAAGGCAGTCCGGGGATGAAGGAGGGCCAGCAGGCGGCAGGCAGCCAGCTAGAGTAGACGGAGCCCAGACCTCTAGCCAGGAAGCATGCGTGCTTCTCTTAGTCCCAGGATCCCCAGCTGGGAAATGAGACAGTTGCCTGGATATATCCAAAGTATGGTTTTGGGAAGGGCCTTGAGGACTGGCTTTTCCCATACCCTCCTGGGGCTCCTGGGCTCTGAGGATGTGCCCTGGGGATGGCCAGGGCACAGGTGGCTTTTCTTCCCATCCCACTCTTAGATCTGTGCTCCCAAGACCAGGGGGGCAGCCACCTCGAGGAGTCCTGCCCACGTGTACCTCCCGGCTCCACCCAGCTGCCAACAGCACAACGGGCCTCTGGGTGGCCTGACCAGGAGGGCCCTGCCCCTGCGGGGACAGATGTCAAGAACAACAAATTTGGGCTCCACGGGCTTCCTCTAACCCCCCTCACCATTGTCCCGGGTCTCCTCATGGCCCCTCTGCCCTGCCTCACCTCCCTCGACACAGGTGCTGACCCTGAGACATGGGACCAGTTCCCCGTCCCTGTCCTCTGTCCTGCCTTACTCTCCCCACCATGCCACTGCCTCACCATGGCGAGGCCCAAACCATGAAGCAGATCACCTGGGAAGTGTGTGAATCTCAGGGCCGAAGGAGATGGGGAGGCAGACTGGAGTCTGGCTGAATGGGCAACACTTTACTCTTTTATAAGATAAATGTATCTATTAATTTATTACTCATATAATTAAAAATTGATAAAAACAAAGAATAAAAAACATGGCCAGGGATCTGCATGATAAGAAGCAGCATCTCCAGCGTGGATGGCTCTGGACAGGCTGCAGCTGGCCAGATGCTCCGGCTGCTGTGCTGCTCCCCACACCGTGGTGTGACTGGGCAGCCTCTGGGCCAGGCCCTTCATCCCACCAGTGAGAACACCTCTGCCCATCCTTTGTGCTCTGGCACTGCCACGCCCCAAGCTGGGCGGGTGTCTGCCTGCCCACTGCTCTCCAAGGACCTAGATGGTCAGCCCCTCTTCAGCGTCTCTCACTCTGACCCTCCAAGGGCCCGCAGCACCCATCACCCTGCCCCTGCTGTCCAAGGGCCCCAGGGCCACTTCCACTTCTCAGCCCAGAGAGGTCCTCTGAGGGGATATGGCCTCTTCCCTCACAGGTCTCTGGAAGGCCTCCTAGGCAGGGCGTGAGCAGGGCAGAGCAGGCACAACAGGCCGCTTCAGTGCCCAGACTGCTTCTAGTTGCGCATCTGCCACGAGATGGTGACGGAGGGTCCTGGAGGCCCAACTTCCAGCCCTGGCACTGTCAGTTATTCTCCAAGAGAGGGTGACACCTGCCAAGGTGGAGGCAACCAACAGCGCCATGGAGCAGAGGTGGAGACGCAGCCCACCTACCTGCGATTGGCTTGGCCTGGGGCACCCTTCTCCTCTTCAGGTCCTCATCCTCTGGGACATAGTTCCGCAGCCTGAGTTCCCTAAAGGGCAGAGAGAACAAGCAGAGAGAAAGTAAGGTATAACACGGTCTCATTCACCTTATACACTTGCAGGTTGGCATGTGATGAAGCCATAGGAGCTGGCTACTTCCTGACTCTCCTCTGGTCTCTCTGGAGATGACCTGGGGAAGGGAGACAGCGCAGGAACAGAAGCTTCGTTGTGACAGGCTCCCTTCTCTGAGCCCCAGCCTCCTCATCTTCCAGTTAGCAGCCGGGCTGGGCGCTCTCCCAAAGCCCCACCTGCACAGTAGGTTCTCATCAAGAGCTGGGGTCGGGGTGCACAGAGAGCATTCACTGGATGTCTCTCCAGCATTATCTCCATTTGACAGTTACGGGAACCGGGGGTCACGGAGACTGCACCATTTTTATAGGGTCCTACAGCAGTGGTCGCAGCATCTGAGACAAGGCAAGGTGGGACTCCAAGCCAGGGCCAGAGCTACTCCTAAAAGAGAAAGCCAGTGGTCACCCACGGGTTCCCCAAGCCCCACCTGCTCCTCAGAGCCTTCGTGCCCTGGAGCCTCAGCTACTGGTGGCAAGGGTCTGGTGTGCTGGGAGTGGCCAGCAAGGGCCGAGGGAACGGGCATGACAGTGTGCAAGGCTGGGAAAGCCACAACGCACCTGGACAGCCACAAGAAGTTCCCATACCTCGCCCCCGCGAGGGGGTTTTAAAATCTACCAGCGCAGATCCCACGACCTCTATGAAGGGGGAGCGGCCACAAGGAGCCAGAATGGCACACTGGGAGTGACCGGCGACCGTGGTGTTGTTTTCCTCTCATCGCAGTCTCCTCGGGCAGGGCTGGCTGTACCGAGTGCTCACTGGAGGCCTCCCTGGCTCAGCAGCTCATCAAACCCCGACTCCCACACACAGCAGCCTGCCCGCAGGACGGGCCCTTGGCTAACTCCACAGGGTGGCAAAGAGAGAGTTCCTGGGGGCTGCTGCTTAATAAAGGCAAGACAGAGACACTGGGACAGACCATCTAGGCCCTGGGGGAGGCAGCAGTGGCTTCCCCACCCTGTCAGCCAGATGGGACTGGGATGTGGGTCCTCTTTCTTCCCCACTACCTCTTCTGAGCCCTCTCAGGACTGCTGGCGCCTCAGAAGTCCTGGGAACATTTTCCCAACAGGAGGCCTCCTGTGGTCTGTCATCTACGGAACCCTCTGTCTGTGCCAGGGAAATGTGTGGCTGATTTCTCCAGCCCCTGGGCCTAATGCCAGGTCACTAAGGCACTGGGAGAGAAAGTGGGGCATGACAGGTACATTGACTTTCGTTTATAACAGGGTGGGGAGAAAAGCGGAAGAGAAACTGGGTGTGGGAAGAAAACTGTGGGGATTAGTGAGAATAAAAAAAAACTGTCACTCTCAGAAACTGGCTCCAGGGTCTTGTCAGAAATCAGAGAGAGGAGAGTCCGGGGGCAGCTGTACCCAGAGCTCAGAGCTCACAGCAGTAACAACGAGCACGCACACCTCCAGCACGCCCTGCTGCCCAGGCTTCAGAAGACTCGCCGGGATGAGGGCGGACACAGCAGGAGACAGGGAGGGGCCAGAAGCAAGAGGAAAGAGCAGCAGCCACCCCCAGCACCCCCGGCAGCCCCGCCGGCCACTGTCCCCTGTTCTCCCCTAGAGCTGAGCACTGGTCAAGCAGTCAAGAACACCTGGGTCCCAGTCACTGTGCAATTGCCCCATTCTGGGCTCCGATTTTCACATCTGTAAACAAGAAGGCTATGCTGGGTGTGTCGAGCTCTGTCAAGCTAGGTTCAAGTCCTTTCCTGGTTCAGTCTGTTGAGGGATAATGAAGAGACTGACCCTCACTAACGTCCAGTTAACTGCTCCTCCCACCCCACCCCCGTTACCACCAAATGGCAAAAGTCTCTGGAGAGGTCATGGGGCACTGGGTTCTGCTCTGGGGCCTGGCCTTTATAACAAAGGAACAAGGTTTAATTCCCTCCTTCTGCAAACTTAAAAAAATCTGTGTGTTGGTGAATTACCACGGCAACAAGGACCTGAGGGGCTGCAATCACAGAAAGAAGGGAAGTGCAACAAGGTGAGCCTGGCTTTGGGCATTACTTGCCCCTTAAAGCATTTATTTGCCTTTTTACAAGCAGAAGCTGAAAAGCCGAGAGACCAAGCAGAGCTTCCTGCAATCTCATGAGGCTGAAGAGACAAAAATTTGTGTTCAGTGAGAGGAAGCCTCTTCATCAGTCCTGAAAGGGTAGGTCAGGGTATCCATGCCTGCCAAAAGCTGGAATAAACTCCTTCTGGGGGAAAATAAACTATTCAAAATCCCAAATTATCTCTGGAACTTTTCATATGCAATATCCAGATTTCAACCAAAGCCAAGAGAAAAAAATAAAGGTAACAGAAATACACTCACAGGAGATCTAGATACTGGAATATAATATCAGAAATGAAATGTAAGTTAATTGAAATTATTAAAAGTTCAGGAAGGTATACCACAAGATCAAGAACTTTAGCAGAGATATCTGAATTTCAGAAACTGTAAAAATCAATCAAATGGAAATTCTACAAGTGAAAATAGAATCAAAATTAATAAATCAATAAATGGGTTCAACAGCAGTGTGGATACTGCTAAAGAAAGGATTAGTGAACTGTAAGATAAGCCAGAAAATATCCAGGCTGAGGGACAGAAGTAAAAAGTTGAAAAGTACAGAAAATAACTTAAGAAACATATGGAACATGATGAAAAGATCTAACATACATGTAATTAGAGTCCCAAAAACAATATTTAAAGAGATAATGAGTGAAAAATTTACAGAATTAATTAAAAACACCAAGCCATAGATTAAAGAAACTCTATGAACTCCAAAGAAAAGCATAACTAGGCAAATCACTGTCAAACTACTTAACACCAAAGACAAATTCTTAAATTAGACAAAGACACCCAAATTTAAAAGGAGAAACTGAAAATGACAGCTGATTTTTCAACAGAAGCCATGAAAATCGTAAGACAATGGAGAGATACATGGGAAGGGCCGAAAGTAAATAAAATGCCACACCAGAATTATAAAGCTAGGTTAAACAGCTTTCAAAGGAAGACTTTTCCAGATAAAGAAAAGTTGGGAAAATTAGTCATCAGAGGATCTGTTCTTTAAGAAATACTAAAGGGAATGCTTTAGACTGAAGGAAAATGATCTCATATGGAAGCATGGAACTCAGGAAGGAATGAAATGCATTCCTTGAAAAGCATGAAAGAGTAAATATGTGGGTAAATTTAAATAAATATTGACTGTATAAAACAGTAATAATGACTTGTGGGATTTCAAATATAGCAACAACAGTACACAAGACAGGAAGAGAGGCAAATGGCCTTAAAGTGTTCTGAGGTCGTGGCACTGTATGGGAAATGGTAAAATGTGACTTGTTATGACTTTGATAAGTTAAGGATGTATGTTGTATCCCTGTGGAAACCACTAAAAGGGAAAAGAGTATATTATTAGCAAGATAACAGGAAGGAAATGGAAAGATTAAAAACAAAAAATCCAAAAGAAGACGAGACTTGAGACACAACAGGAAAGCCAAGAAACAAACGGTAAGACAAGAGGGTCACGAGGTGGGCCCAGGCTGCCGTCCTGGGGGCTTCCCCCTTCAGTGACTGGAACTGCCACAGCTCTTGGAGACTGGGTGGGATGTGACTGCACTCATCGGCAGGCACTGGCATCTGGAATTCACCCTTCTGGAGGCCACTAGAGCCAAACGCTGGTTCTGCTATCCCCATTTTAGAACGAGGAAGCTGCTCGGGGGAGAGGGTACAAGAGCCTTGGCCTTCCAACAGTGTGACCTGGGTTCAAATCGAGCTTTGAAGCTTTTGAGACAGGATGGAAAGGGTCATGCTTTCATTGGCTTCCATATGGAAATCAAAGGTATCATTTCTCATGAGGCTGTAGGTGACACAGACTGTGGACATCAACACTGCACAGAGTGGTGTCCTGCAGAGCAAAGGTCAAATCGCCCAGGAGTGCTACCTTCCCACTCCACACTGCTGCCCCAAACCCTGAGAGCTCTCTAACTGCTAGGATGGGAATACGGCAGACTGTCCCAAAATGGGACGGTCAACCCTCCAAAGTCCAGAGAGTAACCCTTGAGTGCCGGTGGGAACGAGCAGCCCAGAAGACACACACATGGCCTCCCAAGCCTTCTCAAAATACTGCCCAAGCAGATCGAAAGTGGTCCTCGTGTGGCCCACAGGGTGGCAGGGACGCGCCTGGTTCTGCACATTGCACATCAAGTGGCAGGGCTGGCCAGGACATACCCCAGCAGTTGAGGCCCAGCCAAAGAACAGCCTACTACCTGCCTCTCCAGTATGTCTGATCTCCATGAACTTGGCAGCATTGTTACTAGTTAAGTCCAGGAGCCTGGCTTCTTATCTTACTGCTTATCTCTACAGCCCTTTCTGCTCAGCACTGGGTGTGAAATCGACCTGGACTGAAACCTTCTGGATAAGGGAAGAAGACAGATTCCAACTGCATGGGCTCTTCCTATGCCTGAGGCAATGCCCAAACACTGAGGAAATGTGAGCCGATCCCCAGCTCTCCAGGAGCCAAAGGCAGAGATGGTGGAGAGAGCCAGGCCAGAGGAGAACCAGGAGCCTTTCAGACTCCCCCGGTCTAAGGCTGCAAAACAGGAGAGTCCTGTGCTAAGGTGCTCTGGAGGACACAGGCATTAAGAGATCCCTCCTGGAGCTAACCCTCTCCTAGCGGGGAGAGTGCATCATGCAAACCCTGGTTATGTGCCCTTTGGCCCATATGAACAACAGAACGCCACATGACCAAAGGGACAAGGAAGATGCTTTTTATGAACTTTTGTGTAATGAATGTCAAGATGTACTGTCAAATAGACATGAGCGAGGTGAGAAACAGTAGTATGGCAGTATAGTGTGCTATCACGTGTGTAAAAACAAGCATGTGTATGGGGGGGGATATATCAGAATATTTGAATATCTGTGCACAGTTCACCTCTGAAAGGAGCCAAGCAGCTGGCCCTCAAGGTGGTCTTGCAACTAGGAGGCTGGGAGTAAAGGAAGATTTTTTTCCCCTGTGTGTCTTTTAACACCTTTTGCATTATGAACCATGAATCCTTTACATACTCAAAAAATAAAATAAAATATATATAAAATACATAAAGATACACGCAGATATTACACGGATCATTATATAACCACTGAAAATAATGTCTGCAAAGGATTGTTCTGAACATATAACAGAAATTTAACAGATAGAAAACAACAACCAAACGTTGACAATGAGGGACTTCCCTGGTGGCACAGTGGTTAAGAATCCACCTACCAGTGCAGGGGACATGGGTTCGAGCCCTGGTCTGGGAAGATCCCACATGCTGCGGAGCAACTAAGCCCGTGCGCCACAACTACTGAACCTGTGCTCTAGAGCCCGTGAGCCACGACTACTGGGCCCATGTGCCACAACTAGTGAAGCCCGCACGCCTAGAGCCTGTGCTCCGCAATGAAGAGAAGCCACCGCGATGAGAAGCCGCGCACCACAATGAGGAGTAGCCCCCACTCGCTGCAGCTAGAGAAAGCCTGCACGCAGCAACAAAGACCCAATGCAGCCAAAAATAAAATTAATTAATTAATTTTTTAAAAAGTTGACAATGATTATCTAAGAGTGATTTTTCACTTGGTTATTTTGAATGTGCCAAGCGCTAGTTAAGTCAGGCCCCTGCCCAGCTGGAGCTGCCATCGCATCTGAGCCGCGTGGTCTGCACCCACTCTCACCCAAGACTCTACAGAGCCCAGCCCAGCTTCTCTAAATTTACAAGCTGAGGGGCTTCCCTGGTGGCACAGTGGTTGGGAATCCGCCTGCCAATGCAGGGGACATGGGTTCAAGCCCTGGTCCGGGAAGATCCCACATGCTGCAGAGCAACTAAGCCCGTGCACCACAACTACTGAGCCTGCGCTCTAGAGCCCACGAGCCACAACTACTGGGCCCACGTGCGCCTAGAGCCTGTGCTCCGCAACAAGAGAAGCCACCGCAATGAGAAGCCCGCGCACCGCAACGAAGAGTAGCCCCCCCACTTGCCACAATCAGAGAAAAGCCCGTACGTCGCAACGAAGACCCAACGCAGCCACAAACAATAAATACATAAAATAAAATAAATAAATTTTTAAATAAATAAATAAATAAACTTACAGGCTTAGCTTTGCCCCCAATCCACCTGAAAATGTATAGCTGCTGGGCACTTAAAGAAGTAGAAACAGCTGATATGCCAAAACTCAAGGACTGAAAAATTAATTATGGCACTCTCAAAGAAACACAAGGCAGCCATTGAGAATTTTATAGAAGCATATTTATCAAAAGATGATCAAGATATGGTATGTGAAAAAGGTTACAAAACAGAAGGATATTCACAGATACAGGCTAATAGGATTTACTAAATTTCCGACAATTGAAAACATCTTTAAGTACTTTCAATACCAATTTAAATTTAAAAAGAGGCGTGGAGTAAAGGTTTATGGCAGCTAAGCTGAATCCCAAAGGGCCCACAAGATGAGAACTGAAGTGGCCACACTGGCTGTCGGGGCCCAGGCGGTGGCGGGGCCCGGAGCCTGCACGGTTCACTGCCCCCCACTCTCCTGGGGCCCGATCTATCCCTCAGACCACTCTGGGGGCCGCCCTGGGCTGCAGAATGCCGGCTGCAGGCTGCGCAAGAGAAACACTCTCTCTCCACCGCATAGCTGTCGGCAGCCCTGATGTCCGCCCCTCCAGCCCCAGCCAAGAGGACACATGGGACAAAGGCCGCAGCACTAAGAGTGAAGGCGGTGCAACGGAACCAGGCCTGGCCTGCCTGGGAGCTCGCACGCAGAGGACGGGAAGGGCTCCGTGTCCCCATCTGTGACACGACAGCTGGATGAGCTCAGCTGTTCTCCACCCTGCCTGCACACCAGACAGGGATGGTGGAGGGGTCCCAGTGTCGCTCCCCTCCCTCTCAGCTGGGAGATCTTAGACGAGTCACTTCACTTGTGTGAACTGTGGTTTCCTCACCTCACGGTGGACCACAACCTTCCCCCAGAACAGGTTTAACGAGAAGGGCTTTCGAGGCACTGGAGATCACAACATACAAGATGAAGACTGTTTTCCATGTAGAAAGGCCCCAGCCGTGCTCCCACTCTCCCCCTACATGAAGGGAAGCACCTGGCCCGGTCACACATCGAGTCGGCTTCCCACGACACCACATTCCTTACACCAGTTCTCTCTTGATTCACTCTTCCACGTTCCTGCGCCTAGTCCCGAGCAACAGGATCAGGAAGAGCAGGGCGGCCGCAGGTCTCTGTGCTGCTGCCTCAGCACGAGTCATGGAGCCACAGCCCAGCCCCTCTATCCAGGGCCGCGACATTCCGGCCTGGAGCGGGAGTGAGGTAACTCAGCAAGTGGGGGCAGGGCCGCTCTGAGCATCACCGCGAGAGCAGAGCCATGTCTGCCGAATCAAGCTGACGTCATGGGTCTGCAAGCACGCCCTGGTGCAAAGCCACCATCCTGGGGACCCAACCGGCAGGTGAGAGAAGGCCTGGCATTTGCCAGCCTAAAGGGCTTGGGCACTGGGACAAGGCTGGGCCGGGCCTCAGCTGGGGTGGGACCTTTCTCCACATGGAGTTGGAGAACCGGTTTTCCATCCCTGAGGAAGGAAGGTTCGTGGCCTAGTTCCTTCTCTGGTACGTGACGCTCACCCAGGGTGTCCCTGAATGGTGACGGCTCTGGCTGGGTGCAGACCTCAATCCTAAGCCAAGGGGAGGTGACGGCTGTGGGAGCTGAGGGTTTGGGGCTTGCTTGTTCAGGCACTTAAGACACGCTCCCCCGCTCCATGCCCAACAGAGTGTGCAACACCGGCCCTCTCCTCCCACCTGGCAGGGTGGCCACGACTGTTGGCCACAAACCCTACCCTAGACATACCTCCACGGCATACACCAGCCAACCTGCCATCAGGAGAAGTGACTGAGGGCTTACAAAAAACAACAGCAACTGACATAAATGCCCCTTTTTGTGTCCAGGTTTCCAGGGCTGCCGTATCACATCTTATCTAGGCAGCAAGCAGGGGGCTGTGTTAGAGATGAGTCATGGGCGCCCCTGCAGTTAACCACGAGGGAAGGTTGGCTGGGAGAGGGCAAATCCAGACCAGAGGAGAAGCAGGGGTCCTTCTGGGGGTGGGAACTTGTCTTTCCTTCCCACAGAGCCTGGCCTACGCTAGTCGACCTTTGGAGGACTGACTCCCACTCAACGGGGATTTGGTTGTAGGGGAATGCGGTAGGATTTATCCTGAAGAGAGTAATAAAAATATAAAAAATTTTTAAAGGAATTCTGATCCATAGATTCCATGCAATACCAATCAAAACTCCAGCAAACTTTTATTTATTTATTTTTTATTTTATTCTTTTTTGTATTCGTTTATCTTTACTTTTAATAAGTAGGCAACAATACAAACACGTACACTTGAATGATGCCTACGTTCTGAAATTTTAAGAGGAACTGACATGAGACAGTCCATCCCTTCCACACTCCTTGAAATACCCATGCACGGGGCCACTAAGGAATGGGTTAGGATGAAGGGAGGGGCACCGTCTCCGGAAAGCCACCCCTTCCTCTCCTGGTTTCCACAACACATCATTGACCTCCTCTGTCACTCTTTACTCTCAGTCACCTTTAGCAAGCTTTTAAAATAGATATTAACAAGCTGATTCTAAAATTTATAAGGAAAGCCAAAGGAACTAAAACAGCCACGACTCTAAAAAGGTCTCCTTGGACAGATGGGTAGGAGCACGGGCAGAGAGGAAGGTGGGTGATTCCCCAGCATGGCTGGTGAGGGGTGAGGTCCTGGGGTGCCTGCCTCCAGTCCTGCTGGATTTTCCCATTTCCTCGGCCACAACCCCTGGCCCCGCACTGTATCTGGTTAGACAACTGAATCTGCAAAATGACCCAAGGCTCCAGCCAGTAATCAAAAACCTAAGAACAAACCAGAAGAAAACCAAAGGGTGTCTCAGCAGTTACCACAGAATGGGGGAAACTGTGCAGGCACCCACCCCCAAGCCCCCAAGTCTGCAGTCACTTGGCAAAAGAGCTATGACCTGGCCTTCGTCTCTGTCATCAGAGAGGGCCGCATGCTGCGCTGGGGGGGGCCAAGGCCCAACAAGACACCACAGAGCCCAGTGCTAGGGTGACAAGGGTCCCTGCACCACCACTGGGCATCACCAGCCTCTCAGCACAGAGCTGTCGCCTTCTGTGATAACAAGTGAGATGGCAAGGACCCTGCAGGGCTGCTGTGAGGAAGGCGTGAACACACTTTGTAAAGTGTTAAGTCACACGTGCACAGACACACACGAGCCCCCGTGGACTTGAAAAACCCCTATCTCATCTGAGATCAGCTCCTGAACAAGAAGGCAGAGATGAGGCGCCTGCACCTGGGGAGGGCTCCACTCACACTGGTGAAGGAAACAGCAGGCTGTGGCATCAGGAAGGCCTGCTTCCGAGTGCTGGTCCAGCCTCCTCTGGGGAGCACCCCTCCCCACCTGCTGCACCCCCTCAAAGCACAGCCCACCGAGATAAGCTTTCTCAGGGCATCAAGATCTACTCCCCCAAGTGAGCAGGCGCCCAGGCTGCTGGCTCAGACAGAGCTTTACACACCAGGGAGAGTCTGGACCTGATTCTGCAGGTGCTGTAGAACCATGTCACCCAAAGTGTTTTAGGACAAGAGTGAGGGGACATAATATGAGGGTCTGGAATAAAAGGCTGGTGGCTAAGAGTCAGAAAGCCAGTGGGGGAAAGGGTGCAGAGAAGGTTCCAACTGTAAGACTGTCCTGTCTGAACAAGGCAGCCATGGGGTGGAGAGGAAGGAACGGGGTAGAGACTGAATGCAGAGTTGGGAGGATGTGGAAGCCAACAGGTACTGGAGGAGAGCGCAGGGCAGAGAGCTGCGTGTGGGGCATTACCTGTGCTTCTCGCCTTCCTCCTCCCCTTCTCTGAGCTGCTTGGTCTTTGGCTCCCCATCTTCCTTGTCCTGCAAAGGAAGGGAGAAAACCAGCTGCTCAAATGAACACTCCTCCTTCCAGGAGCCAGACAGCCTGGCCAGGACCAGCTTGGCATTCCAGCCTCCAAGCGGGGAACATGCCTGCTGCAACCGACGGGGCACAACGCTGGAGACACGATTCCCACCCCTCAACTCCCTCAGCAGAATTTAAAACCCATGACCCTGGGCTTCCCTGGTGGCGCAGTGGTTGAGAATCCGCCTGCCAATGCAGGGGACACGGGTTCGAGCCCTGGTCTGGGAAGATCCCACATGCCGCAGAGCAACTAAGCCTGTGCGCCACAACTACTAAGCCCACGAGCCACAAATGCTGAAGCCCACACGCCACAACTACTGAGCCCACGTGCCTAGAGCCCGTGCTCTGCAACAAGAGAAGCCACCGCAATGAGAAGCCCGCGCACCACAACGAAGAGTAGCCCCCACTTGCTGCAACTAGAGAAAGCCTGTGCACAGCAAAGAAGACCCAACGCAGCCAAAAATAAATAAATTAAATAAATTAAAAAAACAAAACAAAACAAAACAAAACCCATGATCCCAGCCCAGGCCCAGACCAGGGTGGCCCTCAGACAACACTAGCAGGAAGAGCTGGAAGGTCTTAGGTGGTGAGAGATGATGCTGGTCAGTGCCGCAGAGGGCCCATGCTGGCAGGTCACCAGCCACCCTCATGCATCGGGAAAGATGGGGCAAAGAGCAGTCACCAGCAACGAGAGCAGCACAAAAGCTCAGGCCTCCTGACCGCCACCCCCCGCCTTCCAGGCCAGAGGCCTCTCCAGAAACACCTATTTGGTTCCCTTTAGGAGCAGCATAACTCAAATTAGGACCAGCTTGTAACAAGTTCACTCCTGCAACGTATTCAGGGGCACGGAGGGAAGGGGAATTAGTTTGCAGTTTCCATGGGAAAAATTCCTAAATCTGGTTATCTTCCTCTTCCTCCCTTCCCCACCTCTTTGTAAGTCTAGAGAAGCCATGTTCATCTCAACCCTGACAGAGTATGCTTGCTCTCCAGGTGCGCCGAGGACCCAGCAGAAGGACACCCCTATGCTGCTTCCACCTGCAGCGGGAAACAACTTCCTGGGCTTTCTTCCTTACCATGTGACCACTGCAGTTGGATCAGACCTGCCTGCAGACAAACGAACATGGAGGGCGTGCACTGGGTGTGCTCTCGCGTGCGCCCACGCCCCCAGTGTCTGTCCTGAGAAAATCTGGGACAGAGCCCTGCCTGGGGTCTCCCTGCGTGCCAGGGCTGGCCCTCCAGAGGGGATCAATGTGCCCCTGATAACTGGCCATGACCTGCCTTTGACTTGCTGGAGCTTGTTCCGAGGAGACATTTGGAAGCCCCTGCCATGGGGGACCTGCTGCAATGGAGAAAAGAACGTATAAATTATAAGTAAAATAGCTGCTTGTACCACCTCTCCTAGAGGTTTGTTTATGTTACTGACAACGGCCTCCCCGAGAGTGGCATTCGCATTATGAGTCACTTCCTGCCGGTGTTCGTCGTGGAGACCCTGGAAACCACCAGACTGCGCCATTCGTTGGCCACACACCTACGGGCAAGGAGACCACCCAAACCAGGCTTGGAGTCCTGGACCAGAGAAAGGTTTCTGTGATGTGAATAGAGCAAGATGTTCCCCTGGCTCTCTCAACCCAGGGCAGCTCAGTCTCCTGGGGATGAGGCAGCAGGAACGACAACAGCTACATGAGTGAGGTCAACATGGGTCTGTGGGGTGGGTAGGGGGCTTCCTACCTTCCTACTAAGGGGTGGGCAGAATTTGGGTGTTACAGGATGGGGAGACAGGAGCAGGAAGGGCACTCCCAGAGGGGAGCAAGCTTGAGCAAAGGCGGGGTGTGGTCTGAAGAACACACAGGTGGTTGGAGCAGCAGTCAGGGCACAGGTGAATGCAGGTAAGGTTGTCAAGGGGTGGGGCCGATCACAGAGGGCTCTGGCCAGTGTTCTAGGGCAACGGGAGCAGAGCTGCTGGAGGAAGGACCAGAGGCCTTTCCCAAGAGCCTGCTGACAGGCTGGGCAGGGAGGCCCTGGGGCAGAAGCATTTGTTTGGTGATGGCCAAAGAGATAAGGGGAGCAGGCGTACAAACGCTCAACTGAGAAACAAGTTAAAGCTCCCCACGTGGCTCCCAGGCTGCATGCACCTCTCCCTGACAAATGCTAGTGATTACATTAAGCCAGAAGCCAGGACATTGGAACTAAAAGCTCCTTCCTAATTGCCAGGCAGTGGACTCCCTGATGGCCAGAGGTCCTGCAGCAGGGGAAGAAGGTGGCAGACACCTCCCCTTGGTGAGAAAGGACAGAGGTGGAAGAGCAGCAAAGGCTCAGCTTTCCCCCGAAGTGGGCTGATGGGCAAGCCCACAGGAAGGCTTCTTTCCATGAGGGCCCTGTTAACCTGGGCCAGCTGGAGGTAGAGGTTGGGGACCGTGGAAACAGCCTTTGGGAGCGACTCCTTTGCAAACACCATGCCCGTTCACAGCCCCTGAGCAAGGGCAAACTCAGCGGCACAGCTGCCACCACCCTCCTGGGGTCCCGGAGACACTCAAGTGTCTCGGCAAAGGCCAAGTTATTCATTAATAAATGAGAAAACACTCAATGATCTAAATGACATTTTAAAAACATGCCCCACAGTCTGGTGGGCCATGCAGACTGCTGAGGTTAAGGAAGACCCCAGCCTGGGATGCTGTGCAAGAGCAGGGGCTCAAGAATGGTACCCATATGTGCATGGAGCGGGAGCCAGTAAACAAATGAACAGGCCACATAAGTGCCGGGATGAGGCGCGCTCCAGGCTGCCCACTCAAAGGCAACTCAGGTAGCACGGTGAGCATCTTTGAGCAGGGAAATGGCTTTGGGGCAACCCTGGCCTAGGTCACAAGGCAGGACTTGCACTGCTTGGGACAGTGGTAGGAGGCACTGACCAGTTTCATGGCCCACCCAGCCTGAGAGACTCGAAGGCCCTCAGAACTGGAGGGCTCACAGGACCACCGCCTCCGAGTCCTCAATTCAACCCATGGGGGAAGCTGGCAAATGACCGCCACGGAAAGGAAAGATTTTCCCAAGGTCACAGAATCTGTCAGTGGTAGCTGGGGTTCTGGACCAAGGTCCTCCTGAACTCTTGCATTCTTGCCAAGGAGACGGCAGAGGCCCTTAGTTTCTAAAACCAGCTCTGAACCCAGTCACCTCTCGCATGCTCTCCTCACAGTTCAGATTTGGCCACGTGCATTCAGACCAGTCACAGCCAGCCTGGGCCTAGGTCTAAGCCCTGGAGGACACCCACGGGAGTGCAGGCAGGGCCCGAGGTGCACAGCATCCCAGGGAATCTAGAGACATCTCACCCACCCCCAGACCCTTAAATGTAACTCGTCGCCTAGCCCTGCCTACACACACCATTCCCCAATCTCCCGCCTTTCTCCCTCCTTCCAACCCCATGTTCTATCCCACCCCCATAGGTCCCCACCACAGCCAAGCCCATAGCTATTCCCCCCACCCTTGCCTGCCGCCAGCTACCCCCTACACTCTGGAGAACACAGCAGCCTGCTGCACCCTCCTCCTCCTCTTTCTAACCCATCTCCCCTACATCTCTCTCCACCTTATCCATCCACATGGACGGAGGGTGTCCTCTGCTCAAAGCTCTCCTTGGTCCCCATACCCTCAGGAACAGCATTCTCCTCAAGGTGCAGCCTCTCAAGGCCTCAGCACTCTCCCTGTAGCCCATCCATACTGGCCTCGTCCAGAATACCCTGACACCGGACCCTCTGTCCCAAATCCTGATCTGTCCATTCTGATCACCCCTAACAAAGCCCACCCTCTGGCCAGTTCTGGACTCCAGCTCAAAGGCTACCTCCTCAAGGCAGCCTTCTGAGGTTCCCAGGCAACGGGCTCCGTCACTCCTCTGGGCCCAAGACACAGGCCTGTGGTCATTCCTACTCATAATCAGGCCTGTGTGTCCCTTCCTCAAGTCCCTCTCAGTGTGGGGACATCTCCTAGAGCTGGCATAGCCATGAGCCTGGACTACATCACCTTCATTAACTCTGTGCTAACTTAACTACTACTCTCTCCACCAACTCCAGAAGAGCCCAATTCTTAGAACACTGGTGGCTGGAGGGCAGGAAAGCCAAGGCCTGGACTGGGGTCCTCCCCACAGCCCGCTTGCCTGTTACTGAAGGTACCCCACATTTCTGACCCCGGCCCAGGTTTCCACACGTAGGCCCTGCCCCTGCTCTCACCTCCCTCAGAGCCCACAGGAGGAAGGGGCCTCTGAGGCAGGACTTCAGGGGCTCTCAAAAACAGCCCTGCTCCAAACAGAGCCTGACCGACCTGTTTCATAATGTTTGAAATCCTTTTGCCAGGAACAACACTTTTACAAATAAAATTAGCATTGTGCAAGATCGGTGTTATTTCTTCTTTAAATATATGACAAGACTTCATCTTGGCCTGAAGTTTTCTTTGTGAGGTTTTAGGCATGGGGCTCATTAGATTTTCTATTTCCTCCTCAGTCAGTCTTATTATATTGTGTCTTTCAAGGAATATCCATTCATACTGAATTTACTGGCATAAAGTCGTTTATAATATTCCCTTATTATCCTTTTTTTTTTTAAATTTATTTTATTTATTTATTTTTGGCTGCGTTGGGTCTTCGTTGCTGTGCGCAGGCTTTCTCTAGCTGCGATGAGCAGGGGCTACTCTTCGTTGCGGTGCACGGGCTTCTCATTGTGGTGGCTTCTCTTGTTGCGGAGCACGGGCTCTAGGGGCACGGGCTTCAGTAGTTGTGGCACATGGGCTCAGGAGTTGTGGCTCGTGGGCTCTAGAGCACAGGCTCAGTAGTTGTGGCACACGGGCTTAGTTGCTCCACGGCATGTGGGATCTTCCCGGACCAGGGCTCGAACCTATGTCCCCTGCATTGGCAGGTGGATTCTTAACCACTGCACCACCAGGGAAGCCCCCCTTATTATCCTTTTAATGTCTGTAGGATCTGTGGTGATATCCACCGATACTGATAATTTGTGTTTTTTCTCTTTCCTTATTAGACCAGCTGAAGATTTATCAATTTGGGGACATGTCCAGACTTGGTGTTTTTTGTTTTGTTTGTTTTTTAAATTTTTTGGCCACGCCACGCGGCATGCAGGATCTTAGTTCCCCGACCAGGGATTGAATCCATGCCCCCAGCAGTGGAAGTGCGGAGTCCTAACCACTGGAATTCCCGAGACTTGGTGTTTTAACTCTGTGTTTGCTCCTCAGTCCCCTCTCAGAAGGAGCCCTCACTAGCTGAATGCACCTGCCTCTGGATGGTATACACAATGGGGGGTGGGGAGATCACTCCATACTTGCTGCCTGAACGTAGGGCGACTACCAGAAGTAGCTCAATTAACCACCAGAAATGTAGAAAAGCAGGGGGAGAAGGGAGGCTGCTGCATCTCCTCCTGCTGACCTCCCCACCCAGGCAAAGACAAGGGTCCCTCTTCCCTAGTACCCCTGGACCCCTTTGTGTGCTGGGTCTGCCTTAGGCACAAGGATAAAGGAAACAAGAACCCTGCCCACAAAGAGCTCAAGGAGCAAGTTTAGACAATGGTAACTGTGCCAAGAGTGAGGAGGAAAGCTTCACTCAATGTTTTGTATACTTGCAGAATCGGCAAGGAATAGGTGTCGTCAGGGAAGGAGGTAACCCCTCAACTCAACTCTAAATGCCAAATGGGGACTTGCCAAGTGGCTGAAGAAGGCAGAACATTCCTGGGAATGGTAATTGCCTGGCAGACATGAGAGCAGAGCAAGGGCACTGTTAAGACCTGCAGGGCAGACCCAGGTGGCTGGCTCACCCAAGACTGAGGGGGTCAGGAGTAGAGGGGGGCTGACAGGTCTTCCTCCAGTGCTCTGGGTGGGCCGAGGCGGATGCTCGGAAAGGCACTTTGGCAGCCTGGAGAGTGGGTGGTGGGAGGAGACGGAGACTAGAAGCTAGGTGAGATGCTCCACTCCCAGCCTGGACCTGTCCCTACCTGTTCTTTGTGCGTATGCACTGGGGAGGGCGGTTAAGAGTAACTGAGGGCCGGGTGGGTGCCATCAGGGGCAGATGTGCTGAGGCAGGGGCGTTTGCTTTGAGGGGACAAAGAACAAGCCCCTCCCTCATCTGAAGAGGAGCTGCTGCCTGGGGCTCTCCCTTCCAGAAGAAAAAGAGGGAGGCAGGAAAGGGTTAACAGAGAGACACTTCAACTTCTGGGCTAGGTTCCTCCCACCATGAGACCATTACTGAAGCAGCTGGAGAGCCAACAGAAACTCACAGGTACAGAAACACTTTCCAGTGCCCAGGCAAACATGCCTCATTAGCTCTGAGTATGCCAGGGGTACTGTCCATGGAAACAGCCCTTCTGTTCAACAATCAAGAGAACAGGCTCCAAACCCTAGTTCCCTAAGAAGAGGTGAAACTGGCCCCGGTTTAAGCCTTTCCAGTTCCAACTTGGCCCAGGGTGGGGAAAAGTCAAAGAGACATGGGCATAGATGCCAGGAAGTGGGGAGCAGGAAGGCACTGACAATGCTGAGGGCAAACCTGGCAGGTTTCACAGTATCACCCTGTTGCCCATCCTCAGAGCCAGGGCAGCCCCATGTGGGGCAAAGGGACCTCCTGTCGGGTGCAGCTGCAGCGGGAGCTGTGCTCCAAGGGCACTTAGTGGGTAGGGCAGTCACCCAGAGTCTGACTCACCCTGAATATGCAATGATAAGCCCTGGGCCGAACACCACCACGCCTGGGCACAGAAACTGCATGGCTCTCTACTGCCCAGAGACCGGGGAAGGGGGTGGGGAGGGGAGGTTCCAACAGGCAGCTTGGGCGGCAGGGCGCCTAACTCTGGGCCCTGGCACTCAGTTTGCTGCTACGATGACCTGGCCGGTATGCCCACTGCCCGCCCAGTAGGCAGAGAGATCCTTGAAGGCAGATGCTTGTCTTACCCACCTGTACCCGTGGGCCTGACACCGCCTACAGCAGGCACAGCACAGTGGTTGAGCTGATGGGCTCTGGGTGGGAATGTGTCTGGCAAGCCCGGCTCAATTTCACCTTGCTGTGTGACCTTGGGCAAGCCATTTAACCTGTCTGGCCTGGGTTTCCCCATGTATGAAAACCAGGACTATCATACCAACATCATGGCACTATTACAAGAAAGAAATGACCAGGGAGGAAGGAGGAAGGCCTGCGGCTTGGGTAACAAGACGGCAGACCCTGAGGGGCAGGGAGAATCGGGCCAGGGCAAGAAGGGAAGGGGTGCAGAGAAGCCACGAGGCCACAGGGCCAGACTGCTGGCACCTACAGAGGTCACGGTAAGTTTTCACTTTCATTGTTTTCACCAGGCTTTCTCTGCAATCCCGAGATGGGCAGTATTATAACATCTGCTCCACGAAGACGTCAGAAGACATGTCAGACAATCTGTGCAGGGGGAACAGGTCTTCTGATTCCCCGTTCAGTGCTTCACCAAGGATCAGAGAGTTCAGAAGGGGAGGGTGGGGACTAACGGCCCAGAGCTGAGAGCCACTGCTCTCCTGTGGGTGTGGACATTCCCTAAAGGCTTGTGAGCGGAGAGAACAAAGCGCAGGGAGTTGAGGGCTGGGAGAACAGAAAGGGAGCGGGAGATAAGGACTGCAGATAAGAGCCGGAACTAGGTCAGTGGCGATGGGATAGAACAAGGGGGTGCCTGAATGCTGCGAGGGGACAGGGAGAAGTCAGGGACGACTGAGGTCCTGACGATGACTCACTGGGAGAATGAAGGCGCCTTTAACAAAAAAGGTGGCAGTGCTTAGGGGACAAAGAGAAAGGGTGCGGCAGCTTTCAGGATGACCAGGGTTGAGGCTTAATGCCTGGAGTCTGGCGAGGGCCAGTGCGGACAAAGGCTGAGGTTCCAGTGCCTGTCAAGGTGTCCGCAGCAGCAGAAAATGGGCCCACTCCTCAGCAGAGGCAGGGCTGGCCCCACCACTGATACCCCATCCCGAGGACCAGGCAACGGCATGCAGGCCAACACATGGCCTCGCCCCAGATGACTGCTGACGTCCTGCGTGTGGCAGACTAGTGTGGGGAGGTGGCCCCAAGCCAAGTCGGGTCCTATTCTTGCCACAAGTGCAACTGGGGAACCAGTCGTGCTCAAAGGGGGTGGCAGATAACCCCTCCAGCAGACTATTAGTCAACAAATATTGACCGGCTCCCTCCTGCTAGGTACTCCACACTGGCCGAGGAGAAAAAAAGAACAAGTAGGCACCTAGTGTTCACAGACCAGGGTGGGGACTCAGCCTGGGTCCATGGACAGGATTCCAGAGGTCCATGATCAGACACACACACAGGCCAGGTGTGCAAAGGCTCATTTTTCTGCAGTAAGAATCCACAGCTCTTCAGATTCTCAAGGGGGTGACGACCCAGAGGAGGAAAGGGAAGGTGACAACAGCATGGTGGGGAAGGAGGTTCTTTGGGTGGCACTTGAGGTATCTGGGGAGGCTCTCCAAAGGAAGTACAGTACCACCTGTCTTGCATTTTACTTTTATTTTTATCTTTTTAAATTTATTTATTTATTTATTTTTGGCTGCGTTGGGTCTTTGTTGCTGCACGCAGGCTTTCTCTAGCTGCGGCAAGCGGGGGCTACTCTTCATTGCGGTGCGGGGGCTTCTCATTGTGGTGGCTTCTCTTGTTGCGGAGCATGGGCTCTAGGTGCGCGGGCTTCAGTAGCTGTGGCACATGGGCTTCAGCAGTTGTGGCTCGCGGGCTCTAGAGTGCAGGCTCGGTAGTTGTGGCGCACGGGCTTAGTTGCTCCGTGGCATGTGGGATCTTCCCGGACCAGGGCCTGAACCTGTGTCCCCTGCATTGACAGGTGGATTCTTAACCACTGTGCCACCAGGGAAGCCCTCTGTCTTGCATTTTAAAGGCTGAGTGGAAAGAGGGGCTGGGGGATGGGCAGCAGAGGGAACAGCTATCACTGTGAGTGTGCAGAGGCTTGCTAGGGCCCTTCCCCTGCTCCCATATCCCCTGCAGGAAAGCCTTTGGAAGGTCACACTGAGGGCAGAGCAAAGACCAGTCCTGTCCTTTCCCTCATACACAGTCAGCCTGGACCAGTGCCTTTGGGCAGCCAGGCAAGACTCCCAACTCCCGCCCAGACACCTGTAGGGGGCACTGTGGTTTGCAGGAAGCCGGGCAGCAGGACTGGACTGGCCGGACAGTAGGAAAATCACTCTCCACTGCTTACCAATGGTGAGACCGTGGGCACCTGCAGGACCTCTCCGAGGCTCTTGCTCCCTCCCCTGTTAAAGTGGGGCTGGTGCTATGTCACAGGGTGTTTGAGGATTAAACAAGCTAACTTGGGGTCCACCATCTGGTGCAGAAACCCCCGTGACACCCATTATGGGAAACAACCTGCTGGCATCCTGGGGTGTTCCGAGTCCTGCCATCCATCAGCAGTGAGCCTGACTCTTGCTGCATCCTCCTGGGGAACCAGATGTTCCCTCTCCTTCCCCCGCCACCACCTACTTGCCTGACCCCTCAATATCCTTTTCTGATAGTGCTTCTTTATTTTCTGCCAAGTTTCTGTAAATGACAAAATTTAATTTTTAAAATTGAGACTCAAATTAAGAACGACCTGTCTGATTCCTTCAGGGGCCCCAGGCTGGAAGAGCAGACACCACATCTGTGAGGCTTCCCTACAGAAACCTTGTTCTGCACCCACCACAAAACTCCACAGCAGCTGAAAGATGGTTGGTAGGTTGCAGCACTTTCCCCTAGCTGTGCGGGCTGAAGGTTACACCCCTTTTTTAGCAGAGGGCATTCTTCCCAGGCAGGCCTTCTAATGATAACTGACCCAGACATTTGATTTTACCTGGATTTGCCTACAAGAGATTTTGTTTGTCACCTGTCTTCCTGCCTAGATTCAAGCTTCAAGAGGCCTGCCCATCACTGTTTCCCAGCACCTGGCACATGACAGCAGGGAGACAATAGCCAATGAATGAACTGACAATTGGCGGGGAGGCAGGATGCACATGTTAATTCCCCCGCTTACAGATGAGGTTCTCCTCCCCAAGTTGGTTGTCTGAGCCTCCAAACAGCGCCCATGCCTCAGGCATCACTAGGCTTGTGATGTCGGACCCTACACTCTTTCCGTCAGTTTGAGGAGACAGACAACTGGAAGCCCACTTCCCTGCCTCTACACACACAGTTCCTTTTACCCTCACATCTGCTTGTTCACCCCTAAGCTGTCTGTTCTATCCTCCCCTCTGACAATTACCCGCGCCTCTGCTTCTTTCCCGGAGAATAAGGGCAAAAATCTCAACCGTGCCCACTCCCTAAGAGAGTGGTAAGAATCAAATCTGACTAGGTTCCACAAAATTAGAAGACTTTCCAATAAAAGGTGAGCTCTGGGGAGGGCTGGACCCAATTGTTATTCAACTCTGTTCTACTGTATTTCCTACAACAGCCGTTATAACAGTATGCCAGGCAACTGATTATTCAATTAATTGAAATAACATTTTCATTAATCAGCATAAAAATTTAATAAGGACAATACCGCTTTCTCCTTTCACAGATAAAACTGGAGGCCCAATGTTGTTACTATTAAGTAACCCACCCAGAGTCACACGGCTTGGAGTTGCCAGCGCCCAAAGGGTAGCGTGGGCCCCATGCCTAGGTGGCTCCCCCACAAAGCCCAGCCCTCTGCTCTGATCCTACTCCCACCCGCCTCAAATACACAGGTGGTCTCACTGGCATCTAATGGCACTCAGCATCACATCACAGGGCTGATATCTCTTCCTGGTGACATTTCAGAGAGACATGACCAAACCATCAGGAGCCCCAGATACAGACATTTCTGGGCCAGGAACTCCAATCCCAGGAAAGCACCAAAGGAGACAAAAGAGCAATGTATGTAGAGGTATTCACAGTTGTGTTTCTCATAACAGGCAGAAGTGGAGCCAGGAGGTAGATGTGACCTGCCGGACACAGTGAGGCAGGCCAGCTGCTCACTGAAGTAGCAACCTGACGGGCACCACCGTGAGACAGAATAGGACTATGAGGGGTGTGGAGCCCACACACGTAACCATGAGTGAAACCACGGCAACACCTGACGCAGAAGGGTCACAGACTTCACAGGCTCACACAGCAAGACTGTGGGCAGTGCTTCTTCCGTTTCCTTTAATTCTGTTGTCAAAATGACTTAATAACAAAATGATTTAAAAACAAGAGTGACACGAGGAACCCAGCTGCCTGTGGCTCACTGCTTGACTGTACTCACACCATAAACAGACTCTCCTGACCTTCACCTGGCTCAACAGGAAAGCAGGAAACCATGGGTGGCCCTCAGGCCCAACACAGCCCAGTCAATGTTTAAAGACCTTTCTCAAGCTTAGAAAAAAAAAGCAAAAACTAAAAACCCAGCATTGCTGGGGAAGAGGAGGACAGACTGAGGCCTGCACACACCAGCGTCCCTGTGCGCCCAGGGACAGGCCCCGCAGTCACACTACAGGCCGAGAGGCATCCAATCAGGCCGAACATCTACTGCTGAATAATCAGCGTGAAAAGTTCAGTTAAGAAATTAACTGATGGCGAACGATGAGGTTACCTCCCCTACCCTCACCCTGCCCCACCATTTCCCTTTTGTGGAAGGAGGGGGAAAACGTCTCCCCCGCCACAAAGCAGAACTCACAACCACCAGGACTTCCTCACCATGCTAGACTCACAGCTGAAACAAGAGCAAGAGAATCCCAATGGCAAATGATAAGGTCCCTGAAGCTCCCCTGCCCTGGTATGGGACAGCCTCACGTGGCACTGTGGGGGGAGTTGGCCTGGAGCCCCCTCCCTACCGCCTCACAGGGGACAGACAGAGTCACCAGGCACGGGGAATGGGGGGCCCAGACGATCAGTTGTGGGGAATGGAAGAGCCACCCAGAAGCTCAGGTCCTGAGGACACACCTCTGGTGTCTGACCCTCTTCAGATCCACCGGGCTGAAGAGCAAACAGGCCTCCCCCTTGCACCTGAACTCTGGCTGGTAGGCGGGATTCTGAGGCGGAGTCCCAAAGGGAGGTCCCAGGGAGCCTCTCTCCTGTGTGTTCACCACCCTTGGATCCAGTGGAAGCAGCAAGCAAGGGCCTGAAAACCCCAGTGAGTGGCCCCTGAAATGACACCCTTCCACACACACCCCCCACACCTAAGCACACGTGCCTGTTCACAAGGATGCTGGGTGCCCCCAAGCGGTTCCCCAACAGCCACCAACAGGACAACATCAGGGCTCCTGTTACCCACATCACACGGCTGGCTTATTAAAAGCTTGTGACCGCCTAACATGAGCAGCTCTTCTCCACGTGGACAGGTGTCAAAGCAACCCCAGTCCATGCCTGAACAACAGATTTGGAAACTTAACTGTCTTAGTAGACTTCACACACAGTGAAGTTGATCTTGCTGACACGGCTGCTGCCTGCAGACGTTTAAATAAGCCCCTGAACTCCTCCCAAAGGGCAGGTCTGCTTTTCCTTCAGAAAAATCTCAGCCCAGCCAACTCCAAAGTCCATGTGCCTGCCACATTGCTTCATTTCTTCATTCGAATGTTTACAGAGTGCCTCTGGGTCTTGTCATCTGGCAGACAAAAAGGTGACTAAGACGTGATTGCTGTCCTCAGGGACTTGAGGGGCAGGTGAAAGGGGAAGCAGACAGGTGAACGGAGAGTCCCCACACAGCGAGGCCGTGAATTCCTGGGTGCTAGGGGAATGCAGAGTGACTAACAGCTGAGGGGAAGACGAAACCTCAGCTCACCTGGAGGAACACTCAAGGCAGAGCGGGCATGGCAGGCAGCGCCGGAGTTACTGGAAGGAGTGGGTGTACTGGGGCTGGGCCTTGTGTCCATGGAGAGGGCAGAGACCCCCAAGGTGCACCCGGAGGAGGGACCCAGCATGGGAAGGCCTGCCCCATGGGCTACAGACTTTATCCCATGAGCACTGAGAAACCAGCGAAAGGACAGGCAAGGAGGTGGCAAATATGTGCTGAGAGTGTTATTTATAAAGAACATTCAGAAAGGGCCAGAAAGGAAAGTGCAGGGCTCACTGGTTGAGGCCACTGGAAAAACAAGCCACATATGGGTTCAAAAAGCCACCTCCTTACCCCCAAGGATGGCAGATGGCAGCTGCCTCTGAGTCTGTCTGGAGGGACAGCCCCTTCCAGCTGCACGGTGCCATGCTGTGCTCGCAAAGCTGCCCACACTTCACTCAGGCACACAGGGCCTCTCGTCCCCACAATTACCCTGGGATCAGGCGTTATCATCCCGCCCAAACGACGAGGTTCGGAACAACTAAGGAACTTACTCAACGGTTCACAGCTAATAAAAGACAGGTCAGCATTTAAACTGAAGTTTCTGATTGCATCATGCTTCCAAAACTCAAATAAATAGCCTCAAGGCTTGGGTGTGCTTTCTGCACAGTAGCCAGAGAAGTGTGACCATGTCCATTACCAAGTGAGAAAAGTAACAAAACCATAAACTGTTAGGGCTGCAAAGACCTCAGATATCATCCGGTACAACATGAACTAGATCCAGTGGCCCAGGGAGGGTGTTAGAAATCAAACTGACCAAATCAGAATCTTCCAGGGTAAGACCCAGGAATCAATGTTTCAAGAGCCTGCCCACTCTCAGGTCATGATTCTACCACATGGCCCGACTGAGGAGCTTCTGAGTCAGACCACATCCCTCCTCTCAAAGAGGCTGACCCACGGGAGGAAGTGACCTGTATGATGCCACCCCAAGCTGCCTGAGTGCCTACTGTGGTCACCAGGGTGGGTGGGCTCTGGATCAGAGCAGGCAGGATGAGAAGAAACACAGAAATCTCTCATACAACATAGACATCCTGAGGGCCACAAGAGACCCAAGTAAAGTACAGGACAAGAAGGGCAAGAGCTAGGGCTAAACTAGACCTCAGGTCTCTGGACTTCAATTTGACTGGTATGTTGTCTATTTTACCATGTTGCCTGGAGCCATGGAGGAAGGTGACTGGAACTTCAATTCCCAAGTCATTCTATGGGCTGCCCAATGCCCACGCCCCTCCCTCACTTGGGAAGGCTCCATGTGGAGCCTCGAGGGAGGAAGAGCCAGCTGCAGGCTATAAAGTGCCCCCCACTCACTGTCCCAGCTGTGGGGAGGCGCCAGCAGCACAGACTTCTCTCTGGCGGCATTGGTAGCAGAGCAAGCTGCAGTGTCTAGTACTTGAGAGCAAGCCATTTTCCTGTGAAATGCTGGGCTTCTTTCTGACTGCAAACCTCCAAGGTAGGCTCTCTCTTTTTTCAAAAATGAACAAACAAACCAGTCAGAATAGATTTCTGTTGCTTGCAACTAAGTACCCTAGCTTCATGTGACCACTTACAGCAATAGCCTAACAATAATTATGGGCATCACTTTAAGCATTCCAAGTTTCTTAAATTCCCTGACTCATCTGATCCACAGGGAGACCCTGGATGCAAGCAAGGCAAAGGTTCTGATGCCTAGCTTGCAAATGGAGAAGCTGGGCTCAGGATGTAAAGTGTTCTGTGGACTTGGTCCCAGCATTCCCCCAAGTCCAACACAAAGGCCAGTGGGTGATGCAGGCAAGCCAAGGCGCTCACCTGGCCCGGGGTTCCTCTCACCATCCTTCCATCCCAAGCCGGAGCTGAGCTTGAAATGTGCAGGGTCCCAACACTGGCACCCCAGTTCAAAAAGCAAATTCTTTACAAGTCAATTCCCAGGGAAGTCAGCAGTTTACAGAGCAACAAAGTGCGCTGAAGCTCCTAGGAGACTAGAAGCTATTTTAACCTCTGATCAGCTGCTTCTCAGTGTCACAGTCTGAGAAGTAAAGGTAAGACAGCTGTCTCCTCGCTGGTGTGATCTCCAAGTGATAAAATCCTAATTAAACCAAGTTTAAACTACAAGCCAGAATTGGCACATTTATCTGTTGCGGAAAATATCGCTTAAACAAGGTCTTTCGGTCTTCACCTACACATATTTCCTCTGGAAGCAAAGCCTTTTTTTCTTTTTAACCATGTGCTGGGCTGAAAGGTTGAGAAGGCAGAACCACACAAGGAAGCTGTGCTGTGGGACTACGCTGAGTTCTTGAGCTTCTCAGAGCTGCACTCTCCAAAACTGCAGAGGGGCATTAAATGAGGGAGCGTATGTGATGTGTACAGCTCTGTGCTGTGGCTGCACCGAGAAGCCCTCGATCAGTAGGCGCCAACACGGTGATGACTGACAGTGGGGCCGGACGCTCTCACCTGCACCCTCCGGCCTCTCACCTGAGGCCCCGAAATTCTACCGCCCAAGTGAGGCCTGCTCCCCCCACCCCATCCCTGAAAGGGGTCATATGACAGATCCCCACACGCATGCCTCTCCCCTCCCCTCACTTCATCTAGAGGAGGACCGAACCCTTGCCCTTGAGCTGACCTCAGTTTAGAAGGGCAGATCCATCACGTGTGCAGAGGACATGAGTCCAGGTCAGAAAAGCTAGCCACAGTGGGCGGGTGAATGGGGCAGGAGCTTCTCCCTAAAGTCAGACACCTCCACACGTGCCTGTTCTGCTCCTGCCCCTCGCCTTCTCCCAGGCCTCCAGACTGCCCTCCACTCAATCCCTCCACAAGTGTTTTCTCAGCACCTCCGCTGGGTCAGTTATGCTGCCTGGGGCACAAAGCCAACCAATAAGACACAGTGGGGAAAGCAATTCACACTGGGCTCAGGACTCCCTCCTCCATGCAGCCCACACCCTGCTGCAAGCCCTCCCTCCAGGAGGCTCACAGCCCTCTCAGACACCCCTCCTGCCCCTCCACAATGCACAGCAGTACGCAGTATTATAACTGGTGTGCGCGGGTCTGTCGCCCCACTGGGCCCAGCCTCACTGACATCGGTCCCCAAGCTCTTCACAAGCCCAGCACACAGCCGGCGCTCCTCAGTAAGAGTAAGGACAGCGGTTACACAAGGGCTTGGAAACTTACGCTTCGCCCCAAAGAGCCCAGGCCTCAAGCCCCACTCTCTAAGGAGTCATGGACTCGTGGACCCGGGGCAGGAAAGTCCTGCTCTCACCAAAGGACTGCCTCTCCCAGCTATCAAACACACAGGTGCTTCTTCTTTAGGATTCAAACTGCCCTGCCCGAACTGGAGTGTGGCCCTGCCCTGAACACAGGGTGTGGGGGGAGAGGGAGTGCCATCCTTGAAAGGACAAATGTTTTCTGCTCCAGCCACTCACATTTTCTCTAGACAGAGCAGCTCTTGAGAGCCCTGAATCAAAACAGCCCTGGAGTGTGGATTTTACTCGCCACGGGGCCTCATTACCACAGCAACTGTTTTTCCTCTTGGAATTCTTTCAAGAGTACAAGCTGTTGCTTCCCTCAAAAACAAAACCGGGGAGAAGCCAGGGCACCGAGGAGTTAAGGGAGGGCCCTGAAAGGAGAGCCAGACGTGACCAAGCCACAGCAAGCTCTGCCTTGGGGTCTCCCAGATCTCTGCAATGGCTTAGCAACTGGAAATGGCGAGTCCCTCCCAGCTGTTTAGGGTTGTATGTGTTGGGGGGTGGGGAGGAGACAGTGTTGAGGGTGTGGGGTGTGGTTCATGTGTGTGTTTTGGGGAGTTATGGGATGTGTAGAGGTGTGGGACGGAGGTACTGAGGGTTGAGAATGCAGGGGGAGTGGGTGTAGTCTGGCGGGTTGCTGTGTGGGGTACGTGGGGAGGGGCTGGGGAAGTGTGAGGAGGTGTGGGATGAGGTAAGGGAGTGAGCTGGGGTTGGAGGGTGTGTGTGTGTGTCTGTGTGTGTTTACGTGCTGGAGGTGGGTTGGGGGTATGTGAGGGGGGTGTGGGGAAGTATGTGGGTGTGGGTTGGGGGGAGGTGTTCTTCAGTATCCCAAGATGAAACACGGGACATATCTTCCCCTGAAACAAGAACACAGGGTTGGGGGGGTGCTTCCCTGGTGGCGCCGTGGTTAAGAATCCGCCTGCCGATGCAGGGGACACGGGTTCGAGCCCTGGTCCTGGAAGAGCCCACATGCCACGGAGCAACTAAGCCTGTGACCCACAACTACTGAAGCCCGCGCACCTAGAGCCCGTGTTCCGCAACAAGGGAAGCCACCGCAATGAGAAGCCCGCACACCGCAACGAAGAGTAGCCCCCACTCGCCACAACTAGAGAAAGACAGAGCATAGCAATGAAGACCCAATGCAGCCAAAAATAAATAAGTTAAAAAAAAAAACCAAAAACGAACACGGCGGAAAGTCGGGGAGGGATAAATGGGGAGATTGGGATTGACAAATACATATTAATATATATAAAATAGGTAAGTAAGAAGGACCTACTGTATAGCACAGGGAACTCTACTCAATACTCTGTAATGGCCTACCTGGGAAAAGAATCTAAAAAAGAGTGGACACATGTATATGTATAACTGATTCACTTTGCTGTACACCTGAAACTAACACATCATTGTAAATCAATTATACTCCAATAAAAATTTTAAAAATAATAACAAAGAAAACAAATTGCATTTCAATCCTGTATTACAATACTTAGTACTATGGAGCAACCACATCCCGGTCCAAGTGTTAGCAGGAGTGAATTTAAAACATACAGCCCAAGTTTGAAACAGCTCACCTAGAAGCAATTGTTCGAGGCAACTCATATTTCTGTCAGAACACCCCAGTCAGTTGGTCCAGAACATGGAGAGAGTGGATGGCAAGTCCAAGCAGCTTTGGGGAGCCAGGCTCAGCAGGTCCCTGCCCTCTGTGTGAGTCCGTGGTCTGGTGCACAAAGCCAAGGGGCTCAGAGTCATGGGACATAGAACACCCAGGACAACTGCCAATGCCATGAAATATCTAAATGCTTTGTTAAAATAAGTTTGAGTTGTCCCTGCCCCAGGGAGCTGCCTGTCTACTGAGGGGCTGGCATGAACTGGGACTCAGTAACATTCAAAAAAAAAAAATTAGTTACTACTATTATTATTATAGTAACTACAACTATTATCAAGATGTGGGAGGTTAGCAGTATGGCTTATCAAGGACCCTGCATGCCAACCATTCACAAGGAAACAGTCTTCTTTCTAAAAAAACAAATGCCAAATAATAAGTAGTGCTGAGTCACTGATATCCATATGGGGGAAAAGTCTTGACCTCTACCTCACACCATGTAAAAATAAATAAATTCCAGATGGACTGGCAATCTAAAGGTGACAGGTAAAACAGTAAAACTTCTAGAATATAACATAAGAGAATATCATCATGACTCAGAGTATGCAACCATTTCCTTAAATAGGCCATAGAAGGTATTAGGGGGAAAAATTGATAAACTGGCCTACATTAAATGAAGAACTTCTGTTCATCAAAGAATGTAATTAAAAGCAAGAAAAGTGAAGGCCCAGAGGCGGTAGAAGAGACAGTTGCAGCACACATACAGAACAAAGGACTCACCCAGGACTGGAATAAAGAACTCCTAAAAATCAATAGGAAAAAGTATCAGGCAATCCAATAAAAGGCCTGAACAGGTACTTCATATAAACATATGAAAAGATACAGAACTCTATTAGTTAGGAAGAAAATGCAAATTTAAACCACAAAGGTGCTAGAGAGAACTCTCATATACACTGCTGGTGGGAGTGTAAAATGGTACAGGTGTTTTGGAAAACTGTTAGGCAGTATCTACCCTATATATGCCCTATGACCTAGCAATTCTACTCCCAGGCATACACCCAGCAGACATATGTACATAGATTCACCAAGACATGCACAAGATTGGGTATAGCAGCATAATCCATAATAGGCCCACCCTGAAAATCTGGAGTGGAATGGATAAAATGCAGTGTATTCAAACAATGGAATACTGTACAGCAATAAGAATGAAGTAATGCCACACTCAATAAAATAGCCCACACACATAATGATGAATGAAAGAAGCCAGATACAAGCGTATGTGCTGTATGATTCCATTTACATAAGGTTCAAAAGTAAGAAAAGCCAAACTCTGGTGTTAAAAGTCCCAAGGGATTGATTACTCTTGAGATGTAAGCACCTGGTGGGGGCAGGAGGGGGGATTCTGGAATGCTGCCACGTTTCTTGATGTGAGTTACTGATTACATAGGTGTATTCACTTAGTGAAAATAACGGAGCTGATTTGTGTACTTTTCTTTATGTATAATATACTTCAATTAAGAGTTTTAAAAAAAATTTTTAGTGCCATTTCATTGTTGTTAAAACAGAAAAACTGACATCCATTTAGAAACCAAAAATAAATCATTAAAACCTAAAGCGGGGGCTAATTCTGTCTAGATGACAGTAAGAAGTAAGTTCTCCAAAGAGAAGAATATCTCGGGGCCCCCAAGCACACCAAGAAGACAGCTACCTGGACACCAAGAGGGAAGCACACTCCCTCACACCCTCCTGACTCTAGGAGACAAGCGAATACAACTGAGGGATTCACCATCAAGGTCACACAAATTCTTCTGTTGCAAAAGCTAACAGAAAGATTACACACCAGCTTGAATTTCAAGATTCCTTTGCTTTCCAATTCCTGTCCCCCATCAGTGGGGCCTTGAGAACACCTGGTTACATCTTGTAATGCCACAGAAGTCACCCGAAAGGGAAACTGAGGCTTGAATAACTGTGTCAGTGCAGTGGAGGAGCAAGAAAGAGGGATCTTGTCTTCTGGCTTCCTGTCCAGGGTCCCTTCTGCTACATGAGGCTGCCTCAGCCACCGCAGGTGAGCTAAACCGTAAAGGAGCCAGAACAGCTGTGCATCTACCTCGGGAAGCCCTACCCTCCTGGGGAAACTTAGAAAGAGGTTCACCCATTGCCCAGCTCAGTAGCTTCTCCCCATGATAGCAGAGCAAGCTGAGGGAAGGTCTCGTTCTCTTCCCTGCAGCCCATGGCAAAGCCCCTCCCTGCACAGCTCCAAGGGGGAGGCTGCACCAGTTCCACCCCATCGGGACTCAGCCATGAGGTGGTGGGCTCCTCTGTGCCCATCTCCAGGGGGGCGGTCCTGTGTGACGTTGTACAGTCCCTGACCCTCTCTGGGTCTCCACTGTCACATCTGTAAAGTAAAGGGGTCCTCACTGGGGGTAGAACAAGAGTACAGCAGAAAGAATAAACGCACATACACACTTCTCATTTCTCAACACCTTTCTGCACCCACCACCTCACTTCATCTTCATCCTGGGGGGCTGGGGTTACCGTGGCCCTCTTCCGGCTGAAGAAGTGTAAGCTCAGGAACACGAGGAGATTTACCCATCGGTCTCAGAGTTAGCAGAGTAGCAGGCAAGGTGGCAAATGCAATCTGCCTAGGCAACCCTGGTGCAGGGAACCTCAGAGAAGCCACCAGCCTGACTCAGAGGCAGCACTCAGTTCAAATGGGAGCAGCCCTCGGGGCCTGCCCACCCACAGGGATGGGTAAGGGCAAAAGAGAAGGAAGCAGGAAGGCCGCCTGCTCCACAACACTGGGCCAGCCCAGAGAGCCAAGCCACAGGGGCACTGCCTCAGCCTGGACTACCTCTCCTGAGAGACCAGTGAGTCTTACAGCTGGGGTCCAGTGAGGCCTTGCTACAGTGGAAAGGAGGCCCAATTCACAGTGAGGCTGTGGTTGCCATGCTGCACCCCTATCCAGCCGGCCTCGACCCCACTGGCACCCTCCCCTCCCACACACACTTCCCTGAAACAGCTGGACCAAGCTCGCCTGCCACCTTGTCCTGCCCAAAGCCATCCCAGTCCTCACCTGGCTTCCCTCAGCCCCACTGCCCCCTCCCTCTAAGTTTCCTCCGCCAACTCCTCCGAAACGCCCGCAGGGTGAGCCTCAGGGCACTGATGGTGCCCCCAGTTCTCCCCCTTTGCTGTCTAAGCTCTGAACCCAGGGGTCCTCATCTAGCCCCACAGCTTCAAATCCTACTACACAAGCACCTCTCAACAGTCCAGATGCCCGCCTGCCAGTCTCTCTCCACTTAGATGTCTAATAGTCGTCTCAGGCCTAAAGTGACCTAAACTGGACTCCTGATTTCCCCTTCAAGACCACTGTCCCCTGGACTTATCTCAGGAACAGGTCCCGCCATCCACTCAGCTCACTCACCCCACAGCCCATCTGTCAGGATATCCCAGAACCCTGTCCGAGGGCCACTGCCTCACACCTGGGCTAATGCAGCAGCCTCCTACCGCCACACACTGTCAGGGCAGGGCACTGGTGCTCAGGCCTCCAGTGGCTCCCCATCACCCTCAGAGGGAGGTCCAGCCCCTGCGGCCCCAGCCTCCCATGGCCTCTCTACTCTCATGCCCACCCTACGCCCCCAACCTTTGACCCTACTCCTGCCACACAGGGATTCTTTCTGCCCCTGAAACAAGCCAAGCTCCACCTAGCTCGGAAGGCTCTTCCCTACATCTTGGCATCCCATCCCTCCCACCCCCACTCCCACCCCCACCCCTCACTCCTACCCCCTCTATCTCAAATCTCCCACTCAGAGAGATCTTCCCAACCGAAGGCGGCTGTGCAGCGCACGCACGCACACACACACCCCCACCCCCATCCTAGCCCTCACAAGTTCCTGACGTTATCTACCCTGTTTACGTGTACTTTACTAACCACCCACTCCTCCCATGGAAGCCCCTGGAGGCAGAGAGGCAGTCTTATTCACAGGCTAGATCCCCAGGGCCTGGCACACAGCTGGTGCTCAATAATACTTGTTTGGTGGCTGGCTGCAGAGTTCCTGCAGTCAGAAAGGGCAGCTAATGCTCCAGGGAAAGGAGATGTTCTACTTCCTTTTGTCAAGGGAGAATGTCAGGGGAGTGATCAGAGATTTCCAGAAAAATGCTGTATCAGAATCATCTGGGGAACTTTAAAAATGCTTTGATTCTAAGATCCTGACACGAGGTTTGGGATGGGGCCAGAGAAGAGATTGCAAATTGTCTCCCCAGGTGATCCTGATGCACTGGTAGGTCTGAGGACCTCTGACTGAACCAACATCTTTATTTTACAAACGAACAAGTCACGGCCCTCCAAGGGGATGACTGAATCCAAAGTTTCAACACTGGTTCATCAACAGGTATCTGTGTTGGGAGCCCAAACCTCCCACCCACAAGGTTCTCTCTCTCACTGGCTCTAAGACCTTAGGGTCTGAGCAGAGGTGGGGAAGAGAAGGTCAGTCCTTAAGATGAATGGGAACTGCACACCTCGTCAAGGTTGCAGCTCTGCAAATCCACTTTGTTAATCTAACATTTTGCACTAAAAATGAATTCCACCTTCAAGGAATTAGGGCTAGGCTGAGTAAAGCCAGGGTACCAGGAGGATGTCCTCTTTGCTTCCATCGGGCTCCACCCACTGTCACTCAGCAGAGAGGGCTGGAGGACCACTTGACTTCCCTGCTTCCAAGAGGGCAGAGGATAAAGGACAGACACCCATGTTTATAAAAGGCCCATGGGCAAGATCTTGAGCTGGACACTTCTTGGACCTCTTTCTCTGTGCTCCTAGCTACTGAAGAGGTCAGAAGCCATGTCTAGGATAGGGAGGCTCAGAGTTTTGAAGATCTGCTTCTATCCCAAAGATGTGATGAATGGAGCTGAGATTTGAAACACATTACCTGGCTCCAAAGCAGATGCTCTCTGCTAAGCCAGGCAGCTCCCACCAGGCAGCCTGATGGCAATTTCTGTGTGTGATGGGAAGGAGACCCCTTCCTGGGGGCCGCTTGTTCCCAAGCACCTTGGGTTGAGGAGTGGAGAGGGATACAGGGCCAGGGCCTAAGGGACCATCCAGGATTGGCAACACGGCAAAGCACTGGCACAAGAGGTCCCTTCAGCCTCAGGTTTCTTTGTCTATTAAATAGGGAGAAACCAACACCTACCTCAAAGGGCTGCTTTGGGGACTGAACAAGTCACGAGATCCTGTCACAAACGGCCGTGTAAATGTTGTGACTGCCAACCTGCAAAAGGCTCTCAACCCAAGAGGCAGTCACCTCCTCAAGTGACTTAGCAATCAGGCTGTTGGGCATGGGGTGTGGCCACATGGGGTGGGGACAGAGACAACTTCCTGAGAGGTGATCAGGACGTGGACAAGTCAGACTCCCCCCAGCTCACTGGGCTCTCCTCCACCGCCCCCCTCACTGCCCTACTCTGCCCCCCCCCAACTTGCTAGCCCTTCCCTCCAGCTCTCTCTTCTGCCCCCATCCGGCCAGGACCTTCCCCGGCACACCAAAGTCAGAAAGTTTCAACGTGCTCCCCTTTGCCTTGGCACTGCTCCCACTCTCCATATGCACATTCCTTGAGTGTGAAGATCACAACTGTACTGCTGAATGGTCAGCATTTAACTGCACTGGGTGCACACACAGAAGGTCAGGGATACGCATGTGCTGGAGACACCAGCCACGCAGACTGACAACTTCAAAGCCCTCTGCCCCAACTCTAGGCCCCCCAAGACCTGGCTCTGTGGTGCAATGTGTAGCACATTGGACTTTAGGCCCCCCAGGCTGATCTGATGGTCCCCTGGGTTTCCACCTGCCCTCTCCCTCTTAGCTCTCAATAAATGGGAGTTAGGTAGAGACATGGTCTCTTACGAGACGGACCAGAGGAAGCAAGTCCTCCAGAGATGCACTATCCTATAAGACAGCCATAAGTCAAGTGTAGCTAGCTGTTCAAATGTACACTACTTAAAATGGAATAAAATTAATGTCCTGTTAGCCACATTTCAAGGGCTCAAGAGCCACATGTGGCTTGTGGCTATGGTACTGGACAGCACAGATTATATGTAGAACACTGAACAGTGCTGCTCTGGTCTCTAGAGCCAGGTGAAAAACAGGAACTGCTGTTGAACCTGAAAGCTGACAGCCAGACCTTGGCCCTGAGATCACATCCAACCCCTGAGGGGCTGGCCAGGCTGACAACCAGTCTCCCTGTCTCAGGGCAGAAAGAGACAGCCTAATACAGGCCAAATGTCGGTAGAGCCAACAGCCAAGGGGCAAGTGTTTGTGCCAAGTGAATCACCTTCAGAAGCCACCATTTGGCTGCTGAGGAAGAGGTGAGAAAAGAAAGTGGCCTCACAGTGCTCTGCTGGATGGCATGGTAGAGAGATGCCACAGAACTTCACCTACAGCCTTGAACTATTCACCTACTCACCCAGCTTGGAACTTCTGGATGAGCATCAAGAAATGAGGTTCAAATACTGCAATACAGAAATATGTGCCCGGGCAAGCTGGCCGCCCTTGCAGCTGCAAGCCCTGGCTCCTGCAGAACTTGGCCACCAAAGCACCCAGCAGCACTTTCAGACCTCATCCCTGTCCCAATCCCTGCCAAATGCTTGCTGTCAAACCCTCTGGAGCATCCCCCACTCTCCCTTCTGTGCCCCTGGATGTTCCCATCTCTGAACTGCTCCCATGGAACATTCCTCTCCAGCTGCTTTAATACTCCCTTCCCAGTCCCATCCACCACAACTCAGCCCATGTTCCACTCTGCCTTCCCATGAAGCCTCCCCGGACCCAGTTTGGCTTTCCCAGGAAATGAACCCCAGGAGCACAGTCGAACATCGTATGTGGTCTTTCCACCTGTCAACCTGGGTTGGCTGACCTACAGGATGCTGCTACAAGCAGGGTTGTCCCTGCATAAAAGCCCCCTCTAGCAGGGGGTCTTGCTTGGGCTGGAATCCAGGAGAGTCACTTATGTTCCATAACCTTGGGCACCTGAACCTCTTCTTGTCTTGCCCCCTCTCAAATCAATTGCATCAGGTGGGCTAGCAAGGAAGCACTCTGTAAAACTGCTAAGCTGCACAACCATGATGGAGCTTTACTGCTGAATAATACACAGAAACTTCATGACTATAATTTTGAGTCCATCTGTCACAATCTCAGGACTGATTCCTCCACACTACACTAAATTATAAGTTTATAGTCTTGTGGTGGTGGGGGGGGGAAGGAAGATAACACCATGAGGAAAATCAACCTCATGCCCGAAACCCTGACGCCTCCAGCAAAACCATGTGCACAGAAGGTATCAATGAAGGACCTGCACAGAGTCTAGGGGGCCAGCAGGGAGCCACCCCATGGGGCAGACAGGCACTCTCCATCAACAGGGGTGGCTGAGGCAGCGCTCGACCCTGGAGTCTGTCCCACAGAGGCCTCATCCTAACATCAGAAGACTGAACTAAAAGTGGGGCACCACTTCCTCCCTGAGGGAGGAGACCACTTGCTTCCTATCTGCCGGCAGTAGGCAGGCCGTACTTCCTCCCCACTCCCAGGTCCCACAAGAAATGACTGTGGACTGAAAAACTAACTCAGACTTTAGACCCTTGACTGTCTTTTTCCCAGGCATCTACCCCAAAAGTAACGTCACTCAAGAACTGTGGAGATTACATATGACGCTAAAAACACAGGTAACAAAAGGTAAGAAAAGATAATTTGGACTTTATCAAGATTTTAAAAACTTTCGTGCATCAAAAGACACTACCAAGAGAGTGAAAAGACAACCCACAGAATGGGAGAAAATATTTGCAAATCCCATACCTGATAATGGTTTACTATCCAGCGTATATAAAAAAATCAACAACTCAACAACAGAAAGACAAGCCACCCAATTAAAAAATGGGCAAAGGACATGAGTAGATATTTCACCAGAGAACATATACAAATGGCAAATAAGCACATAAAAAGATGCTCAACAGCAATAATCATTAGAGAAATGCACATCAAAACCACAATAGTGGACTTCCCTGGTGGCGCAGTGGTTAAGAATCTGCCTGCCAATGTAGGGGACATGGGTTTGATCTCTGGTCCGGGAAGATCCCACATGCTACGGAGCAACTAAGCCCGTGCGCCACAACTACTGAGCCCGCATGCCACAACTACTGAGCCTGTGTGCCACAACTACTGAAGCCCGCATGCCTAGAGCCCGTGCTCCGCAACAAGAAAAGCTACCACAATGAGAAGCCCGTGCACCGCAATGAAGAGTAGCCCCCGCTCACCGCAACTAGAGAAAGCCCACACACAGCAACGAAGACCCAAAGCAGCCAAAAAATAAATAAATAAATACAATTTAAAAAAAAAACCAAAAAAAATGACAGTGAGATACGAATAGTGAGATACCACTTCACGCCTACTAGGAGAGCTATAATTATATTTTTCAAAGGAAAATCACAAGTGTTGGCAAGTATGTAGAGAAATTGGAACCCTCATGCATTGCGGGTAGTAGTGGAAAATGGTACAGCTGCTCTGGCAAATGGTTTGGCAGTTTCTCAAAAAGTTAAACACAGAATTATAAGCAATTCCACTCCTTAGGTATATACCCAAAAGAACTGAAAACACGGACTCAAACAAATACTTATACACCAAAAAGTACACCAATACACCAATGACAGCATTAGTCACAACTGCCAAAAGGTGTGCATCAACAGATGACTGGATAAACAAAATGTGGTATGTACATATAATGGAATATTATTCAGCCTTAAAAAGGAATGAAACCCTGTTACATACTAGAATGGATGAACCTTGAAAACTTTTGCTAAGTGAAATAAGCCAAACACAAAACAACAAATACTGCAAGATTCCATTTATATGAGGTATTTACATCAGGCAAATTCAGAGAGACAGAAAGTAGGTTAGAGGCTACAAGGGGCCAGGGTAAGAGAGGAATAGGGAGTTATTGCTTAATGAGTGCAGAGTTTCTGTTTAGAGTGATGAAAACATTTTAGAAATAGTGGTGACGGTTGCACAACATTGTGAATATACTTAATGCCAATGAAAAATGGTTAAATGGCAAATTTTATGTCATACAGATTTTACCACAATAAAAAAAATACCAAAAAAAAAAAAGAACCGTGGCAAATAAGGCTACACCCATCCTTGTCAGTGGGAAGAAGGGCCAGAATCAGGACTAATTGGGATCTTAATCAGTAGGGATTAAAGCATGTACATAGGGGCAGCTTGGACTTAGGGCCTATACTCTTTTTTTTTTTTTTTTTTACTTTATTTTAAAATTTATTTATTTATTTATTTATTTTTGGCCACACCATGCGTCATACAGAATCTTAGTTCCCCAGCCAGGCATCAAACCTGTGCCCCCTGCAGTGGAAGCGTGGATTCTTAACCACTGGACTGCTAGGGAAGTCCTGGGTCTATACTCTTTTTCCACTATTGTTTTTTGGGGATGTAATTCATAAAACCTCAAGGAATCAGAAATGATATAGGAAAGCTTCTCAACTTGCCCCCACCCTGCCTCTGAGAAACCAGTCCAAGTCAGTGCATAAAGAGAGCCACCACCTGTTCTCATCGTCCCTCCTAACCCCAGCACTCACCTGGGATACCTCCTCCTTATGTGACAAATAAAACCGCCACCCATTTATTGGCCTTAGTGCTGCCACCTATAAATTAGCCCTCCTTCTTCCTTCTTCTCAAGGCTGTCATCAAGACCAGATAAGATAAGCCAGGCAGGCGGTATCATTAGCCATGTTAAACCTGAAAACACTGTTGCCTTTAATAAAGAAATTAAACTGCTAGAGCTACAGAGTAAAATAGGAGCACCTTGTACTCCCCATCTCTCTTTCCTTCTTTCCTTTTCTTCATAACACCATCTCCGTCTAACACTAGATACATTTTGCTTGACCATCTGTGCCCCCAGCTAAATGAAAGCTGCTTGGGGCACAGACTTCTGTGTGCTTTGTTCACTGTGGTACCTCCAGTGCCTGAATGACTGGTGCACAGTAGGTGCTCAGTACACCTCTGTTGAACAAATGGATTACTAGCTCTAATAACCCATTTTGAAACAAACCAAACAACATTTCATCACCTACTGCTAATGCACCATTGACACCACTGCATGGAAACCGAAGAGTCAACTAAAAATTCTAACTTCACTTTCTAAGCAGGAAAAGGACTGGAAAATCAGGGGCTCCTAGATACGCATGCCAAGAAAGGAAAAAGCTTCCAATGGAATCAAAATTGTGGCTTCACAGTAACTCTTGTTTCTTAAAATGAATGCAAGGAAACTCCAAAGGCCAGTGAGCTCTCAATTCCAAGAGGAAAGTCATGTGATTTCCAAATGCACATTTTTCAGAAATGAGTTCACAGCCATGAGCTTTCTGAAGTCAGAACTGTGAAGATTAAACCAATTAAAGTAGTAATCAGTATGCCAACAAACTGGATAACCTAGATGAAATAGACAAATTCCTAGAAACACACGATGTAACTAAACTGACTCATGAAGAAATAAAAAATTTGAATAGACCTATAATTAAAAAGACGACTGAATAAGTAACCAAAAACCTCCCAGCAAAGAAAAGCCCAGGGCCAGATGGCTTTAGTGGTGAACTCCACCAAACACTTAAAGAGTTAACACCAAACCTTCTAAAACTCTTCGAAAAAAATGAAGAGAAGGAAATACTTCCTAAATCATTCTATAAGATCAGCACTACCCTGATAGCAAAACCAAACTACAGATCAATATCCCTTATGAATATTGTTGCAAAAATCTTTAACAAAATACTAGCAAACTGAATTTAGCAGCATATTAAAAGGTTTACACACCATGGCTAAGTGGAATTTACTCGTGAAATGCAAGGATGGTTCAACTTACAAAATTAATCAACATAATACAATAATAAAATGTAGGAAAAAAACCACACGATCATCTCAATTGATTAAGAAAAAGCATTTGATGAAATCCAATTCCCCTTCATGATAAAAACACTCAACACTAGAAACAGAAGGAAACTTCCTCAACATGATAAAGACCATATATGAAAAACCCATAGTGAACATCACACTCAACGGTGAAAGACTGAATACTCTTTCCCTAAGGCCAGGAACAAAACAAGATGCCTGCTTTCAACACTTCTATTCAATATGGTACTGAAAGTTCCAGCCAGAGCAATTAGGCAAGAAAATAAATAAAAGTCATCCAAATTGAAAGAGAAGTAAAATTATCTCTGTTCAATAATGACATGATCTTATATGCAGAAAACCCTAAAGAGTCCACCAAAAAAACAAAAAACAAAACAAAAAAAACAAAAACAAAACCAAAAAAACCCTGTTACGATAAATAATAAGTTCAGCAAAGTTCCAGGATACAAAATCAATGAACAAAAATCAGCAGTATTTCTATATGCTGGCAATCAACAATCTGAAAAGGAAATTAAGAAAACAATCCCATTTACAACAACACTAAAAAGAATGAAATACTTTGGAATACATTTACCAAGGAGGCTAAAGACTTGTACAATGTAAATTAAAGAGTATTGTTGGGCTTCCCTGGTGGCGCAGTGGTTGAGAATCTGCCTGCCAATGCAGGGGACACGGGTTCGAGCCCTGGTCTGGGAAGATCCCACGTGCCGCGGAGCAGCTGGGCCCGTGAGCCACAATTACTGAGCTTGCGCGTCTGGAGCCGGTGCTCTGCAACAAGAGAGGCCGCAATAGTGAGAGGCCCGCGCACCGCGATGAAGAGTGGTCCCCGCTTGCCTCAACTAGAGAAAGCCCTCGCACAGCAACGAAGACCCAACACAGCCATAAATAAATAAATAAAACAAATACTTAAAAAAAAATAGTATTGTTGAGAGAAATTAAAGACTTAAATAAACATAAAGACATCCCATGCTCATGAATTGGAAGACTTAATATTGTTAGGATCACAATACTACCCAAAATGATCTACAGATTCAGTGCAATCCCTATCAAAATCTCAATGGTGTTTTTTGCACAAATAGAAAAATCTATCCTCAAATTCATATGGAATCTCAAGGAATCCCAAACAGCCAAAACAATCTTGAAAGAGAACTAAGTTGGAGGACTCACTCTTCCTGATTTCAAAACTTACTACAAAGCTACAGTAATCAAAACAATGTGATGCTGGCATAAGGACAGACATACAGAGCAATGGGACAGAATAGAGAGACTAGAAACAAACCCTTGCATATATGGTTAAATGATTTTCAACAGGGGTACAAAGAACATTCAATAGAGAAAGGACAGTCTTTTCAACAAGTGGTACCGGGAAAGCTGGATCTTCACATGCAAAAGAATGTACCGGATCCTTATGTTATACCATATGCAAATACTAACTTAGAATGGATCAAAGACCTAAATGTAGGAGCTAAAACTATAAAACTCTTAGAAGAAAACACAGGGGAAAGCTTCATGATCTTGGATTTGATGATGCTTTATTAGGTATGATACCAAAAGCAGGATCAACAATAGAAAAAGATAAACTGAACTTCATTAAAATTTAGAACTTTGTGCATCAAAGGACATTATCAGCAAAGTAAAAAGACAACCCTGGGAATGGGAGAAAATGTTGGCAAATCACCCATCTGATAAGGGGATAATATCCAGAATACATTAAAACTCCTACAGTTCAACAACCACCAAAACCCAATTTAAAAATGGGCGAAGGATCGAATAGACATTTCTCCAAAGAAGATACACAAATGGCCATAGGCACATGAGAAGATGCTCAATATCACTACTCATCAAGGAACTGCAAATCAAAACTACAACCACAATTAGGATGTGTATAACCAACAAAACATAAAAAAAAAAGTGTTGGCAAGGGTGTGGAGAAACTGGAACCCTTGTGCATTGCTGGTGGGAATGTAAAATGATGTGGCAGCTACAGAAAACATGGCGGTTCCTCAAAAAGTTAAACACAAAATTACTGTATGATCCCCAAATTCCACTTCTGGATATATACACAAAAGAACTGAAAACAGGGACTCAAACAGATATTTGTATACCCACTACTTACAATAGCCAAAAGCTAGAAGCAACCCAAATGCCCACTAACAGATAAATGGATAAACAAAATGTGGTATATACAAACAATGGAATATTATTCAGCCTTAAAAAGGAATGAAATTCTGACACATGCTGCAACATGGCTGAACCCTGACAACATTATGCTGAATGAATAAGCCAGTCACAGAGAGACAAGTAGTATATGATTCTCTTATATGAGAAACCTAGAGTAGTCAAATTCAACGAGACAGAAAGAATGGTGGTTGCCAGGAACTGGGGAGAGAGGGGAAAGGGGAGTTATTGTTTAATGGGTACAGAGTTTCCATTTGGGATGATAAAAAGTTCTGGAAATAGTGGTATAATTATATAACATTGTCAATATCCTTAATGTCACTGATTTGTACACTTAAAATGGTAAATTTTATGTTATGTATATTCTACAATTTTTTTAAAAGTAAAGGAAAAAAATAGGTCCATATTTTCAGCGCATTGAGAGAATCCCTCTTAAAAGGCCAGTTTTCCTGATAGCCTGGGGCATCCTTCCCATTGTAAGGGGGCCTGAGGATGCCATTTTGTCCTTTGTATTTTGCCCTCAAACCCAATTCCATAATCTGGACCCTAAATCCAAGGAAACAGCTCGGGTTGACTAGCTACTGTTTGAAAGGCTGAGGTCTTGAGCATCCCTAGGCCAGGCAGTTTGCAGGGATAACTGTCTGACAGAGCCGACAAATTGCCAACAAAAACAGAAGCCAATCCCGCTGGCTTTCACTTTCTATTACTTCCCCTTACACTTTCTCGCAGAACACCAGACAGCCATGCAGAAAGGAAACGGGCCAAACCAACCTGCCTGATTTTTTTTAGTTGGAAAATGGAGTCCCTGTTTCCCCCCGTTCCTTGCAGGTCTAGATATTTAATATCCTTTGTATTTTGTACAGTTGAGGACAAAGTTGTTGCCCACCCCAAAACAGCAGAACGAACAACGTCCATCCTCTGTACTCTATATACTCCCTACGGCTCTTGCATACAGATAATCTAACAGATTATCCTGTTAGATCTCAAAATAACCCAGTGAGAATGAATGTTTAGGGGTTGTTATCCTCCGCTGGAGACATGAAGAAACCAGAGCTCATGCGATGAAGCAGTTAGTCCCAAATCCTACAACCCCAAGTGACAGGACCAGGATTCGCACAGAAGTAGTGAACTTCAGAGTTCTCCTTCCTCTCGATTACTTCGGAAAGAACAACGAAGTAGAAATGGAATCAGACCATTTTGGTGTCAAAAAAGACCAAGGAAAAATGCTTCCAAGTTTGGCAACTAATAGGACTAGGAGGTCCATCCCCAAAGAAGAGCCTGGTAAAGAACTAAGCGCCCGCCTCTTTCCCTTAGGTCTACCCTAACCCAGACATGGATCTTTCCTTCTGGTTTTTTGTACTCAACGATCCAGCCGGGCGCCCAGAGCAGTCCCGTACTGCCCTGCCCAAGGCGCTCGCTCTGGCACACAGGGGAGAGTCTGCCAGACTCGCGGAATTTCACCACGATGGGAGGCCGGCTGGTCACGGGAAAACGGAAGATTCAGCGTGCTCAGACACGAACAAATCACGCCTAAACCAACGAGCATATGAAACTAAAACTGGCCCTGGAAATCCACACGGGAAACACCGGACAGGAGCCAAAGGGCCTGCGGCGCGTCGACCACTGCCCTACCATACCAACACACGCTCGACAGCACTAGCAGAAGCATAGTACCGCTCCCGCAGACCCAGACTTGGGCTGGCGCCGACGCCGTGCGCATGCTCCAGCAGCGCGCATGCGCGTCCCCGGCAGTTGCCTTTTCCCAGTAGTCCCCTGCCCTCTCGCCCCGATCCCGGATCCAAACGCTGGGTACCTCAGCCACGGCCCTCACTCTGCATTCCTCACCTTGCGCCCGGTTTTCTCCCGTAGGGCCTTCAGCCGTTCCTTTCGCCGCAGCGCCTCTTCCTCTAACCGGCCCACACCGGCCGCAGCAGCCGCCATCTTGCCCGCAGACATCCCCCCGCCCCCACTCTTCTCTTGTCCCGCAGCGCGCAGGCCCAAGGTGTTAGACGAACCCCTCACGGCCAATCCAGGGACGAGAATGGGAGAGCAGGAAGTCCTGAAAGCCAACCAATGCTGAGTTGTTACAGGAGGACCCGCCCCCTTCCTCCCCCACAAAACGTCTAGCTCGTCGGGGGTCGGCAAAGAAGGCTCTAAGGCTCGATTCGTCCAATGCCAATCAGGGAAAAAGCGGCAAGAGGAACCAGACCTGAGTGAAAGAGGATAGAGCGCGTCAATCGCTCTGGTTTTACCTAAGCGCCAACCATGCTGGCCACTTGGAATGCGCTGCCCCATCTTTGTCCACTTGTCCTGATTCTTATTAAAGACTCGAATGCCTTCAAGAAGCCTTCCCTCACTCTCTACTCCGACCCCAGCCTAAGAGGTCTGCCTCTCCTTTCCTCTTAAGCTATCAGTGGCTTCCTGGATGCACTTGTTCATGGGCCTCTGGGCCCTTCTCTGTCCACTCTCAGCTCAGACAAAACCTAAGCAGAGCAGGGCTTGGCTGAATGGCCATTTTCCTCTGGGTTCATGGATGATCCCCTCCCACCTCCAACCCCCCGCCAGGGCAAAGTACCCAGGGTCAGACTACCTAACCTGGAGAAGAGCAAACCCCAACTTGGGCCCAGTGGGCCCTAAGGGACCACCCTGAGCTTAGTTCCTGAGAACTAAGCTGAGAGTTGGTTTGGCCTCCGCCAATAGGTGCACTGCTTCCCAGCAGGAGCTGCCAGGGTATCCCTTCCCAAGTTAATTAGCATGCCCTGACAACTGAGAGACCACTTTGGCTGAAGGCAGTATCTTCTGACAGCCTATCCAGGTCCCCAGAGCCACACCTCCTCCCACCTGGGGAGAGTGACTTGTCTCTCAGCAAAGCTGTTCCCTGCTTGCAGCCTCCCTTCCCACGCTGACAGCAGGTGGACACCCACTCCTTGCTTCCCAGTTCCCTTCAGAGACCGCCAGTGCCACAGACCCCTGTCCAGCTGGCCCCCACAAACGACCCTCATGACCTCTGTAACTTGGGCCTTTTGGTGCCCTCTGCCCTGCATTGGGTGGGGTGCCCTGCCGGGGCCTGGTATGCGGGTAGTACCCAACATGCATGTAATAAGTGTTCAGGAAATGTCAGAAGTAGGATGGATGGGGCAGAAGAAAAGGCCAGAGTGGAGGAGGTGCCCAAGAAGCCAGGAGGACAGAACAGGATGGGTATGAGGACAGAGTCTATCTCTTCTTGGCCACCCAAGGTCTAGGGGGCGCCAGGCAGGTCAATTCCTCCAATTGATGGTAACTCTCTGGGTCCCACAAACTTTCCCCCCAGCCCCAACAAAGGGCCTCACCCCTGCCCAACATCATGGGCCCTCCTCACCTCCCAGGGCGGGTAGGGGGAGGTGGGGGAAGAGGCCCAGGGGTGATGGTGGCAGTGGTTCTGGAAAGTCAGGCCTCTGTCCCTGTCCATACTGCCCAGGTGGTCCTCATTTGGCCCATTTGGGCCCCAGTTTCTCTGCCTGTTAAACAGAAGCATGAGGTACCCTTTAGCCTTTAACCTCTTGAAGTTAAAGAAAAAAAATGTGAATCAAGTGCTGAGCCCTGGAGTGGAGGATGCCTCCATTTGGAGTATCTAGGAAGGCTTCCTGGAGGAGGGGATCCAGGCGAGGCGAGGAGTACCTAAATCTTCCAGGGATCTGCCCAACAGATGGAGGGAACTGCTCCCCCAGAGTTATTTCAGGCTTGTCTTGCTGTTTTCCCCCTCCCGCCCCCGCCCCGCCCCGCCCCGCACTCCTGCCACACTATCCTGCTCCACTAACAACAGGATTAAAAAAGTGACACTTCGGTCTCCCCATAAGCGCTTATACCAACGCCTGGCACGTGGTAAACTCTACAAGTGGTCGTCACGGTTGTTGTCCTCGTTAGATATTGAAGGACCCTGCCCATCTGCACGCAGCCCGCAGCCCCTTCCCCCAGTCCCGCGAGCCTGTTCCTTCCACGAATGGTGGCCATTCCAGCCAGGTGGGCTGCGTCCCGGTTAGATCTAGACGTAGGGCGAATCTGGAATCCCTGACCCCGACCCTAGTACGGGAGGCTCAGATTGGCCTTTCCGGAGGGAGCGGATTGCGGGGGGCGGGGCTGCTGGGCGCCCTCCGGTGCCGCCCTGACCTCAGGCTCCTCCTTCTGTCGGGTTCCCCGCCCTTTGCACGGTCCCGGGATAGGCGGGGCGGCGGTGGCGGCTACAGAAGCGCAGGAAGCCGGGCGGCGGCCGACCGGGAGGAGGAGGAGCGCCACGGCGGCCAGTACTACTTCCCTCAGTAGTACCGCGCCGCTCCGCCCTGGAGTGACGCCCTCCGCCCATGGGCCTGGCCGAGGGCAACCGGCGGGCGGCGCGGAGGAGGCGGCAGCGGCGGCAGGTGGCGTGCAGCAGGGTCGGAGCCTGGTCGGGCCATGGCCGCCTCGGAGCGGCTCTACGAGTTGTGGCTACTCTACTACGCGCAGGTGAGCCCGCCCTGCCCCGCGCCCGCCGTGCCCACAGCTCCGCGCGCCCAGCGTCTGCTGCACCTGCGCCCGGCGCCACCTGGGCCGTATATACGCACGCGCCGGGCGTGCTCGGGCTCCGCACGCACGTGTGCGCCCCCGGCCGGCTGGTGCCTCTGGCACTTATACCTGGGGGTCGGCCCTCGCGGGCGCGCACCTCACAGGAGCCTCTTGGGTGGGGACAGTGCAGCCTCGGTTGTCCCCGAGGAGAGGGGCCTGGACCAAGACAGGGCACTTACCCCTTTTACAGATGGGGATACTGAGGCCCGGGAAAAAAAAAAAAGGCTGGCCGGGTCGGAAGGGGCGAGAGGCTTACTTTGCATCTAGGCTTGCCCTTCCTGTGGGCACAGACCAGTTGGGTGGTCATGGCCGACGGGTCTGAGTGGGCTGGGGGACTTCAGGCATGCAAGGGAGGCGTCTCTACTTCGGTCTGACTTGAGTCAACTCCTCAGATACCCTGCGGCGAACTGCCAGTGGTGAGCTCCTCCTTGACCGCAGGTGGCCCCACCCCAACCCCCGGGGGGCAGGGTGTGGATTACGGGGGAGTGGGGTGTCCAGCCCAAAGAAAAGATTCGCCTTGGATGCTGGGGATGAAAATGGGGAATGCGGGTGAGGTGGGAGGGATGTTTGAAAGGGATGGAGGGAGGCCATTTTCTCCTGAGCTCCCTGTCCTTCCTCAGAGACTACCTCAAGTGGCCTCAGAAGATGAAGGGAGCAACTCTGACCCAGGTGTACCCCAAACTGTGTCTCGCACATATAGGCCCCCACTCTCCTTCTGTATTCACAGCAAGGAGAGAACCCAGGGTAACGACCCCCCTCCCCTTCACCCAGCACCAGCCTTCCTCCCTGCACCTGCCTGGCATCATACTCCTGGCTCAGGTGTGCCTTGGGCACAATGCACTATTGTGTGCCCCTGATCTCGTCACTAGGGGGAAGTTCATGCTCAAATCAGCCGGCCCTCTGAAGAGGGTAGCCGACTGTCTCCCAGGACTGCAGGCCAGGACTTGGGCCCCAGGGATCAGGAGTCCAGGCCATAAGGGCCATAGCTTCTTGAGCCCACTTCGGTGGTGCGAAGTCCAGGCACCCGGCAAGAGGCAGTGCATGGAGTAGAGTCTGTCTTTGGTGTGACCCAGGGCATGCTCTTTACACCCCTGAGCCTCTGCTTCCATATCTGTAAATTTGGCACAGTCCTGGCCTCGGGTGGCCTGGACTGTGCAGAGGGATAGCCAGTATGGCTGGTCCAGGCCAGAGAAGTTTCCTGCTTCCCTGCCCCATTGGATCCCCTCACCCCAGCTTCTCTGTCTCCATCTCCAAATGTTGGTCCTTGTGAAGGAGCAAAAGATTTGGGAGGAAACCTGTCCCTGGCCCTCATGCTTCTGATTGCCCCCATGGTCATGGGCAGGTTCTTGGTTTTCAGTTTCTTCAGCTGTGACCAGGCAAAGGGGTGCTTGAACAAGGTGATGAGTCTGAGGGATGTTAATCAAGCTTCTGATTGTCTCCGTGGTCGTGGGCAGGTTCTTGGTCTTCAGTTTCTTCACCTGTGATCAGGCGACGGGGGGCTTGAACGAGGTGACGAGTCGGAGGGTTGTTAATGGTGGGTCTTCAGGCTGGGTGGCATGCTGCTGGGGAAGGGTGTCTTGGCAGTGTCCCAGGATTGTACCTCCAACGTGGTTACCTCCTGCTGCCCCTTCTAGCTGAGCTCTGCAAGTGGTCAGTCCCTCACAGGTGTTTAGCATTCATCTGTGCTGAGTCCCTTCTCCCCCTCCAGCTCCTCACCTCACAGGGCAGGTGTGGAGGACAGGCTAGCTGGTTGTAGCCTTAGAAGCCTGGGCAGGCAGGGTACGGCCCGGGGCCAGGCAAACAAATCCAGGATATGAGTGTGAACCCAGGAGCCGGGAGGGGCCAGGTTTCCTGGGGAGAGGAAGCTCCAGCCAGCCTCCCAGCACTGCCTTCCTGCCGGCTTGGTCCTGCCTCTGCTCCCGGAACGTGGTCTCCACCCTCTGTACTGAGCTCCCAGGGAGTGGTGGCTGTGCTACTTTGAGCCCTGCCGGGGACCTATTGTGTGTGTGCTTGGGGGAGAGGGGAAGATAAGGTAAAGGGGTCGAACTGAGAGAGGGTATTAAGAGACCCCTGAAATGGCCAGCTACCCAGCCAGTAAGCTCCCCCAATACTTTCGCCCCTCCCTTCAACAGTGAGAGCTGACCTCGGCTGGCAAACCTGTTTCCCCAGTTGTGGGTCTAGGCCCGCCCTGGGAGCACCCCTGTTTCTGCCCTTCCTTTCCCCTCACAGACCCCAGGTTCAGGCCTGCTCACCCCCTACCTCTTGGGGCCACGAGTGGGCGAGGGGGCTGTGGGTGGCTACTGAAGGAGGAAGGAGGGCCAGAGTGCACCCTGGACATCACTCAGTCTGAGCCCCTCAGAGCCTTAGTGGGGAAACCAAGGCAGGGTCGTACCAAGGTCGTCGGACAGGTTTGGGGCGGAGTCTGGCAGAGCTCTGGCCCAGCCTCCATCCTGTGTTCCTTTACCCAGGAAAGGTCTAGTCCAGTGGGCGGGAAGACTCATGTGGGCCTGCACCATGGGACGGCACAAGCTGTTTCCTCTGCCTGGAGCCTTCTCCCTCCTGTCTGAGGAGGCCTTCCCCGCCTGTTCCCGCAGCCCAAGCTGGACCTCAGCCCAGGCGTGTCCCCACTTGAACCCTCATTGTGCTTGCTACTCTGCGGTTTCCCCACGCCTCACATTTAGTAGGTGCTCCTTGGGTATTAGCTGGATGTCTGGGTGACTGATCAGGGATGTCTTACCAGAGGACTGCGTTTGGGCCTGGAGGGCTGAGCGCACAGGAACAGGAGGAGCAAGCACACGGCAGTGGGAACTATGAGCGGCAAGTTCGTTGGATGGGTGGGGGCCCATCCAGAGGACTCAACCCAGCAGGGCTTCCCCAGTGAGGGCTTAGGAGGTGGGGGAGAGGATAAGGGGACTGGGGCAGCACCCAGTAGGCTAGCAGTTGGGTGGCCTGTAAAGGTTATGCAAACTATGCAGATGAGTGGCCCTCTTTCAGGCCGGAGCAGTAGTGTTGCTCAGTAGCCCTCCAGTGAAAGGGAGCATTGGGGAGCATGAAAGCTGAGGGGCACTTAGGGTCCCCAAAGTCAGGACAGGACAAACATTCAGGGTACAGGTGGGGAGCCTAGGCTGAACTCTCTGCTTATGCCATTGAGGACTCAGGGTTCCAGGAAGGTCGGGTCAGAGCCTGAGCTGACCTTGCTCTGCCCACCCCTCCCTGGTCCCTCACCCCTGACTGATGAGCTCTACTGCCTCATGGAAACCTAGTCAGGCCCTCTGCTCCCTCCGAGACTTTAGCTGGGTCATATTTCTTCCTGTGCCTCAGTTTACCATCTTGAAATGGGAAAAAAGGACCTCCTTGGTGCTTGACCCCCCCCACCCCCACCCTCTTCCATACCTTAAAGGGGCAACCAGGGTTTCCTCCTACCTGCCTTTATTACTGAGGCAACTGAAGACGGAGGGACTGAGGTGATGGGGAGAGTAGCACAGAGTCCAGGGTTGGGGGAGGGGCTGGTAAGCCCTGGAGTTTTTAATGTGATGTGGAAGTGTGGGGTCACTGTGGAAACAGGTCAGTTACTATGGGGACCCTGAAAGGAAATTCCTGTTTTCCAAAGTGATAGGACAAGGGGAAGGTTAAAACCTGAGGGATGTTATGGAGACCAGAAGGTCCATGCCTTTCAAGACCCCCTCCCCAGGTAAGGGGGAGAGACTGGCCCAGCCACCTAGGCACTTGGACCACTAGCCTCAGTTGTCCTTGCCTCTGGCAAAGTCCCTATCTTCCTGCTTCGTTCCTTGGCCCGAGGCCCTCCAACTCTGACCTCCAGTCGTCCTGGTGTAGCCAAAAGCCACCTTCAGCTTGACGTTGCCATCCCCCTCCTAATGCTGAGTGGGGAGACCCCCACACATGACGGAGGTCATCCTGGTCAGGCCCCACCCCACCCTATCCCATTTCTGCTTGCCTGTTCCGGGAGATGGGGTGCTCACTACCACCTAGGCAGCTCTGACTGGGAAGAGTCACCACTATGGGGCTTCAGTCTTTTCTCCCTACCCTACTTCTAGCGCTAACCTGGGGTCCATGAAGATCCTCCCATTCCACCTGCCTGGGACAGCCAGCTGGGGAGTGGCCCATGGGACCTTGGCTCTGCCAGTGAACCAAGGTCTGCCACTCATCTGTCACTCATGGAGGTGGGTGGGGAGAAGATGAGTGTTGCCCTGGAATGCCAAGGGCTTGGGAAGGCAGAGCTCCTGAATTTGGGAGTGGAGCTCCCATTCACCTTACCACATGCTGGTGGGTGTTACCTGTTAAGCAAAGAGATGGTTTTAAAGAGGCAGCTGAAACAGAGAGATTAATCGTTTGTTTTGTTTTTTTCGTTTTTATTTTATATCAGAATATAGTTGATTTACAATTTGTGTTAGTTTCAGTTGTACAGCAGTGATTTAGTTATACATATATCTATTCTTTTTCAGATTCTTTTCTCATATAGATTATTACAGAGTATTGAGTAGAGTTCCCTGTGCTATACAGTAGGTCCTTGTTGATTATCTATTTTATATATAGTAGCGTGTATATGTTAATCCCAATGTCCTAATTTATCCCTCCCCCCCCCACCTTTCCCCTTTGGTAACCATAAGTTTGTTTTCTAAATCTGTGAGTCTGTTTCTGTTTTGTAAATAAGTTCATTTGTATCATTTTTAGATTCCACATATAAGTGATAACATATGATATTTGTTGTTCTCTGACTTAGTATGATCATCTCTAGGTCCATTGATGTTGCCGCAAATGGCATTATTTCATTCTTTTTATGGCTGAGTAATATTCCACTGTGTATATGTACCACATCTTTATGCATTCATCTGTTGATGGACATTTAGGTTGCTTCCATGTCTTGGCTATTGTAAATAGTGCTGTTCATGATACATGAACATTGGGGTGCATGTATCTTTTCAAAGTATGGTTTTCTCCGGATATACGTCCAGGAGTGGGATTGCTGGACCACATGGTAGCTCTATTTTTAGTTTTTTAAGGAACCTCCATACTGTTCTCCATAGTGGGCGTACCAATTTACATTCCCACCGACAATGTACGACGGTTCCCTTTTGAGAGATTAATATTTAGTAAGCTACCAAGTGTAAGAATCAGGTCTGGACTCCAGAACCCTTGCCCTCAACCACATTCAATTTGGCACCCCCGGCCTCTGAAGTACCAGACAGGGCTGCCTCTTGGGGAAGGTGCTGGCTCTGATGGGGATACATTTAAGCAGAGGAAACACGGAGAGCAAAGCACATGCAGACTTGTGGGGGTGGGGACAGAGAGTAATATCCAGTGGGGCAGCCAGTGAATATGGCATGTGAGGCTGGAGATGAGGTGGGCACTACCCGTGGGGGGGCTTCAGATGTCGGGGGAGGCTGTGGATGTGCCCTGGGCCTGTGGCAGGGTGGCTGACCGGCTGCTCAGACAGTAGTGGTAACTGACGGGTACTGGGGGCGCTGGGTACTGTTTAAGGAACTTTGGGGATGGGGGATTCGGAGCAAGATCTGGTCCCTGAGACACAGGGCAAGCCAGGCCTGATTACAGGCTCGGGGTAAGGCACGCAGGTCTCAGGCAGCACGGTGTCAGGAGCTCAGTGGTCCCTGTCCCTCTGAAAGACAGCCCCACCCACCCATCCACGCCTCAGCCGCCTGCCCTCAGCCCTCCCGGGTTACCTCAGAGTTCTGAGGAAGTGGCAGTTCCATGCTCACCCAGGACCTAACCAACCCGTGGGAGCTCCCCTCCTCCAGCACTGAGTGTCCTCAGGGCTGGTTGGGCATAGACTGGGGTCCCTACAGGGGTGACTCTGAGATCCCCATACCCACAGCTTTCTCCCCTGCTGCAAGGCCCTGGGAGGAGTGTGACTGCTCCTGACCTGCCTTCGTGGGAGGGGCAGGGTTGGGACCCTGGCCTGTCGGGTTGGGGTGGGGACTGGGCTGGCCCACCCATGTTCCTGTTCAGAGCTGGAAAGGGAAGGAGGAGCCAGCGAGGCAGAGCTCTGAGAGGAGCGTGGGGATCCTGAGCAGCCCAGCCACCTCTCGCCGGCTCTGGAGCCTTCGGCATGCAGCACTGCCTCCATGCTCGAGGTCCCTGCTCTGCCCTGCCTCCCAGCCCCGGTGCCTGCAGGGACTCCCTCACGCCCCAGCACTGCAGCCTCAAGCCATGGGGCCCAGGTCAGAGCCAGGCCGAGGCTTCCCGGGGAGAAGAGGTGAGACCCCCAGAGTCAAGACCGGCAGTTACCCCTACCCCTGCCTACTACTGTGCTTTAGAGACCCCTCCTGCCCCTCCAGAACCCACAAAGGCTGCTGCCTTGATTGCCTCAGACCTGAACCCAGCCCAGCCTGGACCTGCTGGAAGTTTGCAGGACTGGACAGGCTGAGGGTGTGGTTCTAGGGACAGAAAAGCAGGGGTGTGCAGAGTTTGAGGGGCCCGTCAGGTCTGGGAGGGCCGATCCAGGTGATGGCCATGAGGAGGGTGGGAGTTTCCTGCTTAAGTACCAAAAGCCCAAGTCACAGATGGCAGTGGGGCATGGGGAGATCAGAGGCCTGCACAGGAGAATGTGAATCACAGATGTGGAAGGGCAGAGAGGCTGGAGAAGCAGTCCCTGGTTGGACTAGGGGCCCAGAATGCCTGGCTTAGCAATTAAGCCTTTTATCTTTGGGTCAGGGAGGGAGGACATGGTCAAATGTGGGCTTACAGGTGCTCAGCAGAGCTGCAGTGGGCAAGAAGGACTCAGGTTTTGGGTGGGAGAGACTGTGGCTTGACTGGGGGTGGTTTGGGGCTAGAAGAAGGGAGGATGGTGTTGGGACAATTTTGAAGGTAAGGAGGGATGTGTGGGGTCATTGAGGCAGGGTCGTGGGTCATGTGGTCAGCTTGGGCTGACTGGCTCTAGCCACCATGAGTGATCCTGGCCTAGAACAAAGGTTCAGCTGCAACTTGCTAGTGGATGAGGCATCCCCTCTGGGGCCCCCCGTTTTCCCATTTGCAGTGGGAAGAGTTCAAAAGAAATGGTCTAAGAGCCCTGGCCTGCTCTGGTGTTTTCAGGGTTGGGCATGTTGGTGTCCTTGCTGGTTTGTGGAGAGGAGAGGTATAGACAGAGGTAGGTGAGCAGGGAGGCTGCCAGCGGCAGAGGGTGGAGAGGTCGCCAAAGGTAACTGACAGGCAAAACGTCACAGTGGTGTGGGCCTGCACCTTGGTGGCCCCAGCCCCTCTCTGAATTGCCTGGGCCTTGGCCCTGTGACAAAATGTACAAGGAAGGTGTCCAACCACAGGGTGGAGGGCTGCTCTGTCTAGGTTTTTTGGGGGCCTGGCCCAGTCTGCTGGGGTCAGGCCCCTTCCCTGGGGCCCATTCAGCCCTGGCCCTGTGGTCTGGGGCCCACAGGTGGCAAAAAATTAGCCGTCCATGCAAAGGTAGTTCTGGAGGTCCTTGATCTGAGGTCTGTGGCACCTGGGGAGCAGTCTCAGGGTGTTGTCTGTGATGTGTCCCTTGCCCCTACATGTTCAGTATAGTACCTGTCCTTCCCCCCTGCCCCTGGGAAAGAAAATTGCCTTCTGGGCCCTGCTGGTTAGGGTGGGTGCTCCAGATAGGGCTGGTGTGGAAGGAGAGAAGGAGGAGGGATGGAAGGAGGAGCTCAGGTCCAGGCCACCACCCACTCCATGCCTTGGGAGGGGCTTAGAGGTTAGAACAGATTAGGGCTAGTCCAGGGCTTACCTGTGTCCCTGGAGCAAAGAGACCAGCAGGGCCAGATGGGGAGCCTGAACGCGGGAGGAGGGTGGGGCAGAGGTATGGATGAGTCCTTCAACATCATTGCCTGGGCCTGAGGCCTTAGACCCAGGTCAGGGAGCTGTGGGTGGCTTGAATGAAGGGCACTATAGTAGCAGGGACCACAACCTGTCCCTGGATAGGCTTGCCCTGACTCCTATCCCGGAGTTCTCCTGGACGTCTTGCCTGTAGAACTAGTTTCTGTCCACAAGCTCCACCCAGGGCAATGTGACCCCCACCCCTCTGTGCTGCAGGCCCCACCCCCGGTGCTAGGCTGGGTCCTTCACAGCTTCTCTTGCTGGGCCCTGGGTGCCCCAGGCCCTCCCACATCCCTGCGGTCTGCCGGGAGGAAGCGGCCCCCTTCCCCCACCGTGACTTTGCGCTTCCTGCCCCGGGGGCCAGGGTGGGAGGGGACGTTTCCCGTTCACACCAAAGTTTCCCTGGCTAGTGGCGCCCAAACTTGGGCTCAGCCGCAGTCCCTCTTACCCATGGAACCAGCTCTGGGGCCTGGGGTCCAGGTAACCAGCCAGGGTGTGGGCGGAGGTTCCCAGGGTGAGGCAGGGCATTTTGCCTGTACATGTGGGGGATGTGTGTGTGCGTGGGTCTGCTTGGTCGATGGTGCACATGCAGCCTGGGATATACAGTCAAGGAAGGTTTCCTGGGGGTGGTGGCTGCTGAGTTGGGAGAAGGTGGCAGGCGAGAGCCCAGCCCGTAGCTTTGGGTTCAGGGAGGCTGGTGAGTGGGAGACCTTTAGCCCCAGCACCCCTGTGGGCCACAGCCATGCCCTAGGCATGTATACACTTAAGTCCCTTCCCTGCCTGTGTCAGGCTTGCCTGGGTCCCCAGGGGTTCAGGAAGTGGGAGAGGAGACTGGGAGGCTGAGAAAAGCAGATGGGGGCTCTGAGAGAGTGGTCAATATGTAAGGCAGTCCTCTGATGCTGACCTTCCACTTCCTGTCCTCCTCCCCCACCCATCCCTCCCTTTCTCCACCCCCACTGCTCTGCCTGCAATCTCTGTGTACCCCCATTCACTTTCCACCTCTGCCCACATCCCCTTGTCCCTCCCCTGTCCACTGCGCCCCTTCTGCCCCCACCACTGTTCCCCCGAACTCCTTTGCCTGCAGAAGGACCTGGGCTATCTGCAGCAGTGGCTGAAGGCCTTTGTGGGTACCTTCGAGAAGAGCATCTCACTGTCCTCTCTGGAGCCACGCAGGTGAGGCTGGAGCTACATGGAGGGCGGGAGACTGAGGGGTGCTCGGCACCTAGTGACCCCGCTCCCTGCAGGCCGGAGGAGGCAGGTGCGGAGGTGCCGCTGCTACCTCGGGATGCGCTGCACGTGCTGGCCGAGCAGCTAGACGAGGGGGACCTGGAGCAAGCCCTGCTGCTGCTCAAGCTCTTCGTCATCCTCTGCAGGTGGGTCCCTGTTGTCTTCTCCACGGTAAGAGAATGTGCAGTTCTGGGCCGGGGTGGGGGCTGGCTTGTCACCGGGACCTCTCCCGTCATTCACTTCCCAGGAACCCGGAGAATGTAGAGGCAGGCTGGGGCCAGGTGCTGGTGCCCCGGGTGCTGGCATTGCTGACCCGCTTGGTGGCCAAGGTGAGGTTGGCAGGTGGTAGGGGTTGGCCACCCCTGGGGGTTGGCAGGTGGTAGCCACGGCCCAGCTAACCCCCCTTCACCCTCTCTTCATGCCTACAGCTGAAAGAACCCCCACCACCGGAGAAGGGCCGTGAGTCCCAGCTGGAAAACGTAGCCCTGCATGCCCTGCTCCTCTGTGAGGGCCTCTTCGACCCCTACCAGACCTGGCGGCGCCAGCACAGTGGGTGAGAGGCGGCCCACAGGCAGAGGACCCAGAGGAGGCCCGGGACAGGATGGGGGTGGCCGCACTGGCTAAGGTGCGGAGGTGGGAGGGGCCAGTGTGCAGGCTGCTATGGGGAGGATGACGCAGGAGGAGTGAAGTACTGGCCTCACCTCGGCCCCTGCCCACCCTGTCCCCACCTGCCAGGGAAGTCATCAGCTCCAAGGAGAAGAGCAAGTACAAGTTCCCTCCTGCGGCTTTGCCCTGTGGATTCAGCACCTTCTTCCGAGGTCAGGCCCCACCCCCGGCCTGCCTGGCCCCGCCCCCAAACATGAGCCCCGTCCTTTGGTTCCCCCATTGCATATGCAGGATAGGACCCACTTGTGGCTGCACTCGGGGCTGGGAGAACCATGGGAATTTGAGTGGGCTTCCAAAGGCAAGTAGGAGTTTAGGGGCAGAGAGGAGAGGAAGGGCATGTCTGCACAAAATGCGTAATTTCTTTTCGGGGGGAGTCGATTTCCCTTCCCCCTTCTCTCCTGTCTCTTGGGACCCCCCCCCCCCATTGCTTGTACCCCACTCTGATCTGGACCATCTTAAAACTCCCTGGTCCAGTCTCTTTGTCCCTGTAGCTCCACCCAGTCTCCTCTCCTCCACAAGACAGTGTCTACATTAGGTGTCTCCCCTTCCTGCTCCCATACTCCCAGGGAAGCTGACCCCCCAGAACATCTCTGGCCACCTGTTCTCCCTGGGCACCTTCTGCTCCTGAGTGTCCTGTCTCCTCTCATTGGAGGACACTGGACAGGATTTCAGATGGGCTCATGGCAGGATGCTGTCTGGACAGGGACAGGCCAGGTTTGGGAAGGTGGTGGCCTAGGAAATATCTCAGTGTTTCTGGGATGCACCAGGGAGCTGCGGGCCTGGGTTTGGAACGGGAGCAACAGCTCCAAGAGGGGAGATGCCCCTGGGAAGCTCCCTGCCTCTGTTCTCCCACAGCCTGAGTACTCTTCTTAAAACACACTGGATTTTGTTTCCCCTACTGTAAATTCCTCAGTGGGGGCCTGACACCGTCAGAATCCAATCCTCTCCACAGCCTTCCTTTCCAGCCCTGTTTGCTCTCTGCTCTCCGCTCTCCAGCCATGGTCCTGTCCTCTCATTCCTAGAATCCAGCTAGTTATCCCACCTTTGGTCTTTGCCCATACTGTTTCCTTTCCCTTCCCAGGCCAACTGCATTATCAGGCCTCACCTTGAAAGCCCTGTCCCACGGGAGGCCCCCCACCACATCCCACTGGTATCAAGGCAGCTCTGCATTCCCCCCCTCCAACGCCCAGACACTCATGTGACCCAGGGCTGGTCCTTTCTGCTCTCTGGGTTTCAGTTCGTGTCCTGGCATCCTGTCCAGCTTTACTGGAGCAGGGCCAGGTGGGCCTCCCACATATGACGCTGTGAAAGCCCCTAGAAGTCCCCAGTGGGGGTGTAGGGGGATGGTGTGTGGAGCATCTTGTATGGTAGATACGGCAGGGTCCCCAGAGCCGGTCACGGGATGCTCCAGCCATCACAGGGCAGAGGGACCAGGAGACTTGCATCTAAGAAACTAAACCCTGGGTTGCCATGGGGAAGTGCATGGGGGTGCTCACCCTGGGGTCCTCATTTTGGGGCTTAAGGTTCCAGGGCGCTGGCTAGGCTCTCAGGGCAGGGCCATACCCCCTACAAGCTCCCCAACGAAGGGCTGTGTCCTCCTCAGACCTCCTAGCATAGAGTCATGACATTTTAGACTCCCAGCACAGAACCTGGTCTTCTCCCTCAGATTGGGCCTCCCAGCCCTGTTCCTTGACCCAGCCCCCCACTGCCACCCCAGGGCACCCACCTCTTGTGTGGTCCCCTGGACCCCCAGCCCTGTAAGCTTTGTGACATTGTCTTGCTCCCCACCCCCATCCAGAGAGCCTGCAGGATGCGGATCACTTGCCTCCCGTGCTCCTGCTGCGTCTCATCCACCTCTTTGGTGCTGTCCTTGCAGGAGGGAAGGTAGGCTGGGAGGAGCCTGGGGGCCCGAGGGTGGCTGTCTCAGGGTCTCTCTGCTGGGTGAGCCCTTTGCCCATTGCCCGTCTCTGCCCACACTTGCAGGAGAACGGGCAGAAGGCTGTGAGCGCTGGCACTGTTCAGGGCCTGCTGAACGTGGTGCAGGGCTGGGGCCACGGGCCAGCCCAGGACCCCCGCCTAGTGCCGCTGGCACTGGAGGCACTGGTGGGTGCGGTACATGTCCTGCACGCCAGCCGCACACCCCCCCGGGGGCCAGAGCTCCGAGCCCTGCTTGAGGGCTACTTCCATGTCCTTAATGCCGACTGGCCGGCCGGGCCAAGTCTGGACCCCGAAGAGGCCCTCATCACCCTACGGGTCAGCATGCTCGGTGGGTATAACCTCTTGGGCTCTTGGGGAGGTGGCACTAGCAAGGGAAGGCCCTAGTGATGATGGAAAGGCTGGCCTGCGCAGCATGGGAAGAAGGTTTAAGGCTGACCAGAGGCGCTGCTGAGACAGGCTTGGGCAGGGCTGACCCTTGACCTCTCCACAGACGCCATCCCCATGATGCTGGCATGTGAGGACCGGCCAGTGCTGCAGGCCACCTTCCTCAGCAACAATTGCTTTGAACACCTTATTCGCCTCATCCAGAACAGCAAGGTGGGCGGGGCCCAGGCCGGGGTGGGGGGCCTGGACCCCAGAGGCTGGGGGCACCACGTGTGGATGCCGAGCTGCTGATGAGCAAACTTGGGCTGGTGGGATGGCTTGCACTTCAGTGGGAGGGCCTGGGGCTCAGGATGGCTCTGGACGCCACGTGAAGAGGGTGTTGTAGAAGGACGGGAGCTGCCCTGGCCCCTTGTTTCCCTTTTCCCCAACCCCAGACGTAGGGGCAGGAGGAAGGCTCAGCTGTTTTGGATGCAGTGCCTATCCCTGCCCACTTATCTGCCCCCGGCTCTGTCCCTCTGGGCAGGGTATGGGTGGCTCAGCTCCCCTCCTCTTCCCTAGTGCCTGGTGGGGCGCTCGGCCTGTGGCTCAGGGCGCATCCTTCCCTATGGGGTGGAGCCCTGGCAACTGCTCCAGGTCCTGCTCTAATCCCACCCTTCCCCCATCTTCTCTCTCCTCTGCCTCCTCCACTTTGTGCCTCCCCCCCGACAGCTGTACCTGCAGGCCCGGGCGCCCCCTGAGGGGGACAGTGACCTGGCTACCTGGTTACTGACCGAGCCCGATGTCCAGAAGGTACCACCCTGGGGCTGACCAGCTCAGGCACCCACGTCCCTGGGCACCCACCCCCCAGGGCTCCCTCTTTGAGCCTTTCTGCACTATGCAGGGGGAACGAGCAGATACATGCCAGGCCTGGTATAGCCTAGCGACGGGGCTGGGTCCCCCATGCTGTCTCACCTACCTTCCAAATCCCAATCCTAGGAAATGGCGCAGTTGTGATCTGTTCCCTGGCTTGTATTAGTCTTGGGAGCTGGGGTTTGGCTATGCCAACCTGGAAGGAACCTTCGATACTCAACCACCCCACCCCCATTGCACAGAAGGGGAAACAAGAGGCCAGATACTCAGGGATTTGGCTGTGGTCACTCACAGAGAAAGAGGTCCCCCACATGGGGCCACTTCTTTGCTTGGATCCTTGCACCTGCCTTAAGCAGGTCACTCACTGGGAGTTCCCTATCCTCTCACGCCCTCATGACGTGCTCCCTGCCTCACTTTGCATGGGGGCTGTAGGAGGCTGCGGGGTGTCAGGGGCTCTGCATGGGGCACCCTCTCTCTGGTGGCTCAACAACTGGGCCCCCACCTCCAGAGCCCCGCCCTGGCTTTGTCCTCATGAAGCAGCCCTGTGTGTCTATTGCACTTGGCTGTTTTCTGAGAACCTGCATGTCCATTCATCTACAAAGCAGGCAAGGCCAGTGAGACCCCTGCTTTTTACAGATGAGGAAACTGAGGCCTGGAGGAGGGAAAAGATTGCCTGAGGTCCCTTGCGGAGTCAGGCAGAGCTGGGACCAAGGGCCCCATGGAGCCAAAATACAGCCTAGTGCCTGGCACCTGCTGACAAACTCTCCAAGCCCTCCTGACCTCTCAGCCCCTCGGTAGGGCAGGGTAAAGGAGTCGCATACCTCTGGCTGTTGGGTTCAGCCAGGGTGAGCCTCAGTATCCCCACCTGGATCTAGGGGAAAGGGGCAGGGTAGGACTTAAAGGTCTCGAAGGTTCTTCTGGTTCTAACATCCTGTGATTGATTGTCCCTAAATTCCCCAACCCCCTGTCAATCATCATGGGTGATGGGGCACTTGCCAGCCTGCCTGCACATGTGTTTAGCTTGGGTGGGGATGGGTGGAGACCGGGGCCCATAAACCCACCGGACAGTAGAGGGCAGAGGGCTGTGGCCAAAGGGTTCACTGGTGATCTGTCCCTGTATCCCAGTGAGGCCCTTCCCAGCCTTGGTTTCTTCCCTGGCTTCTCTGTCAGAGTGGGGCTTGCCAAGCTGCTCAGAGAGGGCCCCAAGGTCAGGGTGAGGGTCATGGCAGTTTGGGCAAAGGTAGAGGGCCTGCTGGCTTCTGTTCTAGCACTATATGGCCCAGACAGGGTTGCCACACTCCCAGGGCCCCAAGCCAACTCAGCTACTTGCCTTGGGGCATCTGTTCCTGTCCCTGCACCCCTTTTACTGCAGGGTGCCGCCAGCTACGACGTCCTGGCACCTGCCTCTCCTGACTGCCCCTCCCCACCCCAAGGTACTGGACCAGGACACAGACGCCATTGCAGTCCACGTAGTCAGAGTGTTGACCTGCATCATGAGCGGCTCCCCCTCCGCCAAGGTGAGGATGCCGCGGTCCTGCTGTAGTCGGGGTGTGGGATGGGAGTTAAATTGACCAGTTGTCTCTAGAACAGGCCTGGCTGATGGCTGTCAGAGCAAGTGAGCTGGGGAGGTGACCATCCTGCCCTCTGGGGTACGGCTCAGTCCCCTGGGCGAGCATGGTCATTAGTGAGTCCTGGGAGCTGGCTCTCCTGGCTCAGAGCTGGAGGGCGGAAGGATGCTTGTGGCTGACCACCATCTGCAGCCTTCCGAGGTAGACCTGTTCCTCTGCTAGCACTGTGACCCAGAGGCAGAGCCAGGCAAGGGGGCCCTGAAAGGTGATGCCTCCTCCAGGGTTCCCGTGGGGTGGTGTGAGTACGCCCTGGGGCCCACATACACACTCTTTTCCCACGCATCCCTGCACAGGAGGTGTTTAAGGAGCGCATCGGCTACCCTCACCTGCAAGAGGTTCTGCAGAGTCACGGTCCCCCCACCCATCGACTGTTGCAAGAGCTGCTCAACATGGTGAGGGCAAGGGCTTGGGGGCAGGGTCCCAAGGGCAGCCAGGACTGAGTCAGGGCTACCACGGAAGGTGAGCTCTCCTCCACCTTAGGGGACCATGTTGACTATGTGTGACCTGGGGCCTGACCCTGTGTGTCAGGGTCACTGGGGTGAGGATTCTGAGCTGCATGGGGCCCAGAAGCTGCCGCATGTTAGCAATTCTGGGAATAGGCAGTTGGGGTTTAGGCCAACCCACACCGAAAGCCAAGGGTTGTTGTTGGCAGCGATGGTTGTCTGAGCACCTCTGGCTTTCCTGAGCCTCAAACACAACCTGTGAGCTGGATGGGGTAGCACACGTTGTGTTCCCATGCTGTAGGCAAGTAAACTGAGACAGGAAGTCCCACTGTTGGTAGGGTGGCCTGTTCTATGCCAGTTGCCCGGGAACTATCACATTCTCTCCACCCGCAGGCTGTGGAGGGCAACCACAGCACGTGTCCGCCACCACCAATCCGCAATGAGCAGCCGGTGCTGGTGCTAATGCGGTGGCTGCCAGCACTGCCCACAGCTGAGCTGCGGCTCTTCCTAGCACAGCGCCTCTGGTGGCTCTGTGACAGCTGCCCTGCCAGCCGTGCCACGTGTGTCCAGGCCGGTCTGGTGGGCTGCTTGTTGGAGACGCTCAGCGAGGGGGTAGCCCTGGGGGCCCGCTGCCAGGAGCAGCTGCTGGCGCTGCTGCAAGCACTGGGCCACGTGTCACTAAGGCCCTTGGAGCTGCGTCGCTTGCTTCGTCCCCCGCCAGGGCTGGACTCGGGGCCGGGTGGAGCTGAGGCTGGGGATGCCCGACACGCAGGTGCCATCATCCGCGCGCTCTCAGGCATGGCCCGGCACCGGGGCCCGGCACGAGCCCTGTGCTACTTTGACCTCACGCCCAGCATGGCGGGTATCATGGTACCCCCCGTGCAGCGATGGCCAGGACCTGGCTTCACCTTCCATGCCTGGCTGTGTCTGCACCCCACGGCTGTAACACCTGCCCCGGCCCCGACCCGGCCGCTCCAGCGAAAGCAACTGTACAGGTGGGTGACTGCTAGGGACCAGGGCGCGGTGCCAGGGTGAGCAGGAGAGCCAGCGGGCATAACTGGCTTGGCCTGCCCCCAGCTTCTTCACCAGCAGCGGCTCAGGGTTTGAAGCCTTCTTCACGGCGGCTGGGACCCTGGTGGTGGCCGTGTGCACCCGGAAGGAGTACTTGACCATGAGCTTGCCTGAAGTGTCCTTTGCCGACTCTGCCTGGGTGAGCCTCCGTCCTCATGTGGCCCAGGGAGGTGGAGGGGACACCACGTCCCAACCTGTGACCTGATGTTGTGGCTTCTGTTCTAGCACTGTGTGGCCATTGTCCATGTGCCCGGGCGCCGGCCCTTCAGCCAGAACCTGGTGCATGTCTACAAAGACGGCCATCTGGTGAAGACGGCACCCCTTCGCTGCCCCTCCCTTAGTGAGGTGTGCCAGGCAGGGTTTGGGGAGGCTTGGGCAGCTGGGGGCACTTCGACAGGGTGGGGCCTGGAGCCCCGTGTCCCCCCTCCCCCACCCCACAGGCCTCAGCCTCTGGGGCCTGTGCAGCCTTGGGGGTCACCGAGGAACTGGATGCAGGTGGAACCCCAGGCTCTGCTGTGACCTGACCACTCCCCCAACCCTGGCCCCGCAGCCTTTCTCCTCCTGCTGTATCGGCTCTGCTGGGCACCGCACAACGACCACCACCACGGGCCTGCCTGTGCCACCCGTCCCCGCTGCCCTGGCTCACACTCACCCCTCCCTCACCCGCTCCCTGTCAGTCCCGGCCACCACAGGGCTTGGCTGGGGGTCCGGGCTGGTGGCCCCCCTGCAGGAGGGCAGCATCAGCTCCACCCTCGCAGGCACACAGGACACTCGGTGGGGCAGCCCCACATCCCTGGAGGGCGAGCTGGGGGCTGTGGCCATCTTCCATGAAGCCCTGCAGGCGGCAGCCCTGCGGGTCCTGTGCACCCTGGGTATGCAGCGCCATCCCCGTGCCCTGCCCCAGCCCCTACCGCGTTGCCCCAGGACCCAACTGGTTGGGTCTCAACAAGTGCCCAGGCCAGAAACGAGGGGTTCGGCGGGGGGAAGGTGTCCCTGGGGGGGGTCTGTCCTCTGATCAGGCAGAGGAGAGGCAGGCTGTGGGTGGGGTTTGGCCAGAAGCCCAGCCAGGTCTGAAGCCCCCCTGCCCACCCCCTAGGGCCCAATGAGACAGCACCCTTCAAGCCTGAGGGTGAACTGCATGAACTTGGCACCAAGCTGCTCCTCCATTACTCACCTCAGGTATTGGGGGGGTGGGCAGTTGGCTTAATCCCGCTCCCTCCCCCTGCCTCCCACCCTCTGTCTCCCGCCATATCCTCCACTGAGCCTTGCTGCCTGCTCACCCCCTGTCCCCAGGCCTGTAAGAACAACATCTGCTTGGACCTGTCCCCTGGCCATGGGCTGGATGGCCGCCTGACAGGCCACAGGGTGGAGACGTGGGACGTGAAGGTGTGTGCTCACGTGAGCAGTGTGTGCAGGAAGCATGAGCATGGGCATATGTGTACAGGGTGGGCTGGGGAGTGGCACTGTGCCCTGGGAGGTCTTGAGGAGACCCAGATTTCCAGGCTGGAGGGTCTGCTGGGATGGAGTGGGGCAGGAGATGGCTGGGTGCTGCCCTCTCATGGTGGCCCCCACCCGCAGGATGTGGTGAATTGCGTGGGAGGCATGGGTGCCCTGCTGCCCCTGCTGGAACGAGTGGCTACACAGCCCCAAGAAGCCGAGGCAGGTCCAGCAGAAACACATGACCTTGTGGGGCCTGAACTGACCTCTGGCCACAACACCACCCAGGGACTGCTTCTCCCACTAGGCAAGTCCTCAGGTAAGTGTCCCTGGTTCCTGAACTGGGGGGAGGAGATCTTGGCATGGTCTGGGGGCTGGACTGCTTGAGGTCTCTGTGGCCACTGGCAGGCCTTTGACGTACATCTGTTCCCTTCCTGGTGGCGGTAGAGGAGCGAATGGAGAGGAATGCAGTGGCTGCCTTTCTGCTGATGCTGCGGAACTTCCTACAGGGCCATGCTGTGAACCAGGAGAGCCTGGTGCAGTGCCAGGGGCCTGCCATCATTGGGGCCCTCCTGCGCAAGGTGGGGCCTGCTGGGGCAGGCGGGGAGGGGACTGCCCTGTCTGACTAAGGGGACTGATTGGAGGGACCAAGAAGGGGAGCCTGACGCCATCAGTCAGGAAGGGCCTCCTGGGAGAGATGGCATTTGAGCAGGGCCTTGAAAGGCCGGGCAGGGTTTGGCTAACAGGGTCTGGGGGAAGTAGCAGCACAGCAGGGCACCTGCACAGCAGGCTGGGAGCTTGCACTTCAGAGGTGGCAGGGAGCCACCGAAGCGTTTTGAGCAGACAGGATGCTTGTGTCCATCTGCCTGTGCGGGGCAGGGTGGAAACTGGGAGGCCTGAGAGTGGGCGGGCAGGGCCTGATATCTCACCCCAGCTCCTCTACCCTCCCCCAGGTCCCCAGCTGGGCCATGGACATGAATGTGCTCATGTCTGCTCAGCTTCTGATGGAGCAGGTGGCAGCCGAGGGCAGTGGGCCCCTCCTGTACCTGCTCTACCAGCATTTGCTCTTCAACTTTCACCTCTGGACCCTTAGCGACTTTGCTGTGCGCCTGGGTAGGTGTGGGGACTTGGGTGAGGGGATGCCGCCAGGCAGGATGTTGGTGGAGGTTCTGAGAAGCTATAGCCCTGTGGGTGATCTGAGGGGACATATCTGCCCTGAGGCGTCTGAGGGGACCATGACCCTCTCCTGGTGGGGGGTGGAGGTGGGCAGGGAGGTCTGGCAGGGGCATGACCGCTGTCTTGGAGGATGGAAGGGACCCGGCTCAGCCAGGTAGCCTGAGCCCTCTGCCGATTCCCACTTAGGCCACATCCAGTACGTGTCTAGCATAGTCCGTGAGCATAGACAGAAGCTGCGGAAGAAGTACGGGGTCCAGTTCATCCTCGATGCTCTGCGTGCTCACTACAGGTGAGGCTGGTGGGGGCAGATGGGGTGGGGTGCTGACACTGCAGCTTCTGGCCTTGGGGGCAGGTCTGTTCAGTCCCCCAGCTCACCTTCCCTCTTGCCCTGTTCTCCCCTCCATGCCCCTGTGTTCTCCTGGCCCTGGGTGCATGTTTCTGCTGGGACCTGCCCAGCCTACAGCGGGAGCGCCCCCTAGTGGCTGATGACCTGCGCACAGTGCAGACTTCACTCCTGGGCCTGGCGCGGGAGTTTCTGGTGCGGAGCTCTTCCACTGATGACCTGCAGGTGGTGCTGAACTTTCTGGCGGCTGCGGGTGATGATGGCCAGGTAGGCTGGAGGTTGGCGAGGGTGAGGCTAGGGGGAGGGGTGGAGTGTGGACCACGTTCAGGGTTGGGGGGTGGCCGGCTCAGTGTGAGACTTTGTATCCCCAGGTGCTGGGTGCGCTGGACCTGCTGCTGGCACTGCTGCAGGGCTCCCCAGCACAGGAGTCTTTGGCTGTCTTCCTGCTGGAGCCAGGGAACCTTGAGGTGCTGCTGGCACTGCTGGTGCGGCCAAGGCCCATGCCCTTGCTGCCCGACAGAGTCTGCAAGGTACACTCAGCTCACTCCTGACCCTGGCATCCTAATTCACGGGGGCCCCCGCCTGAGTCCAGAGAGGTGTAGAAGGCCTTAGGCTGGTGGTTGAAGCTGCCTTTGCAGGCCTCTCTTGGAGCCACACACCTGCGTGGTGACTCACCCTCCTACAGTAACTCTTTCCCCATGATGATGACCCCTACCCTCTACGACCCCTACACAGATCCTGCGCAGACTGCAGCAGAATGAGCGCTTACCTGAGCGCAGCCGCCAGCGGCTCCGGCTACGAGAGTGTGGCCTCCAGGGTCTCGTTGCCTGCCTGCCAGAGGGGGCCGTTTCCCCCCAGCTCTGCCAGGGCCTCTTCAAGCTGTTCCTGGGGGCAGGTACAACCTGGTTGGGGCCAAGAGGCAGGCCAGGTAGAGGGGTGATGTGGATCCAGGAACCAGGGCAGGTGGGGATAGGGAAGGTGTTGGTACCAAGGGACCAAGGCTGAGCCAGCAGAGGAGCACAGTCTCCCTCTGGGGTCAGTCCCTCAGGCCTTTTCTGGCCATTTTCCCAGATTGCCTGAACCTCTCAGATCTATTGGCTGTGGTGCAGCTGTCCCTCCAGGCTGACCTCAGCATCCGCTTAGACATCTGTCGTCAGGTGAGTGGGAAGTGAAAGCTTTGTTGGGGGTTGGGGGGGGGCTTCTACCCTGAGGACTTTGCCTGTGACAAGGGGTCTCTGGAGGCCTCCCATGCAAAGGCCCCAGGAGGAGGGGCTGGGGCAGGCTGTCGGATGAGTCCCTCACTTGCTGTGCCCTGGCCCGGCAGCTCTTCCACCTCATCTACGGACAGCCAGACGTAGTGCGGCTGCTGGCCCAACAGGCCGGCTGGCAGGATGTGCTGACCCGGCTGTTTGTCCTGGAAGCCGTCACAGCTGGCAGTCCCCTGCCGTTTACCCCCGAGCCACCCACCTCCCCGGAGCCAGCCTTACACAAGCCACCCACTGAGTCACCTGAGCCTTCGGACGTCTTCCTGCCCGCAGAGGTCCCCTGCCCTGACCCTGACGCCTTTTACCAGGCTCTTTCCCCATTCTCTGCACCCTTTGAGCTGGGCATGGAACGGGCCAGTGTGAGTTCAGGCAATACTGCTGGCGGTGGCAGTGGCAGTGGGACTCTCACTCCAGCCAGCCAGCCTGGCACACCTTCCCCGCTGGATGGGCCCCGGTCCTTCCCTATTGCCCAGGGCCGCCACAGCTCCAGTCTCTCCAATGTGCTGGAGGATGGCAGCCTGCCAGAGCCCACCATCAGTGGGGATGACACCTCTAATACAAGCAACCCTCAGGTGAGGCGGGCCCACCGTCTACCACTGTACGGCACCAAGGGAGGGCACCTCTGGGACACAGGGCAGGCAGCGTAGCTTTTCCAAAGGTGTTGCCCTGTTTGACATCAGGGCTACAACTGCCGTTCGGGTCTGGCGCTGCCGCCTCGTAGCTTTTATCTGCGGTGTGTTCCCTGGGGGGTGGGGGGTATTCTGGAACAGGGCAAGTCATGCTGAGACAGAGTTGGGGGCACTAACCAGGCTTCAGAAGGCCCTCGAGAGCCTGTGAGGCAGGGACTTCACAGGGCCCATGGGCAGCATTGCTCTAAGGGTCCTGCCTTATGCTTCTGGATCTGGGGATGGGCGTCTGCTTATTCTATGGCATTCTTCCAGAGAATTCTGGGACAGTCCTTGAGGCCTGTGAGGACTGTGAGGTAACCGTGTGAACTGCCTCATCTCCCCTTAGGAGTCCTGGAATCCCAGGATCCTCCCTGGAACTCGGGCAGTGGCTGAGGCCCACACCATCTGTTTAGGCCTTTAGCACCAGCCTGGCTCGGCTGTTGGTCAAAGGCTTGGCTTCCTGCTGTCCCTACTAGTGGGTGGGTGGACGTGCTGAACAGGGATGGTAGTGGGGCAGTGATTGCCTCCCTCCACAGCCTGCACCCCACACACCCACTGTGTCCACAGCAAACCTGTGAGGAGGAGCTTTGTAACCTGCTCACCAATGTGCTGTTCTCGGTGACTTGGCGGGGAGTGGATGGCAGTGACGAGGCTGCCTGGCGGGAGCGCGGCCAGGTCTTCTCCGTGCTCACCCAGCTGGGGGCCTCGGCCACACTTGTGCGCCCACCAGACTGCATCAAGCGCAGGTGAGGGGGTGACTCAGGAGGGGGAAGAGCCTCGGGGAAACCTGGGGCCAAGAAGGCGGTCAGGTAGACACCTGGGTCCCTCGCCCCCCTCCAGCCTCCTGGAGATGATGCTGGAGTCAGCCCTGACCGACATCAAAGAGGCCCCCCTTGGGGTCCTAGCCAGCCTCACCCAGCAGGCGCTTTGGCTGCTGCGCCTGCTGCAGGACTTCCTGTGTGCCGAGGGCCACGGTAACCAGGAGCTGTGGAGTGAGAAGGTATGACAGCTCAGAGGGGCACGTGCTCAATGTTCTCACGCACCTGAGGGCATCTGGTCTGGGAGGTGGATGCGTACACGTGTGCCGTCATGGGTGCATCAGCTCCGGTATCTGTGAGCGTAGGTTTATCTGTATGTACACACCCTCCCTGGCCTCCAGCCCAAACCTTACCTTGCTCTTGCCCCATGGGCTTTTGGCCTCCTCTGGTGATGGCCGCCTGGAATATATGGTGTGTGGCAGCTCTTTGAAGGTGTGTGCAGCCTGCTTGATCGCCTGGGGGCCTGGCTGCACCTGGCCAATGGCACAGCAGATCTCCGAGAGATGGCACAGATCGGCCTGCGCCTTGTGCTTGGCTACATTCTGCTGGAGGACCCACAGGTGAGCACAGGGTGGGTGTGAGGGGAGGGTGTGTGGTGGGTATAGGGAACTCCGGGAGTAGCTGGTGACACCACCCCTTCGGTCCACAGCTGCACGCCCAGGCCTATGTGAAGCTGCACGCACTGCTGCAGACTGCAGTGCCCATGCGCCGGGAGGAGGCTTGCTATGTGCTCTCCAAGCTGGAGGCGGTGCTGGCGCGGGCGCTGAACACCCCACCCTCAGAGACCCCCACCGGGGACGGGGAGCCCCCATCTGCAGCTGCTGCTGCAGAGCGCTGCTCATGGCTGGTACCGCTGGTGCGCACACTGCTGAACCGTGCCTATGGGCCACTGGGGCTGCAGTGGGGGCTGCCTTCCCTGCCTCCCACCAACGGCAGCCCCACCTTCTTCGAGGACTTCCAGGCCTTTTGTGCCACCCCCGAATGGCGTCACTTCATCGACAAGCAGGTGCCTGGAGCTGGGGGCACGGGCAGAGAAGTGGGAGCTGGGGACCCACGTCGAGCACCGGTCTCCTCTCCCTGTCCCATCTTCCAGGTGCAGCCCACCATGTCGCAGTTCGAAATGGACACCTACGCTAAGAGCCACGACCTCATGTCAGGCTTCTGGAATGCCTGCTACGACATGCTCATGAGCAGTGGGCAGCGGCGCCAGCGGGAGCGGGCACGCGGTCGTCGGGCCTTCCAGGTGTGCGACCCGAGGCAGGGGGCGGGGAGCTGCTCCACACGTGGGCCCAGAGGGCGGCTGATGGGATGGAGTGGAGAAACAGGGACAGCACATGAAGCAGCCAGCGGGACTCACCCATTCCTCCACCTACCCACCCCCGACTCCTCAGGAGCTGGTGCTGGAACCTGCACAGCGGCGGGCGCGCTTGGAGGGGCTGCGGTACACAGCGGCCCTGAAGCAGCAGGCAGCGCAGCACTCAACCGCCCTGCTGCACTGGGGAGCGCTGTGGCGTCAGCTCTCTAGCCCCTGTGGGGCCTGGGCCCTGAGGTGGGCGGGGCTCGGGGTGGAGTCCGGGTGGGGTGGGGCTTGGGAGGGAGGAGCCAGGAGGGTGCCTTTGGGGGTGAAGCCTGGGAGGAAGCCAGAGGTCTACAGCCTTCTGCCCGCCTGCCCATGACCATCACTGGGGACATATCTGTAGGGACCCGCCCACCCCCCGGTGGAAGCTCTCCAGTGCCGAGACATACTCGCGCATGCGTCTGAAGCTGGTGCCCAACCATCACTTCAACCCTCACCTGGAAGCCAGTGCCCTACGCGACAACCTGGGTGAGAGGGTGTGCTGAGCTGGCTCCACCCAACCTCGTGTGCCCTGTCTTGTCTATCTCTGGCTGAGCACCCTTGGGCCTATTGCAGGTGAGGCCCCCCTGACACCCACAGAGGAGGCCTCACTGCCTCTAGCAGTGACCAAAGAGGCCAAAGTCAGCAGCCTACCCGAGGAGCTGCAGGAAGACCAGCTGGGTGAGGATGAGCTGGCTGCGCTGGAGACCGCGTGAGTGGGGCTGGGAAAGAGCTGCTTGATGGGGGCAACGGGTCTGCTCCAGTGTGTGCTGGCCGGCAGTGGGATTGACTCCGGAGTCTGTTTCCCCTCCTGCTGAAAGGGATGGTCCAAAATCAGGTGGGGGTATTGGGCAGAGCTATAACAGGATGGACAGTTGCTCTTTCATGGCTCGGCACCCCAGAGCAGGACTGAGAAACACAAACCAGACTAGGATGGGGGCCCATGGGAGCAGGCAGGGGCTGAGTGAGGGAAGCTGGGGACGGGGGTTGGTGTCCTGGCAAGACATTCAGAGGCCCAGGTTTCGGGGCGGGGACTGCGGTCAGTCTGGACCCTGGGCAGCTCCTCCTCCTCCTCTGGGAGTCATGAGCTGTGTACCTCATGACTTGGTGACACTCTGAGAGTGTGGTCCTTGGGCTTGTCAGAAAGGGGATCCCAGAGTCTGGTGCCTAAAGTGGGTGCTGGCCCCCAGGTTGGAGGCCGCAGAACTGGATGAGCAGCACGAGAAGCTGGTGCTGTCAGCTGAGTGCCAGCTGGTCACAGTGGTGGCTGTGGTCCCAGGGCTGCTGGAGGTCACCACACAGCACGTGTATTTCTACGACGGCAGCGCTGAGCGTGTGGAAACCGAGGAGGGTGTGTTCTGATGGAACGGGTCGGAGGGACAGCAGGGCTGGCTGGGGTCCGGTGGGGCCAGGGCGAGTGACTCCTGCACTCGCTGTCCGTCCCCACAGGCATTGGCCATGACTTCCGGCGCCCACTGGCCCAGCTCCGCGAGGTCCACCTGCGGCGTTTCAACCTGCGCCGTTCGGCGCTTGAGCTCTTCTTCATTGATCAGGCCAACTACTTCCTCAACTTCCCCTGCAAGGTGGGTGGGGCCACGGCCTCATCTCCGTGCCAGGCCCCCAGGCCCCAACCCTGCCCCATCCCGCCCCACACCCAGGTACGGAACCAGGTGTACTCGTGGCTCCTGCGCCTGCGACCCCCTACCCAAGGCTACCTGAGTAGCCGCTCCCCCCAGGAGATGCTGCGCGCCTCAGGCCTTACCCAGGTGAGAGCCCTGGAGTGTGAGGATCGGGTGAGGTCAGGGCCCTGTGGTTGGGAAGAGGGCTGGCAGCCCAGCTGGCTCACCTCTTGCCCCTGCCCCTCAGAAATGGGTACAGCGTGAGATCTCCAACTTCGAGTACCTGATGCAGCTCAACACCATAGCGGGGCGGACCTACAATGACTTGTCTCAGTATCCTGTGGTGAGGGCCTGCTCCCCACCTCCCCCACTCCTCTGGTCTGCCAGCCCTGGTTCACCCAAGTGTGGGTACTGATGGTGGGCCGAGCCCTGAGCTTGGTCCTGGGCGGGTGCTGCCTGAGGCCTGGCCTCTGTTCTCCCTGAAGGGAATCCTGTCCCAGACAGTCCCTCCTGCTCCCCTGCAGCGCCTCCACGTGGTGCGTCCCCACCTGTGGGCTCCGCGCGTCTTCTTGAGGGTGAGGGTGCGGGCAGGGCAGGTAGGCCATCAGGACCCTCATGCAGCTCCTGCCCGGGTGGGCGGCCAGTTCCCCTGGGTCCTACAGGACTATGTGTCCCCAACATTGGACCTCAGCAACCCAGTCGTCTTCCGGGACCTGTCCAAGCCCATCGGTGTGGTGAATCCCAAGCATGCCCAGCTTGTGAGAGAGAAGTGAGTGCCTGTGCAAGGCTGGGCTCGGGGGTTGGGATGGACAAGAGGAGGGCTTCTGCTGAATCCCCCCAACTGTGGCTCTAGGTATGAGAGCTTCGAGGACCCAGCGGGCACCATTGACAAATTCCACTATGGCACCCACTATTCCAACGCAGCAGGCGTGATGCACTACCTCATCCGTGTGGAACCCTTCACCTCCCTGCACGTCCAGCTGCAGAGTGGCCGGTGCGGAGGGGCAGGCAGATGGGGCAGGGCAGGGCAGGGTGGATGAAGGGAAGAGGCGGGTCTTCCAGGCATCCTGGACCCTCTGGCTCCCTGCTTTCCTGTGGCCACACCTTCTCCCCCGCTGTCTCCCTTCTCTCCACCTCACTTTGGCCCGTGCCCCTCCCCAGCTTTGACTGCTCTGACCGGCAGTTCCACTCAGTGGCAGCAGCCTGGCAGGCCCGCCTGGAGAGCCCAGCCGATGTGAAGGAGCTCATCCCAGAGTTCTTCTACTTCCCTGATTTCCTGGAGAACCAGAACGGTAGGAGCTGGCGTGGGGGCGGGAGGTGTGGGGATGGAGAGCACAGGTTGGGGCGGGTGGCCAGGGAGCAGGTGAAGATGGCACAGAGAGACAGCTGACTCAGTCTTCTGTGCCAGGCTTTGACCTGGGCTGCCTGCAGCTGACCAACGAGAAGGTAGGTGACGTGGTGCTGCCCCCCTGGGCCAGCTCTCCTGAGGACTTCATCCAACAGCACCGCCGGGCTCTGGTGAGATGAGCACACGCAGACAGGCGGGCAGCCAGGGTTGGTGGGGGGGCTCAGCCGTTCCTGGACTGACTGCCTCCTCCCCGCCCCCAGGAGTCAGAATATGTGTCCACCCACCTGCACGAGTGGATCGACCTCATCTTTGGCTACAAGCAGCGAGGGCCAGCTGCAGAGGAGGCCCTCAATGTCTTCTATTATTGCACCTATGAGGGTGAGCAGTGTCCTGGACTCAAGTGGGAGCCGGGGCACAGAGGAGGGATGAATGCGGTGGGCACAGAGGGAGTCCTGACTGCCCTGCCCTTCCTGTCTGATGCTCAGGGGCCGTGGACCTGGACCAAGTAGCAGATGAGCGGGAACGGAAGGCTCTGGAGGGCATTATCAGCAACTTCGGGCAGACTCCCTGTCAGCTGCTGAAGGTAAGGCCAGCTTGGAAGACAGTGGTCAGGGATGCCCTGGCCACAGTCCTGACCGGCCACTTGCCCACAGGAGCCACATCCGGCTCGGCTTTCAGCTGAGGAAGCAGCCCAACGCCTTGCACGTCTGGACACTAACTCACCTAGCATCTTCCAGCACCTGGACCAGCTCAAGGCCTTCTTTGCAGAGGTGAGAGGAGGCAGGGTCTCGACTTCCTACTTTGTGAAATTCGTTTAATCCCACTGTCCTTACCAACCTCTTGGGGCAGATGGAAAACCTAAATCAAGGTCACTGATACTAAGACATCTTAGAAAAAGAGGTAAACATCAGAGGAGATGGGAGTGCAGGTGGGATGCCTTCTTCGTGAGGAAGAGTCAGGACAAGGTGTTGACTCACCTGACCATCCTTAGGGAGACCAGAAGGAGGGAGTCCGGCCTTAGATACTCTACCTCACTTTCCTGTCTGCATCCCAGAATGCCCCCAAGTCTGACGTGTTTAGGCTCTTCTCTCCTCCTGCTAGCAGGCTCAGAGCCGTGGAGTAATGGGTTGGGATGACCAAAGTTGAAACCAAGCTTGACACCCTGGAAGGATCTTCCTTGTCCATCTGGTTTCTCACTCACTTTCTGAGATGCCCTGAAGGCACACTGGTCTCTGATGCCTATTTCTCTGAGGGACCTCTGTCTGTATGATGCCTAGCCTGTGACCCCTGGGGGCTGAGGGCCAGGGACTGAGTCGTGTTCCAGGGAGCAGGTAGTGTAGTGAGGGCCCTAGCTGGCTGCTTAGGCACAGCTAGCCTTGCTCCGCCCCCTGCAGGTCATCAGTGATGGCGTGCCCCTAGTGCTGGCCCTGGTTCCCCACCGGCAGCCCCACTCCTTCATCACCCAGGGCTCTGCAGACCTGTTGGTAAGTGCACTGGGCCGGGCCCCACCTCAGCTCCAACCCCTTTCTGACTCTGCCCCAAACCCACCTCTGTCCCCTCTTGCCTGCAGGTGACCGTGAGTGCCAGTGGGCTGCTGGGCACCCACAGCTGGTTGCCCTATGACCGTAACATAAGCAATTACTTCAGCTTCAGCAAAGACCCCACTGTGGGCAACCCCAAGTAAGACAGAGGGCTGTGGGCAGGGGTGGGCTTTAAATACCCTGCACCCCAAGTCACCTCCCCACCCAAACAGAATGTGGGCCAGCTGCAGGCTCTGGCCAAGATTTCTGAGGGCCTGGCCTCATCTGTGGTCCTCCTCACTGGGTCAGGATGCAGCGATTGCTGAGTGGCCCTTGGGTGCCAGGCGGTGGCGTGAGTGGGCAAGCCCTGGCAGCAGCCCCAGATGGAAAGCTGGTGTTCAGTGGTGGCCATTGGGATGGCAGCCTGCGAGTGACTGCACTACCCCGGGGCAAGCTGTTGAACCAGTTCAGCTGCCACCTCGGTATGTGCAGTCTTGGAGCTAGGGGTGTGCAGGTGGGAGTAGGGTTCCAAGGCTGGCCAGGGAGGGGGTAACCACTCTGTTTTGCTGGTACCCTCTCCTCCCCTCCCCTCCCCTTCCCTTCCCTCTCCATTCAGATGTAGTAACCTGCCTTGCACTGGACACCTGTGGCATCTACCTCATCTCAGGCTCCCGGGACACCACATGCATGGTGTGGCGGCTCCTGCAGCAGGTATGCTGGGTGGCAGCCCTCCGGGGCCCCCATAGTCCGGATCTGCAGTCCATCTGCCCCTCAGTGGGCCTCTCCAGTCCTGCTCTGCTCTCTTCTCCTTCCCTCTGCTACTATGAGCAAGTCTGGGGCTCCACAGCCCTCCAGCTCTCTGGCTTTGGACAAGACCTTCACTTTTCTGAGCTTTAGCCTTCTCACTCACTCAGGGGCCAAGGTAGTGGGAGGCCCCAGTCCTGAGCCAGCTCTGTTGTTCCCCACAGGGTGGTCTCTCGGTGGGGCTGGCATCAAAGCCTGTGCAGGTCCTATACGGGCATGAGGCTGCAGTGAGCTGTGTGGCCATCAGCACTGAACTTGACATGGCGGTGTCTGGATCCGAGGTGTGTGTATGCCTGTGTCCAGGGGAGGCTGTTTGCTGGGCACTGCCCCTGGAGCTCACACACCCCTGCCTAGCACCCTAAGCTGCCTTCCTGCAGGATGGAACTGTGATCATCCACACTGTACGCCGTGGCCAGTTTGTGGCCGCACTAAGGCCCCCAGGAGCCACGTTGCCTGGACCTGTGTCCCACCTGGCACTGGGGTCTGAGGGCCAGATCCTGGTGCAGAGCTCAGCGCGGGAGCGTCTGGGGGCCCAGGTACGGGAAAGGGGCGCCCAGCCAAGATAGGGGTGGTTGGGATTCTGTCCTTGCTGACACCTCCTGCTTCCTCCAGGTCACCTACTCCTTGCACCTGTACTCGGTGAATGGGAGGTTGCGGGCTTCACTGCCCTTGGTAGAGCAGCCCACAGCCCTCGCGGTGACGGAGGACTTTGTTCTGATGGGCACAGCCCAGTGTGCCCTGCACATCCTCCATTTGAACAAGTGAGCCCCACTGTTTATGGGTTTGTGATCCCTCAGGGTGGTGGTCATTGGCAGAGGACACTAGGAGGTGCCCCCGTGGACCCACATCCCGTTTACATGTCTGTGGACACATTCTTCAAGGCCTGTCACCTGTCCTCCCATCCCCCAGTGGGGAGATCTTGCCCTGGGCCTCCCTTAGCCACACACTTGTGGGAGGTCCCTTTCTGTGTCAGGATTTTAATCGAGTCATCCTTCAAAGGACTGGGAGGTAGATGGGAGAATGGAGAGACACCTATCTGCTGGATCAAAGCTTCCTTGTAGTTGCGAGTTCGTATATATCCCCTCCCTCCCTCCTTCCAGACTGCTGCCGGCCGCGCCTCCTCTGCCCATGAAGGTGCCCATCCGCAGCGTGGCTGTGACCAAGGAGCGCAGCCACGTGCTCGTGGGCCTGGAAGACGGCAAGCTTATCGTGGTGGGCGCAGGGCAGCCCTCTGAGGTGAGGATGAGGGCAGGGAGGGCCTCGAACGGGGTGGGGAAGCGACGGTCCTGGCTGACCCCAGCCTGCTCCTGCTCCTACCAGGTGCGCAGCAGCCAGTTTGCGCGGAAGCTGTGGCGGTCTTCCCGGCGCATCTCCCAGGTGTCCTCTGGGGAGACAGAGTACAACCCTGGAGAGGCGCGCTGACAGCCTGCCCTGCCCCGCCCCGCCGCGCAGCTCCGCCCCCAGCGGGCTTCGCCCCGGGAGGGCCCCGCCCAGGAGTCCAAGGACAGGGCGACATCCAGCCCACACTCTGGCAGAGGGTGGGCGGGGCCCCACCTCTGCCCAGCTCAGGGATTGGTGGGCGATGTCACCCCAGGAAGTCCCGCCCCTCGCCGGCAGAGGGGCCGCCCGGAGTCCCAGCGCTGGCCTCGGCAGCCGCACCGCACTTTTTGCACAGTCTGGGGTGGGGAGCCCAGGTTTCCAAGCCCCCGTCCCGGCAGAGCACAGGGGCCGGGCCGTGGCCTTAATCCTAAGGGCGGCCCCCCGCTCGCATCTCAGCAATAAACCTGGACTAGTTTTGTAGCTGTTCCGCCTCCAAGCATGTGTGCACGCGCGGCGTCTCAACCCTCCCTGGCCACAGTCCCGGGCTAGTGTCCCCCTGGTCCATGAGCACCTGCGGCGACCCGTCCTCTCCCTAACCACACCGCCCCTGTCCCTAGGGGCTCCGGCCGCAGTTTCTCCGGCAGCTGCACGCTCAGTCCCCCTTCGGGCTCACCTCCACGCATGTGTGCGTTCCTGGGCCGGGCGGGGCAAGACCGTGGGCGGCCCCGCCCCCTCGGTGTCCAGCCCTCCTCCTGTCCACGCTTTAGTCTCGGGCGGGTAAGAACCTAGTTTCCCCAGGGACTCCACTCTGTCTTCCCGGCCGGCCCAAGGCCTGGAGGCCCCGTCCCGCCCGACTGAGCAGATCCTGGGACCCGCGGAGGGTCGGCCCCCACAGGTCAGGAGCGGGTTGGGGACAGAGCTTCGGGTCTTTCTGGACGGAGGGAGCCGAGGCTGCCTCTCTGCCCCCAACTTCCAGACCTGAAATCCTGTGCGGTTGTGGTGCCAGCTTCTGGGTTGGATTGCCTGTGGGAAGTCGGGGTAGTGTGGGCGTGTAGGGTGTTGCTGTGTGTGCGTGTGTGCATATTCTGTGGGCCTTGAGATGGGTGCGTGTGGGAGTTGGTAGAGGCTCCAATCCCACAGCTCGGGGTGGGTCGGACACAAGGCCTGGCTGTCTCTGCGAGCATTAGTCACAAGCTCACACGCCAACCCGGATCCAGAAAGGGCCCCTTACGTGGTAAGTGACACAAATGTACATACACATCCTTCAGGTGGCAAGGGTCACCACAGCCTCCGTGCCAGACCCACTTGCCGACTGTGTGCTTTGCCATACACATGGGCCTCTGGCCTTGTGGAGGGAAGTGAGTTTGGAGTGCCTGGGTTGGACCAGGTTGGATGTGGATGTGGAGGAATTGGAAGACCTTCCCCCAGGTCTCATCTCTATCCCTTTTCCAGGCAAAATCCCCTCCTCTGCCCAGACCAGGGTCTCTTCCCCAGGCCTCAGGAGGTAGGTCCCAGCAGGATCAGCCTTGTAAGTACAGATGGGTCCTGGATTGAGTGTTCTTCAGGTTTCTGGCCTCCAGGTCCTTTCCAAATTCCCAGATGAGAAAGGACCAGGGGGGCCTCTGGGCCCACATGCCCTCTGCCTTTGCTGAACCCACCAAGGAACCCTCCTGTCCAGCCCCTGAGCAGGAGGTGAGGGCTGGACACTGACCCTAGAGGCAGGAGTGGGAGCTTAGTCACTCCAGGGACTATGCTCTTGCTGAGAACTCTGGAAAGCCTCCTATCAGCAGGTCTCCACCTGGCTCTGGCTTAGATGGGGATAGGAGTCTCCCTGTGCCATCCCTGGACTCAGACCAGGGGTTTGCCATGGTCTTTGAGACAGGGTGGTTTCCAGTGTGCCCTTTTCCATCCAGAGCTGCAATACGGTCTCCTCCAGCTTTGGCCAGCTGGAGCCAGCAATATCACTTCCACCCCATTTGACCTGGAGGAAACTGGTCCAGATTGGTGACTGGGGAGATTGGGGGGGGAGGTACCCAGCCCTGGAATGAATCAGGATGAAGTGAGCCAGGAAAGGGGGACAGACTACCCCAAGGGACTCCTGACTTCAGGCTTGAGGAATTTCCCCCATGTCCCTATACACAGCCCCTTCTGGACTCAGAGAAGTCTCCCAGCTCCTTTTTCTGAGTGCTGCCCATGACATTCCAACCCCTTCTCTAAGAGATGCAGCCACTGGGAGCACTGCTAGCTGGCAGAACCATGCTTCACAGCTCCAGCCACAGGGAAGGCATGGTCCATGTGAGTAAGTACTTCTTTTTTTTTTTTTATCTTTTTTTTTTTTAATTATTTATTTATTTATATTTATTTATGGCTGTGTTGGGTCCTCGCCTCTGTGCGAGGGCCCCCTCCAGTTGCGGCAAGCGGGGACCACTCTCCATCGTGGTGCGCGGGTCCCTCACTATCGCGGCCTCTCCTGTTGTGGAGCTCAGGCTCCAGACGCGCAGGCTCAGCAATTGTGGCTCACGGGCCTAGCCGCTCCGCGGCACGCGGGATCCTCCCAGACCAGGGCTCGAACCCGTGTCCCCTGCATTGGCAGGCAGATTCCCAACCACTGCGCCACCAGGGAAGCCCGTAAGTACTTCTTGATCCAGATTTTGGGCACTGAGAGGGTAGGATGAGAGGTATCCATGGGCCCCTGGCCTTGCAGGCCACACACAAGTCCAGTCACAGGCTCTGGAGTCCCTGTTTCTTGTGCCCTGCCTGCACTGGATTGTGGGGACAACTGGCCTGCAGGCAGAAGTTAGCAGCAGCATTTACTTGCCTTCCGGGTCAGTTTTATTTTGCAAAAATCTACAAGGTCTCCTGTGCACAGAGGCTCCCACGGGGACCAAAATGAATCAGTGTGCTCTCACAGTCCAGAGTTGGTGGGGGAGACAGGACACACAGTTTAGTGCCATAGTAGGCAGAGGAGATGCACCAGGAGCCAGAAAAGGGAGACTGGGAGAGATCAGGAAAGACTTCCCAGAGTAGGAGATTTCCTGCCAGTTTGTCAGATGGCAAAGGTAGACCAGCAAGAGCAGACGTCTGGAAGCCCGGAGAAGGTACATCCGGGAAGGGCTAGGTGTCCAAGCGTGGCGAGCCAAGGGGAGGCTGTGGGAGATGAGGGTGGGGAATGAACCAGTCAGCTTTTGACGCCACGGTATGAACTTTTGACTCTACACAGTAGGGACTATGATTTCCAGTCTTTCTAGCAGCAAAGTCTACATCTGCTGCCTCCTTGCCTCTGTCCTTGTCTGTCCTTTCCTCCACAGATAAGACCCGGAGGGAGCAGGACAGGGACAGGGAAGGGGTGGGGGCAGGGGGAGCCCTGGCCCCGGTACCTCCTCCCCATTCCCCCCTGAGCTTCCAGGGGCCTCGGGCAGCAATATTCCTGTCTACTGTGCCCTCCTGGCCTCCGTGGTCCTCGGTCTGCTTGCCTACGTGGCCTTCAAGTGGTAGGTGGTCTGGGCATTGCCCTCTGGTAACCTCCCTCCCCATCTGGGCTCCCAACCAGCTCCCTCTCTGTCTCAGTGAAGGCTGGAGCAGGCTGGCAGTTTCCCCCTGCTCCCCACAGCTGGTGCTCACGTAAACAAAGACAGCAGCTGGCCAAAGCTCGGACTGCAGAGCTGGGGGCCTTCAACAGGGACCAGATGCATGGGGATAGCAGTGTCTTGCAGGACTCTCCTAGCAGCCTGGAGCCCTGTGTCCCCAGCCAGGGTGAGCCCCTTTCCCCAAACTGTAGTCCTTCAGACCTACCTAGCTCTGCCCCACCGCAAAGCCTGCCTAACCCTCACGTGTCCCTCATGTCTCCCATCCCAGGGCCACATCCTGAACTTGGCTGCCGGCTTTACCTCCATCTCCCTCGGCAGCAGCAGGAGGAAGTGGAATAGCTCCTGGAGGCGTCGGGTGAACCTGACAAAGGCTGGCGGGGCCTGGCGGGCCACCTGGGCTACCAGGCTGAGGCAGTGGAGACCATGGCTCAGAGCCAGGTGCCAGCCTACACCCTGCTGAGGTACTGGGCTGTCCAAGAAGGCAGCGGTGCCACCCTCAGGGTGCTAGCAGATGCGCTGGCTGTCCTGGGCCGTGAAGATGTGGTCCGGGCCCTGGGCCCACTGGCTGAGGACTGCTCCGTGGTGTGACGCTCCACAGCCTAGCCTCTCAGGGAACCTGCTCTGGTGCTCCCACCACCCCCAGCTGATACACCTTCCCTTTCACGGGCTTCCTGGCATTGGTGACCTCGGCCTGCTGTTCTGGGGGGACAGGGAAGATCCAGGCACCACTCACCTCCCCTCGCCCTACACTCCTCCAGGACAGGGACCAGGATGTCGCGGGGAGGGGTTGATAGTGAGGAGCAGTCCTGCCCTCCTGATCCCCACTCCACCTCCCCTTACTTAGCCTCAACTGTTTTTTCTACTTTTGTATCCCATATTAAAGGCAACTTTGGACTATTGTCCTGGCTCTGTCTGGTTCCGTGGGCCTGTGAGACAGTTGGGTAGCTATGTGGCAGAGGCCCAGAAAAAGGATGGGATCCCTAGAAGGTGGGAGGAGCCCCTGAGTTGGCAGGCAGTGTGTGCCTGCAGATTTGTGAGCTCTGGGGGCAGAGTGTATGTAGTTCACATCCTGCATCTGCCATTCACTGGCTGAACTGTGTTAGGAAGCATTTTACCTTTTTGAACTTCAGCTTCCTTAGCTGGAGAACAATAAATAGACTGGCACATTCAGAAGCCTCCCACCAAGACTCTCAGGCCTTGGGTTTGAGACCATCTTCCTGACTTGTGCTGTGACTAGCCTCAAGGGCTAGAAGCCTGCCCCACCCCTAGGCAGAAAGCAAGAGGCAGTTCAGAGGCAAAGTGAACTGCCTCTGAACTGGTCCTGGGAAGCTAGTTACCAAGGGCCTCAGGTCATCTCTAGGTGAGGAAAAGGAAGAAAGTGTTCTTTCAAGACCCATACTCCAGACTCGGAAGAGGGAGGTCCAAACATGCTTCCACACAAGCCAAGGACAGGCAGGTCATCCCACCTACCTGAGGGGGTGTTGAGGACAGGGCAGCTGCAGCCAGACCACCTGCACCCCTCGCATATGCCCACCCTGAATGGAGGAGCAGACAGGTCAGTTACTGTGCCTTTGGAGGCGGTTGCTACAGCAGACAGGCCCTGCCTAGGAAGAAACAATGGCTGCCATCCTGGTATCCATCAATCAGGATCAGGGCGCTTAAGAAGCACAGTCACCTAAACTCAGGAGACTTGGGTCCAGTCATGATCCAGGGGCCCGGGTTACAGCCTGTCCCCTAGCTGAGATGTGACCTGCATTGGCTGTTGTGTGAGTACCAAACTCATCAGACTGCTGCTATTCCTATGCCTCAGAGTTTACCAGGGCTGCTTAACCCTGTAAATCTTATGCTTAAAATCAGGGCAGGTTTGGAGCCACCATCATCCGGAGATGAAAGCAGGAAAGGCTTGGTGTTTGGTCAGCTATAAACAGGCCAAAGCACTGGAGACATCACACCTACTTTGGCAGGGAGTTGGCCAGAGGGCTATCAAGAATTATATCGGCAATGAGGGTGAAATCCTGCATTGAGAGGAATGAACAGGTCCTGGATTAGCCGGTAACTCTCTTCACCTCTCTTCACCACCGAGGGGATTTGAGCCTAAAGGTTTCAAGGGGTGTGTGTTTCAAGATCTTCCCCTCACAAACTCCAGAGGAGGTAAAATAACTGAGAATTCCTCTGCAAAGAGGTCCTTTCTGAAACTTGACAGCTCTCTGGTCACCACCCTTTAATGAAAGGCTGCCTAGATTTCCTTGGAAAATCTGAAACCTGGACCCTCAGGTAAAACCATGAGTTTGACTTGGTTGCCAGCAGCAGTGCATATGGCTGCACCTCTGCATGGGAGACCTACCCAAAAGAGAAACACTTTCTTTTAATGTGCTCAAGCACATTAGTTGAAACATTTTCTTTACAATGTTAAGGGGAGGACTTCCCTGGTGGTGCAGTGGTTAAGAATACGCCTGCCAATGCAGGGGACACAAGTTCAAGCCTCAAGCCCTGGTCCGGGAAGATCCCACATGCCGCAGAGCAACTAAGCCCGTGCACCACAACTACTGAGCCTGTGCTCTAGAGCCTGCGAGCCACAACTACTGAGCTTGCACGCCTAGAGCCCGTGCTCCGCAACAAGAGAAGCCACCGCAGTGAGAAGCCCGCGCACTGTAACAAAGAGTAGTCCCTGCTCCCCACTAGAGAAAGCCCGCGCACAGCAACAAAGACCCAACACAGCCTAAAAATAAAAATGTGCTATCAACATTTCAAATGTTTAAAAATAAATAAATAAAATAAAATGTTAAGGGGGTTAAATTAAGGTCCCTCCATTTGATATAATAATGTGCTTGAGTTAAACAGTTTAAGGCTGCAGTACCATGGGAAAATACTTTGGCTACATTGTTAAATAGCATGTCTAATGATATGTCTTTAAAATAGGTGTTTTTCTCCTCTTTTCACAATTTCTTTAATACAAGGATATGAGATGAGTTACTGAGCCTCTCTGAACCTTAGTCTCCTCATCCGAACAGTGCCAATTCCTGTGCCTCCAGGTTGTGAGGCTCAAAGGAGCACAACCTGAGCTCTAAGTGCCCAGCAGGCAGTGACTGTTCCAACTGCTGCCCACCCCACCCAATATCTGGCAGGCCACAGCCTCTTCCCCAAGGGCATTGCTGCAATGAGCAAAATCACCCCGGTGAGGAAGAGATGGTACCAGTCTGCAAAGATGGGCTGGGCCCCAGGCTGGCCTGAAACCTTTGGCCCTTCTCACTGCCCAGACAACTGGTCCATCAAGGATGGGGTGTGTCTCCACTGAGCTGTGTCCTCCAGAAGATGTCCGCTCTCATTACCTGAGCACTGTACCCCTTTATCGGGGTACTCCCTCTAGGATCCAAGCCCAGTGTCAGGAGGCATGGTGGGGAGTCAGGGAACCCAAACGTCAAATGAGCATTCCTGTGGGCTCTGGGAACTCAAGTCTCTGGAGGGAAGAGGTTCATTCCCTTTCACCAGCCAAAAGGTACAAAGGGAAAGACAAGTGCCTTTCTCTTGACTGGTTTATTAACCAAAGTAAAGAAGCCCAGCGCCAGAGAGGTCGCAGGTCCACTTCCTTTGCTCAGGAATGCACGTGTAAGATGCCTACCTCAGTCACAGTGGGACCTGTGGGGAAGACCTGGGATAAACTCCAATCTCAAGGATTAATTTTGGACTTCACACACCTATGGCCACCACCTCTTTTCTCTCTCTGTGCCAACACTATATACAAACATGCTTGACTAGCTATTAGGGAACACACGTGCCAAGTTCTTTAATTGATTTTATTTTTTACATAAAAAGTTCAGTAAAAATTGGATAAAGTAAAGTGATTTTAAGCAGTAAATCAATCTTATCAACATAGCACAAGGCTGGCCGAAACCACAAGGCAGCCTGCTCTGGAATATTTACATGATAACAAATTAAACCTTGCAGGAGAACTTAAACCATCCTTACAAAGTCTTCTGTGATCCTAGCACGTAGAGGCTTAAAAGCAAAACAAAAACCAAAAACCAGGAAAAAACAAATTATTTTCAATATATTCACATATACATTAAAATATAATACAGATCGTCAGGGTAAGGGGTCGTGGGTGGGGATGCGCATGAGTCTGTGCGCTGACAGCACCGCCAAGGAGGAGACCCAGGCTTGAGAGTGGGGTCAGGCCTGGCCAGGGTCTCAGAAGGGAAGTCTCAAGGGCCTAAACCCTTGCCTCAGATGGCCTCTACCAACAGCTCACAACCAGGGACCGCTTGTTGTAGATGGAGCTCATTTTTGTGGCTTTCAGTTGAACTCTGCAGGTTTGAATTCCCCAGGGTGATGTGTCATCAGTAGCACAGCCCTGACAGTGGGGTGGGGAGAGAGGGCCCACGGGATTTCTTCTCCCCAGAGTCTCTCCTACCAGCTTGCCCGTCCTCCCACCCTGGCCCTGAAGGTCACTCTAATTCAGTGTCCTCTTTGGGTTTGTAAAGAGCCCCAAACTTCTGCATGTACTTCTTAATGTACTCCTTGGTTTTGTGTTTCACATTCTCATTGCACTCCAGGTCCTCGGGGTTCTTACAGTACTTCAGCTCCTTATTCATAACGCCGTGAGTCAGCTGTCCAGGACACAGGAAGAGAGATCACAGCCACCAATCAGAGTGGAAATGATTTGAGAGGGGAAGGCCAGTCTGCTGCCTCGGGCCCCTTCTCACAAAGACTGGGAGGTGAACTGGAGGGGGAGGTTGGGGCAGGCTGGTGCTGGGATCACCAGAAAGGGGAAGCTCAGCTCTCAGAGAACCGTTACCATCAAGTAGGGTACCCTCTCTTCCCAAACCTTCCCCCTCTGTTCCTGGGTCTCCAGCCTGGGCATATGTCAAGGAAAACCCACTTTTTATGATGAAAGGGGCCTTCTTAGAAGGCATAGTTTGCCCAGAACGTTGTCAGACCACAAGCAGGGGGGAATACCTTGCGAGCTAGGTGTTTGAAATCTTCAGTTGTGGTAATTCTTCCCACTTTGCAGTCAGGTTTCCGGTAAGGGTTCAGGCACTGGACGATGAACTGGGACATCTGCAGGTACGGGGAGAAGAGCACACTGCTCAATAGTCCAGAGAAGGCAAGAAAGTTGTACTGAGGAAATACTTAGAATAGGCAGTAAGCAGAGCCAGCCAATCCTTCCCTTTCCCTCCCTCATGCTAGCTGGTGTGGACAGAAGAATGCTAGTATGCCAGTGGGATATAAGAGAAAAGAATCCTGGGTCAGCCTCAAGAGGGAAAGGGCTCCCTTGGATGGACTTAGCAAGCCTCACTTGCAGATGGAGGGACAGAGCAGCAGGACTCCACGCTGAATCTCATGGCAGCCCCAGATTTCAGCTAACAAATCTCATGTTCTTGGCATAAAGAGACTGTAGCTAAATTCTCTGGCCCCTGGAGGCAGGGCAGAGAGGGCCTTTCTGTGCTACCGGGAGGCTCAGTGACTCCAGGAAATGCAGGCATTTTGTTACTGAAGGCTACTTAGATTCTGTAAGTGTTGTACTTCATTTGATTCATACTACATCAATGTGAAGCAGAGGGACACATGATATGACAGCTGGTTGGAGAACATCTGGGGTAAGACCCTTTTCAATACGCAAATTCCCATGTCCTCCTGAGCTATCTCTGTAGTGTCTGTCCTACCCAGTGGCTCTCAAAAGAGATCCAGGCACAGGATTTCTGCAAGTATTTGTGGCGCTAAGCCACAAAGTTGACCCCAAGGGAAAAAGGGAGTGAGGAGGTCAGTGATAGCCACTTCACCAGGGAGCACCATGAACAGGGTCTACCCATCCCTGGAAGTCAGTGAGTTTTCAGACATTCAAAGAACAAGGCTATATCACAAGGTAGGCACTAAATAAACAGCTGCTAGTTGGCTGGGCTGAAATGCCAATAATCACAAAGCGACAGTGAGAAACTTAAGTTTTAACCCTAGAGAAGGCTTTTACTCAAAATTTTTCTGTGGTCTCCTGCTTCCATACTCTCTCCCTTCAATCCATTTCCCCAAATAAAATAGGGGATTTCATTATTCCCAGCTTAAAATCCTGCAATACTCCCTGCAACTCACAGTACAAAGCAGCACAATACTGTGCAGCCTCATCTTCCAACACCCCTCACGTACTGGGTGCTACAGCCCACAGATTCCCTGAAAGGGATGACGCCTTCTTCTGCCTCTGTACACTCTACTGCCTGAATTACATCCCTCCTGATCTATCTGGCTAATTCCTACCCCTGATTCAAGAGCCCTTCCTGACACCCTGAACAGAGACCTCCAAGCCCTATCGTGGCACATTCCTCACACAGCTGCCATTACTTTTTTTTTTTTTTTTTTAATGCCATTACTTATTTACAGGTCTACTTCCTCCAAGGGACAGACTATGAGCCCCTTCAGTGAACAAAGACTGGAGTTTAGAATCTGGATGCCCTGAGGCAGAAAAGGTTAGTGTCTTGAGAGCTGTACTGCACTTCCAGCAGCATAAAGAGGAGCTGCTTTCTCCCAGTCACTTGAGGATTAGGCAGCCACCAATGAAATATCACAGAAAAAGAAATGGACTTGGAGCCAGAGGCCCGAGTTCAAGTCTTCTGTCCAGAGCTTGCCTTCTCTGAACCTCAAGAGCTCCTCCACCAGCATAAGAGGAATGACAATTCCAGTCTTGCCTACCTCACGCGCTGTTGTGGGGATAAAATGATATAATGGATATGAAAGTGCTTATTATCCCACTGTAAAGGACCATACCAATATGTCATCACATAACAACTACACAGTTCAATCACAGAAGCAAGGGAACACCCAAAGGCAGGGCCACCTAGTACTACAAACAGCTGTGCACACTTAGGATGAGAAAGAAAGAGTCTCAGTTTAAGCCTTCAGAACTTAGTATCCACATCCCACCAAACCTTACCTCTTTTCTGAATACTTCTTTGCTTTTCTTAGCCAGCTCACTGGAGGTGTCTGCTTCTGCTGTCTTAGGCTTTTTTGAGGTCTAGAAATGGAAAACACCACAGTGTGGGAATGAGAGGTCAGGTCAGTGATGCCCTGCTCTTCCAGAACCTCCCTTCTTTCCCGCAATTGGGATGCCTGACTCTTGGTATTAGAATCTTAAAGGGACAAGGCCTGGAGTCAACTTAGCTGCTGTTACCACTCTCACTTCATGTTTAAATCTTGTCATCTGGCATTGGCCTCGCTCCTATAAACCAAGTTCTAATTCTCTACCCTAAGTGAAAGCTACATCCTTGATGTAGCCAAACATTTGTTTCAGGGTCACCTTCTCTGCAGAGAAATGTGCTGTGTGATTTGGACCACTCAGGTCCCTGTTCTGAGCTGCAGTATCCCACACTGTCAAGAGAGGCCCAGTCTCAACGGGCTCCACCTCTCCTATCTCTGACATTCTAGGACTCCTGGACAAAGGCAAAATGCTTTAGCCACACAACCATGGTCCAAATACCATGCTCCTCATCCAAGTCCCCTAGACTGTAGGAGACAGTCTCAGCATGCAAGAGAGGCTCCTTAAAGGTTGGTATCCTCGGTTCAGGAATGGAAAGACTAAAGAGGTATCAAGGTGTTGCGGGGGAGGAGATGAGGGTCATGCAAGTCAGTGAACAGATGAGTAGATCCTAAGACAGAAGATACTCTGTCCCAAGATGCTAAGATGATGACAAACCTAGGAATGCTCCCTTCCAGCACTGCAAGGGGGAGGCTGCCAGTCCCCCTGCCCCCCGCCTGATTAGGCACTGCTGAGAGGTGAGGGGCCAGAAGCCCTGGCATTCAGAGCACCTGCCATCAAGGCCATCTCCCCATACCTTTGCTCACCACCAGTCATCAAGCCCCTTCCTAGTAAATGTACTTTTCCATGGAAAAGATTATGAGCATTCCCCTTTGAATGCAACTCACTTCAGACGGATGTAGAAGCAGTTGGCATTACAGGTACTTCATTTTTTTGCTAGCTGCTTAGAGCACAAAATTATTTCAACCTACCCCCACTTCTGATTCCTCTCTTTCCAGAAACAGTATGAAGGTGCTGGTGATGAAGGGACTGTTCAACTCCCTCTGCTCTGGACTGGCTCCAGAGAAAGGTGGCACTCCCCTGGCATTTGGGCTTCTATACATCAGCTTTCCCTGACTTGTTATAAAAGCTTTGCGTATTTTCTACTTTTCTACTTTCTTTCTGTGGCTGTGGGAGCAGGAAAGGGAGGGCAGGGTAGAAAGAACATACAGATTCTACCTCTGGTTTTAGGAAACAAAACGCAAATAACTCTGTTTTCAAATGTTTTGCTTTGATATTTTGTGGTTATTTTTTCTAGCAGTAGAGCGTAGGTGTGCTTCACAATAAGACCTCATGTAGCAAGGGATCAAGAATTGCCTGAATAAGCCAAGGTAATTTCAACACACCCTCAGCTGCTGTCTTGTGGATCTCAGAAATGAGTAGCAGCAGCAATGAGTACAGAAAGCCCCTTAAGGTATAACAATGATCTCAAGGCTCTGGCTCCTATAGAAGAGGCCAGGCTCTCAGTGAGGGCACTGTGTAAACAGGAATGTTCTGCTTCGCTCTGAATGGGGTATGTGTTCAGAAAGCTATATAATTCCAGTGCATTTCTAATTTAATCTCTGATGTGGTGAGGTTGTAGGGCTTTAAAAACACACAATCCCCTGAGCTCTCTCTAGGAGCTTTCCTGGTCCAGAAGAAGTTGAGGTATCAGAAACACTACACATGATTCAACCTAAATTCTGCAACACACGAACCTGTACACACCAGTTAAAAGGTTAAGAAAGAAAGATCCTTGAAAATAATAAAAACTCAGTATATTCTGTTTTGAAGTTGCTGCCACCTTTGGTAACAAAAAGAGCAAAATAATTTCAGTTTGGTTCTAGATCAGGAACTATATACCACACCTTAAGTTTGTCAAATGAGGCATGGGAGAGGGCGTGCAGGAAGTGAGAGGACAGGAACAAATCATCTCTATGACACTTTCAAGAAACTGGCAGGCCATGCCTTGCCTCTTCCATATCCACTTGTTTGCTTAGCCCCAAATGATGCCTCTCAGATGCCTTTGCATGCATCTTCAACATCTCCATCCTTAGTTCCTCACTTTGCCTAAACTATTAAAATAGTCTTCAATCTGATCTCCAAAGCTACCAATCTCACCTTTTCAAATGGGCCTGTTTCACTCAAGGGACACATATTTGATTGCCTGTCTTGCTGCTTTAAAAGCATTCACTGGCTTTTAAGCATACAATAATCACATTGGTAGGACACCAAGATCTTAGACAATTTAAATCTGATCTACTTTTCCATATTTTTGTCTTGCTCACTACCTACCCCATATGTATCCAAATTCCCACCATAACCAAATTATTTTTATTGTTCCCTATATAGGCTCTGTCTTGTACTGACTTTATACCTTTGCAAAAACGGCTTTATTTGCCCAGAATCCTCTTTCTTGCTCACCTTAGCTATAGGTAAAATGTTTTCTGTGACATATCACTAGTGCATTTTCTTAGACCATTAATCACTGTGTTCCCATAGCATTCTGTACATACTTCTACTACAGCAATTATCCCGTTGTGTTCTTGGTTTATAGATGTGGTTATTTCCTTAGATTGAACTTCATGAAGATTAGTACTCAGATTTATTTCTCTTTCTATCTGTAATACCCTACACAAGGCCTGTGAATTAATGAGAATTTACAATGTTACAGTCTTCATCTCCAAGGGCTTTAAAATCTAAATGAAGGCCCTAAAGACGAAAAAAAAAAAAAATTGGAGCAGAAGGAATAAACACATAACCCACAGGCATCCTTCTCCTGTCTGAGATGCTAGCTAGGTGAATACAGTAGTAAACTGGTTAGGAAGGTTAGATCCAAATAAGTCCCTGGCTATCCAGGTCAGACTAGGTCCTAATGATAGAGACAATGGTCTAGAAAGAAATCCAAAGACTGACACCTCAAGCCTTCAACTTGTGCATCATGGCAAGGTTGGTTGGAATATCAAAACTCATTTGTTCCTTCATAAACTATCAAAGGGTTAATAACAAAATAGATGACTTCATTTATATTTTCTCATTAGAAATACAAGAAAAGGTAAAGCTGACAAGCCAGAGACAAAAGCCTAAGAAGCTAAGAGAGTGAATGAACATCCAGATGGTTTTTTTACTGGAAGAACATGACAGTTACGGGGTTTTTTCCCTTAGGTACCTGTCCCTATAAAAACTCTCCCACAGAAACTTCATACACTGCCGGTAGAAATGTACAATGATATAGCAACTTTAGAAAACAGTTTGACAGTTTCTTAAAAAGTTAGACATAGATTGTCTAACTTTGATCCAGCAATTCCACTCCTAGGTATCTACCCAAGAGAACTGAAAATGTATATCCAAAGATTTGTACACAATTGTTCATATACCATTATTCATAACAGCCAAAGAGTGGAAACAACCCAAATGTCCATCAACTGGTGAATGGATAAATAAAATGTGGCACATCTAACAATCGGATATTATTCAATGCTAGAAAGAAATGAGCTACCAAGCCATGAAAAGGCATGGAAGAACCTTAAATGTATATTGCTAGGTGAATGAAGCAAATCTGAAAAGGCTACAAGTCCAAATATGTGACATTCTATAAAAGGCAAAACTGGAGACAGTATATAAGATCAGAGGTTGTCAGGGATAGGGATGGGGATGGGGAGAGGCGGGGAGAGAGGACGAGATGAATAGGGGGAGCACAGAGGATTTTCAATGCAGTGAAACTATTCTGTAGACAATAATGGTGGATACATGCCATTACACATTTGTCAAAACCCACAGAATGTACAATACCAAGAACACTAATGCGAACTACAGACTTTGAGTGATAATAATGTAGATTCACTGATTGCAATAAATGTACCATACTCTGGCAGGCTGTTGATAGTGGAGGACGCTACGCATGTGTGATGACAGGGGGGTGTATGGAAACTCTGTACTTTCTGCTCAAATTTAAAGGGAACCTAAAACTGTCTGAAAATAAAATATATTAAGAAAAAGAGGTATATAAGGACCTTTTCAGACAAACAAAAATGAGAGAGCTCATCACAATTAGACTTGAAATACTCAAAATATTAAAGGAAATTCTTCAGACTGGGACTTCCCTGGTGGTGCAGTGGTTAAGAATCCGCCTTCCAATGAAGGAGACACAGGTTCGATCCCTGGTCAGGGAACTAAGATCCCACATGCCACGGGGCAACTAAACCTGCACACTGCAACCACTGAGCCCACGTGCCATAACTAGAGAGAAGCCCGTGCACTGCAACAAAGAGCCCGCACACCTCAACGGAAGATTCCCACATGCTGCAACTAAGACCTGACGCAGCCAAATAAATAAATTTTTTAAAAAGTGGATAGAATTTATAGAAAAAAAAAAAAAGGAAATTCTTCAGACTAAAGGAATGCTAAATATAATGCTGAAGAAAGAAAAACATTTCCCCCAAAGTGAATAAAATATAAAAGGAGGTATGGATTTGTTTCCACTTTCTTTCTCCCATTCCTTCCTTCCCTCTTCCACCTCTTTACACTGACTTAACTAGTTAAGTGTCTCTTATTTTCAAAATTAAATACTATTCAAATCTTAGAGCATAGATATATTGTCTTTGATTTCATTCAAGACACCACATCCTTGGAGACAGTGAGTCCTGTTCCAAGTGGAAAAGGATAAAAATTTTTAATTCAAGCATTGAGAGTCACACTGATTTACATGACCTCTAATCCTGATTACTCTCTTGTTAGAAGGAGAGATGAGGAATAAGCTATTTCGCTTTACTCTAGAATAGTATTTCCAGAGTAAAATATCTCAGTTTCAAATCTTAAAAAAAGGGGGGGCCCAGTTATACTTTTTTGGTGAGGTTTTAATGCAACCAGTTTAACTTCTTTCCAGACCCACCAATCCCAAAATGGCAGGACATTAAAGCAGACTAAGAAAGACTGCAGTTAAACAGAAAAAACACATTTAAAAGAAACATAACATTAAGAAGAATGCTGTAATCTACAGGGAAAGAGCTAAGATATATTAAAGGAAGTTATAATGGAATAAGAATACTATGATTATATTTGTATGTTTAAAATGAAAAGAAAGAAAAACACCTGTGTGTGTTTTCCATAAAGGTCTGGAAGAACATACAACAAAGCAAGGTTTTGCAACTTTGGCACTACTGACATTTGGGCCAGTTCTTTGTTGTGGGGGATTATCCTGTGCACTCTAAGATGTTTAGTGGCTTCTCCGGCCTCCGTACACACTAGAAGCTAGTAGCATCTCCACAGCTGTAACAACCAAAAATGTCTCTAAATATTATCAAAAGTCTCCTGAGGAGCAAAACTGCTCTTGGTTGAGAACCTGTGCACTAAAAAGTTAACAGTATTTATCTCCGGAGAGGGAAGTATGATGAAAGGGGAGCAACTAAATAGAAATTAAGGGCTTTTATTTTTTGTTCTATATACCGTACTTCTGTATTGTTTGCACGTCCTACCACCTCCAAGCATTTTTTTATATGCGTAATTCTCCAGAACAATAAGAAAAATAGAATTCCAAGATAACGTGGCTACTGACTCTACAAAATGACAAGACAAAGAATCCCAAATGATCAGGAAACATATCTGTAAGCCACACTCACCTTCATGGGATTTTCATCATATGTTGGGGTTCCCAGGTCCATCTCAGCTTCATGCTCAAGGCTGGCATCATCTCCTGGGCTTTCCCAAGTAGGAGGATCCCACTGAGTCTGCCTAGAAGAAGGTAAGAACAGCCATGCTGTCATGGCCAGAAAACAGAGAACTCTGGCATAGGTATCTCTGCTCATGTATACATAATATACAACATGCAACGAAACATAGAACAAGTCAGCTCCATAAGACAGAGACATTCTTCCCAGCAGCAATGATTCTATCCCAGAGACATACATTGTTTTTTAGCCCACTGTATTTCTGTAGCCAATGCTGTGGCAACATTTGCTGGGTATCAAAGACAACAGTAAAACCAAACATCTTTGTCTCTCACCTGACTATTAATGTCCTGAAAACAGGATTCAGCAAAGTCTAAGGAAAGTACATGGAGTAGGTGCCTGCCTATGCCACCCCTCTGCAGGTGATCAATCATGACTGTACCTAGCATGTACCCGGAGCAAAATAAAATAAATCACAACACCCTCCTCACAATCCTTGATCATGTGAGAAAACTGTTTCTTGCCTTAGGAGTCTTCTTGTTTGTAGTTTTGCCCCTCTGGCTTGATGACTTACATACAGCATGGAAAAGATGTACAGGTTAAAAACTTGTGCCCTCTGCTAAAAATATTTTCAGCTGGCTACAAAAAAAGAGCTCAATCACGTTAACTCTTTGCATGTTTTTTTTTTGGCCACGCCGTGTAGCTCTTGGGGAAATTAGTTCCCGACCAGGGAATTCCCTCATTGCATGTTTATGGCTGTTTTGAAAGTTAGCAGGCAAAGGTGGTTTTGTTTTTTTGTTTTTTTTTAAGCTAGATCTGTGAAGTAACATGTGGAAGTAAGGAAATTCTATTCGGGAGTCAGAAGTCAGCTGTCACAGGAAATGCTCTAAGGGGAATCACTTAAAACGTCAAAAGCCTCCAAGAAGCTAGCGACGTATCTGACAGGTCTATCCTGCCATTACAGTCTTGTGCTTTCCTACCACAGCAATCTTTAGTTAGCAACATTAAAGGCATTTGATGTAAATCAGTTTTGCAGATGATTATGAAAATAGGTTTATCTCTGACCGATAGAACTAATTATAAAATGGGCTCAAGATTTCTATTGTAATCAAAGAACCACAAGCAGCTGTGGGTTTTATTATGGGAATTAAACAGAGCAGGAGGTATTAATGCTCTTAGGTGCTAGTTAAGGAAAACCTAGAAAAAAAGATGGAAAAATTACACACATAAATAAGAAATACAATTTTTTTTTTTTTTGAAAAGTGATAGTCCATTAAAAAGCTGGCTTTGGTATTGAAAAAACAAAGTTCTGGTAAAATTTGCAGACACTGGTTTTTAAAGTCACAACACTTTCAGTCAGCAGCATAACAAAGGCTTGTTTTTTTGTTTTTTTTGGCTGCACTGGATCTTCATTGCTGCGCGTGGGCTTTCTCTAGTTGCGGCAAGCGGGCTTCTCATTGCAGTGGCTTCTCTTGTTGTGGAGCACAGGCTCTAGGCATGCAGGATTCAGTAGTTGCAGCACGCGGGCTCAGTAGTTGCGGCATGCGGGCCCTAGAGCTCGCAGGCCTCAGTAGTTGTGGCGTGTGGGCTCATTAGTTGTGGTGTGCAGGCTCTAGAGTGCAGGCTCAGTAGTTGTGGCACACGGGCTTAGTTGCTCCGCGGCATGGGGGATCTTCCCGGACCAGGGATTAAACCCATGTCCCCTGCACTGGCAGGGGGATTCTTAACCACTGTGCCACCAGGGAAGTCCCAAGGGCTTGTTTTATAAAGGTATTTTTATGGGAGTAATGAAGACCTTTCTAAGTAGAATACATAAAGGGAAAATATCTGACTGCATGAAATTTTTAACTTCTTCATGTCACAAGACATTACAAACAAAAACATTTGCAATATTCTTGATAAGGAGATTAACAATGCTGAGAGAAAATGGGTAGATGCCCCAAACAAACAATTCACAAAAGATACAAATAGCCAATAATCTAATGAAGACGTTCCATCTCAAAAATAAAAGAATTGAAAATAAAAATAAGATTTCTCATCTACTATTTTACATGAGTTAAAGAACCTACATGAAGAAAAAGGCACTTTTGTGTACCTTTTGTGGGAGTCTAAATTGGTACGATTTTTTTTTTTAATGGTAAGCTGACAATACTTACCAACTTAAAATGTGTATCTCTTTTGATCAAATATTTTGCCTCTAAGAATCTGCCTGAAGAAGGCAGTAAGGTTAGTATTAGTGTCTGTAAGGATGTCCAGGTTTAGAGTTATATATAAAATAGTGAAAATCCATCAATCAGGGTGGGTTAAACAAAATTTGGTATAGCCATACAGAAGAGCAGGGGTTAGGCAAACTTCTTCTATAAAGGATCAGAGAGTAAATACCCTTGACCTTGTGGACCAAATGATCTCTGTCACAACTAGTCTACTGTCATTGGAGTATGAAAGTAGCCATCAACAATTCCTAAATAAATGGGTGTGGCTGTGTTCCAAAAAAACTTTATTTACCAAAACAAGTAGCCCATGGACATAGTTTGCTGAGCCCTGCAACAAATATGCAAGTATTAAAAATAATGTAATTTTTCATTAATTGATACAGAAAGTTCTATAAATAGACTGGTAAACAAAGCAGATGACAAAACATGCACCCCAATAACTCACATTATATACCAATACATACATACACACACAGAAAACACATATATTCACATTATATACCAATGAATACATACATACACACACAGAAAACACATATATTCACATAAAGCTATCTGACTAAAATATATTTTTTTAATTCTAAGAAAAAGATAAATCAGGTTTTTTATATAAATTGCAGGAGTCATCAAACTATGGCTCACGAACCAAATAAAGTTTTATTGGAACAGAGACATACCCATTCATTTATGTATTGTCTATGGCTGCTTACACAACAATAGAAGAACTGAACAGTTGTGACAAAGAATGTTTGGCAAGCAAAGCCTAAAATATTTATTATCTGGCCTTTTACAGAAAAGGTTTGCCCATGACCCCTGATTATCTACAATGTTAGATGAAGTCATTACCATTTTCTAAAAAAATTCCTTAGTTCCCCTGGTGGCACAGTGGTTGGGACTCCGCGCTCCCAACGCAGGGGGCCCCAGTTCAATCCCTGGTTAGGGAACCAGATCCCACATGCTGCAACTAAGAGTTCACATGCCTCAACTAAGGAGGCCGCCTGCTGCAACTAAGACCTGGTACAACCAAATAAATAAATAAAATAAAATAAATTCCTTAGTTTTCTCCAAGAGTCTTGCAGATTAAAAACACCAGAACATACCTAAAAAGGACCAAAGTCTAACATATGTCATAACATTTATGATGGGATTCTGGAAAACCAGCAGCCCTCAGGCACAGTTAACAGCTAATAAAGAGTCTATAACCATAAAACTCCCCTTACAGTGGCAGCTTCTTTGACCAACTGAAAGCTGATTTGGGGGTGCTCAGACAGCAATTCTTACCTTGTGATCACATGGTAGTAGTAAATCTTCCCTTCTGGGTCTCGGGCTGTCTTCCAGTTGGGAGGTAAGACAATGGTTTTTGGTTTGGGAGGAGATGGGGGTGGTAAATCCAGGAGATTATTTGTCACAACCATTTCAGGCTAAAAAGACACACAAGTTCTTGATCAGTGACATTTCTTTTAATCTGGCTGAAAAGGACAAAAATAGTCTACTTAAGCAGTATGTAAAAACACACATCTACCTCTTCTTTTAAAAAAAGATAAAAAGTAAAGGTACAATCTGGGAAATGATCAGAGACAGTGTATACGCAGAGCTTTAGGGATCTATCAGAAAATTCACAGCAGGCTCCGAGTTCACCATCCAATACACCATATTTTAAAATATTCAGCAGCTCATTATCTAGAACAATATTTTTCAACCTTAAAAAATACCAATGCTAAATGGCATATAACCAACTCCAAGATACCAATTAGCTGAATGGGCTTTAGATAGAAGCAAATATGATAGAATGTTAACATTTATCCATTATATATTTTTTGTATGTTTGAAACCTCATATTTATATTTAAAAAATATAGAAATGGGTGAACAGCTTTTTGTTTTTTAGTTTAATTGAAAAAATTTTTTCAAATAAATAGCTTTTAAAAATTTAATGCCACATTTTGAAAAACATAAAAACTTCATAATCACTGTTATAAACTGAATTGTGCTTCCCCCAAATTCATATGAAGCCCTAACCCCCAATGTGATTGTATTTGAAGACAGCACATTTAAATAGGTAATTAAGGTTAAATGAGGTCACGAGAGTGTGGCCCTAACGCAACAGGTGTCCTTATAAGAAGTGGAAGAGGCATCAGGGAATGGGTGCAGAGAAAAGACCAGGTGAGGGCACAGTGAGAAAGCAGCCATCTGCAAAACAGGAGCAGCCTCAGGAGACAGCAAACCTGCTGACACCTTGATTTTAGACCTGCAGGCTCCGAGACTATGAAAAAATGAATTTGTTAGTTAAGCTACGTAGTCTGTGGTATTTTGTTAAAGCAGCTCTAGTAAATTGATGATATAATCACGATAAGGATATTATACCCTTAATTGTTCATTCTATGTAAGCCAGTTAATAAAGAAAAAAATTTCCAACTTTACCCTTCCTTGAGCAGTTAAAGAGGAACCTGAGATCCCAGGCTCAGATAAAACATGGCCACTTTTAAGCAAACCTAAGTCTCTGAGCATGGCTGCTTTGTGAATACCCCCCAAGCCTTACTTCACAGAGCTGCTTTTTGTTGGCCCCACTTAAGTTCCACTTCCTCCATTCCTGTAGTCCTCTATCTAGCCTATAAGGTGATCTCTTTTCCCTAAGCTTTCGTGTCACTTAAGAATATTCCTAATTATTCAATACCTACTAGATTACCAATCCTTCTCCAATTTGGGAATAATTTTTTCCCCTCCTCAAATTCTATCTGCATATTTCATGACACTAAACGTCGACTACTTTTAGTATTATTCATTGTGATCCTCATCTCTCTTACTGGAATGTCAGCTTTTAAGCACAGGAATGGAATCTTACGTTTGTTTTCAAAATGCCTAGAAGGACCCAATTCATAGCAAGCCCTCAAATACCTGCCATACACACTGTCTTATTTCTAAGTGTTTCACATGTAGTCTTTTTACTCCATCTCCACCAACTGCCCTACTTATCGAAAGCCACCATCACTCACCAGAATGCAACAAGAGCCTTCTCTGGAATTGTCAGTATTCTAAACTGCTAATTTGGTCATGTTTAGTTTCTCAACTGCTTCTAGTGCCAGCTCCTATTTCCCATTTCATCTAAAAACAGCATTTCATCAAGATTTCATCATATCCTTCTACATATGTTGCAGAATACCAAAAGCTTCTTTCAATATATATTGTACAACATGTAAAGTGAACTATATCATTCAATTTTATATCTCTAGTCCTCAGTACAGTATCATAGTCTAGTTCTCCATAAATAATGATGGAGCTAGTCTAGAAAACTATTACTTCAGAAATTCATAGCAAAGTATAAGAATACAAGATCAATCAGTTTAAATTACAAATAAAAAGAATCCTAAGGGCAAAGTACATATAAATTAACATAGCTGTAAGTTCCACAGAATTTTTTTTAATTGACAAAACTGTGGAGTAGTGCTCCCTCAGGGTACACAGGCACTTGAGTGAAACTGGCGACTACAAAAATTTTTATAAAAAACAAACAAACAAAAAAGGAGTAAAAAAACCCCCTAACTAAACCAAACAAAAAGTAATCTTTCTAAAGATAAGGTAGGTAGCCAAGGAGAGTTTTAGCAACCAAAATATTTCTTACTGGCTGTAAGGGCTGAGGCTGCCCTGGTGCAACTATTGTAGTCACGGCTGTGGCTGGCTGTACCACCACTCCTTGTGGGTGAGCTGTGAAAATCTGTTGTCCCTGGATGTACTGAAGACTTGGCTGGGCATAGCTCTAAAAGATAAAATGAAGAAATTCACAATTTATAGTTTTCTAGCTCTTAATAAGCAGTATCTGACTTTGAAGTTGACAAATCTTATTGGAAGATACATCCATTAATTTTTTTTTAACTTTCAATGTGAATATTTTACTACAAATGTGTAAAACAATCTTTTACTTCAAACTCTTTTTTTCTTTTTTGAATAATTCCCTAAGTCATTTACTTACTTTGATTTTACTTTATCATAAAAAGTTAGAAAACTTTTTTGAGGCGGAGGCGGGGATGGGGGTGGGGTGGAGTACTCATGAAACCTGCCCAATTGTTTGGCTTCAATGAGACTTGAATAACAACTGACGTGCTACTCCTAGGATATCTGAGAAAGAGCTCCACACAATGCTCTTTACAGAGAGCATTTTAACTACCAATTCCTAATAACTAACAGCTTGTTTTGACCAGAAAAGGTCAAAAGGAGTGATCCACGGTAGAGGAGGTTGAAGGTGATCAAATTTTAAACTAGTTTTCTAGCTTTTTGTAGGTTTCTATAAGAAAGACAGCAGAATTCAATGTATCTAAAATCCTTATGACACACTGATTTATATACATAGTGCTTTATCAAGCAGAAAAGCCCTTTTGCATATATTATCTCACTCAATCCTGACCACCATCAGAGGTGGGTGTATCTCCCACACCTGGAGTTATACAACAAATAAGTACCATGGCTAGTTAGGACTTAAACCTACTCTGAAATTACGATAGAAAAACTGTTTAAAGAAGTGACAAGAAGTCCTGAAAACAACCTTGTTTTGTTAAAAGGTGATGACTACCAAGGAGCTGAACAGATACGTATTTAAGGACAGATTTTTTTTTTTAAATATTTATTTATTTATTTATTTAATTTATTTTTTGGCTGCACTGGGTCTTCCTTGCTGTGCGCGGGCTTTCTCTAGTTGCAGCGAGCAGGGGCTACTCTCCGTTGTGGTGCGTGAGCTTCTCATTGCAGTGGCTTCTCTTGTTGCGGAGCACAAGCTCTAGAGCGCAGGCTCAGTAGTTGTGGTGCACGGGCTTAGTTGCTCTGCAGCATGTGGGATCTTCCCGGACCAGGGCTCGAACCCATGTCCCCTGCATTGGCAGGCGGACTCTTAACCACTGCGCCACCAGGGAAGTCCCTTAAGGACAGATTTTGACCCTATAAACTGAGATTCTATCAGGTAAAATGATTCAGAAGTATTAATTGATAAGTACTCAAAATACAAAATATAATCAAAATATAATTATTCCAAATGATACCAGTAAAGACCCAAGGAGTCTGAATAGATAAATATAGCTGCCCAGCAGATTTCTGGATGAATTACTGAGAAGACACACAGAAAGAGGAAGAATACAATACATGATTCAGTATTGCAAACAGCTTAATCTACACATATCATAAACCAGATTCAATGCTAACTGTCAAAGCAGAACTGTCAGAATAGTATCACGAAGCTGAGAGAAAAATGTATACCTTAGAAATATTTTCATCTCTAGGTATTTGGATACAAGATGGGAAATATGTGCAACATCAAAAATTTTGTAGAAATTTATCTCCTCACCTAACTCCTGTCCCAAAGCCTGAAATTTGATTAAATCCAGAACACTTTTCAACACTGACATATAACCAGACAATACTGAATCAGAAGTCAGTACCAAAGAAGTATTAGCAACAAAGATGACCAAATACTGCTTAACAAATTAAAAAGCATACTCTAAAGATAAAATATAAATAATTCTTAAAGTTCTACTTTAACTTTGATAAAATAAACCATAAAACAAAACATATCTAACCGGGCTCTATTCTATGATCACCAATTTATCTGGAAAGTTAAGTTTTCAAGGAAGTTTCTAAGGGCCAACGCCCAGAAGGAAGCATCCTCAAGAGGCAAGTTACTGTGCATGTAGGAGGTTAACACATATGTGCTGGTAACCCTGATTCTGAGTAGAAACAGTTTCTGGAAGGCTGAAGAGGACAGATGGATAAATTGGAATTTTCCCAACCCACTAAGCCAAACACCAGATACTGTAACGAATCCCAAATTTAATTTCTTTCTGACCCACTCTCCTAATCTAATCGATTGGCAAATTCTGTTGGCTCTGAATTTTTTATATATGTATGTACATGTGTATGTGTATCTGTACGTATGAGTTTATATATATGTGTGTGTGTATGTATATATATATATAAAAATAAAATCTGATCATTTCTTACATCTCTCCTTCTACTATTCCAGTATAAGTGGCCATATTCTCTTGCCTAGATTATTCAACAGTCTTTTAACTGATCTCCCTACTTCTGCCCTTGACTCCCACAATCTCTTCACCCAGAGCAATCAGAGTGATTCTCTTAAAATACGTCAAATCATGCCAGTCTGCTGTAACTGCTCCAGTGGATCTTCACATTATTTACACTAACAGCCCAAATCCTCACAAAGCCCTGACCATCTTGTTCCTACCCAAGGCCTTGACCTCATTTCCTACTACAGGTATACCTCAGAGATATTGTGGGTTCAGTTTCAGAACATGCAATAAAGTGAATATTGCAATAAAAAGTGAATCACATGAATATTTTGGTTTCACAGCACATATAAAAGTTATGCTTCACTATACTGTACTCTATTAAGTGTGCAGTAACATTAGGTCTAAAAAACAATGTACATACCTTAATTTAAAAATGCTTTACTGCTTAAAAATGCTGACCATCCTCTGAGCCTTCAGAGAGTCATGATCTGTCTGCTGGTGGAGGGTCTGGCCTCGATGTTGATGGCTGCTGACTGGGTGGCTGTGGCAATTTCTTAAAATAAGACAATGAAGCTTTTGCCACATTGACTGACTCTTCCTTTCACCATTTCTCTAGAGTATGTGATGCTATTTGATAGCATTTTACCCACAGTAGAACTGCTTTCAAAATTGGAGTCAATCTTCTTAAACTTGCCTCTGCTTTATCAACTAAATATATGTAATATTCTAAATCCTCTGATATCATTTCAACAATCTTCACAGCCTCCTTACCAGGCGTAGATTCCATCTCAAGAAACTACTTTCTTTTTTGCTCATCTGTAAGAAGTAACTCTTCATCCATTCAAGTTTTATCATGAGACTGCAGCAGTTCAGTCACATCTTCAGGCTCTGCTTCTAATTTTAGTTCACTTGCTATTCCTACCACATCTGCAATTACTTCCACCACTGAAGTCTTCAACCCCTCCAAGTTATCAATTAGAGTTGGAATCAACTATATCTTCTGGATAACTTGCTGCAGTTTCTACATGAGCACTTGCTGCTTCACCTTGCACTTTAATGTTGCAGAGATGGCTTCTTTCCTCCAACCTCATGAACCAACCTCTGCTAAGCTTCAAACTTTTCTTCTGCAGCTTCCTCCCCCATCTCAGCCTTCATAGAACTGAAGAGAGTTAGGGAACTGGTTCTGGATTAGGCTTTGGCTTAAGGGAATGTTGTGGCTGGTATGATCTTCTATCCAGACCCCTAAAACTCTCTTCATATATATCAGCAATAAGGCTGATAAGACTATTTTGCTTTCTTATCAATTTCCTTCAAGAACTTTTCCTTTGCATTCACAATTTGGCTAACTGGCACAAGAGGCCGAGCTTTTGGCCTATCTCAGCTTTCAACCTGCTTTCCTCACTAAACGTCATCATTTCTAGGTTTTGATTTAAAGTGAGAGATGTACGACTCTTCCTTTCACTTGATATTTAGAGGCCATCGTAGGGTTATTAATTGGCCTAATTTTAATATTATTTTGTCTCAGGGAGTAGGGAAGCCCAAGGAGAGGGAGAGAGATCGGAAAATGGCCAGTCGGCAGAGCAGGCAGAACACAACATTTACCGATTAAGCTCGCTGGCTTATATGGGCTCAGTTCATGACACCCCAAAACAATTACAATAGTAATGTCAAAGATCACTGATCACAGCTCACCGTAACAAATATAATAATAATGAAAAAGTCTGAAATAGTGCAAAAATTATCAACTTGTGACACAGAGACATGAAGTAAGCAAATGCTGTTGGAAAAATGGTGCCAACAGACTTAATTTGACACAGGGTTGCCACAAACCTTCAATGTGTAAAAAATGCAGTATCTGCAAAGCACAATAAAATGAGGTGTGCCTGTACTGTCACCTTAACTCATTTAGAAAAGGAAGGGCTTCACAATTATATCACACATTTTGAATGACAAACATTTCATATCCTGATTTTGAAAAAAAAAATGTAAAAGCTAGATCAAAATACTAATTTTGAGAACAACTGTCAACAGGATGAAACATGTTATCTTCAGAGTGATCAAGAGGTTAAACACCCAAATCTAAAATAGAAAAATGCTAATATTTTGGAGGGTAAAATTTCTTTCACCCTCAGTGAAACTACATTCATGAAGAATTTATCTGACAAGATCACAGTTGTGTAAGGCTTATCATGGAGACACTCTAAAGGATTCAATTAATGTGTAGTAAAGCTGTGGTTTCTTTAGCATGAAAAGTCTGGCTACAAATGCTGGTTGTGAGATAACTTCTAAACTGAAATGGCATTACCCAGCTTGATCATTCCCTGTATTTACTAGATATGGCTCCAGACAAATTTTATGTTTCTAAAATGCAAAGATATATTTAAAGGATAACAATTTATCAACAGGAAGGAATATTACACATACTGAAAATAATTCCCAAAGGAAATGCGAAAAACATCTTAACAATATCACTGCAAAACAAAAACAGAAACCACAAAAAACAAAACCTAAACAAACAAAAACCAAAAACACCCAAAATTGCAACATTCATTTGGAGATATAGTGTTTGAAACTCAAACTGTCAAAAAGTAGAGGGAAAATAAGAAAGTCTGTTGGAGATTGGCTCTACCTACAAGGGACTTGAAATTACACAAAAGCTAATTTCTCAAACATAAATCCAGTCTAGAAATATCTTTAAAATGTGACTTCTAATGGGAATTTTAAGAGAGGGTCCAATATGTTATAGAGGGGAAAACATAATTGTTCTGCTCCCACTTCTAAAGGGAAAAAAACAGCTATTACTTTATATCTGAGTCACTTCACTTATGTGAACAATTTATAGTGTAAGCACTCAATTTTTTGAGATGTAATTTAGTGTAACTTTTTAAGAATAGGTCACTCTAATGTCACAAGACCACTATAAAGCACATGGCCTCAGTTAAAACTGAGCTTTTATGTCTAATAAGCAGCTGTGGCAAAAAATTAAAGTCACCTTCTGATAACACATCTGCTCCAAATTTCAAAGATACTGCATATGTACACACACTCACAAATTTATATTATACCATATCACATACTACTTCACTGTCAAGGTTATTATACCTTATTATAGGTTATTATACCTCAGCTCATGTTGGTATGGTTGATATTTGATTTGAACAACACAGGCCTCAACATAGACCAGATATATGAGCCAGACACCAGATAGATGACCTTGACCAGCTGTAATTCACAGCCCACTAATGTCAATACTCTCAGTATTAAGGTAACTAAGAACTATAATTAAACCTTCAAGGTATATGGTGCTTTAAATTTATCATTACTAATATCCATTATCTCATACAAACCTCAACCACTCTGAGGCATTCTGCTCATTTAATAAATGAGAAAACTAAAACTGAAGAATCTAAGTGCCTGTCTCCAGGACACACAGTAAGTGACAGACTAGGACTTAAAATACACACGCTACCAACATGCTCTATGCTTCTCATTACCCAGAGTTGAACATCATCTCTGATCAACTAATCTCATAAAGAAGGGAAGGATAGTCTGAACCATCTTAGTCCATTTATCAACTACTCTTGCACACGAAAAGCAGATTAGGGAGTCAATAAATGACTCCTTGGTAGGAACAGACTGAAAACTCGAAATAAAATTGTAATAATACTTGAGTCTTAAGGCTATGACTAAACCCTAGAGAAATCTTTTACTCACTGGGATGGAAAAAATTAATTCTATTTTAAAAGAACAACCATAAGATCACTGAGCTCTCTACTAAAGAGTCTTTAATTCTGTAGGAGGCAGAATTATGCATAACAAGCACCACCACCAACAAAAATAAAAAGCTACTAAGAAAATTGATAGCCAATAACCAATAATGCCCATTTTCTTACCTGCTGTATTTAGCCCTATAACATTAGTTTTAAGCCAAACATGAAAGGAAAAACACACACAAAAAAAACTAAGTATAAGAATGTTCAGTGCAGTATTATTTATAATTATGAAAAAGAACTTTCAATTTAAACAACTACCCCAGGAAAATGGATAAACAGCGACCTTATAAGCAAATGTGGTATTATACAGACGTTAAAATGTGTATGTGTATGTATGCATATATATATATACACACACACATAAAAATACAGAGTAATTTGGAAAAATGGTTAAGAATCACGTTACACAGAAAAACATGGGATAAAAAAACTTCCAAGTCTTCAAAATTACAAATTCATAAAATATATAAACATGTGGTTAAAGAGATCATAAAAAGTGAAGGCAGTTAATACAGTTAAGGTTTTCAGAATTAAAGCAGGACACTGTCACGGCCTTTTGAACAAATTTTGATACAGCTTCATAACAAAAATACAAACAGAAGTAAAAATTACTTCTGTTACTTCAATACTAAGTAATGTGTACAGGAAACATCTCTGGGAGTCTCCGCCATCCACAATAATTCACCTTTAAGGGGTGACGAGGAATGATGGGAGAGACATAGGAATGTGGTGAAGACGATGCCTTAAAGAGTCTTTTTTTTTTTAATGTATTGGTTTTATAAAAAAGAAAAGAAATCTGATTAAAAACCACAAAAATACACTTCAAAAGTTATTCTCTCTCTCTCGCTGATCACTTGCTTTTGGGGAAGCCAGCTGGCATGTTGTAAGCAGCGCTACTGAGAGTGGTAAGGAACCAAGGACAGCTAACAACCATGTGAGTGAGCTTGAAAGTAAACCTTCCATCCCCTGTCTAATCTTCAGATGACTACAACCCTGCTTAATAGCTTGACTATAATTTCATGACTCTGAGCCAGAACCACCCAGCCAAACTGCTTCTGAATTTCTGACCCATAGAAACGATGAGATAATAATTACTTACTGTTTTAAACTGCTAAGTAATTTGTGACACAACAGATAACTAGTATATATAAAATTAGCCAATATGTAAAAGTGGTCAATGGCAGGACTTCCCCCTCACATCAGATTTAACATCCCATAAACAGACAGTAAAACAGACAAGAGAATTTCCAAAATTAGTTACCTGTACAATTGGTGGAGTTGTCTGTGAATAGGGTGATGTCACACCATAGACAGTTGGACAAGCCTGTCCTTGATAATATATGGTTGCTTGAGACTGTGCAGGAGAGTACTGCTGCTGTACACTCACGGACTGTTGGTTTGAATCCCAAACAGCATAATTCTGTCCCTGGACTGGGCCTGGGGCTGGCACTGGCAAGACGGTGACACTGGAGTCTTGGTGTACCACACCATCACTTTGGGCCACATACTGTGAACTGGAAACTTCCACAGGGGCTGCCACATGTGGCACCACTGGCACAGGTGGAGGGGCAGCAAGGGGTTCTGTAGAATGTCCCACCAAGGGCTGAGAATGATCATAAGGAGCAGGAGAACACACAGGATCCATGCTGGGTGTGGGGAGGAGCACCTTTCCAGCATTAGGATTGCTGGGATCCACATAGGCCTGCATGGGATAACCTGGTGGGTAGCCAGCAAAGGGGTGATGAGGGGCATTGTAGCCAAGAGAGTCATAGGGCAGTGGAGATGTCATTCCCAGGTTCTGCATCTGCTGCTGTTGTTTTTGAGCCTCCCGCTGAGCTACCTCCTGCTCAAACAACTTTCGACGCTCCTCTGTAGAAAGTTTATTGCGATCTTTAATTCGTACTTTCTTTTTAGAAGTTGGTGTATCATATCTAGAAAGAAAACAATTAGAGCACCACAAAAAGTTTTTCCCTAAATCAGAGACATAACCAAAGCACTAATAAATGTTATGTCACTCGATACTAAACCATTAACCACACCAACTCCAATTTGGCACTGGTTGAAAATCACACTCAAAATTACTTAAGGAGTTTTGCAGATAGGAGAGAACCTCAAGGAAATAGACACTTAGATGAAAATAATAACTTTATCCTTATCCTCAGCTTCTAGAACTTCAAATTAAAGATACATGTAGTATCCTAAATAGATTCTTCTTTATAGTTAAGTTCTGTAGTTCTGTAACTACAAATTCTGAAATTAAAACAAAAACCCAAATACACTAATAAAAGCTACAGAATTTGATGTATGTCTGACCACACCCATTAATATCAACACAGGTTAGGTAAGTGAAAAATAAGCATGTACACATAAAAAGTATGGGGAGTTATATTCACATACTCTTCTTTGTGCAGTACCAAGTATAATATCATATTGCTAAACCTAATACCCTGTGATAGTTTTGACAACTATCCCCAGTATGCCCCCAAGAAACCATCAGCTCTAACATTCACAAGAGAACTGAGGACTTAAAAGATTCTTTTGTGAAGTTCTATGGATTGAATCGAACTTTTGAGAAAGGCTCTTGGCAAAAATGAAAAATGACAACTAATTTCAAGATGTTTCATTGCAAAGAAACATCTAATAACAGATTCCTGGATAAGGGTACAACATTTATCCAAACAACAAAAAATATATGGTCTAAAAACCTCTTAGTTGAAAACATCCTTTAAAGTGTTAGTGGGGTGGTAGTACCCTTAGCTGCCTGGCAGAAACAAATGCAAACAGTCTATAGAAGAGAGCACCTTAAATCCAGGCCTCAATGAATTCCTACAGATTAAGTTCTAAGGAACAGGAGTTCATTAGAAAATAAAATTAATCTTGTCATTTGTGACAACATGGATGGACCTAGAGGGTATTATGCTGAGAAAAATAAGACAAAGAAAGATAAATACTGTATGATTTCACTTGTATGTGGAATCTAAAAAACAAAACAAATGAACAAACAAAACAAACAGAGTTACAGATACAGAGAACAAACAGCTGGTTGCCAGAGGGGAGACGGGAAGAAAGAAACAGGTGAGAGAGATTAAGAGGTACAAAAATTCAGTTGCAAAATAAATGAATCACACGGTATGAAATGTACAGTATGGGGAATATAGTAAAAAACTATGTAATATCTTTGAAAGGTGACATACCGTAACTAGACTTATTACGGTGATCATTTTGCTATAGAAATATCAAATTACTATGCTGTGTAACTGTGTAACAGGAACTAACAGTGCTGTAGGTCGATTATAGTTCAAAAAAATTCACAGAAACAAACTCATAGAAGATAAACATGTACTAGGGATATAATGTACCACATGATACATATATAATGAACACTGCTGTATGTTCTATATGAAAGTTAAGAGAGTAAATCCTAAGACTTCTCATCACAAGGAAAGGTATTTTCCCCTATTTCTATAATTTTGTATCTACATGAGATGATGGATGTTCACTAAACTTACTGTGATGATCATTTCATGATGTAAGTCAAATCATATGCTTAACATCTTAAACTTATACTGTGCTGTATGTCAATTATATCTCACTGAAAGCAAAAAAAAAAAGTATATAATTATAAAATTATAAAATACCCCCCCCACCCCACACACACACAAGTGAGAGGAAGAGACACACAAAGACTGCTGATACTGGAATTATCACACACAAAATATTAGAGATGTTTAATATGTTTAATAAGATAAAAGAGGCTATTAAAAATATGCCTAAGAAACAGGACCATAAAATACTATCAGGCAGATTTGAATAAGAACCCCATGAAGCATCTAGAAAGGAAAAAGAATGAAAATTAAAACTCAATTATCATATAAAATTGAAATTGCACATACCTGGCAAAATTCTACTTAAATATCCAAGAGAAACTTTTGCACATGTACACCAAAATAAGATAACAGCACTATACATAACAGAAAAAGCTTTATAACAAAACATTATACAGTAATAAAAATGAATAAACTGACACTGTTATGAATAAATCTTAGTAAATAAATATCAAGTCAAAACAAAGTACTGTCAAATTAAATGCAAAATAATAGCCTTTTCATACAGTTAAAACTAACATATTTTTAAGAGATATATATTAGATGACATAAAACTATATTTTAAAAAAGGCAGGCCCGGGTATAATGAACACAGAATCCAACAGATACTACTTGTTATCACAAGTAGTAAAGACAGGGGACGGTACAGAAATAAGTGACATAGCAAGATTTATATAATTGTTAAGATCCTGACTTTTGTGCTGGGACCTCCAGGGCTCATTACATTATAATAAATGTATGGAGAAAAGGTCCATGGATAGAAATAAATGTCATGAACCAAGAAATAACCTAATATTCAATTCAATTCAGTGCCCATAAGAGCCATGGTATGGTTAAGCAAGAGATTAGATCTGAAGAGAATTAGTAACTTGGAAGATGATCTTCAAATTTAAAAAGTTCGATGAATTTCAACCAGGTTGAAAAAAAAAAGAAATCCTCATATAAACACAGGGTAGCGATAATGCAGAACACCAAATACAAAGATAACTTCTTAAAAGCAGGTCAAGAGAAAAGCCAGGTTACTTAACAAAGAATAGCAACCAACAAGTTTCATAAAATCAATAAGGAAAGTCAGAAGAATGAAGAATAACAGCTTCAAAGTGTTGAGAAAAACTGTCAACCCAAAAGAACTTCCTTTCAAAAATGAGAATAAATGTTCACAAAAAGACTTGTTCATAGCCAGTAATATTCACAATAGTCATCTGGAAACAATCCAAACGCCTATCAACTAATGAATTTATAAACAAACTATAGTATACCTATAAAATGGACTACTACTAAGCACTAAAAAAGAACTGAGACACATAATAACATGGATGGATATCTCAAATATAATATGCTAAGTGAAAGAAGACAGAATATATTTTATAGTATATGATACCATATATATGACATTGTGGAAAAGACAAAACCAAGTCAGAAAGGAGATCAGTGGTGGCCAGGGACTAGGAGTAGAAGAAGGGGACGCACTACAAAGGGGTAAGAGATAATTTCATGAGGTGATGAAATGTTCTATTGGGTTGGCCCAAAAGTTCGTTTGGATTTTTCTGTAAGATGTTATGGAAGAACCCGAATGAACTTTCGGGCCAACCCAATATATAACCTCTGTGGTTGTAGTTACATAACTGTATGCATCTGACAAAACTCAATGAGTAATACACTTAAAATCATGAATTTTACTGTAAGCAATTTATACTTGCTGGTTAAATAAAGCTGATTTTTAAAATTGAGCGTGAGCAATGCAAACAAAATATGAAAAAGACTTTTTAGACAAAAACTGAAATATTATGAAGAGAAACTCACTAAAAGAAACCATTTAGGGACTTCCCTGGTGGCGCAGTGGTTAAGAATCTGCCTGCCAATGCAGGGGACACGGGTTCGATCCCTGGTCTGGGAAGATCCCACATGCCAGGGAGCAACTAAGCCCAAGCACCACAACTACTGAGCCTGAGCTTTAGAGCCTGCAAGCCACAACTACTGAAGCCCACGCACCTAGAGCTGGTGCTCCTCAACAAGAGAAGCCACCTCAATGAGAAGCCCGCACACCGCAACGAAGAGTAGCCCCCTCTTGCCGCAACTAGAGAAAGCCCGCATACAGCAACGAAGACCCAACGTAGCCAAAAATAAACAAATAAACAATTTTTAAAAAAGAAACCATTTACAGGGGTCTGAGATAAGAAAGAAAAGAAACTAGTAAATGTAAACAAACTAAAAAAATCAGTTGGTCTACATAAAAAAATTAACAATAACTGATGGGAGGAGGGAGAAGGAATTATAATACTGGACAATAATACCATGTAAACTGGGAAGGCTGAATGGTCAGAGTTGTTCAGAATATTGGTTAGCTTTAAATTTTATTAAATTGAAACAACCAGTTAAAGAATTAAAGAATTGTCACAAAAGATTAAAAAACAAAAACAAAAACAAAAACACCCAATCAGCTATAAGCTACTTATTAGACACAGAAAAGTTGAAAGTAAAAGGAAGGAAGAGCCTTCCTGGGACAGGCCTTCCCCCATATCCTATGCTTTAGCTCCTCTCTGAAGTACCTAGACAACAGTATTTGATGCACATTTCCTGAGCTGTTTTACAGATGTGAAAACCCCCACCAAATGGAAGATGTTAACTACTTAAAGACCAGGAGCACATAGCCCCAGGCCTCCTTAAGCCTAAGAACTGATAATATTAACCCCTGTGACACCACCCTGTTACCTCACCATCAGCCAATCACAGAACAGTGCACAAGCTGATCACTTACCCTGTGACCCCCCCCTCCCTCACCTGGCTTTTAAAAATGCTTTGCGGAAACCCTTCAGGGAGCTTGGGGTTTTTTTTAGAGCATGAGCCACCCATCTTCTTGCATGGCCCCGTGATAAACCTTTCCCTGCTCCAAAAAATAAAAAATAAAATAAAATAAAAGGAAGAAAGATATACCAGTTAAATCCTACTAAAAGGAAGATAAGCATATTTCTATGAATATCAAGCAAAAGAGACTATAAAGCAAGCTTCAATAAAATTCTAAGAACTGTTATCATACAGATCAATTAATGACAAATTGAAAATTTAACAAAAAGAAATTTAAACACATTGTATATCCTAATAGTATTTAGAACTAGATTATGATGAAGCTGCATTAACAAGAGTAGTTCAAGCAGTCTTACAGTTCTTAAACACTTCTATTAGAAGAGAAAAATTAATGAGCTAAGAATCCCAATTGTTCCAGTTAAGAAATTAAAAAAACAATATAACAAGCCTAAAAAAGTGGAAGGAAACAAAATATGAGTAGAAATCAATTACCAAGATAAAAAATGCTATCATTCTGTGATTTGCATTGGAGGTATTGCTAGCAAAGTAACATGAACAAGGCATAAGAACTAGAAAGGAAAACCAAAACAAATTCATATGATATGGACTGTTGACAATGACAAAAAAAGGAGACAGTGGGGCAAAAAAAAATCCTATACTCTTGAAATTAATACAAGTTTTGTATGGTTAACAAACATAGGATCAATATACAAAGGTGAATTGCATATCGAAACACCAAAACCAAAATGAATATGTAACAGAAGTTAGGGTTCTCAGAAATAAATACACCAAAAGATACACAAGTTTTTCTGGAGAAAACTATAAACAAAGACATTAATGAAAAACTTTATCTTCATTAAAAGTACTAAAGAAGACCTAACTAGACAGAGAATATTCAAATACTCAAAGCAGATTTTAAGGAAGAATAAATCTGAGAAAAGATCAAGTAGGGATTTGCCCTACTTGCTATCAAGACTTAAATATAAGATAGTCATAGGAGCCCAGAAACAGATCCTCCCATATGTGAAAACCTGTTGGAAAGAGGCAGCACTGCAGATCAGTGGGGAAAGGAGGGGCTTTCAAGTAGTAAATGATGCTGGGACAACTGGGTGTTCACTTAGAAAAGAATGAAACCAGATTCCTACCTTAAAATATATACAAAAATTAATTCCCAATGGCTTAAGGACTTAAATCTTGCTAAAAAAAGAAAAAGTGTATACACACACACACACACACACACACACAAAGTCATCTCAAGAATTGGGAAGATTTTCTTAAAACACTGTAAACACTAACCATAAAGGAAACATACAATATATATGATATATTCAATTACACCACAATTAATAAATTCTGTGTATTGAAAGATACAGAAAGAGTCAAAACACAAGTCATAAACTGGGAAAAAATACTTGCAGAATTATATTTAGAATATAAAAAAAGAACCCCTAGAGCTTAAAAAGACAAAATTTAATGAACACCACATATAAAATGACACTTCACAGAAGAGTAAACAGAAATGGTCAATAAACATATGGCAAAATGTTCAATCTATTTAGTAATTAGAGGAATGTAAATTAAAATCATGATGAATTACTATTATATACCCAGAGAACCCAAAATTAAAAATTCTGACAACTGCATTACATGACTGCTATATCGCAATTTTTTTTGAAGTATATTTAATTTAAAAAGAACTTCTCGGGAACAAATGTTTTCTAGTACCCAGCAGGTGATTATGTGGCCTGTTTTTCTACCAGCAACACAAGACAGCCTCTGACACAGGGATCAAACAACATTTTGAACTGGTATGGTGTAAGATTCACTAGAAAACATAGGGTTATCTCCCATCAACCCCCATTCCCCTTTAAAGAACAAATCTCTGGCTCCTCAAATAGCATTTAAACGTTATGAAGTAGAAGCCATTCGAGTACCAAAAATCTATTAGTCTTCACAGCTATTATTACTGTCAAAAGAGGCTCTCAGTAGTTATGAGTAGAGTTTCCTTTTATACTCACTCACAAAAGAATACATTTATTACAAAAGCACTTGTTGCCCCGAATCAGAAGTGTATCACTTGGGTACTTTTTGACTTGCTCAGAAAAGAGAGTAACTCACATAGGCCACTTACCTGTCATCTGGCCTTTTTGTTCCCCGCTCATAGGCAGAAGAAGGTGGTGAGAGGGAGCCCCTTCGTTTCCTTTTCTCTTTATTTTGAGTTTGTTTGTCTGGGTCTCTCTCTCTTGACCTGTTAGGAGTCTTTGGGGCAACTGTTTGATCTCTGAAGCCAACAGCATCCCTTCCTCGTTCGGTTACTAAGGGAAAAGGGTTTTTTAAAAAAATTTACTTGGTAGATTTTTCTCCATCATGAGAGTATACCAACTGTATAATAAAATTTCTATCCAACAAACAGATCTATGGACTCCTCCTTCATATACCCAGTCCCGAATGTGGACAAGACACAAGGTCTTATATGCTTGTGTGCTCTACTTCCTAAAAGTCTCTTCCATGAATGCCCTTTTCTACCTTTTTCCACCAAAGTCTCAGTCCAAGCTTTCATCATTTCTAACAAGTTCTGTGGAACACATGCATGCAAGATGTTCCTGATACCTTTAGTAAGGCAGTCTGCTTGTCAGTTCAAAATGTAAAAGCCTTCCACTGCCCTTATAACTCTGCATATTTACAATTGGTAGAAAAACAGCCTGGCATGCTAAACATAAAAACCTCAATAGAAAAATCTCTTTAATTAAAAAAAAAAATTAGACAACTTTTTATGAACTACAATTTCAAAAGAAAAATATTTCAAACACAGGTGAATCAGGTGGTAACTCAGGAAGTTACCAAACCAGAGAGCTACATCTTCAAAAAAAGAACGCCAGCTTCCTATTCAAAGATGGAAGCTGGCGGCTTCCCTGGTGGCGCAGTGGTTAAGAATCTGCCTGCCAATGCAAGGGACACGGGTTTAAGCCCTGGTCCGGGAGGATCCCACATGCCGCGGAGCAACTAAGCCCGTGCGCCACAACTACTGAGCCTGCGCTCTAGAACTCGCAAGCCACAACTACTGAAGCCTGTGTACCTAGAGCCTGTGCTCCGCAACAAGAGAAGCCACCGCAGTGAGAAGCCCGCGCACTGCAATGAAGAGTAGCCCCTGCTCACCACAACTAGAGAAAGCCCGTGCGCAGCAACAAAGACCCAACGCAGCCAAAAATAAAATTAAAAAAAAAAAAAAAAAAAAAAGATGGAAGCTAACCTTCTTCACTCAGTCTCTTTACCTAGAATGGTTCTCACCCAGTTCCATTGCCATTGCTCCCAAAAGCTGCCCTAAGTACTACTTTTCACTGATCACACCACCTAGTCTTTCATTTTCCTAAGTAGTCTAGATCCCACCAATGAACATTTCAATATAAATTGACTGGTATTATATGCTGTTGCCTTGTGTGTGTTAGTACTGCTACCTACTAATCATATTGCTCTCTTCATAAGGAGAGAATTTCTTATAAAATATCTCTCATAGCGCAAAGCGGATTCTCAATAAACACTGTTTTTTCTTTTCTCATCTCAGAAAAATGTGCTATCAGTTGTTTTTTCCCCAGCAGTAGGATTAGGTTTACATATACCATTCTCACAGTTCTTTTAGCTGGCCAAAAACTCCATTTATTTACAAAAAAGTTACTAATCTACAGCCATGTATGAGTATTTGTCAGTGAGAAGCTAACAGAACTAACTCATCTAATACCACATGCTGGCAGAAAATACTATACAATTAAAACAACTGTTCAGCTCAGAAGGTATTAGCACAACATCCTTTTGTGAAGTATTATTATCTAGTTTCATCTGGATCTGCCCATGACTACTCTATTTCCTCCCTCAAACCCAGGTTCCTTACCCTGGTGTTAATTTCCTTAAAATGTGGCTATTTCTTCACTATATACTGGTAAAACAAGAAAAGGAATCATACCAACAGTATATTCTGACTCTGCATCTTAGAATATGTGAGGCAGAGAAATCATCTTATATAGTCAGGCTGATTTTCTCATATTTTAAAACGAGGATAAAGCTAGACTGCAGGGCTTCCTTGGTGGCGCAGTGGTTGAGAATCTGCCTGCCAATGCAGGGGGCACGGGTTCGAGCCCTGGCCCGGGAAGATCCCACATGCCGTGGAGCAACTAGGCCCGTGAGCCACAACTACTGAGCCTGTGCGTCTGGAGCCTGTGCTCCGCAACAAGAGAGGTCGTGACAGTGAGAGGCCTGCGCACCGCGATGAAGAGTGGCCCCCGCTTGCCGCAACTAGAGAAAGCCCTCGCACAGAAACGAAGACCCAACACAGCCAAAAATAAATAAATTAATTAATTAATTAAAAAATAAAAATAAAAAATAAAAAAAAGAAACTGCCAGTGTTTAAAACAAACAAAACCCTCTGCCTTTATTTAAAAAAAAAAAAAAAAAAAGCTAGACTGCATATTTCCCAAAGTATTTCACAATCCTTATGAATTTTAAAAGTTCTAGGCTTTTTAACTGCTTGACATTGAGGAGTAACATAGGAAGTCAGGTTTGCATTATAAGCATTTCTCTAATCTAAAAGCCTGAGACTGAGATGGAGGCGGGGGTTCCCCACATGTGAGGATGAGACTGAAGTTGGCACACAAAAGGCTGCTCCCTGAAAAGATTATAACTGTCCACTACAGACCATGTCCTGCTTCTCTCAGAGGGCCATACCAGACTAGATATTTACAAAATAATGGTGGCAGGGTGGGGTGGGGGGACCTTCATAGGTATTGAAACTTTGCCTGTCTTGCTAATGTTTTCAACTCAGTGGGCCCAGAGAAGCTAGCCTCTGATGATCAACTCTATAGTGGTGTTGCTGATATTGCCAACCAGTACTACTCAACCCAGCTTTCTTTCTTATGGGAAGAATTCTTTGCAGCCCTAAGTAGGATGTCTGGCTATGAAGAGACTAAACCAGTAGAACTAAAAATATCCAAAAGATACAAAAGTGATGTAAAGGATACTTTACAGAGCTTTAACCAATAAGATGATTTAACCAATAAGATTTAAGATTACAAAAAGTTCTTCATGCCAAAAATAAAGAAAAAGACCAAAAACATGATCACACTGGCTCCTTTACTCTATTTATATTGGGTCACTGCTGGAGGGGCACAAGAGACTAACAAGAGCCATCATACTTTATACCATTGCTTTAATCTCTAAAGTATGTTGGAAACATAGCTAAGTGGTAAAGCCCAGAAACCATACTGCAATGGTTTCCCTATTATCTGTTCTGTAATAATGATTCTTAACCTTGTGAGGGGTCACTGATTCCTTGAGAATCTGATGAAAGTTTTGAATTTTCCCCAGTAAAATGAATGTATACCAAGGATTTTGCATATAAACATCTACAGGTAAAAACTTACACACACCTAAGGAGTATAGGTTTAAGAATGTCTGCTCTAGAGGAAGAAATGAATGGAAGAAAAGCTACTAAAAGGCCATGACTTCAAGGAAAGAAACAACACAGGGAGTATAAAGGGACATCTCCTTTGACAAAAATTCACTAAGAATAAATAAAAATGCACAGATCCACCTCCTAGAGCAATGGAAATAAAAATAAAAATTAACAAATGGGACCTAATTCAACTTAAAAGCTTTTGCACAGCAAAGGAAACTACAAACAAGACAAAAAGACAACCCTCAGAATGGGAGAAAATATTTGCAAATGAAGTGATAGACAAGGGATTAATCTCCAAAATATACAAACAGCTTGTGCAGCTCAGTATCAAAAAAACAAACAACCCAAACAAAACATGGGTGGAAAATCTAAATAGACATTTCTCCAAAGAAGACATACAGATGGCCAAAAAGCACATGAAAAGATGCTCAACATCACTAATTACGAGAAAAATGGAAATCAAAACTACAATGAGGTATCACCTTACACTGGTCAGAATGGCCATCATCAAAAAATGTACAAACAATAAATGCTGCAGAGGGTGTGGAGAAAAGGGAACCCTGCTACACTGTTGGTGGAAATGTAAACTGGTATAGCCCCTATGGAGAACAGTACTATGGAGGTTCCTTAAAAAACTAAAAATAGAGCTACCATATGATCCAGCAATCCCACTCATAGGCATATATCCGGAGACAACCGTAATTCGAAAAGATACTTGCACCCCAATGTTCACTGCAGTACTATTTACAAGAGCCAGGACAGGGAAGCAACCTAAATGTCCACCGACAGAGGAATGGATAAAGAAGATATGGTACATATATACAATGGAATATTACTCAGCCATAAAAAAGAATGAAATAATGCCATTTGCAGTAACATGATGGACCTAGAGTTTGTCATACTGAGTGAAGTTAAGTCAGAGAAAGACAAATATCATATGATATCACTTATGTGTGGAATCTAAAAAAATGGTACAAATGAACTTATTTGCAAAACAGAGAGAAAGTCACATATGTAGAAAATAAACTTATGGTTACCAGGGGGGAAGGTGGGGAAGGATAAATTGAGAAATTGGGATTGACATATACACACTACTATACATAAAACAGATAACTAGTAAGGACCTACTGTATAGCACAGGGAACTCTACTCAATGCTCTGTAATGGCCTATACGTAAAAAGAATCTAAAAAAGAGTGGATATATGTATATGTATAACTGATTCACTCTGCAGTACACCTGAAACTAACACAACATTGTAAATCAACTATACTCCAATAAAATTTTTTTAAAAACCCATGTTTTCAAACTTATACCAAATATTTCATTTACCTAATGACATATTCTCTGGTTTCAAAAACAAAATAAAGTTCTTATCAGTTACATCTGCATATTTCTAAAAGAATATCTGTAAAGCCATATGCACAAAGTATCTCTGAATACCTACTTGTGCTCTCCTTTTCAGTTTGACTTTTCTTTGGAATTCGATATACCTCCTGCAAAAAATAAACCAAAAGAAGAGTTATCAGTGTGGAATGGAAGTGGTGATTGCTTTGAAGCTGAGTGATTTCACATGGCAACAAAGAAATGGGGAGGAACAATCTGGTATTTAATTTTTCTCCGAAATTTTACTTATGTTTGGCTTTAAATAAAAATAGAGCATGGTCCCTTAAAAAACAAGTAAAAACATATAGCACAAATACATATTTATTTCTAAACGTCTACCAGGCTTGTATGACCTCATTAGCCAAGTAGCAGACTAAGTAACTAAGACATTTTATTTCTGGCAGGAATACACCTCCTGATGATCTTAATTTCTATATGCCTTCTGCATATAAAATGAAGTCATCTATAGTTCCTTTACTGAGAGTATTCATATGAACAAGTCAAACATCTCACTTGCCATCCCTACTTAAGGGGAGAAAAGGTTAGTAATAACTCAGCTATATAAACACACTTCAGAAAAATTACATGTGTAAAGACAATTCCTGCTATTCAGCGTATTTTTCTATAAATACAAAATCAACTTGGCTAATTGCCAAATGTAATCTACTTTTATACTGCTGTTATTTTAAAAAAGGAAAGTTTTAGATCATTGTTGCTCTTCAAATACTATCTAATACTTTATCAAAATTGTTCTTGAGAAATATAAACTATGTTTTTAAGCCTTGAGGTACCTTTTCTTGCTGTATGAATCTAAAGCCTAGCAACAATTCTGTTCCCTGACAATCTCTCACTGTTCTAAGTCCATCAAGTAGCTCTTGGGCACATACTTCCTTATCCAGTCACCTTGTTAAGTGGGCAAATGGCAAACCCACACATTCTCAATGGTACATCATACAAAACCCTTCCTTCAGAGTAATCTCATAATATTGACCACACCTATATGACCTGGTAATCCCATTTTATAGGAATTGTACTCCAAGAAAAATCTTTCCACACGATTTTTGGTTCTAGCAGCATTTGTGGAAAACGAAATAACCCACATGTCACACAACTGAGGAAAGTTCAAGATGTAATATTCAGCTGCCATTAAAAATGCCAATGTGGACTTTACAGACGCAGGGCAATCTGTATGAATGCATTATCTTATTTGAATTTCAAAACAACACTATGAGGTTGTTATCTCCATTTTACAAATGGGAAAACTTACTTAAAAAGCTCAGCAACCTGCCCAAGGTTATGATGCACTTTTATCATCTGTACCAGATGACACAGTGGCATTATTCTGGGAAGAAGTACCATTTTTGGGGATTTATCCACAAATGTAGGTAACATCCACCATCCCCCTAGCCTTTTCTAAGTAGAACTTCCACTACAGCTGGGATTCTCAATTCTGGCTGCAGAATTAAACCACTCCAGGCAACTTTTATAGATATACTATCCAAAACAAATTGAATCTAAAATTCTGGGAATGGGTCCCAGGCATCTGTATTTTTTAGAAGTTCCCCAGATGATTCTGATGTCCAGAGAAAGTGGGCATCACTGAACTACTGGCTTCTCTTAACAGCCCTCACTCATTCCTTCCTCACAAGGGAGAATTTGAGAGAAAGAACTATGTATGTCTGTCCTCAGCTCAGAGCCATCTGGGCTCTTTCTCCTCTTGGGCTGCTTCTGCCTGTGGAGAGGATACATTCCAATCTATTCCTCTGAGGGATGCCTGGAGTTGTCTAATTCAATGTCTACCTGTGGGCATGAATCAGGGATAAAGAGAGGAAGGACTTAACACTTTTAGCTCTGACTTCTCTATCCACCTCTTGGAGGGGTTAACAAACTCGGGAAAAAGAACACCACTTATCAGCACCTACCCACATTATAGGGAAAAACAGGTATTCTGCTAATTTTAAAAGTTTGAAAATGACTGTTGCATTAGGTACTCTGTAAACCTAGTCACTCCAAAAGAGTTCATTCATGAAGGGTGCTCAGAACAGATGTATCGAGGGATATCTGAGTCAACTAAGAATTACACAATTTTAACTTATTTAGTTTCTTTTGCAGAAGGTCTCAGCATTACAAGTATTTATTACAAACATTTATAGCAATTTATTACAGACCTCAAGTTTGGGACCCATTCTATGGTGGCGGTTAATATACCAGAGGAAATGCTTCTCAAAGATACATTCTTAATTCCATTCAAAAGTTTAGAGCAACTGCTAACTAGAAAATGTATTCTGCTCACTAAGTTGTACACATGAAACTAATATTGTATGTCAAACATACTTCAATTTAAAAAAAAGGATTCAGGGACTTCCCTGGTGGTCCAATGTGTAAGACTCTGTGCTCCCAATGCAGGGCGCCCGGGTTCGATCCCTGGTTGGGGAACTAGAGCCTGCATGCATGCCGCAACTAAGAAGTTCGCACGCCACAATGAAGATCCAGTGCAGCCAAAATAAATAAGTAAATAAATAAATAATTTAAAAAAATTTTTGAAGTATTCTGATGTTCACAAAATGGCTGATTACTACTGATTAGTGACCAAGAGCTACTGACTATTAGAGTATGCCTAACACTATGGGGAAGTTCTATCAACATGCACCCAAGCACTTGGAATTACTAACTTCCTCCTCTTCATACTGTCAAAGTTGTATACAAAATTTAAGCTGGAAACTAAGATTATCTACTTTGAGGCCCTGAAATGCAACAGAATTTTTCCAAAGTCCCACAACAACAAAAAGTAAGAAGGAAGCAGCACTATAAAGATTACTGTAACATTTCTTAGGATCATTCTGTCTTGTGAATAAATAGCAATAGTGTTAGCCTACATGATATGAAAATCTGTTTGGAATAATGTCACACCCGCATGGCACAGAATCCACTGCTGAAAACGCTATCTGAGTTGCCTTCATTCACACTAATCCTTTATCTAAATGGGAGATTAAAAAAATAAAATTAGAGGATAAGAGTTAGAAGTCCTACATCTCCTAACAGGTAGCCAGAAAGCAGGGAGAGAGAAAACTGAGGGTAAGAAAGTATTTAAAAAAAAAAGAAAAGAAAATTTTTTAGAACTGAAAGACATATTAAGTCACCAGATAGAGAGGACTCAGAGCACCTCCCACAACAAAGGAGTCAAAATGGTATCAAAATAGCAACACTGTAAGCTGGAAAATGATGCAATGACATCTTGAACATTTTGAAGGAAAATTTATTTCCAAATGGTAATTATATGATTTGCCAAACAAGAATAGAATAAAGGTATTTTTCAGAGTTATAAGGTCTCAAAATTTTGTCTACCAGAAGAGAATGTTAAAGACACTCCAATGTGGAGGGTCGAAAACTCAAGATTCTAGATGGTGTGAAATACATCTCATAAATTGTCTACAGTGTACATTGTACCATACTAGGTACAATCATTTATAAGCCCTAACAATAATTCCTGACAGAGTGATGGAAAATCTTTCGAAGGTTACTGTAAATGAATTATCCAGCATTTAGATGATATAGGCATAGATTAATAAATATATGCATATAAATTCGACAACGGGGCATTCAAAATAGATCAAGTGTCCAAGCTCTACTTCTGTGCAAATAACTAGGCGGTCGTGGCTATTTAAAATAACACCTGCAAAAGATCTGAAGATGTCATTCTAACCTGTCATAATTTCAAAAGAAGTTGTCTTCCAACAATACTGTCCCTAACTGAAAAGTTTAGTTATCTAGAAAGTGTTTTTAAAGCAACTGTTATAATTAGCAATAGAAATTTTTTAAATTACAAAAGGGGTATATGTTTTGACTATGGGTTACTTGAAAAATGATGAAGATGTTAACAGAAATGTACACCAAAGATGAAGAATTAGCTCATAAAAACAAGATTATGAGCTCGAGTCTGAAAGGCAAGTGGAGGAGAGAGCCAAGAGAAGCCTGAAGGGACTTCCCTGGTGGTGCAGTGGTTAAAGAGTCCACCTGCCAATTCAGGGGACACCGGTTCAAGCCCTGGTCCGGGAAGACCCCACATGACGCAGAGCAACTAAGCCCATGTGCACAACTACTGAGCCTGCGCTCTAGAGCCCACAAACCACAAGTACTGAGGCCATGTGTCACAACTAGTGAAGCCCGTGTGCCTAGAGCCCGTGCTCTGCAACAAGAGAAGCCACTGCAATGGGAAGCCCGCACACTGTAACAAAGAGTAGTCCCTGCTCACCACAACTAGACAAAGCCCATGCACAGCAACAAAGACCCAATGCAGCCAAAAATAAATAAGTAAACAAATTTATTAAAAAAAAAAAAAGAGAGAGAGAAAGCCGAAAATACAGACCTAAAATTCAGGAAATAGGCTAAAGCAAGAGATCCACAATTTGGGAAAACCTTAAGAAAACAATCGATATATTGTGTTACTGTCAGAGATTGCCAAGAAAGAAGGTACATAGAGAAAAACAAGCTGACTTGAAGGAAAATGAAATTAAAACGTGGAAAGTCTTTATACCTGAATCATATCATAAGTTTTCCATTTCTTAATAAACACCTGCCAGCAATCCCACTTCTGGGTATGTATCCAAACAAAATGAAAAGCAGATCTCAAAGAGATGCCTGACTCCCATGTTCACTGCAGCATTATTCACAGTAGCCAAAATACAGAAACAACCTAAGTGTCCATCAAGAGATGAATGGATAGAGAAGCTATGGTATATGTATACAATGGGTATCATTCAATCAGGAGAAAGAAGGGCACCTTGCCATTTGTGACATGGATAGACCCTGAGGATATTATGCTAAATGAAATAAGACAGAGAAAGACAAACACTGTACAATATCACTTATTATATGTAATCCAAAATAGCTGAACTCATAGAAACAGAGACTAAAACAGGGGTGAAGGGAGGTAGAGTAACAAACTTGGTCAAAAAGTTACAAACTTCCAATTATAAGATGAGTAAGGGGCTTCCCTGGTGGCGCAGTGGTTGAGAATCTACCTGCCAATGCAGGGGACACGGGTTCGAGCCCTGGTCTGGGAAGATCCCGTTGCCGCGGAGCAACTAGGCCCGTGAGCCACAACTACTGAGCCTGCGCGTCTGGAGCCTGTGCTCCGCAACAAGAGAGGCCGCGACAGTGAGAGGCCCGCGCACCGCGATGAAGAGTGGCCCCCGCTTGCCGCAACTAGAGAAAGCCCTCGCACAGAAACGAAGACCCAACACAGCCAAAAATAAATAAATAAATAAATAAAAAGATGAGTAAGTTCCGGGGATCTAATGTACAGCATAGTGATACAGTTAATAATACTGTATTATATACTTGAAAGTTGCCAAGAGAATAGATCTTTAATATTCTCCCCGAAAAAAAGAAATGGTAATAATGCAGGTGTTAGCTAACACTATGGTGGTAACCAGTTTGCAATATATATGTGTATCAAATCAACACGTGTACACGTTAAACTTACACAATGTTAAATGTCAGTTATATCACAATAAAGCTGGGGAGAAAAGAAAGGAATGTAGATACTAACACAAAGCACCATTTTAACTCAAGAAATATTATACAGCTATGAGTTCGATGTTTTTGTCTTTATTGTATGTGAATCATGATTCCCCAAAAGCAGTTAGATTATATTTAAAGTACAGTAAATAGATTCTGAGTAAATGGATTCTCTTATGGAAAAAAAAGTTTACTTTTAATTATACGGTTTTTATACTACCCATTTTTAGTTAAAAAAACAAACGACACTTGAAAAAGTTACCTACTGCTAATAGGTCACACTAAATGGGTCTAAACTGGGATGTTTTCTTCCAACAGTCTCAAAAAGTACTCATTGGAAGTTTGCTGGCAAAGTACTCCAGCACATTTTTAACACATCTCAAATGATACAGAATAGACTCAAATAGAATAGACTCAAATAGGATAGACTGTAGAAAAAAACAGGATTAAAACCAAATTACAAAACAATACTTTTTCTGGGAAGTGTAAAAATTTAACACTGATGTAGACTGTTCTTTAGCTAAACAAGACTTTGAGAACAAAATAATTTACAATGAGAGTATAATTTTTTACCTTTTATTATATACAGATCAGATTATATATTCTGTAATAACAGATTTACTTTTTACAATTAAGACTATTTTTCCTTGTTATTAGCAAGTACAGATAAAATTGTGTAGTGTATGTGTCAAACAAATCTTTATTCCTAAATGACAGCAAGACTAAGAACAAAAAAGAGAAAGAGACTCTGAGCAAGGTGCCATTTTTACAGCTGGAAGAGGAGATAAAAAGCAGCAGGAAGGGACAAAAAGAAAATGTGAAAGCAAAGTTATGCGATATGGAGGCTAGAAGTTAAAGTGCCAACTTCAGGTAAAAGGAATTCTAGGAGAGAAGGAACTTTTTTGAGAAATAATGAAGATGAGTTTTCCAGAATTAAAGAAACATAAAATACCTTTGATTAAAAAGGCAAAGAGCATCAAATAAGAAACAAAAAGACTATGACCTAGCAATTCTGCATCTGCGTTTATCCATCCGTCCCCCACCCAATTTCATACTGGCTCATATAACTATATGTAGAAAATGATATCCATACAATGGAGTATTATTCAGCTATAAAGTGTAATTAACTACTGATACATAGTACAACATGGATAAAGCCTGAAAACACTATGCTAAGTAAAAGCAGCCAGACACAAAAAGCCACAGATTTCATGATTCCATTTATCCTCATTATTCAGAGATTCTGTATCTGCAAATTCACCAACTCACTAACATTTATTTGTAATCCCAAAATCAATACATGAGACAAAACTTCACCAACTCTTCCCCCCAAAAGATGAGTCAATTGTTGATATTTTTTGGTATACTTTTTCCAAATAATTAACTGATAACATGATGCAACATTCTTTTCCCAAGAGTATCTCAGAATCTTTTCATTACTTTTTCTGAAAATGCTTCTAGTACACTAGTGGTCTTATATATTTCCTTTCCAACTTCTTCAACATTATTTTTACTGACTTTATGAAATCAGTGCATTTTTATTTAATAGGTCTGCCAACTTTTATAACAGTGAGACTTTGGCTGAAAAAGAAAATAACCCATTGGACAATGATACAAGCTGATGTTAACTGAGAAGGGACGTTTGAATAAGAATTTTTTTAAGTGTTCAGTTCACTAATGTTTTTTGTCATAATTTTTGTTTCTCTAAGCAATTTTGAAACTGTGAAGATACTGAGAATACCATATACGTGTGAATATGTATATATGAATGTTTATGTATTTAGTTACATGTGAGAGAGAAGCTTCTCCAAGATAACTGAATGCATTAGATTTTTTAAAACCCCACTTTAAAAAAATCCTTTTTCCCAGGATTTTCAGGTATTTGTCAAGTTTCAGGGTTAGAAGCAAAGAAACTAAATATTTACGTGAATTTACTGAACACTGAAAATCTAGAAAAAGAGATAAGAACTTAGAAAAATAAAATGATAATAAATAAATAAATAAATAAATAAGCTCAGGAATTCCCTGGCAGTCCAGTGGTTAAGACTTGGCACTTTCACTACCATGCCCTGGGTTCAATCCCTGGTGGGGGAACTAAGATCTCGCAAGCTATGCGGTGCAGCCAAAAAATGACAACAGAAAAAACTAAGCTCATTTGGTTCCCATTGAAACCATACGGCTTACAGACAAATCATCTTGGAAAATACATGGTTAAATCAATTCTGTTAGTCATTTAGGCTAAGGATATTAAAACACTTACATCTGGGTAGTATCAGACTGTAAAGAAACCTGATTCACAATTCCACACACCAGTGCAGGGGTCAGCAAACTACACCCTAAAGTCTGACCTGCAGCCTGGTTCTTTAAGTGCCCCTTCAACCCCAGCTAAGAATGGTTTTTTGTATTTTTAAAGAGAGGGAGAAAAGGGGAGGGAAGAAGAAAAAGAAGAAAGGGGAAGAAAAAGGCAGAAAGAAGGGAAGAAGAAGGGAGGAGGAGACTGAGGCCTCACAGTCACATTTTAAATTTAAGTATTTTAATATTTACTATCTGACCTTTTACAGAAAAAAATTGCCAACCCTTGATCTAGAGAAATAAAAGCACATCTTTGGGTAATATATGACTGTCATGGAACCTGATTCATAATTCTATATACTAGCATAAAGATTTTAAAAATCTATTTTCTTGATTAACAACAACAAAATTAAAAAAATGAACATACAACATATAACTTCAATGTCTATGGCCCTATACCACTCTAAGGTTAAAAAGAAAAAAAAGAAAAAGAAAGAAAGAAATTACTGGGCAAATACTGATATGTAAATACCCTAGGCTCCTTTTCCCTCAGCATAATTCTGTGAAACGCTTTCAGTGGTAAAGGTTCTATAACCTGGATTTAGCTTCCTTTAATAGAAGGAAGAACTGTACCTCGATCATCATACCCCTGTAAAGTGTTAAGAGTCTATGATTTTATCTCATAAATTGTATTACAAAAAGTGGGAGTAGGGGTATCTCCATTAGGTCACAGATGTCCTGAGATTTGACTGGAAAAATAACTTAGAAGATAATACCCATGTCTGGAAGTTTTATAAAATCACACACGAGAGGGGCGGAGGAAGGGAGAGTAAGGGGAAAAGGGAGTAGAATAATTTTATTTATTCTTTTAAACCCCTGAAGAAACACTCTAACTTCAGACAGCTGGGCTCCCAACAAACAAAAGATAATAAGATCCAATTTCAGTTTTCAGCCACTCAGAAAAATGGGCAAAGGATATGGACATAGTTCTTACAATAGGAAATATAAACGTAAATATATTCAATACTTCATGCATAAGAGAAATGCAAATTAAAACTATAACAATATTCCATTTTTGCCTATCAGTCTGACCAACATAAAGTTAGACAACACCTGTGTTCGCCAGGGTGTAGTGAAACAGGCACTCTTACACATAAACATTGCTGATGAGAGTTAAACTGGTACAACTATGAAGAGAGATTTGACAGTACCTATCAAAATTACAAATAACACAGACTATGACTCAGATACACAACTTTTAGTAATTTATCCAACATGTATATCCCACATATGTGAACATGTTCAAAAAGTTAATTGCTGCTAAGCTAAAGAAAGGAATCAACCTAAATGGCCGAAATAGAAGACTGATTAATATATGATTATGATAAACTGATTATGGTATATTTATACAATAAAATACTAGGCAGTTATGAAAAATAAATTCTTCATAAACTGGTATGAAATAATCTTTACAATATATTAAGTAAAAAGGAGCTAAACAGTGGTGCCAGATTTGTAAAAAAGGCAAAATATATACACATAATATGCACAAATTCTCTCCAGAACGCTCACAACAAACTAGTTGTATTGGTTGCCTCCAGGGAACAGGACACGGGGCAGGGACAGGAGTGAAATGTTGCCTTTTGCAGTATGCCTTTTGAATTTTGTCGTGTGCAGGAATGGTCTATTTTAAAAATTAAAAGAAAAGATAACATGCCTCAGAAGCAGCCCTAGACACAGTACCAAAAGACTTCTGTGCATTGTGACTGCATTCAAGGTAAAGAATGAGGGGCTGTAAAGTCTCAGGCAGAGGCCTAAGGAACATGGGGAGTCCCAAGGCAACTTCTAAATGCTGTTATTTAGCAGTACCATACCTTAAAAAGCGTTCCTAGTTCACTGACATTCAGTTTATTTTTTATTTTTATTTTTAAAGGAAGGCATCCAGGGTGCTGGTAATATTCCATTTCTCTCTCTCTTTTTAAATAAATTTATTTATTTATTTTTGGCTGCATTGGGTCTTCGTTGCTGTGCCCAGGCTTTCTCTAGTTGCAGCAAGTGGGGGCTACTTTTCGTCGTGGTGCACGGGCTTCTCATTGCAGTGGCTTCCCTCATTGCGGAGCATGGGCTCCAGGTGCGTGGGCTTCAGAAGTTGTGGCACGCGGGCTCAGTAGTTGCGGCCTGAGGGCTCCAGAGTGCAGGCTCAGTAGTTGTGGCGCACGGGCTTCGTTGTTCCGCAGCAAGTGGGATCTTCCCAGACCAGGGCTCGAACCCGTCTCCCCTGCATTTGTGGGTAGATTCTTAACCACTGCGCTACCAGGGAAGTCCCTGCCATTCAGTTTAAACTTGTCCCCCCAACTTCCTCCTTCTCTAGCCTTACCCACCTTGACTCTAATTCAAAAAATCTACCTTAACAACACTCGGTTTTATTCAACACGCATCTAAAATGTGCCGAGCTTCCACTAGTACTGAAGCACAAGGTGAACACCTGACACATGTGCCTGCTTTCAAGGCCTCCCCAGCCCAGTAGTAAAACATGTGTGTAGAAAAATTAAAGTTTTATGCTGGTAAGTAATCACTGAAGAATAATCAAGGTCATGATGATTAAATGTTTCTCAAATTTCAGATTTCTGTTTTCTAGGCAAGTTAATTCCAAATCCAAGATTTTCTTTTACACTTTCAAATTTACCTCCTCTATAGTTTTTCTAATTAAAACTTAAAAATCACCACAGCTCTCCAAGAGACTTCACTGAAGTTATATGTTGCACTAGTCAATACAACACTGCAGCTAAGACCATCCAGAAGACACTTTTTGGACTACAATTTGTTCTTTTCCCAACCCACATATATACACACCCCTGTTTGAGAAACTGCTCATATTTATGGACCCTTGCCCCAGAAAACCCCACAGTTTTACGTATGATTTCAGGCGTTCTGAAAATCCCTTGAAATTCAATCATGGATCACAGGTTGATCTCTGCAGCATTAAGGAAAAAAAGATACTTGAACAAAACACTAAAATGATAATTTCTATGATTTAAGAATGAATTTGAACTTATTACAGTTATTAAAACAGAAACAGATTGAGAGAAGTCTGAAAAGTATTCAGCAAAGATACATAATTGCATGAACTGTCTAGCAAGGACGTAGCAATCACTATTTGCTGGATCAGAAAAAGGAATGGAAAGAACATAGGATTAAAATCAGAAGATAATTTTCAGCTATGTCACTTAAAGTTAAGTTACAAACTCATGGGCCTGTTTGTTTCCCTTTTACAGTTGATAAAAACACCACCACTTACTTTACAGGGTTGTAAAGATTACATGACACTCATTCAAATATTTTCTGACCACCTATCAAATAAAATATACACATTATGGATTCAAGAAGAATCGGGACTTCCCTGGTGGTCCAGTGGTTAAGACTCCGTGCTTATACTGCAAGGGGCGTGGGTTCGGTCCCTGGTCAGGGAAGACGCCACATGCCATGGTGTACAGCCAAAAAATTAAATTTAAATTAAAAAAAAAATAGCAGCAGTGTAGTACCATGGAAAAAGAAGGACCTTCTTCACTTCATCATTCAAATATTTATGAAGTGCCAAAGTACAAAGTACGCTCTCACAATGCCCTGGGGAGACTCAAGTGACCAAGACAGACACAGTCTCTGCCTCTGCACAATGTACAATTATGAAATGTTATCTGCTATGATTGGAAAGGATGTTATGGGAGCATATAGAAAAGGGAGAATACTCTGTCTTGGAGGAACAGGAATGGTTTTCAGGGGAAAGGATGAAACTTAAATGAGAAGAGACATCTAAACAAAAGAAACTCTTCTCAGAAACAAGTCAATGAGTGTGTGTGTGTGTGTGTGAACATTAGTGGCACTGTCCCTCTGGTAGGCCAGAAACTCTTGAGGTGAAAATGCATACATAAATAAGGACCAGATTATGCCATGGTATGCAAGCCTTGTTAAGAAAAATGGATTTAACTTAACAATGTAATGAGGAACCGTTTAAAAGTTTTAAATAGGACTTTGACATGAACAGATGTATATTTCCAAAAAGATCACTCTGGATACTGAATGTAGCACAGATTGTAGGGGGCACAGAGTAGTCATTCACTATTATTAAGTGGTAACTTATTACAACCATTACTAAAAATATACCATGATAAAAGTAACTCTAACTACCAATGATTAAGGAATGGTCTCTGCCCTTGAATATCTCATGGTCCTGTGAGGAGAAACAAGCATCTAAGCAAGTAATTTTAATAACCTGTTAAGACTGCTACCACTGTATAGAAATACAGAAAAAGGAATGATGGATTAGAAAACCATCATTTGTTAACAATCATAGCTGTACAAGATTCAGGCAAATTCACTGGATGGATAAATTTCACAAAAAAGAGTATTTATTATTTCCAAAGGTGCTCCTATATTATACTCTTTAATTATAAAGGGGAAAATAGTAACTTTACATTGGAGAAACCTGGCAGACACCAACTTAACCAAGTGACTGAAGTTGACAATGCCAGTAATGGGATAAACGAACATTCCAAACAGAACTTCAGACAAACCCAAATTGAGGAATATTCTAAAAACTTTTAAAATATTCAAAAATGTGAAGTTTATAAAAGCCAAAGACTGAGGAACTAACTATTCCAGATTAAAGGATACTAAAGAGATACAACTCAATGTAATGCTTGATCTCAGGTCAGATTCTGGATCAGAAATTTTCTTTTTTCTACAGAGGACATTATGTACACAAGTGGCAAAATCTGAATGAGGTCTGTTTAACAGATTAATAGTATTGTGTCACTGTAATTTTCTGATTTCGATAAGTACACTGAAGTCATAAAGAAGAATGTCCTTGTTTTTAGGAAATACACACTAAAATATCTAGGCGCAGTGGGCATGATATCTATAACTTATTCTTTAAAAGTTAAAAAGAAATTAAGAGAAAATGTTAAGGTAAATTTGGTAAAATGTTAACACTGGGGAATCTGGATGAAGGGTTTAGAGGAATTTTTACTGTTTTTAACATACATCTGTCACTGGATGTGTATCACATGAAGAATACATAAAGAACAGTATTCTTGCAGTTATCCTGTAAGTCTGAAATTACATCAAAATCAAAAGTTAAGAACATTAAGAAGAAAAATTTATATATTTTCATTATGGTTATATATAAAACTAGATTATACCAACTTATCTGTACTCAAAAAGTCTCTTAAGTTTCTGACTAACTTGATCATGGTCCTGAGGGAAGAACAACATTCCTTACAGGTGTCTTCTAGCCCAGTAATTCTATAATGTATTTATTACTCTCCCACTTCTCAGATAGTCCTATATCCAAATCACTTAAAGTAACTTTTCCTAAACAGAGTCAAGACTTTTTTTTTTTAAAAAGTAACTTCATGGGGTATGGAAACATGGTCATTATGTCTTTAGGGGAAATAGAATTAAGAGCTCACCCAAAAGAATAAAGTGTCAAAATGACTTCATTCAAAATCAGAATGTTTAGAGCAGCCAGATTCTGTACTTTATCATTTAGATTAGGTGTTGGCAAACTTTTTCAGTAAAGGACAAAGCAATAAATATTTTAGGCTCTGTTGGCCATCCAGTCTGATGCAACTACTCAACTCTACCAGTACAGTGCAAAAGCAGTCACAGACGTATGTAAATGAACGAACTTGGCTGGGCTCCCAAAACTTCATTTACGAAAAAAGGCAGCGGGGCAGATTAGGCCAACCCATAATTTAGATGAAAGTATTATCTGATAATAAAGAAACCAGGCTACTAGGAAGTTTTAGACCATGTTTGCCTTTTATCAAATGAGATTCTTATTACAAAAATTCAATGTAGTGGTACCTAAAATAGTGCTCTTTGGGGGCAATTCTGTATGTTAAACAAAAGGATAAGTAATACTGATCCTTTTGAAGACAGAATAATGTCTACTAAGGATTTTGAAATTTATTACAGAAATTCAGGGCACATCATTTCATTTTGAAATGTTGCATAGCAGATTTCACATATTAGTTAGGAACCGAAATTCCAAGCAATGACTCAAAACTTGTTTTATTTTTTTTGACCACGCGGCTTTTGGGATCTTAGTGCCCCGACCAGGGATTGAACCCAGGCCCCCAGCAGTGGAAGCACAGAGTCCTAACCACTGGACCGCCAGGGAGTTCCCCCAGACTCAAAACTTTTCAGTTGAGTAACTCTCTGAATTATTTAAAACTTTTGTAGAGAGTTCAATGCTTAACTTTCTAGGAAAATAATATGTTTAATTAAAGATAATATCTGGAGAATAAAGATGAAAAAGATAATAAGGATGGTTCTTAAGAAAAGTCCAACTTATCACATGTACAAAATGTCCCTAAATCATCTAATCCAGATGTAACTGTAACTACTCAGACTTCACTATAAGGAGACACACATCCTGTAACCTAAGTGTTTATAAGAGAGGCTCTGGAATCACTAGCCATCACAATCTCTCAGCTGTTTAATTGCAACTGAAACTGCCAAATTCACGGGAACCTTACCTCTTCTTCTCATGATCCAAATGAAGATTTTCCAGTCAAGTTTATAATTAATCATCACTTATAAACAGCTGTTTTGCCCTGTGAAGTCTCGGGTATATTTTCAGCATGAGGGGTGATGTACAGTAATTCCTTTTACAAACAGAAATATATGCACATGTCCCTGCTGAAAATGTAGCCCAGTTAATTTGCATGTGAAAATGAATACATGCTCATGTGTAGCAATGTGCTAAGTGATGTTTCTTGTTGAGGTCTACTTTAGGAGTCAAAAATGTGTAAGCCTTGTGGAGCCAAGGCAGTGGTCCTGTGTATAGAGGTATAGAAAAAGTAGCTCACTTAATCCTTTCTCGCCAGGAGTCGGGATTTTCCCAGAACGACATCCATTGTCGGCAATGGACGCACCAAAATAACGCCGGTGCCAGTGAGTTAACCACCTCTGTCCTCTTTTCACCTATTATATTTTTCATGCATCATCCAACTTCCCAACCATCTTCCTGTTTTCTTCACAGAATGCACGCTAGGTTCTTGTTTTTCTTCAGCACGAAGTTGAAAATGGAGTTGAGAAAAGGAGACACATGGTCAGCTGGTGATGTTAACAAGCTCCTTGCTGCCCTGAGAAGCTAGATGGAAATGGTTCAAGTTACAAGGGGGATCATCATCAGATCTGGGAGGACAAAGAGTAATTCATGAAGCTTCATTCCCTTCCCTCCCACCCGCTTTCATTTACTGATGATCCCTATAGTCTGCCTTCACAGCAAAATCAAGATTAAGAAATCTGAAGCAACCTCTTTCAGTTCTTCACTCCATCCAGTATGTAGAAAGGACAAGTGGAACACATGTCCAGCAATGTTACAGTGGCCCGGGAAGGTCAGGGAAGCTTGGAGTGGCTAACATAACCACAATCTTAGATCAATGCTTTTTAGTATAATCTTGAAATTAACACCAGCAACTAACACATGCTTGGTAACAGGTGCTTAATAAAGGTTGGTTGAATAACACATTTTCTTTTCTGCCAACGTCTACTTGAACACACAGGTGGAATTCAGACAGAAGTAGTTAACTCTTTCAATGCCGGGAATAGGATGGATATATAGTAATCACATCAAGTCGTTTCTCTAAAACATGTTCAAATTATGGGTTCCCTAGCTGAAGTATATTTTTTAAGGACAACTATAACCGGTTTTGAAATTAGAACCATGGTGAATGTTAATTAGAATGATAGATGAATTAAGAACCCCAGCACCAATGCATAACAAAACATCACAGTTCAGGCAAGCAAAAACATTTCTCAGTAATGCAATTCTAGATGGGTAATGATTCCAGAGCAAACTATAAAGTTTGAGGAAGGAGGATTTTATTTAATAACTTCCTTGATGCTAAGAACTGGGATAAATCCAAAATATGAAGGTTAAGAAGAATATATTTTAGGTACAAATAAAATTTTAAACCTCAAGTCAAGAGGATCATCAGTCTACATAGTACTGTGCAACCACTTCGATCTTTCAGATAGGAGTGAAGAGGACAAGCAAGGGAAGAAATAATTTTGTAGGACTCAAAAACATTTATGTCTGGAGTGTGAGTTTAAAGTACCAGTTATATCTAATTGAGTTAAGGATATCCCAGAGAATAATTTATATCATTACAATTATAATTAAAAAAAACTACCATACAGAGAAACAAAAACATTTACTTATTCCAGATTTTAAGAAGAGACAGGTTTTTAAGAAATTAAGATGATTATGTCTTTTTTTTTTTTTTTTTTTCTATATTACGTCAACCAGAGCCTTCTCAGGCAAAAGTGAACTACTAGGTCTACAACCCCCCTCTCTATAAAACTATGTCTGTAAGGTCTTTTCTACCTTCACCTGAGTGCTTGTCTCCATTTCCACCTTCCTTACTGAGCCAATCATAGTACAGGCTCTACTAGCAGTCTCCAAACACAAGAGGGACTTCGTCCAGGGACTCCTGTGACCTCACAAAGCAGGCCTTAAATAAAGGTTCACACAAATGACTGTCTCAGCAGCTCTTTCAATTAATTGCAACTCCAGTTCCTGCGTTCACATGTTGTATCATAAACAGATTTACTCTGAATCTTTCCTTTTATATTTATAAAAAGGTCAGATTTCAAATAATAAGGCTGAGTTTATGCTGAACTGTAGGTGATCAAAGAGTAGCATGAGTAAGAGCTCAAATGGGTAAATGAGAGCTGAAACCACACCATACTTAAAGAAGGGTCTCAACACAGTAAATTACAAATGCAAAAATAAGCACAGTGCACAACCAACCAACTACTCATTCTGCTAAGTGTAAGGATAGTTCCCTATGGGTCAAATGGTAGGATATAATGGGTGAGCTTTGTAGTCATAATTGGGAACAGAGAAGACTCAGGTGTCCATTTTGCTGCAACTCTGTATTCTTGGTTTATCTGGTTGCTTCACCTCTGGCGCAAGAAAGGAGGAACAGAAAAACAGAGGCTAGGTAGTAACCTGTTCCCACAGGGTCCTCAAGACCTGGATCCCAGGATCCCACTTACAATCAGAATTTGCCACATCTCTCCTAGGCTCATCCTGTTATTCACTTCTGTGTTTATCCAAGACCCAGACTGGGTTCTCTGCAAAGAAAACCCTGCACATCATGCTATATACTTTAACAAGTGATTATGCAAGTATTAGATGTAAGGGTTCCAGAACTCTGTATTTTTCCTCTCGATGACATCTTCTGGCCAGAGAAATAGGCATTTAAAAGCAGGCCTATTTCAGAAACAATAATAAAACTGAATATGAACTAGCTCCATATAATGTTGTTTTACTGGAACAGATATTTATGTTCAATAGTTTGTTTTTGTTTTTTTTTTGTCATGAGACATTCCACCAAGCTAACAAGCATGATTCTATAGCTTTATATGTTCAATCATTTTTGATGAGAAGTTGCAAAATTACCTTAGCTTCCAATTAATTTTATTTTTAATTAATTTCTAGTTAATCCAATAAATTAATTTCCAATTATTTTAAACACTCATTTTTTTCTTACAGACTCAAATGTAGAATCCATGTTTGTTACTCAAAGGATTTTTGTTTTTAATGTAAAGACCACTTGAATGACTGAATTTACTGTTGTGATATACTTTTGTAAGCAAGGAAAAGGGGGATGTTTGTATATTAGTTTGGCTGGTATCTCTGGCCAAGGTTTAAAAGACATTATTTATTTATAAAGACATTTATAATTAGCTGACAGAGAGACAGTATTCCATTTTTCAAAAATACATATAGCTAGAAAAGTAGGTAATTCGACTGAAGGTTTTAATGAACTCTAAACCTGGGTAATTCAGGTTAAAATGAACAGAAATGTTTTCTTACCTTTAGGTCTTTCCAACTGTCCAGGAGCTTGGTGGCCAAATCACTTATATCTACTGTTTTATCTGGCTGTTCCTGGCTCCTCTCACTCTCCACATCAGATACACCCTCCTCTTCATCTTGGGATGGTGTTTCCTCAGCAATAGGTTCATCTAGTTTTGTGCCATTGCTCTCTTTAGGCTCTATTTCAGTGTCAGCCTCTGGTTCACATGTGGGTAGCTTACTGGCCTCCACAGCAATTTCACTATCAACTTTAGATTCAGGCAGCTGTTGTGTGAGTAGCTGTTGTGACTGTAACTCTTCCTCTTCTTCTACAGGGACGTTTTCTAACTGGTCAAGGTCCTCTTTGCCATCCTTGCCTTCTAACTCGCTGGTAGCATCAGAGATCGCACTGTCCATGCTATTTTCACTTATAATTTTAAGTCTGCGAAACATTAGCTTCTTGGGGGTGTCTGTGTCAGCTTCTATGCTCAGCTTGGTGGAAGGATCAGGTGTGTTGAGTGGTGTGTGAGCACGTGATGTATTCTCGCTAGAATACCCATCTCCTTCACTCAGCTGAGGGACAGCAGTCTTGGTTTGAGACCAACGTTGAATAATAGGAAGTACTTTGCTTTCCTCCAACATATTTTTAGTAGGAATGGGTAAATGTTCCAAAGTCTTTATAATCTGATTAAACATAATTTAAAAAAAACAAACATCACTTTGTACAGTTGACTTTTCAAGCCTCTCCATGGGACTCAGATCAATTCTGCAAAAGCAGTGGTTTTTTTACTGTCTTATTAAATTAAGACCTAAATCTTGTAACCACAGACGGATTTAAATGTCATAATATTACTTTCCTCTAGTATGGAAGGAAAAGTGTTTGATTTTTTATTTTTTTATTTTTTTGGCTGCACCACGAGGCATGTGGGATCTTAGTTCCCCAACCAGGGATCAAACCCGTGCCCCCTGCAGTGGAAGCTCAGTCTCAACCACTGGACCACCAGCGAAGTCCCAGAAAAGTGTTTTAATAAGCCTGACCAGCAAGAATAAAATGTGGAGCAGGTGACTGCTCACACACCAAATAGGACTAATTTAATTAATATTCTCCACCAGTAGTTCTCAAACCCAGGTAGATTTTTTAAAAATATAAACAATACTGGACCTCATCCTGGGTATGTTTTTCTAAAAAGTTTCCCAAGTGACTGTGATAAAGGCTTGGGAACTAAGCAACAATATATATTTAAATGTCTTGCATACAAACAAAAAATGCAGATATTACTTAACCTCCTTAGCCTTTGACAAACAGCTGTCTAGCAAAGAGAGACACTCTCTTCATTCCGAGATAACCACCCCCACCCCACATTCTGAAATCCAAGAATTTCTTCCAAAGTACTCCCCCAATGTAGTTCTACAGAAACCCCAAGGCTTCCCCAACTCCTACTTATTGCTGAGTCTCCTGGGAGAAGGATGGAGGCAAGACAATCACTCATTTGCCCACTCACGTTTTTGTTTTTAGAAGTATATTATTAAATGACTTTGGGATTATATTAGCACTTATGATTAAAAAGAACTACATTTAAATCAAGTTAGAAAATATTGTGTATTTCATGGGACGGTATAAATATAACAATTCCACTAACAACATTGTCAATGAACATCTATTTAGATCTTTTAAAACAATTTACTCCTCAAAAATGTTCTTACTCTTGTCATCCAGAATTCAGCTCTTCATAATTTTTTAGAACCCCAGAATTTAAGTTCCATATGGTTTCCTATCTTTTTAAAACTACGGTTTTAGCAACACACTGGATCTTTCACTTAACTATGATACTAGTATATCTTGCTCTTGCAGTTCCCAACTATGTAGTACTAAGCTTTAAAAGATACCATAGGGAAAACCACTGGGCAAACTCACTTCCAGCAAGGTGTATGTAAAGTTACAGTTATAGGAATGATATTGGGATGATAAAATGATGTAATTATTTAATATGAGTAGTAAATATAGTGCTAAATTCATTATCACTGATATTATCACAATACCCTCAACCTAAATAATAAATATAGTGGTCTTAAGAAACAAGCAGGTCAGCTGAATGTGAACTGACCTCTTCCTGAAGCTTCTGGTTACTTTCCCGGCCATCACCTAGTTCTGCCATCCAGATCCACAACAAAGACAGCCCATGACGTTCCAGAAAGGACTTCAGGCAAGACTGCGAATGTGTGTTCTTCCATGGGGGAAGCGAAGCAGGATGCAGGGTATTGGGGGATGGGAGGAGGGAGACACATAAAACCAGAGACAGTGTTAAAGAGGGCCCACAGAGAGGACTAAACAGTTCATTAATATTCACAAAGAAACCTAGAAATTCTATTTTGATTAATCTACTAGAACTGTGCAATTAATGAATGCTTTAAAGTGAGAGATTATAATCTTTTTTGATACTTAAAATGTCAACCTGGACTTTACTAAAGTTCAAATTTTGAAGGACTAAGAAAAAAATTATATTCACCATTTTTACTGAAAAAGCTAAAACTATAAAAAAATTTAAAAATCTTTTCTTATTATCCAACTTCTTGTGGAATATTTAATAAACTGGAGTAAATATGATTACTGTTAAAATTCCTTGCTTTGCGATCCTGTGGTAAAAATGGCCTTGCCATGCTAATAATCAAGTGGCGGTGGGGAGAGACCCTCTATCAAGTGTCATGAATTGTTACACACACAAAAAAAATTCCACCATGTTCTTTGACTAGAGAGAAGACACACAATATCTACTAATAGATTAAATAATGCTGAACTCTTAAGACATTTTTAAGAGTACAAGTTTTCAAAGTCACATAGAACTCACATATCCATTTTAAAAACGAGTAACTCTTCTCATATCAGAATTATTCCTTTTCCATTCATCATTCTGGATTGTAGTTTAAATGTCCCACCTCAAGTTCAGAAATAAAAAATAAATTAATATCAAAGTGTTCACCTGTATGAGCTTGAGACAGGTAAGTTTCTGTTCCAAAGTTTCAATTCTAACCATTAGCCGGGATAAGCTGAGCACCTGGTTTTTATCAGAGAGACCCTCACCATTCTCCATCAGGGCTTCTAGCTCTCCATCCACCTGCCACAGCAAGGAAAAATATCTGGTTATAGACAACAACAACAACAACAACAAAACCCCCCCTAATCTAAGAATCAAACAATCTGAAAAGATGCTCGACCTCACCAGTAATAAGGAAAACTAAGACCACAGTAAGAAACCATATTACACTCACTATAAGAAGTCTGATAAAATCAAGTCTAGGCAAAGATGTGGGTCAAAACAAACTTTTGTACACTGCTAATGAAAATATAAATTGGTATGATCAATTTGAAAAGCATTTCATTCAATCATCAAATATTTACCAAGCACTTATACATCAAGTATAGTTCTAGGTGCTGAAGACATTGCAATGAAGCAAAACAAAAAAATCTGCCTTTATGGGAGGAAGAAAAATTATATTAAGTGAGAAGTATGTCAGGGAAAAAAAAAAGTATGTCAGAAAAAATAAAGCATTGAAATAAAGCTTGAAAAATAAAATATTTGTATCCCCTATGCCTAGCCACTGTACACCTAAGAATAAACCCTAGAGAAACTTCTGCACATGTGTACTCTGAGAATCAGAAGAATGCTCATTGAACAGCCATTCATAAGAGCAAAAAACTGCCAACAACCCAAATGCCTGTGGCCAGGCTGGATAAACCGGCATGTTCACATAATGGCATATACCACAATGAAAGGAATCAAGTGCAGCCAAATGCAACAAAAATTATCAATCTTAGCAAACATAATGTTATGTAAAAAACTAAAGTTCCAGAATACTGCATGCTGTATGAATCCGTTTCTCTGCACCTCAAAAACAAATTTTTTATAGATACATACCTGAAAAGTCTATTTTAAAATGGCAAGGGGGACTTCCCTGATGACGCAGTGGTTAAGAATCCACGTGCCAATGCAGGGGACACGGGTTCGATCCCTGATCCGGGAAGATCCCACATGCCGCAGAGCAACTAAGCCCGTGGCCACAACTACTGAGCCTGCGCTCCAGAGCCGAAGAGCCACAACTACTGAGCTCACATGCTACAACTACTTAAGTCTGCACACCTAGAGCCCGTGCTCCGCCAACAAGAGAAGCCACCACAATGAGAAGCCCGCATACCACAATGAAGATTAGACCCCGCTCACCGCAACTAGAGAAAGCCCGCGCACAGCAACAAAGACCCAATGCAGCCATAAATAAATAAATAAATAAATAAATAAATAAATAAATAAATAAATAAATAAATAAATGATTTTTTATTCATTTGTTTGTTTGTTTTTAAAAAAGAGCAAGGGAGGTAAGACACAAAATTCAAAATGGTGGTATCCTCCAGGAGCTATAAGCAGAGAGAAGGAAGCAGAGAAGTGCTCACAAGCACATATAAAGTATAATTATAGTCTTTATAACTTACATAAATTCTTTGTTCCAAAGATATTAAATAATAGAGAACAACAGCAACAAAAAACAAGGTTCCAAAGGTTGTTTTCTAGCTGTGTTGCAGCAGTTATAAAAGATATAAAGACACCCTCACAGAACTTACTATCGGGGAGATAAAATTAACTCATATGAAAACGAACAATGAAGCATTAACTACAAATGTTAATGTTTAAAAACCTAAGAGGTCTAAGATGAAGGGAGTGCTTAAAATGAGAGTCACCAGAAATGAATTCACCGAAGTGGGGTTAGAAATAGGTAAGATAAATACAAGAGGAGGGAGGAGGGAGGAAGCAGAAGGAAAAGTCTGAACAACCGGAAATGGAAAATTAGGACAGTGCATACTATGCTCAGCCTGGCTGGAGTGGATAAGGTGCAGTGAGGAATGGAGAAAAATCTTATCAAAAAGAAGGCTAGTGTTAGAACATCTCAGATGTAATATAAAAGAATCTGGATTTGATGAGACTAAGTAAGAGAGCTCTATTACTGAATCCCAAAAAGGGAATAATATGATCAAAATGGAATTTGAGAATAATTAGTCTGACAATAACAGGATGAAATCTAGACAAGATAGAGATTGAAGAAGAGATATAACGATAGCATTAAATCAACTTGACATGAAATGATAAAAGCACAGAATGAGCTAATAATAAATTAGAGAAAAGCAAATCTAAAAGAAAAAATCTTGAAATTTTCTGTTACTTAACTGGCTAAGTGTCTCACTTAATATAATTTTAGGCAAGGCATTGAAACATTTCTATTTCATATTATATCCCAAAACTCTTTTATTAGGGTATATAGAACAAAAATAAATGAGAAAATATAAAATGCTGCCTGCAAGAAGTTGAAGATACATAAACTCATTTTTTCCTTCTAAAAAGTACATTTGAGGCTCATCCTTTTTCGTTTCCAGTATTATTTCTTAGGTTTTGAATAGATTAAATACATGAACAGAAAAGCCAATTTATAGTTAAATCTTAATGTAAAACAATTTCCTTAAAGATGTTTTTTTCCTTGCATATCCTAAATGTAAAAATTTCCTGTGTCCCAAATTCCAGAGGATTAGCATAGGAAAGACCAAGGGCTTTAAAATACTACTTTCCCTCTCAAATACAAGAATCTTGCTTTTGACAGTTTTGAGATGCAAATATTCACTAAGCTTATATTTCCTTTTGGGGTTATTTCCTTTTCATAATTAGGCATGTAATCTTTAAAGTTAAAACTGAGTTGTTACTTTCATTCATCAATAAACTGAGTAGATATTACTGTATAAAAGGCACTACTGGGATATAAAAAAGTAGCATTCTTAAGGAAATAAACAGTAAAAATGTAGAAGTATAAATAACAAAATTTTGCAAACAAAATACAGAAGGTGAACAACCTCTGAACATTCCTACTATAATGATAAGCTTAATGGTTGTATTACATAAAAGTAAGCATGCCAATCCTAGTGGTGATATGATACAGCTTCCATAATTTTGGGTACTCAAGTGAACAATCAATTGTGGAATTAATAACTTTTAGGACATCTGCAGGGGAGGAAGCCAGGAGATGACTGACATTGATTGCTTTCATTAAATTTACTAAAAGTATTTATTTTTCATTTATGGGTCACCACCTTCGAAAAAGGATTTGTGGTAAGTATAAGGAGGATTAGGATGTATTTTAATAAATTACTGATAAATGAAAATTCATATGTATATAGACAATTCTACAGCACTTAAAAATTTATTCTGTTAATTACCTAATCAGTCCAAGAAAAATGTTTATTCTTTATTTTGGGGTATGAACTGTCTTTAATGGGTCTAAAGCACCATTGTTAATACATTCTGATAAATATAACATACATATAGAAACAATTAGTAAATAAACAGGTTTAATAAACAAACAGTTGAGCAATATCCAGGGCAACCAACACTCAGGTAAAAGGGCAGGGTGGGGGGATGGGGAGGATACTGTCAGTGTTCCTGAAGTGCTCCACGTGCCCCTTCCTTGTTATAATACCTTCTCTTCTTAACTCTAGAGATAATGTCTCCTAACTTTTTAGGAAATAGTTCTGATTTTTAAAATAGGTTTACTACATATATTATAAATCCCTAAATATTATAATTTTGTCTGTTTTTAATCTTTATGTAAATGAAATCACACTGGACAAAAAATCTTTGTGCCATGGTTCTTTTTCAATCAACTTTACATTTTAAGTCATCATTTTAAGCAATCATTTTTGCATGCAACCATAAGTTTCTTTATTTTTGTGACTAGTTTTTCATCATATATTATAATTTATTCATACTAATGTTAATGGGTATTTGAGTTGTTTCTACTTTTTCTAATGTAAGCAATGCTGCTGTGATTCCTGATGTGCATTTTAAACAAGTCTCTCTCTGGTTATAGACCTAGGAGTGCAACTGCTGGCTCATATAGTATACATACATTCACCTTTAGTAAATAACACCAAAGTGTTTTCAAAAGTGATTGTATCCATTTACACCTCCACCACCAGTGTATGAGATCTATTGTTCCTGTGTATCATCTGACTTAATTTTTATCAATGTGGTCAGTATGCAAATAACATCTGATAGTAGTTTTAATTTGCACTCCCCTAATTACTAATGAGGTTGAACACCTTTCCACATGTTTACTGGCTATCTGGATTACTAAAGTGTCTATGGAAGTTGCTTATTTTTCTTTTGGGGCTATTTTTTTCTTATTGATTAGACAGAGCTCTCTATATATTCCAGATACTAGGATTTGTTTGTTATCTGCTGAAAGCAACTATTTCCTTTCTTATGTGGCTTTTCACCCTCTTTATTGTATAAATTAGTTACTGTTAATTTGTTTCACAAACTCAAAAGAGATTAAGGTAAATTTCAGACTATTCCCTGTTTATAATTTACAAACTACAAATAACATCAGATAATAGTAGGGATTTATTATACCTCCATCAACTAAGTATTTAATTAAGTACCTAGTTTGTGACATACTCAAAGAAGACAATCACCTGTCCTGGAAGAGCTTACAGTTTTAAGTGGATAAACTGTATTTACATAGCTTCAATCATAAGAGCAAGGAATAAGAAATGTTCACCAATCAAAGGTTAATATGGGGGGACAGATGCAGACTACAGTGCCATTAAAATATTCTTGTTAATAGTTAAAATATGCAAAACTATATTTTAAACTGCTGCTATCTTTTCCTTTCCATGGCATCCCCTACCCAAAAGAATTCCAAAAACTAACACTTGGGAATTTCTTTCTTTCCTTTTTTTTTTTTGCTGTACCACGCAGTCTGCGGGATCTTAGTTCCCCGACCAGGGATGGAACCCAGGGCTATGGCAGTGAAAGCACCGAGTTCCCTACCAGGGAACTCCCTAACACTTGGGAACTTCAAGAGGTGCTACTTTTGTGATTCTATTCAACTGTACCTGACCAGAACTCAGAATCTAAGCATCCAGCCGCAACTGCAGTAGGAGACCAATCCAATTAAAACTAAAGTGGAGGGCTTCCCTGGTGGCGCAGTGGTTGAGAGTCTGCCTGCCAATGCAGGGGACACGGGTTCGAGCCCTGGTCTGGGAAGATCCCACATGCCGCGGGGCAACTGGGCCCGTGAGCCACAATTGCTGAGCCTGTGCGTCTGGAGCCTGTGTTCCGCAACAAGAGAGACCGTGATAGTGAGAGGCCCACGCACCGCGATGAAGAGTGGCCCCCACTTGCCGCAACTAGAGAAAGCCCTCGCACAGAAACGAAGACCCAACACAGCCATAAAAAAAAAAAAAAAGCCCTCGCACAGAAACGAAGACCCAACACAGCCATAAATAAATAAATAAAATTAAAAAAAAAAAAAAAAAAAAAAAACTAAAGTGGAGTTAAACTCTTCATTACAGTCAAGGACAAACGACCCTTCTAGGAACCCAGATTCACTCTGGGTCATTCCTCTATCAGGGCAAAGTTTCATACAAAACATCCCTGTTCCGGAACAGCTTCAAATTCACATCTGGAGGGCTTCACTGGTGGCGCAGTGGTTAAGAATCCGCCTGCTAATGCAGGGGAAATGGGTTCGAGCCCTGGTCCGGGAAGATCCCACATGCCACGGAGCAACGAAGCCCGTGCGCCACAACTACTGAGCCTGCGCTCGAGAGCCAGCGAGCCACGACTACTGAAGCCTGCACGCCTAGAGCCTGTGCTCTGCAACGAGAAGCCACTGCAATGAGAAGCCCACGTACCGCAACAAAGGGAAAGCCCGTGTGCAGCAACGAAGACCCAAAGCAGCCAAAAATAAATAAATTAATAAATTAAAATAAAAATTCACATCTGGAGCAACCCATGACTTCAGCCCACCAACTGACTAGATTCACTTTACATCTAATTTAGTCTACAATACCATAAAATACTGATATGAACACACTATTACCAGAATAAAAACAAGCAAGCAAAAACCAGGAATATCTACATCTTGGTCCCTTAGGGTTGTTCCTGAATCTTATCAGGAAGGTAGAAAGCCATCTGATATTGTTATGATGGCAGTATAATACCACCCAGGAAACCATCACACTACAATAACACTCCCCACCAATAATGCAGTTTTTAATGTAAGTTCTGAAAACAGAAAATAGCCAAAGGGAAGCTTTTATGGAGATTTTAGCTTAGGTCAACATGTTTAATGACTACTTTGTGGTTGCTCTGGTAAACTATCAATTACATGAAACAAGAGTTAAAAATAAAAGTAATCCTGATGAAGTTTAAAGAAAAATTCCCTGTAATAGTCAGGTCCAAAAGCTAATAGGCTATGACCCAGTGACCCCACTTCCATGGATATACCTTAAAGAAACATGTACAGAAGAGACATGTGCAAAGACATTAAGAGCAAAAGATTGGAAACACAAGTGTTCATCAGTAGGAATATATGTAAATAAACTGTTATATGATGAAAACTTTTACAGCAGTTAAAAATGTACATATATATACATACACATACACCAACATGGAAGAGTAAAAAACAAATTGTAGGGGTTTCCCTGGTGGCGCAGTGGTTAAGAATCCGCCTGCCAGTGCAGGGGACACGGGTTCAAGCCCTCGTCCAGGAAGATCCCACATGCCGCGGAGCAACTAAGCCTGCGAGCCACAACTACTGAGCCTGCGCTCTGGAGCCTGTGAGCCACAACTACTGAAGCCCACACGCCTAGAGCCCGTGCTCCGCAACAAGAGAAGCCACTGCAATGAGAAGCCCACACACCGCAATGAAGAGTAGCCCCCGCTCACCGCAACTAGAGAAAGCCCACCTGCAGCAACGAAGACCCAACACAGCCAAAAAAATAAATAAAATAAAAATTTAAAAAAAAATTGTAGAAATATATATATATATATATATATATATATATATATATATCATTTCTAAAACTCTACACAAAGGAACTCAATACGGTTAAAAGCAAAGAAAAGAGCTAGACTAGCTCTTTCCCATCGCTTATTGGGTGACCTTGTAACCTCTGTGCTTTAGTGTTCTCATCTGTAAAAGAAGGAAAATCCTTGTACCTAACTTAAAAGGGCTTATTGTGAGAATTAAATGAGTTAATGTGTCAGGCGCTTAGAAGAGTGCTTAGCACACAGTTACAATATATATGCTCTCTAAAAAATAGAGCTGAAGCAACAATACTCTAAAGAGCATTTGTTCATCTTGGGTGGTAGAAGCATGGGTGTTTCTTGTAAACTTTCCCTTTTTGCATTTTTTAAATGACCCTTTTTTTGACCCTTTTTTTTTTTTGAATTTTTAAATGGCCCTTTCTAATGCTTCCTGCTATCTAAGTCTTCTTATAGAATTCAGATTCTCAATAACTAATTCTCTCCAATTAATTTGGGTTTACTGACATCACCTTTTAAGTATTATATTTTTATCCCTTTCCTGACTTATGTTTGCTATCTGCTCAACTAAATAGTAAGACTACTGTCATTTATAATTCTTAACATAAGTATGGGTTCCTGAAAAGCCTAGGAATGAGCTAACTGCAAAAGACTCACAGGTGGATTTGCTGGTTAACACCTCTGGCCCCCTGGCTCCTTCTGGCCCTCCACTAAGATTCATAGGTCTGGGGATAGGCCCAAAAATGTGCATTTTTACAATGGACCCTGCCAAGTGGTTCTGAGGTGGAGAAACACTGCTCTGACAAAGGGATCCTCAGAAAAAGCGGGGGCGCGGGGGAATTTTTAAAAACGACACAAAATTCTTGTCCCAGTTAAGAGCTCCTGTAGTAGCAAGATACCACTCACCTCCAGTTGTGACTCAGGTGAACTGGGATAGAAGAAAGGCTATCAACCACTGTTCTAATGGATTAAATACAAAGACCATCTGAGACTATCCCTTTCTCACTCTTGGGTTGCCTGTTACCTCTCAAAACTCACCTTACGCTCCAAGGAGGATTTTTAGAGATTTTAAGAACACGTGCAAACAAAAGACAAAACAATATTAAAAGATTAGGAATGTAGATCAGACTTATGTGAGTCAACAGATAAACATGTTACTTATACATAAGATTAGGAGTTTTACAGGCTCTCAAAAACTATTAGCCTGTCTGGGGGGCTTCCCTGGTGGTGCAGTGGTTGAGAGTCTGCCTGCCAATGCAGGGGACACAGGTTCGTGCCCTGATCTGGGAAGATCCCACATGCCGCAGAGCAACTAAGCCCGTGAGCCACAACTACTGAGCCTGCGCATCTGGAGCTTGTGCTCCGCAACAAGAGAGGCCGCGACAGTGAGAGGCCCGCGCACCGTGATGAAGAGTGGCCCCTGCTCGCCGCAACTAGAGAAAGCCCTCACACAGAAACGAAGACCCAACACAGCCAAAAATAAATAATAAATAAATAAATAAAAATTAAAAAAAAAAAAAAAAAAAAAAACTATTAGCCTGTCTGTTTTCAAGATGACTTCAATAGTTCTCAGTATCCAAGTCTCATCTCCATGAAACAAAAATAGCAATCGTACTTCTTTTCCATGATTATCTCATTTGACCCTGAATTTCTCTGGTTGTAGTTTGACTTTTCAAAGTTCAATCAGGAAAGCTACCTCCCTTCTTAAAATGCACATGGTGACAGTTGAAAGAAGAATGGAACACTTACCGAATCCTTCTTCCGAGATCTTTCTTTCTTCATTTTCCCTCCTGCTGCTCTGATGCTGACTCTGTTCTCTCCTCCCAGGTAACCCCGACAATTAGCCGACCCACAGAAACATTTCTGCGCTTCTTTCCTGTTCGAGGAGCATAGGAAAGATGCCAATTATGTGAAAGTAAACCATAAAAAATGTTGATAGTATAGCAATTACATACAGGAGAAGAGTCAATCCAGCTTAAAGGAAAAAAAAAGTTTTTTTAAGAGACACCAACAAACCTGATACTAGCTAATGGAAATGCCTGAAAATTGCTCTTAAAAATAAGTCATTCTTTATTAGCTAGACAAAACTAGCCAAGAAATTAATAAGTAATTTCTCCATTTATGAGAGTTTCTACTAATGTATGAAAATAAGAGATCATATATACCTGTTGGGGCTAAGAAAAAAATTGCTTAAATAGATCAACACCTATAACTTATATGTAAATATTTAACTGACACACAGAACAAAATGTATTATTATGAACAGATATATAGATATAAAATGCATAATTAGTAAAGGACACTTAGAAGGAAACAAGTGGTTATTAAAGTTATCATTACATAAGGATGAGACACTACTAAATAAATATAGTAATAAATAAATGTAACCATGGAGTCAAGGTAAAGTGGAGGAAAGAATACTGGCCTAAGTCTACAGCCCTGGGTATAAACCACCTCTGCCATTTATTTACTCTGCAACCAGAGCTACCCAAGGAAAACACGAAGGACTATTCCAAAAGTAAACTGATAGATTTAGTATATTACAGTAGCAATCAGAGGCACAAAAATATTTGATAAATACAGCAGGGAATCACAAACAGCACTTAATTTCCAGTTTCCTTTCTTTCAAAGAGGACAGTACAAATACAAGAGGAAAAAAAAAATAATGGAGCCCCACATGGAACCTGGTCAACCCCAGAATACTTGACCATTGCCTAGATCCATTAGTTCATGAGGTGTTGCAAAATGGTGATACCATTACTGGCTTCATTTATTAGCTAAAATAACCTCTATAAAGAACTTCCTCTCACCAACGGCTTGGTTTAATCAAAAATTCACTTGGGAAAGGAAGGATAAATCCTTGATTTTTTTCTTCTTTTAATTTTTAAACTAGTGGTTACTCGTAGGGAGAGGGAAAGGGGAAGGGGCAAAAGAGGGATAGGGGATTAAGAGATGTAACTATTATGCATAAAATAAATAAGCTACTAGGATGTACTGTACAATAGAGGGAATATAGCCAGTGTTTTGTAGTAACTATAGATGGAATATAACCTTTAAAAATTGTGATTCACTATGTTGTATACCTGTAACTTATGTAATATTGCACATCAACTGCACTTCAATTAAAAAAAAAACAAAAACTAGTTTCCAAAATCATGAATTGGTTCCTTTCAATTATGACTAATGCGCTTTTATTTTTAAAATGTCATTAAAACTCATGGATTTTACGTAGTGCGTTTCAAACCACTTGCCATTATTATTCTTAATGATGCTTAAGTGTTAATAAGAACTCTCCCACTTTTGGTAAGTGAGATTCTATTCAAGCTACCTCCGAAGTCCCTTTGACATGACCCTCCTAATCTTTTATAACTGGTTTTCTGGTATGAGGAGATTATCCAGAGTTATCTTGTTCAATACCTGTCCCAAAGTTGACACCAGACATTTCTCCGAGGAACCCTGTTCCTTTTAGTGGGGTTTTATTAAAACCACAATATAAATGCTAGGGGTATTCAGTGCTATTGCATCAGTTACTGGTTGTGGTAGAACTAGGTAACAAATTATTTTTCAGAGTACAATATGGTATAGATGAGACATGATAAAGTCATGAACTGATAACTGACAGATGAATTATGGCCACACAGGGATTCATTATATTGTTCTCTTTATACCATGTCAACACCCTGTTGACATTTCTGTAATAAAAAGTTTTAAAATTACATTAGAAACATAATTATATAAATAAGGCAGCATGAAGTTCAGAGGAGGAACATGTAGTTCCAGTACAATATCCCTTAATGGCCTGAAGTGTCATACAGAAGGAAAATACACAGAACTAAAAGAGAACACTATAGATAAGAACTGACAGTACATATAACTTCTTAGTAATTCACATCTAAGTTTTAGATTTCTATATCTGAACAGTCTATTTCTCCATCAGAAGCAGCAAAACAGAATGGAATCAATACTCACCCATATCTTTGGAACTGATAGTCAAATGTTAACTCCGAGCCTGAAGGAACCAGTTTGGTGGTAAAAAACCCAACTCTCAGTTGTCCGTTCACAGTCCACTGAGATGTTGTTTTTAAAAGAAAAGAAATTAGTAACTGGTTAATCTATGTGTGTGTGTGTGTGTTTTTTTTTTTAAAAGATCATCATCATCTGCCTTAATTATGCATGTGCCTCTTTAGATAATAAAGGCTTTTCCAAATAGCTAACAGGGAAACTAAAAAAAAAAAACAAAAAACAGAAAAAACTTAAGTATCACTCTTATTTAATGAGCTACCAGATGAATATCATCTATAATTTAACTCTAATAAAAGTAACTGCTACTTTAACTTATCTTAATACACATTTCCACATGGTAAAGATTCACTTGTAGTAAAAATAGGCAAATATGGAATGCTTGGTGTCACTGAGTACCAGGCGAATTTGTATTACCTTATGTTGAAAGTAACTAAGATAAGATGGGGCGTGGAAAAAGGGAAACAACAATGCCAGAAGTTTAATTTCATGAAGCAGTGGACATAATGCTGAGTGTAGAGAAAGGGAAGGGAAGCATCAGAACAGATACATAAAACTCAAAAATTAAAATGGGGGTAAATACACAGGGATTGGACCTTGTAGTTCCAGAATATATAAGATGTAAGTTGACTGGGAAGCTCCTGTCCAGACCATTTGAACCCCTACTGATGAAAAACCCAGACTTAAAGAGGTGAAGAGAAGCAGTACAGGTGGAGTCTCACAGCTAGACATGTGGCCACCAGCTGCAGGCAAAACTAGAACCAGAACTTAATTAGGTTAAATAATTTCACACTGGGTTCTCCTATTCGTTATATGTTTTGGCTCTTGGAAGAGCTGTATCTAAGATCTATTAGTACAGAGATCAAAGGGCAAAAAATATCCAAGAGTCAAAACTATTCAATATGAGAGGAAATCACTGATATATTTTTCTAGGGCGTGGGTCCATAGCTTTCTTAACCTAAAAAAGAACCAATATTCTAATGTGCATATATATGCTTTTTTTTTAACTCTAAGCTTAAAACACAAATTAGAGGGTACCAAGATCATTACCTCAAAATGTTACATCGAATTCGGTAAATGGATTTATCAAGTGTCAACTATGTGCCAGGCACAAGGACATAAAGATAACCAAGACCCAAAGTCTGGCCTTTGTTGAGGAGGAGAAGTATATCCACATGCATACCATATATCGTCTCTCTCATCTGTGGCCATTCAGCCCCTTATAAATGTTATTAAAACCACCAAATTTGGCACCTGGATAAGACTGATATAAAATCTGAATATAATAGTACACACTGGACTTCATCAAAATTAAAGTTTAGTTTTTCATTTCAGCACCTTAAACAATATCTAAAATTTATGGGCAGAGATGTGACAATTAAATGCAACTGGAGTTCCTGGATTGGATCCTAGACTAGAAAAATGACAGATGGCAAAACTTGAATAAGGTCTTTAGACGAGTTAGTAGTTAACAGTATTTCCTGGATTGGGTAATTGTATTATGGTTATGTTCAATGTAAACATTTGCAGAAGCTAGTGAAGGATAATATATAGGAACTCTGTACTATTTCAGCACTATTTATTATTTTATACATCTAAACTGACTTCAAAATAAATTTTAACAGAGTAAGAAAAAAAATCATTAAAATGATTAAAAAATAATATCCATGGGTACCTTTGGTATAGAATCTAAAATTAATAGTCAGAACAGCAGTCCTGAACAAATATCCCAAACTCTAAATCTACCTCAACTTACTTTTTGAGTCTCACAGTTTGGTTCACAGCTGTGATTCATGAACCGGGAGCAATTTCCTTTCTGAGTGGCATCTATTATCTAGGGAAAAGGATAATTTAACAGTTAAAAATGAGACCTTAAAACATATGTGCATTTTGCAAAGGCAAGGCATCCGGCAAATTTAAGACCCTTATCCCTAATCCCCCGTTCCTTTAGAGAACTCTCTCATATTACTTTACACATCAAAGTGACAAATATCCGGGGCTTCCCTGGTGGCGCAGTGGTTGAGAATCTGCCTGCCAATGCAGGGGACACGGGTTCGAGCCCTGGTCTGGGAAGATCCCACATGCCACAGAGCAACTAGGCCCGTGAGCCACAACTACTGAGCCTGCGCGTCTGGAGCCTGTGCTCCGCAACAAGAGAGGCCGCGATAGTGAGAGGCCCGCGCACCGCAATGAAGAGTGGCCCCCGCTTGCCGCAACTGGAGAAAGCCCTCGCACAGAAACGAAGACCCAACACAGCCAAAAATAAGTAAATAAATAAAGGAGTTTCTTTAAAAAAAAATAGTGACAAATATCCAACTTCTTCCTCAGAAAGATCTCCAACTATCAACATTTTACCTAGGGGGCAAAATTATCTCCATATATATCAATGTCTCATTTTCTTTTAGCTATTTCTTACATCCTATTATATTCCAATCTTTCTTCCTGTGTTTAAAACTTCATTTTCAAATGCATGCGATACCACAGTGCAGTAGCTCTCAAACTTGAGTATGTATCTGAATCCACTGGAGAGCTTGTTAAAACTCTTGCTGAGCCCACCCTCAGAGTGAGATTCAACAGGTCCTAGGATGGGTCCCTACAACTTGCATTTCCAGATTGAATGTAGAGGCAGACATGAGAATCTAGCTAAATTCTAGTAAGCCAGACATTAAAGAGATTTGTAAATGGTACTCCTCACTAAAAAAAAAACTTTTTGGAAAATGCTTAATTTTCACAAAAGCATATGTTATTTGTGTCAACATCACAGGCTTATTGTCACTTTTAAATGGTTTAATAAAAAAATATTTTCAACTTCTCAGCTTTCATCTTTAATAAAAATATTGATAAATATAATCCACATAAACAAAAGCTCTTTGGGGGCCATCAATAATTTTTAAGAATTGTAGTATGAAGCATGTATGTTTACATTTACATATACATGTAAATACCCCCCTCTCCCTCATCCTTTTTGTAAGCAAATAGAAAAAAACTATCCACACTGTTCAGCTCCTTATTTTGGTCACTTAATATATTTTAGAGATCAGTCCATATCAATGACCCCTTTCAAACTCAAGAACTTCCAGATCTGTTTCAAAACAAACACATTCATGCCACTTACCTCATCATTCTTCAGGGCCATGAAATAGTAGTGGATGTTTTTGTTTCGTGCATACTCCTTTACCCGGGCTTTAAACTCTTTATGATCAAGTACCTCTCCACAATATTCCAGGACAAAGGTGTTCCTGGCAAAAGAAAAACAGCATTTCCTGCCTAGGAGATATACGGAAAACACATACATCCATGCAAAAATAATGAATTTTAAAAACTATTGTAAAGTGGACAGATTTGCTATTACACAAGATGTAATTAAAATATATGTAAAGTGCCTAGCAACTAATCGAGGTTAATTTTCTCCTTCCTAATACTTTGCAAAGAATGTTGACTCTAAGAAGCTTTTGTAATTTACACTTATAACAAAATGCATATCCTTGCTCTCACTAGATATTAAAACGAACTTCCAAGTCTGGTTTACATTATCATGAAAACAATGATTCACAACTGAGAAACAGTTATGAAGAAATCAGAAGCAGTGAAAAATTAGAGGCTTTATGTCCTAAGAAAAAAGAAGGCAACTTAAATACAGCAGCCCTTCTACTTAACTACCTTTACTCTCAAAGGTCTCTAATGATGTTAAAGGTCAAATATACCTTTTCTCTGACTGCATTCTCTGTGAGTTTTCTCTAGCATTTATCAACAATCATGATTAAGCTCTCTCCTTGGCTTCTTTCAGTTACCTTCTACCTTTGATTGTTCTTTCATGGTTATTTACCTATTTCTTCTCTATTGAAGATATTCTCAGTCTCTTCCCTCTCCCTTTATTTTATAAAAGCTCATTCTCACCAATGACTTCAAGTATTACCTCCATGTAAACAAATGCTTCTCTACAGTTTACTCCCAAGTTCTGACCTGAAATGACCTACCTGGAAGTCTTGTCTTACCCTTTCAAAATAAACATGCCCTGGAATTCCCTGGCTGTCCAGTGGTTAGGACTCGGCACTTTCATTGCTGGGGCCTGGGTTCATTCCCTGGTCGGGGAACTAAGATCCCACAAGACGCACAGAGAGAAAATAAACAAATGTGCCCTAACACTAACCAAAGAGATTTTTTAAATGTAAAAATGTAAATCATTTGTATTTGTTATGATATACTGACATAATCAGTATACTTCTCCTTTTTTTCTTTTTTTTTGGCCACGCTAAAAAAATGCTATGTTTAACGCTTTCTTTAAGAAGCCAGAAACAAAAAGCCACATTTGTATTTCATATAAATATCTAGAATAAGGTAAATCCATAGAGATGGCAGATTTAGAGGTTGCCAAGGGCTGGGAAGAGGGGGCAATAGGGAGAATCTGCTTAATGGGTAAGGGGTTTCCTTTTGGGGTGATAAAAATTTTTGGAACTAGACAGAGGTGATAGCTGCCCAATATTATGAATGTACTAAATGCCACTGAATTGTGCACTTTAAAAAGGCTAATAGGGGCTTCCCTGGTGGCGCAGTGGTTGAGAATCTGCCTGCCAATGCAGGGGACACGGGTTCGAGCCCTGGTCTGGGAAGATCCCACATGCCGCGGAGCAACTAGGCCCGTGAGCCACAGTTACTGAGCCTGCGCGTCTGGAGCCTGTGCTCCGCAACGAGAGGCCACGATAGCGAGAGGCCCGCGCACCGCGATGAAGAGTGGCCCCCGCTTGCCACAACTAGAGAAAGCCCTCGCACAGAAACGAAGACCCAACAGAGCCATAAATAAATAAATAATTAAAAAAAAAAAAAAAAGGCTAATAATATATTGTGTGAATTTTACTCCACCCCTCCCCCACCCCGCAAAAAAACAAAGTCCCATTTGGTATCCAATAACATTAAGTCAACCTAGACAGCATTGCCTTCCATTCCTATAGCCTAAAACTTGAGGGTTTTGGTAGGAATTTGCTTATTTTTTTGGTGGCGTCTGTCATGGTATTTTAACAGTAACTAGCAGCTTTGCTCCAAATACCTCCTCCTCATACCGTGCACATCTGACAGTATGCCCTTCTTAAGTGGGAACACTCTACCAGTGAACACCTAAATAGCTTAGAGTTAAAAATTTATAAAATTGGTATTACCATCAGCACACGGAAGTACATGAGTGAAGGTGTGCGAATCCTGGAAACATTAAGTCCTAGTATATTTTACCAAAGCAGGGTTCTTTGTGGGTAGTTGAGGAAAGCTAAAGAGCTTTAGGAAATTTTAACCTGCTATGTGAACCAGTCACGCATTCTCTCCTCTCTTCTCCCATCTCCTTCCCCGTAACAGACACGGACTCCTGAGCCATCAAATAGTCTCTGTTGCATACAACAAGAATTTACGTTAAAGTTGAAGCTATGTTAGTGCAGACTCTGCCAAGAGGCAGTGTCCATTACTACCCCTGTAAGAGAGGGTTATGTCCAAACTGGAGTTCCTTTAAAAAAATTTTAAAAAGACTCTCCAAAAGAAAAGCCTGGCTGGCTTGAGTAGAATAAAAGAAAGCATACCTGAAAACCTGCATCTAGACCAGAGTTAGTGATTTTAGAAATGCACCAGACTGCCTTGGGGAGTACTGAGTTCAGTGTTGTTAACAGTGTTCAAGGGAAGCTTAGTCTACTATTTATTTAAAATATTATAAAGGATCCAATGAATTTGGATATGAAACATACTGAGATGATTGAGATACTTGTTTCAAAGAAACAATTTAAAAATGGTTATAAACCAAAATACTTTGATAATACTTTGCAGAAAAGGGAAATATATGAGGTTCCTACTATCTACTTTTTTATAGAATAAAACGTGGGTTTTTTCTGGTTGGTTCTCAAAAGGATAAGTGACATGAATATCATTTCCTATTTTCACAATAAAAACCAAATGATTTGGCTTTCAAAAGATACATGAGGTTCCTGTCAGAAAACTAAATTACCTGGTGGTGGTGGTGGTTATTATTATTAGGTTATTTGCTACCGGGTTGCTTTGAATCCCCACAATAAAAAGACTAAAACCCCTCACCCCATCCCAATTCCCATTCAAGTGTGGCCATATGCTTAGGATTCTGAAACAATAGTTGTGCCTGAGTCACTAGAATCAGCAACTGTTTTATTTTCTTCCTTTATTCCTTTGATGTATTTTTAAAAATTCTTCAATCATAAACACATGTAATCTGTATATACTTAACTTTAAAGAAAAAGGTACTCAACTTTCATAAGAATACTTAAATATGCTATATGTAAGAAAATTAGTGGTTAAAGGAAATACCGAATATGGTAGAAAATAAAACTGATCCTTTTACTGCATTACATATAAAAGTTACATGACTTTAGAAGGCAACATTTATTCATTCAAAAATGTTTAATGAGTGTCTATCAAGTATGCTTTAATTCTCTATCTCAATATCCTCAGACACTCTCCACTACTCTTATCCCAACTAAACTTTATATAGATTCAACTTTATAGATTCTGTCCTAACTCCTTTTTATAGAGTTTCATAAGGATTCTGGGGATCTACAGCAAACACTTGGTAATTACTTGGAATTAAAGGTAACATAACTATCAGACAAAGAAGGACCGGCCTAGTTCAAATATCACAAGGGACAAACTGCTCTCTCATATATAGACAGGAGAGATTTCTATTTAATTTCCTAAAAGAAGTGAATTTAAAACGAACAAACTAGCTACCAAGTGGTCATTCTGCACAATAATCATTATTAAACTTCAGTGTAATAGGCAAATTATTTTCCTAAAAAGTATCTAACCAACTTCAACAACACAAATGAAGTGAAAGGCGATTAAAACATAACTTACGAAGGAAGGTCTTTAGCAGCTCTCAAGCCCCAGCCTTTCTTTTCTGTGAGTATGACTTCCACATCTGCATGCTGTTTTCTTTGAAACCGTCTATTGGAACAATAATCCCCATTTGGACACCGAGAAGAACTGAAATGAGAAAAGGAGAAAATTAATTCTTCAAAGCAGTAAAAGAACCAAAAACACGTTCACTAGAATGTTATGTAAATATATCCATATCTTTATGGCATAATCAGCATATGTGTGGTAAACCTCCAAGTGAGCCTTCCTCAATAATTCTTTCTATCATGAAGGGATTCCTTAAAATTGAGTGTCTACATTGTTAAACAGATGATGCCCAAAATACAGTCTTGTCAACTGGTCATTACCCCTCCCTGACTGTCTAAGATACATTTCCAGGCTGCATGTAAGTCTGCAGTACTCTGACAACTATGCAGAGCTAACTTATTTTCAATCAGTGCACCTTCTCTTATATTCCACTCCAATCATCACTAATTTCATCTTTTGAATGTAGCTAACTACTTGAGCTACATTTAAGAGAAACCAAAGTCGTCATTAAACATATCTTTGTTCAGAGTAAGCACAATATAAACTGGCAAGGCTCTTCCCTCATGTATCTTAGAATAAAACTAAAATCAAAAATTTACTGAATTCTTAATATTCCAAAGCTGACAGATACAAAGGCTTTTAATACTGAGTAAGGCTACAATAAAAATTACCAATTATTTCCAATATATTATTATTTATTGCCAAACCAGTAGTAGTAAGCAACATTTTTACAGATGTCCAAAGGATAAGGGAGGGATTCACTCTGGAGAGAAGCAGTGAAGGAAAGCTTTCCGGAAGGAGTAGGATTAAAGCAGAATCTCTAATGACACATAGGATATGGACACATAAGGAAAACATGAGGTACAATGACAGTGCCCACCTGTGTGCAGAAATAGGAAACAAGGCCTACTTGAGAAAAGGGGAATAAAATAGCTAAGGATAACTGATAAGAAAGGTGGGTTGCTGGAAGATGAAAAGGCAGGTTGTTGATGTACTATGAAGGGCTCTCAATACCAAGGTTACATTTGAACCTAATCTTGAGAACCACTAAAAGTTTTGAGCGTGGGAATAACAAGAAAAAAGAATTTCTGTACTTCATATCTGTTCAACAAGGTTGGCAGGAAAAACCAGAAGAATGCAGAGACTAGGGCAACAATGTCAAATTAGGAGAATACTGTTCTTATGTCTTCTCTTCTTTTTTAATTAATTAATTAATTAATTAATTAGGCTGCGTTGGGTCTTCGTTGCTGTGCGTGGGCTTTCTCTGGTTGTGGCGAGCGGCGGCTACTCTTAGTTGCAGTGTGCAGGCTTCTCATTGTGGTGGCTTCTCGTTGCGGAGCATGGGCTCTAGGCTCACAGGCTTCAGTAGTTGTGGCACATGGGCTCAGTAGTTGTGGCTCGTGGGCTCTAGAGCGCGGGCTCAGTAGTTGTGGCTCGTGGGCTCTAGAGCGCAGGCTCAGTAGTTGTGGCGCACAGGCTTAGTTGCTCCGCGGCATGTGGGATCTTCCCAGACCAGGGCTCAAACCCGTGTCCCCTGCATTGGCAGGCGGATTCTTAACCACTGTGCCACCAGGGAAATCCCTCTTCTCTTCTTATATGTTTACTGTCATCTCTACTTTTAGTTTACATTTAAAAATACCAAAAATGCTTTCTCTTTTTTATTTTTTGAGGTATATGTTTTATTTTTGTAACACTATTACATAAGCAAAACCAAAAACTGAGTTTAAAAAAAAAACACTTCATTAACACTAAAAATAAGGTACCTATACTATAAATCACCTTAATATTCTTTCCATGTTAAAAATGATACAATTTTCAATCAGACTGGTTTTTTTTTTAAATCACATTTTTTTAATGTAAAGGTATTTACTGTTTATATGAAAAATATGGAAGCAAATGTCTATCAATAGAAGATTAATAATTATGGGTTAACTATGAATAGAATACATAATGTAGTCAAGAGAAAGATTTAGATAGGTCTAAATATGTAGCTCTGAATAGGTCTCCAAAACATATTTAATTAAAAGTGTGGGGACTTCCCTGGTGGCACAGTGGTTAAGAATCCACCTGCCAATGCAGGGGACACGCATTCGAGCCCTGGTCCGGGAGGATCCCACATGCCGCGGAGCAACTTGGCCCGTGTGCCACAACTAGTGAGCCTGCGCTCTAGAGCCCGCGAGCCACAGCTACTGAGACCCACGTGCCTAGAGCCCGTGCTCCGCAACAAGAGCAGCTACCACGATGAGGGGCCTGTGCACCGCAGTGAGTAGTGGCCCCCGCTCGCCACAACAAGGGAAAGCCCGCGCGCAGCAACGAAGTCCCAACGCAGCCAAAAATACATTAAAAAAAAAAATTACTAAAAAAAAGAAAAGTGTGTGTGGCAGGTGAGGGCAAACAAAGTTTCAAAAAGTACATACAGTAAGGATTTCATTTCTACACATAAAAAGAGGAAATGTCTACCCATGCTGGTATAGGCATAAAAATTATCTGGAAAGACTACAAATAGAGGGATTGAGGCTTGGGGGAGCAAGACATTTTACTTTAAGCACTTCTGAAATGTTAGGGTTTTAGCTTATTTTATAGTAAAAGCTAAAAAATACCAACATTTACCTCTCAGGACGTGAACCTTACAAGAGATAAAAGGAGACTGGGTAAAAATTACTATTACTATGTTAGCATTAGGGCTACTTTACAGAGCACTTACAACATGTACTATAATCTAACGCACAATGCAAGGGAAATTTGCCTCCTTATAAACACTGTTACACATTGGAGATTTCATTGCTCAGAAATACTCAACAATAGGTAGAAGGAGAAAAGTTAAATTTACTCCTAATAATTCTTCTTAAAATTCAGAGACATTTAATAGAATAGTTGAGCAAAAGAAGAACATTCTAATTTACTTACCATTCAATCATGAGGAGACGATTAAGACAATCTTCCCCACATGCTATTTCACCTTGAGCTCTTTCATCTTTAGAAAGAGGTGTACACTCACACTGCATTCGCTTAATATCCCGATGGGATTTATTCTTCTTTCTATTGGGTAAAATTTTATTAAAATTGGTTAAATAAATGTCCTGGCAATGATACAACATACACAATCAAAAATGTGCTAAATCTCACTAGTTTCCCATTTAATGATTCTGGTTAAGTCAATCATTCAGAGAGAAGAAAACATCTAACCACTAAGCATTTATGAGACTGAAAACACTAAGAATTCTATTGCAAAACAGGTGAGAGAGACAACCTCAGCCTTGGCAAATGGGAAGCTGGGATAAGTGCAAATCTATCATTTTGGACTCAGTCCTTATTTCCTAGTCCTTGTCATCTAAACCTTGAATTCTGAGCAGTTTCAAATGTTAATAGTCATATTTGGCTCCACAGAAAAATAGGAAAACTCATGAATATCAAATAATAACACAGCTGATTAATTAAAGTTAGGTTTAAGAATCAGTCCTCATGGACTTCCCTGCAGTCCAGTGGTTAAGACTCCACGATTCCACTGCAGGGGGCGAGAGATCAATCCCTGGTCGGGGAACTAGGATCCCGCATGCAGTGGAGCAGCCCAAAAAAAAAAAAGAATCAGTCCTCATGGATATACAAATAATAGTTGAGATACAAGGCTAAGGAAGAAAAGGAGTTGCTTTAGAAAGAAAAAGGAGTTTTTAATTAAGAATTTAACTCAATCAAATCCTTTAGAGAATCCTTCAGCAACATCACTTTTGTACAAATCCTGTTTAAAAGAAAACTGAATGATTTAAAAAAAAAAAAAAGAATGACGTGTATATTATTATAGAATAGCATTACTACAGAGGACTAAACTTTCTCAGTGTAGATTTGGGGGGAGAAGATAAACTGTTCGAAATTGACTGGGTTCATAAAAACCTAAGCCAGAGTTCGCAAAGCAAAAGTGAAAATGTGATTATTTTTGTTGAACTCAACTCTGGCCTTTTTGTTGAACTCAATTTTTTGATCTTTGTCAAAAAAGGAAAAAAAAATTCAAGGACAGACAAATAAGATCCCCTTCTTAAGATTAGGGAACTATGACTTACTCTTCAGCTATTAGACAAGTGAAGAACACAGCTGCTCTAAGTGACTGTCTTAATCTCCTAACTAATCTGCTTTCACCTCCAACATATGTTCTCTACTACAGTCCCAGTTTTATAAAGTACCTAGTGTGTCATGATAGTTTCCACGAAGTCTGAGTAACAAGAATGATTCATCTGGATCAATTAAAGATATAATTCATTAATGAGCATAAGAATATGCTTAGCCTGAATAAAGATGACTAAAGATAAACAAATTATCTTTTTACAAGTACTTAAGAGCTATGTATAAAAACAGTAGCTTTATTTTGTATTGTTCCAAAAGGCCAGATGAGGACTAACGGGCACAGATTTCATTCAGGTAAGCCTATTTTCACTAGACATAAGAATGCACATACTATTTTACAATAATTTGTCTTCTTAGTGGCTTCTATAAATGCCCAGCTTATATCAAGCACTTTAAAACGCCTCTCACCAACCAATTATGTATATAAAACTCACTGAATAAAATCCAGAGGGTTGGGTTGATTAATTTTATTTCTGTTCTTTCACAAAGATCACGTAAGTTGCATCACTCTACTCACAAAATTCTTACGGAGTACCACTTAAAATATTCAATATTTTGAAGTTAAACCTAATTTACAACTAGTTATAAATGAACGTAATTGTAAGAGGCCCGTTTTATCCTTAAAAAACAAAAAAAGTGTTTTTGTTTTTGCTTTTTAAATAGGAAAAACTTCTGATGGGTCTAACTTTAAGATGAAGTCTTTTACCTTATCCACAGTGGAAAATGTCTTCATTTTAAAAAATTCTGAATGCTTAAAGGGATGATGGCTAAGTTGATTCTCAACTAGAGGAGAAATTTCCAAAAGGAGGTAGGTGGTTAGGAGACTATAAATTTTTTTTTAAAGGCATATTCAACATATATTTACATTGGGAAAACAAGATTATCGAAGAGAGGTGAAAGAAAGTCGACTGAGAATCTGTGCTCTAGAGGAATTTGTTTTTATTATCCTAGTCTCATTATACCTTGTTTCATGTTAGGGATTTCACCATTTAAAACTTAAAAACTTGTTATGCTATTGCCACGTGTAATCTACTAGCAACAGATTTTGAAACATGACAAAAGAAAACTATATTCTAATCTAGTTCCAGCTTGTAAAGTACCTAAAGATATTTTTCAAAAATGTTCAGAATGGTGCTCACTTCTGTAGCATATATACTAAAATTGGAACGATACAGAGAAAATTAGCATGGCCCCTGCGCAAGGACGACACGCAAATTCGTGAAGGGTTCCATATTTTTAAAAAGAAACGAAGTTGAGTTATTTCTAGTGACGTGGATGGACCTAGAGACTGTCATACAGAGTGAAGTAAGTCAGAAAGAGAAAAACAAATACTGTATGCTAACACATATATATGGGATCTAAAAAAAAAAAAAAGGTTCTGAAGAACCTCGGGGCAGGACAGGAATAAAAACGCAGACATAGAGAATGGACTTGAGGACACGGGGAGGGGGAAGGGTAAGCTGGGACAAAGTGAGAGAGTGGCATGGACATATATACACTACCAAATGTAAAACAGATAGCTAGTGGGAAGCAGCTGCATAGCACAGGGAGGTCAGCTCGGTGCTTTGTGTCCACCTAGAGGGGAGGGATAGGGAGGGTGGGAAGGAGACGTAAGAGGGAGGAGATATGGGGATATATGTATCTGTATAGCTGATTCACTTTGTTATACAGCAGAAACTAACACACCATTGTAAAGCAATTATACTCCAATAAAGATGTTAAAAAAAATGTTCAGAATGAAGTAAGGAAAAAAAAATCCAACATAACTTTTTTCTTCTCTAAAGGCAGACTATTTTGCTGGAGTTTTGTTTCACTTTCTGCCACAGTTTCACATGTAAAAGAAATTTAAGAAAAACTGGGCTGGTCTATATACTTTTTTTAATGTACTTCTAGAACCAAAGAGGTAATGGGACCAAAAAAAAAAAAAATTTAGACATCCCCTTCCTGGGGGGTTGGGAAATAGGGGGACTGCACACCACCAAATCTAAATAGGTAAATACACTTTTTAAATTTTTTAAGTTACATTTTATCACACAACCATATTTCATACAATTGAGCTCATATATTCTGAACTTCTGAAAGTTAATTTTTTTCCTACAAAAAGAGGTTAATACTTGTCCAACAAGTATTAATTTGGCTTACCTTTCTGTTAAATAAACATTTTCTTCAATCAGATCAAAGTAACAAGGCATCTTCCCTTGCTTGGCACATTCCTTCCACCGCTGTGGGTCCCTGAAGTCCTCCATGACACACGAAGGCCCAACCAATGCTGAGCCTAGATGCACTGCTGTCTCTCCCTGCTCTACCTCCACTCTAACTTTCTTTCTGTCCTGAAGCTCACCATCACTTTCAGAATCACTCTCCAATTCCTGTCTCCTTTTTTTAAGAGGCCCTCTATCTTTCATATCATTTTTTTCTAAGTTTTTCGAAAGATCTTTCTTCTCATTCACAGCTAAAGAGTCCTTAATGGAATTGCTGCTTATTTCAGGTGCTTGCACTGACCCCTTGTCCTTCTGAAGGGACAGAAAAAATTTACTGGACTGGCTTGAGAAGTGAGATCCTCCACGTTGATCCCAATTCTCCTCCTCTTCACGGTCATCTGTTAAGGAATCTGGTACCTGCCCTTGAATTCGATCATACACAACCCCAGTTCCAGGCGGTCTACCTGCGGATCTTGGATCCCAGTAGCCATTGCCTTGCCAGTAATTACGTGTCCCACTATACTGTTCTGCACTTTGCTGATACTTGTGTCCACCACAGGCTCCATAGCTGCTGTCAGGTTGCTGATATGTGGTAGTAGGCTTTTCTTGTTGAGAGACGTCCCACCCTAGATTTCTGAGCTCTTCTGATGAACGGAAACCATCCGCTCGGGAGATCTCACAAGAAGAAAAATCTGACTCTGTTTTTCCCAGTCTACTATCTGCCCTGTTAGGGAAAGTGGTCTGTTGCCGAGACTTACTTGAGACATCTTCAAAATCATCAGAAGAATAAACTGGCAGCTCTTCTTGCTGCCTAGAAGTTATTTTGGCTTTCACTGTTTCCTCAGAATTTGGATGACCTAGAGGGTCAGATTTTATGTCTGTATGACTTGTACTATCAACCCCATCACTCTGAGGATGAGCAATTTCAGACAGGTGATTATCTATCTGCTTTCGGCTGGGCTGTATAAAAGAAATTTCTGAATTCTTCTCTGTTGCTTTATGAAAGAAGAACTTCTCAGTTTGAGGACAGGCTTTACTTGCTATACTCTCAAATTTTTCCTCATATGAATGCCTCCTTGGCTCCAATCGCTCATCTTCCCAGTGGTCAGAATAGTGTCTGTAACTTTGACTGCTCCGAGAAGAACAAGGACTTGTTTCTTCCATGGGCAAAGTAGAATTCTTTGGCACAACCACAACAGACTGAAGACGGTTTCTTGGAATACTGCTATCATCAGAATCTGTATCTTCTGAATCACTTTCATCACTTGAACTTTCGGAAGAACCAGAATAATCTTCATGGACAGTAGATACAATCTCTGAGGCATGACCACTACTGTCACATTTTAAGGTGTATGTTACACCATCACTGTCCTCCATGATTAAATTCAAATCACAAGAAGAAAATACAACTTCTGAATCATCAGAAGTATGTGCATGTCCTCTTCCACCTTCTTCATCTAAAGAGATTTCTGGTCTTCCTCTTCTATCAGGCAGTATGGAATTCCCTTCTTCTTGAGCCTCTTGCACACATTTCCCAGATAGTCCATTATTATGCCTGTTTTCCCAGGAAGCAAATCCTCTTCCTGAATCAGGAAGGCCACTACCTACTTCTAGTATTTCTTTCTCTGCATGCTTTAAAAACTCTGAGCTTTTACTCTTCAGCACAGCATCCAAAACTGGAGATGTATTCTCTCCACATTGCAAGAGAGTTAAACTGTCTACTTTTATTCCTGGTGGAAGACTCTGAAGAGATGAAGCAATACATGAGCTCCCTGTAGGTTGATATAAATCATCAAAATGATTAACAGAAGCTGAACTAGTACTACCAACACTCTGCTTATATTCTCCACATGCAAATTTTGAGTGCTGATCTGTCAGACTTCCATTATCACATATAACTGTTTTTGATTTCAAATGCACATTCATAAAGCTATTTGAAGAAATCTTCATTACTAAAGGCTCAGTATTTTCAGCTCCGGAATGACACAAAGAAGGGCGGTTGTCATTTGAAGTACAGTATATATCTGAATCTTTGGTTTTACAGCAAGAAACTCTCACATCAACCGGTTCTTTAACTATTGTTTTGGAATAATCTATAGTCATAACTGGCAAAGATATGAGTTGATCCTGGTGTGGCGACACCGGAGGTTCTGTTTCTCTAAATGGGCTTTCTGACTTACTGTGCTGCATGCGAGTATCATCCAAGTCTTTTTCTTTACATCTATTAATATTTTGAAATCCATTTGATGAAAGCATGCACGTTTTGACCAAAGGGGATACCTCTGATCCAGTCACACTATCATCAGAAGACATCAAAACAGTGTCACGTTTAGAAGTGCAAAATGTTGCCAAATCAGATTCTGCCCCAGGAGATCCGTTTATATTAAATTCTGTGGGACAGTAACTTCTTAATTGATCATTCTTCACTTTACATAAAGAGTGTAATTCCTTAATACTGTCATGGCTATCATGTCCTATAAATTCAGACTTAAAAACAGGTGATTCATCTAGCTTTTTAAAAGCAGGTGAATCATTTAATCGATTTGATGGAGATGGAGACCCAATCTTCTCTCTTTCAGGAACTTTACTAATCATTCTTAATTCACTACCTTTTGAACAAGGAGTCTGTAAACTACAAGAATGAGACTGTTTGATTTCCTCATTCAATTCTGTACAACAGAAAGAATTTTTAAATTTATCAGACTTGGGTACAGGTTTTGAAGGGGCAGATTTATAACGGGAAGCACTGTTATCGTGCTTGGAATATGATGACCCCCGTCGGAATCCCAGTTCATTAGTGGGAGAACAACATCTTTTTATTGCTTCATTTTCTGAAGTCCTTTTGGATTCTCTTTCTAATTTTGAAGAATACTTTCCTCTTTTCTCCATCTCTAAGTAAGAGGACTCAGTTTTACAGTCTCGATCAGATTTAGAATAGGAGGAGGATGTCCTTAGGTCTCTGTAAGAGGAGGAATGAGATGAGGTGCGCCTTGAGTAGGTCTTCTTATACTCGTCTTCTGAGTCAGAACTTTCTCTTGCCCTGTTATCTGTATATGGCCGAGAATAGCGTGCCCTCTCTCGATAAGGGGAACTCCTATGGTAGCGACGATCAGAGTCATAATAATGGGATCGTTCTGACCGAGAATAGGATGAACTAGTTCTAGAACCTCTGTCAGATCTAGAACGAGACCTGCTCCGCCTTCGCTCTCTCTCTGATCTACAGCGAGAAGATATATAACGAGTATCTCTTTCAAGTTTTGAGTAGCTAAAATATTTATCATCTCTCTCTGTTTTAGATCGTGAAGATTTCCCTAAATCCTCACTTTTTAAAGTTGCTAAGCTCTTTTTTGAATCTCTTTCTTTTTCAATGTTGGCTGAAAATTTTAAATCATGTGATCTTTGACTTGAGGAAGTCCGTACAGAATCTTCATCAGATTCTGAACCAAGAAAGGTGCCTTCAGATTGTGAGGATTTCTTCTTAGAACCTGTTTTTTTAGAGCCCAGACTACTCTTAGAACTATCTGGAATTTCTTCTTCCTTCCCAATATGGGAATCTTCTTTTTGTGAAGGAATATCTGCTTGCTCATTCAAATTGTGAGTTATGTGTTCTTCTGAACTATTAGATACAGGGTCCTGCTTAGTGTCCACTTCTGATGATTCTGGTACAACTGTAACTGGTGGTTCCTTCAACGCTCTAGCAGCTACATCTACTGGTGCTGTCATCAGAACTGTCACTGGTGTGTGTGGCAAGGCCACTGGCTCTGTTACTGGTGCTGGTAATGAGGGTGTTGTGGCTTGGGGAGGTGGAGGTGGTGGAGGTGGAGACGAGGGTGGCGAGTCTACAGTTGTTGATTCTGCTATGACTGCTGGTAATGGTACTATGGGAGGAGATGGAGATGCCAATGCTGTGGTAGAAGTCAGCAGTGGCCTGGATGTTACATGAAGCAGATGTTTCTTAAAATGGATTTTGCCCAATTCTACCCTTGATTTTGGTGGGGAAGATTCTTCTGTAGTAGATAATGTATCTCCAATGTCCATTTTAATTTTAGGGGTCGAGTCTACTTGAAGAGGTACAACTGGGGAATTTGGAGTATCATTTTGCTTTTCACTGCCAAGTGCCGTCAGAAACCTGTTCTGCAAAGTTTTCTTTGTAAGGCTGAAGCTGAATGACACCTTCTGTCGTCCCTGTTCCTCCAAATTAACTTTTGTCTTGGTGCCTTTGGGCAAAAACCGACTAGAAGCAACACCTTTGAACATTGGTCCTTTGATGAAACCTGTTTTCTGCACATTTTCAATCTTTGCCTATAAATGAACAAAAAAAGCAGTTACTACTACAATAAAGTTACTTTCAAATGGCTAGCATCACAGTTTAAAATGTCAGGGAAATGAAAAGTCCTTTTTAAGGACAAACAGCATGAATTTCATTAAGCTGTATATGCATTTTTAGAAACTCTTTATTATAGAAATTTTCAAACATATCCACAAGTACAGAGAATAGTTTAATAAACCTCTAAGTACACATCCTCAGTTTCAACAATTATCCATATTTTTCCATTCTTATCTTAAAGAATTTTATCCAGTTTTATAACTATTTTCCAGGCAGAATTTTTAACGAGAATTTAAAAAATAATCTGATGTGTATTTCAAGATACACTACAAGAGGACATGTGGATAGAGAGCAATAGCTAACATCTCAGTAATGAAAATACTTTGTTCTTGTGTCCTATCTGAGAAGAAACATCAGAAGTCATTATAACCAGTGGTCTTCTGGTATCACATAGAATCACTTGGGTACTTGGTAGAAATATAGATCTGTGACAAAACTCCAGGAAATAACAATTCAATAGCTCTAAGGTGAATAAGAAAGTTTATTTTGTTTTGTTTTTTGAGAACAAGCATCTCAGGCAATTCTGAGGGATTTCCTAGATTTGGGAAACCAGTGGTATAGAGCAGTCTCCCATCTCACTCATTTCACAGATGAGGTAACCAAATGGGGACCAGGTCTTTCTGCCTTCCTGGAAATTACTCTGTCCTGGCACACTACTACTGCATCTGCCTGGGCCCCACACACCCAGGCCATGCTGATTTATAGTCTGATCCTACCGTGAGTGACAACTACAAAGTATACATCTAAGAAGACTTCACCCTTCATTATTTGCCAAACCACCAAAGGAACTGATGGGTGTTAGAAGTTAAAGGCATAACCTCGCTTGTAGACAGAACAGCAGAAAAGTCTATAGCAACAAACTCAAGCCTAAATTAAAGATAGTACACTTGCCATCCACAACATTTTTCTAACTGACATTCTTTAATCAACCCTGACTATTTAAGAGAACAGTTTTCCACTTCAACATGGTAAAATCTGAGATCAGCTTTCAAAATTATACAGTTACCATTCAAGTGGGAAAGTAAATGTTTTCACATGCATTATCACAGAGCAGTGATCTTCAAATACTTTTAAAGAAAGAAAATTCACTTTTCAAATTGAATCTTACATGGAAGCTCAATGCATAAAAACAGGTAAAAAGCTGTCTCCAAAGCTGCCAGCTTCCTTTACCTTGACTAAAGCTCTTGAAGCTCCAAAGTCTAAAAACCATTTTCTTGAAATATACAACATCCCTCACTGGAATGAATTACTATAGATCCAAAAACAAAACTAAGCAAAAACTATTACTTCATTTCACATTCAAAATGATAGCTAAATTTTGAATGTTTTCAAGCTCATAATCGCTGAATACCTAATTAAATTATACTTACCTCATTTTCTTCTTCTCTATTGTCATCCAGCCAAGAAAGCATGCAAAAGAATAAAAAGAAATCATAAATACTTAAAACCGATTGAAATGTAAGTTGTTTTTTATTAAAACTTAGGATACCTACAACCTCCAAGTATATTCTATATAGGCTGTCCGTTTCTTCATAGCCTTAGTTACATTTAGCATAGCAAAAATTTAATGAAGATAGCGTCATGCACTGTGCTAGGTGATGGAGAGAAAAGGTGAATAAAGCAGAGTCCCTGCCCTCAAGAAGCTCTTACTGTTTCCTGTAAATACAAAATATAATTTTGTTATAAAAGTAATTCCAACATAATGGAGTAAATACAAGGATAGCAATATGCACAAATGTAACAGCAATGAGGAAGATAAGCAACTCAGTTTAGTGGAAGGATAGGAATGCAAAGAATCCTTCCTAAATGAAAAATTAGTTTTTGAAGAATGTATTTGAAGGGAGATCCTAAACGAAGGAAGATCCCAGGCAAAGATATAGAGATTAAAACACAGAACAATATGAGCAAGGAAACTATAAAATAATGTTATCTGAGTATAAAGCATAAGGCAGAAAGAAGCCAATAATTAGCCAAAGTAGGGAGCAGTGGCCAGGTCCAGAGGCCAGGTCTCTTACGATGAGAAACATTTTATCTTATGAATTAGTGGTTCTCAACCTGTTCTGGTATCCATTCAGCAGTCCCTTTGCTGAATGCATGGTTTACACTTTACTCTACATCAGAGCATGTGGCTTTCTGAGCTCACAGTTATATTCTAACAAAGATAACCACACTATGTCCTGACTGAGGAATCAAAAGCTGAAAGTCTGGTGTATACCAGTGCACTGAAGCACACTGGGGGAAGAGAAGATACAAAAGGGTTTTAGGCTATAACAGCCAGATTTGTATTTTAAGCCAGTGTCTCTGTAGGCTATGTGGCAAGACTGGAGTACAATAATCTGTTTTAAATGCCCCTTAAAAGAAAGGTACTAAAAATCCTTTTCCTAAATGTAGGCTTTACTCCACCGTAATTCAGTCCATTCACCAGAGTCCATGGTAGCCATATAAAACGAAGTAATGAAGGGGAAACAAAGTTGGTAATACGTGGATGAGATCTAAAGCAGTGCCAGGGTTAAACACTTTTTTCTACTCTAAAACCACAAAGACTACAGAGATGTGACCTTACAACTGCTGTATTTCATCAATTCTATGATATACATTTTTCCCATATATAACATCTCTACACAATGCATCATACTATCAATAACATCACAGTCTAATTGGCAGAGTTCTTTCCTTTCTTAGTGATTAAAAAAAATAATTGTGTCTCACAATACGGCATACTAGATTCGATTTAAATTAGTACCATGTGACATTTTTTTTAAAGAACAGAAAAGGAACCTGGAGATGTCCAAGCATTTGGAATGTCATTCATATTTGTACTCCTCTTTTCAGTGGATGTTTTTGAAAAAACATTCATGGTTGTCTTCACGGTATCCATACACACAAAGTGCTGGAAATACTGAGGTTACCAGAAACCTTTCCTAAGTCTCAGCACTTATACTTTGGATAAACAAGTGAAAAGAATTCTGACAAGCTGTAATCAAAGTGATCACATAATCAAAGGGCTAAAGAAACATTATAAATGTGGGACTTGTGTCGGCATGTGAGGGGAAGAAATAGAGTTTCAATTCAGAAATCAGAAAACTGCTTGACAAAGATAGCAAGGCATTTCCCATAACTTGATAATATTTTTTAAATTTATAATAAACTGGGGACTTCCCTGGTGGTCCAGTGGTTAAGACTCCACGCTCCCAATGCAGGGGGCCTGGGTTTGATCCCTAGTCAGGGAACTAGATCCTGCATGCCGCAATGAAGACCCTGCATGCCGCAACAAAGACCCAGTGCAGCCAAATAAATAAATAAATATTTTTTAAAATAAATTTATAATAAAAACAATATAAGCACATACAAAAAATTTGGGGGAAAACATCAAATTTTTCTCATCTTAAAATCATTTCATGTTAATAGAAATCAGATTACACACAAGCAAAAAGAAAAGTCCACAATCCAACCCATCCAGAGACAACTGCTGTAAACACCTTGGTATATAAGAGCCTTCTAACACTTCTTTTGTGTGTGGGGAGGGCGTTAAAACAGAGATTTTTGTTTTTCTTTTTGAGTATAGTAATCATACCATACAAGCCATTCTGTATCTTGCTTCCCCCTCTCATTGTAAATACAGCAGGTGAGCAAACGAGGTGTTTAGATCAAAGAAAAAAAATGGAATCACTACAACAGATGGAGGAGGGAATGATCTTGAGAGAAGGGGATATAGATGAGTAAAGACATAGTTAAGTTTCAAAATAAAGCAAGAATATTCCTTTTGGCCTGTATTTCTCTCTGACATCATTAGTTGAAAGTTAGGGGCAGGGACAAGGTAAAAGACTTGAAAAAATTCAAGTGTGGGGAACAAAAATGGAAGCAGACTATAATCTTCAATGTTGCTGTCCCAAGTTGGACATTACTAATTTATAATCGGAGTCACTGGCACACTTATGTTACTTCCCCTTGCAGCATTAGGCTATCCAGAAGCAATGAGGAGAAACAACTGATGAGTTACTCCATCAAGTTGGGTGGGACAAGAGAGGTAGAAGAAGGCAAGGGGCTGAGAGAATTGAAGGCATTCCCAAGAATGATCCACAGATAATAGAATAGGGAGTAAAATCTGAAGGAAGCTGATAAACTGAAGGAACAGGGTAGGGACAAGATAGCAGCAGCTTCAAAGAGTAGATTTGGTGGAAACCAGAAAGAGAAGTAGAAGGGTGTGGTGAAGGAATTGGATATTATGGTCAGACTAATATTTCAGAGTTGGAGTACCCTTCAGGAGATAAAACCTAGGTGTGGCCAGGTGAGTAGACTGCCACAGCAGTAAGAGGACAAGCCCTTTTTGAAGATATTAATGAAATTGTGAGGCCATATTTAATAGCAAGAATCAGCCACAAATGTTTCTAATAAAAGAACACTTGCGGGGACTTCCCTGGTGGCGCAGTGGTTAAGAATCCGCCTGCCAATGCAGGGGACACGGGTTCAATCTCGGGTCGAGGAAGATCCCACATGCAATGGAGCGACTATGCCCATGCGCCAGAACTACTGAGCCTGCGCTCTAGAGCCCGCGAGCCACAACTACTGAAGCCCACGTGCCTAGAGACCGTGCTCCGCAACAAGAGAAGCCACCACAATGAGAAGCCCACACACCGCAACGAAGAGTAGCCCCCGATTGCCGCAACTAGAGAAAGCCCACGTGCAGCAACAAAGACCCAACACAGCCAAAAATAAAAAATAAATAAATAAATTTATTTTTTTAAAAAAAGAAGAACACTTGCTTTGGTAAATAATATAATGTCAAGAGCAAAGAATAGGGTTTTTGAAGGAAAGTTGCTGGAACAAGGGTTGGAAGCCACAGGTAAGAGTACTGAGCCTCCTGTGCCCCTGCCATAAAAAATGAGGCATGCGAAAACAGGCATTTAAGTCTCCAGCATGGGACTGTGCCAGAGTGCCTTATTTCTTCTTTTGAAAAGCTACTACAGAAGAAAAACCAGAGGAATACCGCCAGTTTTCTGTCAAAAACGTACAGTATGCAGATCTGCAGCTTACTGAAGAACTATAAAGAATTCTGATTAATCCATGTCAATGCAGAGACAAATCTCTATTAGGTCACAGGACACATGTGGGAAAAAACTTAATTAAGAGTTTTAGTCATAGCAATCTCAAAGAACCAAAGAATGACATGATTATTCAAATCAATCAACCAACCAACTTCTCAGGCTAGAACATAAGAAGTTAAGTTTCCAAAGGGAGGCCTGGTATAATGAGAGATATTTGGCCATATCAACAATATTCATAAGTATAAACAAGTTGGACAGTAAGGGAATCTATTCTAGATACCATGTTACACAGGAAATGGTTACAGTTAAAACGGAAGTATTTTTATTTACTGTGGAAAAAAGACATTTTAAAGCAGTGGTCCCTAACCTTTTGGGTACCAGGGACCAGTTTCGTGGAAGACAATTTTTCCACGGACTGGGGTGCAGGTTGTGGGGCGGGTGGTTCATGCAGTAATGCGAGCAATGGGGAGCAGCAGATGGAGCTTTGCTCGCTGGCCCACCGCTCACCTCCTGCTGTGTAGCCCGGTTCCTAACAAGCTGTGGACCGTTATCGGCCCTTGGCCCAGGCGTTGGGGACCCCTGATTTACAGAACTTTAGTGATTTATTTCAAAATATCAAAAAACTTCCAAGATAAAATAGTATTACTTTGCTCAATTCCAAAACTTGGACCTGTGACCAAGAGAAGTATAGAATGACAGATTTTACCTCATTTTAATTTAGAAAATTTTAGTTTTTTTCTCTATTTGAAAAAGTAACACATGTACGGAGGGGAAAACTTTATAATACAAAGAGATATACAACTAAAATTAGATCTCTCTATGTAGTGGCAACTATTGTTAAGTTTTGTACATCCTTCTAAAAATTGTGTGCATATATGAGCAAATACATTACTTTTAAAGGAGAAAAGACATACAGAAATGGAAACATACCTTTCTCTACCTTTTCTCCACTTAAAGCCCTGGATATAATTACATATCAACATATTTAGATACAGCTTCAGTTGTAGTTCTACCGGCATAATAGCTTTTCATAAGTCATTGGTATTTTCTTTTTTCTGGGAAGTGCTTTTTCAGGTCCTTTGTCAATCGATTACCTATTGAGTTGTTAGTCTTTCTTACTGCTTTATAAAAACAAAATGTGAGGAAGCTGCAACTGGAATGTATCACTGTACAGGGTACTTAAGTTTCCTTGTCCTCAGAAATGTTTAAGAAGAATCTGGATGAGAACTTACCTAAGATCAGACAGAATTCCTAACCTAGATATAAGGCTACAAAAGTGAGGTCCTAGAAGGTCTCAACCCGGGCCTTCAGTTTATTAAATTTCCTGAACCACAAATCAGGAACAGCATTTTATTTTGATTTTAATAAGTAAAGACTTTAAAGAGTCACTCCTACTTAATCTTTAAAGATTTCTTACTAAAATTCAAATATTCCTCAAATATAATACTTAAAGCCAGTGTTTCTCACATCTGAGTGATGTAGGGGCCTTTTTTTTTTCCTAGTAAGTTTGAATGTGTATGAATTTTTTATTCAGAGCAGTAGATTTTTACAAAATACTGTCTTTTAGATTCTGTACTGAACATTCACCCTGAGGACTTTGGTCTACTGAATGAAAGCTTTAGTCCCTCTAATAGAATTACAATGCATACGCCAAATAAAAATCATTCAGGGAGAATCTCAGAAGTCCATACTCTTTTTTTTGTTTTCATATACATATATCTGTTCTTTTTCAGATTCTTTTCCCATATAGGTATTACAGAGTACTGAGTAGAGTTCCCTGTGCTCTACAGGTCCTTGTTGATTATCTATTGTATATATGTGTTAATCCCAACCTCCCTGATCCCTCCCCCCCACCTTTTCCCTTTGGTAACCATAAGTTTGTCTTCTAAATCTAAATTTATTTTACATTTGACCCCTGAACAACATGGGGGGGTTGGCACCCCAACCCCCGCACAGTTGAAAATCTGCATATAATTCTAGTTTATATGTTTATGAACATAAACTGTATGCTTATGTTTATTTTATAATCCTCCGTTATCTATGGTTCTGCACCTGCGGATTCAATCAACTGCAGATCGTGTAGTGTCCATTGACTGATAAAAATCCGTGTGTAAGTGGACTTGCGCAGTTCAAACCCATGTTGTTCAGGGTCAGCTGTACTTGAAAATTACCACTGAAAGGTAATGGTAGTTTTCAGGTGAAATAAATTTTAAAACTTAAAAATAATTGTTAAGGTCTGTAGGTTAGAAAATAGTATTAATGTTACTTTCTTGAAATTGAGTTGTACAGTGATTATATGAGAATGACCTTGTTTTTAGGAAATACACGTTGGAAGACACAGGGATTAAAAGGCATCGTGTCTGCAACTTTCAAACATTTCAGAAAAAAAGAAGTAATTGTGTGTGTGTGTGTGTGTGTGTGTGTGTATAAAAAGAGAAAGGTAAGTGGGAAAATGTTCACATTTGGGGGCTCTAGATGAAGGGTATATAAGAAATCCCTATTGTTTTTGAAACCATTCTGTAAGTCTGAAATTATTTCAAAAATTAAAAATTATTTTTTTGGGACTGCCCTGGTGGCGCAGTGGTTAAGAATCCACCTGCCAGGGCTTCCCTGGTGGCGCAGGGGTTGACAGTCTGCCTGCCAATGCAAGGGACATGGGCTCGATCCCTGGTCTGGGAAGATCCCACATGCCACGGAGCAACTAAGCCCATGTGCCACAACTACTGAGCCTGCGCTCTAGAGCCCACGAGCCACAACTACTGAGCCCGTGTGCCACAACTACTGAAGCCCACATGCCTAGAGCCCATGCCCCGCAACAAGAGAAGGCTCCGCAATGAGAAGCCCGCGCACAACAAGGAAGAGCAGCCCCCGCTCGACACAACTAGAGAAAGCTCGCGCACAGCAACGAAGACCCAACGCAAAATAAATAATGGATTTTTTAAAAAGTATTTTTTCAACCTAAGATAAAATATAAAAAACTATTAAATACCCTCACAGACTCCTTCACCCCTTAAGAATGTGTTAAGAAAAAAAAATACTAATGGACTCTTGGAGATCCTAGAGCCTCAGCTGGAGAAGCACTACCTGAAGAAACACTACTTGAAATCTTTCTAAATTCATACTCTGGTAGGCACTGATTAGAATAAGCTACATAAAAACTAGAACTTATAATAAATAGAGTATAAAATTGCAGAGATAGTATTGTGAAGAGGTGAAAACTCAGAGCTAAGACAGGAGAACTGGTTGATAACAAAAGGAAGGATGCCAACAATGACAAAACCGAAAATTAGTATTTCATAACATTGCTTATAACACATCCTAGCCCAGAGGTTCACTTCGAGTAGTACTCTGAGCTCTCTAGAAGAAAACTGGTTTGCTGTATATACCCCGGCCCAAGTAAGAGCCACGCAGAAATACTGGCAAAGAACCCTACTCAAGTACCAAATGATTATCCCCAACATTAAGGAAGAAATGGAATTTCACAGCTCCAGCCACCCAATTTGTTTCCCTTTTAAGATTTCTAAATCTTTGACCTGCTCCCCAACAGGTACAAAGGAAAATATCTGTCATGGAAAAAAAAAGTTGGAATGAATGCACTGAAGTCATGCATGTTTTGACACTTATGCATTAAGGCACTTACAGTGTCATACATTCAACACTTAAAATGTCTCAGATCCTCAATGATATGAAAAAGTACATACGGGATAAAGTCTTCATAAGTAGAACTTTTACCACAAAAGATCACATCTACCTAGTTCTCTGCTTGGCCTATGGTCATACACGTTTGCAAACCTCTTCCAAACAAAATGAGTTCATCCTTCTACAGACTAAAGATTTGATACAGAGTAGGTGTCCTAGCTAACTACCACGAGTTAGCTAGGCTTAAAGGAAATGTGGAAACTCCATCAGAACATATCTTTCCATAGCACACAACCACACTGATGGATTGACCAATGACTTATTTTAGAAAAGCAACACTGTTAATTGTTAAGTATCAGTACACATCTCAATCACAAGGCTATTTGTTCAACAATTATTTAAGGATCTACCCCACTGAAGGAGGCAATATTAGTTCTATAAAGGCAAGATGTCAAGTTCACAATCCTTACCCCATCAGGATTTTCACACTCTACTGAAGTAATATGGCATAGAGGTATACCAAATAACCATGATACAAGGTAATAAATAATTATTGCCATAAATGAAATGGCTAATAAGGGGCTTTCTTATTAATTTTTCTTTTTTCAGTTCAACTTAGACTCACTTTCTGATTCTCCTTTAGTATTTATTACTTTGCTTATAAGGATGTCAGTGCAACAGAGCAAAAAGATCAAACTTTGATACCTACGTTGGAATCCTTTCTCTACATTTACTAACTCTATGATTTGTGCCATTCAATTCCCTTTCTCACCCTCCTAGATGCCTACTTCACACATCCCCCTACCCCAAATCTCAGTCACCACCATCTCCCTGACCACTCTCAACTGATACCACCACTTTGCTCAGTGTCCTATTTCTTGCCTTCTCAAGGACTTTCATTTCCTAATTAATTCCCTCTCCTCTATCACCAGTCTCTGTCTCTCTCCATTCTCATTAGTCAAACAGATTTTTGTATGTCTTACCTTAAAAAAAGAGGGGGGGCAGGGGCAGGGATACATCACTAGTGACCAACATCTTAAGGCCAATGGCAATTTCTTCCCTAGGCTTTCACAGACCGCATTCTCCTGTTTTTCCACCTACCCTCACTGGCTACTCCTATTAATCTTATCTGTTGGCGTCTTCCTATTCAGATGTCCTCACGTTGGGAGTGTCCCAAAACCTGATCCCTACTTGGCCTTTCTTCTCTTCTCCATCTACTTTTTTCCCTCCTACCTCATCTCATCCAAATTCATGGCTTTAAGTGTCATCTATATAGACTGTTGACTTCCACATCTCCAAACCAAACCCTTTGCACTTATTTACCTAAATGCTCACTGGACATTTCTCCTTGGATGTCTCATTTACCCCAAATGTAACATGGTCAAAATGGAACTAATGATGATAACCCCATACACCAATTAAGATTATTGTTATAGACACATATTATGAATTTAACGTAACAGCCAAGTGGTCTTTCAAAAACATAAATCATATGGCACATACCTGCTCACTCTCTCTGACCTTAGCTCTTTTCAGTCCCTCCTCCTCATTCCCTAGCTTCTAGCCACGTTAGCCTTCTTTCCATTCCTCAAACATTCCTGAAGGTTCTCTTTTAGAATACAATTCACCCTAGATCTCTGACAGATTACTTCTCAATCGTAAGATGACATCCCAAATGTTATCCCCTCTGAGATTCCCCCATCATTCTATCTTATAGTGCCTTACTTCATTCCTGGCCTTTATCAATATGAGGTATTTTTTCCCTTTGTTTTGTTTTAATGTAGTGCCTGTTTCCTCCCACTAGAATACAAACTGCTTTAGGGCACGGATTGGGTTTATCTTGTTCACAGGTGCATTTAAGTGCCAAAAACCCCGAACATAGAAAGTACTCAGTAAAATTTGGCTGACATCACACTCACTTTCCTATCTAGCTAGGTTTGCTTTACACTACTCCCCACTAAAAATTTCAATAGTTAAGATGGTCTCTTCTAAGTTCAAACATAGATCAGTCTTGACTTCAATAATTTTGCAAACTGCTCTTCATTCAACCATCTTCCCTCTCTCTCAGCGTCCACACACACATTATCAGCTTCCATACTCATCTTAGTCCTCTCAGTCAGTTTCATTCACTTGACAATTATCTGAGTGCCTACTATGTGCTCGGCACTGTACTGCCTTTTCCTATGCCTTTCCTTAACACTCCAGACGCTACTAATAAACTCGACTCCTACATCATATACTTTGCAGAATGACAATCACACACATAGCCTTGACTTGCATTTATTGTTCCTGCTTTCCTAAATAGAGTTTAAGTTACAAAGAGACAAAGGCAACATTTTGTCCCTACTGTATAATCTCCCCTGGGTTTACCAGTCCCATTCCTAGCATAAATTCTCATTACTTTTTTGTTTTTTTAAGAGAGATATTATTCAGTGAGATTTCTTTCTCTCTCTCTCTCTCTCTCTCTCTGGCTGTGTTGGGTCTTCATTTCTGTGCGAGGGCCTTCTCTAGTTGCGGCAAGCGGGGGCCACTCCTCATCGCGGTGAGCGGGCCTCTCACCATTGTGGCCTCTCTTGTTGCGGAGCACAGGCTCCAGACACGCAGGCTCAGCAGTTGTGGCTCACGGGCCCAGCCGCTCCGCGGCATGTGGAATCCTCCCAGACCAGGGCTCGAACCTGTGTCCCCTGCATTAGCAGGCAGACTCCCAACCACTGCGCCACCAGGGAAGCCTCTCATTACTTTTTTTTTTTTTTTTAGAGCTTTTTAAATTTTATTGATTGATTGATTGATTGATAGCTGTGTTGGGTCTTCGTTTCCGTGCAAGGGCTTTCTCTAGTTGCGGCGAGCGGGGGCCACTCTTCATCACGGTGCGCAGGCCTCTCACTGTTGCGGCCTCTCTTGTTGCAGAGCACAAGCTCCAGAAGCGCAGGCTCAGTAGTTGTGGCTCACGGGCCTAGTTGCTCCATGGCATGTGGGATCTTCCCAGACCAGGGCTCGAACCCATGTCCCCTGCACTGGCAGGCAGATTCTCAACCACTGCGCCACCAGGGAAGCCCCCTCATTACTTTCTGAATCAAAGAAATTTCTTAACAATAATACCAGGTTTTAGCTTTCTCATTTCAAGCAATTCTCAAAGGAAAAGAGGGAAATACCTCAAAACTGACCTGTGGAAAAAAACAAGCCATACAGGCCATAAATTAATTTATAACATTTGCCATACTCTCATCCAAGAAATAGGACGAATGAGGACAACTGAATTAAAACACTGATGAGAAATATATGTGATTTATGTGGACAAAAAAGTCATGAATACCACTGCTTTTTATCAAAGGCCTGGAAACTTTAGGCAAAGCACTTTGGAATGAATATGCTAACATGAACTGGTGCCAATGGACTTGATAAACACAAGCACTATTTCTCACTTGCCCTAAAGTCCACATCTTCAACTAGCATAGTACCTCAAACATAGAGTTTCAACTGGTAGAGGTTCATGTACACAGATTAAATCTAGAAAAAAATTAATAAAAACAAATGTTATTAAAATTACAGCATTTACACGGCAGGAATATTCTCACAGTATGTCATCTGATCAAAGCTATCTCTGATTATATAAATGTAAGTCAAAACAGCACTTCTCTCCCCCATGTCATACTCATCAATTACTCTTACACCCCCAAATAGTTGCAACTTTAATGCAGAGTGTCTATATAGACAGTAAGTAAAGCTATTTTCTTTAAACAAGAAATCACTTTGTAAACAAACACAGCTGATCTCGAATGTATCACTGTACAGTTCCTGGTCAGTGAGGAAAGGCAAGAATATGATCCCGAATGTTAACAATTGTATACACCTGAAATCTGTTTCTAAATCTGTCTTCCAAATCAGCTTGCAGGAACACTTGAATGAAGTGAATTATGTTCTCCTGTTAAAGCAATTTGTTCTCCAAAACCCATAATTAGGCTGCATGGGGATCTAATTTGAACATTTTAGGGCTTGTTACATACAAATGAGTTTCACTACTTTTATTCATTACTTTGAGTTAAATCTCTCAAATTATCTGTTTTATTTTCCTCACTAGCAAATTGTGGGAGAGGGGATATCCATTACCAAATAACCTTCAAAACACAGAATGCATAAATGCTGAAATTCAGTTTTACTACTAGTCAATAAATCACAAAAAGAGCTGAAGGTAGTTCTCAGTAACCTCATTACATTATGTATACTACTGTCTTATAGCCCCATTATTAGACCACCATCACCATTATAAGTAGCTAATAGAATATTTTCCATTTTTCAGGTACTTCGTTAAACGCTTTACATACATCTAGCTCATTTGATTCTCAAACCTATGAAGGGTATACTACGTATTTGTATTCCCACTTTTACAAATGAAGAAACCTACAGTTATAGCTGGCAAAGTGGCAGAGCCAAGTATCCAGGCTGTTTGACTGCAGAGCCCTTGCTCTTTAAGTCAAATATTTATTAGCTATTACACAAAACTGGGAGAAAAAGGGTAAAAAGTTTCAGAGAAATGTATTTTGATTCAGTGTAATAGTAAATGTATCTGCCTAACAACAGAAGGGGCTGTATCATGAAATAAAGAGTAACAGAAGTGTTCAAACTAGAGTCCTGATGATCATGTGTCTGTGTTTCAGGGCAATCAAACAGATGGTGAGTAATAGTTGTACTTTATAGCAGAATTCTAGCTAATAAATGCAACAATCATCAATGGTAACAAAACCCAGTAGATGAAAGTTTGAAGAACTTTGTAATGAATGGATCAGAGTGACTACACCAGAATCCACTGATTAATTCTGACATCACTAAAAGCAAGACAACAGGGTATGTGTCCCCCACATATGATGCAATAGGTAACTGATAAACTACTGGCAGTCGTGGGGGTGAGGGGTCTGATGTAACTACCAGTCTCAAAAAAATATATAGCAAACATATAAGGAGACTATCACAGATTAAGAGAGATTTGAAATCTAGTAATCACATAATGGGACTTCCCTGGTGGTCCAGTGGTTAAGAATCCACCTTCCAAAGCAGGGACGTTCGATCCCTGGTCAGGGAACTCGGATCCCATATGCCGCAGGGCAGCTGGGCCCTTGCACCACAACTACTGAGCCAGCGCTCTATGGAGCCCATGTGCCACAACTAGAGAGAAGCCTGTGCGCTACAATGAAAGATCCTGCATGCAGCAACGAAGATGCTGTGTGCCACAACTAAGACCTGATGCAGCCAAATAAATAAATAAATATTTTTTAAAATTCTTTTAAAAAATTACTTAACTATTTAGACCCTAATTTTTTTTAAAAAAATGAACAGGGATGGTGTACTAAATAACATTAAATATTTCCTGCCAATTGCATTAGATATGATAATGGCATTGTGGTTATTTTTAAAGCCTCTCTTATTTCTATATATTAAAGTATGAAATGAGAGAATATCTGGCATGCTTTAAAATATTCCAGTAACAACAACAAAAAAGTAGGGGACAGATGAAACCAGAATGGCAAAACGTTAATAACTGCTGAAGCTGGATGAGTACACTGGGCAGGGGCAAGGGGTATTTTCATTATACCGTTCTCTCTTGTATGAATGTTTGAAATTTTCCATAATAAAAAATTTTAAATGTTTAATTGCAATATGAACGAGGATAACAAATCTCCAAACAAGTAAACAACAGGAGACCGTGTGTGCACATGCAGCAAGCAGAGAAGTGTGCTGGCAAAAGATATGTATTCCTGTTACCATCCAATCACCCACCTACCCACAATCAGGGCCCATTTACCTGGTTGTGGCTAAGCATTAATCCCTTGACCCAAGCAAAAGTAATCACCAGGATTCACCCATCTGATTTAGCATTTATCTCTATGGTTGTAAGAATTTAACTCCCCAACAATAACACCCCCCCCAAAAAAATCATAAACATGTAACCACAGTAAACATTATGCTATGATGGGAAGTATTTTCCATAAGTTAACTTTTGCCAAATAACATCAATACACAGTTCTACTTTAGAGTCATTTTTTAAAAATATTTATTTATTTGGCTGCTCCAGGTCCTAGTTGCGGCATGTGGGATCTGTAGTTGCAGCACGCGAACTCTTAGATGCAGCAGGTGGGACCTAGTTCCCTGACCAGGGATCGAACCTGGGCCCCCTGCACTGGGAGCGTGGAACCTTAGCCACTGGACCACCAGGGAAGTCCCTACTTTAGAGTCATTTTATTTGAAGAGACTCAAGGTGAGAAACTTTAAAAAAAAAAACCAAAAAAACAAAAAAACTCAACAATGGTAAATATAAAACTGTCTTGTATGTGGGAAGGAGAATATTAATATTCTGAATATTTGAACCCATTTTCCACCCATTTGCCAATCTCTTTGGATAAGGCACCACTGTGCTAAATTTTCATTTCGTGTGAAAATTATCTTTTGAGTTCTCAAGGTAAACCTAAGAACAATAGAGTATTTTGTACATCATTTTGCAAATGAGAAGTCTGGATGCAATTTCCACTTCCAGATACCAAATTCCAGATATATACTATATTATAATAATAATGTATAACAATAATAAAGCTAGCTATTCCATAAAATAGAATTTTATCAGAACTTCTATACCATAGATTTTTTGTTTTGTTTTGTATCTCAAATTTCAAGTTATACTATATTACAATTTAGAAAACGCAGTTCATCTACAGCCCTAGCCGTCAAGTCCCTAGCCACTTTAAAATATTCCAGCCATCACAGAGGGGCAGTAAGTGACATAAACAACTCACTGTAAGAGGTCAAATCTTATGCTCTATGACAAAGAAATACTGCAAGTTGACAAGGCAGATGCACACCTCACAGAGAAACAACAAAAGGTAAAATAAAATGATAAAAGGACTATGACAGGACTATGACTTAGAATTAACAACAGTAACTAATACCATACCCAGAAGTTGAACTAGGCAGCTGGTTTTCATGCCTACCATCTACACCGATGAGAGCACTGAAAATCAAAGCTGACACTATGTAAACACTGTAACTAGTACACGGTTCAGCCAAAGTTTTCTGTTCTAGCGCCTTCTGTCCAGAAGGCATGCTCCATTCAATTCCTCTTCTCCCCCATTATATGTTTTCAAAACACCTGATGAGGAGGCATAACAGAATAATATATAAGAGCAAAACCTTGAAAAGTCAGTCAAACTGGATTTGAAAACCAACTCTAATACTTTTTAACACTTTTTAACCTAAGATGCTAAGAGAAATGGTGGCCAAACAGATTATCTATAAAACTGAGATAGTAGTACTGTAATTACTTCAAAGGTGATGAGCAGAGAATATCTATTTAAAATCCTCCATACAGAAAATATCTGCAAACAATGCAACGGACAAGGGGCTAATATTCAAAACATACAAACAGCTTATACAACTCAATATCAGAAAGAACAACCCACCCAATCAAAATATGGGCAGAAGACCTAAATACAGACATTTCCCCCCAAAAAAGACATACAGATGGCTAACAGGTACATGAAAAGATGCTCAACATTGTTAATTATTAGAGAAATGCAAATCAAAAGCACAATAAGGTATCACTTCAAACGGGGCAAAATACCCATCATCAAAAAGTCTACAAACAATGCTAGAGAGGATGTAGATAAAAGGGAACCCTTATACACTGTTGGTGGGAATGTAACTTGGTGCAGCCACTATGGAAAACAGTATGGAGGTTCCTTAAAAAACTAAAAATAGAACTACAGTATGATCCAGCAATTCCACTCCTGAGCATATATCCGGAAAAAATGAAAACTCTAATTCGAAAAGATACATATTCACCAATGTTCATAGCAGCACTATTTACAATACCTAAGACGTGGAAGCAACCCAAGTGCCCATCAACAGACGACTGGTTTAAGACGATGGGATATACACATACAGTGGAGTATTACTGAGCCATAAAAAAGAATGAAATATTGCCACTTGTAGCAATGTGGATGGACCTAAAGAATATTATGCTTAGTGAAATAAATCGGACAAAGACAAATACTATATGATATCACTTATATGTACAATCTAAAAAATAATACAAATGAATCTTTATACAAAACAGAAAGAGACTCACAGACACAGAAAACAGATTTATGGTTACCAAGGTGGGGAGGGGACAAATGAGGAGTACAGGATTAACAGACACAAACTACTATACATAAAATAGATAAGCAATAGGGATTTACTATAGAGCACAGGGAATTACACCCAGTATCTTGTAATATAACCTGTAATGGAATATAATCTGCAAAAAAACCAAATCACTATGCTGTACACCTGAAACTAACACAATACTGTAAATCAACTACACTTCAGTTAAAAAAATAAAAAGTGAAACCCTCCATAGAGCGCCTGCCACATAGTGCTCAACAAATAAGCACTGTGAGCTATCTGAATTACATATTTGAAAGATTCTCTAACAATAGTCTTCACTACTAGAAAATAAGCATGGGGCTTCCCTGGTGGTTCAGTGGTTAGGAATCCGCCTGCCAATGCAGGAGACACGGGTTCGGGCCCTGGTCCGGGAAGATCCCACATGCTACAGAGCAACTAAGCCCATGCGCCACAACTACTGAGCCTGCGCTCCAGAGCCCGCGAGCCACAACTACTGAACCCGCATGCCACAACTACTGAAGCCCGTGCGCCTAGAGCCCGTGCTCCACAACAGGAGAAGCCACCGCAATGAGAAGCCCACGCACCACAATAAAGAGTAGCCCCTGCTCGCCACAACTAGAGAAATGCCCGGGCGCAGCAACAAAGACCCAACACAGCCAAAAAATAAATAAATAAAATAAATAAATTTATTTTTTTAAAAAAAAGAAAAGAAGCATGAATAGTAAGGGCCTTGTTCGTATTTATGTCTCCAGGTACTGGCACTGATATGCACAGTAGATCATTTCAAATAAATGAGGAGTAGAGAAGTGGAGGTAAGAGATGAAAGGTAGGAACAGATTGAAGAGAATGGTAAAAAAATATAGAGAAGCCAAGAGCGGCAGGGAGTTAACACTTAACTGTGGTGTTCAAACAATGCCAACTGGTTCCGTTTGTCATATATCCGTAACTACAGAAATTGAGACTAGAGTCTGGAAACTACTGTTATAGCAATATAACCTTGACCAGTGATCAGTAGGCTCATGTTTTTTCAAGTTTTTAATTTGAAATAATTACAGACTGACAGGAAGTTGCAAAAACAGTACAGTCTCTGTACTCTTCACCAAGCTCCCTCCAATGGTGATATCTTATATAGCTATAGTCCAAAACAAAACCAGTTAATTGACATTGGTACATTACTTTTAACCAGATTAGACCTTATCTGGTTTTCACCATTCTTAACCTGCATTCATATTCGTTTGTGTGAGTAGTTCTACACAATTTTATTTCATGTATAGACTCATGTAACCACTATCACAATCAAGATACATAAAACTGTTCCATCAGTGACACTGTATTCTGAATATCTAAATTTTAAACTTCATTTTTGTAGGAATTCATATTTATTATGTTTTAAAAGTATCAGTCCATGACAGACTGGAAAAAAACAGAAACAAAAACCCTGGTCTTGGGCTTCCCTGGTGGCGCAGTGGTTAAGAATCTGCCTGCCAATGCAGGGGACGTGGGTTCAAGCCCTGGTCCGGGAAGATCCCACATGCTACGGAGCAATGAAGCCCATGCGCCACAACTACTGAGCCTGCGCTCTAGAGCCCACGAGCCACAACTATGGAAGCCCGCGTGCCTAGAGCCCATGCTCCGCAACAAGAAAAGACACCGCAATGAGAAGCCTGCGCATGGCAACGAAGATAGCCCCCGCTCACCACAACTAGAGAAAGCCCGCGCGCAGCAACGAAGAACCAACGCAGCCAAAAATAAATAAATTTTTTAAAAAACCAAAAACCCTGGTCTTTCACCACAGATAGTTTGAGAAACACTAACTAAACCAGAACATGCACGAGTTAGCTTTATTCTATTTGGAACCCCTTACTTTCTAAATAATTGATAACTGCGCGCCTAGAGCCTGTGCTCCAAAACAAGAGAAGCCACCGCAATAAGAAAGTAAGTATTGGGGCTTCCCTGGTGGCGCAGTGGTTGAGAATCTGCCTGCCAATGCAGGGCACACGGGTTCGAGCCCTGGTCTGGGAAGATCCCACATGCCGCGGAGCAACTAGGCCCGTGAGCCACAATTACTGAGCCTGCGCGCCTGGAGCCTGTGCTCCGCAACAAGAGAGGCCGCGATAGTGAGAGGCCCGCGCACCGCGATGAAGAGTGGCCCCCGCTTGCCACAACTGGAGAAAGCCCTCGCACAGAAGCGAAGACACAACACAGCCAAAAATAAATACATAAATAAATAAATTAAAAAAAAAAAAAAGAAGAAGCTGGCTGAAGAAATATTTATTAAAAAAAAAAAGAAAGTAAGTATTTACTTTTCTATTTTGGGGTAGTAGACAATGCTAAGTTGAAGCATATACAGAAAGTCTCCCCTTTCTATATGTTAGGGTTTAACTGCTAATAAAGTTCTATTCTTCACTCCTTTCACTCCTATCGTACCCAACAGACCAAGGAAAACAGAAAGCTAGGCTTTCACTTTAAAACAATGCCTCCAGAACAGTGCAATGTGTGGGGATTAAACAGACCTTATGACCTGAAAAAACAAAACCAAACAAAAAGGTTCCCAGAAGCTTCACAGTGCTCATCCAAAAATCTTCTTTTGGATTTCTTTTTTCCTTCCCAGATTCCTGAAAATACACTACAATCATTTTTTACCTGGGGCTTTGAGAAATTTTCAATATGTTTAGACCACATGCCATTTATTAAGACATTTTCTTCCAGCTTCTAGCCCACACTTTCCACACTCTAGTTTGTTAAAGTATGATTAGGACCCTATAAACTACATTTCTCCTTTGATAGTAATAGCAGGTGCTAGAGGAAGAATCAAAGGCTGGAAGAATAAGAGGGAATATATATGCTCCTTCTTATTGGTCACAGTTCCTATGTGTATGGACCCATTAATGCATTTCATCCTGGCGTCGATTCCAGTTTCTACCTTTTTCCCAAAATCCCAGACCAGCCTGACTGCAATTCCTCACACACAAGCACCAGTTGTCCAATATCCCTCCTTTGGAAATTTCAGCTCCAAGAGGGGCCCTACTCCAAGCTTCTGGGTTCTGGTAACCACACCCTCTTCCCTTTTTTCTCCCAGCCCTAGGGCAAGTAGCTACTTCTGCCTTTCTGTTACCTCAGTGTCCCCTTTTCATTTTCTTAGTTCTCCAAAAACGCTTTTAACCAATTCCTTACGTTAAATTCTGTTCTCCTGACAGTATGAGAACAACATGAAAGTTTAAAACTCTTTCCTTGAAAGCTTATCATAAAAGAGAAACATAAAACACAAGTAATTATTCCAACCTGTGATATCATCACTCTAATGCCAAGTTGGGGCTTCTTACCAAGCCACTCTAAAAGCATGAAACTGGGGACTTCCCTGGTGGCACAGTGGTTAAGAATCCGCCTGCCAATGCAGGGGACACGGGTTCGAGCCCTGGTCTGGGAAGATCCCACATGCCGCGGAGCAACGAAGTCCGGGCACCACAACTACTGAGCCTGAGCTCTAAAGCCCGTGAGCCCCAACTACTGAGCCCACGTGCCACAACTACTGAAGGCCGCACGCCTAGAGCCCATGCTCTGCAACAAGAGAAGCCACCGCAATGAGAAGCCCACGCACCACAATAAAGAGTAGCCCTTGCTCGCTGCAACTAGAGAGCTCCTGCGTGCAGCAACAAAAAGACCCAATGCAGCCAAAAATAAATGAATAAACAAGTAAATTTTTAAAAATAAATAAATAATAAAATAAAAGCATGAAACTGGGATGGGTCATGCTCTCTGGAAAACGTAACACATTCAAAAACTGTACATAAGCAGTCGTGAAAATGAGACACTCGATATATGATTGTTCATTAGTGCTCTGGAGCAAGTGTATGCAAATTTTTTATAGAGAGACAAAAAGTAAGTATTTTAGGCTTTGCAGGCCCTGCAGTCTCTGTCACAACTACTCAACTCCCAACATTTTTTTGTGAAAACAGCCATAGACAGGGACTTCACTGGTGGTCCAGTGGTTAAGACTTCGCCTTCCAATGCAGGGGGTACGGGTTTGATCCCCGGTTGGGGAGCTAAGATCTCACATGCCTCCCTGGCCAAAAACCAAAACATAAAACAGAAGCAATACTGTAACAAATTCAATAAAGACAAGAAAGAGAGAGAAAGAGAGGAAGGAAGGAAGGGAGAGAGGGAGGGAGAGAGGGAGAGAGGGAGGGAGAGAGGGAGGGAGAGAGGGAGGGAGAGAGGGAGGGAGAGAGGGAGGGAGAGAGGGAGGGAGAGAGGGAGGGAGGGAGGGAGGGAGAGAGGGAGGGAGGGAGGGAGGGAGAGAGGGAGGGAGGGAGGCAGGGAGAGAGGGAGGGAGGGAGGGAGGGAGGGAGGGAGGGAGGGAGAGAGGAGGGAGGGAGGGAGGGAGAGAGGGAGGGAGGGAGGGTGGGCGGGAGGGGCCACAGACTGCTGTGAATGAGAGAGCATAGCTGTGTTCCAATAACACTTTATTTATGGACATAGAAATTACAACTTCATATCATTTTAACATGTCACAAAATACTATTCTACTGATTTTTTTAACCATCTAAAAATATAAAATCATTCTTAGTTCACAGGCTGTACGAAAACATGCAGGCAGGCTGGATTTGGCCCAGTGGCCTGTTTGCCAACCCCGTTCGAGATTGTGCCTCTTACAAAATCAAAGTATTATGTTCACTGATGGACTAAAAAAAAATTACTCTAGCAAACCTAGGTTTAAACTATAACTAACCTGAAATGTTAATGAAACAGACAAAACAATGTTACTTATCCTCCTCAAACTTTCTTTAAATGAAGACTAAAGATAAGAAAATTTACTAACAGGGAAATTTCAAAGTATGATGCAGGTTCAATTTAAATATTTGCCAAACTTGTGTATCTTCTTTCTACCTCTACAGCACCATAAAATAAGCACTGGTTTTAAAATTAACCTTGAATAATGTAAATTTCTAAATCAGAGATTAATTGAATTAGGGTCTTAATGATGTTCAACTGAGAAGAACTTAGGTAAAAGTAATAATGGTCCCCATTTCCCAAACAATTCTTAAGTAGAAAAAACATCTACAGACATTAGTAAGTTACATTCAAGTTTCTTATTTCAAAGCAACCATGATTGTATAGTCTCTCCTGTTAATCTGCAACTACTTTGATTCCTTAGTATTAGCAATGAGGAACGTCTCTTTGGCATCTTATGCTCCCACAAATATGTTCATTATTGCTACTTATGAACTGTGTCCATCTGTCCAAAAACTATGAGTTGAAGTCCTAACAGCACCCTTGAACTAGGACTACCTCAAGGCCTGGACACAGTATGCACTGATAAGACAAAAAAAAAAAAAAAAAAAGTAGCACAAGCAGCAGTGCAGTAGTATGCATGACACGAGAAAGGCATAAAAACAAACATTACACCTCTCAACAAAAGGCAAGTTCTCTACCTCTACATGTGTACCTCTCCTGGTTTTCCTTAATATATGGAAAGACAACAAACCAAGGCGTGAGTTTCATATGGGATTAAAAGTTCCTAGAAGCTCATTTCCAATGCAGATTTCAGACTAAAGGCACTTGGCCAAAGGGGCAGACCTGGATGACCCACATATCCAGTGTACCTTTTGCTGAAATGATGTCCAGGCCTCTAATCCTCTAGAATACATATCTGCAAAGTCAGACGAAAGAACCAACTCAACTAGGGAATCCCCTGCACCTTCCAAATTGAACTATTATAAGCACCTCAAAACTAATCCAGAAGACCTCCAGGAAAACAACTCAGAATACAGAAATCCAGCTGATTATGAATGGCAGCTATTCCAAATATTTCTTAATACCGTTAAAAAGATAGTCTTTGACAAATCGGTAAATGAAGAGACCTTTGCTCAAGTTGTGGTACTGCCATTAAACTAGTGAGCATAGCGTGAACTTCTTTGGGCCTCCTTTTCCTTCCTTATTCTGTAAAATGAGAGGCACTAGCTCCCATGCCCTTTAAAATCACAGCCATGGAGCATAAAGACTTAAATATAAGACATGACACCATAAAATTCCTAGAAGAGAAGGTAAGCAAAACATTCTGACATAAATCCTAGCAATGTTTTCTTAAGTCAGTCTCCCAAGGCAATAGAAATAAAAGCAAAAATAAACAAATGGGACCTAATCAAACTTTTAAGCTTTTGCACAGCAAAGGAAACCATACACAAAAAGACAACCTACAGACTGGGAGAAAATATTTGCAAATATACAAACAGGTCCTACAACTCAATAACAAAAAAAGAACAACCCAATCAAAAAATGGGCAGAAGACCTAACTAGACTTTTCTCCAAAGAAGCCATACTGATGGCCAATAGCCACATGAAAAGATGCTCAACACTGCTAATTATTAGAGAAATCCAAATCAAAACTACAATGAAGTACCATGAATGGCCAGAATGGCCATCATTAAAAAGTCCACTAATAAGGGCTTCCCTGGTGGCTCAGTGGTTAAGAATCTGCCTGCCGGGCTTCCCTGGTGGCGCAGTGGTTGGGAGTCCGCCTGCCAATGCAGGGGACACGGGTTCGAGCCCTCGTCTGGGAGGATCCCACAGGCCGCAGAGCGGCTGGTCTCGTGAGCCATAATTACTGAGCCCGCGCGTCTGGAGCCTGTGCTCCGCAACAAGAGAGGCCGCGACAGTGAGAGGCCCGCGCACCGCGATGAAGAGTGGCCCCCGCTTGCCGCAACTGGAGAAAGCCCTCGCACATTAACGAAGACCCAACACAGCCATAAATAAGTAAATAAAAATTAAAAAAAAAAAAAAAGATATCTTATTAAAAAGAAAAAAAAAAAAAGAATCTGCCTGCCAATGGAGGGGACACAGGTTGGAGCCCTGGTCCAGGAAGATCCCACATGCCGCGGAGCAACTAAGCCCATGTGCTACAACTACTGAGCCTGCGCTCTGGAGCCCGCGAGCCACAGGCACTTAAGCCCGTGCGCCTAGAGCCTGTGCTCTGCAACAAGAGAAACCACCGCAATGAGAAGCCCGCGCACCGCAATAGAGTAGCCCTTGCCCACCGCCAACTAGAGAAAGCCCACACGCAGCAAAAAATAAATTAATTAAATAAATAAAACTTAAAAAGTCTACAAATAACAAATGCTGGAGAGGTTGTGGAGAAAAGGGAACCCTCCTACACAGTTGGTGGGAATGTAAATTGGTGCAGCCACTGTGGAAAACAGTATGGAGGTTCCTCAAAAAGCTAAAAATAGAGTTGCCATATGATCCAGCAATCCCAATCCTTGGCATATATCCAGACAAAACTATAATTCAAAAAGATATATGCACCCCTACGTTCACAGCAGCACTATTCACAGTGGCCAAGACACAGAAACCACCTAAATGTCCATCGACAGAGAAATGAACAAAGAAGATATGATACATATATACAACGGAATACTACTCAGCCATAAAAAAGAATGAAATAATGCCATTCGTAACAACATGGATGGACCTAGAGACTACCATACTAAGTGAAGTAAGTCAGAAAGAGAAAGGCAAATACCATATAATATCACTTATATATGGAATCTAAAATATGGCACAAATGAACTTATCTACAAAACAGAAACAGACTCACAGACATAAAGATCAGATTTGTGGTTGCCAAGGGGGAGTGGGGGAGGGAGGGGGTGGACTGGGAGTTTGGGGTTGGTAGATGTAAACTATTACATTTAGAATGGATAAATAACAAGGTCCTAGGCACAGGGAACTATATCCAATCTCCTGGGATAAACCATAATGGAAAACAATATAAAAAAGAGAACATCTATATGTGTATAACTGAGTCACTTTGCTATACAGCAAAGATTGGCACAACATTGTAAATCAACTATACTTCAATAAAAAATTTAAAAAAAAAGAAAATTATAGAGCTAAGCAATTACGCTTTTTAAAAAAAGCATCAACTATCCTACAGAACAAAAGCCTCAATTTTTAGAGTACCAAGTTTTCTACCATTTTTCAATGTCACAGCTTTATGGTATATCTAAAAACACCCCTTGATTTATCACTGCATTTGTAGCTTCCTCACTTCCTTTTGGCCCCTAATATTCATAATGAGATAAATGAAACTACTGATCTGAAGGATTTGAATAAAAGACAAACAAGAGTAAAGCACACGGGCCTAGTTTAAATAGGTTATCCATTCCGGAAAATACACAAGTATAAAACAACTAAAAAGACTGGGGCGGGGGGGATGTAACAAAGCACACTACACTGTCCCACCAAAGGCAGTTGTCATAATCTCTCTCAGACCACCACCATGAGATCTCTAATTTTCATTAGTTTGTCTCCACCAGGATCAACAGAAGAAGGCTAAAAAGTGTCTTGAGCACCAATCACTCTCATCAGCTCAACACATACCACTCAGTACCCTGACCTCCTCTCTCCTAATCTAATAGTTATTTAAGACGGTCTTTCAATGTCAGTTATTATTAATGCTGCTATTCACTCTATGAGAAAAACAGAATAATGACAGTAATGAAGAATCAGGTCAACTCAAACATTTACCAATACTAAGCACATACTACTATGTTCCCAGCTGCTAGTTACTGGGATTCCTCCATTTAAAAGAATAAGTCTCTAAAACATATTCATCATGGTCCTTGGATTTTCTGGTACATAGGACTACAAAATCCCTTAGGTCCTAGCAACAGAACCAACAAGTCTAGATCATGCAAGAGAATGGATGAATGCTAAAACAGACAGGCTCCAATGAAATATTAGTCTTTCTTGATGCTGTCTATTAGTAACCACCCAAAGTATCTTAAAAGTTGGAGAATTATAAAAATACACATGTATACAAATACATCTTTTAAAATATTTATATGGAAAAAATAATAATAATGAAAATACTTAAGCAATGAGTACATTTCACAAAAGCACATAGCTAACAAATTTTGCAGCTAGCATATGCACAGCTGAAAAAAATGTCCTATCATAGGTTCCAACTCCTGCTCCAATTTCGTATCCTCTGACACTATCATTATCTTGTCTAGTAATAAAGAAAAGGAGTCAAAGAAAGGTGAGCACCAAGTATTTTTTGGTAGTCTCACTGTCTCTCTATAATACACATGAGCATTCTATAACTGGGGAAATACTTGTTTTATACTCAACTACCACTGTTTCAATTTGTTACTATTTAGTTATTAACATTAATTCGTCAAACTGCTGTTAATCTGCCAAGAAAACTCCGTACTATATTTTTCATAATTTATACAATTGGTTTCCTAAATAATAATACACCCATAACAGATTTTTTAATTTTTTAATGGATACAGTAAACTTAAGCTTAAATAAGATACCTATGATGGTGACCTTGAGGAAAACTTCAGTAGTACATTTTCACCTATTTCTAACAAAATGTTTTATTGTACCTCAACAAAATTCAACTGTTTACTATAGATAATCCTTAACTAAATTTTCAGCACAGAAGCAGTACCATAAAATGTGTTTTAGAGTTGATATAGATACTAGAATTGAGAAATTAATGGAAGAGTTATATATTTAACCAGGCAATTTTAGAAAGTTTGTGTGTGTGCTCAGGTTCAGAAAAATGGACTTCCAAAAAAAGGTTTTTGCATCCATCTATACAATTTATGAAAAATGTTAGCTCTAATTTACATTCATACAAAATTCATAAAAATTTTAAACATGGCATCTTCTGCCTACTAAAGTAGAGAAAATAATTAACAACTATTCACCAAGAAGCAAAATATCACACACAAGACTCAAAATACAAGTTAGTCCATGAGTCTCCAAAGAGCTAATCATGAAGCAAATATTGGTGATTACTACACAGCCCTCCCCAAAGAGAGTCTAACTGTACTTGGCAGGAAGTGGGCAGCAGGAAGAGCTACAGTCAGAAACCACCACTTGCTCCAGGTTCTTACAAGCTCACAGCACTGCTCCCAGTAAGCAGACCTGGTAGCAGCCTGCCAGCACGATCAAATTCCTATCAATACCCACACCATTTTAAGGATATTTTCACTTGTGAGATGTTAGCATCGGACAGAAAAGGCATTCTAAAATAAAAAGCATCTTTAGGAATTCACACCAACTTTAAACCTCCATCTAAATGACCAAAGTATTTGCTCAGTTGGAAAAGATACTGAAATAACCATTGAGCTTGATTTAAAAAAAAAAAAACTACCAAATTATGGCTTCCCTGGTGGCGCAGTGGTTGAGAGTCTGCCTGCCAATGCAGGGGACACGGGTTCGAGTCCTGGTCTGGGAGGATCCCACATATCGCGGAGCAGCTGGGCCCGTGAGCCACAATTACTGAGCCTGCACGTCTGGAGCCTGTGCCCCGCAATAAGAGAGGCCGCGACAGTGAGAGGCCCGCACACCGCGATGAAGAGTGGCCCCTGCCTGCCACAACTAGAGAAAGCCCTCGCACAGAAACGAAGACCCAACACAGCCATAAATAAATTAATTAAAAAAAAAAAAACTACCAAATTAAACATAAAGGACATTATACATTAATTCTAAAGCTAAGGGACTCAAATACAACACCTGATTAGTGTATGGTAACCAAGAATGACAAAAATTGCCTCTCATTTGAATCCATGAAAGTACACTTCCAAATATAATTCCCATTATGAAAAAAAGCAAACCTACTGAATTTTCAGTTGGCTAGTTTGTTGGCAAGCTTCAAATCAACCATTTTCAAGAGACTATACTTAAACACCTTGAGTTTTTTTTTTTAAGGAATTCCTTTTAATATTATTATTTATTTATTTGTTTATTTATTTTAGCTGTGTTGGGTCTTCGTTTCTGTGCAAGGGCTTTCTCTAGTTGCAGCAAGCGGGCGCCCCTCTTCATTGCGGTGCGCGGGCCTCTCATTATCGCGGCCTCTCTTGTTGTGGAGCACAGGCTCCAGACGCGCAGGCTCAGTAGTTGTGGCTCACGGGCCCAGCTGCTCCGCGGTATGTGGGATCCTCCCAGACCAGGACTCGAACCCGTGTCCCCTGCATTGGCAGGCAGACTCTCAACCACTGCGCCACCAGGGAAGCCCACACCTTGAGTTTTTAAAATAAGCAACCAATTAATCAAAGGGCAGGAATAAAAGCTATTTAATACATCAGCACCAGAGAGGACAAACAGAAATAAGTATGGACAAAAAAATAAAATTTTAAAAAAGAAAAGAGAGAAATATAGGAATCAAACTCTAAAGAGAATCGCAAAACACCATCATACACTACCTGATATACTTGGAAGGAGACATTTTCCACACAGCACATATCCTAAGGCCCTTTTAAACTCCTTAACATGGTAAGAAAACAAAGCAACTTAACACAGTACATCCACAGTATAGAATATTCCCTGTTAAAAAAAGATAAACACATCTTATATGTAAATGCAAGCATGTAGATGATACTATATGTGTAGTAGACAAAAACAAAAGGTCTGGAAAGGAATACACTAAATTGTCAGTAGTGGTTACCTCTTGGATGCGGGATTTGAAGAGATGGAGCCAGAAGGAGATGCTAAAGGTGGATTTTTACTTTTTCCTCTATAAACATCTGTATTATCTTACCCTTTCACAATAAGCATTTATTGTTTTGGTAATTAAAAAAAGAAACCATTTCAGGGCTTCCCTGGTGGTCCAGTGGTTAAGACTCTGCACTTCCATGCAGGGGGCACAGGTTTGAACCCTGGTCAGGGAACTAAGATCCAGCATGACGCTCGGCGAGGCCAAAAAAATAAATAAATAAAAATAAAAAAAGAAATCATTTCAAATCTATTACCAGACGTTGTTATTGTTTTCAAAATATCACACTGATGGTTAGCACAAAGAGATAATAGTAGTAAAGTACCTTCAAACCTTGAATTTAAAGCTCTATCCTCAGAATAAAGAAGACTAAGAGACATGACAATTAAATCCAATGTGTAATCCCAGACTGAAAAAAGAGGACACTATTGGGATAATAGGCACACTTTAAATATGAACATATATCAGGTGTATTATTATAAATGTTAAATTGCCTGAATTTAATTACTGCACATTGGTTATCTGAGAGAATGCTTATTCTTAGGTAGTACTATGAACTATTCAGCGGTGAAGGGTGATGGTGCCTACACCTTACTCTCAAATGTTTCAGCCAAAAATAAACAAACACAGGTATATATGTTTTTATATAGAAAGATAAAGCAAATGTAGTGAAATTTCAACTACTGGTCAATCTAGGTGAAAATACGGGAGTTCACTATACTATTCTTAAAACTTCCCTGCAAGTCTGAATTTTTTTTCAAAATAAAAGATTCCTTCCCCCTAGAGAGTGGATCTCTCTCAGAAAGGAAAAGGAAGAATCCTAAACCTGACTTTCAGTTACTCTAGGTGTAAATGTTTCAGTTTCTAATATGAAACGTCTCTCAGGGTCTTACAATAGTAGCCCTTAGTGCATTACAAAATAAGGTGCTCTATAGTATCCTGGAAGAATTAACAGAAATGATGAAGCTAGTCAACTTTTGATTCTAGCATATGACTATTATAGCTTCTCTGAAAAAACTGACAATGCTCATAGAACAACACTAAGTATCAGGGTTAAGAAAAATTATTATAAATATCTGTTAAAGAGTAAATCATAATGCATTTCAATCTAAAGGGGACTAGATTAAATCAATTAATCACTACAGTGAAAAGTGGCAGAGAAAATGTGAAACACAAAAGTCCCACTAACACTAGAAAAGTATGATTGATAGATATGGCTTGGCAGCTTGAACATTTCTTAGGAAAACACAACTGTATCAACTGTTGCTTGATACCTTTCTAAAGACATAGTGTGTCAGTAGAAGTTTGGTGGGCCTGAAATCTAGATAAGGCAAGAGCAAAGAGGGACATGAATTCTGGAGAGGTATACTCTATCCTAAGTACTAGGATAGTTCCACCAGGCTTTCTGTGATCACCAGGAAAGCCTCCAAGTAATATTTTGGCCTCCCATGTACCTACCGAAGACTGTACCCTGGCCTGTAGAACATACCTCAATCACTACAGAGCTATTTCTCTCTTATAAAATAACAAAAACTGAATTATGTACTGGCTGCAAAGCTACTAAAGGTCCAGACCATATGTGGAATCTGGTGACCACGTTATTCTTTCAGTTGGCTTCCTATGGCATCTCTATCCCCATTGTAACTTAGATGAATTATGAGAATTTTATGAGAACACAACTATCCTCACTGCTTTATATTTTATTTGACATGCCAAAGTATTTTTTCCCAGTTAATAAACTTTATTTTTGCCAAATTCACCATGCTTTTCGTATCATGGTGCCTTGTAAAGTACTGTTCTTTCTAGCTGCATCTTTCCATCCAATACTAATAATAAAAGAGTTAACACTGTCCTAATTCTTAAATCCTCATAAAACCCTTTGTAGAAAATACTGTTATGATCCTGACTTTACATATAAGGACACTAAGGCACAGAGTCATTACAAAATTTGCCCAGGTTCATAATGCTATTAAGTAAAAGAGGTGAGATTCTAAACCAGGAATTAGGATCCAGAGCTCAAGGGTTTAACATTTTTTGTGCCTTGGACCATTCTGCAGTCTGATGAAGCCTGCAAATTCCTTCTCAGCTTAGTATTTTTAAATATATGAAATAAACAAAGGAGACCAATTACCTTGGGGACAAGAAACCCAAATGTATGATATAGTAGTATATATATGCTTCTCAACAATCTAGTGGTGGATCTCCTATTTACTATAATTTCTATGTAATGATGAACATAAATAATACTTTGAGATATCTACAATAATCACAATATAATATCTGTGATTTGTACTAGTAGTAAAATCACAGGTACTGTTAATAGTACTGTAGTTTGCTGTTTACATTAATAATTAAAAGGAATGCTAACTTCTAGTTAGAGGTTAGTGAAGAGGTAATTTTCCCCCTAAGTTTATGGATGCCATCCATGTTAACACTGCCCACTATATCAATCCTCTTAACACTGCAGTTTAAAAGGACCAATCCTGGGTCCTTCTCTCTTTCTACACTGGATCTCTTGGTGGTCTCATCCGGTCTTGTGGCTTTGAATACTACTTAAGTTGATGACTACAAAGTTTATCTCTAGTCCAGACCCTTCCTCTAAATTCCAGACTTGGATATCAATTCAACCAGAATGTGTAACAGGCATCTCAAACCTACCACGTCTAAAACTGAACTCCTAATCTATTCCCCAAACCTGCTCTTCTCACGGTCATCCCTATCTTAGTTGATGGCAACCCCATCTTTCTCACTGCTCAGACCAAAACTCTTGGAATCATCCTTGACTCCTCTCTTACGTGCCACATCTGATCTATCAACAAATCGTACTGGTTTGATCTTCAAAATATATCCAGAATTCAACCATTTCTATCTCCTGTTACCGCCCTGATACAAGTCACCAGCATCTCCCTCCTAGATTTCTAGCTTCCTTACAATTATAAGTCTCCCTGCCTCTACTGTTGTTCCCCCCTGCAAACTGAGTGATCCTTCAGAAGCGGAAAGCAGATCATGTCACTCCTTGGTTGAAAACTCCAGGCAAAGTCCTTATAAAGCCTCTACCAAGCCCTGTGAAATCTGTACCCCACCCCAACATAATGTACTATTACTTTTTTGTTCATTCCATTCTAGCCATACTGAGCAGAACTCACTAGGTCAGCCTCAGCACCTTGGAACAAACTATTCCCTCTACTTGGAAAGCTTTCTCCCCAGACGTTAACCAGGCTAACTTCCTCCCTTTTAAGTCTTTGCCTAAATATCACTCTCAAGAAGGCTCACCCAGTTCACCTCATTTTAAATTTTATTTTATTTATTTATTTATTTATTTATGGCCGTGTTGGGTCTTCGTTTCTGTGCGACGGCTTTCTCTAGTTGCGGCAAGTGGGGGCCACTCTTCATCGCGGTGCGCGGGCCTCTCACTATCGCGGCCTCTCTTGTTGCAGAGCACAGGCTCCAGACGTGCAGGCTCAGTAGTTGTGGCACACGGGCTTCGTTGCTCCTCGGCATGTGGGATCCTCCCAGACCAGGGCTTGAACCCGTGTCCCCTGCATTGGCAGGCAGACTCTCAACCACTACGCCACCAGGGAAGCCCCACCTCATTTTAAATTTCAACATCTACCCCAGAAATTCTGAATCCCCCTTACCGTGCTCCATTTTCCAAAGCACTTACCTTTGAACATTCCATTATTATTTATTGTTTTTCACCCCGCACTAGGAGGGGTGCCCACACTAGCAAAACTGTTTTGTACACCACTCACCTCTAGTATGCCTATGTTTGGCACAAAGTAAACATGCATACATTAAAAAAACAGCACTTCTATCATTGTAAAGTACTTGCCTGTGTCTCTCATTAGAAGAATTCCTTGAAGACTCTGACTGGATCTAATTTGTAGTGCCCTCAACACCCGGCCCGGGGCCTGCCCAACAGCAAACACCTAAAACACTGATACTCAGGTGATTACAGCCACTTTCACCTGAAACACAATCCTATATGCCACAGGAAAAGCCAGGTCTTACAGCTGTGTCTGATTAAATACTCGGTAAAAGGCAAACACAGAACATCAGGTTCCAACTGTTACTTCAATCAAACTGGGTTTAAGTTTCATGCTTCGTTTCTTCATGTGTCTAAGAAGCATTTCAAACTATCTGAAGTCTATAAAGGTCACTTGGTCATTCCTCCCCCCCAGCCATGGCACCACCTCTCTAGCCACATAATCTTTTCATGCTTGACTTAAAATCCTCTTAAGTGTTCCTTGATGACCCCAGCTAGAAGCACTTACCCGTGCCATGCTCTGGGCCAAGTGCTTTCCATATGTTATTCTCATTTGATTCTCCCAAAAGCCCTATGAGGTTGCTTCCATTATGACACCTATTTCAAAGATGAGAAAACTCAAACTTGGCGAGATCAAGTCACTTGTTCAAGGTTCAACGAGTGTTCAAACACAGGTCTGCCTGACTCTGAAATCCAAGTTCTTTAACCCTCCACTATACTGCTTTTCTCTCTCCAATATTACAAACCCTAACTAGTTTATACATACTACCTCATAGGATTTGTTGTCACTTCACTTATCTAGGCTTCAATTCCTGCATCTGTAAAACAGGGGATATCGTTCAGGATGCCTCCTATCAAGAGCCCTTCCAATTCTTACAGTATTATGAAATAAAACATTTTATAATTCTTTACATACTCCAAGTAGGTTAATACACACACATACACACATGTATTTTAGCACTTAGTCACTTAGAAATCTCCACTGCCAAAAAGCAGTGAAAATAAAAACTCCAAGACCTTATATAAAAAAATAAAACATTCTTGATTCCTCTCCACATTCACGTCTATCAGAGATGCACTTCTAAGTCCATTTTCCCACGTAGTATGAAAAATTATGTTTTCCCCCAAGAAGTGTAAGAATGTGATACTTAAAGCTTCTGGACTTCACCAAACAACCTGGTAAAAGGAACTGAAAGCAGCCACTTAGCCCATTCAGGAGCTAGCATGTTATTTTAGACAGGACAAGTGCTCAATAAGCGTTTATTGGATCATGATACAGAATTTTTTTGTTGTTGTTGAGGTTTTCCAAGTTTCAAACCAAAAGCCTATAAAGAGCCACACCAAAACTAAGGTAAAATGTGTCAAAAGAGCATATCTCTTGGAATCATTCTGGCCATAAAAGTGAATTTCATTTGAAATCCCTATCAACTGTTAAGTTTGAAATGAGTCATATTCGTAGGTCTAGACTTAACCAACACCAGCAAATGGAGTTTAAGGATAGCTTTTTAAAACAATACTCTTGTGAGGATGCAGAGAAAGAAGTGAATCCAGGCTCTGGAGTGGAAGCTCTCTTGAGATATCGGATACAGTAGCAGACACAGCCCACAACAGAAATGTAAAAATGTCCTAGGCTGAAAACATACTATTGGGCAAAACGATATTTCGGTTTTCTGGAACACTGTCTGTTTATAGAATCCTCAAACGATTCTTGCTTTTTAGCAAAGTCTTCAAAAGGAGTAGAAAGTCATCCGTTCAGGGTAAGAGGCTGCTGCTACCAAGGAAGTAGAGTGTCCGAAAGTGTGCAAATCTCAGAATCTAGTAGAGAACGTATGCCGCTGCGGACGCTTTCACCTCCGGGCGGAAAAACAAACCCGGTGTCACCTCAACATTGGGGCCACTCAAACCTCGCCACCATTACAAAACCGAAATGCCAAAGGTGCAGAATATGAAGCCGGAAGCACTACCAGGCCAGGATCGAGCTCCAGGAGAAAAAAATCAAAACCGAGAGTGCAGCGCGGGGCCCTCGGCCGCCTTGGGCCGAGAGACGCACGCTAGGCCCTTCCGGTCGGAGCCGCCGTCGCCGGTAGGCCAGGCGACGGGCCAGACTTTCACCCGAGCCCGGGGATTCGCGGCCTACCCTCGCCAGTGCCCTCTCGCCGAGTCTGGCACCGGCTGCTCCTCAGACTCGGCCCCTTCGTCTGTAGCGCGGCCCGCGCAGGCCGCGAGGAGCCGGAGGAGACCGCCGAGCCTCGGGCCGGCCGGGTCGGTGCAGACGCGGCGGTGGCGGCAGAGGCCGCGCCGCCCCTCCCCCACCGGCCCGGCCCAACCGCCGCTGCGACGCGAGTAGCGGCGCCAACGCCGGGCCCAACCGCCGGCCCGCGGCGGCCCGGACAAGGGGCCGGTGGCGGCGGCGCGGGCCTGCTCCCCACGCCGCCTGCGCGAGTCCACCGCAGGCCCGTTACTCCCCGCGCCACAACCCGTCAGGACGCGCCGCCCTCGGCTTGCGCTGAGGCGGCCGAGGGCAGCGGGAAGCCGCTGAGCTGATACTTACTCAGGGGTCGGGTGCTCGGGGTCGTAGAAATCCCCCATCTTCAGAGGCGGCTGCGGCGGCAGCTGCTTCATCGGGAGCGGCTGGAGACGGCGACGCGAGCCCCCTCCCCGCGGCAGGGCGACGGGAGGGAGGGGAGGGGAGGAGGCCGCTGGTCCGACCGCGGCGGCGGCGGCGGCGGCGGCGGCAGGGGCGGCCCGCGTCGCTTGCTCGCTCGCTCGCTCCCTCCCTCCGGCGCCCGCCCGCCGCTCTCTCCCCCACACACTCACACGGGGAGCGACGCTTACCCCGCCCTCCCCTCTGCAGCACAGGCCCGGCCCCTTAAAGAGACACGCACCCGCCGCTAGTCCGACGCCAGTCGGCGCGCCGGCAGCTGCCGGTTGTCCTCAGGCCGGAGCGGGAGGAGCGGGAGGAGCGGGAGGGGCTGTGCGCCGCCCGCGGACCCGGCCCGACTTCGCCAGCGACTTCCTGGAACAATAAGCCCCAGGCCTGAGCGCCGTTGGCCCGCCCCGGGCCGAGAGCCGCTGCGCCGCGAACCCTCCCTCGGGCCCGCTTGGCGGCGGGGCGCTGAGGCGTGACCCGGCGCGCCCCGGGGTTGTTTGCCGGCGACGACGGGGAAACAGCCCGAACCCGCCGGCACACTAGCCTGCCTGCTCCGCCGCTCTCGAAGACCTGCCCTCCCGGAGCGCCGGAGTCCGCAGCGGCGCCGAGGGCCCCTCCCCCGGGCCTGCGGGCTCTGAGGTAAGGCGGTCGCCGCTTCTCCCGTGCCTCTCGCCCCTCTCTCCTTTATTTTTCCTCGCTTTTTCTCCCTGTTGCCTCTTCATCTCGTCCCCTCAGCAAGTACGGAAGCGGAGCTAGGCTGGGGATTCGCCCTAAAGCCGAGCTCTGGGGACGCCCCTTCCTACCTCCCGCCCCCGCTGGGTCGGCTGGGCCCGGTCCGCCCGTCGCCGGGCTGCATTCCACCACCCACACCTCCACCTGGAGCTGTACGTATTCTGCCCCCACCCCAGCATCTGGGAGCTGCGGATCCCGTCTTCTGCGTGGTTCTTAAAGGCCTTGGAGGAAATATCTTTTAAGAAAAGTTTATTAATCACTTTCCTGCAAAAACGACATGGTAAGATGAAGTAGGACAACTTGAAAGGGCTGTGAGTCTGTTATTTTTGGAAGGAGAAACAAGAGTACATAAAGCCATTAGCTAAACTCTAAGGGAGGTTCATAAGATCAGATTTTTTGTAGTTGTTTTTTTTTTTTTCCACTGTAATTTTGAATCGGATTTTACCAGCAAACAACTGGATGGAGGTATGTGTTATGGACTGAACGTGTACTCCACCCCACAAATTTATATGTGAAATTCTGTCCCCCAATATAATAGTATTAGAAGGTGGGACGTTTGGGAGGTGATTAGGTCATGAGAGTGGAGCCTGCATGAATAATGGGATTAGTGCCCTTATAAAAGTCCGTTGAGCTCTCTCCTTGTCTGCCCTGAGGATACAAGGAGAAAACAGTGTGCAACCCAGAAGAAGGTCCTCCTCACCAGAACTCAGCCGTTCTGGCACCTGATCTCCAACTATCAGCCTCCAAAACTGTGAGAAATAAATTTCTGTAGTTTATAGCCACCCAGTCTATGGTATTCCGTTTTAGCAACCGACAGTATAAGAGACTAGACATCCTTTACTAACTCTTTTTTATATCGTGTGTGTGTGTGTGTGTGTGTGTGTGTGTGTGTGTAAACACATATATGTATGTTGTCACTGTCTGTTAGTGCTTTATCATCATTGTTTCTCACTTGGGGATTATTTTGGCTTTTTTGTTGGTTTTTAGGCATGTCATGCAGGTCCAGAGCCTGTCTGACTCCCTTGGTTCAAGTCTCCCATGGCCACTTCTTTACAAACTATGAATATTACTTAATTTATCTGCTTTTTCTCATTGTAAGATGAGAATATTAATGTGGACAGGACCTCACTGTTTTAAGGATCCAATGAGATAATATTTGTAAAGCTTTAAACCTTCAACAAATAACAAGCACTCATTCAGACGTTATAGTACAGTGGTTAAGAGCTGCGAGGCATTGTATACCAGCCCACCACTTTCTAACTTTGTGACATTAGGCATGGTTACTTTTCATGCTTCCAGTGCCTCATCTGTAAAATAGAGGCATTATCCACTGCACAGAGTGTTGTGATTATTGAACTAAATTGTATAAAACATGCTTGCACAATACCTCTCATTAAGTGTTATGTTTTAGGCTTTGAAAGAATAGATTGGAGCCCTGTGCCTTAGATGCCACATAGGCCATTGGGAGCCACTTGACATTGGACAGACAGGAAAGGACTACTTTTTTTTTTTTTTTTAATGTATTTTTTTAAACGCATTGTTTACTTTGTTTATTTATTTATTTATTTTTGGCTGTGTTGGGTCTTCGTCTCTGTGCGAGGGCTTTCTCTAGTTGTGGCAAGTGGGGGCCACTCTTCATCGCGGTGCGCGGGCCTCTCACTATCATGGCCTCTCTTGTTGTGGAGCACAGGCTCCAGACGCGCAGGCTCAGTAATTGTGGCTCACGGGCCTAGCTGCTCCGTGGCATGTGGGATCTTCCCAGACCAGGGCTCGAACCCGTGTGCCCTGCATTGGCAGGCAGACTCTCAACCACTGCGCCACCAGGGAAGCCCAGAACTACTTTAATTATAGGTGGATGTGGCTAAAATAATTTAAGTATGAGGTGATAAGGACCTAAACTGAGGTGAATGAGAAAAAAGCAGTCAGTTACAAGTTTCCTGTTTCCTAAATAACAAAGTAAGTAGTTCTCTTGCAGGAGGTGCAGCTGGTCTTGATAATACCTGGTCTTAAGATAGCATTAGTCTGGTTAGAACCCAATAAGCATGCCAGACTATGGGATTCAGTGGGAAATACTAAGCCCCAAACATAAATAAATGAACCGAGTTTTTACAGGCAAGATTGTTGGAAGATTGAGTACTATTTAATGGCCTCATCTGTCACTGTACTAGGAGTTCTCTGTACACGTATTTTAAATTCAAAGAGACGGCATCCTTGGAACACGTACTTGGGCCTGGCCTCTTGATCAAAACTGTGGGATAATTTGGTCTTTAGCCTATAATTGACTATCTCCTACTTTCTTACATAAAACCTTTTACAAATATGTTTGAAGGAAAAATGTCAAAAGTCTTACAGTAAAACATATTATAAAAGGCATTCTATTCTTAGAGTGCTAAAACCGTAGAAATTTTAATAATTGCTCCTGCCATTACTGTTCCTGTAGGCCCAGAGCACCCCCATCTCAGGGGGACCCAAACATAGCCAGTAGTGACCCTGAAACAAAGTTGACTAGGACATCTCTTCCCTTAGGGGAGATGGAAGGACAAACATCAGATATTGCCGACAGTTATGCTCCTGGTACCTGGATGGGAAAAGAAAAAATATAATTGAGGTGAAGGAGAGAGCACCAGTTGATTGCTTGAGCACATTCTTCAAAACTACTATGTGTAAACAAAATTTTTCAGGTCATATGTTGACAAGACAGTTCTTAGGACTGATAAAACACAGAAGCAATAAAATCAAGACACCGAGGTAGTCTGAGGTACCGCTGGGTGGTGCCTCTTTTCAGTGTGCCCAAGTCAGAGCTCTGCTGGCTTCAAATGGGAACCTGGCTAAGGCTCTAGGAGAGAGAGAGAGAAAAGGTTGTTACCCCTCGAACCTACAGCTGGGGCTGAGTGGGGAAGCTGCCCCTACCTACTTACCCTTGCCTCTTCCTGTCCCATTCTTCCCTCACCAAATCCTTCGCTGACCTAAGGATTGTCAGAAGACTGTATTCCTCAAGAAATGCCAACATGGGAAGGGCATGCAAGCCCCAGGCCTTCAGTCCTACAACTCCCCAAAGTTCCTGGATTTGCCAAGAGGGGACAGGGTTGACAGTGGCAACAAAGTCAATGTGGGCAGCGTGAGCAGGACAGTGTGAGCAGGGCAATGTGGGAAACCATATCTCTACCCATGTGCTCCCACAAACACCCTCATGTTGGCAGAATTAGGCCCATTCTTAATGGCCATAGCCTATGGTTAATAATGGTCTGCCCATGTATAAAAGGTTGAATTTAATATCAGAGAGGCAGTTTGGGAGTATACATGAATGATATACAGAAGGCTGGGTTATATCAAGATCAAATGTTTGAGAGTTGAAGCTTGCCAGTACAAGGTTTATGAAGATCACAACAGTTTGTGAGATGCCTAATTAATTTCCTTGATTATTTAAATATTATCTTGAATCTATTCCCTGATGTTAATGATCCTGTCATCAGTTTGTTTTTTTCTAGTCCAGTGTTCTTTTGAATAGAGGAATTGTGTTACATATTCCAAAAATGTATTTTTCTTTATTTGGTCTCTAGGAAAACAAAATCGGCTGTTACTGTAGTTGCACATTAACCATTATGTCATGACTACAAACAGGTACATCTTAGCATTAGAATAGAAACGTGATTTGGGTGTCTATAAGCTGTTATATACAGTTTTTTAATGCTGATTTACTGCTTAGTTTTAATAGATCAATATGTCATTCTGTTGTAACTGAAACATTCTTTTCCATTAATTAAAAATATAATGAGAAAGGTGGTTTTCAAAATATAAAGTGTGTTACTCTACAAATGAAAGACATGGATCAAGTGGTTTAAATGTGTATTTACTCTTCTGTAGGACAGAAATATATATAACCAACATCTCAGCATTTGGGGACCATGAAATGGGATAATGTCTGAGAAAGTACCTAGCACATGTAAACTAATAGCCATACAGTAAAAAATTAGATACCTTATAAATTTATGTAGCTACATGAGACTCAGCAGAATTGAAACTTATTTTAGATTTAATCAGTATACCGAAAAAAGACAGCATCATTTAAAATAATGGTTATTTTAACTGTTCTACACAAATCTTTCACACTCTTTGGCTCTGGAATACCTTCCTTGGGGAGGTGTAATTACAGTTGATTTTTATTCATGTTTAATTAGCACATTTCAACACAAGTTACGAATATAGAAAACAATACAAGATCTACATTGAGCCCTATTACATATATTATTTGTATCAAGCCAAGAACCTTCCTATATATATAATATTATACTCTGTAGTTGTCTTTTCTGTTCCATACTGCTTTGTTAACTGACTTTCATTACATAAGTCTATCTTCCCAACTCTTTAAGTTTGTTTTATTACTTTGCTACTTTTTTGAAAACCTTACTTTTTTACTTTTTTTTTTCTTTTAGAAGCTCTTAAAATGTTCACTTTGAATTTTTCTGTTGGGACTAGATTGTTGAGCAGTTAACAGGCTTCTATAAGTCTCCTTCATAAGTTCCTACAAGCCAACCATATAATTGGGCTTGAAAGTGCTGACGTAAAAGAACCACAGGGACTTCCCTGGTGGCGCAGTGGTTAAGAATCCACCTGCCAATGCAGGGGACACGGGTTCGATCCCTGCTTCAGGAAGATCCCCCATGCCATGGAGCAACTAAGCCCGTGCGCCTGTGCTCTAGAGCCTGCGAGCCACAACTCTTGACCCCGCGAGCCACAACTACTGAAGCCCGTGTGCCTAGAGCCCATGCTTCGCAACAATAGAAGCCACTGCAATGAGTCTTGCCTGCGCACTGCAAGAAGAGTAGCCCCTGCTCGCCGCAACTAGAGAAAGCCCACGCGCAGCAGCAAAGACCCAACACAGCCTAAATAAATAAATAAATAAAATTAATAAATTAAATAAATTAATTTAAAAAAAAAAAGAACCACATACTTTAGTCCTCAAGTATACAGGAATATTGTTATTAGGTAATTTTTTTTGCAATATGTGTTAATCTTGTCTTCCCTACAAGATTATCAAGCACTCAGGGAAATGATTATAGTGTTTGTTTGTTTTTGTCCTGTTTTATTTTGAATCTTGGCACCCTTTCAGAGAACTCATCTCCTGAGCTTCTTCCCTTCCAGCAGAGGATCAAACTGCTCAAGATTATCTCTGCTTTACAAAATAAACCAAAAATTCCAAAGGTTAAGTCACATGACTAAGAAGTGGTAAAGCCAGGATTTGAGCTTGGTTATCCGATTCAAGACATCTTCAGGCAGAAAATCTGGAGTTTGTCACCAATAGAACAGAATCCCTGATATAAGAAAGAATCATGAGCAAAGAAATTGGTAAATAAGTGGTTAAAACTAAAAAATATTTACCATAGAAAGTAATAATAATACATAATTTGTGTGGTTAATAAAGCAAGATAGAACTAATATCCTGGATAACAAAGTCATAATTTGGAAGTGGGATGGGTGGGGTGATGATTGGATATGAAGTTTTCCAAGGTCCTTGTACTGTTTGGGAAGAGGGTAAACATACTGATTAACTTTAAGCTTTACTCTTTTAAGTGTACAAGTTAAAATGTCTTGGGTAACTACCAAAAGAGTGTATCATTTCCAAATTCATGGAGGGAGAAAATCAATTTTTTTTAAAAAAGCAAGATATGTAGAAAAAAGAAAGAAATAGTGAAACATAAAACCAAAAACAAAACACAGAAAGATGTAATGGATAGAAAGAGATGTCAGGCTAGGGCTTCCCTGGTGGCGCAGTGGTTAAGAATCCGCCTGCCAATGCAGGGGACGCGGGTTCGAGTCCTGGCCCGGGAAGATCCCACGTACCACAGAGCAACTAAGCCCATGTGCCACAACTACTGAGCCTGCACTCTAGAGCCCGCGAGCCACAACTACTGAAGCCCACGTGCCTAAAGCCTGTGCACTGCAACAAGAGAAGCCACGACAATGAGAAAACTGCGCAGAGCAACAGGAAAATCTGTTTCCTGCTTCTCTGGATTGTTGGCAGAATTCAGTTCCTTAAGTTGTAGGACCATAGTCCCACTTTCTTGCTGGCTATAAAATGAGTAAGGGTCATTCCCATCTTGTAGAGGCTGCCACATTCCTTGGCTTATGGCCCCTTTCTTCCATTTTCAAAGCTAGCAACAGGCATGTTAAACCCTTGTCCTTGTCTCTGTGTTCAACTCTTTTTGTCTTCTTCCATTTTTAAGGATTTGTGATTAGATTGAGCCCAGGTAATCCAGGATAATCTCCCCACCCCAAGGTCTGTAATTCAATCACGTGGAAGTCCCTGCCACTTAAGGTAATATATTCACAGGTTCCAGGGATTAGGGAGTGGACATCTTTGGGGAGCTATTATTCTGCCTACCACACCATCATAACTTGTTAATATGGTGAATTACATGAAATAAACTTGCAATATTGAACCCAAACTTTCATTCCTGAAACAAACTCAACTTGGTCATGATTTTTACCTTGTAAACAAATTGCTGGATTTGCTTTAATAGTATTTTGTTCGAGATCATTGCATCTTTATTTAAGAATGAGAATAGCTTATAATTTTTCTTTCTCATCCTGTCCTTGCCTGTCTGGGTCTGTATGTTCATCCGTCCATCTATCCTTTCCTCCCTGCCTTTCTTTTTTGAAGGAAAATTGACCGATAATTCATTTTTTTAATGGTTCTAGGACCAAATAGGTTTTCTACTTCTCATTGGTCAGTTTACTAATTTATATTATCTTAGAAAGTTGTCCAAGTTGAACGAAGTTTTCGAATTTATTGGCGTCAAATTGTTCATTTTTTCAGTTAATTTTATAATCTCTGCAATTTCCACAGTTTTGTCCCACTTCTCATTATTTGTATATTTTTTCCCCAATTTGCCAGAAATTGGTCAACAGTCTTTTAGAAGAACCAATTCTTGGCTTTGTGCATCTTCTCCACTGTATATCTTTTATTTCTTTCATTAATTTTGTATTTTCATTTTCACTATTTTACTTCTACTTTAGTTCTTAAGTTTGACATAATTTGTTAATTTTGTCTTTTTTCCCCCTGTAACATAAGCATTTATTTTTTTATTATTTTTTTAATAAATTGATTTATTATTTTATTTTATTTTTGGCTGCATTGGGTCTTCGTTGCTACACGTGGGCTTTCTGTAGTTGTGGCGATCGGGGGGCTACTCTTCATTGTGGTGCGTGGGCTTCTCATTGCAGTGGCTTCTCTTGTTGCAGAGCACGGACTCTAGGCGCGTGGGCTTCAGTAGTTGCAGCACACGGGCTCAGTAGTTGTGGCTCGGGGGCTCTAGAGCGCAGGCTCAGGAGCTGTGGTGCACAGGCTTAGTTGCTCCTCGGCATGTGGGATCTTCCCAGACCAGGGCTCAAACCCATGTCCCCTGCATTGGCAGGCGGATTCTCAACCACTGCGCCACCAGGGAAGCCCCATAAGCATTTAAATTTCTTAATTTCCCTGTTATTACTTTAGCTGTATTATACAATTTTGTTATTTAGTTATTTCATTGATCTTTAGTTCTAATTAGTTATTAGAACTAAATAACCAATGTTATTAGAACTAAATAACCAGTGAGTTATTTACAAGTCTCCTTTTGAAACTTCAGAAGTGTTTTCCCCCCTAGTTAGTAATTTCTAACTTAATTGCATAGTGCTCATAGAATGTGGCCTATATAACATCAGTCATTTGAAATTTGTTGAGAATTACTACCTGAACTTATATGTGGTCAATTTTCATAAATATTCCACATGTGCATTAGAAGGATGTGAATGCTCTAATTGTATAATGCAACACCAAATGTGTGTTAATTCAGTCTTAATTATGTTGCTCGTATCTTCTGATTCTTGTCTATTAGATCTATCCATTATTTTGAGGTGTTTTTAAATCTCCACTATAGTGGTAAATATATCCATTTTTCCTTGTAATTTGTAAAATTTTGCTTTTCTTATTTTAAGAATTTGTAATTAGGTGCATATATGTTTAGAATTCCAAAGTTCTAGGGCCCTGAACTTTTTATCATTATTTAGTGAGCTTTGTTTATTTCTATTTTGTCTGATGTTAACATAGCTACACCTGTCAAAATGGTTAAGTCTCAGGAACATAAGGAGCAGGATAAAAAGGAATAAATGAATATATTTTTCCCTTTATATGAAGTTTTACAAGTCAAAATTAAATAACAGATTGTACAGGGAATTAAACTTGGCAGAACTTGGGGCTGGGCTGCTCATGAGAGCCCGGCTCTCCCACTCCTGCCAGGATTCATCCACTCCAGGATTTGCAGGCCACAGAGCTCAAGCGGGCAGGCTGGCAAGGGGGATCACCCACTGGAATCAGAGATCTGGGGTCCCTGCACAGGACCTGACCTGTAGGGGAAAAAAAGAAAAAAAATAGCAGAACTCAAGAAGGAAAGGGAAAAGTAAAGAATTCAGGATAATTTTTTTTCTAAAGGGGTAAAAGGATCACATGGAGGCACCCAGAAGGTTTCAGAGAATAGGTAAAGTTCTATTTCTTAAACTAGGTGGTAAGTACATAGATATTTTTTTTGTCTACCCTATGCATGATTAATATTTGTATCTATTTACTATTTAATAAAAACTTTGTGTGTGTGCATCCTTTGACACAGCAAATTCTATTTCTGAACTTCTACTTCATAGAATATCCATACCAAGGAATACTATATTGTCATTAAAAAGAATTTTCACCATGCTTGGTGTTCTAGAGGAGTTTTCATGAGGTTTGGGGGTTTGTTGAATAGGAAAAGCAAGATTTTTAGACATAATAAAAATGTGTATATATACATGAATATATTTATTTGATTTTGCGAGCATGTCTTTAACTATACGTCATTTAGCCAAGTTATATTGAGTTGGGAGTTGAAGGGGAGGAAGTGAGAGAAAAAATAAGGAAAAATTACTACCACCACACCCCAGTAAATAAATATTGATCTACAGATGTTTGTATATATTTAGAGCTCCATTAAGAAATTAGAAGAACAAAGTATGTATCTACTGAATTATAGGGATGTCAATTTAGAAAAGTATTTGGAGTCTATTTCTTTAAACCAAGATATGCATATTAATGTAAATGCTTGTGTAAGTATATCCAAACAATGAGAAAGGTGCAAAAAGGTACAGACTAGTCTGATACTATTGCTGATGTTTTGGATGTGGGGTATGAGAGAAAGAAAGAAATCAAAGATGAATCCTAAATTTTTTACCTCAACAACTGGATGACTGGTGGACACGCGACTGGGAGAAATAGCTTAGGGGTTATCGAATTAATAATTATGCTTTGAACATATTAAGGCAGAGAATGCTGATAAACTTCAAATGGAGATGTCAAGTGAGCAGTGAATTTAGAGGATTTCTCATAAGGAAATACAAGTTTTGGAGTCCTCAATATACAACTGATATTTAAAGCTATAGGACTGCATAAGATTTCCTAGGGAAAAAGTACAGCTAGAGAAAAAAGCAGATAAAAGGACAGTGCTCAGGATTGAGCATTGAGAACTTAGTGCTTACAGGTCAAAGAATGATAAGCCAGCAGAGGAACAGAGGTGAAGTTAACAAAAAACAGGAGAGTGTGGTCTCATGGAGTCCATGAAAAGAAAGCGTTTAAATGAATGAACAAAGAAATTCAAAAGCAGTATTGCTTCCCACTCTCAGTTACTTTTCAGATTTATCCTTGTATCAGTTATCAGTTGTCCGGCATAGTGGGAGGCCAGAAATCTGCACTTCCATCCAACAGGAACAAGGCACCACTCCCCTCTGTGGTATGAAAGAAGGAGAAATGGGAAACCTGAAATTTCACCCCCACCTGGCAGTCAGGAGGTGGCACGCCATCCCATCTGGCCTAGTGTCAGAGTGGTCCTTTTAAAATAGAAGGTTTACACAAGATCCAGAGTCTTACAGTGCTCTAAATGTCCAGGATACCATTTTTTAAAAATCATTCATTGGGACTTCCCTGGTAGCACAGTGGTTAAGAATCCACCTGCCAGTGCAGGGGACGTGGGTTCGATCCATGGTCTGGGAAGATCCTACATGCTGAGGAGCAACTAGGCCCGTGCGCCCCAACTACTGAGCCTGTGCTCTAAAGCCTGTGAGCCACAACTACTGAGCCCATGGGCCGCAACTACTGAAGCCCACGTGCCTAGAGCCCACGCTCCACAACAAGAGAAGCCACCACAATGAGAAGCCTGTGCACCACAATGAAGAGTAGCCCCTGCTCGCCACAATTAGAGAAAGCCGGGTGCAGCAACGAAGACCCAGCACAGCCAAAATAATTTTTTTTTAAAGCCTAGAATATTAAAAAAATTAAAAATAAAATCATTCATCATACACCAAGAACCAGGAAAATTTCAAATTGAATGACAAAATACAATTTTAAAAGATGCTGACACCAGAAAGAGAAAGGCAAATATCATATATCACTTACATGTGGAATCTAATATATGACACAAATGAACCTATCTATGAAACGAAGACTCACAGATGTAGAGGACAGATTTGTGGTTGCCAAGGGGAACAGGGGTGTGGGAAGGAATGGACTGGGAGTTTGGAGTTAGCAGATGCAAACTATTACATATAGAATGGCTAAACAACAAGGTCCTACTGTATAGCACAAGGAACTATATTCAGTATCCTGAGAGAAACCATAATGGAAAGAATATAATAAAGAATGTATACATGTATAACTAAATCACTTTGCTGTACAGCAGAAGTCAACATTGTAAATCAACTGTACCTCAATTAAAAGATGCTGACACCAAGATAAATCAGATGTCAGAACTATCTGACAGAGATTTTAAAGCAACTGTCATAAAAATGCTTCAACAAGCAATTATGAACACACTTGAAAGAAATAAATAGAAAGTCTCAGCAAAAATATAGAAGATATAAAGAAGAACCAAATGGAAATTTTAAACTAAATGGATGAGCTCAACAGCAGAATGGAGAAGATAGAGGAAATAACCAGTGAACTTGAAGATAGGGCCTAAAAAACCAAAAACAAAACAAAAACAACAACAAAAACTATCCAGTCTGAACCACAAAGAGAAAATAGACTGATGAAAAAAAAAAAAGTTAACTGGTCCTCAGGGACCAGTGGAACTATAACAAGATCTACATTTGTGTAATCAGAGTCTCAGAAAAAGTGAGAAAGAGTAGAGCTGAAAAGTATTCAAAGATATGATGGCTGAAAATTTCCAAATTTGTCAAAATACGTAAACCTACAGATTCAAGAAGTTGAATAGACAGAATAGACCCAAAGAAATCTATACCAAGGTACATCATATTTAAACTTCTGAAAGCAATGAAAGAAAAATACCATCTATAGGGAACATTTTTTGGATGGCAGATTTCTCATCAAAACCGTGGTGGTCAGAAGGAAGTGGCACAATATTTTTCAATTGCCGAAAGAAAAGAACTGTCAAATCCATTCTACATATGGTGAAATTATCCTTCAGGAATGAAAGGAAACTACAGAAAACTTAGAAAAACTGAGAATTGTCACCACTAAATCTGCTATAAAAATTGCTGAAGAATATTCTTCAAATATAAAGGAAATGATGAAAGATGGAAACTTAGACTATCAGGAAGAATGAAAGCACAATAGAAAGAGCAAAAATATTAGTAAATACAACAGACTTCCTGCACTCAAGTCTTCTAAATTATGTTTGACAGTTGAAACAAATATATATATATGTATATAACATTGTCTGATTTGGTATGCAGTGTATATAGAAGAAATATTTAAGACAATTATAAATAGGAGAGGGTAAAGGGACTTAAAGAGAGGTTAGTTTTCTATACTTCATTTGAACTGATAAAATATTAAAAACAGTACACTGTGATAAGTAATGTATGTATAATGTAATAGAGTACCCCCCAAAAAATCTATACAAAGAGATACACTCAAAACATTATGGATAAATCAAAATGCAATTCTAAAAATATATATATATTCAATTAACACAGGAAGACAAAAGGAAACACCAGGAGGAACAAACAAAATGAAATAAAATGGCAGACTTAAGCCAGAACACATCGATACATTAAATGTAAATGATCTAAATACAGTAATTGAAAGACAGAGAGGGACTTCCCTGGTGGTCCAGTGGTTAAGACTCTGTGCTTCCAATGCAGGGGGATCGGGTTCGATCCCTGGTCGGGGAACTAAGATCCCACATGGCATGGCCAAAAAAAAAACAAACCAGAGATTAGGAGAGTAAATTTTTTTTTAATGTTTATTTATTTTTTCTTATTAGTCATCCATTTTATATACATCAGTGTATACATGTCAATCCCAATCTCCCAATTCATCACACCTCAAGCCCCAGCCCCCGCCGCTTTCCCCCCTTGGTGTCCATACATTTGTTCTCTACTTCTGTGTCTCAATTTCTGCTCTGCAAACCTGTTCATCTACCATTTTCTAGATTCCACATAGATACGTTAATATACGATATTTGTTTTTCTCTTTCTGACTTCACTCTGTATGACAGTCTCTAGATGCACCCACGTCTCTACAAATGACCCAGTTTCGTTCCTTCTTATGGCTGAGTAATATCCCATTGTATATATATACCACATCTTCTTTATCCATTCGTCTGTCAGTGGGCATTTAGGTTGCTTCCATGACCTGGCTATTGTAAATAGTGCTGCAATGAACATTGGGGTGCACGTGTCTTTTTGAATTATGGTTTTCTCTGGGTATATGCCCAGTAGTGGGATTGCTGGGTGATATGGTAATTCTATTTTTAGTTCTTTAAGGAACCTCCATACTGTTCTCCATAGTGGCTGTATCAATTTACATTCCCAATAACAGTGCAAGAGGGTTCCCTTTACTCCACACCCTCTCCAGCATTTGTTCTTTGTAGATTTTCTGATGATGCCCATTCTAACTGGTGTGAGGTGATACCTCATTGTAGATTTGATTTGCATTTCTCTAATAATTAGGGATGTTGCTTTTCATGTGCTTCTTGGCCATCTGTATGTCTTCTTTGGAGAAATGTCTATTTAGGTCTTCTGCCCATTTTTGGATTGGGTTGTTTGTTTTGTTAATATTGAGCTGCATGAGCTGTTTATATATTTTGGAGATTAATCCTTTCTCTGATGATTCATTTGCAAATATTTTCTCCCATTCTGAGGGCTGTCTTTTCGTCTTGTTTATGGTTTCCTTTGCTGTGCAAAAGCTTTTAAGTTTCATTAGGTCCCATTTGTTTATTTTTGTTTTTATCTCCATTACTCTAGGAGGTGGATCAAAAAAGATCTTGCTGTGATTTATGTCAAAGAGCGTTCTTCCTATGTTTTCTTCTAAGAGTTTTATAGTGCCCTGTCTTACATTTAGGTCTCTAATGCATTTTGAGTTTATTTTTGTGTATGGTGTTAGGGAGTGTTCTAATTTCATTCTTTTTTTTTTTTTTTTAAAGAAATTCACGTTCTTTTATTTATTTATTTATTTATTTATGACTGTGTTGAGTCTTCGTTTCTGTGCGAGGGCTTTCTCTAGTTGCGGCAAGTGGGGACCACTCTTCATCGCGGTGCGCGGGCCTCTCACCATCGCGGCCCCTCTTGTTGCGGAGCACAGGCTCCAGACACGCAGGCTCAGTAATTGTGGCTCACGGGCCCAGTTGCTCCGTGGCATGTGGGATCTTCCCAGACCAGGGCTCGAACCCGTGTCCCCTGCACTGGCAGGCAGATTCTCAAAAACTGCGCCACCAGGGAAGCCCTAATTTCATTCTTTTACGTGTAGCTGTCCCGTTTTCCCAGCACCACTTATTGAAGAGGCTCTTTTTTCTCCATTGTATATCCTTACCTCCTTTGTCATAGATTAGTTGACCATAGGTGCGTGGGTTTATCTCTGGGCTTTCTATCCTGTTCCATTGATCTGTATGTCTGTTTTTGTGCCACTGCCATATTGTCTTGATTACTGTAGCTTTGTAGTATAGTCTGAAGTCAGGGAGTCTGATTTCTCCAGCTCCGTTTTTTTTTTCCCTCGAGACTGCTTTGGCTATTCGGGGTCTTTTGTGTCTCCATACAAATTTTAAGATTTTTTGTTCTAGTTCTGTAAAAAATGCCATTGGTAATTTGATAGGGATTGCATTGAATCTGTAGATTGCTTTGGGTAGTATAGTCATTTTCACAATATTGATTCTTCCAATCCAAGAACATGGTATATCTCTCCACCTGTTGGTATCATCTCTAATTTCTTTCATCAGTGTCTTATAGTTTTCTGCATACAGGTCTTTTATCTCCCTAGGTAAGTTTATTCCTAGGTATTTTATTCTTTTTGTTGTAATGATAAATGGGAGTGTTTCCTTAATTTCTCTTTCAGATTTTTCATCATTAGTGTATAGGAATGCAAGAGATTTCTGTGCATTAATTTTGTATCCTGCAACTTTACCAAATTCATTGATTAGCTCTACTAGTTTTCTGGTGGCATCTTTAGGATTCTCTATGTATAGTATCATGTCATCTGCAAACAGTGACAGTTTTACTTAGAAGTTCCTTTAGCATTTGTTGTAGAGCAGCTGGTTTGGTGGTGTTGAATTCTCTTAGCTTTTGCCTGTCTGTAAAGCTTTTGATTTCTCCATCGAATCTGAATGAGATCCTTGCTGGGTCGAGTAATCTTGGTTGTAGGTTCTTCCCTTTCATCACTTTAAGTATATCATGCCACTCCCTTCTGGCTTGTAGAGTTTCTGCTGAGAAATCAGCTGTTAACCTTATGGGAGTTCCCTTGTATGTTATTTGTCGTTTTTCCTTTGCTGCTTTCAGTAATTTTTCTTTGTCTTTAATTTTTGCCAATTTGATTACTGTGTGTCTCGGCATGTTTCTTCTTGGGTTTATCCTGTATGGGATTCTCTGGGCTTCCTGGACTTGGGTGGCCCTTTCCTTTCCCATGTTAGGGAAGTTTTCGACTATAATCTCTTCAAATATTTTCTCGGGACCTTTCCCTCTCTCTTCTCCTTCTGGGACCCCTATAATGCGAATGTTGTTGCATTTAATGTTGTCCCAGAGGTCTCTTAGGCTGTCTTCATTTCTTTTCATTCTTTTTTCTTTATTCTGTTCTTCAGCAGTGAATTCCACCATTCTGTCTTCCAGGTCACTTATCCGTTCTTCTGCCTCAGTTATTCTGCTATTGATTCCTTCTAATGTATTTTTCATTTCAGTTATTGTATTGGTCATCTCTGTTTGTTTGTTCTTTAATTCTCCTAGATCTTTGTTAAACATTTCTTGCATCTTCTTGATCTTTGCCTCCATTCTTTTTCCGAGGTCCTGGGTCATCTTCACTATCATTATTCTGAATTCTTTTTCTGGAAGGTTGCCTATCTCCATTTAATTTAGTTGTTTTTCTAGGGTTTTACCTTGTTCCTTCATCTGGTACATAGCCCTCTGCCTTTTCATCTTGTCTATCTTTCTGTGAATGTGGTTTTTGTTCCACAGGCTGCAGGATTGTAGTTCTTCTTGCTTCTGCTGTCTGCCCTCTGGTGGATGAGGCTATTTAAGAGGCTTGTGGAAGTTTCTTGATGAGAGGGACTGGTGTTGGGTAGAGCTGGCTGTTGCTCTGGTGGGCAGAGCTCAGTAAAACTTTAATCCACTTGTCTGCTGATGGGTGGGGCCGGGTTCCCTCCCTGGTGGTTGTTTGGCCTGAGGCGACCCAACACTGGAGCCTCCCTGGGCTGTTTAGTGGGGCTAATGGGAGACTCTGGGAGGGCTCACGCCAAGGAGTACTTCCCAGATCTTCTGATGCCAGTGTCCTTGTCCCTTGGTGAGCCACAGCCGCCCCCTGCCTCTGCAGGAGACCCTCCAACGCTAGCAGGTAGGTCTAGTTCAATCACCTGTGGGGTCACTGCTCCTTCCCCTGGGTCCCGATGAGCACACTACTTTGTGTATGCCCTCCAAGAGTGGAGTCTCTGTTTCCTCCAGTCCTGCCGAAGTCCTGCAATCAAATCCCACTAGCCTTCAAAGTCTGATTCTCTATGAATTCCTCCTCCCGTTGCCAGACCCCCAGGTTGGGAAGCCTGATGTGGGGCTCAGAACCTTCACTCCAGTGGGTGGACTTCTGTGGTATAAGTGTTCTCCAGTTTGTGAGTCACCCACCCAGCAGTTATGGGATTTGATTTTATTGTGATAGCGCCCCTCCTACCATCTCATTGCGGCCTCTCCTTTGTCTTTGCGTGTGGGGTAGCTTTTTTGGTGAGTTCCAGTGTCTTCCTGTCGATGATTGTTCAACAGTTAGTTGTGATTCCAGTGTTCTCAAAAGAGGGAGTGAGAGCATAGGAGAGTAAATTTTTGAAAATCATGACTCAACTATATGAAAAGGCAAAGGAAGTACAATAGAATAGCCAAAATACTTTTGACTTCATAAAATTTAAAACTGTTGTGCTCCATTCCAAAGATGGGCAGAAGACCTAAATAGACATTTCTCCAACGAAGATGTACAGATTGCCAACAAACACATGAAAAGATGCTCAGCATCACATTAGAGAAATGCAAATCAAAACCACAATGAGGTATCACCTCACACTGGTCAGAATGGCCATCATCAAAAAATCTACAAACAATAAATGCTGGAGAGGGTGTGGAGAAAAGGGAACCCTCCTGCACTATTGGTGGGAATGTAAATTGATAACAGCCACTATGGAGAACAACATGGAGGTTCCTTAAAAAACTAAAAATAGAACTATCATATGACCCAGCAATCGCACTACTGGGCTTATACCCTGAGAAAACCATAATTCAAAAAGATACATGTACCCCAATATTCATTGCAGCACTATTTACAATAGCCAGGACATGGAAGCGACCTAAATGTCCACTGACAGACGAATGGATGAAGATGTGGTACATATGTACAATGGAATATTACTCAGCCATAAAAAGGAACGAGTTTAAGTTATTTGTAATGAGGTGGATGGACCTAGAGTCTGTCATACAGAGTGAAGTTAGTCAGAAGGAGAAAAACAAATACCGTATGCTAATGCACATATATGGAATCTAAAAAAATGGTAGTGATGAACCAGTGGCAGGGCAGGAATAAAGACGCAGTTGTAGAAAACGGACTTGAGGACACAGCGGGGGAAGGGGAAGCTGGGACGAAGTGAGAGTAGCATTGACATATATACACTACCAAATGTAAAATGGATGGCTAGTGGGAAGCTGCTACACAGCACAGGGAGATCAGCTTGATGCTTTGTGACGACCTAGAGGGGTGGGATAGGGAGGGTGGGAGGGAGGCTCACGAGGGAGGGGATATGGGGATATATGTATACTCATAGCTGATTCACTTTGTTGTACAACAGAAACTAACAACATGGGCTTCCCTGGTGGTGCAGTGGTGAAGAATCCGCCTGCCAGTGCAGGGGACACGGGTTTGAGCCCTGGTCCGGGAAGATTCCACATGCTGCAGAGCAACTAAGCTTGTGCACCACAACTACTGAGCCTGCGCTCTAGAGCCCGCAAGCCACAACTACTGAGCCTGCGTGCCACAACTACTGAAGCCCACGTGCCTAGAGCCTGTGCTTCGCAGCAAGAGAAGCCACCACAATGAGAAGCCTGCGCACCACAATGAAGAGTAGCCCCCGCTCGCTGCAACTAGAGAAAGCCCATGCGCAGCAATGAAGACCCAATGCAGCCAAAAATAAATAAATAAAAATAAATAAATGTATAAAAAAAAGAAACAACGTTGTAAGGCAATTATACTTCAATAAAGATATTTAAAAAATTAAAAAAAATAAAATAAAACTTGTGCTACAAATGATATTATAAAGTAAAAAGTTGACCCACTGAATGGGAGAAAATAAACTGCAAGTCCTATATCTGGTAAGGGGTTTATATCCGGAATATATAAGAACTCTTACAAGTTAATAAGAAAAAGATCAATAAAGCAATTTTTAAATGGGCAAAGGATTTGAATAGACATTTCTCTAAAGAAAATATGCAGATTGCTAATATATGAAAAAAATGCTCAACATCAGTAGTCATTAGGGAAATGCAAATCAAAACCACAATGAAATACTACTTTATATGCACTAAGATGGCTAGAATAAAAAAGACAACACTAAGTGTTGACAGGATGTGGAGAAATTGGAACTCTCATACATTGCTGGCAGAAATGTAAAATTATGAATCCACTTTGGAAAACAGTCTGGAAGTTCCTCAGAATAGTGAATATAGAGTTAATATATGAACCAACAATTCCACTGTTGAGTAATAAAAAAAAATACATTCCTACAAAACTTGTACATGAATGTTCACAGCAGCATTATTCATAATAAGCAAAAGTGGAACCAACCCAAAAACTTACATTAATTCATGAATGGATAAACAAAATGTGGTGTATCCATACAATGGAATATTATTCAGCAGTAAAAAGGAAGTCTGATATATGCTACTGCATAGATGAGCTGTAAAAACATTGTTTTTTGTGAGGGAAGCCAACCACAAAAAACCACATATTGTATGATCCTATTCATGTGAAATGTAAGAATAGGCAAATCCATAGCAACAGAAGGTAGAGTAGTGGTTGCTGATGGCTGATGGAGGTGGGGTGGAGAAATGGGAAACGACTGCTAATAGATACAAGGTTTTATTTGTGGGTGGACAAATGTTCTCAAATTAGACTGTGGTGATGGTCTATTGATATACTAAAATCCATTGAATTATTTTCTTAAATGGGTGAATTCTATTGTGTGTGAATTATATCTCAATAAAGCTGTTAAAAGAAGAAACCACAGATAAGATTCAATTGTATTTCTGTATGCTACCAATGGATAATTGGAAATTGAAATGTAAAAAGCAGTGTCAGAGAGGAGCTTCAAGATGGCGGAAGAGTAAGACGTGGAGATCACCTTCCTCCCCACAAATACATCAGAAATACATCTACATGTGGAACAACTCCTACAGAACACCTACTGAACGCTGGCAGAAGACCTCAGACCTCCCAAAAGGCAAGAAACTCCCCACGTACCTGGGTAGGGCAAAAGAAAAAAGAAAAAACAGAGACAAAAGAATAGGGACGGGACCTGCACCAGTGGGAGGGAGCTGTGAAGGAGGAAAAGTTTCCACACACTAGGAAGCCCCTTCACGGGCGGAGACTGCGGGTAGCAGAGGGGGGAGCTTCAGAGCCGCGGAGGAGAGCACAGCAACAGGGGTGCGGAGGGCAAAGCGGAGAGATTCCCACACAGAGGATCAGTGCCGACCAGCACCCACCAGCCTGAGAGGTTTATCTGCTCACCCGGGATGGGTGGGGGCTGGGAGCTGAGGCTCCGGCTTCGGTCAGATCCCAGGGAGAGGACTGGGGTTGGCTGCGTGAATACAGCCTGAAGGGGGCTAGTGCGCCACGGCTAGCTGGGAGGGAGTCCGGGAAAAGGTCTGGAACTGCCGAAGAGGCAAGAGACTTTTTCTTGCCTCTTTGTTTCCTGGTGCGTGAGGAGAGGAGATTAAGAGCGCTGCTTAAAGGAGCTCCAGAGAAGGGCGCGAGCCGCGGCTACCAGCGCGGACCCCAGAGATGGGCATGAGACACTAAGGCTGCTGCTGCAGCCACCAAGAAGCCTGTGTGCAAGCACAGGTCACTATCCACACCTCCCCTCCCGGGAGCCTGTGCAGCCGGCCACTGCCAGGGTCCCGTGATCCAGGGACAACTTCCCCGGGAGAACACATGGCACGCCTCAGGCTGGTGCAACGTCATTTTGGCCTCTGCTGCCGCAGGCTCGCCCCACATTCCGTACCCCTCCCTCCCCTCGCCCGAGGGAGCCAGAGCCCCCTAATCAGCAGCTCCTTTAACCCCGTCCTGTCTGAGCAAAGAACAGACGCCCTCAGGCGACCTCCACGCAGAGGCAGGGCCAAATCCAAAGCTGAACCCCAGGAGCTGTGCAAACAAACAAGAGAAAGGGAAATCTCTCCCAGCAGCCTCAGGAGCCGCGGATTAAATCTCCACAGTCAACTTGATGTACCCTGCATCTGTGGAATACCTGAAGAAACAACAAATCATCCCAAATTGAGGAGGTGGACTTTGGGAGCAATGATATATATTTTTTTTCCCCTTTTTCTCTTTTTGTGAGTGTGTATGCGTATGCTTCTGTGTGTGATTTTGTCTGTATAGCTTTGCTTTTACCGTTTGTCCTAGGGTTCTGTCTGTCCGTTTTTGTTTTTTTGGTTTTTTTAGTATAATTTTCAGCGCTTGTGATCATTTGTGGATTTGTTTTTTGGTTTGGTTGTTCTTTCTTTCCTTCTTTTTTTTTAATTACTTAAAAATTTTTTTTAATAATTATTTTTTGGTTTTTATTTTAATAACTTTTTTCTTCTATCTTTTTCTTCCTTCCTTTCTTTTTTTCTCCCTTTTATTCTGAGCCGTGTGGATGACAGGCTCTTGGTGCTCCAGCCAGGCATCAGGGCTCTGCCTCTGAGGTGGGAGAGCCAAGTTCAGGACATTGGTCCACCAGAGACCTCCCAGCTCCATGTAATATCAAATGGGGAAAATCTCCCAGAGATCTCCATCTCAATGCAAAGACCCAGCTCCACTCAATGACCAGCAAGCTACAGTGCTGGACACCCTATGCCAAACAACTAGCAAGACAGGAACACAACCCCAACCATTAACAGGCTGCCTAAAATCATAATAAGGTCACAGACACCCCAAAACACACCACCAGATGTGGACCTGCCCACCAGAAAGACAAGATCCAGCCTCATCCACCAGAACACAGACACTAGTCCCCTCCACCAGGAATCCTACACAACCCACTGAACCCACCTTAGCCACTGGGGGCAGACATGAAAAACAACGGGAACTATGAACCTGCCTGCGAAAAGGAGACCCCAAACACAGTTAGTTAAGCAAAATGAGAAGACAAACACACAGCAGATGGAGCAAGGTAAAAACCCACCAGACCTAACAAATGAAGAGGAAATAGGCAGTCTGTCTGAAAAAGAATTCAGAATAATGATAGTAAAGATGATCCAAAATCTTGGAAAGAGAATGGAGAAAATACAAGAAACGTTTAACAAGGACCTAGAAGAACTAAAGAGTAAACAAACAATCATGAACAACACAATAAATGAAATTAAGAATTCTCTAGAAGGAATCAACAGCAGAATAACTGAGGCAGAAGAACGGATAAGTGACCTGGAAGATAAAATAGTGGAAATAACTACCGCAGGGCAGAATAAAGAAAAAAGAATGAAAAGAATTGAGGACAGTCTCAGAGACCTCTGGGACAATATTAAATGCACCAACATTCAAATTGTAGGGGTCCCAGAAGAGGAAGAGAAAAAGAAATGGACTGAGAAAACATTTGAAGAGCTTATACTTGAAAACTTCCCTAATATCGGAAAGGAAATAGTTAATCAGGTCCAGGGTCCCATACAGGATAAATCCAAGGAGAAACACACCAAGACACATACTAATCAAACTATCAAAAATTAAATACAAAGAAAAAATATTAAAAGCAGCAAGGGAACAACAACAAATAACATACAAGGGAATCCCCGTAAGGTAAACAGCTGATCTTTCAGCAGAAACTCTGCAAGCCAGAAGGTAGTGGCTGGACATATTTAAAGTGATGAAAGGGAAAAACCTACAACCAAGATTACTCGACCCAGCAAGGATCTCATTCAGATTTGATGCAGAAATTAAAACCTTTACAGACAAGCAAAAGCTAAGAGAATTCAGCACCACCAAACCAGCTTTACAACAAATGCTAAAGGAACTTCTCTAGGCAGGAAACAGAAGAGAAGGAAAAGACCTACAATAACAAACCCAAAACAGTTCCTCTGGTAATAGGAACATACCTATGGATAATTACCTTAAATGTAAATGGATTAAATGCTCCAACCAAAAGACATAGACTGGCTGAATGGATATAAAAACAAGACCCGTCTAATGCTGTCTACAAGAGACCCACTTCAGACCTAGGGACACATACAGACTGAAAGTGAGGGGATGGAAAAAGATATTCCATGCAAATGGAAATCAAAAGAAAGCTGGAGTAGCAATTCTCATATCAGACAAAATAGACTTTAAAACAAAGACTATTACAAGAGACAAAGAAGGAGACTACATAATGATCAAGGGATCAATCCAAGAAGAAGATATAACAATTGTAAGCATTTATGCACCCAACATAGGAGCACCTCAGTACATAAGGTAAATTCTAACAGCCATAAAAGGGGAAATCGACAGTAACACAGTAATACTGGGGGACTTTAACACCCCACTTTCACCAATGGACAGATCATCCAAAATGAAAATAAATAAGGAAACACAAGCTTTAAATGACACATTAAACAAGATGGACTTAATTGATATTTATAGGACATTCCATCCCAAAACAACAGAATACACTTTCTCATGGAAACATTCTCCAGGATAGATCACATCTTGGGTCACAAATCAAGCCTTGGTAAATTTAAGAAAATCGAAATCATATCAAGTATCTTTTCTGACCACAACGCTATGAGACTAGATATCAATTACAGGAAAAAATCTGTAAAAAATACAAACACATGAAGGCTAAACAATACACTACTTAATAACCAAGAGATCACTGAAGAAATCAAAGAGGAAATAAAAAAATACCTAGAAACAAATGACAATGAAAACACTACGACCCAAAACCTATGGGATACAGCAAAAGCAGTTCTGAGAGGGAAGTTTATAGCAATACAATCCTACCTTAAGAAACAAGAAACATCTCAAATAAACAACCTAACCTTACACCTAAAGCAATTAGAGAAAGAAGAACAAAACAACCCCAAATTTAGCAGAAGGAAAGAAATCATAAAGATCAGATCAGAAATAAATGAAAAAGAAATGAAGGAAATGATAGCAAAGATCAATAAAACTAAAAGCAGGTTCTTTGAGAAGATAAACAAAATTGATAAAACATTAACCAGACTCATCAAGAAAAAAAGGGAGAAGACTCAAATCAATAGAATTAGAAATGAAAACGGAGAAGTAACAACTGACCCTGCAGAAATACAAAGGATCATGAGAGATTACTGCAAGCAACTCTATACCAATAAAATGGACAACCTGGAAGAAATGGACAAATTCTTAGAAAAGCACAACCTTCTGAGACTGAACCAGGAAGAAATAGAAAATATGAACAGACCAATCACAAGCACTGAAATTGAAACTGTGATTAAAAACCTTCCAACAAACAAAAGCCCAGGACCAGATGGCTTCACAGGCGAATTCTATCAAACATTTAGAGAAGAGCTAACACCTATCCTTCTCAAACTCTTCCAAAATATAGCAGCGGGAGGAACAATCCCAAACTCATTCTGTGAGGCCACCATCACCCTGATACCAAAACCAGACAAAGATGTCGCAAAAAAAACTACAGACCAATATCACTGATGAACATAGATGCAAAAATCCTCAACAAAATACTAGCAAACAGAATCCAACAGCACATTAATAGGATCATACACCATGATCAAGTGGGGTTTATCCCAGGAATGCAAGGATTCTTCAATATACACAAATCAATCAATGTGATACACCATATTAACAAATTGAAGGAGAAAAACCATATGATCATCTCAGTAGATGCAGAGAAAACTTTCAACAAAATTCAACACCCATTTATGATAAAAACTGTCCAGAAAGTAGGCATAGAGAGAACTTAGCTCAACATAATAAAGGCCATATATGACAAACCCACAGCCAACATCGTCCTCAATGGTGAAAAACTAAAACCATTTCCACTAAGATCAGGAACAAGACAAGGTTGTCCACTCTCACCACTATTATTCAACCTAGTTTTGGAAGTTTTAGCTACAGCAATCAGAGAAGAAAAAGAAATAAAAGGAATCCAAATCAGAAAAGAAGTAAAGCTGTCACTGTTTGCAGATGACATGATACTATACATAGAGAATCCTAAAGATGCTACCAGAAAACTACTAAAGCTAATCAATGAATTTGGTAAAGTAGCAGGATACAAACCTAATGCCCAGAAATCTCTTGCATTCCTATACGCTAATGATGAAAAATCTGAAAGTGAAATAAAGAAAACACTCCCATTTACCATTGCAACAAAAAGAATAAAATACCTAGGAACAGGGCTTCCCTGGTGGCACAGTGGTTGAGAATCTGCCTGCCAATGCAGGGGACATGGGTTCGAGCCCTGGTCTGGGAAGATCCCACATGCCGGGGAGCAACTGGGCCCATGAGCCACAATTACTGAGCCTGCGTGTCTGGAGCCTGTGCTTCGCAACAAGAGAGGCCGCGATAGGGAGAGGCCCGCACACCACGATGAAGAGTGGCCCCCGCTTGCCACAACTAGAGAAAGCCCTCGCACAGAAACGAAGACCCAACACAGCCATAAATTAATTAATTAATTAATTTAAAAAAAAAAAAAGAATGAAATACCTAGGAATAAACCTACCTAAGGAGACAAAAGACCTGTATGCAGAAAACTAGAAGACACTGGTGAAAGAAATTAAAGATGATACCAACAGATGGAGAGATATACCATGTTCTTGGATTGGAAGAATCAACATTGTGAAAATGACTGTACTACCCAAAGCAATCTACAGATTCAATGCAATCCCTGTCAAACTATCATAGGCATTTTTCACAGAACTAGAACAAAAAACTTCACAATTTGTATGGAAACACAAAAGACCCCGAATAGCCAAAGCAATCTTGAGAAAGAAAAATGGAGCTGGAGGAATCAGGCTCCCAGACTTCAGATGATACTACAAACCTACAGTAATCAAGACAATGTGGTACTGGCACAAAAACAGAAATATAGATCAATGGAACAGGATAGAAAGCCCAGAGATAAACCCACGCACATATGGTCACCTTATCTTTGATAAAGGAGGCAAGAATATACAATGGAGAAAAGACAGCCTCTTCAATAAGTGTTGCTGGGGAAACTGGACAGCTACATGTAAAAGAATGAAATTAGAACACTCCCTAACACCATACACAAAAATAAACTCAAAATGGATTAAAGACCTAAATGTAAGACCAGACACTATCAAACTCTTAGAGGAAAACATAGGCAGAACACTCTATGACATAAATCACAGCAAGATCCTTTTTGACCCAGCTCCTAGAGAAATGGAAATAAAAACAAAAATAAACAAATGGGACCTAATGAAACTTAAAAGCTTTTGCACAGCAAAGGAAACCATAAACAAGACGAAAAGACAACCCTCAGAATGGGGAAAAATATTTGCAAATGAAGCAACTGACAAAGGATTAATCTCCAAAATTTACAAGCAGTTCATGCAGCTCAATAACAAACAACCCAATCCAAAAATGGGCAGAAGACCTAAATAGACATTTCTCCAAAGAAGATATACAGATTGCCAACAAACACATGAAAGAATGCTCAACATCATTAATCTTTAGAGAAATGCAAATCAAAACTACAATGCAATATCATCTCACACTGGTCAGAATGGCCATCATCAAAAAATCTACAAACAATAAATGCTGGAGAGGGTGTGGAGTAAAGGGAACCCTCTTGCACTGTTGGTGGGAATGTAAATTGATACAGCCACTATGGAGAACAGTATGGAGGTTCCTTAAAAAACAAAAAATAGAACTACCATATGACCCAGCAATCCCACTACTGGGCATATACCCTGAGAAAACCATAATTCAAAAAGAGTCATGTACCACAATGTTCATTGCAGCTCTATTTACAATAGCCAGGACATGGAAGCAACCTAAGTGTCCATCGACAGATGAATGGATAAAGAAGATGTGGCACATATATACAATGGAATATTACTCAGCCATAAAAAGAAACATAATTGAGTTATTTGTAGTGAGGTGGATGGACCTAGAGTCTGTCATACAGAGTGAAGTAAGTCAGAAAGAGAAAAACAAATACCGTATGCTAACACATATATATGGAATTTAAAAAAAAAAAGGTCATGAAGAACCTAGGGGCAAGATGGGAATAAAGATGCAGACCTACTAGAGAATGGACCTGAGGACACGGGGAAGGGGAAGGGTAAGCTGGGACAAAGTGACTGAGTGGTAGTGTATATATGGACATATATACACTACCAAATGTAAAATAGATAGCTAGTAGGAAGCAGTAGCATAGCACAGGTAGATCAGCTTGGTGCTTTGTGACCAGCTAGAAGGGTGGGATAGGGAGGGTGGGAGGTAGATGGAAGGGGGAGCAGATATGGGGATATATGTATATGTATAACTGATTCACTTTGTTATAAAGCAGAAACTAACACACCATTGTAAAGCAATTATACTCCAATAAAAATGTAAAAAAAAAGTGTCATTAGGAATAAAATAAAAATATGGATAAATTTTCAAAGGATATGAAAGATTTGTACACTGAAAACTATAAAATACTGCTGAGGAAAAGAAGATATGTAACTGGAGAGATATACCTTCTTTATGATTGAAAGACTCAATATTATTAAGGTGTCAATTCTCCCGAAATTTAACTACAGATTAGGTGCAGTACTAATCAAAATTCCAGCAAGCTTTTTTGAAAACACTGTCTTACTGATTCTAAAATTCACACAGAAATTCAAAGAACTAGAACAGTCAAAACAACTCTGAAAAAGAAGAACAAATTTGGAAGGCCAATACTACCTAATCATAAGAGTTATTATAAAGCTACAGTAAATCAAGACAGTTTTTTTGTTGTTGTTTTGTTTTCAGTCACACCTCATGATCTGTGGGATCTTAGTTCCCCAACCAAGGATCGAAGCCGGGCCATGGCAGTGAAAGCACTGAGTCCTAACCGCTGGACCGCCAGGGAATTCCCAAAACAGTTTGTTTTTTTTTTATAAATTTATTTAATTTTTTTTATTTTTGGCTGCGTTGGTTCTTCGTTGCTGCGTGCGGGCTTTCTCTAGTTGCGGCGAGCGGGGGCTGCTCTTCGTTGTGGTGCGCGGGCTTCTCGTGGCTTCTCTTGTTGCGGAGCACCGGCTCTAGGTGCACGGGCTCTAGAGCTCAGGCTCAGTAGTTGTAGCGCCGGGGCTTAGTTGCTCCATGGCATGTGGGATCTTCCCGGACCAGGAATCGAACCCGTGGCCCCTGCATTGGCAGACAGATTCTTAACCACTGTGCTACCAGGGAAGTCCCAACGGTTTGGTTTTGACATAAAGATAGGCACATATATCAAAGGAACAGAATAGAGTCCCAAAACACCCCACACATGTATAGACAATTGATTTTTAACAAAAGGCATAAAGGCAATTTAGTGGAGAAAGGATACCATTCCAACATTGGTGCTTAGTTGGACATCCATATGCAAAAATAAACAAACTTGGATCCATATCTCACACCATACAAAAACTAACTCTAGATGAATCATAGACCTAAATGTCAAACCTCAAATTATAAAATTTCTAAAAGAAAACAAGAAACCCTTTGTGACCTTGACTTAGGCAATAAAAGCACAGAACAAACTGATTAATTGGACTTCATCAAAATTAAAAACTCCTACTCCTCAAATGACACTGTTAGGAAAATGAAAACACAAAGCATAAAGTAGGAGAAAACCATTGCTACGCATGTATCTGATAAAGAACTTGAATCGAGAATACGTAAAGAACTCTCAAAAATCAATAAGAAAACAGCACAATTTTTTAAATGAGTAAAGGATTTGAACAGGCACTTCATCAAAGAAGATATCCACATGGCAAATAAGAACATGAAAAGGTGCTCAACATCATTGGTCACTGAGGAAATGCAAATATAAAATGGAACAAGATTCCACTACACACACACCTATCAGAATAGCTAAAGTTAGAAAGACTGACCATATCAAATATTGGCAAGGATGAATTTTGCTTTCTTCTTGGTGGTGGGAGGTGCAAGATGCAATAATTTGTCTTCTATTTTGGAGGTGATGTACCAGACTACTGGACCCCTAAAAGTTTTACTGATGTGGTGGTCCCCAAATCTTCATAGGATTTTTCTCCCAGCCATTGTAGCACATGACAAAGACTCCATCATGTTAGCCATTTATTGCTTATTTGGTCCAATTAATATGATGTCATCAATATAGTGCACCAATGTGATATTCTGAAGAATGTCCAGATTATTTGGATCTCTTTATTTTATAGTTTGACTGAAGTCAAGAGAGTTAAGCTAGCTTTGGGCAAAACTGTAAATGTGTACTGTTGTCCATTTCAAATGAATGGGAACTGTTTTTGAGATTAGGGATTGTCTAATGTTTACAAACTTTTAACCCTATTGTAATATGCAAAGCGTCTGTTCATTTCGTTCACACTATTTAACCCTAGCATATGACCGAACATAATTCAGCATATCCAAGTACCCCGTATGGTAGAGACAATTTTTGGTCATTTTATCCCTAATACAATCTAATTTCTGCCTCACCAGACAGCACTCACAACTATGTACATCTCAGAGAGAAAACTTGTATGTATACTCCATGGAAGTACAATAATTTTCCATGCTTTTTTTTTTTTTTAAGGTTTCTCTTTTTTTTTTAATTAATTAATTAATTAATTTATGGCTGTGTTGGGTCTTCGTTTCTGCGCGAGGGCTTTCTCTAATTGTGGCAGGCGGGGGCCACTCTTCATCGCGGTGCGCAGGCCTCTCACTATCGCGGCCTCTCTTGTTGCGGAGCACAGGCTCCAGACGCACAGGCTCAGTAATTGTGGCTCACGGGCCCAGTTGCTCTGCAGCATGTGGGATCTTCCCAGACCAGGGCTCGAACCTGTGTCGCCTGCATTGTCAGGCAGATTCTCAACCGCTGCGCCACCAGGGAAGCCCTCCATGCTTTTTTTAAATTGAGAAAATGGTTTGTATCTAGAGAACTGGTGTTCAGATCAAAGTGCTCTCTCAACAGCAATTTATTGAATCCTCTCTATATGCCAGAACCTGTGGGTAGAAATAGAGGGTACAGAAATAAATGAAATAATGTCTGCCTTTGGGAGGCCCTCAAAGTAACTGGAGAAACACTTAAAACAGTTAACGGGTAGTACTGTATTGAACGTACTGTAAAGATGGGACCAGAGTGCTAAGGGAAAAGGAAGTAACTCCTCATGCCTGGAGGAGTTTAGGAAGGACGTGGTACATAAGTTGAGCACTAAATAGTAACTATTTATCTGACCAAAAAGGGGGCAAGTGAGGGCATTTCCAGGCAGTGAACATTAGCCCTATTAGCGAGTTTGTTAGTAACTTTGGAGCATACTTGAAGCCAAGAGGGTTGTTCTCTCCTTTCCTACAGAGAACCAAAGCAAGTGGTTAGATAGCTTTATGTGCTAGGTTATGAGAATCTGAATCTAGGTTGTAGACTTTCAACAATGGAGCAGCAGCTAGCCAAGGCAGGGGCTAAGACGAAAGACTGCCTGAAATCATTCTTAAATACATGCTCATGTGAGAATGTCTGGCTTCCTAGGGTTTGTACTATCTAGGGTGGTGTAATAACACAGCCATCAGGAATGAGCCTCCCATTCCCTTGGAATACATTTTCACAGCTTTAAAATTTTTTTAGTCCTTTACAAATTCATGAAGAATGAGGAACCCAATGACGATTTAGAGTTGGGCTCCTCGGTGGATTGAGGGCTGCTTTTTTTCTCAAAGGATGCTTAACAACCCTTGATAGTTTGGGTCATCACGGTTGAATGCTGGCAAAGTATAATTTTTTTAAATGTTGAAAACATGATTCATACAAACACAGAATGAACACATGTCAAGATTTATTAACTTATTAGTAAGGGAGCCAGTAAGTTAAAGCTGGTTATAAGAGCATGTTGAGGAACTGGGTATTCATAGACATTTATAAAAGAAAACTAGGAGTAAAAAAGGAATGTTAGAATTAAAACGTTAGATTAGATATAAAACTGGTTCATATCCAGGAGGGCATTCAAACTGTACCCTTTGGGTTATCTTTTCTACTGGATAATATCTAGCATATAACTTCAGAGTCTAAGCCTATAATTGATAGTAATAGCAATGCTACATTCCCCTAGGCTAGGTGATGAATTAACTCTTAGATGAGACCACCATCCATCCCCAGTAATGCGTTGAAAAGTACGTGCCACCTACCTTCTTGCCTTTTTTCCAAGTAATTTTTCTTAACAACATTTCATTTTTCTTCAGCCAGGCATTTGAGTTCTCTTCCCCCACCCAGCCCACATCTGCCCCAGCATGCCTTTTTAAGTCCAGCTGCCCTCTACACATTACCATCCATGTATACCACACTCTTCTACTTCAGAACTATTGCCCACTCTCTCCCATCAACCAAAGACCCTGCCGTTCATTGCCAGAGGTCAGAGTACAACGTATCCTTCAAGGGCAAGTGCACTTGGCACTCTCTCCTCAGAATCAGTGCTGTAACAAATTGAATTACCCTTGACACCCTTCCAAATTACTTAGTACCAATCTTTCTTGGCTGGTCTAAAAAAAATGGTTTCTTGGGATTTCACTATTTTATATGCTTGGAACCTCTGTAGAGACAGCCTGCTGAAAAACTAAGTCTTCAGCTATTAAGGCATTTGGTCCTGTTTAATTGGATTTGATGGCTTGGGCACACCTGCACTAAAGCTTTCAAATGAAATGCGTGTTCTGTTGCATGAGCCTAATTTAAAACTGGCCCAAGGGGACATTTTGTACAATTGGTGGAAAATTTGTGACATCATGTTGAGACTTAAAATGACTCAATTCAGCTTTGACAGATTTTTTTTTTTTTCTTTTTGGCTGCATTGCGTCCTCGTTGCTACACGTGGGCTTCTCTCTAGTTGCGGAGAGCAGGGGCTACTCTTCATTGCGGTGCGCAGGCTTCTCGTTGCGTTGGCTTCTCTTGTTGTGGAGCACGGGCTCTAGGCGCGCCGGCTTCAGTGGTTGTAGCTCGCAGGCTCTAGAGCACAGGCTCAGTAGTTGTGGCACACAGGCTTAGTTGCTCTGCAGCATGTGGGATCTTCCCGGACAAGGGCTTGAACCCATGTCCCCTGCATTGGCAGGCAGATTCTTAAGCACTGCGCCACCAGGGAAGCACTTGACTGAATTTTTGATGCAAAAAAAAAATCAAGGAACTTTGGAAATTGGGCCACAAAAAGAAGGATGATAGACCATTAATTCTGGCAGTTGATAATGGGACAACTGCATATCCACATGCAAAAGAATGAATTTGTTATACTAAGTGAAGTAAGCCAGACAAAGACAAATATCATATGATATCGCTTATACGTGGAATCTAAAAAAAGTGATACAAATGAACTTATTTACAAAATAGAAATAGACTCACAGACATAGAAAACAAACACAGTTACCAAAGGGAAAAGAGGGGTGAGGGATAAATGAGGAGTTTCAGATTAAAATGTACAAACTACTATATATAAAATAGATAACCAACAAAGAACTACTGTATAGCACAGGGAACTATACTCAATGTCTTGTAATAACCTATAACGGAAAAGAACATAAAAAAAGAATATATATATTTATATATATGTATAACTGAATCACTTTGCTGTACATCTGAAACTAACACAACATTATAAATCAACTCTATTTCAGTAAGGAAAAATTTTAATGCAAAAAAAAAAGAAAGAATGAATTTGGACTACTATCTCATAAAATTAACTCAAAATGGGCCAAAGACCTAAATAAAACTGTAAAACTCTTAGATGAAAACATAGGTGTAAATCTTCATGACCATGAATTTGTCAATGTTTTCTTAGATATGGTACCAAAAGTACAAGTAAAAGAAAAAAAAACAAAATGGACTTCATCAAAATTTAAAACTTTTGTGCTTCAAAGGACACCACCAAGAAACTGAACCCACATATAAGAGAAAATATTTGCAAATCATATATCTGATAATTGACATGTATCTAGACTATATAAACTCTTACAACTTAATAATGAAAGATAACCCATTAAAAATGGACAAAGGACTTGAATAGACATTTCTACAAAGAAAATATTAAAATGGCCAATAAGCACATGAAAAGACACTCAGCATCATTAGTCATTATGGAAATGGAAATCAAAACCAAATGAGATACTACTTCATACCCCCTGGGGCGGCTGTAATAAAAAAGACAGATAATAACTGTTGTTTAGAATGTGGAGAAATTGAAACCCTTATACACTGCTGAGGGAAGATAAAATGGTAGAGCCACTTTGGAAAACAGTCTGGCAACTACTCAAAAGGTTAAACATAGAGCTACTATTTGACCCAGCAATTCCACTCCTAGGTATATACCAAGAGGAATGTACACGTATGTCTACACAAAAACTTGTATTTGGGTCATAACAACACTATTCATAATAGCCAAAAAGTGGAAACAATCCAAATTTCCATCAGCTGAAGAATGGATGAACAATTGTGGTATACCCATCATTTAAATAGTATTCCTCTATAAAAAGGAATGAAATACTGATACATGCTACAATATAGATTAACCTTGAAAACATGCTAAATGAAAGAAGTCAGTCACCAAAGACCACATATTTTGTGATTTCATTTATGTGAAGTGGCCAGAATAGGTAAATCTCTAGAGACAGAAAGTAGAGTGGTGGTTGCCCGTGGCTGGGGGAGATAGAATGAGGAAATGGGGAGCAACTGCTAATAAGTTCAAAGTGTTTTAGAGGGTAACAAAATGGCGTAATATTAGATTGTGGTGATGATTGCACCACACTATTAATATACTAAAAAGAGTTGAATAGTTGTGATAGAGACCATATGGTCCACAAAGCGTAATATATTTACTATTGAGCTCTTTACAGGAAAGTTTGCCAATTTCTCCCTTATAGTAAGTTTTAAATTGAAATGTGTGAGCCCTCCAACTCTATTCTTCTTTTTAAAAATTGTTTTGGCTATCCTGGGTCCTTTGCATTTCCATATAAATTTTAAGATCAGCTTGTCATTTTTTCCAGAAAGGCCTGCTGGATTTTGATAGTGATTGTGTTAAATTTATAAGTCAAATTGAGGAGATCATTTTTTAATTAATCTCAAATTGTCTGATATTTTACTAGTGAAAAACCTCTTCAACTGTCTTCTGTGTCCTTTTGATAAGAACTATATCATTTTTGAGCACTCCCTTGCTTTCTGGCATAAATTATTTCAAGCTCATTTCATAATTTTTCTTGTCACAGTCAAGGAGTTCTGGTTCTTTCAGTGGAGTCAAAATTTTGGTACTTGGTACTAGATCTTGGTACATTGCTATTGGGGGTGTTACTGCGCCAAAGCCCTCTCAGTGCACAGAGCTAGGGTATATTTGAATATAAATAAATAAATAGATACATACATAAGTAAATCCCCTATATACACATGCATACACATTTATATCTATTTATTATTTATGTCATTGTATGTGTATATTTGTATATTATATATGTATATACCTATATTAACATTCATGAGTGGTTCACACTGAATCCACTAGTTATAATCCAATACTGCAGAGTTCTTCCAGTTTTCTTCATTTCCATATTTGTTACTCCCTTCTTTGCAATGAGAAACCTGGCTTACATATTCCTTAGTATACCTATATGTTTATATATTTTATATAAATAGTTATAGCTGTGTCTATATCTATACACTATATACTATATTAGTCTATATATATTTATGTATGGTAGGATTGGACTTTCCAACATCTCTGTGACTATCAGAGACAGACTGTCTTCTTTCCTCATGTTCTAACTGGGAACCCAAGAGGTCAAGGAACATTCCCAAGATCATTCTATTAGTGATGGACACAGGCCTTGCTGAACACAGGCCTCCCCACCCCCTGATGGGTTTGATTGTTTCCTGTGATTCCATAGCAAGCACAGACCTGACTCCCAGTAGGAGGATGTCTTAGATTGGCTGCCCTTGAAACAGACTCTGAGCTGCAGAGAGTTTGTTCCACAAACTTGTACAGCAAGTCTGTTAGAGAACATGCTCAGTAGACACAACTGTAAGGGGCAAAGGAGGCAGAACTGGGCAGAAGGAGAAGCCAACCAAGGTTGGAAATGAGGCCTCAGATCACCCTACAAGCAGATCTGGAGCTGTGGTAGCCCCCAAAGTTGATTCAAGTTGTGAGATGAGGAGCTGGCTTTTTTATCTCCACATCAGCCCACCATTGGCTATGGGCTGGCCCATGGAACGGGGCATAGCCTGCATGGCCAGTTCCCTGTAGCTGAGGGCAGTTTCCAGTGAGAAATGCAGATATGAACTGTCAACAATTAATACTTCCAGCAGCTGAGGGATGGGTGCATCAGCTCTGAAGAGGGGATGGGGTAGAGCCCCACAGAATCCACTAGAGGGAAAGAAGTCTAGCCTGCAGGCAGTGGTGTCAGACAAATATTCAGCATCACACAGGAGGTGGAGCTCAAGGAGCAGAATTAGAACAGGCAAGGGCAGCTGGCATTATGGCGCTAGAAACAGGTCCTGGGAACAGCTTACTGGGCATGAAGAGACCATATGGTGTGAGAAGGTTCTGAGCTGGACCTTTTACTTCTGGCCTGTGTGTTTAGGTGCTGAATGGTCCAAGTAAAAAGAAATCGCAGGATCTCTCTGAGTTGCTTCCTTTCAGTTCATCAACTTCAAGTGGCAGTTGTGATTTAGTTATGTGTTGCTTTCCTCCTTGAGTATTGAACTTAAGACAGTTGATAAATTGACCTCATAAAAAGTATAAGCTCAAGGGGAATTCCCTGGCTGTCCAGTGGTTAAGACTTGGGCTTGGGACTTCCCTGGTGGTGCAGTGGTTAAGAATCCGTCTGCCAATGCAGGGGACACAGGTTTGATCCCTGGTCCGGGAAGATCCCACATGCCACGGAGCAACTAAGCCCGCGCGCCACAACTACTGAGCCTGCGCTCCTGGAGTCCATGCTCCACAACAAGAGAAGCCCCCACTCGCTGCAACAGGAGAAAGCCCGCACGCAGTAACCAAAACCCAACACAGCCAAAAAAAAAAAAAAAAAAAAAGACTCTGGCTTTAACTGCCGTGGACCCGAGTTCAATCCCTGGTTGGGGAAATAAGGTCCCACAAGCTGTGCAGTGCGGCCAAAAAATTCTGATTTTTACAATGGAGTCTTAGTCTGAGACTGGTTATGATCCTTGGATACTTCTGCCAGCCACTTAAAGACAACATAAAATTGTGGTGACGCTACCCTGAGATCAGCTCAGCCCACAGTTAAGTCCTAGAAGGAGGTACTTTTCTGTTCTAGTCAGGAGTCTTTGTCTTCTGTGGGATTTGTGCCTATTCTCCGTGTATCACATGGGGTTCACTTCCTTCTTGTGCTGAATCCACTTGTGTCTAATCCATTGACTATTCTCTCAACCCACTCTCTGCATTAACTCTGTTCCATGGGAGAGCCCAGAGGACACTCCTTTTATCAAAGCAGTCAAGAATGCACTAGCAGGGACTTCCCTGCTGGCTCAGTGGTTAAGACTCCGTGCTCCCAATACAGAGGGCCCGGGTTCAATGCCTGGTCAGGGAACTAGATCCCACATACATGCCACAACTAAGGAACCAGCGAGCTGCAACTAAGGACCCACCTGCCGCAACTAAGACCCAGCACAACCAAATTAATCAATTAATTAATTAGTTTAAAAGAAAAGAAAAGAATGCACTGGTGAGGGGCTTCCCTGGTGGTCCAGTGGTTAAGGCTCTGTGCTTCCAATGCAGGGGGTGTGGGTACTATCCCTGGTCAGGGAACTAAAAATCCCATATGTCTCACAGAGCGGCCAAAAAAAAAAAAAAAAATGCACTAGTGAGAGAGGCACCAGCATCAAGAAAAAACAGTGGTGACTGGTCTTCGGAGGCTGGGGCTAACAGTAGGAGATGCTCTTAGACAATCAGCTTCATCATAGGATGCAAAAATAATAGAGGTCACGTGGTATAGGACTTAACTCTAAGAAGAAAAGTGAGCACAATTATTTTAATTAAAGAAATGCAGAAAGCTCTACAACTGGTTAATAGAAATGGGGTATAGTCATCATCTTACTTCATCTTCCCAACAGCCCAGTGAAGCCATTTTACAGAGAAGCAAATCAATGCTGGGAAAGACCAACACCTTTACCCAAGATCCACTGAAAGAGGCAGACCTGGACTCAACTGCATGGCCACCTGTCACCCAAGTCCAAGCATTAGCATCACACCACGCTGCTTATGGAAGAAGTATGAGACACAGTTCCAACCCCTCCAGTAGCTAACAGGTCTCTGGGAGACAGGATCAGCATGAACAGATTCAGAGGAGGAACAGAGATAATGTGTGTTGAAACTTGATTCTATGGGATTTTCATCAGAACTCAGAGGTTGGCACTTACTGCACGGACCTACTGTATGAAGCAGGTGGATTGGCCAGCACAAGGGGTTGCTGTGGTGCATCGCCCAAATTCCCCTTCTGGACCCAAGGTACTTATCTCACTAGCTGCCTGTGGGTTTTAATCACAGGACATAGAGCTTCTGAAATTCCATACCATGCTCAACGCTTGGCTTCATCATAGCTCTAGTGCTCCTTTAAAATTGTGTGGTGGATCATCTGCTAACCTTGAACGCTGACTGTAAACTCATTTTCTTCCTTTACTTTCTCAGAGAATTGCAGGTCAGCTACTTGCAAAAGTTCCTTTATCTTTGCCCTGGCATCTGCTTTCTTTCCCTTCAGGAAGCTCTCCTGCTCTTAGGCTGAAAACCTGGCTGCTCTGTGTCTGAACTGTAACCCAGAGTCATGATAAATACATTTATAGCATGTGCTATACTGAAAAAAACCCAACAACTTAGCTTCCTCAAAAAATTAGACATAGAATTACCAAATAATTCAGCAATTTCACTTCTGGGTACATACCCAAAAGAATTGAAAGCAGGAAATCAAACAGATATTTGTACACCAATGTTCATAGCAGCATTATTCACAATAACCAAAAAGTGGAAACAGCCCAAATATCTATGGATGGATGAATAAATAAACAAACTATGGTTGGGATATTAATCAGCTTTAAAAAGGAATGAAGTTCTGATACATGCTACAAATGGATGAACCTTGAACATATTATGCTAAGTGAAATTAGACACAAAATGACAAATATTATATGATTGCACTTATATGAGGTACCTTTAATAGACAAATTCATAGAGACAAAAAGTAGAATAGTGGTTTTACAATAGCCAAGGCATGGAAACAACCTAAATGTCCATTGACAGATAAATAGATAAAGAAGATGTGGTATATATACGCAATGGAATATTAGTCATTAAAAAGAATGAAATAATGCCATTTGCAGCAACATGGATGGACTTAGAGATTATCATACTAAGCGAAGTAAGTCAGAAAGAGAAAGACAAATAACATATGATATCACTTATACATGGAATCTAAAATACAACACAAATGAACATATCTACAAAACAAAAACAGACTCACAGATATAGAGAACAGACTTGTGGTTGCCAAGGTGGGTGGGAGGGAAGGACTGGGAGTTTGGGATTAGTAGATGCAAACTATTGTATATAGGATGGGTAAACAACAAGGTCCTACTGTATAGCACAGGGAACTATATTCGATATCCTGTGATAAACCATAGTGGAAAAGAGTATGAAAAAGAAAAAATATATATATACATATATAACTGAGTCACTTTGCTGTACAGCAGAAATTAAACACAACATTGTAAATCAACTATATTTCAATAATTTTTTTTTTTAAGTAGAATAGTGGTTACCAGGGCCTGGGGGAGAGGTGAGTGGGAAGTTATTGTTTAATGGGTACACAGTTTCAGTTTGAGATGATGAAAAAGTTCTGGAGATGGATAGTGGTGATGGTTGCACAACAATGTGAATGTACTTAATGCCACTGAACTATACACCTAAATACAGCACATGCTATAAATGTATTTTCTTCATAACCTTGGAACCGCAACTTTAGTTCATTTACAAGATGGAAAATGTCAGCTATATAATCTAGTTGCTAATACCAATCTTCTCTGTCATTAAATCAGATCAGATTTACCTATTGTCAGAAAAACGTGTTTATTTTTTACATCAAATAAATGTGTTAATACTTATTTCAAGGAACATGACAGTAACCACTAGGAAATAAATAAATCTATAAATCAGATTATTAAAATCTATCTAGTTTAAAGTGATATAGTTCTTGGGCTTCCCTGGTGGCGCAGTGGGCTTCCCTGGTGGCACAGTGGTTAAGAATCTGCCTGCCAATGCAGGGGACGCGGGTTTGAGCCCTGGTCTAGGAAGATACCCCATGCCACGGAGCAACTAAGCCCGTGTGCCACAACTACTGAGCCTGCGCTCTGGAGCCCGTGAGCCACAACTACTGAGGCCCACGTGCCTAGAACTTGTGCTCCACAACAGGAGAAGCCACCGCAATGAGAAGCCTGTGCACCACAACGAAGAGTAGCCCCCGCTCGCCGCAACTAGAGAAAGCCCCCACGCAGCAACGAAGACCCAGTGCAGCCAAAAATAAATAAATATATAAATAAATAAAGTGATATAGATCTAATATAATTAAGTTATCCATTTTATAATTATTTTATTAAAAATAAGATAATACATCAATATATTGTTTCTTACTAATTTCTAATAATGCAATGTAATGTGTAGCTAAAATTATACATTACTTGTGAAGCAAGGAGTATGATAAATGCATGGTTTCCCTGGGTAAAGAGTACATATGTGTATGTGGATGTGATTCAAATTCTAGTGTTTAGCTTTTTAAAAAAATAAATAAATATCAAGTATAAAAACAGTAAATAACTCCATATAGGAAATCTTTTCCTATTTAATGAAAGAGAAAAGTATTTACTGCTAAACACTAATTAAACTAGCATGTAATTTCATTTTTTTTTGGTCAATAGAAGGTAGACGATATTTAACAATTTTTAGGGAGTTCCCTTGCTGTCCAGTGGTAGCACTCAGTGCTTTCACTGTCGTGGCCAGGGTTCAGTCCCTGGTCAGGGAAATAAGATCCCGCAAGCTATATGACGCGGCCAGAACAAAACCAATTTTTAAAACAATAAGGGTTTACCATTATAACAAATACTTCATGATATGATTTTTTTTTTGATGAGTCTGAAAGACTTTTTCCCTTTTTTAAAAAAAGTATTTATTTATTTATTTGTTTATTTATGGCTGTGTTGGGTCTTCGTTTCTGTGCGAGGGCTTTCTCTAGTTGCGGCAAGCAGGGGCCACTCTTCATCGCGGTGCGCGGGCCTCTCACTATCGCGGCCTCTCTTGTTGTGGAGCACAGGCTCCAGACACGCAGGCTCAGTAATTGTGGCTCACGGGCCTACTTGCTCCGTGGCATGTGGGATCTTCCCAGACCAGGGCTCGAACCCGTGTCCCCTGCATTGGCAGGCGGATTCTTAACCACTGCGCCACCAGGGAAGCCCTTTTTTTTTTTTTTGGCTGCGTTTTGGGTCTTCATTGCTGCGCGGGGCTTTCTCTAGTTGCGGTGAGCCGGAGCTACTTTTGCCCAGATGCTCGGGCTTCTCATTGTGGTGGCTTCTCTTGTTGCAGAGCACAGGATCTAGGCGAACGGGCTTCAGTAGTTGTGGCTCGCGGGCTCAGTAGTTGTGGCTCGCGGGTTCCAGAGCGCAGGCTCAGTAGTTGTGGCACACGGGCTTAGTTGCTCCGCGGCATATGGGATCTTCCCAGACGGGGCTCAAACCCGTGTGCCCTTCATTGGCAGGCAGATTCTTAACCACTGCGCCACCAGGGAAGCCCATCATGATATGATTTGATAAAAATGATTTTAACTACCTAATCAAGTAATGCACAACAAATCTAAAATAAATCAGATAAAAGTTTTATCCAAGAAATCTGGAAAGATTTAGTAGTCCCATGAAAACGTTCCAGGTGTATTTAAAAGAATCACTGTCAATAATCCGTACTTTTTTTCTTTCCAAGAATGATCATTTAAAGACCTGCTTACATTATATACATATAGAAAGACATTTTTGGCATTCAGGACAGAATTTCTTATCGTGCTTTTTTTAAATTGAAGTATAGTTGATTTACAAAATCGTGTTAATTTCAGGTGTACAACACAGTGATTCAGTTTTACATATATATATTCCTTTTCAGATTCTTTTCCCTTACAGGTTATTACAAAATATTGCGTATAGTTCCCTGTGCTGTGCAGAAGGTCCTTGTTGATTATTTTATATATAGTAGTGTGTATATGTCAATCCCAATCTCCCATTTTATCCCTCCACTACCCCCCTTTCCCCTTTGGTAACCATAAGTTGGTTTTCTATGTCTGTGAGTCTCTTTCTGTTTTGTAAGTAAGTTCACTTGTATCTTTTTTTTTTTGGCCAAGCCACGCGGCATGTGTGATACTAGTTCCCCAACCAGGGATTGAACCTGCGCCCCCTGCATTGGAAACTTGGAGTCTTAACCACTGGACCGCGAGGGAAGTCCCTGTATCATATTTTAGATTTCACATGTAAGTGATGTCATATGATATTTGTCTTTCTCTTTCTGACTTACTTCACATAGTATGATAATCTCTAGGTCCATCCATGTTTCTGCAAATGGCATTATTTCATCCTTTTTTATGGCTGATACTCTTGCCTTTTTTGTTCTGCTCTCCAAGAGCTAGGCATTCTTGGGCAATAGTCAGGGGATAGAAGAGGCAAAATTATTGAATAAAAATTGTCAATACTCCCACTGCCTCTATCATTTATCCGAATTCAAAACTTGGGGCAGAATGCCCTGGTCTTAATTTAACTTTACTCTTAACAGAAATGAGCCCAAGACAGGGAGAGACAGGAAGCCCTCTCCAAGAGTAAAGAAGGGTAATGACTTTTTCTTATAAAGGGACAGAGGGCTATTGGTGATCCAGGCCTAGACTTGGGCCAACCAATGTTAGAAAATTTATGGGCAATGAAAAACTGGAAACATGTATCAAAGCCCTAAGAAGGCCTTCTCATGCCCCAGGGGAATCAGATCCTGGTTTGAAGACCACACATCTTGGTCATAGTGGAGCTGGTGAAGTGATATTGCCTCTTCACTCTACCAGATCCAGAAGGAATTGGAGGTAAATCCCTCGGCCAGAAAAGGGAGGGACTATGACTTTTTAATGAGTAATTAATAATAATAACAATAATACCTTTTCTTCTTAATTTATTCATAGGTTTTCATGAATAAACTATATACTCTTACTTTTTATTATTTATGCCTAGTGCTCACACACACTGGTTTTCATGTTTACTTGACATTAAAATTGACAAGAGAGATCTTTTAATTCTTTTAATAGTTAGCCAAAATTAGATTTTCTCTTCAGAACTTTTTCGTTTGGAGATCTGTAATCATTTTGTGACTTTGTTTAAGTTCCTATATTGAGATCACCCCAGAACACTTTTTAAAGGATCAGTCTACCTAAACTGTTACACTTAGGAAATGGCTCAAGAGATGCTAATTTATCAACATAATGAAATACCATGAAGTCAACAGAAACGGCAATGTTGAAGGCAAACGATGTGGTTGTGTACAATAGCATTTTAAAAAATTTTATTGGAGTATAATAGATTTATAATGTTGTATTAGTTTTAGGTGTACCACATAGTGATTCAGTTATACATATACATATATTCATTCTTTTTCAGATTTTTTTCCCATATAAGTTATTACAGAATATTGAGTATAGTTCCCCATGCTATACAGTAAGTCCTTTTTGGTTATCTATTTTATATATAGTAGTGTGTATATGTTAATCCCAAGCTTACAAAGCATCTTAAATGCAGAAACTAGAACACTGATATCAGTGAGTCAGGTTATGTTGGTTCAGAGCTGAATTGGAGAAATTTAACATATTAAGTGGGAGATATATGAGGAATTTTTTCCCTTAAATCGTTTTCTTAGTGTGGTTAAAATGTGTTGTACAATAAAAATATGCAGTGTATGTTGAGAGCAGTGATCACTGTTAATGAGTAAACAAAAGTGTTCCTTGCAAATTAATTAGTAAGTAAAAGGACTTTCAAAGGGCAACGAGCTTAAGTTATAAAAGGGAGAGTTGGTTATAGAAAAACCTATTTGGCAAAAGGCTGCCAAAGAGACCCTAAAACATCTCTCCAGGGGGTAAATTCAAGAAAGGCCAAAGTAATAGGCTTATGGGGTAATGAACAAATCTGCAGAATAAAGGTCCAAGGACCTGTTGCTATTGATAAGCTTGAATATTTTGACATCCCCTCTCAAAGCAAGAAAACTAGCCAAGGCAAAGGGAAATGTAGTGTGTATAAACTCAACAACCACATATCAAATGTGTGTAAACCTCTGCCTCTGTGTTTCAGCATTTGCCCCCCTCTCAAGGGTTCTCCTCTTTCCTCTTTCCCTCCTTCCTGGGATCCTGGGTAAGGAAGCTTGAATAGGGGGAGTGGTTGGTCCTTGCTCATTAACCTATTTATCCACTTGGATTCTGCCTCTGCTCTGGCACCTCACTGGGATGTGCTGGCCAGTGAAGCTGACCTCAAGCTCCACTGCCTGGGAGTCTTCCTCAGCCACAGTTACTCTACAGCTCAGTTGCTTTGTTGGTTCTGATGTCATGTTGAATGTAGCACCATGTTGAATAGAGTACCACTGTGTGGTAGGGCCCTTTGGATGCAGCACTATGTTGGTGGTGGCAACATGTTAGAGGAATTCCATGTTGGATAGAGTGCCACACTGGCAGCAGTGCCATGTTGGATGTAGCACCATGTTGGCAGTGGCACCAAGTAGACGGGGGCATGTTGGTGGGCCATCTGTGATTACTGAGTGCTGCACGGGCTCTCTAAATGACTGCTCCAGGGAATCCAGGACAAGCTGTCTATTCTGGTATTTCTCATCCCACCCCGAAACTGTGAGTCCTTAATACACATACTGTCCTTGGAAGTTCAATCCTGAGAGAAGTGTGGAACTAGAGCCCCATCTCTGACTTCTTCCTCTCTTCCAAAAAATCTTAAGAAAGTAAAAATCACCCATCATTCCACCCTACATAGATAGCTACTGATGATATTTGCATAATAATATTTTTATTTGTGTGTACATTTGAATGAAATGGTACACGTTATACATAATGTTTTATAATACTTTTATTTAGTAATATATTTGTCAGTCTTTGTGTGTGTGTGTGTGTGTGTGTGTGTGAGATCTTATTTATTTATTTTAATTTTTCTTGAAATATAATTGATTTACAATGTGTTAGTTTCAGGTGTACAGCAAAGTGATTCAGATATATATGTATATATATATATTCTTTTTTAGATTCTTTTTCATTATAGGTTATTACAAGATATTGAGTATAGTTCCCTGTGCTATACAGTCCTTGTTTTTTATCTATTTTACATATAGTGGTGTGTATATTTTAATCCCAAACTCCAAATTTATCCCTCCCCTACCTTTCCCCTTTGGTAACCGTAAGTTTGTTTTCTATGTTTGTGAGTCTATTTCTGTTTTGTAAATTATCTTTATTTTTAATGGCTGTATACACTTCCATAGTATAAATGTACAACTCATTTAATCAATTCCCTCTTCATTTTGGGTGCTAACAATTGTTCACTCTTATATAAACAGTGGTGTATATCCTTGCAGAGAAATCTCTGTTCATCACCATGATGTTTTCATTAGTAAATTTCCTAGAATTAGAATTTCTGGGTCAAGGGATAAACTGAAGTGGTGCATGCTCACTGTAAAAATTCAAACAACACAGGAGTTTATATTGCTAATAGGTGTATACACTTCCAGCCTTTTTTCTCTGCATGTCCACACACATATGTGCGCACATGCACAGACACACATTTATAAAAGGTAAAATGGTATCATACTATGCATATTGTTCCACAGCTTGCTCTTTTATAAAAACTAGAGTAGATCATGAACATCCTCCTAGTCTATAAGTTTACCTCATTTTAAGTTGCAGAGTATTCCAGAATAAAGGTATATTTTGTAAGCCATTCCCCAGTGGACAGACATTTAAGTTGCTTACAGTTTTTCTTTCTTATAAATTGTGTGGCAGTAAATATTCTTGTTTGTATAACTTTGCACACTTGTGTGAGTAATTCTTTAGGATAAATTTCTAGAAGTGGATTTCTGGGTCAAAATGTGTTAGGAACATACTGAAGTTCAGTCTCAGCCTTGGTATTCTACCAAAATTTGATATTTGCGTTTGGTTTTAGCCAAATAGCAAAATGCCTATCTCGTGATCACTTCTGACTTTCCTGACCTCGTCATCAGCGATCACATGGTAGCCCTGGACATCAACAAGTCCATCTAGTCGACCAAGCTCCTGCTTTGCTTATTGACTCTGGTAGGTAGAATAATGCCCCTCCCCCAAAGATGTCCATTTCTAATACCTGAAACAGTGAATATGTTAGGTTACATGGCAAAGGGGGATCAAAGGTGCAGACAGAATCAAGTTTACTAATCAGCTGATTTTAAAATAGATTATTCTGGATTATCCAGATGGGTACAAGATAATCACGAAGGTCCTTAAAAGTGAAAGAAGGAAGCTGAAAAGAAGTGTCAGAGGGAGAAAAGACTATGGAAGAACAGTCAGAGAGATGACTTTGTAGATGGAGGAAAGGGGCCATGAGCCAAGGAATGTAGACAGCTTCTAGAAACTGGAAAAGGCAAGGAAATGGATTCTTCCCTTTTGTCACCTTGATTTTAGCCCAACATCAGACTTCAAACTATAAAATAATAAATTTGTATTGTTTCAAGCTACTAAATTCGTGGTAATTTGTTACAGCAGCAACAGAAAACTAATACCGTGATCAAGAGATTTCTGGTCTAAGAGAGCTAATCTGGTTAAGTAAGTATTTATAGGATGGAAAATCAATGAAGAAAATGTTTCATGAGTGTCCTTGACAATGGAACACACATGGTAAAGCTTGTGAGTGGTTTTGGAATCAGAGGCATACAGTGCTTTGTCTATACCTTTCAGATGTTTCTTCAGACAGTCCCTTTAGTGCAGCAGGATGTGTTGGTCAAAGGCAGAGAACGGGCTGCTTTCATCATTTTTCTTCAGGCAAAGACATTACCTGACCTGTCAGAGATTTGGGAACTGTCTTGTCATACATATACAAGTTGAAATGGCAGCCATTAGGTGTTTAAGTACAACGATAACAAGACATCACTATTTTTCAATAATAATACCAACACAGTAGGACTTACTAACAACCAATTGTTGCTTACGATAAAAATAGTTTGCAGGAACCTGATAAAGAGAACTGAAACCAATTTAATTTCCTCTCTCTGGATTAAAAAAAGTACTGGGTCCATGCATACTTTCCTGTCATTATACACTGAGAACAAGCAAAAATAACTTAGCTATTTGTTCCAACAAATACTTGCTCCTAGAAGACTATGAACTAACAAAAAGAGCTTACTTATCAAAACTAGCATTTTACTCATTGACACTTGCTTAAAGACTGTTGCCTCACTGTGCCTACCAATCCAAAATTATTGTTATAAATTCTGCCTAATCTCGATCAGTTTCCTGCTTTGCAAGACCCTCCTTTAAACTACCCAGTTTGGGCCCTAAAGCCCTGTAAACATCCTTCCCTGACTTTCCCCTTCTGAGACATTTTTATGACTTTGTCAATTTGGCATTCTCTTTAATGCTGTAAGTTTATTAAATTTAACTTAACTTTAACAGGTCTTCAGGGGGTCTTTTGGAGAGTCTTTTCCCAATAGAGATAACCTTGAGAGTGCTAGTATACTTTCCATGAACCCTACTCTAAAGATTCTCCTATATTCTCACTCCAGGGAAGATACTGAAGTTGGTGTGTATGCAGTGGAAGCTGAGTATCACATGGATATTCATAAACAGTTTTGTTTCCTTAAACACAAGTCACCTTGCTCCACAGCAACAGTTCTAGGTCCAAAGTCAAAGGAGTCTATTTACTAGAAATAAAAATATGTAAGTGAAAGTAACAATGTTACATCTACTATTTAGTAAGTGTTTTCTTCAAGTAAAGCAAAACTCTTCAGTTTGTGTGTTTGCTTCAGTGAAATTGTATCACCAACTTAGCCTCAAATCCAGGAATTGAAGAGGAGATAAATCTTTACCCAGTCAGCTCGCTGCTAGAGAGGAAGGAAACTTTAATAACTTGATGACAACATCACTGTCAGCTGAACACTTTACTGCAGAACCTACGGAAATAAATCTGGCTCCTCCACTCACCTTTGCTGACTATACTGAAAATGAATGACTGTTTAGTATCACAGAAGTACACGTAACAATCGAGCAGCCCGTGTTACTTGGAAATTATGGTGCCCATAAGTATTAAAATGTAAAACTTAAAAAATTTGGCTACTAAAATAAAATAATTATAATTATTTATAAAAATAAATAATAATTACTATATAATAATTTTGAAATAATTTTAAAATAATTCTAATTAAAATTTGTATTTGAACAAAATGTGTTTATGGTACACCTCTGTTATACACAATTAAAATTGTTAAAGGTATCACCAAATTTTTATCCAAAAAGTTTGTACTAATGTAAAAAGTATGTACCGATATACATTTTTAAGGCTCTGGAGGTAGACTACCTAACTGTCCTCCAGAAAACATGAGCCAGTTGATTCTGCAGCACTGAAGAAGAATGTCCATTTATCTGTTGTTAAAGGAGAATTTTTCAAAAAAGTTATAATCGTGAACAGGAATAAATAATGGGCATTTATGAATTGCAAAGTCTTCATAGACATTAACTTGCCTGGTCCTTTTAGCATCCATGTAGTAGGGAGGGCAGTAACAGCTGCTGCCTCCATTTTACAAATGCAGAGATTGAGCCTCAGAGAAGTGGCACCTAAGGTCACAGACTCTGAGTGGTAGCATGTGGACTTGGCACGGGGTTCTCAGACCCTGTGTTCCTTTTTCATGTACCTGGCCACATATGTGACCACATTCTCTGTGCTCTCAGCGTCTCTGGGAGCCTTCCAGTTCCTCCTTCAGCCCCTCTCACCTTCTGCAGGAGAAGGCTAGGCACAGCCCTATAGCAAAGACAGTTTCTTCCACCCTTGCCATCTCTGCCCTTGCCATCATTCCCAAATTTAAGAACAATACTTGTCCACTTGGGACTACCCTGGTGGTCCAGTGGGTAAGACTCCACGCTCCCAATGCAGAGGGCCTGGGTTCAATCCCTGGTCATGGAACTAGATCCTGCATGCATGCCGCAACTAAGAAGTCCACATGCTGCAAGTAAAAGATCCCTCATGCCACAACGAAGATCCCGCGTGCCTCAACTAAGACCCGGTGCAGCCAAAATAAATAAATAATAATAATAATAAAAGAACAATACTTGTCCACTCCACACACACTCAACTCTAGCATCCTAATGCTTTTTACAGCTTTTCTGGACAGAGCAGATTCTCCTTCAAGGGGTGTATAATAGGAAAATCCCACTTGTTTCTTAAAGGCCATTTAGTTATCAAATCACACAATCATGGCTGACCTTTGAGGTAAGCCCCTTCCCTGCCTGCAATACTCCCTCTTTTTTCTTCCAGCCATTGCTGATACATTTCTGCAAATAGAGTGCCTCTCCCTTTATTGTTGGAAAGCTGAGCTGGTAAAAATGTCTTTCATCTGCTCATATAAAAATATCTTTCTAAATTAAATGTTATTTTTGTTAAGAAAAGCAAATTATATTTAACAGAAAAATTTAAAAATATTTTAAAATTTAAGGGGAAAAATCACTTCCAGTTTCATCCAGAAATAACCACTTTTGACATTTTAGTCTTTTTTATTCATATATATGTGTGAACATCTCTGTATATGATGTAATTTTCAACTGATATGTTAAGTAACTTTTCCACAACTGCTTTTATAGAATCACAGAATCTAGATTTAGAAGAAAACTCGAGGCCTTCAAGATCTTTCTTCCTGGTTTGAGGGCTTTGATTGGGTCTGCCTAGACACTGCTTGTATCCTCCAGGAACTGGGAGCCCAGTTTGTACCAAGACAATCCATTTCTGGGTTGGAAAATTCTCATTCCGTTTTTGTCTCCTGAAATGACAGAATATGAATATGAATATGTCCTATTTGGATTTCTCTTCTCAAATTGAATATCCCTGGTTTCCATGATTATTCCTTGCTTGACAGAATTTTCAGAACCACTCATGATGCTGGTCACCCTCCCCAGGGGAGTCTGTTCACTTATAACACTGCCTCCAGTCCCTGACATGAAGTCCCAAGTGCAGCCTGGCAGATGTGGTGTGCAGTGGGGCTGCTACTTCCCTAACCCCAGACACTTGACCTCCAGTAACACTGCCCAGGATGGCACTATATTTTTAGCAGCTACTTTTACTGTAAACTTTTGGGTTGGTCTTAAAAAGCCATCAGTCAGGATTAATTGGAGAAAGATAATGCCAGTCTGAATGCTGCCTTTTCAAATCCAAAATCTATTTTGGGGAGTGGAAAGGGAGCCTAACATTGGTTGGTGTGTGTGTGTGTGTGTGTGTGTGTGTGTGCGTGTGTGTGTGTTTGTTCACCATCTATCAGATGTAATGCTGAACACATTCATATCTTTATTATTATTATAGTTATTGTCACTGTCATGGCAGTTTCAGTTGGTTGAGGTCCTACTGTGCACTAGACATACATTAATTTCATTTCACAGAGCCCCAGGATAATTAATTGTTCTTTTACACATGAGGAAAGGAAGGCAGGAAAATTGGACAACTTGTTCCAAGGTCCCACACCAGTAAGATGTTTACGCCCATGTTCTACCCCTATATTGTATTGCCTCAGAAAAGCGCAACCACTGATCAACAGTCAAGTTCAGAGTGAGACTGCTGGTAATTCCCTGGCAGTGCAGTGGCTAAAGACTATGTGCTTTCACTGCGGAGATCCTGCAAGCTGATAAATGATCAGATTTTTAATATAGTTCAGAGGTTAAAGTCCACTAAATTTCTTGACAGATTCAATGTGGGGTGTAAGAGGAGTGAAATACAAAACTAAGGATTTTAGCCTGAGCAATAGGGCTGAGATAAAGAAGGCTGTGGGTGGAGCATGTTTTGGGGTGGCATTTGAGCATTTAGGTTTTTTGTGTTTTGTTTTGTTTTTTTTGTGTGTGTGTGTGTGTGTTTTTAAAAAATAAATTTATTTATTTATTTATTTATTTTTGGCTGTGTTGGGTCGTAGCTGCGTGTGGGCTTTTCTCCAGTTGGAGCGAGCGGGGGCTACTCTTCACTGCGGTGTGCGGGCTTCTCATTGCGGTGGCTTCTCTTGTTGCGGAGCACGGGCTCTAGGTGCGCGGGCTTCAGTAGTTGTGGCACATGGGCTCAGTAGTTGTGGCTCACAGGGTTTAGAGCACAGGCTCAGTAGTTGTGGCACACGGGTCTAGTTGCTCCTCAGCATGTAGGATCTTCCCGGACCAGGGCTCGAACCTGCGTGCCCTGCATTGGCAGGCGGATTCTTAACCACTGCGCCACCAGGGAAGTCCGAGCATTTAGTTTTAAACATGCTGATTTGTAGATATCTTAATCGACACTCAAGTGGAGATGCCAAGTTAGCAGTTAGCTATACAGGTATACCTTGTTTTATTACATTTTGCTTTTTGCACTTTGCAGATACTGCGCTTTTTACAAATTAAAGATTTATGGCAACCCTGCATTGAGTAAATCTATTGATGTAAATTTCTAACAGCATTTGCTCAACTTGCATCTCTGTGTCACATTTTGGTAATTCTCACAATATTTAAAAATTTTTCGTTATTATTATACTTCTTATGGTGATCTGTGATCAGTGATTTTTGATGTTACTATTGCTAAAGATTACAACTCACTGAAGGCTCAGATGATGGTTCGCATTTTTTAGTAATAAAGTATTTTTTAATTAAGGTATGTACATTTTTTAGACATAATGCTATTATACACTTATTAGACTACAGTGTAAACATAACTTTTATATGCACTGGGAAACTAAAGAATTCATATGACTCGCTTTATTGAGATATTCACTTTATTGCAGTGGTCTGGAATCAAACCCACAGTATCTCCAAGGTATGCCTGTACAGTTTTGGGGATCAGGAGAGCAGCCAAAGCTAGATATATAAAATTGAGAGTTGGCACATGGATGATGTTTAAAGCCACAAGGCTGGATGAGATCACCAAGAGAGTGATCTCCCTATTATCTCCTCTGGATCTGTGATTAGATGTTTCCTAAATCTTCTCATTCTCTCCACCATGACTCTTATCCATGCTTTCAATTTTCTTTCTCTTCCTCCCTCTACGCTACAAGTCCCAGCAGTTTCTTCAGATCCAACATCCAGGTCATTAATTCTCTCTTTCACTGTTTCTAGTCTGTCATTTTAACTTTTAGAACTACATTTTCTTCATTCCTAGAAATTCTTTTTAAAAAAATATGCACTCTATTTTAGTAGCCTTTATCATATGTTTGACACATACTTCGTCTTTATTTAAAACATAACATATATATTGTATAATCTTTATCCAGTAATTTGTTATCCGAAGTTCTTATAACTCTGATTCTGTTTACACTGTGCCTCCATCATGATACATTGTTTCCATGTATGCCACATGTGCACACATGTGCATGCATGTGCATGTGTGTGTCTGTGTGTGTGTTTAATCTTTGGAGCTCATGTTTACTAGGGCTTTGTGGGAATGCTGTGTAGCTGGATAAAGGGCCTGAACACTAGATTTTAAAATTTGATTCTACTAGGTGTTTCAACCTTGGGAAAATATTTTTTTTCTGTCTAAAAACAAACATTTAGATCTCCAGTTTTATTGAAGCCTTGGGCTAATTTTTATGCTAATTCTTCAGCCTGGTGGTTCCTGGACCACACAATGTAAATTTGAATCCCAAACCTGTGCAGGGTTGCAAATTCTCACAGGACCTGTTCTCCCTCATCCCTGGGGATAGTTTCCTTGTTATTTCTCCATGTCAGTGGGGAAATTTTTTTAGCTCACCTCCTCATCAGGTGCTACCTTTATGCAAGGGGTCCCATTTCCATCTTCCTATGAGGCATGGGCCATAGTCTTATTTCTCACACTTACATGGGCATTAACACTCAAGAGCAACCATCCGCTCACACACCTTCTACCAGCCACAGCCGGTTCACACACCGACCACTCTGGTTTTCAATTCTCCAGCTCCTGGCAGTTCCCTTTCTTTCCTGCAAATTTAGCTTTGCATTTAAAAGAATGTTATACTTTAGACAGTATCTCTGTTTGTAGCCAGAGTGTTTTCAGGTTACCTTATCTGTCACATTGATGGAATTGGAAGTCCCTTTAGGGGTGATTGTGATGGTCAGATTAGCTCAGCAGGAATTATTTTCTAGAACAACAGGCATATTTGAGTGGACATCATGCCCCCCAGCTCCCTGTCATGTTGGAAGCATCTGCTCCTGTGAGGAGTTTGCATGGAGGGTAATCTACAGAGCACCGTTTGGCTTATTCCTGTGGCTCTGCCCACGCTGATGATTACTTGTTTCAGTTTGTGCCAGAACTGACCGAGGCGTATGTGGTGATGAATGAGCTAGAGACAAATGGGACCAACTGCCATGACAGAGGCCCAGCCTGCCCTGGCCTGTGGGCCCCAGGACTGGCTGTCCAGGAATTCTGTGCAGGGACGTCCAGCATGCCACATGCCATTCTAGCCAGTGACAGGGAATGAAGGGAAGGGGGACTGGTTATACCACAAATGGCTGCTTCCTGTGGCTTCAGCAGGATGATGTACCCCTGTTTACTATGTTCTATTTCCTGAGCTGCTCCAAAGACGTGGGAACCCCAAACAAGTCCTGGTAAGGGCAAGGGCAGCCAAGAAGGGAAAGAATCTGAACTCTCTAAGGCCTCCAACTCATCAGCTGGGATGATGAGCAGAGCCTGGACATATCTGCCTGTTTGGCCACATTTAAAGGAAACATGAGGACTGACCAACAAGGCTGTGTGTACACCATAAGTGCTGATCAGTGACAGCCCCCCGTGTATCATCCAGGGGAATGAAGTCAGGGGACTCCAAAGCTGCTCCGGGAAGCCTTGGCACAGAAGGAGTCTCTGAAAGCTGTTTCAGGACCATTGTGTATCTGCCAGTCAGTGAAACAGAAAGGGGGTGGATAGGAGAGAGGGCAGAGACCTTAAGGAAAGCCTTCAGCTTTCTTTCTTCAACAAAACCCCCATCTGGCTGCTCACTGATGGGCTGAAGAACAGAACCATAGGGTCTTTGATTGGAAAGATGCCATTTAGTTCAACCTTCCAGCTAGTGCAGGTTCTGCAATCTCCGTGCCAGACAGCCTCCCACCATGGGGTTCTCACTGCTAACTTCATGGTAGGAATGATCTCATTTTAAGCCTCTTCTTATTTTGAGGTAAAAATCTGCCTTTCAGTCATTTCCACCTACACCCCATCCTCTCCTGGTTGCTGAGGAAGAAGCGCCTCCTGCCTTCACTGGCTCAGGAACACAGAGAGGATTCCCTGAGAGAACCTACAGTCTCACCCATGAGAACCAGGGCTCCTCGGACCCAGCTCATCCCCAGGATGGCCATCCAGGAAAGGAAAGAGGCTGACCAGTGGGACAAAGGCCTGCCAGAGGGAGACTGGCTGACCTACTTCTTCACTTTCTTACTGGAGACTCAGTTAGGACCCCACCTGTACATAGGGAAGACATCCTCCCAGATAGGAAATAAAATAAAGTTCTTGGATGAGCGCCGAAAGCTGAACTAGAAAGTTATTTTATCCTGTCCCTGCATATAAGACAGTGAATCGAAACCAAAAGTGTTCTGTGAAGATATTCGAAGGTGTCCTTTGAAGGCTGTTCCTCCTGGTAGGTAGGCCATTGTGTGTTCTCTGGGCTGCGCCCAGCCTTGGAGCAGAGGGATTGGAGTCTGGGCAGGTGCTTTGGCAGTGCCTCTAGAGCAGGCAGGAGTAGCTGGGGGTTTCGTCCTTCAACGCACTGGCAGTGAGTCCCTATTTTCTATGTGTCTGCTGGAGGCCCATCATGGTTTTCAAATAATTGTGCTAGACACAGAAAAGGGGAGAAAACAGAAGTTGATTAGGACATGCGGACCTAACAAGGACTCAGAAGCCACACCACTTATATCCACCCCATCATTCTTCCTGCAAATATCACTGTTTGGGGACAAGGATTCCCTTTGACTAGCCCCAGTTCTGTGAGAAACAATCTTCCATTCCATCCCTCTCATTCTTTCATCCTAAAGAAAGTGTGTAAAACTGTTTTTAAATGTTTAAAAGGAGACAGGCATGTTTCAAGGGCCCACTTGAAAGTTTCTGACAAGAAGTAGGTTCAAAAAAAGAAAAGAAAAGGGCTCTCTCTCCAGAGGGGTGGGGGCCCATGTATTCTGAAGGGCCTTCCCTCGGCAAATCAACCAGATGTTCGTGAATCCTACCCTTTTAATGAACTGCTAGGCTCTTGGAAAGCATGTGGAAAAAGTAAGCTGAAACAGAATCAGTGGGCAGGGCAGTGAGCAAGCAAATGCTAAAACCAACATAGAATTTGGAGGTGAATCCTAGATTCCCCACATGGTGAATCTGAACTGAAACTGAAGCTCCCACATGAAGCTGGAATTATTTTACCCCAATTTTTTATTGTGGCAAAATACACATAACATAAAAATTTCCATCTTAACTGTGTTTAAGTGTACAGTTTAGTGGTATTAAATACATTGATAATGTTGTGCAACCATCGCTACCATCCATCTCCATAACTCTTTTCATCATCCCAAACTGAAATTCCATATGCTTTGAACAATAACTCCCCATTCCCCTCTCCCCCCAGACCCTGAAAATCACCACTATACTTTCAATCTTTATGATTTTTTTAAGTCAGTCATTTAATTTTTAAATTATTTTTTTAAAAGTTTTATTGGAGTGTAGTTGATTTACAATGTTGTGTTAGTTTCAGGTGTACAGCAAAGTGATTCAATTATACATATACATATATTCATTCTTTTTTAGATTCTTTTCACATATAGGTTATCCCAGAATATAGGTTGTCCCAGAATATTGAGTAGAGTTCCCTGTGCTATATAGTAGGTCTCTGTTGGTTATCTATCTTATATATTGTAGTGTGTTGTATGTTAATCCCAAACTCCTGATTTATCCCTCCCTGCCACATTTCCTCTTTGGTAACCATAAGTTTGTTTTCAATATCTGTAAGTCTGTTTCTATTTTGTAAATAAGTTCATTTGTATCATTTAAAAAAGTTAGATTCCACATATGAGTGACATCATATGATATTTGTCTTTCTCTGTCTGACTTACTTCACTTAGTATGATAATCTCTAGGTCACACCATGTTGCTGCAAATGGCATTATTTCATTCTTTTTTATGGCTGAGTAGTATTCCATTGTATATATGTACCACATCTTTATCCATTCCTCTGTCGATGTACATTTAGGTTGCTTCCATACCATATCTTGGCTATTGTAAATAGTGCTGCAATGAACACTGGGGTGCATGTATCTTTTTGGATTTTGGTTTTCTCTGGGTGTGTTCCCAGGAGTGAGGATTGCTGGGTCATATAGTAGTTCTATTTTTAGTTTTTTAAGGAACCTCCGTACTGTTCTGTATAGTGGTTGTACCAATTTACATTCCCACCAACAGTGTAGGAGGGTTCCCTTTTCTCCACACCCTCTCCAGCATTTATTTACTTATTCATTTTTATTTATTTATTTTTTTGGTGTGTTAGTTTCTGCTTTATAACAAAGTGAATCAGCTATACATATACACATACCCCATATCTCCTCCCTCTTGCGTTTCCCTCCCATTCCCTATCCCACCCCTCTAGGTGGTCACAAAGCACCGAGCTGATCTCCCTGTGCTATGCAGCTGCTTCCCACTAGCTATCTGTTTTACATTTGGTAGTATGTATATGTCCACCATAGTATGTATATGTCCACCAGCATTTATTTTTTGTGGACTTTTTTTCCCCCCAGATTTATTGAGATGTAATTGCCATATAATATAATATTGCATAAGTTTAAGGTGTACAGTGTGTTGATTTGACACACTTATATATTGCAAAATGATTGCAACCATAGCATTAGCTAACACCTCCATCATATCATATAAGTACTATTTCTTTTTTGTGGTGAGAACATTTAAGATCTACTCTCTTAGCAACTTCCAAGTATATACTACAGCATTATTAACTATAATTACCATGCTATACATTAGATCCCCAGAACTTATTCATCTTATAACTGGAAGTTTGTGTCCTTTGACCAACATCTCCCCATTCCCCACCCCCATCCCCAGCCCCTGGTAACCACCATTCTAATCTCTGTTTCAATGAGATCAGCATTTTGTTTGTGGACTTTCTGATGATCACCATTCTCACCAGTGTGAGGGGATACCTCATTGTATTGATAGTTTTGTTTATTTGTTTGTTTTATTTAGTTAGTTATTTTGGCCAAGCAGCGCAGCATGTGGGATCTTAGTTCCCCGACCAGGGATCAAACCTGCATCCCCTGTGTTGGAAGCAGGGAGCCTTAACCAGCAACAGGGAAGTCCCCTCATTGAGGTTTTGATTTGCATTTCTCTAATAATTAGTTATGTTGAGCATCTTTTCATGTGCTTTTTGGCCATCTGTATGTCTTCTTTGGAGAAACGTCTATTTAGATCTTCTGCCCATTTTTTTGACTGGGTTGTCTGTTTTTTTGATATTGAACTGCATGAGCTGGTTGTGTATTTTGGAGAGTAATCCCTTGTTGGTTGCTTGACTTGCAAATATTTTCTCCTATTCTGAGGGTTGTCTTTTTGCTTTGTTTATGGTTTCCGTTTCTGTGGAAAAGCTTTTAATTAGATCCCATTTGTTTATTTTTGTGTTTATTTTCATTACTGTAGGAGGTGGATCAAAAAAGATCTTGCTGCAATTTATGTCAAAGAGCGTTCTGCCTATGTTTTCCTCTAAGAGTTTTATAGTGTCCAGCCTTACATTTAGGTCTCCAATCCATTTTGAGTTTATTTTTGTGTATGGTGTTAGGGAGTGTTCTAATTTCATTCTTTTACATGTAGCTGTACAGTTTTCCCAGCACCACTTATTGAAGAGGCTGTTATTTTCTTCATTGTATATTCTTGTCTCCTTTGTCATAGATTAGGTGACCAGAGGTGCGTGGGTTTATCTCTGGACTTTCTATTCTGTTCCAATGATCTATATTTCTGTTTTTGTGCCAGTACCATACTGTTTTGATTACTGTAGCTTTGTAGTATAGTCTGAAGTCAGGACGCCTGATTCCTCCAGCTCCATTTTTCTTTCTCAAGATTGCTTTGACTATTCGGGGTCTTTTGTGTTTCCATACAAATTGTAAAATTTCTTTTTCTAATTCTGTGAAAAATGCCATTGGTAATTTGATAGGGATTGCACTGAATCTATAGAATGCTTTGGGTAGTATAGTCATTTTCACAATATTGACTCTTCCAATCCAAGAACATGGTATATCCCTCCATCTGTTTGTGTCATGTTTGACTTCTTTCATCAGTATCTTATCATTTTCTGAGTACAGGTCTTTTGCCTCCTTAGGTAGGTTTATTCCTAGGTATTTTATTCTTTTTGTTGCAGTGCTAAATGGGATTGTTTCCTTAATTACTCTTTCTGATCTTTTGTTGTTAGTGTATAGAAATGCAACAGATTTCTGTGTATTAATTTTGTATCCTGCAACTTTACCAAATTCATTGATGAACTCTAGTAGTTTTCTGGTAGCATCTTTAGAATTTTCTATGTATAGTCTATCTTTATGATTTCTGACTACTCTAAGTACCTCATGTAAGTGGAACCATACAGTTATTTGTCTTTCTGTGACTGGTTTATTTCACATAGTGGCTGTACCATTTTACATTCCCACCAACAGCACACGAGGGTTCCAATTACTCCACATCCTTGCCAACACTTGTTATTTCCTTTTTTTTTTTTAATTAGTAGCCATCCTAATGCGTGTAAGGTGGTATCTCATTGTAGTTCTGATTTGCATTTCTCTAATGATTAGTAATGTTGAGCATCTTTTCATGTGTTTACTGTCCATCTGTATATCTTCTCTGGAGAAATGTCTATTCAAATCCTTTGCCCATTTTTGAATTGGGTTTTGTTTTCTGGTTGTTGAGTTTTAGGAATTCCCTGTATATTCTGGATATTAATCCCTATCAGGCTGGAATTCTTGAAGGAGTTTAAAATGGTCCTGGGTTGGTAATGCCGCATGGCAAAAGCAGGTGCAAACTCTTTCAGGAGGAAAGTAATTTCAACTTATACATTCAGGACTCCTAGAGCTTAAGTTCAATCACATTTATGGTCAATTGAATTTCAACAAGGGTGCCAGACAATTCAATGGAGAAAGAATCAGTTTTTCAACAGTTGGTACTGGGAAGACTGGATATCCACATGGAAAAGAATAAAGTTGGACCCCTGCCTCACATCATATGCCCCCTCCTCTGAACCCAGAAGGGGTAGGCCTCTCTGTGGTCAGATAAGGAAGCTCCTGCATAGTGGTCACAGTCAAACAATGTCCGAGGCTGGGCTGCCTATGCCTACTTGACCCCACTCCATTCTCTCCCATAGAGCCCTGCCCTCCTACAGATCTGGGCTTCTTTGATCCAGGGCTGATCTGGGCTTCCCTTCAGGGGCCAGAGTTAATAAAGCTTGATGCTCACAGCATAGGCTAAATGGCTGCCTGGATATAGCCATCCTCTCTCCTTCTGAAGGAGTGGGCCCAGGCAACTAGGATGGGCAGGTGACCCTGCCCCAAGCCACAGCTGATTGAACCAAAAATGCACACTTAACCCAAGAAGAGTCAGTTAGGCTTCTCCCTCCAGAGAGACACAAAGTAAGTAGTCAGGTGATATTGGGCACTGGGGCTGTGAAGTCTTGGAAAATAAGGGCATGCCAGGGCCAAGGCTGGAGCTAGAAATTGAGAGGTGGGGAGGAGAGAACAGATAGATGAAGGATCAAACCTCAGGGAGAAGCTAAGGTCAGATCTGGAAGGAGAAAGGCCTGGAGGGAGAGGAGCCTGGGCCCTGCTTCCTACGGATGAGTTCTATGGCCTGCTAATCAAAGTGTGGTCTTGGACTAGCTGCATGGGCACCATCTGGGTACTTATTAAAAGTGCAGACTCTCAGATTTACCCTGGACCTGCTGCATCAGAATCTGCATTCTAACAAGACTCCTGGTGATGTATGTACACAGCACAGGGTGAGAGGTGCTACTATGGAACCTTCAGAATCTGTGTTAACAAACCCCTTCACTCAAGCTTCTTTGAGTGGGCTTTAGCTCCTCACAGCCATCAAAGGTCAGTGAAGGTATCAGTTTAACTACAAATGTAAAGAATGAACTCAATCAGGAGAAGGGCTTTCTAACTATAACACAAAATCCAGAAGCCAAGGAAGAGAAGACTGATACACTTGATTTCATAAAAATCAGCAAAATAACTACAAAAAAACCATAAGTAAAGCCAAAAGACAAACAGGGGAAAATATTTGCAACTCATATCATAAAGAGCTAATCTCCCCAATATATCAAGAGTTCCTATAAATTAATAAGAAAAAGACCAACAACCAATAGAAAAACGGGCAAAAATATCAACAGGCAGTTTATAGGAAAAGAAATTAAAATGGCCCTTAAACATATGAAAAGAAGCTTGACTTTACTGATAATAAGAGAAATACAAATCAAGGCTAGACTGAGAGACATTTTTCACCTTTCAGATTGGAAAAAACCAAAAAGCAGGATACTGCATCTTGCGGGGAGGCTGTGGGGAACTAGCATCCTGTATATGCTGCTGGGGGGTGGGGGGTGGGTGATGGGTTCAGCTCTAGGCAGGCAATTCGGCACCATCTATCAAAAGTACAAATGTCCTTTTGGCCGAGAAATTCACTCCTACAAACTTGCCTTTCACTCCTGTGTGAATTCACATTTGTACAAGGTTAATTATCACAGCAATGTTTGTCATAGTAAAGAAATGGAACCTCCTAAAATCCCTCAATGTGAGATGCATTAAATGAATTCTGATAGATCCTTGCAATGGAGTACTACTATGCAGCTGTGAAAAAGAACACAGCAGCACCGACAGGTTGAAAGGGGACGATCTTCAGGATAGACTGTTAAGTGGAAAAAGCAAGAGGCAGAACAATATGCAGGAGGAACACTAGAAATAAGTGACAGCGGTTCCTTGTCAGAGAGGACTGGTGGGAGCTGGACTGATGGGGGACTGGGTATTAGTATTTTCATGCTTTTTAATGCTTCAATTGTATCATCCTATTGAAAATGTAAATGAATACCACAAAAATATTTTTAAAACAATGAGCTCACTTGGGCAGTCACCCCATGTGCAGCTGCCACCTGCCGTATAAGAATTGCCTCTGGGCACAGAAAAGCACACAGCATACAGGCCTCCTGTGTTCTGGCTCCAGGCTGGGCCTCAGCAGAGCGGAGACCCTCTGTTCTAGCCCAGCCCGCTCAGTGAGGAGAGTACCAGGCCATGTCTAGCTTTGCCTTGGCTGCCTGTGGTCCTCTGGTCCCCTGCCACCTGTGCACAGTGGCCTCCATTGGAGAGGGTCTCCCCAACAGGAAGTGGCCTCAGGGGAGCCCCAGGCCCTGTCCTGGCATGTTATTCACACATGGGCTGTCTTAGCACTCACCAGCCATGTCCAGGCCTGGCCAAAGTCTGTGGGACCCCTATTGGTTCCAGCCCAGCCCCAGGACTCTGGAGTTGGCAGAAGATACCCACTGACTCTGGGTGACTCTGGATTTCCCTGGGCTGGCGTATTCCTCCTCTGCCTCTCTGCAGTGGGGAGTGTAATCCTGGGTGTCCTAGTACTGAGGTCCCTGAGGCCTTGCCTTCCTGGAGACATGAATCCCCCGAGTTACCTTCTGTTCTGTCTTGACTTTGGCATTGTAGAAGGAGACGGAATCAGGGCCCTCTGGCAGCATCGTCTGCTGCAGCCGGCTGAACCTGTCCTGGTCATCTTCTCCCTACAAGAGGCCCAACACAGCACAGTCCCTTCACCTGGCATTGTCAGGATCCACTCTGACAGGGCCTGTGGTGGGCATTAGGGCAGCCTCTCGCTGGGTCTGCAGACCTCCACCCAGGATAGCTCACAATCCCCCAGCCTCATGTTTTCCAGTGTCATCATGGACACCCTGTAACCGCCACCAGGGAAAGATGAGCCACTCAAGAAGGGGTGCAGCAGCATGTGGTGTTTTCTGTGTCCTCATCCTTGATAACGGGGGAGAGACCTGTACCTGCCCACCTGCCTGGGCCAGCTGTAGGAGAGGCTGGGAGCAGCCGGTACACTGCCAAGCTTGTGGAGAGAACAGAGGACAAGGGGCACTGCCCACTGCCCTGTGCTCGTCCACCATCCCCACCCCTGCCCTGTGCCACTCACCAGAGACACAATCCTGCTGAGAGGCATCATGCCTGGCCGGATGCTGTCACCTGGCTTCAGTGCCACCTGCAGGTCCTCAGGGACAAAGAAGGACTCATTGTACCAGATGTCAAATTCTGCAGGGAGACAGGGAGATGGCACTGTGAGGGTGGGGAGTCCCTGAGGAAGCAGGTCAAGGCTGTGTGTGTCTCTCTGTCTCGTGCTTGTCACAGCTCACCCTCTCTTCACTTCCTGCTCCAGGGTCTCACCCTTTCCCATCTCCATCTCCTGCCCTCAGAATCCTGGAAACACACATCTAAAGCCCTGTCCAGGGACTTCCCTGGCAGTCCAGTGGTTAAGACTCCACTGCAGGCTTCGATCCCTGCAGCGGGAACTAGGGGAACTAGGATCCCGCATGCCCCAGGGCATAGCCGAAAACAAAAAAGTCCTGTCCAGCCCCTGCCTCTGCCAGAGAAGAGTTCTGAAGCCACTTCTAGAACCCAGACGGTAGCCCTGCCCTGTGCCTCCTGGAACCCCAGGTGGCCAGCCAACCTTCCCAAACGGCACACCCGTGAGCAGGCGATGTCGACACTGATCCACCAGGTGCTGGCAGTACTGGATCTCAGCCCTGAGGTCCTGTAGGTCCTGATACTCTGTCCGGTACTGCTTCTTGAGGTCTTTAAGCTTCAAGATCAGCAGGAATTCCTCCTCATCAATGATCATCAGCCCCTTGTTTTCATACTCGCCTGCAGGGGGAAGGAGGAGGTTAGGGAATGAGGTGCCCACCTGAGGTGGTCAGAAAGAGGGGAGAGTGCTGGCAAAGCATGAAGACAGGACCTGGGAAGGGCTGGGGTGCAGCATGGAGGTGGACAAGGCATGAGAAGGCCAGGCTACTAGGATATGTCTCACAGGGAGAGGGAGCTCAGGTCAGAGGACCACACTGGCATTTTTAGGACAAACAGGAGGGGTGGGCAGAGGAAAGGGTAGAGATGGCCCAAGTTCCACGATTACTTTGATCTTAAACCCCACTAGCCAAAGATATCCAGTAAATACCTCTATTATACAGGTGTTTACCTTTTTTTATAAATTATGTAAACAAGCTGCCACCACTGGCTAGTACCACAAGGCAGTTGGGCAGGGTTCCTTATTAATAACAGTAGATGTAAACCCACATTTCAAATTGTCTTCTTGATGATTTCAGCATTCGCCGGCTACCTTCTTGTCAGAGACCATCAGACATCTGTATCTTGTCGGATGGCTGTCAGAGGGCTCCAGGAGGAGAGAGGTCAGTTGTGCTATTGGTCATCTCCTCCACTCACTGTCTCTTTGGATGGACCTTTTAAGGTCTGTCAGTTTGATGAAGGTTGTTGGGTTAAGACAAAATAACAATATCTGTGGAGCCACTCACCTGGCTGTCTACTGCCCACAGCACCTTGAAAGTTCAGCAAAGGCGTCGTGTCAACACCCAGCCCGGGGACCCCTGGAGAGTGAGTCCTGTGTGTGACCGAGGTGTGTGGCCAGGGTGCACGAGGCAGTCCCCAGGTGCCGGAGGAAAGCATTAGCACGTCCACTGATGTTTACAGGGGAGAAGTGAGGCACATTAAGTGTCACTGACACCATTCATGGAGAGGCAAGGGTTCCAATTCAAGGTGCTTGCAGTGGTGGGGGAGGGGGGGTCCAGGGTAGCCCTCACCTTCAGTGCAGAGCAACCTGGTTTGCTGCCGTGGGCCTGCTGTGGTCACTTTGATACAGACAAATCCGTCAATCACAGAGTAGAGTCTTTACAGTACTCTGTTGACATGGGGAGTGACATCTTTTGTACTACCCAGAGGTTCTCTGATTATCTCCAAAGAAAACGCTTATGAGAGCTGAACTTAAGATGATTTTTCTTTCTTTTTTTTTTTTCCCCACAAACGACTAATTAATGTCTCAAATTCAGTGACTGTTCTGGGCTGATAAGTGGCTGTCAGTCAAGGTACCTAGAAAATATTTTAAAAAATGAATTTACTTGATCTGTTCCCTTAAGATAAAGGTATTTTGCTTGGTATTTTAACAACCAATGGGAAAACAACTGCTTTGGAGGGGGAAAGAGCAAAAATGTTTTTTGATACTGATAAAAGTTTAAATATTTGAAAATATTGTTTATTTCTTCTACATCCCATCCTTTAAAAATATCCATTTTCAGGTATATTGAGGAGTAAGTGATATATCAGCATAGCATGCATATATATTATTTAAAATATGTAAATATATAATAAGGGGTTGCATATTCAAAGGAGGTGTGGGGGGACTTCCCTGGTGGCGTAGTGGTTAAGACTCCGTGTTCCCAATGCAGGGGGCCCGGGTTCCATCCCTTGTCGGGGAACTAGATCCCAAATGCATGCCGCAACTAAGAGTTCGCATGCCACAACTAAGGAGCCCACATGCCACAACTAAGGAGCCCTGGAGCTGCAACTAAGGAGCCCACCTGCCACAACTAAAAACTGGTGCGACCAAATAAATAAATAAATAAATAAATATTTTTTTTAAAAAAAACAAAAACAAGGTGTAGGCAGAAGGGAGAAAGAAGTGCTTGTTGGTCCTGCAAGGCCTTCACTCTAGAGGTTCTGGGTGGGGTCATGTCTGGAGCCACCATCACCCACCTTCCCCTACTTCCCAAATTCATGGAGGGCTTTGCCCTCTGGAACAGTGTGTTACGCTTGGTCCGTAGGGTATGAGCAAAGTAGCCCCAAGAATTTGGAAATAAAGTTGCCCTCTGAGAAATAAGTGAGTAAAATGCAACCTCTGTGAGTGAGATGATCCCCCTGACCTGCAGAAAACCAAGTGCCACCTGGAGATGCCCAGGTGATCAGTGAGATCATTCAAGAAGGCTGGCCTAGCATAGGGTTGCGATTTAGCAAGGGAAAGCCCAGTAACCGGTGGTGTGCCCTGCCTGTGAACAAGAGTGTGGCCTCTGAACCACCAGCCTCAGTGTTGGGATGGTTACTCATTAAAATGCATGTTCTGGGCCCTGCTCCAGATTTCCTGAGTCAGAGCCACTGATTGCAGCCTAGGAATCTGCACTTGACCAGCCCTCCCAAATGAGTCCTCTGCTCACTCAAGCTTGAGGGTTCTTGGTGCACATTGAAGGTGTGGGCAGTGTCTGCCACTGGGACCAGGGCACCAGGTCAGGGTAACCAGGTGAGCACTCTCCCCACTCCCCACACAGGGGTCCCTGCTCGTTGAGCCTGAGGGCTTCCCACACCACCTGCCTTAAGAGACGAGGCTTTGCTAGGCCAGTTTGTTGCGGGGTTGGCATGAGGAATGGTCTTAGTGACAGTGAATCACTTGGCCCCTGGTATCCACATTCTCATTCCCTCCTCAGTTTCTCATGTCTTGACCAGCACCCCTACCCCAATCAGACCACTGTGGTCAGTGAGGAGACAACACCAGGACCCACGGACCTTGTGGCGGTCGCCAGCCACCCATCTCCCTGGGGAAGTGTCTACAAGACCAACATTCTGTCCCTCCATGGGCAGAAGCACATATCAGATGGAAGGTCCAGCACTTAGATCTGAGATAATGCAAGAAGGGGGACTTGCAGGCAGAAGCTAGCTGACAGGAAAGGACTCTGTGGTTCCCCAGGGCTGACTAGAGCCAAGTGATGACCCAGGGATGAAGCCTGCACCCCAACATCCCCTGCTGGCCCCCTTCCAACTCAGTCCTCCAGTGCCCAAGGCTGCCCCATCCCGAGCAGGATGACTCAGATCCCACTGTCCCCCAACTATCTTCCCATCACCTTTACCTTGCTTCTCTCGTAGTGACTTCTGGAAATTTAGTGCCTCCTTGGTCATGTCGATCTCCCGCTTGATGGCATTGATACGCTGTGTGGTCTCGCTGGCCCTTTTCCTCCGCTCGTTCAAAATGGATTTGTTTTCTTTGAAGATGCGGTTGATCTCACTACCCCGTTCGTTCTTAAAGTCCTCAAAGGCCACAGGCTTGGCGGGTGGGGTGCTGGGCCTGAAGATGGAGGGGAAGGAGGAGGGAGAAATGGGGCAGCTGTCTTGGAGCCACCGGGCACTTCACCTTTCTTCCCTGGGGCTTCTGTAAGCAGGAGGTCCGAATTCCTGGGCACCGCGTACCCCAGATGGGAGCTAAACTGTGTAGGAATCATTCTCTCGTCTCTGTTTTACTGAGTACACAAGGGCACGTGACTATTGCAGAAAATGAGGAAAGTAAGGAAAAGTTACAAAAAAAAAACCCAAAATACCACTCATTACCTATTGGCAACCACACTTTAGTGTATCTCCTTCATTTCTTTGATAACTGTTTTAATATTTGGAGTCATGCAATATATATAATTTTACATCTTACTTTTTTCACAGAAGCATTCTTTCATGCTATTAAGAACTCTTTGAGAACTCTAGTTAATAAGATGTAAGATGAAGTGCTGGGCAGGGGAAAGTAGATTGTCTGCAACTTACTTTGAAATCCATTTTTTAAAAAAAGATGGATGGAAGGATGGAGAGAAAGACACATGATGAAATACTATAGGAACATTAATGGCAGAATCAAGAGGGGGTTCACTATACAATTCTTCCAACTTCTCTGAATGTTTGGAAATGTTCACAGGCTGAGGAAGAATTCTTCATGTACATCTTTGTACATTTCAAGGGCAGAGAAAATAATTCACTTAGTGCCCTTTCCCTAATGTCAACTATTGAAGGTGTTACCAAAAATTTTTTCTTTTGCTTTTTAAATTAATGACACAATCTTTTTGTATAAATCTTTGTCTACATCTCTAATTATTTCCTCAGGATAGATTCCTAAAAACTCAATCACTGACTCACCACAGAGAGGAACTGGGTGGCTGGAGGAAGGGTCTCATACCTGAGAATTTTGTATCTTTTGAATACATTACTTATTCAAAATATGCAAATTTAATTATTTAAATAATTGCTATTTGGAGGGTCTAAAATGATTCTGTGTATAATTGTGTATCTTGGATGACTCCTGAGGTTGAACCATTTTGCACGTGTATAAGCCATCATATTTCTTCTTTTTTGGACTGTGCTCCTAGTCTTTGCCTATTACCCCATTTTATTTCTCTTCTATCTGCAGGTGCTCTTTCCTTGTCATACTCTGATTTTGTATGATCTGGTGCAGCGGTTACTGTTAGGTGGTCACCTGGGTGGGTGTGATTCCTCCTTTGGGGATTCCGAGGCAAGGGGCTCAATACTGGAGGTCTCCCGGTCCTGCAGAAGCATGTCTTTGACATCTCCATCCTTGGAGGATGGGGTCAACTGGGTCTTGGAGGTGGAAGCATCCAAGTCCTTGCCACTCACAGGGCTGCTGGCACCCTCCTTTCTTGCCAAGGAGCTGGAAGGAGAAGGCAGGGAGACCCCAGGCTCAGTGTCTCTGACGCTGAGGGGAGTAATCTTGCTCAGCACTCATACACCAGAAGCCCCAGCCCGCTCAGCTCCGATCTTGAACATAAACCCAGGCCAAAGGGCAAAGAGTACAACCCTAAGCCATGCAGATGGGGAGGAAGAGGAGAGAATTTCTCTCTCTTTTATCAGAAAAAGAAGTCCTCCTTCCAGCAGTCTCAGCAGGAGACACCTGGGAAGAATGGGCAGTCTCCAGTTTGGAAGCATAAGGACCTTTGGGGTGGGCCACAGGCTCTAAGGAGCATCATGGCTGCTGAGGTATTAGTCACACAGGCATCCCCGGGAAGGAGTAGCAGAGCCCCCACCCAGGGTGTGTCTGTCTGTGGACCAACAGTAAAGAGAGACACGTCTGCCCCGCTGCTCTGACCAGTCCACGACTTGCTCTCCCACCTCTATCAGTGCCCACACCAGCTCTCCGGAAAGTAGCCATCCTCCCTCTCCAACTGATGGCACCCAGGGTCCTCCCTCCCAGAGAGGTACATGTGAGCAGGACTGAACTAAAGGGAGGATGTCCATGGCTCCTTCCACTGTTTCCTTCTCTTTTCTTCTTCTTGCAACAGGTGTGGCTTGGGGGAACCAAGCCTCGATCCATTTGTTAACTGCACTAATTACCCAACGGCAGAACAGAGAGGCTGGGGGTGTGACCGCCCTCCTGAAGAGGCAGGAGGAGGCCAGGGCATCCTCCTACCCGACTCCAGTACTGCATGTGACAGTTTTCTACAATCAGCTCTGGCCCGTGTCCTTTTACAAGTAATAATAATGGTAACAACTTACTTGTATTGAGGTCTTCCAGGGACAGGGACTGCATTTACTCACTTATCCTCAAAACCACCCCAGTGACTGATGCTATTATTATTATTATACCCATTTTAGGGATAAGGAAACAGAGGCAGAGAGGCTCTTACACCTCACAGAAGGTGACCCCCTTGGGTGAAAGAACTACTGAGCAGGGAGGTGAGCCCAGGTGTTACCTCCAGAGCATGTGCTTTGTCCACCACGACACAGCACTTCCCAGGGAGGCTGGTTCATTAAGGGAACCTTGACACCCTGCATCTACAAACGAGTCTTGCCTCAAAGGTGAGCTGGAGTTTTTAAGTGATGTGGGTGCCAATTAGCCGGGTCACAGAAGGAACCTGGTGGTGGGGGCTGGGTTTCCACATGAAGTACCGGAGGGCGAGTGCCGGCCTGGCTTCTCACTTCCACTCTACCACACCTTAGCAACGTGACCTTGGAATGAATTCCCCTCTCTGAGCCTTTGTTTCCTCATTAGTTAAAATGGAGACATGAACTCCCACCTCGTGGAACTGCTGTGAGGATGACAGGTGACCGGCCCCAGCCTGGGCCCCACAGATGCTGCTAGTATTGGCAGGAGAGGTATCCATTGTGACCACCCCATAACTAACACTGGGGGAAGGGAGGGACAGCTTATGTCCTCCCTTTCACCAGCCACGGAGGGCCAGGTGCTGATGAGCTGGAGCAGCAGGAAGGTCACTCACCTGAGCTGCTCTTTGAACATCTTCTTGGACTTGGATTTCTTCCCGGGTCTGGTAGAGGAAGGGGCGACTCCGAGTCCGAAGCCTTGTCCGTCAGGCTCGCCCACTAGGTGGCCGTCAACGTCCACGAGCCCTGCCTGGACAGAGGCCAGTTGCAGGTCTGTGGTTAGATTAAGGTTTCAGGCTCCCTGGGGAACCAGGCGTATATGGACCAAAGGTGGACATGTTCATCCCACACACCGAGATGTGGCTCCTGCTGATGTCACTCCAGGCTGTCCCCAGCAGAGCTGTCTCTGACCACCCTACTCAATGTCCACTTCCTACATCAACTCCTCTCATGGTCTGGTGTCTCATTCCATACTCTGAGGCTCTTGGGGCCCGTTTCCAACCTAACTCTGGGAATTGGTCTTGTTTACTACTAGCCACATCTCCATTTTATGGAGAACATTTTGAACTCATATGCGGTTTACTCCTGCATGGGTCACCCCATGCTCATGCTGGTGTTACCTTTACCTGTTGCAACCCTAGATCTGCTTTAATGCAGGACACTCGCTGTCTCTGGAAAGATCTGGGGATGGAAAAATCTGATGTGAGTCTTGTCGGCAAGAGGCAATTGTGCTTACCTTCTGGACAGCAGAGATGGCTGCGAAGTCATTCTTGTCTATGAGGGTGTACTTCCTGCGCAAAGCGGACTCCACTTCCTGTTCCTGTTGGCTTGGGAGAGAGAGTGAAAGAACCCCTCACAGCTGGAGCCATGCTGAACCCACTGCGGCAAGCACCAAGTACTGGAGTTAGGAGTTGTTTGTGTGTGGCCCCTGCGACAGAGCCACATCCTCATCATGAACCAGACCAGACAAAACATGCTCATTCCCCTGCTCCCCACTCCCCAGTGCGTGTACCCCTTGTCCAGCCCCCAAATCTGCAGGGGCCACCTTATGTGCCAAGCACAACTGCTCTAAGATGACCTTTAACAAGGACCGTAAGCCTGCCTCGGCACCATGCTTCCCCACCTGTCCGTCTCTAACAGGCCCTTCAAAATCACATACCCAGCTTCTGTGATACCATCCAGCATCAGCCAGTCAGGCTACAGGTATGTCTGTACTCAAGTAAACCACAAATCCCTCCTGAGGTGGGGAGGGGGTTGTGGGGAGTATCAAAGTGTCCTGCTCCGGCCATCTTCAGGGCTGGCACTCCATAAGGACCTCCTGTCCAATTAATAAACTCAGGAAACCAGGGACCACCTCGTCTCTGAGTAGCCCTTGAATGGAGGGCTGTCCTCCCCACTTCCCCCAGGGGAAGGGAAGGGCAGGAGGATATGAGAGCTCAGGCCCACAGACACCCAGGGCCTGCCATACCCAGAGGCCTCTGATCTGGCTCCTCACACACCAGAGAGAAGGCAGTGCACGTGGAGACCGGCATCCATACCATGGGAAATGAAAATGGCAGCCTGACGTAGGAGTGGGGTGGATGGGGTGGGTCCCTTACCTCAGAACCACCCGGAACTGGTTGAACACCTCCTGGATCTGTCTGAGGTTGATTATCTGGAGGGAAGAGAACAAGGCAGAGGTTAGACCAAGGGCACCACGGGACCAGGGCTGTGTCTGTGTTAGTAGAGAAACCAGGACCCCTTGGCTAACCCGTGGACCATCTGTCTCAAGAATGGGACATCTGGGACTTCCCTGGTAGCGCAGCGGTTAAGAATCCGCCTGCCAACGCAGGGGACACGGGTTTGATCCCTGGTCCGGGAAGATCCCACATGCCGCAGAGCAACTAGGCCTGTGCGCCACAACTACTGAGGCCACGTGCCTAGAGCCCGTGCTCCGCAACAAGAGAAGCCACTGCAATGAGAAGCCCGCACACCATGACGAAGAGTAGCCTCCGCTCACCACAACTAGAGAAAGCCCGTGTGCAGCAACGAAGACCCAACACAGCCAAAAATAAATAAATATTAAAAAAAAAAAAGAATGGGACATCTGCCAATACCCTCTCAGCAAAGTGGCAGTCCAGCCCTCCTCAAGAACAGAGGAACACCTGATTAGTAGTTTTAAAACTATTTACTGCGACTATAAAAATCACCTTTTCTGAGTGAAGACCTCTATAAAATTAAAATGATTCTAGTTCTTGAAAATACTAAGAAAACATTTAAATAAAATTTATTGTCCTCAGCTCTCTCCTGCTTCCAAAAGGTTCCATTACGAACCTTTCTGTGTGGGCACAGACACACTCACCTGTGGCTGAAGAAAGGCCATCAGCTTCCCTCTTGGGCCTATAGCCCGCCAGCATTACCCTCGACGCCTTGGTCAGTCTGGGGCTGCCCTTATTAGGAAGACCAGAGCAGCCTGCCCCTCAGTTGTCCCAGGCTTGCCTCTGGCAGCTGCTCACAGTAACAGGCCGGGCAAGGTTCTGCCCATGAGCTCCCTGGTGAGAGGTCTGCCAGCCTGTGCTATAAAAACAATGCATCTTTCCCTGTGTGGCTGCTGTCTCCTCCTCCTTGGCCCACTCCAGCATGGGCCCTGGGGGTTCTGCCTTGTAGACAACCAGCATGACCGTCATCCTTTAATGCCCTCACTCTGCCTGGCACAGTCAAGCCCCTGAGGTGCTGCATCTCAGTTCATCCCAGCTCGGTTTCCCTCCCAACCACACCGTACAGGTGAGGCCACCAGAGTACACGAGCTTGAGCATTTTCCTGAGGTCACTCAGCAAGGAGATAGCTGAGCTGAGATTCGATCCAGGGCAGCCTAGCTCCAGGGTCCACACTTGTGCCCCCAGTGATGGACCACCTCCTGTATATTCAAGGCTGTTTAAGGCTGTCAGCCACTCTGTGGGTCACCTACAGCCCTGCAACCCTAAACATGGATACCGAGGCCCTGAGGTGGGCTGAAGGGCCCTGAGGCCAGGAGTCCAGCACCACCTACCCTACACCCCCTGTACCCTCTCAGTGTGAGGTTCCAAGGCTAGCACAGCACGCTTCGGGGTATGGCCGGGAGATGGAGGCCCGGGCCAGCTGGACACGGTGGTCCTGAGGGGCTCCTTACGTCAATCTCGTCCAGCGTTCCCTCCAGGTACCTCCGCACCTGGGAGTTGATCTCGGCAATCTGAATTTCATCCATGGGGTCATAGTTCACAAGGGTACGGTTGGCCTTGGAGGAGGAAAAGGAACATATTGTTACGCTCCAAGCACCCAAGCCCAAGCGGGGTGGCAGGGACCATTCTGAGAACCAAAGTGGGGAGGTTGGGCACAGACCCTGGCCGCCCAAGCCAGCTCCATTCCCTTCATCACCACGTCCTGGCAAGGAGGGCCTGACTCACAGGCCAGGTGTTCAGGTCAGCAAGGGACAACCAGGTAGGGCGGGGAAGGAGAGGCTGCCCAACAGGGGGCCTGCTACTCCAAACAAGGGGGTTCTGCTGACTGAGTCTCAGCAGACTCTGTAGGATGAGGGCCACAGGAGGGAGGGGGCAGCCTCTGCCTTGAGGCTCCTCTGGACCATGAGCATTAGCTCAGACAGGCTACTGGAGGACTCCTGCCCCCACCCCCTGCCTTCATGGCTCCCTGCTGCTGTCCCCACCTGACCATCCAGCCTTGGTCAGGGGCCACCTCTCCTGACCTTGACCCATCATGCTGTCTGCCCCTGTACCCCTGCCAGGCCTCTGGCCCCTGCCCCTCATCCCCCTGCCTACTGCCTGACCATCTGACACCCCTGTCCACATCTTCTTGTTTGTCCAGTGTCCCTGCCTACCAGACATTCCTGGTCCCCCAGCCCTTCTGCCCCACCCCCGAGTCTCTCTACTCAGCCCCCGACCCATCTGGCCCCCTGTCCACCCAGTCCCTCCGCCCACCCAACCGGCTCTGCTCATCCAGCATCCCTGCCCTGACCCTTTGCCCCCTCCCAACCTAGCCCTTCTGCCCCCCTGGTAACCTGACCCTAGTCCCTCTAGCATTCTGGCAACCACGCCCCACCACCACCTCTAGCCCCTTACCAGGCTGTCATGGATGGCTAGTTCCTGCTTGAGCAGTGCCAGCTCCTTCTCCAGGTTCTTGACCATCCGCTGCCAGGGAAACATATTGTGTGGGGCGGGGGGGTGAGGAGGAAAGCAGGGAGGACGGTCAGAGAAGCCACCCTGCCTCTTCCATATCAAGCCTATAATTCCCCACCTGTGCCTGGACATCCTGGCTCTTCCAGGTAATCCATGGGGTGTGATCTCAGCATCTGGATGATTCCCTCCCCACTGGTGACTTTTCCCCAACTGGGTGACTTTAGGGTTTGAGGGGGTCTCAGCAGTCCCCTGGCCTCTGCCTCTTACTGCAGAGGAGACTGAGAACAGAGTGAGCACGGGCACCCCTAGGGCCACCTCAAACCCTGACTCCCAGGAGCTCCAGGATACTCCAGTCCAACAGGGTAATGGCCCTCTCAGTGCAGCCCATGCCTCCAGGGTGCATTGACCCTCATCCTTCCCAACCACTACGCAAAGCATTACCATTCCCCACTGATAATCAGGTATGCCACCTCCAATTTATTGCTGCTACAAAAAATGCTGCAAAACATCTTTGCACTTACATCTTTGTATACGAAAACACAGTGATCTATGAGCTCTATGTGATCTGCCTTATTACTTCTTTCCTACTCTTTTCCCCCTGCTCACTTCACTCCCACCAAATGGGCACATTCCTGCCTCTGTATTGTCTGTCCCCTCTGCCTGGGACACTCTCCTCCCAGGTATTTCCATGGCTCACCTCCCTCAAGTCTTTGTTCAAAAGCTTCTAAATTAGGCGCACCTCTATCACCTCATGTAAAACTGCAATCCCCTCCCCACCCTCACACCACTCTTTTTTAACATCTTGCTCTACTTTTCTTTCATAGAACATATCCTAGAGCAGTGTTGTCTAATAGAACTTGCTGTAATGATGAAAATGTTCTGTGTTTGTGCTGCAAGCCACATAAAGCTATTGAACACTTAAAATGTGACTGGTGGGACCAAGGAAGTGAATTTTTAATTTTATTTAATTTTACTGATTTCAGGGGACTTCCCTGCTGGTCCAGTGGTTAAGACTCCGCACTTCCACTGCAGTGGGCACGAGTTCGATCCCTGGTTGGGGAATTAGGATCCCGCATGCTGCGTAGCACAGCCAAAACAAAAAAATTTTTTTTACTGATTTCAGTAGCCACATGTGAGTAGTGGCTACTGTATTGGACAGTGAAGCTCTACAACTTACCTATTTTGGTTTTAAGAAAAATTATATATATTTAAGGTGTACAACATGACGTTTTGATATACATGTACACAGTGAAATGATTACTACAGTCAAGCTAATTAACATATCCACTAGTTACCATTTTTTGTGTGTGTGGTATGAGCATCTGAGATCTACTTTCCTAGCAAATTTTCAGTACACAATACACTACTATTAATTATAGTCACCATGCTATACATTAGGTCCCCAGAACTAACTCATCTTAGAACTAAAAATATGTACCCTTTGACCAACATCTCCCCATTTCTCAGCCTGCCCCCACCCACTCCTGGTAATCACTGCTCTACTTTCTGCTTCTATGAATTTGACTTTGTTAGGTTCCACATATAAGTGAGATCATGCAGTATTTTTCTTTCTGTGTCTGGCTTATTTCACTTAGCATAATGTCCTCTAGGTTCATCCATGTTGTCGTAAATAGCAAATCTAGAAATGACTGATTTCTTATGCTTATTATATCTATCTCTCCCACCCCCAGCAGACTGTCAGCTCTTCAAAGACAGAGATTTGTGTTTCTGTTGGTACACTGATACATCCCAAGTGCTTCAAAAAGTGCCTGGCACATAGTAAGTACTCCATAAATTTTAGCTGAATGAATAAATGATACATTTCTAGAAGCAGAATTGCTTAGTCATTTTACATTTGATAGATACTGTCCTAGTGTTTTTCATATAAGAAGCACAAGGGACTTCATGCTGAGAACCTTCACTGTGAACAACAGGGCTTCCTTTAGTTGTCAAAAAATGGCCACTGGAGGGAGCCCCTGACAGCTGGTTCTCAGGACTGGTGACCAAAGCTGTCACCAGTCTGTAGCAAGGGGTCCTGGTGTCCCGGTGGCTCAGTGGAAAATCGGGGCACAAAGCCTGAACTCAAGACACATGACCAGTGTCCAGGTTCTGACTCTGCCCCTCTGGACATCCTCAAGATGGTCCTTCAGGTGGACTCCCTGTGAGGTGAACGGGAGAGGACTGGTGGCCAGCCCCTACTCATCTCCATCCCCTCCTCTCAGCTGAGGGATCTCAGCTCTAGAAAATGCGCTACACCCAGCTAGGAAAAGTCTGGCTGAGCTGCTGGGGACCTCCAGCTGGATGACTCTGTCCAGTGTGGCATGAGGAGCCAGGTTAGACCTCTGGGCCAATCAGGTGATGGTGGAAATGAGCCATCTGCTCCCATGGGTCACCAGCCTCTATGCTGCACCCTGAGAGTATGGAAGCCACTTCTCCTACTGCCTGGCAAGCTTAGTGGCCTCTAACTTGCCCTCTTCTACTGACTGGAAAGAAGCTGCTTGGAAATAGGGCTGAAGCAGAAGACCCCACAGAATAGGGTCTGGCAGCACCTCCTGGCTGACCAACTCCCTTATAAGAAACAGGGGCATTTTCTGGATGGAAAAAAAATGCCTCAGAGACAGCACAGACCCATGTAAGTTCCTTGATGGTTAGGTGTTTCCATCATAAACGTAATGAGGATAATTCAGAGAGTTCTGCTTAAGTCCACGCCAGATTGTGAGCAGCTATCAGCCTAAGAATTTTCCCTATTTTGACCCCACGGCAGCACGCAGGTGTGCTTCCTCTTGGCAGAGTAGGGTACCCCAAGTCTCTCTGCTGTCTGTTTATGCCCGTGGCTCACAACCCTTACACCACCTCACAGAGTCACAGAATGACATAGTGGGAGGGTTGCTGGAAGTCATCAGTCCAACCTCCTAGTTCACAGATGAATATCCTGAGGCTCAGAGCCTGAGCAACTCACCACAGAGAGCTGGTAGCAGAGGTGGATCAGAAACTCAATCTCCCACCTTACAGCCAGCCCCACCAACCAAGGAAACTCTACAGAAGCTATTCCACCCCCTTGAAAAGAGGTATCAGTACTGAAAATGGTGCTGGAAACAACCTGGGAATACAGGCTACAGTCTAGGAAAGGCAACAACCAAAATAATTTTCCAGGTCTCTCTCGAGAACTCATACATATAAAGGAAAATGCTTATCATAAAGATTACAAACACATTTGCATTTGGTGACATGGCAACTTGGCTGTCCAGGAACAACAGTGCAGATTTCAGAACAGGAATTACATTAAAATGAAAGTCCTCGCTGCCAGGTGCAACGCCCACTCAGCCAGGTTCACAGGTGGTAATGTGGTAGTCCTAAGCTAAGAGAGCACCAAATAAGAAAATAAGAAAAATAAATAAGAAAAGCTCCAAGCTACAGAAAAGCATAGAAAATAATGCCATGAAACCTTGGGAAGACCACCCTAAAATCTGACTTTAACAGCATGCCACCATATTGGCTTCAGGTGTTTTTGTTTTTGTTTTTTTAAGAAATAAAACATTTCAGATAAATGTGAAGCCCCTGGCTACCCCACTCCAAATCCATTCCCCACCCTGACATCCAGAAGGAGCCTCTGCTCAGTTTGGTCTTTTCACTCCCATACATTTTTTCTTTGTACACACATCTATCCACTAATGATGATCAGCATTGCTTTGAATGTTCTTATACTTGGTATAAACGAGAGATGCCACCATTCAATCCCCAAGTTGTTTTCTCACTAGAGATTATCCATGCTCACAGCTCTAGCTCTGGCTCCCTCCCTCTGCAACCTACTTAGCTACTCTTCTGTTAAAGGCTATTAATCATGTTCCTAACTTTTCACCATTACAACAAGCAGTGCAGCACCATCTTCTATAAGTCTCTTTATGTGCATATGTGAGAATGCTGCTAGACTATATACCTAGAAGTGATACTGCTGGTCTGCAGAAGTGACTAGAGTGCTAGCTAACATTCCCTGAGCATTTACTCCATGACAGCACTGTGCTAAAAGATTCCTACCCATTATCTTGTTCTTCACATCTCTTTGAGAGTGAACTCTGTTACTCCTGCCTTAGAAAGAATAAGTATCTCGCTGAGGTTATACAGCTGACGAAGAAAAGAGCAGGCTGCTGAACCAGTATAGCCCCACGCAGGGGCCAGCGCTCTTAACTACTGTGCCCGTCATTCTCCAAGTGTGGTCCAGAACAGCAGCAGCAACAGCACTGGGGACACTCATAAGAAATTTGAATCCTCAGCCCCCACCCCAGACCGATGGAATCAGGAACTCTGGGAACGGGTGCAGTGACCTGTGGTTCAATGAGCCCGCAGGGTGATTCTGATACCCACTCAAGTTTGAGAACCACTGCTCTAAGCTCTACTTCCTCCTCAACCTCCAAACCATGGGTTAGATCCACAGAGTCCCCGGACTGTTATTTTCCTTCAGGATTTAGAATCTGAAAAGTTTAGCTAGTTTGTCATGGGTTTAGGGCATGTATATGTTCCTGTCTCCAGTAACTACGATTGCATAAGCATGTTAAAGGAAAACCAAATTATTGGTAAATGTGTTTTTACTTTACTAGATGTTGCCAAAGTGCTCTCCAAAGTGGTTGTCAATTACACTTTGACAAGAAATAAATAAGCATTGCTGTTTCTGCACATACCATTGTTTCTACATTGTCAGAAAATTTCTAATTTTTGCTAGTCTGAGGGTGGAATTCCACTAAGGTTTTAACTTGCATTTCCCTGGCTAATGGTGATGCTGATCATTCTTCTGATTGGTCAGCTGTTTGCTGAGAGGGATTGCTCAGACTGGGAAGAAAGAAGTTCTGTAGTGACCTAACCAGATGAGTCTGAGAGATGGTCCACACTGATTTAGCTCAGAAACAATTAGCTCTAAGGACTCTCATGCAGAAGCCCAGGGCACTCAGAGGCCTTGAAGCCCCACATAGGAATTGGGTGGGGGCCTAACCTAGCCCTTTCACCTTTGTGGCAGCCCCCAAGGGACTCTAAACACTGGCCTATCCCAGAGCAGAAAGGGACTGACCCAGGATCACATGGGTATCTTTGGTCAAGGCAGGAAGGGAAGCCAGGCTCTTGTGACCCAGGCAGCAAACCCATACACCTTCCCCACAGCGAGATAGCTGCCTACAAGCCCCTTAGTACCTCAGCGTCATACTTTTCATTGATGGCAGGCTCAGTGGTGACCAGCTTCATCCTGCTGGCAAACCGCAGTGAAGACAGCTGAAAAACAGATCAGACAGACCTCTAGGTTCTTGGTCAATTACTTGTGAGTAGAGATATTCGCAAAACAGGTTAAAGGATTCCACTAGAAAACAAGTCTCCCTGCAGAGAGGAATGCTCCATGGGCCCATGGAGTGACGTCTGGGGGTCCTGCCCAAGTCCCTCTGGGGGCACAGCCAGCCAAGGGTAATTATGGCTGGGGGCCCATGGGGTGGCCACAGAAGCGGGCACTTGGGAAACAACCCCACTGCGCTGATGTTCCATGAGGAGTGGAGGGCTGCTCCCTGGCAGTGAGGAGCAGCCAGTGAGCCCTGACACCCCAGCCTCATACTGTGCTGGGCTGACGCGGAGCCCTGAAACAGGGAAGCCGACTTGGAGGGGGGATGGGTAACCCAGAAGTAGCCTGAGGAAGGCCTGAAAGGGCTCTTCCATTGGACAGTCTTGCTTAGTGGTTAAGAGCTCAGCCACCAACCAACTGACTGCACAACCTCAGACAGGTCTTGTAACTTCTCTGTAAAGTTGGGAAGACCTGCCTCACAGGGTCACTGGCAGACTTAGTGCTGAGGTATGTAATGTGCTCTGGACAGAACTGGCCCACAGAGAGCCCTCAGGAAGAGACCCCTGTCATTTTAGTTGGAGTTGCTCCTGTGTGAGGGTGAAATCAGACTCTCCTGCTGTAAGCACAGCAGCAAGTGTGGCCACGACTCCCTCATACACACATGCGTGGTCACTGCATAAAGCAACACAAATCATGACAGGAACAGTTTTAAAGTATTAAAGCATTTGGAGAAGAGAATCATGAGCTTCCACACCCCCAATATGCCTTTGTCCCAACCCCCGATACTCTTCCAGCAGCTCCTTAGGGCTCCTATGGGCTCAGTCCTAATCAGAGATCCCAGGTGGTGTGGGCACAAGCCTCGGAGGACAGCAGGTACCAGGAGAGCTGCTTCCTGTGTGACCATCTCAGGGGTGGGGATAAGGGGAGAAAGGGTCTTCCACGGTCTTGGAGGATGTATTTCTTAACCAGGCAGCCAGGAGGCCCAATATTCATATGACTCCTCTTGGGGTTCACTCATGCTTCGTTATGCTGTGAGACCAGTAGGTGCCTGAAGGCTTCCTCTGGGGATGCTGTCTGCACGTCAGCTGGAGCTCCCCTCTCTGGCCTCCCAAGTCCCAGGGCACTGGGTATGTGGCAGGAGAACTCCCCCTGGAAGCTGGGATGGTCCCTAATGCACCAAGCTGGGAGGCCCTGAAGGAGCATCTTGCCCTGCAATGTCCCTGGAAATGACCTGTTTCACCTAGTGGATTCTCCAGATGACTGAAGCTTGCCCCAAACATCCACATTTGAGCAAAATGTCTAGGGAGAGATTTCCAAACCTATCTTATTTAGGATGGGTAGGGAGGAGAGGCGGGGAGCCCCAGCCTGGGTGCCTAGCTATGTGGACTCACCTGTGTCACTGGCTCACTTCGTATTTCTGCCTCTGGTTCTCATAAGCTTCTCACCTCCCCGGGTCACCTGTTTCCTGCTGCTGGATTAATCTCCCCAAGTCACAACTCTGGCCACAGCCCTCTCCTACTAAAACCTGGTGACAGCCCCAGCCACCTGGAGCAGAATAGCCAAGGCCTCAGCATGGCCGCCAGGGCCTATCCAGCCGCTGCACCTTCTTCTTCTTCCTCTCCTTCCTGAGATCCTCGCTGCAGTGGCCAAATACTCCTGGCATGGGCCAGAAAACACAGTCCTTGCCCCACAAAGCTGGCTCTCAGCCTTCTCTCCTCACATAGGCCCCCACACTGAGCTTGCCACCTGCCTTGCCTCTTCCTTGACATGGCTTCTGCCCCTTGGTACTTGGTATTTGGATCCTGGCTGGGCCCCCTTCAGCAATTTTGGCTCAGACTCATCCCTGGATCCCTCCACCCTTGACCATGTCTATAGCTACTGTGTCAGTTTACCCAGCCCTGGCATGCATGAGGAGGAATTCCATCCCAGCTGCATTGGCTGTCTTTACATACCGTCTCTTCTAACTGGGCGGCTTCTCCATAGATGTTTGTCACAAGGACCATATTGCAATTTCCCCCTGCAGAAAGCAGGACACAGAAGGGTCATGAACCATGTGTGTTTTCTGCCAAGAGATTCCTTTGAGGCTGGTGGGCGGCAGAGGCGGGAGGGCTCGGAACATTTGTGTCCCTTCAAAATTCATATGTTGAAGTCCTAACCCTCAATGTGATGGTATATGGAGGTGGCGCCTGCAGGAAGTAATTAAGTTTACATGAGGTCATGAGGGTGGAGCCCCATGATGGGATTAGTGCCCTTGTAAGAAAAGAAAGAGACCAGAGCTCGGTCTCCCTTTCTGATCTCTTTCTTTTCTTTCTCTCTCTCTCTTTGCCATGTGAAGACACAACGAGAAAGTGGCCATCTACAGGCCAGGAAGAGAGTTTTCACCAGGAGCCATTCCTGCCAGATCTTGATCTGGGACTTCCAGGTTGCAGGACTGCGAGAAATAGGTGTCTGTTGTTTAAGCCACCCAGTCCGTGATATTTTGTTCTAGCAGCCTGAGCTGACTGAGACAGGGTCAGAGAGGACACACGCAAGCATGCATGAGGCTAGGAGGCAAGGGGAAGAGGAAGAGAAGCAGGAGAGGCTGTCAAATGTACCTAAAAGAGGAGCTGGGGGAAAAGCAGAGGAGAGAAGGCCTGGGGTAGGGCAGAGGCCTCTAGGCCAGGGCTTTGCTTATGGGGGGGGTTGGGGGGAGCACTCAGTTAATAATCACTCACCAACCACCATGCCACTGGGCCCAATGCGAAAGCCTGGGAACACAAGGATAACAAGACACAGCCCCAGCTCCTCAGTCAGGGAAAGGAAGACATCACAGGAGAAGCCCTCCACCTTGGTCTTCAAGGTGATGAAGGATTCTGCCAGCTGGTTCAGGGAAGAGGGGAAATGAGAAGGTACTTCCGGTAGAGGCAAAAGCTTAAGCAAAGGTTCTGAGGAGTGAAGAGAATGGCATGGGGGACATGAGAGGGCACTGTGCTTGATTCTGCCTTTCCAGGTGTGCCTGGGGTCACTGTGAAAAGGCTGCAGGTAAGTCCATGCCACCAGGAGGGAGCAATTCCATTATCACCAGTAACAGACATGCCAGGCCTGTCCGTCCCCGCTGTGCACCAACCACACCCTCACCTAAGGAATCCTTCAGGGCGTGGGTGAGCTTGCACTGCCGGAAGGGGATGTGGTCTCGCTTCTGGTCCCCGAGGGCAATGATGGCCTGCTCCAGGAATGACAGCGACTTGTTGATGTAGGTGGCTTCCTTCAGGACTCGGCCCTCAGACTACAAACCAAAGGTCAGTTCCTCATCAGACCAAGTGGAGAGGCTGCCCCACAAAGAACACTGCAGGTCTGTGGCCAGGCCAGAGCCTCCTTCCCAGAACCGGGTCTTCTCTCCCTGTCATGGGATTGTATTGTATCCACCTTGGGCTAATGGGAACACTCACAGGAACACTCGTGCAAATATTCTTATGAATGAATGCTCATGTGAATATGAATACTTATGTGAATATATGAATACTCCCTTAAGAGTCACACTATTATGAATACACATGGGAATATTTGTGTAGATACTTGAGCAAATAATCCTGGGAATATACATTCATTCAATACACAAATACAAACATTAATACGAATGCACATAGGAATGCTCATCTGAATGCTCTTGTGAATACTTACGTTAATACGCTCACATGAATATTTATGTGAGATGAAAAATTAATGCAAATGTTCATTGTGTGAACACTCACACTGATACATAGAGAAATGCTAATACGAGCATGGAGCATTGACTGAGCACTGACTGAGTGCCAGGCACTTTGCTAAGAATTTAGGAGCCATCATCTCATTTAATGTTTACAAAAATCCTGCCAGGTAGGAACTGCCTCTCTGTTTCACCTCTGCTAGTTCTGTCCCTCCAGCTCCACTGCGCCTAGCTCGGGATGGTACTCACGAATGCCCAATGAGGGACGGCCCAGGTGCACAGAAACTAAGCCGGAAACAGAGCTGTGGCTTCTTGAGGAAGAATTTCCTGCTCCCCCACTTACCCCAGACTTCCCCAGCCTCTCCGAGCCTGCTAGATCCACCAAGTTAATTTTGGAAGTGATGTACTTTTCGTCTGATAAGGTCCGCGAATGGGCCTATGAAACACCCAAAAAGAGGTTAAACTGTCACAGGGAGAAGGTTCTTACTGAGCAGGCCCCATGGGAATCGACCACCCCTCTCGGCTCTTCAAAGAGCTCGCACTTACCTCCACGTAGATTGTGAAAATGCAGTGTGACCTAGATGAGTTCTTGTTCATTGTGTGGGAGGCTATAATCCTGTTGGTCTCTCCCTGAAGAAGACGGAAAACACAGACAACGTTTTGAAATATTAAAATAACATGGCATTTGGATCATTTTTCAATTATGCAGAAATGATATTTACATCACTGCTATCAGCCAGGCCTTCCAGGGAAATCTCATTTATAAACTAGTAGAATATAAGACAAATTGGAGTCCAGACCTATACTTTCACTCACTGCTAGAGATGTGTGAATTTGTATAATAGTTTTCTTTCTTTTTTTTTTTGGCCACACCATGCAGCTTGTGGGATCTTAGTTCCCCGACCAGGGACTGAACCCGTGCCCTCGTGAGTGAAAGCGCCAAGTCCTCACCACTGGACCACCAGGGAACTTCCTGTATAATAGCTTTCTGAAAAGCAAAGCAGCAATAAGAATTAAGAGGCTTAAAAATGTTCATGAATATTGAATCATAACCAACCTACATATCCAACAATTAGGGAATGGTCTAGCTGTACAATGGAATGTTATGCAGCCAGGAGAATGCTGACAAATAGTTTGTTGTTGTTGTTGTTTTATAAATTTATTTATTTATTTATTTTTGGCTGTGTTGGGTCTTCGTTGCTGCACGCGGGCTTTCTCTAGTTGTGGCAAGCGGGGGCTACTCTTTGTTGCAGCGCGTGGGCTTCTCATTGCAGTGGCTTCTCTTGTTGCGGAGCACGGGCTCTAGGTGCACGGGCTTCAGTAGTTGTGGCTCACGGGCTCAGTAGTCATGGCCACGGGCTCTAGAGTGCAGGCTCAGTAGTGTGGCACACGGGCTTAGTTGCTCCACGGCATGTGGGATCTTCCGGGAGCAGGGCTCGAACCCGTGTCCCCTGCATTGGCAGGCAGATTCTTAACCACTGAGCCACCTGGGAAGTCCCGACAAATAGTTTTTAATAACAGAAAAATGCAGAATCCAAAATCATAGCAAACTGACTTCTACAGCACAATAAAAGGACTATACACCACAACGACATCCTTGCATACCCCGGGATGCAAGGATGGTTTGACATACACAAATCAATGTAATACACTTCATTAACAAAATGAAGGACAAAATCATATGATGGTACAATCTAAGGAATGCAAAAGCATTCATAGAAGAAAGAATAAACAGATCGTGCTACCAAGATGTTAATAATGGTCACTTCTGGGTTGGAGTTTATAGGTGAATTTTTTATATATACAGGCTTGTGCTTTCATATATTTTTTTTACAGTGAACATGTATCACTTTTAAAAGTTAGAAAAAGTCAATAATTTGTTTCTTTAAAGGGACAGCAGGCCCTTGCCTCTAATTCATAGGATTGGGCACTATGACCAGAATACACTTAAAAAGGAAATGTGGTGGAAATGGCCGTCCTTAGAGAAAGAGATCCTTGCAGGAGGGACTCCGTCTCCTTAAAGGCCCCTGAGAGGTGCTATGAACAAGCCTCAAATCAGTGATGCCACGTTCCCCTGGGGAGAGTGGAGCACCCGAAGAGGAGGGGAGGCCCTGGGCTGTGGAGGAGGCCTGGCTGGCCTCCAGGCTATACCCTCATTGCCTCATACTGTCCACCTGTCCTGCAAATTCAGTGACATTCACCAAGAGTACAAGGGGTCACTTCACCTTTATCTTTCAGTCCCCTCTTTCTGAAGTGCCCTCTTTGCTTGTCTTTCTGCCTTCTAATTAAGCAACCTCTGAAGGCCAGAGAAGTGTCCTTTCCTCCATGAAGAGTCCTTTGCTGACTGCCCTCCCCCTAACCACATCCATCCAGGTGTCTGTCACTCCTGGAGCACAGTTCAGATTGTGCCCTGGTTGTCACGGGTTTCTTCCTCGTCCTTCTCCACCCCACAGCGAGCCTCTTTAGGCCTCACATTTATCCTTCCACCATCACTTCCTAGCAAGGACATGGCCCTTGAGGAACTACTGCTGCAAACAAACATGCCTGGTTCAATTCTAAATATGAGTGCTGAGGCAGTGCCAATCATGCTTCTGAACAGCATCCACTGAGCACTTATTGTGTGCAAGGCTCTGTAGTCAGTGCTCCAAATGCATCATCCCATCTGGTGCCTCTGCTATGGGAAACAATGCGGAGGCTCTTCAAAAAAAAATTTTTTTTTAATTTATTTTATTTATTTTTGGATGCATTGGGTCTTCGTTGCTGCGCGCGGGCTTTCTCTAGTTGTGGTGAGTGGGGGCTACTCTTCGTTGCGATGCACGGACTTCTCATTGCGGTGGCTTCTCTTGTTGTGGAACATGGGCCCTAGGGCACGTGGGCTTCAGTAGTTGTGGCTCGCAGGCTCTATAGCGCAGGCTCAGTAGTTGTGGCGCACGGGCTTAGTTGCTCCGCGGCATGTGGGATCTTCCCGGACCAGGGATCAAACCCGTGTGCCCTGCATTGGCAGGCGGATTCTTAACCACTGCGCCACCAGAGAAGCCCTCTTCAAAAATTTTAAAATAGAACTACCATATGATTCAGCAATTCCACTTCAGAGTATTTATAAAATAAATCACGGGGATGTAATGTACAGCATGGTGACTATTAATAATACTGTATTGCATATTTGAAAGTTTGAAAGTTGCAAAGAGAGTAGATCTTAGAAGTTCTCAGCACACAGAAAAAATGTGTAACTATATATGGTGACGGATGTTAACCAGAGTTATTATGGTGATCATTTTGCAATATATACAAATATTGAATTATTATGTTGTACACCTGAAACTAATATAATGTTACAAGCCAATTATACCTCAATTTAAAAAAATGCCTGATCCCATCTGATTCTCATAACAATGTTTTGGGGTAGGTTTAAAAACAGTGTCTCCACTTTTATAGATTAGCAAACTGCAGCTTGAAGAGATTAATGATTTGCTCGACATTAAGGCTTCATAGATTGAAAGAAACCTGAATTTGAGCCCAAGTCCCCAATTCTAAGTTCTACACCTTTTGCATTGTATCACAGCCCAAAACATCAAGGGGGCCTTCCAGGAATACAATGGACTAAATATTCAGAAAACTTCCTACTGCAAAACACCTAAAGATGATAGAGAGAATATTTAAAAATTCCTTTTGAATGCATGGCTGAGACTGCAAGAAAGTAAGGTCAGGACCCAGGGCCAGACACAAAGCAGGAGCAGGAATCCAGGAACTGCAAGCTAGAGCCAATGCTTTTATTGCCCTGAGGGCACCTGCAGATGGGGGTGCTGTATGATAGCCCTTGCTGGATTTCTTGGTGATTCTCTGAGCAATGAAATTGACGTGTTATAAAGATAGAGAATATCTCCTTTTGCTCCCAAATCCATTTGCTCTTCACATTCTGAAGGTGGTAGACCTAGAGCCACTTGTATCCTCCCTCACCTCCCTCCACTCCCATCCCCCCACCCAAGCCATCTGTTACATTCAAAGGGTGATAAGATCTTTCTCCTTCAGAACCAAAAGCTTAACTTCCAGGTAGAGACCTTGCCCTCCTTCCCTAAGAGAGGATTTACAAAATAAAAGCACATGCTCTCTTTCATTCTCCCTTTCTGTCTCTAGCTGCACCGCCCCCCACCTCCGCCCCACCCCGCGCTGTGCTGCAATCTCTCTCTATCCTAACAGAGGGGAAGAGGAGTAAATGTACCAGCTCCTATATAAGCTCTGAGATTCGTAACTTTGGAATTCCTCTCCAATAGTACAGACACCCTCTCCCCTCTGTAGGGCTTCCCTGGTGGTGCAGTGGTTGAGAATCTGCCTGCCAAGGCAGGGGACACAGGTTCAAGCCCTGGTCTGGGAAGGTCCCACATGCCGCGGAGCAACTAAGCCCGTGCGCCACAACTACTGAGCCTGCGCTCTAGAGCCCGCGAGTCACAACTGCTGAGCCCACGTGCCACAACTACTGAAGCCTGCGCACCTACACCCCATGCTCCACAACAAGAGAAGCCACCGCAATGAGAAGCCCGTGTACCGCAACGAAAAGTAGCCCCCGCTCGCTGCAACTAGAGAAAGCCCGTGCGCAGCAACGAAGACCCAACGCAGCCAAAAATAAATAAATAAAATAAATAAAAATGTTTTTCAAAAAATCTGATTTAAAGAGACCCTGGATTGGTAATGTTCCCTAGGCTCCTGAAAGAAAAAACTATTCTCTAAAGTAATATAGTCTCAACCCAAGCCTCAGAAAAGACCCACTGATAAAGGGCCAAGGGAGTAGAGCTTATAATCAAATTACAAAGTATATTTGTTATGATAAGGTAACATTTTATTTTGATTCATAGAACATTTGGAAGAAATATACAGGGAGGTCCTCTCTACCTTCTACTCAGCCTCTCCCTATGATTAACATCTTATAAAACGGTAGTACAATGTCAAAACCAAGAAATTGACATTGGTATAATCCACAGAGCTTATTCAGATTTCACCAGTTATACAACTTATTTGTGTATGTATGTCTGTATGTGTGTGCATTAACTATGCAAGTTGTTATTTCTAGGAAAAACGAGAGCGAAAATATAAATATGAACGAATATATAACTTCCAAACTAGTAAAGAGGGAAACAAATATAATAAAAAAAAATCCAATGAAAAAGAAGGCAAAACAGGTAAGAAAAATAAATGGGACAAAGACCACACAATCAAATGACAGATTTAAACCCAAGTATTTCAGTAACTACGTTAAGTGCAAATGGAAGGAAGTGCTTCGGTTAAAAGATAAAGACTGTCAGAGTAAATTTTAAAAAATCCTCTCATATGCTCTTTACACAAAAAGCCAAAACAAGAAATTTATACACATTCAACTAACCTAAAATTAAGAATTTTTGTTCATCAAATAACACATCAAGAGAAAAAAAAAGTCACAGGAAATAGAAAACATTGTAATACACACAACTGAAAAAAGAACTAGTTTTCAGAATATATAAAGAATTTATACAAACAAATAAGGAGAAAAAAGACATCTGTAAAGAAAATAAACAAAAGACATGAACAGGGAAATCCAAATGGTCAATAAACACATAATAAGGTCCTTAATCTCACTGGTAATCAGGGAAATATAAACCACTGAGTGGGACCACAGTGGGAAACACTACACACCAGCCAGATTGGTCAAGATTTTAGGGTCAGAATAATGGGAATTCTGATAACCTGTTATGGGAGTATACCATTGTGGAAAATAGTTGGTATCATTTAAGAAAGCTTAAGACACACACACTGTATGACTCAGCAATTACAGTTCTTGATTTTACCTAGAGAAATTCATGCTTATGTGCACCAGATATACATACAAGAATGTTGCTAGTTCTCGTTCCTAGTGGCTGTGTCTGAAATACACCCAATCTAGGAAAACCCAACTGTCCATCAGAAGTAGAATGGATAACTAAATTGTAGTATATTCACACAATGTAATATGATGAAAGTGAAAAATATACAGCAACATCAGATGAACTACACATAAAAAGTAGATAAAAGGTAAAAGAAATAAGACAGAATTCATCCTACGTGATTCCTTGTATATAAATTTCCAAAAAAGGAACTTATGCTGCTTGAGGAAACATAGGTGGGATGCTCCAGGTGGTAAAGCTATAAAGAAGACAAGGAAATGATTACCATACAAGTCAGGAGAGTGCTTACTTCAAAGGGTATGAATAAATAATTATTCATGATTAAAAAAACTCTTCACAAACTTGGACCTTCTTTAAACTTAAGCCACCAAAAACCTGCGACAAACATCATTCTTCATGGTGAAGTGTTAGGAGCAACAATAAGACAAGAATGCCTCATTGCTGCCACCTGGGAGGCTCCTTCTTCTGTGTACATGCAAGGGATCCAGGTTTCTATCACCCCTGAGGACACCTAAATGCTTTTTTAAAAAAAAGTTTTATTTGGGTTTCCTGGTGGCGCAGTGGTTGAGAATCTGCCTGCCAATGCAGGGGACACGGGTTCGAGCCCTGGTCTGGGAAAATACCACAGGCCGCGGAGCAACTAGGCCCGTGAGCCACAATTACTGAGCCTGCGCGTCTGGAGCCTGTGCTCCGCAACAAGAGAGGCCGCGATAGTGAGAGGCCTGCGCACCGCGATGAAGAGTGGGCCCCGCTTGCCACAACTGGAGAAAGCCCTCACACAGAAACGAAGACCCAACACAGCCATAAATAAATAGAAATTTTTTTTAAAAAGTTTTATTTGACATAAATATACATATATATATATATATATATATTTTTTTTTTTTTTTGTTAGGCTGTCCCGCATGGCATGCGGGATCTTAGTTCCCCAACCAGGGACTGAATCCGTGCCCCCTGCATTGGGAGTGTGGAGTCTTAGCCACTGGACCACCAGGGAAGTCCCCGACATATATTTTAAACACCATAAGACTCATTGTTTTAAGTATACAATTCAATGATGTTTAAAATCAGTAAAATTACAGGGTTGTGCAACCATCACCACAACTCTATTTTTAAAATGTTGTATCACTCCAAAAAGTTCTCTCAGGCCCATTTGCAGTCACTTCCTGTCCCCTCCCCCAGGCAACTACTAATCTGCTTTCTGTCTCTATAGATGTGGTTATCTGGACATTTCAAATGAATGGAATCATACAACAGGTAACTTTTTTATTTCTTTTACTTAGCATTTTTTTGAGATTCATCCAAGCTGTAGCATGTATCAGTGCTCCATTTCTTTTTATTGCTAAACAGTTTTCCATTGTATGGATGTACCACGTTTTGTTCATCCATTCTCCGTTGATGAATATTTTGGTTATTTCCGGTCTTTGGCTATTATGAATAATCTTAATATGAATATTTGTGTACAAGTCTTTGTGTGCACATTTCACTTCTCTTGGGTAGATTTCTAGGAGTAGAAGTGCTAGGTCCTATGATAAAATTAATGTTTAACTTTTTAGGAAACTGCCAAAATGGTTGCACCATTTTACATTTCACCAGCAATGCATAGAGTTTTAATCTACATGATTTTTAAAAGAATAACATATCCCGGGGAATTTTTTTATTGATTTGTAAGAGCTTTTATATACCAAGGACATTAATTCTTATTTTTTTCTATACCACAAATGCCTGTGATTTAATGTTAACTAAAAGAAAAGGACAATTTCAACTAAGTAAAGAAAAAACTTCACAAGAAAAAAAACTAGAAGGAAATAAGCCAAAATACACATTATTGTTGCCATATGTAGAAAACAGATGAGTGAATTCTTTTTTTGCTTCTGTATTTTTCATTACTATCTGAACTTGCTAAACAAGCATATATTAATTTTCATTCTGGTTATCAAAGTAAGTAAAAAACTAAGGAGGGAGGAAAAGAAAAAAAAAAGGAAAGGAGGGAGGAAAGGTAAGGAGGAAGGAACCCGTAGACTTGATCACCTCACCTCAAAAAGGAGGCTGAATGCATCCTCCTCCTGACTTGTGAGGTGGACCGACAAGCCCTTAATGAAGACCCCCTGAGGACTTTCCACGATGGTCATAGGTGTGACCGAGGGTTCAGCGTAAGGCAGAGTGGACAGGAGATCAAACAGGCTCTCATTATAGATTTCCAGGTAGGAAACACGCACAGTGATGGCCTGTGTGGGGCATTCTTCGATCATCTTAAAAACCTAGATGGGAGATTGGACAGCAGTCACTGAGAGCAGAACTCCAACGGCCAGCCAGTGCTAGGGGAGTTCTTACCTTAGGAGGGAATCCTTGCCCTAGAAGAGTTTACAGTCTAGTTGGTGTGATGGTCATCAGCAACAACGATTATTAGTAGTTGCAGTCTATCGGGCAATATTTATTATCATCTTGTAGTTTTTTTGAGGCCTGACTTACAGATTGGCTAATACTTGTACAGTCTCAAGAAGTAGAGGCATGATGAACAGAAAGGACTCTGGAGTGAAGATCTCTTGTTTTGTGGGGTTTCACCACATATAAGCTTCTTTCAAATCCATTTTTTAATTCTACCCTCATGATGCCACTGCGACTGAAGCAGGGCAGGGGCAATACCCATCTATGGTGGCTCAGCTAGTAAGGGAAGAAGTCAAGCCAGAACTCAGCCTTCTCGACTCCTAATACCCTCCCCAGTGCTTATCAGCAGGTGACTTTGGGCTGGTCTTTTCCCCTCTCTAGACCTTAACTTTCTTATCTGTTATATGGGGAGTTGGGCTGGATGATCCCTGAAGTCCCCCCCTTGCTCTAACAGGCTAGATCTGTGCTGTCCAATATGCTAGACACTAGCCACAGGTGGCTCCTGAGCGCTTGAAATCTGGCTCGTGCAAATGAGGAACTGGATTTTAAATTGTATTTAATTTTAACTAAAAATTTAAAACTGATACTAAATTCAGTTACTGGTAAACTTTTAAGTATGTTTGGAACAACCTGGGTTTATAAATCTACCTTTTCAACTGTAAATTTCATGAACTCTAAATACAGAGCAGCTCTTTCTGATGAATATTTAGTGTCTTAAATAGAAATGGGCTGTAAATGTAAAATACATACCAGATTTCAAAGACTCAGTATAAAGAAAAAGAATGTAAAATAGCTCAATAATTTTCATATTGATTACATGTGGAAATGATATTTTGGCTATATTGAGTTAAATAAAATATATTATTATATATCATATATTATATATTATTTTTAAATAATTTCACTTGTTTTACTTTTTTAAATGTGGCTATTGGAAAACCTAAAATTGCATATGTGAGTTACATTATATTTCTATTGGGCAGCGCTGGGCTAGACTATAAAGTCTAAGATGCTGAGATACTGAAGCGTTGACAGTGGGAGGTTAAGGCTATTGCTTCAAGAAATTATCGCATGGATGGTTACACACTAGAGGGACATCTACACTTCTTACAGCACAGGGCTATAAAACCTCAAGATGCTTTTTAGGGAAAAGTCCTTTCCCTCCCACCTTCAAAAAGAGGGTCCTCACAGAATGCAGGCTAGCAGACTCTGAAGGAAGGCCCATCTGTCCTGTCTTCAGTCACACTTCCCAGACCCCCAAGGCTGACTCGGTCCTGAAAGCTCATGTCGTGCCCTGCTTCTTCCCTTTGCTCTTTCTGGGGCTGTGGTGGTGCAAGAAACCAGAGCAGGCCAGTAAGGAAGCTCTGCAATGGTTCATATCTCCCTCATTAAAACCAGGAAGGAACAGGATTAGGACCTCCGAATCCTCAATTACAGGGTCACAGACCATCAGAGCAGCAAGAAGCCAGTCAGCACATCTGACTCCCTCTTTAACAAATGAGGAAACAGGCTCAGCATGGGCGTAGGTCAGAGCCTGGAACCTAAACTCTTGGTTTACACACACACACACACCCCACCCTGGGTAACCTGTCTCCCCTACAGGCTGCAACTCCTTTGAGGCTAGACCCCACTGTCTCCAGGAGCTCGCCTGGGATGGGCAGCATGTATGGTAGAAAGAGGGGACCTGTGTGGCATCCCACCCACGGGCCCACTCTCTACCTGTTGTAGGGCACGAGGGAGGATCCCCCGGTGCTTGTAATTCTCAGTTGCCCCCGTCATGGTGTATGTCTTGCCAGCTCCCGTCTGCCCATAACACATGATGGTGCCTGCAAACATTTCAAAACACGTCTTGGTGACATCCAGAAAAACAGCTCCAAGGATAGCTCTCCCATCCCCCAGCATGCCCAGTGCCAGCCAGAACCCTAGTGTGAAGGTGGCCATCAGGAGCAGCCAAGGACAGCAGGAATTCCAGCCATGGAGGGTGGGTGAGCAGGGAAACAGGGATATAAATGGTCAAAACACAGACAGCTGCTCTGAATCTGTGGTCCATGTAGTGCTCTACTGCTTCCTCTCCCAAGAGGGGATCTGATCCTAGGGCTTCTGAGGAGAGCAGGGAATTCCAGGGAACAGAGGAACTGGGAATTTTCCTAGAAAGATGAGGGAGATAAGAGCATTGAACTCAGCCCTTCTTTAGCAAGATCATGAACAGCCAGGCTCTCAGGGCTTGGCCTCCCTGCAGGGCAGCCCAGGCAGGAGGAAAGAAGGGCTTTCAAAATCCCCAGGAAGAGATGGGAGTCAGAAGGGCATTTTCTGTTAGTGGTGGGAATTCTTTGTAGACTGCAAGTTCCCACTGGACTAAAGGGCTGCTAGTTGGTCCCAGGCCACTTTCAGAAATGGAACACCATGACCAAGCCCTGATCTGTCCCATTGCCCTCTCTGGGAAGACTTTCACTTGCACCTCTCTCGTGCTTTAGGTCTGCCATCACCAGGCTCTGGGACACAAACCAGTCACCCTGGGCTCTGGTTCCCACCTGCTTTTCTTCTTGGCTTGAGCAGCCTGAGCCAGACCCAACCCAAAGGCTGCTTCTGGGCATTTACAAAGCAGATCTGCCTGGGCAATGCTGGGCCGTGGAAATCAGCGTTTGCCTTTGCCACGTGAATGCTCTAGTTCCTGGGATTGGTAGCTTTTACACAAGGGGTCTTAATTCAGCATCTGAGCTGGAGTCAGAAGCAGTGTCTATTAATCCTGCAGAAATGTGCAGGAAGGAGTCAGTTCAGCTGGGACTCAGAGCCCATTTGTGGCTCCACAGCACTCAGAGCCCACGACTCTTAGCCTCCCGGGGCCTTAGCTCCTTTGTCTCTACTTCCTCAGGGCCACATCCCCTCAGGACCAATGGGGACCATAGCTATATATCACACACAGGATACATTACAACGTTTAGGCATCTACACTCAATGGACTTTTAAGCAGAAGACCTAAAACTTGCAAACAGGAAACATTCTAGTCAGAAGCCACCAGACGGGCAAAGTCTACAGACTGTGACATATTTTTTTCTATGGATTTTTTTTTTTTTTTTTTTGGTCACGCCACATGGCATACGGGATCTTAGTTCCCCGACCAAGGATCAAACCCGCCCTCCCTACAGTGGAAGCACAGAGTCTTAACCACTGGACCGCCAGGGAAGTCCCTCTGGATTTTTTAATCTTTTTAAGATTTTAAGGGACTTCCCTGGTGGTCCAGCGGCTAAGACTCTGTGCTCCCAATGCAGGGGGGGGGCAGGTTTGATCCCTGGTCGGGAAACTAGATCCCACATGCCGCAACTAAGACCTGGTGCAGCCAAATAAATAAATAAATATTTTTAAAAAACGATTTTGAAAGTCTTAGAGTGATCTAGTTTGTAAAAATTTCCCAATAAATTTTAATTTGTTAAAAAAGCTTTTTAGTTAAGCTTTTAAGAAAGTCAACCTGTACTTAAGTCTTTAGTGATATATGTAAATAATACTATACTACAATAGAATAGATTGATTGTGCTGGTAGAATGAATGGAAATATCTCCTAGCAGGTAGCCAAGAGAAAAATGTTTTGACTCCATCAAATTTATCATAAAGACGTTATGTTCAAAACTAATATTCAGGGGATTTGAAATGGGATAATAGTTGAATCCCCATGACCTATAGAGAGTCAGGGTCATTTAATCTTCCTAGGAAGGTAGGATCCCAGGACCATGGATCAAGCCATGCCCACAATATCACCAAGCAAATAAGTTTTCCACCATAAGAACATGGAGACAGACAAATAATCAAACAAAAGTTAGTAAGTGAAGTTGTATTTTATTCACCATAAGATACTTGTACCTCTTCCTGGGTGGGCGGGGGTTCCACAGGTTCTTATGTAAAACAACAGTTAATCAACTAAATTACCATTATAGCCATTGAGGGCTTGAGAAACCACATCCTTTGCGACTGTCTCATAAACCAAGTCCTGGGAGGCATCATGGAGAACTCCATCCAGCTTGAATGACCAGTCTGTCTGCTGGTTATTGACAACTCCTCTCCGAGTATCTTTTTTTAAGTGAATATCAATGGTCTAGGAAGAGAGAGAGATACTTGTTAAGAAACTGGTATAAAAAAGTCACTGATAGCCAAGGCCTGACCTGGAGGAAACAGAGGAGGTAAACTTTAGGAAGAACAGGGACTTGCATGTATTCTGAATGACCTTTGGGAGCTGGGAAGGAAGGCACTGCAGGGAGGCCACACACCCTCAAGGTGGAAGGATCAGGAGACTGGAGCACTTGCTGGTTTCAGCACATCTCACCCTAGTGTTCAGGGTGCTGTCTGTCTTGGTTCCCCCATTTCTGATATGGGGTAAAGCATATTTATCACATATCAGTATTTATCACATTAAACAGCTTTAGATAAATTCAATAAGCACAGGGAGGCCTTGAATTAGGCCAGAGAGAATAGCGGGCTTGGTGATGGAGCCCTGGGCTTGAGCTCCATCTCCCTGGTGACTGGCGGTGAGGCCTCCCTCAGCACTGTGGTGAGCACTTACTTCCACACACACGCTATGGGCTAATGTGAGCAATGATGAAATGATAGCCACAGGAAAGGCTCTGGACTCCTCAGACACAGTTACTCACTGGTATTAAATTGAGGGTGACTACCTACTTGTAATCAGCAGACTTTTAGATGCAAAGATTTCTAAAAAATTTTTTTAGAGTTTTAGATCCCTCCATAGCAAGCCACTGTGGCAGCAGCTAGTTTAGAAACATATTGGGTTAGGTCAATGGTAGATTCCAATCTTCGAAATGGGAACTTCTGATATAAACAGACTCTCACTGGAATCTTATACTGGCTGCCCTAGTCCAGAAGCCAAGACACAGCCACATGCAGAAAAACTAAGATCAACAGAGAAAGGCTTGGTCTATTCATACATTAAATGCTCTGTGCTTCAGTGGTCACTGAATCCATGTCCAGCGGGGTGCACTTCACAGCGCTGCATGTGAGTTTCTTTCTGACTGCTAGGACTTTCAAACCTTGAGAAGTTGGCCTTTGAATTCCTCTCTTAATGTCTCCATGCTGCCCATAGTAGATCCACAAATGTTTGCTGAATGAAAACATCCCATAGTCTCGAGGTGTCCTAAGCCTGTCACAGCCTTCAGAAGAGTTGTCAGGACAGTGGTGGGGACAGGGGGATGGATAGATCTTTCCAGTTCTCTCCATAAGAGTTTCTCCCTCCCTTTGGTAAGTTTAATAATAATCATCTGAAGACATTCCTATTGTACTTCCTGGGAGATCTGATCACCAGAAAGTTTTATGAGTGTGGACAAATGTCAGCTTGCTGTGTCAGATATAAGGATAAAGGTAAACTTTTTTTTAAAACTTTTTATTTTATATTGTAGTATAGTTGATTAACAATGTTTTGTTAGTTTCAGGTGTACAGCAAAGTGATTCAGTTATACATCTATCTATTCTTTTTCAAATTCTTTTCCCATTTTGGGATTGACATGTACACACTGCTGTATCTAAAATGGACAGCCAACAAGGACCTACTCCCATTAAAAATGGGAGTTTCATGAGTTTCCTCATCAACACCATTGTGGGGGAGTGCTTTGGCCTTGAATGACTCTAGATTCCATCTGAACTTCTACCAATTCTGTCTTGGTCCTTAAAAGGTTGCTTGGAAACCTTAGAGGTTGTAGTGAGGAGGGACAGAGAGATGCCCAGGCAGGTGAAGGCAAACACACTGTACTTACTTTGTTGTCATCTCCATATTTGATCATTTCATGAGCAAAGTCATCAGTAGGTTTGACACGGACAAACGCATGAACTTTTTTCCTAGTACCCATTCTAGCTAAAAAGAAGAAAATAGCAAAATTTTCAGTAGTCATCCTCCAACAACCATTAGTACGGAGGTGTCATTCATCAAGAAGATCAGAAAACATGATGTGCAGTCCATGTTTTCCTCTCCCACTGAGAGCCAGTCTTCCTTTTTGCCCCCCAGCATTTCAGTGATCTGTCCACAGGATGCTGTTCAACAAGTCCGTGTACTTCCTAGTTTACAGGGTGCCTCACCACTCTCCACCAACAACCCCCTAAGAGACCGAAATACAAGCAAAAAGAATGCTCCCTTTAGTGGCCTAATTTTAGATGTGGTTTCTAGAAATGTTCCGTATCAGAGTTTACCTACACTTTGCCTTATTCACTATATTTTCCTCTAAAATACTGACTATGAAATGCATTAGAACTAATTTTCTTTTTTTCATTAATATACCTTACTTCAGATGTAGCACCTCCTTCTCTACCTCCATTAGATTAACTTAGATCAGAAAAAGATTCCCTGGAAGTACATTTAATCTAGCCCATAGTCTAATATTCTTTCTTCTCTGACACTCCATTGAGAGAAAAATCTCAGTCCCCTACCTCCTCTCCCTCTCCTAAAACGTAATTATGTATATTCTCATCATTTTCTTTCAGGCAGTCACACATATATTTGTATTCCTTCATTTATACTATCACAAGTAATTACCATGTATAATAAAATGTTAAAATAAACATTGAATGTAGCTTCATCGAATAGGTTGAAAGCTTATAGTTATAAATGACAGGGAGGGAGATTTAGGTAAATTAACTTCTTATTATGTGGAGTTTTCCTATAGTGGGAAAGACTTTCTCAAAGTAAGGACCATAAACACTATAAACAGTCAAGCAAGATGCCAACTAGCAGAGATGCTACAAAAGGGATTGTTTGTATTACAGGGAGAGCTAATTGATCTCTAATATCCTGTCCAACTAAAGTATTTCATAAACATTTTAAAAAATTGAATTGTACAGGAATTCCCTGGTGGTGCAGTGGTTAAGAATCCACCTGCCAACGCAGGGGACATGGGTTCAATCCCTGGTCCGGGAAGATCCCACATGCCGTGGAGCAACTAAGCCCGTGCGCCACAACTACTGAGCCTGTGCTCTAGAGCCCGCAAGCTACAACTGCTGAGCTGTGTGCCACAACCACTGAAGCCCATGCGCCTAGAGCCCGTGCTCCACAACAAGAGAAGCCACTGCAATGAGAAGCCCGCACACTGCAACAAAAGAGTAGCCCGCTCGCCACAACTAGAGAAAGCCTGCGCGCAGCAACAAAGACCCAATGCAGCCAAAAATAATAAATAAATACATTTATTAAAAAGAACCCAAAACTCATTTAGAGTTAATGCTCCACAAAGTACAAAACAGACTTTGAATAGAGACAATGCCTGAGGGTCAGGATGTGTGCTGCATCATGCACTTCTCTTTTGATGTCCCTGACAGGGTTGGGCCAGTTCCATAAGAAATGAGGCATTTGCCCCTAAAATAACCTGTACTTTCATGGGGTAGGACAGAGGAGTTGAGGCTAAAGAAAACTCCTGGATACTTCTGAAAAAGACAACCAGCAAAGGAATTGCTGAATTTATGAAGAGGTAGGGAAACATGAGGGATAGGGAGCTGACTCAATTTCATCTTCAAATTGGTAAATAGCAATATCATCACAGTTGTTCAGGAAAAAATAGCTTGTTTGTGCTACTGCAAAGTGTTCTAACAAACTGATCAGATGGTCAATATTTTTAAAAAGCTAATTTTCAAGACCTTGACTGTTAAAAAATTAATGTCCCTCCACATTTCTAGACATAACTTGTGGTGACCACTTGATTTCCTCATACAATTATCTTAGCTATCATCAGGTGGCATTAAGTATCTCTACAGAAGCAAATTAAATAGAAACAGGCCCTGCCCTTTCAGTTTACAGTTTCAATGAAGTGGGAAAAATAAAACTCTAACCCCTATACAAACCCTTCAGATGTCACATTAAATAAGCAAACTACTTTCACACCTGCCTACTGTAGAGTGTGAGTCCACTTCCCACATTCCTCAAGTAATTATTTCATGGAAGTCTTTTCCTGGCCACTGTGGGATCACTCAGATCTTTTAATTTTTAGAAAATGAATCTGTAAGGTATTCAGGTAAGTAAGGATAATGGCTTGTCCAATTTCAGGTCTAAGATTTTTGTTTGCAAAATTGAGCTCTAGAAATAAAAAGCCACAAATAGCTCTAACAGGACTCCCAAACTGAGGAAACTTAAGAGATGATCTCATCTCCAAGTTCACTTTGATCTAGGCTTTTGGGAAGTGGAGAGTGGAGAGAGGTGTGCTGACTCAAGCAAACACTTACACTCAATTTCTAAAGTTCTGGGAACCATTCCCCATACCAGTCTGATGGCCCATCCTCCTGCCCAGGGAAGTTAAGATGCTGCCCAGGGTGCCCTCTGAAAGGGACCATGAAGAAGTAGGGCGGTTGCTCAAGCCTCCCTCCTGGCAGCCCCTACCCACTGACAGCCCAAGGGCAGCACAGGCCAGCTCCAAGCATTACCCTTCCCTCAGAGCCTACCCCTTTTCTGCCCAGCAATTTGCCAACATGCATATGCAGTCATTCTATCTGTGCTTCCCAATTCTCCCCATGCTCACGCCTATGGCTCCAGGCACGCCAGGAGCCATATCTGCCTGACACAAGCCTTCTCTATTAACTACATCCCTCCTGCGAGTCCACTACCCAGCAGCCCCTCAACACCCAGTCATTTGGAGACCCCACGCCAACTTGCACTTACTGAAATAATGCTTGTTACCGTTCTTACGCCACATCATTTGAGTGGGTTTCAGCTCCCAAATTAAATTACAAGCTGTTTGAGGGACAGGACTGTGCCTTTTATTTCTTTTGAATCCCCCCTCAAAGTCCGGAACAGTGCCCAGCACAGAGCAGGTGCTTAAGAAATGGTGATTGGTGGTGATGGTCATGACTGGAAGTCAGAGGGTGGCGGAATCTCCATATGTGGGTCCATCTTCGGTCACTACTGAGAGAGTCCCAAAGGGCACATGATGTCACTCGTCTCCCTCACCACCTCCAACCCCTGAGCCCACAGCACTTCCAGGAGGACACTGGGTTTCCAGGCCCACTTGCAAGAAGCCAACTTCAGGCCATCACCACGCTCTCCCTTTTAGTAGGGTCCTTCTCTCTCAGGACCTTGTGGGGAATGCCTCTCCCTCGTGGACACCACCCTTAGATATTTCTGGTGTAAATAAGTGAACCTTTGAGTGGCCACCAGGAGCCCTCTCTGCTGAAAGGCTCACAGTTTCCTCATTTGCTTTAGGGGTGGGAATGAACAGATTGCCACCAAGCATCCCTGAAAGCTCAACAAAAGGAGAGGACCAGGTGGGTCCCTATCTTCCAGCGCTCCTGTCCAGAACAGAGGCTCTCAAGGAGAACACTCATAGCCACCAGAAAGGTAGCAGCATCTGAAGCCCCCAAAAGAGGGTCCAAACGCACCTGGCCTTGGACTAAACAAAAGACTCGGACCCAGGCCAAACTGGTCTTTCTCCTTTTTCTAACCCAACATGCTGGACCCCTGTGTGGTGTCTGGGAGGCAGTGGGCCTTGGGACCATTCCTGTGCCTCTCTGGAGCGATTTCCGCATTTATAAAGCGAAGGGCCGGGATGGCAATCCCGAAGTCCCCTCCAGTTAGAAAACCGAACACAGAAGAGTCCAGAAGACCAGAGATCTCTGAACCTCAGGGGCGACGTAGGACCCTCGTGGGGCCAGGGAACGTTAGATCCAAAGACCCTAAGCCGCAGCAAGGCTTAAAGGGTCCCCTCGACGCCTCACCCTCCTCCGCCCGGGTTTCACAGATCAGCGAGCCAAAGCTGGGGGACTCCCGGATGGAGCGGTGTTCAGATTCCAGCAGCTGCCCGCCGCCCGGGCGGACACCCCCTTTCCGGCCTTCCTTCTCCCCACCCGGACCGCGCGTGATCCCTGCTTACCGCCCTTCCGCAGCCCGACCACTGCATTAGCAGCTACAGAAACCCGGCAAGCTCGGCTGCCGGGCTGTGTACACAGTCGCCGTGGCAACGGGCCGCTTCCGGAGATTCCGGAAGTAGGGGTGGTGGCGGAAATGAAGTCCGCGGTCCTCTGTTGAGATACGAGTAAGGCCAGGGCCGAATTAGGAGGACGGGAGATGGGACCGATTAATCTAAAAAGACTGCGGCAGCTGCAGGCGCGAAGCCAGGGTAGGGGTAGCGAGGGAACGAAGGATGCGCAAGAACCAGGAAACGGGGCAGCCGGGCTTCCGGCGCACAGCAGTTTGAGACTACGGCGGCCGCGCAGGCCCGTCTAACCCCAGCCCTGCGCTCCGAGCTGCCGTCCATAGGCGCCCTCGCCCCGCCCAGCTTAGCTTCGAGCCAGCCGGCCAGGCCTGCGCAGTCGCGGCGGCCGGGGAAGATGGTGGAGGACGGTGCGGAGGAGCTGGAGGATCTGGTGCACTTCTCCGTGTCCGAGTTGCCTAGTCGCGGCTACGGCGTCATGGAGGAGATCCGGCGTCAGGGCAAGCTGTGCGACGTGACGCTCAAGGTCCCGGGTGCTGGGCGGCGCGGGGCTGAGGGCCAGGGGACCGAATGGGGAGGGAAGACAGGCGGGGGATAAGGGAAGAGAGGTCTAGAGCTCAGCGGGGTGGGGAAAGGAGGTTGGAGGGAGAGCGAGTAGGGGAGAGAGGGGTGCTGACTGGGAGAGGCGGATTGGGGCTGAGTGGGGAGACGGACAGGGACAGCCTCTCAGCCCTTAGAAAGAAAGGCTGAGAGGTGCGCCGCTGAGGCCCTCGGAGTGGAGACATTGGGGTGCCCGCCTCCCTTTTCTGTCACTCAGACGAGAGAAAATGGACTTGCAGCTCCTCTATGGACAAAGGGGCTGTGGCTCTCTCTACATTCTAATGGGCACTACGGAAGCACCTTTTCTTGCCACTACAGACGTTTCTTTGTGCCCCTCGAAGTTAGCTGCGCTGTGGTAGAGGCGTGGGCTTTTCCTGAGGAGTCATTGCTTGCCCTTGACTGATAGATTACTACCTTGTCTCTTAAGAGCTTTTAAAATCGCATCTGGTAATCTTTTGAGGTGGGCAACCACTCTGCCTCGCACTAGAAGGCACACTACCACCACCAGCAGCACCACAAAGGTCTCGGAGAATGGACTGATGGGCTGCGTGGGGAGAGGGCTCTCTTAACCACCTGTTCCCTATTGGCATTCTGGGCGCAAGAGCCAGGCTTCCTCCCGTGCTTTGCATCCATTCCTGCTAGAGAGGCATGCTGTGCTGCTCCTTGGCCAAGCTGTTGAGCCAGGTGGAGCTCTCCAGGCGGGGAGATGCTGCTGCAAACCCTGCTCCCTGTTGGGCTTTGGCTAGAAGGCTGTCAGCATCTGTGAAGGACCCTGTTTAAAAAACAAAACTATGCAGAGACCCGTTTGCTCTTCTTATTTTCGACAGCGTTAAGGAAACTTCCTCTTCCACATATTTGAGTCAGACCTCTGGAGACAGTAAAGTAGAATGGTTAAGAGTGTGGCTTTGAGAATGGTATATGGTTCAACCAAAGACTAAAAAAAAAAAAAAAAAAAAACAGTGTGGCTTTGGAGATAGAAGGATTTGGATTAAAATCCTTGGGAAAGTTACTTAATCTCTCTAAGCATCAGCTTTCCAAATGTAAAAATAAGATGATTCCTAATTCTTAGTATTCATACGAGGATTGAATGAGAAAATTTGTGGTATTCTTTGCATAATGCCTGGTCTAAGGTTTTCATCACTCTAAACCCCTCCTGAAGGAGATTAGTTTTCCAGGAGAGGAGTGAAGTAGACTGAGAGGGGAGAGCATCTTTAATGGGGAACCAAAGGGTTTGAGAAAAATGAGCTGGAAGGAAGCAGAGAAAGTAAATATAAATGAGAGACTTTTGTCCACGGTGATTACATAGTAGTAGATGTCGAGGCTACTAGAGATTTGTAAGCAAAAGAATGATCTGGTTGTGGCAGTAACACTTGGGATTAGTAGAGACTAGTGAAAAGCAGTAATGGGGGCGAATTTTCGGATTAAGATTTAGGCTGTAGGGGTAAGCCAGGGAAAGCTTATAAGACACACAGAAGCAAATAGGGAATGATAGAGTGAGATGGTCACACTACGTAAGTTAAAGCATTGCATTTTGCCTCTGCACTTAATGCACATATAGAGTATAGCAACCCTGTAGCATAAAAATGCTTGTGTGTTTTTTCCATTGAAATACTTTTTGTTTACTCAAAGGGACAAGTAAATTATCAGAAGTGATTCCAGCTGAGAATGTCTGTCTAAATTGCTATATTAGTTTCAAGGATCCGGGACATAAGGACCAGTATAAAGGCATAGGCTAGAGCTGGACAGGACTGTAGAAAGTTCTGCTTCATTGGTTTTCTAACTATTCTGTGGAGCCTGAGGAGTAGTTCAGTGCCCTGTGATGGTAGGGCTCAGAGAGAGGCCAAGCAAACCAAGCTCTGCCTCATTTCACTCCCCTTCCCTAGAGCTGCTCTGTGAAATCTGTGTCAGTCTCTCTTTCTTTTTTCTTTAATTAATTAATTAATTAATTAATTAATTAATTAATATTTGGCTGCACCAGGTCTTAGTTGCGGCATGCGAGACCTTAGTTGCGGCATGCGGGATCTAGTTCCCCGACCAGGGATGGAACCTGGGCCCTCTGCACTGGCAGCGTGGAGTCTCAACCACTGGACCATCAGGGAAGTCCCTCGGTCTCTCTTTTTCAAGATAGGGTCTTTCCTGAAACTTCTGGTGATTCCAGACTTTCTTCCAAATAAATAGAAACAAAAGCTGGTTGGAAGCTTTTTGGTGTGGGATGGGTTTATTGATTAGTGGGGCTCCCAGTAGGGCAGTGGTTCTCACACTTTAGCAGACATTAGAATCACCTGGCAGCCTTGTTAAAAAAAAAGCAGTTGTTCAAACATTGTTCACCCCAAAATTTCTTATTCAGTAGGTCTGGAATGGACCTGAGAATTCACATTTCTGATAACTTCCGCAGTGATACTACTCCTGGTCTCGGGCCACATTCTGAGAGCCACACCTGTAAGGTGGTGGACCTGTCCTTTGCTATGGGATATGTTCAGAGTCCATGGATCTTCCTTCAGGCTTCTGCCTACATGGAGTAAGCCTGGCTGTTATCATTCTAGGAGCTGATGGTGGGAGGGGACTGGGAGCTCTTGCTTCTGTATGCAGACTTTCCCTTAATCCCCCTGAAGAGTACCACTTCATGTCTTCCTTGGTGCTCTGGTTACCCAAGTCTGGAGTCTCTGGTTCATCCTGTCCAGAGAATAAACCTCCAGACTTCTGCTGGGGCAGTGACGGGGCACTTGCCTGGGGCAGGGAACCAGTACTGCCTGTTTACAGCCTTCCTTATGTTCACACCTTCAGAGGAAACCTGTATCTTCAACAGTTGAGTTTTGGAGGGTGTTCTGGAGTGACTTGCCATCTAGAGCACTCAGTATTCTCCATGTAAGTCAGTTACTATCCATTTGTCTGCTTTTCATCTTCCAAAATATGGTGACATTTCTAATCTGCTCTCTCAGCTTCTTTGTACTTGGGAGCTTTGCTATTCCTTGATTGTCAGTCTGAGAGGTAGCACAACACAGACTCGAGTCGGATCGCCTGGGTTTGAATACTGGCTCTGCCACTTATTAGCAGTGAAAACTTGGACAAGTTCCTTAAATGCTGGTGATTCAGTTCTTTCATCTATAAAATGGGGATCATCGCCTACCTAGTAAGAGTGTTGAGGATTCCACTAGTTAATGCACTTAAAACAATCATGTAGTAAATATTCATTAAGTAGAAGATATTTATGAATAATAACTTAATGGGATTTCCTATTAAGGGGAAGTGGAGATAAATGCATGTGTTCTGCCTGCCATTTTGAATTCGTTTTAGACTCGGTTTAATTGTAGATGGTTTTATCTAAACATTATGTTCATTGCCTTAAAAGCGTTTGCAAAGCACTGATCTACTTCCATAGCTTGCATTTTACAGATGAGGACCAAGCCTAGAGGGAGAGGGGACTCATCCAAGGTCACAGATTAAATTGGGCAGAGCTAGAACTAGAGGCTAGACTCCTGCTGTCCAGACTCCAGGTCAGGTGTTCCTTCCTGCTCTCCTGTTGCCTCTTCTATCAGTGACAGTGACTGAACTGATTTCAGCTGCTACCATTTGAATTAATCTACCTCAGATCAACTGTACTCATCCTTAACAACATGTTACCTTTTCTATCTTTCCAAGTTTTAGGGAGAGTGTGACAGTCAGCATTAGCAAGCATGCCACTTTCTCAAAATTCACTGCCAACTCTTGAACCTTGCTTAATTTTCTTTTTGGAAATATTTGAAATTTAAATTCCTTAGGTGCCTGTTGGATAGTTAAGTAGAGGCATAACAGAAAAGAGTAATATTGATATATTGGATTTTTTAAAATCACATTTTATATCTATGGTAATTCGAACTTCTTTGAAAAACTGAAAGCACTGAACCCTCTCCCCAGAAAAATGCACATACTTACATATGTGCAAACTTTTGCATTCAGTCATAAGAGCAGTTCCCCTGGAGCCCATCTTTGGATCTTGGGTTATGAATAGAACTGAGTATTATTCTCCTATCAGGAAAAAAGCCCATGTCTTTCTCCTTGGCAAATCATTTTACCTTAAAGGTTAGAAGGATAGTAGTGCAAGACTTCTTGGCAGCCTGTAACATAAGGCTTAGTCTGGGTAGAGAGGTTTGCAGTCACAGAGGCGCTTATCTCCTCTTCCCAACAGTTGGTTTCATCCCCTTTCCTCTGGGCTACCAGGAGCCCAGTGCTCAGGCCGCATCTGTCATGTTCATCTGGGTCCAGCAAATTGGGCAGACTCCCCAGATGCAATGCGTGTTCTCCACAATCTCTTATTCATGAGATTTAGACTCACCAGATTCCTATATTTCTATTCTTTCCTCACATACTCCTTTCTTTTTCTTTATTTGTGAGAGCAGAATAGGATCACTGCATATACATACTATTCGCTGACCCATAAGCTTAGAAGAGACAGGAACCTCCTCTACACACACACACACACACACACACACTCTCTCTCTCTCTCTCTCTCTCTCTCTCTCTCTCTCTCTCTCTCTCTCTCTCTCTCTGTTTTGCAACCACTAATAAAGGGTTCCTCAAAGATCTGCTGGCGTCAGTCTTCCCAGCATTTTCCCAAGGCCTTTGCTAAAGTTTTGAACCCAGATCTGAGAATTTAGCCTTCAGAAGGAAATATCTTTTCCATGGGTGAAAGGCACAGTATTAGAATATTTCCTTTTGCCCCACTGAATCCAGGTACACAATTTTCACTGAAACTGCCTTCAAGAGCCTCACATTTGAGTGTGGAATCTTGCTTAATTTGCTGTCATGCTGATTTTGTGATGAAAGAGTAGGTGGAGAAGGATATCAGGAAGTGAGGTAAGGACCTGTTGATGCATGCCATTTTTATGTTATGTGTAGTGAGTTACATGGGTGTAATTATAGAGCTAGAATAATCATATTAAAAGGAGCCATAGAGGTCTTCTATCAAAGCCATCCATTTTACAGGTGAAAAAACCCTGAGGCTTAGCAATATTAAGGGATTGCCCAAGGCACAAAGCTGTATTATCTGAGATCCAACACAGCTGTTTGGTGGAAGCGTTGCTTTTACATCCTCTGTCAGATTACTCACCTGCCCTGCTAATGGTATAAAGCAGAGCAGGGAACAAACACCATCTGCAGTGTCATCTGTGAGCATGGAGGGCAGTGATGTGTATGGCCAGATGCAACACCACTGTTCTATTTCAGGAGAGAAGACAGATGCAGGCTTTTTCTGCTAGTCTTCTGGACATATGAATTTTTGACTGTTTTGATTTGGAAATGACACTGTATTGGGAAATATTGTGCCTCTGAATATTGCTCATTCCCGGGGCTTTCTACTGTCTTTTTTCAGGTAATTGTGTTTCATTTTCAGCCTTGCCTCTTTTTAATGATTAATTAAAACTAAGGGCAAGAATGTGCTCCTTTAGAGCACATGCACACGTATCACAACCTGCACTTGTAATATGAATTCATATTCATCAAAAAGTCAGTTTTGCTCTTTTTTCTGTGAGTTATGTTGTAGGCGATGCTGTTAAATTTGGACACCAATTAGATGAATGAGAGAGTTTGATGCTTCCTGACACGTAGGTGGGGAAAGAGGGTTGGAGATTGTATGGTTAGGGCACTCTAGATGGCTGTTCTCTTGCTCTCTGTACATCCCCTGCCCGGCCAGTGCCTGCTTCACCTGTACCCTACTCATATGACTGACCTTCCTACACTCTTTTCCCACCCCAGCTGATGATTGTTCTTATCAAAGGAGCCGGAGGGGTGTGCCCCCTGCTGGTTTCCGTGGTAACTAATGAGCCCACCTGACGTCAATTCCCCTATAACTAGTAATCTCCCCTTCCATGTGGGAGTGAAGACTGCCGCCCTGTCCTGCCCGCTGTCTGCCGCACACGCTGGGGTGTCGCTCCAGGACCTTGCTTCAGACGTGTAAGGTCCCCCATCCATTACACCATTGATGTCTCTGTTGCTGCAGACTCCGGGCTCTTTCTTTGGTCTTAAAGCTGGGCAAGTGCAGGCCATGTAGGCCTGCTGTGTGCAGCCCAACAGAGGTATCTTGGAAAATCAGTTACTAGCTGAGCAACATTCATGGCATTCATCCTGAGGCTTCTGGAGCTTGGCCGGCCAGTTGGGTGAATTTAAGAAGCCTGTGTTTGGGGATGCTTCTTACTTCAGGTGGTTCCTCTATTGTTTTGTGCATGAGATTCCATTGTTTGCCCCTTGGCCATGCCTGGTTCAGCTTGTGGGCTGGTTGATGGAAAATGAGACCACGTTGTTTTTCCGAAGATGTGTTCCTCTAGCCCCTCCTGAATTACAAGTATGGCATCTACCTTCCTACTTTTGGTTTGTTGACTGTTGGCACTCACATTGCCTCCTTGGCATAGAAATGAGCCAGCTTCCCCACAATCAGTTTAGGCCTTTTCTACCCAAACAGCCGATCACATCATTACTTGTTTCTAGGTGGGGAGAAGAGAGAATGAACCAAGATGTGTGAACCAGGAGTTGGCAAGCATTTTCTGTAAAGAGCTAGATAGTAAATATTTTAGGATTTGTGGGTCATACAGTTTCAGTTGCAGCTACTCAACTCTGGTGTTATAGCACTAGAGCAGCTGTACACAGTACATAAATGAATGGGTCTGGCTGTGTTCCAGTAAAATTTTATTTACAAAAACAGGTATGGGCCAGACCCCTTGGCTGACCCCTATTGTATACTGATATGGCCTTTATAAAGTTTAAGGTTTTTGGAGTAGATTACACTTGCTTTATTGCCCCGGCGTATACTTCAGAAATTGGAAGCATCTCTTGTTAAAGAGTACAGGTGAACCAGAAGTGAAAAACTTTCTTTCTCCAGCTTACTGCAGGTGATCATGGGACTGTCTTGGTCGGTGACTGAATAACTGACATAGAAGTTACTGTTAAATTTGGCATCTCATCTTTAAAGTCTTGTAGCTCTGCTGAAGCTTGAAGCAGACTATTCCAAAGCATTAACTAAAGACACCGTGCTCCCTTTCTGTCTTAGTTGAAGCTGAGGATGCTTAGCTGCTTGCACAATGGCAGGCCAGAGGAGACCGTGATGGCTCCTGTGTTCCAGTGGACTTGAGCGGCTGTGTGCAGGGCCGTGAAGGTAAGGGCCAGAGTTTGGGCTTTTGGCAGGCAAAGTAGATCAGTAGTTCAGGTATGGCCCAATATGTCTGGGCAGTGTGCTGCATATCTGATGAGAACACAAAAATGCTTTTCAGAAAATAAGCTCAAGAACAGATATTTGTGCAGGCATGTTCATAGCATTGTTGTTCACAGTATGCAAAAGATGGAAGCAACCCAATGGTGGACTGCATCAGTGGTTGAATGGATAAAATGTGGTACGTTTTGTTCCATACATACAATGGAATAATATTCCATATATACATTGGAATATTATTCAGCCTTAAAAAGGAAGGAAATTCTGACACATACTGCAACATGGATGAACCTTAAAGACATTGTTCTAAGTTTTGAAATAAGCCAATCACAGAAGGACAAATATCGTATGATTCTTCTTAAATGAGGTAACTAGAGTAGTCAAATTCATAAAAATGAAAGTAGAATGGAGATTTCGCAGTGCTTGGGAGAAGGAGGGAATCGGGAGTTAGTGATTAATGGGTACAGAATCTCAGTTTAGGAAGACGAAGAAGTTCTGGAGATGGATGGTGGTAATGGTTGTACAACAGTGTGAATGTACTTAATGCCATTGAACTGTACACTTAAAAATGGTTTAAATGGTAAATTTTATGTATATTTTACTACAATTAAAAAAGAAGAGAGAAGCTGAAGAAGACTTGTTAGCAAGTGGGCAAATGAGATTGCTCATAGTGCTTTGTGATTGGAGAGACACTAAAAACAGAATTTGTCTCTGTATCCAGATCCACTGATCAGAAACATTTCATACTAAGGAGTAATCTTTCTTCTTTAGCTTTTGCAGTAAGCTGCTTCAGCTGTTAAGAGCCACATTTTATTAGCTCAGCCCTGTGGCTGCACTTCATATGGTCACTTAAAAGGAATTGACTTCTAAGAGATACACATTTAAGTGATGCACACATGTTATAAGCTTATTTTTCCTGTACTGATTTGTAAAATCTAAATGTCATGTAACCTTTAACAGAGCTATCCTGAGGATCAGCGAAACATACTGTACTAACCTGTCTTCCACTGAAGGTTTGTTGGCATAGTCTACAAGTTACAAATGACTTTCAGATCTTTGCTCCAACTGCTTATTTTGGTCCTAAACACTAGACCTGCATTTCCATTTGTCCTGTTGATCCTTATGCTCATTAAGTCTAAAATGAAGCCTCTTTCCCTTCTCAACAATCTCTTCTTTTGTTCCCTTTGTGTAAGGATGGCACACCATCCATCTAGTCATGTAGGATTGAAACTCTAGGATTGACTTTGGCTTGTCCCCTCTCTTTTAGGGTGTATTTGTGGCATTTATCATAATGACAGTTACATAGTTATTTACAGTATTGTAACTCTGTGAGAGCAGGGGCTGTGACTGAATCATTTACTGAGGTGTCTGCATAACAGGTGCTCAGTAACCCACTGTCCTAATTCAGACCCTCTTCACCTTTTACCTAACCTGGGGTTTCTTTAACTCTAGCAGCTTGCTGAGAATTCTTATAAACCCTTTAGGGGATGATCCTGGTATAGCTAAGGGATTGTTTTTCAGCTCTGATCATGTCATTCTCCTGCTCTGAGTGACTTCCCTTTCATTCTCATTCAACAGTGTATCAGCAGATATGTCAGCGCCTTCCATGAGCCAAGTACTGTCCTAAGTGCTGGGGCCGCAGCAGTGAGCAGAGTAGGCAGAACCTCTGTGAGTGTGAGCTTACCTTCCAGCCTGGGGGTGTGTGGGACAGGACGACACAATAAACAAATGAATAGATATAAAATGTCCAGTGGTGATGTGTACTGTGGAGAAAAATAAAGGATAATAAGGGGACTGAGTGCTGTTTTCTCAGAGGGACCAGAGCCAGTCTCTCTGAGTAGAGACCTGAAGGAAGGGAAGGAGGGATACGTGAGTGTATCTGAGGGAAGAGTATTCTAGGCAGAGGGAATAATCAGCACAGCTGAAGCAGGAGCATAGTTGGCATTTTGGGGAAACAGCAGGCAGCTGGTGTGATAAGAATAGCATGACCCAGGAGAAAAGTGGAAGGATACAAGGTTGGAGAGGTAGCCCCCAGACCCAGCATAATTCCTTGCACAGTACAGTACAGCTCAGTAGATACTTGTTGAATGAGTGAGTGAATGAATGAATGAATGAAGCTAGACAGTATTTATTTATTTATGAATGAGTGAGTGAAGAATCAGGGCAGGGCAGGGTGAGTCTTAGAGGTGTATCTAAGAGAGGTAGGATGCATTTTCCATAGTTCATGAAGCAAGCACAGAATATCATTTCCACTTTCCCCTTCTTGTCCATTCAGGAGAGAGAATGGTAATGGCCAGAGCAAGAGAGACCAATTCTGGCTTGTTCTTGAATGAACGTCTGTTCTTCCACACCACAGAGAAAGTCAGAGGTTAGAAACTTGTCAGGGGAGCAGGAAGTAGAACAGAGCTGCTCAGCTCTTGGTGGTTTTCAAAGGTGGTCCTACCCATGTTGGGTAAAGCTTGCCTTTTTTCCCACATGTCCGCAGGCTATCACTTTAAGTCAGCAAGACATCTGGGAAGAGCCATGGGGTAGTGGCAGTGCAGGAGCAGCAGCTGGTGGCTGGTTTTCTCTAGGATTAATGGAAGGACTGCTGATTTAACTGAATCTCTGATTATTCTAAGCTGCTCACAGAAATCTGTCACTGCCTTCTGTGAGATATAAGAGGGAGAAGCTTAAGGATGTTCTGTTGGTGTCGACTGCCACTCTGGTTGAATTTTCTAGGATCTCCACCTGTGTTCTTTTTTATAAATTAATTTATTTTTGGCTGTGTTAGGTCTTTGTTGCTGTGCGCGGGCTTTCTCTAGTTGCGACGAGCAGGGGCTACTCTTTGTTGCAGTGCACGGGTTTCTCATTGCGGTGGCTTCTCTTGTGGAGCACGGGCTCTAGGTGCGTGGGCTTCAGTAGTTGTGGCATGTGGGCTCAGTAGTTGTGGCTCGTGGGCTCTAGAGTGCAGGCTCAGTAGTTGTGGCACACGGGCTTAGTTGCTCCGCAGCATGTGGGATCTTCCCGGACCAGGGCTCGAACCCATGTCCCCTTAATTGGCACGCGGATTCTTAACCACTTCACCACCAGGGAAGCCCTCCACCTGTGTTCTTGATAGTCCAGTTCCTTCAGACTTGGCCCCTCTCTGCCTTTCTCCCCTAGTTGCCCACAGTCTCCGCCTGCTGGCTGTCTCTAAGGACCTAAGTTCTCCAACTTATGGGGCTCTGCTCTAGTATTCCTTTGGCTTGGAGTACCCACTCACCTCTGCCAGCAGAGTCCTACCCACGCTTCAAAGCTCCTTTTGTAGTTTTCTCTTCTTAAGGGGAGAGAAGCGGCCAAAGACTCCTTCCTCTGTTCTCCTAAAGCACTTTGCATTTGTGTCTGTTCAGCATTGTCTTGTGGTCGAAAGTTTGCTTGCCTTACTCCCTGCCAACCTGTGTTTCTGTTGGGCAGAGACCTGTGCCATCTTCTTTCTTTTGCCCTATCACAGTGGGGAGTTGTTGTGAAATCCCGTCTCTCTGAAGACAGTTTTCTCATATCCCTCCAGGTGCAGTTAATCTCTCCCTCTCCCACTTTAACTCCTCGTTACTCAGAGTATTGTCATTGCATCAGCATTGCCTGAGAGCCTGTGAGAAATGCAGGATGTCGGACCTACTAAGCTAGAATCTGGTGATTCTTACATCCTGTGCACCTGAAAGTTTGAGAAGCATTGCCTTAACACTTTGCACCTACCCCCCTTAGCATACTGAGCGGAATGTAATGTGTTAGAGAGTCTTTCTCCACCTCTAGATGCTGATCTTTGGAAGCATGTGAAGCATCCATTAGTTAACATAGTACTTGGCATGTTTCAAGTGTTCAGAAGTGTTTGCTGAATTACCCTCAAGGGCCCCTGGCATTATGTTTGAGACGCTCCTTCAGTCAACATATTGTTGAAGTGCATTTAGCTGTGCATGGTGCTTTGCTAGGTACGTGAGGCACCCTGCTATGAGTAGGAGTCAGCCCCTCTCTTCGGCATTTAAAGATTGGTACGAGAGAGAGCTACCCATCAGTTAACTATGAAACAAGGCAGAGTGTGATAAATTCTGTAACTGCCCCGGTATCACCAGAGGCCTGAGGGAACACCAGAGAGACGGCAGTTATTTCCAGTTTAGAGGGTTTGTGATGGTTTCATGGAGAGGATGGTGTCTGATTGGTACCTTGCAAGATGAATAGGACTTTGACAGACAGATATGGTAGGAAGAGGCATTCCATGCTGGGGAGAGCCTGTTCAAGGGCCCAGGCATGAAAGTGCATATGCAGGATGTTTCTTGAACAAGTAAGACATGGATGAGCAAGGTGGAAGGTGTGACTGGGGAGGTGGGTTGAATGCAGACTGAACTTGAATTCTCATGGTCAGGAGTCTGAACTGGTAAGAAACATTTGCAAATCACTTGTGGTTGGTACAGTTAGATGTTGAGTGGTTTCTGATGGCTCCTCCCTCCTGTCTCCCACTTACCTCCCATTCTCCCTTGCTGGACATGGGTGAGCCAGGGGAGGGTTTGGAAGAGGTGGGGACAGGCCTGAGTGTTTAGCCAGCCCTTTACTGGCTCTTTCCTTGGGACCATAGCCCCAGGTCTTTTTTTAGTGCTAGCTGGTCAGCCACTTCCTCCCTCACCCCCTTCCTGAATCACTTACCCTATGGGGCCCCCTAAAGCAGAGACACCCAAGCTCCATCACAGAGGGTTTCACACATTGTGCTTTAAATGCCATCAAAACCCCAGATCAAACCAATTCCGTGTGTTTCATTGTACTTGTCGTCTGTTTCCCGGCCCCATGGGTTTGTGAGGACTAAACATTTCTGCGTAGAGTAGGATGGGTGAGCATCCCTCTGACCGTGTTCTGGGCTGGCAGGCAAGCTATCCAGCATTCAAGATGAAGTGACACCCCCCCCACCCCATTTCATTACATGCCACCTTGTTAGACATGCACCTGAACTAGACAACTGTGGAGTGGCTTATTTCTTCCAGGGTTGAGAATGCACTGTTAGCTTGGAAGGCAAGCCCTCCGCCAGTTGGCCCCAAGCCTTATCATCTTTTTCTTGAAGCTTTTACTTAAGCTAATAAATTTTCAGATAAGGTTAGAGAGTAACACTCCTTATGCTTTCTTTAGTTAAGGGCCAGTGCCTTCCTGCCACCATTTCCACCAGCCCTGAGCCAGAAGACCAGGATTAAAAAGAAGAGGTGAAACTCATAGAAGTTTTGTTATTTTTATCTCAGATGAAGGACTGAGAGCTACCTTTTAGATGAAATCATTTTAGGATTCATTAAGAAGACTCGAGAATGAGGCACCAAGTGCTAGGATACAATCCTTCCTTTCCATGGGAAGAATATTCAGCCTTGATGGGGAGACATTCATTAGGGACAACATAGTGTGGTATCTTGTGTGCTAGAGGCTTGTACCAGGTGCTACAGGAAGGGGAGAGCTGACTGCCTGGAAGTCAGGGAAGCCCCTCAGGAGGGAGCATTTGAGCTGGATCTTCAAGGATGAGGAATAATTCACCAGACAGAAAAGTAAGGGATAAGGATCCAAGCAGAGGGAATAGAGCGATGTAAGGGAATTGGCAGAGGCTTGGAAGAGAGGCATGGTGGGGAATAAAACTGGTTAGGGTAGATGGGCCCCAGTTTAGAATTTGGATCTGGCTCAGGCAGTAGGGAGCTCAACAAAATGGAGACTGACATGACCAGACTCAATTTTAAATCGAGTTGATTCATTCAGAAGCTTCATTCATTCCACATATACTGAGTGTTAATTGCTAGACTATTCCAGGAAACATGAAAGATTGCTCCCTTGGTGGAACTCGTGTTTTAGTAGGGTAGGTAAGTTTGTTTTGTCAGGCAACCACCATTTGCTCTTGTCAAGGTTACCAGTGACCTCCATTTCCACGATGTAGAGCTATTCCATGACCACAGAGATCTCCCTTGTGCTACCCCTTTATCATCAGGCCCATCTCCCTCCCACCCAACATCTCTAATCGCTAGCAACCACTAACTTGTTCTCCATCTCTCATTTCAAGAGTGTTATATAAATGGAAACATAGAGTATTTGACCTTTGAGATTGGCTTTTTTTCACTCAGCGTAGTGCATTTGAGGGCCATCCAAGTTGTTCTATCGATAGTTTTTTCCCTTATAGTTCTGAGTAGTAGTCCATGGAATGGATGCACCACGTTTTGCTTAACCACTCACCCACTGAAGAACATTTAGGTTCTTTCCAGTTTGGGCATATTACAAATAAAGGTGCTGTGAACATTCATTTACAGGATTTTGTATGAATGTAGGTATTCATTTCTCTGCGATAAATGCCCAAGACTACAACTGCTGTGCCACATGGTAAATTCGTTTTCAGTTTCAGAAGAAATCACCAAACTGCTTTCCAGAGTAGCTGTACCATTTTACATTCCTACCAGCATATGTGAGTGCAATGGTTAATTTTGTGTGTCAGCTTGACTAGGCTTTGGTGCCCAGTTGTTTGATCAAGCACCAGTCTAGATGTTGCTGTGAACATATTTTTTAGATGTGATTAACATTTAAATAGTAGACTTAGAGTAAAGCAAATGACCTTCCGTAATGTGATGGGCCTCATCCAATCAGTCTAAGGTCTTAAGAGCAAAAACTGAGGTTTCCCAAAGAAGAAACAGTTCTTCCAGGTTGCGACATAGAAACCCTGCCTTTATTTCCCACTTGCTGGCAGATTTCAGTGAATTTTTGTGTAAACTGAGGTTTATGTCAAAGTTCCTTTTTTTGCCTAAAGATGTCCAATTGCTCCAGTCCTGTTTGCTGAGAAGACTGTCTTTCCTCCATTCAAGCTACACAAATGCTTGTGTACCTTTGTCGAAAACCAGTTGGCTGTACCTGTGTGGGGCTACTTCTGGGTTCTCTGTTCTGTTTCATTGGTCAGTGTCCCTATTCCTGCACCAGTACAGCACAGTTTTGCTTATTCTAGCCGTCTGTGTAATAAATCGTGAAATGGGTAGAGTTACTCCTCCCACTGTACTATTTTATTTTACCTTTTTCCCCCATTGTAACTGTTTTTAATTGTACAATTCAGTGGCACTAAATGCATTTACAATGTTGTATAGCCATCACTGCTATCTATTTATAAAAACTTGTTCATCACCCAAAGCAGAAGAACTCTATAAACATTAAGCAATAATGCCTCAATGCCCCTTACCCCAGACCCTGGTAGCCTTTGTTTTATTTTTTCTCCCTATGATTTTCCCTATTCTAGACCCTTCATACAACTGGAATCATAAAATATTGTCCTTTTGTCCCTGGTTTATTTGGCTTAGTATAATGTTTTCAGGGTTCATCTATGTTATAGTATGTATTAGAATATCATTCCTTTTTTAAAAAATAGTCTTTTGTTTTGTTAGAGCAACTTTAGGTTCACAGCAAAAATGAACAGAACACAGAGATTTCCCATACACTCCCTATTCCCACTGCACACACAGCCTCCCCCACTGTCAGTATCCTGCACCGGAGTGGTACATTTGTTATAACTGATGAACCTATATCGAGACATCATTATCACCCAAAGTCCATAATTTACATTAGGGCTCACTTTTGTGATAAATGTGTCATACGTTTATCAAAAACCATATTCTGTGCCCTAAAAATCTGCCCTAAATATCATCTGTGCTCCACCTATTAATCCTTCCCTAACCCCTGGCAACCAGTGATCCTTGTACTATCGCCATAGTTGTGCCTTTCCCAGAGTGTCATGTAGTTGGAATCATACAGTATGTAACTTTTTAAGATTGGCTACTTTCACTTAAATATGCATTTAAGGTTCCTCCCTGTCTTTTCATGGCTTGATAGCTCATTTCCTTTTTTTTTTTTTTAATTAATTAATTAATTTATTTTTGGCTGCATTGGGTCTTTGTTGCTGTGCACGGGCTTTCTCTAGTTGCGGCGAGCAGGGGCTACTCTTCGTTGTGGTGCATGGGCTTCTCATTGCAGTGGCTTCTCTTGTTGCAAAGCATGGGCTCTAGGTGCGCGGGCTTCAGTAGTTGTGGCACGTGGGCTCAGTAGTTGTGGCTCGCTGGCTCTAGAGCGCAGGCTCAGTAGTTGTGGCGCATGGGCTTAGTTGCTCTGTGGCATGTGGGATCTTCCCGGACCAGGGCTCAAACCTGTGTCCCCTGCATTGTCAGGTAGATTCTCAACCACTGCACCACCAGGGAAGTCCTAGCTCATTTCTTTTTAATGCTGAAAAATATTCCATTGACCTGATGTACCACAGTTTATTTATCCACTCACCTACTGAAGGACATCTTGGTTGATTCCAGGTTTTAGCAGTTATGAATAAAGTTGCTATAAACATTTATATGCAGATTTTTATGTGGACATACATTTTTAACTCCTTTGGGAAAATCCCAGGGAGTGTGATTGCTGGATTATATGATAAGAATATGTTGAGTTTTGTCAGAAGGTGCCAAACTGTCTTCCAAAGTGGCTGTACCATTTTACATTCCCACCAGCAATGAATGAGAGTTTCTGTTGCTCCACATCCTTGCCAACATTTGGTGTTGTCAGTGCTCTGGATTTTGGCCATTCCAGTAGATGTATTTTTACCTCATTGTTTTAATTTGCGTTTCCCTGATGATGTGGTGTGGAGTATCTTAATATGCTTATTTAATACGCTGATTTGCCATCTGTGTATCTTCTTTGGTGACATTTCTGTTAGTCTTTTGCCCATTTTTAAATTCTGCTGTTTTCTTATTGTTGGATTTTAAGAATTTTTTGCATATTTTAAATAACAGTCCTTTATCAGACATGTGTTTTACAAGTATTTTCTTCCAATCTGTGGCTTTTTCCTTGATTTCATTCTCTTTAAGGCTGAATGATAATCTGTTGTATGTATATACCATGTTTTGTTTATCCGTTCATCTATTGATGGGCACTTGGGTTGTTTCCATCTTTTGGCTACTGTGAATAATGGTGCTATGAACATGGGTGTACAAATACCTCTTTGAGACTGCTTTCAGTTCTTTTGGATACATACCTAGGAGTGGAATTGCTGTGTCATATTGTTATTCTATGTTTAACTTTTTGAGAAACCACCAAACTGCTTTCCACAGTGGCTACACCATTTTGCATCTCACCAGCAGTGCACAAGGGTTCCAGTATCACCACATCTTCACCAACACTTGTTATTTTCTGTTTGGTTTTTCTTTTTTTCTTTTTCTTTTTTTTGATAATAGCTATCCTCACGAGTGTGGTGTGAAGTGGTGTCTCATTGTGGTTTTGATTTGTATTTCCCAGATGATTAATGATGTTAAACATCTTTTCATGTGCTTATTGGCCATTTGCACTTAATTTTTGTTAAAAATTGTTTTAGCTATTTTAGTTCCTTTACCTTTCCATATGAATTTGAGAATAATCTTTATATCTATAAAAATAATCTTGCTGGAATTTTGATAGGAAGTGCATTAAATCTGTACACCAGTTTGGGGAGAATTGACATCTTTATTGCGTTGAGTCTTGTAATCTTTGGACACAGTATGTCTCTCCATTTATTTAGATCTTTGATGTCTTTCATCAGCATTTTGTAGCATGTAAGTCCTCTAAATCAGCTTGTTGGATTTACACCGAAGTATTTAATTTTTTGAACAATTATATAATTATATTTCACATTCTGGTTTACACACGTTAATGGATAGTATGTGGAAATACAGTTGACTTTCTGTGTCAATATTGTTTCCTGTAGCCTTAGGTACTGTGACCTTGCTGAACTCACTCGTTAGTTCTAGGTTAGTTCTGTGTGGGGTTTGGTGTTTCTGTGTGGGGTGGGGGTTGGTAGATTGCTTTGGATTTTGGACAGAAACCGTTGTGTCATTGGCAAATAGGGATAGTATTATTTCTTATTATCTGATGTGTATTCCTTTTATTTCATTTTGTTACCTTACTGCACTGGCTGGAACTTCCAGGACTGTGTTAAATAGCAGTGGTAGGAGTAGACATCCTTGCCTTTTTCTTCATCTTAGGGGAGAGCATTCAGTCTTTTACCAGTAAGTATGAAGTTAGCTAAAGTTTTTTTGTAGACATTCTTTATCAAGTTGAGGAAATTACCCTCTACTCCTAGTGTTTATCATGAATAGGTGTTGAATTTTGTAATATGCTTTTTCTACGTTGATTGAGAGGATCATGTGACTTCTTTTTCTTTTAACCTGTTATTATGGTGGGTTATACTGATTAATTTTTGAATATTGAACCTGCCTTGGATCCCTGAAATAAACCCTACTCGGTCACAGTATATAGTTCTTTTCATATATTGCTGAATTCTATTTGCTAATATTTTGTTAAGGGTTTCTGCATCTATATTCATGAGGGATATTGGTCTGTAGTTTTCTCTTTTTTTGTACGATCTTTGTCTAGTTTGGGTATTAGGCTAATACTGGCTTCATAAAATAAATTTGAGTTGTCCCCTCCTCTTCTATTTTCTGGAAGAGAATGTTTAGAATTGGTATTAGTTCTTTTTTAAATGTTTGGTGGAATTCTCTAGTGAAACCACCTGAGCCTGGAGACCTTCTTTTCAGGGTTTTTAAAATTACAAAATCGATTTCCTTATTACCTATAGGGCTATTAAAATGATCAGGGTCTCATTTTGGAGGGGGAGTGTGAGCTAGGAGTAACATTTCTTCAGAATCTACTGTTCACACTTACAGAGGAGGACACTAAGTAGCCCTAGCTCCTGTCCATCTGACTTCAGGCAGGTCACACACCCCAGTTTTGATGGGGATTCAGATGCTGGGTTTGGCTATCCCTATCCAACGTTATGATATTTTTCTCAGAAGATAAACTGCTAGGAATTCGAAAAATGAGTCATCCATGCAACAGATATCTGTTGCCCATTTCTGCATTCCCCGCAGTGTTCCCAGTCAATAAAACACAGTGTTTGCTTTATGCCTTTGATGCCTGTAGCGGATGCTGTCACCCTGGTGTTTTCACACATGGGGTCCTTTAAGACCTAACTGTTGAGCAGAGTGGGGGCCTTGAGGCACCACCAGGGTGCAATCAGAGCCGAAACCACCTTTAGTTAGAGCCCATCTGTTAAGATCAGGAAGGAAGGTCCCCCTTTCCTGCATTTCCCCAGGGCTTTCTCCAGACCACAGTGCTCAGAGCTCTGGCTCTTAATGGCAGAACTAGCCTCAGTAGTCTAGACCAATCATTTATTGGCTCATGTAATCAAACAGGAGAAAAGATAGGGTTGATGATGGGCCTGGGGGACTGAAATGCTGCGAAGACTCGTCCCCTCTGTGGTCAGCATCCTCCTCCCACTGCAGACTGCTTCATCACACACGGAAGGGGATGGAGCACCTGATAGCTCCTTGTTACCTGGAGGGATTGTCCCTCTTCCTTCTTTCTTATTCGAAAAATCCTGAGGAAGGGTCTAATTGGTAGGGCTTAGGTCATATTTTGTATAGTGTGGTGGGAATGAAGATAGAAGACATTCCCAGAAGAAGGTAAGGCACACTGAATAGAGCTGACATGAGATGGAGTCCATAGCTAGTCATGTTTGCTTGGAAGGTTTTTAGTGGCATGTATTGAAGCTACAAGTGTTTTCTGTTAACCTTCAGGTAACCTAAAACTGTTAATAGATCACCATCATCGTACTATTATAGATCATTCATGGTTAATATATTATTATAGCAGTATTAATACATAGTTAATAGCTATATTTATACTAGACAGCTATATAGAGATCATATGATATCTAGTTGATAATAAATAATAATAATAGATTGTTGTACTAGCCCTCAAGTGTTGTGGTTATTTGAAGATTTACTGTACCTACTTATATATGTAAGAAAATTTTGAAGGAAATGAGTAGAAAAATCACAGTGCCTCCTTCTCAGTCTTCCATATCCTTTTCTAAACTTAACTGAAAGAACCTGCAGTCCATTTAGACTATAACTTTTAGTGAAACTGCCTTTTTGTCTACAGGGTTAATTTATTTTCACAGGGAATTGTTGATTTTCTGGGCAGCTATTAAGGATAGAGTTGGTATTTTAATTTCAATAAATATTTACTGAACTGTTCAGGGGATGTACAAGACCCTTATTACCTCAAAGAGTTTGAAGTCCACTGGAGTATGTAAGAACAGAAAAGTACAATTCTTGAGACTGAGGCTTCCCATCTCTAACATGGAGTAGCCTTACTTGTCTAACATGTAAGATTTTGGTTGCTGTGGAGAGGTGGGCTGAGCTGGCTTTGTGCTGGGTGGTCGCTGAATAACATGGAGGATTGGTTGATACCTGAGGTTGGAAGGCAGATGCTTCAAGGCATCTCGACGCAGTCCACCTCCTATGTATCTGATGGACAAGGCTGCGTTATTTGCTGAGGCTAATTAGCATTGAAACTCCATGGGAGTGGGGGGTTGGAGAAAGAATAATTGTATAACTATGATTAAGAAACTGAAGTTTTAGGGACTTCCCTGGTGGTCCAGTGGTAAAGAATCCGCCTTCCAATGCAGGGGACTCGGTTCGATCCCTGGGTCGGGGAACTAAGATCCCACATGCCCTGGGGCAACTCAGCCTGCACACCACAACTGAGCTCGCACGCCTCAATGAGAGAGAGAAAACCCGCAGGCCACAACTAGAGAGAAGCCCACGTGCCGCAACAAAGAGACCACGTGGCGCAACAAAAGATCCTGCATGTCTCAGCGAAGATCCCGCATGGTGCAACTAAGACCCGATGCAGCCAAAAAAATAAAGAAAATAAATAATAATTAAAAAAAAAAAAGAAAGAAACTGAAGTTTAAAAAAAAAGGCATTTGGTGGTTACAGGCTGTTCATGACTCCAGAGTGAATGCCTTACTTAGCTCACTTCCTTTTGAAAATGAGCAAGCATTTTATAAGACACTTTATCTCAGTGTTGGATTCCACAAAGTGCAGACAGATCATACTAGTTTGGCAGGGGAGTCTGTGCATACCAGCAGAAAATCAGGTGTGACGTGGGTGGAGAATGGGGGGGCGGGACCCCATCTTAGATAAGTGATCAGCATCTTCTTCTTTCTAGAGAATGTGTTCACATCCCTCTTCATAATATTTCTTCCCTGTGACTCTAGAGCAGAGGTCAGCAAACTTTTTCTATAAAGAAGCAGATAATAAATACTTTTGGCTTTGCGGGCCGTTGGTCACTATCACAGCTACTCAGTTTTGCCATTGTATGGGCATGTCTGTGTTCCAATTAAACTTTATATATGGACACTGAAATTTGGATTTTATACAATTTTCACATGTCATGAAATATTGGGGTTGATTTTTTTCAACCATATAAAAATGTAAAAACTACACTTTGCTCATGGATCACACAAAAAAACAAGAGGCAGGAAGGCCAGATTTTGGCCCATAACCATGGTTTGTCGACCCTTTCTCTAAAGGTCTTAAAAATAACTTCTATAAAGTTCTCAATTTAAGGACATTTTATTTATTTAATAAGCACTTATTTAGCACTTAATATGTGCTACACACTGTTTTAAATGCCATGCATTAAATGCTAATTTAATCTTCACCATAACCCCATGAGGGAGGTACTGTTTACCCCATTTTTGCAGATTTCGTGAATTGAGGCACAGTGAAGCTAAGTAACTAGCCCAGAGTTACGCTGCTACTAAATGGCAAAACCTAGATTTGAACCCAGGTAATTTAGTTCCAGAGTATGTTCTTATCTACCATGATATACTGTCTCTCTTAAAGAACTTGTAGTTATCGACTTCCTAGCCCAAAGGAATTTTAGAGATTAACCCATCCTTACTCATTCTTACAGACTCATTCTTACACACAAGATTCATAGCCTTTATGATTCAAAAGTGTACCTTAGTAAAATTATGGATTACTACTTATGCACTTTCAGCATCTCTTGTGACTGCCTAAACGCTTAGTCTTAAACCCCACTGATCCCAAGGGCATTCTGTCTGCACAGGCAGGGCACTTAACTGTTCACTTATTGTTTAATATATGTTCATTGTGGGCTCCTTGAAGGTAGGAGCAATAGTATCAAAATGTTTTCCATCAGAGAGAAATCAATTCTGGGTGTATCTTTTGCTCTTTTTGGGAACACCTGTCTCAGATTACTTCCAACTCAGATTTTGTCCTGCTGCTTTTCCTGCTTGTATAAGCAACTGGTTGAATCTTGCGCCTCACCTGCCTGTGATAGGGAACAGAATTTGTGGTGTCACGCTATACTATCCCTGTTGATCCAAAGATACCACCAGGGCAGGGTCAGGAATGGAAGATTTCCCAGTCTTTCCAAGGAAGAAAATGGGAAGGGGTGTGTGTGTGTGTGTGTGTGTGTGTGTGTGTGTGTGTGTGTGTGTGTGTGTGTGTGTGTGTGTGTGTGTGTGTGTGTGTGTGTGTGTGTGTGTGTGTGTGTGTGTGTGTGTGTGTGTGTGTGTGTGTGTGTGTGTGTGTTAAACCAAGTCAAAACTTAGGTGGACAGCATTTCTGGTTCCTTTTGCTCAGTCAAGGTCTCAGACACTTCTAACTAGAAGGGACCTCCGAGAACCTCTGGTGCAGGGGTTCCTGTGCTACAGGGATTCTGCAGAGTTATTGCAGGGGGCCCTCAAATCTATATGTGCACCAATCTGTGGGCCAGATAAATTATATCATTTAGGTGTACGTAGAGTTATTTTTCAAATGCATGTAGATTCCATCATGATTAAAAAGAAAGCTTTACTGAATTCGTGTTAGGCTACTGTTATTAACAGAACTACTACCTTTTGAGAAACCTGATCCAGTTAAAGCCCTTTATTTACAGATGAAGAAACTGAGGCGCAGGGATGAAGGGAAGGGATTTGCCTGGGTCATACAGAAAAGGAACAGCTGGCCTTGAAATTGGTGCAGTTTGTATGTATCACATGGCTTGTGCTCTCTGTCTCCTCTGACATGGGCACAGGTAGAGACTGGCAAGTATTTTGACCTTTGATGCCATGCTGAACTTTCTAATAATGCCTAATAGAGTGGTTGATTGTGATATTTTTTCCAGTATTTTTGGTGCTTTTGAGAAGTTTTTTTAAACTAGTATATTCCTTGCTGTGCGCATATAAGCAATAATCCTATATTCCAACCTGGAAACCTGAGGTATGGTAAAATTAGGCAGCTTGCTTGTATCTATAGTAGAGCTGGCCCTAAAACTCAAGAGATTTAATCTCTCTACCAGGGTTCTATTAATCAGACGGAACTTGAGAGGATTTCAGTTATTTATATCTTGGTCTTTCATGGCTGTTGCTCTCAGCTGGGTGCAACAAAAAACTTAAATCTCTGTTAAGTGCCTGACGCTGTGCTGGGTGTTTTCACATGTATTGTGTATAACTTAATTTAACGAGACCAAAGTTGCAGTGCTGAGGCCTCTCTCAGAACAAGCTAAATAGCACTCTGCTCCAAAGCCCATCCATCCAGGCATTTATTTATCTGTTCACCATTATGGAGCACCTCTGTTAGGTTTGCAAATGTGCCCTTGAATTATTCCCATTGGTGGCCAGGCTGGGACAAGTCAGCACAGATCCATCCCTCCAAACAAGACCCAGGATTGACAGCAACATCAGCTTGGTCTGCACAGGACAATACTTTTTTCCCATTGGAGCTTCAGGAATTTGGAGTGACCCTGGTCATTTGGTCAAATGATGTTCATATCAACCATTCTTAAATTAGATCTTCTCAAATACACTTGAGAAGTCAGATGAATAGGAATGGTCTCACTTTATTAGTTGGGAAGCCAAACTTGGAGGGGACGTGTCTGAGGTAACATAACTGGTGAGGGCCTTCTAACTCCAATGTTGATGCCACACCACCTGTCTGGTGGACCACCACTGCTCAGGAAAAGGCTCTGTGTCCACTCTTTGTAGAAGCCAAGTGGCAAGAATGCTCAGTCTTTGCTGCAGTTTTAGTGGAAGTGGTTTGGGCTTTCCAGTTTGAATTGATTTTTTTCTTAGAAGCAAATTTGGCGGTATTGTATATACCTAGGAAGTCTTGTGATTGCCCCTAATTTGCTCCACAGATGCTGGTCATTGCAAATCATCCCACAGTGGTTAAGTGGCTGGCGCTGATACACACTTAGTAAGTGGTCCTGTGAGCACGGGCACTAGAGGTGTGTTGTGTACCTAATATCTTGATCCCACCTGGGTAACTTCCACATGTGTGTTCATGAGTTTAGCTCTTTCAGTTCAGAGTGTTTCATGACACCATAGATTCATTTCTTTCCTTCCCTCCTATCTTGGACTTTGAACCTGGCTCTTCCCAATACTTTAGTATGTGATTCCATTTAATTCACTAACATTTAATTAAATTCATTTAATTTACTGTCTGATTCAATTGCATTGCTAATACTTTATGATTATAATAAATATTGTTTTATTAATATTTATAATATTGTTTATTTAAAGGTAGGTATAGCAAAATGTGATTAAAGGTAGAGATATATGCCAAATAGCCTTAACTTTTCTGACCAATCAATTATATGTTGCTTATTGATTATTTTTTCCTAAATTCTGTAGCAACAGTTCACATTTCTTTGCCACCTTAGGGAGGAGATTTGCAGTAACAGTGTGTAATTGAAGATAAGTGGAGAAAGTAGCCTTTGCATGGGCCTGTGTAATTCAAGATGTTAAAATAGGGAACACACTGTCCTCCTGTATAAGCTGTAGTTTACAATATTAGATTTGTCAGTAATAAAATAACATCTGGATTTCCCATTTGCTTTGTCCCTTTTTTTTTTAGTGAACTTTTTTTTTTTAATGGAACTTGTTTTTTTGTTTGTTTGTTTTTTAATTTTTATTTATTTATTTATTTATTTACGGCTGTGTTGAGTCTTCGCCTCTGTGCGAGGGCTTTCTCTAGTTGTGGCAAGCGGGGGCCACTCTTCATCGCGGTGCGCAGGCCTCTCACTATCGCGGCCTCTCTTGCTGCGGAGCACAGGCTCCAGACGTGCAGGCCTAGCAATTGTGGCTCACGGGCCCAGCTGCTCCGCGGCACGTGGGATCCTCCCAGACCAGGGCTCGAACCCGCGTCCCCTGCATTGACAGGCAGATTCTCAACCACTGCGCCACCAGGGAAGCCCATAGTGAACTTTTTATTTTGAGATAACTGTAGATTCACATGCAGTTAAGAAATATTAACAGTGAGATTCCCGTGTACCCTTTGCCCAGTTTCCCTCAGTGGTAATATCTTGCAAAATTACAGTACAGCATTACAAGCAGAATATTGACATTGACACAATCAGCTACTCTTATTCAGATTTGCTCAGTTTTACTTTTATTCACCTGTGTGTATTTAATTCTGTGTACTTTTATTATGTGTGTTAGTTTATTTTTTAATTCTAAATATTTCCCAGTTGGCTGAGAACTTGAGCTGGGAGAGGTGTGTTATTTACTGGGTCCCTCTCAAACTCCACCAGTAAACAACTCAAGTATGATTTTCTTTCACATAATAGCTACTTAACTGGGGCAAGTTAATTCTAAATCTTGGTTTCCTCATCTATAAAATGGAATTCACAGTGGCTACTTAATGCAGAGGGTTGCTGTGAGGACTAAAATGAGAAAATATGTGTAATGGGTACTTAGCAAAAGGAACTTCATAAATGATCATCTCTCTTTTTTTTTTTTTTAACTAAGAGTACAGTGAGAGTATTTGGGGTTTTTTTAAGCTTTTCACAAAAGTGTATTTCCTAGGATTGTAGAATTGGAAGGTCCCTTAATAGTTTTAGAGTCAGTGAAGGACTTCTCTAAATGTTCTTAGGTAATAAGCTGTTATTCTTTGTGATAAACTAAAATCTGCCTCCTTGTAACTTCCAGATCTGCCCTCATCCATGTGATAGCCCTTCTAGTCTTTGAGGACAGCTGTAGTCATCCCTAAATTATCTATCCTTTAGCCATTCCTCGTAAGATGTAGCTTCCAGACCCTTTCCCATCTTGGTCTCTCTCTTCTAGATAAAGACAAATTAGTTGTTCCCCTTAACTGAACACAGAATTCAGATGTAATCTGCCTAGCATATCCCAAGATAGGCCTGTCTTCTCTTTAGCTGAGCTTTTTTGGGAAATCAGGTCACCTAGTTCGTGCACATACAACTTGTTCTTTTGTCTTCTGTTTACTTTGTAGATGGAAAATAAATGCATAGCAGTGTAACACAGCAAACTGAATGCACATTTTGCCCTCATTTCCTCCTGTAATCCCATTAAAATGATAGTAAGAGGGAAAAGAGAGATCAGCAAATGAGAGGTCAACAGAATGTTGAAGCCAGGAAGCAAGTGTGATGAACTTAGTGGGCCAGAGGAACTGAAAGTGCCTGCTCTGGCAGGGAGGGGTTGGGGGGAACTAACAAGAAAGAGGATTTGTAATGCAGAACCCTAGAATAGCTCCAGAATTGGAGAAACCAAATATTGAAAACAGGAAGATTAGTTGAAAGTCTGTGTGAAAAGCAGTTAGGTGCCTACAACCCCTCCTCTACTCTCTCAGGAGACAGATATTTTAGTCTTAGATATTGAACCAGAGGCGCACCAAGCACAGAAGATGAGATGGAATATGGAGCAAAACTGAAAATAGGGGCTTTAAGACAAAGTTCTATATAGTGATTAATAGGACCATTCCCCTTTCTCACAGTTTTCAGAATATCTGCAGGCAGGTGCTCTCATGCAAGAGACTGAAAGATCCTTCTCTGATAAATTTAATCCCAGAGAAAAAGTCTTAACGATACTGTCTACTTTGGGGGATCCTCAATAAAATGGCAGATTCTTCCTGCCTGATCACCCTAATGTGAAGCCCACAAGTTGGCAAGCTTAGCTCCCACACACAGAGCTTTCAAACAGCTTCTAAAAGTATGAGCAGATAGCCAAGTGTCATGAGACATTTAAAGAACATAAAAGACAGAGTCCAGGGGACTTCCCTGGCGGTCCAGTGGTTAAGACTCTGCACTTCCAATGCGGAGGGCGCGGGTTCTATCCCTGTTTGGGGAACTGGGACCCACATGCCGCGTGGCCAAAAAATAATAAAATAAAAAGTACTGTTCTGAAACTCTAAATGGTTCCTTAGGGAGAAAAAAAAAAAAAGAGTCCGAATCAAATGGAGGTGAAAAGAACTCAGGAAACAGTAAAATCAGGGAGGAGAAGAAGGAAAGATTTTAACTATAATATCTTGAGAGAGATTAGAGAAAATATTGCATGCATAAAAGATGAACTAGATTCTTTAAAAAAAAAAAAAAAAAAAGAAACTCCAGCAAACAAGACCTCTTAGAAATTAAAAATATGATGACTTCCCTGGCAGTCCAGTGGTGAGACTCTGCGCTCCCAATGTTGGGGGCACGGGTTCGATCCCTGGTCGGGAAACTAGGATCCCGCATGCCACATGTCATGCCCCCCGCCAAAAAAAAGGAATTAAAAATATGATAGCAAGTATGAAAAATACAACACAGAAATATTGAAAGGTAAAGTTAAAGACGATTCCCAGAAGATAGACCAAATGAAAGAGATGGAAAATTGGGGAGAACAGATAAAATAAATTATAGAGGATCATTCCAAGAGGTCTAACACCTGACTAATGGAAATTTGAGAAGAAATAAACAGTAGAGAGGAGGAAATTATCAAAGAAATGGTATGAAAAGATGTTTTCAGCACTAAAATCATATCTATAGATTGATACAGCACAGTGAATGAAAGAAAACCAACTCCAAGTTATAGCCCTGTGAAATTGCAGATCTCTTAGGATAAAGAGAAAGTCCCAAAAGCCTCTAGAGAGAATAGTCATATAACGTTAGTATTCAAAATGGCATTAACTTGCTCAAAAGCCACAAACTAGAAGACAGTGGAACAATACCTTCAAAATTCTGACAGAGGTGAACTCCCTGGCGGTCCAGTGGTTAGGACTCCTTGCTTTCACTGCCAAGGGCATGGGTTTGATTCCTGGTTGGGGAACTAAGATCCCACAAGCCACATGGCATGGCAAAAAAACAAAAAATTCTGACAGAAAAAAATATTCTCAACTTAGAATTTTATAGCCAGCTAAACTATCACCCAAGTTTAAGGATAATAAAGACATTTTCAGACATTTTGTGCATATGCCCTCTGATATTGTGATATAATAAGAAATATGTTTTTGGTCTTTGTCCCTGGTTCCTGGCACAGAGCTCCTAAAATCATTTTAACTTCCTGAATAGTAGGGGTAATAAGAGCATCTTTTGTTGTAATATTTGCCCTTTGTTCTCAGTTCCTGACACAAGAGCTTCTAAAACTCTTGGAATTTTCTGAGTGATAGGGGTAAGAAGAGAAGTCAGCTAAGTTTACGCTAATGAGGTAACTCTTTGTGGGCCCCCTAGATAGGTTCAGGTTGGGGGCTGGTTGCCAGAAGAACCAACCATGTGATCAGAGGGTTGGAACTTTCAGCACCACCTCTCTGCCTCTGGGGAGGGGAAAGGGGCTGGAGATTGAGTTAATCACCAATGAGTTAATCAGTCATGCCTACAGAAAAATCCCATTCTAGCAAATTATCAAACCTGAAGAGGAGGTTTTGGGGACCCCCCCAACCCTGACCTTATAGCTGATGGGTCAGAAGTATGAGTGGCCCAGTTAGCATCTGAAGCAGGGGCAGTCTGGTGGGACTGAGTCCTTAACCTGAGTCCTATAACCTACTCTAGGTAGTTAGTGTCAGATTTGAATTAAATTGTAGGATACCAGTTGGTGTCTGGAAAGTTGGAGAATTGGTTGGTGTGAGAACAAAGCCCACAAATATGGTGAAAGAAGTGCTGTGAGTTAAAAACAGTTTATAGTACACCCTTTCTTAGGAAGATCTGCTAGAAGACACTTTTCACCAGAACAAGGGAATAATAAAGAAGAGGACTAAATGGGATCCAGGAAACAGGGGTTCCAATATAGGCAAGGGGAAAGGAATTCCCAGAAAGACAGAGTTCCAGTATGGATGTCACAAGAACAAACTGATAGGGTACCTGATGGAACATATTAAAGGGAGTTTTACACTTTATTATTATCTTCAGGGAAAACAGAAATTATACCAACAAAGAAATGTAATCATAGTATACATGCTGGCTTGGCTACAAATAGTATTCACATAGATCTAATAATGCAATTCTTAATGTTAATTTGACCAAAATTTGGCATAATTCTATGGGAAAATGGAGATAGTATGTGAAGTAGTATGGAGTAGTATGTGAAGAGAGCATGTCAGAGCAAAATCCTAATCTTCCATCATAAGAATTAAATACATAACGTAATAGTTATATTTTGCCACATAACAAATTACCCCAAAACTTAGTGACTTAAAATAACAGATATTTATTATCTCACAGTTTCTGTGGGTCAGGAATTGAGAAGCTCTCATGAGGTTACAGTCCAGGTGTCACCTTGGGCTGCAGTCATCTGGGCCTCTCCTCAGGATATGTTGTTATCTGGCTTTCCTGAGAGCATGTGATCCAGGAGAGGCAATTAGAGGAATTTGCAGTGTGTTTTATGACCTAGCCTTAAAGTGACATACCATCATCACTTCTGCTACGTTCCATCAGTCACACAGACCAACCCTGAGACATTGTGGGAGGGGCCTGCACAACATGAATACCAGAAGGCAGGGATGAATTGGGAGCTATTTGGAAGCTGACTACCACAAGTAATAACTAAAAGTGAAAATTCAAGAAATAATATTAGAGGCATATTACTTAGAAAGATAGAGATAAATACCAGAAGAAAGTGGCTGCCCCGGGAGCAGAAATCAGGGAACCAGAAACTTCTGGTTTTCATTATAAGCCTTGTAGAACAACTTTAAGAAATATTTGCATTTATTACTGTGATTTTTTTTTTTAATTATGAAAAACCCTCAAAGCATGCAGCCATGTAATGTCCCCAACACTGATAGTAGAACAACACATGGATTATATGAGGAACTTCTAGAATCTGAATCTAGTAAGGATCCTTTGGTATTTGGATGGTTGTGTGCTTCATCTTGAAGGACAGTTTACAGATAATAAACCTAAAGTTCAGTGAGAAAGAGGACATAGTGACAGAACCTGAGCTAGAATCCTTGAATAAATATGACACAAAGAGATGAGCATCAGATAGTGAGATGGCTCTGGCATTTCACTAATGTGGAACTTAGGTGAAGGGGAAGAAAAAAAAAAAGACTGTTTGCTCTTTCTGAAGAGTAGAAAATTCTGAAGTGGAAATGTTTATGTGTCTTGGAGCTATAAATGGCAAAGTTAAAGGGAATATCCTTTTGGCAGATAGTTGGAAAGCACTTTACGGAACTCCCCAGGCTAAGGATGTGTTCCTGAGCATTTGGTACAAGTTAGAGAGAGAGTCTGCCTCTGTCCACATGAGCCCTGCGGGCCACGCAGAGCACTGGCCAGTCCACAGCCCCAGTCCTTCCAGCTGCTGCCGCCAGGGTCATGTTCCTTAGAGAACTCTGGGCTCCTTGTGGTCTACCACAGGCTGGTTGGTGCCCAGGGACCCCCTAACATCTGTGCCCACAATGCCGCCTCTGTCCTTGATCCCCACATGCACCCCCTATTCAAGCTTGGTCTTGTTTCTCCTCATCTCTTCCTGTCACTGTCTGTTTACTCTTCTGGAGGAGCCTACTGTTAGGTGCTTCAGTGTTCTTGGCCAGTTTGTCTCTTCCATCTGCCATCTAATAAAACTGGAATCAGGATAAAGTGTTCGAGAAATCAGGTCTTTGAGTTGGTGGGGGGAGTTTGGAGGGGTGCAGTGAAGATTGCCATATAAATAAAGACTTTTAACCATTTTAATACCTTATGAAAATGTGTTGTCTACATTCTCCTACTATAACCGCATATGTTGAGTTTAAAATACTTCAGGGTCTCCATGAAAAGCCTCAGCTGTCATGTACTGGGATGCCTTCAGTACCACTCCAGTGGGCAGAGAGTTGAGCTGTGGAAGGGGCAGGGTGGGTTTTTGTATTTGCATTCCTCAATATCTGTCTTTGTATTTTACTTTGCCCACAGATTGGGGACCACAAATTCAGTGCTCACCGGATCGTCTTAGCAGCCTCAATCCCGTATTTCCACGCTATGTTTACAAATGACATGATGGAGTGCAAGCAGGATGAGATTGTAATGCAAGGAATGGACCCAAGGTACTAAATTCCTCCATCAGGTTTCACAACCTGCTTTCTAGGTGCAGTTTCAGCCTTGTGTTTGGTGCCCTTTGAGGGCCTTCCAGCAGGACCCAGTATCTAGCACAGCTCCACACGCATAGTAGGTGACCAGTAAACAAGCTAGAACCTCAGCCAGTGGCCTGAGACAGGGTTAAAATAAGGAGAGTTTTGATGTGTTTTTACTCAATGAGAGTAACACGTCTCATAGGAACTAGAGTCCAAGATACGTTTTTAAAACTAGGACTGGGCACAAAGTTGGTGGTATATTATTCTCTTCACTTTTCTGTGCTAGCCTTTTTAGCTGGCAGACTAGTCTTTCAAATAAGTGTCTTCATTCATTACCCTTCCCATCAGTCCAGAACAGTGTTGTCCACTGTTGTCCAGCTTTCTCCCTCGATGGAGATGTTCTGTTTGTCCTCTCCAAATTGGTAGCCACTAACACATGTAGCTGTTGAGCACTTGAAATGTGACTAGTGGGACTGAGGGACTGAATTGTAAATATTATTTAATTTTAACTCATTTAAATTTAATTTTAGGGGAATTCCCTGGCAGTCCAGTGGTTAGGACTCCATGCTTTCACTGCCGAGGGCCTGGGTTCAATCCCTGGTCGGAGAACTAAGATCCTGCAAGCCGCGCAGTGTGGCCAAAAAATAAATAAATAAATAAATAAATGATACATAATAATAAATTTAGTTTTAAATAGCCACGTGTGTCTACTGGCTGTTAATGGGACGATGCAGGTCGAGAAGGTAGCAGAAATCACGGTTATTTGATGGGTGAGAAAACTGAAGCCCGGGACTGCCCTGGTGGAGCAGTGGTTAAGAATCCGCCTGCCAATGCAGGGGACACGGGTTTGAGCCCTGGTCCGGGAAGATCCCACATGCCCCGGAGCAACTAACCCCGTGCACCACAACTACTGAGCCTGCGCTCTAGAGCCCACGAGCCACAACTGCTGAGCCCGCGTGCCACAACTAGTGAAACCCGTGTGCTCTAGGGCCCATGCTCCACAACAAGAGGAACCACCGCAATGAGAAGCCCGCTCATGGCAACGAAGAGTAGCCCCCGCTCGCTGCAACTAGAAAAAGCCTACGCGCAGCAATGAAGACCCAATGCAGCGAAAAAAATAAATAAGTGGAATTTAAAAAAGAAGAAAACTGAAGTCCAGGGAGGTCAAGCCCAGAGTTTATCCCATCTAAACGTCTTTCAGTGTCCCAGAAAGCCCTCCATAACGGAATCATTGGCCCCAAATGTCAGTAGTGCTGAGGTTGAGAAATTCTGCCCTAGATGAATTTTAGGGTCAGGAGGCAGTACTATAAACCCTGAAATTGCATCATTTATGCACTTACTTAAAGTTATCTTACATCTAGACCCTCTTTACAGAAATACTTTCCTGACTTCTGTATGAAGACTTTATATAAACATATTCCACATTATGCCTTTTTGGGCCTTGAAAGGAAAAAGGCATATTTATATGACTTAAAAGATTTCACTGCAAGTCTGTGAACTGAAGCTGTGTGTTTATAACCTAGGCTACATCCAAGGGTCCACTGTGCACCTACTATGTACCTGGCATTGTTCTGGGGTCTGGGCATGCAGCAGCAAACAGGACACGCGAGATGATTCTTGTTGGGAGAGAGACAATAAATAAACCAGTGACTCCAAAATGTTAGCCAGTAAGCTGTCATTTGTTGCCTAACGTCTTAATCTCCCCGTGGTGAAAACTTGAAGGAAAGGAGCTAGGAAACTGTATGGTACCTTCTGGATGATTGAAGGTGATTTGCTCCAGTACATGGAGAGGATCTGTATACCCACTGCAAGGGTGCAATGTCAGACCAGCTACTTGTAATGAAAGACATAGAAGTGTGTCTATATCCAAGGGCAGTTGTACACTCTCATCTCTGAGGTCTGTGTCTGACAGAGCCATGCTAATCACCATGCACCGTCCAAGTGCTTCATTTAACAGATAGACTGAGCACCTGTGATCTGTGCTGCTGTAGGTACTGAGGTATAGCAGAGGAAACAGAAAGCACCTCTTACTATTCCAACTTTCTAGTAGTGGCGATCTGGCAGTAGACAAATACATACATGATACGGCTGGGAAGTAAAAGTGATGTGAGAAAAGTAAAGCAGAGTAAAGGCTAGCGAATGATGGTGAGGGTCTGTGCTATTTCAGGATGATGAGGAAAGCCCTCTGTGATGAGGTGATATTTGAGCCAAGACCTTAGTTGAAGTGAGGGAGCAAGACATCTGGGGGAGGAGCCCTTCAAACAGAGGGAGTAGCCAGTGCAAAGGCCCTGAAGTGAGAGTGTGTTCAGCATATTGGAATAGAGTGAGGGGGAAAGAGTGGAAGGTGATGAGGTCAGAGAGATGGAAAGGGGCCAGACCACATACAGCCCTATAGCCAGAACTTGGATTTCATTCTTGGTGTGAATTGGAAGGCAGAAAAAAATGTTGGAAACCTCAGGCTGGAAACTTATCCCAAAGAAATAATCCAAAAATGTTATTTATAATAGCTATTATGCTTACCAATAAAGGAAATAAATTATAGCACATTTACATGTTGGGTTACTGTATAGCAGCCGCTGAAAATGTCAAACATGGGGAGTTCCCTGGCGATCTAGTGGTTAGGACTCAGCGTTCCCACTGCCATGGCCCACGTTCAATCCCCGGTCGGGAGGAACTGAGATCCCACAAACCGCGCGGCATGGCCAAAGAAAAAAAAAAAAGTTGAACATGAAGTCAGTGTAGAAACATGGGAAAGGGCTTCATAAGTATTACATGATTATATCCATACAACTTAAGCATGCAGGCAAATAGGAAATGAAAATTAATCTAGAAAAATGACTACAGTTGACTCAGTAGTGAGATTCTGGGTCACTGCTTTGTCTTTTCAGAACCTTCTGTAATAAAATCATTTGGGCAGTAAAGACAACCTAAGAAGTAGAATGATAGCTATGGTGAAGTAATTATTCCATTCAGGTAGATTCTCAAAGGGCATGGGCTAAATGTATGTGAGAGCGGGGCCCACCCATTCCTCAGGTAACAATGTCAGCTTACTTAGGGCCTGAGTATCCTGTGGGCTGAGCACCATCTCTGAAGAGCATCTTTCCTCTTTCCTCTAGCGCCCTGGAAGCTCTGATCAACTTTGCCTACAACGGCCACCTTGCCATTGACCAGCAAAACGTCCAGTCGTTGCTGATGGGGGCGAGTTTCCTGCAGCTGCAGAGCATCAAAGACGCCTGCTGCACATTCCTCCGAGAACGGTGAGGTGATGTGATGGGCCTGGCCTGTGTTGGGGAGCAGACCATTTCATTTCTGGGATCCCCTGCCAGTTTGCTGAGTCTTTGGGGGCATGGAGAGTCTCACGAAGGGAGTGAGCTGGGAAGATAACTCTGCGGAAATGAACTTTCTTGAAATCAGTATCAAGCAGTACCCAGTTCTTTGGGGTGAACCTTTCAGGAACATGATTTATGGAGTCTTGCCTGCACTCTCCCTTGGTCTGACATGTACCTCTTTTGGTCCTCTCTCTCCAATCTAACCAGCCACCACCAGATATATTCAGTGCGCCCTAACTGTTCACAGCTGTCTTCCTCTTTGTTTAGATCCTTCCCCCTCCTTGAATTTCTTGGCCTTCCTTTTTCCTTCTGCTCTGCAAGAGCCCACCCAAATTTCACCTCCTGGAATTCTCTGTCCCCTTCAGTCCCCTGGGAGCAATGATTATATGCTGCTTTAGAGTAAGGACCATGGGTTATACCCCTACCTATGTCCAGCACTTGGCCATGACCTTTTGAGTACTGAGCAGATAAGAAGGCTCTTCCTCCCCCTCAAGAGGCAGAGCTCTTAGTCACAAGATAAAAGCCACCTTTAACCACTAGAGGCTTGGGGGTGAGGGTTAGTGCTGGGCTACACACAGGCAGGGAGAAACCAGAACAGTGCCCCTCTGTCTGTGGTCTCTGCAAGGCCTGGCTCCGCCTGAACTCCTCTGATCACAAGGCCCCTGGCCTGAAGACCAGCATTCCTCTGGCTCAGACCTGGCCTCCTGAACCTCATCCCCTCTTAGAGCCGACCCCTCCCTCCTCCATTTCTGTTCCACCAGCCCAACTCACTTAGCAGCTCTGTGGACCCTGCCTGCGGTCCACATCCTGCCTGTGCGGTGCTCACGGGCATCAGTGAGCACTGCTGTGTGTGCAGATGGTCTTAACGACCGTGGTAATGATGCTAACACACAGGGGCACTCTGTGCTGGTTTCATTGGGAGGTAGGTGGTCCTGTTCGGGTTTTGCAGCTGGAGACCATGTAGTGAGTGCAGCCGCAGAGCCTGGCTTGACCTGCCCTAGGATGCCTTCTGGGTCAGGCTAGAGAGCTGCATGTGATGGGCTGTAGGGCACACTGTCTGTCCTACTCATTTGTGAGCTTAAGGACACAGACTGGACTTGGTTCATCTCTGTATTCCCACAGAATTTGGAGAATGACTAAGTAAGGCCCTGTGGAAAGGATGAAGTTGGCCATTCTCACAAGGGGACAACAGCTCCACCTAGGGGCTTTTGAGTTCCTCACTGTCTACACTGGATCCAGGCTCTATTATAAAGTAGTGTCATGTAAAAGATGCTTAGAAAAGTGATTTTTAGACCAGTGCAGTTTTTACATGCACCAGTGACATATTAGGAAAAGGTACTTTAAGCACGAAGCCTGATGTTTTGAGTCTGTCCTTGACATTTTTCTGTTCAGCACTGGGAGCCCCCTTCTGAAGCCTAAACTCAAACCTTATTCCTGTTTTTATTCTCTGCCACAGGCCCCAGAGGTTTGGCCTTTCTGTTTTCTTTTCAATAGCTACCATCACTGCCTATGTTCCTGGGGGTGGTTCTCCCTGAGCCTGGCTGCAGAGTGTGATGGAGTCTCCCAGCTGCCCCCTTCCTGTGTGTTCTTGAAGACAAGCATGTGGGCCCTTCAGTTTCAAGGTCTGATTACTAAAGACTTGAGGGAAACCATCCTGAGCGGTAGTGAAAAGGACAGGGCATGACTGAGCACAGAAAAGCTGCAAAGCCGTCAGAGTTCTTAGAGCAGTAGTTCCTGAGGCCACTTTGCCTGTTAGAGATTCAGCCTGCTGATTTTTTTTTTTTTTCCCATGAGGTTGGGGTTGATTTTTTTCTGTGGCTCCTTTTCCAGCCTTCAGATGAATGGACCTCCTTGTTTTTAGGTGAAGATTGGAGGTGTGTATTTTCCAAAATTCTTCTCTCAGAACTGGATCAGAACATCAGATGCATCAATGAACCAAGCCAATAACTTATTTAATTCAAGTCACTGCTTCCTACCTCCGATAAAGCATTACATCGTATCATGGTCAAGCTGAGTCAGCAAGGAAGGAGGTTGTGAAGTGGCTGTTGACAGATATGGGTCTCTGTCTGCCCTTTGGGTTATTGTCCCTCTTGTCTTCCTCCTTCTCCTGAATGCTCCCCTCTCCTGCATGGCAGCTCTCCCTCCTTTCTCCCCACCAGTTAGCTTACAGACAGGCTCCGCACATCCTACCCTCTTAGATGTGAAAGCCCACTTCAGTGGAAAGTGTGTTTTGTGCTCAATTATTCCAAGCCAGTCAAAGACAACCAAAGGTGAGGCGCAGGAATCCTAACCTGGGAGGGAAAGGAGGGAAATGTGTGCCAGTCGGCAAAGTGAATCATCCTTTCCCACGTCTTTGGACTCTATCCAGTTCCCTGTCCGTGGCATTTGAACCCTCCTCTTGACTTGATGTCAGAGCAGTAGGGATGAGTGAAGCACATGCTGTAGAGGCCCACGGAGGGTCTCTCCTCGTATCTGATCTGCCATACGTGCTTTTAACCAGTCTCAACCAGGAGAAAGGCTAACGTTACTTGACAGATGACTGAGCTGACATTCTGACCCTGAGTCCCATATTTCTCCCTGGCCATGCTGCTTGCCCAGGGGTGCTCAATGCTTATGTTTCCTTGGCCTTTGGAAATGGCCTAGGTTTCCAAAGCAATGGACAGAGCAAGTTTAGGCTGGAACGAAAAAACAGCTATGCAGAATTTAGACTAGTCATAAAGCCAGGCTCCTGAGATGCTCTGCCCTTTCAGTCCCTGACGGGTCTGCTACCGGGGGTGGGCAATGGTGAATATTGATTAGTAAGTATAGCTTACTGTAACCCTTAATATGGGGGAGAGGGGGAAGTGAAAGCGTTCTCACAAAGAAGAGTAAACCTGGGCAATTTTAATCTAATATGTATCATCTCCCGCCACAAGATTGTCAGTCACAAAATCAAAATAAGAAAAGCCATATCCCCCATGGTCCACTGCTGTCACCAAGATTTTGGAAGCACATTGGGCTCATTTGGAATTTTATCAGGTGTAATAGTAGTAAGAAAAACAACCATAATAAAAATTAAACCAGAAGCTAACTTCATACCAAGCACCATGTCGGATGCATTTCCTACATTCCTACTTAGTCATGGCCACAGCCCTCGGAGGTGAGTAGCTGTTGTCATCACCTTTTTCTAGGTGAGGCTATTACTGACACTTGAGGAGCCTAAGGAATCCACCCAAGTTGCCCATTGTGGCAGGGTCAGAATTTACCCTGGGTTTCCCTGGCCCTGATGAGTGCAGGTCTGTCTCGGGACTGTGGGAATGTGCACAAAAGGCCAGAGTTCAATCTCAGCACCATCACTTGCTTGTAGAGGGACGATGAGCACATTTCTTAGTTTCTCCGAGCCTCAGTTTTCCACCTAAACATGAGAGCAATTACTATTGTGGAGTGTTGTTTAAAAGATCCTGGAGAATGTGTCTAGAAGCCCTGGCAAAGTACTTGAGTCACTGATGGTGCCAAATAAGTGATAGCTGCCGCTGTTTTCTGAACAGTCAGGCCCATAGAGCCTCTTTTTGTTTAAAAAAAAAAAGGAAAGAAAAAAGTGTAAGGGTCCTGATATTAAAGAAGTCATCTCTCCATGTGGTTTAAACTCTCATTCTACATCTTCAGGGCCTTCCCGGTGACCAGAGGTGGACATTCAATCAAGAATGTCAACCACTGAAAGAAAGCAAAGTTTTCCAGTATGTGCTCTATTCTTCTCTCCTGAGAGCTGCTTCCCAGGACTTCCCAGAGAGCTCACTCCATATAGACACACGGAGCACTAGGCCCAAGAGGCAGGCTCCTTTGAGGATAATCTGCCTTTTTTTTTTTTTTTTTTTTTTTTGGGCAGCGTTGGGTCTTCGTTGCTGCACGCAGGCTTTCTCTAGTTGCGGCGAGCAGGGGCTACTCTTCGTTGCAGTGTGCGGGCTTCTCATTGTGGTGGCTTCTCTTGTTGAGGAGCACGGGCTCTAGGCGTGCGGGCTTCAATAGTTGTGGCGCGTGGGCTTCTGGCTCGCGGGCTGTAGAGTGCAGGCTTAGTAGTGTGGCGCACGGGCTTAGCTGCTCTGCGGCATGTGGGATCTTCCCGGACCAGGGCTTGAACCCGTGTCCCCTGCTTTGGCAGGCGGATTCTTAACCACTGCGCCACCAGGAAAGCCCCTGCCTTATTTTTATACCTTTACAAGTTGAGTCCCAGAGAAGCTCACCTGATGTCACACAGGGGGTTTCCACTAAAGCTGAGGGCAGAGCTTGTTTTTTTTTTTTTCCATTCTGTAACTCTACCCAGAACCAACTTGAGAATGATCAAAGATAACATTCTTCCTCTAACTTTTTTCTTTTTATCTTCTCTTATGCCAAAAGGCTTCACCCCAAAAACTGCCTGGGTGTACGCCAGTTTGCTGAGACCATGATGTGTGCCGTGCTATACGACGCGGCCAACAGCTTCGTCCACCAGCACTTTGTGGAGGTGTCCATGTCGGAAGAGTTCCTGGCCCTGCCCCTGGAAGACGTGCTTGAACTGGTGTCTCGGGATGAGCTGAATGTGAAATCAGAGGAGCAGGTCTGTAGAGCAGTCCAGAGGTGACATGGGGGCTGCTGCTCTTTCTAACCTTTGTTTTCTATTTTACTTTTTTCAAAATGTAGATCATGGTGTGTGTGCAGCTGTTGTTTATTATGGGTTTGCTTTATCATACCATATGCATTTTTCATGAAAACTTTTTACATATTTTAGTGTCTAAATAATATTCAGCTGATTTTTATCAACGCTGTGACCCTCATTCTTCAATGTTCAGGTTATTTCCAAAATTTACTATTAGAAATAATGTTTCTGTGAACCGGAAATGAGCATAGATAACTTTCTGAAAGAGTCTTACTCTAAAGGAGAGTAGAGCGTGGGGGCAGTTGCTGGGGGGGAATATGAAGTCAAGAGGGTTTTGTTTTTTTTAAGATGAGAGAAATTACAGTACAGTTGGACTGCTGATGGGAATTTTTCGGAAGAGAGGGAAGAATTGGTATTGTAGGAGAAAAAGGAGAATGGTGTCCTGGGGTAAGTGAGAAGAGACAGAGTGTAGGGCACGGGGTGTGTGTTTGAGAGGAGCTTAGGCTGTTCACATCCACGGCCACAAGAGGGAGAAGGAGAGCACGTGCCCAGCGCAGGGGGAGGATGGGTGGGAAGGGAGATAATGGGAGTTTTTATTCACACTCTCTTCTTGTTTGTTTCTGTGTTCTCAGCTGAGAGTGAGGATGAGGGAGGAATGTTAGACGTTTGAGGAGAGATGAAAAGGTATGAACCAGTCCTCTAGGAAAGGGGGGAGAGTAAATGGATGAAGCTCGGGAAATGGAGAGGGCTGGATAGGAAGCAGGGCCAGATGAGATTTTCAGTCACAAGTTCAATATGAGCTGGTCAGCCCTGTTGTGTGTTTTCTATCAGCTGCATATACTGGTGCAGGGTAGGGGGTGAATTGGATATAAAGAGCTGGACTTCACCAGGGTACAGATTTTTTTCCAGGTAAGTATGATTAAGAGAGATAGGAGACTAACATGGGAATAATGACCCTTGGAATCCATGTCGGGTGAGAGAAAGGTGAGGAAATAGGCTACCGGGGACCTGAGAGGGAGCCATGCCCAAGGCTAAGTGGAGTTGGTTGCATGGAAGAGGAAGTGAAGCTATTGGCAGGGTGAGGTGTGGGTGATCACAGGGTCCTCTGAGGACAAAGAAGACATCTTCTTGGAGCGGTCAAGAAAAGATTAAATGAGAGCGTAGGGTGTTAGTAGCTGGAGAGGAGTGAAGGACATCCTTTCTGTTCAACAAAAGTGTGGTGCGAGTTGTCTTAAGAGGACAGTGAGTCAATGTTTCTTTGAGCAGAGGGTGACGAGGGCTGGGCAGTGAAGGGCGTCGGATGTGGGGGGAATTGGACCTGGCCCTGCAGGCACCCAGAGCACCACTGCGGCAAGGCCTCTGCTCATCTGGTCAGTTGGTCATGAGTCCTGGCCTATCATGAAGCTGTGCCTCGGCAGAAGGAGCCCCAGGCTCCAGGAGGCAAGCCGTTGGGATGTTAGTCCCAACTCAGCTCATTTCCTTAACGTCTGAAGAGTCCTCACCCCTCCGTATTAGTGACCGTTAGAAAAGTGAACTCTGGGCTCAGCAGTGAGGGCCCTGACATTTGGAGGAAAGAGCCCCATCCCAAGAGCAAGGGGTTCTGTCCCTGGCTCTTCCACTAGGTAATATGACCCAGGGCAGCTCACATCTGTTGCAGTGATACATTCTACAAGGGCTGTGGGGCTTTAGAGGGAGACATCCTTGTGACCAGAGCCATTAGGGAAGCCTCCTTGGAGAACACGGATCTGGATCCAGCCCTTAAAAGAAATGGGAATGGGTTTAGATGGAAAGGAAGAGATGGGGGCATTCGAGGTGAAGGGGACAGCCGGCCTGGCTAGAGAAGAGGGTGCAGGAGCAGTGGGAGGGAAGGTCAACAGCACTTTGTAACAGTACAGGAAGGAAGAAGGAAGCTTTGACAGGTTTTCATTAGGAAGTCATAATGAAAACCAGGAAGGTGTTGCAGTAACCTAGGCTTGCCTTTCAAGAGAGTGGACTGAATGGGGTAGCTGGGGACGTGGAGAGAAAACAGTGGATTCAGGAGACAAGTAGGAAGAAAGATTGGTGGGCCCAGTATAGGGAGCAGAGGGTTTGAGATTGGGGGGTACAGGGGTGTGGCCTCTGGGTGGAGGAGTTGCCGCCAGAGCTTCCCCTCTCTGTTGTGGCAGGTCTTTGAGGCCGTGTTGGCCTGGGTCAGATACGACCGGGAGCAGAGGGGACCCTGCCTGCCTGAGCTGCTGTCCAATATCCGCCTGCCCCTCTGCCGGCCTCAGTTCCTGTCAGACCGAGTGCAGCAGGATGACCTGGTGCGTTGCTGCCACAAATGCAGGTGAGCAGAGGTGGGCCTGCACAAGAATGATGCCGAGGGTCTGGACGGAGAAGAGAACTTGGCCACTTAGCTCAGGGGAGGAAGGATTTGGAGTGGTTGTTCTTAATTCACAGCACACAGATTGATCTGCCTTCTGTCTAGAACCTGGAAGAGCCCGAGTCTCTCACCTTGGGCAAAGAAATGTGCCGCATAGGAGCATCAAGGCAAAAGGGGCTTCCTCCCCTAAGTTATTTGAGGATTTTCTAGCATCTCCTTCCATTGAGCTGTTTATGGACCTACAGGCGTCTATACTGCCTGCCCGCACCCTGTCCACACCAGCAGCTGACTTATTGGTGACTTCCTGGGGCTCCTCATCCTCTTCAGTAAACATTAGTCAGTGTGCTGGCCTCAGGTGGGTCTGCCCAGCTACAGTGATGGGCAGGGGTGGGACATGTTTAGCAGCATGCAAAACTGTTACCCAGAGCAAATCAAAAACAACAGGGTGCAGCAGAGCCACCAAAACAGCCCAGGAGACGGCAGCCCTGTAGAAGGATTGTTATAAAAGTAGAGCAGCAGAGGAAAATATGCATCTTCCTTCAAACTGCTCCTTATATTCACAGCTGGTTCAGGAAGAAGTCAGTGGCGTGGTCCATGCAGCGTGAAAGAGTGTGTGTCAGGGAGGGGTGGAGGTGTGTCTGGAGGTAGCTGAGACCCTGTGATGAGCAGTCTCAAGGGTGCTGTTGGGGAGTTTGAGCTTTGTTCTGTAGGCAGTGGGTAGTTATCGAAGGGTCTTAGAAAACCAGCTTGGACCCCGGTGTGGAGGCTGGAATGGAGGGGTGGGGCTGGAGGCAGGGAGATCTCTCAGGAGCAGTTGGCTTCTGCTGCCACAGTCCAGGTGAGATGGTTAATTGCTGGGTGTGCGCCATAGGGATGGAAAGGAAGAGCTGGGTCTGAGAGGCAACAGGATGCAAGCAGCTTGTTGAACCTCCCCAAGGCTAGCTATTTTAGGGAACACCCTGTATTTCTTCTATTAAACTAACAGAGGTGGGCTCTGCTCATCTTGCCCCTCCAATGCTGAGCACGTCCCAATAGCTGTGTATACTTTCCCCTGGACTCACCTGGGTTCTTTGAGACCAAACCTTCCAGAAGGCTTCTCCTCCCATGTTTCCCCTGCAGTTGTGGTTGGGGGAGCCAGGCTCAGACCTACAAATGTGGGCCAAGTGGAGAGAATACCTCCTGTCCTAGCATCTTGCACTTTATTCCAGGGACCTGGTAGATGAAGCAAAGGACTATCACCTCATGCCAGAGCGCCGGCCCCACCTGCCAGCTTTCAGAACTCGGCCTCGCTGCTGCACGTCCATTGCTGGGCTCATCTATGCCGTGGGGGGCCTCAACTCAGCAGGTATCTTGCAGCTCCCCTTTGTAGAGCCCTGTCTTGGATGCCGTGGTTGAAGAAGCACCAAACAATCTAGCCTGGCCCTCTGCTTCCTCCCCCTTGCATGTCACCACCTTTATCCCTCTTGATTTTATATACTTGTTCTGCAGTTAGCTCATGTCAGATATTAATACCATTGAAGCAGAATATCAGCGCAAAAGGGACCTTTAGAAACCCTGGAGGCCTGGCCCCCTTCCTTCACAATGGGGAAATCGAGGCCCAGAGAACTTTAGCTATGTTCACACAAGTCTTTTGGCTGAGCAAGGACTAGAACTCAGGTCCTGGTTCCTGAGCCCGCACTCTTCCCCTAATATCACGTCACCTATGGGATTTACTCAGCTTTGGATAGGATATAATCAGAGACCTAATTCTGTTACCAGGCTCATCACATTCGGTCATGTGGATCTCTGGGCTTAGACTGTGAGAGTGTCACCATAAGAAGGAAGATTCTCCAAATATGCATGGTCTGCACTATCAGTACTTTTTACTCTTCACCTCCTACCTCCAGTGAAACCCACATGCCTTGTAGTCCATGTGTTATTGGCAGTTCCTGTATCATACAGTCAAGTTTTCAGGAAACCTCCATGGGGCACCCGCATTCCTGCCCACCCCAGGCACCACTGCAGGGCAGTAGCGATCTAGGAGAGGACAGTGGAGACACCTGAATCCTTGCAGTGCAGTGGCACAGGGAGTCGTCACCTCGGATGTGAAGGCCAGGCCTTTTCCAAGCTTGTGGGAGGTGGGGAGCTGGTGGGCAGTCCTGGGCAGTTTCGTTTTTAATTGAAAGTTAATGGGAGGTGGGTACTGGCCTCTGCTACTTGTTAACCATATGACCTGGAAAAGGTAAGTCCTCAACTAGTAAACGCTAGAGCGTGGCAGGTGCTGAGTGTCCCAAAGCAGAATAAAACAGGGAAGGGGTTATTTTATTTGATCTTAAAAAACTGATGAAAATGGTAGGGTTGGAGTTATTATTCCTTGCTACTGTGACTACTGTTTATTGAGCACTTGGTATATTCTAGAACTATGCTAGGTGTTTTACATATTATATCATTTAATCCTCATGGGAACTCTGCTATGGAGATTATTTCACATGTGAGAACAGAAGATGGGGATACAAAGCAGCTTGCCCAGGGTCACCGCTAGGAAGTGAGAGTCACATTGGAGGCCATCTCATGCTCTGTGTCGGGGAAATAGTGGATCCATTTGCCTTCACCTTTGCCTTTAAGCAGGTGAAGAACCTCCTTGCAACTTAAAACTGCCTTCTCTAGAAAGTAAATAAATGCCTCCTGTCTGATTCTGATTTTCCTTAAAGAATTAAGTTTGAGGTTATCATGGCTGCAGTTTCTTAGTGGGCCCTCCTGGCTTGAGTAATTCTGCGGGAAGAGCTGATAGGACGAAATTGAACATTCCGTATAATCATTGCGCAACAGCTGTGATCTAAACGAGCGGTCTCATTTGTTTTAATTTGAGTAGCAAATTTTTATGCAGGTGATTCCCTGAATGTGGTGGAAGTGTTCGACCCCATCGCCAATCGCTGGGAGAAGTGCCGTCCCATGACCACAGCCCGCAGCCGTGTCGGTGTGGCCGTGGTGAACGGACTCCTCTATGCCATCGGGGGGTATGACGGCCAGCTGCGGCTGAGCACTGTGGAGGTCTACAACCCAGAGACGGACACGTGGACCCGAGTGGGGAGCATGAATAGCAAGAGAAGGTATTGTGGGAGCCGGTCTGTACGTCCTGAGCATACACACCAGGCATCTGGGGGACACCATGCTGGACAAGCAGAGCACATTATAAAGCAGACGCTAGCTTCAGCCTGGGGATCCCCTGCAGCCAGGCCAGCCACTGCCCGTACCTCCTGGAAGCCAGCCCCCATCTGCTTAAAAGTAAAACCCCTGCCTTGTCCTTTGAGGAACTTGGGGAGACAAGACAGGGAAGACAGGGACATGTGGAAGTTTTATTTTTTAAGTGCCAGGTAAGGACTAAAGGTTTGTATTATGGAAGACGCGAGGCAGGAGAGAAGCTGGACTGGAACGTCTGGAAGATTTCAGGGAAGAGGTGGGATTAAAGTTGAAACCTGAAGAATAAGGAGGATTTAACTTTATTAGTCATAAAAGGGAATCCGAGGTGTTCCTCTTTATACTTTCTTTCCCCCAGGATCCCTGCCTCACATGTGCTTTCACTACCAGGGAGTGTGTGAACCACAACAGTACTCTTTACTTCTGGATGCCACACGTCCCCCAGGCATGAGCACACAGCTAGTTGTGAGGTGGACCGAATTTATGTCTCTCTCTTTATTTTTAAATAAATTTTTAATTAATTAATTTATTTATTTATTTATTTTTGGCTGCATTGGGTCTTCGTTGCTGTGCGCAGGCTTTCTTTAGTTGCAGCCAGCCTTACTCTTCCTTGCGGTGCGCGGGCTTCTCATTGCGGTGGCTTCTCATTGCAGTGGCTTCTCTTGTTGCAGAGCGCAGGCTCTAGGCACGCGGGCTCAGTAGTTGTGGCTCACGGGCTCTAGAGCGCAGGCTCAGTAGTTGTGGCGCACGGGCTTAGTTGCTCCGTGGCATGTGGGATCTTCCCAGACCAGGGCTCGAACCCGTGTCCCCTGCATTGGCAGGCGGATTCTTAACCACTGCGCCACCAGGGAAATCCCAAATTTATGTCTCTTAACGCCTTCCAGCCACTTGTCTCCTCCTGCTCACATTTCCTGAGTAAGAAAACATAGTGCTTCCATTTAGTCTTCTTAGTGCCAAAGTGACTGGCAGCATCCTTCCTTACGTCAGCCGTGTGTGGGGTATTGTCATGGTTGGACGGCAGGAGCTTTGGAGGGGGAGAGTGTAACTGGACAGGTTCTGTGTTCTCCCACCCTTGGGGTAGCCGCACCAGATTGTGGTGTTTTGTTTGTTTGTTTGTTTGTTTTTGGCTGTGTTGGGTCTTCGTTGCTGCACGTGGGCTTTCTCTAGTTGCGGCGAGCCAGGGCTTCTCTTCGTTGCAGTGCATGGGCTTCTCATTGCGGTGGCTTCTCTTGTTGTGGAGCCTGGGCTCTAGGCGCACAGGCTTCAGTAGTTGTGGTGCACGGGCTTAGTTGCTCCATGGCATGTGGGATCTTCCTGGACCAGGGCTCAAACCCGTGTCCCCTGCATTGGCAGGCAGATTCTTAACCACTACGCGACCAGGGAAGCCCCCAGATCGTGGTTTCAGATGACGCTCTGATGTTTCTCTTCCAAAACTAACGGAAGATGGGACAGCCATCCAAGGCCCCCTGCCCGTTTAACCAGAACAGCTCTGCGTTTATCCCTCTTATGTACTGAGCTTCCTTGGCATATGCCCAACTTCAGGAGGAAAAAGTGAAATGAAATTTTTTTTGAAAGGGGCAGTTCGAAAACCACGGGACCAGTTGCCCTTTAAAGGCCTTTCTGCTTTGTAATTCTCTCATCTGAGTATTTGCCTTACAGACCCCTTTGTCTGGCCATGATTTGGGTTTTCTACTTGTAAGATCACGTGACCGCCCAAAAAAAAGATCAAGTCACTGCATGTGGTCAGGAAGAAGAGTCATGTTTCAGTGTGGAAGTCCTTTGCCACATGAAACTGTCACACGAAACTGTCACACATGGTCCTTGATACACATGGTGTATCACGTTCAGTAGTGTTTGTTTGTGGCCTTGAGCAGGGAGGAATCTGCCTTTGTACCAGTAAGATTCACAAAAGGCCAAAGTAGCTTCGTTTTTGGAAGAAAAAATATGTATATAAGATCTGCTCCTCCTGAAGCCGTAAGCTACACTCTCGTGGTTCCTTCCTCCCCCCCACCTCTGCCTCCGTGCTTCCCCTTCTTGCTCCTTGGATACTTTGCAGCTTTCTGTATCCTCGAATGACTCACTGCTCCATATATATCCCCAACCAGGAGGGCCTTTTTCGCTTTGATGGCAATCAGTTGTTCTTCGTTGTGTGTCTGCTCTGGGCCACTTGCTAGCTGCGATGTCGCAGGATTTGGAGTGCTGTCTGGGAGGAGCCCTCCGGGTAGCCCTTTCCCTCACTGTGGTTAACGCCCTGTTATTAGTAGCGTCGGCCCAGCTCCATTTTGTCCCCTTTAAATTACAGGCTACCTTAAAATGTTCGCAGTCACTTCTCCCCTGATGAACCACACACCCTCTGTCCTGCCAGTTGGTGACAGCCTCCTTTCTGCCGTCATTCCCTGTCCTCCGGTCTTCCAGGCCGCTTGCGTGGAGCCTTCTCCCATGCCTTATTCCAGTCCACATTTGTCAGCATTTCTTCCTCTTATCTCTTCACACTGTCTTTACCGTTTCGTTGATAGTTAATCTCACACAGTTTTGTGGCACCTCTCGATTCTTTCTCACATTTTTGTTGAACTCCTAAATTGTTACTTTTGTCCACTTCTAGAAGGATAGTGACATGTCTAGTGAGTTTGTGACCTTCCCACAGTCCTCTCCCAAGGCAGGTCCTTTTCCTCTTTCAGGCTGGTTCAGGGACATCGTGTGGATCACTTTGATTTGCTGTATACGTTTGAAAGGGGGCTGTAAAGCCTGCTATAGTTTATTTTCCTATTTGTTAGACACCCAGATTCATTTTTAATCTTCTCCAGCATCAGGTTTGAAAACAGTGAATCGGGCAGCTTGGCATTCATGTTTAATTTTTCATGAGGCTTTATGTAGAAGATTCTTAGGAGAGCTTGGCATGATGAACAGTGTGGGAAGCAGACTTGTGTCATTGAAATCTAAGGCCTGCCTCTCTCTGGGCAGCCCTGAGAGGATAGCCCAGACTCCCCAAGCCACAGCTACTCATCTATACAGTGGTGATGGTGATGCTTCATGCAGGATGTGGTGAGAGTGAAAAATAGCAAGTGGCGCACCTGATGTGTGTAGTAAGTACGAAACAAACAGAAGCTGTTGCCTCACCCACTAAGACAGATTAGGGGACATGCAGGGCCATGTATGTAATGAAAAGATGTCTGTCAAACTTTATAGTGAATTGAGTGGGGAAATCAAGGTAACACAGCAAATGTATGTTGAGGGCTTTTTACATACGAAGCACAACACTAAGTACTGTCAGGGTCGCACTGATAGAGACCCCAGTCTTCCAGGAGATTCCCACTTGTTAAGAGGTGGCAGGTCGATTCCTGGTACCCCGTGGGCAGGAGTCTGGCTTGCTCAGTTCTCTAAACCTGGTGCATGGGATGGTGTGCCTCATGAGGGCCTGATGAAAACGTGCTGAACGAATGGACGACTGACAGGAGCTGTGATAAAGGAGCTGCTCTGGGAGCGTGGGGCTGGGAGGGAGTAATTCTTGCTGGGGGATCCAGGATGGCTTTTGGAGGAGGAGAGAGAGGAATTTGACCTGGGCCTTAAAGGTAAATCAGACCCTGAGCACGGCAGGGCGGAAGATGAGCATATCAGGGACTGAGGAGGAGGGAGAGGAAGTAACCCCAGGCAGGGGGACGGGAGGCAAGAGGAACCACAGGGCAGCTCCTTTTCCCTCAGTGTTACACTTTGCTTAGTCACATTCCTGGGATTTAGGTCTGTTGTAGAAAGAGGCAGTTGGGGGCTAGGTTTACTTCTCAATGAGCGTGAGAGGTTGCCCCAAGAAGTCTGAAGCCCATCGGGATGACACCTGTGTTTCAGTGCCATGGGGACGGTCGTGCTGGACGGGCAGATCTACGTCTGTGGTGGCTATGATGGCAGCTCTTCTCTCAACTCTGTGGAGGCCTACTCACCTGAGACGGACAAGTAAGGACTCCAGCTCCCCTGGGGCAACTGGAGCTTGCTAAACAGAGTGTGAAAAATCAGAACTGCAGTCTTTTAATCATGCTTCTCAAGGATAGGGAATATCTCACCAATTTAGCCCCTGTAGTACCTTGCATATAATAGGTATTTAATAACCTTTGATTAAATGAATGAATGATTAAATAAATTCTAAAAACAGTCTGCTTAGATACTTGGAAACATTTATTAATGCTCTGTACCTCTTAACTAAATCAGCGCATTTTAATAGAAATGCAGGTGAAAGGGGATGAGACATGAACAGCACTTTCCAAAGTGGTTAAGATAGGATTTGGAAAAAAAAAGTTACGTTTCAAATACTCAGAGAAGCTTGGGAAACATTGATGTCTATACCACCAGAGGCCTCATCTTCCCATAATATATATGACTATTTTAAAGACTGAAAAATTCTGCGGCAGAGAAACCTCTTTAACTTCATTTTATCTAACACCTGTCACCATCTGGTGGGCTTATTTTGCGGAACACTCTTTGGAAAACACTGGCAAGGTTAGCCCGAGTTCTTCATTTCAGTATTTGAATCTGCTTATACTATACCAATATAAGCACATTAGTAGAATGGATTCATCACAGTGCTTTTAAGCCAATATTCCATTCACTTAACCAACTTACTATGTATCGGGCAGTGAGCAGGGTCTCAGATCCTTAAGTAACACCTAGTCTGTTGGGGCCACAGCACAAGGTGATCGTCCTCCCTTGGGTGCCTATGTCTAGAGCTCTTGAGCACAGAGTGGGGAGGGCTCTCATCTTCCCCACAGCTCGGGGGAGAGTCAGGTTGCAGAGATGTCTTCTAAGGGGAGACCCATTGTGGATAGTGGGAGACGTGCATCCCAGGTGGGGGGACAGCAGGAAGAGAGCCTTGGAGATAAGAAAGAGCTGTGTGTGGTTGAGGAGCAGGTGTGGGTGGCGCATGGCAGGAGGCGAAGCTGGAAAGTGGATGAGGACCAAGTGGTAAAGAACCACATTAAGGAACTTGGAGTCTGCCTTAGAGGAAACAGGAGTCCTCACTAGAAGACGTGCTGTGCAGGATCGGAATGGGGATGGTCTGAAAGCCAGGCCACCTGTAAGGGGACTGTTGCAGTGGTCCAGTGAGAGGCCAGAGCTAGGGCAGCAGTAGTGGGATGGGGACAAGCAGTGACTAGGAAGCAAACCAGGGGGGTCGTGGTGACCACAGAATGCTGAGGATGATGGAGAAGAGGTCATAAAAATGCTGAGATTATAAGTATAGCAACTAGGTAGCTAGTGGTCCCATTATCGAGACCAGGGAGTGTGATGGAGGAGCAGATCTGTCAGAGAGGTCTTGCTTGGGCAATGCTCATTTTGAGTGCCGGCAGAGATGACCAGCTATGGGCTCGAAGCTTAAAGTGAGAGGCGGCAGCCAGAGTGAGCCCTTAGCAGAGGTGGTGTGGGAGGCGATAAGAAGTGGAGAGATTGTCCAGGGTGAGACGGAACACAGCACAGTTCCCCTGAATCCTTCTAAGCTGTCTTGGGAGGACAGGAACACCAAATCTCATGGCTCCCCTTCTACTTTGCCTCTTTCCTGAAGGTGGACTGTGGTGACCCCGATGAGCTCCAATCGCAGTGCTGCAGGGGTTACAGTCTTTGAGGGCAGGATATACGTGTCGGGCGGCCATGACGGTTTGCAGATCTTCAATAGTGTGAGTCTGGACTCCTCCTGGGCTAAGGGCACCTACTCTTGTTATCTTTGAGAGTTATTTTGAAAGGATATTCTTTGGAAAAAGCCTCAGCCTTGCCATTGCTAGGTAAGGTGTCATCTAGAGGCCTCAGGCCATCTGCCACATGCTCTGAAATGCTTCCAAGAATGGGAACCAGTGTGCACAAAGGAGAGACGTAGAGTGTGGCCATACCACCCACACCCCCACCCTGTTCAGTTCCCCAGCGGATGCTGTGTGAGACCTGGTGAAATTCCTGCCCAAAGTAAGCCCAGTCATATACAGAGGGTGAATTTTCAAATAGTTGCATTCTTCTGGATAATTTGTTTGAAATTGCATTTATTCTTTTAAAAAAATCTTGAGAGCCACTTACTGGTCACTCCAAAGTCAGTCAGTGCTGTGAGGGAACACACTGTGCACAGATCTCAGGAGACCCTGCTCTCATCCCGGCTCTGTCACTACATAGCAGGGCATCCTGGGCAACTCCTTGATTTGTTTCCTCAGGTGTAAACAGAACTGGTCAAGTTAGGCCATCTCTCTCTCACCTGTCCCTATAAGCCCACGAACAGGTGCGCAACTGAGGAAACTGGGCATCAGGGGCAGAGCACACACTGGCAGAGCTCCTCGTCCCCAGGCCTCCCCCTGGGGCCTGATGCCAGGTGGGCCGCCGGTGACCAAGCTTTGGCTTTGACTGTCCCGAACCTGCACCTCTCTCCCCGCTGCAGGTGGAGCACTACAACCACCACACAGCCACCTGGCACCCGGCGGCCGGCATGCTCAACAAGCGCTGCCGGCACGGAGCTGCCTCCCTGGGAAGCAAGATGTTTGTGTGTGGGGGCTACGACGGCTCGGGCTTCCTCAGCATCGCCGAGGTGTACAGCTCTGTGGCGGACCAGTGGTGCCTGATAGTCCCCATGCACACACGCCGGAGCCGGGTCTCCCTGGTGGCCAGCTGTGGGCGGCTCTACGCCGTGGGGGGCTACGATGGACAGTCGAACCTGAGCTCGGTGGAGATGTACGACCCAGACACGGACCGCTGGACGTTTATGGCCCCCATGGCATGTCACGAGGGAGGGGTCGGTGTGGGCTGCATCCCTCTCCTCACCATCTAAGGCGAAGGGTGGGATGTGGTGGGGTAGGGATCTGGTACAAACACAGGCACTTCCTTCCAGGGATAGTCCCCCTCGGAAGAGGTGGTGGACCAGAAGACAGGGTGAAACGTGAGCTTGCCAGAGGTACAGTTTTTCCAGGTGCTTAAGTCCTCCCTCCCTGTGCAGCCCTTGTGACCTTCAGGCCTAGGTCATCAAGATGCACAGCGTGGGACAGAAGCCCCTCTGGGTCCCGCAGCTGGTGACACAGGACTGCTTTGCTGGTCCACATGTCCACAGGCTCCATCCAAGCCCAGCTCCCACCTGCCACAGCTCTGTGGGTCACCCATCTGCAGAGTGTCTTCCATCTGACACTCCTTGCCTACTGCTCGCCAGCCGTGTTGTGGCCAGTTTGCGATGGGGTGGCTTCAGTGGCCAAGCGTGTTGGAAACTGTGGGGTGTGGGTGGGAGAGGAGGGACACAGGCCGGGTTGTCCTCACTGCAAGGCTGCAGCCACGGCAGTGCTGGTTGCACACAGGCACCTCCTCCTTCCATCCGAGTGCACCGAGAATTTTGTCTGCATTGCTGAGTAAGCAGGAGGAACAGAAGCTTTTCCTGTGTCTAATTTTGGGATTTCAATGAGGTCTTTTTCATCTTGTTCAGGAGAAACAGAGGGAGAGGATAAAAGATACTTGAAAGAAACTGAAGGAAAGTTAAAGAAACACTTGAAAGAAACTGAAAAGAAAAATAATTTTTTAAAGTGAACATTTTTTTGCAAGAAGAAAACATAAAAGACACTAGAGGCAAATATGTGTTTAAATGGAAAACCACCCAACGTGAGAAGGGTGGTATCCGCTCCCACATTCGGATCCCAGGGTCCTAAGGCCTCGCATGGCACTCGGGGTTCCCTCTGAGCCCCTGCGTGTCCAGAATCAGTGCGCACTCGACCAGTCCTGTAGCAAGGTGCTCGTGGGGTTTGTCTTCACACCCACTATCAGAGGACTTTTTTAATCGTAGGCTTAGCGAGTTGGCTAAGTTATTGCCACTCTTCTAGGTGGGAGCTCCCAGCTTGTCGCTGGAGGCTCCAGATGCCCCTGTGGTTATCTCCCACTGCCACCATGGCACTCATGCAGATTCCCACCCCACTTTCATTCCTTCCTTATTTGACCAGCAGGAAACAGCAGGTCTGGCCAGATTCTCATTTGCCCATCTATCATTCTTGGATAGTTTTCTTCATCGTGATGCTTCTGAGGTACATTGACCATTTGTACCTCTAGAACCTAACCAGAGACTTGGTCCTTCCACCAGCCACGGCTGGCTTGGTCCAGTAACCTTATCTACCCTGCCAGTCCGCTGCTCCTCCATCTACTCGCCAATTCCAGGGGTCTGGTCTCCCCTCCAGCCCTTGGCAGACTGACCAGCAAGGTGGACCTTTATATTCTAGCAAAGCTGGCTTTATGACATAAAGAACTAAAAGCCGAAAGAATCTCTTGCTGCTGCAAAGAACAGATTTTATATTTCTTCCTATGATCTTAGCTAATGACCTCTTGAAGAGACTCCATGCTCCTCCTTCCTCCTCCCTGGATGGGACCTTGATGCTGCACAGTGGAACCCCAACAGGAGGACTCTTCTCTTACCAGTGCACTGGGCAGTGGAGCTGTCCTTCAACTGCTGCTGCCAAAATTTGGTTTTCTAAAATTCTTCCAGTCGAGACTAAAAGAGGATACATTTCCAATGCAAGATTGGGTCTCAGGGTCCCAGTCTCTACTTCGTTTGTCTCCTGCCCATCGCTGCCTGCCTGGGTGTCCTGGAAGCCTGTTCAGAAGGGCATAATGTGACACCTGAGACGTCTCTCCTACCCTGGGACTGTGAGGTTTACCAGTGTGTGCAATCGCCATGTTTCCAGAGGGAAGTACCTTTGTTACCTGCCACTTAGGAGCTCGGCCTCTGCTAAAAGCACTTGAAAATGATGTTTTTATTTTAAAAGACTTAACAATCTGATATAGTTTAGCCTGGGCTCGTGGTAGAGCTCTGGCATTTCTCGCTCCCTGTCGGTTTGCCTGTTAGAGGTAGACTTGGAAGGAGGGTGGGGGTCTGTGTTTCCTGTTAGAGAGGAGTTATCAGTGCTTGTCTTCTTATTATAAGCCCCTTTCTTTTGTGAATTTGCAACAGCACTGACAAACCTGGGTTGTGAATGTGTTAAGAATCAGCCAGTGGGCCTCACTAGGTCCTTAGGATGCTGACCCAGATTTTGCCATTGGGGTTGAGAGATCATTTTCCCATGATCTGCTGCTCTTGTGATAGCCTTCCTACATCTACTCCCACCTCCTGGTGTAGAAGTTACACTGCTCCACCTGGGGTCAGTGTTTCCAAGTAAGGTGAAGCCAGTGCCTTGATCTGGGCTCTGAGCACAAGTGAGCAAACACTAACATTTTCACACTCCACAGTTGGTTCCTCAGTCTGATGGTGATGACTGTTTACAGGTGGCTGGTCTGACCCTTTGGTGTTGGAGCCTTTCCAGTAAAACCATGAAAAGAAGAGATGCCACCCATAGATATTGTGAAAAGGGTATAGGGCAGATACTATGGACAGTGAACCTTGGGGTCCAGCCCAGCTCTGAGCAGAGGACTGTGGCATTCGCTGTCCTAGGGTATTTCCCCTTATATAACACAAGGAGCCTTCTCTTCTGGGTTTCATCTGAGAGCAAAGCCAGGATGGGAGCTGAAGTCCAGCCTTTTGACTTGGCCACAGAGATGTGAGTAGGTAGGAAATCTGATTCCCCCTCCCCCCAATTTATTGTTTCCCAGAAAAATCTTAATTCCTTTTATTTATAGAACGCATGTCTTTTGTGTTAAGAAACCAAAGAGAAATAAAGAGTACACTCCTAATATCTTCTTGCCCTTTCCTGGTTTTATTTTTTTTAATTAGAGATAAATCATATTTTTATTGTAATTCAGTGAAAAAATATTGGACAAAGTGAAAATATTTCTGTGAAAATAAGGAAGAAGCCCAGCAGCATGGCAAGAGTAGTCTTTGGAGAGACGTGTATATTTTATAAGAATGGGTTCTGATGAAAAATATATGCAAAAGACTTCATGAGCATGTTGCATATTTGCTCCTGTCCGGATCACCACTTCTCTTGGATTTCCCCTTTTCTTCACTCACTGCCGTAAAACTCCTAGAGTTCCTAAGTGAAATGTGACTGCCTGTGACTGCCTGGAGCCAAAATCCCCAGCTCCTTTCTTATACCTCCAAGCCAGAGGTGCTTAGCTTTGGTGCACATAAAAGTCACTGGAAATTTTTTAAACCACAGATTGACTTGTAGAACCCTCCCCAGAGACCAATTCGCTAGGGCTGGGGTGCAGCTCAGGCCCTTGTGCAGGCAAGTTTCCACCATGGTTGGTATGCTCATCCCGGTGTGAGAACCGGACTCCAGTGTTTAGTTTCCTCTTTCCCAGATAGAGCCACATTCCAGATCTGCCTTCCTGAGATTGCACCCTGGTTACTGTGGTGGTGGATTTTAGGAAACTCTTCATTCACTCTTTTCCAAAAGTCAGCTTATGGTCAGTCTCATCCAGTGGGTAATGGTTGTACTCTTGGATGACAACTTTTTTTTTTTTTTTTTTGTGGCTGTGTTGGGTCTTCGTCGCTGCACGTGGCCTTTCCCTAGTTGCCGTGAGCGGGGGGCTACTCTTCGTTGCAGTGCACGGGCTTCTTATTGCGGTGGCTTCTCTTGTTGCGGACCGTGGGCTGTAGGCACGCGGGCTCTAGAGCACAGGCTCAGTAGTTATGGCTCACGGGCTTAGTTGCTCTGCGGCATGTGGGATCTTCCCAGACCAGGGATCGAACCCGTGTCCCCTGCATTGGCAGGCAGATTCTTATCCCCTGTGCCACCAGGGAAGCCCTGGATGATAACTTTTTTAAAAAGTTTTTGGAAGGGTATGTCACTCCCACATACACCCCCCCAGCACGTTTCACATATAAACACTGTTGATTCTCACTTGGTCCTCTCAGTAACCTCCGTGCAATAGGTGACATAGCTCATTTTAACATAAATTGTCTCAGAAGGGCTGAGTAACTGACCTGATTCATCAACTAACTGGTAGTGTCATCAAGAATTGAGACCAGATCTCCACATTCACAGTCCAGTTCACCTGAGGAAAGCAGTGTCTTCGTCCTCTGGAGCAGCTGATCCATCCAGCCTCCATGCCCCGAGTGTGGAGGTCTGCTGCCCAGGACTGTGATGGCCTTCGAGAAGCAGACTGATCAGCGAGAGAAAGAGAAGAACCCTGTTTGGATTATGGAAACAGGTACCTTTGTGTTGAAACAGAGGAAACCAGATTATCTGTGGGCTCTACTGTGGGAGAAAGGTCAGATGCCTCTAAAGTATTAACAGCCCTTTCCATGTAACCTACACCCCTTTGCTCAGAACCAAAGAGCCCATGGGTAGAGAGTGGACCAGTGAACTTTAGCTAGACTCATCTGCTTGACTTTCCATTTCTTTGTTGTTGTTGTTCTTTGAACTCCTCTGCTTTCCCAACTAGCAGCAGAGCCCACTCCTCTTCACCCCAAAGATCAACAGTACTGGTTTTTACTGCTGCTCACAATAACATAACATTACCCAATGGAAAAATGGCAAGGGAATCTCACAGTTCTTACAGAAATTATCCCAGGCTTACTGTTTCCTATTTCATCTCTAGTGATACACAGATGTTTTCCTCTAAAGGAGCTCAGTTCCCTATTTAATTCTCTTTTTCTAGTTTTGCAGTTCAGGATAAAAACCCAAACTACCTAGCATGGCATAGAAGGCTGCTGTGGTCTGGCATCTCTGGTCAGCCTGGTACTTCTCCTCCATGCTTGTCCCTGACTGTATCCCAGCAGGGCAGTGGCCTGTTTGCTTGTCTCACCCACTAGATGGTGAGCTCCTTAAGAGTCTCCACTATTGTGTACCGACACCAGACACATGGAAGAGACACAACCATTATGTTTCTTGACAAACTTGAGGTCAGGTATATCTAGATTCGAAGTTCACCTAATCATGCTTCCTAGTTTCCCTTTGTTTTGCATCACTGTTGTTTTTTTTTTTTTTTACAATTTTATTGAGGTATAATTTACATACCTTAACATTCACTCATTGTAAGTGCAGTTCAGTAGTTTGTAGTAAATGTGCAGAGTTGTGCAACCATTACCACTACCCCATTTTATACTATTTTCATGAATCCATAAAGTTTCCTCGTGCCCATACACAGTCCCCATTTCTCACCCCCGTCCTTGGGCAACCACCATTTTGCTTTCTGTCTCTATAGATTTCCCTGTTCTAAATGTTTCATATAAATGGAATCATGCAATATGTGGTCTTCTGTGTCTGGCTTCTTTCCTTAGAATAATGTTTTTGAAATTCATTCATGTCATAGAATATATCAGTAGTTTGTTCTTTTTATTTGATTGTTCCTGAATAGTATTCCACTGTATGGATATACCACATTTTGTTTATCCATTTTTTTCACCAGTGGATGAATATTTAGATTGTTTCCAGTTGAGGGCTTTTATGAATAGTACTGCTATTATGCACAAGTTTTTGTGTGACATATATTTGCATTCCTCGAATATATTCCTAGGAGTGGAATTGCTGGGTCATAACGTATGGTAAGTTTATGTTTAACCTTTTAAGAAATTGACAATTTGCATTTCTCTAACAACTAATGGTTTTTGAGCATCTTTTCATGTTCTTGTTAGCCATTTGTATATCTGTAGTAAAATACCTACTGAAAACTTGCCCATTTTTAAATTGGGTCATATGTCTTATTGAGTTAATTCTTCACATATTCTGGATACAAATTCTTTATCAGATAAATGATTTGCAAATATTTTCTCCCAGTCTGTGGCTTGTCTTTTTCTTTTCCTAATAGTGTCTTAATAATGTTGTAGAAGTTTTTAATTTTGATTAAGTTTAGTTTTATCAGTTATTTCTTTTATGGATTGTGCTTTTTGGTGTCATATCTTAAGAGCTTTTGCCCAACCCAAGGTCATGAAGAAATTCTAGAAGTTTTATAATTTTAGCTCTTGTGTAGGTGTATTAATCCATTTGAGTTAATTTTAAAATTCATCTTTTTTTGTGCGTGGATATCCATTTGTCCCAGCACATTTGTTGTAAAGACTATCTCTTCCTCCATTGAATTGCTTTGATACCTTTGTTGAAATCAGTTAACCATAAATATAAGTGTTTACTTCTAGACTCTCAATTCTGTTTCATTGATCTCTATGCCTGTCCATGAGCCAGTACCACACTGATTGTATGGTACTGAGTTTTCCAGCTTTAAAGTAAGTCTTAAAATTAGATAATGTAAGTTCTCCAACTTTGTTCTTTTTAAAAATTCTGTTGAATATTTTAGGTACTTTGCATTCCCATATAGCTTTTATAGGTCAGTTTGTCAATTTCTACAAAAAGTTTTCTGGGTTTTTAATAGATATTGTGTTGAATTTATAGTTTAATTTGGGGAGAATTACCATACTGACAATACAAAGTCTTCCAATCCATGAACATGGAATGTCATTTGTTTAGATCTTCCTCTGTTTCTCTTAGCAATATTTTGCCATTTTTGTTGTATGAGTGTTGCACTTCCTTCTGTTAAATTGATCCTAAGTATCTTTGTTTTTATGCTGTTGTGGATGGAAGTGCTTGCTTAATTTTAATTTGGGGGGTTTTTGGTGCTAGTATATAGAAATACCGTTGATTTTTTGTATATTGGTCTTATATCCTGTGACCTTGCTAAACTTATCTATTAGTTTTTCTTTTTTTTTTTTTTTTTGGCTGCACCATGTGGCTTGAGGGATGTTCCCCAACCAGGGATTGAACCCGGGCCATAGCAGTGAAAGTTCCAAAACCTAACCACTAGACTCCCAGGGAACTCCCTATTAGATTTTATCTTTTAAAAACAAAAGTTGTATATGTGTATTCATTGGGATTTTCTACACACATGATATGTCATCTGTGAATAAAGACAGTTTAACTTTTTTCTTTCCAACCTAGAAGCCTTTAACTTTTTCCTGCTTTGTTGCACTGGCTAGAATCTCCCTTACAGGGAATTCCCTGGTGACCTAGTGGTTAGGACCTGCCGTAGCCCAGGTTCAGTCCCTGGTTGGGGAACTGAGATCCTGAAAGCTGCATGGCCCGGCCAAAAAAAAAAAAAAAAAAAAAAAAAAAGAACGTCCAGTACAATGTTGTGTAGAAGTTGCACAAGTGGACATTCTTGCCTTGTTCTCAGTCTGAGGGAGGAAAACATTTAGTCCTTCACCATTAAATATGTTAAGCTGTGGATTTTTTTTTAATTAATTAATTTATTTATTTTTGGATGTGTTGGGTCTTCATTTCTGTGCGAGGGCTTTCTCTAGTTGCGGCCAGCGGGGGCCACTCTTCATCGCGGTGCGCGGGCCTCTCACTGTCACGGCCTCTCTTGTTGTGGAGCACAGGCTCCAGACGCGCAGGCTCAGTAGTTGTGGCTCACGGGCCTAGTTGCTCCGCGGCATGTGGGATCTTCCCAGACCAGGGTTCAAACCCGTGTCCCCTGCATTGGCAGGCAGATTCTCAACCACTGCGCCACTAGGGAAGCCCAAGCTGTGGATTTTTTATCAATGACTTTTTTCAAGTTAAAGAAGTTTTTGTCATGAATGGGTGTTAGGTTTTATCAAATGCTTTTCCTGCACCTATTGAGATCATCATGTGGTTTTTGTCCTTTAAGCTGTTAATATGTATATAACATTAATTGATTTTCAAAATGTTGACCCAACATTGAATCCCTGGGATAAATCTCACTTAGTAATGGTGTGTAATCCTTTTTATGTTGCTGGATGGTTTGCTGATTTTTTAAAAGTAGTTTTTGCATCTGTGTTCACTAGAGCTATTTTCTGTAGTTCTCTTTTCTTGTGATGTCTTTGGCCTTTGATACTGGCCTTATAGAATGAGTGAAGGGTTTCCTACTTATTTCTCTAAGAGTTTGTGAAGAATTAGTATTATTTTTTAAAATATTTGATACAATTCACCAGTGAAGCCATCTGGGCCTGTTATTTGAAGGATGATTTTAAATTTCTAATTCAATTTTTTCACTTGCCTGGGGGCCTCCTGAGGGTGGGCACCCACTTCTCTTAGAAGGTTGGATTCTTGTGGTTAGGGATATTCTTACCCCATTAACAGAGATTGATATTACCAGAGTGGGCCTGGTCTGTGCCCTTACAAGCCCCTCACTTTCCCTCTCTCCCTTGTCTGGAGATGCTCACCTCTTCTTGTCTCAGAGATCATCTCTTCTCTCCACTCTGGTACTGCCCACTTCCACCTCTTTCTAACTTCCAAATATAAAAAGGCCTCAGAGCTCAGAGTGAGCTCTCCCTAGCTGATACTGCCCTTTCGCATATGTGAGGAAGGCATCTGGAGTCTTATCTCTGGGCCAGCACAGATTCACATATGCACTTGGTTATGTCCCAGTATGACCGTGTCCAAAGTGGAACCTCAAACCTGGTCAGCCCTTAGTTTTCCCCATCCTCATAGTGTATCTCTCATCTTCTCAGTGGCTTAGTCAGGAACCCAGTGCTGGGTTTTAGAGGGGGGAAGAGGTGAAGGTTACTCATCATCATCATCTCCATCAGCTAAGCCATGACCTAGTTCTGTTGACTCTATTTCCAATCCAATTCTATCCTCTGCTTCCATCCTAGTCCACACCATCAGCATATCCCTTAGAACCTGGATCACTACAGTGGCCTCCTAAGTGGTGTAAGTGGTGTCCCTGCTTCCACCCTTGTGCCCCCGCTTCCACCTTTGTGCACTCTGCAGTCTGTAGGCAACAGAGCAGCCAGAGTGAAATTGTAAAGTTGTAAACCAAAATTGTGTCACTCTTCTGTTCATACCCCTCCAGTGGCTCTCCAGGGCTTCAGGGCCTGTTCTCTTCTTGGGATGGTTTGGGGGGAAATTCAGACACAGTTGCCTTAGCAGATAAGATGTGTGGCCCCCTCCATCCCAAACAGAGCTCTCCTTGGTTCTTTTTTTTTAAATTTATTTGCTTTTGACTGCATTGGGTGTTTGTTGCCGTGCGTGGGCTTTCTCTAGTTGCGGCAAGTGGGGGCTTCTCTTGTTGTGGAGCACGGGCTCTAGGCGCGCGGACTTCAGTAGTTGTGGCTCGCAGGCACTAGAGTGCAGGCTCAGTAGTTGTGGTGCACGGGCTTAGTTGCTCTGGGGCACGTGGGATCCTCCCGGACCAGGGCTCGAACCCGTGTCCCCTGCACTGGCAAGCGGATTCTCAACCACTGTGCCACCAGGGAAGTCCCTCTTTGGTTCTTTATAGAGCATTGCATATCAAGTCTTGTCAGATCCTCCCAACAGCCTGGTTGAAGAGATAGCAGGGACATCCCCATTTTACAGATGTGCAAATAAAGGCTGAGTGGGCAGGAGACCTACTCAAGGCCACTCAGTAAGTGGTAGAGAAAATAGATAAAACAGATAACAAATTGTGATACATCCATACTTGGCAATAAAAGGAATGACTGATGTATTGATACCACATGAATGAATCTCAAAATAATGATGCTTAGTGAAAGAGCCAGACAAAAAAGGAGTATATGCTGTATGCGCTGTCTTGGTCTGTTCAGGCTGCTGTAACAAAACACCAAAGACTGGGTGGCTTATAAACAACAGAAATTTATTTCTCACAGTTCTGGAAGATGGGAAGTCCAAGATCAAGGGACCAGCAGATTCAGTGTCTAGTGAGGTCCCGCCTCCTGGTTCACAAACAGCTGTCTTTTTGCTGTGTGTCCTCACATGATGGGCATGACAAGGGAGCTCTCCGTAGTCTCTTTTATAAGGACACTGATCCCATTTGTGAGGGCTGTGCCCTCATGACCTAATCACCTCCCAAACGCCCTCCCCTCCTTACTTTAGAGGTTAGGATTTCAACATGTGAATTTTGAGGGAACAAAAACCTCCAGTCTATAGAAGATTCCATTTATATAAAACTCTGGAAAATGCAAACTAATCTGTAGCAACAGAAAGTAGATCACTGGTTGCCTGAGGACAGCAGGATTGGTGAGGAGGGTATTGGGGAGGAGTCAGGGGATATAAAGGAGTGTGAGTAAACTTTGGGGGATGGTGGATATGTGCACTGTCTGTGGTGATGGTTTCACAGATGTATACTATGTCAGACTTACCAAAATGTATACTTTGAATATGTGCAAGTTATTGTATGTCAATTATAGCTCAATAAAGCTGTTTAAAAAAAAAACAAAAAGAAAAACAGTCGGACACTGATTTTCCACTGTGGCTTCTGAATCCCCAAGGTCTGCTGTCTCCTCTGGGGCTCCAGATCCTGGGGTGCAGTTCAGGCCAAGATGGTAAGGCGACCTGTGGACTCCAAGGGCATTGTGGTCTCCATCACATGGGGACAACCCCAGCTTAGCAGCTCCTTTGCTATAGTCAGGTGTGTCTTCCATGTGGGTTAATTTCAGAATCCTGCTTTTGTCTTTTGACACAAACACTTTCCTCGATGTTACATGGGCTTCAAGATTATCACGGTTTTGAAATGTTTAATTCCTTTATGCATATGCTCACCTCATACATACCCCTCCTATTTCATATAAATTCAGAAGTGTGCCTCATAGTCATCCTTGCTAAAGTGCAGCTCCCACTTTTTTCTTTTCCTTTTTTGCTGACTCCACCCTTCATTCTCCTACCTCTTGTATCAGTAGCTCCCCCACAATAACCCACGTTAATACCCTGGGGTATTTTCTTCTCTGTTTTCGCTACACCAATATAAAGCATCTATATGTATCTGCAGGTCCATATTTGGGAGTTTCTGTTTTACAGAAGATGGATTCCATTGTACATAATTTTTGGAGCCTTCTTTTCCCCACACCTTCTGCTGAAGCTCTAATCCATTTTTAAAGGCTGTGTCATGTCCCAGGGTGTATATGCCCCATCATTTATTCAGTCGTTTCTCAGCTGGTTGTTTCTTTGTTTCCATATGTTGGCCATTGGGTTTTCTTGAAAGATGTTATTGTTTTATTTTTTTACACGTGAGTCTTTAATCTAGCTAGAATTTTTAGCAGATACTGTATTTTTTCCTCCAGATGGTGAACCAGTTAGGCCTGCCTCATTTATTAAAAAATCCACCCTTTCCCCACTGAATTGAAGTGCCAGTTTAGAACTTACTGCCTATGTTTTCTTCTAGGAGTTTTATGGTTTCAAGTCTTCCATTTAAGTATTTAATCCATTTTGAGTTTATTTTTGTATATGGTATGCAAAGTTGTCTAGTTCAGTTGTTTTGCAGGTAGCTGTCCAGTTTTCCCAACACCGTTTATTGAAGAAGATGTCTTTTCCCCATTGTATATTCTTGCCTCTTTTGTCATAGATTAATTGACCCAATAAGTGTAGGTTCATTTCTGGGATCTCTGTTCTGTTCCATTGATCTATATGTCTGTTTTTATGCCAGTACCATACAGTTTTGATTACTGTAGCTCTGTAGTATAGTTTGAAATGAGGGCATGTGATACCTTCAGCTTTATTCTTTCTCAGGACTGTTTTGGCTATTTGGGGTCCTTCGTGTTTCCATACAAATTTTAGAATAAATTGTTCTAGTTCTGTGAAAAACGCCCTTGGTATTTTGATAGGGATTGCATTGAATCTGTAGATTACCTTGGGTATGTTCATTTTAACAATATTAATTCTTCTAATCCATGAGCATGGTATAATATTATTTTTGATGCAATTGTAAATGGGATTGTTTTCTTAACTTCTCTTTCTGATAGTTCACTGTTAGTGTATAGAAATGCAACAGATTACTGTATATTAATTCTGTACCCTGCACTTTACTGAAATCAGGTATTAGTTCTAATAGTTTTTTGGTGGCATCTTCAGGATTTTCTATATGAAGTACAGAAAATGTTGTCATCTGCATACAGTGACAGTTTCACTTCTTCCTTTCCAATTTGGATTCCTTTTCTTCCTTCCTCCCTCCCTCCCTTCCTTCCTTCCTCTTTCCTTTTTCTTTTCTTTTCTTTTTCCTGCCTCCTCCTTCCTTCCCTACCCCTCTCCATTCCTTCCTTCCTTCCTTCCTTCCTTCCTTCCTTCCTTTCTTCCTTCCTCCCTTCCTTCCTTCCTTCCTTCCTTCCTTCCTTCCTTCCTTCCTTCCTTCCCTCCCTCCCTCCCTCCCTCCCTCCCTCTCTTCTTTTCCTCCCTCCTTCCCTCCAGCACTATATTGAACTATAGGACTTCCAGCACTATATTGAATAAAAGTGGCAAGAGTGGGCATCCTTGTCTTGTTTCTGATCTTGGAGGAAATGTTTTCAGACTTTCAACATTGAATATGATGTTGCCTGTAGTTTTGTCATATACAGCCTTTATTATGTTGAGGTATATTCCCTCTATATACACTTTGTTGAGAGGTTTTTTCTTTTTTTCTTTTTAATTTTATTGAAGTACAGTTGATTTACAGTGTTGTGTTAATTTATGCTGTACAGCAAAGCAGTTCAGTTATACACATATATATTCTTTTCCATTATGGTTTATCACAGGATATTAATTACAGTTCCCTGTGCTATACAGTAGGATCTTGTTGTTTATCTACCCTATATATAATAGTTTGCATCTACTAATCCCAAACGCCTGGAGAGTTTTTTTAAATCATAAATGGATGTTGAACTTGTCAAAAGCTTTTTCTGCATCTATTGAGATGATCATATGATTTTTTTCTTCAGTTCATTAATGTTGTCTATCACATTGATTGATTTGTTGATATTGAATCATCTTTGAATCCCTGGGATATGTCCCACTTGATCATGATGTATGATATTTTATTGTTGGATTCTGTTTGCTAATATTTTGTTCAGGATTTTCTGCATCAATGTTCCTCAGTGATATTGGCCTGTAATTTTCTTTTTTGGTGATGTCTTTGTTTGGTTTTGGCATCAGTCTTTTTAGAATGAGTTCAGAAGCATTCTTTAATTTTTTGGAATAGTTTGAGAAGAACAGGTGTTAACTCTTCTTTAAATGTTTTGTAGGGAATTCCCTGGTGGTCCAGTGGTTAGGACTTGGCGCTTTCACTGCCGGGGCCCAGGTTTGACCCCTGGTTGGAGAACTAAGATCATGCATGCTGCATGGTGCAGCCAAATTTTTTTTTTTAATGTTTTGTAGAATTCACCTATGAAGCCATCTGGTCTTGGACTTTTGTTTGTTGAGAGGTTTTTTTTATTCTTATTATTCAATTTCACTACTGATAATTAATTGGTCTATTCATATTTCTATTTCTTTTTTTTTAAAGATTTATTTTATTATTTATTTATTTTATTTGGCTGTGTCAGGTCTTAGTTGCGGCACACGGGATCTTCGTTGAGGCATGCGGGATCTTTGTTTGTGGTGCGCGGGCTTCTTGTTGTGGTGTGTGGGTTTTCTCTCTCTAGTTGTGGCGCGCGGGCTCCAGAACATGTGGGCTCTGTAGTTTGCAGCACGCAGGCTCTAGTTGAGGTGCAAATAGTTGTGGTGTGCGTGCTTAGTTGCCCTGCGCATGTGTGATCTTAGTTCCCTGACCAGGGATCGAACCCGTGTCCCCTGTGTTGTAAGGCAGATTCTTTACCACTGGACCACCAGGGCCAGGGAAGTCCCTATATTTCTGTTTCTTCCTCAGTCTTAGGAGAGTGTACATTTCTAAGAATTTATCCATTTCTTCTATGTTATCCATTTTATTGGGCATATAATTGTTCATAGTGATCTCTTATAATCCTTTGTATTTCTGTGGTGTCGGCTGTAACTTTGCCTCTTTCATTTCTGATTTTATTTATCTAGGCCTTCTCTTGATGAGTCTGGCTAAAGGTTTATCAATTTTGCTTATCTTTTCAAAGAACCAGCTCTTAGTTTCATTGGTCTTTTCTGTTGTTTTTTTTCAGTCTCTATTTCATTTATTTCTGGTCTGATATTTATTATTTCTTTCCTTCTACTAACTTTGGGTTTTGTTTGTTCTTCTTTTTATAGTTCCTTTAGGTGTAAGGTTAGATTGTTTATTTGAGATTTTTCTTGTTTCCTGAAGTGGGCTTGTATTGCTATTAAACTTCCCTCTTAGAACTTCTTTTGCTGCATCCCATAGATTGTAGATCATGTGTTTCCATTTTCATTTGTCTCCAGGTACTTTTTTTAATTTCCTCTTTGATTTCTTCAGTGACCCATTGGTTGTTTAATAGCATATTGGTTAACCTCAACGTTTTTGTGTTTTTTGCAGTTTTTTTCTTGTAGTTATTTCTAGTCTCATACTGTTGTGATCGGGAAAGATGCTTGATATGATTTGAATCTTCTTAAATTTATTTAGACTTGTTTTGTGGCCTTGCATGTGACCTGTCCTGGAGAGTGTTCCATGTGCACTTGAAAAGAATGTGTATTCTGCTGCTTTTGGTGGAATAGTCTATATATGTCTATCAAGTTCACCTGATCTGTTGTGTCATTTAAGGCCAGTATTTCCTTATTGATTTCCCATATGGATGATCTGTCCATTGATGTAAATGGGGTATTAAAGTTCCCTACTATTATTGTATTAATGTCAATTTCACCCGTTATGTTAATATTTGCTTTATGTATTTATGTGCTCCTTGATTGGGTGCATATATATTTATAATTGTTATATCTTCTTGTTGGATCAATTTCTTTATCATTATATAATGTCCTTTATCTCTTGTTACAGTCTTTGTTTTAAAGTCTATTTTGTCTGATATAAGTATTGCTACCCAGGCTTTCTTTTTGATTTCCATTTGCATAAAATACCTTTTTCTGTCCTCTAAATTTCAGTCTATGTGTGTCTTTAAATCTGAAATGAGTCTCTTGTAGGCAGCATATATATGGGTCTTGTTTTTGTATCCGTTTAGCCACTCTTTGTCTTTTGATTGGAGCATTTAGTCCATTTACATTTACAGTAATTTTTTTCAATTACATCATTTGCATTTATTTATTGAAGGCCATACATGCCATATAAAGTAATTATTGATAGGTATGTACTTACTGCAATTTGTTCATTGTTTTCTGGTTGTTTTTGTAGTTCTTTTTGTTTCCTTTCTTCTTCTTTTGCTCTCTTCCCTTGTGATTAGATGACTGTCTTTAGGGTTATGTTTGGATTCCTTTCTCTTTTTGTGTGTGTGTATTTATTATAAATTTTGGTTTGTGGTTACCATGAGGTTCATATGTAATAACATATATATGGTTATTTTATATATATATGGTTATTTTTTATATGTGGTTATTTTATATTTATATGTGGTTATTTTATATTTATATGTGGTTATTTTTTATATGTATAGCTATTTTAAGTTGATGATCTCTTAAGTTCAAATGCATTCTAACAACCTAAAAATGCAATTCTTACTACCCACCCCACACATTAATGTTTTTGACATCATATTTTACATATTTTTGTGTATTCCTTAACTATTCATTGCACATATAGATGATTTTACTACTTTTGTCTTTTAGGCTTCCTACTAGCTTTATGAGTGGGATCTACTACCTTTACTGTATGTTTGCCTTTACCAATAAGATTTTTCCTTTCCTAATTTTCATATTTCTAGCTGTGGTCTTTTCCATTTAGCAAAGTCCTTTTAACATTTCTTGTAAAGCCTATTTAGTGGTGCTGAATTCTTTTGGCTTTTGCTTCTCTGTGAAACTCTGTATCTCTCAAATGTGAATGATAGCCTTGTTGAGTAGAGTGGTTGTAGGTTTTTTTCCTTTCATTGCTTTGAATATATCATGCCACTACCTCTGGCCTGCAAAGTTTCTGCTGAAATGTCAGCTCATAGTCATATGGGAGTTCCCTTGTAGGTAACTAGTTGCTTTTCCCTTGCTGCTTTTAAGATTCTCTATCTTCAATTTGTGCAATTTTAATTATAATGTGCTTGGTGTGGACCTCTTTGGGTTCATCTTGTTTGGGACTCTCTGTGCTTCCTTGACTTGGATGTCTTTTTTTTTCCCCAGGTTAGGGAAGTTTTCAGCTATTATTTCTTCAAATAAGTTCTCTGCCCCTTTCTCTTTTCTCCTTCCAGGACCCCTATAATGCAAATGTTAGTATGCTTGATGTTGTCCCAGAAGTCTCTTAAACTATCCTCATTTTTTTTAATCTTTTTTTCTTTTTTCGGTTTGGCTTGGGTGATTTCCACTACTCTGTCTTCCAGTTAACTGATTCATTCCTCTGTAACATCTAATTTACTGTTGATTCCTTCTAGTGTATTTTTTATTTCAGTTATTATATCCTTCAGCTCTGTTCGGTTCTTCTCTATATTTTCTAACTCTTTACTAAACTTCTCACTGTGTTCATCCATCCTTCTCCCGAGTACATTCTGCATCTTTATGATCATTACCTTGAACTCTTCTTCACTGTGTTTTTCTTCTGGTGTTTTGTCTAGTTCCTTCATTTGGAATATATTCCTCTGTCTCCTCATTTTGCCTAATTCTTTGTATTTATTTCTATGTATTAGGTAGGTTGGTTTTGTTTTTGATCTTGAAGAAGTGGCCTTGTGTAGGAGACATCCTAAGGGGCCCAGTAACACACTTCCCTCTGGTCACCAGAGCTGTATACTCTAGGGATGCCCCCTATGTGGGCTGTTCTGTTGTGGTTGACCTGACTACTGTGGGCGTGCTGGTAGGTCAGGCTGGCCCCTACCCCCACTGGCTGCCAGACCTTGCCTTGTGTGGTGGCTACCAATCTTTGGTGGACAAGGCCAGGTCCTGGTGTGGCTGGCTGCACTGGTGCTGGCTGGGGCTGGTCCCAGCCTACTGGTGGGCAGGTTAGCCCTGGCACTAGTAAACTAGAGGGAGGACTCCAAAATGGTACTTGCCAGCACCAGTGTTCTCATGGTAGAATGAGCTCCCCAAAATGGTTCCAGCCAGCATCTATGTCCCCAGGGGGAGTCCCAGTTGCCTCCTGCCTCTCCAGGAGACTTTCTAAGATAAGCAAGTGGGAATTCCCTGGTGGTCCAGTGGTTAGGATTCCATGCTTTCACTGCCGAGGGCCTGGGTTTGATCCCTGGTTGGGGAACTAAATCCCCGCAAGCTGCGTGGCATGGCCAAAAAAAAAATGATGAGCAAGTAGCAAGTAGGTCTGACTCAGGCTCCTTTCTAATTACTGCCTCTACACTGGATCATGTGAGATTTTGCACATGCCCTTTAAGAACAGAGGCTGTTTCCTACAGCCCCCCAGCTCTTCTGAATGCAAGCCCTGCTGGCCTTCAAAGCCAGATGTTTTGGGGGCTCACCTTTCTGGTGCAGGACCCCTAGGCTCAGGAGCCTGATGTGGGGCTTAGACCCCTTGCTTCTTGGGGAGAAACTTTGCAGTGGTGATTATCCTCCTGTTTGTTTGTTGCCTATCTGAGGGTGTGGGTCTTGACTTATATCACATCCCCACCCCTCCTCCCCATCTCATTGTGGTTCCTTCTTTGTATCTTCAGTTGTGGAAAATATTTTCTGCTGGTCTTCAGGACATTCTCATAGATAGCTGTTCTATAAATGGTTGTAGTTTTGGTGCGCCTGTGGGAGGAGGTGAGCTCAGGGTCTTCCTAAGCTACCATCTTGGCCACACCCCCTATACTATCTTTAGGTTCTACTATTTTTTTAAAATATATTTATTTATTTATTTATCTATTTATTGGAGGCATTGGGTTTTCATTAAGGTGCGCAGGCTTCTCATTGCAGTGGCTTCTCTTGTTGCGGAGCGTGGGCTCTAGGTGCGCGGGCTTCAGTAGTTGTGGCACACAGGCTCAGTAGTTGTGGCGCATGGGCTTAGTTGCTCCGCGGCATGTGGGATCTTCCCAGACCAGGGCTCAAACCCGAGTCCCCTGCATTGGCAGGCAGATTCTTAACCACTGCACCGCCAGTGAAGTCCTAGGTTCTACTATTAAGTGTATTCTGAGACAAAGAAAATGAATTGAGGAGCTTTCCATCTTTTTCCTTGATTTTGAATTAAATAACTTATCCATAGATATATAATTTTATGTGTATTTTATATGAACTATTAACAAAGTTTAAATAACTCTGGAATTATATGTCCTTTGAAGCCTCCCTACTGCCAAGTGCAGTTCATGGATCAGCAGCGTCAGCACCCCCTGGAAGGTAGTTACAAAAACAGATTCCTGGGGCCCCCGCCAGGCCTACTGGGCTGGAGTCTATAGTTTAATGAGACTCCTCAGATGACTGTTATGTACATTGAGAAGCCCCACTCTAAAGACTAGATAAATCTCAGCTGTGGACCATCTGGTCCTGGAACTCTAATCACCTCTCCAGACTCTTCTGAGAAAATTGGCCTTTTCACATATTCCCCTTCAGGTCCTGAGTCAATGTCGATAAATCATGTTTAGCTAAGAAAGCATTCATTTCCTCCAGGTTTTCATATTCTCTGTGGAGTTGTAAGTAGTCATAAGCTCTTAAATTCTGTCACTCCTGTATCTATGGCTGTCCCCTTTCATGTAACTTGAGCTCTTTTTGCCTTCTGTCCCTGTTTTCTTTAATCAGGCTTTCTGCAGTCTAACACAAGCATTTTCTTTGATATAACATTGTCTTCAAATTTATCTTAAAGCCTATACAATATTCAATCCAGTGAATATAATACAAATTACTTAACCATTCCCCTATTGGGTACTCAGGCAATTCTCTATTTCCCAGCAGCATAAATAAAACTGCCAGAAGAGCAATATTGCTAAACTACTGTCTATAATTCTAAATAGTAATTTAGCAATACGTTAAATTCTTTTTTTTTTAATTAATTAATTTATTTATTTATTTATTTTTGGCTGCCTTGGGTCTTCATTGCTGCACACGGGCTTTCTCTAGTTGTGGCGAGCGGGGGCTACTCTTCGTTGCAGTGCTTGGGCTTCTCATTGCGGTGGCTTCTGTTGTTGCAGAGCATGGGCTCTAGGCTCATGGGCTTCAGTAGTTGTGGCACACGGGCTCAGTAGTTGTGGCTCGCAGGCTCTAGAGCACAGACTCAGTAGTTGTGGTGCACGGGCTTAGTTGCTCCGCGGCATGTGGGATCTTCCCGGACCAGGGCTTGAACCCATGTCCCCTGCATTGGCAGGCGGATTCTTAACCACTGCACCACCAGGGAAGCCCCTAAATTCTTAATATGGTCATACAATTTGATGCCATTTCCATTCTAGGAACTTATTTTCATCTCAGCATTGTTTACAACAATTTCAAAGCAAAACAAAATGGAAACAACTTCGACAGCAGGAGTGACTTAAATAAATGGAGGTCTAACCACCCAATGGAGAATTAGACAGAAAAAAACATGGGATGAGTCGATAGTGACTGAAGTGTGTTAGCTGACAGGTTAAGTGAGAATAAGCTGGTTGTAAAATAGGCCATAAAATGACTGTGAAGTCATTTTTTCTTTTAAAAATAAAACTCACATTGTACCTGTATGTATGAGGAATGAAATTTGATTCCTGCAGCCACTTAGATGTTGCCCTAGAGGTCTGTTCACCCATCATGTTCCCACCCCCAACCCCCAGTGAATTTTTCCTTCTCAGTCTTGCTTCTGTGGGCCTGAAGACTTTCAGAAGCTGTCAAGGCCAAGAGGCTGAGCTGTATTTGGAGCCTTGATACTATCTCAGGGCCTGATAGTGTCTGGGCTATGAGAATACAGCAGAGTGGCCCCAGCAGAGCCTTGTGGCTGATCCTATAGGCCTGCCTCTCTTGCGGGGTACAGCATGATGGGCCTTGTGTAATGTGGCATTGACCACCATAGATGAGCCTTGAGCTTCCTGGGAGAAGTTGCTCAGCCCATTAGTGTCCAAGACCCCCCAGAAGACCTGGATGAGGCCTGGAAGTACTCTTTCGGGGTGGGGGTCAGGCAAGGGAGTGACATGTGGTGGTGTGCCTGCGGTGCTGCTGCCTTCTGTGCTGCTGCCTTCTGCTCTCTGCAGGAGCTAGACGTGGCCTTCTCCAGCTGAACATCATTGTCCCACCATGGGGAGAGGGTCTGGGGTCTAGTTTATCCTGCTCAGCCCAAACCTGCCCATGTCCCACCCCAGGGTCGCTCCCTGCAGCATCCCCCACCCACTCTTGCCCACCAGTGGGGCTACCTGAGATTTAGGTGGCAAGGGAGTTGGAGTGTGGACTATGGGCAAGTTAACCAATTTCCTTGAGGCTTAGTTTTCTCACTAAAAGCTGCAGGTGATGCATGCAGCTTGCAACGCAGTTCTGAGACCTGCAAGTGTATTCCCATTCACTGTATGGGAAGTGGCATTCATAAATCATGACTATTATTATTATTAATGGAGAGGAGTCCTTGGCTTTCCTGGGATAATTACTAAAAAACCCATTTCCCCAAGGGGCTCTACACCATGGCCCCTCAAATGAGAGTTTCCCACAGATATTTCTGTAGCAAAGACTCTTGAAAAAGGAGCCTACTAGTGAGAAGAAAAGGGCATTCATCCATTCAACAAGTATTTACTGAGCAGCTACAGTGTGTCAGGCCCTGTTCTCAGGGCTGGATGCAGCAGCAACCAAGGCCAAGGTTTGCTGGTGGACCAGATGTGGCTGTGAAAGACAGCGGAGAGCCAGATGCTCAGGTGCTTGGATGGAGGCTGCCATCAGCTGGGCTGGGGTGGGCTGTAGGAAGGGTGGTTTGGAGGGAAGATACTGAGTGTGTGGCACACCTTGGACATCCATGGGGAGACATCCAGGAGGCAATCTGAAATGCAAGTCTGGGGTTCAGGGAGAGGTTCTGGCTGGAGTTTAGATAAAGAAGGAAGCATAAAGGTAGCATAAAGGAATGAACGGTGGTTGAGGAGGCTGGGGGCAGATTACTCTGCCTTCCTGAGCTCCCAGGGCAGCCCTCGGATGCCCCCCCAACCCGTGTTTCTCTTCAGTGTCCCTGCCCTGACCTCAGGGAGTCTGTGTTCCCATGATGCACAGTGGAATCACCCCCAGGACCTGTCTCATTTGTCTCCTCACCCCAAGTCCAGCTGGCCCAGCTCTAACACCCTATTCATTCACATTCATGTAATCATTTATTTTAGAAACGTTTTATTGAGTTTCTCTCCTGTGGCTCTCACCAGAGAGTGGACTGACCCCCTCTTGGAGGTACCTGGATATATGAAGGGACATTTAGTTGTCACAGTGACTGGGCAGGGAACAGGGGCGCTCAAGGTCCTGCACAGAAGGAACTGCCCTCCCAGGATTCAGGAGCACTTTGCTGAGATAGTCATTCCCCAGCCACCTGCAGCTGGCTGAGGAGGGCTCAGCTGTGAGTAAATACAGTGCTACGTAGCCTGGGACACAGCAGGTAATGCCAGCGTGGTTTGAGGATCATGAATGCACATATGAGGGAAGGACACTTCTGCTGCCCAGGGAAGAGCAGAGAGGCTTCCTGGAGGAGGTGACTTTGGAGCTGTGCCTTAAAAGATGAGCAGGATTTACAGACACAGGATGGGCAGGAATTCCAGACAGAGGGAAGCAGGTATGCAAATGCAGAGGAGTATGGGTGGGCTCAGACTGCAGGAAAGGGAGTGCTGAGGGCAGCAGAGGAAGAGAATGGGTGGGAATAAGAGGTTGTGGTGGGGTTGCAGGGCATCCCTTCCCTTCTGCAGCCCTAGAAATTCCTCAGTATGTTTGTGATGATGTCGTACTTGGCTTTCTCGTACAGGTCCCTGACTGCAGGTGGCAGTTGGGAGCTCTCAGTTCCTGGAGTGTCCGCTCCAGGGGACCCAGCAGAACGCCTCACCCGGCGGACCTACAGAAGTGAGGCAGACGTGATCACCCTCATTGATTGGCCCCCTTTCCTGTCCTGCCTGTGGCCCCTCTCTCCAGGTGGGGATGAGTGTGAGGCACCGGCAGTGACGTTGGTGATGGGGCTGGAGGTGGTCCCCAGTGAGGCCCTTCCCCTCGGAGCCCAGAGGGCCTGGAAGGCCTGAACTCTGCAGCTCACTTCCACTCTGGCTATTCCACTCACTTACTAAGAGGCTGCACCTCCAGCTTCAGTTTTTCCAAATGTGGGATGTGGAGAAGGGTTCCCAGAGCTCAGGGCCCAGAGCAGAGCCAGTGTCCTGAGAAGTCTGAGCTCCCTCTCACCCCCAGGACGCCCCTTAGCCTCGACCACCAGTCTCTCCTCCCCTCCCCTCCTGCCAAACGACTAGCAGTCATCAAGGTCCAACCGCGCCTCGCACTCCACAAGCCTTTCCCCTCCCGACGACTTGCGTTTAGAAGGGCTCGATCGGCCCGGTTTCCAGAGGAGGAAACTGAGGCCCCACGCGCCGAAGTCAGTGGCCCGGGTGAGGGCCCCTCGGTCATCGGCGGTCACCGGGCAGAGCGCCGCCCGCGACGGAAACAGACTGGGGCCAGTGCGGGCGCAGGGGCTCACCTCCGGCTTGAGCTCGCGCTCGTGGTCCAGATCCCCGGGGCAGTTGAGGAACAGAAGACGGATGTGCTGCAGCATGGAGAAGATGCCCGTGCAGTTCCGCTCCTCCTGCGGGTCAGTGAGCACAGGGGCTCAGCGGCCGGCGTCCTCGCCCAGGTACTCCGGCTCCCGAAGCCGGCTCCCTCCCTAATCCTCCCCCCAGAGCCAGGCGGGAGCAGCGATCGCTGGGGGGACCCGGGCGGGCTCCGTGAACGCCCAGTAAAATTAAGGACTTTCATGCAAGTTATATTAAACGGGAAAAGGCCTCCATAAATTAGCCTCAGAGAAGCTATATTTGTTTAAAACACGCGTGTGGGGCTTCCCTGGTGGCGCAGTGGTTGAGAATCTGCCTGTCAATGCAGGGGACACGGGTTCGAGCCCTGGTCTGGGAAGATCCCATATGCCGCGGAGCAACTGGGCCCGTGAGCCACAGCTACTGAGCCTGCACATCTGGAGCCTGTGCGCTGCAACAGGAGGGGCCGCAATGGTGAGAGGCCCGCGCACCGCGATGAAGAGTGGCTCCCGCTTGCCGCAACTGGAAAAAGCCCTCGCACAGAAACGAAGATCCAACACAGCCAAATAAATAAATAAATAAATAAATATTAAAAAAAAAAAAAAAACACGCGTGTGTACATAAAAAAGATACAGAAGATGATACACCAACGGTTAATGTTGTCTCCTCCTGGGTAGTGGGGTTGCAGGGAGGTTTTTTGTTTGTTTGTTTTTAGTTTGCTTCTCCACATTTTGTTAATTTGCTATAATAAAATATTATTTTCCTAATTTTAGAAAAACAGTTATCACTAGGTGCATTACGGTCCCCTTCTTTCTCTTTTAATATTTAGTCATTTCTTTAGCATGTATTGTTTTCCTAATAAGGATTGATAATTTACATGTAGTAAGAAAAACCAATAAGGAAAAACCCAATTTTAAAAATGGCTTCCGGGCTTCCCTGGTGGTGCACTGGTTAAGAATCCGCCTGCCACTGCAGGGCACACTGGTTCGAGCCCTGGTCCGGGAAGATCCCACATGCCGCAGAGCAACTAAGCCCATGTGCCACAACTACTGAAGCCCGCGCGCCTAGAGCCCATGCTCCACCACAAGAGAAGCCACTGCAGTGACGAGTAGCCCCCGCAAGCCAGCGCGCACCGATGAAGACCCATCGCAGACAAAAATAAATAAATAAAAAAAAAATTTTTTTTTAAATGGCTTCCATAGTCAAACCTCACCTGGCGAGGTGAGCAGGGTGGAGGCAAATACAGCCTCCAGGAGAAGGGAGAGAGGGGAGGTCCTTCTCTTGCTCACGGGGGCAGGGAGCCAGGGGATGGGAGACTCACCCCGCCCGGCCTGAAGGGACATTCTCGGGGCTGTCGGCGGTGCCAGAGCAAAAAGCACACCGTCTCTTTAATCCTGAAGTTGAGCGGGATCGTGGTGTTGGAGTTCTAAAAAATCAAGAGAAGACTCATGATCATCTATCTCCCTTTTACAGAGGAGGGAACAAAGGCAGGGAGGAGAGAGTTCACAGTTCCAAGTTGGAAGGGGCTTAACCAAGGTCTGCACTTTCCACCTAAAGGAGGCAGCCTCTTCAAGTGGCCTGAGCAGAGATTTAAGGTGTGCAGGGCTTCTGGAAACTAGCTGAGGCTAACACCTCATGGCTGTACCACCTTGAGGGGTCACTTCCCATCTTTGCCCCTCAGTTTCCTCTTCCGTGACAAAGGAACTAGAATACTTGCCTAACATGCTCAGCTGCCAGGAGAGAGATAATGGGGTGGGAAGGGGACACTGGAAGGCCCTGATGAGGTGCTGGTGAGACCAGTCCAGCTCCTGTCTGTCCTTTGAAACAGCCCTGCTTACTCCTACAAGCCCAGGGCCTGAGTGAAGGCTGGACTCCCAGACCCCACATTTCATCCTTGGGCAAAGCCCAGAATTGACCAGCTAGCCAGCTGTCAGGCCCGAGAGAAATTACGGTCTTTGTCTTACCTTCTGAGGGGAGAAACATTATAATAACAACAGCAGCTAATGTCAACCAAGCACTTTGTGCCTGTGCAGGGCATTCTCTCCTGCCTGCTGTCCTCACAGGCTGCTATAAGGCAGAGTGTTACCCGCTTCCTGGGCCTGAGCCCCCAACACTCACCAAGCTAGGCGGTGGTGGGATGGCTTCCAGCAGGCCAAAGAGTCGCTGTCCTTTTCGCTCCTGGTTGAAGAACCGCAGGGCCTGGGTGACTATCTCTTCATAGCTCAGACTGCGCTGGGCCACACAGGCCGCTGCTGCCAAGCCTGCCACCAACACCAATGCCCTCCAAGCCCCTGCCATTGTCCCTTCTTTGATCCACTGCCACTTGCAGCCCCTTTTAGGTGCTACTCGGGCAGCCTTGCGCAAGGGCTGCTGACGACATGCAGGGCTGGGGCCTTCCTGAAAGGGGCCTCTCCTTTCCTTCGCTAGGCACCCAGTATTAGCCAATGTTCCAAAATACCAGTGACTAAGAGGCAAGTAGGACTGGGTTATAGTCAGGGCCTAGGAATGAGGCAGCCCTGAGCTGGGGGCAGGAGACATGTGTGATGCTGGGCAAGTCCCTTCACTCTGGCCTCAGTGTCCCTACCTGTGCCAAGAGGAGGCCACCTCTGATAGTCCAGGACTCCATGCCATCTCTGCCCGGCTGTTCTGGTTTGATTCTGAAACAACTGTCTGGGATCCATGAACTCTCTATGTGACAGTTCCTCAGCTGAGAGCACAAGGAGACAGTCCAATCTGAGGCTGCACTCAGGCTGACACCTACCATGTTACATACATTTTAAAATACTGATTGTCAACCCTTAAAACTCTGGATGCCTGACTTTGAAAAAATCATAAGATCTGACAATGCATGGCTCACAGCCCCTCATGGATGTGATGGCAGCAACTTCTCCAGGGAAAGCCTCGCTGTCCACTTCCCCCAGGCCATTCCCTGCTGGCAAAGCAGGGAGGCTGTCCCCAACAGGATCAGGGCAGGGATTCCCGGCTGCTGACACGACCAACCCCAGGCAGCAGCTCACAAGAGGAAGAGCAATGGCCTCCCCTTCCTCCGAGGGCTCCCATTTTCCTTGGCTCCCTCAGTTACTGGGGTCTGCATGTTAACTTCCTAGCCCTTCCTTGGCTGCGGGGCTTCTGTTCTGCAGGAGACTCAGAAAGTGGAGAGGAGGAGAGCAACTATCGGGTGTTTCCACTGAAGCCCACCAGTGGGGAAACCAAGGCACAGAGCAGATCATGACTTCCCCCAAAAGCTAAGGGTAGAGCTGAGAAGGTCAGAGCCAGAAGTGAGGAGAGAAGGCAGATCACAGAACAGTCCTCCGCAGGCCCAACAGGTCTTCAAAGGCCCAAGTCTCATCATAAAATCCATGCAGCCGTGGCATATAATGGTGAAAAATTAGAAAAAAATCTAAATGTGCTTCAAGGGATTTCCTTGGTGGCGCAGTGGTTAAGAATCTGCCTGCCAATGCAGGGGACACGGGTTCGAGCCCTGGTCTGGGAAGATTCCACATGCTGCGGAGCAACTAAGCCTATGCGCCACAACTACTGAGCCTGCGCTCTAGAGCCCACAAGCCACAACTACTGAAGCCTGCACGCCTAGAGCCCATGCTCTGCAACAAGAGAAGCCGCCGCAGTGAGAAGCCTGCACACCGCAACAAAGAGTAGCCCCCACTCTCTGCAACTAGAGAAAGCCTGCATGCAGCAACGAAGACCCAACCCAGCAAAAAATAAAAATAAATAAATAAATAAATGTGCTTTAAGAGCAGATTGTTAGAGCAGTTGTGATATGTCCACCCATGGAATACTGCTACTACTTATTGGAATACAGATCCAGTTTTTGGTGGGTGATTATGTTCATCACAGGTTCTTAGCTGAAGAATGAGGGTTCTGCTGCAGCTGGTCTTGTGTCCATCACAGGAAGTGTGAATAAGGAAGGATGGTGGGTGCTCACTGTAGAATTCTATGCAGCAGTTAAGCAGCGGTTCTCCACTGGGGTGACCTTGCCCCTTGACCCCCCAGGACAATTGTCAATGTCTGGAGACAGTTTTGATTGTCACAACTGGGGAGGGGTCGCAACTGACATCTAGTGGATAAAGGCCACTGGATGCTGATAATCACCCTACAATGCACAGGACAGCCCCAACAAGGAAGAATGGTCCAGCCCCAAATGTCACTAGTGCTGAGGTTGAGAAGTCCTGTGACAGAGCAACCAGATGGATCAATCTTAAACACATGGTGCTTGGTAACAAAGGAAAGAAACAGAATGAGATGTGTAATAACTCTCCCTCTCCTCTCTCTCTCTCTCTCTCTCAATCTCTCCCTCTCCATATATATGTATGGAGAATACATCAGAATACATCCTTCAAACTGATAAACATAACACCCACAAGGCACAGGTAAGAATGAATGATGGTTGAGAGGGCAGGAAATGAGATTGGAAAAAAAAAAAAAAAGCAGAGAGAGGGCTTGCACAGACCAAAGAAAACTCACCAATGCAGCCCGCAGTGTAAGGTTAGGTTCCTTGTACAGAAAATTGTACACTGATCAATATCCATAACAGTATCACTAGCAAGGTGCCTGAAAGGATGTTCACTAAAATATTAATAATGAATATAATGAATAACAAATATCCATAGTTTTTCTCTGTATGGAGCTGGCAAAGGATTTTGATTCCTTCTTTCAACTTTTCTTTATTATTTGAAAAAAAAAATTACAATAAACAACTTTGTTTTACAAAAACAGCAAAAATATTTTTTAAATACCTACATGGAGTCTACATTTTATTCCACATCTGCAACTATTTTTTTAAGTTCAATGGCACTCTTTTTATTGAGATAAAATTCACATATCATAAAATTTACCCTTTCAAAGTGTACAATTCGCAACATTTTCATCATCCCAAAAATAAACCTTGTGCCAATTAGCAGTCACTCCCCATTTTCCCCTCCCCTTTGCCCCTGGCAACCAATAATCTACTTTCTGTCTTTATGGGTCTGCTATTCTGGATATTCATATAAATGGAATCATACAATATGTGGTCTTTGGTGTCTGGCTTTGTTCACTTAGCATGATGTCTTCATGTTCATCCATGTTGTGGATTAATTCCTTTTTATGACTGAATAAGATTTCATCATATGGATATATCACATTTGTTTATCCATTCATCAGTTGATAGACATTTGGGTTGTTTTCACGTTTTTGCTATTATGAATCATACCACTATGAATATTCACATACAAGTTTTTATGTGGACATATATTTTCAGTTACCTTGGGCTTATACCTAGGAATGGAATTTCTGGGTCATATGGTAACTCTATGTTTTAAATTTTGTGAGGAATTGCCAAAGTATTTTCTGAAGAGCCTGTACTGTTTTACATTCCCACCAGCAATCTGTGGTATTCCACATCTTAATGATTTTTATTGTCTCTCTTTTTTATTATAGCCATTCTGGTGGGTATGAAGTGATATTTCATTGTGGTTTTGATTTGTATTTCCCTAAGAGCTAGTGATGTTGAGTATCTTTCCATGTGCTTATGGTCCATTTGTATATCTTCTTTGGAGAAATGTCTATTCAAGTCCTTTGTACAATTTTTAATTGGGTTATTTGTCCTTATATTGTTGAGTTGTACACACTGTTTTAACATTAAAATGTTTTAGATTTCCATTGGAGGAAAAAAAGCCTCCAGTAAAATCAAGGCTTTAGATGTGTAAAGTAGTTTTTCAGGGACTTTGTAGACCCCCATCACATGGCTCCCCATCAGTTTGAGAAGCTACAGGTTGTCCCCAGCATTGATAGATGAGGAAAATGAGGCCTGGAAAAGTTAGGAAATGTGTCCAAGTTACACAGCTGAGTCCTGTGTAGAATGATGGGAAACTGGGAAGCTTTCCCTGGAGGAGAGGACTGACAAGGAGACCTTGATTCCCTGCTCTGTCTCCGAGAGGCTGCCACGAACAAGAGGACCAGATTGTTCTTCCCAGGGGGAGGCATGTCAACAAGAAAGTTCTCAAAAAAAAATGAAACAAAACAAACAAAAACAAACAAACAAACAAAACCAAGAAAAGTCTCTTGATAATAGCTGGAGTCCAGAATGGCAGAGGTGGCCTGGGAGACACTGAACTGAGTCTAGAAGATCACTTGGCAGGGAAATTGTAGGAGACTATAGGGGCCATTTGATGTCTGGCTTCTCCAGCATCCATTTGCCCTACCCCTTCTCCCTTCCAATGAGGCCCCAATTCCCCTTTGAGGATCTGCATGGCTCTGGGAGAGGAAAACTCGACTTGGTCTAAGTCAAGCAATGCCTTCCATCTCTCCACCACCATTGGTGATTGATGAAGCTGGTCCACTTAGAATACATCTCAAAACTTTTGGTGGGAGTACTAGGCACTTTCCTTCCTCTTGGAAGTAAACAAGGAGGCATGGCTAGATGTGACAAAGAAAACATCTTAGGATGTGAGGTGGGCCTCTTAGGATGAGATCAGCACCACAGAAGGCAGAGAGGAAAGAGAGAAAAACAGATCCTTATGACATCACTGAGCTTCTGGGTCACACCTTGCCTGAAGGTGGAGGGCCTCTGGATGTTACTATTTAAGCTAGTTTGAATGGGCTTTTCTGTTACTTGCAACATGATGTTGCAACAAATGTAGGGTTCAGGCATCCAATAGAGAGGTGTGGGGACAGACTATGTAGCCTTTATAATCTCATCAAACCATAAGACTCTATGACACGTCCAAAGGTTTGAGGTTGGATGGCAGTAATCAGGCCCGGGAACTTGGGTTGGGAGCTCTGGTGGGATTTTTTTTTTTTTTTTTTTTTGACAGGTGGACCTTACAGAGTATGAGTTCCAAAGGTCAAACTCTGTTATAGCCACATAAAAATCCTTCAATAACTTGTGCTTGATAATTGACCCAGAGCATCTTCAGAATACAGCTGTGTGAGCCCTGCCTCAGCTTCAGGGTTCCACAGACCTGGGTTCAAATCCCACCACTGCCACTTCCCCCCTGGTTCTTGGCCAGTCTCTCTGGGATTCTGTGTACCTCATCTGTAAATCGGAGATAACAATTCTTACCTTGTAAGCATGGTGAGAGGATTAAAGCTAATGTGGGTGGAGGAAGCTCAGGTGTGGTGGCTTTTATTTAGGGCAGTGATGGCTCAGAGATGCAGCTGAGACCATTAGGAAGCACAGAGCTCTTACCCCTCCAGGCTCTGACCGGGAGACCTGATTTTGCAGATGAGGAGATTCAGGCACTGGGATGTTACGAACTGGGCCCCGACCCAGAGCTGGTAAGTGGAGGTTCTGGGATTCCAGCCCAAGGTAGCGTCATCCACCGTGCTGCTCTGCCTTCAGCGTGGGGGCTGTGTCTGGTCCCCCGGCTGCTGGGAGCTGAGCTGTAGAAGGTGAGGGCAGGATTCCAGGTGTCCAGCAGGAGGTTTCTCCACCCAGCCTGTGACTCGACCCTGGGGCCTGAGGTTGGAGCAGGGTGTGGGTGAGGCTCCGGAGGGTGGCTGGGGGGTGCAGGAGCAGAGAGTGGACACTCCAGGGAAATGTCTTGCAGGAGGCAAGAGATCCCATTCAGGTGAGCATTTCCACTCTGCAATTACCTGCTCAGCCAGCACCCCAGGCATCTGGGGCCCTTGACTTCTCCTGAATGACCCCACGGCTCCCACACCTCCTTGAAAAGACGGTTGGAACAAAAAGCTTTCACAAGGTCTGGAGAATGATGAAGAAAGAAGCCGGGTGGGCCTTTGGGCAAGCTCTGCCCTTCTCGGGCCTCGGCTTCCTCCTTGCTGTAATGGGGTGGTCAGGAGGGGGGGGCACAGATTTCAGAAACCCTTAGCCCCTTGCCCAAGTGGCCTGTGCAAGCCAAGGAGGGTGTGGAGAAAGCGGCTGTGGCCACATTGGTCCCCTGGGGACACACACCTGATGTTCTAGAACCAGCAGTGTGGACACAAGTTGCCCACACTACCCACAGACACAGAGACCTCAGCTGGGAAGACCCTGGCCTCGGAAATTCCCACAAGCTGACCTCAGCCCTGACCCATCAGGTTTGTCACCACCCCACCCCCAACTAGGGGTGCTACCCAGCCTCCAGGCTTTCACCGTAAAGGCCAGAACGTCTCAAAGTTCTGCCACATATGGCTGTGCTACTGCTCACTTCCTGGCACCATGCAATCAGGAGGGTGTATTTGGGAAATCTCGAAGGCACCATTTACCCTGGAGGCCCTCCCTATCAAGGCCTGAATGAGGGTGTCTGTCCTAGGCAGGGAAGGAATAAATCCCCCGTTGCTCTCTTTCCGCTCACAGACACTGGGACAGGAGGGCCCCTTTCCCCCAAGAATTAAACCTGGTTCTGAGAAAAAAAAAAAACAACCATAATTTCAAATCTGCTGGGCTTTTGTGCAGCCAATGACCCCCAGGATCGCAGCCATGCTGTCACAACCCTGTAGCCTTGGTGCCATCTGCTGGCCAAGTGACTTGGGAGCTAGGGAGGGGTGCTGGTTTTGTGAATGGGCCTCAGAGATCCCTAACCTTCTTCATATTTGTGAACCTGTCTTGTTGGAGCCTTTTCTAGGGAGAAAGTAAGCAATGCTCCAAGGGTTCCTGGAGGGCCCAGGACCCTCTGGAGGGAGGAGCAGCTGCTTCTTTGCTGCTCCCATAGGAGCCTCTTTCTGAACCAAAGGAGCGGGGGCCACCCCAGAGTTCCCTCCCCAAGCTCCAGGAACATGGATGTTAGCTGAGATGGAAGGGATACAGTGGAATTCTTCCAGCTCTGGCCTCTAGCTGACCAGGTCTGAGACCAGGTGAGTTCCCCTCTTCCCGTTTACTCTTCTCCCCAACTCCCTTCCCCGGCCACACCAGACCTCTCCTCTGACCTTCCCTTAGAGGCTACATGGTGTTTGGGGCAGCCTCTTTCCCCTCTCCCTGCCTCAGTTTCCCCACCTGTAATGCAGTGATTCTGGATTCGCATCCCAGAAAGGTGGCAGCGGGAGAGAGCTCCATGTTTCCTGTTTGGGTGGCTAAGACCCTTCTTTCTGGACATGCCTCCTGGTGTTTGTGGGCAGGAGTCTTTCCAGGCTATACAGACAGCCAGCAATGGAATTGCTGGAACACAAAGGACATATAGAGTTGCCAACTGAAAGAAAAAAAAGCACAACCTAAAAGCTGAGAATTATGTTTTATTCAGCAGACTTACTGAGGACTTATGCCTGGGATACAGCCTCTCAGTTCTGAGGGACTGTTCCAAAGAGAAGCCAGAATACACAGGAATTTTTGCTGAGGAAAAAACATGCAGTAGGACAGCCAAGGATTACTGCTAGTCACAAAAACACATCTCAAGTTAATGATTTCAGGGCTTCTCTACATATGGGAAGATGCAAAAGTCTGGGCTTATTGAAATCATTCCTTTGATAGGCACCTTAATTATCCAGGGCCAGTATCCTGTTTTTCTCCATCCTGAATCCCCTCAGGGCACACAGTCGGGGGCTGCAGTGGCTGATGGCTCTATGGCCACAACATCCTTTGTTTACTGAATTGGCAGGTGACATTCTTTGTTCACAGTGTCAACACGACTAAATAATGCCAGTTTTCCAAAGTTGTGGCACCAATTTACATCCCATCTGCAGAGGATGGGAGTTTCTGTTGCTCCGTCTTCACCAACACTTATTTTTGACTAATGTATACTCATTCATCCCATGAGTACAAAGTGAACTTTCACTGTGGTTTGGGTTTGCATTTTTCTGGTTACTGATGAGGTTTGACATCTTTCCATACATTTTTGGCTGTTTCTGTAAGTTGCCATACAAGTTGCCATTTTTCTATTGAGTTGTTTTTCTTGAGAACTCTTGAGAGTTTTTACATATTCTAGATGGTAAACTTTTCTTGCTTATGTCTCACAAATATCTTCTCCCAATTTGGTTTTATCTTTCCACTTTCTTTACGTGCTTTTCTTTTAACTTTTTTCTTTTGCCATGATTTTGGACTTACACAGAAAAGTTGCAAAAGTAGTGCAAAGAATTCCTTCATATCCTTTACTCATATTCCCCAAATGTTAACATTTTACCACATTTGCATCCTCCTGTTTTCCTTTTCTCTCTCACTCCCTCCCTTCTTCTCTCTCTCTCTTTTTCATATATGTATATATATGTTATATTATATTATATATAAAATACACACACACACACACATATTCTCCCTTCTCCCCTCCCTTCCCCACAAGACACTTGAGAGTAAAGGGTAGGGGCAGAATGATGCCTTTTTATGCCTAAATACTTCAGTGTATGTTTCCTAAAAACAAGAACATTCTCTTATATGTAATCATAACCACTGAACAGATCTCAAAATCAGGCAATTAACACTGATACACTACCATTATCTGACGTACAGACCTTATTCAGATTTCATCATTTGTGTTAGTAATGCCCTTTAGAGCAAAAGAAAATCCCATATCATGTGTTATTTTCAGTTGTTGGGTCTCTTTAGTGTCCTTTAGTCTAGAACAGTATATCATTGTGTTTCATAACATTTTTGGACCGTCCCTCAGCTTTTGTTTGTCTAGTGTTTATTCACTATTATATTAAGGTAATTTTTGATGCTGTGTCCTTCTCAGTGCATCATACCAGGAGGTACATGATGTATGTTTATCCCATTGCTGGTGATAGTAAATTTCATCCCTTAGGTTAGGGTGAGGTCTTTCAAGGTTCTCCATATAAAGTTACTATTTTTCCCTTTGTAATAATAAGTATCTGTGGGGAGATACTATGGGACTTTGTAATTATCCTGTTACTTTACTTCTCAACTCCATTAGTTTTACATCCATTGATGGTTTTCCCTGAATTATTAATATCGTGGTTGCTGAATAGTGGTTTTCTAATTTCTTCCTTCCTTGTACATCAAGTAGTTGGCTTTCTACTGTAGAGAAGAGCTTTTGTCCTCTCCCCCAATTACTTATTTAAACCTGTGTAAATTCATGTATTATTTTATTTGATGGGTTATAATCTCTTACTATCCTTATTTTATTTTGATGCTCAAATTGTCTCAGATTTGGCAGGTGAAGCCTCTTAAGTTGGTTCCTGTGTTTTATGATGTCTTTTGCTCAACAGAAGTTCTTTTTTAATTAATTTATTTATTTTTGGCTGTGTTGGGTCTTCGTTTCTGTGCGAGGGCTTTCTCAAGTTGCAGCGAGCGGGGGCCACTCTTCATCGCGGTGCGCGGGCCTCTCACTGTCGTGGCCTCTCTTGTTGCGGAGCACAGGCTCCAGACGCACAGGCTCAGTAGTTGTCGCTCACGGGCCTAGTTGCTCCGCGGCATGTGGGATCGTCCCAAACCAGGGCTCGAACCCGGGTCCGCTGCATTGGCAGGCAGATTCTCAACCACTGTGCTACCAGGGAAGCCCCAGAAGTTCTTAACTCAAGTGAAATTTAATTTATTGATCTTCCTTCACGGCTAGTGCTTTCTATTGCTTGTTTAAGAAATTCTTACCTAGTCAACTTTGTAAAGATATTCTCCTGTATCTACTTTTTAAAAGTTAGGGATATTTGTCTTTCTCATTTCGGTCCTTAATATACCTGGAATTATCTTCTTATGTTAACATTTTTTTTTAATTAAACTGTAACATATATACAAAAAATACGCAAAAGAGAAGTGTACAGCTTGGTTTATTTACCTCTTACAGGAGTAAGTAAACAAACTCCTATAACTAGCATCCTGATTGATCAACAGACAGAATATTCATAAGATCCCACAAGCTCTTCCCGTGTCCCCCATTTCCAGTCACTTCTCTCCCCCAACCCACAAGGATGACCGCTCTCCTGACTTCAAATACTACTGGAAATATGGTGTGGAGTAGGCTCTCTATCAGTCAGGGTTTTCCAGAAAAACAGAACCAATAGGAGACAGATAGCTGATAGATAGACAGACACATAGACAGAGTTATTTTTAAGGAATTGGCTCAGGTGATTGTGGGGTTTGGCAAGTCCAAAATTTGTAGGACAGGCCAGCAGGTCAGAGACTCAAGCATGAGTTGATATGGCCATCTTGAGGCAGAATTTCTTCTGTTAAGGACACCAGTCATTGGATTAGGGCCCACCCTAATCCAGTATTATCTCATCTTAATTTGATTATATCTGCAAAGACCCTATTTCCAAATAAGGTCACATTCACAGATCCCTAGGGGTTAGGACTTCGACATAGCTTTGGTGGGGGGGGGGATACAATTCAACCCATAACAGACTCCAATTTAATTTTTTTCCTCTGGATGACCAACTGACCTGCAACATGTATTCACTTTCCTCACTGGCTTGCAATACCACCTCTAGAGTCCATTAAGTGGACGTGGGTTCTGTTTCTGGGTTCTCTGATGGTCTAATGTTGTGTTCTTGAGCAAATACCTACATTGTTCCAATTACTCAGCTTTTTTTTTTTTTTATAAATTTATTTATTTATTTATTTTTGGCTGCGTTGTGTCATTTCTGGGTGTGGGCTTTCTTTAGTTGTGGCAAGCGGGGGCTACTCTTCGTTGCGGTGCTTGGGTTTCTCATTGCAGTGGCTTCTCTTGTTGAGGAGCACGGGCTCTAGGTGCACAGGTTTCAGTAGTTGTGGCGCGCAGGCTCAGTAGTTGTGGCTTGTGGGCTCTAGAGTGCAGGCTCAGTAGTTGTGGAGCATGGGCTTAGTTGCTCTGCAGCATGTGGGATCTTCCCAGACCAGGGCTCGAACCCGTGTCCCCTGCACTGGCAGGCGGATTCTCAACCACTGCACCACCAGGGAAGCCCTACTCAGCTTTCTAACAGGACTACACATCTGGTGGAACAGGGCTTCTAATTTTGTTTCTCCTCTTTAAGACTTCTTAGGCCTTTGCTTTTCCATATAAATTTGAGAAACAGCTTCTCAACTTCCACACACCAAAACATTGGGAACTTGACAGGAATTGCACTGAGCCTATGGATCACCTCTCTTCTCCCAGGAAGCCTTCACTCCTTACCAACCCCATGAGGCTCTCTGCCCCCTCTGGGTTCACACTCGCCCCACCCTATTCTATAGAGGTGATCTGGCCTCTTTGGATGGCCTAAGTCCAACAAACCCCACCCCAATGCTGTCCCTGTGGTATATTTCTTTTTCAAGCCCCCCTCACATGTTTCCTGTGTGTGTCCATATTCCAGACCCCTTAAAAAGACCCTGAAGGAGGAGCTGAGTGGTGCAGTTTTCCTGTCTCCACCCTCCCCTCTCTAGGGCCTAGAATAGTGTCCTGGGAATCCACAACCCCAGTTAAGGGCCCTTCCTCCTAGTCACCACTCCCTTCCACAGTCGATCAATACGGCAGCCAGTAGAACCCTTAAACTTACATCAGATTTATCCCTCCTCTGTTCCAAATCCTCCCATGGTTCCCCAGGTCATCCAAGGAAAAGCCCAAATCCTCATTACACTTTTTGAGAGACCCTACGCCATCTGCAACCCCTACCCATTACTTCTCTGACCCCATTTACTGCTCTTTTCCACGCTCACTCTACCTCAGCCACTCTGGCCTCCTTGCTGTCCTTCAGGCATGGCAGGGACAGTCTCGGCTCAGGGACTTTGCATTTGCTATTCTCCCTTTCTAGAACACTCTTCCCCTAGCTATGCCCCTGGCTTGCTCCTTCATGTCCTTCAGATCTTTGCTCAAATAGTATCTTTTCAGTGAAGGCTTCTGTGACCACCCAATATAAAAGATATAAAATTGTAAAAGTCCTCTTTCTCATATTCCCACCCTCCTTTCTCCTCATTTTCTTCTTACCATAACAGTTTCTGCCATCTCATACACTGTATATTTTTTATTGTGTTAATATCTATCTCGCCTCATTAGATTGTAACCTCATGAGGCAGAGATCTTTGCCTGTTTTATTCAACAGTGCCTAGAACAGCACATAGGGCGCAGTGGGTGTTGAATAAATATTAATTGAATAAATGAACTAGAAGGGAGGAGACCCAGGCCCAGCCTGGACTCTTTATCCACTTGCTGGGAGACTTGAGTGGTCCACTCCCCAATCCAGGCCTCAGTTTCCACATCAGTAAAATGGATCCACATCGATAAAATGAGGGAGGATGTCTGTGTGTCTTTGAGGTCATTCCAATTCTGACAGGAGGGTTGTCATGAGAAAGGGGTGAACTGACCTGGCTGCAATGGGGTATTTGCTGCCCCCTTGTGACAGGGCCTACCCTTCCCCAGTACTAGTGAGTCTTAGATTTCCCCAAACTCCCAACTCTGCCCATCTCTGTGAGGAAATATGTGCATAAGGAGGGCACCCCTTAACCCAGAGACATCCTTTCTGCTGTCTCACCTCCACTGACCCATCTTCATTCCATTGCCTCAGCATTCAAGGTCCCCTCACAGGACCTCTTGGTCTTTGATGCCTCTCATGCCAATTGCCCTCATGTCACTGAGACCATATGTTACGGGCTGAATTGTGTCCCCCAAAATTCGTATGTTGAAGTACCTCAGAGTGTGACTATTTGGAGATGGAGTCTATAAAGAGGTAATTAAGTTAACATGAGGTCATGAGGGTGGGCCCTAATCCAATATGACTGGTGTCCTTATAAGAAGAGATTAGGACAGAGACATTCACAGAAGGAAGACCATGTGAAGACGTGGGCAGAAGACATCCACCTACAAACCAAGAAGCAAGGCCTCAGAATAAACTAACCCTGCTGACACCTTGACCTCAGACTTGTGGTCTTATCCTCAATTCTTCCACCTCTGAGCAGGTGACCCCAAGATGGTCCTCCAGATACGAGCTCTTCTAAGATGCTGGTAAATTTTTCTTTTTCCTTAAAAAAATTATCTGTAAGGTCTTGCATTTTTTAAAAGTATTTATTTATTTTTGGCTGTGCCAGGTCTTCGTTGAGGCATGCAGGATCTTTGTTGTGGCATGCGGGATCTTTAGTTGTGGCATGTGGACTTCTTAGTTGTGGCATGCGAACTCTTAGTTGCAGCATGCGGGATCTAGTTGCCTGACCAGGCATCGAACCCAGACCCCCTGCATTGGGAGCGTGGAGTCTTACCCACTGGACCACCAGAGAAGTCCCAGGTCTTGGATTTTTTTTTTTAAGTTTTTATTATGGTAAAATATACCTAACATAAAGTTTACCATTTTAGCCATTTTTAAGTGCACAGTTCAGTGGCACTAAGTACATTCACATTGTTGTGCAACCATCACCACCATCCAATCTCCAGAACTTTTTCATCATCCCATCCTGAAACCCTGTACCCATTGAATACTAATTCCCCCCATTCCCTCCTCCTCCCAGTCCCTGAGCAATCACCATTCTACTTTTTATTTTTACAAATTTGACTACTTTTATTATTATTATTTTTTTAATTTTTAATTTTATTTTATTTTTATTTTATTTATTTATTTTATTTATTTATGGCTGTGTTGGGTCTTCATTTCTGTGCGAGGGCTTTCTCTGGTTGCGGCAAGTGGGGGCCACTCTTCATCGCGGTGCGCGGGCCTCTCGCTATCGCGGCCTCTCTTGTTGCGGAGCACAGGCTCCAGACGCGCAGGCTCAGTAATTGTGGCTCACGGGCCTAGTTGCTCCGCGGCATGTGGGATCTTCCCAGACCAGGGCTCGAACCCGTGTCCCCTGCATTGGCAGGCAGATTCTCAACCACTGCACCACCAGGGAAGCCCTTGACTACTTTTAGTTAACTGATTTAAGTGGAATCACACAATATTTGCCATTTTGTATCTGGCTTATTTCACTTAGCATCATGTCTTCAAGGTTCATTTATGTTGTGGCATGTACTGGGTTAGCCAAAAAGTTTGTTCGGGTTTTTTCCTAAGATGTTACAGAAAAACCTGAACAAACTTTTTGGCCGACCCAATATCCAAATTTCCTTCCTTTCTAAGGCTGAATAAAATAGTTCAGTGTATGTGATACTACATTTTGTTTATCCATTCATCTGTTGATGGACATTTGGTTTATTTCCACCTTCTGGCTATTGTAAATAATGCTGCTGTGAACATTGGCGTACTTGCATTTTCTTTTGCTCTAACTCCAACTGGCATGAAGGTCCTTGATTGCAAAGGGGACCTGGGCCCTTAACTATGGATGAGCACCCTCTTCTGAGCCCAGATCCCACATCCCGTGGTCTCCTCCACATCTTCTCTTGAACAATGTAAGGGCATCTATATCCAGCTTAACAGAAACAGCCCTGAACCTTTGCTCTTCTCTTCCAAACCTGTTCCTCTCCGCATTTTCCCATGTCGGTAAACAGTCGTGGAGCCACCCAGCTATACCAACTAGAAACTTGGCAATAATCTTTTATATTCTCAACCCCCTACATCCATTCACCCCAAGTTCTGATACTTTTTTCCAAAACATTTCTCAAATCTGCCCACGTTTCATCTCCCTTTGCCCCAACCTGACATCACTTGTCTCCTGCAAGACTACAAAAGGCTCCTCACTGATTTCCTTGCTTCCACTTTTGCCCTATCTAACAAACCATTCTCCATCTTATTTGTCTTTAAAGCCAGGTAATATATACATGAGTTTAAAATCCCTTCTCTACAGGTTACCTCTTCAGAGGCAATAACTGTTCTCTTCTCCCTGGTCCCCTTCCAGACAGTCTGAAGGGTACTCCCGTGGCCGTATATATTCATCCCCACCCCCATCTATCCACATTGCTCTAGGCCTCTTTTTTTTTTTTTCCGCTTTACACACCATCTACGCCTTCTTTTCTCATCATCACAAACGGATGTGCCCGTCTCTTAGGCAGTGCCCAGCCTTACAGGCTGGACCGAGTGTGCCAGTCTCCAACTAGTCACTCCTCTGTTCCAAAGCTCGACACCTGGAATGAAACCCCTCGCTCTCTTCTTAGCCCTGTCTCCCTCTTGGCCTGGAGGCCCCTACCCCAAGGCTCAGTTTTTAAGTCACCTCTTCTGCCGCCACGTTATCTCTACCACCGCACCTGACCCCATCTACCAAGGCCCTCGACACTACTTAAGTCTACAAGTTCACGGTTACATTCTTTTACGCCCTTCCCCTGAGTGGGGAGCACCTCGGGCCAGAGCCAATCCAGCAGGTCTACTTCGCCCAGGTGGAAGAAACCAGTTACCACCCTGCCTGGCATTTAAGTGCAGGTAGACTACTACTCCCAGAAACCCTTTCGCCTCGGGCTGGAGATTTGCCCTCTACACACGCCCCGTGGAGGAGGCTGAGCAGGCGCAATGGAAGATGAGCCTGCGCGAAAGGCTGTGCGGGCGGGGACCGCATCTCCCAGCAGGCCGTGGGGGCATTCTTTTATCCCAGCGTGACCAGTGACTTCCGGCGTGGAGGGGCGGCGCGGTGCATACAGCTGAGCCAGTACCTAGAAAAGCTAGGGGAGCGGCCGAGTGGCCGGCGGGCGGCAGCCGCCATGGAGGCCGTGCCCCGCATGCCCATGATTTGGCTGGACCTGAAAGAGGCCGGTGACTTCCACTTTCAGCCGGCCGTGAAGAAGGTGAGTGCGCCTCCTCCCCGCCCCCCCTTCTCCCGCGTATCTCCGTCGTCCGCCGGCGCGGGACGCCTCCTGCGCGTCCATCATCTCCCCAGGCCCTGTGGCGACGTCGGGTGAGGCCAGGAGGGGCCTCCGCTGGCTTTCCTTAGCCTGGCCCACCCCCATCTCACCCCAACCCACCCCTGCGCGCCCGCAGGCCCCGGGTAGCACTCGCTGTCTCCTCGGCTATCCAAGGTTCCCATCCAGGCACCTCACTTCCTCGGTGTGACGCTCTGGACCTCGTTCTGCTCCGCCCCTAATCCACGCCAGGACCGCCCTGCGGGGAGCGGTGGGCGGCCCTCCCTGACCGGCTGGGTGGAAAGGCTGTGCCCGGCCCTCGGTGCGCCGTCAGTCCACGACCGGACTGGGACAGACGCTGAGGATGGCTCAGGATGTGTTTTAAGACGGGAGCTCCGTGAGCCACAGGAATGCCTGACCTCTGCGATTGGAGTCTCTCTGACACTTGGTGCCATTCTGTCTGGTCTCCTCAGAAGAAGAACCCTAATCTGGAGACCCTTTGGACCAGAAGATACAGTTCCGTGTCATTTGGGGAAGGGTTACTGCCTTTCACGACTGCCCAGAGGGGATAAACAGTGTTGTAGCTTCCGGAGAGACTTTAGGAGTCATTTGTTGAACCTTCAGTTGGACGGAAGAGACTGGCAGATTTTGCGCTGACGGAGGCAAGGGATCGCTGTGGCGAGATCAGGTGTGGCTGGTACAAAGCGGGGCCAGGTGTGTCGACTGGGCATCAGATGCCCTCTGAGACATCTGCTGCCTTGGGAATGACCACCTGGTAGCATTGGGGGTCAGAGCAGAAGTGAAAAGGAACAACCGGGAGGCTCTTGCAGGTTGACATCCTTGTGGTTTTAGTACCATTCAGTAAGGTGCTTGAGGAAAAAAATAGGACAAAGAAAATAGATTGAGAGGTAGTTTCCGAAGAAGCTCTCCCATTCTCTCTTGACACTGCCACTGCCTCAATTCAGACACTAACAGTTTGTATGCCTTTGAGTCCATCTTTTAATCTCTTTGGGCATCTTTTCCCTCATTTGTAAAACCAGGAAATTAGATTAATTGATCTAAAATTCCAAAATTTTGTTACCTCTTTCCCAGAGTTTGGTAATTCCTCTCTTGGAGGCCCAGGGGCTCCCAGGGAGATCATTGCTCAGATAATACCTTGTGGGCTAGGTGTAGGTGACACGAGCATCAGAGGCTAAGTTCAAACAAAAAGATCTCCAAGGAGTTCCTGGGCTAAGATTTTATCCACTGGATTTATCTTCTATCTGCTCTTTTAATTCAATTAGGTGAATTTTTCTAAAACACAACAAAACTTTGTTTTCTAGTTCAACTGTAACCCATTCAGAGTACTCTCTGACCTACCCCAGTTCTTTCAGCATTTTTTCAGGGCTCAGTATGTGCTTGATCTGCGTGCTTCTGATACAAGTATCCCAGATTCTGTTCACAGCTGCTTGCTGTTCCCTTAACATTCTCTGTATGTTTGCTCTTCTGTGCCTTTGGTTGTGGAATTCCTCCCACCCAGAAGAGCTCACATCTTTGCCCTCTGGGGTGGGGATGGGGCTCTTCTTTTTTTTTAATTAATTTATTTTTTTTGACGTGAACCACTTCTAAAGTCTTTATTTAATTTGTCACAGTATTTCCTGTGCTTCATGTCATGGCCCCCTGGCCCCGAGGCATGCAGGGTCTCAGCTACCCGACCAGGGATTGAACCCAGCCCCCCTGCATTGGAAGGCTAAGTCTCAACCACTGGACCACCAGGGAAGTCCCGATGGGGCTCTTCTTTAATCTCTATTTATTGGTTCTGTCAGTCTTTCAAGGTCCAGTTTAAGCTGTCTCATCCACAAGCCTTCTTTCATCTGGATTAATCTTTCCCTTCTCTGAATTCCTCTTTTTATCCTTTTCCTAGTGACAGTTACGTGTGCTATGTTTTAACCCCGCTGTTCTATTGTAAGTAACCTGAGAGGCATCTCCCTGCTCCTCAGAACCTAGCAGGGTCCCTTTTTCATAGTTGGCATGCAGGAAAATGTTTCTCAGATGACTGACAGTTGAGAGGGAATTAAGAGATGGTGACCATAAATTTATGGAAATCCAGTGGATAAAATCTTAGTCCAGGAATTCCTTGGAGATCTTTTTGTTTGAACTTAGCCTCTGATGCTCTTGTCACTTACACCTAGCCCACAAGGTATTATGTGAGCAGTGATCTCCTGGGAGCCCCTGGGCCTCCGTGGGAGGAGTTACTCATTAGCCATTTACTAAGGTGGTATCAGATGCTGAGGAAAAATTCATTTCCTAGACATCTGCTCTTTTTCTTTGTTTCCTTATTTTGGGGTTGGGAAAAGATACACCATTTATTTGATAGGTTAAAATTGTTGCATGTTTTACATGAACCCACTGAAAAGGAATAGCAATCTTGTGGGTGGCCAGCTCCTTCAGGTACTCTGGAACTGTCTTCCTGCAGAGGAGACTACAGTAGCCACTGCAGCTGGGAACTCTCCCTGACCAGGACTCCTGTCCCCAACCCTAGAACCCACGCTTAACCTTCTGTCACTGGTACCCTTGTCCTTTCCTACCCTTGCTCTGACCTGCAGGAGCCTTCACCAATGACTTAGAGCTTAGGAGTAGAATTTAATTTGGGTTAGTAGAATGAAAATGGTTCTGTTGAGGTCAATCTGTTGAGCACCATGCGGAGTCCTGAAATACAGATGAATAAGAGACAGTCCTTTTTTTCATGGAATACATAGTTTGGTAGAGGAGATTTAAAAACTAAATTGTGACATCCGTGGAAGAGTAGAAATATGTGCAGTGTGTACAGAAGTACTAGCCTAAGGAGGGGCCATCAGGGGAGGCTTGCCAAGGAGGTGGGTTTTGAAGAACGAATAGGAGTTTTTCAAGAAGGTAAAGGGTTTCTTTATTTTGAGAGCTGGGCCTTTGAAAAAAACCTTTCATAATGGTTAGTACTGGTTTTCCTTTCTGATGGATATGCCTTCAATTATGGAATAATGTGAAATAAGAGCCAGGAGAACAGCAAGCTGGTTTTGAACGGCAGTGCCAAGTTTTAGGTTGGGATACCTGGACCCACATAATTTTTTAGTGGGGAAATGCTGCTAGCCCTGTACCTTACCTGTGTTTTGGAGCCCAGAGTGCTAACTCACAGGAAACTGATGAAGGATGACTCTGTGCTCTTCATTAGTGAGCGATTTGGCCGCACATGTTCATGTTTGAAGTTCTTTCCTCCTGTGGTCCCAAACACCTGCCCTTAACCAACTGCACTTGAGCTCAGGTCAAGCTCACTTGGACTCAGGTGCTACATCCATCCCTGATTCATTCATTGAACAAATAGTTATTGAGTGACTATTATGTGCCAGCCCTGAGAATTCAGGGCTGTATGTGATGACAAAAATCTCTGCCCTCATGGAGCTTACCTTCTAGTGATCCACATAGTAAACCATCCTCAAGGACAGTTGTACCATAGGTAGCCACCCTACCAACCAAGTGGCTTCTTGACATCTCCCCTCTTCCCTCTCTGGCTGGATTGATCTCTCTAAATCTCCACTTTCCCACCAGGTTACTCCAGAGAAACTGTCCGCTGTTCAAGGCCTGCCATCACTTCGCTTCAGCCTGCCTTCCACGCTTCAGTCTTACCAGGCCTCTCCCATAGGAACTTTCAGCCTCTTTTCCTGGTCATTGTCCTTGTTCCGGTCCTTACTGGAATTCCTTTCCTCCTGTTCATCACCCAGGTTGAACCGTACTTTCTCGGGGTCCCTTTAGCTGCCGGCAATTGTACCACCCTCCTTCAAATTCAGACAGATCTTACCGCTCCCCTCACTCAGTTGACCTGTGCCACAGAGTGTACACTCTTGTTGCCTCTTCTTACTGTTCATCTTATTCTCATGTAGGTAGAGTCTGGTTTTCAGGTTTGTGGAGTTTTTTTCCCCTTCCAGATTTCTCATGGGGCAGCTCACTCTTGAAAAACTTGTCCCACACATAGATGGGGAAATGAGATGACCAGAAGCCTAAAAGTGCCTGGCTCCTGAGCAGTGAGGAGCACAGGATGTTGCCAGTTGCCTTTGGTGGTGACCTGTCTTATCTCTTATCACAGATTTGGAGTCACTGAGCCGGTCTGCTTGAGCCTGTCTGCCCACTCGAGTTTACTGCAGAATGGCTCCAGGTGCAGGTGACCTGGATTGTTCAGTTCCTTCTTCTCTGACTTTAATCTCATACATAAAAGCCGTATATCCCTTTCACACTAGATTCTTTACTTGGGAAGTAATAAATACTTGTGTGTAGAGAGTGCTTAGGTTGAATGACCTAGTCTAGTTCTAGCACCCTCCAGGGGAGGTAACTTGAGTCTTCCTCACTAGTGTTATCCAGGCAGTTGGAGGGGCCGTTCAGAAGAGATGTGGGAGAGAAGCCTTGAGTCTTATGTAGAGGTTAGGCTAGGTGAGGATGAATGCCTGTTCTCATCCCTGATGCTCTTGGCCTGTAATTTGGTCTTAGGCTTGCTGATACCAAGGGGCTGAAGATTTCCCTTGGCAATAATACTTCCTTCTCTGAATAAAATTAATCTCACTTGAAATTCAGTAGCAGAACATATATTGTATTAATTAACAACACTGTATGTGGGACTTAATTTTATGTGGAATAGCCCAAGGCATTCCCCATATTTGAGTCAACCTGCAAGTGAAGAAAAAAAGAAATATAATGTGCATGGTGAATGAATACAGTGCCAACAGGTGTGATGCCTTTTATTGCCTTTTCTTCTTGGGTTATTGCTTTAATTAGCACCATGAAATTCCAAGGTGTTATATCAAATTAAGAGCAGAAGCTAAACATCCCCATCATCCAGGAAAAAAAAAAGAGCATACACAGAAGAATGAGACCATGATAGTACCAGAGAAGGTGACACAAAAGGAATATCCCTGGGTCAAGAATCAGGAAGTTTGACCCGGAGTGCTAGCACTGCGATTGCTCATCTCTGCAAAAGAATGGCAGGACCCAGGATGGATGTTTCCAGTGATCTCAATTTACCTACAGAATTCAGGGCCATTTGCTCGGTAAAAGAGCAGAGTACCATCATGGAAATAGTATAGACGTTGGAATCAGACAGACCTTGCCTTAGGTCCCACCTTTTCAACTTACTAGTTGGTGACTTTCAGCTGCTACAAATGATTACATCACTAACCTGGGCCTCATTTTTCTCACCTGTAACATGGACTAATAATATACGTTATAAGCTTGTGGGAATCAAGAGTTAATGCATGTGAGTCCCTAGTACAGGTCTTGGCATATTGTAAACAATATTTTCAACTTAGCATCCTCTTTCTCTGTTTAGTGAATAGCTCAAGTCCTATGACAGCTCTGTGAGTTAGACATAACAGGTAATTTTTTAAAAATCTTATTTATTTAGTTTTGACTGCATTGGGTCTTTGTTGCTATGCACGGTCTTTCTCTAGTTGCGGCGAGTGGGGGCTACTCTTCGTTGCGGTGCATGGGCTTCTCATTGTGGTGGCTTCTCTTGTTGCGGAGCATGAGCTCTAGGCATGTGGGCCTCAGTAGTTATGGCACGTGGGCTCAGTAGTTGTGGCTCTAGAGCGCAGGCTCAGTAGTTGTGGCGCACGGGCTTAGTTGCTCCGTGGCATGTGGCATCTTCCCAGACCAGGGATCGAACCCATGTCCCCTGCATTGGCAGGTGGATTCTTAACCACTGAGCCACCAGGGAAGCCTCATAGCAGATAATATTAACTCCATTTTACAGATGAAAAACCAAGCCCAGATCTCAAAGCAACCCAGGGGCACAGCCAGGGCTTACTCAGTCTTGGTATTTCTCTCTGGAAGTGGTCTTTTCATTCTGTTTTATTGTTTTCACTTATAACTCCTTCCTCACCTTTTTTCCCCCTGCCTTGGCTCTGAACCCTGGACATGCTTTCAACATAAAACTGTTCATAGGTCTCATTGTTCCCTCAGAAAAGGATTCCCAGCTACTCCAAAGCCTGGCTGGGCTCTGGAGGTTCCCTGATCCTCCCAACCCCAACCGGCTGTTAGTTGTGTAGGTGCACTGGGGTCCTGTCAGTGCCTTCTAGTATCTTACTCTTGATCTGGGGTGCCAAGGCCCAGGCTCTACCTGCCGCTGGGCCTTCCTTCTCAGACTCTGCCGTGACCTTCAAATCCTGACCAGACCTTGTTCCAAGCTGTGCAGAGGTGTGGGCTATAGAGAGACAGACCGAGAGATGGTCTCTGTCCTTTACTCTAGAACCTTCAGCCGCCTCTTTCCTCTGTTCAGTAGGGGGAGTGATCAAGCCATGGAGGATTTATCAGAATTTAAACAATAACCTGTCTGCTCCACTGACTCACTGTGTGGCTGGAGATTCATTTTCGCTTCCCATTTTTTGTTTTATGAGAACCATGTTTAAAAAATAGAAATGGATTGGTCTGATGTGTGGTTAAGAATATGGGCTCTGGAGCCCAAATGCCTGGATTTCAGTCACTGCCCCATCAGTTATTGGTGCTGTGTGACCTCGGCAAATGCCTTAACTTCTGTGCCTCAGTTTCCTCATTTCCTCATCTGTAAAATGGTGATGATGATGATGTCTACTTCTTTGGGTTGTTGTTAGGATTGAGTGACTTATTAGGCACTTGGCACAGTGTCTGGCCTGTGGGTAGGAGCTCAGTAAGTGTTTGCTGCTGATCTTGGAGGAGGAATGAGATAGGTAGAAGGTTTCCTCTAGGGGCAGTTTGCTGGGAGCGGCGGCAGCATCTCTCTCCCCTTTACCATTGTGTGACTACAGGGACAGATGTTCTCAGCGATGTCAGGTGAAACCTTGTTTCTAGGACTCTCAGATATCCCTCCAATCCCTTCGGCCTCTGTCCCACGGGACCTCCTGCAACAGGAGTAGTGCCAGCTGCCTTAGTCTGTTGATCTTAGGTGAACAAGGGGCCCTTTGGTCCAGGCCGTGCCTCCAGGCTGGTGAGTGTGCTCCCTGTGCAGGAGGTGGTGAGTGCTGTTGTGGGCAGGCATGCCAGCCCCTTCTCTGATGTGGGCCCCTCCTCTCCCCTCCCCTCCGCCTGTCTGGGTCATTCCCATCACACATCCACAGGCCTTTCGTCACCAATGAGGTCACTTACTTCTGTGGTGCCCTTTCCACAGGAAGGCGGGCTGGTGAAGAAGGCTTTGTGCTCCCACTCTTCTTTGGTTCTTCTTCCTACTACATTTGTTGTTGGGTCAGGATTATGATTGTGACCCCAGGACACACCAGGGTCCTGTACTTGAGGGAGGCTTGAATTTGTGGCCCATTTTGGGATGCTCAGTAGGATCCCATTTCAGCCAGCTGAGTTCCCCAGCTTCCTGAGCTGGCAGAGTCCTGGGCTTCATAGAGAGGGCTGCAGCACGATGAGGGCCAGCCAGGGTGTTCCAGTCAGGTTGTCCAGTCTTCGTTCCCATTTTGTTCAATGGAGGAGGCTCCCGCAGTCAACATCTTGGTGCTGTCCCGTTATTGAGGTCGAGTTTCTAGCGGCCCAGGAGATGAGCTCGTGGTTGTGGGTCTGGACTCCATCCTGAGCCCTGACTGGTGATTGCCGAGGACTCAGAGGGCAGGAGCGGGAGCAGTGGGGTACGCTCTATCCCTGGTTTACAGTCTTCTCTCTCTCGCCCTAGTTTGTCCAGAAGAATTATGGAGAGAATCCAGAAGCCTACAACGAGGAACTGAAGAAGCTGGAGTTGCTCAGACAGGTAGGAGGATAGTGTTTTTATGCAGGTGTGAACAGAATTGGTTTGATAGGGAAGTAAAGAAACCACCTAGAACTGTCTTCTTATTTTAATTCAGTATTTTTTCCTCTGTAAAAGCAGCAAAATTAATGATAGAAAAATTTGAAAATACTAAAATCAAAAAGCAAAAGAAAAATCCCTTTTCACAATTTTGTGTGTGTGTGTGTGTATATATATATATATATATATATATATATTTTAATGTTATTTATATATACTATATAAAACCACAGTAGGACCATGTACCACCTATACTGCCTATGTAGCCTGCCTTTTTCACTTAACATACTGTGGATATGTTTCTGTATCAGTGAGCATACAACAGTGGTATTTTTTTTTTCTTGGTTTATCTAATAATTTTTCTTTAAGTTTTACTTTATATTGGAGTATAGTTGATTTACAATGTTGTGTTAGTTTCAGGTGTACAGTAAAGTAATTCAATTATACATATACAGGTATCTGTTCTTTTTCAAATTCTTTTCCCATTTAGGTTATTACACAATACTGAGTAGAGTTCCCTGTGCTATACAGTAGGTCCTTCTTGATTATCTATTTTAAATATAGTAGTGTGTATATGTCAATCCCAAACTCCCAATTTATCCTTCCTCCGCCACCTTTCCCCTTTGGTAACTGTAAGTTTGTTTTATAAGTCTGTGAGTTTTTTTCTGTTTTGTAGATAAGTTCATTTGTATCATTTTTTTAAGATTCCACATAGAAGTGATAGCATATGATATTTGTCTCTGTCTGACTTACTTCACTTAGTGTGATAATCTCCTGGTTCATCCATGTTGCTGCAAATGACATTATTTTATTCTTTTTTAACGGCTGAGTAATATTCCATTGTCTATATGTAGCACATTTTTTAAAAAAAATTATTTTTGGCTGTATTGGGTCTTTGTTGCTGTGCGCGGGCTTTCTCTAGTTGCAGCATACAGGGACTACTCTTTGTTGCGGTGCACGGGCCTCTCGTTGCGGTGGCTTCTCTTGTTGTGGAGTATGGGCTGTAGGCGTGCGGGCTTCAGTAGTTGCAGCACGCAGGCTCAGTAGTTGTAGTACACAGGCCCTAGAGTGCACGGACTTCAGTAGTTGCAGTGCGTGGGCTCAGTAGTTGTGGCTCGTGGGCTCTAGAGCGCAGTCTCAGAAGTCGTGACGCATGGGCCTAGTTGCTCCACAGCATGTGGGATCTTCCTGGACAAGGGATTGAACCTGTGTCCCCTGCATTGGCAGGCGGATTTTTAACCACTGCGCCACCAGAGAAAGTCCTGTACCACATCTTCTTTATCCATTCATCTGTCGGTGGACATTTAGGTTGCTTCCATGTCCTGGCTATTGTAAACAGCACTGCATTGAACATTGGGGTGCATGTATCCTTTCGAACCTTTCAGGCTTCTGTTCCATTACTTCTTCCCCCTTACCTTTCACCCCCAAGACAAATCCCAACCCCTGCCAAACCGCTGTGCTGAGGGTGCTGTTGTACGTAGGTGGGGTAACTCTAAGGAAGGAGGCTGGAGGTGGGAATCCTCCCACCAGGAGACTTGGAGGCCAGCTGACTTTTCAAAGCTGTTTCAGCGCAGAGGGTCCAACATCCTTTGGGTACACTAGGCTTGTTTAACTGTAGGAGGGCCCACCTGGATCTGGAGACTGTGGTTTCATCCAGAGGGACCAGGCACTACACGTCTGTGGGGGTTGAGGGGGGGCTTGTTTGCTGGCACATCCTCCCCAGCTCCCTCAGCCCCATGACTGTCCAGCCTCGGGACCCAAGCCTGCTCAGGCATTAGGGATGTGACACCAGCCAGGGTCACCGAGGCCTGAGGGGAATAGAGTAGGCATTTCTTTTTTTCTTTTCTTTTTTTTTAAATTTTTATTTTATGTTGGAGTATAGTTGATTTACCACGTTGTGTTTGTTTTAGGTATACAGCAACCTGATCCAGTAATACATACACATATATCTATTCTTTTTCGGATTCTTTTCCATGTAGGTTATTACAGAGTGTTGAGTAGAGCTCCCTAGGTCCTTGTTGATTATCTATTTTATATATATTAGTGTGTACAGGTTAATCCCAACCTCCTAATATATTCCTCTTCCCCCACCTTTCCTCTTCGGTAATCATAAGTTTGTTTTCTAAGTCTGTGAGTCTGTTTCTGTTTTGTAAATTAGTTCCTTTGTATCGGTTTTTCGTATCTACCTATAAGTGATAACATGATATTTGTCTTCCTCTGTCTGATTTCACTTGGTATGATCATCTCTAGGTCCATCCACTTTGCTGCAAATGGCATAATTTTATATGGCTGAGTAATATTCCATTATATATGTATGTGTGTGTGTGTGTGTGTGTGTGTGTGTGTGTGTGTGTGTATATTTATATATACACACACACACACACACACACACACCACATCTTCTTTAGCCATTCATTTGTCGATGGACATTTTGGTTGCTTCCATGTCTTGGCTATTTTAAATAGTGCTGCAGTGAGCATTGGGGTGCATGTATCCTTTCAAACAATGGTTCTCTCTGGGTATATGCCCAGGAGTGGGATTGCTGGATCATATGGTAGCTCTATTTTTAGTTTTTTTTAATTAATTAATTAATTAATTAATTTATTTATTTATTTATGGCTGTGTTGGGTCTTCGTTTCTGTGTGAGGGCTTTCTCTAGTTGTGGCAAGCGGGGGCCACTCTTCATCGCGGTGCGCGGGCCTCTCACTGTCGCGGCCTCTCTTGTTGCGGAGCACAGGCTCCAGATGCGCAAGCTCAGTAATTGTGGCTCACGGGCCCAGTTGCTCCGCGGCATGTGGGATCTTCCCAGACCAGGGCTCGAACCCGTGTCCCCTGCATTGGCAGGCAGATTCTCAACCACTGCGCCACCAGGGAAGCCCTATTTTTAGTTTTTTAAGGAACCTCCATACTGTTCTCAATAGTGGCTGTACCAATTTACATTCCCACCAACAGTGTAGAAGGGTTCCCTTTTCTCCACACCCTCTCCAGCATTTATTGTTTGTAGATTTTTTGATGACGGCCATTCTGACCGGTGTGAGGTGATACCTCATTGTAGTTCTGATTTGCATTTCTCTGATAATTAGTGATGTTGAGCATCTTTTCATGTGCTTTTTGGCTGTCTGTGTGTCTTCTTTGGAGAAATGTCTATTTAGATCTTCTGCCCATTTTTGATTAGGTTATTTGTTTTTTTGATATTGAGCTGCATGAGCTGTTTGTATATTTTGGAGATTAATTCCTTGTCAGTTGCTTCATTTGCAAATATTTTCTCCCATTCTGAGGGTTGTCTTTTTGTTTTATTTATGGTTTCCTTTGCTGTGCAAAAGTTTTTAAGTTTAATCAGGTTACATTTGTTTATGTTTGTTTTTATTTCTATTACTCTAGGAGATGGATAGGAAAAGATCTTGCTGTGATTTATGTCAAAAAGTGTTCTGCCTATGTTTTCCTCTAAGAGTTTTATAGTGTCCGGCCTTACATTTAGGTCTTTAATACATTTTTTTAAATTAATTAATTAATTTTTGGCTGCATTGGGTCTTTGTTGCTGCGTGCAGGCTTTCTCTAGTTGCGGCGAGCAGGGACTACTCTTCGTTGTGGCGCGCGGGCTTCTCATTGCAGTGGCTTCTCTTGTGGCGGAGCACGGGCTCTAGGCACGTGGGCTTCAGTAGTTGTGGCTTGCGAGCTCTAGAGCACAGGCTCAGTAGTTGTGGCGCACGGGCTTAGTTGCTCCGTGGCATGTGGGATCTTCCCAGACCAGGGCTCGAACCCGTGTCCCCTGCATTGGCAGGCGGATTCTTAACCACTGCACCACCAGGAAAGCCCCTTTAATACATTTTGAGTGTATTTTTGTGTATGGTGTTAGGGAGTGTTCTAATTTTATTCTATTGCATGTAGCTGTCCAGTTTTCCCAGCAGTTCCCACACATTTATTGAAGAGACTGTCTTTTCTCCATTGTATATTTTTGCCTCCTTTGTCATAGATGAGGTGACCATAGGTGTGTGGGTTTATCACTGGGCTTTCTATCCTGTTCCATTGATCTGTATTTCTGTTTTTGTGTCAGTACCATACTGTTTTGATTACTGTAGCTTTGTAGTATAGTCTGAAGTCAGGGAGCCTGATTCCTCCAGCTCTGTTTTTCTTTCTCAAGATTGCTTTGGCTATTTGGGGTCTTTTGTGTTTCCATACAAATTGTAAAATTTTTTGTTCTAGGGACATCCCTCGCGGTCCAGTGGTTAAGACTGCGCCTTCCAATGCATGGGGTGTGGGTTCGATCCCTGGTTGGGGAGCTAGGATCCCACATGCCTCGCGGCCAAAAAAACCAAAGACATAAAACAGAAACAATATTGTAACAAATTCAAGAAAGACTTTAAAAATGGTCCACATCAAAAAAAAAAAATTAAAAAAAAATTTTTTTTTTCTAATTCTGTGAAAAATGCCATTGGTAATTTGATAAGGATTGCATTAAATCTGTAGATTCTTTTGGGTAGTATAGTCATTTTCACAATATTGATTTTTCCAATCCAAGGACATGGTATATCTCTCCATCTGTTTGTGTCATGTTTAATTTCTTTCATCAGTATCTTACCGTTTTCTGAGTACAGGTCTTTTGCCTCCTTAGGTAGGTTTATTCCTAGGTATTTTGTTCTTTTTGTTGTGATGGCAAATGGGATTGTTTCCTTGATTAATCTTTCTGATCTTTTGTTGTTAGTATATAGAAATGCAACAGATTTCTGTGTATTAATTTTGTATCCTGCAATTTTATGAATTCATTGATGACCTCTAGTAGTTTTCTGGTGGCATCTTTAGGATTTTCTGCATATAGTATCATGTCATCTACAAGCAGTTGACAGTTTTACTTCTTCTTTTCCAATTTGGATTCCTTTTATTTCTTCTTCTTCTCTGATCACCATGGCTAGGACTTCCAAAACTATGTTGAATAAAAATGGCAAGAGTGGACATCCATGTCTTGTCCTGATCTTAGAGGAAATGTTTTCAGCTTTTCACCATTGAGTTTGATGTTAGGTATAGATTTGTCATATGTGGCCTTTATTATGTTGAGGTGTGTTCCCTGTATGTCCACTTTCTGGAGAGTTTTTACATAAATGGGTATTGAATTTTGTCAGAAGCTTTTTCTGCATCTGTTGAGATGATCCTATGGTTTTTATTCTTCAGTTTGGTAAGGTGCTGTATCACACTAATTGCTTTGCCGATACTGAAAAATCCTTGCATCCCTGGGATAAATCCCACTTGATCATGGTGTATGATCCTTTTGTTGTACTGTTGGATTCAGTGTGCTGAGTATTTTGTTGAGGATTTTTGTGTCTATGTTCATCAGTTATATTGGCCTGTAATTTTCTTTTTTTGTGGTGTCTTTGGTTTTGGTGTCAGGGCGATGGTGGCCTTATGGAATGAGTTTGGAAGTGTTCCTTCCTCTGCAATTTTTTGGAATAGTTTTAGATGGAATAGTTTTAGAAGGACAGGTATTAACTCTTTTCTCTAGATATTTGATTGAATTCGCCTGTGAAGCCATCTGGTCCTGGACTTTTGTTTGTTGGGAGTTTTTTAATCACAGTTTCAATTTCAGTACTTGTGATTGGTCTGTTCATATTTTCTCTTTCTTCCTGGTTCAGTCTTGGAAGATTGTGCCTTTCTAAGAATTTGTCCATTTCTGTTTCCATTTTATTGGCATATAGTTGCTTGTAGTAGTCTCTTGTGATTCTTTGTATTGGGTTGGCCAAAAAGTTTGTTTAGTTAGTGAATACATTGTTCAATACAGTTCTTGGTGAAAACGAAAAATGTCTTTTATTTTTACTTAAAGCCGAACAAATTTTTTGGCCAACCCAATATTTCTGTGCTGTCAGTTGTAACCTAGTTTTCATTTCTAATTTTATTGATTTGAGCCTTGTCCCTTTTTTTCTTGATGAAACTGGCTAAAGGATTATCAATTTTGTTTATCTTTTCAAAGAACCAGGTTTTAGTTTCATTGATCTTTTCTATTGTTTTCTTCATCTCTATTTCATTTATTTCTGCTGTGGTCTTTATGATTTCGTTCCTTCTACTAACTTTTGGTTTTGTTTGTTCTTCTTTCTCTAGTTGCTTTAGGTGTAAGGATAGGTTGTTTGTTTGAGATTTTTCTTGTTTCCTGAGATAAGATTGTATTGCTATAAACTTCCCTCTTAGAATTGCTTTTGCTGTGTCCCATAGGTTTTGGATCATTGTGCTTTCATTTTCATTTTTCTCTAGGTTTTTGTTTTTTTTTTTTTAATTTATTTTTGGCTGCGTTGGGTCCTCGTTGCTGCACATGGACTTCTCTCTAGTTGCTGTTGTCTTCGTTGTGGTTCTCGGGCTTCTCATTGCGGTGGCTTCTCCTGTAGCGGAGCACAGGCTCTAGGCACGTGGGCTTCAGTAGTTGTGGCACACGGGCTTAGCTGCTCCACGGCATGTGGGATCCCCCCGGACCAGGGCTCGAACCCATGTCCCCTGCATTGGCAGGCGGACTCCCAACCACTGCGCCACCAGGGAAGCCCTCTCTAGGTATTTTTTGATTTCCTCTTTGATTTATTCAGTGATTCATTGATTGTTTAGTACCATATTGTTTGCCTCCACGTGTTCGTGTTTTTTATCATTTTTTCCTTGTAGTTGATTTCTAATCTCAGGCTTGTGGCCAGAAAAGATGCTTAATATGATTTAATTTTCTTAAATTTACTAAGGCTTGCTTTGTGGCCCAGCATGTGATCAGTCCTGGAGTATGTTCCATGTGCACTTGAAAGGAATCTGTATTCTGCTGCTTTTGCATGGAATGCACTATAAATATCAATTAAATTCATCTGGTCTGATGTGTCTTAAGGACTGTGTTTCCTTATTGACTTTCTGTCTGGATGATCTGTCCCTTGATGAAAGTGAGGTGTTAACGTCCCCCACTATTACTGTGTTACTGTTGATTTCTCCTTTTATGGCTGTTAGTATTTGCCTTATATATTGATGGGCTCCTGTGTTGGGTGCATATATATTTACAATTGTTATATCTTCTTTTTGGATTGATCCCTTGATCGTTATGTAGTGTCCTTCTTTGTCTCTTGTAACACTCTTTTTTTTTAAATTTTTAGATTATTTTATTTTATTTTAGGCTGCGTTGGGTCTTTGTTGCTGTGTGCGGGCTTTCTCTAGTTGCAGTGAGTTGTTGCGGAGCATGGGCTCTAGGCACACGGGCTTCAGTAGTTGTGGCACACGGGCTCAGTAGTTGTGGCTCGCAGGCTCTAGAGCACAGGCTCAGTAGTTGTGGTGCACGGGCTTAGTTGCTCTGCGGCATGTGGGATCTTCCCGGACCAGGGCTCGAACCCATGTCCCCTGCATTGGCAGGCAGATTCTTAACCACTGCACCACCAGGGAAGCCCCTCTTGTAACACTCTTTATTTTAAAGTCTATTTTATCTGATGTGAGTATAGTAAGTCCCCTACATACGAACGAGTTCTGTTCCAAGAGTGCGTTCGTGAGTCCAGTTTTGTTTGTAAGTCCAACAGAGTTAGCCTAGGTACCCAACTAACACAGTCAGCTATATAGTACTGTACTGTATTAGGTTTATAATAATTTTCACACAAATAATACATTAAAAAAACCCCACAAAAAATAAAGAAAACATTTTTAATCTTACAATATAGTACCTTGAAAAGTATAGTACTACAGTACAGCAACTGCATACAGGGGCTGGCATTGAGTGAACAGGCAATAAGAGTTACTGACTGAAGGAGGGAGAGGAGGTGGGAGATGGTAGAGCTGGTGGATCGTCAGCAATAGGAGATGGAGGGCAAGCTGCAGTTTCACTCATGCCTGAAGTTGATGGCACAGGTTCTGGTTCCTTGCTGGATTCAATTCCATCTACCCTCTTGAAAAAAATGTTCCAGTGATGTTTGGGTAGTACTATACCAGGTACACCACCGCTGCATTTATGCTTGCTTCCGGACATCCTGGGCTTGAAATAAAGATACTATACTACTGTGCTTTATACAGTACTGTACCGTAAAGTACACAAAAACACAGCCACTCGTAGAGGATGCATGCACGTGACAATGTACGCCAGACACATGAAACTGACTTACATGATTAGACATGAGGATGCACGTTCACATCTTTGAAAGTTCGCAACTTGAAGGTTTTATGTAGGAGACTTATTGTATTGCTACTCCAGCTTTCTTTTGATTTCCATTTGCATGGAATACCTTTTTCTATCCCATCACTTTCAGTCTGTATGTGTCCCTAGATCTGAAGTGGGTCTCTTGTAGACAGCATATAAATGGGTCTTGTTTTTGTATCCATTCAGCCAGTCTGTGTCTTTTGGTTGGAGCATTTAGTCTGTTTATGTTTAAGGTAATTATCGATATGTATGTTCTTATTGCCATTTTGTTAATTGTTTTGGATTTGTTTTTTTTTTTTTTAATTTATTTTTGGCTGTGTTGGGTCTTCGTTGCTGTGTGCAGGTTTTCTCTAGTTGTGGTGAGCGGGGGCTACTCTTCATTGCTGTGCGTGGGCTTCTCATTGTCATGGCTCCTCTTGTTGCAGAGCATGGGCTCTAAGCACGCAGGCTTCAGTAGTTGTGGCACATGGGCTCAGTAGTTGTGGCTTGTGGGCTCTAGAGCTCAGGCCCAGTAGTTGTGGCACACGGGCTTAGTTACTCCATGGCATGTGGGATCTTCCCAGGCCAGGGCTCAAAACCGTGTGCCCTGCATTAGCAGGCGGATTCTTAACCACTGCGCCACCAGGGAAGCCCCTTGGATTTGTTTTTGTATGTCTTTTTTCTACCCTTTTGTTCTCTTCTCTTGTGATTTGATGACTGACTGTAGTGTTTTGTTTGGATTCCTTTTTCTTTCTTTGTGTGTGTGTATCATTATAGATTTTCAGTTTGCGGTTACCATGAGGTGTTTTTTTTTTTAAAATAAATTTATTTATTTTTTGTTTTTGGCTGCATTGGGTCTTCATTGCTGCACACCGGCTTTCTCTAGTTGTGGCAAGCAGGCTTCTCATTGCGGTGGCTTCTCTTGTTGCAGAGCACGGGCTCTGGGCCCTCAGGCTTCAGTAGTTGTGGCACATGGTTTCAGTAGTTGTGGCTCGCGGGCTCTAGAGCGAGGCTCAGTAGTTGTGGCACATAGGCTTAGTTGCTCTGTGGCATGTGGGATCTTCCAGGACCAGGGTTCAAACCTGTGTTCCCTGCTTTGGCAGGCGGATTCTTAACCACTGCACCACGAGGGAAGTCCATAAATAGCTTTTATTATGTCGAGATATATTCCCTCTATACTCACTTTTGTAAGGGTTTTTATCATGAATTGATGTTGAATTTTATAAAATTCTTTTTCTGTATCTGTTGAGATGATCATGTAGCTTCTGTCATTTCTGCCCCTCACCCCCCCATTTTTTTTTTTTTTTGGCCACGCCATGTGGCATGTGGGATCTTAGTTCCCTGATCAGGGATTGTACCCATGCCCACTGCAGTGGAAGTATAGAGTCTTAACCACTGGGCCACCAGGGAAGTCCTGGTTTCTGTCCTTTCTTTTGTTAATGTGGTGTATCACATTGATTGACTTGTGTATGTTGAACCATCCTTGTGACCCTGGGATGAATCCAACTTGGTCGTGGTGTATGACCTTTTTTATGTATTGTTGGATTCGGTTTGAGAATTTTTGTGTCTATATTCATCAAAGATATTGACCTGTAATTTTCTTTTTTGGTAGTGTCTTTGGTTTTGGTATCAGGGTGATGGTGGCTTCATAGCATGTTATTGGGAGTGTTCCTTCCTCTTCAGTCTTTTGGAAGAGTTTGGGAAGGATTGGTATAAGTTCTTTGTATGTTTAGTAAAGTTCCCCAGTGAAGCCATCTGGTCCTGGACTTCTGTTTGTATGGAGGTTTTTTAAATTACACATTCTGTTTAATTTCTAGTGATTGGTCTATTCAAGTTATTTATTTCTTATTCATTCAGTTTTGATGGGCTGTATGTTTCTAGAAATTGTCCATTTCTTTGAGGTTGTCAAGTTCATTGGCCTATAATTATTCATAGTATTCTCTTATGGTTTTTTGTATTTCTGCAGTATCTGTTGTGATTTCTCCTCTTTCATTTCTTATTTTGTTTGTGTCTTCTCTCTTTTCTTCTTGGTGAACCTGGCTAGAGGTTTGTCAATTTTGTTTACCCTTTCAAAAAACCAGCTCTTGGTTTTATTGATTTTTTTTGTCTTGTTTTTTTCATCTCTATTTTATTTATTTCCCCTCTGATCTTTATTATCTCCTTCCTTCTGCTGACTTTTGGTTTTGTTTGTACTTCTTTTTCTAATTCTTTTAGGTGGTGGGCTAGGTTGTTTATTTGAGATTTTTCCTGTTTCTTAAGGAAGGCCTGTATTGCTATGAACTTCCCTCTAAGAACTGCTTTTCCTGCATCCCAGAGATATTTATGGTTGTGTTTTCATTGTCATTTGCCTCAAGGTATTTTTTAATTTCTTTGATTTTTCTTGTTGACCCATTGGTTTTTTTAGTAGTATGTTGTTTAGTCTCCTTGTACTTGGTTTTTTCTTGTTTCTTTCTCTGTGGTTGATTTCTAGTTTCATGCTGTTGTGATCAGAAAAGATGCTTGAAATAATTTCTATACTATTAAATTTGTTGAGGCTTGTTTTGTGCCCTAGCATGTGGTCAGTCCTAGAGAATGTTCCATGTGCACTTGAAAAGAATGTGTATTCTGTTTTTTTTTGGATGTAATGTCCTGAAGATATCAATTAAGTTTAACTTTTCTATTGTATTATTTAGGATCTTTGTTGCCTTACTGATTTTCTGTCTCAAAGGTCTGTCCATTGATGTGAGTGGGGTATTAAAGTCTCCTACTGTTAATGTATTCTTGTCAGTTTCTCCCTTTATGTCTGTTAGTATTTGTTTTATTTATTTGGGTGTTTCTATGTTGGGTGCATATATGTTGACAAGTGTAATATCCTTTCCATGTGTTGATCTTTTTATCATTGTACAGTGTCTTTTTTTTTAAATTAATTAATTTATTTATTTTTGGCTGTGTTAGGTCTTCGTTTCTGTGTGAGGGCTTTCTCTAGTTGCAGCGAGCAGGGGCCACTCTTCTTCGCGGTGCACAGGCCTCTCACTATTGCGCCCTCTCTTGTTGCGGAGCACAGGCTCCAGACGCGCTGGCTCAGTAGTTGTGGCTCACGGGCTTTGTTGCTCCGCAGCGTGTGGGATCTTCCCAGACCAGGGCTCGAACCCGTGTCCCCTGCATTGGCAGGCAGACTCTCAACCACTGCGCCACCAGGGAAGCCCTACAGTGTCCTTCTTTATCTTTCTTTATAGCCTTTGTTTTAAAGTCTATTTTGTCTGATATGTGTGACCCCTGCTTTCTTGTCATTTCCGTTTGCATGAAATATCTTTTTCCATCCCCTCACTTTTAATCTATGTGTGTCCTTTGCCCCAAAGTGGGTCTCTTGTAGGCAGCATATTGTAGGCTCTTATTTTTTTAATCCAGTCTGCCACTCTGTATCTTTTGATTGGAGCATTTAGTCCATTGACATTTAAGGTAATTATTGATAGGTATGTATTTATTGCCATTTTAAACCTTGTCTTCCTGTTGATTTTATTTTGTTTTTTCATTTCTATTTTTATTATTATTATTGTTTTTACATCTTTATTGGAGTGTAATTGCTTTACAATGGTGTGTTAGTTTCTGCTTTATAACAAAGTAAATCAGCTATACATATACATATATCCTCATATCTCCTCCCTCTTGCATCTCCTTCCCACTCTCCCTATCCCCCCATCTAGGTGGTCACAAAGCACCGAGCTGATCTCCCTGTGCTCTGCAGCTGCTTCCCACTAGCTATCTATTTTACATTTGGTGGTATATATAAGTCCATGCCACTCTCTCACTTCATCCCAACTTACCCTTCCTCCTCCCCGTGTCCTCAAGTCCATTCTCTACGTCTGTGTCTTTATTCCTTTCCTGCCCCTAGGTTCTTCATAACTTTTTTTTTTAATTCCATATATATGTGTTAGCATATGGTATTTGTTTTTCTCTTTCTGATTTACTTCACTCTGTATGACAGACTCTAGGTCCATCACCTCACTGCAAATAACTCAATTTCATTTCTTTTTACGGCTGAATAATATTCCATTGTATATATGTGCCACATCTTCTTTATCCATTCATCTGTTGATGGACACTTAGGTTGCTTCCATGTCCTGGCTATTGTAAATAAAGCTGCAGTGAACATTGTGGTACATGACTCTTTTTGAATTATGGTTTTCTCAGGATATATGCCCAGTAGTGGGATTGCTGGGTCGTATGGTAGTTCTATTTTTAGTTTTTTAAGGAACCCCTCCATACTGTTCTCCATAGTGGCTGCATCAAAAAAATATAGAACGCTTCATGAATTTGCGTGTCATCCTTGCACAGGGGCCATGCTAATCTTCTCTGTATTGTTCCAATTTTAGTATATGTGTTGCCGAAGCGAGCACTCCCATTGATTTTATATTTCTTCTTTGTCCCTTTCTTTTTCTTTTTCCTTTTGTGGTTTGATGATTTTCTTTTGTATTATGCTTATCTTCTCTTCTTTTTCTTTTTTTGTGAATCTGTTGTATGTGGTTGCTCTGTTTTTCAAGTATGTTAACTCCTTCCTATATCTACTTGCTTTAGACTGGTAGTCCTATAGGCTCAAACACCTTCTAGAAAAAAAAATCTACATTTTCTTACTCTCCTCTCCCACATTTAATGATTTTGATGTCCTCTTTTGCATCTTTATGTTTATCCTTTTGCCATTCACTGTGGTTATCATTGCTTTCACAGAAGTTTTTTTATTATTTTAAAAATCTGTGTACTTTCTTGTTTAAGTGATTTACTTTCCAATTATGATTTTCTCTTTCCTATAGATTCTTACTGCTTTTGTTATTTATTTATTCTTTGGCTGTGCCATGCGGCCTGTGGGATCTTACTTTCCTGACCCTAGATCAAACCCAGGCCCCCTGCAGTGGCAGCACAGAGTCCTAACCACTGGACTTCCAGGGAATTCCCTCAACTTTTCTACTTAGATAAGACCTTTCAATATTTCTTTTAGGATAGGTTTAGTATTGCTGTATTCTTTTAGTTTTTGCTATCTGAGAAATTCTTTATCTCTTTTTCTATTCTAAATGATAATCTTGCTGGGTAGAGTATCCTGGGTTGCAGATTTTTCCCTTTTGGGACTTGGAATATATCTTGCCACTCCCTTCTGGCCTGCAGCATTTCTGTAGAGAAATCAGCTGATAACCTTATGGTTGTTCCCTTGTAATTAATTCTTTGTTTTTCTCTTGCTGCCTTTAGAATCCTCTCTTTAACTTTTTTTAGTATGTCTTGTGTAGGTCTGTTTAGGTTTATCTTGTTCAGGACCCTCTGTGCTTCCTGTATCTAGATATGTTTCCTTCTCTAGGTTTGGGAAGTTTTCAGCCATAATTTCTTCAAATACAGTTTCATTACCTTTTTCTCTTTCTTCTCCTTCTGGAATCCCTATTATGCATAGATTGGCCCAGTTTATGTTATCCCATAGGTCTCATATTGCTTTCATTTTTTGTCATTTCTGTCTGCTGTTGTAATTGGGTGATTTCCATTATTCTGTCTTCTAGATCACTTATTTGTTCTTCTGCATTATTCATTCCTCTGTTCATAGCCTTTAGTCCAGCTTTCATCTCTTCAAATGAATTCACTAATTTTTCTGAAGGCTCCTCATAATTTCTAGTTCCTTTTTACAGTAGTCTGCATTTCTGTCAATCCTTTCTCAGTTCCTTCAGTATTTTCATTATCTCCTTTTTTATTTTTGTTTATTTAGTTTTGGCTGCATTGGGTCTTCGTTGCCGCGCGGGCTTTCTCTAGTTGTGGCGAGTGGGGGCTACTCTTCGTTGCGGTGTGCGGGCTTCTCATTGCAGTGGCTTCTCTTGTTGCAGAGCATGGGCTTTAGTTGCATGAGCTTCAGCAGCTGTGGCATGCGGGCTCAGTAGTTGTGGCTCACGGGCTCTAGAGCGCAAGCTCGGTAGTTGTGGTGCACGGGCTTAGCTGCTCTGCGGCATGTGGAATTTTCCCTGTGTCCCCTGCATTGGCAGGCGGATTCTTAAGCACTGCGCCACCAGAGAAGTCCCTCATTATCTCCTTTTTGAACTTGGTGTCTATTAGACTGAAGAGGTCTGTTTCATTGTTTGTTCTTTCAGGGGTATTCTCTTGATCTTTTAATTGGGAATGGTTCCTTTGCTTCATTTTACTTATATTTCTCTTGCTGTATGAGTTGAGGAGAAACAATTATCTACTGTGGTCTTGGAGGGCTGTTTTTATGTGGAAACATCCCTGTGTAGTCTGTGGGTTTAATATTTTTGGGCGTGAGGGCTGTTTTTAGTATGGATGCCTGCCACCTCTTTCCTCACTGTATGCTGGCTATCATCCCCTTAATAGGAGGTGTGACTGATATGCTGACCAGAGCCAGCCCTGGATATTGAGCAGGGCCTCCTCTTTGCTCTGGTTTTCACTGCCTTGTCCAGGGCAGGGTGTGCTCCGCAGTTGTTGGAGCAGAAGCCCCCAGATCCGTTTCTGAGCTGCATTTCTGGTATGTGGTGCGAGGTAGGTTGGATTGGGGTGCTCCCACTGGGAGAGGAGCCATTGAGTACTCCTCCTCCTCCTGCTGCTGAGCTGTTCACTGTGAGCGTGCTCCGTTGTGTCACCTTTCACCTACTGTGCAGACTCTCAGAGTACACTGTTATTGGCACTGCCCTCAGCCCCACCTCAACCATAGGTATGCTGGCAGTCCACCCTGGTACCTCTCAGGCTTTGTTTTCACAATGCCACCAGCGCAGATCCACAGAAGTCAGGTCCCAAGACTGCAGTAGTCGTGCACCTGGACCTGCTGTGGGTGCTATGGAGGCAGCTCAGACCCTGGCTCGGCCCAGCCTCCTGGTGTACACGCCCACAATGCCCACAGCTGCTAAGGCCAGACCTGTCCCAGCTATGGGAGCACCAGTTTTCTGTTCGGATGTTCTGCAGGCACTGAATTTACAAAGCTGGCAGCGGAGGTGTAATTCTGCAGTTCGTTCAGCCACAGGGAGAGATTTCAGCTCTGCTTCCTAAGTCACACGGCCCCTGGGGCTCAGCTGTGATTTCAGCCCCACCTCTGTGTGTGGGCAACCCACTGGTGTCTGCACCCAGGGCTGCTGAAGCAGTGGCTAGAACGTGTGAGCCTGCCCAGGGTGGGAGGGAACCGAGGTGGCAGCTGGAGTGCACGGGCCTGCCCAGGCAGAAGGGAGCTGGGGCAGCGGCCAGAGCCCATGGAGGTAGGAGCCGGTGGGTGGGGAACGAGGCTGCAATGGTGGCCCCACCTCTCCCTTCCTGTGCCACTTAACAATGGCACTTTGCTTCTGTGGCAGCCTGGGCTTCTTCCATGAACACTCCTGGTCGCTGTGCCCCACACTCCAGCCCCTTTAGGCTGTCTCCATGCAGCCAACAGCAGTCCTCTCCCCAGGTCTGTCCTCTAAACCCCACGTTCCAGCATCCAGCCCCTGCCCATACCAGCAAAGGTGCTTCTAAGGCTGGGATGCACAGGGCAGTGGCACGGCCCATCTGTGTAATCTCTGGCTGTCCTGCCTGCCACTAACTGGTTGTTGCTCTCTCTGAGCCTTGGAAACTTCTTTTCTGTCCCTGCTGATCTTTCCACTGGTGAGGGGACTTCCCAGGGTGTGGGAACCTCTCTCCTTCACCTCCCTCCTAGGGGCACAGGACCCATCTGCTTCCTCTTTATTTTTTTTTTCCTTTTGTCTTACTCAGTTACATGGTGATCTTTCTTGCCCTTTCAGGTGTTTGAGGACTTCTGCTAGTGTTCAGTAGGTGTTGTGTGAGAATTGTTCCATCTGTAAATGTATTCTTGATGTATTTGTGTGAAGAGTTAAGCTCCATGTCCTACTACTCCACCATCTTGATTCCGATCCCCTTTATCCATTTTTTTTTTGGCTGTGTTGGGTCTTCGTTGCTGTGCGCGGACTTCCTCTAGTTGTGGTGAGCGGGGGCTACTCTTCGTTGTGGTGCGCGGGCTTCTCATTGCAGTGGCTTCTCGTTGCGGAACATGGGCTCCAGACGCGTGGGCTTCAGTAGTTGTGGCACGTGGGCTCAGTAGTTGTAGCTCTCGGGCTCTAGAGCAAAGGCTCTGTAGTTGTGGCGCACGGGCTTGGTTGCTCTGCGGCATGTGGGATCTTCCCAGACCAGGGATCGAACCCGTGTCCCCTGCATTGGCAGGCAGACAATGTGCCACCTTAACCACTGTGCCACCATGGAAGTCCCCTTTATACATTTTTGAATCGAGTTTCTGTTGTTAAGTTGTAGGAGGTCTTCATATGTTCTGGATATTAACCACTTATCAGATACATGATTTGCAGATATTTTCTTCCATTCCATGGGTTGCCTTTTCACTTTGTTGGTTGTGTCCTTTTGATGCTCAGAAGTTTTAAATTTTGATGTAGTCTAGTTTACAATTTGTTCTTTTGTTGCTTATGCTCTTCAAGTCACATCCAAGAAATCATTGCCAAATTCAGTGCCACGAAGATTTTCCCTGTTGTTTCTTCTAAGAGTTTTATAGTTTCAGCTCTTATATTTAGGTCTTTGCTCCATTTTGAGTTTATTTTTGTAAATGGTGTAAAGTAAGGTTCCAGCTTCACTCTTCTGCATGTAGATATTTAGTTTTCCCAGCACCATAAATTGAAAAGACTGTCCCCCATTGAATGGCACCCTTGTCAAAAATCATTTCACTGTGTGTATTAGTTTGCTCTGGCTGCCATAACCAAGTACCCCAGACTGCTGGCTTAAACAACAGAAATTTATTTTCTCACAGTTGTAGAGGCTAGGAGTCTGAGATCAAGGTGTTGGCAAAGCTGACTTCTTCTAAGGATTCTTTCTTTGACTTGTGGATGACCATCTTCTCCCTGTATCTTCACATGGTTGTCCCTCTATGTATGTCTGTAGAAGGACAACAGTCATATTGGATTAGGGCCTACCTCTAGGATCTCATTTCACTGTAATTACCTCTTTAAGGCTCTGTCTCCTAAAATACAGTCACATTTGGAGATACTGGGAGTTAGGACTTTAGTATGAATTGGTGAGGGGGGGCATTATTCAGTCCATAACACCATATATTTGAGGGTTTATTTCTGGGCACTCTCTTTTACTCCATTGGTCCATATGTCTTTATGCCAGTACCAAACTGTTTTGATTATTATAGGTTTGTAATAGGTTTTGAAATGAGGAATTGTGGGATCTCCAGTTTTGTTCTTCTTTTTCAAGATTGTTTTGGCTATTTGGAGGGGGGTCCCTTGAGATTCCATATGAATTTTTAGGATGGATTTTTCTATTTCTGCAAAAAATGCCATTGGGATTTTGATGTGGATTACACTGAATCCATAAAAAAGTAAAATCCAAAAACTGTATCACTTTAGGGAGGCTTGCCACCTTAACAATATTAAGTCTTTTAATACATGAGTATCAGATGTCTTTCCATTTATTTATGTCTTTAATTTCTTTCAGCAAAGTTTTGTAGTTTTCTCTACGCAAGTCTTTGGCCTTCTTGGTTAATTTTACTTCTAAATAATTTATTCTTTTTGATGCTATTGGAATTGAAATTCAAAAAAATTTTTTCTTTAATTGTGATTGTTTAGAAACAACTGATTTTTGTGTATTGATTCTGTATCCTGCAACTTCACTGAATTCATTAATTCTAACAGATTTTTTGGGTGCAATCTCTAAGGGTATTTTTACATATGAGTTCATGTCTGTGAAAAGAGATAATTTTGCTTTTTCCTTTCTAATTTGGATGCCTTTTATTTCTTTTTCTTGCCTGATTGCTCTGGCTGGAACTTCCAATACTGTGATAATACAAGTGGTTGATGTGGGCATCCTTGTCGTCTTGTTTCTTGTGTGAGAGGAAAAGTTTTCAGTCTTTTACTAACTTAGTATGATGTTAGCTAAGGGCTTTTCATATATAGCCTTTATTATGTTGAAGTAGAGGTACTTACCTGCCTTTTAAAGAAGGTGACACCGTTCTTAAGAGGAAGAAAAAATTGTCAGGTGAATTATCTCATTTGCTACTCTGTTTGAAAGTAGTTAAGAACAAATGTTTCTATTTGAATAACAAAAGAGGATTTAAATAAAATTTTTATTTATAATTTCAAAGTGTAGGAGATTGTATCTTCCCCACAAAGCAGGTATAATTAATTGGTATGTTTATATATGCTAAAGATATATTCTTTAAAGACTACTGTGTGTAAATTGAATTTTTAAAAACTGTTAGTCTCTTATGTAGAAAACAAAAGGTGGAGTCACACACCAGTGTTATAATAATATTAGCTTATATAATTGCCCATGTACAGCGTACCTTTACTGGGATCTTTATTTCTTCATATGGCTTCAAGTTACTATCAAGTGTCCTTTCATTTCAGTCTATAGGACTCCTTTTAGCATTTCTTGCAGGGCAGATCTGGTGGTGGTGAATTCCCTCAGTTTTTGTTTAGCTGGGAATGTCTTGATTTCTCCTCAGTTTTGAAAGATTTCTCCTCAGTTTTGTCAGATATAGGATTTTTGGTTGACAGTGTTTTTCTTTTAGCACTTGGAATATATCAACCTACTGCCTTCAGTTCTCCAAAGTTTCTGATGAGAAATCTGCTGATAATCCCATTGAGGATTCCTTGTATTTGATGAGTCACTTCTCTTGTGCTGCTTTCCATGTTCTCTGTGTCTTTCAACAGTTTGATTATAATTTTTCTTGGTGTGGGTCTCTTGAGTTAATTTTACTTGAAGTTCATTAAGCTTCTTGGATGTTTATATTCATGTCTTTAGTCAAATTTGGAAATTTTTTTGCCATTATTTCTTCACATATTCTCTCTGCCCCTTTCTCTCTCTCTTCTTCTGTGACTTCCACAATGTGTATGTTGATCTGTTTGATGGTGTCTCACAGGTCCCTTAGGCTCTGTTCACTTCAATAATTTTTCTTTCTGTTCCTTAGACTTGACAATTTCAGTTGTCCTAGACTTTTGTTTTTAATATTTATTTATTTATTTAGGCTGTGCCAGGTCTTAGTTGTGGCATGTGGGATCTTTATTGTGGCATGCAGACTTATTAGTTGCGGCATGCGAGCTCTTAGTTGCGGCATGTGGACTTCTTAGTTGTGACATGTGAACTCTTAGTTGTGGCTTGCATGCAGAATCTAGTTCCCTGACCAGGGATCAAACCCAGGCCCCCAGCATTGAGAGCATGGAGTCTTACCCACTGGACCACTAGGGAAGTCCCCTCAATTGTTCTAGCTTTGATTTCACTGATGGTTTCATCTACCTACTCAAATCTGCCTTTGAATCACTCTAGTGAATTTTTCAACTCAGTTATTGTACTTTTCAGCTTCAGAATTTCTTTTTGGTTTCTTTTTAAGTTTTCTGTCTCGTTGATATTTCCATTTTGTTCCCTATGTCATTTTCTTGACTTTTTCCACATCTTCCTTTAGTTCTTTGAGTATCTTTAAGACAGTTTTTTTTTAATAGTGTAATTCTTTTTTTTAAAATTATTAATTAATTAATTTACTTATTTATTTTTTTGGCTGTGTTGGGTCTTCGTTTTTGTGCGAGGGCTTTCTCTAGTTGCGGCAAGCGGGGGCCACTCTTCATCGCGGCGCGCAGGCCTCTCACTGTCGCGGCCTCTTGTTGTGGAGCACAGGCTCCAGACGCGCAGGCTCAGCAGTTGTGGCTCACGGGCCCAGCCGCTCCGCGGCATGTGAGATCCTCCCAGACCAGGGTTCGAACCCGTGTCCCCTGCACTGGCAGGCAGAGTCTCAACTACTGCGCCACCAGGGAAGCCCCTAAGACAGTTGCTTTAAAGTTTTTATCTAGTAGAGCTGTCATCACATCTTTTTCAGGAACAGTTTTTTGTTTTTTTTTGTTTTGTCCCTTTGAATGAGTCATATTTTCCTATTTCTTTATATGTCTTGTATTTTGTTGAAAAACGGACATTTGAATCTAATGATGTGGTGACTCTGGAAATCAGAATCTCCCCTTTCCCCAGGGTTTGCTGTTTGTTTGTCTGTTTGGAGTGTTGTAGGCTGTCTCTGTACCAAGAATCAGTCTGAGGTGTGAACTTAAAGTCTTCTCAGGTCTTTTCTGAGCCTTTGCCTTCCCCTGGGTGTGCATGATGACTTTCTAAGTTCCTCTGAATATGTGGTTGCTTTTGAATCCAATAGTCCTCAATATCTGGCTCCCAAAAGGAGAAAAAGAGAAAAATGAAAGGATGAGGGGGGAGAAGCACTGGTGCTTTAAATCCCCTTGAAGTCACTTCAGCCAGAGGGGGAGGTGCAACAACAGTGTCCGCCTCCTCTTTGCACCTCTGAGATCAGAAGCAGCGCGATCAGCCCTGATCAGAGCAGATCCCTGATATTTGAAGGACAGCGTCCTCATTGCCCACCCTGGCTCCCACAGGCTGTGTGTGCAAGCTGCTCCAGGAACACATGCAAGGCTGCCTGCACAGGGATGGGCACTGGGTAGCTGCTATTGTGCTAAGGGCTGAAATTCACCAAAATTTATCTAAACATTCCTCTGCACGTTTGCAAGTCCTCAGTGGACTCCAGGAGTTCCAGAACAGTTATATCAGACAGATTCTGCTAGTGCATTTGTTGTCTATGTGGGGAGACGGATTTCTGGTGCTTCCTACTCTGCTACCTTCCCAGAATACTCCTTATAAATTAAATTTTAAAAAAGATTTTGTTTGAAGAGTTTGAAAACTGAGATAATCTTAACCCCTCAGACTACCATTGTTTTGTGCACACAGGTGCACATGCACACAAAACACCCTCGAGGGAGCATTGTCACCCAGCTCCAAAGCCTCTCCTGAGGCAGATCCTTTATGGTGTAGGGCAGGCAGCCTGCACAGAGCAGTGGGCTGGAGAGAGCCAACCCCAAGAATGCTCCAGATCTGAGGCTATTCCCAGCACAGACAGCTCACAGTAGGACATCAGGATAGTCACTTTCCCCTTCCTGGGGCTTGAGTTACTCATTGAAAGAGTGTGGGAGTTGGACTAGATCAGTGTTTCTTCAGTGAAACCACAGAACAAACTTTCTTACGTAAACGCTGATAATAATTATTTCAGTGAAAAAAAAAATTATCAGATCAAGAAAACTCCCAGATTCAGCAGTGTATAAAGTGAAAATAAAATAGAGTAACTAAATGAAATATTACAGAAGTTTTAGAACACTGGTCCAGTTTTTAGTGAATTACAGGAAATTTATGAAAGCACAGAGATGTAGAAAGCAGAGACAGCATAAGTCAAGTTAACCTTTTACCATAACTCATTGATTTGCAGTGGAAATGGAAGGTGGATATAATCTGGAAATCTGTAGGCAGTTCTCTTTTCCTGATCTGGGCCTCAGTTTCCTCATCTGTAAAACTGGGCCTGAAGTAATTTTTTTTTAAATTTTATCTATTTTTATATTTAATTTTTGGCTGAGTTGGGTCTTCGTTGCTGCGCGCTGGCTTTCTCTAGTTGCGGTGAGTGGGGGCTACTCTTCGTTCCGGTGTGCGGGCTTCTCGTTGCAGTGGCTTCTCTTGTTGCAGAGCATGGGCTCTAGGTGCGTGGGCTTCAGTAGTTGTGGCACGTGGCTCAGTAGTTGTGGCTCGCGGGCTCTAGAGCGCAGGCTCAGTAGTTGTGGCGCACGGGCTTAGTTGCTCCGCGGCATGTGGGATCTTCCCAGACCAGGGCTCGAACCCGTGTCCCCTGCATTGGCAGGCGGATTCTTAACCAGTGCGCCACCAGGGAAGCCCTGAAGTAATTCTTTAAGAAGACTTTTCAGTTACTCTGGAATAAATTTTTGGTTCTGTGATCACAGGGAATAAAACTGACAGAGAGGGGCTGTGACACGCCTTATCCTTGCACTGGGCATTCTAGAGGGCAGAGAGGGAGCTTAGCATTCCTGTTGAAAGAGGAGACTGAGGCCCAGAGGGGAGATGGTCCCCCAAGACACTGCTGGGAAGTGGTGTTGAGTGGACTGGTGCTGGACTCTTCCTCCTCTGATGTCCCACAGGGCATCCGCGTCCCTTCTGAGCATCCCAGACAGAAGGCTAAGAGCCCAGCTCTGGAGTGTCTTGTCCTAGAGGATTTCTTTTTTTTTTTTTTTTTTTGGGGGTGGGGGGACGGTGTGCCGTGCAGCATGCAGGATCTTAGTTCCCCCACCAGGGATCGAACCTGTGCCTCCCACCCCTGCATTGGGAGTGCGGAGTCTGAACCACTGCACCACCAGGGAAGTCCCCTAGAGGATTTCTTCTAGCTGGTGCCCAGCAGCTCTCTACTGGGCCCTTCAGCTGCTGGAACCCTGGTGTGGGGCTCTCTGGTCCCTCCAGCAGGTGGGGTTAGGGTATGCACAGCGATTCAAGCCCCTCCACTCTTTGTGCACCTGCTTCTTGGAAGGTATACTGTCGTTCTTCCGTTTGTTTGAGCAGAGGGTTCACTTTGTTTTGTTTTTTCCCCAAATGGGACTAGCTTTATTGCTTACTATAAAAATTGAAAATTGTTTGTATAAAAGAATACATAAGCAATATAAAGAATCAAATATGTCTCTGTATGCATGTATAGAATAAATTACTTAAACCCAACTATCCAGGGATAATCACTTAACTGTCTAGATTTTTTTCTGTTTATATATCTAGTTGATATCAATTTCCATATGATTTTATAAAAATGAAATTATGTTGCTTATCTGTTACATGCTTTTTTCCCCCCAACAATAAATGTGTTATGGACGTCTTAACATATCAGTAGAGATCCTTGTCTTCAGTTTTCATGGCTGCAGAGTATTCTCTTTTGTGGGTAGCCTTGACGTAATTTATTTAATCCTCTTTAATGGAAGTTTTGGTGGCATCCAGCATTTGGCCCTGTTAATGTTGTGATAAATATTCTTGCATGCTCATCCAAGCATTTGCTTTTCTGGATTTCTTACTGTATATTTTTAGATACAGAACTGTGGGTCAAACATTAATTAAGTACATTAAAATTTTTAATGCATGTTTTAAACTGCCTCCTGGAAAAGTGGGACTGATTCAGTCCAACAGTCCTGGCTGGTAGGATGGTTGTTGAATGACTACAGGTAGCTGTGGGCTTTCTTTGGGTCCCTTAGACTGTGCAGTCCCCCAGCTCTGATCATTTCCTGGGCATTTGTGGGTGGACAGCCCTGCCTGTCTTCTACTCCAAATGACAGTAGGCCTGCTTCTCCCATCCATCCCCCAGAATGCTGTTCGTGTCCCACGGGACTTTGAGGGCTGCAGTGTCCTCCGCAAGTACCTGGGCCAGCTCCACTACCTGCAGAGTCGGGTCCCCATGGGCTCAGGCCAGGAGGCTGCTGTTTCTGTCACCTGGTGAGAGCTGGCAGGGCTGGGGGGAGCCTGGAGGTTGCCTGGGACAGCCCAGGGGTGTCTGGGCGGTGGGGATGCCCCTCTCCCCACCACCCCGCTTTCTTTTCCTTGCTACACAGCATGGGGAGTGGCTTGGTGTGGTCTCCCCAGGCCTCCCTCCCATCCGACGCAGCACTGGGGGTGGCGGGTCGCTTCACCAGCTCCTTCCCTCGAGATGACTGGGGTGGCCTGTCCACAGGACTGAGATCTTCTCAGGCAAATCTGTGGCCCATGAAGACATCAAGTATGAGCAGGCCTGCATTCTCTACAACCTTGGTGAGCTACCTAACCCCTTCCCCATGGCCCTACCTCCCAGCCCTGCCCACCCCATCTCAGCTCAGCAGGAGGCCACAAGGGCAGTGGGCTGATGGAAGGAAGACACCTGGATTCTGACCCTCCACTGCCTTCTCACAGCTCTGCTGGTGCCTCTCTTCTGGGCCACAGGGAGCCACCCTGCTGGAGAGAGGCTCTACTAGGCTGGCTGCCATATGGTGTTGCTACTGTGTGCTCTGGCCCAGAGGGATGGCCTCTCTTTTCTGACTGGACAGCTCCCGGCCCCCCTTGTGGCTTGTGTTGCTTCCAGCAGGAGAACAAGGCTGGCCTAGACTGGCCTTGCGTCAACCCTGAGGGCTCAGCCTGGGGAGCCCCGAGTCCTGTGTAGGCATCCCTGAGGCTCTGAGACTGGACTTGTAGGCTGAGGGCTGTGGAAGGCAGGAGCCCCTTCCCTTCCACCCCATCCCTGCCTAGTGCAGAGCCAGAGACTGAGACCCCATTTACTCCAGCTTTGGTGTCCTTGGACCAACTGCCCCAGTTCTCAGACCCCTGTTGTCCTGATTGTGAGTGACACCAGCAGCCCCAGGCTAGCCCTGACCCCATGTTCTGTGCCTCCCCAGGAGCACTGCACTCCATGCTGGGGGCCATGGACAAGCGCATGTCTGAGGAGGTGAGGAGGGTAGGGGCAGTGGGTGGGTCATAGGACAGAACCAGGGAGGGGTGCTGAGTGTTGTCAGCCTCCAGAGTGTGAATCCTGCCCCGTGGAGCGGACACAGGCAGCTCTGTGGCTCTGCTTCTGGCATCCTCCCCTGTTCTCTCCCAGGGCATGAAGGTCTCCTGCACTCACTTCCAGTGCGCAGCAGGTGCCTTTGCCTACCTGCGTGAGCACTTCCCTCATGCCTACAGCGTTGACATGAGCCGGCAGATCCTCACTCTCAATGTCAACCTCATGCTGGTGAGGAGACACCCTTGTTGGGGCCGAGTTGAATCCAGGGGAGGGCACGGTTAGGGCTGGTTCCTAGAGGTCCTGTGCACATGGCAGTGAGGGACAAGCAGAGGCCTGGGCTTTGACCTTTTGAGCCCCAGGTGGATCAGGAGCAGGGCTGTGCTGCTTGGAGTGCGGGAGGCTGGACAGAGAGGGCATCCGTGTGGTCTGTGCCGCTGAGGAATGGAGTGCATCTCCATCTGCTCTTCCAGGGCCAGGCTCAGGAGTGCCTTCTGGAGAAGTCCATGTTGGACAACAGGAAGAGCTTTCTGGTGGCTCGCATCAGTGCACAGGTAGGGACAGGGATAGACGGTGGCCCTCAAGGGACTGATGCCAGGCTTTTGGTTTACTCTCGATCCCCAACTTATAGCCCTGTCCTGGCTTCTAGGTGGTGGATTACTACAAGGAGGCGTGCCGGGCCTTGGAGAACCCCGATACCGCCTCACTGCTGGGCCGGATCCAGAAGGACTGGAAGAAGCTGGTACAGATGAAGATCTACTACTTTGCGGCTGTGGCTCATGTGAGGGCACCGTGGCCACCAGGGCTGGGCTGGGCTGAGTTGCCATAGCCCAGGAAGTAAGTAGCGATGTCTCTTCTTTCCCAGTTGCACATGGGGAAGCAGGCTGAGGAGCAGCAGAAGTTCGGAGAGCGAGTGAGTGAGCCGTGGCCAGGAGGGGACTCTGGACTGGTCCCAGCCTTGTTAGTCAGATCCTCGTGGGGACCCTTCTTCTGTCGCTCACCCCCACATCCCTGGCGGCCCCCCGCCGTAGACCTGGTGTTTCTCATGTGTTGTCCCATTTGTGCAGCCTTCATCCCCAGGGGACGGAGGAGGCACAGCAGGCTCCCCCTCAGGGGATGGCTGGTGGGAGATGTAGGCTGTAGGGTGGAGCTGGTAGATGCTAACCGTGGTGCTGTTGGCTGGGCTGGCGCGTGGCTACCTCCTCAGCTCCTTGTCTTCTGATGGGTCACCTGATGGCCAGACGGCTTGGTGGGGGTTAGGGTGGCGGAAAGAGTAGGGTCCAAGCAGGGAAGGACGGACTGGTCTCTGTCCCCCGCAGGTTGCGTACTTCCAGAGTGCCCTGGACAAGCTCAATGAAGCCATCAAGCTGGCCAAGGTAAAGATGAGGAAGAGCCTGGCTGCCCCTCGGAGCCTGAGAACAAGGAGCAAGCCTGGTGGGGCTGAGGGGTCTCCTGGCACTGGCTGTGGTTGGCACTGAGCACCCCCATCCCTACCCTACAGGGCCAGCCTGACACCGTGCAAGACGCACTTCGCTTCACTATGGACGTCGTTGGGGGAAAGTGAGTTTCTGGGGCTCGGGGTGGCTCTGGTTCCTTCTTGGTAGGAGGGGTCTTGGCCTTTTGCCTGCATCGTTGGGAGGAAGCCACCAGGGCCAGAGAGTAGTGGCCCACGTGGGAGGCTAGGTCCTGGATCCCTGCTGATCACTCAAGACTCCCCATTCCTCCTTCTCCTGACCCCCAGATACAATTCTGCGAAGAAGGACAATGATTTCATCTACCACGAGGCTGTCCCAGCACTGGACACCCTTCAGCCTGTAAAAGGTCTGAAGCTGAGGGGAGGCCGAGGATCGGGGTAGGGATGAAGATGGGACAGAAGAGCGGCAGTCGAGGTTCGAGTGGGCCTGGTCTCTACGATTCTTCCTCACCCCTCCCAGGTGCCCCCTTGGTGAAGCCCTTACCAGTGAACCCCACAGACCCAGCTGTTACGGGCCCTGACATCTTCACCAAACTGGTACCCATGGCTGCCCATGAAGCCTCGTCGCTGTACAGGTGGGCGGGACAGGCAGGCCCTATTAGCCCAGGTTGGGTTGGGATATCTCAAAGAGACATGGGCTTCCAGCAAATTGCTGTCACTTCTCCTGCAGTGAGGAGAAGGCCAAGCTGCTTCGGGAGATGATGGCCAAGATTGAGGACAAGAATGAGGTCCTGGAGTGAGTGCAAGGCTGGGGTGGGAGGCATGGCGGGTACACACCAGACCTCTGTGGGGTCCCCAGTGCTGCCTGCGACAGGGAGAGGAGTAAATGAAAGGTTTGTTGGCACCAGCAGGCCTCCTGGCTGCGCCCTCACTGCCCAGGGTCTTGTATGCTAGATTTGTAAGTTGAGAGTCACGCATTTTGAGAGGAGGATGTCCCATTGTTTCCAGCAGTGCCCTGGGCATGTTCTGTGGTGGCAGTTGGGATGCTCATTTGTTGTCTGTTAGGACCTCAGACCTTGCTTCAGTGGTGGGGGCTTGCCCTGGTGGGCTCCTTGTGTAGCTGAGGGGTTGAGCCAGCACCCACCTGGTCCCGTTGCCCCCCAACAGCCAGTTCATGGATTCAATGCAGCTGGATCCTGAGACAGTGGACAACCTTGATGCCTACAGCCACATCCCACCCCAGCTCATGGAGAAGTGTGCGGCTCTCAGTGTCCGGCCCGACACTGTCAGGAACCTCGTCCAGTCCATGCAAGGTGAGTGAGGAGGAAAAGCAAGCAGGTGGAGGGCGGGAACGTGGGAGTCATCTGCTGCGGCCTTCTCTGTGTCCCTTGCTGACCGAGGATGGAGGTTTTCACCTCTCCCAGCACCCGTCACAGCACCCACCGCACGCTTCAGCGAACCACCGCACCCTGTGCGCCCTCTGTCTGCACTGCTCAGCCAGCACTGGGCTGCACGCAAGCCTGACTGAGGGGGCAGTTCTGTCTCCTGGGGGATGGGCCAGAGTGGGTGCCTGGTCTGCCTGCCACAGGAGCTGACCCCGCCTCCTCTAAACACGCCCCCAGTGCTGTCAGGTGTGTTCACGGATGTGGAGGCCTCCCTGAAGGACATCAGAGACCTGCTGGAGGAGGATGAGCTGCTAGAACAGAAGATGCAGGAGGCAGTGAGCCAGGCAGGGGCCAGCACGGCTGTCTCCAAGGCTGAGCTGGTAGAGGTGAGGCGAGAATGGGCCAAGTACATGGAGGTCCACGAGAAGGCCTCCTTCACCAACAGCGAGCTGCACCGCGCCATGAATCTGCATGTTGGCAACTTGCGCCTGCTCAGTGGTCCTCTGGACCAGGTCCGGGCCGCCCTGCCCACGCCAGCCCTCACCCCAGGTGAGCCCCCTTCCTGTCCCCATGGGGAGAGGCTTGGCGTTGGGGTTTTCTCTGGCCTCACTGACCACTGCCGCTCCCAGAGGACAAGGCAGTGCTGCAGAACCTGAAGCGCATCCTGGCCAAGGTGCAGGAGATGCGGGACCAGCGTGTGTCCCTGGAGCAGCAGCTGCGTGAGCTTATCCAGAAGGATGACATCACGGCGTCACTGGTTACCACAGACCATTCAGAGATAAAGGTGGGGCTGGGTGAGCAGTGTGCAGGGGCTGACTCTAGGCTCCACCCTTAGGTGGTGAGGCCCTGAGTGTCTGTCCTCCACCCCCCATCACACTCCCTCAGAAGCTGTTTGAGGAGCAGCTGAAGAAGTATGACCAGCTGAGGGTGTACCTGGAGCAGAACCTGGCCGCCCAGGACAACATTCTCCGGGCACTGACAGAGGCCAACGTGCAGTACGCATCTGTGCGGCGGGTGCTCAGTGAACTGGACCAAAAGTTAGTGTCTGGCCCTGTGCCTCTACCCAGTCCTGCCCAGAGCTGGGCTCCAGTTACTCACCTCCTGCCGGCCCTTCTGCCCGCCAGGTGGAACTCCACGCTGCAGACCCTGGTGGCCTCCTATGAAGCCTACGAGGACCTGATGAAGAAGTCCCAGGAGGGCAAGGACTTCTATGCAGACCTGGAGAGCAAGGTGGCCGCTCTCCTGGAACGGGCACAGTCTACCTGCCAGGCCCGCGAGGCAGCCCGCCAGCAGCTCCTGGACAGGTGAGTGTGGCCCCGGGGCCGGGGTGCGGCTGCACCCCAGACCGAGGTCGGGCTGAGGGGCTGTGTGGCTCCACTTCTTCCCTACCTCGTCCTACAGGGAGCTGAAGAAGAAGCCGCCGCCACGGCCCACGGCCCCAAAGCCGCTGCTGCCCCGCAGGGAGGAGGGCGAGGCAGTGGAGGCAGGGGACCTGCCTGAGGAGCTGCGCAGCCTGCCCCCCGACACCTTCCTGGGGGCGGCTGCCCCACACCATTTCCCCCCTGGCCCCTTCCCCAGCTCTGCAGGCCCAGGACCCCAGTATCTCTCAGGCGCCTTACCGCCTGGTACCTACTCAGGCCCTGCCCAGATGTTGCAGCCCAGGGCCCCCCAGGCCCTAGGGCACCCTGTGGTGGCCCTGGCACCTGGACCTGCTCTCTACACACCCGGGGCCTACACACCAGAGCTGGGCCTCGTGCCGCGATCCTCGCCGCAGCATGGCATGGTGAGCAGTCCCTATGGGGGGGTGGGGCCCACCCCACCGGCTGCAGGCCTGCCCTCAGCCCCACCTCCCCAGTTCTCGGGTGCTGAGTTGGCCGTGGGGATTCGGCCAGCCACCACCACAGTAGATAGCGTCCAGGCCCCCATCTCCAGCCACACAGCACCACGGCCAAACCCTGCCCCTGCTCCTCCCCGGCCCCGCTTCCCGGGGCCGCCCCCCCAGCCGCTGCCCATGCCCTACACATACCCGATGGGGGCCAAGCCACCCCTCGCAGTTCCCCCTGCCCAGCACCACTTTTCTCCTGGGATGCCCACAGGTTTTTCAGCCCCGAGGACTGGGCCCCACCCTCATCCCACACGAGCGGTGTTTGGGCCCCAGCCTCCCCAGCAGCCCCTTCCACTCCAGCATCCGCACCTCTTCCCGCCCCAGGCTCCAGGACTGGTACCCCCACAGACCCCCTATTCCTTTGCCCCTCAGCCTGGTGTCCTGGGGCAGCCACCACCCACCCTGCACACCCAGCTCTACCCAGGCCCCTCTCAGGACCCTCTGCCTCCCCACTCAGGGGCGCTGCCTTTCCCCAGCCCTGGGCCCCCTCAGCCTCCCCATCCCACCCTGGCATATGGTCCTGCCCCTTCCCCCAGGCCCCTGGGCCCCCAGGCCCCCCCCCTTTCCATTCGAGGCCCTCCGCCTGCCAGCCAGCCCGCCCCCACTCCCCACCTGGTGCCTTCACCTGCCCCGTCACCGGGGCCCGGCCCCGTACCTCCTCGGCCCCCTGCAGCAGAGCCAGCCGTGTGTCTGCGCCGAGGTGCTGCGAGTGCAGATTTGCTCTCCTCCAGCCCTGAGAGTCAGCATGGAGGCGCTCAGCCTCCTGGGGGTGGGCAGCCTCTGCTGCAGCCTACTAAGGTGGATGCGGCTGAGGGCCGGCGGCCACAGGCCCTGCGGCTGATCGAGCAGGACCCCTACGAGCACCCGGAGAGGCTGCAGCAGTTGCAGCAGGAGCTGGAGGCCTTTCGGGGCCAGCTGGGCGATGCAGGGGCTCTGGACGCTGTCTGGCGGGAGCTGCAAGACGCACAGGAGCACGATGCCCGTGGCCGTTCCATCGCCATCGCCCGCTGCTACTCACTGAAGAACCGGCACCAGGACGTCATGCCCTACGACAGCAACCGTGTGGTGCTGCGCTCGGGCAAGGACGACTACATCAACGCCAGCCGCGTGGAGGGGCTCTCACCGTACTGCCCACCTTTGGTGGCCACCCAGGCCCCCCTGCCTGGCACAGCTGCCGACTTCTGGCTCATGGTGCATGAGCAGAAAGTGTCAGTCATTGTCATGCTCGTGTCCGAGGCCGAGATGGAAAAGGTGAGAGGGAGAGGTTGGGTGGGTGCCCAGCAGGGAAACTGGAAAACCAGCCCTAACTGCCCTGATTGTCCTTCAGCAAAAGGTGGCTCGCTACTTCCCTACCGAGAGGGGCCAGCCCATGGTGCACGGTGCCCTGAGCTTGGCCCTGAGCAGTGTCCGCGCCACCGAGACCCACGTGGAACGGGTGCTGAGCCTGCAGTTCCGGGACCAGAGCCTCAAGCGCTCGCTTGTGCATCTCCACTTCCCCACGTGGCCGGAGTTGTGCGTCTGCTGCCCTGGGTGGTGGTTGGGGGGCCGGGAGGGTGGTGCAGCCTTGGATCAGGTCTGGCTCAGAGATGCCACCCCACCCCGCAGAGGCCTGCCCGACAGCCCCAGCAACCTGCTGCACTTCATCCAGGAGGTGCACGCTCATTACCTGCATCAGCGCCCCCTGCACACGCCTGTCGTCGTCCACTGCAGGTAGGTGTGGGTAGCTCCCGAGTGGCCCTCCTCTGGGGGCTCCTGGGCTGGCCTTACAGCCCCTTCCTGCTGCAGCTCCGGGGTGGGCCGCACGGGAGCCTTCGCACTGCTCTACGCGGCTGTGCAGGAGGTGGAGGCTGGAAGTGGGATCCCTGAGCTGCCTCAGCTGGTGCGGCGCATGCGGCAGCAGAGGAAACACATGCTGCAGGAGAAGGTGAGGGCCGGGCAGGAGCTGGGATGGGCCCTCCATCCTGGGTGACGGGGCCCGCCCGGCTGACCAGGCCCAATGCGCCCCTGCAGCTGCATCTCAGGTTCTGCCATGAGGCGGTGGTGAAACACGTGGAGCAGGTCCTGCAGCGCCATGGCGTGCTCCTTCCGTGCAAGCCCTCAGCTGGCGCCAGTGTCACCCAGAAGGTGAGGGAGGGAGCTCCTGGGGGCTGCTAGGACTGACACTGCCTCGTGGACTCCGTCTTCACCCACTCTTGTCTCCTCAGAATCACCTTCCTCAGGACTCCCAGGACCTGGTTCTCGGTGGGGACGTGCCCATCAGCTCCATCCAGGCCACTATCGCCAAGCTCAGCATCCGGCCTCCCGGGGGCTTGGATTCCCCAGCTGCCGGCCTGCCAGGCCCTGTAGAGCCCCCAGGCCTGCTGCCACCCAGCCTCCCAGAGTCCACCCAGCTCCCATCCTCCTCCCCACCCCCTCTCTCTTCACCCCTGCCTGAGGCCCCCCCGCCTGAGGAGGAGCAGCCGGTACCTGAGGTCCCCAGCCCGGGGCCCCCCTCCTCCTCGCTGGAGCTGCTGGCCTCCCTAACTCCTGAGGCCTTCTCTCTGGACAGCTCCTTGAGGGGAAAGCAGCGGATGAGCAAGCATAACTTTCTGCAGGCCCATAATGGGCAGGGTCTGCGGGCTGCCCGGCCCACTGACGACCCCCTCAGCCTTCTGGATCCACTCTGGACACTCAACAAGACCTGAACAGGGTTTGCCTGCCTGGTCCTTACACTACGTTGTCTCCCATGCCAGTCTGCCCCTCTTGAGGTGGGGCCTAGTCTTACTCCCATTCCTGCTGCCTTCAGCCCTGCCTGGCCCAGCCCACAGCTCTATGGGGTAGCGATGCATCATGGGTCTTGGGTCAGGTTCTGCTCCTTTGTGGGACCTGACATTTTCAGCTCTTTGCTGTTGAATAAACAAACCTGTTCTGTGGCCAGTGTTTGCTCAGCGCTGCTCCCTGGGAGGTGGGGGGGCTGGGCCCCAGCAACACCACCTTCAGTGAGCGTGGATGTGGAGGGGGTCACCTTGGTTTCCACACCTGTGAAGTGGTTATGCAAGAAGGCCTCTAGAGCTGGCTTGCTAAACTTCCCCAGCCTGTAAACTGTTCCTCTGACTTGTATGGCTTCTGGCAGGAGCTGCTCTGAGCTGAGAACAGTCTAACCAAGTGCTGCACTTCAGGCACCGGGAGGGTGTAAATGATGCCAGAGCTCATCCAGGGGAAGACGCAAGTCGCTCACAAAGCCCCTGGCTGATGATGTGATTTTTAAAAAAAAGTTTAATATTACAGTCACGAGGCAGGACAGGACAGTTCAGAGGCAGCTTCCCAAAGATTCAGCTCTTCCCCCAGTCCAGGTCCAGCGCATTGCCCCACAGAGCACCCCAGCTAGACGGGCAGGGAGGCCCACCCTCAGTCCAGCTTCTCCAGCACAGAGGGCACGTACACTAGGCTGAGCTCGCTGCCAAAGTTGCAGACAATGGCAGCATTGTCCAGCACCAGGATCTGGCGGGCCGGCTGGGCCTCGCTGTTCTTCCCCAGGTAGACTGTCTGTAACAGGTCCCCGTAGTTTAGGTCCCAAAAGGAAACACAGCCCTGGCCGCCGGTCACCAGCAGGTTGTCTGAGATGACACCCAAGCTTGCACCACAGCCCAGGTCCTGGAGGCAAGGACAGGACAGGCTCTGTGTCTTGAATCCTTCCCTAAAACACCGAGAATCCCGTGGCCCCTAACATGCCTACCTGCTGAATGGAGTAGAGCCTGATGCCTGTGCTGCGGTCCCAGATGCTGATGAGGTCATCTAGGCCACTGCTGATGACGCAGGAGGTGGTACAGGTGAGGGAGGTGACATCCCCACGGTGAGCGAACATGTGGCTGACCCGGCTGCCAGTCAGCACATCCCACAGGCAGATGGCCCCATCTTGTCCTCCACTGGCCAGCACCATGGTCTAAGGGAACAGGCACAGGGGAGCTGGTCACTGTGGTGAAACACCTCTGTCCACAAGGGTGGCTTAGTGCCCTGGTGGGTGGGAGCCCTCACTCTGCTTCACAGAGGCCCTTGGGGACCAGCTCCCAGGAGCTAGAAACAAGGGCCATGGGCCTGGCTTGGTACCCCTGCACCCCACCCATGGCCCTCACCTGGTCAATGTACACAGTCGTGATGGCCCCTGAGTGGCCTTGCAGGGTGAAGAGGCAGCATGAGTCCTCCAGGCGGTACACCTGGGGCAGGAACAGGTATCAGATTCTGGTCTCTCTGGGATTTTCCAAATCACACTTCGGCCAGGAATTCCCTTCCACAGTTCATCCAGGACACCTCCAGCCATTCCCTGGCTGACCCCATGTGCTCCCCACCCCCTGTGCTGGGCCACCCCAGTGCCCAAGAGATGGTGCCAACACTTACTCTCAGTGTGTGGTCCTGGCTCCCAGTCACGAGGCGCCCGGCAGCTGCCTTCAGGGCTGTGATGGGCTTCTGGTGTGCACAGGGCACTGTGTGGGTCAGGTGACAAGCCACGGCGTCACTGCTGCTGTACACAGGGGATGTGGGGGAACTACCCCGCCCCGGGGCCCCTGGGGACAACAGGCCAAGTGAGGGATCTCCGAGAAGACACCCTGCAGGCAGCCCCTGTGCCCCACCCACACCCACCAGGTGCAGGCACCAGCCCAGCCCAGGTCCCCTGACCTCGGAACTGCAGTGGGCTGAGGGCTGTGTGAGTCTCCAAGGAGAAGAAATCAAGGGAACCGTTGAGCCGGGCAGCCACAATCCTGGAAGAGAAGAGCGGCTCTCCCTCAGAGCCCCCAGCCTTGGGGCTGAGCACCGCGGGCCCTTGACAGGCCCTTCCTACGGGCTGTGGGAACAGTGGAGCCATGAGGGACCGTGGCCAAGAGGGAAGCACAGGTGCTGGGGACCAGGTTGCAACTCCAATTATTAACCTCTGTGCCTCAGAGTCTTCATCTGTGAAATGGGAACAACTGTAGCCACCTCTCAGCGTGGTCATGAGGAGTAAATGAGCTAGTATGTGTAAAGTGGTACCTGGGGAACATCATGTAAGATTGGAAATTAAAAACAAAAACAAGCAAGGGGGATGGGCAGTCCCCCTCCACGGCCTGGAGCTAAAGGAAAGGCTTCAGGGGAGGAGAAACAGGACCTAAGGTGGGGCTATGTTTTAGAGCCACAGAAGGTGCTGCTGTCTCCATCACAGAAAAGCAGCTTCAACCCAAGCACCACCTGCTCCATTTCCTTTTTCCACAAAGAAATAAGCATTATTCTCCACTGCCCCGATTCCTAGGCACAGGTTGACGGGCAGAGATGGAGACATTTGCCCTGTGGCCCCAAAGCTTTGAAGTGGGTGGGGTTCACAATCTTACTCCAGCAAAGGGCAATGCACATCTTCACCTCTGCCCATAATCTGAAGGATCTATGGCAGAGATGGGGAAGGCACAGAACAGGGGTGGGAGGGAGAGGGAGGAGAGACCATGGAACTTTGAGGGTTGAGCTGAGACATGTGGGCTGTCCCTAAACTTCAAAGAAAAAAACAGCAGCAGGGGAGAATTTCCAAGCGTGGAGAGCACAATGAACTTGGCCAGACTGCAGGGTAGGATGTTAGCTAAATAAGGCCTGAGCAAGAAGCCTGGCAATGGCAGGAATGACAGCAGCAGCCAACAGACCCACCCCAAGAAAATAAGGCTCCAGCTTTAGCTTAGATGGTGGGACCACGAACGGTCAGGGACCCTGCGAGGAAGAGCCAGCATGGGTCAGGCAGGTGAAGCGTTCAGCAAAGGCACCTGGTCATGGGTGAGGCCCAGGTTTCTCAGCCCAGAGGTGGGAGCTCAAGCCTGAGAAGCTGGGGATCCTCCTCTCCCAGGGAGTGTGTGATCAAGCCCTGGCAACACCCAGCCAACAGCCGTGCCGAGGAGGGAGGCACGGACAGTGTCCAGCATCAAAGGGGAAGAAAAGACGGTTCTTCTGAAAATGCATTTTTCTGTAACTGAAAACCCAGGGAACCTAGAAAGGTCAGTATTGACAGGCTACCTAGAGCAACTCTGACTTCAGAAGGGTGAGGAGAACTGCTCACTCTCCATGTGCCAGGCCCTATTCTAAGTGCTTCCTACCTGTTAACTCTTTGAGCTGTCCCCCTCCCACTGAGGTGGACTACCTGCTGTTCACAGGTGTGGGGCTTGGCACCGAGTAGGGAAGTCAAGTCACACACCAGTGAAGGGGAAGCAGGGCTCAAACCTCAGAGTGTGCTGGGCTGGGCTGTCTAGGGTTGAGGCAGGCATCCTAGCACTCGCACCTTTTGTCCAGGAAGACGAGGGCCGTGATGCCCGAGGAGACCTCCTCGCTGCTGCAGCGCAGAGTGCCCTCAATGGCGTCCCACACCTGCAGGCCCAGAGGCTGTGAGCACCTGCGAGCTGGGAGGGCCCATAAACCCCCTGCACAGACGTCCCCTCTGCCCACCTCCAGCCCCTCTGCCCACCTCCAGCCGGCCACTGCTCCGCCCCACCACGATGAGGCTGCCCTGCAGCTCCAGGCTCCAGATGGAGCCATCTGCGCTGGGGGCCCAGGCGAGGGAAGGGGAGCCCTTCTCAGGAGGAAAGCCCCCCTCGTCCTCAGGGGCCTGGGGCAGCGTGGGCCCGGGCGAGGGTGGGCGCAGGGCTGGTGTGTGGACGGGAGCCATTCCCTCCTCCTGGTACAGTCGCTGCACCAGGTGGCTGAAGTCATAGCCTGGGGAGGCCTGAGCACGGCGGCAGCCCGCCCGGTACCGGGGCTCGGGCTGAGCGGGCTCTAGGAGCTGTGGCTGCGCTGAGAAGTTGGTGTCGATCAAGCAGGTGAGGTCCGGCTGGTCCCCGAAGAGGGAAGGTGGTGGAGGGCCCCGGGGACGATGCCGTAGCGGAGGACTGTCCCCAGGCTCCTCTGGACCACCCTTCCCACCATCCGACAGCCGTTCCCAGCTCTCCTGAGCCTCCAACACGCTGCCAACACCACTGTCCTGGCGCTGCCTGCTGGGGGGCAGGGAGGGTGGGGTGAGGACAGTGGGGCACAGATGCAGGGCAGGGTATGGGTGGGAGGTGGGGGGTACCTACCCCGGGTGTGGGATGCGAGTGAGGCAGTCTCCAGTCTGCGCGTCCCACACACACACGTGGCCTGCCAGGCAACAGCTCACCAGCAGCATCCCGTCACTGGCCAGACACTCGATGTCCTGCGGAAGCACAGCATGGACATGGGCACGGGCGCTGGCGTCTGCGCGGCCCAGGCCTCAGGCGCCCCCAGCTCCCACCCGTGCTCACCATGAGGTGCCCGCGCAGCACCAGGGGCACAATCTCCGTCTCGGGTGGTGCGTAGCCGTAGTCATCGCAGGGGAGCTCCCCACGCCGCCGCCGCCCGGGCCCCGAGCCGGGTTGCCCATAGTTGCGAGGGCAGAGCACGCGGTATAGGCAGAGCAGCAGCAGCACGAGGACGATGCCCGAGGCCAAGCCGAGTGCCGCCACCCTACGCCGGGCGGAGCCTGGTGAGGCGTGCCCCATCCCCCCCCATCCCTGCCAGCCGCCCCCCTCCCTCGTGGGCCTTACTTGTACAGGGTGATGTCTCTGTGCGCCTGCGCCGTGCCTGGCCCCTTGGGGCCGGCCTCCCAGAGCCCACCCTGCCCAGGCCGCGGCGGGGGCCAGGCACTGCGGCCGTCCTGAGGGTGCCGCCCCTCCAGGGCCTCCCTCGGGTTCAGGCGGAGCGTGACTGGGATGACAGGCAGCAGGCTGACGTACCTGGGGCCGGGCAGCGGGCAGCCTCAGCAGAGATGCCCTCGGAAGGGACCCCCCTCCTGCTGCTGCCCCAGTCCCCCTCTCTGCTCTTCACACGGGACTCAGCTCAACCTGCCAGGCTCCAAGAGCACCCTCTCAGGACAGTCTTCCCAGCATGGGTTGGCGCAGCAGAGGTAACGTCCCTCCCCAGCCCAGCTCTGGCGCCCCAACCTTCCTCTGTCACAGACACCGGCAGCCATCACTGCCATGTCTGTCACCCATTCTGGCTCAGAGTGGGTGGGAGTGAGTGAGGTGGATCTCATTCTGGCCAAGTGGCTGACAGCAACCTATGACTCCCCAGAGCAGGGACCCGGGCTACTCTTAGGTTGTGGATGCTTGGAGCACTGGCTACTACTTCACAGCCTTAGGGGTGTTTATTTGAAAGGAAATGCAGAATTCAAACCAGAGGGTCTCCCTCCTGAGGGGAAGGGATGCCCTGGGGACAGTGAGCTGACATCACCAGGTGGGGAGGTGGGACCTGGCACAGCCCAACTCACCTCTTGGCCAGTGTGATGTTGTAGTAGCTGAAGAGCGTTGGCCAGTGGCGGAAGGACAACTTCCTCCATAGTTCCTCATCCTCAGTCCCCCAGGTTACCTCTGGGGCTGGGCTGTCATGGACGCCCTCAGCCGGAGCCCCAGGCTCGGGCAGCTCCCCTGGCAATGTCTGGTTCTCGGGTAACTTAGAGGCGCCAGGTGGGAAGATGGAGAAGGCGGGGTCCGGGTGGCTGGCAGGCAGCACACCACTAGGCACAGGCATGGAAGCCAGGGCGCCCTCGCCCAGAGGGCTCTGCTCTGTCACCTGGGCAGTGAGGTATGTGCGCAGCCCTGCTGGGTCTGTGTACACCAGGATGCCAATCCAGACAACGGTGCCAGCCTGCAGTGGGGCATCGGGTGCTCAGCAGGACCTCTGGGAGGAATGGGCAGCCCCAACCTGTCCTTCCCTCCTGCCTCTCCAAGTCCTCCCACTATGACTGGGGGCCAACTGCCCCCCAGAGGGACCTAGTTCCTTTTCCATGGTCGGGTTTGGGACTCCTGGCCTGGAAATACAGAGGCGCACCCTTAGGTTTGTTATAGAACTTTCCCATCCCCAACCCCCATCTCAGCTTGGGCCAGAAAGCTGCTACCTTTCCCATGGTCAGCATGGCCAGAGGGACCAGCTGCATGACCTGCTCCAGAGACACCACGGGTCCTAGTCCTCAGAGGGCCTCAGCCTCGCTGCCGTCTCACTTCAACTCCTTAGGAGAGGCCCACTGACCAGAGGCCAGCCCTGCTCCTTCTCCCCTCTGCCCAGCCCAGCATTTTCTGATGCCTGCACAGTGAACCCTGACTCGGGCAACCATGGTGGTTCCATCCCAGAGCACCCCGTCCTGGGTCACCCTGGGGAGACAACTCCTCTCCCTGACAACCTTGGCTACCTCTCCAAAGATGGGCTTATCACCCCAGAAACCACCAGGGTCTGGGCAGGAGGGTAGAGTGGGTGGCTTCCCAAAGCTAGGCTTCAAGAGGCCATGAAGGCCTGAGGGGCACCCCCCACCTCCGAGGCAAATGCAAAATGCACGAGGGACTTGAGCGCTGGCCCTCAGGCAGGGGTGGCAGGTACCATGATGAGGCGCTGTGCCAGGCGGGTTCGGGCCAGGAAGTAGACGACACGCAGCCTCTTGGGGAGCCGCAGGTTTCGGAAGGAGGACGGTTGCAGTGTGATGGTGTGGGGTGTGGACGGCCGCACAGCCAGCTGCCGCTCGAAGCGTGCTGGCTGCCCCGCCGGCTTAGCTGGGGGCAGGCAGGCCTCAGGAGGCAGCCGCTTGTTCAGGTCCGCTAGCTGTTGGGGGTGCAGCGGTCAGGGCCCAAAGCTGCTGTCCAGAGGCTGCCCGCACGGGGCTGCTGCCCTGCCTGAGGCCTGCCCCTCTCACCCAGAAATCCCCTGAGCACAGACAGGGATGCAGAGGAGGTGGGTGGGCAGGGCTCAGCCCAGTCCTACCTCCATCCGGCGAATGTCAATGGACAGGACAGTGGTGAAAAACAGCATCTGAAGGAAGAAGTCAGACACCAGGCCCACGACGGCGAAAAGACAGAACTCCTGGAATTAAGCAGATGAGGGGACACCATGACCTCACAGCCCAGCACCTAGAGAACCAGTTCCGTGCCTGCAGGCACCTCGGAATCTGCAGGGCAGTTTCAGGCAAGGCACAGCAGAGAGAAAGAAAAGAGATGCTGGTAGTTCTGAAATCTGGGAGAGGCCAAGGAGGATAATGCAGCAGCTCCCTCCCTCCCCACAAGGGGGCAGCAGAGACACCCCACCCCACCCCCCCGCAAACAACCCCCACCCCCACCACCCCATACACACACCTTTACCCAGAGAAGGCTGATGCCCGAACTTGGAGGTGAGGTGCTTTGACCCAATTTGGAAAGTTCTGAGCCCCACCAGCCTGCTACCCAAAAAGCCCTCCCTGACTGAGCCCCTGGCCCTGCTCACGTGCCATGGACCAACACCTACCTAGAGCCCAGGCCTGGCCTGGTTTGGGGGCTCTCAGAAATATTCCTGGCCAGTGACCACACTGGACCAATGAAAGGAGGGGAAGAGCTCAGGGGGGAATTAATTCTGCCCTGAAACTGAAAAGGGGTGGTCTCTCTGCTCCCCAAGCCCTGTGGATAGATGGAATTTTCTCAGATTTAAGTTTTTCTCCCCTGCCCTTGTTGCGACCTCTGGCACATCACCACGGCTTCTACTCAAATGTGGGGTAAGATGAAGGATGGAGCACACGGTGGCACCATGGTCACGTCAGCTCTAATGTCCCAAGACTGCCCGCGTCCTGCAGACGCCCTCTGGCGGGGGTGGGAGCCTGGGGCCCCTGTGGTCTCAGCTCATCCCCCAAACCTCAGCAGGCCTGCATGCTGTGGGGGAAGGATGGGGAGGGGATGGCTCTTCACTCCCTTCACACAACTCATCCCGGAACTGGCAGCAAGAGTCTGGGCTTCTGACTCAGTGTGGGTCCACCCCCACCTCTGCTCACAACCCCACGGCTGAGCCAGGGCTCTGGGCAATGGCCAGTGGCCCTCCCAGGGTGCGGGCCATGTGTTTAGAGGCTGCAGGGGTGGGTCAGGGCTCGGGCCAGGAAAGGCAGGAAGGGCCCAGTTCAGGGGCCCCACCGTGTTCTGCCTGAGAACTGGGAAACGAGGTCTGACTGGACTGCACAGCGGGCAGCCAGCCTCTGCTGCACCCACCAAGGCCCCTCCTCCCACTTGGCTGAATGAGAGACAGGCAGCGAGGGGCAAGGACAGGGTCAAAGGCAGAGGCTGCCAGGCTGGGAGCTCAATCCCGTGGCCCAGCCTCGGCTCACTGAGTCCTCCTCCTGAACCAGCTATGCCAGGACCACCCTGTGCACGGTGACAGCCATCTTGCCAGCAGAAGGCCCACCTCATAGGTGAAGGTGGCAGTGTAGAGTGGGTGTGCCCCGCACAGCTGGGGAAACAGCAGCTGGCTCCATGCTCACCTAAGGTGCAGCCCTGGAGGGGCCTTACCTGGATGGCAGGCACAAGGGTAAAGTAGCCAATGAGAATGATGCCCAGCTCTGTGGCCATGTTCTTCATGATGGACCAGCTCTCATTGCTTAGGCCTGCAGAGGACGACAACAGGACCATGGGGCCAGCACGTGACCGCTGTCTGCTACGTGTCTGCACACAACCACGTGGGGAGCCTTCTGAGGCAGCCATTCCACCAAAGCGCCCCAACCCTCAGGACCCTGCCAGTGCCCGGGCTCCAAGGTGCTGCTGTCACAGCTGCTGCAGGGAAGGAGGGTTTGGAGGGTCCAGGGGAGAGCTACAACCATCAGAGGAAGGGAGAAGCAGGGTGTGAGTTGAGCAAACCCAAGAGGAGAGCCAAGTGACCCCGAAGCTGGCACATCCAGCCTCACGTGCTGTCCTCGTCGGGTGTGCATGTGGGAAAATGGCTCGAGGGACAGAGGAGGTCGACGTGTTCTACCTCAGCCCCTCCCTGGCCCCCAGGCTATCACACAGTCCCACGTTTAAAGCTCTGAGCACCTAGTGGACAGCGGCCATTTCCCCTAGTCTCCTCGGAACCCTACATCTAGTGCAGGGCCTGGCCTCTCACAGCAGCTCACAGAGGTTTGCTGAGTGAACGAATGGCCTGCCCCCAGCCCTGCTCCCACAGATAGTGGGTGAGGAGGAGGAGGTGCAAGAGTTCAGACCTCCAGGCTCTTTTCTCGCTTTCGCCAGAACCCCAGATCCCCAGCTCCTGCCACGGAGGCCACAGGGGGCTTTCCTGACAGCTGTGGAGGCAGTGTCTCTGAGGTGACCAGCTTCAGGGGCCTGGGCCTTATGTGATGGAGTGAGGCAGGAGGAGAAAAGACCAGGTGCCAGCCTGACGAAGGGTCAAACACATGAGCCCCGCAGCAGAGTCTGGTTTGCTTTCTGACTGACACATGAACCAGGACAAAGCACGGCCTGGTGACTCCACGGTTCCTCAGGGCTCATGCTAACAAGCTGCCATGGGACGCTGGAGGCCACGGCAAGGGAGGCTCCTGGGCTCCCCGCTTCCTCAGCCGGAGGAGGTGTAGCCCAGCCCCCCTCCCCTGCCCTAGTGCACCCCGCACTCCCCACCTGTTACCTTGGGCGATGCGCAGCTTCACCTCGAGGTCCACTGGGGTGGAGACCACTGACTTGGTGAGCACCAACACGTTCTCGAGCCCAATGACCACCACAAGGTAGGGGAAAATCTCACTGGGGACAGAGAGGGAGAGGGTGAGCAGAGCGCTGAGGGCCCCCGACACACAGCTGGTGCTCAACAGGTTTGGGTCCCGGGGGGCTGTGCGGTTGGCACCCTATAGTGGGGGCTGCTGAGCGACTCGCACAGCACAAGACTGACCCCCGTCCCAGGAGGGCCTCTGTCTGCACGGCTCTCAGCTTTCAGGCAGGCTTCGAAGCCTTGTGGGGAGAGAGTGACCACCCCCATCTCCATCCATCCAGTACGGCAGAGAGAGGCCCCTGGGCTGCCCAGCTGCCAGAGCACAGCTCTCCGGGGCCTTCCCACACCAGACTCCCACATCGGCCAGAGGAAACCACCCCAGCCAAGCCATCAGGACCAAATGGAAGGGGGATGAGACCAGCCTAAAGCCCTACTCGCCTCTGTGGAGAAGCTGTGTTTGGAGACGAGCAATTGTTTCTAAAGAAAATTCTCCTAGCTGAGACCAGAGGCTCCCACTACCAGTAATGGTCTATGACAGAAGTCTAGGCACAAAGAACACCAGCCGAGGCAAACCTCACTGGGGTCTCCACTGTAGAGCAGTGGAAGTGGGGGGCTCTGAGGGCAGAGCAGACAGCTCTGGTGGGAGGGGGTGTTGAGCACCATCACCTTTAGGAAAGGAAGCAGTTCTGTGAGCAAGGAAGGTAACAGAAAACACAAAATCGCTGTTCCTGAGACCAGTCTGACAAGCCAAGGCAGGGCACAGGCCAACTGGCAGTACTCGCTAACTGGAAAGGCGGGTGGGGCCCAGCAGAGCTGAGGAGACTGAAGCCCGAGGACACACCCAGGGAAGGATTTTCAGACCACGTTTCAGAGAGAAATGGCAGGGAAAGCAAACCGTAGAAAGGTGACAAATTAGAATGTGTTTATGTCCTATGTCTTTTAAAAAGCTTACTCTAACGTCACCTATTTTATTAGGCATTTAAATGTTTTAATAGTAAGAAAGGAAGAAATGTACCTTCTCTGTCACACCCATCTATGGCTTAAGCCATCAAGAAGCAATTTGCACGTGTATACATAATATACAAATACACACATACACATCCATATACCCTACACACACACCATACCCATATATATATATGCATAAACACACATATATGCATATATAAATACCGACCCCATATACACACACAGAAATATATACATGAACGTACATACATACACATAACTATATATGTATTATATGTAAATATAGATATACTTTGTATATACATATGTATGAACACAAACCAGGTAACTTAAAGAGGAAAAAAATGTACCTCTTAAATGTCAAAATAACCATGTGAGAATATGGGGTAATAGCAAGCGTCCAGTGCAGGGCAGGCCAAGTGCCCAGAGGTGCAAGGTCCTCCGGCCTGCGGTCCCACCCTGCCACCCAGTGGAGCCTGCTCGGGACCTACCCGCCGTTGAGGGTGGGCGTCAGGCCGAAGAGTGTGCAGAGCCCCACCGACATGAGCAGCGAGCTAAGCACTGTGACCACGGCGGCCAGAGCCAGCCCCCACTTGGACTTGACCATGTCGATCTTGCCTGGAGGGCAGAGAGGGCACATCAGGATAGCATCTCCCCAGAGCGTGGCACACACAGGCCCTTCTAAACTGAGCTCCTAGGAGGGGAGTGTGCCCTGACAGTTGAAGGGAAGGCCCCGGTTTGACCAAAGAAGGTGTACACTTCCCAGTCTCAGGGGCGTAGTGTGTCCTTTGGGAACCCTTACCCAAGAAGGGACTTTTCTTGAGAAGTAAGAGGAGCCCTGGACCCACCCGAGCCCCTGAGACTCTGTGGGGGTGGTGAAGCCCCAGCTTTTGTAACCACCAGGCACGTTCTACATCTCTGCCTGGGCCACCTGCACAGGCAGGGAAGGGGGTGATCTGGAAATGCCCATATTAGCTCAGAGAAAGCCCCAGCCTCCTTGCCGTGGACCTACGTGTGGAGAAGTAGATGTAGGCAAACAAGATGATGTAGGTGGTCACAAGGGGGATGAGCTCAGCGATGCCAATCTCCTCCTTGAAGTGCACGTGGACCAGGCTCTCTGCCCGAAGGCTGCAGTTGGGGCTGGGGTGCAGGAGCATCAGGCGGGCCCGCAGGCTGCCCAGAAACCTGGTCATGGAGTGGGGTGGGGTAGATGGACTGTACCTCTTGGTCCAGGGAACAAAGACAATCCCTGGAAGGAAGGTCCGTCGGGGCTTCCCTCCTCCCCCTGTGTTGGAGGGAGCTTCTTTGTGGTGTCTAACCTTCCCTCCAGTCTCCAGGGTGGGGTGGTGGGGGGTTGGAAGAATTTAAAAGTTGGCAAAGGTGTCTCAGGACCTCCCCCTCAGCACCCCATTCCCAACCTATCACCCCACTCCAACTGCCAAAGGCCCAGAACAGCCAATCAGCGGCATCCTACGGGCCCTTGCTGGGAGCTATCTGCAGCAGTCTGCTGGGAAGGTTCTGAGGTCACATGGGGCTCAGTAGTAACCAGCTGGGGACCCCTGCCCTAGGCTCAAGAGAGACCACTGGAGGCACCAGGACAGTGAATTTGCCAGCCCTGCCTTCAACCCTTATTCTTTTTTTTTGGCCATGCAGTGCAGAATGCAGGATCTTAGTTCCCCAACCAGGAATCAAAACCACGCCACCCCCGCCCCTAGAATTGGGAGTGTGGAGTCTTAACCACTGGACCGCCAGGGAAGTCCCAGCGTCCCTTATTCTTTTTTTTTTTTCCATCGCCCCTTATTCTTAACCAGCTGTCAGGTCAAGTGTCAGCAGACAGCACCCTTCAGCCTAAGGGATATAAACATTTCTACAGGAGGCCTGAGAACTCCAAGTTCCCAGGGGGCATTCTGGACACTCTAACCAGAACAAGGACTAGTCAAAGCCTCCTGTCATTCCACAGCCCCGTCAGGAGCCCTGAGCGCTGATGGCCTTACTTGGCATCATAGTGCTGGAAGACCAGGGTGATGGTATACGAGACCAGCCTCTTCCTGGTGTAAAGGCTCACTCCGCTGTACTTTCCAGGGACACCGAACAGCAAGTCTGCAGACAGAACGCAGCAGGTGCTGACAAAGGAATGGCAGCTACTGTAGAGACACCAGGACCCCTCTCCACCCCCATCTCTGGAAACCAGGGGTAACCCCTGATCAAAGAGGACAAGGTGACCAACAGGCCCTCTGGCGGGTTCTCAAGGAACCTGCCCTGGAGGTACCTTTGAGCGTGGCTGAGGTCTGCAGGGTTTTAGGTTCGTGCTGATGGATGGTTCCGATGATGTCAGGATCAGCATGGAAGTGTTCCCGGTCATTCTGCCAGAAGTTCCCAGGGGAGAGCAGCAGGCATCCATGCTCGGGGAGGAGGTTCCGGAGCTTCCTGAGGCCTGGCAGCAGGTCGGTCACCTGCAGGCATACCTCCTCCAGGCTCCTGGTCCCGGAGCTGTGCGGGAGACAGGACAAGGCACCTGCTGTGTCTGCCAGCACAGGATAGGCCCACTGCACTTACGAGGTCTCCTCCGTCATCAGGCTCCCAGATGCCTGGTATCTCAAAGAGCCTGAGGACTAGGGCAGCAGGGGAAGTTCTTCCAGGTGGTCAACAACCAAACCATGTGGCTGTCTCACCTTCAAAGTGCATGTGGACCCCAAAAACCCATCACCTCCGAGGAGAAGCAAGATCTGGGAGTGTGCACAGCCCCACTCACTAGAATACCTTGGCCAGTTCAGCAGGCAGAGGGGATAGGGTGAAAATCAAGGGCTTTGTCTCGTTCACCAAAATGCCTGTCAAAGCCCTCAGCTAACTAAAAGCCAGCAGTGAGGCAGCTTACAAACACAGCACACTCCAGAGAATCACTGGTGGGCTGGGATTTCAGAAGTGTACCCCCAGGGACAGCTTGCTTCTTGTCAGCATGGCCACCACCATTAGATTCACATCTCACAACCCCTAGGCAGTGAGCCCTCTGGCTCACGAGTCAAACAGACCTCAGCTTGTCACAGGGTTGGCCCAGTGGATACCTAGTCTGAGACCTGGTGACGAAGCTCAGGGCTCTACCTGTGCCATCTGCACAGGTCCAAGGGGAACATAGCCACAGTGGACCCACAAGCGTGCTGAGAAAGGCAAAGCGAGCCCACCCACCTCTTTCTCACTTGTTCACCTTCCACAGAGCTGGCTGGCTCAATGGACTTACACTGAGGGCTGTACCCTCCCTTCAGTACAGAGCTGGATCAGGGAGGCTGCGGTCCCAGGGAGGCATACCTGTCTCTCAGCACATGGTTCCGTATCTCCTCCACCAGCTGGAATGCCCGGGACAGAGGTGAGCGGAACACATCTACTGCCAGGAGGTTCTTGTGCCAGGGAGATACTGAAGACTTCACAAATATCTGCTGGATATAAGCCACTGGGGCACCCACGTACTGCAGAAGAAATGGGGGAGGGTTAGAAAGGTCAGCTCAGCACAAAGGGAGAAACATGGCCCGTACTCAGGAAGGATTTACTGAGCACCTACTATGGGCAAAGCAATGTGGGGCCAACAGGACAGGCCTTCAAAAATGAATCTGTCCAAAGGGACTTCTTACCACTTAATGGACCACTTTCCTACACATTTTCCAATAGAATAGGGGTTGCCAAACTATGGCCACAGGCCATAAATTGAGCCTGGCACCTGTTTTTCTAAATAAAGTTTTCCTGGAACACAGCCATACCCACCCCATTCTGCACTGTTCTGCTTTCATGCAACAATGAGAGGTGAGTGTTCACGACAGATGGCATGACCCACAAAACCTAAACAAAACCTGTACTATCTAGCCCTTGATGCAAAATGCCTGCTGACCCTGCAATAGGCCATAAGCTCCCCAAAGGGTGTAGCCTATCTTGCCGATCCTGGTTTGGCCACTTGCAGGTCACTGGTTTTTGAAGCTCAATAGACCCAGTTCTAAATCTCTACTCTCCAACTGTATGGCCTTGCAGATGTTTTTGACTTCTCTGGATTTCAATTTCCTCAGTGAAAGGGAGATAATGACATTCACCCTGCAGCATCACTACGATTTGCACACAAGCACACGCATGCACACACACACACACACACACACACACATAAACAGCGCATGCAGAGACTTAAGTGCCGATGGAAACACTAGCAATAACAGGTGTGGCACATCGTCTCACTGACCCCCAAAACAGTCCTATGAGAAGCAAAGTGACTCTCTAGGGTTTCAGGTCTCAAGAAGGATGGTATGAGGATTCAAACCCAGGTCTCCTCGTTGAACACCACACTTTTCTCACTAGAACCTGCCATCTATCCTTAAAGAGCTAATATGCACTTAAGTGACAAAAGTGACACACATGTAATAGGCAAGGAATGACTTCCAGTGACGGATGTGTCAAGGAGCACCCCCAAAACAAGGTACTGGACTAGCTGCAGCAGAGTTATGGCCCGAGGGGAGCTGACTGGAGGCACGAGGTGGGGAAGGGCTGGTGGAAGAGGGGCAGCGAGGGCCTCTGAGGAGCAGCCTGGACAGCACAGAGGAGTCCTGGCGGGAAATAATGGAAATCACAGCAAAAATGAGAGGTGGCCAGGATGACACCTGACTGAGCCATCTGGATTTTAACCAGTGGACAAACAAAAGCCCCTGACTACCTCTGAGAGGGAGGGGCAACCTGACAAAGCAGTGCTCTGGAGACCCCCCTAAAGTTAGGCTGTCATCCACCCAGAGACAGGGATGGTCTGCCCACAGGCGTGAGGCACTGTGCAGAGCAGGCTGGAGGGAGCCGGGCCTGGCCGAGGGTTGAGGGGACTGTCCTGATGCCTGTGCCGCAATCAGGAACTCTGAAGGGCAGGTGTGTAGATGAAAGGAAGGCCATCTAGCCACTCAGTGATGCCGTACTCCAGGCTATGGCACAAGCAAGGGTTAAGATGCTGATCACACACAGCAAGTTAATATCTCCTGGGCCCCTGAGCCCCTGGGCGCAAAGGAACAACCCCAGGTATCCATCTGAGCCTTTGTGAAGTGTGTATTTATGAAAGGCTCTGGGGACAGAAGTCCTCACCCACTTAGTCTTCTGCAGCAGACTCAGCCCACTAGAAGCTGCGAGGAGGTAGAGAGGTACCCAGACAGAACTGACTGCCACAGGTCCTGACCCAATCAGCAGCTCATTGACTCAACACACCACACAGGCCTGAGTGTGGCAGGAGCTGCCCAGAGACCCACAGCTCTACAAGGAGAGTGATACCCGGGGGATCTCCTCAAACTCTGTGAAGGACACAGCACATCACCCAGGTAGAGCTGGCACCGTGGAGCCTCCAGATCCAGGTCTGTTCCCACTGGGCACAAGGCTGTGACTCCGCACATACCATCTCCTGTGCCCACGGCCCTCTTCACACACTCCACCCCCACCCTTAGGCCCACTGAGCCTGTGCAACTGAACCTTTGGTTTCCAGGCAGGACAGCTCCTTGGCCCTCCAGTCCAAATCCAGCCCCCTTCCCACCCAGGACGATCCAGGCCACCATTTCAACAAAGTAACAATGAACATACTTCAGAACCAGAGCTCTCGTTCTGGGCTCTAGGGATGGCTCCAGGAGTTCTATGAGCACCCTGCTTAACTCGTATTTCGTCTCAAAAGTGTATCTATTATTATCACGGTCATCATTTTTAGGGGAGAGGATCCATGGTTTTCATCAGATTTTCATAAGAATATGCAACCCTTATGCCCCAGACACCTCTTTTTCCTTTGACCTTCCACCAGCCCTGGGTAAAATCCATTGCTCATTGTTTTCACTCCTCAGCTGGTAAGCCTTACCAGACAAAAACCACGTAGAAGAGAGCCTATGGCACAGCCACGCTCTCCGGCCTTGGCTGGGCCTCCCTCTGCTGGCCGGCTCTTATTCACCTCCCCGATTTCCAAATGAACTTTCCAAGCAGCTATTCCACATCTGTCCAGCTCTTTCAAGATCTTGGGTCAGTCATTTAATATGACTGTATCAAACTCATCGTCCAATATATGTACCCTCAAACTCCCTCTTCCGGGCATCAGAATTCTCTTATGGTGGTTTATTTACAGGCATGAGCCTAACTCTTGTCATTCACTATCTTAGTTTGGGTTCCCCCAGCAGCAGGCCCTTAGACAAGTAGTTTCCTTGGGAGGTGGAGGAAACACAGGGAGGGGAGTAGGGACAGGAGCAGGGAAGGGAAGGCAGCCCACAAAGGGTGTGCTACTGAGCAAGCACCCTCTGTGGATAACTGGATTTAGCTGAGTTATCCGACATAAAGGAAGACAGCTGAGGTTACATACCAACTCCTACAGTTATTGGTTGAGGGCTGCTCCTAGGGGGTGTGAATTCTCCAGCACCTCAGGCCTTCTGTACCAGAGATCCTTTGACAAATGAGATGTGGATACTGGTGGCTGGAAAGCAGGCAGGCACGAAAATGGTAGCAGGAGATGTGGGCAGGGCCTACCACTCACTGTGCTGGGTCCTATCATAATCCCTACTTGATACTCAAGTAAGAAACAGACATGGAAACAGAGACAACACGAGGTATCCTAAGTGGGTGATGGAGAAAGCATAAGGGCAGGTGGAGTACAGATGCCCCTGGGTACAGAGGGAGGAGTGCTCACTAGATGGAGGCTTCCAACATGGCCCCAATAATCCCCACCTCCTGGCGCTCGTGCCCAAGTGTAATCCCCCTTGGGAGTGGGCTGGACCTAGTGACTTGCTTCTGACAAACAGAATATAGCGAAAGTGATGAGCTCTTATTTCTGAGATTAGGTTACAAAAGACTATGACCCTTAAGGCCATTATGCTAAGTGAAATAAACCAGGCACGGAAAGACAAATACCGTATGATTCCACTTATATGAGGTACCTAAAGTTGTCAAATTCACAGTGTCAAAAAGCAGAATGGTGGTTACCAGGGGCTGGGAAAGGGGGAATGCGGAGTTACTGTTTAATGGGTGCAGAATTTCTGTTTTACAAGATGAAGAGTTATGAAGATGGATGGTGGTAATGGCTGTACAATAATGTGAATGTATTTAATACCACTGAACTGCACACTTAAAAATGGTTAAGAGAGGGAATTCCCTGGTGGTCCTGTGGTTAGGACTCAGCACTTTCACTGCTGGGGTCCAGGTTCAATCTCTGGTCGGGGAACTAAGATCCCACAAGCCACATGGCACAGCCAAAACAAACAAACAAACAAACAAAAAGCAAAACAAAAACAAACAAAAAACAGTTAAGAGAGTAAATTTTATGTTGTGTGTATTTTGCCACTATTTTTTTTTTAATGGAAGGAAAAAGCAGACTACGAGTCCTCCTCTGCCCCCGCCTCCTTTAGAGCCACCACTCTGATGAAGTCAGCCATATCATGAGTTGCTCCAGAAAGGTCCATGTGGCAAGGAACTGAGGGGCTTTCAGCCAACACCCAATGAGGGACAAGAGTCCCTCAGTTCAACAGCCTGCAAGAAACCTGCTTCCAGCTCACTGTCTGAGTGAGCTTGGAAGCAGATTCTCTCCAGTCAGGCTCTGAGATAACTGCAGCCTTGGCTGACACCTTGATTGCAGTTTGTTAAGAGACCCTGAGCTAGAGGACCCAGATAAGAAAACCAAGTCTCAGAGAGATAAAAAGGATATGCCCAAGGACACACAGCTGATAGGCAGCAGACCAGGATTAAAGCCCAAGGCCGCCTAATTCCCAAGCTGGTATATTCTACCTGCCTGGGTAGTTCTGAACTATGTGAGTTCCCATGGAGAACAGGACATAGATGGAAACGCCCAGCACAAGCAGTGCAGGAGGGGAGCTGAGGTCCTGAGGACCTGTGGGGTCCCTGACCAGGGCTCCTTGGAAACCTTGCGTTCAGGCTCAGGCTACCACCAAACACTGCAGTGCTGGGCCAGAAGCCCAGCCACCTCTGTGAACGTGGCAGGTAGGTCTCGGTATGAGGTTCAGGTTTCCATGGTGACCTGGTCTAGGGGAGTCAGGCCAGTGCAGGACACCTCAAGTTTGCTGCTTTAAACACAATCCTTCCTTCACATTTAGAGAAAGTAAGCTAGAGCTCCAGGTATTTCACCTTTACACTGACACACCGAGGGGCTCGCTTTAGAACACCATACGGAGGACTCCCAATACTCAGCTCTTCTGGAAAGCAGGGCTCCTGCTCCTTGTTCTCCAGCCCTGGACAGGCGAGGGGGTGGGGTGTGGTGGGAAGGGCAGGCTCAGGGGACACGCCAGGGTTAAATTCTAGCTCCACCCCTGGCTGTGTGCCTTGGACAAGGGTCTCTACACTCTCCAACCCTCAGTCCCTTACTTACTGAGGGAAACGGGAATAAACTCTCAGACGTCAGCAGATCACTGTGAGGACCAAACAAAAGAACACACGAAACCATCTAGTAAGGTGTCTGGCCAAATACATGTTAGTTATATCTAGTTGTATCATTATGTCTTAAAACTCTTAAAATTGGTTTGGCATCCCTTTAAAATCAATCTCTCCTCCCCTTTCTTGTCCCCTTACCCTCCCTCCTAGGCACAGTCAACTCAGTCTCCAAGTTTCTCTTAGTTCAATTAGATTGACCTTCTTACCACCACTTTCATCATGTCATTGCCTCTAAGGGAATGACTTTCCACTGCCCAGAGAATTCATTTAAACTCCAGAGCCCAAGACTTAACTTGGTCCCACCTAACTTATCACCTACCAAGCTCCAAGAAAAATGCCTCACTTCAGACTCTCTGTCTCCTAAATAAGCCGTGCTTATTCAACAAGTCATTCAAAAAAAACCTTTCTTAAGCATATACTATGTGCAAAAGGTTGGACAAATTTGAATGAAACATGATTGCAACTAGGTCACACTACAGTTCACAAGGAGAAACAGAGCACACATCTGCAAGACAGCTGGGGAAGGCCTCCTGGAGAGCGTGATGTGAACTAAGGAGTAAAAGATAAGGAGTGCATGCCTGGTGCACTCAGAGGGCAGTCCAAGTATGTGAACCTCTGTTCTTCTGCCCTCTGCTCTGACCAGATCTAATCAATGACGATGACAGCCAGAAACATTTATCGAATGCAAATGATGGGCCAGGCACTGACCTAACTTTTGCATTCTTTCACTTAATCCTATGACAATGTATAATGCAGGTATAATTATTATCCCCACTTTATGAATGTGGAAACTAAGGTACACAGGTGTTACATAACCTGCCCAAGGTCACATGCCTGTGAAATGGAAAGTCTTCACCTTTCTGCTTTGCTCTGGTCTTCCTCTGGTAAAAACACCCCTCCTTCCAGAGGGAACTGTCCTCCCCTACCCCACAAGGCCACTGATCAGTGACTCCAACACAGGGCAGACCTAACTCAGAGTGCAAGGACCCAGTAGAGTTGATTAGAGTCCTTTCTGGAGGACACAGAAAGGCCTAACTGCAGGGTGCAGACACTACCCCATTGGGGGGGAACACTTCAGCAAAAGGGGAGAAAGAGGACTATATACTATATAGAAAGAGACACCTCCAGCATACAGAAAGAATTACAATTCAATAAAACGAAATCCAAACAGCTCAATTCAAAATGGGCAGAACACTGAAACACTTCACAAAGGAAGGTATGCAAATACAATAAGCACTTGACAGTAGTCATCTGGAAAATGCAAATTAAAAACACATCTAGATTGTTCCATACTTCTATTAGAAAGGCTTAAAAAAAACCCAAACAAACCTGACAGTACCAAGAACTTTACAGCACAAAGACTGAACTTTAATGTATGGAAATTTAAAAAATAATTTAGGAGGCTGACAGATGTGAAAAGAATGACACTTTACCTCTGTAGTGTTCCTTCCAAAAACCCATAACCCCAGTCTAATCTAGAGAAAAATAGGCAAATCCCACTTGAGGAACACTCCTCAAAACTGTACAGGTCAGGACTTCCCTGGTGGTCCAGTGGCTGAGAATCCGCCTTCCAATGCAGGGGACACGGGTTCGAGCCCTGGTTAGGGAATTAAGATCCCACATGCTGCAGGGCTACTGAGCTCGCCCGCTTCAACTAAAGAGCCTGCGGGACTTCCCTGGTAGCACAGTGGTTGAGAATCCGCCTGCCAATGCAGGGGACACGGGTTCGAGCCCTGGTCCGGGAAGATCCCACATGCCACGGAGCAACTAAGCCCGTGCGACACAACTACTGAGCCTGCACTCTAGAGCCCACGAGCCACAACTACTGAGCCGGCACCACAACTACTGAAGCCCACGTGCCACAACTACTGAGCCCACGTGCCACAACTACTGAAGCCCACGTGCTCTAGGGCCCGCGTGTTGCAACTACTGAAGCCCGTGCACCTCCAGCCCATGCTCCACGACAAGAGAAGACACCTCAATGAGAAGCCTGTGCACCGCAATGAAGAGTAGCCCCCCATTCACCACAATGAGAGAACGCCCGCGCACAGCAATGAAGACCCAACATAGTCAAAAAATAATAAAATTTTAAAATAAGTAAATAAATAAAGAGCCTGCGTGCCACAAACTACAGAGTCCACATACTCTGGAGCCCAAGCACCACAACTAGAGAGAGAACACCCGCACACCACAACTAGAGAGAAGCCCACACGACGCAACAACAACAAAAAAGATCCTGCATGCCACAATGAAGACCTAACGCAGCCAAAAATTAAAAAATAATAATTAATTAAATAAATATAAAATAAAATACTTATTTACAAAAAAAAACTGTCCAGGTCATCAAGAACAAGGAAAGTCTGAGAAACTATCACTAAGGAAAAGTAAGGAAACCAGATTTCCTTAGCTTATACCTATGTCCTTCTTCTCTCCCAGGATCCCATCTAAGATACCATGTTATATTTAGTTGTCCTGTCTCTTGAGGCTTCTCTTGGCTGTGACAGTTTTTCAGACTCTTTTTTTTTTGGCTGCATTGGGTGTTCGTTGTTGCACATGGGCTTTCTCTAGTTGCAGCGAATGGGGGTTACTCTTCAGTGTGGTACACGGGCACCTCATTGCAGTGGCTTCTCTTGTTGTGGAGCACGGGCTCTAGGTGCACAGGTTTCAGTAGTTGCAGTATGCGGGCTCAGTAGTTGTGATTCTTGATCTCTACAGCACAGGCTCAGAAGTTGTGGCGCATGGACTTATTTGCTCCGCTGCATGTGGGATCTTCCTGGATCAGGGCTCGAACCCATGTCCCCTGCATTGGCAGGCAGATTCTTAACCACTGCACCACCAGAGAAGTGCTTAGACTCTTTTTTTGATGACTTTGACAGTCTTGAGGAGCGCTAGTCGGGAATTGTGTAGACCATCCCTCAACCGGGACTCGTCTGAAGTTCTTCTCATGATTAGACTGGGTTTATGGGTTTTTGGGAGGAAGACCACAGAGGTAAAGCACCCTTCTCGTCACACATCAAGGGTACATACCATCAACCTGATTTATCACTGTTGATGTTGACCCTCATCACCTTGCTCAGGTTCTCCACTGTAAAGAGACTCTTTTCTCCCTTCTCCACACGGTACTCTTTGGAAGAAAGTCACTATGCACGGTCCACAATTAAGGAAGAGGGATTATATTCCACCTCCCTGAGGGCAGAGTAGCTACATACATATATATATATATATATTTTAATACAATGGTTACTTTTTACTGCATTTTTAAAAATTAATTTATTCTATTTTATTTATTTTTGGCTGCATTGGGTCTTCGTTGCTGCGTGTGGGCTTTCTCTAGTTGCGGCGAGCGGGGGCTACTCTTCGTTGTGGTGCACAGGCTTCTCATTATGGTGGCTTCTCTTGTTGCGGAGCACAGGCTCTAGACGCACGGGCTCAGTAGTTGTGGCTCATGGGCTCTAGAGCGCAGGTTCAATAGTTGTGACACACGGGCTTAGCTGCTCTGAGGCATGTGGGATCTTCCTGGACCAGGGATAGAACCTATGTCCCCTGCACTGGCAGGCGGATTCTTAACCAATGCGCCACCGGGGAAGTCCAGCTACATAAATTTAGAATTTTTGCCCAGATCTGTCTATTTTCCTTCACTGATTTATTCAATCATATGGACTCAGATATTTATTTACACTGTGGGTTATAATCCAATACTACTTTACTTATTTTGTTGCAAAATGTATTTTATTTTCCAGCATTGGCCATTTGGAGCTCTTTCAGTTGGCTCCTGTTTCCCTTTGACATATGCTGAATTTATTTTAAACTGATATCTTTGTCTTCTCTTCCCAAGCACACTAGATCTCCTCCAGAGCAGTGAGGCTCTATGTGTCCTCAAGATCATTCTGCCAGGCACACTGCAGACGTGCAATAAACATGTGCTGAATAAAGGAATGAACAGAGGAATGAAGGACATTTTGGTTCCTTGGTGTGAGCAGTAGACGCCCAGTGCCTGAGCGTCCTAATTTTCCTTGGGAAACCATCCTCTCTCATCCCCAGCCTGGTGATGAAGACAATCAGGTGATGAAGTCAGTCAACAAAGCACCTCCCTCGGCCACAGGGTTTGGGGTGGGGACAGGCAGGTAACCCTATTCAGAGCCAAGGGGGCACCCTCTCATCCTCCACTGGATTGGATGTTGCAAGAACATGGGACTGAATCTGCTACAGCCACTGTTAGGGAGACAACAGTGAGCTGACCCAGACAGGGCAGAGCTGAGAGGTGGACTCCTTCTGAGGCCTAAACCATGCTGTCCTTGAGTAAGCCCTGCCTGTGGCTGTGAGTTATATGACCCAAAAAACGTCCTTTTCACTTACTCTGGTTTGGGTTGTGTTTCCTGTTCCTTATAATTAAAGCAACCCTTAGAATTCCTATATTGTTGACCTTTATTTTTATGACGAACAGTCAGTGGAGGTGAGATAACTGACCACTGAGCTGCATGACACCAGGTGACTGTACCAGGGCCTGGGTCTCCTTCTCAACCTTTCAGGGGCTGGGGACCCCAATCAGAAAGAGAAAACAGGGACAATCCTCTAATTCCTGAACCCTCAAGTTATTTTGTACACCTGCTTACTATCACCATCCCAGGCCAAAGACGGACACTAAGGAAGTTTAAAGGGCTCACAAACAAGTAAACCCCTAACAGCTGTACCATGAAACATCTACTCTGTACCATCCGGTCCACTGAACTCTACTAGTCACAAAACATTCACAAACACAGACGACCCTGTTGTGACCGGGAACCATCAGCTCCATTATGTGGTAAAATTGCATGAAGAGGTTAATGGAGGCAAAAGGCTTGATCCAGTAAGGTCCCATAGCGAGCCAAGGGTCAAGCTGAGACATGAAGCAACAGAACTGGTTTCTGCCACATCTGACCTTCATGGGCAGAGTACCATTGAGCCTGGATTGTGTACTTCCTCTTGACACCATGCGTAGTTGAAACACATACCTATCTTACCAGATATGTCTCTATTTCAGCAACATTAGAGCACAGTTTATAACAAGTTACCTGGCTGCTATATTACCCGAAAAGGAAATGGGAAGGAATGTGCAATCACTGTCAGAGAGAAGGTAGGAGAGGAAAAGCTCTGTGCCCTGAGCTTGGTTTTGTTCCTCAACAACAGACTCAGCAAGCCCAGCACCAATCCATGGGACCTGAGCACAACACATGAGGGAAGAACACTTCATCCATACCTGGCAGGTAAAAGTTTTAGAGACGAACTAATCACTCTTAGAAGATTTCCAAATAATGAGCCCAGAGTTCTGGTGGGTTAAGTCCTGCACCTCAGACGCTCAACTGGAAAGACTGTTTCTTCCTTGTTTACATTAGTGCTCAGCTCAGAGACAGTCAGCTGAGAACAGTATGATTCAGAAGAAGCAGTGGGCTTCAGGTCAGGAGATCTGGAGTTCTAACCCAGTGTTGACCCCATGAAAACTAAATTTAAACTGAGGCACATCATCACTCTGGGCCCCAGCTTCCTTAACTGCAAAAGAGATAAACAAAACCTGCACGTTTTACCTGACTGGATTGTGAGGATAAAACAGGACCTAGCAGATTTGAAAAAATTAGGTGCACAGTGCAAATATTAAATGGTGTTGGGACTCCGATGATAAAACATTCTCTAGGGATGCTCAGTGGTTCCCATAACTACCTTGCACAAGAAGGAGACGGCCTGTTTGCCAGGGCACTGCCTGGCACCTGTGCATGGTGTGTGAGCAGCCTACATATGAACCCAGACCCAGCTGTCCACAGCTACGGCAACCACAATCCCCAGCTTTTCTAGGACAGACACACTTCTTTCTATGTAGTTTGGTGTTTCCTTTCAAAACAGGAATGTATAACTAGATGTATTAAATGTATAACTGAATATTTTCTGTGCCTTTATAAAGCTATTCAAGTATATGTATTCACACATCAGAAGCTGACCACCCTCACTCACTCACAGAACCCCTGCCTCGGCCAGTCTGCACCCAACTCCCAGGGCTCTCCTCAGCGATACACTGAGCACCTACCCACTCTGGCTGCTCATTAGGCTCTTCTGGCTTGTGGTCAGAGGCCACAGGTGGGGGCGAGTAATCCTTCACAGGAGTGGTGAATTCCACGGGTCCTGTTCCTGGCAAGGGGAGTTTCAGCAGTGGGTAGCTGGGATGAACAAAAAGGAGAGAAGAGTTAGGACACGATGGCAGGTAGAAGCTGTGCTGAGGTAACAGTGACGCAGGAACCACTGCAGTTGCACTAAATTCTCCATGCTAGGAGAACTATACAAATGTACAAAATATTAGTCATAAAACTTCAGAGCTAGGAGAAAACTCAGAAGCCTCTAGATCAGAATTTTTCAAACTCCCTTTTAGTCACAGGAAACCCAATGCATAAACTATGAAGTAGTTTACTGGATGAATATTTTTGGAGATGTAATAAAGGCAAGATGCTACACAAACTTCTGGTCAAATTAGACATAAGTAAGACAACAAGAAAAAACTGGGGAGGGACTTCCCTGGTGGTCCAGTGGTTAAGACTCCGTGCTTCCACTGCAGGGGGCACGGGTTCGATCCCTGGTTGGGAAGTTCTACATGCTGCGCGGCGCAGCCAAAAAACAAAAAACAAAAACTGGGGAAACAAAAATCCAGAAGGATCCTGATTCAGACTGCTGAGCAAATTGCTCCAAGTTAAAGGGACAAACCATAGAAACTGTGCAAAACACATTGAGGGTGTGGTTTACACTAGATCAGGCTGAACAGAAGTCAATGGACCTACCACACACAAAGGAAAAAGCTTGGCCTAACATCAAAAAGTTGGCAAATGGATGTGCTTTTGTTTCAGATTTCACTTCTTTTAAAACTTTTTCTTCAGGACTTCCCTGGTGGTCCAGTGGTTAAGACTCCACGCTTCCACTGCAGGGTGGGCAGTTTTGATCCCTGGTCGGGGAAGTTCCGCATGCAGCACGGTGCGGGGGGAAAAAAAAAAATTGTACTACATAAAAGTTAATTCCCAGTTTTAAATAAAACTGGGAATTAACTTTTATGTAGTACAATGCACAAATCTTAAGTATAGGGACCTCCCTGGTGGCACAGTGGTTAAGAATCCGCCTGCCAATGCAGGGGACATGGGTTCGAGCCCTGGTCCGGGAAGATCCCACATGCCACGGAGCAACTAAGCCCGTGCGCCACAACTACTGAACCTGTGCTCTAGAGCCTGCGAGCCACAACTACTGAGCCCGCACGCCACAACTACTGAAGCCCGCATGCTTAGAACCCGTGCTCTGCAACAAGAGAAGTCACCGCAATGGGAAGCCCGCTCACCGCAACGAAGAGTAGCCCCCGCTCTCTGCAACTAGAGAAAGCCTGCGCGCAGCAACAAAGACCCAACGCAGCCAAAAATAAAATATAAATAAATTAATTTTTTAAAAATCTTAAGTATATAGTGCAATGAATTTTTACATATGCCTACACCTGTGTAACCACTACCTAGATCAAGCTATAAAATATCTCCAGAACCTCAGAAGGTGGCCTTGTGCCCTGGCCCAGTGAAGAGTATCCACTACCATAAACCACTATTAGAATTTCTATCACCATAAATTAGTTTTGCCTGTTTCTGATGGCATGTAACTGAAATCATCCATTCCACTGTGTATTCTTTTGTGACTGGCTGTTTTCACTTAAATTACATCTACTAGAGTCATCCACACTGGCACATGTAGCAGATCATTCTTTTCCGTATGTACTATTCTGCTGAATGAACATATTAGAGTGCATCTATCTATTCCAGTGTTGAGGAACATTTGGCTGCTCCCAACTGAAGCTATTAAGAATAGAGCTATTGTGGTAAGTTTTATGTATACACTCATTTTTATGTAAGCACTCATTTCTGTTGGGTATATTCATAGAATGAAACTTCTGGGTTGTGGAGTATACGTATATTTAGCTTTGTAGATCACACCAGTTTTCCAAAATACTTATTTAAAGTAGTTATTTAAATTTACGTTCCCACCAGCAGTGTGATAGGAGTTTCAACTGCTTCAAATCCTTGTCACCTCTTGATATTGTCAGTCCAATTAATTTTAACCATTTAGAGGAGGAGGTGGTGGTATCTCTCTGTGGTTTTAATATACAGCAAATAGTGTCGAAAACTCTTTCATATGCTTATTAGCCATTTGGATGAATCCTCTTTGGTGAAGCACCTCTTCAACTCTTTAACTGTTTTTAATTGAGTCGTCTTTATATATTCTAGATATGAGTCCGCAGTCCTTTATACAGCTATAAATTTCCCTCTTAGTTCTACTTTCACTGCAACCCATAAGTTTTGGTATATTGTGTTTTTGTTTTCATCATCTCAAGGTATTTTCTATTTTCCTCTCTGATTTCTTCTTCGACTCACTGGTTGTTTTAGAATATACTGTTTAATTTCCATGTATTTGTGAATTTTCCTTCTATTATCTTTTTAATTAAATTTATTTATTTTACTTATTTATTTTTGGCTGCATTGGGTCTTCGTTGCTGTGCGCAGGCTTTCTCTAGTTGCAGTGAGTGGGGGCTACTCTTCATTGCGGTGCACGGGTTTCTCATTGCGGTGGCTTCTCTGGTTGCAGAGCACAGGCTCTAGGCGCGCAGGCTTCAATAGTTGTGGCACGCGGGCTCTAGAGCGCAGGCTCAGTAGTTGTGGTGCACAGGCTTAGTCCCTCCGCGGCATGTGGGATCTTCCTGGACCAGGGCTCGAACCCGTGTCCCCTGCATTGGCTGGCGGATTCTTAACCACTGCACTGCCGGGGAAGCCTTCCTTCTATTATTGATTTTTAGTTTCATTCTGCTGTTATTGGAAAAGATCCTCTGTATGATTTCGATCTTTTTAAATTTACTGAGACTTGTTTGCGGCCTAACATATATGGTCTATCCGGGAGAATGTTTATGTTCACTTAAGAAGAATGTGTATTGGTCTAGCTGGTTTCAGTGTTGCTCAAGTCCTCCATTTCCTTATTGATCTTGTCTGCTTGTAGCCATCATTGAAAGCGGAGTATTGAAGACTTCAACTATTATTGGAGAACTGTATATTTCTCCTTTCAATTCTGTCAATTTTTGCTTCATATATTTTACGGATATGTTGTTAGGTGTTATATGTTTATAATGGTTATATCTTCTTGTTGTATTGAAGCATTTATCAATATATAATGTCCTTCTCTGTCTCTAATAAATTTTTTAATGTTGTCTGATCATAATATAGCCACTTCAGTTCTCTTTTGGGTACTGTTTAGCACAGAATATCATCTTCCATCCTTTTACTTTCAACCTCTTTGTGTTCTTATATCTAAAGTGTAGTGTATATCTAAGGATCTCCCTGGTGGTCCAGGTGGTTAAGACTCCGTGCTTCCAGTGTAGGGGGTATGGGTTTAATCCCTGGTCAGGGAACTGAGATTCCACATGCTGCAGGGCGCAGCCAAAAAAAAAAAAAAGTTAAAAAAAAAAGCGTAGTGTATATTTAAAGTGTCTTGTAGACAGCATGTAGATAAAGTCTTTGTAAAATCAAATTGGCCACTCTTTTAAAAGGAGAGTTTGATCCACCTACATTTAATGTGATTACTGACAAGGAAGGATTTATTTATGCCATTTAGCTATTTGTTTTGTTTGTCTTATATGATTTTCGTTCCTCAGTTCCTCCATTGCTGCCCTTTTTTTAAGAGGGGGGGATTGATTTTTTTGTAGTGTGCCACTTTGATTCCCTTCTACTTTCCTGTTCTACATATTTTAAAAGTTATTTTCTTAGTGGTCACCTTGGGAATTCTATTATTAACAACTTATAACAACCTAGGTTGAATAGAGGGGTTCAACAGCAAATCTGAGCAGAGAAGAAAGGATCAGCAATCATGAAAATAAGACAACTGAAATCATGCAGTCTGAGCAGCTTAGCTTCAACAGGATACACCCACTCTGTCTAGACATCCTTGTCTCTCCCCTTTTATATTGTTGTCACAGATTACACTTTACATTTAATCTCTTTAATGTAGATTTTAAATTATTGTTTAATACACTTGCCCTTTAAATCACAGAAGACAAAGAAAGAAATTACGAACCAACAATACTGATTATCTTTACTAGTGTTTATTTTTTCATATGGCTTCAAATTGCAGGGTAGGTGCACTGGTAACAATTTCCCTCAGCTTTTGTTTATCTGGAAATGTCTTAATTTCTCCTTCATTACTGAAGTATAGTTTTTGTTGTTTTTTTGGTTTTTTTTCAATTTGAAAGCAGTCACTATTTTTTTTTTTTTGCCACACCCTGCCGCATGCAGTAACTTAGTTCCCTGACCAGAGATCAAACCTGGGCCCCCGGGCTTCCCTGGTGGCGCAGTGGTTAAGAACCTGCCTGCCAACACAGGGGACATGGGTTTGAGCCCTGGTCCGGGAAGATCCCACATGCTGCAGAGCAACTAAGCCCATGAGCCACAACTACTGAGCCTGTGCTCTAGAGCCCACGAGCCACAACTAATGAGCCCATGCACCACAACTACTGAAGCCTGCACGCCTAGAGCCCGTGCTCCGCAATAAGAGAAGCCACTGCAATGAGAAGCCTGTGCACCGCAATGAAGAGTAGCCCCTGCTCACTGCAACTAGAGAAAGCCCACACGCAGCAACAAAGACCCAACACAGCCAAAAATAAATAAATAAAATAAATAAATTAAAAAAAAAAAACCTGTGCCCCCTGTGTTGGAAGCACAGTCTTAACCACTGGATCGCTAGGGAAGTCCCTGAAGTATAGTTTTGTAGAATTTAGAACTCTTGATTGAGTTTTTTTTCCTTTCAGGACTTTAAATATGTGATCCCACTGCCTTCTGGCCTCCATGGTTTCTGAGAAGAAATCAGCTATTAATCCATCAAGAATCCCTTTTATGTGAAGAGTTGCTTCTCTTTTGCTTCTTCCAAAAGCTAAGGTTCAGCTGTTTGGAGGTAGGTGTCAAGGGCTGTCTCTGGACTTAGCTAAGGTTTTGCTGGGGAAAGCTCCACACAATGCCCGGGCTGACCCCTGAGCTCTGGGTGCAGAGAGGAGTCCTGGGGCCCAGAGCTAAGACTGCTGAAGCTCTAGCTCTACTACAAGATGAAGGCAGGCAGTACATTTTATTTACCTACATTCACTTTCCATACAGTAGCTGCTCAAAACACTGACTAAAGGCAGCCTGTTTCTCAAGATTTGAAATATGTAAAACATCTGTGAATTCCAAGAGTCTAAACATTCCAGCAGGAAGAGAAAGAAGGTCAGCACACTCCAGAGCATCCACTTTCTTAGGATAAAGTCTCTTTGGAAATGTCCACAGGCCTTGAAATGCTTAAAGTGGCTCACAGTCATTCTCCAACCTTGCCCTGGAGCCACACAACTCCCCTCTTGCTTCTGAGGCTCTGTACTTGCTGGAACACTCTTGCTCATTCTTCTCCTAGATAACTCAGCTTCAAGGCCTCAACTACAGTATCATTTGCCTAGGAAGTCTTTCCCCTTTCCCCAAAACTGAGTTAAGGCCCCTCCTCCTATGAGCTACCAAAATGCCCCGTACTCACCCCAACACGGTTCTTATCACTGATGGTGAGCCTGCCCGTTTCTGTCTCTGTAACAATGATGATGGTTTCTAACTCTCACTGAGTACCTACTGTGTGCCAGGTGCCTTCCATCTTTTTTCTCATTTAAGCCTCACCACAGGGACTTCCCTGGTGGTCCAGTGGGTAAGACTCTGTGCTCCCAATGCAGGGGGCCTGGGTTTGATCCTTGGTTGGGGAACTAGATCCCACATGCGTGCCGCAACTAAGAAGTCCACATGCAACAATGAAGATCCCATGTGCTGCAACTAAGACCCAGCGCAGCCAAAATAAATAAATAAATAAATATTTTTTAAAAAAGCCTCACCACAACCCAACAAGGCACACAGAAGCTATATCCCCTCTAGCCCCCAAGAAAGTGACAGAACCAGTATATGAACACAGGCAGTCTGGCCCCAGAGTCCACCCTCTTAACATCACACTATACTCTTGTATTACATTTCTGTTTTGTTTAAAAATTTAAACAGGTAGGAGTAGGAACCAAGATGGCGGAGAAGAAGGATGTGCTCTCACTCCCTCTTGCGAGAACACCAGAATCACAACTAGCTGCTGGACAGTCATCGACAGGAAGACACTGGAACTCACCAAAAAAGATACCCCACATCCAAAGACAAAGGAGAAGCCACAATGAGATGGTAGGAGGGGCGCAACCACAGTAAAATCAAATCCCATAACTGCTGGGTGGGTGACTCACAGACTGGCGAACACTTATACCACAGAAGTCCACCCACTGGAGTGAAGGTTCTGAGCCCCACGTCAGGCTTCCCAACCTGGGGGTCCGGCAACGGGAGGAGGAATTCATAGAGAATCAGACTTTGAAGCCTAGTGGGAATTGATTGCAGGACTTCGACAGGACTGGGGGAAACAGAGACCCCACTCTTGGAGGGTGCACACAAAACAGTGTGTGCATCGGGACCCAGGGGAAGGAGCAGTGACCCCGGGGGAGACTGAAGCAGACCTACCTGCCAGTGTTGGAGGGTCTCCTGCAGAGGCGGGGGGTGGCTCTGTTTCACTGTGGGGACAAGGACACTGGCAGCAGAAGTTCTGGGAAGTACTCCTTGGCGTGAGCCTTCCCAGAGTCTGTCATTAGCCCCACCAAAGAGCCCAGGTAGGCTCCAGTGTTGGGTTGCCTCAGGCAAAACAACCAACAGGGAGGGAACCCAGCCCCACCCATCAACAGTCAAGTGGATTAAAGTTTTACTGAGCTCTGACCACCAAAGCAACAGTCAGCTCTACCCACCACCAGAGCCTCCCATCAAGCCTCTTAGATAGCCTCATCCACCAGAGGGCAGACAGCAGAAGCAAGAAAAACTATAATCCTGCAGCATGTGGAACAAAAACCACATTCACAGAAAGACAAGATGAAAAGGCAGAGGACTATGTACAGATGAAGGAACAAGATAAAACCCCAGAAAAAGAACTAAATGAAGTGGAGATAGGCAATCTTCCAGAAAAAGAATTCAGAATAATGATAGTGAAAATGATCCAGGACCTCGAAAAAAGAATGGAGGCAGAGATGGAGAAGATGCAAGAAATGTTTAACAAAGACCTAGAAGAATTAAAGAACAAACAAACAGAGATGAACAATACAATAACTGAAATGAAAACTACACTAGAATGAATCAATAGCAGAATAACTGAGGCAGAAGAACCTGGACCTGTCCTTCCAGTGACCTGGAAGACAGAATGGTGGAATTCACTGCTGCTGAACAGAGTAAAGAAAAAAGAATGAAAATAAATGAAGACAGCCTAAGAGACCTCTGGGACAACATTAAATGCAACAACATTCGCATTATAGGGGTCCCAGAAGGAGAAGAGAGAGAGAAAGGACCAGAGAAAATATTTGAAGAGATTATAGTCGAAAACTTCCCTAACATGGGAAAGGAAATAGCCACCCAAGTCCAGGAAGCACAGAGAGTCCCAGGCAGGATAAATCCAAGGAGAAACACGCAGAGACACATAGTAATCAAAGTGGCAAAAATTAAAGACAAAGAAAAATTATTGAAAGCAGCAAGGGAAAAACGACAAATAACATACAAGGGAACTCCCATAAGGTTAACAGCTGATTTCTCAGCAGAAACTCTACAAGCCAGAAGGGAGTGGCACCATATATTTAAAGTGATGAAAGGGAAGAACCTACAACCAAGATTACTCTACCCGGCAAGGATCTCATTCAGATTTGATGGAGAAATCAAAAGCTTTACAGAGAAGCAGAAGCTAAGAGAATTCAGCACCACCAAACCAGCTCTACAACAAATGCTAAAGGAACTTCTCTAAGTGGGAAACACAAGAGAAGAAAAGGACCTACAAAAACAAACCCAAAACAATTAAGAAAATGGTCATAGGAACATACATATCGATAATTACCTTAAACGTGAACAGATTAAATGCTCCAACCAAAAGACACAGGCTTGCTGAATGGATACAAAAACAAGACCCATATATATGCTGTCTACAAGAGACCCACTTCAGACCTAGGGACACATACAGACAGACTGAAAGTGAGGGGATGGAAAAAGATATTCCATGCAAATGGAAATCAAAAGAAAGCTGGAGTAGCTATACTCATATCAGATAAAATAAACTTTAAAATAAAGAATGTTGCAAGAGACAAGGAAGGACACTACATAATGATCAAGGGATCAATCCAAGAAGATATAACAATTATAAATATATACGCACCCAGCATAGGAGCACCTCAATACATAAGGCAACTGCTAACAGCTATAAAAGAGGAAATCGACAGTAACACAATAATAGTGGGGGACTTTAACATCTCACTTACACCAATGGACAGATCATCCAAAATGAAAATAAATAAGGAAACAGAAGCTTTAAATGACATAATAGACCAGATAGATTTAATTGATATTTATAGGACATTCCATCCAAAAACAACACATTACACTTTCTTCTCAAGTGCGCACGGAACATTCTCCAGGATAGATCACATCTTGGGTCACAAATCAAGCCTCAGTAAATTTAAGAAAACGGAAATCATATCAAGCATCTTTTCTGACCACAACGCTGTGAGATTAGAAATGAATTAACAGGGGAAAAAACGTAAAAAACACAAACACATGGAGGCTAAACAATACGTTACTAAATAACCAAGAGATCACTGAAGAAATCAAAGAGGAAATCAAAAAATACCTAGAGACAAATGACAATGAAAACACGACGATCCAAAACCTATGGGGTGCAGCAAAAGCAGTTCTTAGAGGGATGTTTATAGCTATACAAGCCTACCTAAAGAAACAAGAAAAACTCAAGTAAACAATCTAACCTTACACCTAAAGGAACTAGAGAAAGAAGAACAAACAAAACCCAAAGTTAGCAGAAGGAAAGAAATCATAAAGATCAGAGCGGAAATAAATGAAATAGAAACAAAGAAAACAATAGCAAAGATCAATAAAACTAAAAGCTGGTTCTTTGAGAAGATAAACAAAATTCATAAGCCATTAGCCAGACTCATCAAGAAAAAGAGGGAGAGGACTCAAATCAATAAAATTAGAAATGAAAAAGGAGAAGTTACAACAGACACCATAGAAATACAGGGCATCCTAAGAGACTACTACAAGCAACTCTGTGCCAATAAAATGGACAACCTGGAAGAAATGGACAAATTCTTAGAAAGGTATAACCTTCCAAGACTGAACCAGGAATAAACAGAAAATATGAACAGACCAATCACAAGTACTAAAATTGAAACTATGATTAAAAATCTTCTAACAAACAAAAGTCCAGGACCAGATGGCTTCACAGGTGAATTCTATCAAACATTTAGAGAAGAGCTAACACCCATCCTTCTCAAACTCTTCCAAAAATCTGCAGAGGAAGAAACACTCCCAAACTCATTCTATGAGGCCACCATCACCCTGATACCAAAACCAGACAAAGATACTACAAAAAAAGAAAATTACAGACCAATATCACTCATGAATATAGATGCAAAAATCCTCAACAAAATACTAGCAAACAGAATCCAACAACACATTAAACGGATCATACACCACAATCAAGTGGGATTTATCCCAGGGATGCAAGGATTCTTCAATATACGCAAATCAATCAATGTGATATTAACAAATTGAAGAACAAAAACCATATGATCATCTCAATAGATGCAGAAAAAGCTTTTGACAAAATTCAACACCCATTTATGATAAAAACTCTCCAGAAAGTGGGCATAGAGGGAACCTACCTCAACATAATAAAGGCCATATACGACAAACTCACAGCAAACATCATTCTCAATGGTGAAAAACTGGAAGCATTTCCTCTAAGATCAGGAACGAGACAAGCATGTCCACTCTCACCACTATTATTCAACATAGTTTTGGAAGTCCTAGCCACGGCAATCAGAGAAGAAAAAGAAATAAAAGGAATACAAATTGGAAAAGAAGAAGTAAAACTGTCACTGTTTGCAGATGACATGATACTATACATAGAGAATCCTAAAAATGCCACCAGAAAACTACTAATCAATGAATTTGGTAAAGTTGCAGGATACAAAATTAATGCACAGAAATCTCTTGCATTCCTATACACTAATGATGAAAAATCTTAAAGAGAAATTATGGAACACTCCCATTTACCATTGCAACAAAAAGAATAAAATATCTAGGAATAAGCCTACCTAGGGAAACAAAAGACCTGTATGCAGAAAACTGTAAGACACTGATTAAAGAAATTAAAGATGATATCAACAGATAGAGAGATATACCATGTTCTTGGATTGGAAGAATCAATATTGTGAAAATGACTATACTACCCAAAGCAATCTACAGATTCAATGCAATCCCTATCAAATTACCAATGGCATTTTTTACGGAACTCGAACAAATCATTTTAAAATTTGTATGGAGACACAAAAGACCCCGAATAGCCAAAGCAGTCTTGAGGGAAAAAAACGGAGCTGGAGGAATCAGACTCCCTGACTTCAGACTATACTACAAAGGTACAATAATCAAGACAATATGGTACTGGCACAAAAACAGAAACACAGATCAATGGAACAAGATAGAAAGCCCAGAGGTAAACCCACGCACCTATGGTCAACTAATCTATGACAAAGGAGGCAAAGATATACAATGGAGAAAAGACAGTCGCTTCAATAAGTGGTGCTGGGAAAACTGGACAGCTACATGTAAAAGAATGAAATTAGAACACTTCCTAACACCATACACAAAAATAAACTCAAAATGGAATCGAGACCTAAATGTAAGACCAGACACTATAAAACTCTTAGAGGAAAACATAGGAAGAACACTCTTTGACATAAATCACAGCAAGATCTTTTTTGATCCACCTCCTAGAGTAATGGAAATAAAAACAAAAATAAACAAATGGGACCTAATGAAACTTCAAAGCTTTTGCACAGCAAAGGAAACCATAAACAAGAAAAGACAACCCTCAGAATGGGAGAAAATATTTGCAAACAAATCAACGGACAAAGGATTAATCTCCAAAATATATAAACAGCTCATTCAGCTCAATATTAAAGAAACAAACAACCCAATCCAAAAATGGGCAGAAGACCTAAATAGACATTTCTCCAAAGAAGACATACAGATGGCCAAGAAGCACATGAAAAGATGCTCAACATCACTAATTATTAGAGAAATGCAAATCAAAACTACAATGAGGTATCACCTCACACCAGTTAGAATGGGCATCATCAGAAAATCTACAAACAACAAATGCTGGAGAGGGTGTGGAGAAAAGGGAACCCTCTTGCACTGTTGGTGGGAATGTAAATTGATACAGCCACTATGGAGAACAGTATGGAGGTTCTTTAAAAAACTAAAAATAGATTTACCATATGATCCAGCAATCCCACTACTGGGCGTATACCCAGAGAAAACGATAATTCAAAAAGACACATGCACCCCAAAGTTTATTGCAGCACTATTTACAATAGCCAGGTCATGGAAGCAACCTAAATGCCCATCGACAGACGAATGGATAAAGAAGTTGTGGTACATATATACAATGGAATATTACTCAGCCATAAAAAGGAACGAAACTGAGTCATTTGTTGAGACGTGGATGGATCTAGAGAATGTCATACAGCGTGAAGTAAGTCAGAAAGAGAAAAACAAATATCGTATATTAACGCATGTATGTGGAACCTAGAAAAATGGTACAGATGAGCTGGTTTGCAGGGCAGAAGTTGAGACACAGATGTAGAGAACAGACATATGGACACCAAGGGGGGAAAACTGCGGTGGGGTGGGGATGGTGGTGTGCTAAATTGGGCGATTGGGATTGACATGTATACACTGATGTGTATAAAATTGATGACTAATAAGAACCTGCAGTATAAAAAAACAAACAAAACAACTAATACTAAACTTTCATTGGGTTATTTGTATGGAAATATGTTAATATAAATGTTCCAGACATTACATGAAATTTCTAAAAATCTTATATGTTCTGGTATAATGTTATAAGTCATAATTCTAGTTATTACTTTAAAATGTATATCTCAGAAATAACTAAATTTCCTTGTCAATTGCATTATTATGAACTTTCATCAAATCTTTAACCGTGGTCATTTTTAAGTCTTTTGTCATTTACAGACAGTTCTGGGTGTACTCTGATGCTTTTGCAAATATGTTCTTATAAAAGGGTTTCATCTTCAAGGAATTCATGGAAAAGACTCTGACAAGTACAGGTTTCTGGTAACTGACTGTACTGCTGAACTGAATGAATAAGTATTTTCAGAACTCTAATGAAAAACTGATGAACTCATAAAAGTGCTAACAAAAGATCAAGATGAAAAAAAAATTAATTACATGGGACTGAGTGAACTGATGAGGATGATTATAATTTTTGTGACTTTCTGTTTGAATTAAAAAAAATTTAAATAATCATAAATTCCTTTTAACAGAAGCACAAGAAAAACACCAAGAAAAAGATTCTACAAAAATGCAAAATGCAAGGTTTCTTTTTTTTAAAGTTTTTATTGGAGTATAGTTGCTTTACAATGTTGTGTTAATTTCTACTGTACTACAAAGTGAACCAGCTATACATATACATATATCCCCTCTTTTTTGGATTTCCTTCCCATTTAGGTCACCACAGTGCATTAAGTAGAGATTCCTGTGCTATACAGTAGGTTCACATTAGTTATCTATTTTATACATAGTATCAACAGTGTATATGTGTCAATCCCAATCTCCCAATTCCTCCCACCCCATCCCTTTCCCCCTTGGTATCCATACATTTGTTCTCTACATCTGTATCTGTATTTCTGCTTTGCAAATAAGATCATCTATACCATTTTTCTAGATTCTACGTATATGTGTTAATATATGATATTTGTTTTTCTCTTTGACTTACTTCACTCTGTATGACACTCTCTAGGTCCATCCATGTCTCTACAAATGACCCAATTTCGTTCCTTTTTACAGCTGAGTAATATTCCATTGTATATATGTACCACATCTTCTTTATCCATTCCTCTACTGATGGACATTGAGGTTGCTTCCATGACCTGGCTATTGTAAATAGTGCTGCTATGAACACTGGGGTGCATGTGTCTTTTTGAATTATGGTTTTCTCTGGGTATATGCCCAGTAGTGGGATTGCTGGGTCATATGGTAGTTCTATTTTTAGTTTTTTAAGGAATCTCCATACTGTTTTCCATAGTGGCTGTATCAATTTACATTCTCACCATATGTGGAAATTCTTAATAAATCTATGTTTCAACTTGTGTTTTGTAAATGAAGTCCATCACAATGGAGCATGTGCTGAGGATTTGGAGTGTAGGTTCACAGGTGGTCCCTCCTCCCCGGGACAGGTGCTTGACCACCAGCTCCCCTGCCAACTTGCATCCCAGAATCTGGCCTTCCCCTCCCTGTCCAGGTATCCATTTGCTGCTGCCCCCTGGAGGCACCTGACCAAAACATGGAGGGCTGTTCAGAAGTGCATACCCTGCTGTGTCCTGGAGCAGGGTGAGGCACTGGCCATCACCTAGCCCATGCTGGCTGCACCACAGCAATCTGATGGGCATTTTGGCAGGAGGAAGCCTTTCATCCACTCCCATCTGAGCATATTTTAGTACTTTTTTTTTTTTTTTTTTTTTTTTAGTTAATTTATCTATTTAATTTTGGCTGTGTTGGGTCTTCATTTCTGTGCAAGAGCTTTCTCTAGTTGCGGCAAGCGGGGGCCACTCTTCATCGCGGTGTGCGGGCCTCTCATTGTCGCAGCCTCTCTTGTTGCGGAGCACAAGCTCCAGACGCGCAGGCTCAGTAGTTGTGGCTCACGGGCCTAGTTGCTCCACGGCATGTGGTATCTTCCCAGACCAGGGCTTGAACCCGTGTCCCCTGCATTAGCAGGCAGATTCTCAACCACTGCGCCACCAGGGAAGCCCTTAGTACCTTTAACAGTACTTTTCCCCTGCTTTCTGAAGCAGCAGCCCTGCATTTTCACGTTGCACTGGGTCCCACAAATGATGATGCTGGCTCTACATCTCCCATTCTCACTCCCAGTCATCTGTGATGGGAGCTCAGGAGACAAGGAAGACATACAGGAAGAGCAACCAGAAAAATGACACTCAAGAGATGTGGCACAGGACACCTCTCTGGAGACATCAGGAGTGGGACATGTTTTCTCTCTTCCCTTCTCAGGGGAGAACAATACAGGACTCGGGGTGGGGTAGTGACAGACTATAAAGGGAAATTTCTGAGATCTCCTTATCTCTCTTCTGTTGGAGGAAATCTGGGGTTGGAGGAAATTTCGGGTGATAAAGGAGTCTTTGATCTCCTACAAGCCTTTCAGAGCTTTTCCAGAGCTCGTGTGTGAGGTCAGGGGTAACTTCTGCTTGGAGGGAGGCTCTGGCTTTGGAATGCTGAACAGGACCCAGGAGCAGCTTCTGGAGCTGGTCCCCTGGGCTCCTGAGTCTAGGCTTTGGGGCAGAGGTCAGTGGTGCTCTGGGACTTTGTTCTCAGCTATCCAGCCCGGCTCTCCAAAGCACAGGTGCAGACAGGGCTTCAGTTACTCATATTTCTTTCTTGTTCATGAAAGGAATATAAATGTGTCCAGAGAGTGGCCACATAGGTACAAAAAGAGGGAGCCTGTTCTATAGTCTCTTGTGTGCCCACCCACAAAGGGGTCACGATGATCGTAGGGAAACCTGAGCTGTGGGCAGACAAGGGAGAGAGGTTGAGAGCGGAGGCCACCACAACTGAGATGTCCAGCCTCAGCCTGAAGGTGCTGCTTTCCTCCAGAGAAAAAGAAGGAGGAAGGGGCCAAGTCTGCTCTCAGATACCCACACAGGCTGTAGGATTATCCTCCTTCAGGAGGTTTGGAATGGTCTCATCATGATTCCAACTTGCTCTCCAAGTTAAAATCCACCCTCTCTAACCATGACCAGCAGGTTATGGAATCACAGGTGACCTGATGACCCCTCACATTAACCTCTGACCCACACATAGGGCAATTCAGCTGTCCTGGCACCCAGACACTCTTCCTTCATTCCATGGCATACCTACCACTTCCCAGGACAGGTCCCAAGAAATAGCACCCTCTGCCTTGCTGGACTGCTGCTGAGCCACACCTCTGGTCCTGGTGGCCTAACCTCTAGGAAATGTAAACAGATACCTCTTGCCACAGTGCCTACTTGCTACAAGTTTCATCAGATTTTCCCAGAGGAAAGAGCATTTATGGCTCCCAGGGTGATCCAGTGGGATGAACAGGTCCACAGCCCAGGCAGCTGCTAGATCCAGACAGAGGTAGCAAGAGCAGCAGTCCTTTCGGTTCAAGCTGAACAACTCTCTCATTCCAGGTACAATAAAGGTAAGCAGTTAAATGGAATCTGAGTATCTAATAAAACTACTAAAAGCTGTCTACTCATTTCTCCAAAGAAGACATACAGATGGCCAATAAGCACATGAAAAGATGCTCAACATCACTAATTATTAGAGAAATGCAAATCAAAACTACAGTGAGGTACCATCTCACACCAGTCAGAATGGCTATCATCAAAAAATCCACCAACAATAAATGCCAGAGAGGGTGTGGAGAGAAGGGAACCCTCCTACACTCCTGGTGGGAATGTAAATTGGTACAGCCACTACAGAAACAATACAGAGGTTCCTTAAAAAAACAAAAATAGAGTTGCCATGTGATCCAACAATCCCACTCCTGGGCACATACCCGGAGAAAACCAAAATTCAAAAAGATACATGCACCCCTATGTTCACAGCAGCACTATTTACAATAGCCAAGACATGGAAACAACCTAAATGTCTTGACAGATGAATGGATAAAGAAGATGTGGTAAATATATACAATGGAATACTACTCATAAAAAAAGAATGAAATAATGCCATTTGCAGCAACATGGATGGACCTAGAGATGATCATACAAAGTGAAGTCAGCAAGAGAAAGACAAATACTTTATGATATCACTTATATGTGGAATCTAAAATATGACACAAATGTGACCTTATTTATGAAACAGAGACAGACTCACAGACATAGAAGACAAACTTATGGTTACAAAAGGGGAAAGGGGGTCAGGGAGGGATAAATAAGGAGTTTGGGATTAGAAGATACAAACTACTATATATAAAATAAACAAAACAAGGTCCTACTGTATAGCATAGGGAACTATATTCAATATCCTATAATAAACCATAATGGAAAAGAATATGAAAAAGAATTTGTGTATATATATGTATAACTGAATCACTTTGCTGTACACCAGAAACTAACACAACACTGTAAATCAATTATCCTTCAATTAAAAAAAAATTACAGAATATGAAAAAAAAAAACACCTATCTATTAACCACACTTTATTTTCTGCAGGCAACCTGTAGCTCTGGCAGAAGGGGAGATGCTCTGGATAGAAAAGCTTCCCATACAGAAGAGGATAGCGAGGCTTGTGCCCTGGGTCCACAATATCTGGTCTCCTTTCCATAAAGGCCCAGAATCTCTGGATTTTCTGATGCAACAACCTTTATCATCTTTGGAGGCTGAGGGACTTCATCTAGCCTTAGAAATTTTCTCCTAAGCCAATCAGATTTTAAGAAATTTTAAAAATTCCTTTACAATCACATAACAAAGATGCTGGTTTGAAAAAATAAGTACACAGCATTAAGAATGTGACGGTACACCCCAGTACAGGGTGACTGTAAAGACAAGAGGAAACCATAGTGCCCTTAGAGAGTGGGACCAAAAGAGGCAGCAGGTTCAGAGGGGTGCGCCAGGGTAGTAGCCTCCCTGTGCTTTTGTTGGGAGAGCGGCGAGCTGCATGAACACAACCATAAACAGGAAAGGAGGCAAGGAATATGCCACCTATTCTTCCTGCAGGGCTCAGCTCAGGTGTCCTCCTCCCTGGAAGCCTCCCTAACGCTGTCTCCCTTTGCACCAAGGTTAGGTCAAATCTGCTATGCACAATACCCAATGGCACTGCAGTTATCTCTCTCAGGCCGAGACTGTGGGAGGGACTGTGTTCTGCGTCACTGGTCTGGCACAGTTCTTGGCATATATTATAGCAATCTTTATTGAGGTGGCTGTAAAACCCAATTTTATGCTCTCTCCTCAACTTCTGTTATGTAGGGCCACTGCCTCAAAAAGCCTCTCTATCCTCTGTCTAGGCAGATCCTGTCAGGCCCCGTCCCTGGCCCACTGCAACTGAGATTCTCTTTCTGAGGCTTCTCGTTCAAGGAGCAGACTCCCTGCAATGAAAGGTATCAGCACCAAACAGTGTTCTTCATAAAGTTCATGCCACCACAGCGAAGTGGAGAAAGTACAGATTTGGATATGCCACACAGACCGGCCAGTTGCAGCACATACCACTTACTATCTCTCCACATTAGTTTCATCATCAGCAAAAGAACTAGGGAATAACCACATCCTCCAAGGATGTTAGGCGACCAAATGAAATACTGTGTGTGGAAGCACATGACCACAAAGCCAGCGCTCAGTGAAGATTAGTTTTCCTTTCCCTCCTATCAGCCCAATCCTTCCCTGAGGCTCACCCACTCCATTCTCAGGACTGATGTTCAGCCAAGACACCTGTGGGATATAAGACAGGTGTCTGCCCAGCTTGGCTGCATTTGGGCTGTACTGGTTGTTAAATATTGTTATTATCACATTTGCCTCTTCCCCCATCCTCCATCCCATTCTAATTCACCCAGGGTCGAGTAGGAGTCTTCCACGCTTGAGACCTTAGCCATCTCATAAAGTTTTCATACCAGAGGCCCCCAAGTCATAAATCCAAGGACAATCTGTTTTGAAACACTTGTGTGATATCAAATTATTCATTCAAAGATAAAGGCCAATTGCACCCAGCTACAACTGAGCTGCTACACATAGCCTACTTTCCCTGTCCAGGAAGCTGCCTGGTCCCAGCTGGCCAAATCCAATCCTCAGAAGATGAATGGCAAAGAGGAAACATCCTTCCCTTTTCCGGTAGCTAGAGCCGTCTTTGTAGAAGGGGAATCACAACCACCTCCTCAACCTACACTGCCCATAGAGCAGAGGTCCCCAACCGTTTTGGCACCAGGGACCAGTTTCGTGGAAGACAATTTTTCCATGGACCAGTGTGGGGGTGGGTGGGGGTGGTTCATGCAGTAATGCGAGCCATGGGGAGTGGCAGAGGAAGCATTGCTCGCTCACCCGCCGCTCACCTCCTGCTGTGCGGCCCGGCTACTAACAGGCCATACTGGTCCGTGGCCCAGGGGTTGGGGACCCCTGCCACAGAGAACACAAGTTTAATTCAATGTATTCATCCATTATGTATTTACTTACCATACACATACACATATAAAGACGCTATCAAAGAACTGAGAATTTATGAAGGGGGAGCAGGACCCCACCCACCTCTAACAGAAGGCAATACGAGTAATAATAACCGTAAGTGTCACCACAAACTGCTGCTCTAGAAGTTAGAATAAAAGAGAAAATACTTTCAGCTGAGACATGGTAGAACTTCAGAGAAATTTTCAAGAAAGACACACAGCCTAGTGGTTCTCAGCATGTAGTCCCCAGGCCTGGGAGCTTGTTTAGAGATGCACATTCTTGGGTTTATCCAGATCTGATGAATGAGAAACTGGGGTAGGGCCCAGCAATCTTGTTTAACATGCCCTCCAGGTAATTCTGATGCTAGCTCAGGTTTAAGAACCACTGCCCTAGCATATAGGCCAGGCCTAGAAAAGTATGATTTTGAAAGAGACAGATGGGTCAATTAACCTACAGGAAAAAACAACAAGCAAATCCAAGATCTGGGTTCTCAGAACACTACTAATTCATCAGTTACAGGACATAGCCACCAGTGTCTAATCTTGTACAACACAAATTAACAAAGTTTAAACATCAGTACAAATACACTGAGCCAGAGTGAGGAGAGTCAGGGGGAACAGAGTGCCACAGGTGCAGGCACCAGAATCCCTTTAAAGCTGGATTTGAACCCCAGTTTCCCTACTTATTCGTTGTGTAGACCAGGCAAGCCTCTAATCCTCCATCCCCCTTTGGTTAAATGGAAATATAACTGGATCACTTCCCAAGGTTTTTATTAGGATTAATGAGACATTTAATTATATACCTGAAGCACCAACACAGCACCCAGCAGGAAATTCTCAATGAATATGCTCATCTTTCCTTGTCCTAATTAGGGAAGAACTTGGGATCATTAACAACTGAATAGCGAGTTCAGTCCTGAACCATCCTTCGTACAGCACAGCACTGAAAACATCTATAAAAGTTAGATGTACAATGAATCTGGAAACCAGAATTCCTTCCAGAGACAAGGATAATCAGATAGGCTCTTTTCATGACTGTCAGTGTTTGAGAGCCAAGGGGACCATTGGATATCATCTTACATCAAGCCTCTCCTTTCACAATGTCCTCATCAGCGACACTCTTCAGGGTTCTATGGGGCCCTATGACAGAATGACAGTCACAACAGTCCTTGGTGAGCACAGCAGGCCCCAAGTATCAACCAGAGGTCAGAAGGAGGGTCCACATGAACACAAGAAAATGACTAGAGAGCAGAAAACCAAGTCTCTGGGGTTAGCCTACAAGACAGTGTCCAAGGAATTGTTCAAACGGACTTTGCCTTGCAACATTCCAAGGCTCCTGCTCTTAACCAGGTACCAAAAGGAAGCTGCCACTGTTGAGAAGGAAAATTAAAAGATCATGCTTTCAATTATCCTGCAGTTTCTTAGAAACATCTAAACATTATTTTCACACAGATTACCAGCAATGTGAACAAATCTGGTGACTCACCAAGTCAGGGCCAGCCTGGACTGTTTTACTGTAGTGGCTAAACACCTCAGGACTAGAGCTTTCCACTCAACAGATCCAATGACCCTCAAGTTCCATTGTATAAAAAGCACACAGTCCAAGGGCTACTGAACAGTCAGGGTTAGCAAATCTATTGTGCCAAGGCACTGGCCCACCATATCCAGGGCAACTTGGAAACATACCAGCAGGCTAAGATGCAGAGCCCCGTGAAGAGAATGATGGGGATGGGGTAGGACGCACAGAACAGCCCATGGTTGTAGAAGGCCTGAGATATCTTCTCACGCAGCCTTTCAGTCAGGGTCATCCTCAGCTGAAGTCACCTTGCTGCCATCCCGGAAGTGACCATGGATCAGCCTGGCACACGTTGGACAGCACTGACAATGGACACCATCTGCAGGCAGGCACCTGGCAAGAAGGGAGAAAAGCCAATTAACAAAGAGTACTTGGCTTTCAACACTAGGGCTGCTGGGGGAGGTGGCAGGGACGTGGATAGGGAATCAGGAAGCCTACATGCAAGATCTGGAGACATCAATCCCAAAACACACACACACACACACACACACACAATCTTGGTCGGCTCCTAGTGACTGTGGGTAGTGTCTAAGTACGTCTAACCAAAGAAACAAAAAAACTGCCTCTCTACCTCTGGTAATAAACTCTCAATCCTCTTCCATATTAGATACTTCTAAAAGGCCACTCCCTAGAGAGGGCATTTTTCTCACACGTGGCACAGGCAAGCACTCCTGTGTAACAGACAGCACCTTCAGCTGCTCTTGGCCAAATGGACATTCTGGAAACCCTCCCCCCCCCCCCATTCTCTGTGCACAGGCCAGACCGAGAGAAATCCTTGGGAAAAACCTTTATACAAGGACTGATCCCTCAAAAAACACATTCTTGCACAAACAGTGATTCATTGATAAAGAAAGTCCAGTGGGGTCAGCCCTCAACACAAAAACACCAAAAAGTCTAGGCCCCTGACATAAAACAAAATTCACTGTGACAGTGGTATTGGGTAGAAGTCTCTGCTCCTGGTCCCCCAGTTGTTCCTGGGAGGGTGAGGGCAAAGGGTCCCTCCTATTTCTGCCTGCCCAGCAGCTGTCTCGTCCTTGGAGTAACAGCAGTCCAGTGTGGCTCTGAGAACCACCTTTCTCCACAGGATTTGGCCTGGACATACGGCCAGTTAAGGTGCCCCTCCCTGACCCCCACCAGGCTGGTTAGGCCTCTCTCCCTGGCCTTTGACTTCTGAGCAAAAAGAAGCAAAACTGGATACGGTGGTGTTTATTCTTCCCCAAGAGGTTCCTGCTCCCCAGATCACGGGCTGCTCTGGCTCCAGCCCTTTCTGAAGACGAGCTCATCAGCTCTTCTTTCCAGTGTGTGAGCCACCCCATATCCTTCCAATAAATACTCCTTTTGCTTGTGTGAGCCAGTTAATTTCTGTTGCTTCCAAGTAGAGAATCTTAAACCAATAAAATCAGAATAGAAAACTCTAGCAGAAGGGCCCAGGAATCTAGAATTCCTTTCCTTGCTGAGCTCGCCGAGGAAATTCAAGTTTAAATCCACTTCTCCTGTTCCATGTTGCTGTTTTCTTTGGTCTGTGTTACAGGGAACCTGCCCAGACATGTGTCTTGGCTTGATTCAGCTCACTGATGAAAACCCAGGCCAAGGAGATGATACCTCAGAAGTGTGAGACCAGAAGGGAGAAGCAAAAGGAGTCACACCACAGCCAATTCACAAGAAGAAATGGCTACCACTCCATCCACCCTCCTGGAAGCACAAGTCTCAGGCGCACATGCAATTTTCCAGTCCAAGAACCCTCTAAGGAAATAGTACAAATAACCCTCTGTGGGTCAATTCAGAAGGCAACAGATAGAGGAATCGGCAGGCGACCGCTGCTGACCCAAGGAGCAGAGGTGCTGACAACAGCTCAACCATTCACAAGGCTCACCTGGAACATAACAGCTCAAAAAGGTCTTAAGCAGTAGACTTGCAGCAGGGCACCAGCAACAGTGCTCACCACCCAGCATAAACAAGGACTCCAGGGAAGCAACGTTTCTGCTCCTGTGTCCCCAACCCTCCGTTCTACTTCAAGGGGGAAAACAAGCACTAATGAGATATATGCCTGTGGAAAGATGCTGTCAAGAGGATCCCTGAAGACTGATGGCCATAAACAAGTTGTAGCTTTTCCAACCTCAGTCCTCTGCCAAGCCCCACATCTCTTCCCTTAAGTGTCCCAAAACCAAGCCCTCCAGGAAATTGTGATCCTACTAATCCTTATCTCCTTCTCAGGCCTCTTCCGCACACAAATTGGTAACACAAGAAGCAGGGGACAGGGGGGTGGGTGGGTTCTCTTATACATGGAACTACTAATTGAGAAAAAACCATCTCACTTCAATTCTGCAGCAAATACAAATCTTTCTGACATGACCTTAGTCGTTTTCAGTTTCCACTAATCTTTATTAGTTATACTAATTGCTAATTTTCACAGCACCAAGAAAAATTAAAAAAAAAAAAATCCAAATTCTAGTTCATTACACAGCCCACCTACCTGAACCGAGCAAGAGGGGAATTGTTCATCTTTACTCCACTGCATTCATTTTAACGCAAAGCTTTTCCAAAGCAAAATTTATCCTAAGAAACTGCCAAAATATTTTCCAGAGTGCCCATACCATTTTACATTTTCACCAGCAGCATGAGAGACTTCGTTTCTTAGCATCCTCACCAGCATTTGGTATTGTCACTATTCTTTATTTTAGCTGTACTAGTAAGACTGTATTAGTATCTTATTGGATCTTAATTTGCATTTCCCTAATGGCTAGTGACACTGAATCTGTGCATGTGTGCATGTGTCTGTGTGTGTATTCCTTAAGCTGTTATATATATGAGATCATGTAATTTGCAAATAGAGATAGTTTAACTTCTTTTCCAATCTGGATGCCTTTTGTTTTTCTTGTAAAACTGTGGTGGCTAGAACTTCTGGTACAATGTTGAACTGCAGTGGTGAGAATGCATCTTATTCCTGATCTTAGGAAAGGAGCATTCAGTCTTTCACCTTAAGTATGGTATTACATGGGAGTTTTTCATATAAGCCCTTTACCAAGTTGAGGGAGTCCCCATCTATTCCTAGTTTGTTGAGTGTTTTTTTTTTTAAATCATGAAAGGGTATTATGCTTTGTGTCTTTTGAGATGATCATGTGGTTTTTAATTTATCCTACTAAGGTGTATTACACTGATTGATTTTTTCTCGTATTGAACCAACTTTGCATTCCTGGGTATAATCCCTTTAAATGTTGCTAGACTCGGTTTAATAATATTGAGAACTTCTGTATCTACATTCATAAGGGATACTGGTGTATAACTTTCTTTTTTTATGTCTTTGTCTGGCTTTGGTATTAGGGTAATGCTGGCCTTGTAGAATAACTTGGCAAGTGCTCCTTTGTACTTTTTTTTTTTAAACATTTTTTTAAAAATATTTATTTATTTATTTATGGCTGTGTTGGGTCTTCGTTTCTGTGCGAGGGCTTTCTCTAGTTGCAGCCAGCGGGGGCCACTCTTCATCGCGGTGCACGGGTTTCTCACTATCGCGGCTTCTCTTGTTGCAGAGCACAGGCTCCAGACGCGCAGGCTCAGTAATTGTGGCTCAGGGGTCCAGCTGCTCCGTGGCATGTGGGATCTTCCCAGACCAGGGCTCGAACTCGTGTCCCCTGCATTGGCAGGTAGATTCTCAACCACTGCGCCACCAGGGAAGCCCCCTCCTTTGTACTTTTATAGAACAGTTCATGATAAATCTTCTTTAAACATCTAGTAGAATTTACTAGTGAAGCCATCTGATCTTGGGCTTTTTTTGTTTAATTAAATAATTTTATTTATTTATTTCTGGCTGCATTGGGTCTTCGTTGCTGCACACTGGCTTTCTCTAGTTGCAGAGAGCAGGGGCCTACTCTTCATTGTGGTGTGCATGCTTCTCACTGCGGTGGCTTCTCTTGTTGCAGAGCATGGGCTCTAGGTGTGCGGGCTTCAGTAGCTGTGGTATGCGAGCTCCATAGTTGTGGCTTGCGGGCTCTAGAGCACAGGCGCAGTAGTTGTGGCACACGGGCTTAGTTGCTCCGCGGCATGTGGGATCTTCCCGGACCAGGGTTTGAACCCATGTCCCCTGCATTGGCAGGTGGATTCTTAACCACTGTGCCACCAGGAAGTCCTTGGGCTTTTTTTTTCTGTGTGGGAAGTTTATAAACTATTAATCTCTTTACTTGTTACATCTCTTCAGATTTTCTATTTCTTCTTGAGTAAATTTTGTTAGTTTGTTTGTTTTCTAGGAATTTGTCCATTTTCACCTAGGCTATCTAATTTATTGGCATAATATTTGCTGTTCAAAGTATTATAAATCATTTTTATTTCTGAAAGCTTGGTGTTAACGTCCCCACTTTCATTAATGATTCTAGCTGTTTGAGTCTCCCCTTTTTTTCCTCAGGTGCTGATCTTTTGAAAGAGCAAACTCTTGCTTTTATTTACTCTATCATTTTCCTAGTCTCTATTCATTTGTTTCCACTCTAGTCTTTATTATTTTCTTCCTTCTGTTTGCTTTTGGTTTATTTTGCTCTTCTTTTTCTTCTTTCTCTAGTTTCTTAAAGTTACTGATTTGAGCTCTTCTTTCTCATTTTTTAAAATTAATTCTATTTTTTTAAACAGCAGGTTCTTATTAGTTATCTGTTTTATACATATTAGTGTATATATGTCAATCCCAATCTCCCAATTCATCCCACCATCACGACCACCACCCCCTGCTTTCCCTCTTGGTGTCTGTATGTTTGTTCTCTACATCTGTGTCTCTATTTCTGCCTTGCAAAACGGTTCATCTGTACCAGTTTTCTAGATTCCACATATATGCATTAATATGCGATATTTTTCTCTTTCTTACCTCCACGTCTCAACAAATAACCCAATTTCATTCCTTTTTATGGCTGGGTAATATTCCATTGTATATATGCACCACATCTTCTTTATCCATTTGTCTGTCGATGGGCATTTAGGTTCCTACCATGTCCTGGATACTGTAAATAGTGCTGCAATGAACATTGGGGTGCATGTGTCTTTTTGAATTACGGTTTTCTCTAGGTATATACCCAGTAGTGGGATTGCTGGGTCATATGGTAATTCTATTTTTATTTAAGGAACCTCCATACTGTTCTCCATAGTGGCTGTATCAATTTACATTCCCACCAACAGTGCAAGAGGGTTCCCTTTTCTCCACACCCTCTCCAGCATTTGTTGCTTGTAGATTTTCTGATGATGCCCATTCTAACTGGTGTGAGGTGATATCTCATCGTAGTTTTGATTTGCATTTCTCTAATAATTAGTGATGCTGAGCATCTTTTCATGTGCTTCTTGGCCATCTGTATGTCTTCTTTGGAGAAATGCCTATTTGGGTCTTCTGCCCATTTTTGGATTGGGTTGGTTGTTTTTTGTTTGTTTGTTTGTTTTTTTAATACTGAGCTGCATGAACTGTTTATATATTCTGGAGATCAATCCTTTGTCCGTTGATTCATTTGCAAATATTTTCTCCCATTCTGAGGGCTGTCTTTTCGTCTTGTTTGTAGTTTCCTTTGCTGTGCAAAAGTTTTTAAGTTTCATTAGTTCCCATTTGTTTATTTTTGTTTTTATTTCCATTACTCTAGGACGTGGATCAAAAAAGATCTTGCTGTGATTTATGTCAGAGTGTTCTTCCTATGTTTTCCTCTAAGAGTTTTATAGTGTCTGGTCTTTCATTTAGGTCTTTAATCCATTTTGAGTTTATTTTTGGGTATGGTGTTAGGGAGTGTTCTAATTTCATGCTTTTACATGCAGCTGTCCAGTTTTCCCATCACCACTTATTGAAGAGACTGTCTTTTCTCCATTGTATATCCTTGCCTCCTTTGTCATAGATTATTAGTTGACCACCGGTGCATGGGTTTATCTCTGGGTTTTCTATCCTGTTCCATTGATCTATATTTCTGTTTTTGTGCCAGTACCATATTGTGTTGATTACTGTAGTTTTGTAGTATAGTCTGAAGTCAGGGAGTCTCATTTCTCCAGCTCTGTTTTTTTTTCCCTCAAGATTGCTTTGGCTGTTCAGGATCTTTTGTGTCTACATACAAATTTTAAGATTTTTTGTTCTAGTTCTGTAAAAAATGCCATTGGTAATTTGATAGGGATTGCACTGAATCTGTAGATTGCTTTGAGCAGTATAGTCATTTTCACAATATTGATTCTTCCAATCCAAGAACATGGTATATCTCTCCATCTGTACGTGTCATCTTTGATTTCTTTCATCAGTGACTTATAGTTTCCTGAGTACAGGTCTTTTACTTCCTTAGGTAGATTTATTCCTAGGTATTTTATTTTTTTTGTTGCAATGGTGAATGAGATTGTTTCCTTAATTTCTCTTTCTGATCTTTCGTTGTTATAGGAATGCAAGAGATTTTTGCACATTAATTTTGTATCCTGCACCTTTACCAAATTCATTGATTAGCTCTAGAGTTTTCTGGTGGTATCTTTAGGATTATCTATGTATAGTATCAGGTCATCTGCAAACAGTGACAGTTTTACTTCTTCTTTTCCAATTTGGATTCCTTTTATTTCTTTTTCTTCTGTGATTACTGTGGCTAAGACTTCCAAAACTATGTTGAATAAGAGTGGCAAGAGTGGACATCCTTGTCTTGTTCCTCATCTTAGAGGAAATGCTTTCAGTTTTTCACCACTGACAACAATGTTTGCTGTGGTTTTGTCGTATATGGCCTTTATTATCTTGACGTAGGTTCCCTCTATGCCCACTTTCTGGAGAGTCCTTATCATAAATGGGTGTTGAATTTTGTCAAAAGCTTTCTCTGCATCTATTGAGATGATCATATGGTTTTTATTCTTCAGTTTTTTAATATACTGTATCACATTGATTAATTTGCGTATACTGAAGAATCCTTGCACCCCTGGGATAAATCCCACTTGATCGTGGTGTATGATCCTTTTAATGTGTTGTTGGATTCTGTTTGCTAGTATTTTGTTCAGGATTTTTGCATCTATATTCATCAATGATATTATTGGTCTGTAATTTTCTTTTCCTGTAGTATCTTTGTCTGGTCTTGGTATCAGGGTGATGGTGGCCTCGTAGAATGAGTTTGGGAGTGTTCCTTCCTCTGAAATTTTCTGGAAAAGTTTGAGAAGGATGGGTGTTAGCTCTTCTCTAAATGTTTGATAGAATTCACCTGTGAAGCCATCTGGTCCTGGACTTTTGTTTGTTGGAAGATTTTTAATTACAGTTTCAATTTCATTACTTGTGATTGGTCTGTTCATATTTTCTATTTCTTCCTGGTTCAGTCTTGGAAAGCTATACCTTTCTAAGAATTTGTCCATTTCTTCCAGGTTGTCCATTTTATTGGCATAGAGTTGCTTGTAGTAGTCTCTTAGGATGCTTTGAATTTCTGTGGTGTCTGTTGTAACTTCTCCTTTTTCACTTCTAATTTTATTGATTTGAGTCCTCTCCCTCTTTTTCTTGATGAGTCTGGCTAAAGGTTTATCAATTTTGTTTATCTTCTCAAACAACCAGCTTTTAGTTTTATTGATCTTTGCTATTGTTTTCTTTGTTTCTACTTCATTTATTTCTGCTCTGTTCTTTATGATTTCTTTCCTTCTACTAACTTTGGGTTTTGTTTGCTCTTCTTTCTCAAGTTCCTTTAGGCGTAAGGTTAGATTGTTTATTTGAGATTTTTCTTGTTTCTTGAGGTAGGATTGTATTGCTATAAACTTTCTCTTAGAACTGCTTTTGCTGCATCCCATAGGTTTTGGATCATCGTGTTTTCATTGTCATTTGTCTCTAGGTATTTTTTGATTTCCTCTTTGATTTCTTCAGTGATCTCTTGGTTATTTAGTAACGTATTGTTTAGCCTCCATGTGTTTGTGTTTTTTACGTTTTTTCCCCTGTTAATTCATTTCTAATCTCACAGCGTTGTGGTCAGAAAAGATGCTTGATATGATTTCCGTTTTCTTAAATTTACTGAGGCTTGATTTGTGACCCAAGATGTGATCTATCCTGGAGAATGTTCCATGTGCATTTGAGAAGAAAGTGTAATCAGTTGTTTTTGGATAGAATGTCCTATAAATATCAATTAAATCTGTCTGGTCTACTGTGTCATTTGAAGCTGGTGTTTCCTTATTAATTTTCTGTCTGGATGATCTGTCCATTGGTGTAAGTGAGGTGTTGAAGTCCCCACTATTATTGTGTTACTGTCGATTTCCTCTTTTATAGCTCTTAGCATTTGCCTTATGTATTGAGGTGCTCCTATGTTGGGTGCATATATATTTATAATTGTTGTATCTTCTTCTTGGATTGACGCCTTGATCATTATATAGTGTCCTTCCTTCTCTCTTGTAACAGTCTTTATTTTAAAGTCTATTTTGGGCTTCCCTGGTGGTGCAGTGGTTAAGAATCTGCTGGCCAATGCAGGGGACACGGGTTCGAGCCCTGGTCCGGGAAGATCCCACATGCCACGGAGCAACTAAGCCTGTGCACCACAACTACTGAGACTGTGCTCTAGAGTTGTGAGCCACAACTACTGAAGCCCACATGCCTAGAGCCAGTGCTCTGAAACAAGGGAAGCCACTGCAATGAGAAGTCCATGCACCGCAACGAAGAGTAGCACCCGTTCATCGCAAGTAGAGAAAGCCCCCGTGCAGCAATGAAGAGCCAAAGCAGCCAAAACTAAAATAATAAATAAATAAATTTATTAAAAAATAAAATAAAATAAAGTCTATTTTATCTGATATGAGTATCACTACTCCAGCTTTCTTTTGATTTCCATTTGCATAGAATATCTTTTACCATCCCCTCAGTTTCAGTCTGTATGTGTCCCTAGGTCTGACGTGGGTCTCTTGTAGACAGCATATATATGGGTCTTGTTTTTGTATCCATTCAGCGAGCCTGTGTCTTTTGGTTGGAGCATTTAATCCATTCACATTTAAGGTAATTATCGATATGTGAAGTTCTTATGAGTTTTCTTAATTGTTTTGGGTTTGTTTTTGTAGGTTCTTTTCTTCTCTTGTGTTTCCCACTTACAGAAGTTCCTTTAGCATTTGCTGTAGAGCTGGTTTGGTGGTGCTGAATTCTCTTAGCTTCTGCTTCTTTGTAAAGCTTTTGATTTCTCCGTCAAATCTGAATGAGATCCTTGCCAGGTAGAGTAATCTTGGTTGTAGATTCTTCCCTTTCATCACTTTAAAAGTATAATTCCACTCCCTTCTGGTTTATAGTGTTTCTGCTGAGAAATCAGCTGTTAACCTTATGGGAGTTCCCTTGTATGTTATTTGTCATTTTCCCCTTGTTGCTTTTAATAATTTTTCTTTGTCTTTAATTTTTGTCATTTTGATTACTATATGTCTCGGTGTGTTTCTCCTTGGGTTTATCCTGCCTGGGACTCTCTGCGCTTCCTGGACTTGGGTGGCTATTTCCTTTCCCTTGTTAGGGAAGTTTTCAACTATAATCTCTTCAAATGTTTTCTTGGGTCCTTTCTCTCTCTCTTCTCCTTCTGTGACCTCTATAACATGAATGTTGGTGCGTTTAATGTTGTCCCAGAGGTCTCTTACGCTATCTTCGTTTCTTTTCATTCTTTTTTCTTTATTCTGTTTCACAGAAGTGAATTCCACCATTCTGTCTTCCAGGTCACTTATCTGTTCTTCTGCCTCAGTTATTCTGTTATTTATTCCTTCTAGTGCATTTTTCATTTCTGTTATTGTATTGTTCATCTCTGTTCGTTAGTTTTTAAATTCTTCTAGATCTTTGTTAAACATTTCTTGCATCTTCTCCATCTCTGCCTCGATTCTTTTTTCGAGGTCCTGGATCATTTTCACTATCATTATTCTGAATTCTTTTTCTGGAAGATTGCCTATCTCCACTTCATTTAGTTCTTTTTCTGGGGTTTTATCTTGTTCCTTCATCTGTACATAGTCCTCTGCCTTTTCATTTTGTCTATCGTTCTGTAAATGTAGTTTTCGTTCAACAGGCTGCAGGACTGTAGTTCTTCTTGCTTCTGCTGTCTCCACTCTCTCTTTCTTCTTTCTTAATACAGGCATTTACAGCTGTAAATTTCCCTCCAAACACTACTTTAGCTGCATCCCATAGTTTCTGTATTTGTGATTTCTCTTTTCATCCATCTCAAAGTATCTTCTATCTTCTCTTGTATTTTCTTCTTTGATTCCCTTGGTATTTAGGAGTTGTTGAGATTTCCTTATATATTCTGGATGTAAGTCCCTACCAGATATGTTGTTCACAAATATTTTCTTCACGTCTATAACCTCTTTTTTAAATTCTTTTCACAGACTCTGTGATAGAGCCGAAGCTTTTAATTTTGATGAAGTCTAATTTACCCTTTTTTTTTTTTTTCCTTTAGGTGGAATGGATCATGCTTTAGGTGTCATGTAAGAGAATTCTGAAATTTTTCTCTGAGGTTTTCTCTTAAAATTTTTTATAGTTTTACATTTAAACCTATGATACATTTGAGTATTTTTTCTGTAAGATGTGAGATTAGATCTAGGATTTTTGCGTTTTGTTTTTCCCTATGGATAACCAATTGTTCTAGCACCAATCGTTGAGAAGACTACCTTTCATCCAATGAATTGCTTTGGCACCTGTCTTAGTCCTTTGTGCTGCTATAATAAAAATAGCATACACTGGGTGGCTTAAACAACAAATATTTACTTCTCACTGTTCTAAAGGCTAGGAAGTCCAAGATCAAGGCACTGGCAGATTCAGTTTCTGGTGAGGGCCCACTTCCTGGTTCATAACTGGCCATCTTCTCATTGTGCCCTCACATGGCAGAAAAGGGAGTGAGAGTTCTCTGGGGTTTCTTTTATAAGGGTAGTAATCCCATTCATGAGGACTCCACCCTCACGATTTAATTACCTCCCAAAGGTCCCAACTCCCTAATACAATCACACCAAGGGTTAAGATTTCAACATACGAATTTGGGGCAGGAGGAACACAAACATTCAGTCAAAGAGCAGTTGGCCGGGGACTTCCCTGGTGGCACAGTGGATAAGACTCCATGCTCCCAATGTACAGGGCCTGGGTTTTATCCCTGGTCAGGGAACTAGATCCCACATGCATGCCGCAACTACGAGTTTGCATGTCACAAGTAAGGAACTCACATGCTGCAACTAAGGAGCTGGCGAGCTGCAACTAAGGAGCCCACGTGCTGCAACTAAGACCTGGTGTAACCAAATAAAAAAACCAGTTGGCTGTACTTTATGAGTCTATTTCTGGGTTTTCTATAATGTTCCAGGGACCTAAGTGTCTAGCCCTCCACCAATACTACACAGTCTTGATTACAATAGCTATAAAGTCTTGAAATGAGTAAAGTGATTCCTTCCATTTTATTCTTCTTCAAAATTGTTCTACCCATTCTAGTTTACTTGCTTTCCATATACATTTTAGAGTAATCTAGTCTATGTCTACAAAAATCTTGCTAGAATTTTGATAGGAACTACATTAAACATACGTATCAATTTGAGAAGAACTGACATCACTACTATGTTTACTCTTCCAATCTATGAACATGATATCTCTCTCCATTTATTTAGATCTTTGATTTCTCTAACCATTTTTCTTTTTTTTTTTTTGGCCAAGCCATGGCTTGTGGGAATCTTAGTTTCCTGACCAGGGATAGAACCCACGCCCCCTGCAATGGAAGCATGGAGTCCTAACCACTGGACCGCCAGGGAATTCCCTCTTTAATCATTATTGTATAGTTTTCAGCATACAAGCGCTGTACATGTTTTGTTAGATTTACACCTAATAGTTTTTTTAGTGGTTGTGTTTTCAATTTCAGTTTCCCCATGTTAATTGCTAGTACAAAGAAATATAACTGATTTTAATATGTTGATCTTGTATCCTACAATTGTGCTGAACTCACTAATTAGTTCCACAGTCTTTTTTGTACATTCCTTGGGATTTTCTAAGCAGACTATCATCTCAACTGCAAATAAAAACATATTTCTTTCTTTCTTTCTATAATTTCCACAAACACTTTTTCTGCACCACTCCATCTCCACTCCTTTTGGGACTTCGATAACATGAAAGATAAACTTTCTGTTATTGTCCCATGGGTCCCTGAAGCTCTCATCTTTCTTCAGTTTATTTTAAATCTCTGTTGGTCAGACTAGATAGTTTTTATTCTTCTACCTTCAAGTTAACTGACTTAATATATCCCTATGCTGTCACTGACACCACTCAATGAATTTTAAATTTAGTTTTAGTTATAAAACTTCCAATTTTGTTTTTTTATGTTTTATAAAAATATACATTTATTTATTTGGTTGCACCAGGTCTTAGTTGCAGCAGGCAGGCTCCTTAGTTGTGGCTCACGGGCTCAGTTGCAGCTCCAAGTCTCCTTAGTTGAAGCTCTCCAGCTCCTTAGTTGTGGCACGTGGACTCCTTAGTTGTGGTAAATAGGCTCCTTAGTTGCAGCTCTCCAGCTCCTTAGTTGTGGCACGTGGGCTCCTTAGTTGTGGTACATAGGCTCCTTAGTTGCAGCAGGTGGGCTCCTTAGCTGCGGCAGGCGAGCTCCTTAGTTGTGGCAGGCAAACTCTTAGTTGCAGCATGCATATGAGATCTAGTTCCCTGACCAGGGATCAAACTCAGGCCCCCTGCTTTGGGAGCACAAAGTCTTATCCACTGCACCACCAGGGAAGTCCCAAAACTTCCAATTTTAAATTCAAATGTATAACTTTCCATTTGCTTCAAGGAGGTTCACCCTCAATTATTAGAGCAAGGTTTTAATTAATAATTACACTTTAAACGCTTTGATGATTCCAACATCTATGTCATGTCATGGTTGTCATCTGTTGACTGTCCTTTCTTCTTAAGAGATGGTGAGATTTTCCTGATTCTTTACATGTGGAGTAATTTTGAATGTTTAGATACTACGCTATGTTACTCTGAACCTTGTTTAAATCCAACGGAAAACGTTGGATTTTTGTTTTAGCAGCAATCTACCTGATTAAGTCCAATCCACAAATTCCTATCAAATTTCCCTGGGCTGTGGTTCCAATGTCAGTTTGGTTTTCAAAGCCCTTGCAGTACCATTTTGATTTGTCTCATGCATATTGTGCAACGGCCAGCATAGGACTTGGGCAGTAGTCTAGCATTTGGCATGCTGTTTAGAGTCAGATGCACATATGCTATTTTGGAAAAGAACCCAGGAGTTCATACACAATATTATGGGTTCACTTTGTTGAGTTCCTTCCTCTCTACAACCCTCCCAAGACATTCCAGCTCCTAGAGGACCTTTTCTGGGTCTTCTGGCTAGAAGGGATGGGCTTTCGTTTTCCTGCTCTGCTGAGCGCCTCCACAACTGTGACTGCTTCCCGGGTAAAGTGGTGAGAATTGAGAGGACAAAATCAGCAAATATCTCCATGCTCTTAGGACCATAATCCCTATAAATAAAAGGATTCCGCTCCCACCTGGCTGCCAATGTCATTGCTGCCTTCACCACCACAGAATTTCATGGGGGACAAGAGCAGGACAAAATGGAAAAAAAAAAAAAAAGCAAACAAAACACAAAAGATTCTCTTCCTCCATCCCTTCCTTCCAACCTCTTTAAGAATCCCCTTTCTCACTCCTCAGACTATAAAGACAGGGCTTCTCTCAGACTTCTTTCTGTCTGCACCTAGTGTGCAGTTCCAGGTTTTGGGTTACCTTTGAGTCCAGGCTGGAAAGTATTCTATGGAGAGAAAAAACAAAAACAACTTCCTTTCCCATTCCATCTGCTACCATTTATCTTTCAGGGTACTCAGACAGCTGGTCCATGGAGTCTGCCCTAGGATTTTAATTGTATTTACTCAGAGGAAAAGGGTAGAGTGTGCTTACTACATGTTGACCAGAATCAGAACCCTTTTATTTTTAATGTAAAAACCTTAATAAATTTCTGGATTCTTTGCCACTAAAGAAACTTCCCATACTATGGTTCTTGGCATCTTTCTGTCAATCATATCATCAATCCACTGTACTCTGTGAAAGTACAAAGCATGTACTTTCACAAAATGAAAAAAAATTAAATAAAGATTACAGGCAAAAAATGCACAAAAGAATGGAAGAAAATGTTAATAGTGGTTGTTGGTCTTCATGTGATATGCTAACATGCAGAGACAGTTTAAGTGAAAAGCACTAAGTTTTTAACTTTAAATAAACTTTTAAAGCTCAGCATTAAATATTACAGAAAAGTATACAAATTAACAGCAAGCAGCTCCATGAAAGTAAACATAGCCATTTAATCTAAATACCACTCAATCAAGAAATAAGAGTATCACCCCAAAGTTCCTCTTTATGAGCTGCAACAGTCATTACTTTTCATTTATAAAAGTGGTATACACGCATTTCTATCAAAGAGTACTGGAATGTATTTCTGATTTTAGTATTTTAATGCTTATGTCTTCATACATTGTCAAGGTTTTTCATATTCACTTTTTCAACTCTTAGAAAAATTTCCACAAAGGACAGAGGTCTTAGAAGAAATGAACCCAGTGGACACCTTGCTCTCAGACTTCTGGCCTCCACAACTGTGAGAAAATAAACATTGTTTAAGTCAACCCAAAAAATAAAATAAAATAAAATCTTCCGTGTGTTTTCTACAGGTTAATTCTAAAACTTGATAACCATTTAAAAAGCATTTGGAATATCTGCTAATGCAATTTTCATTTACTGAGAAAGCCTCGGAATCCCTAGCAGGGCTGACAAAAGGTGTATCTCTCCTGAAGCCAGTCAGTAAAGACTGGAAAAGATGATTGCTTCAGATGCAAAGACAGCAACACAAGACTTCAAGGAACGTGAAACACTCAATGAAACATAACACCACCAAAGGAACACAGTAATTTTCCAGTTACTGACCCCCCAAAAATGGGGATCTGCAATCTGCCCAGTAAAAAATTTAAAATAGTTGTTTTAAAGAAGGCCTCAGTGAGCTGCAAGAAAACACACAAAGGCAATTCAGTGAAGTCAGTAAACCAATACATGAACAAAACAAAAAATTTAACAAAGAGAGAAATCATTAAAAAGAACCAAACAGAAATCCTAGAACTGAAAAAAATAAAATGGATGAAATGAAAATGCACTAGAAAGTATTAACAGCAGACTTCATCAAGCAAAAGAAAAAAATCCATGATGTCAATGACAGGTCATTTGAAATTATCCAGTTCAAGGTGAACAAAGAGAAAATAATGAAAAAGAGTGAAGAAAGCCTTCATGAATCAAGGGGTATCATCAAAAGAAACAACATAAGCACTGCTGGAGTCCCCAAAGGAGAAGAGATGGAGAAAGGGGCAGAAAGCTTATTTAAAGAAATAACAGCTGAGATCTTCGCAATCTGGGAAGAGATTTGGACGTCCAAGTTTATTTCAAAAATTTATAAAAAATAAAAAATAAAACTTACAGGTCCCCCAAAAGATCTAGTTTTCCTCCAAGACACACTATAAAGAAATCATCTAAAATCAAAGACAAAGAATTTTAAAAGCAACAAGACAAAAAAATTCCTCACATACAAGGGAATTCCTGTAAGGCTATCAGTGGATTTCTCAGCAAACACCTTATAGGCCAGGAAAGGGTGGAATGATTTATTCAAAGTGCTGCAAGAAAAAACTGCCAACCTATATCCAGAAAAGAAGAAAACTCTAATTTGAAAAAATACATGCACCCCAATGTTCTTAGTAGCACTATGTACAATACAGAAGACATGGAAGCAACTTAAGTGTCCCTCAAAAGATGAATGGATAAGAAGATGTGGTGTGTGTGCGTGTGTGTGTGTGTGTGTGTGTATATATATATGTGTGTGTATATATATATATATATACACACACACACACACACACACACACACACACAATGGAATATTTCTCAGCCATTAAAAAAAGAATGAAATATGGCCATGTTTGCAGCAACGTGGATGGACCTAGAGATTATCACACTAAGTGAAGTAAGTCAGACAGAATGACAGGTATTACACGATATCACTTAAATGTGAAATCTAAAAAATAATACAAATGAACTTATTTACAAAACAAAAACAGGACCACAAAGCAAGTCTCAGTAAATTTAAGAAAACTGAAATCATATCAAGCATCTTTTCTGACCAAAATGCTATGAGATTAGAAATAAACTACAAGAAAAAAACTGTAAAAAACACAAATATGTGCAAACACATGGAGGCTAAACAATATGCTACTAAACAACCAATGGATCACTGAAGAAATCAAAGAGGAAATCAAAAAATACCTAGAGACAAATGAAAACGAAAGCACAACAATCCAAAACCTATGGGATGCAGCAAAAGCAGTTCTAAGACGGAAGTTTATAGCAATACAATCTTACCTCAGGAAACCAGAAAAATCTCAAATAAACAGCCTAACCTTATACCTAAAGCAACTACAGAAAGAACAAACAAAACCTAAAGTTAGTAGAAGGAAACAAATCATAAAGAACAGAGCAGAAATAAATGATATAGACTAACGCAACTATACTCCAATAAAAATTAATAAAATAAAAATATATATATAAAGATGAAGAAAACAATAGCAAAGATCAATGAAACTAACAGCTGGTTCTTTGAAAAGATAAACAAAATTGATAAACCTTAGCCAGACTCATCAAGAAAAAAAGGAAAAGGACTCAATTCAATAAAATTAGAAATGAAAAATGAGAAGTTACAACTAACACCACAGAAATACAAAGGATCATAAGAGACTACTACAAGCAACTGTATGCTAATAAAATGAACAACCTGGAAGAAATGAACAAATTCTTAGAAACGTACACTCTCCCAAGACTGAACCAGGAATAAACAGAAAATATGAACAGACCAATCACAAGTACTAAAATTGAAACTATGATTAAAAAACTTCCAACAAACAAAAGTACAGGACCAGATGGCTTCACAGGCGAATTCTATCAAACATTTAGAGAAGAGCTAACACCTACCCTTCTGATACTGTTCCAAAAAACTTCAGAGGAAGGAAATCTCCCAAACTCATTCTATGATGTCACCATCACCCTGATACCAAAACCAGACAAAGATACCACACACAAAAAAGAAAATTACAGGCCAGTATCACTGATGAACACAGACGCAAAAATCCTCAACAAAATACTAGGAATCCAAATCCAACAATACATTAAAAGGATCACACACCATGATCAAGTGGGATTTATCCCAGGGATGCAAGGATTTTTCAATATCCACAAATCAATCAGTGTGATATACCACATCAACAAATTGAAGAATAAAAACCAGACGATCATCTCAATACATACAGAAAAAGCTTTTGACAAAATTCAACACCCATTTATGATAAAAACTCTCCAGAAAATGGGCATAGAGGGAACATACCTCTACATAATAAAGGCCATATATGACAAACCTACAGCTAACATCATACTCAATGGGGAAATGCTGAAAGCATCTCCTCTAAGATTAGGAACAAGACAAGGATGCCCACTCTCGCCGCTTTTATTCAACATAGTTTTGGAAGTCCTAGCTACAGCAGAAAAGAAAAAGAAATAAAAGGAATCCAAATTGGAAAAGTTAAACTGTCACTGTTTGCAGATGACATGATACTATACATAGAAAATCCTAAAGAGGATACCAGAAAACTACTAGAACTCATCAATGAATTTGGTAAATTTGCAGGTTACAAAATACATACACAGAAATCTGCTGAATTTCTGTACACTAACAACAAAAGATCAGAAAGAGAAATTCAAGAAACAATCCCATTTACCACTGCATCAAAAAGAATAAAATACTGTACCTAGGAATAAAGCTACCTAAGGAGACAAAAGGCCTGTACTCTGAAAACTGTAAGACACCGATGAAAGAAATCGAAAATGAAACAGATGGAAAGATATACCATGTTCTTGGATTCGAAGAACCAATATTGTGAAAATGACTATACTACCCAAGGCAATCTACAGATTCAATGCAATCCCTATCAAATTACCAATAGCAATTTTCACAGAACTAGAACAAAAAATCTTAAAATTCGTGTAGAGACACAAAAGACTCCAAATAGCCAAAGCAACCTTGAGAAAGAAAAACAGAGGTGGAGGAATCAGGCTCCCGGACTTCAAACTATACTACAAAGCTACAGTCATCAAAACAGTATGGTACTGTAGTGAGGTGGATGGAGTTAGAGTCTGTCATACAGAGTGAAGTAAGTCAGAAAGAGAAAAACAAATATAGTATGCTAACACATATATATGGAATCTAAGGAAAAACAAAAAAGGTCATGAAGAACCTAGTGGCAAGAAGGGAATAAAGACACAGACTTACTAGAGAATAGACTTGAGGATATTGGGAGGGGGAAGGGTAAGCTGTGACAAAGTGAGAGAGTGGCATGGACATATATACACTACCAAACGTAAAATAGATAGCTAGTGGGAAGCAACCACATAGCACAGGGAGATTAGCTCGGTGCTTTGTGACCACCTAGAGGGGTGGGATAGGGAGGGTGGGAGGGAGGGAGATGCAAGAGGGAAGAGATATGGGAACATATGTATATGTATAACTGATTCACTCTGTTATAAAGTAGAAACTAACACACCATTGTAAAGCAATTACACTCCCATAAAGATATCAAAAAAAAAAAAACAAAACCAAAAGCGTAAAACAGAAGCAATATTGTAACAAATTCAATAAAGACTTTAAAAATGGTTCACATCAAAAAAAAAAAAAAACAGTATGGTACTGGCACAAAAACAGAAATATAGATCAATAGAACAGGACAGAAAGCCCAGAAATAAACCCACGTACCTATGGTTAATTGATCTATGACAAAGGAGGCAAGACTATACAATGAAAGAAAAGCAGTCTCTTCGATAAGTGGTGCTGGGAACACTGGACAGCTACAAGTAAAAGAATGGAATTAGAACACTCCCTAACACCATGCACAAAAATAAACTCAAAATGGATTAAAAACCTGAATGTGAGACAGGACACTATAAAACTCCTAAAGGAAAACATAGGCAAAACACTCCCTGACATAAATTAAAGCAATATCTTTTTCGATCCATTTCCCAGAGTAATGGAAATAAAAACAAAAATAAACAAATGGGACCTAATTAAACTCTAAGCTTTTGTGCAGCAAAGGAAACCATAAACAAAATGAAAAGACAGCCCACAGAATAGGAGAAAATACTTGCAAATATGTGACCAACAAGGGATTAATCTCCAAAATTTACAAACAGCTCATGCAGCTTAATATCATCAAAACAAACAACCGAATCAAAAAATGGGCAGAAGACCTAAAGAGACATTTCTCCAAAGAAGACATACAGATGGCCAAGAGTCACATGAAAAGATGTTCAGTATCACTAATTATTAGAGAAATGCAAATCAAAACTACAATGAGCTATCACGTCACACCAGTCAGAATGGCTATCATCCAAAAATCCACAAACAATAAATGCTGGAGAGGGTGTGGAGAAAAAGGAACCCTCCTACACTGTTGGTGGGAATGTAAATTGGTGCAGCCACTATGGAAAACAGTATGGAGGTTCCTTAAGAAACTAAAAACAGGGACTTCCTGGTGGTCCAGCTGTTTAAGACTCCGTGCTCCCAATGCAGGGGGCCTGGGTATGATCCCTGGTCAGGGAACTAGATCTCACATGCCACAGCTAAGAGCCCACATGCTGCAACTAAAAGATTCCTCAAGGCACAACGAAGACCCGGCGCAGCCAAATAAATAAATATTAAAATAAAGAAACTAAAAACAAAGCTTCCATATGATCCTGCAACCCCACTCCTGGGCATGTATCCAGAGAAAAATATGGTCCAAAAGGATACATGCACCCCAATGTTCACTGCAGCGCCATTTACAATAGCCAAGACGTGGAATCAACCTAAATGTCCATCAACAGAAGAATGGATAAAGAAAATGGGGTACATATATACAATGGAAAATTACTCAGCCAGTAAAAAGAATAAAATAATGCCATTTACAGCAACATGAATGGACCTAGAACTTGTCATACTGACTGAAGTCAGACAGAGAAACAGAAATATCATATGACATCACTTACATGTAGAATCTTAAAATAATGATACAAATGAACTTATTTACAAAACAGAAACTAGGGTTTCCCTGGTGGCACAGTGGTTATGAATCCACCCGCCAATGCAGGGGACACAGGTTCGAGCCCTGGTCCAGGAATATCCCACATGCCGCGGAGCAACTAAGCCCATGCACCACAACTACTGAGCCTGTGCTCTAGAGCCCATGAGCCACAACTACTGAGCCCATGTGCCACAACTACTGAAGCCCGCACGCCTAGAGCCTGTGCTCTGCAACAAGCGAAGCCACCACAATGAGAAGCCTGCGCACCGCAACGAAGAGTAGCCACCACTTGCCATAACTAAAAGAAAGTCTGCGCACAGCCCGAAAACCCAATGCAGCCACAAATAAATAAATAAATAAATAAATAAATAAATAAATAAATAAATAAAATTTATTTTAAAAAAACAAAACGGAAACAAACTCGGACTTAGAGAAGGAACTTATGGTTACTAGGGGGATGGGTGGGGGGGAGGGATAGTTAAGGAGTTTGGAATTGACATGTACACTGCTATATTTAAAATGGATAATGAACAAGGACCTACTGTACAGCACAGGGAACTCTGATCAATATTATGTAACAATCTAAATGGGAAAAGAATTTCAGAAAGAATAGATACGTGTATATGTATAACTGAATCATGCTCCTGTACACCTGAAACTAACAGAACATTGTTAATCAACTATACTCCAATATGAAATGAAAAGTTAAAAAAAAAAAAAAAAAACTCAGACATAGAAAACAAACTTACAGTTTACCAAAGGGGAAATGGGAGATGGAGGGAGGGATAAATTAGGAGCTTGGGATTAACAGATACACATTACTATATATAAAATAGATAAATAACAAAGACCTACTATATAGGCACAGTGTGTGTGTGTGTGTGTGTGTGTGTGTGTTTGTGTGTGTATACAAATCACTTTGTTGTACACCTGAAACTAACACCACATTCTAAGTCGACTATACTTCAATTAAAAAAAAAACCTGACTACTTTACCCGGCAAAACTGTCCTTCAGAAATAAAGGAGAGATAAAGACTTTACCAGACAAACAAATGTGTAGGCCATTCATCATCACTAGACCTGCCTTACAAGAAATGCTAAAACTTCTTCAAGCTGAAATGAAAAGACACTAATAACATAGAAACATAGAAATATAAAACACACTGCTAAAGGTAAGTATATGTATAGTCAAATTCAAAATACAGTTGGCCCTCCCTATTCGAGAATTCCACATCCACAGATTGAACCAACTGATTGAAAATATTTGAGAAAAAAAAAAAAAAAACTCAGGAAGTTCCAAAAAGCAAACCTTGAATTTGCCCCACTCTGGTAACAATTTACATAGCATTTACAACTATCTACATGATATTTACATGATATTAGGTATTATAAGTGATCTAGAGAGGATTTAAAGGGTATATGTAAATACTACTCCATTTTATCCAAGGGCCTTGAGCATCCACGGATTCTGGTATACATGGGGGGCAGGGGTGTCATGGAACCAATCTCCCACAGATACTGAGAATGACTTTAATACTGTAATATGCTGGTATGTTGATCTCTTAACTCTAGTATAAAGACTAAGTATTAAAAATCACTAAAAAAATCACAGAAGTATTAAAAATCACTACAGTGACAATAATTTCCTTATGAATACACAATATAAAAATATGTAGGGCTTCCCTGGTGGCACAGTGGTTGAGAATCTGCCTGCCAATGCAGGGGACACGGGTTCGAGCCCTGGTCTGGGAAGATCCCACATGCCACAGAGCAACTAGGCCCGTGAGCCACAACTACTGAGCCTGCGCGTCTGGAGCCTGTGTTTTGCTCCGCAACAAAAGAGGCCGCGACAGTGAGAGGCCCGTGCACCGCGATGAAGAGTGGCCCCCGTTCGCCACAACTAGAGAAAGCCCTCGCACAGAAACGAAGACCCAACACAGCCAAAAATAAATTAATTAATTAATTAATTAATTTTTAAAAAATATGTAAACTGTGATATCAAAAACATAAAATGGGAGAGGAAAGCATAGAATTTTTGTATGCTATGGAAGTTAAGTTGTTATCAGCTTAAAATAGATTGTTATAACTATAAGATGTTTTATGTAACCCTCATGGTAATCACAAAGCAAAACACTACAGCAGATAGTCAAAAGATCAATATCAAAACATACCACTAAGGAAGATTATCAATTCAAAAAGGAAGACAGCAAGAGAGGAAGAAAGGAACAAAGGAATTACAAAACAGCCAGAACATAATTAATAAGATAGCTTTAGTAAGTCCTTACGTATCAATAACTACTTTAAATTTAAATTCATTAAATCATCTATTTGAAAGGCATACAGTAGCTGAATGGATTTAAAAAAAAAAAAAAAAAGACTCAACTATATGCTTCCCACAAGAGACTCACTTCAGCTTTAAGGACACAAAAAGACTCAAAGTGAAGGGATGGAAAAAGGTATTTCATGAAAATGAAAACCAAAAGAGAGCAGGAGTGGCTATACTTATACCAGACAAAACAGACTTCAGGTGAAAAACTTAACAAGACACAAAAAAGGTCATTATATAATGATAAAGAAGTCAGTTCATCAAGAGGATTTAACACTGGTAAATATATATGTACCCATTATCAGAGCACCTAAATATATTAAGCGAATACTAAAAGATCTGAAGGGAGAAATAGACAATACAGTAATGGTAGGAGACTTCAATATCCTACTTTCAACAAAAAATTGTCCAGACAGAAAATCAATAAGGAAACATTTGAACTTGAACTATACTCTAGACCAAATGGACCCAACAGACATACAGAATATTTCATCCAAACAGCACCAGGATACACATTCTTCTCAAGCACACATGGAACATTCTCCAGGATAGATCCTATGTTAGGTCACACAACAAGTATTAGCAAATTTCATAAGAATGAAGTATCTTTTCTGACCACAATGGTATGAAACTAGGAATCAGTAACAGGAGGAAGACTGGAAAATTCACAAATATGTGTAAATTAAACAACATACTCTTGAAGAACCAATAGACCAAAGAAGAAATCAAAAGAGAAATTTTAAAAATTATGAAACAAACTAAAATGGAAACACAACATACCAAAACTTATGGAATGCAGCAAAAGCAGTTTTAAGAGGAAAGTTTTTAATGATAAAGGTCTGTGTTTAGAAAAAAGAATAATCTCAAATAGACAAGCTAACTTTATGCCTCAAGGAATTAGAAAAAGAACAACAAACTAAGCTTTCTACTTACAAGGAAGGAAATAAAGAGCAGAGTGGAAATAAATAGAATCTAAAAACATAATAGAAAAAACGGATGAAACCAAGAGCTGGTTTTTTGAAAAGACAAACAAAACTGACACACCCTTAGCTAGACTCACCAAGAAAAAAGAGAGAGGACTCAAATAAAATCAGAAATGAAAGAGGAGATGATATAACAGAAATATAAAGGATCACAGAGACTACTATGAAAAATTAGATGTCAACAAATTTGACAACGAGAAGAAATGAATAGATTCCTAGAAACATGTGACCAACAAGACTAAATTATGAAGAAATAGAAAATCCGAACAGGCTGATTACCAGTAAGGAGACTGAATCAGTAATCAAAAACCTCCCAACAAACGGAAGTCCAGGATTAGATGGCTTTACTGGTGAATTCTACCAAACATTTAAAGAGGAATTAGTATCAATCCTTCTCAAAACTCTTCAAAAAAAACTGAAGAGGAGGAAACACTTCCAAACTCATTTTATGAGGCCAGTGTTACCCTGATACCAAAGCCAGACAAGGACACCACAAGAAAAGAAAATTACGGGCCAATATCCCTGATGAAAAAAGATTCAAAAATCCTCAACAAAATTTAGTAAATTGAATTCAACAGCACATTAAAAAGATCACACACTATGATCAAGTGGATTTATTCCTGGGATGTGAATGAAGACGGTTCAACACATGCAAATTGATAAATGTGATATGCCACATTAACAGAATGAAAGATAAAAATCCTATGATCATCTCAATAGATGCAAAATAAGCATGACAAAATTCAACATCCTTTCATGATTTAAAAAACTAATTGGGTATAGAAGGAATGTACCTCAACATAATAAAGGCCACATATGACAAGCCCACAGCTAACATCATAAGCAATGGTGAAAAACTAAGAGCTTTTCCTCTAAGAGCCAAAACAAGACAAGGGTGCCACTCCATTTTTTTTGGGGGGGGGCCGTGCTGCTCGGCTTCTGGGCTTTTAGTTCCCCTACCTGGGATCGAACCCAAGCTCTCAGCAGTGAGAGCATGGAGTCCTAACCACTGGAACGCTAGGGAATTCCCATGCGTGCCCACTATTACCGCTTCTATTCAGCAGAGGACTGGAAATCCTAGTCAAGGCAATTAGACGGGAAAAATTTTGTTTAATATTCAAATTGGAAAGGAAGAAATAAAATTGTCTCTGTTTGCAGATGACATGATCATATGTCCGAAACTCTGCCAAAAAAACTATTCAAACTGATAAATTCGGTAAAGCTGCAGTATATAAAATCAATATACAAAAGTCAGTTGCGTTTTTATGTAACAACAACAAACTATCAGAAAGGGAAATAAGAAAACAAACCCATTTACAATAGCATCAAAAAGAATAAAATACTTAGGGATAAATTTAATCAAGGAGGTGAAGACCTGTACACTGAAAACTATGACACCAATGGGGACTTCCTTGCTGGCACAGTGGTTAAGAATCCGCCTGCCAATGCAGGGGACATGGGTTTGAGTCCTGGTCTGGGAAGATCCCACATGTCATGGAGCAACTAGGCCCCTGGGCCACAACTACTGAGCCTGTGCTCTAGAGCCCATGAGCTACAACTACTGAAACCCGCGCACCCTGGAGCCCGTGTGCCACAACTACTGAGCCCGCATGCTGCAACTACTGAAGCCCATACACCTGGAGCCCGTGCTCCACAAGAGAAGCCACCGCAATGAGATGCCCACACACCGCAACAAAGAGTACCCTCTGCTCACCGCAACTAGAGAAAGCCTGCATGCAGCAATGAAGATCCAACGCAGCCAAAAATAAAAAATAAAATTTTTAGAAATGAATTAGTAAGTTAAAAAAAAAAAGACACTGATGAAAGGAATTGAGGAAGACACAGATAAATGGAAAAATATCCCAAGTTCATGGATTGGAAAAATTAATATTGTTAAACTGTCCATACTACCCAAAGCAATCTACAGATTCAATGCAACCTCTATCAAAATTCCATTGGCATTTTTCACAGAAACAAGAAAAATAATCCTATAATTCGTACAGAACCACAAAAAGATCCCCAATAGCCAAAGCAATCTTGAGAAAGAACAACAAAGCTATAGGCACCATGCGTCCCAATTTCAAACTATATTAAAAAACTATAGGGAATCACAACTAACTGCTGAACAATCATCTACAGGAGGACACTGGAACTCACCAAAAAAGATACCCCACATCCAAAGACAAAGGAGAAACCACAATGAGACGGTAGGAGGGGTGCAATCACAATAAAATCAAATCCCATAACTGCTGGGTGGGTGACTCTCAAACTGGAGAACACTTACACCATAGAAGTCCACCCACTGGATTGAAGGTTCTGAGCCCCACGTCAGGCTTCCCAACCTGGGGGTCGGCAAAGGGAGGAGGAATTCATAGAGAATCAGACTTTGAAGGCTAGCGGGATTTGATTGCAGGACTTCAACAGGACTGGGGGAAACAGAGACTCCATTCTTGGAGGGCACAAACAAAGTAGTGTGCGCATCGGGACCCAGGGGAAGGAGCAGTGACCCCGTAGGAGACTGAACCAGACCTACCTGCTAGTGTTGGAGGGTCTCCTGCAGAGGCAGGGGGTGGCTGTGTCTCACCGTGAGGACAAGGACACTGGCAGCAGAAGTTCTGGGAAGTACTCCTTGGCGTGAGCCCTCCCGGAGTCCACCATTAGCTCCACCAAAGAGCCCGGGTAGGCTCCAGTGTTGGGCCGCCTCAGGCCAAACAACCAACAGGGAGGGAACCCAGCCCCACCCATTAGCAGACAAGCGGATTAAAGTTTTACTGAGCTCTGCCAACCAGAGCAACAGCTAGCTCTACCCACCACCAGTCCCTCCCATCAGGAAACTTGCTCAAGCCTCTTAGATAGCTTCATCCACCAGAGGACAGACAACAGAAGCAAGAAGAACTACAATCCTGCAGCCTGTGGAACAAAAAACCATATTCACAGAAAAACAGACAAGATGAAAAGGCAGAGAGCTAGGTACCAGATGAAGGAACAAGATAAAACCTCAGAAAAACAACTAAATGAAATGGAGATAGGCAACCTTCCAGAAAAAGAATTCAGAATAATGATAGTGAAGACGGTCCAGGACCTCAGAAAAAGAATGAAGGCAAAGATCGAGAAGATGCAAGAAATGTTTAACAAAGACCTAGAAGAATTAAAGAACAAACAGAGATGGACAATACAGTAACTGAAATGAAAAATACACTAAAAGGAATCAATAGCAGAATAACTGAGGCTGAAGAACAGATAAGTGACCTGGAAGACAGAATGGTGGAATTCACTGCTGCGGAACAGAATAAAGAAAAAAGAATGAAAAGAAATGAAGACAACCTAAGAAGCCTCTGGGACAACATTAAATGCAACAACATTAGCAATATAGGGGTCCCAGAAGGAGAAGAGAGAGAGAAAGGACCCAAGAAAATATTTGAAGAGATTATAGTCGAAAACTTCCCTAATATGGGAAAGAAAATAGCCACCCAAGTCCAGGAAGCACAGAGAGTCCCAGGCAGGATAAACCCCAGGAGAAACATGTCGAGACACATAGTAATCAAATTGGCAAATATTAAAGACAAAAAAAATTATTGAAAGCAGCAAGGGAAAAACAACAAATAACATACAAGGGAACTCCCATAACGTTAACAGCTGATTTCTCAGCAGAAACTCTACAAGCCAGAAGGGAGTGGCATGATATATTTAGAGTGATGAAAGGGAAGAAATTACAACCAAGATTACTCTACCCAGCAAGGATCTCATTCAGATTCGATGGAGAAATCAAAAGCTTTACAGACGAGCAAAAGCTAAGAGAATTCAGCACCAGCAAACCAGCTCTACGACAAATGCTAAAGGAACTTCTCCAAGTGGGAAACAAAAGAGAAGAAAAGGACCTACAAAAACAAACCGAAAACAATTAAGAAAATGGTAATAGAAACATACATATCGATAATTACCTTAAACGTGAACAGATTAAATGCTCCAACCAAAAGACACAGGCTTGCTGAATGGATAGAAAACAAGACCCATATATATGCTGTCTACAAAAGACCCACTTCAGACCTGGGGATACATACAGACTGAAACTGAGGGGATAGAAAAAGATATTCCATGCAAATGGAAATCAAAAGAAAGCTGGAGTAGCAATACTCATATCAGATAAAATAGACTTTCAAATAAAGAATGTTACAAGAGACAAGAAAGGACACTACATAATGATCTAGGGATCAATCCAAGAAGAAGATATAACAATTATAAATATATATGCACCCAACATAGGAGCACCTCAATACATAAGGCAACTGCTAACAGCTATAAAAGAGGAAATTGACAGTATCACAATAATAGTGGGGACTTTAACATCTCACTTACACCAATGGACAGATCATCCAAACAGAAAATTAATAAGGGAACACAAGCTTTAAATGACACAATAGACCAGATAGATTTGATATTTATAGGACATTCCATCCAAAAACAACACATTACACTTTCTTCTCAAGTGCACGCGGAACATTCTCCAGGATAGAACACATCTTGGGTCGCATATCAAGCCTCAGCAAATTTAAGAAAATTGAAATCATAGCTAGCATCTTTTCTGACCACAATGGTATAAGATTAGAAGTCAATTACAGGGAAAAAAACGTAAAAAACACAAACACATGGAGGCTAAACAATACGTTACTAAATAACCAAGAGATCACTGAAGAAATCAAAGAGGAAATCAAAAAATACCTAGAGACAAATGACAATGAAAACACGATGATCCAAAACCTATGGGATGCACCAAAAGCAGTTCTAAGAGGGAAGTTTATAGCAATACAATCCTACCTCAAGAAACAAGAAAAATCTCAAATAAACAATCTAACCTTACACCTAAAGGAACTTGAGAAAGAAGAACAAACAAAATCCAAAGTTAGTAGAAGGAAAGAAATCATAAAGATCAGAGCAGAAATAAATGAAATAGAAACAAAGAAAACAATAGCAAAGATCAATAAAACTAAAAGCTGGTTGTTTGAGAAGATAACAATGTAAATTGATACAGCCACTACAGAGAACAGTATGGAGGTTCCTTAAAAAGCTAAAAATAGAATTACCATATGACACAGCAATCCCACTACTGGGCATATACCCAGAGAAAACCATAATTCAAAAAGACACATGCACCCTAATGTTCATTGCAGCACTATTTACAATAGCCAGGACATGGAAGCAACCTAAATGCCCATCAACAGACGAATGGATAAAGAAGATGTGGTACACATATACAATGGAATATTACTCAGCCATAAAAAGGAACGAAATTGGGTCATTTGTAGAGGTGTGGATGAATCTAGAGACTGTCATACAGAGTGAAGTAAGTCAGAAAGAGAAAAACAAATATCGTATATTAATGCATATATGTGGAACCTAGAGAAATGGTACAGATGAACCGGTTTGCAGGGCAGAAATTGAGACACATATGTAGAGAACAAACGTATGGACACCAAAGGGGGAAAGGGGCGGGGGTGGTGGTGGTGTGATGAATTGGGAGACTGGATTGACATATATACACTAGTATGTATAAAATGGATAACTAATAAGAACCTGCTGTATAAAAAAATAAATAAAATAAAATTCAAAAATTCAACAACAACAACAAAAGCTATAGTAATCAAACAGTGTGGTACTGGCATAAAAACAGACACACAGACCAATGGAACATGACAGTGAACCCAGATATAAACCCACACATGTAGGGTCAACTAAACTTTGACAAGGAACCAAGAATATGCAATGGAAAATGGATAGTCTCTTCAATAAATGGTATTAGGAAAACAGGATATCCACACACGAAAGAATAAAACTGGATCCATATATTGCACCACTCACAAAAGTTAACTTAAAATGGATTAAAGACTTAAGTGTAAAATCTAAAACCATAAAAATCCTAGAAGAAAACATAGAGAATAAGTTCCTTGACACTGGTCTTGGCAATGCTATTTGGATATGACACCAAAAGCACAGGCATAAAAAGCACACACACACACACACACACACACACACACACAGAAAGTACTACATTGAATTAAAAGGCTCTGCACAGCAAAGGAAGGAAACAACAAAATGAAAAGACAATGTATGGAAAGGAAGAAAATATTTGCAAACCATATATCTGATAAGGGGTTAATACCCAAACATATACCACTCAATAGCAAAACAAAACAAAACAAACAAAACAAAAAAACAAATAACTTGATTAAAAACTGGGCAAAGGACCAGAATAGACATTTTTCCAAAGAAGACATACAAGTGCTCAACAGGTACATGAAAAGATGCTCAACATCATTAGTGATCAGGGAAATGCAAATCAAAACCACAATAAGATATCATCTCACACCTGTTAGGATGGTTTCTATAAAAAGAACATATGTTGGCAAGGATGTGGAGAAAATGGAATCCTTGTACACTGTTGGTGGGAATGTGAATTGGTACAGCCATTATGGAAAACAGTACAGAGGTTCCCCCAAAATTTAAAAACCAAACTACCATCTCTTCAATAAGTGGTGCTGGGAAAACTGGACAGCTACATGTAAACAAATGAAATTAGAACATTTCCTAACACTATACACAAAAATAAACTCAAAATGAATTAAAGACCTAAATGTAAGGTCAAATACTATAAAACCCTTAGAGGAAAACATAGGCAGAACACTCTTTGACATAAATCTCAGCAAGATCTTCGATCCACCTCCTAGAGTAATGAAAATTAAAACAAAAATAAACAAATGGAACCTAATGAAACTCAAAAGCTTTTGCACAGCACAGGAAACCATATACAAAATGAAAAGACAACCCTCAGAAGAGGAGAAAATATTTGCAAACGAAGCAACCGACAAGGGATTAATCTCTAAAGTATACAAACAGCTCATGCAGCTCAATGTCAAAACAACAAACAGGGCTTCCCTGGTGGCGCAGTGGTTGAGAATCTGCCTGCCAATGCAGGGGACATGGGTTCAAGCCCTGGTCTGGGAAGATCCCACATGCCGCGAAGCGACTAGGCCCGTGAGCCACAATTACTGAGCCTGCGCGTCTGGAGCCTGTGCTCCACGATAAGAGAGGCCGCGATAGTGAGAGGCCCGCGCACCGCGATGAAGAGCGGCCCCCACTTGCTGCAACTAGAGAAAGCCCTCGCACAGAAACGAAGACCCAACACAGCCAAAAATAAATAAATAAATAAATAAAATTTTAAAACAACAACAACAAACAATCTAATCAAAAAATGGGCAGAAGATCTAAATAGACATTTCTCCAAAGAAGACATACAGATGGCCAAAAAGCACATGAAAAGATGCTCAACATCACCAATTATCAGAGAAATGCAAATAAGAACTACAGTGAGGTATCACCTCACACCGGTCAGAATGGCCATCTTCAAAAAGTCTACAAACAATAAATGCTGGAGAGGGTGTGAAGAAAAGGGAACCCTCCTACACTGTGGGTGGGAATGTAAATTGGTACAGCCACTATGGAGAAGAGTATGGAGGTTCCTTGAAGAACTACAAGTAGAGCTACCATATGATCCAGCAATCCCACTCCTGGGCATATATCTGGAGAAACCCATCATTTGAAAAGATACATGTACCCCAAAGTTCACTGCAGCACTATTTACAACAGCCAAGACATGGAAGCAACAGAGGAATGGATAAAGAAGATGTGGTGCATATATACATTGGAATATTACTCAGCCATAAAAAAGAATGAAATAATGCCATCTGCAGCAACATGGATGCACCTAGAAACTGTCATACTGAATGAAGTAAGTCAGACAGAGAAAGACAAATATCACATGATATCGCTTATATGTAGAACCTAAAAAAAGGGTACAAATGAACTTATCAACAAAACAGAAATAGAGTTACAGATGTAGAAAACAAATTTATGGTTACTGGGGGTAAGGGTGGGGGGATAAATTGGGAGATTGGGACTGACATATACACACTTCTATACATAAAATAGATAATTAATATGTATAGCACAGGGACCTCTACTCAATACTCTGTAATGGCCTATATGGGAAAAGAACCTAAAAAAGAGTGGATATATGTATGTGTATAGCTGTGCAATACACCTGAAACTAACACAACATTGTAAATCAACTATACTCCAATAAAAATTTTAAAAATAAAAAATAAAAAAAAAACAAACTACCATATAATCCAGCAATTCCACTTCTGGGTATACATCCAAAGAAAATGAAATCATTTCTTGAAGAGATATCTGCATGTCTATGTTCACTGCAGCATTATTGCAACAATAGCCAAGATATGGAAACAACCTGTCCATTAACAGATAAATGGATAAGGAAGATGTGGGGCGGGGGGGTATGTATTGGAATATTATTCAGCCGTGAGAAAGAAGGAAATCCTGCCATTTGCAACAACATGGAAGAACCTAGAGAACATGACAGTAAGTGAAATTAGCCAGAAAGACAAATACTGCATGATCTCCCTTCTATGTGGAATCTTAAAAAGAAAAAAAAAAGTGTCAAACTCATAGAAACAGAGAGTAGAATGGTGGTTACCAGGGCCTCAGAGAGATGGAGATATGCTGGTCAAAGGGTAGAAGCCTTCATTTATAAGATGAATAAGCTCTGAGGAACCTAACACAGTGCAGAGTGACTATAGTTAACAATACTGTTTGTACTTGAAATTTGCTGAGAGAACAGACTACAAGTATTCTCACTACCAAAAAAAAAAAAGGTAACTGAGGTGATGGATGTATTAATTAACCTGATTGTGGTAATTATTTCACAAAATATACATATGTCAAATCACTATGTTGTATACTTTAAATATACACAATTTTGTCAATTATACTGCAGTAAAGCTGAAAAAATTAAATAAGAATAGACAAATGCTTGGCAAATATTTATATACATACTTACATTAAAAAATATTAAGATACAGAGTCAACTATATATTTACAACCTTCTCCACCTCAAAGCTAAAACCAAGCCCAATAGGAACACATTAGAAGAACTCCCACTAAAGTCAGAGGCCAAACACAGCTATCTATGCACTTCACCACCACTATTTACTACTGTTGTGGAGGTACTACCTATCACAATTAGGCAACAGAAAGAAAATGTAGGTATACAACTAGGGGAAAAAAGATTAAAGTATCATTATTTGCAGATAATATTATTATATACCTGAAAAATCCAAGAGAATCAACTGAAAACCTTTTATAGTGGATAAAAGAATCAGGTAAGGGGCTTCCCTGGTGGCGCAGTGGTTGAGAGTCTGCCTGCCTGTGCAGGGGACGCGGGTTCGAGCCCTGGTCTGGGAGGATCCCACGTGCCGCGGAGCAACTAGGCCCGTGAGCCACAATTGCTGAGCCTGCGCGTCTGGAGCCTGTGCTCTGCAACAGGAGGGGCCGCGATGGTGAGAGGCCCACGCACCGCGATGAAGAGTGGCCCCCACTTGCCACAACTGGAGAAAGCCCACGCACAGAAACAAAGACCCAACACAGCCATAAATAAATAAATTAATTAATTTAAAAAAAAAAAAAAGAATCAGGTAAGGTGATGAAAATTAATATATAGAAATCAGTGTCTTCACATACATCATCAACAAGTAGGTAGAAGATAAAATGCTTCAGCACTAAAAACAAAAAAAGACCTGAGAATAAACTTGACAAGCAATGTCAAGAAATCTCTCAAAAATAAAAGAAGACTCAAAGAGAAAGGCATGCAATCTTCTTAGTGGGGAAGACTCATCATCAAAATGTCACTCTTCCTACATTAACCTAAAAATGTAACTTAGTCCCAATAAAAACAAACAGGACTTTTAACTAGCAAAGTTATTTTACAGTTCATATAGAAAAACAAAAATAGCCAGGAAAGTTCTGAAAAATAAAGATAATGAACGAGAATTAACTTTACCAAATATCAAAACACGCTATACAACTTGGGTAATTAAAACAATGTGATAACAACACACTAAAACGTGAATTAATGTATACAACAGAAAGTCCAGAAATAGACCCAAACGTACATGATATGTGGCAAAGTATATCACATGTAGTAAATGAAAGGGGATATTTAAACAAGTAGGAAAAAGAATTGTTCAATAAAAGGTACTGCAACAAATGGGTGGCCAATTGGGAAAAAATTAAGTTGGACCCACACTTCACACCAAAATAAATTCCAAATGGATAAAAGACTAAAAGGTAAAAAATGAAATAGAAAAAGTACTTTAGGAAACCACAGGATAGAGAGTTCCCTGGTGGCACAGTGGTTCAGAATCTGCCTGTCAATGCAGGGGACACAGGTTCAAGCCTTGGTCTGGGAAGATCTCACATGCCGCAGAGCAACTAAGCCTGTGTGCCACAACTACTGAGGCTGCTCTCTAGAGCCCGTGAGCCACAACTACTGAGAGCGCGAGCCACAACTACTGAAGCCCACGCGCCTAGAGCCCGTGCTCCGCAACAAGAGAAGCCATCACAGTGAGAAGCCCGCGCACCGCAACAAAGAGTAGCCCCTGCTCTCGCAACTAGAGAAAGCCCGCGTTCAGCAACAAAGACCCAACACAGCCAAAAATAAATAGATAAATTTATTTTTAAAAAAAAGAAATCACAGAGTAATTTTTCATACTCTTCTACTAGGGAAAATCTTTCTAGGTATGACAGAGAACCCAGAAGCCTTAAAAAGTCAATAAATACAACCCAATTAAAAACTAATATTTTTCCATGACAAAACCATCCTAAGTAAAAAAATAAATAACCATCTATAAAAATATAACTGCAATTCATACCACTGACAAAGTGCAAAGTTCCTTCATATATAAATAATTTTTACAAAATTAATTAAAAAAAAACTAAAGCCCAGTAGAAAGATAGGCCAAGGATACAAACAGCTTTTTCACAGAAAACAGAAATGGTCCTTCAACCTTAAACTAAGACTACCCCTGAGTGTTCATTCTATTACTCTTAACTTTTCTACAGGCTGAACTAAGAAGTTTAGGGGGGAAAAAAATCTACAGAGAGAAACCATTTTTTCGCCTATCAAATAGGCAAAAACCGAACTGTGAGGTACCACAGTGTTGGTGAGGGTATGGATAAACAGGCACTGCCATACACGGCTGGGAGCATACGTAGACAAAACCTCTATGGAGGTTTATCTGGTAAGAGCGATCAAGATCACAAAAGTACACAATCACCAACCCAGCCTTCCTGCCTCAGGTAAGTGAATGGATAGGTGCACTTGGCCATGCATGGACTGATGCATATAGAACATTAGTCAGTGGTGTCTGTGTTAGCAAAGTTTAAAACACCTTACATGTCCATCAATAAAGCTCAGGCTAAATAAATTAAGGTACATCCTGACAATGGAATATTATCCAGTTGTAAAAGACAATGAAAAAGCTCTTATGTATTGATAATGAACTATCACAAACAGAGGAAAAAGCAAGGGATATAGTGTGCTACTTTCATGTAAAAGAAAAGAGCTCTCGGACTTCCCTGGTGGCACAGTGGTTAAGAATCCGCCTGCCAATGCAGGGGACACGGGTTCGAGCCCTGGGCCGGGAAGATCCCACATGCTGCAGAGCAGCTAAGTCCGTGTGCCACAACTACTGAGCCCACGTGCCACAACTACTGAAGCCCACGTGCCTAGAGCCCGTGCTCCGCAACAAGAGAAGCCACTGCAATGAGAAGCCCACACACTGCAACAAAGAGTAGCCCCTGCTCGCCACAACTAGAGAAAGCCCACGCACAGCAACGAAGACACAACGCAGCCAAAAATAAATAAATAAACAAATTTAAAAAAAAAAAAAAAAAAAAAAAGAAAAGAGCTCTCAGGACTTCCCTGGTGGCGCAGTGGTTAAGAATCCGCCTGCCAATGCAGGGGACACGGGTTCGATCCCTGGTCCGGGAAAATCCCACATACTGCAGAGCAACTAAGCCCGCGAGCCACAACTACTGAAGCTTGCGCGCCTAGAGCCCATGCACTTCAACGAAGAGTAGTCCCCACTTGCCTCAACTAGAGAAAGCCCGTGCACAGCAACGAAGACCCAATGCAGCCAAAAATAAATAAATTTTAAAAAAGAAAGAAAGAAATGAGCTCTCTGTGTATTCGTCTGTATTATGCACAGAACAGCCCTGAACTGACACTCGAGAACTTGTAACACTGGCTGCCTCTGGGGAAAGGATCTGGTGGCCAGGGTCAAGGTGGAAGGGAAACGTTCCTGTGTATACCCTATCGTACTCTTTAAATTTTGTGCTATGTGAATGTAGTACTGCACTGAAAAGCTAAAATTAAAAAATAATGAAAGCCTCCCTGTAGGAGCAGCAGCCTTCTACTCTGAGCTTCTGTATTTCCACACTGCCCTGTGTCCATTCTGACTTTCTCAGCCTCCCTTGATTGAGTGTGGTCCCTCTTGGGAGGTCACAGCTGAATCACCTTTGTTTCCTTAGAGCAGCCAGCACCTCATTTGGTGCCAAAAAGAAAGTCACTGTAGGTCTGTTCACTGTGCTAAACTAGTCCACTGGTGCAAACAATTCATCTTTGGGGGAAAGTTGCTTTGCAAAGTGGACCAATGATCAGGACAGGAAATTCTGCTTCTCTAAGCATCAAAATTACCCAAATAAGCCGGAAGAATTTTCAGCAGACTAAATTAACAGTACTGAAAAAAGAAAGGAGTTTCAGTTAATGAATGAAAGCCGATTTCAGAGAATTTGAAGCCTGAAAACACATATATTCAAGAGGATGACTACTGTCACATTTAGAATAATTGTGATGGCACAACAATACCCATATTGAAGGAAGACTAAATTACATTGTTTGTGATGGTCGTCACAAATAACCATGTACAAGATGCCAACCCTCTTCACAATTCAGCATCAACAAACATATTAAAGATTTTCATCCACAACGCCAGCTACCTACATTTTCATTCCCTCTTGACCTGGTTAGCAATGACTAACAAAGGGACTGAACTGACCACTGCTAAGAACATGGGCAAAGAATCTGTTTTAAAGCTAGAAACAACCCAGGAGCTCAATGGGGCAGCCTTGTCATTCCTCAAGATAGGACCTTTGGCTCAGAGATAGGGTGCCCTCAGCCTTGGTCCCAGCTGGCAGGAGCATGGCCAGGACCAGCCTCCTGCTCTCAGCCACACATGGGCACATCCAGGCCGCACAGAATGGTGGTCTCTTGCCTGGTTTCCTGACAGAAGTGTGGTCTGCTGGAAAGCACCATGGTTCTTGATAGTTTACCCAAAAGTGAAGTTGTTACGAGTCTCTATTTTATTACTATCTCCAGAGCTTTTAATATAAATGCCACACAGAAGATGGTTCCATCCCAAACACAAAATATGCAAAAGACCTGTCTGTGAGGGGGAGAGTGCCAAAGAGAGCCAAGAGATGAGGGTCACCTGGGGCCCTTCTCCTTGTAACAGTTTTTCAAAAAACAGTGCTGGGAAAACTGGATAGTCACATGCAAAAAATGTTAACCTGGACCCTTACCTTACATCATATACAAAAATTAACTCAAAATGGATCAAAGACCTAAACTAAGAGCTAAAACTATAAAACTCTTAAAAGAAAACATAGGGCTTCCCTGGTGGCGCAGTGTTTAAGAATCCACCTGCCAATGCAGGGGACACAGGTTCGAGCCCTGGTCCGGGAAGATACCACATGCCATGGAGCAAATAAGCCCATGCGTCATTAACTACTGAGCCTGCACTCTAGAGCCCACGAGCCACAACTACTGAGCCTGCATGCAACAACTACTGAAGCCCACGTGTCTAGAGCCTGTGCTCCGCAACAAGAGAAGCCACCACAGTGAGAAGCACGCGCACCTCAATGAAGAGTAGCCCCCGCTCGTCACAACTAGAGAAAGCCGCACACAGCAACAAAGAACCAAAGCAGCCAAAAATAAATAAAATAAATTTATTTTTAAAAAAATTAAAAAGAAAAGAAAACATAGGGTTAAAAGCTTCATGATATTCGATTTTGAAAGGATTTCTTAGGTAGGACACTAAAAGCACAGGCAACAAAAGAAAAAACAGACAAATTAGAGTTCATAAAAACTAATCATTTTTGTACATCAAAGGAAACTATCAACAGAGTGAAAAGACAACCCACATAATGGGAGAAAATATTTGCAAATCATATATCTAAGAAGGAATTAATATCCAGAATATAGGAAGAACTCCTACAACTTGGCAAACAAACAAACAAACAAACAAAACAACTGATTCAAAAATGGGCAAAGGGGACTTGAGGACACGGGGCAAGGGAAGGGTAAGCTGGGAAGAAGTGAGAGAGTGGCATGGACAGATATACACTACCAAATGTAAAACAGCTAGTGGGAAGCAGCCACATAGCACAGGGATATCAGCTCGGTGCTTTGTGACCACCGAGAGGGGTGGGATAGTGAGGATGGGAGGGAGACGCAAGAGGGAAGGGATATGGGGATATATGTATACGTATAGCTGATTCACTTTGTTATAAAGCAGAAACTAACACAACAATGTAAAGCAATTATACTCCAATAAAGATGTTAAAAAAAAAATGGGCAAAGGACTTGAATAGGCATTTCTCTAAAGAAGATATACAAACGGCCAAAAAGCACATAAAAAGATGCTCGACATCACTAATCATTATGGAAATACAAATCAAAACCATAATGAGATACCACTTCACACCCACTAGGATGGCTCTTATTTAAAAAACAAAATCAAACAAAAAAATAACAAGTGTTGGAAAAGAGAAAAAAGGGACTTCCCTGGCAGTCCAGTGGCTAAGACTCTGCACTTCCAATGCTGGGGCGGCTGCATGGTGCGGCCAAAAAAAAAAAAAAAACAGCGTTGGTAAGGATGTGAAGAAATTGGAACTTTTGTGCACTGCTGGTAGGAATGAAAAATGGTACAGTCCCTATGGAAGACAGCTTGGCAGTTCTTCAAAAAGTTAAACATAAAATTACCATATGATCCAGCAATTCCTCTCCCGGGTATATATCCAAAGAACTCAAAGTAGGGACTCAAACAGATATCTGTACAGATATCTTTACAGATATTTATAAACAGCATTATTCACAACAGGCAAAAGGCAGAAATTGCTCAAATATTCATTGACAGATGAAGAGATAAACAAAATGTGGATGTACGTACAACAGAATATTATTTGGCCTGAAAAAAGAATGAAATTCTACAACATGGATGAATACCGAAAACATGTAAAGTGAAATAAGCCAGACACAAAAGAACAAATATAGTATGATTCCACTTATATGTAGGACCTAGAATGGTCAAATTCATAGAGGCAGAAAGTAGAATGGTGATTGCCAAGGCCTGGCAGGGAGGGGAGAATGCAGAGTTGTTTAATGGGTACAGAGTTTCTGTTTGGAATAATGAAAATGTTCTGGAAATGGAAAGTGGTGATGGCTGCACAACACTGTGAATATATTTGATGACACTGAATGCTACACTTAAAAATGGTTAAAATGGAGACTTCCCTGGCAGTCCAGTGGTTAAGACTCCACGCTTCCAATGCGCGGGTTAAGACATTAAATTTTATGTTATGTATATTTTGCCTCAATAAAAAAATCACCAAATAATTAAAAAATACAATAATGAGAAGAGTGGATGATATAGATGAAACGAGTGCCCTCAAGTTAATGAGTAAATGACAGACATAACTAAGTGATACATACACAATGGAATACTGTTCTCTGCTTCTGTGTATATTTCAATTTTATGATAATAAACATTAATAGAGAAGTCCTTTGTAACGAGCAAGGTCTTTTCAGAATTTATCCCTTTACAAAATTTAGCAACAATGAATACACAAGGATCAAAGACCTAAACTTAAGACTTAAAAGTATAAAAACTCTTAGAAGAGAACATAAGGCAAAAGCTTTACGACACTGGATTTGGCAATTCCTTGGTATACGACCAAAGGCAATGGCAACAAAAGAAAAAATAAACAGACTGGACTTCATAAAAATTTTTAAATAATAAAATTTTTAAACTGTGTGCATCAAAAGATACTATCGATACTTCCCTGGTGGTCCAGTGGGTAAGACTCTGTGCTCCCAATGCAGGGGGCCCAGGTTTGACCCCTGGTCGGGGAACTAGATCCCGAATGCATGCTGCCACTAGGAGTCCGCATGCGGCAACTAAGAAGTCCACATGTGGCAATGAACTTCCCACATGTTGCAGCTAAGACCCAGCGCAGCCAAAATAAATAAATAAATAAATATTTTTTTTAAAAGTAAGCACACAAATAAATTTTTTTTAAAAAAGATACTATCAACAGGGAATTCCCTGGTGGTCCAGTGGTTAGGCTCTGGACTCTCAGTTCCGAGGGCCCGGGTTCCATCCCTGGTTGGGGAACTAAGATCCCACAAGCCATGCAGCATGGCAAAAGAAAAAAAAAAACTATCAAAAGAGTGAAAAAGCAACCCACAGAATGGGAGAAAATATTAACAAATCATACATCTGATAAGGGATTAATATATAGAATATACAGAAAAGTCCTAAAACTCAACAACAAAAAAACAAACAATCTGATTAAAAAATGGGCAAAAGACTTGAAGAGACATTTCCCCAAAGATATACAGATGGCTAATAAAGACATGAAAAGATGCTCAACATCACTAATCACTAGGGAAATGCAAATCGAAATTACAATGACTCAGTAGCAACCACTGAAAATACCTCAGAAATATTAATAGAGTAGAGCTTGCTCTGCACCCAGGACAGTGCTAGTGCTAGAGCTGCTGGTATAAAAAAACCACTGAACTATATCTAACTGGACTCCTGCTCATTTATAAACATTCAAGGAGGCAGGATTTAGCAATCTAAAGTGAGCAGGGGGCCAGTAATTTGAAACAGTGTGCAATCAATACTAGGTCGTGTGGTTCAGAATATAAACTCATAACTTCTTTCTTTAGGTGAATTAAAGCAGATCCTTAAATACACACTGCTGCTACCTTAAATAAATTTATTAGAAATCTCTTCTGTAGTTTCTTTCATCCATTTTATAAACTGTACAAGCACAAATATAAGGCAGTATTTACCATTTAAATTACGAAAAGAATTTTAAAAGGTTTTAAGGCCAAATTGAGTATATGAACTTCAGGAATATTAATAAAATGGTCAACTCTGTAATTATGATATTTACTTGTTAAATTGCTTATGCTATAAATTTTATTATTTTTTTTAAAAATACTTATTTATTTATTTATTTTGGGCTGCCTCAGATCTTAGTTGCAGCGTGTGGTCTTAGTTGCCCTGCGGCATGTGGGATCTTAGTTCCCTGACCAGGGATCGAACCCACATCACTGGAAGGCGGATTCTTAACCACTGGACCACCAGGGAAGTCCCTATAAATTTTAAAATACACATGTAAAATGAGATTTAGAAATGCTGCTCCTTTCTAGCCTCTATTTTTCTAGAGTACACTTTCACTCCTGCCTTAGTTATTGAAGATATCTTTCTGAATCAATGTATGATGCTGTCAATGGACACTTTATCTCAAGTCATAACTACTCATTTGTATAACATTAAGAAAGTTATTCTTAATTTGAATGCTAATCAAGGGATAAAATTTTAATGTTCTGGAGACTATTTTCACATATGATTTGTTAAATGCTGGACTATACTATGAAAATGTTTTCAAGAAATCATCTTAAGTATATAGATCAGTGTTTCTTACAGGTAAAATGCTAAAATAAGCTTCCTATAATAGGTACAGGTGTTATTTTTGAGTTTTGTACAATATTACAAATTAACAACACAAAAAAGTTTAATTTATTCAACAAATACGTTCACACAAATTTGGCAGGACTTTAGAAAGACTCTATATTTGAGAAGAGATGTGGTTCACTTACACTACATATACTGTATTATCCTTTCATAGCATTAGGTGCCTGGTACTTTAAATCTGTGACAAACCATGACAAATTTTTAAAGAGGAAGTATTATTGTAAAATGAAGAATTATGTATTTCTAAATGCTGTATTGCTGTAAATTTAACTGATAAAGCTCTGCTTATTTAGAGTTTTGAAGAAATATCCTCTCTTCAGTTAAACATTTTCATAATGGAATGATGTAAACTGAAGTGATAAACAGTATTATTAAAATAAAATGTTTATATATAAAAAAAAAAGAAGAAAGTTATTCTTAAAATTTATTCTCAGCAAATAGTTGAGAGCTGTACTATGTAACCACTTTCTGTGTTGATTTTAAGTGATCTTTAAAAAACTTCTTAGCAAAAAACCAAAAAACTACAAGGAGAGATACTATCTCATACCCATTACAATGACTATTATCAAAAACCCCAGAAAACGAGACTTCCCTGGTGGCGCAGTGGTTAAGGATCTGCCTGCCAATGCAGGGGACACGGGTTCGATCCCTGGTCCGGGAAGGTCCCACACGCCACGGAGTAACTAAGCCCGTGCACCACAACTACTGAGCCTGTGTTCTAGAGCCTGCAAGCCACAACTACTGAGCCCACATGCCACAACTACTGAAGCCCATGTGCCCTAGAGCCCGTGCTGTGCAACGAGAAGCCACCACAATGAGAAGCACACACACCGCAATGAAGAATAGCTCCTGCTCACCACATCTAGAGAAATCCCACATACAGGAATGAACACCCAATGGAGCCAAAAATAAAATAAAATAAATTTAAAATAATAATAAGAAAGCTTTAGGGCTTCCCTGGTGGCGCAGTGGTTGAGAGTCCGCATGCCAATGCAGGGAACACGGGTTCGAGCCCTGGTCTGGGAAGATCCCACATGCCGCGGAGCAACTAGGCCCGTGAGCCACAGCTACTGAGCCTGCGTGTCTGGAGCTTGTGCTCTGCAACAAGAGAGGCCGCGACAGTGAGTGGCCCCCGCTTGCCACAACTAGAGGAAGCCCTCACATAGAAAACGAAGACCCAACACAGCCACAAATAAATAAATAAATAAATAAAATAAATAAAATTATTTAAAATAATAATAATAATAATAAAGCTTTAAAAAAAACAGAAAACAACAAGTGTTAGCAAGGATGTGGAGAAACTGCAACCCTTGTACATTGCTGGTAAGAATATAAAATGGTACAGCCTCTGTGGAAAACAGTATGGTGGTTCCTAAAAAATTAATCATAGAATTACCATCCAGCAATTCCACTTCCATACTGGCCCAAGAGAACTGAAAACAAGGACTTGAACAAATATGTGTATACCCATGTTTATAGCAGCATCATTCACAACAGCCAGAAGGTGGAAACAATTCAAATGTCAACAGATGAATGGATAAACAAAATGTGGTATATACACGGAATATTATTCAACCTTAAAAAGGAAAGAAATTCTGATACATGCTACGACATGCTTGAACCATGAGGATATTATGCTAAATGAAATAAGCCAGCCATAAAACGACTAATACTGTATAAGTCCACTTATATGATATACTTAGAGTAGTCAAAATCATAGAAAGTAGGATGGTGACTGCCAGGGACTTGGGAGAGGAGAAATGAGTTATTGTTTAATGGGTACAGAGTTTCAGTTTTGCAAGATGAAAAGAGATATGGAGAGAATGGTGTTGATGTTGCAAAAAAAATTATGAATGCACTTAATACCACTGAACTGTACACTTAAAAATGGTTAATATGCTAAGTTGTGTATTTACCACAATTAAAAAAAAATGGAACAACAACAAAAAAGAATTAGTACATAGGAGGGGGCAGGGGAAAGCAGGGCTCAGAGGGATTCAAGTGTACAAAAAAAATGAAAGGAAACAGATGAGAACATAGATTTGGCTACAAGAATATAATCACAGTAATGTTTAGAATAGAGATGAAATGTGTTATATATTTTATGGGAAAATTTGAGAGAAAGAGCAAAATATCTAGCTGTAAAAAAAAAAAAAAAAATGTTATAAGCCAGAAGTAAGGTTAATACAGAAAGCACAAGCCAGAGGACTCTGAATATAAAAAAGACTCTGAGCTCCCTAGGGGCCAAGGCAAAGAGGGAACCATTCTGACACAGTTCACAGTATGGTTTAATCAAACCAATGGCCCAATGGTTCAGAAGAGGCACGACCATTCCAGGCACTGGACCTGAAGGAAATTTCTAATTGGCCTCCAGATTTTCTTGGGGACTTCTAATATAGATCTCAACGCAAGCTGATGGGGCCACGCAAAGTGAGTTTAGTTAAAACAAAAACAAAAAACAAAACAACTGGAAGGAGGCCAGAAATATGCTGCTTCCTAATGATCCAGTTTCATCCAAAGACAAAACACTGCTAGAACAGGTACACTGAAGCATGTTCCAGCACAATCCCATGGATGTCCTTTACCACAGTTGAGCTCAGGATAGCTTTTGGGAGGTGAAGAATTCAAGATTATCCTCCCTGACAAGAATATGAGATGCAATGTTCTCTACTGCCTGCTGAAGGAAGGCAGGGCTTGATGTTTCTAACAGTCACTGTTGCTGGGGTGACAACCAAGAATAAATGTCAAACCAAACCATGGCTCATACCTGAAAGAAGGTAACTAATCACCCCATGGAGATGAGGTGGCATAAATACAGCCTGGTAGAGGGAAGGAGTGGGTAGGCCAGCTTGGGGCAGATCATGAGAGTGGGGAGCTACTGAAGATTGTTGAAGAGGAGAGAGACCACGATTGAAGACTTCCTGAGTGACAATGCAGTCTTCCGAAAGGTGCAAACGAAGCCCACAGCCAAACACAGCAAGCTGGGTTGGACAAGGCTGCTCAAAGAGAAAGTCATTGGAAAACATAAAAATAAATGAGAGAGGACTTCCCTGGTGGTCCAGCAGTTAAGACTCTGTGCTCCCAATGCAGGGGGCCCAGGTTCAATCCTTGGTCAGAGAACTAGATCCTGTGTACCGCAACTAAAGATCCCGCATGCCGCAACTAAGACCAGGCGCAGCCAAATAAATAACTAAATATTTTAAAAATAAATAAATAAATGAGAGCTCATGTTTTTAAAAATCCAAAAATGTTCTAGAATAGTTTTATACATGAAAAAATGTTCACACAATAACAGAAAATGGATACAAAACAGTATGATCCCATTATACAAAGAGAACAAGAGAATGAGCAAGAAAGAAGCCTGAGAAGAAGCCTGCTAGTGGTTACCACTGGGATTACAGACAATTGAAATCTGTGCGTGTACATGTGTGTGTATGTGTGTGCTTGAGTGTGCGCCTATTAATTTTTATTCAACCTGGGTGACTCGAATTAAAAAAAAAAAACTCTAATTCCTCAAGAACCTTAGAAACTGCAGGGAAAACAGAAATAGCACTATAACTGAGAATACAATCTTAATTATGACATCATCTAAAAATAAAAAGGAAATTGACTAAAAACAAGAGCCAGTTATGTACAGATCTTCTTCAATTTACAATGGAGTTACATACTAATAAACCCAACCTAAGTTGAAAATATTGTACGTCGAAAATGTATTTAATACACCTAGACGGCTGAACATCATAGCTTAGCCTAGCCTACCTTAGATGTGCTCAGATTACTTATGTTAGTCTACAGTTGGGCAAAAGCATCTAACACAAAGCCCGTTTTATAATAAAGCGTTGAATATCTCACGTAACTTAACTGAATACCGTACTAAAAATGAAAAACAAAATGATTGTCTGAGTACAGAATGGCTATAAGTGTATCAGTTGTTTACCCTCATGATTGCATGTCTGACTGGGAGCTGCGGCTCGATGCTGCTGTCCAGCATCACGAGAAAGAGTATGTACCGCGTATCACTACCCCAGAAAAGATCAAAATTCAAAATTTGATGTATGGTTTCTACCGAATGCATGATTGCTTTGGCACCGTCATATTGTGGAAAAACTGTAAGTTGAATCATCATTAATTCGGGGACCAACCGTACTTGGCAAAACTATACTATAAGACTAACTGATGCTGGGGACTTCCGTGGTGCTCCAGTGGCTAAGATTCTGCACTCCCAATGCCGGGGGCCCGAGTTCGATCCCTGGTCAGGGAACTAGATCTCACATGCTGCAACTAAAGATCCCGCATGCCACAACTAAAAAAAAAAAGATTCCGCATGCCGCAACTAAAAAGATCCCGTATGCCACAATGAAGATCCCGCATGCTGCAACTAAGACCCGAAGCAGCCAAATAAATAAATAAATATTTTTTTTAAAAAAGACTGATGCTGATGAGATTCAGAATGAAACATGAAAGCACTGACATCGTGCTCTGGTTTTAGAGCCATGGCTCTCAAAGTGTGGTTCCCTAGGCCAACAGTAGCAGCACCTGGTAACTTGTTTGAAATTAAAATTCCAGGGCCTACCTCTCACCTACGGATTCTGGAGGTGGGGTTAAAACAATCCCTCCAGGTAATTTTAATTCACACTAATGTTTGAGAACCTAGTTACGAAGTAATGATAACTCATCTGGATAAAAACAGCTTATGTAATTAGGAAAATATATTTCTTGCTCAAAACCCATTCTGTTATTTTAACCTAAACTCCTGAACAAACACTAATCTATTCAATTGTGAAATGATAAGCTGGAAGATGACAAAGATATTTTTTAGTTAGGTATAATTCTGGAACCGCTCATTTTGAAATAATGTACTAACCACTGCAGTGGAATGAACTGAAGAATCTAGTTTGTAAAAAGTGATAAGGAATCAACGTATTTGGAATTTCAATATTTAGATGATTTGAAAATACTCTAAGGTTGGGAAATAGTGCAAATACGACTATTACAACTGCCATATTTGCATAAACTGAATAGTTTAGTCTCTCTGGCTTCAGACTGAATTAACATGTTTAAGATAGAAAAGGTTCAACAACAAAATTTTAACAACTTCTTCTTTATTTATTTATTTTTTTGGACGCACTGCGTGGCTTGTGGGACCTTAGTTTCCTGACCAGGGATTGAACCCAGGCCCTCAGCAGTGAAAGTGCAGAGTCCTAACCACTGGAACGCCAGGGAATTCCCCCAAATTTTAACTCTGAAGGGCTTTATCAGTCACTATAGTGTCAAACTTAAGAGCGGTACTATATTTGAGACATAAAGACTATTGAAATACCAGATCCTCTTTCATACTCGGACTGCAATTTCTAAAGTAATTTATAATTGGTTATTAATATGAAATACCCTTTCTCTGATTATGTGGAATTACACTGAACTTCACTAGACTTCCAACTTAGGAACAAATGGGACAAATAACACTTCACATATTTTATGAATTCAGAAAATGTTAAATATCAAATAAACCAGTGGTTTCTTAATATTTTTGATTATGAATCCCCAACAACAAAAATTCAAGTACATATCCCCAATATACGTATACTTATACATAAATTATATATATGTGCTACTGTGATAATACGGAGTATACATTATAAAATACAAAATAAAAATTAAATAAGGCTGAAATAAACACAAAGATTCGTTTTAATTTTTTTTCCTGAGACCCACGTGCACCCTTGATGCTTACACACCCACACCCCTCTTTGGACTCTACTGCAAAGCTGCATGGCCCAGCAACCCTGCAAACATTCTCAGGCAGTGCCCCTGACCACTCAAGGGGAAGCTGTCAAACACAGTGACCAAATGAATGTCTCCTTCCTGCGGAGTTCCACCATCTCTGACTCAAGTCTGTGACACTGGGTTCCTTCCTTCACCCCTAACACCCTCCTCTGCTACCTTTCGCTTGGTAGGCAGTGGAGAAGACTGTGAAGCCAGCAGGTCCAAGAACAGCATAAAAGCATGGACTCTGTTTTCAGACAAACCTGGGTTTCCACCTGGCCTCAGCTTCTAACTCACTAGGTGACCCAGGGCCAGTCAGATAACATCTCTAAAAACTAATCATTTAAGGAGGTGATAACAGTGTCATCGTCCCTGGTTACTATGAAGATTAAGTGAGATAAGCTGTTATGAGAGCACCTAGCACAGAATCTAGACAGCCCAAGTGCTGGATAAATATTTTACCCAGAATTATTACTTCAGGCGGCAAAAGAAGTCACCTGGACTTTGCTTCAGTGGCCAACTCAGGAAGGGAGCAAGTTACAGTGGAAGTAGCTAGGTGGTGCAGTTCGGCAGACCTGGTTTGAAGGCCTGATCCCCAATGCCAAGCTGGGTGACACTGGCAACCCAGCTTCTCTATGAGGGGCAGTCTTATCTGTTTAATGGGAGCGATGACACAAACTGTACATGAAGTACCTATCGGAGCCGGTAAAACTAACACTGGTGGCCACCAAATGGCCACCGATGGTGAGGGTAAGCAAATAACACATAAACCTAAGTGTCATTCCAGGGTCCTTGGGACACATTCATGTATACACTAAGACAGTAAGCATCCCCTAAAGTCTACCACCAAATGTTAATAAATGCATGTGTACTGAACCCCACAGGTATGGTTCATTTCCCAACTGGACAGTTTACTTGTTCATATATGACCTCAAGCAATTCACAATCTTTATGCCTCCATTTTCTATGCATAAACTAGGAGTAGTAGACTTTTTATACCCACCTCCCGACAGTAAACTAATCTAGATGATGGGGGAGGGGGACCTAAACCAGTGATTATAAAGCACATGGAGACCTCTGGAGAGGTGCTGTTTTTGCCACAACAGCAAAAGAAAAGAGAGCTCTCAAACACCAGACGCGTTCATTAATAAATGAGAAATAATTCTTTCAATTTCAATAAATCACCAAAAGAATGAGTGTGGAGATATATTTATACATATTTTGTGGTTTTTACATCGTGTGCCCCGGGGGAATGCTGCATATGTGTAAAACACCTAAAACCTAAATTCTATCAACATACATTAAAAAGATATAGGTCGTCAATTAGAGGAACACCTAAAATACTCTCAGACACCCTTGACCCTGACTCCCTTATAAAAGCTTCAGTCTTCAGCACAATACCCTGAGATGGCAGCACAGCAATAAGGACACTGCATAACCAAACTTCACAAACGTTTGGTCAGAAACACACTCAAAGCTAGTATCATTAAAGAAACCTTTACTATGTCGTCCTCACAAAAATTATTACAAAATCCCCAGAAGGAGTTTAGTCACCCAGCTCTGTCACCACAGAAGGTGGGGCAGTGAGTGACACGAAACAGGGCAAACTCCTGCCAGGAGGGGACTCACTGCTCCCCTAGGCCACGAGCATTTCCACCTGTACAACTACCTACGGCTCAAACAGTCTGGATCCCTGGCTCCCTGCAGCTAATGCTATTCTGACGTTAGGATCCTGCATGATGAACGGAGGTAATAAACCACCTAGAGTAAGAGGCAACCTCAGTGAACAATGTTTAGGTCTGAGCGAAACAGAAAACTAAAAACCAAGCAAAACCCAGCAAAGAAGCTACGTGTTGCCTCTCAATCAGATCTTGCAAAAGAGGCAGGTGCGGACAGCGTGCTCTCCTCCGCACTCCGGAAAACCCAGACAGCCCAAAAGCAGGTTCTAGAACCGGCAGCTTCCCAGGGCCAGGGGGCGCAACAGCGCGACCCCCTCTCAGGCCAGTGGTCCCCGGGGCCAGGGGGAGGGCTGAGGGCGCGCGGTTGGCCCGGACGGGGGCGCGGCCAGGGTGGGATTGGGGACGCGGCAACCCGGCCCCCTCTCTGGCTGCAGTCTCTCAGCCCGGCCCGCACGGCTGCTGGACAGCGCCCACGCCGGCGCGCCAGTGCCCCCGGCGGCCCCCATCCCGGAACTCCCGGGGCCGCGCAGCGGGAGGCCCGAGCCGGGCCCGGGAGCGGACGCTGTGTGGACGCGCTCAGCGGTACCTGTGGCGGCAACAGCTCTCGGGCGGCGACGGCGGCAGCGGCGGCGGGGACGGCGGCGGAGACGGGGACGGGGGCGGGGCGCGGCGTGCGCGCTCCCGGCCCGCGCGGTCCGGGCGTGGCGCCCGCCCTCTCTCTCCCGGCCGCCAGGCGCCCGCGCAGCTCTCCGCCCCTTCACCTCTCACCTCCTACCTTTCCCCTCCCGCTCCCGCCCCCACCGTCCTTCGCATGTGCTCCCAGTGGCGCGCGCATGCGTGGTCGAGCCAACTGCGGCTCCCGCTCGCCCCCTGGTGGACACTGGTCACACGACCCCTGGGGAGAGGTCTGGGGCGGGGCGGACCGCAAAGCTGGGACAGAGCCTTGAGTAGAGCACCAGAGCTTTTAACAACACGTTCCGCGGAATTAGCAAGACCACGCACAGGCTGCCCATGTTCCCTGTTTCATAACAGCGAAAAATTAAAAGCAGCCGAGATATACAATAAATGCAGATGGGTCGAATAAATTATGTCCATAAAATGGATTTCCTTAAAGTCTTTTAAAAGGGTAAGATTTATGAATACTTAACTAATGTGGAAAGATGTTCTTGAAAGAAGGTTCAAAATGAGCTGTAGGGTATAAGCTTTTCTGTTGAAAACAATCCAAGAAGAGTCTGGGGCGATGCTGATGTATGGTCGGTGGATATCTCTGGGTGGAGGATTAGGGTGTTAGGATTTTTCCATTTGCTCACGGGCATGTAACCATCTTCTACATGGAACACATATTTGTTGTAATAGCAATAGCTATGTCCATCGAGTGTTTACTCTTCACCAGGTGCTTGAAACCAAGTCCCCCTAAAACCGAGTTCCTCTGCCGAGTTTATGATTATCCTCTCTACCCAAAATGTTACTCCCTTTCTTGTCCAATACATGTTTCCCTCAAGACTGAGGAGTAGCAGAGAAAAGGGGGCATTGAAATCGAGCAGGACCCTGTGGGGCCCTCCTATAAGCAGATAAGTTAGGGGGTCCCCGGAGAAAGAGAACCAGGAATGGCTTTCATGATATTTTGTGATCTAAGCCTGGCCACAATGCTTGCCCTTGAACAGGTCTCAGTAATTAATGATCTAAGGGATGAAAGGGATGCAGGAACAGAGAAAAGGCAGTCAGACAATAGTGCAGTGATACAGCAGAGTTCTAGTTCCTCCTCAAGGGATACACACGACGTGTATCTTTGAGTTCTGCAAGAACCAAGGCCCCCATCCAGGTGGAGGACAGAATGATGATGTTGACCCTCCTGACTTCAATCAACTAAAGCTTGGACTCTGTCGACCTTTGCCCCAATTCTATGTTGAATTCTCTTCTGCTTAAAGCCCCTTCATGAATATGCATGTACCCTTAGCTTAAAACTTCCCCAATTTTGCTGTTCAGGGAAACGCTGCTTTGGGAAAGATCCCTGGTGTTCTCCTTACTTGCTGCGAGTAATAATCATTCCTTCTCCCAATCTTTGGCTTGGTTGTGTCTATTGGCTTGATACCCACCAAGAGGCGAGCCCAGTTTTCAGGTAACACTCCCAGGTAGCAAAGCCTTTCCATGTCCCCGTTTCTTGTTTGTAGGAAAAAGGCTTCAGCTTCCTTGACCTTCCCTGAGTTCCAAAGGGCAGATTCAAACAGTTACTAATCACGGAAGTGAGGGAATGCAAAAACAAGTGAAAACAATCCTAGTTCCTTCTCCAGGAATTTACGTAACAACATATCACTTTGAGTTCTTCTACGGGAACTAAGGTCTCCACCCAGGTGGAGGATAATAACTTCAGGTTGAGCACAAGATTCCTGGAACACCTCCCTTCAGCCCTCACCCCAAATTTTGCCTATACAAACTCTTCCCTGAAAACCATCAGGGAGTTCAGGTCTTTCGAGCACGAGCTGCCCATTCTCGCGTGGCCCTTGGAATAAACCTTTCTCTGCTCCAAACGCCTACGTTTCCATTTGTTTGGCCTCACTGTGTGCCCAGCACATGAACTTGGGTTGGACAACATGCTGAGCTGAGCACTTTGCACATGTCCTCTCATCTGACCTTCCTGAAAACCCCAAGGTAGGTCTCGTTACCTAGTCTCACAAGAGAAGGGGAGGCTTTGCCCAAGATGAGGGTGCAGGGCCCAGCGGGCCCAGCGCTGGCCCATCCTGGGACGCTGCCCGTGGTGATTGCCTGCGGGCCAGCCCATGGGGACCTTGATCACACCACCCCACGTACTCGTGAACACAGGTCTCAAGTGTCAGGGGGCAGCCTCACCCCACCCTGCTGCCCTGGGCATGCTCCCCTCAGCTTACCCGCACCCACCCTGGTGCTATCTGGATATGGCAGATAGATCCTGTTCCTGCCCTTGAGGGTGGCAGCACTGGGGTTGCATAAAGGACAGATATAACCACAATGCAAGGCTAAAATCAGACGTGGCCCTTCAGGCAGCTCCAGCCACCTCACCCCTCACAGGCCTTCTTCACAGTCATGCCCCTTCCCATCAACCCTGTTCCAAATTCTCCATAGTCTTGCCTTCCTCCTTGCCCACCACAGTACTATCATGGTAAAATTAAACAATAATGGTGTTGGGCTGTACCCCGCAGGCCTACAAGCCCTGTACTTGCCCAGCTTCAAGACCGAAGAAAGAGCCCAGAGTCAGCAACAGAGACGTCAGTGGTGTAATGGATGGGGGAGCTTACACGTCTGAAGCAAGGTCCTGGAGCGACACCCCACCGTGTGCGGTGGACGGTGGACAGGACATGGCGGCAGTCTTCACTCCCAAGTGGAAGGAGAGGTTACCAGTTATAGGGGAATTGATGTCAGGTGGGCTCATTAGGTACCAGGGAAACCAGCAGAGGGGCACGCCCCTCACCGCCCCTTTGATAAGAATAATCACCAGCTGGGGTCGGGGCAGGAGCGTAGGAAGGTCAGTCAGGTGCATAAGATATAGGTGAAGCAGGCACTGGTTGGGCAGGGGACTGTACAGAGAGCAAGAGAGCAGCCATCTTGAGTAGCCTGACCATACAAGTGGGGACAATTGACCTTGGCCCAGAGTGACCTTTAAGATTTTGCCCTGTATTCAGAACTGGCTTTTGGCTTTAGATGAGAATGTTTATAAAGGAAGAACTCTTTTTTGTTATTTTTAAATTAGAGAGGCAACAACAGAGAGCAGTGTGGGGAGCCTTACCTACACCCGTTATCTCACATCACTCCACGTCTGATCCCTTGCAGTGCCATCATCTGGCCCCTCAGAAAACTTGGGCAAAAAGGACCTCAGATCTCTGTCACCAGTTTTTCCTTCTCTCTCCACTGCCTCGTTCCTTTTGGCAAATATAAAGTCTACCCAATTTTTTTAGTTTTCTGAGTGAATGTCACCGTGCAGACCAAGTCCCAGTTTCTTCCATTTACTGTCAAGTTCCTACAAAGAATGCAGTTCCAAGCTTGCCTCACAGCAGAGTCACTTGGAGGAATGTTTAAAGTGAAGTTGGAGTCTCCCTGAGTACCACCCCAGGCCCACTGGACCAAAGTCTTCTCTCCAGAGATTGCTGGAGACCTGTCTTTTCACAACCCCTACCACAGGGACTTAGCTAGACTGTCTTTTGGGCACTCCTGTCACCCTCCCTACTCCCCGTCCTCCCCCCACCCAACCGTTTCACCCAACCTGTGTTTACGGGGGAATGACGCTCAACAAGCTCTGGCTACCTTCCCCCAAGAACAAGAGCCTCCAAAACTGACAAGCACTTAATTAAGTGCCTCGGTGCCTTGCAGCACTGTCAAGAGCCCCCCGCTGCACAAGAACCACGGGGGACCCGCTGAGAAACCTAAGGCTCATGGGCCCGAGGTGAATCCACTACTGAATGTCCCCCGTGAGCTGAATGAAGTGGCCATGATTTTAGGGCTTTTCCAACAATTTATTATGAAAACATAGGGAAAAGCTGAAAGAACCATACAGTTAACAACTATATATTCTAGATTCTACAACTATTAATGTTTTGCTTAGTATCACGTTTTTCTTAAAAAAAACAAAAAACAAAAAACCTTTATCCACCTATCAATCCATCTTATTTGTTACGCATATCCAGGTAAGTTGCAGATACCTGATTTTAGTTTTTAACTATAACAACACACAACCTACAAGTTGACTGAAAAACAACACAAAACCTAAAAGTTGAAAATGGTGTATTACTTGGGGACATTATTGAGGACTATAGCCTGGAAACAGCCTCTCAGATAGCTCTGAGGAACTGTTTCAAAGAGGTAAGGGAGGAGCCAGGATATATAGCAGTTTTTGCTGGGGGGGAAAAAAGTAGTCAAATATCCAAAAAACTACTGCTAATCACAAAAACAGATATCTCAAGTATGGGAAGACGCAAGAGTCTGGGCTCATTGAAATCATTCCTTTGATACGCATCTTAACTATGAGGGGCATCCATCCTGAATGCCCCTCGGGGTGCACGGTTGTTGGGAGGCAGGCGGCTGCAGTGGCTGATGCCTTGATGGTGGGCAACATGTGTTGTTTACTGAAGAGGTCGGCAATATTTTTTTGTCTACAAGCTCCATTTTGCCCTAACTAGCCAAAGCTCAACCTTACTTCGGATTGCTCCCCACGGTAAATTCAAAATTTAAAAAAAACTAAATGGAGCTTAGAGATCATCCAGAAGTGATAACAATTCCCAGTTCTTGGGATTCCATGCTGGGCCAAACCTCAGGACAGTCTTGAAACATAGGGGCTGGGTCTATTTCACAGATGCAGAAAACTTCCTTGAGAGGTGAAGAGATTTGCCCAAGGTCACTCTGATAACTGACCAAGCAGGCCACCACAGGACTCTGGGTTCCAGCCCACTGCCCAGCTACCTCAGCCTGTCAGGGACACAGAGAAGGGTGTTTCACAATGATAGGGCTCTGTCCTTGCAATCACTTGCACTAACACTCATGCTCACCCTGAATTAAGCATTAGTGATAGCAGCTGGCAATGTGATAAAGTGGAAAGGGTGCTTCAGGACTGGATTCCTTGGGTTTGAATTAAGGTTCTGACACGCAGCAGCAGCTGCTCTGCAGCCAGGAAAATTAACTCAACCTCAGGGAACCTGGACTTAGGAGTCAGGTTCCAAGATGCAACCAAGAAAACTGACCTCTGTGGTTTTCAAAAAAATTACATCGCTATGAACACATGTAAAATACTGAGATTCTGATAACCAGTAGCCATTTTAATAACCATGATACAGTCATTAAAAATATTCAAAATCTCCAAGTTGTATTAGTAGTCATTCAATGCCTTTATTACCTGTCAAGTTCCTACTATGTGTCAGAGGCCAGGGATATAAGTTCTCTGCACTACAGAAGTTGTCTTAGTGCATACCTTTAAACAAAACCTTACAGGCAATATGATAAAGAATATTACTAAGGTCATAATAGCTGCCAATAATAATGACAAACTATTGATTGTTGGCTCCTTGCCAGAGATGGGCTTTATAATATATTACCTCGTAAAATCCTCATGATGGCCTTTAGAGGCAGGTAAGATACACCTCATTTTAAGGATGCAAAAAGTAAAGCGCCTAGAGCTTTAACAACTTGTTGGAGGTCACAGAGAGGCAGCATCAAATGTCAATCTGCACAACCCCAAAGCCCCTGAAATTCTGTCACTGAATTTCCAAGTGCTATGGATGGAAGGGAGTTGTTTGGCAGGAAACCAAAGAGCAGGGATCACCAAGGGGATGCTCTATGAGCAGGGCCTTGTAAGGTAAGGCTTTGCAGCAATAGCTAATGCTTAAACTACATGCCAGGGCTACCTTAAACGTCATCACTTATTTTACCCTGACAACCCTTTAAACCCATGAAACAGGCTTATTATCTCCCCATTTTGTAGATGATGAAACTGAGGCCTGGAGAGGTTAAGTCACTTGAGCAAGGTGATTATAGTCGACTACTTCATTGTTCCCTTCTCTGTAAGCAGATCATACACACAGACCAGCCCATTGTCAAGTGACTGTTGTGCCTCCCTGCAGGGTGAGTGACTTCATTGTCAGCCTTGGCCATGTGTCTTGCTTTGATCAGTGGAGTCTGAATGAACGTGATCTACACAGGTCTGGAAGAAGCTTTAAGAGTCATTGCTTGTGTGGATGAGCCTCCTGTTCTTTCCCTTGGCCAAGAAAACAGCAGTCCCAAATTGGGACTGCTCCTTCCACCTGGGACCCAGACCAAGAGGCCATGGAGCAGAACTGTAGCAATGACCCACAGCCCCTGGACATGTAATGTGAGTGAAGAATATGTTTGTCAATGTAAGTCACTAGGATTTGGGGACTGTTTGTTACTAAAGCAGAGCTCTAAGTTGAGGGAGTCAGGATCCTAACCTCAGTAGCTATAATTTAAATGCCATAAAATTTACTTCTTTTAACTGTACAATGATTTTTAGTATAGCAAAGTGCAACTATCACCATAATCTAACTTTAGAACATTTTCATCATCCCCAAAAGAAACCTAGTGGATTGTTTCCCTTTCTCACCCCCAGTCCCACAGAATTGTGCAATACATAATCTTTGTGTCTGGCATAGAGTTTTTGAGGTTCACCCATGTTATGGCATGTATCAGAACTTCACTTCTAATTATGCCAAATAGCATTTCATTGTATGGATATATCACATTTTGTTTATCCATTCATTAGATGATTGGTGGGTTGTTTCCACTTTTTGGCAATTATGAATAATACTGCTATGGACATCAACATGAGTGTTTAAGATAGCCTCATCCACCAGAGGGCAGACAGCAGAAGCAAGAAGAACTACAATTCTGCAGCCCGTGGAAGGAAAACCACATTCACAGAAAGATAGACAAAATGAAAAGGCAGAGGACTTTGTACCAGATGAAGGAACAAGATAAAACCCCAGAAACACAACTAAATGAAGTGGAGATAGGCAACCTTCCAGAAAAAGAATTCAGAATAATGATAGTGAAGATGATCCAGGACCTCGGAATAAGAATGGAGGCAAAGATTGAGAAGATGCAAGAAATGTTTAACAAAGACCTAGAAGAATTAAAGAACAAACACCTAGAAGAATTAAAGACCAAACAAACAGAGATGAACAATACAATAACTAAAATAAAAAATACACTAGAAGGAATCAATAGCAGAATAACTGAGGCAGAAGAACAGATAAGTGACCCGGAAGACAGAATGGTGGAATTCACTGCTGTGGAACAGAATAAAGAAAAAAGAATGAAAAGAAATGAAGACAGCCTAAGAGACCTCTGGGACAACATTAAATGCAACAACATTCGCATTATAAGGGTCCCAGAAGGAGAAGAGAGAAAGGGCCTGAGAAAATATTTGAAGAGATTACAGTCGAAAACTTCCCTAACATCGGAAAAGAAATAGGCACCCAAGTCCAGGAAGCAAAGAGAGTCCCAGGCAGGATAAACCAAAGGAGAAACATGCCGAGACACGTAGTAATCAAACTGAAAAAAATTAAAGACAAAGAAAAATTGTTGAAAGCAACAAGGGAAAAATGACAAATAACATACAAGGGAACTCCCATAAGGTTAACAGCTGATTTCTCAGCAGAAACTCTACAAGCCAGAAGGGAGTGGCACCATATATTTAAAGTGATGAAAGGGAAGAACCTACAACCAAGATTACTCTACCTGGCAAGGATCTCATTCAGATTCGACGGAGAAATCAAAAGCTTTACAGAGAAGCAAAAGCTAAGAGAATTCAGCACCACCAAACCAGCTCTACAACAAATGCTAAAGGAACTTCTCTAAGTGGGAAACAAAAGAGAAGAAAAGGACCTACAAAAACAAACCGAAAACAATTAAGAAAATGGTAATAGGAACATACATATAAATAATTACCTTAAACGTGAATTGATTAAATGCTCCAACCAAAAGACACAGGCTCGCTGAATGGATACAAAAACAACACCCATATATGTGCGGTCTACAAGAGACCCACTTCAGACCTAGGGACAGACACAGACTAAAAGTGAGGGGATGGAAAAAGATATTCCATGCAAATGGAAATCAAAAGAAAGCTGGAGTGGCAATACTCATATCAGATAAAATAGACTTTCAAATAAAGAATGTTGCAAGAGACAAGAAAGGACACTACATAATGATCTAGGGATCAATCCAAGAAGAAGATATAACAATTATAAATATATATGCACCCAACATAGGAGCACCTGAATACATAAGGCAACTGCTAACAGCTATAAAAGAGGAAATCAACAGTAACACAATAATAGTGGGGGACTTTTAACACCTCACTTACACCAGTGGACAGACCATCCAGACAGAAAATTAATAAGGAAACACAAGCTTTAAATGACACAATAGACCAGATAGATTTAATTGATATTCGTAGGACAGTCCATCCAAAAGCAACAGATTACACTTTCTTCTCAAGTGCACACGGAACATTCTCCAGGATAGATCACATCTTCGGTCGCATATCAAGCCTCAGCAAATTTAAGAAAATTGAAATCATATCAAGCATCTTTTCCACCACAACACTATGAGATGAGAAATCAATTACAGGGAAAAAAATGTAAAAAGCACAAACACATGGAGACTAAACAATATGTTACTAAATAACCAAGAGATCACTGAAGAAATCAAAGAGGAAATCAAAAAATACCTACAGACAAATGACAATGAAAACACGATGATCCAAAACTTATGGGATGCAGCAAAAGCAGTTCTAAGAGGAAGTTTATAGCAATACAAGCCTACCTCAAGAAACAAGAAACATCTCAAATAAACAATCTAACCTTACACCTAAAGGAATTAGAGAAAGAAGAACAAACAAAACCCAAAGTTAGTAGAAGAAAAGAAATCATAAAGATCAGAGCAGAAATAAATGAAATAGAAACAAAGACAACAATAGCAAAGATCAATAAAACTAAAAGCTGGTTGTTTGAGAGGATAAACAAAATTGATAAACCTTTAGCCAGACTCACCAAGAAAAAGAGTGGACTCAAATCAGTAAAATTAGAAATGAAAAAGGAGAAGTTACAACGGACACCGCAGAAATACAAAGCATCCTAAGAGACTACTACAAGCAACTTTATGCCAATAAAATGGACAACCTGGAAGAAATGGACAAATTCTTAGAAAGGCATAACCTTCCAAGACTGAACCAGGAAGAAATAGAGAATATGAACAGAACAATCACAAGTAATGAAATTGAAACTGTGATTAAAAATCTTACAACAAACAGAAGTCCAGGACCAGATGGCTTCACAGGTGAATTCTATCAAACATTTAGAGAAGAGCTAACACCCATCCTTCTCAAACTCTTCCAAAAAATTTCAGAGGAAGGAAAACTCACAAACTCATTCTACGAGGCCACCATCACCCTGATACCAAGACCAGACAAAGATACTATAAAAAAAGAAAATTACAGACCAATATCACTCATGAATATAGATGCAAAAATCCTGAACAAAATACTAGCAAACAGAATCAAACAACACATTAAAAGGATCACACACCATGATCAAGTGGGATTTATCCCAGGGATGCAAGTATTCTTCAATATTCGCAAATCAATGTGATACACCATATTAACAAACTGAAGAATAAAAACCATATGATCATCTCAATAGATGCAGAGAAAGCTTTTGACAAAATTCAACACCCACTTATGATAAACACTCTCCAGAAAATGGGCATAGAGGGAACCTACTTCAACATAATAAAGGCCATAGACGACAAACCCACAGCAAACATCATTCTCAATGGTGAAAAACTGAAAGCATTTCCTCTAAGATCAGGAACAAGACAAGGATGTCACTCTCGCCACTATTATTCAACATAGTTTTGGAAGTCCTAGCCACGGCAATCAGAGAAGAAAAAGAAATAAAAGGAACACAAATTTGAAAAGAAGAAGTAAAACTATCACTGTTTGCAGATGACATACTGTACATAGAGAATCCTAAAGATATCACCAGAAAACTACTAGAGCTAATCAATGAATTTGGTAACGTTGCAGGATATAAAATAAATGCACAGAAATCTCTTGAGTTCCTATACACTAACAACAAAAGATCCGAAAGGGAAATTAAGGAAACAATCCTATTCACCATTGCACAAAAAGAATACAATACTTAGGAATAAACCTACCTAAGGAGGTAAAAGACCTGTACTCAGAAAACTATAAGACACTGATAAAAGAAATCAAAGATGATGCAAAGTGATGGAGAGATATACCATGTTCTTGGATTGGAAAAATCAATGTTGTGAAAATGACTATACTACTCAAAGCAACCTGCAGATTCAATGCAATCCCTATCAAATTACCAGTGGCATTTTTTTTACAGAACTAGAACAAAAATCTTAAAATTTGTATGGAGACACAAAAGACCCCAAATAGCCAAAGCAATTTTGAGGGAAAAAAACGGAGCTGGAGGAATCAGACTCCCTGACTTCACACTATACTACAAAGCTACAGTAATCAAGACAATATGGTACTGGCACAAAAACAGAAATATAGATCAATGGAACAGGATAGAAAGCCCAGAGATAAACCCAGGCACCTATGGTCAACTAATCTATGACAAAGGAGGCAAGGATATACAATGGAGAAAAAAACAGCCTCTTCAATAAGTGGTGCTGGGAAAACTGGACAGCTACATGTAAAAGAATGAAATTAGAACACTTGCTAACACCATAATAAATTCAAAATGGGTTAGAGACCTGAATGTAAGACCAGACACTATAAAACTCTTAGAGGAAAACATAGGAAGAACACTCTTTGACATAAATCACAGCAAGGTTTTTTTTGATCCACGTCCTAGAGTAATGGAAATAAAAACAAAAATAAACAAATGGGACCTAATGAAACTTAAAAGCTTTTGCACAGCAAAGGAAACCACAAACAAGATGAAAAGACAACCCTCAGAATGGGAGAAAATATTGCAAACGAATCAATGGACAAAGGATTAATCTCCAAAATATATAAACAGCTTATGCAGCTCAATATTAAAAAAAAAACAACTCAATCCAAAAATGGGCAGAAGACCTAAATAGACATTTCTCCAAAGAAGACATACAGATGGCCAAGAAGCACATGAAAAGCTGCTCAACATCACTAATTATTAGAGAAATGCAAATCAAAACTACAATGAGGTATCACCTCACACCAGTTAGAATGGGCATCATCAGAAAATCTACAAACAACAAATGCTGGAGAGGGTGTGGAGAAAAGGGAACCCTCTTGCACTGTTGGTGGAAATGTAAATTGATACAGCCACTATGGAGAACAGTACGGAGGTTCCTTAAAAGACTAAAAATAGAATTACCATATGACCCAGCAATCCCACTACTGGGCATATACCCAGAGAAAACCATAATTCAAAAAGACACACGTAGGGACTTCCCTGGTGGTGCAGTGGTTAAGAATCTGCCTGCCAATGGAGTGGACATGGGGTCGAGCCGTGGTCTGGGAAGATCCCACATGCCGCAGAGCAACTAAGCCCGTGTGCCCCAACTACTGAGCCTGCACTCTAGAGCCCGAGAGCCACAACTACTGAGCCTGTGTGCCACAACTACTGAAGCCCGCGTGCCTAGAGCCTGTGCTCCACAACAAGAGAAGCCACCGCAATGAGAAGTCCACGCACCACAATGAAGAGTATCCCTCGTTCGCCGCAACTAGGGAAAGCCCACGTGCAGCAACGAAGACCCAACGCAGCCATAAATAAATAAATAAATAAACAAATAAATAAAATTTAAAAAAAAAAAGACACATGCACCCCAATGTTCATTGCAGCACTATTTACAATAGCCAGGTCATGGAAGCAACCTAAATGCCCACTGACAGACGAATGGATAAAGATGTGGTACACATATACAATGGAATATTACTCAGCCATAAAAAGGAACAAAATTGGGTCATTTGTAGAGACCTGGATGGATCTAGAGACTGTCATACAGAGCGAGGTAAATCAGAAAGAGAAAAACAAATATTGTATATTAACGCATATATGTGGAACCTAGAAAAATGGTGCAGATGAACCGGTTTGCAGGGCAGAAATAGAGACACAGATGTAGAGAACAAACGTATGGACACCAAGGGGGGAAGTGGTGGCAGTGGTGGTGGTGTGATGAATTGGGAGATTGGGATTGACATGTATACACTAATATGTATAAAATAGATAACTAATAACAACCTGCTGTATAAAAAATAAATAAAATAAAATTCAAAAATTCCAAAAAAAATGAGTGTTTATGTGGATGTATGTATTCATTTCTCTTGGGTAAATACTTAGGAAGAGAATGGCTGGGTCATACAGTAAATCTACATTTAACATTTTCAAGAAACTGCCAAACTGTTTTCCAAAGTGGCTGCACCATTTAACGTTCCCACCTACAATGTATGAGGGTTCCAATTTCTCCTTATCCTTGCTAACACTCGTAATTGTCAGGTTTTTATTTGTTTTTCTTAAATACATTTATTTATTTATTTATTTATTTTTGGCTGCGTTGGGTCTTCGTTGCTGTGTGCGGGCTTTCTCTAGTTGAGACGAGCGGGGGCTACTCTTCGTTGTGGTGTGCAGGCTTCTCTTGTTGCAGAGCACGGGCTCTAGGCACACGGGCTTCAGTAGTTGTGGCTCGCAGGCTCCAGAGCGCAGGCTCAGTAGTTGTGCGCACGGGCTTAGTTGCTCCATGGCATGTGGGATCTTCCTGGACCAGGGATCGAACCCATGTCCCCTGCACTGGCAGGAGGATTCTTAACCACTGTGCCACCAGGGAAGTCCCCTGGTTTCTTTGATATACCCATTTTAGTGCTTACGTAGTGGTATCTCATGGTGATTTTTAAAAATATTTATTTATTTATTTATTTAGGGCTGTGTTGGGTCTTCATTGCTTTGTGCGGGCTTTCTCTAGTTGTGGCGAGTGGGGCTACTCTTTGTTGCGGTGCATGGGCTTCTCATTTTTCATTGCGGTGGCTTCTCTTGTTGTGGAGCACGGGCTCTAGGCATGCAGGCTTCAGCAGTTGTGGCACACGGGCTTAGTTGCTCCACAGCATGTGGGATCTTCCCGGACCAGGGCTCGAACCCATGTCCCCTGCACTTGCAGGAGGATTCTTAACCAGTGTGCCACCAGGGAGGTCCTTATGGTGGTTTTAGTTTGTATTCCCCTAATGGCTAATGATGTTGAGCATCTTTTTATGTGCTGTTGGCCATTCCTATCCCTGCTTTAGTGAGATGTCTATTCAAATCTTTTACCCATCTTTTAACTGGATTATTTGTCATCTTATTGAATTGTAAGAGTTCTTTATATATTCTGGATACAAGTCTCTTATTGTATATCTGGTTTACAAATACTTTTTCAGAAAAACAAACAGAATGGATAACTATTTCAGAAATAAACAGCACTAAAACTGATACAACAAAGAAAAGTAATGATAAAGACTAATAACAAAGAAAAAATTGTAAATTATCTCCAAAAAGTTACCTGACCTTGACCAATGCAAGACCTAAGTTGGAATAAAAAGCACTAAGAATTACAAAGGATATAAAAGGCAGCAAGTTCCTCAACATGGCTTATGAGGCATATATTGCTCTAATGCTCAAACCTGAGCAGGCTAACACAGGTAAACAAAAAATTATAGGTCATCTTCATTCACAAATATAGAAGGTATAATATCACAAGAAATAAATCTCAATAATAAATATTTTAAAATCTTATCAAGGTTATAGCAAACATCAGGTTATAGAAAATACAACAAATACCAGTAAGATAAGACCATAAGAGGAATTCAAGGCTTATACAACAGAGACAGAAGTGTTACCATGCTCACCACATTCACAGGAAAAACAGTGCCTTACCTCAGTGAGGCTGAGAAAGTCTACAGAATACAATGATTACTGGTTAAACTTTTTAAAAGGGGGACAGGAAATTGATGAGGAACATTTCTTCCTTCTTTACCTTTCCAAGGTTATTTTTTAAACTGACCTGATAATATATATTTTTTTAAATTAAGAATTACTATATAAAATGCTCTCTATTCCCTTAAAAACAGAAAATTAGACAACAAATACCTTCACACCACTCTTATTTAACAAATTTTGAAATGCTGATTCAAGTTATTTAAGGGAAAAATAAGTGAGGTTGGTATCATTATTTGCAGATGTTAACAATACCCACAAAAAGGAAAAAAAGAAAAAATATCTAAAAATTTCAAGAATCTCAAAAAAATTATTAGAAGTAGTAGTTTATAAAAACTGTATAAGTTATAAATTTTAAAAAATCAACTGCACTCCTCCATCAAAGGCACCAAGGAAAGATCAACAAAATCAGATAATTCCTTTTCCAATATCGAAAAGCATTTAATAAGAGGGTACTACATTAATTTCGTCATTATTTTTTAAATAGAATTATTTATTTAAATAACACAATTTTTAAAATGAGAGAGAAAAGTCCTGAAGAATACTTTAGAGCTTGATAAGAGGTGGTGAATTTCATCTGGATAAATAAGTGGGCACAATATCCTTTTAATGAAGACTCTTGATACAGACATACACTAACCTTTCAATACCTACTAAAGACAAACTTCAGAAGGTTCATTTTACGAACTTTACACATAAGTAAATCAGAACTACATAAAGAGAAAATAACATTACTTTTTAGTAAATACTGTTGGTTATTTAGTTATCAGCATGGAAACAAATTATAATACTGTAACAAATTCTAAACAAGTCAAAATTTTAAGCATATTTTAAAAATTATTTTAAAGTTGAAAAAAAACCAACAAAGAATAACACCTTCATTCCACTGAGGAAGAAATATACATTTCTGAATCCTGAAGAACTAAGATACCGTCCGAGACAAAATAGAACATTCCAAGATCCTGTTCAAATAGTACTGCCTCCATAAATTCTTCCCCAACTCTCTGCTCCCTCGATTCAAAAAAAAAAAGTGAGGGGAAATAATTACTCTTTCCCTCCTTCCTATGACCATCAACCTATCAGCCCCCCATTACTTGAAATATTTTTTGAATTTTATTTTATTTTTTTATACAGCAGGTTCTTATTAGTTATCTATTTTATACATATTGGTGTATATATGTCAATCCCAATCTCCCAATTCATCTCACCACCACCACCTCCCCGAAATTTTTTTTTTTTTTTGCCACACCATGTGGAATCTTAGTTCCCTGACCAGGGATCGAATCTGAGCCCCCTGCAGTGGAAGCGCTGAGTCTTAACCACTGGACCTCCAACTTGAATTGTTTTTATGGCCCTCATCACCTTCTCCACTGCATCACATTAAGTTCCTATTTTCTATGCCCATTAGAGTGCAGCAGATGTCTTTATCTTACTAACCCCTTATATAAAATAGGTGTTCTACAAATATTTCTTGAATTAATGAATATATCTGAATATATCCGAATATTTTAAAAATGTTTCTGAAGGTTTTTAAAAACCAGAATGTAGAAAAATATACACGAACAAAGACAATGATAAAATCTTACTTTCCAAAATATTACAAAGAAGAACTTCCCTGCTGGCACAGTGGTTAAGAATCCGCCTGTCAGTGCAGGGGACACAGGTTCAAGCCCTGGTCTGGGAAGATCCCACATGCTGCGGAGCAACTAAGCCCGTGCACCACAACTACTGAGCCTGTGCTCTAGAGCCCGAGAGCCACAACTACGAGCCCACGCATCGCAACTACTGAAGCCTGCACGCCTAGAACCCACACTCTGTAACAAAGAGAAGCCACCGCAGTGAGAAGCCCACGTACCGCAGCGAAGAGTAGCCCCTGCTCGTCGCAACTAGAGAAAGCCTGCGTGCAACAACGAAGACCCAACACAGCCAAAAAGTAATCAAAAAAAAAAAAATTAAAATAAAACAGAATATTACAAAGAATAAAAAATAAGGTTGACACCAGATTTTGGGTCTTCATTTCTGTGCGAGGGCTTTCTCTAGTTGTGGCAAGCGGGGGCCACTCTTCATCGCGGTGCATGGGCCTCTCACTATCGCGGCCTCTCTTGTTGCGGAGCACAGGCTCCAGATGCGCAGGCTCAGTAATTGTGGCTCACGGGCCCAGCTGCTCCGCGGCATGTGGTATCTTCCCAGACCAGGGCTCAAACCCATGTCCCCTGCATTAGCAGGCAGATTCTCAACCACTGCGCCACCAGGGAAGCCCCAACACCAGATTTTAATTGATAAATAATTAAGGGTGAGGAATGGACTCTATACATATGGGAAAACAGAGAAAATTATATCCTAGTCATTAACCCAATGTTGGTGGAGGAAACCTATAGATCACTGTTAACTGGCGCCATCATCCTGAAGAACAACTTGATGACATGTGAGGGTCAGTCCATGCTTTCATTCAGAAATTCCACTTCAGGGAGTAGGCTCTAAAATGTCATCATTCCTCACCCGTTGTAGGCCTCCTCCCTGCTTTATTTAGAGCACTTATCATGGTCTAACTCTATGTCTCTAAATTCTCAATTCTGTTGACTGTCTCTGTCTCCTCTACTAGAACATCAGCTCTTCAAGGGCAGAGACCTATTTTGTCACTGTCATACCCTCAGAAGGTGCTCAGTATTTGTTGAATGAATGAATGTTCTAAGGAAACAAATACTTACCCCCATCCCCAAACAGGTATAGATGTAAAATTCATAACAGCACAATTTATAATTACAAAAATCAGAACCCGACATGCCCAGAGAATACCTAAGCAAATTAGAATATAATGACACCAAAAAATGTCAAGTAGCCATTAAACATTAAAAATTTAATGAAAACATTTATAAATCAAGTGAAGAAATATAACAGCATATCATGTAAAAAATGTTTTGTGGTGCCTTACCCATTCAGAACTGCAGCCCATATGAAGCTGTATAAATACTGATGTATTAATAAAAGAATCATTGGATTCTTTCATGACTACTTTCTTATAAGTTACACTCATAATTTTAAAATATTCTATCAAGTCTGCAGTATTTTGAGAAGAAAAGCAGCTACTGTTTCAATGGGAAAACTAACACAATAGTCAGTATGACTTGAGGAGCGGGGTGATAAATTGTTCCCTTTTGCAAAGACTAAAAAGTGTTTAAAAAAAAGTTAAAATTAAACAATGGATATGAAACTTCCTTAGTCCCTGTAAAGCAGTGTTATTTTTCCATTTTATTTATTTTTAAAATCAGATTCTTTGTGGTATAATGTACATACAATAAAATGTACCCATTCTAAGAGAATACTCAGAGGTGACCTTGACTGAAGGGCTAAGTGTGGCAAGTGGCATCTTCAGGATGCTGGGGAAGAGCTCACCACCTTCAGTCTTCACAGGTGAGGGAGGCACTGGCTCCTCCCCAAGGTCCTAGCCTACCTGGCAGCAAGAACATTCCTTCCCCCCCTCACCAAGGCCATGCACACCTGTGCCCTACATGGGGCCTCGTGTGGCCAAGGCCAGGGTGCCGGGCCCACGATGGCTTGGTCTCCTTAGCATATGGGCAAGGTGCTCAGCTATGACAGAAACAAGAAGAGCCAACTTGTGAACTGGGCAGGAGCCTGCCTCTGGTTTCCATGAGGGTCAGGCAGCAAGCGTGGACTTCAGTCAGGCCTCCGTTACTGGCAGCAGGCTCTACAGCTTTGAGCGTGCTTCCAAACCTCTTGAAGCCTATTTCCTGACTGGACTGAAGAAGAAAATACTTTTTCAGGATGAAGGTGAAAATGAAATGAGACAATCCACAGGAAGCCATGAGGTGGGAACTCACTTTGTGCCGGCCACGAATATCCTAGCTGTCACCTTGGACACCTGCCATCCAGGACTGCCTCCTGGCTAGTACATCCACACCCACTCTGGCTCTGAAAGGCATCACAACCAAAAATGGGCAGCTGGGGCTAAAGCGTGTTTACGAGGAAAGCTCCAAAGGACCCATTTCACCCAGTTCAACATGCAGCATCTCAGCTGAGGCAGGGTTGCAGCTTCCTCATGTGTTTCCTAAACAGGGCCCAGGGGAACAAAGGCAACCATCACAGCACCATTCCACCATCCCTGGGTCACAGCGGAACTGTCAGTCCACAACAAAGGTGTAAAGATCCATTTCTGCTCAGTTGCTTTATCTTTCACAACTAAAAATAGTCCCAGGTAGCTTCAGCTGGCCCTAAATCAGGTCACAGAACAGCAGGAGACATTCCTTTGGCAAAAAAGGACACATTCTTGTCCTGTATCTTGTACTGGTAAGTGAGGCTCCGATCTCGCTGGGCTGTGGGCTGTGATGGTCTCCTCCACAGGATCCTCAGCTAAGTGACAAAGAGAAGAGTGAAAGAGGAAAGGCCCCCCCCCGCAAATACCTGCTCCATCGTGAACCCTTCCTGCTTCATCGGTGACCTTCAATTGAGGTCATGCACCATGCAGTAATGGGACCGACTTCCAAAACAAAGCTTACTACCAGCCACCTAAAAATAAAGGTTTCCCCTCCATTACAATAGTAATATTTGCTCATTACAGAAAACATGAGAGACAAAGAAAAGTAAAAGGTAGAAAAAACCCATCCAGAGAAGAACCATTAAAAGTATTTTTGTGTATATCCCTTTGGTCTTTTCTGTGTGCATGGTTTTGTACTTTTTGGCTAGATAAATTTTGAAAATCAACACAACAGAATGTGTACACTCAATTCCGAGGCTCAGGAAGACTGGACATTTGTCTCTAGTGACTAGAAAGCTCTTGGGGGCTGACTGGCTTCAGAGCCATAAGCTGCCGGCAGAAGCTTCTCCTCAGGCTATGCCTGGGGCGCACCACCAGCACAGCATCTCTGGGCCTGTGCTTCGTTTTCCACACCTGACTGAACGACGCTGGGCCAAAACGCCCACCCACCCTTAAAGGGTCAAAAGCGGTCAACATGAAGTTAACCTGGAAGAGGTGGTAAAGGCTTTGGGGTGATCCCAAAAGAGAAGTTTCAGAAGGCAGAGAACCACGGCAGCCCCTGGGCATGGGGAGAACCTGACCTCCCAGGGCAGGACTCAGCTTCCACCTAAGTACTCCAAACATCCCAGGCAGAGGCAGCAGTGGGGGCGGCAACGCCAGCCAGTGGAATGGCCTCCCCAAGTCTCTATTTTATTATATTTTTATTAAAAAGATTTTTTTTTTGGCTGCATTGGGTCTTCCTTGTTGCACGCAGGCTTTCTCTAGTTGCAGCGAGTAGGGTCTACTCTAGTTGCGGTGCATGGGCTTCTCACTGCCGTGGCTTCTCTTGTTGTGGAGCATGGGCTCTAGGCACACAGGCTTCAGTAGTTGTGGCACGTGGGCTCAGTAGTTGTGGCTCACGGCTCTAGAGCGCAGGCTCAGTAGTTGTGGCGCACGGGCTTAGTTGCTCCGCGGCATGTGGGATCTTCCCGGACCAGGGCTTGAACCCAGGTCCTCTGCATTGGCAGGCGGATTCTTAACCACTGCGCCACCAGGGAAGTCCCAAGTCTCTATTTTAAAAGGAACGGTGTTGGCCTGAATATACAAAGCCTGCTGTGGTCCTGCAGAGGAATTCCGCTGTTTACTGCCTTCCCCTGTAGACAGCCACCTTCTCTTCAGGAGCTCCCCTTTGGCTGCAAATGGACCACCATGGAAAACCTGCCTTGGTGCATGGGGCCAAGCACCACTTGGGGCGGACTGTGACCTGCATTCACACAACTTCCGAGGCTTCCCTTCCACCTGAAGGCACGCCCCAACCAGACCACCCCACAGCCGGACACTATCCCACGGGCAGCCCAGACTCGGGAGGCGAGCAGCTCCCAGTGAGCCCCAGCCCCTGCGCACCTGCCCATGAACGTCCTTGCAGAAGCCGGTGGCCAGGCCTTCAGCCCGCAGTATCAGCTGGCTCTGGTGACCAAGGCCATTCAGCAGGATGTCATTCTCCTCGTCCTCGGCATCTCCACTGTCGTGCACAAGGGCCACTACATTTCCCTGCAACAGAGACCATGATGGAGACTGATGGCAAGGGATGCCAGGACCAGGGTGTGCTGGACTCTCAGAGCCTCCACTGCCCTGCACCCCTCTCACAGATCAGCCTCCCAGCTGTAGCATCCGCTTTGTGGGAAGCACCCGTGCCTGGGCTCCAGGACCATAACTGCAATCATCTGCTGGATAGTTTCACCAGCACATCCAACCTGTACTTCAGCTCAATCCATCCACAAGCAAGGAATAGTGTCCAATTGTTAAAAAGAATAAAGCAGATCTGTGTGTTCTGTTTTGGGGCAATGGACAGCAAAACATACTGTGTGTTAGTAAAAGGAAAGAAGTACCAAACTGTGTGAATGGTAGGTTACCAATATTGTGAAGAAAAATGCAGGGAGACAAGTGCACATACAAACATGTTCATGACTGCATAGACTCTGGAAGGATATACAACAGAGGAAAAGAGACAATTACTTTTGGCTAAAATAGCCTTTATACTGTTTATATCTTCTTTTTTGCTTTACTGAACTATTCCCAAGTTTTACTTTTTCAACTAAAAGAAGTATTGTTACAAAAAGAGGCTGGTAGTGGGCCACAGAGCAGGCTGAGCTGCAGAAGCTGACTCTGACTGCTTCACTCCCTCCACAAGCCCCAGTGAACTGTGTCCTCCAAGCCCCATACATTTCCTCCTCCTTCCCTTCTCTCCCCATCACCCTGGTACCTGGCCCTGTGACTGTAGCCAGGATGGCCTCAGAAGGTCCCCTGACCCCAGCTTCCAGGCAGGACCTTGCACGCAGGTGAGCAACATGCACTGCTGGATCCACACGCCCCTGGCCAACCCATTTACCCACTCCCCACTGCTCTGCACCCCGCCTGGCCCTCTGGGCCACACGCTGAGCTGCCGTGCTACAAGCTTCCCCTCACTTAACTCTTGCAGTCTGGTTCCTGGGAGATGGGCACCACAGCTGTTCCTATTTTGTTAAAATCTCTAGTATGGCAGAATTTCTATTTTTGCCTCACCACTTGACAATGAAGGTTACACACCCTATCCCTGTATTGCACCTCACAATTTTCATATTGTTTTATTTTTTTGGCTGCACCTTGCGGCATGCGAGATCTTAGTTCCCCGACCAGGGATCAAACCCATGCCCCTGCAGTGGAAGCACAGAGTTTTAACCACTGGACCGCCAGGGAGGTCCCTTCACCTCACAATTTTTTTTTTTTTTTCACCTCACAATTTTTAAAGCAGTTTTACACCCATTATCTCAGCCAACCTTCAAAACACACTCAGAGCGATATGACACCGCGTGGCAGAGCGGGGACAGCAGCAGTACTGCAAATGACCAGCCCCGTTAAAGACAGTGCCAGCACCCTTTTAGTTTTCAGGGCCTTATTTTTCATCAATGGCAGGTAGTGGAGAGCAAGGTGCATTGACTGAAAGGTTCCTGGGCCTGCCAGGGTAAAGCCAAAGCCCCAAGCACTTAAACAGAAAAGATCACTGCAAGCAAGTGAGGCCTGGGCCTGTCGGCCCATACGGGTCACAGGCAGGAGCACAGGGAGCAGGCCCATGATTACCTTCCGTTCCTGGCACACGGTGGCTCTGCAGTAGTGGATGAAGTCCAGCACCGCCACTGCCCCCACGCCCAGGCTTAGCAGCACACTGAGGTCGTCCACCAGCAGCACCGGGCACCTCCAGGCAGCCTCCCCACTGTCCATGGGCTTCAGGGCCTCCTGCACAAACTCATACAGCGGCTGCAGGTTCCCAGAGTTGGCCTCCCTGGGACACAGGGAAAAAGTTACCAGAGAGCTCATGTGCTCTACAAGTGTTTATGAGACTGCACAGCACCACAGGAAAGGGTTAGGGGGAGAGAAGGAACTGGATTCCAGTCCTTGGCACCAAGGGGCTCACGATCTGGCTGGAAAGAAAAGGCACGCATGCACACGTGAGTACATTTACTTCAGTTCAAACATTCCCTGAGGCCTACTAGGTACAAAGCACTGTGCTAAAAACTGGCAGACACAGAAATAAACAGCCCCCGAGGCTCATACAGCCTCTCAATCCAAGAACTTAAGGCATCTGAAAGACTCATTGGGACTGGGCAGGAGAGGCCTTCCCAGGAGGTCACAGTTGGGTATGAAAGCTAAGCAACGGTTCAGGTGTCCTGGGGGTGAGGGCAGCAGTCTAAGGGCTACCGGTGTGCTCGTGTGCGTACCAGGTCCGACCTGTTTCTGACACACATGGCCCTGCTACCTCCATCTCCCCAGTGACTACAGCAGTTGTCTCCCAGCAATAGGTCAGGGCCTGGGGCCCAGGCACTGGCCCCACTGCCCCACACTCCAGGGCTGAGCCCCACTGACAGCCGGGACAACAGTGCCCTATAACCTGGGCTCAGGTGTAAACCAGGCCCACGCACTCAGACAGACACCCAGGTTCAGAGATGCGAAGGGCTGTGCCCCAGGCCACACATACAGGGTCAGGACACGTGGCCTTCTGACTCCACACTGAGCCCGGCCACTACGTAAGGCTGAGTCTGAGGGAGCGCAGAGCGGGGAGAGGCCCCATACAGACTCCCTGGGGTGGAGGAAGCACAGCAACCAGGTGCGGCATCTGCTACGTCTGTGACTGATGCTCATGAAAGACAAGAAGCAGGAACACCAACCTGCAGGCAACAAACTTTTTCTTAAAGGGCCAACAGTAAATATTTTAGGCTTGTGGGTCATATGGTCCCTGTCTCAACTCTCACCTCTGCTGCTGTAGTGCCAGACAGCCAGGGACAATACGCGAACAAACGAGTGTGGCTATTCCAACAAAACTTTATTTACCAAAACAGGTAGCTGGCCCCATGGCCCGTAGTTTGCTGACCCCATATCAAGCCAAGAACAGAACAGAGGTGTGTGCTAGGGCTCTGAGCCAGGGTTGGAAAAACCAGCAAAGCACACTATTCTGCCACATGTCCAGCAAATGATGCTTTCTATCGCTTCAGGGACAGCCACACACCCTCTGGCCCACGGTCAGAGCCAAGGACCTTCCGATAATGCTGCGATACCAGGGAGGTGTCTGACTCCTGAAGCCAGCTCTACCCTCCCATACACTGAGGAGAAGGAATCACACAGCAACCCTGGGCTGGGCCTACCTGCCAGGTGTGCTCTGGGCTGGGTCGTGGGCTGACTGACCTGAGGAACTGCAGGGGGTGTGGCTCCTCCTGAGGCCGAAAGAAGACGTCCACCGCAGACTTGAGACCCTCGAGGAACACGAGCTGCCCGCGTTCCCGCGCTGTGGTCAGGCTGACACCCTACACCCGACGGAGAGGCGAATGAGTTCCTGAGCCTTGCGGGGGACCCACCAGAGAGGCTAGACTCCAGCTCACGAGAGGGCTCCGGACACATTCTGAACCCTGCAGACGTGTGTCTGTCCACCCTCCGGAGGAGCCCATGTCTTGCCTCCCCTGGGTGTTCCCAACACACAATTCCCGTTCTGCTTTCAGATGTGCATTTACATTTACCTGTCACATTTTTTTTTTAATTTACTTTCTTTTGCTTATATATTTATTTTTATGATTACCCAGTACTGGTTTTTAATTTATAATAGTAATATAAAGTTTCTTTTTTAAGGGCACGTAGTTACAAAATTTTAAAAACAGTACGTGGGGGGGTGGTGGTGGGATGAATTGGGAGATTGGGATTGACATGTATACACTAATATGTATAAAATAGATAACTAATAAGAACCTGCTGTATAAAAAAATAAATAAAATAAAATTCAAATATTCAAAAAAAAATACAGTAAGTAAATAGTAACAGTAAAGACGGTGGCAGGATGACATTCTCTGCTGCAACTACTCAACTCTGCTACCGTAGAGCAAGAGCAGCCATAGACCATTCATGAGCAAATGGGGCTGGCTGTGTTCTAATAAAACTTTATCTACAAAAAACAGGGGGTGCAGGCTGTGGTTGGTCAACCCCTGCTCTAGACCAGCACTTCTTAAATACAGGTCTTCATGAAACACACAATTAAGAATCTCTTGAGATACCTGATTAAAATGCAGATCCCTGAGCCCCACTCCAGATCTCCAGAACCAGAAGCCTTGGGGGCAGGGCCCAAGAATGTGCATTTCAACAAACACCCAGAGATGGTGACACCATCTAAATGTGCAACCCACTGTTCTGTCTGTGCAGAAACAGGTGACATGGAACTTCTTAGACTCCTCATGTCCCTAGACCAGGCCTCATCACTCATTCATACACCAGAGTTCACTATATGCAACACCATTAGCAACGTAGCCACCCTGGCAGAGAGAAGGATTCCTGATCATCACCTTTACTCTCACTCATTACCATTCTCCTGATGTAAGAACAATAATACACCAAGAGGATGGAAGCTCACGCTCTAGTACTTTGCACACCCAGTGCTGTGCATGTCTTTCCTGCCGTGTTGATGATTCCAAGGTAACAGAAAAAGCAGCCAAACTGGATATGAGAATACACAACTTTCTCATCTATGAAAACAGATGCTAGGGCCACAGACACGCCTCACAGACCTGGAATGCAACACACGTTCGTGACATGACAGTGCTCCCTGAGCTCACGATCTAACCTCTAACACAGGAACTTCTCCCTTCCCTGCAAAGGATGAGAAAGAGCTTACCCTTCTCTCACTCTCTCATTGTTTTCTCCCCATCAGAGAAGAGGCAGTGATGTGGCCCAATAGTATGACTGGCACTTCAAAGATCACTGCTGATGGGTGGCCTGGTTCTCTCCCTCTCTGAGGCTGACCTAATCAAAACAAAAAGCAAAAACACACTACAAGGGACTTCCCTGGTGGCGCAGTGGTTAAGAATCTGCCTGCCAATGCAGGGGACACAGGTTCGAGCCCTGGTCCGGGAAGATCCCACATGCCGCAGAGCAACTAAGCCCGTGCACCACAACTACTGAGCCTGCGTGCCACAACTACTGAAACCCACACGCCTAGAGCCCACACTCCGCAACAAAAAGAAGCCACTGCAATGAGAAGCCCATGCACTGCAACGAAGAGTAGCACTTGCTCGCGCAACTAGAGAAAGCCCGCGCACAGCAACAAAAACCCAACGCAGCCAAGAAATAAATAACATAAATTTAAAAAAAGATCCTAGCAGGACTTTAAAAAAACAAACAAACAAAAAAACACACTACAATAACAACCCAGTAAATTCACCAGGTCACAGGTCACAAGTAATGGGCCAAGCCAGGCCAGGAGGTTCACCAGCCTCTGGGCCATCTTATTCTTGCTTGGCTGCATCTAATGAGATGAGGGGCAAACCAAGATGAGGTAAGAGGCACATGACAAAAGCGCCTGCCTCTCCCCACATTTGTGTCCTAAGCCCTAGACTTAGGGAGACACAGTGGGAGGCACTCAACTTGGCAGCAGACCAAGCTGTGATCTCTCACTCACTAGGAACAAGATTAAAGCTCACACCGAGAAGGAGAAAACCTGAACTGGTCCAGACTCAACAGAGAAGAGTTTGATTAATTAACAACAGATCTGGGACTTCCCTCGTGGGGCACTGGATAAAACTCCGCACTCCCAATGCAGGGGGACCGGGTTCGATCCCTGGTCAGGGAACTAGATCCCACATGCATGCCGCAACTAAGAGTTCACATGCTGCAACTAAGGAGCCCGCCTGCCGAAACTAGACCCAGTGCAACCAAATAAATAAATAAATATTTTTTAAAAACACACACCAGATCTGGTTCTACAAACTTTATAAATTAACAAAACATGTAGAGATGCTGCCTTAGCCCTTCAGATAAGGGGTTCAGGATTCCATGGTTTCCTTAGTCCCTCCCTTGCTAAATTCTCCACAACCCAAACAGGGAAGCCCAGCCTGACAGCACACTCACACATGCCTGGCACACACACTCACTCAGGGATCTCATCACGGAGTTCTAAAATATTTACCAGCTTCTGTCCCACGATATTGTAGTGACTGAAGGACTGGATGAGTGCCACAAAGCAGACTTTACAATTAGCTGGAAAATAAAATAAAATAAACTGATTTTTAATAAAGTCTCTACTTACAATCAGTCTCGTATACTTCATGCCTCTGGAAACAAAAGCAATGAGGCAGATCTAGAGAACCAAGGCCTTGCAACCTGACATACCCAATTTGATTCTAAGATGTACTTTTTCTCGTATTTAATAATAATACCTTATTTCATTGATTCTGAGATGTACTTCCTCTGTGAGAGGTATTACTAGGAATCTTAATTTGTTCCACTGAAAATAAATTGTGGTTTTTAAAAAAATTATATTTTTCTAATTGCTTGTTGGTGTACAGAAATACAATGGATTTTTTTGTTTGTTTTGTTTTTGGCTGTGTTGGGTCTTCGTTTCTGTGCGAGGGCTTTCTCTAGTTGCGGCAAGCGGGGACCACTCTTCATCACCGTGCGCGGGCCTCTCACTATCGTGGCCTCTCTTGTTGCAGAGCACAGGCTCCAGACGCGCAGGCTCAGTAGTTGTGGCTCACGGGCCTAGTTGCTCCACGGCATGTGGGATCTTCCCAGACCAGGGCTCGAACCCGTGTCTCCTGCATTGGCAGGCAGATTCTCAACCACTGCGCCACCAGGGAAGCCCTACAATGGATTTTTTAAACTAGTCTTATACCCAAGAAGAGACAAGGAGAGCACAAAGAAGCTCTAGCTACCTTATGAACATAATTAATTCTAATAATTTATCTGTAGATTCTCTTGGTCTTTATAAGCCGACAATAACATCATCCGGAAAGGAAAATAACTTTCAAAGCTGTAAATTATTACAATTAAGAGTGCCAAAGGTCTACCTTGTTTCCTGGCCTGGCTCAGTGGGGACTCAAGGAAAATCAATAAGTCTTTTTTTCATTTGGCTGTTTTCTTCTTCTAATCAATTTCTGTGGGTGAATTGCAGTGGCCATGCTGTTTTCTTCCCTGTGTTCTTTAGGAAGCATCTACTGCCAGGGCAAAGTGTTAATGGGTAAAGTGCCTAGAGACTTCAAAATAGACAAGGACCAAGGAGCAACTAAATGAGAAGGCCACACAAGGACCTCCGGGAGGCAGTGCCTATGCAGGACGTGGAGAAGTGGAAGGCGGGACTGGATACAAGGAGCACATGCCACTCTCTGGCAGAGTAGGAGACGGAACCAGATGGTCCAGTAATCAGCTACCTGATAAACAGCCATTTGGCTGCCCGAACACCAAAGCCCTGGCTAGTTAATACGATTCCTATTGCTTCCTGAATCAGGCTTTTTTTTTTTTTTTTTGCCTTGGGTTTTCTTTTTCTACAGTCCATACCTTTGAGATAGAAGGAGAGAAAGTGGTGCACAAGGAAACTGCCATCTGTCTTGGCATCACAGAGTAGAGTCAGTTTCCCCTAAAAATTAAGAAGAACACAAAAACATGAATTAGACTCCCGGGAAAGAGGTCAGCTGAGTGTCAAAATCTAGCCGGTTGTATCCACCCCTAAATTTCTACACCTGGAGACTCTGCATATGTGTGTGTGTGTGTGTATTTAACCACAAAAAGAAGAAAATAAGTCAAAATTATGGAAAAACCAATAATTAAGATGATTGGTATTAAGTCACTCATTATGGGCAAGCATATCTCAACCTCATAATTCCCAAGGCAATAAAGAATAGAATCCCTTCTCTTCCTCACCAGTCTTGGAGAGAATTAAATCCTGAACAAAGGAAGCTTTTATCATGGAATCCAACAAAAATCACTGACTGCCAAGATTTTAAGGGGTCTTCTAAAAAGTCATCTGATCCAGCTTCCTCCCTATTTCTAATCCTGCTTCCAATTCTGTCCCCTAGGTAGGGGAGAGTGAAGAAGTAGTTGTTGACAGAGACTTCCAGTATCAAAGTCCTCCTCCCAAAGGCCCTGGAAACTGCTTCAGGCAGAGCTCTGATCATGGAGAGCCCTGGAAAGACCTCTAACAGTGGTCTCTGCAGGGCCTGGCTGCCCTGCTCCAGCCACCCCTAGTTCCTTCTCAGTGACAGGGAAGGTCGTCTCTGTGCTGTTGTGATTTTTTTCACTTATAAAATATGAAAGATCACACTAGCAGAATTTGATCACACTAGCGCCATTTGTCATTTCCTGGCGCCCACTTCTATCCTCCTTTCCCTGTGGCCCTGGGCTTGGACTTTGGAGGTGCTAGTAGTAACTGGCAAGGTAACCAGCGCCATCTGGAGGCTTGGGCAGAGAAGAACTGCTGGGCAATTAAGATGCACAAGTATCCACTGAATACTATTTGCCAGGCATTAGGGAGTCATAAAAAGGTTTTACACACTTGGTGTCCTGTCTTTCTGGAAGAGCTTACCATTTCATCAGAAAGACAACAGCTATGAAATAAGTCAGGTATATTCCTAGGAGAGGTAACCCTTGGGCGAAAGCGTGGAAATTTTCGAAATGCCCTAGAGTGTGAGGAGGGAGAAGAAAACAAGAGTAGCGAGCCTGTGGTGCCAAAGATGGACTCCTACAATCCAACGTTGGCTGAGAGCAGCTTCAAAGAGTACTATTCGAGAACACGAGGAGGAAGAGGAGCAGCAGCATTCGCTGCGACCTGCCGAGCGCTCCCGAGCCAGAGGGAGGCTCAGGATGGTTAAGAAGCTGGTCCCACGTGATGGGTGGAGAGTCGAACTCTCCTCTCCTCTCCTCTCAGGCAGCCTCTTTTGGGGCGCCGGAACTCCCACCACACTGAACACGCAAAGGGCTCGCCCGGTACACGTCTGTGAACTTAAGCCAATCCAAACGTCGGACATGCTTTCTATGGACTTTCAAGGGCACGCACGACCTATGAGAAGGCGCGAGATGCCCATCTCCCACAAGCCCAAATGTCCAGGCCAGCTCCGGGCGGGCCCTCTTTGCACTACAACTCCCAGGCGCCCCGGGGTCCCCGGACGTCGCGTTATTTCTCACGGGTCCGCGTGCGCTTCCCGTACGGTCTTCCGCCACGCTCCCAGGACGCGCCCCCTTCCTGACCGTGCAATCTCTTACCTGCTCCGCCTGGTCAGGGGTGGTGTTGAGAAGGTTATTGAGTTCCGGGAACATTCCGAGCAACGGGAACGAGCACCCTAGACAGGAAGATGGGGGTGCCACGGAGACAGCGGAGGCTGAAGAGCAAAACCTACGGCACAAGACCGCGCGGAAGGAGCGCGCACGCGCAACGCCGCTTCTAGGCGCCGGCCGCAGCCAATCGGACGGGCGCCTTGACCCGGGCCGCATCCGGCGCACGCGCGGGGATGCGCATCCGGCCGGGGGACCGGGGCGCTGGGAGGTGCGGTTCCTTACCTGCGGGTCTCCAGCAGGGGCTTCCCCCGACCGAGGCCCCGGGAGACCGGTCTCTTCCTCCTTACCTTGACCGCTGTCTCTCCCCGGCCCGGGGCCTCCGAACAGTACGGCCTATCGAGCTCCTGCGGGGTGCCCCACACTGCTAGAAGCTCGAGCTGCATCGGCGACCCAGACTGGCGAAGATGCCCTCCCTCGCGCAAAGCAGAAAACAAACATAATGAACACGGAATGATATATTGAAAAGTTCTATGGAAAAATGAAAAAGCAGGATAAGGGAGTAACGATGGAGTGGGGGTAGGTTTCGGAATTAAAGAGGTTGTCAACGTAGGGTCACTGACCAAGTGTGGTTGAAACACGCTCTGCAAGCTCCTACTCGGGGCTTTTGCACTAACTGTTTACCCTCCCTCTACTGCTCTTTTCCTAGATACTCAACCGTTCATAAAAATCCCCCACTTCTTTCATATCTTTGCTCAGATGTCACTTTATCACCGAGGTGTTTCGTAAGCATCCTATTTAAATCGCAAACAGCCCCTTCCCCAGCACTTCTTATCCTTTCCCCCGCTTTTATTTTTTTTCCATACCATTTATATCTAGTATACCATGTATAGTTCTAGCCCAATCAATCTCAGATCCCCAGGGATAAACGTGTAATTCAAAGAAGTCAATTTTATTTGATGATTACAGTGAGGGAGATAGCAAACAAGTGGAGCCCACAGGCTTATCAACAAGCACAGGAGAAAGTTGTATGAGGATCTGGGTTCAGGGGAAATTTAAATGAAGCAGTGTTTTGATGGGTTCACATCAGAGCACAGCTGTTTGAAGAAAAAGTCAAAATGTGGCCTGACTGCAAAGTAGCCCAGGGTTTCCATGGAAATGAGAAGATTAAGATAGATGTGGGGCTTCCCTCGTGGCGCAGTGGTTGAGAATCCGCCTTCCAATGCAGGGGACACGGGTTCGAGCCCTGGTCCAGGAAGGTCCCACATGCCTCGGAACAACTAAGCCCGTGCGCCACAACTACTGAGCCTGCGCTCTAGGGCCTGCGAGCCACAACTACTGAAGCCCGCGCGCCTAGAGCCCGTGCTCCGCAACAAGAGAAACCACTGCAATGAGAAGCCCGTGCATGGCAACGAAGACCCAACACAGCCAAAAATAAAATATAAATAAATAAATTTATTTTAAAAAAAAGATAGATGTGGAATGTAGTCACTTATCTGAAGCTCTGCATCTAGGCTGGAAATGGAGGCTCCTGTCTCTATGTGTCAAAATCACTTAGATCCTCCAGCTAAGAGTGGATGTTTCACGATTACTGCTATGTGAGAAAGAGGAAAGCAGGCAGGGGCATCCAGGGGCTGCCCTGACACTCAAAGCTAGGTCTCCATGTTTTCCTGTCGAGTGTGAACAGTTTCACAAAACATCAACATCAGCCTCATTGTGATGGATAAAGACAAAACTACACAACTCCATCATCATGTTGACCACAGAACATGAACATTGTCTAAGACAAAACCGAAATATCCCCTTTCCCAGAAAATGAGTGCCGCTTCATACCAATAATATAGCCACACGTTAGTTAGACCACCCTATGCTAAGACATGTTAACATAGCGAACCATAGAATTTTATCCTGTTGCTCAGCCATAAAAAGAATGAAACAATGCCATTGGTAGGAACATAGATAAACGTAGAGATGACCATACAAAGTAAAATCAGTCAGAAAAAGAAAAATATATGATATCACTTATAGGTAGAAGTGAAAAATTGATGCAAATGAACTAATTTATAAAGCAGAAGCAGAATCACACAAGGAGAAAATAAACTTAGGGTTACCAAACGGAAAAAGAGCAGTGAGAGGATTAAATAAGGAGGTTGGGATTAACATATACACACTAATACATATAAAACAGATAAGCAAAAATGACCTACTGTACACCAGAGGGAACTCTACTCAACACTCAGTAATAACCTACATAAAAAGAGAATCCGAAAAAGAATAGATACATGAATATATACAACTGAATCACGTTGCCATAGACCTACAACAACATGACATAATTGTAAATCAACTATATGTCAACAGATAATAAAACTTATTTTTTTAAAAAAAGAAAGAAATGCCTATTCTATTCCAATCAGAGCTCGGTGACGGGGGCTGGTGTCACATCCCTAAAGCTTGAGCAGACTTGAGTCCCAAGGCTGGACTGTCCTGGTGCTGAGGGAGCTGGGAAGGATGGGGTAGCAAAGCAGCCCCCCTTGGACTTGTAGTGACAGGTCCCCTCTGGATGGACCACAGTCTCTGGATCCTGGCGGGCCCTCCTACACCTCAACCAAGCCTAGTGCACCCAAAGAATGGTGGACCCTCTGAGCTGGAAGAACTTTGAAATGTCACGTGGTCTGCACGTCTCCTGGTGGTGGGGTTCCCACGTGCAGCCTCTTTCCTTAGAGGCGCCCCACCTATATACGACAGCACTCTCAGCATAGCGATTTGACAGAGGTTGGGATTTGTCTGGGAAGGGGGTGGGAGGGTAAGGGGGAATGAGAAAAGGAACACAAGTCCTTGGGTGTTTCTTCTGGCACATTCCACTCTAATTCACAACACAGGAACCGGACTAGCCCTAAGGCCCCTGTACCTTAGTAACCAGAGTTGGGCAGGAGGAAATGCTGCTGCCTTGTGGCGTTTTCCCATAACAACAACTTTAACCCCGCTGCTTATGGGCACTTAATATTCACAAAGCCTGCAGGGCTAGAAATGACACCTGCCCCCAAGAAAGATCCTCAGGGAGGTAATAAAAAGAATTCAAGACAGGGCAGACCTTCAAGCAGCCAATTTCAACAGGGAAGCTGTACTCACACCGTTTAAAACAAAACCACACGGAATGATGCACAACATTGCTAATTCTTAGAGAAACGCAATTCAAACGTACAACGAGGGATCACCTCGCACCAGTCAGAATGGCCATCACCAAAATGTCTACAAACAATAAATGCGGGAGAGGCCGTGGAGAAAACGGAACCCTCCTCCGCTGTTGGTGGGAATGTAAATTGCTAACAGGAGCTATGCACAACAGTACGGAGGTTCCTGAAGAAAAAAACCAAAAATAGAGCTACCAACTGATCTGGGAATTCCACGCCTGGGCCTATGTCCGGAGAAAACCATCATGTGAAAAGGCACATGCACACCACCATTGCTTGCAGCATGATATACGATAGCCAAGACATGGAAGCAACCAAAATGTCCATCGACAGATGAATGGATAAAGAAGATGTGGTATAGATATACAAAGGGATATTTATCAGCCATATAAAAGGATGAAATCATGCCAATTGCAGCAACATGGATGGACCTAGAGGTGATCAGAGTAAGTCAAGTAAGTCAGACAGAGAAAGGCAAATCTCATACGATGTCACTTACAGATAGAATAGAGAAAGTGACGCAAATGTTCTAATTTACAAAAGAGAAACTGACTGACAGACTTACAACACAATTGTTGGTTACCAAAGGGGAAAGGTGTGGGGGGAGGAGTAAATTAGGACGTTGGGATTCACATATACAGAGCAACATGTATAAAATAGATAATCCACAAGGACTTACTGTACAGCAGAGGTAACTCTACTCAACACTCTGATATACCCTATATGGGAAAAGCATCCACAAAAGTTTGTATGACTGTATGTGTATAACTGTATCAGGTTGTTGTACAACTAAAACAAACGCAATAGTGTAAATCAATTATACTCATATAAAGTAAAAATTAAATTAAAAAAAGAAATAAATGCTTAATATATTCCCCACAGTACTCGGTAACCTGGCATGGTGTCAGTCTCTGGGGCCTGAGCAGGCTTTGTTCCCACACTGAACTCTTGTGGGTCCGCGGGAGCTGGGGAGGATGTGCCAGCAAATGAGCTCCCCTTGGACCTGTAGTGCCTGGTACTCTCTGGATGGGACCACTATCTCCAGATCCAGTTGAGCCCTCCTATAGCTGAACCAAGACTAGTGCACCCAAAGTTGCTCAATGTCAGTAATAATCAATAAATGCAATCAAAACCAGAGTTATGTATCACTCCACACCTAACATATACACACTACTATATATAAAATAGATAACAAACAAGGACCTACTATATGGCACAGGATACTACAATATATTCAATATCCTTTAATATAGAATAATGGAAGATTTTGAAAAATAACATATATATATTTATAACTTAATCGCTTTGCTATGCATTTGAAACTTTGTCACTGAACTATACTTCAATTAAAAAAAATTCACCTCACTTTGTTACAGTATCCAATCCCATGAAAACCTTCCTCCAAATCACCTAACAACCTCAAATATTTAATTCTGTTCTATTGCTCTCATAATAGCACTCCCTATGGTTTCTTTCTTTTGCATTGTCTTTCACAGCAATGAGTAATTAATCCAACCTTTTCAACAAGCGGTATGTTTTTGGTATTTGTTTCCTGGAGCAAATTGACATATGATTTCAAACAGTGAAGTCTTGTTTTTAGAGAATAAATTTTTCAGCAACAATGCAGTAGTCTCTCAAAGAAACGTGTTACGTGAGACTCCAGCAGACACACGTCCTTGAGAGAAATACTGTTTCCTGTTAAATCTGGCTTTATCTGTGTTGTCAATGAATAGCAGGACAGGTGTTTACAGATTGAGCTAATTGTTCTTTTCTTAGTTTCCTTATTCATTGGAATCTTCATGCTAGGAGGCAGGAGGGTGGGATTTTTGTCTGTTTTATTTGCTCTTATTTCCTAAAACAGTGGCAGGCACATAGAAGGTACAGGTAAACCTCATTTTACCGTACTTCGCAGATATTGTGTTTTTAACACATTGAAGTTTTGTGGCAACCCTGCATCAAGCAGGGGCATCAGCACTATTTTCCCAACAGCATTTGCTCACTTTGTGTCTCTGTGTCACATTGTGGTAATTCTCACAATATTTTAAACGTTTTCATTATTATTATATTTGTTATGAGGATCTGTGATCAGTGATCTTTTATATTACTACTATGACTCACTGAAGGCTCAGATGATGGTTAGCATTTTTTAGCAATTAAGTACTTTTTAATTAAGGTATGTACACTTTTTTTTAAGACATAATAATATTTCACACTTAATATACTGTCACGTAGTGTAAACTTAACTTTTGTATGCATGGAAAAGCAAAAAATTCATGTGACTCACTTGACTGTGACATATACTTCATTGTGGTGGTCTGGAAGTGAACCCACAATATCTCTGAGGTATGAGTGTACTCATTTTGAAGGAATAAATTTATGTGTATTTTTCTGCAACTATGGGCTGTCTTTTCACTCCACTCCTCCCCCACTTTCTTGATGATGTCCTTTAAAGCAAAAAAGTTTTTTTATTGTGGTAGTCAAAAAGTTCGCTAGGTTTTTTCTGTAAGATGGCTCTAGTAGTGCGTAGTCGTCTTTAACCTCATTCAAAACAATTTTGTTAGATTGTATTGTGACAGCTGTCATATCAGTGTGCATTAAAAAGAAAAACTTATCAAAATTGGTGAATTTTTGTATAGCCATTTTAATATTGAATATGGAAAAAAGGCAACATTTTGGCATATTATGCCTTATTATTTCAAGAACGGTAAAAACGCAACTGAAATGCAAAAAAAGATTTGTGCAGTATATGGAGAAGGTGTTGTGACTGATCGAATGTGTCAAAAGTGGTTTGTGAAGTTTTGTGCTGGAGATTTCTCACTGGACAATGCTCCATGGTCAGATAGACCAGGTGAAGTTGATGGCGATCAAATCGAGACATTAATTGAGAACAATCAACTTTACACCAAGTGGGAGATAGCCGACATACTCAAAATGTCCAAGTCAAGCGCTGAAAATCATTTGCACCAGCTTGGTTATGTTCATCACTTTGATGTTTTGGTTCCACATAAGTCAAGTGAAAAAAACCTTCTTGACTGTATTTCCACATGTGATTCTCTACTTAAAGGTAATAAAAACTTTCCATTTTTAAAACAGATTGTGATGGGTGATGAAAAGTGGATACTGTACAATTGTGTGGAATGGAAAAGATCGTGGGGCAAGCAAAATGAACCACCACCAACTACACCAAAGGCCGGTCTTTATCCAAAGAAGGTGATGCTGTGTATGTGGTGGGATGGAAGGGAGTTCTCTATCATGAGCTCCTTCCAGAAAACCAAACGATTAATTCCAACAAGTACTGCTCCCAATTAGACCAACTGAAAGCAGCACTCGATGAAAAGCGTCCGGAATTAGTCAACAGAAAACGCATAATCTTCTATCAGGATAATGCAAGACCGCATGTTTCTCTGATGACCAGGCAAAAACTGTTACAGCTTGGCAGGGAAGTTCTGACTCATCTGCCGTATTCACCAGACATTGCACCTTCGGATTTCCATTTAATTCTGTCTTTACAAACTTCTCTTAATAGAAAAAATTTCAATTCCCTGGAAGACTGTAAAAGGCACCTGGAACAGTCCTTTGCTTAAAAAGATAAAAAGTTTTGGGAAGATGAATTATGAAGTTGCCTGAATAATGGCAGAAGGTAGTGGAACAAAACGTTGTTCAATAAAGTTCTTGGTGAAAATGAAAAATGTCTTTTATTTTTACTTAAAAATGGAAGTAACTTTTTGGCCAACCCAATAGTTTTAATGAAGTCCAGTTTATTTACTGTTTTGTTTGTTTGCTTGTGCTTTTGGTGTCATTTCTAAGAATCCATTGCCAAATCCAAGGTCATGAAGATTTACCCTTATGTTGTCTTCTAAGAATTCTGTAGTTTTAGCTCATACAGTTAAGTCATTGATCCATTTTGAGTTAATTTTTGTATAGGATGTGAGGTAAGAATCCCTGTCATCTGGGATTCTGATAGGGATTATATTGAATCTGTAGATGAATGTGAAGAGTACTTCCATCTTAACAATGTTAAGTTTTTCAATTCATAAACATTGGATATTTTTACATTTATTTAGATCTTCTTTCATTTCCTTCAACAATGTTTTGCAGATTTCAGAGTATAAGGTTTACATTTTTGTTTAATTTATTCCTATGTATTTTATTCTTTTTTATGCAATTGCAAATAGACATTTTTTCTTAATTTTATTTTTCAGGTTGTTCATTGCAAGTGTATAAAAACACAGTTGATTATGTATATTCATCTTGTATTCTGAAACCTTGCTGAACTTATCTGTTCTAGTAGTTTTTCAGTAGATTCCTTAGGATTGTCTACATATAAGATCTTGTCATCTGCAAATAGAGATAATTTTACTTCTTTCTTTCCAATCTGGATGCCTCATATTTATTTTATTGCCAAATTGCCCTAAGTAGAGCTTCCAATTCAATGTTAAGTAGAGCTTCCAATTCAATGTGGAATAGGAGTGGCGAGGGCAGACATCCTTGTTTTGTTCCTGCTCTTAGTGGAAAAGCATCCAATCTTTCACCATTGAGTTTGATGCCAATTGTGGGTTTATCACTGATGCCCTTGTTTGGGTTGAGGAAGTTCCCTTCTATTCCTAGTTTGGTCAGTCCTCTTATTCTTTTTGACGCTTCTTTCCCCAGCCCTGGTAGTTTCCTCACATGCTGAATACTGAAGGATGACCCTCTGCAGATCTCTAGGTTCTCTCTCTGTGAAACTCTCTCCTCTCTGGTACTCTGTCTGATGTCTATGAACTCTGGCAGCCTTGGTCTCTCCAGACCCTCAGCTTCATCTTTTCAGCTCCGGGATAATTACACCTTAGTTCCTCCTCCCTGTGTGGAAACTCAAGGCAGTGGGCTTGGACAATCAGGGGGCTCATCTTGTTATTTTCCCTTTTCCCATGGATCACTGTCCTTCTTTACCTGATGTCCAATGTCTTTAAAGTTGTTGTTGCATATATTTGTATATTTCATCTTTTTTGGGGGGGAGTTGTTGTTTTAAGCTACAAGGTAAATCTAGTCTTTGTTACTCTAACTTGGATGGAAATGGAAGTCTGTGGATTATCTTTTGATGACCCAAAATTTAGCAAAATTGTCTTTTATTGTATCTCTTTAAGAAAGTCTTCCTTACCCCAAAGGTCATAAGGATATAGAAGATTTTCTCCAAAAGTTGTGAAGTTTTTTTTTTCACATTTAAGCCTTTAATCCATCTTTAATTGATTTTTGTGTTTGTGGTAAAGTAAGGGACACAGATCACCTATTTTTTTTCATTTCATTTCATTTGTTTTTGGCTGTGCGGCTTGCAGGGATCTTAGTTCCCCAACCAGGGATCGAACCAGGAACCCTGGCAGTGGAAGCTCAGAGTCCTAACCACTGGACCGCCAGGAAATTCCCCAGATCACTTTTAGAAGTAGCATGTTTCATTTAACCTTGCTGTAATTTGATCCGTATTGTATTGAATCTTTAGATCGAGTTTGAGGAGAATCGGTATCATTTTAATATAAAATATTGGCTCTTCATGTATTTATCCATTTTCCTATCAATAGTGATGGGTTAGTTATAGCTTTTTCTATTACAATGAAGACCCTTGTGAACATACTCAACCATGTCTCTTGGTACACACGTGCAAGTTTATCTAGGGTATGTTGGGGATGTAGGGTGAATTTACCATAAAGCTAATAAAGCTCACTTTTCATTCATAATGTTGTATTCCTTTTCTTTCTTTTTTTTTTTTTTTAGGGGTTTGCAAATTGGTGATATCCTTTTTTTTTTTTTAATATTTATTTATTTATTTTTGGCTGTGTCAGGTCCTAGTTGCAGCACGTGGGATCTTTCATTGAGGCATCTGTCGTTGTGGCATCTTTCGTTGCGGCACACGGGCTTCTCTCTAGTTGTAGCACATGGGCTCGTGGGCTCAGTAGCTGTGGTGCACGGGCTTAGTTGCCCCGTGGCACGTGGGATCTTAGTTCCCTGACCAGGGCTCGAACCCGCGTCGCCTGCATTGGAAGGTGGATCCTTAACCACTGGACCACCAGAGAAGTCCCTGTATTCCTCTTCTTAAAGAGAATTACTCTCCCCCATTGAATAAGCCTCAGGTCCTCAAATACCTGGATTTGCCCTTAGTCATAGTGTATGCACGTGTTGGACAGACCAATGCAAATATAGAAAATTCCAACACAGAAGGATCTGATGCAGGAAATTGGGTCAAAGGGTGTTGGAAGGAACTGGAGGAACAAAAGGAAGAAGGGGGTTTTACATAGCAGTTAAGAAGCTGGTACTGCCCCTGGGCTGCAGCACCCTCCTCTGTATGGAAGGGGCTGGAAGCCTGAAAACTACATCCTCCAGACTGTTTTGCCAACTGGAAGAAGCCATTTTTTTCCTGCTGCTGGTGACTCTTATGACAGCAGCAGCAGCTGGTGACTCTTATGACAGCAGCAGCAGCAGGTGACTGTGGGCTGCGGCGGTGGTAGAGAGTTGCAGCAGCAGCCGGAGTGCAGGCTCCTGGGTTCCAACATCAGCAATGCTTCCAGTGGCTCCATGGCTCCCGCCACTCCCTCTTTGTCCAGTCTTCTCACACCCTCACTCCACCAGATCTCCAGATCCGTTTTGACCTACAGGTCTTCAACGTGTCCATTTTCTTTCCATTAGCTGGGCCTTCCCAGCGGCATTCCCTTTCCTCCGCATCAGGGACTGTGCCCTGGACTTCAGAGCTCTCTGGCAATCACCCTCAGTGTCTTCACCTTGTTCTCCTCTCTACAGCACCTGCTGTACAGCTCCTTGCCCTGGGTGCATCCTCCAGCCCCACCTCCCTGCTTCTGGATGCTGCTGACCATTGCTGCTAGAAAACACCACATGGCCCTGCCCCAGCCCTGCTCCAGCCACTGCTGCATCTACATCATAGCTTCCCCTTGCCGTCCTGTCTCTAAGCTGATGAACTGTTTCCTCCAAGTGCCTGACACCTCCACCGTCTGTGACAAAACAGTTTTTATAGCACCAAGTTGTAGGTGAACCTGCAAAACCCACAGACTGCAGGCAAAAGTAGAAAAGCAAAGCTGAAAGCAGGCTTGGGTAATCCTAAGTATGTCCACCAGAGGGCAGCAGACACCGGCTAAAGCTGCCGGGCTAACAAACCCCGAGCGTTCACTGCACAGTTGATTCGCAGGCCTTTGACCAGGGTCCCGGATCACTGGCGTCCTTACCTCCCCAGTCCGGAAGCCCAGCAGTGGACTTTTCATGGGCTCTCCTGTTCCCCAGTAGTGTCCCCACCGCCCTGACCCCTCACCCCGCCATGGATCACTCCCGCTCAAAGGCCGGAGTCCTCACCCGGCCTCCCAGGGCTGGCCCGCTCCTGCTCTGGACTCCTTGCCCGCTGCTCACGCGCTCCAGGCCCACCGGCCTCCCTGCTGCTTCTCGAGGCCTCAGACGCAACCACACTCAGAGCCTCGCGCTTTTGTTCCCTCTGCCTGTAAGACTCTTCCTCCACGGGTCTGCGGGGCTCCTTCCCCGAACTCCTTCAAGGCTTTGCTCCCTGAGGCCTTCCCTGAGCACGTCCCATGTAGTAGACATGGAGTCACACCACCCAGACCCCCTTTCCAGAAGGATCTGCAGGCAGGAGCCATGGCCATACAACCTACAGCTGCCAGTTCTGCCAGAGTCCACCTAGGCTTCACAGAGCGCCCTCGTCTGCTGACCGAGAGAAGTGCGGGGCCTGGGGCCTGCGGCCCGGTGGTTTCCGCCCCGGGGTTGGGGAGCCGCGCTCTGGCAGAGGATACTTGCTCCAGAACGCCCTAGCGGGGTCTTGTTGGACTTGTGTCACTGTTCAGCTTCTCCCTCTGCCCAGTCCTGTTTCCTCCCCCTTTCTTTCACAGGCATTGACCCCGAAATCCACCTGAGCATGTGCTTCAGCTAGTGTGACCCCTAGCACTCCCCACCTCCCACCCTGCATTATTTTTCTCTGTAGAACTTATCGTCTAACTCACAATTCAGTTTGCTACCCAGTGCCTCTCCTCACTAGAATGTAAGCTGGGTGAGGGCAGGGATTCTGTCTCTTTATTAACGAAGCACCTAAAAGAGGGCCTGTGACACAGTAGGTGCTAAATAAGTGTGATGAATGAATGAGTGAAGGGGACATGGACCTGTGGTTGTTCTGGTAAAGCGGGAGGATGTGTGCTTTTGAGAAGGTTGCAGAAGATGAGAGAGGAGAGTTCTTAGCCTGGCTTCCCCAAAAGGCTGAGCTGAGATGACGTCACTTACTGGGAAGGGAACCCCAGAGCAGAGAGGGAGACAGAAGTTGGAGAGGCCTGGGCGGAGGTGTGTTGTCGAGCTGGGGTCTGGGAAGAGCATGCAGAGAGCCCCCCAGAACGGTGCCCCTGCAGGACAGGTGACTGGAACACTTGCTTTTCTTTCAGCTTCCTCCCTGCTGACCAAGGGTCTGCCCGGGGGTGTGGGTTGCCCATGCCCCAAGTGGTCTGCTGAGCCTGCCCCTCTTGTCGGAGGAGCTTCAGGGCACATGAGACTGTGCTTGGGGTGAGAGCAAGAGCACACAGGGGGAGTCAGAGCTGATGTCAGAGGAGAGTCTGTGAGGAGCTGCAACCATGGAGGGAGGAAGGCGGGGCGTTGGTGCCATGCTGATGAGGAGCTGAGAGTTTAGATGGGGCACGGAAGCCACAGCACCGGCTGCATTAGAAGGGGTGGGGCAGGAGGCCAGGAGGGGCTGAACTGGGCCTAGCTGTGTGGTGGGGAGGGGAGAAATCTTAAAAACCGGTGCAGGGGACTTCCCCGGTGGCGCAGTGGTTGGGAATCCACCTGCCAATGCAGGGGACACGGGTTCGAGCCCTGGGCCGGGAAGATCCCACATGCCGCCGAGCAACTAAGCCCGTGTGCCACAACTACTGAGCCTCTGCTCTAGAGCCACGAGCCACAGCTACTGAGCCCACGCATCTAGAGCCCGTGCTCTGCAACAAGAGAAGCTGCTGCAAGGAGAAGCCCGCGCACCACAATGAAGAGTAGCCCCCGCTCGCCACAACTGGAGAAAGCTTGCGCGCAGCAACGAAGACCCAATGCAGCCAAAAATAAATAAACAAATTAATTAAAACAAAACAAAACCTGTGCAGGCTGGAGAAGTGAGAAGACCCTGGGGGAGGGGGTGAAGGGCTAAGAGTAGGAGGGAGGCATCACTGGCAGCACAAGAGGAGGAGGAGGGGGTCAGGATGAGTTTCAGCCAGAGGTGTTCGAGGCCCCAGTTCCTGTGCTCTTTCAGCCAGACCATCTTCATATGCCCATCAACTTTTTTTCTTTCTCAAAGTCTAGTTGCTCTCAGAGGAGATGCCTGAGGGGGGACACCTGGCCACATGTGCTCACCAGTCTTGGGCCCTGCGTTCTACCTGCTGCTGCTCCATTGTCTTACCCAGTGCACTGTGTGCCAAGATGGGCGAGAAGACCAAAAAAATGGGTGAAAACGGGGGCGGGGGGTGTTGTCTTATGCTTTCTGTTCTGCATACCCTCAAAGTCTTTTTACAGGAAAGAACTACAGAGATGCAGAAAATATAAATGTTACTGCATTGCCTATGACAGTCACCTGGTGATTTGACGTCTTGCAATATCCAAACGAAAATCCTGGCACTCTTAATTGTCCATCGGTTTTCCACCTCCGGCACAACAATGTGAGAAGCCCTGCATTCCCACTCCCCAGTCAAACTGGTGACAATTATAAAAAGAAACCCAGCCATTTAAAGTCCCTGGAAATTGTCCTAAGAGCATTCAGCAAATGAAGAAACATTTATTCAAAAAATCTACTGGGTAAGAAAAATGAAAGCTATGGCATTTGAACCAGTCCCATTCCCACCCCCTCCCGTCCTAGTTCAGCAAGATGGAAACTCCACCCCAGACTGTGCAGCCAAGAACACTAGGGCTTCCTCTCCCCGCAGCTCCCAGTTGGAGAACCATCTTCACCCTAGGGACAGGATGCCAGCATTTTTCATCCTGTTACCTGTTGCTGAGGCTAAGTTCTGGGTGAGTGTGACTCAGGTGGTGGCTCCCTTAGCCCACCCAGTTTCCGCTGGTGAGACGGAGGCTCTAGCTTGGGTGCAGTGCCACTGAGAATACCAGGGTCCTGATTGTCCTCAACCTGGTTCATAAGGTGCAGATAAGCCAAGAAGAGTTGAAGTTACTTCCCCACCTCCACAGAGTGACCAGCTCCTGGAGGTGTGCCTCGTCCCAGCCATTGTCCAGAGCCACAGCTCAGAGATTTTGCCCCGGGTGAGGAGGAGGTAGGGAGTCCCAAAGTTCTTCCCAAAAGGATTGACTTCATTTGCAAAAGAAGTTCAAGCCTAGAGGTGCTTTCAAAAACAATGGACGTTGTAAGTGAAAAGCAATTAAGAGATTGGTATATTCACTAGAGATATAAGCAAAACTGTAGGTAGGTTGGTTGGTTTACCAGAGAGAACCAGGGAAAGATATAGCTAAGAAGAGCTACCTTGGGGTCAGAACAAATCTCAAACACTGACCTTAAGAGATATCCCTTCAAAGGAGCCCGAATTTAATTGGATTAGTCTGTGGAACAATTTATACCCCAGGGGAGTATTGAAAACAGTGGAGCAATCAGCTTGCAATTAGTGGAGCTTAACAGCCAGGTGTGGTCAGGGAAAGAGACAGTGAAAGAGAATCCTGCCAAAATTACTGATATCCCAGAATGACTGTGGGTGTACCTCAGGCAGACCTGGCTGAGGGGGTGTGCCACAACTACTGAAGCCCGCGCACCTAGAGCCCGTGCTCTGCAACAAGGGAAGCCACCGCGGTGAGAAGCCTGGGCACGTCAATGAAGAGTAGCCCCCGCTCGCTGCAACTAGAGAAAGCCCTGCGCGCAGCAACAAAGACTCAACGCAGCCAAAAATAAATTAAAAGAAAAAAAAAGTCTGGCTGCCTTAGAGTTGCTCTACTGGAGAGTCCAAGTGGAAAGACCACAGAGAGACAGAGGGAGATGCCCAGGGAGCCCCAGCTGGGCTAGTCTCCAGCTTTTTGGTCTTAACCCAGGCCAGACACCAGACATGTGACTGAAGGAGCCTTTGAGGTGGTGATCCCAGCCCATCCCCCCTCTGACTGAAACCTCATGAGACACCCCAAGTCAGAACCACCCTGCTGAGATGCTCCCAAATTCCTGACCCACAGAAACCATGGGAGGTAATAAATGATTCTTGTGTTGAAGCCACTTGCTTTGAATTATTTCTTACACAGCCATAGAAACTGGAACACTTTCTCAGTGAGGCCTTCTCTGACTACCCTATTTAAAATTTCAAGCCACTCCCCCACCTTATCATTCCTTGTCTCCCTTTTCTGCTTTATTTTTCTCCCCAGCATATACCACTGCCTGACACAGTATAGATTTAATTATTTAATATCGCCATACTAGTATGTCATCCCACCAAGAACGGGGATTTTTTTCCTGTCAGGTTCATTGCTGTACCCCCAGTGCCTAGACCAGTGCTTTGCACATAGTAGGTGCTCAGTATTTGTTGAATGGAATGAGTGACTCTACCCAGTAAAACTGCCAACCGCATACATGAGAATAATAAACACTGGAGTCTGAATGGGGTTATCTCTGGGGAGGGAGGAAGAGAAAGCATATATCAGAGGCTTTAACTATATGTGTTTTCTTCTTGAAAGAAAAAAGCAAATACGACAAGATGTTTATACTTGATTAAAGAGTGTGTTTGCGGGCTTCCCTGGTGGCGCAGTGGTTGAGAATCCGCCTGCCAATGCAGGGGACACGGGTTCGAGCCCAGGTCTGGGAAGATCCCACATGCCGCAGAGCAGCTAGGCCCGTGAGCCACGACTACTGAGCCTGCGCGTCTGGAGCCTGTGCTCCGCAACAAGAGAGCCACGACAGTGAGAGGCCCGCGCACCGCGATGAAGAGTGGCCCCCGCTCACCGCAACTAGAGAAAGCCCTCGCACAGAAACGAAAACCCAACACAACCAAAAATAAATGAATAAATTAACTAATTTAAAAAAAAAAAAAAAAAAGAGTGTGTTTGCTACATTATTCTCTATACTCCCCATCATAAAATTTTTTTGATTAAAAATACAATTTGTACATGAATGTTCATAACAGCTTCCTTTGTAATAGACAAAAAAGTGGGAATAAATCAAATGTCCGTCAGTTGGTGAATAGATAAGTTGTGGAATATACTCAGCAATAAAAAGGAACAAAGTACTGATCCATTTGACATCCAAAATCATTATACTGAGAGAAAGAAGTCTTATCCAAAGGAGTACGTACTTTATGATTATGTTTTTAAGAAATTCTAAAGCAGGCAAACCCAACCAATGGTGGAAAGAAATCAGCCTCAGTGCGGTCCTGGAGGACGAGGCCTGGCTCCCAGGCCGGCCCAGCAGCCCCTGTCCTTCACATTCCTCCCTCCAGGCCCAGCCCAGGCCCTCCCTCAATGAGTGACCCTGGGCAAGTCATGGCCTCTCTCTGGGGCTCAGTTTCCCCCATGGGAATTTCAATGGAGGCTGGAACATGTGGCTGTATGCTTCCTTCCATCCTGACACTCCAGGATCCTGGGATTCCTGTGCAGCCCGCAGGTGGCTCAGGCCTCTGCAGCAGGGGAGGATGTGCCCCCAGGCCCAGGAGATCCGACCTCAGGCAGACCTGGACTGGGCTGGGTGTCAACCATCCCACTTGTGGGGCTGGGGCTCCCTGTGCCCCCCTAAAGCACAGGGCTTGGAAGGTGAGAGATCTGGCGGTCCCTTCTCAACTATTTTTCCTGTTTCTAAGGCTTTGCAAGCCAATGAAAATGCAGTGCTGAGAATAAAAGCCCCTTGTCCTGAGTTCTGAGCCCTAATCCTCTTATGTATCATATCGCCAGCGGAAATCCGGAGCTGGTGGCAGAGGGCTGCTCTGATTTCCCTGCCAGCCGTCCCTCGCCCCACACGGTTGTGCCAGCCCAGTCCCATCACAAAGGGCCGGTGCCCCGGCCAACTCACTGCACAGCTGAATGTAACCGCCACTTGGGCCTCTGATGATGAAGGGATCAGACCATGATGAAGGGATCTATCGGGGCTGGATGGCCCAGGAAAGTCTGAGCACCTGCCCGCCCAAGATCTACAGGCCAGTTCAGAGACCCAAGTCCGCCCAGTGTGAACTGGCGCAGGGGTCTGCCTCCCTCCCCTGGGAGCCCAGACTTTTCCTCAAGCAATAAGGGGGGCCTCGACTGGGTAGTCACAGGGTCTCTCTGGGCTCACCCATTCCTTCAGGAAGCATAGACTGAGCCCAGCTCTCAGCTGAGGCTGACAGGGCCCTGAAGAGGTGGGCGATGGGACACCCACCCAGGGTCTCCGAGGAGTGAAGGGACAGACACTTCCCATGAAGCCAGAAGCACCACAGCACCAGTGTGGCCATGGGAGGGCGCACCCAACCTGCCCGACCCCCAGGGAGGCTGGGTAAGGCTGTTCGGCCTTTGATGAGCGAACAGGAGATGGGCAGGTGGCTGGAATCGGGCTGGGAGAAGAGGAGAAGACAGCCCCTCTCAGGAGGAAGGAGCCGCAGCCCTGAGAATGGCTTTCCAAGGGTTTGGTGAGAACAGCTGGCCATGGTCGCACAAGACACTGCAAAATGTCTGTGCTGGAGACCCATGGGGCCCAAAACATGGGGCCTCACGGCCTCCACACAAAGAACCCCAGGCAATGGGCTCCCGGCACACTCCTACCCCCTCCTGAGCCTGCTCTAATCACGCTTCCAACCTCACCAACCCCATGGACCTGCTCGTTCAAGGTCACCAGCGACCTCCACGTTGCTAACCCACCATCAGGTCCCACTGCCATCATCTCAGTTCAGCAGCAGCCGCGGCAACACATCACACAGACCCTCACTCCTCGACACGGTTCTTTGGCTCACTCGCCTGGTGATCCTCCTACCTCCCTGACTGCTCCTTTTCCACTCCCTTTGCGGGTTCCTCCTCTTTCCCCAGACCTCCTCACCATGGTGGACCCCAGGGCACAGGCTTGGAGCCCGCAGTGGCTTCTGCTTTTAAAATAATTACAGCCAGTGTGGAGGGCTCTGTGTTTGGCATCAGAAAAAGAACAGCGCCCCCTCCTTCCTCCTACCCTCACAGCCCTGATGCGCTGCTGGGACCCTGCTCAACACGCATCCTGTGCTCCAAACACAGCTGCCACGTGGTGTGCCTGGGTCTTACACAGTAACCACGGTGTGGCTTAGAGCAGAAAGGTTAAAATAGCTCTCCAAAGATTTCTCACTGTACTTGACACTCATCGCACACCATCACAGCACTTCACACCCCTGTTGATCCAACCATTCATTCATTCATCGTCACTCATTCGACCCACGTGGATTCACTTCTCCCGGGCCCCGTGGGATATGCACCAAGGAAGACTTCACTGATAAACCAGAAAATAAGCACTGTGTCCAAAGGATAGATTTTTTAAAAAAGAAATTTCAAAATATTTTTCCCTAAAGGATTAATAAAAGCATAAAGATTCTGCCTGGGTAAAGATATTTGAACAAACAGATAGGAAGGTTAAGAGATAAGAAATACCGGTCTGGGGGGGAAAAAAAAACCCTATAGAAATACCCTATTAAATATCATAGGTCCCTCTCTCTGTACACTTTGTAAAAAAAAGTAAAATAAATAAGAAAATCATATAGGGATATGTGACATTATTGCAACTGTGTACTTGGGAATAACGTGACTAAGTTCATGTTTTTTTCTTAAGAAAAAATGTACAGTTTGTATAAACATCAAAAGCAGTGGAAAATATGAAATGCTGGTCTGAAGTGTGACATCTTGAGTGAAATAGTCACTTCCCAGCAGTGCACCCTTGATTAATTTCACTGACCTTCAGGTTCCTCCTACTCAGCATAAAAAAGAAGGAAATCCTGGGACTTCCCTGGCAGTCCAGTGATTAAGACTTCGAGCTTCCACTGTAGGGGGCACGGGTTCAATCCCTGGTCAGGGAACTGGGATCCTGCATGCCGTGCGGAGCAGCCAAAAAAAAAAAAAAAAAAAATTAAATTAAATTAAAAAAAGAAGGAAATCCTGCCATTTGTTACAACGTGGATGGACCTAGAGGGTATTATGCTAAAGTGAAATAAGTCAGATAAAGACAAATACCATATGATTTTACTTATATGTAGAATCTAAAAAACAAAACAAACAAAACAGATTCATAGATACAGAGAAGAAACTGGTGGTTTCAAGAGGAGAGGGGGATGGGGAAATAGGTGTGGGAATAAATAAGTCACAAGGATGTAATGTACAGTGTAAAGAATGTAGTCAATAATACTGTAATAACTTTGTATGATGACAGATGGTTACTAGACTTTATTGTGGTGATGATTTTGTAATGTATTTGAACATCAAATCATTACGTGGTACACCTGAAACTAACATAATATTGTATATCAACTAAAATTAAAAAAAACAAACTAACAGAAAAGGCAATGCCTACATACATCTGAGGGTTGTCATGAGAATGAAATGAAATTATGCTGTTGAGTATGTTGCATAATACCTGGTAGCTATTATGAAGTTTACTAATCACAGTTCAATAAAGCTTGAATAATTGAGGGTTTCTGTGAAGGAATATGCTGGTCATCCAAGGGTTAAGCAGAAACCTTTCAAGTTTTGTCATCAAGCTGCTGTCACTGACACACTCCTGTCTGCAAATATGCCAGAGAAGTCAAGATATGATGCAGGCCAGCGGCAGCCTCGGCCGACCACACAGGGAGGTCTGGAGCCAAAATGGGCCATCAGGGTTGTCTGGCATTGGGTCAAGATGGCCAGCTTTTTACCCCCACTTGGATCAGTCATTGGATGTGGGCCATCCTGGGAAGGGGGTGACCTCAGGAAAGGTGGATCTGTGCAGCTGGGACAGTGCCCAAGGGACTGGCTTGCTGACCACACTCTTGGGGGGATCTGGGTGGGCACATGGCGGAGATGGGCTGGAGGGACGGAACCAGGCCATGTGGAGGGGAGGGCAGAGATGACAGGAACTGGGTGGTGGGGGATGACTGACAGGGAAGCTTGGCCTGGGGCTGGACCCTGACCAGCCAGATCTGGAGCAGTGTTTGGGAGGTGGGGGCCTGTGAGCCATCACAGCCTGAAGTGCCGCGCTGGGCAATCTGCCACCTAGAGCCCAGCTGATGGGCCCAGAAAGTCAACTAGCCACCCAGGAAGCAGCCGCACAGCAGGAGCTTTACAGTTTACACAGTGCTGTTCACCCTCCCCTGCATCATGAGCTGGCTTTCAGCATCACTAAGCCTACATCCTGGGACCAGCGTAGCCAGAGATGAAGGAACACCAGGTGAAAGAGCCAGGTTCTGGGGTTGGGTGATGACTTATGATGGGCTTGGCTGGGGTGTGAATGGCACATCTAGCAAATGTACAGATGGCAGAGACATGAGTAGTTAGCTCCTCTGTGGTTCCTGGAGGACAGAACTGGGGCTTGAAACAGTCCTAACAGGTTAGAAATAGGAAACTCAGTTTTCATAAGGCCCCATCCAGCACATGGGCCCCCAAACCCAGTTGAACAAATAGAGTCATCACCTCCCTCAGGAAAATGACATCAGCAATTGTATGGGTATCAGCTCAGGATGACTCAACAGAGGGATGTGTGATGCTCGTTGTGGGAACAGGGCCAGTCAGTGAGGCCCTCAAACCCAGGTAAGGAGGGCCCTGACTGTCCTCATGGGGCAAGGGGTCCTCGGGGCCAAGGGACATGCCTGCTCAGGGGACATACTCTCCCCTCCAGACCACACTTGTTACCTGGGACCCCAGAATCTCTTGCCCAAATGACTCCAAGCCTACTTGCCTGGCCCTCTTCCCTAGGATGGTGTCTGAGAGGCCAAGTGGTGTGAACAAAGATGGGACATGTTAACTGAGGTGTCCCCATGTGTGTTCTTGAAATATCTCACGTGGAAGGTGGAGCCAGGGGTAAGAGGGAAGGGGACCAGGCTGGGGGCAGCAGAGCTGCTCTCACCGCCCCACCACATTCTGGGGCAGAACTCTTGAGTCCAAGAACCCTAAGTTCAAGCTTAGCCTTCCAAGTCATTGGGAAGGTATGAAGGTCAAAGCTGAGGTTTGCTCATTGAATGGTTAGCTTGAATCATAACTTGTGAATTTTCAGACACGGATCTGCCCCAGCCCTGTGAATGTCTGGGTTGACCTGGGGCAAGTGGCGCCTCTGGGTTCACACCTGGGGTACAGAGACCCCTTCTGGACCTACCAGGATGCTCTGAGAAGAGCACCCGGGCGTCAGCCAATAGAGCTGTCACATGAAGATGGCTGAAGGGACTGAAGACCTTCAGCCAGGAGGAGAGAAGGTTCAGGCACAGCATTCTGGTTGTCTTTTGGTCCTGAAAAGATCATCAAAGGAAAAAAGAGACTTGATTCATTCTAAGTGCACCCAGAGTAGAACTAGGAGCTGGCGGTGACTCAGGGAAGAAAAATGACCCGTTTAACAAGAAGGCAGGGAAGGTGGCAGAAGGAAAAAAAAAAAAAAAAAGAATGGACAATGGTGGGAGGAAGTGAGCACCTTCTTGCTGAAGGAAGGCCAGCTGTGCTGGCTCAGGATCTGTGGTGATCTCCTAGAGTTGATTTAAGCCACAGCTAGAGGACCAGGACCAGCTGATAATTAAGCTCTTCCCTACCTGAGAGGCTCTGTGAGTGTGACTAGTGTAAGTCATGTTGCAAGCCTCTCACAGACAAGGTCCCCCCGGGCCTGCCATCACGTATCTGAAAACTCTTTCCATTTTCTAGGAAGGGTAAACGGAGGCACAGAGCAGAGAAGTCACAGGAGGGCCTGGCTGCCCAGCTTTCCCCGTGATGCTTCTGATGGGATCTGCCCTCTACTTTTATTGGCCGTGTTCTCGTCTGCCTTTTTGTGGGTTTGGCAGGGTCTCTGGGGGGTGTGACAATTCTCACATGGACACATCTTCATGAATGCCAGAAGCCAGAGTCCTGTGCCTGGTGCTTGGCAGTACCCGGGTGGCCATAGGAACCAAAAGGAGGTCTTTTTTCCTGTGGGAACTCATTCCAGTTGCCAGCAGAGTGAGGAACAGAGCCATGTCACTTGGTTTTCTAGTGGTTACTCCTGGCAACCTTGCCTGGCCTTGCTGTGGCCTAGCGCAGGGACCCAGTCTACCCCAGGGTTTCTGTTTCTCCATCTGTAAAACAAGGGTCAACTCCTGCCCTGGCTGGCCACAGAGCCGGCCGGATCAGGAAGCGTGCTGTTCTCCTTGAGAGGGCGAAGCAGCAGCCAGAGCAAAGACAAGTGAGAAGCAGGGCCTGCCGCCTCCCAAGAGAGGCCCAATTAGGCCAGTGAGCAGTTCCCACCAGAGGCTCTGGCCAGCCCTCAAAGCCGGCCGCGTGGGCAGGCAGTAGCAGGCAGTGTGATCAACGGTGGCAGCCCCGGCCGCCCACTGGGCCTAGCCTCAGGAACTTCAAATGAGCACATTAGCGCCAAGGGGGAAGCAGGCCAGCTCCCTTTCTTCTGCAGGGAAGGGGTGAAAGGGAGCCGGTGTGAGAGCACCCAGCTACAAGAGGGCAAAGCCAAACAAAGGGCTACGCTTTTGAGGCCTCCTGGGACCTCTGCACAGGCCTCCCCTGGGGGCCCCAAAGATGGGTATCATGTGGATCCAGAGATGGGTTCACTCCACAGGCCCCAGTCAGTACACCCTGAGGAAAGCTCAGCCCTATTCCAGCCCTGGGGGCCATGGATGCAAACATGAAACTGCCCTGTTCTCAAGGAACCAGAGTCTACCATTCATTCATTCATTCATCCATTCAACAAAACTGCTGCCTATCTACCGAACCCTGGGGCCATGGCTGTGAACAAGACCGTCAGGATCTCCGCTCTCAATAAGCGATATGGAAGTCAGACAGAAAACAATAACCCAATAATGAAAAACCAGAGAGGCAACAGAGTGGTTGTGAACACTGACTCTGGAGTCAGAAGGCCTGGGTTCAAATCCCAGCTCCAACTCTAGCTTCTGACCAGGAGGAAGCTATTTAACCTCTGTGCCTCAGCTTCCTTCTCTGGAAAGTGGGGATAATAAAAGTATCCATTGCACAGGGTAGTTATAAAGATTAGATGAGTTAATAATTGTAAAGTACTTCAAACTGTGTCTGGCATATAGTAAATACCGGTAAATATTTGTCAAATAAAAAATAAAAATAGTGTCAGGTAACAATAAATATTATGAGGACCCTACGGGGGAAGATGTGTGTGTTGGGTGGGGGGGAGCACATTAGAGGAGGTGAAAGTTGAAATGCTTTTGGTTTCAAGTAACAAGAAACCTGGAGGCTGGGCAGCTCCAGAACTAGCCAGTTCTGGTGCTAAATATCTTTGAAGAACCAGGCACTTTTTATCTCTCTGTTTTGTTATCCTTAGCCTTGCCCTCAGGCTAGTGCCCCTCAGAGTCTCAAGATGGCTGCTGCAGTGCCAGGCATTGCATTCATGCATGACATAGTCACTGAAGAGATTGGCTCTTTCTGGTGATAGGAAAATTTCCCCAGAATTCCTCTAGTGAACTTTCCTTCCCACCTCATGTACCAGAGCAGCATCACATGCTCAAGATTAAAACCAATCACTGGCAAGGTAGCAGGGATCACCTTGACTGGGTTACCAATCAGGATCTACTTTGAACATGGGGTCTTTCAGAGGAGGCATAATAATGAAACAAGAACAAGGTTCTTAGGACTGGGACACCATATGGTAGTGGTGTAGGCAATTAACAAATTCTGCAACAGAGTGTAAGGCAAGGTCTCATTAAGGATATCCATTTGACCAGGGATGAGAAGGAGCCATCCATACAACTATGAGCTTGCTTTTCAAGGAACAGAAGGAAGACCAAAGTGCCTGTAAAATGGACTGAACAAGGGGGAGGTGGTGTAAAATGATAACATAAATGATAAATGATAAATGGTGTAAAATCAATCATCTAAGTTTCTACCTTAGGAAACTAGGAAAAGAAATGCAAATTAAATCCAAAATAAGCAGAAGAAAAGAAATAGGAATTAGAGCAGAAATAACTGAAATTGGAAACAGGAAAACAATAGAGAAAATCAATGAAACCAAAAGCTGTTTTTTTTAAAAGATCAATAAAATCAATAAGCCTCTAGTCAGGCTAACTATGACAAAAAGAAGATAAATTACTAATATCAGAAATTAAAGAGAGGACATCACTACAGATCCCATGGAAATTAAATAGATAATAAAGAAATACTATAAACAAAAGAACAGATAAATAAATCAATGGAACAGAATAGAAAACCAGAAATAGACCCATATAAATCTAGTCAACTGATCTTTGACAAAGGTGCAAAGACAATACAAGAGAGCAAAGATAATCTCTCTAACAGATGGTGCTGGAACAACTGGACATCCACAAGCAAAAAAATGAATCTAGAGATGGATCTTACATGCTTCACAAAATTTAACTCAAAATGAATCATAGATGTAAATGTAAAACGCAAAACTATAAAACTCCTAGAGGAGAACATAAATGAAAACTTAGATGGCCTTGGCTATGGTGATGCCCATTTAGATACAATACTAAAAACACTATCTATGAAAGAAATAATTGATAAGCTGGGTTTCACTACAATGAAAGCTTTTGCTCTACAGTAGACAATATCAAGAGAATTAGGAGACAAGCCACAGACTTGGAGAAATTATTTGCAAAAGACACATCTGATAAAGGACTATTATCCAAAATATACAAGGAACTCTTAAAAACTCAATAATTTAAAAAACCAACCTGATTAAAAAATAAGCCAAAAACCTTAACAGAGACCTCACCAAAGACAAATAAGCATATGAAAAGACAGTCCATAACACATGTCATCAGGGAAATGCAAATTAAAACAGCAATGAGATACCACTACACATCTGTTAGAACGGCCAAAATCCAGAGCACTGACAACACCACATGCTGACAAGGATGTGGAGCAACAAGAACTCTGACACATTGCTGGTGGGATGGTGGGAACGTAAAATAGCACAGTCACTTTGAAGATAGTTTGACGGTTTCTTACCAGACTAAACATATTCTTACCATATGACCCAGCAATCATGCTCCTTGATCTTTACCCAAAGGAGTCGAAGAATATATGCACACAAAAATCCGCACAAGGATGTATATAGCAGCTTTATTCATAATTGCCAAAACTTGGAAGCAACCAAGATGTTCTTCAACAGGTGAATCAATAAATAAGCTGTCCATCCAGACAATGGAAAATTGCTCAACACTAAAAAGAAATGAGCTATCGAGCCATAGAAAAGACATGGAGGGGCCTCCCTGGTGGTGCAGTGGTTAAGAATCCGCTTGCCAATGCAGGAGACACGGGTTTGAGCCCTTGGTCCGGGAAGTGTGCAAAGAAAAGACCCAGTGCAGCCAAAAACAAACAAACAAACAAACAAATAAACAAACAAATAAATAAATAAGAAAAGACATGGAGGAAACTTAAATGCATGTTACTCACTGAGAGGAAACCAATCTGAAAAGGCTACATACTGAAAAGGCTGCAACTATGTGACATTCTGGAAAAAGCAAAATCTTGGCGACAATAAAAAGATCAGTTGGAGGGGGGAGATGAATAGGCAGAACACAGGATTTTTAGGGCAGTGAAGCTATTCTGTATGATATTATAATGGTCATTATATATTTGTCCAAACCCATAGACTGTACAATACCAAGAGTGAGCCGTAGGTAAATTATAGACTTTGGGTGATTCTGATGTGTCAGTGTAGGTTACCAATGTGTCCTGGTAAAGAAATGTACCATTCTGGTGAGTGATGTTGATAATTAGGGAGGCTGTGTATGTGTCGGGGCAGTGGGTATATGTGAAATCTCTGTACCTTCCTCTAAGTTTTGTTGTAAACCTAAAACTTCTCTTTAAAAAATAGTCTTAAAAAAAGACTACTGAGTAAAGCAAAACTTAGAGTAAAATTCATAGTCTTAATATGGGTATACTAGAAGAAGGACTGAAAAATAATGAGCCAAGCATCCATAAAGAGGTTAGAAAAAGAACAGCAAAATAAAGTCAAAGAAAGTTAAAGAATGGCAATAATAAAAATAAAATCAGGAAATAAGGACATAGAAAACAAATGTACAACAGAGATGAACAACAAAAACCCAAGAAGTTGGTTTTTTGAAAGGACACAACTGATAAGCCTCCTGTGTCTAATGAAGAAAAAGAGAGAAGGCACAAATAACCAATATCTGGAATATAGATGGGACACAACTATAGATCCTGTAGACATTAAAATTACAAGAGGATACTGAAAACAATATTATGTTAAAAATTTTTGACATTCTAGATGAAATGGACAAATTTCTAGAAAAATATGTCATCAAATGTGACATAAGGGACTTCCCTCGTGCTCCAGCAGTTAAGACTCTGCACTACCAATGCAGGGGGCCCGGGTTCGATCCCTCTCTGGTCAGGGAACTAGATCCCACATGCATGCCACAACTAAGAGCCTGCATGTTGCAACTAAAAAAAAGATCCCACACCCTGCAACGAAGATCTCACACACGGCAGCCAAGATCCTGCACGCCTCAACTAAGACCCTGCGCAGCCAAATAAATAAGTAAATAAACAAAATTTTTTTTTAAAGTGACACAAATGTAGAAAATTTTAACAATCTTGTAACTGTTAAGGAAGTTAAATCCACGGCTAAGAAAACGTTCCACAAAGAAAATTCCAGGCCCAGATGGCTTCACCGGAAGAAATGGTGCCAATATTAGGCACTTTTCCAAAGAGTATAAAAAAGAGTATATTACCCAATACTTTTTATAAGGTTATCATAACCTTGATTCCAAACACCTAACAAAAAAGGAAAGTTACAGGCCAACCTCACTCAGGAATGTATATGCAAAATTTCTAAAAATACATGCTATCAAATTTAGCATAGCAATAAAGTGAAAGGTTAATGTATCCAACCAAGTTACATTTATTCCAAAATTGCAAGATTGGTTTAACATTTGAAAAATCAATGTAATTTTATGTATTAAGAGGATAAAACAGGAAAATTACATGATTATCTCAAGAGATGCAGAAAAGCTTTTGATAGAATTTAACATCTATTCAAAGTAAAAACATTTAGCGAACTATGAATAGAAGGAAACTAATTTGATGAACGGTATCTGCAAAAAAACCTACAGCAAACATTACTTTTAATGATAAAAGTTTGAAGGCTTTCCTTTTGAGACTGGCAATGACACAAGGATGCCTGCTCTCACCCTATCTATTCGTAATGTACTGACATGTCCTAGCTAGTGCAATAAACCAAAAAAGAGAATTAAAATGTGTAATAATTGTAAAGGAAGAATTAAAACTATTTTTCTTTGCAGATTATATGATTATATACATACATAGAAAATCTAAAATCTACATATAAATTCTTATAAGAGTGTTTATCAAGGTTGCTGAATATCAAATCAATGTTAAAAATAATTGTTTCTGTATAAAATATAATAGAAACCAAAAAATGAAAAACTCTGAAAAGACATCATTTACAATACCGTAAAAAAAAAAGTACCTAGAAAGAAATCCAGCAGACATGTTTCATGCAGAAAACCATAGAACAACTTTAGAGAAATTCTAGAAGACCCAAATAAATGGAGAGATAGACCATGTTCATTGATTGGACAACAATATTGTAAAGATCCATTCTCTCCAGATTGGACTATAGATTCTATCCAGTTCCAATTAAAATGTCAAAGATTTTTATCTATGTTTTTGTTTGTTTTGGTGGAAACTGACAAGCTGGTACTAAAATGTATGTAGAAATGCAAAGGACTCAACATTGCCAAGACACTTTGAAAAAGAAAGTGGGAGGACTTGGACTACTGGATATCAAGGCTTACTATGAACCTAGAAACACAGTGTGATTGTAGTGCAGAGGTAGATAAGTAGACCAAAGGAATAAAGTAAAGAACTCAGAGACAGACCCATTCATATGCACACATTTGAATAATGCAAAAGTGACACTTCAGAGAAGTGGGAAAATGAGAAATGGTAGCCTTTTCAATAAATGATGCTGGGCCAACAGGATATCTACTTGCAAAAGAAAAAAAAGAAAGAAAGAATTGGGATCCCTACCTAATATCATTTATAAAAATCAATTGCAGGTGGATTACAGACAGCAGTGTGCTGATGAATGTTTAATCACTAATTCCCCAAAGGAAACAATCCCTGACTTTCAGTGTTTACTGAGTTCCACATTACAAATACTCCTACCATGGCTTATTCCAAGTAACTAGCGTAAGGTCATAGAAAGCAGAGTAGGGGAAAAAATCCACAGAAGCACTACATAGACGGTATTTCCAACATACAGATTCAATTGACATGAAGAGAAGGAAGTGATGAATTTTGACTATTTATTACCTTTGGGTTTGTTTGTTTGTTTTGTTCGTGCCCCGCTGCTTGCAGGATCCTGGTTCCCCAACCAGGGATCCAACCTGTGCCCCCTGCAGTGGAAGCGCAGAGTCCTAACCCCTGGACCACTAGGGAATTCCCTTACCTTTGTTTTTTTGTTGTTGTTGTTGTTTTGTTTTTTAATATTTATTTATTGGCTGCGCCTGGTCTTAGTTGCAGCACGCAGGATCTAGTTCCCTGACCAGGGATCAAACCCGAGCTCCCTGCTTTGGGAGTGCGGAGTCTTACCCACTGTACCACCAGGTAAGTCTCCCCTTACCTTTGTTTTTTGTATTTTTGTTTATTGTAAGTTTATACAGGTTAAGTTTTAATAATTACTACATTTAACAACTGGCTCACAAAATGCATGAAAATTTAACAACTTTCTCATGAGCCAGTATGAGTCACCTCTAATGCACCACTGATTTTAGACCTGAATGTGAAAGGCAAACACAGTTGTTGTTTTTTTTTAATATGGAATTATTCTTCAATTTTTGAAAGTTTATTATGAACAAAAGATTATTTAGGAAAATACTTTCATGATCTCAAGATAGGGAACAATTTCTTTTCTTTTCTGGGTAAGTTTCTTGAGGTATATGGAGAAAAGAGTTAACATAGCAGGCCTGAGCATTCTGTCCTTAGAAAGACCTGCTTACAAGATTGGCCCTTGGTTAGCATCTGGGAACTTAAGATTTTGGAAGGGTTCTCACTGTTCCCTAAGTGGTAAGAGTTTAGGTACTATCCACTGTGCCTAAACTGTTCTGCAAACAATGCAGTTTACGTTGAACACTGCCTTCTTTCTGGGAGACTGGAATTTTCGTACGTGCTAAGCAGTGGGTGCCTACATAACCACTCCCCAGTAAAAACTCTGTGTCTCCTATGAGCTTCCCTGATAGAGACCATTTCAAATGTGTTGTCACAATTCATTGCTGGAGGAATTAAGCGTGTCCTGTGTTGAATCTGCCATAAGCTCCTGGTTTTCTCTGGACTTTTCCCTGTGTGCCTTTTTGATTTGCTGATTTTGCTTTGTATCCTTTCACTGTAATAAATCTTAGCTGTGAGTCTGGCCACATGCCCAGTTGTATAAATCCTACTAGTGAATCATTAAAGCTGGGAATGATCTTGTGGAGTCCTGACACAAGGTATAAAATTCATCTTTTTAAAGTGTACAGTTTCATGAATTTTGACAAATATGTATATTTGTGTAGCCATCATCGCAAGCAAGTTATAGAACATTTCCATCACTACAAGTTTCCTTATGCATCTTTGCAATCAACTCTCTCCATCCACCTTCAGCCCCTGGCAACCACTGATCTATTCTCTGTCACTATAGTGTTGCCTTTCCCAGGATGCAAAATAAATGGATTCATACAGGATGAAGCTTTGTGATTCTGGTTTCTTTCACTCAGCCTCATGTTTTTGACATTCATCCACGTTGCAGTGTGTATGAGTAATTCATTCCCTTTTGTTGTTGAATAGTATTCCATCATACGGCTGTACCATGGTTTATTTATCCATTCACAGTTTATGTACATTTGGGTTGTTTTCTTTTTTTGGTGATTATGAATAAAGCTGCTATATACATACATATACAGGTCTTTGTATAAACATATAGTTTATTTCTGAGTAAATATCTAGGAGTGTGATTACTGTGTTGCGTGTATGTTTATCTTTATAAGAAAATACCAAAGTATTTTCCAGAGTGGCTATACCAATTTGCTTTCCCAGAAACAATGTTTGAGAGTTCCAGTGGCTCTACATCCTCACCAGCACTTGGTATTGTCAGTCTTTTTAATTTTAGCAATTCTACTAGGTATGTAATGGTATCTTACTATAGTTCTAATTTGCTTTTCCCTAAAGACTAAACAATGTTGTATATCTCTCCATGATATACATGTATCTTTGGTAGCTTATTTGCTACCCACATCTTTTATGTTGACATGTCTGTTCAAATCCTTGCTCATTTAAAATATTGGGTTGTCTTCTTATAAGTGAACTGTAAGAATTCTTTATATATTTTGAGTACAAGTCCTTTATCAGATATGTGTTTTGCAAATATTTTCTCCCCTCTCTGGCTCATCTTCTTTTTCTTTTCATTTCACTTTCTTAACAATGTTTTTCAAAGGACAGAAAGTCTCAATTTTTATCAAAATTAAAAATGCTATAAAAATTTTATCAAGCTCAATTTAACTACAAATTACTTTAATAAATATAGGGTTATTATGGCTATGTATTTCTTTTTGATTGAGCTTTAGTACTATTTGTCTTTGAAGGAATTTGTCTCTTTAATTGAGATTAACAAAGGTATTGGCAATTAAATTGTTCACAGAGTTCCTTCATTATTATTTTAATGTTTGTAGTACTTGCAGTGCTGCATGACCCTTTCTTCATTCTTTATTTTTTTTTCCATTCTTCATTCTTGATTATTACGTACTTGGTGTCTTCTCTTTTGTTTTTCTTGATCAGTCTTGGCTAGAGATTATAAATTTTATTAATTGTTTCAAAGATTTAGTTTTTGTTTCATTTATGTTCTCTGTTGTTTTCTGGTTTTCTGTATCATTGATGTCAGCACTGATCTTTATTATTTCCTTCATTCTGCTTGCTTTGGGTTCATTTTTTTCTAGCTTATTAAGATGGAAGCTTAAATCATTTATTTGAAATCTTCTTTTCTAATAAGAGCATTTAATGCTATAAATCTCTTTCCAAGCACTGCTTTAGCTATATTCCCCAAATTTTGATGTGCTTTCATTTTCAATCAGTTCAAAATATTTTCTTATTTCTCTTGTGATTTAGTCTTTGAACCATGGGTCAAAAATGTGTTGTTTAATTGTTAAATGCTTGGAGGTGGGGGTTTCTAGATATCTTTGTTATTGATTTCTAATTTAATTATATTGTAATCGGAGAACATGCTTTGTATGATTTCAATACATTTAAAATTTTGAGATTTATTTTATGGTCCAGAATATCATCTGTCTTGACAGAAGTTCTATGCGCACTTGAAAATAGTTTGTATTTTGCTGTTGTAGGGAGGAATGTTCTAGAAAGGTCAATTAGATTAAGTTGGATGATAGTGTTATTCATGTCTTCCATATCTTTAATGGTTTTTGGTTTCCATATACTGAGGGAGGAGTGTTGAAAACACCAACTATAAGTGTAGTTTAGCTATTTATCCTTTTATTTCAATGAAAGGATATAATTTTTAATATATATATTTTGAAGTTGTCATTAGGTATATACATTTTTAGAATTATCATGTACTCTTGATGAACTTGTTTATCATTATGTAATAATCCTCTTTATCCCTGTAATGCTCCTTGTTTTGAAGTCTTTTGTATGTTATTAATGTAGTTGAAGGATTTTTTAATTTCCCATTTTGTGTTGATCTTTTTGGTGTTATTTCTAGCATTTTCATTACTTTTCTTGTAATTTCCATGTTTCTACTCAAATTCCCCATCTGTTTATGCATGCTGTTATTTTTTCTACTAGATCCTTTAACATACTGATCAGTCTCTGTCTGATAGGTTCATTATCTGGGTCATCTCTGGGTCTGGTTGTTTTGACCATTTTATCATTTGACAGTGGTTTGTTTTTCTTTTCTTTTTTGTTTGTCTCTGAGTTTTTAATGAATGCTAGATGTTGTGTGTAAAAGAACAGTAGAGACAGGTAAATAGTATTTATGTCCAGAGTTGGACATGCCTCATTTTCTGTTAGGTTCTCAGTATAGGGATTGAGTCAGTCAAGTTGGTAGTAGGGTTGAGCGTGAGTTGGTTTTTTTTTTTTTAATAAATTTATTTATTTATTTTTGGCTGCGTTGGGTCTGTTGCTGCGTGCAGGCCTTCTCTAGTTGCGGCAAGTGGGGGCTACTCTTCGTTGCGGTGCACGGGCTTCTCACTGTGGTGGCTTCTCTTGTTGCGGAGCACGGGCTCTAGGCACACGGGATTCAGTAGTTGTGGCTCATGGGCTCTCTTAGAGCACAGGCTCAGTAGTTGTGGCACACGGGCTTAGTTGCTCCGTGGTATGTGGGATCTTCGCAGACCAGGGCTCGAACCCGTGTCCCCTGCATTCGCAGGCGGATTCTTAACCACTGCGCCACCAGGGAAGTCCGAGCGTGAGTTTTTTGTTGCTGTAATTCCTCCAATGGTGGGCTACTGCTGCCTTTGGATTAATGGGAGGCCTGGGACGCTGGAGTGTTTTTCTGTTTCTGCATTCCTGTTTCAGCAGGCCCTGTATTCTTGAACCTCAGAGAAGGGGAAATTTCTTCATGCTGTTCCACTCCCCAGCAGTAAACTATTGTTGCTTGTTCATCAGGGTGAGGCCTGTGGTGAGGGCAGCTTTTCTCAGCTTTCCTGGTCTAGCTTCAGTCTGAGGCAGGCCTTGTGCACCTGAGTCTCAATGTGGGGTTTCTTAACTTTCTTGCGCTTCCCTTCCTTGCCAGCCAAACAGATTTGTATCTGAGAGGAGTCTTAGGTGGGAGCAAGATTTCAGATCCTCCTGCAGTGGTAGCAGACCTTTGCATCAGTGCAGGGTCTGGCCCCGCCCCTCCCCCAGGGTTGTATGGGTTTACTTTTACCCTCCCCCATACTTTTGCTTGGAACTGATGGCAGAAGGATTCTTGCTCTCCCCCCACACCCGAGAGTTTTTTTTTTAATTTTTAAAAAATTTTATTTATTTATTGGCTGCGTTAGGTCTTAGTTGCAGCACACAGGATCATCGCTGAGGCAGGCGGGATCTTTTGTTGCAGTGCGCAGGCTCCAGGGCGCATGGGCTCTGTAGTTTGTGGCACGCAGGCTCTTTAGTTGAGGCGCATGAGCTCAGTAGTTGTGGCACACGAGCTTAGTTCCCCTGCAGCATGTGGGATCTTAGTTCCCTGATCAGGGATCGAACCCGCATCCCCTGCATTGGAAGGCGATTCTTTACCACCAGACCACCAGGGTAGTCCCCCGGAGAGTTTTCGAAGCAAGGCTTATAGTGGGGAGAGAGGCTTCCTGTCCCTTCTCAGAGGCAGACAGCTTTGCTTTTACCCCTTTCATTTTTCCTGGTCATGGGAACATGAAGATTTCTAGCAGCTTAAGGCTTTTGCTTTGATTGATAGACGTCTAGGAAGCGGGTGGTGTTTTGTTCCCGTGCACCAGTAACTAGGGTGCTCTCAGGTCCTCTGCCACTTCCCTCCTGTTTTTCTTGTGAGCACCCAGTTGAGGCTTGTGGAAAAGAGCTTGTGAATGGCTGTAGACAACCCTTATGTCTGGAGCTCTGGAGCTGGGATTCTGAACTGTCAGGCTAGCTCACACTCTGCCTTTATGAATTCATTGACATTTTAGCTGTCTTCTTTCCTACTTTTGTGGTACTACCTCTTCCTCCTGGGCTCTGCCATGGATGAAGTACATGTGCTCTGTGTCTCTTTGAAGGGGTTTATCACCCTTTGGAATTCAAATTATCTAGCTGCTTTGTGACCTTAGCTCTCTGATTGGGCTCACGAAGTTGTGACTGTGTAGGTTATCTGACTTTTTCTTGCTGTTAGGGTGTGAGTGATGTTCTCATGTGACTTTCAGTATCCTAGGTGGAAGCAACTCTTCAGGAATGATTTTGTAACCAGAAAGGATGATTGGTAAATTTGACTTCATAAAAATTAACTTTAAGGGAATTGCCTGGTGGTCCAGTGGTTAGGACTCTGCACTTCCCCTGCAGGGGGCATGGGTTCAATCCCTGGTTGGGGAACTAAGATCCTGCAAGCCATGCAGCGTGGCCAAAAAAAAAAAAAAAAAAAAAAAAAATTTAAAAATTAACTTTAATATTAACTTAGTTAACATGAAGAGTATGAAACTGCAAGACACAGAGTGGGAAAAGATATTTGCAACAAACAGGACCAATAAAAAGCTCATAAATGGGATATATAAAGAATGCCTGTCAAACTATTATATATAGAATGGAGATAAGGTCCTACTGTATAGCACAGGGAACCGTATTCAAGATCATGTGACAAACCATAATGGAAAAGAATATGGAAAAGAATATACATGTATAACTGAGTCATGTTGCTGTACAGAAGAAATTAACACAACATTGTAAATCATCTATACTTCAATAAAATTAAGAAAAAAGAATACCCGGGAATCAGTAAGGAAGAGATAATCTAACAGATAAATTGGCTAAAGAGTTAAACAGGTGCTTCACAAAAGCAGAAATATAGATGATGAATAAACATATGAAAAGGAGTGCCATTTCATTAATAATTAGGGAATGCAAATTAAAATCACAATTACACACCATGAGGGAGCCTATAAAAATGGCTAAAATTGAAAATGTGTGACAATATCAAGTTTTGGCAAGGATGTGGAGCAAAGCAACTCTCCTCCACTGTTGGTGGGAGTTATTAGTTGATAACAAGCACTTTCGACATTATCTTGTTAAGGTAAAGACAGGCTAAATTCCATCCTAGCAATTCTGCTCCTAGGTATACACCTCAGAATTGCAGGACACGTGTACCAGGAGGCTAACCCCTCGGATGGACACATTCTTCCTTGGCTTTGATAAACCTTCGGCCAGAGTACTGCTGAGTCTGGCTGGCCATCTGATCTCTTCGGGTACCTATGCATATCTTTGCTCCCATGTACTTTGCAGAATCTCATTGTGACACACTCAGGAGACACAATTACTTCCAAGTTTGCTTTAGCGGAGCCCCACATTCTTCCCCCAAGCCTCTCCGGTACCTGTGCTGAGGGAAGAGCCTCTGCTACAGTTCTCAGCAGTGGTGGTGCTTACACATCTCAGTAAAGCCGCCTTCACCCCCCTGCAGGGACTCACCCTTTCCCTTGGGCCTGAAGGTGGTTTTGTATAGCCCCTTCTGTGTCTCAGAATCCCTCCACATACTTTACCTCGTATGACCCCGTGACATGGGAAGTAAGCTCCACCAGGCAGGGCTTTTTGTCCGTTTTGGTCATTGCTCTATCCCTGATGCCCAGGTAGTCCTGTTAAAAGATAGGGATTTTACAGGTGAAGAACTTGAGGTTCAGAGAGGTCACTTGACTCCTAAATGGAGAGACCTTCTAGCCCTGAGTCTGGTGTGTAGTGTTGTTTTTTGGAGTACAGGATAACTTTTTTATTTCTATAAATGATATGAGAAAGGACAAGGAACTGTAAATATAGTGTCTACAGTGTGATGTCATACAGAGGAAAGGACTGAAAAAGTTCAAGGTCTGGTTTCAAATACTGTCGCTGATGCTTGCCTGTCCTAAGGCCTGGTCTCCAGGCTCTGGTGAGGATGTGATGAGAACACAAATCTGAAAGTGTGCTGTAAATAGTAAGGTGTGTTTGTGGGTTGAAATGTGTCCCCCCCAAAAAGGTATGTTGAAGGCCTAACTCCCAGTACCTGTGAGTGTAACCTTATTTGGAAATAGGGACTCTGCATTTGTAATCAAGTTAAGACAAGATCATACTGGATTAGGGTGGGCCTTAAATCCAATGACTTGTGTCCTTATAAGAAGGCCTTGTGAAGACACAGAGACAAAGACACACACAGAGGGAAGACAACCATGTGAAGGCAGAGGCAGAAACTGGAGTAACTACAGGCCAAAGAATGCCAAGGATTACTGGCAACCACCAGAAGCTAGGAAGAGGCAACGAAGGAGTCTTCCCTGGAGCTGTCTGAGGGAGCACAGTCCTGCGGACACCTTGATTTCAGACTTCTAGCCTTCAGCACAGTGAGAGAATAATACGTTTCTGCTGTTTGAAGCCATTCAGTTTGTGGTAATTTGTTATGGCAGCCCCAGGAAACTAACACAGGTGTGCCACGTGTGTAAAGGATACACCTTGTATCAACGGATGGTTCAGCATCGCACGTACACTTCTCCCAAGTGAAACGACCCATCAGTGCTGAAAGGCTCCCCAGACTAATGATTTTCCTTCCATGCTGCCTAAGTTACCCACATTTTCAGTTTGTCCTTTCTTTAGCGAGAAGGACACAGGGCAAGCTGTGGAGTGGGGTGGAAAAAAGCACAAAGAAGGTCTCCAGGGACTATCCTCTAAAAAATAAAAAGCACCAAGGGGGATGCTGAAGGGGGATGTCTCAGTGCTAGGCAATTACTGTGGGCGCAGATGAGGGAGGGAACAGCAGAGCTGGAGGTCCCCAGAGAGGACGCTTGCCGGCCCCATGGAGCATAAGCACCGAGAAGCACAAGCACAAGGCAGGAAAGAGGGCCGGCACAGATACACATCAATATATCCTATTCCAACACGTCAGCCCCTTCTTTGGGTCAAAGACTCTTGGCCACATGAGGTAAGTCTATTCATTAGGCCTGCACTATCTCCTGTTGCCTTCTGATCTGGGTTTTCCTATCCCTCCTGCATGTGCTATGAAGGTAGGATAGGGCCAAGGGCTTTGATCTGCATTTCATAATGTTCTTGTGGGAAAAACAAAACAAACACAATACTAACAAACCCTTGTGTCTGGATGGGATTTAGAATTTACAAAGTGCTTTCACATACAATCCCTCTTGATTGGGCCTCCTTGTGAACGATCCAGAGGTGCTTATCCATGAAACACAGGTCTGTCCCCTAAATCAGAGATTACAGGAAGTCCTAAGCAGAACCATGCCAATCTCCCAAAGTGGATATGGGTCAGGTTACGAAACCATAATACACACAGGCCAACAATCCCAATATGCAGCCCTATCGAATAGCAAGGAGCAGACTGAACTCATGGCACCAGTGGAATGCCATCTGGGCAAGAGTCCCAAGATGAAAACAGAGGACTTCTGTTGTCAGTAAATGGGAGACTAGGTGAATTGGACCAACCCTTCCACTAAGGACAATCAAAAGGCTGTACAAACATCTTAAAAGCATCAACAAGCAAACAAGATTCTAAAGAATTGCTAGGCTGACACCCCAGAGAGGACAGGAATCCAGACAGGTAGGCCCAGCATTCAGGGTCACTTTTCCCTGGAGGCACCTGCCCATTTGGAAGAGGTGACTAAGAGAACGAGCTGTGTGTTTCTGAAAGTCTTGCAGGGTTGGGGGTCGGGGGGTGTTGGAGTTCAGGGTCCTCCAAAGGTGGGACACTGATAAACCACTGCCTGTTTTGGGCTGAGACCCCAGACGATTGTGTCCTAAGGGGTAAGGATGAACCAAAAGCAAACCAGCCTTTGCACAATCTGATAGGTCTGCAGTCTGCCTTCAGTGGCCAGGAAATCTCCAACTTTGAATCTGGAATAATGTGATCTCAGAATTCTAGTGCCCCGGCCATGTGACAGAAGCAAACAAAAACCCCCTCTAAAGGAAGAGTCATCCTAGGTCTGAAAATCTCAATAAACAATTTTTCAAATACAATGTCCAGCACAAAATAAAAAATAATGAGGCACAAGAGGAGACAAATCAGGGGGAATCAGCAGAAATTAGGCAAAAGAGACATACTCATGGGGATTCCAGTTATTGGAATTATCAGAGATTGAACACGGCAAAGTTCTAGAAAACTCTCCCCACCAGTAGTCAGTAATTCTGGCTATTTGAACTCTTAACACTCTCTCTAATCCATCCTCATATGTTGCCTGGATTGCTACAATCCCCATTCTCTCTGCTTTTACCATCGTCTACCTTGGCAATCTGTCCTAAATTGCCCTTTCCAACCTCATCACCTAAGACCTCTCTCTCTCACAATCTCTAGTCACATAGAACGGCTTTCCTGTGAGTATTCTCCCTCTGCCTTGAATGTCTTCTCCTGCATCTTCCTGAAAAATGCCCCCTCATCCTTCAAAGTCCAATTTAAACCTCTCTCCTTGAAGCCTTTCTGAATTCATAACTCCAACTCTCACAGCTTTGTATATACCTCTATTAAGTATTGACACACTGTATTATAATTATTTGTTTATAAGACTGTTTCTCAAGTACACCATTAACTTCTTGAGGTTAGGGTCTATCTTATTCATCTAGAGTTCCTGGCATCTAGCATAACACCTGGCTGACTAAGTGCTGAATAAATATTTATGAAAGAAGGAAAGATAGGGCTTCCCTGGTGGCGCAGTGGTTAAGAATCCGCCTGCCAATGCAGGGTTCACGGGTTCGAGCCCTGGTCCGGGAAGATTCCACATGCCGCGGGGCAGCTAAGCCCATGCACCACAACTGCTGAGCCTGCGCTCTAGAGCCCACAAGTCACAGCTACTGAGCCCGCGTGCCTAGAGCCCATGCTCCGCAACAAGAGAAGCCACAACAGTGAGAAGCCTGCGCACCGCAACGAAGAGTAGCCCGCACTCTCTGCAACTAGAGAAAGCCTGCGCACAGCAACGAAGACCAACGCAGCCAAAAATAAAATAAATAAATAATTTAAAAAAAAATTAAAAAAAAAAGAAAAAAGAAGGAAAGAGTATTCTTAACAATAAGTGCTACAGACTGTTATGGACTGAATTGTGTCCCCCCAAATATCACATGTTGAAGCCCTAACCCCTAATGTGACTGTATTTGGAGATAAGGTAATTAAGGTTAAATGAGGTCATCAGAGTAGGGCCCTAATCCAATAGGACTGGTGTCCTTATAAAAAGAGGAACAGATACCAGAGAGCTCTCTCTCTCTCCATATGCACACAGAGAAAACGCCATGTGTGGACACAGCAAGAAGGTGGCTGTTTGCAAGCCAGAAAAAGAGGCCTCACCAGAAACCAACTCTGTTGGCACTTTGATCTTGGACTTCCAGTCTCCAGAACTCTCAGAAAATAAATGTCTGTTGTTTAAGACTCCCAGTCTGTAGTATTTTGTTATGGCAGCTCAAGCAGACTAATACATAGACCATTTCTGGGATTTCAAACATGTATAAATACACATCTTTAATGAAGGGAAGAATTCAACTCAAACTGACAAGAAGGGGTAAGGAGTAGAAAAAATTACATCAGGAAAATGGCTTTTTAAAAAGTTTTATTTCAAGAACTTTGTTTTTTACTGGTATTTCAAAAAAAGGTGGGTCAAAGTACAAAAAAAAAGTCAGTTGAATAACAGCATAGGTTTAGAAATCACAGCAGCAGAAGCAATGTACAGACAGCACAGACAAAACAATCCAATGTATGCAATTCTCTTTAGGTTCTTTTCATATTTTGTGTTTTTTCCCTCCTGTACAAAATACACCGAAGCATGCCATGAGATCAGAAAAAAGAAAGGAGTTTAACAAATGGTTACAAGAAATACTCTGTACAAGAGGAGATAATTCTTCTTCCCCTGCCCCCCACCCCCACCCCGCTCCCATTTCCTCTCTTCTTGCTCTGCTTTAGGTTAAGTTGTTCTGAAGACAATTCACCTCCAAGTCGGCCTGGTCACCTTTGCCACCCTCGAGTTTGGGCGACATGGAGTTCTGAATGTTAAATGGCTCCTCCTCTTTCAGGCAGGACTTGAGAGCTTCCTGGATTTTATGGGGAGCACTAGAATCATCCTGAAAGAGGAAAAAAAAGGTGAGGGAGGGGTGGGAAGGAGACAGTGGGTAGAGGGATCAAATAACATCTCAGATTTTTCAATTTGGCTGAAAGAATCATAACTGAAAAAAGGAAGAAAGCTCTGAGACATGAATGAACCAAAGAGACTCATTAGCAGCTACTTTTTAGGAACATCATTCTCAAAAACACTGGCCAGATATAGATGAAAACTTGACAGGTAATTGCATTACAAATACCTTTAACTTAGGCCAGTCTGAGGTTTTCTCTTTGGCAGAGACTGGGGAGAAACAGTCCCTTTTAATACTTGGCCTGGTCCCTCTAAAGCCTCACCTGTTGGTGAGCTCTGCCTGGCCCCTCTTCACACGGCCCTCCATCTTGTTGAGTTCTGCTCTCACAAAAAGGTCTTGATCAGGAACATGACTTGTCGGTGTATTCAGTGGGGCACAAACTGGACTGTGGTCAGGTGCAGAGCTGTTCCTGGCAAAATTAGGGCCTCTCTCCCCACAGCAAATATATGTTCTCTGACTAGAGGCTGGAGAAGTGTGAGCCTCTTCCTATCAGAATTTATCTACCAAAAGATGCTAACTTACAAGGTGTTTCCTCAATACAAGCCCTGTGCTGCTGGTTCGCAACCCATCTCTGACTGGTACCCGTGCCCTCCTGCCTATCCAAGTGTGCTGCCTGCAGCCCTATGACAAGCTCCTGAACCTGAACTGAATTTGTTAAAGGTTTTCAGGAAACCCACACCAGTACACAGTGCTCCGGCTCTGCATTCAGAGAGCTCTTACAGCAACACCTGCCTTCCCACTACTCTTTTCCTTTAGGACTGCCTGAGGGGATTTTACCCTGTGCGACTCAGTGGGCCTCAGTTCTTTCTCAAGTGCTTGGAACTGTGCTGATCAAAGAGGTCGTGTAGCTACCCAGGCAGGTTCATGGATGGCAAGAAGGGAAACGTCCCTATCTGATCAGCTAGCTCAGACCTTTCTTGCTTTAACCAAAATTCAAGGTACTCATCATGCTTAAGGACCAGGGCATTCTCCACAAAACTGTGAGCTTGGGCTTCCCTGGTGGCGCAGTGGTTAAGAATCCGCCTGCCAATGCAGGGGACACGGGTTCGAGCCCTGGTCTGGGAAGATCCCACATGCCGCGGAGCAACTAAGCCCGTGCGCCACAACTACTGAGCCTGCACTCTAGAGCCCGCGAGCTACAACTACTGAGCCTGTGCACCCAGAGCCCAGGCTCTGCAACAAGAGAAGCCACCAAAATGAGAAGCCCGCGCACCCCAACAAAGACAAGCCCCTGCTCACCGCAACTAGAGAAAGACCGCGCACAGCAACGAAGACCCAACGCAGCCAAAAATAAACAAATAAATAAAATAAATTTTAAAAAACCCAAAAAACTGTGAGCTCTTGTCCATGCTCCCTGCTACTGAGTTTGACCCATAATGGCACTAGGTCAGGCAAGTGACTAGTTGGAAAGTAGGGAAAGGCTCCAGGCCTACATCAGATGCTACGGGTGTTTAAAAGTACTGTGCATGTAGAAATCACTGTTACCTGCCCCTTGCTCCAGCCTCACTTAGCACTTTCCCAGAAGACCGGCTTGAACAGAACAATTTGATAGAGTTTCAAAGACCTCAGGAGTAATTTACAGACAACAGCGGAACACATGTTCCCCATTTCCAGTGAGACAAGCACAAGAGGAAATGAACTTCATTCTGTGCTGAGGCAGGTTTCAGGCAAGGCAGCTGCGCACAGCACGCACAGGCACTTGATATTTTCTACCACTGCTTGCAGAGGTTTAGAAAAAACTGTTCAATGGCATAAATGTATATGTGCTGAGATGGAAAGATTGCCCTGATATATTGTGTATTTTGTACACACACACACACACACACACACAGGTTTTTTACAGAGAGGGAAGCAGAATGAGGCAGAACTTCTGTATCGTGTCGGGGGAGACGCTGGGCATGATTGCTTGAGATCCTGAGTAGAATGGACTTTGGATCACAGCAAAACTTGAAGCAAAATAGGATGGCCTGTACTCACCTCTCCTCTTACAAGCGTGGAACTCACTTTCATGTTTTTCAAGATAATTGCCCCTGCTCCCGCCCCATCACACACACCTTGGGGGGATACAGGGGCACAGGGATATTCTCATAACGTGAAAAAAGTGGATTTAGTGAGTCTTATAGACCTGGGCATCAAAACTGTGATGCCATGAAGGTGGGGACCCAAATTAAAACTGGCACCGTGAGGGCTTATGGGATTTGGACAGATGAGAAAGCTGCCTTCCGGGTCAATGGGAGGAAGAAGTAGATCCTAAAAATAAGGAACACAGGTATCCAGACAATGCTATGAGATGAGCTAAGTACCTTCAACATGTAGAATGGGTGAGGGCGTGTCTAGACCAAGATGGAGCTATCCTAGTCCAAGTGTTTCCCTCAGAACTCCATCCTCTTAAGCCTAGGGTTGCTGAACCCCTCAGCAGAAGGATTATGTGCCTTTGATTTGGTGGAAGTCCCTCATCCAGAGGGAACTGGACTTCCCTCTGGGCTGTGTCCTGGGAACTATTTCTGGCATTCTGCCCCAGCCGCATGGGCATCCTTCAGCTAGGGGTTCAGGCCTAGACGCCTACTTGTCCAGAAACAAGCCTCTATCAGAATGGGGCGGGCAGTCAGTGTTTTACCAAATACATGGAAGAAACAGAGACTGGGAAGTAAGAAAGGTTTAAATTGGGGGGTGGGATGGCGGTGGGAAACACTAAGGGACATCTTGGAAGGTCTGTCAAATCGCAGGAGGACCAAGTTACAGCCATGGCATTGCTCTAAGAGCACAGCTGTGAGAACCAACAGGGCGGCTCTCAGCACTTGGGCAGTTTGCCCGCGGAGTTCAGGTGACTTCACTCACGCTGTGCAGCTGGAGAGCGCCCGGCTTCCTACACACTCGCCATTCCTCCTGGAAAACGGCAAACCTCCACAGCAGGGGCTGAGGAGCTTCAGGCTTTTCCTTTTCCTCCCGAAGTTCCTTTCCTAGGCTGGCTGCTCAGCTCCAGAAGACTCACACGCACTCGGCCGCTGGCTCACCAGCCACAGGGCCCCAGGTCAGTCCAGAGGGCCCAGGCGAGGAGCAGCACAGAGCGATGCACGTAGCAGAGGAAAGGGACGTGCCCCCTACACAGACACCAACCATGGACCCTTCTCCCACCAGACCCAAAGCAGCATGGGTTTTTTTGTTTGTTTGTTTGAAATCTTTTCAGAGTGTGGCTTACAGAGATTACTGAAACTGGGTAGGAAAATGACCCATTCAATCTCCTTGACTTATGTAAAGAAATAACCCCTCTGCTAAGATAAATAAAACTCTCCAAAATTTTAGGAGATGCCAAAACCAACAAGGAAATTTGAGGGGTGAAGGGAGAGGGATGGGGAGACTAAATGAGCAGGCTTGACTCAGGTGCCCTCGTTTCAGCTCCTAGCTCACCTGGAGGTTTTCTCACTTTCATCCTGCTGCTCGCATCGCTTGTAAGCAATCACTGGGGTGGCTGAAGCAAGGGCTAGGGCTCCACTTCATCATAAAGTGGCAACTGTCTTAACTGTCAATGCCCACAAGATCTTGACTATGACCGAGTCTGACTTCTGGGCTGGGTGGAGGGAATTCGAGATGGAGTTTGTAGAAAATCCTCCTGCTGGACAGAAGAGTCACCCCCTCACATGCTCAGAGCTTTGGCAGAGAGGACAGGATGTGTCCTGGGGCACAAGCTGAGGGAAGGATGCCAGGCGGAAATGGCCCTCAAGATCCAAGAGGAGCCAGAGAGCACGACTTCGCTGACGGATGCCCCGAGTGCTGCCCAGACAACCCCATGGCCCTTCTCAGGCGGAGTCTACCATGGCTGACCACCCTGCTCCATTCCATTTTTGTTTTGCCATATTCTTTTTTTAACAATTTATCTATTTATTTTTGGCTGCACTGGGTCTTCGTACGTGCTCTTTTCTCTAGTTGCGGCGCACGGGGGCTACTCTTCGTTGCAGTGCTTGGGCTTCTCATTGTGGTGGATTCTTTTGTTGGGAGCACGGGCTCTAGGCGGGTGGGCTTCAGTAGTTGTGGAACACGGGCTCAGTAGTTGTGGCTCGCGGGCTCTAGAGCGCAGGCTCAGTGGTTGTGGCGCATGGGCTTAGCTGCTCCGTGGCACGTGGGATCTTCCTGGACCAGGGCTCGAACCCGTGTCTCCTGCGTTGGCAGGCGGGTTCTTAACCACTGCGCCACCAGGGAAGCCCCTCTGTTTTGCCATATTCTGAACTCAAGGTCAGTGGCAGCTTTCATAGACAAATGCCTTGCTTTCACAAAGTTGGCTCAGCCAAGAAGAACTGGAAACCTTTGTATTGGCTCATGCAACCAAGGCCTCCAAGAGGAGCTGTTTCTTTCCCCTCCATCTTTGTGAAGAGGAAAGGTGGACGTAACAAGGGTGCCAGAAATGCATGAGTCAGAAACTTTGCTAAGGACCCTCGCACTCCATGGACAGCAAACACCCTGACTGCAGGCACCACTGTATGCGTCAGGCCTGCTGTCCCACACGTACGAGACGGCAGATCAGACAGTGGACCTGAGAGACCCCATGGCAGGCCATCATTCACTAGTAGTCCATAACTGACAACTAAATGCACATCACTGCAAGGGGCCTGGTAAGGTAGGGATAGGGTGTCCCAAGATAAGGCTCATCCTATATCCTTGTGGGTTGATTAAAGTGGTTACCAATCTCAGCAATTACAGGACATGTTGTTCTCTTGGTTATTATGTCCATCTTCAACTTATTAATATCTTGGTGCATACCAAGTATGTTCTTTCTCTACCCTTTATATCAAAGACTTTAAAAAATTATCCTGAATTGGCCTCTTTCATTTCTTATTTTAAATAGACCCCTTTGCTCCTCCTCCACCAGGCCAAGCTTTTCTTTTCTGGGATTTGGTGATCAAGGTCTCATGTACTATTATTCTCTCTTTCCCCTTCTGGGGCTACACTTCCCCACCTATAAAAAGAAGACAATGGTCTAGATCTGTGCTGTCCAATATGGCGGCACTAGCCACATTCTGAGAGTTCTGAAGCCACAGGTAGCTGATGGCTGCTGTAGTGGACAGTACAGACACACAAGTTTTCTATCTCACAGAAAGTCCCCCTGGACAGCACTGGCCTAGACTGTGAAGGCCCCTGTGAGCTCTTATACTCTATGGCCCCTTATTTCAAAGAACTTCTTCAAAATTTCCTCTTAAACTCCACTGTTTCCATCTGAAAAGTCTTAGTTTCACTCCGTTATCTGTGTAATGATGCATTTACCTGGAGGTATGGAGCCTGTGTCACGTGCAGAATTCTTGTGTTTGGATCTGATATGATTTGCGGCTTGGATGGTTTCTGCTTAATTTCTGAAATTCTGACAGTACCCAGTATTTGACTGGTTAGTCTGGTCCAGATAACACACTGGGCCAGTGTCTTTAGAAAATGGTCTGTTGGGACCTTTTATTGGGTTTCAACTTATATTTATGAGCCTATCCTCCTAAGGACAGATTTACCCCTGGACTTAGGCTTCCACCTCACCGTAAGTGTTTTGTGCTCACCTCAGCCGTAACCAATGTGTATAAGCCTGCTCATTTTTAGGGTCCTCAAAGCAGTGTCAAAGACACTGTTTTTCCAGCCATCCCAGAGGTTTTCCCACTCATCCCAAAGAGCAACCACCATTTGCTTCAATGACCAGCAGGAAATTCCCTAGCAATGGAAGCTGAGCCTTTCTCCTTGATACAGAAAATAGAAAGACAAAAATCAGACTTCTAAAGCCTAGATGAAGCTAAAAATCATGTGTCATCCTAGAAACAGATCTTCTGTACTTTGTATAACTTTGCTTGTCCAGGAAGTGGTACACCATCACGCCCTTATTCTCACTTTCACGGCCCCAACTGCCTGCCCTATCCTGATCCTCAGAGCTCTGAAGAGTGGCTCCACACTCTGAAGTGGACCAGAGATGTGGCCAGGGGCTGGAGCCTGCACAAGGACAGATGTGAAGAAGACAAGTTACCTGACAGATAACATTATCATAGAGAGCCAAGGCACAGGCATGGGGGGGAGCAGGTATGGGGAGCGTTGCAAAGTTTCCTTACATTTGGGTGAGAGCCCTCGGCAATGGTGGAGAGGGAGAAGTTATCATTGTGGAGCTCAGATGGGGTCCGGAATTTGCTGGTTAGGACAGAAGAGAGAAGGGAAAAATGTAAGTGAAATGATCACAGCGAAACCTGATAGAAGCTTCATGGGTCAGGTACTGTATTTCATCAAATGCCACAGATGCACCACTAAGAAAAATCTTCTACCATTTAAACCATGATCCAATGCTTTCTTATCACCTAGAGTTTTTATTACACACTTTAAGGGGCTCATTTAGACTTTAGATAAAGAACTGACAATGATATGAACAGCTATGACCACGTTTGTGTATGCTAGACAATTACAACTACATCATAACTGCCATCAGGCCAACAGTGGTTATAAGACGCCAGCGACTGTAAGATACAATCCAGTTTCTGAGATGTTAATGTGTGAAAAGAAAAGTGTATCTTAGAATCAATAAACTGCAGCAGTATCTGTAGTGCACTGGGTACATGTAGCATTTTCAGAGCAGTAAGCAGGCTTGGGAAAGAAAGAAGGTATGCAGAGGGAAAAAAGGGAGTTGGCATTTGAGCTGAAGGGCTGCGGGAGCCATGTTTTGCACAAAACACATAACCAGCTACAGGAGGACGACCTAGAAGGAGGCCCTTCCCTGGGCCTCAGCTCTTGCTTCTCCACTCGCCTGGCAGCTGCTTCTTCTCTCCTATCAGCAGCAGCCCTGATCGGTGGTCCCATCCCCACCCTGACCCTCCCCACCACTCCAACCCCCTGGTGTCAGCGTGAGGAGCCAAGGGTCTTGGCTTGTGATCACATGCACAGATACAGCCCTGCCTCAATGCACAGGCACAATGGAGAGGCCCTTGCAGGCCCACAACGGTTAGCTGAAAGGCTGCAGAGAGCTGCTGGCATCTGCACATCTCACGAGTTCACCCAGCAAAGGAGCAACAGATGGCGTTTTGTCCTTTTCCCAGGACCTGGGGCAAGTCCTTCGGTCACGTTCTCTGGAGGGAGTCTCGGGTCAGGGGGAGGGGATTACTTGGACAACAGGCTGAAATGGGGGGTGGGCGGCAGTTCTGCATAAATTGTCTCTTGGGTCCCGCGGAAGCTGAACTCCAGTCTCCTCCTTCTGTGACTCCTGTGACATTTAAGAAGGTTCTTTACTTTGCTTAGTGATCACAGTGATTCTCTCATAGTGTGTAAGGTCACATTCGAGTGTTCAAGCATGGGCTTAAAGGGTAAATGCATGCTGATTCTCACATGTGCACAGCAGTCACTCTTCTGCTAAGAGAAGAGCTGAAATGAGACTCCATATCCCCACATGGCCCTTAGAATCCACAGTGGAGAAAGTGAGGGCTGGGGTCTCACCACCCCCCACATTCTACTTAGGAGGGGGAAAGAGGACTTCCTTGAGTCCTCTGCCCTTTTGCCTGGACCAAGGGCTGACAAGTTTGGAAAGCAATGCACTGCAGTGCTAGACCCTCTCACTGAGGAGGAGGTGGTATTCAGTGACGGCAGATCTGAGGGAGCTGGAGTCACTTCATGCTGATTTGTGAGCAAAATCCTCACGCTGGCCACGGGCTGTCAGAGACCCAGGAAGCAGGGGCAGTCAGGTGGGGGTGGGGCACTGAGCACAGTAACTTACTTGACCAGAGTTGGGAGCTGCTATACTCTGGTTACCTTTTCTAAGCACCTTCTATACGGCGGTGTGTGTGTGTGTGTGTGTGTGTGTGTGTGTGTGTGTGTGTGTGTGTGTGTGTGTGTGTGTGTGTGTGTGTGTGTGAGGAATGGTGCTGGGCAGCTGCAGTGTGCCACAGGGGCTTAACCTCTGCTGCAATTCCAGCACATTCTGTGTAGGAATGGTTACGCTTGGGTGAATTTTTGGTATGAAAAACACAACCAGGGATGGAGAGCAGGTGCCAGAAACCCTCAGGACCACATCCCTGGATCAGATGGGGTGGGGTCGGCTGTCACAGACTCACCTGGTCCTGCGCAGCTTGGTGTTCTCTGTCTTGAGCAGGTAGAGCTTCTTGGCGAAGAACACCGTCATCATGAAGAGCAGGAGCAGCACAAGGGCGGCCGAGCCTACGGCCACACACATCACCTGGAAGTCAGTGATGATGGACTCGCAGCGCATCCCCTTGTGCCAGATGTAGTCCTGCGTGTTGCACCTGCAGCGGTGACAGGGCGAGACTGAGGCGACGGGCTGGCAGCCGTGGCCACAGTGAGGTCCTGGCCCCTGACCCCAGGACTGCCCTCAACAGCCTGCTCCTAGTGGGACTTTGGGGCCCCCAGCTGTGCAGACCTTATGGTTGCTATTGTTGCCTTGTCCTTACAACCATTCCATGAAGAGGTTCATGACACAAATGAGGTAACCGGGGAGCTGAGAAACTGAGCAAACTCAGTTTCGAGGAGGGAAGGGAACCCTCATTTTCCACCTCAGTGAGAATAATCACAGGATTCTCCCAGACCCCCCAGACCGCCCCAACCCCCCCGGGCTCTGGTGAAAAAAAAAAGATGGAAAACAAGACCAACAGGAGCTACAGCTACAAAGTAGTAGGATCCGCCCTACACAACGTGAAAAACCTATCTTGTGGCATTGCAGTCCCATCTAGTTCACGTGGCTAACCAGACACTGAAAAATAAGGAAGCGACAGACAAGGACAAGCACAAAGACAGATGTATATTCTCCCTTATCTCTGCAGCCCCCAAAGTGCTGCCCCTAAAGCTTCCAGTCCTATTACCATGAGAACTGTCATGAAAGCAGAGTGAGAATCAACCCTCTGGGTGGGTTTCAGTCCTTTCGTTGAGTGACTTTCTCCTGCCCTTGGGACATTCCCAGGCTCCAACTCTTCCAGTGACATTGCTGTTTCCATGGGAACCAGGCTGCTTCAAAGAGGAAAAATGTGGAAGGATACAGAGGCAGGCAAAGGAGGGAGGACATGAACCTCAGGGTGAATGACAGACAAGAGAAAGGGGTCCAGAAATGGGGAAATTTTGCATGGAAGAATTAGGTACTCCACACCTAGAATAGGGCAGGGATACGAGGTTAGCAGGGAATTCTCTCTTTTCCAACTGCCCCTTTGCAGTCGTGGGGGGCTGTTGGAGGATGGCGGGGAAAGAAGATCCCTCTAACCGACCATTCTCGAGAAGTTCTGCCATAGCTCTGCTCATTTCTCTGCAGTGGTCGGTGTGACAGAGACAAAGGCATGCTGCAGTCTGCAACCAAGGGCTCAGCAGCCTCCTGTGAGTGGAATGCAAAACAGTTTCCAAGTCAGGGCTGGGCCTGGGTGTACCCACCAGAGGAGGAATCTCTGGTAGGGAGGCCCAGTGTGATCCTGGGATGGAAGCTGTGCAAGGGGAGCTGGAGTGGACTTGTGTGACGCCCTTCTGAGGCAGGACCCGCTGGAGGATCCATGGTGAGTACAGGCATGCTGCTCAGTGAGGACACGCTTACTCTTCCATTTGGGAGTCCTCTGATAGCTCCAGGAGGTTCTGGGAACTGTCTAGCTCTCCAGAGGCAGCAAGGGCTCCAAATTTCATACTCTGATGGGGAGCTTACTTTGAAGGTGAAAACTCAGGCCCCCAATAGGTTGAAAGATAACGATTTTTGCAGAGATTCCATAGTTCCCAGGCTAAAATCATTACTGTAGTCCCCCCAACTAGAGGCTGAGGAGCAAAATCCCAGGGTTTCCTCATATTTCTGGTAGCCCTTAACCAACCAGCAAGGTCTCGTTGCCATAATTTCTTGATCACAGTTCCTCTTTTTGGCAATGGCTGGACAACTCCAATCAGAACTGTGTGGACACACCCTATATGAGTGATGCTAACGTCATGATCATTTATAGGGAAGAAGAACTTCATAGGAAGGAACTGGAACTTAAGCTTTAATGCCAAAGGCACAGCATTCATGCATTCTGTATGTTATTCTTCTACCAGAACATTAAGACCTACAGAAATTTGAATTCTTCACATACCTCCAAAGAGACCAAGAAAAAGAAACATCAGGAATGACACTTTAAAAAGAGACACCCAGATTACAGAAATGCTTCTCCTAGGACCAGTGGAAACAAGTCCCAGGAAGAATCTGAGGCGTCCATGCCACTTCTAGGGCCTGTAAAGGATGGAGACAAGCAAACCACCGAGGTCACCCCAGACTTGTGCTTCTTCCAGAATAAGCCAGTGAGCTCTCCAGCAGGTTAACTACCTTGCTGTGACGGCAGGTGTATGGGGTAATTACTGATGAGGCATAGGATGGTGGTTGCAGACAATATCTTTACTTTGACACTAAACTCTCTGGGTCTTTAAAATATGCTGGATTGGGTGTCCCCAGGAAGACAACAATCAAGGTAGGAGGGGCAAAGCCACTACCCAAAGTCAAGAAACCCCACCACATCTGCTATGCCAGGAAAGACACTCTGCTTGACTTGACCTGTTTGAGTGGCTGCTCTCTGGGTCTGCTCCCAACAAGAAGGTCTTCACTGTGACTTTACGTGCCACCCCAGGCATGTGCCCCACAGGGTCACAGGGCCTTCCTCCTGCCACACACATAGCTCAGAGGGAGTGGTCAGCAGTTATCTCTCCTCCCAGTACGTTTATGGGCCTACTCCTTCTGCTAGTTTAGTCAGAACTCGCCAACAAGAACTTGCCCTCAGGCCAGCAAAGGCCTTTCCCAAAACCTTTTCGTTTTGCCTCTATAGTTTACTGGTTTGGTAAAGGACACAACACTTAGAGGAAATACACAATCTTATTTCTGAGGAAACTCTCCTAGTGATGAGATCACAGGAAGTGCATGTAAGATGTAATTCTATAGAATATTTGCTGTGACTATCCCTTGACCTGGGACTTCCGTGAATGCACAAGCTCTGGGAAGCTGTGCCTGTCACATTCCCCTCTCTGCTGAGGCAGCCTCCCATGCCCTCTCCAGGAGTTCTCTGACAAGCCCCCGGGGAACCTGCCTGTCACACCCTTACCTGCAGAAGGCCCCTATGTTCTCCACCAGGTAGCACTGGCCGCCATTGTGACAGTAACTTGGGAAGAGGTCGCACACTGACCGGCAGGAGCCGTTATGTCGCACAAAGCCACTGCGGCACTCAGTGCCATTCTCGCTTGGGGCCAGGTCCTTGCCTGGCTCTCCTGGGTGGGGCCTGAGGGCGATGCTGCTGCCGGGGACCATCCCCAGAGTATGCTGTGGAGGGACAGCATGCCACCGACCAGTGGGCTCCCCTGTCCCGGGCCCCAGACCAGGTTTCTCAGTGGGCACTAGAAGGTCATTTTCATCTTCCAGGTCTCTGCCTCCTGCTGCGTCCTTGTCATCTTCCTCTTCCTCCTCTTCTTCATCCAAATCATCATAGAAGGATGTGGTAGGGTAGAAATCAGACTCATCAAACGGGGTGAAGTCATCGTATAAGTCAAGCAGGCTCCAGGAAGGGGTCTCTCCCCCAGGATCAGGGTGGTGCTCTGAGATACCTGGAGACCCGGGGAAGCTCCCCAGGTCGGCGCCACGGCCCTCACCATCCAATCCTTCGAAGTAGTCGATGTCAATTATATCTGACGCCGTGTGGGGCTCCAGTGTGCCCTGAAAGGGGTACGTGGGCTCTGGCCCATGAGGGTCAGGTGTGCTGCCTCCCAGGTTCAGCCAAACCTCCAAGGGGCTCTCCTTGGGGAGTTCAGGGTCTGGGCTCAGCTTGTCGCCAGGGGTGGGTGAGGGTGGCCCGCTGGCCTCTGTATTCTCGGGGGTGGCGGGGGGCGTCGATGACTGCCCGAGGGCCTCGTCAGGAGCCGGGAGCGTGGCTGGAAGGGCCTGGGTGTCGCCGCTGCCCGCCTCTGCCGTCACTCCGCCCAGGCCTGGGCTGTCCACCTCCAGCCAGGCTGTGTCCGTCACCGCCGCCGATGCCTCCAGAGCCTCCTCTGGCCCGACCCCAGGGCCCACCACGGCATGCTCGCCGCCTGGCGCAGTCCAAGAGGTCTCATCTTCCCCAGCTGCTGGTGGGCCGGCCTTCTCCCGCGTGTCGTTAGCACGCGGCTCCCATGCCAGGACTCTCTTCACCTGCCTGTCTGCCTCGACGGCTCTGCCCGCCTCACGCACTGTGGGCGGGAGGGAGAGGGGCCTGGCGTCAGGGCAGCGGGCGTGGTAGGGCCTTGGGTTGCGCCCCGCCCCGCCGCGGCTGCTCTCCCAGACCCCCGCCAGCCCTAAGCCTCTGCTTCAAGATTTCCCAAGGCCACGCCCCATCTTTAAGTCCCGCCCCGAGCCCGCCCCATAAGCCAGGGAACACACCCAGCCAAACGTTTCCTCGCTCAGGCCCCGCCCCCAAGCGTAAGGCCCCGCCCCCTACACCACCCGCAGTCTAACCAGGGAGGCCCCCGACTCCAGCTCCTGGCATAAGTCTTACCCTCGGGGCTCCACTCCACCTCCAGGCCCCGCCCAGAAGTCGCACCCTTAGGGCCCCGCCCCGAACTCGCATCCTCTTGCCCACCCATCACCTCCAGGTCCCGCCCCGAAGTCTCACCCTCAGGCTCCGCCCACCAGGCCCCTCCCCCAGCCAACACCTGGGTCCGCACACCAGAGTCGGGGCCGCCACCCACCACTCGGCCTCCCCCAAGTCCCCCATCTCCTCGTGCGCCCCTTCCCCCGCCCGGGCTGCAGGCAAGGCGCTGCCCCGCCCCCTTGCCACAGCTCGCGGACTCCGCCTGTACCCGAAGCCAGTGGGACCCTGGCTCAGGGTGGGGCGCGAGAGCTGCTGGGGTCCCGGTCGCTGTCGGTACCTACCCGGTGCGGCCCCAGTGGCGAGGACCAGCGTGGCCCCCAGAAGCAGCAGCAGCGGCGGCGGCCCCCGACCCGGGCCCCCGCCCTCGGCTCGACCCATGGCGCGGCGTCCCGACCGCTGTCCGCGGTCTGCCCGGCTGGCTGCGCCCTCGGCTCGCCGGCCGCCGCGCCTCCCGCCGGTGCTGCGGACGTATCAGCCCACGATGGGCAACGGGAGAAGCCGCATGCCGCCACCGCCGTCCGCCGCTGTCCCCGGCGCGCCGCGCCTCCCGCCTCCCTCGCCGCGGCTGCCGCGCTCAGCGCCGCCCCCACCCCGCCCGCCCCGCCGCACGTAGCTCTGACGCCTGCCCTGCTCAGTCCGCCTGCCAGGGGTACAGAGAGACCCCCGGCTCCGGATGCGGAGACAAACGGACGTTGGGTAGCGCGGGTGCAGGCGCACAGCGCCGCGGGTGGCGTTAGCTGCCAGGTGCACTGGCGGGAGACCTGCGGGGCGGGGCCGCGGTCCCGCCCTCCCCGTGGAGGGCTGGCACGGGGCCCCCACCCGCGAGGAACCCACCCGCCAAGCGACAAGTAAGGAGGCGGGGGCGCAGACACCCGCAGGCTCGGGGCGGGGCTCGGAAGGGCCGCAGGGGGCGGAAGCCCGAGCCCGCGGTGTGGCAGTGAGCCAAACCTGGGGGGCACGGAGCCTCTCGGATTTCTGCGCTAACCCTGTGTTCGGGGCGGAGAAGGGTCTCCGGGAGGTCTCCGAGTCCCCACGAGGGCGGGACGGGCGCTGACAGCGCCAGGCAAGGGGGCGAAGTGGACCTCCCAGGCCCTAATCGGATCAGACCTAATCCGTCTGCAGCCAAAGCCCCCGACCTTGCACAGCCAGGCCGGACGGAACGCATCCCGGGGGCAGGGGGCAAGACCTTCCTGGAACTGTGGCTACAATGCCTTCCCTCTCGCCTCCTCAGGGCAGCCTGGGGAGCGGCCTTTAATGCCGGTTCCTTCCTCCCTCTCCAGGATACATTGCCCCCCCAACACCACCATGTGTCCCGGGCCACCAAAGCTCAGGTTGGTGGGTAGTCGCTAGCGGCCTGGATCACAGCCTGGGGACACGCGGACGCCAGGCCACGTGTTAAAGTCTGTGGGCCCTGTCCAAAGCTCACTCTGCCGTCCAAAACCACTCATCTCTGGATCCCTGCTTGCTGGGGAGTCACCTAATTTGTCCACCAAACCGACTGTCTGCCTCTTGATCTTCTGGTAACCCAAATGATATCTGGGGTCACTGCTCGACATGTGGCAACTCTGGTACTTGAGAAACTCTCATTTCTGTCACTAGGGAATCACATAAGTGACCAAGATGGAGATTCTCCTAATTGCTTTCTAGTACATGTCTTGGGATGGGGTTGCCTTGATTCAAAGCTCGTTTCTCTCACTGGAACTAGATCTGCTGCAGTCTACTTGCTTGTGCTGGTTGTTCCCTCCTCTCCAGGTCTGCCTGGCAAACTCCTTAACTCAGAAAGCTCAGTTCCTATCACCTTCCCATCCCTGAAGCCTTCTCAGCCTGACCCAAGTAGTTAGACACTTTGGCCCTGATCTCATTGTCTACAGCAATTCTCTATTGGACTGCAAGACACTTGAGTGTACAGCTCCTCGTGCAGAGGGAGGCTCCCTAAGGTGGGGAGGAGGCATAAATGAATGAATGGCAACCATCATACTCCCACCCCAGAACCGTGGGTCTGGAGCTTCCTGCAAAGGGGCGGACTTGCTGAGGCTCTTTCCATGGCTTCATGTTGCCACTGGGAGAGTAAATACCAGTTTGAAATACAACCTTTTCTGAGCAGAGGGCCAGGCAGGACTTTGCACTTGCCTGTTGCCACAGAGGCACTAATGCACCCTCCAACACCATCTCTGCTTTCCTGTAGCTTTTTTTTTTTGGCCTTATGTACAAGTCTCTGTGTTGCTCTTCTTCTCTGTGTCTCCTTGACTCTTGGGTGATGGCTGTCAGAGTGGAGGACCTTGGTGTACATGCCTACCTCCTCCTTCCTGAGGCCAGTCTTTGTGGGAAGGAAGCCTCACAGATGGGTCCTTTGGTGCCTAGAGCATGACAACCACTCCTGTGTTTTTCACAAGAAAGGTCTGGATGGGGGCCCTTTTCCCATCCCTCTGTTAAAGCTCTACCTACCCCAGTTTATTAACTCATTTTAATATACTTTGTTAAATATTTAAGTATATCCTTCTAAATTCAATTTTTGATTAAGTAAAACAAGCACATGGTATAAAATAAAGTTAAAATATGAACTATCTCCTTCCTCAATGACCATCTTCCCTTCCCTGGAGACAGATTCTGTTACTACTTTCTTCATTTGGGGATTTTAACTCAACTGTTGCCATTCAGTTTCATTCTGATCCTCCCTAGCAGATCTCACCAGCAGTTTCAGGACCGAGCACAGCACACCTGGTTAGGTGGCACCTCCACAAGACAGACAGCAGAAGCTCGTCAAGGCAGTGGAGTGTGACTGCAACAGCAGGATTCGGCATCAGATCTGTGTGACCTTGGGAGAGTCAGTATCCTGTCTCATGTGTGAAAGCGGTAACCATACAGTGTCAAATGAATGTGATTTTTTTTTTTTTCTGGGCACAAGGGCTACTAGGGTAGGCGTAGAAACTGGAGAGTGAAAGGGAAATTGACCTCTCTCTAGAGCTTACACCCATGTCCCCACATTCAAGTCTCGTGCATTTGGGCATCAGGGATGCTTTGAGGCAATGGCTTCTGCATGCCTCTGAAGTTCCCACTGGGTTTGGCAGTACCAAGGAAGGCACAAGGCCCATTGCCATGGCTACAGCCTGCCGCCCTGTGCATAGAAAGCCACTGACTTCGCCAGGGGGCTGCTGTCCAGGGCATAGCTGCTCCTGTTGCTGTGGCTGGGGGCATACTTCAGTCTCAACAGGAAGTAGCACAGTTCCTGGCTTTAAGTCCTCAGTAGTAACCACTACCATTTTTCTGAGTTTTTAGTTTTCCTAGTGCTCTAATTTGTCTTATTCTGCACAACCATACTATTAATGTTTTACTGGTCATTTTACACACTTGCAAATGGACGCTGAGATCATGCTAATTAAGTGGTAAGGCTAGGATTTGAACTAAGATCTTAATTTCAAATCTTTTCATTTTAATATGGAGGCTTTTCATTCTTGCTTCTTAATTTCAGAAGAGGAATCAGGATGCAGAGGTAGGGCCTCACTTGGCAGAATGGAAGTCCAGCCTCTCTCCCTGCCCACCACTTCCCCCCGGGTGTTTAAAAGTTAATGCTGTGTTCTCTTAACAGAGTACAACACAGCAGTCCAGACTTACGTCCTGTATCAGTCAGAAAGGGGCATCTAGCATGGCTTCTTTCCTGCCAGTGTGCTGCATACAGATACCTGGTTCTGGGCTGCAGGGCAGTCAGCTCTGTGACATTTTTGGTGATGGGCTGCTGGGAATGGTCCTTCTTGCACCTTTACCAGAAGAAGGGAAGAGCCAAGGGGCGGGGGCCTGAGTTCTTTGTGCTGACCACCACCTCCTCTCTCTGGAAGCTCTGGATTCTCAACTTGCACAAGTGCTGTCATCTTAGAAAAAGACATTACAACCTGGAAGCGGTCATCTTGTTTGGGGAGTGGGTCTGCTACAAAATTGGCAAGTCCCCTGAACTTCATTACCCCAAAGCCAAGTCAGCTGGGAGAAAGCCACACAGCACATGTCAACACAGCCTCAGACGTGAAGCAACCAGGCTTGTCTTCTTGCAGAAGAGTCCTGCTGCCTCAGCAGGCAACCTAAGTGCTTCTCGGGAACCCCACTGCTACCGCAGAATATGCAGACTGGAACAAGGAATGCCAGTCAATTTGGATGGCCGTGGGAAATCCATTAGTGTCAGGGCCAAACCAGCCAAAGAAATCAAGAGCCCCGCCCACTTCCTAAGCCCTTCAGGACCACCTGATAGTAAGGGAAGACAGCCACAGAACCAGAGTGGGAGGTGTTTTCCTTCGTGTCACAGCTGTTTGACAGCAGTGGTGACTGTACTGTATTCAGGCATGGTGATTTTGCTGAGGCCTGCAAAGGCCGTACCCTAGGGGTAGGTGGTGGTGTAAGGTGGCTGCCAGAAATCAGTCACCTGGCTGCTCCTCATGGGTTTGGAGGGGCCTGGAAAAGCCTCTGGGGGCAGTAAGGAGTAAAGATGGCTCCAGTTCTACAGGGCAGGCCAGGAGCAAGAAGACAGGGGACAAGACAAGGCTCTCTTCCGCTGGGGTCCCATGAGAGCTGGAATAGGGATGGGTGGTCCAAGAGAGAAATAGCTATAATTAATTTTGGAAACTTTGTCTAGGTTGATTTATAGAACTCTCTCCTTCTACCCTTTTAGTCACCCTTTGGGTATGGCAGTCCTGTCTCAGCTCTGTATTAAGGAGTTCAGGATCAAAGGTGCTTCCTAATGACAAGAGTAGTAGCAGGGCTAAAGCGAGCCACAGGGAAATGAAGTTCAGGGGAGCTGTTCACAAGGAGGTCCAACGTCAAGCGTCCTGGGCTTGAAGGCAGGCAGCATTTCCTTCAAGAATGTATCTTTCCATCTCTTTCTGAAAGATGACTTAGGTGGAGATAATCCATTAACAGGGGATCAAGGTGCTTTCACACTGTTCCCAGGAAGAAGTCCCCCTTCAACAATAGTGGAGCAACTGAATAACAGCTATGCTCTTGGAACTGTAGAAAGCAGGGGCTTTATAATAAAAATCACAGGCAGAGGTTTGCAGAAAGAACAGGGGTTAGTTGGCATTGGGTATCCAGATGAAAGAGTTGTCTGATTATTCAGATGGAGGTTTTCCGGAATGAAAGTCAACCCTCAGGTTACCAAACCTCGCAGCACAGAAATCATGGAAGAACATCCAATTCACAGACTACTGTCCCCCAGAAAACAACTGAATAGACTCTTCCTTTTACTTCATGAACACTTAGCACTATCTATTTATGGTCTGGTATCCTCCAGACCATATACCTTATCCCCCATTTTTCTACAAAAATGTAAGCGGCCTGGAGTACAGGGGCCTTGCCTTACCTTATTCGTAATAATGACTGCATCCAAGTTCTAGTGCCTGCCACACAGTAGGCTCTCAAACGTTTACTAGACTAACGGGCTCACAGAATGACTGTCAGGAACTGCAGAGAGATTGCTCTACCATACAATCTTCTTAACCAGTAGTTCTCAAAGAGTGGTCCCATGACTAGCTGCATCAGGATGTCCTGGGAATCTGTTAAAAAGGCAAAATTTCAGAACACACCCCAAACCTGCTGAATCAGAAGCTTTGAGGATAGGGCCCAGAAGCTGTATGTTAAACTCGCAGGTGATCCTGACCTGCACTGAAGTTGGAAAACTGCTGTTCTTAATCGCATTTGGGGGAATCATTCCACAGGAAGGATCTGAGGAACCTGTGGAAACCTGGTTAATTGTACATGTCTTGGTGTGCTCTAAAAAGAATTCACACTCAGGTTTATAAACCAGTCTTCAGATTGAATCAAGGATTAACTTTCCTCATAACCTTGAGGGAAGTGTAGGAGTCCTGTGAGACCCAGCTGGCTCTAGCACTCTTTACTAGAGGGAAGAGTCGAACAGGTCAGAAAGCACAGCACCATCAGGTGGCACACTTCCATGAAGAGCCAAGTTTTCACCTCCTGGCAGACACAGAATCCGCTTCTTTTGCTCCATTGGGTTCACAAGCATCTTGAAAGCATTGGTTTCTGTTTTCTGCACAGGGCGTGCACCTGTGGGTGCTCAAAGGCTGTCCATGAGAGCGTATCAAAGTTCACAGAATCATCTGCCCTCAATGCCTGCCTCCAACTTGAGGCTGTCTAAACTGCAACCTGACAGACATTCTCTACTGCACCAAGCAGAACTACTCCTCTCTTGGAGGTGCCAGGATGTTGGCCACCCTTCCTGGAGAACTTCCACTCATCTTTCTCCACTTTGACCATGGAAATAAGAAGTGGGCAAGGCACATCAACCATATGTTCCTTAAGCCTCATGAAGGTGAGAAGGTGGTCAGCCAGTCAGGAAACCCGCACCACTGAACATTATTGATGACCAAGACCAGGTGAGGCTGAATATTTAGACTCTTCTTGGGACACATGAAGAAACTGGTACATGAACGCAGAGAATGGGACTAGAATCCAGAAATGATGTTCCATTTATTCACTGAAAAAGAGGGAGATTAGGCCTTCTTGATGAACTTCTTCCAATCTCCCCAAACTCCCTCTCTTCACTTTTCCAAAATAACACATTGAGAAACATGTTTGTACAAAAACCACATATTATTCCCCCCCTCACAAAATCGGGTGGCTGTATTACAGGAATGAAACCAGATCAGACATAGAGAAAATGTCACCACTTATACTGAAACATAGCAGTGTTAAGAATTCAGGTATTCTGTAGATTATCAGCATAGTAAAAATACTTCCACCTGGATCTTTTAAATTTGAAAGTGATCACATTAAAGACCTGAGGTTACAAGAGACCACAGTATGAACCAGAATTCCATTTTCCTTCTAAGACCTCAGTGTAAAAGGTAAGTATTTGGAATGAGTTTCCTTTGGGAAAGACTGGTGTGAAAATAAAACCCTGGCCATTGTCAAAAGGCACGGGGGTCTTTCTGGAGTCAAAAGCAATGGAATTAAACTCCAGTAGGAACAAGCTCATTTCCACTCCAAGAGTCCAGAATAAACTCAAAAAAGGAACAAGGTCTCCTTGGTTCCAGTACTCTGATGGTGACCAGGGCCACCTGGTTAGAGGTAACACCTGAGGGTTTGAAAGGCAAATCTTAATTGTGGTTTAATTTTTTCTTTTTTTGCTTTCTGATATTAAGGAAGAAAGTTCTAGGGTGTTTTATAAACACCTTCCCACACTCTCACATATGTAAAGCTTTATAGAATATAAAGAAAAGGTATCCAAAAGATGTTCCACTTTGCATTCTAAATGAAACTGCCACTTGAGACTGTGAAGAAGCCAGGTGCTTTGGAAATCAAGCTCTACTCAAAACACCCTTTCCCCACCCATGGAAAGACAGAGGGGAGGGAAGAAGGACAAGAAGAGAAAACCAAGAACTCTTAAGTCACTCATCAGCAGGGGTAGAAATGGGCTCATATTAAGGCATTTTTGTGGCTCTTCCTCTGGAATGGTATTCCACTCTCCTAGCCCGAGCACCTCACCCTCAAAGCATGATGCTCTGATTGCCAAGTGAGTTCCTTGGTACCCACAGCATCTCCTTGACAACCCTGTGATAGATGGAATGTGAGATCTCAGACAGGGAAGGGAGAAGGGATAGAGGCTGTTGATCCTGCCCCACTTCTCCAATCCCACCCCAAACCTAAAGTACCGCTTCACTAAATCCTTCACCCTGGCTACTGCAAGAGGTAGTTTGGGGACTTGTACCCACAGCCAACCTAACCAAGTTCCATGAGCTAAAATGTTTATCAGCACTATCTACTTACTTTTTTTTTTTTAAGGTTTTTTTTTTTTTTTAAAGAAGGAGAAAAAAAGAATGCATACAAAGCAGTGAATAGTGGGCTAGATTCATTGGGTGGCCGTTGCCCTAGACACCCAAAACTTTCCTGGCTAGTCTAGGGAACTAAGGAATGCCTCCCAAATGCAGCCCTCAAAGCTCACACTGCCCTCAGAAAAACAACCCCCCCACCCCGCCCCCAGAATCTAACAAACCATCTGCATAGAAAACCAGAACCAGTGGGCCTGGGGAAGAAGTGGATCTGTTCTAATGCTTGTGCTCTCCCCTACCAAGGACTAAAGGGGGATGTTCTGCCAGGCAGGCTGGAGGCTCTCACAGTCCTCACTAGGGATGAAATCAGTGGGATCCCTTTCCCCATCTCTTTTAATTCTGGTGCGTCCATGTGTGGCAAAAGTCTCATGAACCTTCACCATCAGCACCATTCTTAGCTCAGATAAGCAGAAATAAGGTCACTTATAATGCCTTAAGGTTTATCCCTTCTGGCTATCCCCTCTGCCCATCACTATTTTTTGGTTCCTATTAACTTAGGATGCTCTCCTTTAAAGAAATAATGACACCCCCCCCCAAAAAAAGAAAAAGATAATGATTATAAAGCATTATCCATAAAAGCATAAGACAAAGCAAAAAAACTGCAGGAGAGCAAAAATGACAGACATAGAAATACTAATGTTGACAGGACCTGCAGATAAACTGTCAGCATACCCCGTACCAGGACAGGGAGATGCTGGGTATTTTTAGGATGACCAGGGCACACTGTCACCACAGGCTTCCCCCTGAGTGCTGGAGGAGGACCTAACACAAGACGTGTCAGAGCATGGACAGGGGTGGCAAGAGAAATGGGGAAATATGGGATGTGTGCTTGGGGCTGCAAGAAGAAAAATCCTGAAAGAAACCCAAGGAAGCTGAGGAACACAAGTCCCGTCATCCCCACTCCAGCTGGTGGCGCTGGGCGTGGACGTCCCCTGCATCTTCCAGGCTAGGGCGCAGCCGAGGCTGGTGGGCCTGGAGCGGGAGGCGGAGGGACTCCATCTGCAGGTGGTGGAGGAGGTGGCTGCTGCTGCGGCGGAGGGGGATCTGCAAACACATCCAGAAGTAACTCATCATTGCTGGAAACACAGGGGCTCGGGAAAGAGCCCATTCAGAGAAAAATGACTTAAGGAGGAGGTTTCTTTATCGCCTGTGAGGCACTGCTGCCGCTGCGATCTACGTGGCGCAGGTCCATCTGGACCTCCAGGTCACTGCTCATGTTGCTTCCCCTGACCCATGAGGTTGGGGGAGTGGGGAGGTGTCTGAATCTGCCCCAATCTCCTTCAAGGCCCACCCCTTCCAAGAATCACTCCAGACCTTTTCAGAACTTAATTATATTTTGATTTTATTGTATTTTAATGGTTCTCGCTGCTAATTTTATTTCTTCAGTTAAATGATAAGCTCCTTCCTGGGCAAGTTCTGCGTCTTCTTTTCTTTCTCTCATAGTGCCTAGCCTGGGCACAAAATAGATTATCAGAAACTTCTTGCTGATATTAACTATCTCCAGCAGGGCCAGAAAGCTTCACTTGAGGCAGCTGCTGACAAGTTGGACAGTCCTGGGAGGCCCCACAGCTCCTGAACTGCAGTCCTTGGATTTTTGGCCAAAACTAGGTCAGGTCCTGAAGGGAACAATTAGTATGAGTGTCTGGGGCTCTTTCCTGTTTCAATTTTAGCTGCTTTTCAAAGGAACCCTGGATATAATTTAATCCAGGGATTTTTAAACTAGATTTTGCCGGAAATGAAAACATGAAACAAATAATTAAACTGCAGCCTTCCTTACCAGTCAATTCACCCAATTTTCCCCCTAGGAGGTTTCCACCAAACCGCTAAGGCTCTTCAAAGCATTTTGAAGCCCACTGATCTAATCCTTTGTGTCATCTTGCAGTGGAGAAAACCAGGGCCTGACGACGGGAAACGACTCGCCTGATGAGGCCTGCCCAGTGCCCTGGAGCCAAGTCAGCGGTTCAGAATCCCTGAAATTCACTTGTGGCAGGAAGTGATCGGGAGCAAACCTTCCACATTCTCAAGGTGCTCCACTGAGGGCCCTTTAGGATGGAATCCTGTACACAAATTGCGGGTTATCAGCAGGACATGACAGTGGTAAAGACCAATGACATTATCTCTGCAATGGGGATGGGCAAACTGGTCAAACCTCCTTATCAGCCAGCACATTTGTATATTGCCTGTAAGGCAGCAAGGCAAGGATTTTCTTGCCAAGGAAAAGAGGTACCCACTAGACTACGGCCTCTGACCACTGACTCAACAGAGATACCTTTTTCTATTGCTGTGATCCTATATTGACCCAGCTCAATTGCTGTCTTTCTTCTGTGCACCTACTTTGTCCTTGCCCCTGTGGGTCCAATGAGAAAGGAGATGTACCTCTGTCGATAGTCCCTGCTTCCTGGCCCTAGGAAGTCTTCCAGAGAACTACAGTGAACTCAAGTCACTTCACAGCCTCGCGTAACTTATGGTAAACCCTATACTACTATCCACTTGTTCATTTCGTATTTTCCCAACTAAAGCTCCTGGAGGCCAGGAATTCCTATGCGTCCTAGCTCTCTGTATTGTGAACAGGAGCTAACTCCTCCTCACATACGTGACTTCTAAATGGACCTGGGATCACACATGTGGCTGGGAACATGGCCACTATCGGCTGCATTTTGGGATCATTACTCCTGGTCTACAGGAATAAAGGGCAGGCCAGGCTCTGATGCAATCCTCTGGAAGCCAGGATTGGAGCAGAACAAGGGCTCCATGGCAGAAATGAGCTAGCTGGCTTTGCACATACCACCAGGCAGACATTGTTCAGCAGCATCTGAGCCTTCTCCATGGAGCCTGCTAAGACCTCAAATTCCTTCTCAACACAGCCCCGAACACTCCTTCCTTAGTCTAAGCAGCCACTACGAATATATCAAAATGGCTACAAGAAACTTACTTGTTATTCCTGCCCTAAACCAGATCCTATTCTTTTCTTTACACCTACCACTTTTAAACCCTGAATCCATAAAAGGCTCCTATAGGGAAAATAACTACCAGTAGCTCTGTATGTCTTCCAAGATTCAAATTACATAGGCTTAAACAGGCGTGGGCAAGGCATGCCCCTGGCCTCCCAACAGACCCTGGAGTCACAAGTGCATGCCACGAAGGCTATGTATGGCGTAAGAGCCTGACTAACTGGGAGCACTTTGCACTCATCACCTGGGTACCTGTCCATCAGGGGTGCTGAAGAGCAATGACTAAAAAACCAGTCTTTTGGAACCCACTCTCACAGGTCATACTGTCCATGGACCTGTCAAACCCCAGAGAGAACAAAAAGCCTGCCTCCCTGTGTACAGCCCTCCCTAAAAGACACGGGGGTAATGCATCTCCCACCTTGCTACTTACACATGCCGTTAGGTGCCGTGAGGGGTACCCGGGGTCCTAAGATGTTTCCTGGGATTGGAGGCATACCAGGAGGGGTAGGGCCACTCCCAGGGGGGTGGATGTTGGCTGCAACGGTGGACATCATGCGGCCTGGCATGGGCTGCCCAGGCATCATGGAACCTGGACCTGGTATCTGACCTGTGGAGGGAGATTTAAAGTACTGAGGTAAATGTACTAGGAAAAAAAAGGAATCAACTCACTGCCCGAGACTGCTAAATACAGACAAATACCTAACCCTCCAAAACAATTAGAAAGGTCAACAGAGCAATAATCTGTAATAATCTCTCTGTCCAGCTTTTAATTTGGGGTGGGGTGGGGGGACAGAGGGATAATGGGGCAGATCTGTGAAGTGAATGATTATCCTAAACCCTGCTATAGGTAGGTAGTAGCTGTAAGAAGCAGTTACCAAACATCCTTAAAAGAAAGCATTCATTCTGGTTAGTTTGGGTGAACAATGGATTGTCCAATATCTTCCTGAGGACACAAAATGCCAAGCAAAGACCCACAGGGAGCAGAGAGAAGGACTTTAACAGCAAGTCAGTGCACAGTCCAAGGACTGAAGCTCAGTCCAGATTGACCTTCACGCACAGGCTATGTGGGAATGTGTATGCCTGAAAGAGTATTGATCACTACTGTGAAATCACAATTAAAAAGGGATTCTAATTGGAATTCTAAAGTCCTGTTCAGAAAAAAATCTCTCCCTCTCTCCCCAACCAGGAAGCACTGGCTCTGGAGAACCATGGTGGGGGAGACACATGGGAGACAGGCAACTCCTTCATCTCTTCCTATTGTTTTGATGTGCATAATGGGAGACGCTAGACATAAGGACAGTGAAACACTTCCTGCATTCAGTTTCACACTGAGTCTTTAGAACTTTCAGCAAACTTTCTCTGTAAAGAGCCAGATAGTAAGTATTTGGACTTGGCAGGCCATATGGCCTCTGTCACAACTATTTAACTTTGCTACTGTAGTATGAAGGCAGTCAGACAATATGTAACAAATAGGTTACCTAAACATCTTTATTTATGGACTCTGAAATGTGAATTTCACATAATTTTCATGTGACATAAACATTCTTTCGAGTTTTCCCCAACCGCTTAAACTGTAAAAACCATTCTTAGCCTATGGCCCCTACAAAAATAGGAGATAGGCCAGATTTGGTTGCAGTTAGCCAATCCTCCCTTAGATATGGTGGTGGATATGTATTAATTCTTCAACTCAGTGGTCTGGCTCCTGGGCTTGGCTTTAAAGAGCCACAAACAAAGGAGAATTGTTTAATGGGCACAAACCAAGGCTGAAGCTATATATAAGGACAAATTATAATCTCTACAGAATAAGGAAAGAGAATCTATTATAGTTTTTTCTTTCTTTCTTTTTTTAATCTAGGGACATAAACACACCTATGTAAGGTCAACTATATGAAGCTGAATACAGGCTTCTAGGCATAGTCCTGAGACAGCTGGAAATAAGAACACTTGAGGTTCAAGCTTGGAAGATGGGACTACCAGACAGCTAACTGGCAACTAAAATATATAGAGCAGTACTGGAGATAACTCAAGTGAAGAATCCTCTGTCAGTGCTTAGAAAAAGGCCTGTCTTAAGAAAGACACACAAAGCTTCAAGCCTCACACCATCTATTTCCAGTGTCTGTTCCATGAGCCAGGACTCAAAGAGCGGAGCCTTTCACTACAGGGTGTCAATGAAGAGAACCCCAGTGAGATACAAGAGTCAGGAAGAGAAGTGGTCCACTGTCTTTGGGGGACTATTTTTTAAAAGCATAGGGAGGCATCAACCTTATGCCTCAGAATGAGAAGAACAGCAAGTTTTGGGTCCTCTGGCCCACCTTCCTGTGCTCTATAATGCAATCATGCAAAAGTGCAGCAGAGGAGCCCCAGAGGCCCATCTGCTGGAGTACAACTTGATCAAATCACCTCAGAGAAAGCAAGAGCAGGTGCTGGGCTGACACTACCACTACTCCTACACCACTGAACTTCAGTAATTAAAGCTGGGTGCCTGTGCCACAGTGCTAGGATGGATTTAGGCCGTGCTGAAGAGTCTATCCACGTAGGGAATGACACAAGAGATAAAAAAAAAATGCCAAGTATATTATAAGCCATACGAAGAATGAGTACACATGAAGGTGTGGCAGGCAAATCAAGGGAAAACTATGGAAGAAGCAAGTAAAAGAAAACAATACCTTCTGGTTAACCAAGACCAACTTGCGAATGACTTGGGACTTTGGATAATGTGTATATAAAGTGAAGGAGGGGAATTAGGAACAGGATAACAGCAGACTATCCTAAGTACAAGGCCTAGACTGATTTACACAATCAGAAAATAATATGAATATTGTTCCATTTATACATAGCACCTTCATACTCGCCATCCCCTCTGAGGTAACTGCATCACCTTATTATCTATCACCTGCATTTCACCGAGGAGTAACAAGCTCAAAAGGTTATTAAAAAAAGTGCCCAGGTTACAGAGCCAAGTTGTCCACGCTTGGTTTGTCTGACATGAATCAAAGCAAAGGGGACCGGATGAGTCATACACACAGAATGGGGTGAGGGACTTGGCCGGTAAGGCTACAGGGGACTGGGTGAAAGGTTTTGGAGAAACGAGGAACATGGGCCTGATTTTCTGTGTGATGGAAAGCTATAAGAAGGGATGCAGAGGAGTCTGAGCCTAGAGCAGAGGAAGAGAGCTTTTGCAAAGAAATAGGGGCTGCATGAGGGCAGGATAAGTAGATAAGAGTTGAGCCTAAGTGTCCATCATCGGATGAATGGATAAAGAAGATGTGGCACATATATACAATGGAATATTACTCAGCCATAAAAAGAAATGAAATGGAGGTATTTGTAATGAGGTGGATGGAGTTAGAGTCTGTCATACAGAGTGAAGTAAGTCAGAAACAGAAAAACAAATACAGTATGCTAACACATATATATGGAATCTAAGGAAAAAAAAAAGGCCATGAAGAACCTAGTGGCAAGACGGGAATAAAGACACAGACCTACTAGAGAATGGACTTGAGGATATGGGGAGGGGGAGGGGTGAGATGTGACAGGGTGAGAGAGTGGCATGGACATATATACACTACCAAATGTAAAATAGATAGCTAGTGCGAAGCAGCCACGTAGCACAGGGAGATCAGCTCGGTGCTTTGTGACCACCTAGAGGGGTGGGATGGGGAGGGTGGGAGGGAGGGAGATGCAAGAGGGAAGAGATATGGGAACATATGTATATGTATAACTGATTCACTTTGTTATAAAGCAGAAACTAACACACCATTGTAAAGCAATTATACTTCAATAAAGATGTTTAAAAAAAAAAAAAAAAAGAGTTGAGAACAGCACCCTACAGGCTTCCTGGGGATGGGTAAGAGAATGAGGAGGAGGGGTGAGTATGAAGCTGAGAATGAGAAAGAATTCGGGTTTGGCACCTAACTGGCATGTGAAGTGTAGAGAATGGGGAAGGACTTTTGCTTTGGGAACAGGAGGTGCGGAATTGGCTGTCATTCCAGTGGAACACAGAGATGGGGTGAAGGGAAGATACAGAACTCTCAAAGTTTCCAATGGGCAATAAGTAGCACACACAGAGCCTTATTATTCTAAGAATCAGGGTCTGTCCTCTGTAATTCTCCCAGCTTCCTTCCTAACAAACACCTGTGAGGCCATTACTAAACACAATGCTTTGTTTCCCACTCTCTGAGTCTCTACTAATGATTCTCTGATGGTATTCCAGGTGGTGAGACAGGGCAAGAGGAGATACTTTTGCTATTGTTGGGGGCAGGAGGCCTAGTATGAAGTCCAGACTTACAGAATCCCAACCTAGAGATGAAAGAACACTTTCAATGGACTTGCTGTGATGAATGGAAGCCATTCACTAGAACAGATAATACGGCCCGTGTTTATCAATGGGTACAGATTGCCTCCTTCTACCCAGTTCAACCTGGACAAGAGGCCTTGAGCAAGTCAGGAAGAACATTTTGCCAGCCCGTCTAAGGTCTCTCTCTCCAGAAAACCGACAGCAGAACACTGAAGAATGCCTTTACAAAAAGGCCAGATAGAGTACTGAGTAAGGGAGAAAGAAAGAAGGAAAAGCATAGACCAGGTGTGCACTAAGTGATAAGACACACAACTGTTCAGTCCTAACCAATCTCGTCCACAACAGTCTGACCGAGTTTTTATACTTTGATGTCTAGAGCAAGGTGTGGGTTGTCCAAACTCCTGGCTGACCAGTGAGCATCCCGGTCAGAGAGCCACCCAATACCACTCTCGACAGGGAAAGTGAAGATGAACGTGACTGGAAGCTGAACAGTGCGATCTCACTTCCACTTCATGCCGACCCAGATGAGTGGCCTTGGACAAGTCATTTAGAACGCCCTGAGCCTCAGTTTCCTGAGATTATTATAAAAGTGATGCTAAATATCTGCTGTACTCTCTCTGTATGATCAGGGAAACTGTTTATTTCTTATGGTGCCTTATTATGTCACTGGCTCTGCCTAATGAGAGGCAGGGCAAATATTTTCATTTTATAGACAGTAAACAGAAGCTCAGAAAAGTTAAGAGACTTCTTTACGGTCATAGAACTTGTAAGAGGAATGAGATCCAAGTCTTCTGATTCTAAATCCAATTCTCTTTCTACCACACTATTCTGTGCTCAAATGAAACAGTTCCTGTGAAAGGACTTAATATAACACTCAGCATTAAAAAAAAAAAATCTAAGATGTAAACTTTAATTCCAAACACCATGTTTTCTTCTTTACTATATCAACAATAAGGAAACTGCTCTGCTTCCTGCAATAAATAATTTTATCAAATATACTTTCCAGCACCTTGCAGTGGGTTGGATGGTGGCCCCCAAACAGATAACGCACACGTTCTAATACCTGGAACCTGTAAATGTAACCATATTTGGAAAAAGCATCTTTGCAGATTTAAGTTAAGGACCTTGAGTTGAGATCATCCTAGATTATCCTGGTGGGCCCTAAATCCAATGACAAGTGTTCTTATAAGGGACACATGGAGGAAAAGACACAGAGGAGAAGGAAGGTAAAGATGGAGTAAAGAGAGATGTGGCCACAAGCCAAGGAATGCTACCAGCCACCAGAAGCTGGAAGATGCAATCAACAGACTCTCCCCTAGGGCCCCTGGAGGGAACATGACCTTGCTCTAGCAGCTCCCAGAATTGAGACCTACATTTCTGTTGTTCTAAGTTACCACGTTTATGAAAGGGGAAAACAAAGACTGAGCAGCTCACCCAATGTCATAAAGTGTATAAATAGGGGAGCCCAGCTCTGACCTGGGTACTCTGGCTTCAGATCTGGTGTTTGCAATACAGTGCACTCTGAGCATGAAGGTCTGGAGGAGGGGGGCCCATCTGTCTTCCAGCAGACTATGTGATACAAACCCTGATGCCAATAAAGTGATGGGTCAGTTATTCAACCCACACCTAGCTCCAGAAACAATCTGGCAAAGAGGAATCAGTGGCACATGGACACAGGCTCACAAGGTGATACCTACCAAAACACACTGGGATAACCTGCAGGCTTGGCTGTCAGGCCCATCAGTGCTGTTTCCAAAGCTACCTGCTCAGCGGCAGTGGCCCATTTACCTATTTCCTTACATCTTTATGGCAACAAGCTGGGATAGAGTAGCTTTATGGTTTCCAAGGCTATTTGCCCAACAGCTGGAAAAAACCTTTCCTTTCTCTTGCTATAAATCCTGAAGCTTTCTGTAAAACAACGTTCTTCTATCCTCCTGTCAAAAACAGAGCCATAAAGCCACTGGGGTATGGGTATTTAAGGTATGAGAGGACAATGGCTCCTTGGGAAAGGTGGAAGCAAAAAGGAAGAACTAGAAGAAAAACAGTTTACTTCCACTGTGGGACCCTGCACAGACAAACATTTCTCAGGAAAGCAAGAAGCACCAAGAGTGAGGCAATGTCCCTGTGCCATCCAGAGGTGCTGGTGTGCCTATGGCAGTGGATTTAGAGGACAAGGAGGGGACAGAATGTTGCTCTGAGCTGCGGCCTGTCACTTCCCAGGCAAAGACAGTTGTCTCATGGAATCCTTCAGGTTGTTAGGAAGACTGAAGTTAAGGGCCCAGTTTCAAGATAAGGAAACTAAGTCTCAGAGAGTCTATGGAATTTGGTTGAAAGTCACAAGGAACAAGAGACTGAGCTGTCTGACCGTGAGGCTCATTCTCCTTTCCTTTACACCACCCTGCCTTAAAAGGGTATTTCTTTCTGTGGAAAAGCCGATTTCTCTCTTTTTTTAAAATAAATTTATTTATTTTGTTTTTGACTGTGTTGGGTCTTCGTTGCTGCGCGCGGGTTTTCTCTAGTTGTGGCGAGTGGGGGCTACTCTCTGTTGTGGTGTGTGGGCTTCTCATTGCAGTGGCTTCTCTTGTTGCGGTGCATGGACTCAGCAGTTGTGACACGCAGGCTCAGTAGTTGTGGCTCACGGGCTCTAGAGCGCAGGCTCAGCAGTTGTGGTGCACGGGCTCAGTTGCTCCGCGGCATGTGGGATCTTCCCGGACCAGGGCTTGAACCCGTGTCCCCTGCACTGGCAGGTGGATTCTTAACCACTGCGCCACCAGGGAAACCCAACCCCTGTCCTTTTGAAATCTAAATGTCCTTGGGTTTTCTGGTTTCTGATATAGGTCTCACCACTTTTTTTTTTTTTTTAATTTATTTATTTTTATTTATTTATTTTTGGCTGTGTTGGGTCTTCGTTGCTGCATGCAGGCTTTCTCTAGTTGTGGCAAGCGGGGGCTACTCTTCATTGCGGTATGCAGGCTTCTCATTGGGGTGGCTTCTCTTGTTGCGGAGCATGGGCTCTAGGTACGCAGGCTTCAGTAGTCGTGGCGTGTGGGCTCAGTAGTTGTGGCTTGCAGGCTCTAGAGTGCAGGCTCAGTAGTTGTGGCGCACGGGCTTAGCTGCTCCACGGCATGTGGGATCTTCCCAGACCAGGGCTTGAACCCATGTCCCCTGCATTGGCAGGCAGATTCTTAACCACTGTACCACCAGGGAAGCCCCTCACCACTTTTAAATGGATGACAATGTCTGAAGGCATTTCCATTAACTCTTAATAAACATGAAGAAGTCTGACCTACAGATACCTAAAATGAACCAGAGCAGGCCTTACCAAACAAAATAAAGGGTGTGTATATGTACTTTCCATTAAAAAAAAATTCAGGTGTTTCCTTTTCCAGTAGAGGAAGGTGAGAGATAGAGAGATGTGGCTTCAGAACAGCAGTATCAAAGCATATACTGGTGGGAGTCTGACCTACATAGAAGCTTTTTTTTTTTTTTTTTTTTTAAACAGCAGGCATCTTAAAGCCTGAAAAATGGAAAGGTTTGCTAAAATTAGGCTTTGCCTAGTGGAAAAATCCCTCACACTCTCAGGTTTATTAGATCTTATACTAAAGCGTTACGGCCACCATGCCTAATAGAATATTAAGGATTTTATTTTTATTCTTTGGGATGGGAGAGGCAGGTGGGTAAGGAACACAAAACTAGGAAAGGGAACCTATGAATTTCCAATCTTAAGCACATTTCATTGCTATTTCTAACCATCCATGGCACACTCTCTGGCTGAGTCCCCCAGAGAACAGAAATAACAATCGGGTCCAAGCGAGGGGAAGCCCAGGCTCCTTGGAGATTGCTCCTCCTGCAGCAGCTTCCGGGGGGCACAGACGCTCTTTGTTGAAGACTGTGCCCTCACTGTTCTCTCTGTGAGGATAACCTGCTACTCCGGAAAGTGGCACAGCAGCCTTGTTATCACATCATGCAAACAGGACCAAAGGCACTGCAGATAATAAAGACTTGGCTATGTGACGAGCTAGTCCTTTTCCCTTTTCAGTGTGGGGCTCTGAGTTGGGTGGAGAGGGGAGGCTGGGAAGTGATGAGTGGTTGTAATCCTTTCCTAAGTAGTATTTCCCACGGGGAGGGTTCTGTAAGTGGGTCTAACTTGGGGGCTTAAAAGTCAAGTGCCTAATGCCTTCCTTGAAATTTCCTTGAACAACCAATATTTACTAACTGATGCAAAATATTCTAGTTTTATTATTAAAACATCTCTACCATCCCTGATTTCTCATCAAATCAGATCAATTCCTACTCTGATTTTTCTTAGG